>NC_140589.1:1411678409-1414355076 GCF_964204655.1 Triturus cristatus | reverse complement strand
AAGACCAAGATGTCTCTTCGTGGGGGACAGTTCCAGACAAATGTTATGGACCGCTATACTCAAGCCATAGGATCCCCCGGGCTCTCCAGCAGTACCCCAGAGGACGCCAGAGAAGACCCATCTGCCCCTGTTGACTTGTCCCTACAGGACATTATGGGCGCCATCACCGGCATGAAGGAGACCATCGGCCAGCAGTATGAGGCCATGGCTCGTAAAATTGACACGGTCGCCATCGATGTAACTCTAATCAGGGCTGACCTGTCTAAAACTAACGAGAAGGTGAAGTCATTGGATTGGAAGACTTCCATCCTCACGGCCGATGTGTCGGAACTTCGAACAGACCTTGGCGCTCTGAAATCGGCCAACGACTTGATGTCCCATCGGCTGGAGGATTTTGAGAACAGGGCAAGACGCAACAACATCTGCGTCATAGGTGTTCCGGAGAATCCCGAGACTCGTTCTGTTGACCTCCTGGTCGAAGATCTAATCCTTACCCATCTTGCCCCTTCTGAACTCAGGAAGTTTTTCACTGTGGAGCGTGCACATCGTGTCCCGGGCGGTAAGCCCAAGCCTGGCGCTCCCCCGAGGCCTATCATCGCTAAACTTTTTCATTTCAGGGACCGTGATGCGATTTTGCAGGCTTTGAGGGTGCACGGCCCGGTGAAATTTGAAAACTCCTCTGTCAATTTTTTCCCGGACTTCACTCAACTTGTTCAGAGACAGAGGATGGGCTTTCAGGGGGTTAAGCGACGTCTCCGGGACCTGGGCTTGAAGTACGCTATGCTTTTCCCTACCAGGCTTCGAGTGGAACACGAGGAACGGACCTTCTTTTTCGAACGACCGGACAATGTGAGTGACTGGTTGGATTCCCTGCCTGGTCGGGGCGATCGCACGGGGCACCCTGGTGGTGCCGAGGGTGGTGAGCCTCCACAGAAGGGACCTTTTGGTCACTAACCTTGATAATCGGACATTGCTCAGTTGGGTTCTACCTCTTTTGTATATTTTGTCTTATAGTAGTTCGCGTCTGGGTGGCGGGTGGAGACGGGCCTCTCTCCTCCTCCGGGGTCTTTTTGTAGAATGGGATTGTTAGGGGGACAGGCACACTGCATTTTGGGGTGGTTTTATAGTCTGCAGGGGTGCAGGGAGGGGGGAGTTGTAACGGGTTTTGGTTGGGGTGTTTGTGTTCGTGTTTTCTTTTCTCAAGGCGGCATATTGGTTCTTTCTTTGCTTCAGGTGTCCTGCTCTCTGTGGGGAGACTCCTGCTACTTTTGTGGGGATGGGGGGTAGTGGGTTGAGGTTGATATCTTGGAACATCAATGGATTGGGGGATCGTATCAAACGGGGTGTTGTACTGCAATATTTGCGTCGTTTGACTCCTGATGTTGTACTCCTGCAGGAGACGCATTTGGTTGGCAATGTGTGTCATGCTATGAATAGGTGGGGATACCGATTGGTTGCACACTCCGGTTTCACCACAGGTTCCATAGGGGTTGGTATTCTTGTCCGGTCTTCCCTCCCACTAGAGATTGATAATGTCATCCTTGACGACAGAGGGCGTTATGCCGCCCTAACTGGTAGGTGGGAGGGTAAGACCCTTTCCTTAGTCACGATATATGTTCCCTCAGGCCTCCAGACCTCCACTTTCTCTGATGTTGGTCGGATGTTGCTGGAACTCCCCGATAGTCTTCTCCTCATGGGTGGGGACTTTAACTCTGTGCTATCCAGCGATCTGGATCGTCACCCACCCAGGGCCCTTCCTGTTTCCCAATCATGGCTCGGTGGGTTTTTGGACACCTTTGGTCTGGTGGATTGCTGGAGGTTAATGCACCCGGCGCAATGTCAATACACCTTCCACTCCGGGGCTCATGGGAGTCTCTCCAGGTTTGATTACTTCCTCATGCCCGCGGCCCAGTCCACCCACGTTAGGGAGGTTCTACACTTGGCCCGGGGCATTTCAGATCACTCCCCTGTGTGGCTGCTTTTCGATACGGGGACGCAAGCCGCGGGGCGGATCGCCCTATTAACCCTTGGCATCTGCGCAACCCCAAGACTCGCGACATCCTCATTAAGTCGCTCGACCACTACTTCCTGGAGAACGAGGGGTCTGTCTTGTCCTCAGTGTCCCTGTGGGAAGCCTTCAAAACTTTTATTCGTGGACAGGCCCTGTCTTTAATAGCTGAGACCAAGACAGCTAGGAATGGGGAGGTCGTGAGGCTGGAGGCCGAAATACTGGAGTTGGAGGCTGAACTAGACTTAGGTGTCACCCAGGATAGGCTCCACGCCCTTAGCTTGAAACAGTTTGAATACAAATCCCTTGTTACTGATGCCGCCAAGACACTGTACAGGGAACAGCAAGGTAGACTGTATGATGTTGGGGATAAGGCGGGTAAACTGATTGCGTGGCTTGATAAGAAGGAGAGAGGGAACTGCGTGGTCCCTGTGCTTCAGAATTCCGACGGTGTGCGTGTGACTGAGAGATAGTGGAGTGTTTTGCTGACTATTTTCGTGTGGTCTACTCCCCGGTGTCCGATAGAGATGAGGATGACTCTCGTTCCTTGTTGAGGGACATTGCGCTGCCTTGCCTGTCTGAAGAGGATCGAGAGTGCATGGAGGCATCATTGTCAGCCGACGAGATTGCTACCGCGATTCGTTCCCTTCGTACTGGTAAGGCTATGGGCCCCAATGGATTGCCCATTGAATTGTACAAATTGTGCCCGTATAAAGTCGCACCGTTTCTCCGTGATATGTTTTTGGAGTCACGTGAGCTTGGTTCCCTCCCTAGTGACCAGCGTCTGGCCACCATAGTTGTGATTCCTAAGGAGGGCAAGCCTCGTGATCGTTGTGCCTCATACAGGCCCATTTCCCTATTGAATGCTGAACCGAAGATTCTCGCCAAGGTCCTCGCTAATCGCTTACTCGCTGTTATCTGTGACCTGATTCATCCGGATCAATCTGGTTTCATTCCGCACCGGAACACTGTTCTCAACCTGCGGCGTTTGCATGGCGTTCTCGCCAGGGCGGAGTTTCTTTCCGAGCCGGCCATCTTGACTTCCTTGGATGCCACGATGGCCTTTGATACGATAGAATGGCCATACCTCTGGGCCACACTGGCGAAGTTCGGTTTCGGGGCGGGATTTATTAGTTAGGTGAGACTTTTGTATACGGATCGGCTAGCTCAGGTTGTTGTCAATGGGAGGGTGTCCCAGCCCTTCGCTCTCGGGAGGGGTACTAGGCAGGGGTGTCCATTGTCCCCCCTGCTCTTTGCTCTTGCTCTAGAACCGCTCGCAGCCTGGCACCGATGAGAACCATCGATAAAGGGCATTCAGTGGGCCCCTGGCTTTGAGGACCGAGTCTCGTTGTATGCCGACGATATTCTTTTGTACCTCACCTCCCCGCGTGAATCCCTTAATGTCCTTTTTGACGTCCTCACTTCTTTCGGGAAAAACTCCGGGTTGATCATTAATTGGTCTAAATCTTGTGTGTATGTTATTTCCGGTGGCCTTCCCCCCTTGCCGAATAGGTTTCCCATTCAAATTTCGCAATCCGGTTTCAAGTACTTGGGGGTCTACGTATGGTTGGACCCGGCGGTCCGCCATGAGCATAATCTCCTTCCTCCTCTCCGGCGATTGAAGTTGGATGTGGCTCGCTGGCATAGGTTGCCGTTGTCGCCACTCGGTCGAGCGGCACTTTTTAAAATGATGTCCCTGCCCCGATTTCTCTACGCACTCCAGAACTCCTTTGATATTATTCCGGCGGCCTACTTCCGGGAGGTAGGGGGTTTACAGAGGAGACTTATTTGGGACGGTCGCGCTCGTATCGCTCTTTCAAAACTGACTCTCCCCTGGTATGACGGGGGCATTGCGCTCCCGGACATCAGGAGGTACTATTGGGCCTCCCAGCTGTCCGCTATCAACCATGCTACGTATGCACCCGGTCCAAATCCGGCTTTCGAGATGGATAAATATCAGTTGCCTGGTGGCAACTTTAACAGAGCGCTCTATTCTCGGACGGCGGGGAGGAACCTAACGGGACCCACTAAGATTGCAGTACGTGTGTGGAAGGATGCCAATGTGGCCATGAGTTGGAATGATCACCTGAAACGAGCGACCCCGTTGTTTGCATCGGACGGATTGGGATGCCTCTGGACAATGAAAGGTTTTGAGAACTGGGATATGATTGGCATTAGCAGAGTGGGTGATCTCTGGGTGAAAGGTGCGGTCAAATCCTTTGCGGTGCTTCAGAGTGAGTATGAGTTGAGTGAGAGGGAGTTCTTCAGGTACGCACAGGTTCGCCACGCTTTGCTGTCGGTCTTCAAGGCCGGTACCACGGTCCCAGCAGCTTCACCACTCGAGGACCGTATACTTGATGGTCATCTGCCCGATAGTACGATTTCTTTGATTTATAAGAAATTAATCAACAATTGGGCGGACCTCTTTGTGCATCTTCGGGAGGCCTGGACCGGAGACGGGTTGGAGTTGGACGACGAGGACTGGCAGTCTGCACTGTCCTCCCCGAAAGAGGTCACCATTCCTGCCCGTCTCTGTCTTGTCCAGCTTAAAATTCTTCACCGTGTTTATGTGACGGGTCCTCGTTTGGTTATGATGGGTTTTTCTTCGGATGGGCTGTGTAAGCGCGGCTGTGGAATGAGCGCCACCTTCCTTCATATCCTTTGGGAGTGTCGCAAGGTTGCGGCTTATTGGCGCCGTGTGCATGCGGTAATGGAGTGTGTCACTGGGGTCGCTCTGTTGCCTGAGGCTCGTCGATGTTTGCTGAATGTATGAGAGCCGAATGATTACAACGTTGCCCAGGCCCGGTGGGCGGCACTTGGGAACATGATTGCAAAGAGGGATATCACGCAGCTTTGGGGTTCCCGACGGCCTCCCACCGTGTCAGTGTGGAAGGAGAACATGGACTGGTGCATGTTCAGAGAGAAGACGGTATATCTGGTTTGGGGCAAGCCCGGGGCGTGGGGTAGAATTTGGGGTCAGTGGAACGCCTACCGAGGTAACATTTGTACGCCCCCTTTTGAAGATACTTCTGACATTTCTCTGTCCCCCTGAACCTGAGGTTCCCGGAATACTGTACTCTTTATGCTGATTGTTCTGACATCCCCGCTGCCTCCCCACCCCCGGGTCATCTTTATTGACCTCCTGATTCTTTACCTGGTATGGTGGGGTCCCCCCATCGGCGCTTGACACCGTCTAGACTGTTTCTCGCCTTGAGTTTTGTTTTCTTGTTTCTTTGTTCGTTCTCTTCTTTTGAAATGTAAAATATCTGTATCCTGCCTAACTTCTGAGTTGCCGAGAATAACTTTTGTAATCCTGCTGTGCCTCTGGGGATCAGTCGCTGCTTTGTGACGTCACGTAATTGGCATGCATATACTAGCGGCCGGCCCTGGTGGTTGTAGGCCCATGTTTGTACTGCTGGTTTTCTGCACAATAAAGTTTTTCCCCCCAAAAAAAAAGAAGTGTGGGGGGGTGTCAATCCCCCCCACACTGCCCCGGGGATCGCCACCCCCCGGGGCTCCAAGTTTGTATATGCGGGGGGTCTCACGGCCCCCCTGCAGCCCCAGGAACCGCCACCCCCAGGGGCAACTTGCCAGTGTGGGAGGGGGGCCACGCGGCCCCCCTCCTGGAGCCTTGTATAAGCCCTGGGGACCGCCACCCCCCAGGGCCGGCTCCTGCAGTGTCCCGGGGTGCCCACCCCCGGCACACTGTAGTTTGCAATGACAGGGCGGGAGACTCGCGGCTCCCGCCCTGTCATTGCAAACTGCTTTGCTTCAATGAAGCAAAGCTGATTGCTTTCCCACATGGGGAGCAGCATGTTAGCTGCTCCCCATGTGGAAAAGCAATGCCGGCATGCAGGGAGCCGGCTGGGACCGTCTGGGGATTGGGGACCCCCCAGAGCCCCAAACGGAAGCCAGGCCCCGGGGGACGGGGTCCCCGTGTCCATAAGCAGCCTGGGGGGATCCGCTGGATCCAGGATCCACCACTGAGTAAGAAAAAGTAACGACAACACTACTTATCTGCTAAGTGAATTTTCTGTCATAGGATAACATTGGTGATTCTATATGAAAACTTTTCTAAGTGTCAACTTTTAAAATACAATAATATTCCTTAAAAATCACTACTGTAACCAAAAGGCTTTTACTCAACTGTTTACAGGAGATGTCCAAGGACTGAATCTAGGATCCAGTCCTGTGGTTAGAAAAGTAATCCATAAAGTAACTATTTGCATTTGACTAGAAATTCACATTGAGCTCAATGTTGATTGTGTTTGAAATTGTGTTGCCCATTGTAACAACTGTAACTACTGTACTTAAAAGTCTATTGCCTATTTGCAAAGTATTTAAACTAAAGTAATTCATTCTGAGAAAGAATATTTTGTATTGTAATGTATAATGTAATTAAAAAAAAATATCTAAAAATAAACAGTTTACAAAATGTAGTAAATCAGTATCAAAGTAATCAGTATAACAATTAATACATTAAAAATTGTCATATACAAAACCTTTGAAATTCACTGAAAACACCATAGGTTTCAGGCCTGATATAGTTAGGAATTAGCATTTAAAAAACCTTAGAAATTCACTGAAAAAACCATAGGTTTTAGGGGTTTAGCTAGTTGGACATTTCACCCAAACAAACCATTGAAATTCCTCTGATATAGTTAGTTGTACTAACTACATCTTGTGCGCCCGCAATCCATTGCTGATGATGTCACATATTACCTCATTCATGACATGGTCAGTGACATCACTGATGACATCTCAAATGACATCACTGATGACATCACTGATGACATTATCCAGTGAATGTGGTTTGGTTCGGTATTTAAATATGTAATATATATACAGCAATTTGCATTGAAGAATGAGTAGATATATAAATATAAATATCTGGATGGAGGATTTAGTAGCAGTGTGATTGACTGTTTACTTGACTGATTTATAGTGTCTCACTAAATATACTGGATAGTGACTAAACTGTGTGAATATCTGTATCACTTTGTCAGTTGTTGTGTAAACTGCTGCACTAGTTGGTTACTAGCTACGTGAAAGTCTATATTATTTATTGATTAGTTAACTGAGTATTTGTATGGGAGAGTGAATGTGTGTGTGGTTCGGTGGGGGATGTGTGACTGCCCAAAGATGTGTGAATAGTTGGTATATGAAGTTAATACTACGTTATAACAGTTGTTTGGGTGAGTGAATATCGTTATGGGTGTGGCGATGAGCAAATATATGTCTCAATGGTACATGTCCAACAAATTATAAAAATAAAAGCCAGTGTATGTGTTAGTTGTTGTATATAAATAAGTATACATAAGATTCAGTGATTGTATGAGTGACTGTATGGATAATTGTAATAGTGTTTTTATAACACACCAAGTATGAATTATTATCTATATGAATAGATGAAGTGGTGTTTTTATAAGAGTATGGCTAAGTAAAAGTAAGTATGATCCATTGTTTGCATAAGTGAGTAGGATGACTTCATAAGTGATTAGGATGTGTGCTGGTGTGTAATGTTGATATAGGTGTATAAGTATATTTGATAGTGTTCTATTGATCATTGACAGCATGTATGAGTGAATCTATAGGTAAGTGATTCTGGAGGTGGTCACTTAGGCATTAGTATATCTAAAGGACTATCACTAGTATCACTATCACTGTTTTCATCTTTCTCTCCAGATTCTCGTATGTTATCCTTCTTTGTGTTTTCAGTCCCTCTTTCCACTTCTCTGGTTTGTAATAACGGGTATAATTTTGCTCTCTCTATCATGGCAGTTCTCCATCTTTTCTGCTCCATATCCCACCTTGCATCTTCATAAGTGCGCACTCACTTTTTAACTCATCCCCGATATATCTGTTTTTCTCTTGCATGAGCCGTAAGTGTTCCAAATTGTGTAGGTCTAGGTTGCGGTTTCATCTCATATATAATTCTGTACACATTTTCCATAATTCTCAAATTAAATGTACCCTAATGTAGAAACGTCAGTGCACCTTCCTTCTCAGTTATCTTGTACCATTGTTCTAGCCAAAGAGATGTGTGTAACCCTACATTTATCGCCATATAATGATCAGTGGGCAGGGCTTCTCCCCCCTAAGAGATATCCGAACAGTTCCCAAAACAAATCTTCTACAACTTTGTAACATTTCATTTTGAATTAAAATGTGTTCATTTTGACACAGAAATCAACATTTTGCTTAAAATCTCATTCCATATCATCAACCAATAACAGGGCAGCACCTTCTGACAAAGACAGCCAAAACATCACAATTTCAAACCAACTAACCTATCCCAACATAGCACACTGTGAGGACAATCTCACTCCTCATAGCAGCTCACCCTCCATTACAATGTTCACACATGCACTCTTCTCAGCAACATGCTTGGAACTAAATGCAATGCAATAAAAATAAATACCAATTGTCTGCTTTACTAAAGCTCAATAGAAATCAGTCATACACAAGTAACACAAATATATATTACATTTGTGGGAAATCACTCTGATAGGTGCAGCTTTCCTCAGCGCAAAGGTCCACCACACACAGAAATCAACATTTTGCTTAAAATCTCATTCCAGATCATCAACCAATAACAGCGCAAAGGTCCACCACACTAATCATACCTCACTTTCACATAAAAGATAAACATCCCTATCTGAATTGGGCTGTCAACGACGTATCACAACAAACCTCACAAAACCTCAACAGACAATTACAATATAGTGTCTTCTACACTTTTTAATATAATTCAGGGAGCGTGGGTTACGTCGGACCAAAAAACAACTTCTCCACAATGAGCTCTAAACTCACACAATCATCCAAAGCATTACCACATCAAATCACAGAATCTCCACCAGACACCATGCAATTAGCACAAACACAGCAAGCTAAGCATAAGCAGTTTACAAACAACCTTACTGATACTCACTCCTCTCCTGTCACAATTTGCTCTTGATTCACTGGAACATCACTGACATTGATTCTATAAGTTGAAACATTGGCACTAGGGAATGATGTTGGAACTAGACTAATCTAAATTAACAGTTTTCCAACCCCTCTATTACAACTGCTAACCATCCTCGGTATGCTATGGTCTGAGAACACTCTTGGACACTTCTTCCAATTCAACTCTGATCAATAGATCTTTGTAGTAGCCTAAGAGGAAGAGAGGTTAAAGACAGTTTAAATCTTAAGGTCATTAGGACCATTCAATAAAAGTCTGAGTCAGTAACATGTTGTTAAAAGGTTTCTTACAAACTCAAAGCCAGACTAATATACATCAATCTAAAAAATATAGTATAAAAGTATAGACTAACCAAAGGAAGACCAAAGGGTCTTACAATATTGGCCCTCAAAAGAAAAGAACATATAAGTTTCTCAGTGGATGCGATACAGGAAATAAGAAAAAAGAATTTGGCAACTTGTTGAATGGTTTTGATCCTTCTCCACATACATGGACAAGCTTTGCAGCATCGATTAAACCCTACCCTCACCTAAGGAATAGGGAAACCCTATCAAAACAAGGTAACAAGAAAGGTGTCATCATCAGAACATCTGTAGAAGTTGTATAAGTAAAGAATCATGTATAGCATAAAGCCGCAAAATCAGAAATGTCTAGAGAGGTCTGTACCTCTCCAAGACTCAAATGAATCTGACTAAACCCAAGGTGGGTTCACAAATTAAAATGCACCAAAAACATTTGAGAACACATGATCTCATTAACATCATAATATTTTACTAGTTCCCAGAAAAGAACTATCCACGTGCAACACTACTCACATATTTTAGTCTCTTCTTCCAAAGTGTCCTCGGTTCCTCCCTTCTTCTGAGATGTACCAACTGGTAACAGTCTCTTTGTTCTTAATTAAAATCATTTGACCTTACCAGCTCTTCGCCACCTCTCTATCTCTGATATAAAATGTGCTTTTCAATAACTAACTAATACCTTTAGTCTGCACCTGCAAAGGAGAAAAACATGCAGAAAATCAACTTTGACTTTGGTAATAACTGTTTCAACTAAGCTTAAGGCCCAGAATTACGCTAACTTAACATGTCTTGTTAAAACATTAGTTCTTTAACCTACATATAATTCAATAAATCACATATTTAATATTGAATCATGCTATATCGTGCAGTACTCCTATATGTGACACAGTAACTGATACATTTTATTAAGAAAAAATCAAAAATGGTCACAATTTGAAAGGACAGCATTAAACACACATGTAATTCATTGTCACTAATTCCTAGTGAATTCACTGCATTAAATGCATTTTAGCGTACCACCATATAATCTAAACCAATAAAAGATTAATATCAGCGGTCCAAATGTTTTTGAAACGGAAAACATTAGTATGCATGCACAATAGATGCACTTCAGTGCACCATTTTTCTTTAGTATTATTGTGTTACATGAGTAAATGAGGGCAAGTGTAAATACATATAAATATGGCCTAACTGAATACAGAAGGATGGAGCTAAAATTATGCTACTCCATCTGCTGGCCCTCGTACCCCTCATATTTGCCACTCCCTTGGGATGTATGGCCCTGCAACTGCCATCCTGGATGAGGCCACACGAGCAAAATATATCTCCACATTTTGGAAAAGGAGGACAGTGAGGATGACCAGTGACTGAACTGTGTTTGGACTTTCTGTTTTCCCCAGTGGATAGAATGGTTCTCCTAAAGCTTCTTGATGTGATTATTTATTTTACCCAACCCCCTCCAAATCCCCTTGCCCATTCTGCCTGAAGATCATTATTTCTTTTGCTTTCTCCCTTTCCGATGGACAGTTTTTTTATTTCATTTATTTGCAAAAATATAGAAAAATTCTTTTTAACACTATGTCTCTCTTGTGTAGTTCATTGTATATGCTGGATTCAAACTATGAAAGTCAACATTTGTTGTTTAGGTATGCTTTCAACATGATACTTTATTACACAGATGGTCCTACAAATCTACATGGTTCACTTGCACACATTTATCAACACATTTATGGCCTTCAATCAGGGTAATTATTTGACCATCATCAACTACTATGCAACTCAGTATTGACTTGCGAAGAAGAAATGTTTATTTACAAATATTGGGGTATTATATTGTGCAGTGATTATGGGGGGATCTCTCTTGCAACTTCGCAATTGTGGTAGTAAGGTTCTCTGTGAGTAAGTGTGTTTTTTGTGTTGATGCCAATGTGTGGTGGGTATGGTGCATCTGTCTGTACAGCTGATAGGGGGGCCTGTACAGGTGGGAGGGTACCTGTACAGGGGATGAAGGTACCTGTACAGGTGGGGAAGGTGTCTGTACAGGGTATGAGGGAGCCTGTCCATTTTGGGGAGGTCCCAGTACTGGGACGAGGGTGCCTGTACAGGTTGGAGAGGTGCCTGTAAAGGTGATACTACAGGTGGTGGGCATGACTGGGAAAGGAGTGACATTACTGTGCAGTTGGGGAATGTGCAGGGTAGTGCCTATGTATGTAGGAGGTGTGCCTGTGCAGATTGTGGCACAGGTGGCTGGGTAAAATGGGATGCAGGTGGGTATTTTGAGTCCCCTCTATATGGTGAATGTGAAGGAAGACTGTGAAACAGTTTCAGCCTGCCCTCCATCATCTTCATAGCCAAAGCATGGTGTCTTGTACTCTCTTCCCTATAGATGGCTATTATTTAATTCTGCTTCCTTGCTATTTTGTGGCAGGAGTTTTCAAGCCTGTCCGAGAAATGGGTCTGTCTGTCAATCATCTGAGGGATTTGGCATATTTAATGCAGTGAGTCTGAAATGTCAGCCAGAATAGGCCCTGTGGCATGAAGGTCCTGCCTCACATCAGTACAGGAGGGCTGTGAGGTGTTGATGGTTGTGTTGGGGTAGGTGAATACTGTGGCTTGTTGGCTGACTGCTGGGAATGGCCAATCCTTAGAGGTGGAATGGGAGGCACAATTCTCACCAGAGTTGTTTTGGGCTTTGGCGCTTTTCCCAGTAGGTCAACAATGGAAATGCAGGCAATCTGACTCATCCTCTGTGGGCAGCACCAGATTGTCTTCTTCATCCTCCTCTACTTCTTCCTCATTCTCCTATTCTCCCTCCTCAGCCTCCTCTTCTTGTGCATTTCTACCAGCTGACATAGCTACTTGGAGGAGGATTGTGGTCAACAGGATAAGTATTTGCCTTAGTATATTATGTGGTACAACACAAGGGGTGGGTCAAATAATCTTTGCATCAACTGATGTTCCATATGTGACCTGGTTTGTGTAACTGCACATGACAGCTCACACTGTATCATTGAGGTGCTGTGACATTTCAAACTCACTAGCTCCATCCATATATCTGTGTGGTATTTAGATGCTCCGTGATGTCAGATACTGAACTTGGCTCCTTGAGTGTGTTACAGAAGATGTGGCCCTTGGTCCAGCAGCTTCAAAAGGAAATGACACTATAATTAATGTTCAGCATTATTTATATGTTAACATGCAAAATGAATACAGACATCACTGGTTATGTTGGGAACATACTACACAGGAACTTCAGATGCTACAACAAAATGGCAATATCTGCTAATATCCTTTCACAAGGAGTTGGTTATTGTGCACACTTGGGAATCAATAGTTGCATGCTGCAGCCATGATGTCTCCTAAACCCCTAGAAGTTGTTTTCTGGATCACTGAGGAAGTCCTGACAGCAGCTATAATGTGCCATGCATAGCCATATTTCAATACAAAAGATGATGGTTCTAATCTAACATGTATATGTCATAAGTAAAGACCAGTGATTTTCAATGTATGGCCTGGGAAGTGCATGTTGCCCGTCTGACTTTTTCATGCTGCTCCCAGGTCAACAGAAACACTGGGCTACTGTTAACTCAACATGGGAAAAACATTAAAGAGATATTGTATTAACAGGCAAATATGCATTGAAGATTAATGAAAGCCAAAGAAAGGAAGTAACTAGGGTGTCCTGCATCCCTTACATTTTGAAACACTTTCTTTTTTGGGGACATATTGCAGCATAAGCTCAAAACTATGATAAAGTCTTGTCAAAACTCTAAAAGCCTGTTTATCAACATGTAGAACTGTTTCTCATTTGTAAATCATATCATATCAGTGTATTACAAAGTAATTTTTTTAATAGGAATAATTTTTAAATAAGATATTGGTAACGTGCAATCTTCCAATTCCCCCTGCACCCACAGGACAACAATGCCCATCGTGAACTAAGAGGTAAATCATTTTTCATTGTGCATGCTTTGTGTGACCTGTGTTCCTATTATGCAAAAACAACATCATATTTCATTTAATTTAACCCTGGAGAAGGTTTTGTACAGCACATATCCTGAAGTCATGTATTTAAAGGGTTGCTTATATGTGCTCATAAAGATAGAGGAGGGAAAGTAAAAATAAATATTTGACCAAGATCACATAATTTGGTCAAGTGGTGAAGCTGGAATTAGTACCAAGTTTCCCAGTTTCATGTGGTGCAGTTCAGCAACCAGATATATATGATATGATCCTTCTACAGCTACCTTACCATCCCCCTCTCCAATCCCCAAATGATACCCTGCTGGCATCATTGTGGCCCTCATTCACATCAATGAGCAGACATTTTTGCACCTGTAAATTTGTTAATGAGTATCCTTGTTATGGGATTTCAACCCATTTGTGGGCAGTCCTCTTTAGAAGAGGCAATATAAGCAATTTGGTATGTGCTGTATTCACTTAACATACATTTAGATTCATCCTTTCATTTTCCAACATGTTATGAAGTAGCATACACTTATAGGCCATATATGAGCATATGAAGATGAGTGACAACAGTGATATTAGACAACCCTAATATAGCTGACATTTCATCTGTCTTTTAAGAGGATTAGCCTTTTGTGAATTCATTATTAAGGGAACTCACCATGATCTACCATCTGCCCAGTGTGTGGTGCCTGACCAGATGTCACACCCATATGTGAAGCAGAGATTGATGTTGGCTGAGCAAAGAAACGATGGATTTAGGCCCAGATCTCTGTACTGGGGTGAATGTATGACATTGTTCTGCATTCTGTCCATCAATTGTTGTTTTTGCAATGTCCCCCCGAGTGGGAAGGGTATGCCCAGACGTGGGTCCCGTGCTCTCCATGCCACTGGAATCAAGCTATCCTGGCTGAAGAGGGGTGAAACCCCGAAACCGGTCCTAGGATGCTTGTTTCCAGTCCAGGGATGACCTGGCTTGGCAGTTCGGGCTGGACTGTTTCCATGAGGCACAGGGTCAAGACTGATTTGCATATGGCTGGGTTCAAACTGGAATGGCATGGTGAGCAAAAAAACGATGGATTTAGGCCCAGATCTCTGTACTGGGGTGAATGTATGACATTGTTCTGCATTCTGTCCATCAACTGTTGTTTTTGCAATGTCACCCCGAGTGGGAAGGGTATGCCCAGACGTGGGTCCCGTGCTCTCCATGCCACTGGAATCAAGCTATCCTGGCTGAAGAGGGGTGAAACCCCGAAACCGGTCCTAGGATGCTTGTTTCCAGTCCAGGGATGACCTGGCTTGGCAGTTCGGGCTGGACTGTTCCCATGAGGCACAGGGTCAAGACTGATTTGCATATGGCTGGGTTCAAACTGGAATGGCATGGTGAGCAAAAAACGATGGATTTAGGCCCAGATCTCTGTACTGGGGTGAATGTATGACATTGTTCTGCATTCTGTCCATCAACTATTGTTTTTGCAATGTCACCCCGAGTGGGAAGGGTATGCCCAGATGTGCGTCCCGTGCTCTCCATGCCACTGGAATCAAGCTATCCTGGCTGAAGAGGGGTGAAACCCCGAAACCGGTCCTAGGATGCTTGTTTCCAGTCCAGGGATGACCTGGCTTGGCAGTTCGGGCTGGACTGTTCCCATGAGGCACAGGGTCAAGACTGATTTGCATATGGCTGGGTTCAAACTGGAATGGCATGGTGAGCAAAAAAACGACGGATTTAGGCCCAGATCTCTGTACTGGGGTGAATGTATGACATTGTTCTTCATTCTGTCCATTAACTGTTGTTTTTGCAGCGTTTTTTTGGACATCGTCACAAGGCCTAAAATGATAGGAGCTTATTTAGTTTACAATCTAATTTACAATTATATTGAACAAAATTTCCTAGTTCAGTTCACATGTTTAAGACTTTAGATAAAATCTATGTAAAATATCTATGGGATGTCTGATCACAATGTAGTACATGAGACACTTTTAATAACCAGTTTGTGCTGGTGGTATAGGTTGATGTGTCCCATGACATTGCCTCCCTGTAGGCGTAGGGACTTATGCTCAGGTGAGTAAATGCACTCTGGCTGTATGTGCCAAAAGCACGCATAGTACTCCAAACTTGTTATTTACTTCAGAAGCAGATTCTCATACAAAATTGTCAAAAAACCCCACAGCCATTACGTGTTTCGTCCTCCTGGACTTTTTCAAGGCTGCAAGATCATATTACAATATTACTAACAATTTGTTATCTGTTTCATAATACTTACAATTAGTGCCATCTTCTCATGCCTGAACAGTCACCCTTTCTCCCTATGTCAGTGACTAGTGTGCATGCCACCCAGAAATAAGGGATACCAAAAGGAAGAGCATGGTTTGTAAAATCGGTATTTCTGCTCCAGCTTGGAACGTGAAGTGCCTATATAGTGGTTTGTTGACAGTTTTACAGTACCTATACAAATATTCTGATGAAGAAAAATCACAAAACGTTGTGTGATTGATAATAGCATGCTAAATATCAATTGAAAAGTAACATGGTGCCCATATTCTCTCCACCAAGCTCTGGGCGTAGTTAATCTGGGGATAAGTCATACCTGTGTGCATGGATTAAGGTCCATATTGTTATTGCAGTCTCTCCATGTAGACTATTCATGTATATTAGATAATATTGTATACGTCCATAAAAAGCATCTTAGTATAAGTTGTCCCAGTAGTAGACAAGCCTACAAGTAATCATAAGAAAGGACCTACTTGTCGGAGGTAAGTGTCCACATCTTTAACCTTCTCTTTGTGCCCTTTTTCATCTCTTGAAAATATATCTATCTCTATTAGTCTCAATTGAACGTATATTTTGACACACAATTGTAGTTTGGAGGACTATGCTTGCTTGGACTGGATTTAACTACTACAAGACAACCGTAAGAGGATGAGTATTAACACAAGATATATCGACTGTGTGTGCTTGAGTGTCATATTTTTGGCCACTCTCCTAATCATTGACATTGTACTTTCTCTAAAATGCAAATATCAGAACTTTTGACTTGGTATGATTTAGCAGGGTCCAAATAAGATGACTATATTAATTCAATATCACAGCAAGAACTCATGGGCATGTGAGCTAAGACATACTAGGACAGTGTTGTTAGCTTGCTTAAAATAGCCCCAGAAATAATATGATGCACTATTTTGGGGTATGGTGAACCGTTCGATATAGTGTGTGACCCAAATCAGGGTTGAATAAGTGAAAGAGAAATAGTGTTAAAGAGCACACTTGCCAAAACCTTCATCTGGAAGCCACTCTCCCTAGAGATTGGATCATCACTATATGTCTGCACTACCCCTCACGTCTCCTGATAAGTGCACATTGTAGTACATTTTTGTTATTACTATGTCATTGAGTTTGAACAACAGCAAACCTTTATTAAATTTGATTTCAAAGTCAACAACCCTGCATTATAGAAATGAATTATCCACTCAGGGCCTAATTGACCAGCTAAGCATGGTAAAAGAATTGTTTAAATAAGAGTAGAAGTTTCGGGACATATTTAGACAAGGTTTGCATCATGCTTTCACCACGCAATGTGTTACATGCATGACGCAAACCTATAAGTCAGATTTATGAAGTCACGCAAGGACTCTTTGTGTGGGTTTGAATAGCTTCATAAATCTGTAGTAAGGCAACGAAGCACAAACCGCTTTGTTGTATTACTCGTAGCAAGAAAGGATTTCCATTGGCGTTGCGTGGGTGTTTTCGTGCAACTCCCATGGTTTTTGACTCATTTCCTGATATGCAACACCTTGTAAAGCTGGGAATGCATCAAAAGGTTCACCTCTCCAGGAGAAACATAATAAAGAGAAATATCTTTTTTACTCCTTGTTAATTTCTCTTTCTCTTTGTGCTGCATTCTGCAGCACACATAGATGGAGGAATATGCCACTCATTATTTTTTTTGCAGCAAGGTGACCCTTCTTGCACAAAAACAACCCTGCCTTCAACGCAGGCACCTTTACACCCATGGTGCAAGGATGCCTGTGTTGGTGCTAGACTGCCAAATGAGTGCCAGTGCAAGGGGGGAAAGGTCAGGAATGCACTGTATTCTAGGGGTGGGCGGAATTTGCGAAATTCACTTTCGCAAATTATTGCAAACATTTTAAAAATTTCCGCAAACACGTGGAAATATCGCGAAGATGCAGACGTTTTCTTCCCGCCCATTCGCGGTATTTTCTGCGTGGTCGCGGCTCGCCAACTTACCCATGCGGTTGCTCGTGGGTGCGGCCATCTTGTTTTCACTTGTCTTGCGGTGCATGATCGCGAGAAGAAAGACGTGATCGCACGACGAATGACGTTACTGCGGGCGCGAACTGTCGCGAGACAGCGCAAATGGCTACCAACAATCCAACATCTCGTGGAGAACGCGACCGGATCAGGAAAACTTGCCGGCGAACGCGGGGATTCAGGTAAGGCGATCTTGCGCACGCGAGAATGTATTATTTTACAGCGCGAGCAAGCAAAAAATTTCCAGTAAAATGCAGATTGTGGAAATTTTGACATTTTCGCGCTCTTCCACGGAACGCGAAAATGTCAAATTATCGCAATTTCCATGAGCGGAACAGATTTTTAGCCCAGGCCTACTGTATTCCTTAAGTACGGCTCATTCCTACACTTCCCTGTGATGAGTAGTGTAGCAAGGTGACTTGCTGTGCTGACCTGCACCACAATTGTCATAAATATACATATTTGTTTGGGGATACAACAGTTCCCATTTGACCAATCCAACATATAATGAAGCACAATTCTAGGCTGAATTTTGCATACCAAATTGAACTTAGTTTACAATAAATAATTTAGAGTGTAGCACTGTTCCATTTTTTAAATAACTGAACTATCGTAGAGCCTCATCTGGCTGGTACCTTTCTTGCCCTTGTAATTGCCTTCATAATTGGCTTTATAATTGAGACCCTCTTGTGTGAAAAAAACAATTTAGTGTGGTAAGTGTTCATTAGCTTCCATGACCTCATATGTTTTGAGTGGATAAGGTTTAGACTCTCATTTAGATGTTCCCCTTTCAGATATTTGCCTTGTTTTCTAGCATAAACCTGGTAAGTCACTGTGCCCAATCCCCAGAAGGCATACCTCTGTGGGTGCCCAACTGCTGCTGCTCACAAAGCTTTTCTACCATTTTAAAGTTAATGAGTTATTAAGCGATGGAGAAATTTGTAGGGAGTGTAAGATGATGTGGAAAGCAGCACGTATGCAGACATCTCCCCCTTTTACTGTTTTTATCCCTTTTAAAATTATATTATGCCTAAAATTCTCACATTTCTAAAAACATAAAAATCTCAATGGCCATTCAACTTAGCCTGCTCTTCAGGAAGGGCTTTAATTTCAGCACTGCTTATTCCAACAACAACATTCAGGAATGCTATATTTTTTAATTAAAATCCAAGCACTGTAGTTGCTCTTTAGAACACTGTGGTAAAGCTGCAAGTGAGCACTAGGTAGTGATTGACAGACTTCTGCTGGTATTTTGAAGTATATGTTTCACTCTGCATGAAACAATGCTCAACCGACATTGATAAGGTTATTAGAAAACTCATAGAAAATGTGTCATTATCTTAGTTTGCCAGAGCACCGAACATATTTTATAGGACAAAAGGCCTTCTTCATTTTCTTCATATACAAAGGTATATAAAGAAAATGCGTTTGAATGTAGAGGTTGGATTCCATCAATAAGCTATTCAGATGTGCCACACTTTTGTAATAAATGCAAAATGTTAAAGCTGCAGTTGTTCATTAGAAATTTGTGGTGAAGGTGCAGTAGAATACTGGAGAATCAACAGACAGGTTGCTGCTGTTGCAAGTATATGTTGTATGCAGTCTACCAGACTTTTTTCTGACACTGATGAGCTAGATATTTGAGAATTTATTAAAAATGTGTCCTCTTTTACCTATTTTTTACTTTTTTTACTTAAAGTAAAATGTTATTGCAATTCTAAACTATAACGTCACTTTAACCTTTGGCTTTTTCAGTGAATTTCCATTTTTTGTATTGTTAAATACCATGCTCTGTACCCAACATTCCATGGGAGCCCACCCCCCACTAAATACATCCTTTGGCTGTGAATACAGTGGTTTGGACACAGGGTGTGACCCCTAGCCAGGCCATGTGCCCAACATCTTTTGGATGCCAGTCCCCCGTTGACTTCAACCCCACAGCCATGTCTGGCCTGTGGTTGGGTGTAAGACCGGTCCCTGGCCAACCCCCCTAGGCACCCACCTCCCCTCCACATATGGCTGACACACAGCTATATCAGGTAATAATATAAAGGATGTCATTTTAAGTGAGGTAGACTGTCTGGCTTGGTCAAAGGTCCAGGACACCAAAATATAAAAAGAGACCAGATTTATTAAGGGTTGAGCACATCATATATAAAGCAGACTTATTGGCTTTGTCAAAAAGCCACCTATAAGTGTAATCAAATGTATATTTTATCATGTTTGTGCATTGTAATGTTTAATATTAGTGATTGTCACAAAATAATTTCAATTAAGTATTTAAAAAAAAACATGTCTTTTTTCAACATTTTTCACGCCACTAGGTGTAGGCATGAAGCCAACCACAATTGGCCCCTGCACTCAAGGTGAAGAGCATACTGCTCCAGCTTAGTGTGCTTTGAAAAAATATGGTAATCTCTCCTGGGGTCATGGATCAATGACCAGGAGACTTAGAGCCTGATTACGACCTTGGCAGATGGGATACTCCATCACAAATGTGATGGATATTATGACTGTCATACTACAATTTCCATAGGGTATATTGGAATTGGAATACGGTGTATCCCCTTTGCCATGATCATAATCAAGCCTTTACTGAGTTTCCTGCAGCCCTCAACACCATTAAAAAAGGCTTGGTGGTGCCCCAACTCCAGGATCCAAAAAATATATAAAAATTCTTCACAGGTCATTATGAGGCACAACTTTTTGGGGGCAGTGAATAATAAATGAGCAGCTCTGGCTGGTCCTTTATTATTCATTAGTTTTAATATTGTTCTTTTTATGGGTGTTTGTATGTGTGCTTGTGTCAGTGACTGTTTAGGTAAGTGAGTACATGTTAGTAGCTGTATGAGTAAGTGAGTGGGCGTGTGTGTGTAAGTGTTTAGGCAAGTAAGCGGCTGTGTGATTGACTGTATAGGTGAGTGAGTAGGTTTGTGAGTAGCTCTATGGGTGACTGACTCAGTATGTGAGTAGCTGTATGGGTATATGAGTGGATATGTAAGTGGCTGTATTAGTGAGTGAGTAGGTGTATGCAAGGCTGTTTGGGTAACAAGTGGATGTGTGTGTGGTCCTAAAACTCAGTGAATAGTTATGTAAGTACTGGTATGGGTGTGTGAATGGGTTTGAGGATGATAGTGTGAAAGTTGGAGTGGGTGAATGAAAGGTTACATGGGGATGTGGGTGGGTACATCAGGGATTCTCTGAATGATGTCATCAGTGATATCATTTGAGATGTGATCAGTGATGTCATCAGTGATGTCACTGACCATGTCATTAGTGTTGTAATATGGGAGGTCATAAGAAGTGCATTAGGACTGTGCAAGTTAAAGTCAGCTCACTAACTATAAGTGCAGAATATCACTGGTTTTCTACAAGTGAAATCTGAGTCTAACTATAATGTCGCTGTAACCTATGTTTTTTTTCTGTGAAATGCTGAGGTTTTTTAAATGGTAATTCCTAACTATAACGTCCAACTAACTTTAGTTTTTTTAGTGAAATCCTAAGGTTTTATAAATGCTAATTCCTAACTATAATATCCCTGTAACCTTTGTTTTATTCAGTGAATTTCTAGTAGTTGTGGTCATGTTTGAAGAGTGATGAAGAAAGTAGGCTGGGCATCCGACCACCTCTCAGTAAGCCCACTGTGTGGAACTTACAGGAGCCCCCAGGAGGGCTTCTTGGCCCCCATTGTCACTCAGGATTAAAGTGGACTTCACTTCCCAACCAGTAGTGTACCAGGAGGAGCGATTGCAGAGTGGTGAATATGGGAGCATGGTCTCCTGAGACCTCTTAGCAATCCCACTGTGTGGGACTTACTCGAGGTAACAAGAGGGATAGATGGCCCCCAAGGACCCATCCTTGTTTGGCGGTAACTGTGCTCCCACCAAGCCATAGCAAACAGCAATGTGCCACAGGTTGGCACCCCGGGACATAGCAAACAGCAATGTCCCAGAGTTGGACAACCCGGGACATTGAAGGAGCCGGCCCCATGAGGTGTACTGTTTTCCCTTTCTCCTACTATTTAAAAGGACTGATCAAGGGAGGTTGTGGTCCACAGGTCGTGAATACCCAGGAGGGGGCCACGCAACCTCCTTCCCATTTTTGTATTTTGGCCCCCAGGGAGGTGGTAGCCCCAGGGGCCTGAAGGGTTCATGAGGCCTTTCCAGTACAAGTATTTAAGCCCTAGGGAGGTGGTAGGCCCCAGAGCATGAGGTTCTGTGATGCCCTGCTGATGGATTTAAAATGGCCCCAAGGATGTAACTGTCCCTCTGGCCCAAGAGCCCGCATGGCCCCCCTGTAGTGTCATACACCCCATGGTGATGGCAGTCCCATGGGGTACATAAATACCCTGGGGGGCCTGTGGGCCCATCTCATTTAATTATGATTTGAACATGCCCCTGGGATTAAACCCATCTAGGGGCCTCCTCCTTAAGGCGTGCGGAAAACCGCACCTTTCTTTTTGTCAATTTTACCCAGATTCACAGATCCAGTGCACATTCACGGCAAGATTGACAAAGAAAATACTTTTAATCCTTGTTGGGGTCCCTCAGACACCCCACAAGCATTCCAAGCGGATCAGGGTATTCCTACCCTACCTTCTTCTATTTTTGTAACATTTTTTCTGGAACTCAGCTGAAAGCCCCAAATTGCTGCCAACTGTTCATGGTTTGAAGTGTTGGCAGCCAATCAGGTCTCAAAACGAGATTGGGAGAGGTTGCGGATCGTCTGCATCCCTATATGTACAACTGGAAATTTCTTTAGATAACTCCAAAGCTACTAAATGGATTTATACCAAATAATAAAAAGGCACATCTCTGATATGTGAAAGGCAGTATAGTTGAGTATTGGAGTATATGAGTTACTGTATGTGTGAGTGAGGGATTGTGATTTTGGCTGAATGAGTTAGTATGTGCTTGTGTCAGTGACTGTATAGGTGAGTGAGTATGTGTTAGTATCTGTATGAACAAGTGAGTGAGCATGTATAACTGTAAAGGTGAGTAAATGGTTGTGTGAGTTATTCTCTAGGTGAGTGAGTAGGTATGTGAGTAGCTCTATGAGTGACTGACAGTGTGTGAGTGGCTGTATAGGTGTATTACTGGATATATCAGTGGCTGTATTAGTAGGTGAGTTGGTGTATGAGTGGCTGTATGGCTGACTGAGTGGATGCGTGTGTAGACGTATGAATCAGAGAGTAGGTGTGTAAGTACTGATTAGGGTGTGTCAATGGTTTTGAGAATGGTATTGTGGAAGGTGGAGCGGCCGTATGAAAGATTATATGAGAGTGTGAGTGGGTGTGTCAGAGATTTTATGGACGATGCCATCAGTAATGCCATCCGTGATGTCAGCAGTGATGTCGCGGACCATGTTATTAGTGATATAGTATGTGAGGTCATAAGCTGTGCATTGCGGGGCGCACGTTATAGTTAGCTCAGATAACTATAACTGCTGAATTTCTACGGTTTTGTATGAGTGCAATTTCAGCCTAACTATAATGTCTCTGTAACCTTTGTTTTTTTCACTGACTTTCTAAGGTTTTTAAATTCTATTTTCTAACTATAACACTTATGTAACCTTTGCCTTTTTCAGTGAATTTCTAAGGTGTTTTAGATGTTAAATCCTCACTATACTGTCCCTGTAACCTACGATTTTTTCAGTGAATTTCAAAGGTTTTTCAAATTCTATTTCCCAACTATAATGTCCATGTAACCTTTGATTTTGCTATTGAATTTTGAAGGGTTTTTTCAGTGGATTAATAAGCAAATTTATGTTTACATTTTTTATAGTCGTGACAACATCGCAATCCCCACGGACATGTCACAAAAACGGAAAACAAAGGCAGATATTAAATGACCACCAACACATCCAAAAATATTATGTGAAAAAATCTATTCTGAACATTGCCCTACACATATTACTATATACATACTTCTTTCAAAGCATTTTTAAACTCCTATTTTTCTACTAAGTTTCATAAAAACCATATTTCAGACCTATTTTCCACTTTCACAATTATTTGGGACATTGTGGTGACATTGGCAACTGTGATGATCGCACCTTTTTAATAAAATGTAAAACACATATATCCACACATATTACAGTATTTTACACACTAGGGTTTTCTTACATAATTCTCTAAAGTCATGTTTTTCTAAAGACTTTCTTTAAAAACTAACTTTAAAACCTATTTTATATTTTTGCTATGGCTCCAGAGACCGTGATATTGTTGGTAATCGCGTTCCCCATGGACATATAGCAAAAACGGAAAAAATAAGTAGATTCAATGACCCCTAACATATCCAAATATAATATGTAAAAAAAATCCATTCTGAATATTGCCCTAAGCATACTACTATTTACATACTTCTTTCAAATCCTGTTGCAACTCATTTTTTGTACTAAGTTTCTTTCACAACCATCTTTGAGACCCATTTTCTGTTTTCGTGGTTATTCCGGACATCACAACGACGTTGTTAACTGTGACAATCACGCCTTTTCCATAAAGTGAAAACTCATATATGCACACATATTACAGTATTTTACACACTAGAGGTTTATTACTGTACACTTCAAACTGAAGTTTCTCTAGTGTATTACTAGAACAACCATCTCTAAAACCTATTATCGGTTTTCGTGGTGAGGCCAGAGATTGTGATGATGTCGATAATTGTGATCCCCGCGGTTACATAATGAATGCAGAAAGCAAAAGCAGGAATTCAATAGCCAGCACCACAATAAAAAACTTATAACTATATAATTACTTTTAACCATAACATTTCATAACTCACTATATAAATAACCCTATAAAAACATTTATCAAAATCTCAATATCTCTGTAACAATGTGTATCAATGGTTCACTACTATATTTTTTTATATTTTTACCAATATTCGTGACGACGTTGATAGTCATAATGTCCCCGTGATGGTATTTGCAGCATCGCTGCGGATTTCACACACTATTTCAAAAATTAATTTTGGACACATAAGTACTGTCACCAACACCCCCATTTCTCAAACATGGGATCAGAGTACCTCTACTTTGATCCCTTATATTAGCTTTTTCAGAAATGTTCAGCCCTGGGAACCGCTCCCCATAGGTAAAATCGAGGCCGCAACTCTCTGTTCAGGTTGTGTCCAGTCAATCAGAGAATTCATATTGGCCCGTGCATTCTTGATTCATCGCAAAACCACTGACAAACACCAACGGCCAGAGATATCACCATCATTTTAAACTTACATTTTTCAACAACTACTGAATGGATTTACATCAAATAGGCAATAGGCTTTTCCTTGAACTGACATTTACCTCCCTGCCTTATTTGGTATGAGTCCAGTCAGCGGTCCGGGCTGTAGGTGTGACTAAAGGTTCCTATGTAAATTAACATTACAAATGCAACCTTATTTTACACCCCAAATTCTCAGTCCCCACTGAACAGATCACCTCAAACTTTCCATAACGATAAAACCCACCTTGACCTTTTTGGGGAATATTTTATGAAGATTGGGCAAATGACATCAAAGTTATAGCCAAGACAAAAAATGTTTTTCCTATGGAACTAGGTCATAACTATGACTACCTACTGGTGACTGCCAGTAGGTATATATTACCTACTGGCGGTTGCCAGTAGGTAGTTATATTTTTTGTATTGCTTATAACTTTGGTGTCATTTAATGAATCTTCATGAAATTTTCCAAACTAATTCTTTGTTCGTATAAGCTCCTATGTTGAAAGTTTGGGGGTGATTCATCAAGGGGGGTCCGAGAAAAAAGGGAGGTCCTAAAACATTTTTTCTCTATGTTAATTTCAATAGGAAACTTTAGACAAGGCTACAGGTCGAATGGGTGAACAGAATTACCCCAAATTTGGCAGGGAGAAGGGTCTTGGTCTAGAAAGCATGCTTTTGTTTATTTGGTGTAGTATTTGGTTTATTAAGTAGTTTTGGAGAAATATAGAAATTTACAGATATCGATATTTGGGCATTCTGCCCTCTGATTGGCTGAGGCGTTACGAGCACGAGCTTGCTGCTTATTGGCTGTGAGCGGTGCAAGCAGTTGGAACTAGGAAGTGTTGGCAGCCATTTTGTGATTCTGTCGAAGCGAGTAAGGGGAAAAAAGGGGGAAAAAAGTAGGAAAGAGGAGGGTAGGAGCACTGTAAACTCTGTTGGGTGTTTAGGGTGTGCTATATAAGGGGTGCGAAGCGAAATACTCATTCCTATCGGTCTGAAAGTGAGAAATTAAGTGAGGTATTGCCTAGAGTCTGATGCTGCTAAGGTGAGCTGCTGCGGGACTCGGGTATTAAAGCGTGATCCCAAACTGTGTGTCTTATGTTGTGAAGTCAGGTGCCCTCTCCGTTGCACCACACCTGTGGAAGTAGTGTCAGCATGTGTTTATACCTACTAGGATGTACTACTGACCCCTACTGGTCTGAAAGTGCTGGGGTACAGAAAATATGTGAGGTATTGTCTAGAGTATCATGCTGCTAAGCTGAGCTGTTGCCGGACTCGGGGATGAAAGCGTGAGTCCAAACTGTGTGTCCTATGCTGTGAAGTCATGTGCTCTGGGCGCTGTGCCACATCTGTGCAAGTAGTGTCAGCATGTAGTTATACCTACTCAGAGGAACTTTTGTTTAGAATATTGTAAGTTGTGTATGGTGTTTAGGGGGTGTTATACAGTGAGTGCGAAGGTAAATTCGCGCGTATCAAATCAGTTTGGTATTTGGGAAGTGCAAACTACTCACTCGTATGGGTCTGTTGGCACTGGGGGTGTAAGCTGAGCTGCTGCCGGACTCGGGGATAAAGGCACTGAACTACTGACCCCTACCAGTCTGAAAGTGCAGGGTACGGAAATTAAGTGAGGTGTTGCATAGAGTGTTATGCTGCTAAATTGAGCTGCTGCTGGACTTGGGGAGGAAACTGTGAGCCCAAACTGTGTGTCCTATGCTGTGAAGTCATGTGCTCTGGGCGCTGTGCCACACCTGTCCAAGTAGTGTCAGTAATATATTATACGTAGTAGGAGGAAGTTTTGTTTGGAACACGGTAATTTGTATATGGTGCTTAGGTGGTGTTATACAGGGAGTGCAAAGGTAAATCAATATGGTATTTGTAAAGCGCAAACTACTCACCGCTATGGGTCTGAAGGCCCTGGAGGCCGGCGTGGAAATTATGTGAGGTATTAAGTCAGCTATTGCCCAGAGTCACATGGTGCTGAGCTGAGCTGCTTCTGGAGCAGAGGATTAAACCGTGAGCCCTGTGCTCTGAACTCATGTTTGCTGGACACTGCGGCTCACCTGTCTAAGTAGTGTCAGCATGTGTGCAAATGTACTAGGAGGAATTTTTATTTTAAACAGTGTGACGTCTTTAGGGTGATTGGGGGGTGCTACAGAGGGAGTGTGAAGTTCAATTCTGCCGTTTCCAATCAATCCCGTATTTGTAAAGTGCAAACTACTTACTCGTACGGGTCTGCAGGTGCTGGGGGCCGGCATGGAAATTAAGTGAGCTATTGCTCAGAGTCACATGGTGCTATCCTGAGCTGTCGCTAGAGTTGGTGATCAAAGCGAGAGCTCTGTGCTCCAAAGTCATATGGTGTGGCCGATGTGCCACAGCAGTGTGGAGAATACATTTTGGCGAGGGTGAGGGATTTGCCGTTACCTGGCCATAAAATAGCGGGCCTCAGTTGTCAGTTATAAGGCGGCTCTAAAAAGAGCCCTTGTGCTTATTAGTTGGAGCTACATATAAGTGCGGATGCACAGCTTCAGGTTATTCAGAAAAACTCGACTTCCCTGATATGTGAAGTGTACTCCATCACTTCTGTAGATCTCAGCCATATCAAAACGTATGTTGTTGTTGTAGATCGACCCCATTCTATGGTCTCTGAGATATGCAGACACAGCTTTGTTGACATTCTTCCTAGATTTTTCAATCTGAATACAAAATTGGTTTGACCATTTCCACTTCTGTCGTTGGCGTATATTGGAATATACAAAGGCAGTTTGAGGCAAAAGCAACATCAATTGTCGAAAGGTGTGCTTCATTAGCATTTCCAAACCTACCCCAGTCAATGTGCCTAGGTCGTTTCCACCATAATGCACAATCATGAGCTCAGGGTGTTGGAAACAGGTTTTAACCAAAGGCAACAAATGGTGCCACTTCAATCCTCTCTGTGCAAACCATTTAATGTCCACATTTTGTAAACCTAGGTCTAAGTCAATATGTCTCTGTTCTGCATACCTCTTGCACCAGAAAACATAGCTTTGTCCTGCGATCCACACTAACATTTTGAAGGTGTGGCTGGAAGGTATGGAAAGATGTCTGTGGATCATGCAGTTCCTTCGTAGAGTAAGAGATATGTATAAAGATGGGGAAAAATCTTTTCTTTTTTTCACAGAAAACGATAATTGATTGGATGATAAGAAGCATTGTGTACTAAAACCTAGGGTGCATATTAGTTGCGATAAAAAGCATGTTTGTCATTAGTTAATAAAGAGCAGTCTAAACGTGGAGTCCATACGATTGGATGAAATGTGCTCAGCTCAACCAGACGTGCTACTTGCATTTGGAAGGTACATTTGGAACTTAAAACAATGGTGAACTTTTAACCCGGAGGTGCTGTTAAATGTTCGAGAATATGCTGGGAAAAAAAACGTTACGATTACAAAAATCATTAGCTTTTAACCTGCAGGTGTCGTAGAATCTACATCTACAGACCCCCGGGACCACGCGCACAGTTCTGCGAAGACATCGCTGACTTCATCAGCCCTCACGCCCTCCCCTCCACCGACTACATCCTCCTCGGGGACCTCAACTTCCACCTGGAGAACAACAATGACCGCAACACCACCGCCCTGCTGGATAACCTCGCCAACCTCGGACTTCAGCAACTGGTCAACACCCCCACCCACTTCGCCGGCCACACGCTCGACCCACTCTTCTCGTCCAGCAAGCACGTCACCTTCAGCCACTCCACGGGACTTCACTGGACCGACCACAGCTGCGTCCATTTCAGCTTCAGAAAGAACACGGTCCACCATCACCCGAAGCAGGCTCCCCACAGAAACTGGAGCAAGATCACCGCCGACCAGCTCGCCACCTCCCTCAGCCAGAGCCCACCTGTCAGGACCACGGACCCTAACACAGCTGCCCTCGACCTCACGCAGTGGCTGACCTCCTGTGCCGACGACCTCGCGCCACTGAAGAACCCCCTCACCAGGCCCAGAAGCAAGAAGGCCCCCTGGTTCACCGACGAACTTAAGGACTCCAAGAAGGCCTGCCGCACCCTCGAGAAGGCCTGGCTCCTCAACAAGACCGCCGACAACAGAACAGCACTCAAACTCGCCACTCGCAGACATCACCAGCTCATCCGCACCACCAAGAAGAAATCTCTGCGGGAACGACTGGACAAGAACACCCATGACAGCAAGGAGCTCTTCAACATCGTCAAGGAGTTCTCCAACCCCAGCACCGGCAACAACGACATCACTCCCTCACAGGACCTCTGCGACTCCCTCGCCTCGTACTTCCACCGCAAGGTCGCCAACATCCACAACAGCTTCGACATTTCACCCCCGCACCCATCGGTCGTACCTTCGCACCCCGCCGCCACCCTCCAGACATGGACCGAGGTGACCCCCGAAGACACGTCACGCATGATGAACACCATCCACTCCGGATCTCCGACCGACCCGTCCCCCATCATGTCTTCAACAAGGCAGCCTTCACCATCGCACCCCACCTCCGAGACATCATCAACACCTCCTTCAACACAGCAACCTTCCGGGAGAGCTGGAAGCACGCCGAACTCAGCGCTCTGCTGAAGAAACCAACAGCGGACCCGACCGACCTCAAGAACTTCCGCCCCATCTCGCTCCTTCCTTTCCCCGCCAAAGTCATCGAGAAGGTCGTCAACAAGCAACTGGCAGCCTTCCTCGAGACGAACGGATCTCTCGACCCATCACAGTCCGGATTCAGAGCCAACCACAGCACCGAGACCGCCCTCATCGCAGCCACCGAAGACATCCGAGCCCTGCTCGACAACGGCGAAACAGCGGCACTCATCCTCCTAGACCTCTCCGCAGCATTTTACACTGTCTGCCACCGCACACTAGTCCAACGCCTCAACGACACCGGCATCCAAGGGAAGGCTCTGGAATGGATCATCTCATACCTCTCCGGCAGAACACAGAGAGTACGCCTCCCTCCGTTCCGCTCCAAGGCCACCGAAGTCATCTGCGGCGTCCCGCAAGGATCGTCACTCAGCCCCACTCTCTTCAACATCTACATGAAACCCCTCGCTGCCATCGCACGCCAACACAACCTCAACATCATCTCCTACGCCGATGACACCCAGCTAATCCTCTCCCGCTCCAGAGACCCTGACACCGCCAAAGCCAGCCTGCACGAAGGGATGACAGACGTCGCTGAATGGATGAACATCAGCCGCCTGAAACTGAACACGGACAAGACAGAAGTCCTCATCCTGGGACCATCACCCTCCGCATGGGACTACTCCTGGTGGCCCCCGGCACTAGGCACCGCACCTGAACCGACGGACCACGCACGCAACTTGGGCGTCATACTGGAGTCCTCCCTATCGATGACCAGACAAGTCAACGCCGTCTCCTCAGCTTGCTTCCACAACCTCCGCATGCTCCGAAAGATCTTCTGATGGATCCCGACCGAGACCAGGAAGACGGTCACCCACGCTCTCGTCACCAGCAGACTAGACTACGGAAACACCCTCCACGCCGGTACTACAGCCAAGCTTCAGAAAAGACTTCAGCGTATCCAGAACGCCTCTGCCCGACTCATCCTGGACGTCCCCCGACGCAGCCACATCTCGTGCCACCTGAGAGACCTGCACTGGCTCCCTGTCAACAAGAGGATCACGTTCAGACTCCTCACCCACGCACACAAGTCCCTCCACGACCTAGGCCCAGGGTACCTCAACAGCCGCCTCACCTTCTACACGCCCACCCGCCGGCTACGTTCCGCTAACCTCACCCTCGCCGTCGTCCCTCGCATCTAGAGAGCCACCGCTGGAGGAAGGTCATTCTCCTACCTGGCAGCTAAGACTTGGAACTCCCTACCCGTTCACCTGCGGATGACCCAGGACCACCTGGCCTTCAGGAAACAGCTCAAGACCTGGCTGTTCGAGCAGTAGCAGACCCCCTTCCCCAAGCGCCTTGAGACCCTTACGGGTGAGTAGTGCGCGATATAAGTTCCATGATTGATTGATTGATTGATTGATTGATTAGAATGTTCCAGAAAGTGTGGTGATAAAATAGGCTGAACTTCTGACCTGTATGTGGTGCAGAATATTAAGTAGCCTTTCAGATGGAAAATTCAAAAATAACCAATGGAGATAAGTGTTGGAATGTCGATGAAGGAATGAAGTATTCTGATTTGTTCTGTACATGTATTTATATGTGGAGCGACAGAGAAATTGTGCCATTACTGGTTCCATTCTTGATGAAAGCGGTGTATTACATGTACTGTGTGACAAAGAAAGAATTGTATGCGTGTGTGACATTTGAAATCTGCATACCAACTACAAAGGTGAGGTAGAAATTAACAAGGTGTGTTATGTGTTCTGTAGTAGTGATTTGAGGTGATATTTTTAAGTTTGAAAGTATTTTTTATTTCAAAATAATATACTGTTAGTAAAGTGTGGTGTTTCATATTGGTTATAAAATATTAATAAAGTTTGACCTGTTATTAAATAAGTACTTTATATATGTTTAGGGATTTTTCACAAAGAAGAAATGTAGTTTGTCATCTTTAAAGGACTGTATGGTTTTGAAAATGAGGTACAGCGTTAATTTGGGTTTGCTAATGTATTCAGGTGAGATAAACAAAATGTCCCATGTTTGCAAATTATACTTTTTGTGGAAGTAGTGGGGAAGGGGGGTTATGAGATGCATCTGTTATTAAGTTAAATGGGATAAAACCAAACCCAGAAATGTTATGTGGACAGGTTGTGGTCTCATTTTTGACAGTGAGAGTTAGATTTGAATATAAGTCTAGGTAGTTTGTTGTACTGTGAGTCCGTCTACAGTGTTTGGAGATTACATGGAGAGGAGATGGAGATAGTAAAAGTGATACGTTCCTTTTATATATATGCATAGTTTGAATCATTTGAATATAGGTTAAGATATATTATGAACATGATTTCTGGTTTGCATTTGGGTATAGTTAATAGTTTTAGTGGTTTGTGACTAGTGAATAATAAAAAGGTAGATATACTAAAACATATGGTAGTAAACGTATTAATGATTGTCTGTTCTTATGAAATAGAAGTGGTCGGGGAGTGTTTCTTTAGAAGAGATGTTTTATGAATGCGTGAGAGATAAAAAAGAAATGAAAATGTTCTGTATATTTTCTGTATGACTTTCTTGACATTAGTAAACTACATGTGATTATAAGTGATACTAATTTTCAGACTGTGTCCCTGTGCTGAATATACGTAGGTGTTTAACTCGTCCTGGTTTTACCGGTGGTCAGCTTCACTATCCCTTTTGAGACACTCGTCAATTTTTTCATTCCATTTAATGTCCATTGAATGAGTGTGTGTATGAGCGTCTGATTAGATGATTCAATGACTGTGAAACTGACTGTATAAGTGAGTGATTAAATGTATTTTAGTGAACGCATGGGTGAAATACTAATCTGTGTGAATGTCTGTATCAGTCTGTCAGTTGGTGTGTAAGTGGCTGCGTGGGTTGGTGAGTAGCTACATGAGTGTCTATATGGGTTAGAGATTGGTTGTCTGATTACCTGTATGGCTGCCTGAGTTTCTGTGTGGGTGTGTGAGGGGTGTATGTGACTCCCTGCATGGATGTGTGAGTTGGTGATTCACTGGGTGTATGGGTTCATGAGTGCATGTTGGGGGCTGTATAGGTGAGTGAGTTGCATATAGCTGTGTTGGTGAGTGAATGGATGTCTCAGTGGTATATGTGTAAGTAACTACATATGTGAAAAGCAGTATATGTGAGTGTTGGAGTATATAAGTGTCTAAATGTGACAGTGAGTGATTGTGACAGTGGCTGCATTGATAAGTGTGTGCTTATGTCAGTAATTGTAGAAGAGAGTAAGTATATGGTACTATCTGTATGAATATGTGAGGTGTTTTGTGTGTAAACTGTATAGGTGAGTAAATGACAGTGTGATTGATTCTTTGGGTGACTGACTAGGTGTTTAAGTAACTCTTTGGGTGAGTGTCGGTATGTGAGTGTCTATATGGGTGTATAAGTGGATATATCAGTGGCTGTATTGATGAATGACTGTGTGTATGACTGACTGTACGGGTTAGTGAGTGGAAGTGTGTGTATACGTATGAATCAGTGAGCGGGTATGTACTAACTAGTATTGGTCTGTCTATGGTTTTGATATTGGTAGTCAGTATTTTAGAGTGGGTGAATCAAAGGTTATATTAGAATGTGAGGAGGTACATTAGATGATCACTTGGATGATGTCATCAGTGATGTAATTTGAGATGTCATGAGTGATGTCACTGACCATGTCATGAGTGATGTAATATGAGATGTCATCAGTAGTGCAGTGCGGGGGTGCGAGTTATAGTTAGCTCAGCTAACTATAACAGCTTAATTTCCCCTGGTTTTGTGTGAGTGTAATATCAACCTAACTATGAAATCCCTGAAACATGTGTTTCTTCAGTGGATTTCAAAGGTTTTTCAAATGTTAATTCATTACTATAATGTACATGAAACCTATGTTTTTTTCTGTGAATTTCCAAAGTTTTTTAATGCTAAATCTTAAGTATAAAATTATTGCAATCTTAGTTTTTTTATGGTATTTCGAAGTGTTTTTATAGAATTCCCTATATTTAAATTGATTGGAAGTATATATTTTGTTACTTTTCTATTTAAAATTATTCATAGTTTTTAAATCTTCTTATTATAATCACTCTTTTGACATGCACATATCATACATTACTAAAATTGTATTCTGTTATTTATGTGAACATTTTAAATGTATATTTAATTGAAATAATACTTTTAATACTGTGAAAGTTGTTTTAGTTTATTGTTACGATATATATATTTTTTTACAGAGAAGTTGCACTCCCTATGCGAATCTTCATGATGTGTGCGCGGATGCAGGGTACGCAAACCCTGCTGCCATTTATTTCCGGAATAACGCAGTAGTTGCGACTCCGACGTAACTTCAAAAGTATGAAATATCATTGTAGAAATGTTAAATATCAGTTAAAGACTTTCACTGATATACTTTAGAAGACAATTTATAAACAGGAATTCATACTTTAGAATTAACTGTGTGAGATTTTACGAGTGCGCGACGTATGCGCGTAGCATGCTCAAACCTTGCCAGCATGTATTTCCGGGGCCGCGCAGGGGTCGTGATGCCAGCGTAATTTTTAAAGTGTGAAATATCACTGTACAAAGTTTAAATATCAGTTGTGCCTAAACAGTTTCGCTAATATACTTTTCAAAATATTTTATGAACACCATTTTACACTTTATAAATATGTATATGAAATTTTACAGGTGCGCGACGTGTATGCGATGGGTGCACGCACCCTACGCGACTCTATGTGACCTGAAAAGAAACCTTCAGATTGGTTTAAAATATTTTCATTCTGTTAGAGGAAGAATTTAACACCTATCTTATATCTCTTATTATTGGTGTGTCTTCCTGGCAAGACCTGTTTATTTTAGGCTGTTGCAAATTCTTTTTTTGGGGTGATCTTTGACTATTTTTCTTAAAAATGGCATATAGTCATCCAGAAGAAGATCTGCTGGAAGGGATAGATGATGAGGAGGAACCTGTAAATAAAAGAAAGAAGAGTGTAGTTTGGGCTTTTTTTTTACAGTGCCAGAGGGTGACAATAGGTCAATGCAAGAAAAGTCTCTTGCAAATCGCGCAAAGAGCACTTTCAAGAGGATCGGAAAAAAAGTACTCTTGTGGAACATCCTTAAAGAAAAAGCATCTGGAGACCATTCATCTGGTTCACTTGGCATAAGAAGTCATGTTGAGAGAAAAAAATTAACAAGCTGCACAGGTTGACCCAAATCCACCATCTACGTCAAGTGCAGGAGTTCCACCTTCACCTTGGCCACACATTTTCCCATAGCTTGTGGATGCTTCTATTAATTGCAAAAAATGTGATGCAAAACTCTGCATTGAGGAGCAATGCATTGATGTTATTCTCAATGCAAAAAAAGTGTTAATTATTTTATATGCTCCCAAATCTTCCATTTCGTCTTTTTTTTCAAATAGTCATATAGGACTGTTGAATTTTGTTTTGTTGGAAAAAAAAGTCCAAAACACCACAAAAAATATAAAAAACTGTTAGAAAATACACAACAAAAATTCTAATTGTTAAAAAAACTAAAAAACAGTTGTTACGGAACCACATAAACTCGTTACAAATAGAAAAAATGCCTGAGTGATTGCATGAGTGCAGGGTTAGTGCCTGAGCGATTGCAGGAGTACTTCTATAGTGCCTGGGTGATTGCATGGGTGCATAGGTAGTGGTACCTGCCTTAGTGCATGGATAACTTCATGAGTACTGTTTGAGGGAATGCATGAGTGCAATAGAAATGCCTGAATGTTTGGAGGAGTGTATAAGTAGTGCCTTGCTGATTGCATGAGTGCACAGATAGTGCTTGAGTGGTTACAGGACTGCATGGGTAGTGTTTGAGGGAATGGATGAGTGCAACAGAAGTGTCTGGGTGATTGCATGAGTGCAAGTGTAGTGCCTGGATGATTAGAGAAATGCTTGACTAATGCCTAGTGCATGGATGAGTGCATGGGTAATGCCTGGGTAATTCAAGGAGCTCATGGGTAGTGTCTGAGTGATTAGAGAAATGCTTGAGTAGTGCCTAGTGCAAGAATGAGTGCATGGGTAATACCTGGGTAATTCAAGGAGTGCATGGGTAGTGTCTGAGTGATTGCATGAGTGCAGGGGTAGAGCCTGTGTGCATGGGTAGTATTTGAGAGAATGGATGAGTGAAATACAAGTGCCTAAGTGACTGAAGGAGAGCATGAGTCATTTTTGGCTGTGCATGGGTAATGCCTGGGTAATTCAAGGAGTGCATGAGTAGTGCCTGTGTGACTCAAGGAGTATATAGGTAGTATCTGTGTAATTGCATGAGTGCAAGGGTGGTGACTGAGTGATTAGAGGAGTGTATAGGTACTGCCTGAGTGATTGTGGGAGTGCATGTGTACTTCCCAAGTGATTGCAAGAGTGCAGGAATAGTGCCTGAGTGCATGGATGAGTGCATGGGTAGTGCCTGAGATATTGCATAAGTGCATGGGTAGTGCCTGGGTGATTGCAGGAGTGCATAGGTAGTGCCTGGGTGATTGGACGACAGCAAGGGTAGTGCCTTAGTGCATGGATGAGTGCATGAGTAGTGCTTGGGTGATTGCATGAGTGCAAGGGTAGTGACTGGGTGATTAGTGGAGTGTATAGGTACTGCCTGAGTGATTGCATGAGTGCAGGGGTAGTGCCTAAGTACATTGATGAGTGCATGGGCTGTGACTGGGTGATTGCATTAGTGCATGGGTAGTGCCTGGGTGATTGGAGGAGTGTGTGTGTACTGCTTGGGTGATTGCATGAGTGCAGGTATACTGCCTGAGTGCATGGATGAGTGCATGGGTAGTACCTAACTGATTGCATGAATGCATGTGTAGTGCCATGGTGATTGGAGTAGTGCATGGGTAGTGCCTGGGTGATTGATGGAGTTATTGGATAAGGCCTGTGTGATTGCATGAGTGCAGAAGTAGTGCATGACTGCATGGATGAGTGCATGGGTAGTATTTGAGAGAATGGATGAGTACATGAGTAGTGCCTGGGTGATTGGAGGAGTGCTTGTGTACTGCTTGGGTGATTGAATGAGTGCGGGGGTAGTGCCTGAGTGCATGGATGAGTGCATGGGTAGTGTTTTAGGGAATGGATGAGTACAGTAAAAGTGCCTCTAAATATTATTTCACGTTATCATGCATATTACATTATTTGTTCTTACCTTTTTTAGTAATGTAGATACAGAACTCAGTGGAACTATTTCAGAGTAATTTTGTTGTAAAATGAATTAAAAATGTTTTCAAACTTTACCATTGCCTTCTATGAATAAGTAGAAGAAAAACTTTTATTGAATATAATATTATACTTTTAAGAACACAACATAATTTTAGAACTACATAACATTTTCAGTTTCCCTTTTTTGCTGTTCTCAGATTTTACTGAATTTCACCATACACAGCGATTTGACTGTAGTATCATTATACAACAGTGGCAGAAAAAACCAATAAACATAATTGTAAAAAGAAAACCCAAATCAGCATTGAGCATTATTCAGAATATGTGTAGCTATGTGTTTACCTATCTACAGTTTCTTAAGTATTTTCTTCAAGTACGTTAAGTCTTTTATTTCTCTCAAGTAAATTTTGTAAAATGTACCCTCTCATTTACATCTCTTATAATATAGACAAAAAAAATGTAAACTATTTGTTTCTAAAAACAATTTTCCAAATGCAATATGAACTACCACAAACAATAATCCATACATTAATTGTTCACATATTCCCAATAGGCCGTATAATGTTTCCGATACTTTTGCTTTGAAAGTATCCAAAATAAACTCATTCATTTGTGTTCACTTCTTCCCAAAAGGCCAAATCATATATTCAAAACGTTGACATCAAAAATATCAGAATTTGGTAATTTGTAAGGCAACCTAGATTCGAATTCCAAATGGGCATTATTGCAATGATTCCATCCTTTAGTGCACTTCAAATACACAGTATATTGTCCAGATGTTGTAGTAAGTCCATCATGGAAAAAAATAGCCACTGCTTGAAAAGTTCTTCCTGAAATTGCTACTTGATTGGTTTCCAATTTTCTTCCATTTGCTCTACAACGTTGTAGCATTAAAATGACATATTTTCCAAATATTTCTATATCTAATGCATTAGAAATTCTTGTGCATCTTGTTGTATATTGAGTGTAAATTTCAAAGAGCCAGTACATATATCCAAAAGATGCCAAATGCCAGAAGCATTATGGATTTTACTTCTATCAGTTACCAACTGTTGAAACACATACTGTAGTAAAGAACAGAATCTTTTTTTCACAAATTTCTATAATTTCATAATGAAGGTCTTGTAGATAAAACACAACATTCACAGTTACATTAGCATAGCAGTTGATACCTGAACTATTTTCTAACTGGTATCCTACAATATCATCAACCGTGTCCATTTTCTTTTTCTCTGCACCTTCATGATTCTCATAAAATTTTTTCTTTTTTTGAATCTCAGTAGAATGTTTATCATATTTCCATTTTAGACACACCACACATTTCTCATATATGTGATATTCACCAAAGTTAGGAGCATAAAGTCTTTTTAACTGATTGTACTCTCTTACACAAATTGCATCAGCAATAATCTTTTTCTCATCAAAATCAAACAAATACAAACCAGATAATGTTCTTACTCGTGACAATGCAATGTATGCCATACCCTATTTAAACACTGTACTTCCAATATTTACTAAAGCACTTTCTACACTTAAACCTTGAGATTTATGAATAGTTACTGCATATGCTAAAGACAGAGGAAACTGTTTTCTACAAAAATGCAAGTCTTTTACAAGCAAAAAACATACAGCACAATGCCCATCTGTCTTACCTCTTCAATCTGATTGAATTTAATCTTCAAAAATTCCTTCTCTGTTCTGAAAATGTATAAAAATCAACAACTTTTCCCATTGCTCCATTTACTAAACCTACTTCTACATTCAAATTACGCCGTAAAATTACCCGACAGTTTAGTCATACATGTAAAGTCTTTTCTAAACCTCCTGTCTTAGATACAGATTTTTCCAAAGAATCCAATTTTGACTGTAATTTCTCTCCTTGGTGTTCCATTTTATCAATAGCTTCCATTTTCACTATTGGTTGTTATACCAGTTTCAAATGATCCTGATTGAATGTAGAACACTCTTGCAGTGTTGGCATTAGGCAAACTATAGACTTTTTCTCCAATTTTTTGGTACATTATTTCAGGTACTTTGTTTTTGGTTGTAACCAGTTTCTTAGTAGCCGACTTTGTAAAGCTTGTTTACCATGTTTTGTCAAAACACCAATTCTTATATCTTTAAGAATATTTCCATAATGTTCATCACTTGCTTGTCGCATATTCTTAATAAGTTCTTTATATTCAAAATGCAACCAAATATTCACATTTCCAGTGCTTCCCAAAGATTTTCAAGTGTCTTCATGGGCAAGTGTTTTAAAAGCCGGTTGCCCTTTTACAGGAGTAAGCTGTAGTAGATCACCGAATACAGTTACATGTTTTCTTCCAAACAGAACATCATAATCTGTTTTTAAAATCTGTTGCATTTTTAAATGTACAAAGGCAAGCATTAAGTTTGAGACCATGCTAACCTCATCAATGATTAGAAGTTTCATTTTCTTCAGAACTCTTGAAACCTCATAACAAGCTTCTCCAGATCACTTCTGATATTCCAATTTATTTTCATGTTCAACTGGAAGCATAAGTAATCGATTTAAAGTAATCCCTTTAATGTTGTGTGCTGCTAATCCAGTTGGAGCAGTTACAACACAAGATAAATGTGATTCAGTAGTTTTGTGCAGATAACTGGTCAAAACTTTAATTAAGAAACTTTTTCCGGTTCCAGCTTGACCACTGATGTACATTAGAATAGGTTTAAATGATGTGCATTGGCATTTTTTTTTCATACAGCAAACCATGCTGTATCTGTCCAGTCACTTGCTGATATATTTCTTTTTGTTCAAAATGTAGTTCTTCTTCCAACTTTCCCAACTGGATAATATCCTGTTGTGCTTGTTGCATTGCCAGTTCTACTTCATTCATGGCTATTGCTGCTTCGTTTTCAATAATTGGTTGTCCAGGTGGATATTCACATAGTGGTGCAGCACTGGAGTATCTTAAGAACTGTCTCTAGCTATTTCAGCAGCAATAGTAGTTTCTTGTTCAATCTCATTGTTTAACATTTGTAGATAAGTTGGGAAAAATGTGCATTGAATGCTATCTTTTCATACATTAAAAGAATCTTCATAGCAGTCGAAATCTCCAAGTAATTCCATTTCACTATGCTAAGGCTTGAACGGTTGCAGAAGTGCTAGATATAAATATTCCCTTTCATCTAGAGATTCACAACTGAGTTTTCTGTGGTTAATAAGATTTCCTTTGGCATGTTATACCAAATATCCGTCACATCCAATTACTGCATATTTTTCTTCATTTATATTTTCTGTAATATTTCTCTTAAAGCTGTAATGTTGCAGTACTTCATAGAGACATAGGTTTTCCAGATGTGGACTCTTCTTTGGGATAGTACATATCCAACATTTTAGTTTTAAAAATATCTGTACTTTCTGGTTCATTTTATGCTAAGTATTCGATTTCTTGTAGATATTTCAATACTTTATTTCATGTGGCGGCAAGACCTAGACTTACCCAAATGATTCCCCCTGACTTTAAATACAAACAGGCAGAGATCAACCGATCCGACCATTCATAGGATCCAATTTCTTGATGGGTAAGCATATTCCAACTAAAGCTTTACAATTTCTTACTAACACCCTTCTCTTGTGAAATTTCTTGCCACATTTCTTCCAACTTCATCTTTCCAGATTTAGTTATATATGATGTAACATAGCAAGCAACAGCAATTAAACTATCTGCAACATATTGAATATCCATGTTTGCATCCCACATTGTCAAAATCACTGGATTGTAGTCATTAATATACTTTGAATCTTCAATTCTTTTTAAGTTGTATGTATTCTTCAGAGATTTTTGAGTTATGGTATGCCTTACTGCTGACATAAATCTATTGTTTCTTCCTTTTGAAATTGGACGTGGGAATCCAAAACGACATTTTGTATAATATTTTGCCTTTGACTTGTATTCTCATCGACAATATTTTCCACATTGATGACTTTGAAACCGTAAAATTCTTTCATCAGTATCACTTTCAAATTTTGATGAATTCTTGATCCATAGTAGCATGTGTATATGAGGAGCACCTCTGGCTTGGTACTCCTTTCTCCAAAAGAAATCGGTAACGTCTCCAACAGGTGGCTTATTTTTATTGCAGATAAAATAAATTGTACCTATGATTAAAATATCTACACACATTTACAGGATGCAATGAACACAGTTCTCTAGCTGTCTTTAATTCAATGTTTTTTACTTTTGAATTTGCTTGTCGTAGAAATTCTAGTAAATCGTTCCACACATATTTAGCACAGCTAAGTGTTACAAACCATGTAGGGGTACCTAAGTTTCTTAACATACATTTAAGTTGTCCATGACGACGAAACCAATATTCATTGGTAGCATGTTGACACACAATCAAATTAATTAACTGAGATCCTAAATGATCCTAAATGATCATGTCTTTGTTGAACTTTGTCCATGAATTCCTTTGCAGAAACATGTGTAAGATGAACTCCTGTTTTTAATATGTGGTTCACTGCATATGAAAGTCCAGACAAGTCACTTTCAAACAGGAGATGAAATATATATGGAATACACTGTTAAAATCTTGGATCTTCTGAATACAATCTTGTTGAGTGGTATTCTGAAGGTAGAATCTCTACTGCTCGTTCATCATATCGTCCACCTTCTCCAGTGGGGAACAGCCGTGGAAAACAATGAGCTTCTAAACTTTTTTCCCATACACTCATGGAAGTTCCTTTGCTTTCTTCATCTGAAATAATTCAAGAGTGTTTCCAATCACTTCTTTTGAATGTAGAGGATGTATCCTGTAATGTTTGTAAATCTCTTCACTCCTGAACTTTTCCACTTTTTTTATTGGGCCAGTTGAAATTTTGGTTTCATCTTCTAAACATATTTCCTGTTCTTCTATAGTTACAGTTTTATAATAAATATTGTTCTGTACAAGATATAATGTAGCCTTTTGAAGGTTGGTGACATCTACAAACTTTTGCCATATTTTCCAATTCTTTGTTGGTACACCATTAAAAAGATTAAACACAGGGTCACTTTCTGCTCTCTTTATACCAAAAGTTTCAATATTTTTCTTACAAGCCAAAGGTAAGTTCACAACTCTTCCTTTCAGACCTCTTTGTAAATCAGTTGGAGGCAGCTTACCTGTTTTAGGCTCCATATGAACTACAGCCTGAAACGGGTGCACATATTGAATAAGAATGGACTCATATGTATTTAAATCGGCCAGTTCCGGAGGAATAGCTCCCAACTCTAAGTTGTTATGGCCATTTTTCTAAAAGCGTGGATGCATGTGTCTGTACCTTTTGCAATTGCCACCATTTATAAAAGAAGGATACAAATAGATGTATTCTTCAGTTTTACACATGTAACATTTTTAGACGGATAACACATATCAGAATATATGTGTAAATACAGACATACCTCAGTCACAACACCATGGAGACCTTAAAACTTGAGAAACTGCTCTTTAAATTTCAAACAGACACCTACATTTATGCGACTTGCTTCAAATGTACCTTTTCACAGACTCATACAAAGTAGCCTAATAACTACTCCCTCTCCTAACATGTCTTAAACCTCAATTTTGTGCTGCAGCTTCACCATTCTGCGACTACTTAGAGTGTTAGGCCTAGCCAAATATAACCCCTTAACTGCTGGGCCTTTTCCCCCCAGTGCTGAGACCTTTTTTGGCTATTTGGGGTAGGGCGCGCTTAGGCCCCTGTCTCTTTTTGTCCACATAAGGTATCCACGTCAAATTTGCATTCCTTTCTTCCAACATCCTGAGGATTCTAAAGGTACCCAGGGTTTCTGGATTCCCCTGGAGTGGACCGAGAAATTAGCCAAACTACTAGTAAATTTTGGGTGTTTGGTGAAAAATTGGAACAAAGTGATGAAGAAGAAAGCGTCTGTTTTTATTCCTGCAAAAGGTATCAATCAAGCGTTCACGGTTATAAAATCACACTTTTCCCAGCTTTAAGGAACAGGCAGACTTTTGTTAGAAAAACAACATTTTCTACACAGTTTTGGCATTTTAGTGGGAGATTTTGTTTGCTTTTCTGACCTTTTTTCAGTTAGTGCTAGAAAGTGATGTAAAACGAATAATGGATCCCAAAAAGCTATACATTTACTATAGAAAGTAATAGTTCAATTTAAAACATTTTGAAAATGAGAAGAAAAAACTGCTATTTGTGTCTGCATTTTCACCTCTTATTATACAATAAAATGTGTACAAACAGGGCAATACAGATCTAAAAGGCCCCAAAAACTGGGCCCTTTTTGATCTGTATTGTCCTGGTTTGTACATATTTTATTGTATAATAATAACGAATTTTGATATCAAATCACTATTGCCTTGAATATCAATTCAAAACTAATAAATGTTATTATAATAACTTTCTAGTTTATTTTGCTTCCTTCTGCATACTTGGTTTGGCCTGTGTAACTTGTTTGATTTATTTTACGACTCACCAGCGTAGATAGAATCCAGACAGGTAAAGCTTCCTTTTGTTCGTTTGTAAGTAACAGCCTGCAAGACTAAAACCTAGATAAAAAGGTGTTTCGGCGTTTATCAAAGTGCAGAGACAGAGAGCGAAAGAGATAAAGAGAGGAAGAGAAGGAGAGAGAGAGAGTGGGAGAGAGAAAGAGAGGGAGACAGAAAGAGAGTGGGAGAGAGAGAGAGGGAGAGAGAAAGAGAGAGAGGGAGTGAGAAAGAGAGAGAGGGTGAGAGAAAGAGAGAGAAAGAGGGCGAGAGAAAGAGAGGGAGAGAGAAAGAGAGAGAGAGAAGGAGAGAGAAAGAGAGGGAGAGAGGGAGAAAGAGAGTGGGAGCGAGAGAGAAACAGGGAGAGAGAGAGTGCCTACACTGCAGACCCAGGCCCCACTGCTCACCTGCTGCCACCAGTGTGTCTCCAACCAGGTCCTTCATCTGAAATAGTTGCCAGAGACATGAATGGCACAGTCCATACAGTAGCACACTCCATCATCGCTTGCCTGCTCCTGCGCAGACAGGCTGATGCACCCCTGTTACTCCCGCTGCCCCTGTGCAACCAGGCCTCACTGCTCACCTTCCTCCTCCGGCATGTCTCCAAGAGGGCCCACCACGTGCCGGTGGGAGCTCGATGCCCAGGCCCCACGACAATGACACCCTCCACATCATGCAGCCCTGCACCGCGGGCCACCAGGTCACACACTCGATTCTGGGTCTTGACTTCACTATGGCAGAGAACATATCAGTGCACAAGGCCTCATCGCAAGCTGCACACCCACTCAGCCCTAGAGGTGCCACTAACTTGAGGCGACGCCACGTATCGGTAGGCCCACACTGCCCGCTGCCTCAGGCCCACACTGCGGTCCAGGAGGGCTCACACTAATGGCACCATTCTGGACCGCCTGGACGGCGCATCATCGCAGGCTGCACACCCGCTCAGCACCTAAGTTGTCCCTACCTCAGTGCACCGAAAGACACCATCCCATTGTGGTGTGCCTGTGCCTGCAGCAGTGTATCCGGTGCCACTAAGTCTGTGCACCGCTAGCCATGGACCCTTTATGATTGAGTCCCGTCGGTGCAGATGTCATCATGTCACCCCCAGCACTGGGTAATGTGAGGTGGCCGGGACCTAGGCCCTCATGCATAAATGATACCCACATGGAGACACCCAGTTGGAGAGTGGAAATGGCGTCCAGCACATGCACCAGGCCGTTTTTCTTGGCAGGGTCACATGTCCTCTGACGCTGGTGCTCAATGGGTGTGGTGTGGGTTTGAACAACAACATTTTCGGGACAACCTTCTGCCCAAATCCACTGGCACAGCGGATGTGGGTTTGAACAAGCCATGAGGGAGTGGCTGTGGCATGCTGACAACTAGAGTTGTCAGGGTATGCCCAGAGGTAAGTCCCTTGCTCACTTTGCCACTGGATTCAAGCTAGCCTGGCTGATGATGGCTGATTAGCCAGAAACTGGTCCCAGGATGCTTGTTTCTGGTCCAGGGAAGACATGGCTTGGCAGTTCAGGCTGGACTGTTCCCATGAGGCACAGGGTCAGACTGATTTGCATATGGCCATATCTGAACTGGGGTGGTGGAGTGAGCTAAAGAATGATGATGGATTTAACCCAGATCAGTTGACTGGGGGTGAGTGCCTGCAATGTCCAACACTCTGTCCATCATCCCCTTTGGTTTTGCTCTGTTCACCCTAAGTTGGCAGGGTATGCCCGGACGTGGGTCCCTTGCTCACTTTGCCACTGGATTCAAGCTAGCCTGGCTGATGACGGCTGATTAGCCAGAAACCAGTCCCAGGATGCTTGTTTCCAGTCCAGGGAAGACATGGCTTGGCAGTTCGGACTGGACTATTCCCATGAGGCACAGGGTCAGACTGATTTGCATATGGCCATGTCTGAACTGGGGTGGCAGAGTGAGCTAAAGAATGATGATGGACCAAACCCTGATCAGTTGACTGGGGTGAGTGCTTGCAATGTTCAACACTCCGTCAATCATCCCCTTTGGTTTTGCTTTGTTCGCCCTAAGTTGACAGGGTATGCCCAGACATGAGTCCCTTGCCCACTTTGCCACTGGATTCAAGCTAGCCTGGCTGATGACAGCTGATTAGCCAGCAACCGGTCCCAGGATGCTTGGTTCCGGTCCAGGGAAGACATGGCTTGGCAGTTCGGGCTGGACTGTTCCCATGAGGCACAGGGTCAGACTGATTTGCATATGGCCATGTCTGAACTGGGGTGGCGGAGTGAGCTAAAGAATGATGATGGATTAAACCCAGATCAGTTGACTGGGGGTGAGTACTTGCAATGTTCAACACTCCGTCCATCATCCCCTTTGGTTTTGCTTTGTTCGCACTAAGTTGGCAGGGTATGCCCAGACGTGGTTCCCTTGCTCACTTTGCCACTGGATTCAAGCTAGCCTGGCTGATGACGGCTGATTAGCCAGAAACCGGTCCCAGGATGCTTGTTTCCGGTCCAGGGAAGACATGGCTTGGCAGTTCGGGCTGGACTGATCCCATGAGGCACAGGGTCAGACTGATTTGCATATGACCATGTCTGAACTGGGGTGGCGGAGTGAGCTAAAGAACGATGATGGATTAAACCCAGATCAGTTGACTGGGGGTGAATGCTTGTAATGTTCAACACTCCGTCCATCATCCCCTTTGGTTTTGCTTTGTTCACCCTAAGTTGGCAGGGTATGCCCAGACGTGGGTCCCTTGCTCACTTTGCCACTGGATTCAAGCTAGCCTGGCTGATGACGGCTGCTTAGCCAGAAACCAGTCCCAGGATGCTTGTTTCCGGTCCAGGGAAGACATGGCTTGGCAGTTCGGGCTGGACTGTTCCCATGAGGCACAGGGTCAGACTGATTTGCATATGGCCATGTCTGAACTGGGGTGGCGGACTGAGCTAAAGAATGATGATGGATTAAACCCAGATCAGTTGACTGGGGGTGAGTGCTTGCAATGTTAAACACCCCGTCCATCATCCCCTTTGGTTTTGCTTTGTTTGCCCTAAGTTGGCAGGGTATGCCCAGACGTGGGTCCCTTGCTCACTTTGCCACTGGTTTCAAGCTAGCCTGGCTGATGACGGCTGATTAGCTAGAAACCAGTCCCAGGATGCTTGTTTCCCGTCCAGGGAAGACATGGCTTGGCAGTTCAGGCTGGACTGTTCCCATGAGGCACAGGGTCAGACTGATTTGCATATGGCCATGTCTGAACTGGGGTGGCAGAGTGAGCTAAAGAATGATGATGGACCAAACCCAGATCAGTTGACTGAGGTGAGTGCATGCAATGTTCAACACTCCATCCATCATCCCCTTTGGTTTTGCTTTGTTCGCCCTAAGTTGGCAGGGTAAGCCCAGACATGGGTCCCTTGCTCACTTTTCCATTGGATTCAAGCTAGCGTGGCTGATGACGGCTGATTAGCCAGGAACCGGTCCCAGGATGCTTGTTTACGGTCCACGGAAGAGATGGCTTGGCTGTTCGGGCTGGACTGTTCCCATGAGGCACAGGGTCAGACTGATTTGCATATGGCCATGTCTGAACTGGGGTGGCGGAATGAGCTAAATAATGATGATGGATTAAACCCAGATCAGTTGACTGGGGGTGAGTGCTTGCAATGTTCAACACTCCGTCCATCCTCCCCTTTGGTTTTGCTTTGTTCCCCTAACTAGACAATCACATCAACATTTATTATGAAGAGGGTCCAAGGGAAAGTTTATAGACCTTGGTGGAATCAGTCCCCAAACACACAAAAACAAAAACAAAAGGAATCTGTGGGTCTAACCGAGCTAAGACAAGCTAGGGAGCACAAATAGTTTTAATTATCAATTCTCTCCTAAAATTCGAAGGAGTCCTTTAGAGAGGACGGAATCCCATCACCAACCGAGGTGGCATGCTTCATCATCTGGGATCTCCTCTTGGTTCCAAACCTAGTGCAACCAAGGGCTACAAACCCCTCCCTGGGAGGGGGGAGCTCAGGGATGTTTTGGAGTAGTCAATTCTAGGATCTACTAAGTCTCCTAGAGGCGAAGCAATCTAGATGGTTTATAATGTGATGGTTGCAGTGCGTGCAGTGATAGAGTGAGTGGTGCTTTAAAATTGGCTACCAGAAGGACAAACACGTTTAATAAGATCTACCTTGGTGACAAACTAAAAACAGTACGTGTGCAGCTTAAACAAAAAACTGCATTAGTCCAAAATAAGGTCTACATGTTACAGCCGTGTCGATCAAAGTATGATCTCGGCCTTCCTCAGGACCTAGATGATCAATCGCTATTGCAAAAAGTGAATGTGAAATTTTATAACTAAATGTAACATATTATTCTCCAGTCGATGTGGTTGGATTAGATACAACCTACATTATCCTGTGTCTTTGTGCTTATATGAAAGATCACAGGGATTTTTGGACGAAAAACCTGTAAAAGAAAGGAGAGAACACACTAACATCATATCTATGACATCGTGCAGACATAAAAAATCAAAACTATGAGAGAATGCTCCGCAATGTAAACATCTTTTCATCGCTAGATACCATTAGTGTATCTCATACCTGAATAGTGTATATTTATTCATATAGTTTAACAGTTGTATGCTTATCTGTAATTTGATCACCTCACCTGGCCACAGCTCAGGACATGAGGCACCGCTCTGAAAGGTGGTAGAAAATATAGAGGCCAAATTTCAAGATGCATTAAACAGTCTATCAGTATGGCTTATAAATGTGTCGACAAATTACATAATAATGACTGAATTTGCAGGTATTATGAAAGAGAGATGTATTACAGAACAGTAGGCATTGATATTATTGGCCACCTAGAGTAGTATTAATCCACAAGTTAGTATTGTCAAATATGGCTCTGAAAAGTGTGCTGGAGTAACCCTTCTTGGCTGGTAAGACCTTATTGTTTACTGAAAGATTCTAGGGGAAAGCACTATTGAAGGCCTTTATGCTATAAGGCCAAAGTTTGGAATCCCTTGTACCACCATGGAGATCACTCTAAAAACGAACTATAAGACATTTGTTTTGATATTTTCACATTGAAGGCATGAAATAAACAGCGGGTTGTTTTATGAGCAAGAACGGTCACGTTCAGATTGAATCTTGAGTTTAGACACTGATCATTTTATCTGTACCATTACTATCAGTAGGTCAAAGGGCCTATGTTGTTGTAGGGATTCTGCTCATGCCGAGAACTATGCGCAGGAAACCAGGACCTTGGTGTATTGTTATGTACCAAAGAAGCCACCTCAGTACCCAGAACCCCAATCCGACTAGCATTAGTGTCTCATTCGTTCTCCGTACTACAGCGAAGCTGCCAATGATTAGACAACCTAGAACATGCGACTTAGTAAACTCTCAGGAATAGAGGGAAACAAGAACACTCTTTTGTTCACACTCATACTTGTCCACAACATGAGTAATCAGAGACACTGTATAGTTTAAAATGTTTATTTTTAACTAACGTGCTCTAAGGTGCAGTACTCTAGCCAAAACGGGCAGCATAATGCATAAAAACAATATAATTGGCATTGTTACAATTCCATAAAGCACAAAAGAGGAAATCATATTATAATTACAGTGGAAACATGACTATATAAATGGGTGAACCAGTTCCTGCCAGTATCGATACCTCTAGCTGTCAAGGATTGCTTTAAGTTACGGTTCATTCGCTCCACAACTGAGTTGCCCTCAGGCCTGTATGGAGACGAAAATTTGACTTGCACCCCCAAAGATCTCATGGCATCCTTGTTCGCCTTAGAGGCGAATGCGGGACCCTGGTCAGACTGAAAGGTGCCACATGCAAAAATTCCCACAAAGACAAGCTAATCCCTGATGACAGTTTGTGCGTCAGCACCGGGTTGTGGCCAAACCCAAAGAAAATGTGTGCACGAATCCACTGCAACCAAGATAAACTTATATGCAGTATCAGAACAAAATGGACTGCAGTGATCTAAGTAAACACAACTGAATGGTTTATTAGAAATGTACAACTATGTTTGTGGCGGGCGTGCTGCCATTGAGGGTTTGATTTGCAGACAAATGTCACAAGAAAGCACATAATTACGGGTTTGTTTATATAAACCACGCCACCAGTAACGTTGTTGTACGATACCGACAGTCGCCAAAACGCCTGCATGAGTCGAGGCTATGCCTTCGTGTGCGGCTGTTATCAATGCCAGTCTGTGGTCCTGGTTGGGAATCAACCTGTCACCAACGTCATTAATTCTCACATAGGGAGCTTTATCGGGACTTAAATGATAAGAGTATTTTGAAGGGAAACCCTGTGGGTACTTACTTCCCTTCTCTGTAGCAGCTATAGCTGCCAAGATGTCATCATCAATCTTAGTCATGGAACTTGTAACTGATGCTACTGAATAAGTGGCTACTGCTGTTTTAGCTGCTTCATCAGCCAAACTGTTACCGGCCGCGTGTATTCCTACGCGCTGGTGGCCAAGAGTATCAATTACTTGTGTGAGAGGCAGACATTCTTTAAGCTCTGCGACTTGAACCCAAAGCATTTTATGCTTAATTGTACTGCCTTTAGAATCATGATAGTCATTCTGAGACCAAAAGAATAAGTTGTCATTAAAAGAGTGAACACAGTAGTAAGAGTCACTTACAGTCATGGTTGTCACATTAGGATTAGCAAACTCCAGTGCTTGCACCAGAGCTCGCAGCTCCGCTAACTGGGCAGTACAGTCCCCTAGTGCCTACGTGTGCACGACACTGGACTTGAACTCACCGTTCACAAAGGCAACTATGGCACAAGCTGGCGAGTAAGAATGTTTTGATCCGGTTGCAGGTTGCGCTGAACCGTCGGTATAAATGATACCATGGTAGTCCTCGAGCGGACGCATAAACTGAGTTTGCAATGAGGAGTCAAAGATATAGGTGTCATCAGATGATGTCAACGAAGTAGCCCATTGTATCCAACGCGGATGTAAAGCTTTTAGGTTTGGTACACTGGCTTTTGTTACAGCTTCAAGAGCAGGATATAGTGTTACAACCATCATGCGTTATCCTTGTGCCAGTTTATGTTCCTTTAGGATCGCCATCTGGACTGCGGTCAATACTTTTTTAACTGTGGAAAAACGCAGTTCAGCCGAATGGACAAATGTGACTTGTAAGCTATAGGTACTGTGTCACCTTCATTAAATGTCAAGTAAGTGAAACCCACTGCCCTGGACACAATTCTTATCACCAGGTTTGTGTGGTTATCACGTGTTAACAAGTATTTAGATTCAATAAGATCAGACTGCAAGGATTGCAGAATAGCTGAATGTTCTGGGAGCCAGCAGGCTTTTCTAAAGGTAGGTTGTATCAAGGCATACAGCGGCTTGATACACTGGGCATAATCTGGAATGCAAGTTCATCCGAAGTTTAAAAATCCCAGCAAAGACTATAATTTTTTCAGGGTTGTAGGAGAGCGCAAACGTGCACATTTCTCCAAGAAGTGAGGCGCCAGGCCTCTTCCTTCATTATTGAGCTCATAGCCCAGGAACAACACTGTGTACTCTGCAATGTGTGATTTCGCAAAGTTAAATTTGTAACCGTAGTCAGCAAACAAAACTATGATGTGGTTCACGTGACAAAGATGTGGCCATAATTTGTCGTCCGGGAGATAAATATCATCAACGTACGAGTACGCATCAGGGTCTATGTTGTCTGACAGAGAGACAACACATGTGGCAAAAACACCCGGGCTGTTTTATAGCCCATGGCCAATCTTGTAAATTGTTTTTGTTTACTGCCTAGGGTGACGGCTGTCCATTGATCACTGATAGAGGACAGATTGTGGCTAAAAAAACCATTGGAAATGTCAAGTGTAGTTTTTCTATTTCTTACGCACAAGACTGTCTACAATTTCTGAGCTATGGGTATTCTGAACCGCACAGTTACGACAATGAGAGTTCAAATGTCGGTAATCTAAAACTAAGCAGTATGACCCATCTGGTTTGGTAACTGTAAAAAGAGGGTCATTCACCGGTGACACACGTCTCACTGACTCCTTGATACTCTAATTGTTTAAGTATTTCAGAAACGGGAGCTTTAGCTTCCCGCCGGAGGGGATATTGGGGTTGTGGCTGTGGCATAGACCGCAATGGTATCTCATGAGGCGGAGAGGTTTTATCCCAGCCCACCTGAGTACGGTACAGCGCTGGTGCAAGCACCAAAGCCCACTCTTTTGCAAAAGCCTTTGCTTGCTCCTTGTGTGAAAAACTAGGGAGGATTGCCTCCTCCTCCCTCGGAGCGGCTAAAACAAAAGGCGGGGACCAGTCTGCCTCAGCTAACAAGATGTCATACCAAGAAGTCAGATTTTCCCCAAAAATCCCTTTAATAACACGTTGTATATCACCTTCAATTCAAAGTACAATTTCATATAATCTATCAGGGGGAGCCACTTGGGTGTCAACAGTTTCTACTGTGATGAAAGTGTCAGTTGCTGTCGCCTCCAGAAATGGACGAGGGGGCTTGCGGCACTATGGCAACCTCTGCTGCGCTGTCTTGCAGCGTTACTACCCAAGTTAGATTCCGAAGGCGGGTTCTCACCATCCGTGGCATAACTCGCTGTTAAAGCAGCAACTTTCTTTTTCTGAAACGGAGGGCATTGACGTGGAAAATCGTCCTGCTTTCCTTTACCATCAGTCTGACAAGATTGTTCACATCCTTGCGGGGCACCTCGACCTCTGCCGCGATCCTGGCGATCACCTCCACCAGCTTGTGAGCCTGATGTTTCATTTGAAGAATGAGGAGAATGCTGGTCAGGGACCTGAAACCTGTCAGGAGACCTAATTCTCGCGCGGTCGCGCAAATCATAAGTGCGCTCAGAGGGTTTGGGTGCACGTGACCCTTGTTTCTGTTGTTGCTTCCCCTGTTTTTTATTTTTCCAAATCTTTTTAGGAAAAATTGGACGGTCGTCTTAATTAGACTGCGCCGTCTGAGTTTGCTGTTGTGCTGGTATTTTAGCAAAAGGCTTAAAACCCAAACTATTGCGTGCAATGGTCTTATATGCATCAGCAATAATTTTTGGTTACTCTCAGGGTTTCTCTTCTTCCGGGACAACACGCAAAGCATTAGACACTTGAAAGTTAACTGCATCCCCCTTGGCGTTCGCAAGTATGAGATCAGCAACTACGTCAAACACTCCGACAAGCCTAATTCCCAGTTCAACTGCCCCCTCCGGGCCGTGCTCATCCTGAACATGCTTAATCACGGAGGGTAGCACAGTCATAGAAGGTGCGCCAAAACGCTTTGCATACACTGCTGCGTACACCTTACCCCAATCCTCACAATCGGTTACCTCTCGAACTAAGTCTTTCTGCAAACATATCATTAAATTCCTGTGTTTCTTCACAGGATTAGTATTAGGAAATACCACTTCCAGCTGTTCAAATTTCTCAGCAAGCCAGTAAGATAAATCATCCTTATTCTGTAGTCGCTTGCCCATAACCGAATTAACCATGATGAGACTAATAGACATCCCTGCAGGGCCAGCTGGTTGCGCTGCAACCCCAGGTGTTCCCATCTGGAGATTGGGGGATACGTATTGTACTAGAGCCCTATGCACCTCAATCAGCGAGGTGTGCAAGACACGCAATTCGGCTACAGTGGCTGCTAGATAACATGGATGTGGTGTGTACCCGGCCAAAACTGGCCAAGTGGCCCCTGGAATGGACAAAGAGCTTAACCGGACCGGAGTCACGGTGTGGGGCAGGGCACCATTAAACCTAATACGGTGATGCCATGCCACAATCGGAACCTCGAGAGTCGTATATGCGATACGCTACAGGTACTGCAGTGGGATTGTATGTATGGAACAAGTTATCATCACCGTTCTCTGCCGGAAACATTACCCAAGAGTAAAATACCTCAAAGTGGAAAGCTGTATTGGCTCCAACCACACAGATTAGTGCAATACCAGCATCTGGCACTCCCAATGCAGCCAAATGTTGACCGACTGGCGTGCGGCTATGCGCCGCAATTACGACATCAGCTATAAGGACTAAGAAAAGGAAAACAACTTAAAAGCGTGGCAGCACAATAAGTTCGCAAATCATACGAATGAGAAAACCTTTTTATATTATCAAGCTTGAAAGGACCAATAAAGTATTAATACAGGTAGGTTATGCCGTCACCACTGTTTACCGGAAAACAGGAGTGAGGGTATAGTGGACAAGTAGAAGCACTATTAAAGCGTTTCGTAAATAAGTACTAGACCAAACATTAAGGGTTGCCATGTTGCAGGGATTCTGCTCATGTACAGAACTATGCGCAGGAAACAAGGACCTCTGTGTATTGTTGTGTACCAAAGAAGCCACCTCAATACCCAGAATCCCAATCCAACTAGCATTGGTGTCTCATTCGTTCTCCGTACTACAGCGAAGATACCAATGATTAGACAACCTAGAACATGCGACTTAGTAAACTCTCAGGAATAGTGGGAAACAAAAACACTCTTTCGTTCACACTCATACTTGTCCACAACTTAAGTAATCAGAGACACTGTATAGTTTAAAATTTTTATTTTTAACCAACATGCTCTAAGGTGCAATACTCTAGCCAATACGAAAAGAAGAAATCATATTATAATGACAGTGGAAACAGGACTATAGCTCCTTTTACCTCCCTCCCCGTACTTATGAGATAGTTTACAATAATTATAGAAGACCTCTGGGCTTTGTCAGCGAGACCCCATACCTACGAGATCAGATGCAGTGAATTACATCTCAGGATCAGCACAGCTCTTCTATGTTGGAAAGGTTTTCTCCAAGTGCCTTCTCATGCACGTAATGCCATATTAAAAGCACCCGAGTTTCAGTTGGGCCGCTGTGCTTCATGTTATGTCTATGTGCGTGGGACTGACCAAAGTGAATCAACAGCACACATTGTTATTCGACCTTGAACAGGCTGTACAAATAGAGATCGCGGTGCCCTGCTGGATATGTGAGAGGTAGACAGTTCTCATGTGAAGCAGCACCAGCAAAGTATTTCACAAGAACAGAGCCATGTAGTGTTGTGTGCAAAAGCGGCAGAATGGCAGCCAAGCTTATACTACTCATGCTAACTTAGCAGTGTCTGCTGTTAACCCCATTTCCTTACTACAATGCAAAGGGCACGTTATTGTTTATGAATTCGAAGTGGTATGTTTTTGAAATAGTGCACGTTGACAATGATAACATCTCGCGCTCCTATTACTCTGCATGCCAAATACAAGCACTGGGTTAAATAAGACAGGGAGAGCTACAGTGAAAAACGCACACAAATTTTTGAAACAAGTCATTTAACATGCGCCTTAATAGCCTGTCGACTTGTTATGTTTAACGTGCCAAATGTAAACTCTACAGTGGGAAATGTGTGGCAAGAAGAAGGCAAGGAAAGACGCATGCATATGCACTCACCTGTTCATCGGTACCCCGGGCTGGACAAGAGCTGGAGCCGGAGGTAGCCGGAGGTAACCGGAGGACGGTGGACCACAGGCTTAAATGCTGAAAATCTTTAGTACAACACCGGTGGGCCCTGACATTGCGGCGCTCGTTAATTACGTGTTTATGAGGTGTGCTACCCATGTTGGCTGCAGACAAAAATCAAAAGGACTACAAAATGTGGAGGAATCATGGGAAATGTAATTTCTGAAGATACTAAATACCCAAGGATGTTAGTTTGGCGTTTGGTACTGCATATTCACATTGCGGCACTCGTTAATTACGTTTTTTATGACATGTGCTTCCTGTATGTGCTGCAGGCGAAAATCATATGGACTACAAAAAAATGATTATATGATTCCAACCACCCTAGGATGTTAATCTGGCGTTTCCAACCACCCTAGGATGTTAATCTGGCGTTCGAAACTGCATGTGAGATCCCATGAAACACAAAGGGAACTTAATTTCTTTGCAGTTTAAACGAACAGTGTTGGTATGGAGTTTTAATGTTTAAATGTTGAAAATGTCAACTGTTCATTCTGCAACTATTGTGTGCATTAAAAATATAATAATCTCAGAATAAATGTTATGGTAGTGACCTAAAACACAAGCATATCTAAGCATAATCCTAAAGTGATGTAAGAGGTACTGTTCGAATGCGTAAATGGTTAAAAATAATTATAAATAAATAACTTGTGGAGATTCAGCATTGGTGTTTGCTGTGGATCAATGAGATAAATCAAACGGAAGGCTTGCATCCCCAATATATGGCATGGTGTGGTATGGCAGAATTTATAATAAGATCCATGGTATTTCATCGTTCAGTCCCTCGGTATCACTTTTAAGTTTAAAAATCAATTTTTGTTCTTTTATGTACAGAAATTTTGAGATATCTGTCCCATGGGGAGGAATGAAAGGTTATTCTAAAGCCGTCCATTTCATTTTTTCAGCACAAAGATTTTTTGTCAAAAAATGATCGGTGAGTCTGGTCGCTTGCTTCTTGCACCTGATAGTGCTTTTATGTTCATTTATCCTCATTTTGACCTTGCGTGTTGTCATACCCACATAACGAAGTGAGCATGGACATATTATCAGATAAATGACTCTCTCAGTATTATAATTAGTATGTTTCCTCTGTATCCAGGGTCTCGTGGTACCAATGTCTATCGTACACGTATTTTCTGTTTGAGGAGAGGCAGTACAAGAACCGCACAGATAATACCCCTGGACCACTGGCATCTCCCATAGAGTGTTAGATGTAGTAACTGATTTTGTTTTGGGTTTGGTATGGACAAGATTGTCACTGAGGTTGGAACTCCTTTTAAATAAAAACAGTGGTAGGGGAATGTGCTCATTTCCCACATTCAGAATCCGCCAGTTTTTTTGTACAATCTTATGTATCCCATTTGAGAGTGTGCTAAAAGTGTTGACGAATGTCAGTCTTGTCATAGATGGTTTTGATTCTGGTGGTTCTAGAAGGGCTTTGCGATTATTATTGGAAGCTCTCTTCTGAGCTTTTCATACAAGATGCTTAGGATAATGTCTATCCTGTATTTATTTTGACAATTGTTTTGCATGGTATTGACATTTTTTTTTCTCAGAACAATTCATCCAAATGCAAAGGAATTGTCCTACCGGTAAATTTTCACAAAGCGATCCAGAATGGTGGCTGTCGTTGGTCAATAATGAGTTCCTTGCCATTGGTTTCTTATACAGTTCACTCTCCAGTCCCAAGTCTGAAGGAAAAATCCAAAGATCTAGGAATGGCAGACTCTCTTTGTTGTATTCGACTGTAAACTTGAGATAGCTATTCCTTGTATTCAGCCAAGAATGGAATTCTAAAATGGTCATTGCATCGTCACGCCATATGATGAAAATATCGTCAATGTATCTTTTCATTTAACACAATCCGATCACGGAATGGATTGTTGTTGGTCATTATTTGTTCTTCCTCGAACAGGTGGACATACAGATTTGCCAGACTAGGCGCAAAAATGCTGCCCATTGATGTTCCCGATATCTGGAGGTAGATTGTCTCTTCAAATCTGAAAAAATTCTCCTTCATAGCTAATCTGGCACACTCCATTATGAAGTGTACAGGAGTGATTGTGTCTAGGAGTATACGACCCAAGTCCCACAACATGAGCAACATGGACGGAAGGGGGAATCATTAACCCTACATTCATCCATACCTCCACACTTGCAAGATCATAGACATGACACATATGTGTAACAATGAATGTTTAATGCACATTCAATGGAGTGTTGCAGCTGGAGCAGTACAGGGCCATGCGCACCACTTTGCATCATTGGCCCATGGAGGGCCAGCCAGAGTCCTTCAGGGAATGACAAGTACATCAGAAGAGGAGGAGTTCAGTCCACAGTCTGATAGCTGTGTCATTGTTGTCCAAACAGAATATGGCAGTCCATGTAGAGGTCCAAGGTGAGTGTCGCAGAGTGCATCATAACACAGTGGAAGGTGATGATGGAGAGGGCAGAACCAAGCAGAAACAAGTCATATGGCAGAGATGCATGCTACTGCGTCCTTTTGACCATGGAGGCAGATTCATCCCCATCTTCGTCCTCTGCTATTGCAAGTGCCTCACATGTGGGTGGTGGTCTTATGTCCCCAGCACTGTGTGGCTGTGGCCCCTCAAGGGCCGGAGGTGGAATGTCTGATGCACTGTGTGGCACTAACACCTCAGGGGCCGGAGGTGAAATGTCCGCTGCCCTGCGTGGCACTGACACATCAGGGGCTGGAGATGTGGATAGAGTGGTAGCAGTAGCATGCATCAGTGCCAGGCCATGTGGCAGCAATGCCATGAGGAGGGTCTTTATGGCATTGAGGGACCCAGCTACCTCTTGCTGGTGTGCAGTCGCGGCAGACGGTCTTTCCGCCTGCGTCTGCTCCATGTTCTCAATGAGCCTCCGCATGAGTCCCAACTCCCGGGCGAGCTCGCTGGAGGCACTCTGACTAGATAGTTGTTCTTGTCGCAGAGTCAGGACTCTGGCAATGTCAGCCATGGTTCGTTGGAGGGCATGGAGTGGACTTTCTGTGTCCGTTAGGGACTGTGAGTGGTCCCTGATGGGAATTAGATACCCACGTATGGCCTCTATTTTGTCTGCCATGTGGTCGAACCCCACCTGCACCTGTTCAGCCACCTTCTCCTGGCACCCCAACACACGTTGTTGGAAGGCCATGGGTTCATCCTGGGGGTCCTGGGAGACAGCCGTGGTGGGGGGTGCTGCCTGCTGTGTGTTCTGTGCAGGGGGTGGGTTCTCCTCGTAGCAGCTGGCCTGCCCTGCTACTGGAAGAGGGCTGTGGAGGCTCTCCGTGAGCTGTTGAAGGGCGTCGGAGTCGAAGGTGTGGTGGTCCTCTTCGTCATCAGAGAAGGGAGGTTGGGATTGCTCTGCAGGATGTGTTGGATTTCCCTCTGCGATGTGAAGGGGAGATGCAGTTTAACATTGTGTTCACATGTGTGTTGACGCATTGTAAATGTTAACATTCAGACAGAATGAAAGAGTACATTGTGATTGTTTGTGAGGAGCTGCCTATATGATGCGGGACAGTGGACATTTCGACAACATCACGGATGTTTGTTTTCACTTGTACATTGTCAACTCACATTTCCCTGCGATGCCATATGTGATTGGCCAGTTTCTGCACACAAGTGGCACCAGTTGTGTCCTCTGTTCTGTTGTGGATGTGTTGCGGATTGTGCCACATCATTGTCAAGGTTGATGTGCTCTGCATGTGATATGTGTGTGCCGCATTTTTGGGAGTCACACCTGCAGCTCTGATTTGGCTGCCCCTTATCCCTTACATGTGGTGTGCCTCTAACTTCTGTGCTTATACAGTGCTGAGATGCTGCATACTTGGGTGCATTAGTCTCTTGGTGGGAGTTGGGGGTCTGGGACATAGTTTGTCCGCAGATGTGCCATGCTTACTTGTGCATGTTTGCCATTGTGCCCATCTCCCCTATCCATGTTCGTTACTCACCCTGTTGCTGTTGTGTCCGGTCATGTTGAGCAGTGTCCGGGCCCCCAACTCTTGCCACTGTCTCCCCACTGATGACTGTGGACACCATTTCTTCCATCTCATCCAGCTCCTCCTGTAGCACTGAGCTCTCACCTCCAGTCTGCATTGCTGCCTTCAGGTTGCTTGCGAGTTTCTGCTTGGTTTTGCACATGATATATTTCCAGCGCCCCTTGACCTCTTCCATTGTCCTCTTCAGCACTCCAACTGCATTCACCTTGTCCACTATGGTCTGCCATATTCCATTTTTAGTTGCCAATAACACAGTGGAGGTGCGATCAGTAGTTGATGGTGTTCTATCCCCTCCGTTATCAGGATCCTGTTTTCCTGCGGACTGAACATTTTCTTCCTACTCTTCTTCTCCTTGCCCTTCCCTGACCCTGAGATCTCGGTCTGGTCCTCCGGGGGGTTTTTGGTTGTACTCTGCACTTGCTCCAGCTGACTCCATTGTGCTTCGCTGTTGTTTGGCTTTTGTATGTGTTTTTTTCCAACTTATAAAGGGCATTTTCCCGCATCTCGCGTGGGGATTGCAGGCCTGTGACTGTTTTTTGCTGATTTTTGTATTGCGATTTGCATCATTGCCTCTTTTTTCGCATTCGTGTTTTGCATTTTTGCGGCATCGTGTTGATATTAACGCGCTCATGGGTCCATCACATGGTGCCGCCGTGTTGGACCTGCTGACCTTCAGGAGACGCCTCAAGACATGGTTGTTCGACCAGTAGCTGCCTACACCCCTAGCGCCATGAGACCCTTATGGGTGAGTAACACACTCTACAAATGTTTGATTGATTGATTGATTGGGAATACTACGTTAACATGGAGTTATTTTACCGCAATAGATTGCGATGTGAAGAGCTGCTTTAAGCTACTTTTGCGGTGGTTATCACACGTTCTTGAGAATATCCCTCTATGTCATTTGGAAATGAGAACAACATATGGAGCTAAGAAGCAGTGTTTATTTGCACAACTCCATATATGTGGGAACCTATACCAGCATGTGTATTAGAGGGCATTTTTGAAACTTAATTCTTTTTTACACACTGTCTTACATTTGGAAGGAATAAATGCATTGAAAGTCAATTGACAAAAACACTTGTTCTACTATTCTGTGATTTTCTATGTCTCCCGGTAAGAATGGTACCTCACTTGTGTGGGTAGGCATAGTGCCCGTGACAAGACACGGCCCTAAATGCAATGAGGGCACATAATTTTTTGCCAGTGAAAATTCACCCTTTTTTTGCAGTGTGCCTAGCTATGGTTTTTGGACCCTAGCTCTGCAAGCACCTAGGGAAACCTAGTAAACCTATACATTTTTTAAAACCAGATTTACATACATCCTCGGTAATGTCTACTATTGTGTGTAGAATATAAACTAATTTTTAAGAGGGAACTTTTAATCATAGAACCCAACCCTCTGTGACCAACAAGCAAAGTTGCTTACACCTCACGTCTAGACTTCCTTAATTTTGCAGCTAATCTTAAAAAGTTCACGGTGCAAAACAAGGTAAGGGGTTCCGAGGAGAGTTTCAGGTATAAGAGTGCTACCCTAACTTGGCTAAATTTATTCACTCTTAGGATGGTTTTTAAGAAAACTGCCCGCGGGTATTCATATAATGGACAAAAGAATACAAAATGGAGGGTATCCTGCGGAGATCCCAGATCGCAGCCGCATGGACCCTTTAATCCAATATCTCTTGTAAACCCTGCAGGGACAGCTAAGATGTGATGTAAAAGATCCAGTCTGAATCTGGTCATTAAAAATCTATCATTTTTATTATATATCTGCGCCAGGTAAGGTTCTAAACCTGGGACAGATTTCGTTAGTATGTGTGATCGCACTGACCCTTTCAGTAGTTCACTGTCTTCCCGGGCGCAGGCTAGACGCCTGAGGTATTCTGCTTTCATAACTACTTTTAACTGGGGCGTCAGGGACGTGGGCTCATCAAAACAACTAGCAAAGCCCAGCCACTTCAGCGTATCCTTCACATATTTGAGCCACGGTATCCTATGTCCTTTGTCCCTATTTATACAATCTTTGATTATTTTTCTACTTAGACTAGCCTCAGGGTTGGTCCAAATTTTAATCCAACACATTATTGGTTTAATGCTTAGTCTATCAGTAATGTAAGGGAGCCCTAGCTCCTCGTGAAAAATGTGGGCCGGGATACTTTGAGGGACTTGCAGAATCCTTCTCAGAAACTTATTTTCCTCCAGTTGTATCATGGAAGTGTTTCTGAATCCCCAAACCTCACTCCCATACATAATTTTGGAGCAACAGATTGCGTTATATAAATTCAATATTTCATTCAGTGACCAGCGGCCTAATCTCGTAGCTCGATTCATAATTGAGCCCATTGTACTCGACTGTTGTTTAAATTTTTCTGAGATTAGTGTATCAAAATTGAGGTGTCTGTCGAAAATTATCCCTAGATAATTAAAGACCTCGACCTTCTCTAGTTTGTGACCCCCAATTTTAAAAATAAAATTCCTTGTTGGTCTTTTTCCTGCTTCCATGACGTATGATTTTGTTAAATTGGGAGATAGGTCTAAGTTTGCCATAAACCCACAGAAGCCATCAATAAGAGACTGCAGTCCCCTCCCTGTACGTGACAGGAGTACTGCGTCATCCGCGTATAAGAGGACAGGTATGCTTCTGTTGCCCACTCTAGGACAACCTACCCCCAGCTCTCCAAGTGCTTTGTCCAAACCATTTATATATAGCGTGAATAAAAAGGGCGCCAGGATGCAACCTTGTCTCACACCCCTAGTACATGAGAAATGGTCAGTGAGGTTCCCCTCATTACTGTATCTGACCTTGGCTGTTGTGTTCATATGTAATGTTTTTAAAATGAATATCAAACCTGAATCGACCCCTAACAGCTCTAAAATCTCCCACAACTTTTCCCGGTTAACCCGGTCAAAAGCTGCTGTCAGGTCCATGAAGGCTAGAAAGACTGTCCCCTCGCCTGCCACGGTGTACTTTGCCACCAGGTTGTATAGATTAAGGCATTGGTGCGAGGTAGAACGTCCCATTCTAAAACCATACTGGGTATCGGTAATGATTTCATTTTCCTCTGCCCAGTCCGTTAGGCGGTTTAGGATTACCTTCCCTAGAACCTTTGCTGACACGTCAATTAGTGAGATCGGGCGATAACATTGAGGGTCGCACTTGTTTCCCTTTTTGAATAGGGGAACAATGCTAGCAGTTGACCAAGACCTGGGCATTCCCATTTCAACTGCCGTATTAAAAACTCTCGTAAGTATAGGTGCCCACCGGTCGACCTGGGACAAAAATAAGTCGGGGGGGATCCCATCCGGTCCTGGGGCCTTATTCCGTGTCAGGGCGTGTATTCCATCTTTGATCTCACCCACTGTAAACTGCGACCAAGAGCTTGGTAAAATGCCCACATCTGTAATTTGTCGGGCAATGGTGCTGCCATGATTATACAGATTCTTAAAATGAGAGACCCATGCTTCAGGCAGGACATTGCAAGCCACCTTCTCATTATTCGGTGCTTGGAAACTGGGGTCATTAATCACCTTCCAAAATCTCGACATATCTCTCTTCTCAGCTGCCTCCCTCAAATTCTCCCAGGCCTCGTAGTGGATAGTGTATTTCCTCTTTTTTATGGCCAGTTTATATTGGGCTCTACATTCCACTATCCTGCTCCTATTCTTAGGTACAGTTTTGAGTGCCTGTTTCAATTCTTTTTGGGCTCTGGAGCATGCTTTGTCTAACCATTTTGGTGAGAGGTTAGACATAGGCGATGATTTGGCCCTCAGTAACCTGTCAATGTCCCTTTCCATGCTTTCAAAAGCACTTATCAGTTCTTTACCTTCAACTTCCTGGCTTAAGCACTTCCATATCCCACTTTCTGAGGATGCAATGAGTCTTTAATAAAATGCTTCCCCATCTATGTTGGTCCAGCGTATACGCCTGCCCTGGTCAATTGCTTCCAGTGTTCCCCTCATCATCCTGGTCCTTGCCTGCGTAGGTAAATCCAAAACCCTCAAGGACAACACCAAAGGGTTATGGTCTCTAAAAATACTGATTTCTATACTAAAATCTATGATCTTACATTTAAAACAATGTGACACAAAGATAAAATCAATAATTGTATCCCTGCCCCTGCCTTTAAAAGAGGGATTAATGGTATTAAAGTTCCTGGGTTTGATTAAGTCCATCGTGGGGGCTAAATCATATGTGCCCAGGATTTTACTTAGTCCGCTGACTTCCATTGTGTGCTCTAAGTGCCAATCCTTTATAGACGGACAAGAGTCCCATTTTCCCCCTCCCCATTTCAAATACGGGCATTGGTGACAGTTAAAATTGCCCACTAAAATCAAATTTGGGGGTCTATTTCCCCTAACGTGCAAGTCTGCCAATCTGTCCTTGAGCTCGTTCAGCCTCTGCATTGATTGGCCCGCATTATAGAAATTTATCAGAACAAATTTTAGGCCCTTCTTGCAATAACTGATACCCTGGATATTGTCCGAGCTCCAGCCCAGGACATCCCAAGAACCTTGTAGGGAGAGAGGCACATACGTTATTAAACCCCCTTTAGCTCTTCCCATTGTAGATTATCGGGCGGGGACAAAAAACATTTTATACCCCTCTAGGTGCGGGGCACTGCTGTCCGTCTCCCACGTCTCCTGTAGGTAGATAATGTGGAATTTTTGACTGAAATCCAACCATTCCTTATTTTTTAATTTGGTTGAGATCCCTGCGATGTTCCACAATACCACCCTAAGTTCCTCAGCCTCATGGTTTATCTCTCTCCTAACTGGGATAGCCTCTGTTTGAATAGAAAGTCCTGCTAGACAACTCGTTGCCAATACAATACTCTTGTCTGGGGGGTTACGCAAAACCTCATTTGGGTAGATATCGGATGAAGGAGGATTTCCCATGGGACCCATAATATCCCTTAGCATTGGGCTAGCTGGGGGAGGGGGAATCTCCCTGTTCTCACCTTGGGCCAGTCAGTCTAGTTCGTCCATCACTGCCACATCAAGTAACGGAATAAACCTATTTGATACTGAACCCAGTCTGTTGGCCCTTGTGTTGGGAATTTCCCCTCTTCTACGTGTCACATGGCCTGACTCTTTTGAGTAGTCCCTATAAAAAAAGGTTCAGGGGGAGCAACTTTATGGTCGTCCCTCTGTCAAAAACCCCATAACTGGAAATAAGCAATTCTTTAACCAGCTCCGGGTTTCTGAAATTAACAATGACGCAGTCTCCTGCAAACTTTTTCTCTAAGGGACCCACCCAGGCTACCCTTCTTGCCATAAGGATGTGGCTACTCTGTAACTTAAACTCCTTCACATTGTTGTACATCCAATGATTGACCTTATTTATCAGGGAGCTTGTGGACTCTTCTCTATCCTGGTTATTGGCTGGAACCCCCGCTAAGACTATCGTGTAGGGACAAGAAGCTGGGGGTAAATCCAACGTCTGCAGCCCCGGAGTACAATGCACCTGATCATCTAGGGAGCTGTTGGCTGCTACGCGCCCTTTTTTACTACCCTCATGTTGTAATCTATGGGGCACAATAGTATATGGAGTGCCTTTATCCCTGCTGGAAGTGGGATCAACACACCGCTTATTTCCTACCAACCTGCTTCTATTTCCACACGGACTGACAGGGCAAGGTACAATTCCTAACCCTTCATGTCTCGAACTCAGTGGGGGCACTGGGGGTTCACCGCTATTCTGTTCTAGGAGCCTGCTAACTTTCTCCTCTATTCTCTTTATATGTTCCACTATGGGAGCCAAATGTTTGAGAAAAAGGGCTTCCAAATTGGCCTCTAATGTTTTCATTATCTCCCGCGACCATTCCGCCCCATTTATAGGAGAGCGAATTTCATGGTGTTGGCAAGTTGACCCGTTTCTCCCATCCTCAACAACTTTGGGATCTTTTCTAGGCCCACCTCTTGTCACTTTATTATCTATTCTATTTGTGTTGGTCCCGTTGCTTTGTGAGATAACCGTGGTTCTTGTGACCTCTGAGGCAGCAGTTTCTAGGGGAGAAACTGGCACCAATAACGCTTTTTTTGAGCGGGTAACCACTTCCCTTTCCCTCCTTATTAATGCATTAGGCTCCCTCACCCCTCCAGGTGTAATACCCTCCTGCTCTTGGTCTCCCTTTGCCCCAGTGACCGATGTTTCTACCACCAAATTTCCTTCCAATCTCTCAGGGGAGAGTGCATGTTGGTGAATGGTGTTTACAGACCCCTCCAAAATCAGTGACTCTTGTTCCCCACATACTGGCGTGTTAATATGGACTTGTGCCGTGGTAACACGCTGGGTTACGCTATGGACAGGGAGTCCCTGACTTGCTAGGGTACTTACCCCTGGCGTGACACACTCAGCTATTGTCCCCAACGACGAACTTTTATGTGCCAGAAGGGAATCAAGGGACAGCCTACGCTCTGTTAGCTGTATTTCGTGGGTCAACAGGGATTCAGCTCATGTAATAAATGCATTCAGAGTTCCCTTTACTCCACCCCCTAATCTACTTGGAGTTTTTTTGGTTTTCCCCATGTAGCAGCTTCAGGCTCACAAACTTATATTGTCGTGTATCCACTTCCTTGGCCTACCAAATCTCAAAAAGACACTTGGGACTGACCCAGGGAAAAGTTACAATGGGTACTAACCAACGCTATCAACCCACGTTAACAGCCTGAAACACAAATAGCAATGCACCTTGACAGGCCCCCTACTGGCAGTTTCAATACCTGTGTCTGGGGCTCAATGTGCCAAACCTTGGATAGCCCTCGAGCCCCCTCCCTTGACTTGTCTCGACAGTCCTCTTGTAGATACGGCGCTGCAGTTACCAGTCTTGTTTCGGGAACCAAGAGGAACGGCCCAGCCTGGCCTCCCTCGGCCCCTGACGGCCACAGACGGCCCGCCCTTTGCCCGGGCTTAGCCCGGCGCCGCCCGCGCGCGTCCCGCGACGCGGAGGGAGCCTCTCAAATTTAAGCGCCTCCGGGCGCGCTAGTAGGCGGGACCAGGAAGTGCCGCCAAGGACTCTGGGGGCTGTAGTCCCCCCCCACAGCGACCAGCGAAGGTAATGGCGGCGGGGGAGACCACAGCGTCACCAACCCAGGAGAGATGCCAGGAATTGAGCAGAGCGTCAGGTGAGTTCAGTAGGTTCCGCAAAATGCCCCCGCTCCACCGAGGGAGCCTCTCAAATTTAAGCGCCTCCGGGCGCGCTAGTAGGCGGGACCAGGAAGTGCCACCAAGGACTCTGGGGGCTGTAGTCCCACCCCACAGCGGCCAGCGAAGGTAATGGCGGCGGGGGAGACCACAGCGTCACCAACCCAGGAGAGATGCCAGGAATTGAGCAGAGCGTCAGGTGAGTTCAGTAGGTTCCGCAAAATGCCCCCAGGCATAAAAAGACACCATGCTTCAGTCAAATTAGCACAATCTATGCAGGCCCCTAACCCACTGTAGACTACTGATTCACTCCTGTAATATTCTAGGTAGTACTCATGCAGTGCCCCAATTACACTATGTCTCTGTCCACTCCTGCAATCATTCTGACAGAACCGTGTCCTTATCTAATCTCTGTGCCGAAACACTAGCACTTATAAACTCACCCTGCTGTCAACTACCAGCACTCTACCTACCAAGTCACTGTCCATGCACTTGTACAATGACTCAGGCATTAATACATGCAGTGATACAGTCACATGTGCACAATCTATGCGGTCCCCTTACCCCCTGCAGAGTACTGATTCACTTCTGCAATTACCCAAGTAGTAGCCATGTACAACGTTATACACAATGTGTTTCTTTAGTAATACAATAGTATATTTTATACATTTATTTTAATAATGTCATATATATATATTTTTTACAGGTATTTATCATTTCATCATCATTAAAAAAATCTTACCATGACTAGAATAACACAAAAGAGGAAACAACAAAAAAAGGAGTATTATTTGAAGAAAACAGAACAGCAAAAATTAGATGAACTACAACATGTGGGAAAAAAGAAAAAGTCTTCTGGTAAGAGAACAAAATAATTTATTAACAAACTTTCAAAGGCTAAAAACAGTGTGCAGAATGTGGAACGTACAAAAGATGCCCCAACAACAAAGAAGAATAAAAAGAAAAAAAGAGAAGTTAATGGAAAACTGCATTCTGAAGAATCAATGTATGGTAAAAGGAGAAAGAATCAGTTTGAAGAAATTAGAAAGAGAATGTTTTACAATAGAGTTGTTTTTAATTTGTTGAAAGATGTGAAGAAATATAAAAAAAGTCAGCATTTTATAAAAAGAAGAAACAGATTGAAACTATTGTTGAGAAGGCTTTTGAATTAAAAAGGAAATTATTCATTTTTAGTTTTAAACAGAATTCGATCACTTGATAAGCCAATACATTTTATGAAGGCCAAAAGTAAGAAGAAGAGAGTAATTAACAGAAGTAACTTTTGTGATATTTTTTTGGGTGAATGGAAACACAGTTGAAGTTCAGAGCATTTTTTTAATAAAGTTATTTTCAAACCAATGCATTATTGCTTGCAGTTGATACCAGTGGTCGAGCATATGAGGTTAGAAATGGTTGTCCAATTGAGAAAAAGAAGATGGTTCCCAGAAATGTAGAAGAAGTGATAGCTGATGAAGTTCTGAGAAGATGTTCTAAAGCTCCAGTGTATACTTGGGTTTGCAGTAGTATATGTAGTATACAACAAGAATCTATTGATATTTTACGCAATTTCTTACAAGTCTATAGTAAAAAAAGTTTTAACCCCTTCGCCGCGCCAGGAATTCCGCCGCGGCGCTGGGGGGGTTTGGGGGCAGGTGCGGTGGCGCTGTGCTCGTGACGGAACCACTCCGTCACGAGCCACGGGTGAGCTGTGCTCATGACGGAGTGGTTCCGTCACGTCTCCGCCCACTGCGCTAATCGCCCGCACAGGCTGGGAATTAGCGCCGCGTGGGCGGAGCGGCCGCCAACGGCCGCAGCATGACGGAACCACTCCGTCATGAGCACACGGCACCCGTGGCTCATGACGGAGTGGTTCCGTCATGAACAGGGAAGGAGTAAAACAAAAGATTAAGATTTTGCAAGGACTATATCCTTGTAAAGTGAGAAAAAATACTGGTTTGAAAGGTCATTCTCTGGCTTCTCTTTCTAGAAAAGTATGTCAAAGTGTTTTTCATCATTTTAGAATGTTAGCAGTACATCATTCTCAAATGCGGAAGTTAGTCAGAAGATTGTAGTATGCTTAGGGGCTGACACATTTTAACCTGTTTTGTATGCTTAAATCGTTGTTTCCCTGCTGCTAAACGTCTCATGTATTGTGTGTGATACCATTTTAATTATTTTAACTGCGTTCTTGCGAATTTGCCAGGGCTTTGGAGGTTAATAGGCCGTCCCTGCAGCAGGATCTGGATAAGAGCCTTACATCCTTTTCCATCTGGTTGCAGGGCACCATGGCTGCTATTGCTACACCGACTTCTTTTAGGCGGACGAGGGATTCTCCCTCTAAACCGTGGTTTACAGCGGAGCTGCTACATTTGAAGAAGGACTGTAAGAAATTGGAACATTCTTGGCACCTTAGCAACTATTGTCAGGTGGCTAAGGTTCAGCTCAGGCAGGGCCATAACATTTACTATAAGGCTATCTCCTTAGCAAAAAGGGTGTTTTTTTGCTACTCGTATCGATCAGGCTCAAAATAACTCAAAAGAGATTTTCGCCACCGTACAGAGCTTTATGTCCCCTTCAGCTCAGAACAGCATTATGCCGGCGACGGTAGATTGGTGCGAGACGTTATCCAAATTTTTTGGGGATAAAATTCAAAGGATACAAGGCAGCCTCTTATGCCCTGCTGCAAAAGATTGTTCTGCTTTATCTGTGGTGTCTCGTGCTTCCTTTCCCGAGCCAATTTCTTCCAATCACTCCTTGGTTAATTTTTCCGCGGTTGATTTGTCATGCAGGTTGAGAATTTTGAAGGGTCTGAAGTCTGGCTCTCCGGCTGACCCGTGCTCGGCAAGATTATTGGCTTCGGTGGCAGAGGTTGTGAATGCTGAAGTCAACCACATTATTAATCTGTCTTTGCATATTGCTAGGGTTCCAAGTGTTTGGAAGCAGGCAAAAATCCTCCCTCTCTTGAAGAAATCTATTCTTAATCCCTCGATTCCGGGGAATTATAGGCCCATCTCTCTCCTCCCTAGCCTCACTAAAGTCTGTGACAAGATAGTAAACAGACAGCTGTCGGAGTATGTGGAGAGGGCGGGGCTTTTACATCCAGCTCAGTCGGGCTTCCACCCTTCCTTTAGTACGGAAGGTGCTCTGGTGGAAGTGTCAGAAGCAATTCGGGAGTGTCTCGATGCCAGCTGGAGAGCAGCCTTAGTGCTGCTCGACTTGTCGGCTGCCTTTGATACGGTCCCCCATCCATTAATGCTAGACAGATTGGCGGAGATTGGGGTGGCTGGCTCAGCCTGGGGCTGGATTAAGTCCTTTTTGGAAGGCAAGCAAGTATGGCTACCCCCGGCGGCCTCATCACCTCAGCGGGTTTGCACGGGGGTCCCCCAGGGTTCATCCCTTAGCCCCCTTTTGTTTAATATTTATCTTACCCCTCTCGTTTTTTTGGCGGAGAGTTTGAGGGCTAAGGTGATTGCCTATGCTGATGATACTCAGCTATTGTTTACCTGGGATAAGAATGTGACTACGGTGGCCCCCGTGCAATCGTGTCTTTCTTCGGTCTTCAAGTGGATGGCGAAGGCCCAATTGAAATGTAACGAGGACAAATCTGAGGTTCTGATGTTTGGTTACCTTCCGACTGGGTTTAGAGACGTGATCTGGCCAGCTGAGTTTCCACCGCCAGTGTCCAATAGTCAGACCGCTAAGAATCTGAGAGTTTGGTTTGACGGTAACCTTTCCTTCTCCAGTCAAGTAAAGTGACTGGCAGGCTGCTGCTTTGGTCTCCTCAGTGTCCTGAGAAGGTTCTTTCCTCTTCTTCCTCAGGCGGCACGGGAATCTGTGGTGCGTGCGCTTATCTTGTCCCGCTTGGACTATGCCAATGCGCTTTATGTAGGGATCCCAGCTTACTCCCTTAATAAACTGCAAGTGATTCAGAATGCAGCTGCCCGCCTCTTGGGTGGGATCGCACAGAGGGAGAGTGTGCGGGGCTACATTTGTTCCCTGAACTGGCTTCCGGTCAAGGCGCGAGTGGTGTTTAAATCTCTCACCATTGCCCATCGGGCACTACATGGTCAAGGCCCGGGCTATCCGCAGAAACGTTTCTCCTTTTATGTTCCGGGGAGCACTCTGCGCTCTTCATCTCTTAGGCTGGTGAAGATCCCTGGTTTCCAGCGGCACCGCCTGGGGGGCGCTTCCATGGCCGTTCTTGCGGCCCGTGCTTGGAATGCGCTTCCCTTGGCACTTCGTTGTGTGGAAGATATTGCGGCTTTTAAAAAATTGCTAAATACTCACCTTTTTATCTAAAGTCAGGTTATGCTCTGTTTTCCCTTGGGTCGCGCCGGGACACTCCTTGGAGTAGCTGTGCGCGCTATAAGTTTAAATAACATAACATAACATAACATATGCAAAAAGTCCAGCTATAATTTTAAATGATTTAAACAGTGCTCTTTTGCATGGGTCAGTATCAGATGTAAAAAAAGGTTTTGTTACTTCGGTCCTGAAGAAGAGAGTGGACAAAATGAGACATTGATAGAAGTAGGTGTTGAAGAAAATGTTTCAAATAGTAGTACAGAGAAGTTTGAAGAACAGAGTACAAAGTGTAAGGTATTTTCGTGTGAGAGACCAAATTATACTTGTATTTGTTGTCGATGAACTCACTATAAAAATCAGACTAGGACTGTTGATCTGTATTTAAAAAGTGAAACAGAAAATATTGATAAGTGGAAGGAATTTGCAACTTATTTGTTGGTAGAGGATTGCTTTGATTTGGGTACTGATCAGCGTATTTGTAAATATTGTTATAACAAATTAGACGATAATAAAATGCCTGCTAGAGCTGTCCATAATAATCTAGAGTTGGTAACTATTCCTCTAGAACTGATAGATTTAAACACTTATCTATTCTGATTCAATGTGTGTGCCCATTTCAGGCTATTGTTCGTATAGAGCCTAAAACAGGTAAATTGCCTCCTACAGATTTACAGAGAGGATTAAAAAGTAGAGTTGTATATTTACCTCTAGATTTAAAGAAAAATATTGAAACTATTGGTGTAGAGAATGTAGAAAGTGAACAACTAGCTATTCTAGTTAATGATGTTACTACTAAGAGTAAGAAAATCTGGCAGGAATTAGTGGATGTCAGGAAAGTGCAAAAGGCAACATTATATCTTATAAAAAACAATGATTACTACAAAAATATGTATATGGAAGAAGAAGAAATACTTTTAGGAGATGATAGTGAAATGTCAAGTGGTCAAATTGAGAAAGTGGAAATGCCCAAGAGTGAAGAAATTTATGAACATTATTGTGTACATCCACTTCATTCAAAAGACGTGATGGGGAATACTATTGAATTATTCCAAATGAAGAAAGCGAAGGGGACTCCCATGAGCGCATGGGAAAAAAGTTTGGAAGCTTGTTGTTTTTCGCAGCTGTTCCCAACTGGAAAAGGTGGTCGATATGACGAACGATCAGTGCAGATTCCAGCATCAGCATATCAGATAACAAGATTGTATGCAGAAGATCCAAGATTTCGACAATGTATCCCATATATATTTCATCTTTTGTTTGAGAGTGACTTGTCTGGACTTTCATATGCAGTCAACCACATATTAAAAACTGGAATGCATCTTCAAAATGTAAGTGCAAAGGATTTTATGGATAAAGTGCATCAGAGAGATGATCATTTAGAATCTCAGTTGAATAATTTGATGGCATGTCAGCGTGGGACTAATGAATATTGGTACCGTCGACATGGAGAACTGAAATGTATGCTACGGAACTTGGGAACTCCTACATGGTTTGTTACACTAAGCTGTGCTGAGTATGCTTGGGATGATTTACTTGAATTTCTTCGAGAGGCAAATTACAATATAAAAAATATTGAATACAAGACACCTGGAGAATTGTGTTCTTTGGATCCTGTCAATGTATGCAGATATTTCAATCATAGATTTGAAGCTATGATGTCTTTCATCTGCAATAAAAAGAATCCTCCTCTTGGAGAAGTTGTGGATTTCTTTTGGAGAAAGGAGTATCAAGCAAGAGGTGCTCCTCATATAAATATGTTGTTATGGATCAAGGACGCCCACAAATTTGGAACAGATTCAGATGAAACTGTTTTGTCTTTCATTGAAGATTATGCTACATGTGCTCTTCCCAATAGCAGAGAAGATAAAAACTTAAAACAACAAGTCTTACGATTTCAAAGCCACAGGTGTGGAAAATACTTTTGACGAAAGTACAAGTCAAAGGATAAGTTCTATACCAAATGTCGTTTTGGATTTCCACATCCTGTATTATCCAAAGGAATAGTGAACAGTTTTATGTCAGTTATGCGACATACCATCACAAGAAAGTCTCAGAAAAACACCAACAACTTAAGAAGAAGCGAAGAATCGATATACATAAATGACTACAATCCAGTTATTTTATCCATGTGGAATGCTAACATGGATATTTAGTATTTTGCGGACAATTCCATTGCTGTTGCTCGATATGTAACATCTTACATTACTAAATCAGAAAAGACTGAATTAAAAGAAATGTGGGAAGAGATTTCTCACGAGAAGACTCTAAGTAAGAAATTATACCCTTTCAGTTTGAAGATGTTATCGCATCGTGTAATTGGAGCATATGAATGTTCAGATTGGTTATCATCTGCAAGTCTATATTCCAAAAGGAGAAGAATCATTTGCGTGAGTCTAGGTCTTGCAGGAATGCGAAATCGGGTACTGAAATCTGTTCAAGAAATTGAATATTTAGCAGAAAATGAACCAGAAAGTACAGATATTTTGAAAACGAATATGTTGGACACATACTACCCAAATAGAAGTCATCATCTTGAGAACATGTGTCTCTATGAAGTGCTGCAAAACTACACTTTTAAACGGAATACTACAGAGAACATCAACGATGGAAAATATGAGAGACGATCATTTAGAATCTCAACTGATTAATTTGGTGGCATGTCAGCACAGTACTAATGAGTATTGGTATCGTCGTCATGGAGAACTTAAATGTATGCTAAGGAACTTAGGAACTCCTACGTGGTTTGTTACCCTAATCTGTGCTGAATACGCTTGGGATACGCTTGGGATGATTTACTTGAATTTCTTCGGGAAGCAAATTCAAATATTAAAAATATTAAATACAAGACACCTGGAGAATTGTGTTCTTTGGATCCTGTAAATGTATGCAGATATTTCAACCATAGGTTTGAAGCTATGATGTATTTTATCTGCAATAAAAAGAATCCTTCTCTTGGAGAAGTTATTGATTTCTTTTGGATAAAGGAGTATCAAGCTAGAGGTGCTCCTCATATACATATGCTGTTATGGATCAAGGATGCACCCAAATTTGGAACTGATTCGGATGGCACTGTTGTATCTTTTATACAAGATTATGTTACATGTGTTATACCAAAAAGACCAGAAGAAAACACTTTAAGACAACAAGTGCACGATTCCAAAGTCATCGATGTGGCAAATATTGTCGACGGAAATACAAGTCGAAGGAAAAGTTTTATACCAAATGTCGTTTTGGATTTCCACATCCAGTAATATTCAAAGGAAGAGTAAAAAATTTCATGTCAGCAGTGAGACATACCATAACTAGCAAATCTCCCAAAAATACATACAATTTGAGAAGAAGTGAAGAATCAAAGTATATCAATGATTGTAATGCAGTTATTCTCTCAATGTGGAATGCTAATATAGATATCCAGTAAGTTGCGGACAATTCCATTGCTGTTGCTCGGTATGTAACATCATACATAACAAAATCAGAAAAGACGGAGTTAAAAGAAATGTGGGAAGAAATTTCCTAAGAGTCTCAGTAAGAAATGGTACAGTTTTAGTTTGAAGATGTTATCCCATCGAGAGATTGGAGCATACGAATGCTCGGATCGATTGTCATCTGCAAGTTTATATTCAAAGCCAAGAGGGATCATTTGGGTGAGTCTAGGTCTTGCTGCACTGCGAAATTGAGTACTTAAACCTATACAAGAAATCAAATATTTTGCAGTAAATGAACCGAGAAGTACAGATATTGTCAAAAGAAACATGTTGGATACATACTATCCAAATAGAAGTCGTCATCTTGAGAAAATATGTCTCTATGAAGTGCTGCAATTTTACAGTTTTAAGATAAAATACTACAGAAAACATAAATGAAGGAAAATATGCAGTGATTGGTTCAGAAGGATGTTTGGCGAAACAAAATAAAAGAAATCTGATTAATCATAGAAAACTGAGCTGTAATACTCCTGATAGAAGGGAATTTTACAATTTAGCACTTTTGCAACTGTTCAAGCCTTGGCGTACGGAATTGGAATTACTTGGATATTATCAGTGCTATGAAGATTCTTTCAATGCATGTAAAGATAGCATTGAATGCCCCGTTTTTGCAAATTATCTCAAAATGTTGAATGAAGAAATTGATCAAGAAGCTACTATTGCAGCTGAGATTGCTAGAGACAGTTCTGAAGATAGTCAAATTTCTGCTTCGCTGAGTCAAGATCCACTAGGATAACCAATTCTTGAAAATGAAGCAGCAATTGCCATGAGTGAAGTGGAAACAGCGATGCATCAAGCTCAAGAAGATATTATGGACTTAGGAAACTTTGAAGAACAACTAAATATTGAACAGAAAGAAATATATCAGCATGTGAGACAACAGCTCGACCATGGTTTTCATCATGAAAAGAAAGAATGCACATGCACATCATTTCAACCTATCCGGATGTATGTCAGTGGTCAAGCTGGTTCAGGAAACAGTTTCTTAATTAAGGTTTTGACCGGCTATCTACAGAAAACAACTGACTCACATTTGTCTTGTGTTGGAACTTGTAACTGCTCCAACTGGGTTGGCAGCACACAACATTAAAGGAATTACATTACATTGTTTACTAATGCTACCTGTGGAGCAAGAAAATAAATTAGAATATCACAAGCTATCTGGAGAAGCTTGTTATGAAGTTTCAAGAGTGCTAAAGAAAATGAAACTTCTGATTATTGATGAGGTGAGCATGGTCTCAAACTTAATGCTTGCCTTTGTGCAATTAAGAATGCTGCAAATTTTAAAAACAGAATACGATATCTTCTTTGGAGGAAAACATGGGGTGATCTACTGCAACTTAATCCTGTAAAAGGGCAACCAGTATTTAAAACGCTTGTGCATGAAGACACCAGAAGATCTTTGGGAAGTGTTGGAAATGTTAAAATTTTGTCATATTTTGAATACAAAGAACTCATTAAAAATATGCGAAAGGCAAGTGATCAAGATTATGGAATCATTCTTCAAGATATAAGAATTAGAGTATTTACAGAACATGGCAAACAAGCTTTGAAAAGTCGGCTACTTACAAACTTGTTTCCAAAAAAAATATAGTTCCTGCAAAAATATACAAAAAAATTGCAAAAAATAAATCTATAATCTGCCAAATGCCAACACTGAGAGAGTGTTCTACATTCAAAGAAGAACGTGAAAATGAACACATAATAAAAATAACGATTTGTATGTTCGTAGAAAACAGTTTCCTGTTTCTTCGGCATATGCAGTAACTATTCACAAATCTCAAGGTTCAAGTGTAGAAGACTGTATGCTCCCAATTTAGGTGAAAATCCTGTATATGAAAAGCGAGTAGTAGGTCGAAAAAGAAGATAAGATAATATCTGTAGTGAAGTTAAGGAGAAGGAAAAAAATCCAGATAATGTTGAGATTCCAAGGAAAATGAAAAAGGACACTATTGAAGAGATTGGGGCATATCAACAACAACCGGCGATAATTATCTCTAAGCGCACTTAGGGATAGGATAATTATCGCCGGCTAGCGTGAATTTTTATCGCTGAGATAGCGTGCTATTAGCAACGCTTATCTCAATAGCGATAAAAATCCTCACGCTAACAGGCTAACGTGAGATTATCGCTGGAAACCCAGCGATAATCTCACGTTACCTTGTTGATAGGGACAGGCAAACTTAGCCATGATATCCTCCATCCATAGGATACCATGGCTAAGTCAGAAAAATACCAGACGTAAAAAAGCAGCGTTAACCACGGTTAGCGCTGCTTTTTTTGTCTCTAACAGGGTTAGCGACATTCTTGATAATAGGAGAAATGTCGCTTAGCGACATTTCTCCTATTATTTTACTCTGGAACGCCCCCTTTGCATCTCATTAGAGATGCAAGGGGAAGCGTAGAGTAAAAGGGTGCTAACATGTAAATTTGCATGTTAGCACCCTGTTGTTGATAGGGCGCTAGTTTAATCTCTCCTTTTTTGGCTTTTAAAGCCAAAAAAGCAGAGATAAAGCCCTTGTTGATATGCCCCTAAGTCGGATATCAGTTAGAAAATAATTCAGGTATCAACTGCTATGCTAATGTACTGGTAAATGTTGTATTTTTTCTAGAAAATCTGCAACAGCAAATTATGGAGAATCGAGAAAAAAAGTTTTGTTCCTTGTTGTATTCTATTTTTGAAAAATTGAGAACTGATAAAACTAAAATCCAAAGCGATTCTGATATTCAGAATCTTCTGGATATATGTTCTGGTTCTATGCAATTTACACAGAATGTGCAACAAGATGCTCAGGAATTTCTAATGTATATGCTTGCAGTATTGGAAGATGAAGGAATAGAAATTGAAAATCTGTTTGGACTTTGTTATAAATGGGAACATGAATGTGAAAATTGTAGATATACTTCTACCACTAACCTAGATAATGAAAGATTCATATATTTAACAATACCAGACTGTAAAACAGTGTCTTTCAACAAATTAGTTAAATCAGCAAATCAAAACATTGAGTGTAGACAATGCAAATCAGAAATGTTATCAACATTACTTATACGGACAATATATAATTTTAATGATACAACGTTGTACAGCTGATGGAAGAACATTGGAAACTTTAATTAAACATTTTATAGCAAGTTAACTATCAATATCAGGAAGAACTTTTGTAGCAGTAGCAATTATTTTCCACGATGGTCCTTCTACAACATCTGGACATTACACTGTCTATGTAAAATGTAATAAAGGATGGACATATTGTAATGATACTCATTTGGATTTTAGATATCGTTTACCTAACGAACTACCAAATTCATACTTAATATTTTTAAAGCCAAAGTTCTAAGAACATAATTCGGCCTATTGGGAATATGTTAATATGAATTAATACCAATACTTTGGACAATTTCAGTATAAAGGATTTCAGGAATATTATTTGGCCTACAGGAAAGATATTAATATGAATTAGCAGTTTTTTAGGGATAGTCTGACAGGAAATATTTTAAAGAATATCATTTAGAGTATATGGAAATTATAAAGAATTGTTGATTGAATTATTGTTTCTCTTCTTGGATATTGTACTGACAAAATTCTGTTAGAAAGAAGCATTTTTTATATGTGAGATTTGTATTATATGCTATGTTATTGAGGATGTTATTTTTATGCAAAGAGCAGAGATAGTTGATTATGTTGAAAATATTTTTGAAACAGATTTTTTTTGTTTTTAAACAATCTTATTGATTGGTTTTTTTTTTGCCCACTGTTATGTGATGAGTAACATTAAAATCACTATTTAGAGTGAAATTCAATATATTCTGAAAACAACAAAAAAGGCAAACTAAATAATTTATATAATGGTAAAATGATGTTGTGTTGTAAAAATTATAATATTATACATTATAACTGTATTTTTTCTTCTCTTTTACTGATCCTAATTCTAAATTTCTAAAGTTTTTAAACTTTAAAATATAACAAACAACTGCAAAAATTTTTTACAATATTTTGATATCTACTACTGTAAAGGTAAGGTTAAGTAATCCAAACACTATCCATCCACTACTACATTCATCCAGGCACTATTCATACACACCTTTAAACACCTACTCACTGCTTATTAATGTCTAAAATACCTCAGGTACTAACCATACATTCCACCAATCACTATGTTACTAGTAATGCAGTTTTTCAATCATTTACTACTAGCATTTACTAATTCAATACCTCTATCAATACCCAATACCTAAACACTCATAAATTGACCATATACTCTATTTGAAGAAGTGCAATCATTCCAATTACTAGTGATGTACTTATGGAGTGGCCTAGCCAGTAACACAGATACACCAACAATATTCTCTGCACAATGCATGCAGACCTCTAACTAGATTCATACTATTGGTACACTCCACTAAATACCCAAATAGTACCCGTGCAGCCTAGGAATCCTCCTGTCAGTCCCATGCACTTCTCTAATCACCCATCCTGTATTATCTACTTATCCTATCACTCTGCCAATACCTAAACAAATATAAATTCACCAGGGACTCTGTTTACAGCATTGTAATCATACTAGTTACTAGTCATGTATTTATAGACTGGCCTAGCCAGTAACACAAGTACACCTACAATATTCTGTGCATTATGTGTGCAGACCTCTAACCACATACATACCATTGGAACACTCTTGTCAATACTAAGGTACTACCCATCCAGTCTAGGATTCCTCCTGTCACTCCCATGCACTTCTTCAATCACCCATCCAGCACTATCTTCTTATCCTATCACTCTTCCAATACCTAAACACTTATAAATTCACCTGGGACTCTCTTTGCAGCACTGTAATCATTCCGATTAGTAGTGATGTACTTATGGAGTGGCCTAGCCACTAACACAAGTACACCTACAATATCCTCTGTCACTCCCACGCACTTCCTCAATCACCCATTAAAACATTCATAAGCACCTCCAATCTAATATCCTCCTCGTACATTGGAAATACTGTTGTGTAATAATGCATGCACTAGTGATGCATTCATATAATTACCATTCACTGCTAATGCATTCTTTCACTCAATCATACTCTACAGCTATACTCAAGCAAACTTTCACACATTATCATGCAATTCTTCTTCTTTTTTTAACCAGATGAGGTAGTTCTTCTTCTCTCTTTTACATTTTTTTGTGTTTTATGAACAATTCTGAATTGTTTTTAGTGTTTTTTTAAAAAAAAAAACGTAACAAAAAAAGCAACAAAGTAAACTATCAACTTTTGGAATTAATTATCATTCCAGAAAAAAAAAAAACATTGGTGATTTCTCTGTGCAGCACATACAGCATCCACAGACTGTTCTCCATAACAAATCACCTTCTTGCACTTAATGCAGTGCTGCTCCAAAAAAGCGAATTCAGGCCTAATATTGAGACGAGTCATGGATGATGATGCTCCTGAGGTGCTTACAACACCTGGTGGTGGATTTTCTGCTGCACGTTGTATTTCTACCCGTGCAAGATTGCGGGATGAATAGTACGAAGATGTCTGTACATACTAGCTGTACCACAAGAGTATTTCTTATTGCTGTCTCTTGACAGCACCCTCTCACACAGCTTGCATGTCACCTTTGTAACATTTACTTTTTTTTCTCCATCAGGAAAAGTACAAAACTCCCACACCACTGACTCCGGTCTCTTCTTGGGTGATGCCTCCTCTAACACCTCTTCATCTGAAGAAACATGAACTTCTCCCTGCTGAGATGCCATTGCAAGTGTTCAGGTTTAAATCAACACCAAAAAAAATCAAATGACTTCTAGCAGGAGAAGAGATATTTTCCTTAAGCTGCTCCAAGAAGAATGACCAACCAATCAAAATCCTTTTTCTTAGGGTCACATGGGATGCGCGCAACCAGCGCGTACGGAGAAGGCACCCGACGTGACGCTGCAAAAATATTTATAACAATATTATGTGTATTAGAAGTAGAAATATATTATTTTTATAGTTTAGATAATCTCTTGCCCTACTATATACATTAAAGTTACATACATATAAAAAGTTTTACGGGAATCGCCAACCCAGCGTGCACGGAGAACGCACCAGACGCGACTTCGCGAAAATATATGTAAAACTAATATAAGTTTATTACAAGTACAAATATATTATTCTTATGAGTAATATAGATAATCTCTTGCCTTGATATGTACATTAAAGTTACATACATTTAGTTTTAGGATATAAAAATTATTTACGGGAGTCGCGCACCCAGCGCATCCCATAACGTATATGATGTCACGTGGGTCCCGCCACGGCATAAACATTGCGTACTGTAATGCGCACAAGACGCGACTAAGCCGGAGCAGGAGTCACATACCTGTCGCTTACCTAGCGCGCACATCACATGATGTTATATGTATATGACGTAACACTAAGCCACGCACCTGTTGCACACCGTACACGGATCCTTCATGACTTTTCCAATATGGCAGCTGGAATACGGCACCCACTGAGCTTGGTGCATGTTGTGTGCGCGACTCCAAAATAAAAAATATATATATATATATTTCAAAAGACAAAGGATATTATATAATTATATTTAAAACAATTAAAAAAAGAATTATAGATTAATACAGTTTTAATTATTTTAAAGATAAAAAAGCAATTTTCTGAGAAGCATATAATATTGTTCAACAAATATTACAGTTACAAATTAAAAAAACACAAAACGATCATTATACTTAAAAATTTACATTTAAAAAATCTTTGAAATTCACTGAAAAAACCATAGGTTTCAGGGATGTTATAGTTAGAAATTAGCATTTAAAAAACCTTAGAAATTCACAAAAAAAACCATCAGTTTCAAGGACGTTATAGTTAGTTGCACATTTCACTCGTACAAAACCATAGAAATTCACCCGTTATAGTTAGTTCAGCTAACTATAACTCGTGCCCCCCATGCACTGCTGATGATGTCACATATTACATCATTCATGACATGGTCAGTGATATCACTGATGACATCACTGATGACATCTCAAATGACATCACTGATGATATCACTGATGACATCATCCACGTAACAATCTGATGCACCTCCTCATATCCTAATATAATCTTTGATACACTCACTCTAAAATACAGACTACCATTTTCAAAACCATACACACCAATATCAGTTACTACATACGCACTCACTTATTCCTAGTTCTACATACACATCCACTCATTCAGCCATGCAGTCACTCATACATGCAGTCACACATCAATACAACACTATCATATGCACTCATACACCTATACAAAACTCACACACTTCCAGTAAGCGCCACAGAGCTGCATTGCAGATAGGTGTTAAAAGGGAGCGTGGCCTCTGAACATCTCTTTGCAACCCAGCTCTTTGGCGCTTACTGGAGGTACCTGGTGGGCTAGTTGTCCCTGAGGGGCCCTCAGGATTGAAGGGGAATTAATTCCCCAACTTAACAGGTACCACAAGGTGTGTTTGAACACATGTCACCTCAGACCCGCCCCCTCCCTGCACCACTGTGCAAACACGCCCCGTGGCGCATTTTAAGTTGGGGGATTAAGTCTTTTTGAATCCTGAGGGTTCCTGGGGTACAACTAGCCTACCAGGTACCTCCCGTAAGCGCCACAGAGCTGCGTTGCAGAGAGGTGTAAAAAGGGGCATGACATGGACCACTTTTCTGCAACGCAGAACAGTGGCGCTTTCTGGAAGCACCTGGTGGGCTAGTTTGCCCACAGGGGCCCTCAGGATTGATAGGGAATTAATCCCCCAACTTTAAACATGCCACAGGGCATTTTTGCACACATGGAACCTCAGGCCCTGCCCACTCCCTTCACCACTGTGCAAACACACCCCGTGTCGTGTTTTAAGTTGAGGGATAAAGTCCCCTTCAAACCTGAGGGCCCCTGGGGGCCAACTGGCCTTCCCGGTACCTCCAGTAAGCACCACAGAGCTGCGTTGCAGATAGGTGTTAAAAGGCGGCATGGCCTCTGAACAACTCCCTGCAATGCAGCACAGTGGCGCTTACTGAATGTACCTGGTAGGCTAGTTGGCCCCCAGGGATCCTCAGCATTGAAGAGGAGTTAATTCCCCAACTTACAACACATCAGGGGGTGCATTTGCACAGTGGTGAAGGGAAGAGGCGAGGCCCGAGGTGACATGTGTGCAAACATGCCCTGTGGCGCATTTTAAAATGGGGAATTAATTCCTCTTCAATCCTGAGGGTCCCTGGGGGCCAACTAGCCCACCAGGCACCTCCAGTAAGCGCCACTGCGCTGCGTTGCAGAGAGGTGGCCCATGCCACGCCCCTTTTTACACCACTCTGCAACGCAGCTCTGTGGCGCTTACTGGAGGTACGTGGTGGGCTAGTCCCTGGGGCTGTGGGGGGCCGTGAGCCCCCCACAAATATTTAATGAAAGCAACAGGGAGTGGCAGTCCCTGGGGCTGCGGGGGCCTGCCTGGGCCCCTGCAATTTCAATTTTTCACTGCCCCCGGGACTAGGCCCACTCAGGGGCTAAATAATAACGAAGTGCGGGAGCCCGCGCTTTGTTTTTTTTATTTTTGCAGCAGGATCCTTGCCGATTTAAAAAAAAAAGAGTACTTTCTGGGGCCCTGGGGGTCCTTGTGGGGCCACCTGAGCAGGCCTAGGGGGTCAGGGTACTTCTGCCCCCTTTTCTTGTTTTGTGCGTTTGTTTTACTGTTTTCTTGTGCCTCTGCTCTACCAAGGCACAAGATGGCTGCCAACACTTCTTGGTTTGAAGTGTTGACGGCCAATTAGAATGCAGCAAGTGATCAGCAGGGTGCGCGGATCCACCGCAGCCATAGATATTGAAACTTTTATTTTTTGATTTTCTCAGCAACTACTGAACGGATTTACACCATTTAAAAAAAGGGCGGTTTCTGAACCAAGCACTGCCTTTTTGCCAAATTCTGTTTAATTCCGTTCAGCAGTTCGGGCTGTAGCCATGTCTAAAGTTTCCTATGAGAATTAACATGGAAAAAACACATTTTGGGACCCCCCTTTTTCTCGGCCCGCTTTCCAAATAACCCCAAAACTTTCAAGACAGGAGCTGACTGGAGTGCCCCATTAGTTTTGAAAATTTTGCGATGATTCGTCATCCAGCGCCAAAGTTATTGGGAAAACAAAAAACTCTTTTCCCATGGAAAATAGGTTCTAACTATAACTACCTACTGGCGAATATATATATATATATATATATATATATATATATATATATATATCCACCAGTCCTCTGCCAACAGCCAAGGATGACGACGCCGTGTCTGGGCTCGATAAAGTTTTATTCAATCAGCCGATTTGTACGCGTTTCGCCTGTCAAGCAGGCTTGATCACCAACAATTCAACTGAACTCGAGTGCCTTATTTACATAGTTTCCTGTGCTCGTGACACGTCACATGATATGACTACAACTCCAGTGCATTAGAAAACAGACTCGTAGTCCAACGGTACAAAGACTCTTTGCTTGCTAGAGCCTGGGCAAACATACAAAACATAATATCAATAAATTAATGCAAAATAATGCAAAATAATGGCAATTTCATAACAATTTCATATCATGCCTCCTCAAGGGCATCGAGGCCGGCAGGTGCCCTAATCATTCCATATTATTTCAAGGAAAATGGCCATCGAAACGACAATCACTCGTATACCGCATATACCCCTGGGATTGTTATTGACAACACCAGCCTGTCGTACTTCAATAGTGCGTACATTTACAATTTGCATGCTTACCACGTTTAACACGTTTAACAATTATGCCCAAGTGGGCAGTCATTAATTACAAAATCACACGTTGGACGTATCTTGCTATAGGCTGAAAACCATAACAAGAACTTTCATAAAAAGAAAAAAAGAAAATTTGTGTGTGTGCACAACGTCCAACGTGTGATTTTGTAATTAATGACTGCCCACTTGGGCATAATTGTTAAACGTGTTAAACGTGGTAAGCATGCAAATTGTAAATGTACGCACTATTGAAGTACGACAGGCTGGTGTTGTCAATAACAATCCCAGGGGTATATGCGGTATACGAGTGATTGTCGTTTCGATGGCCATTTTCCTTGAAATAATATGGAATGATTAGGGCACCTGCCGGCCTCGATGCCCTTGAGGAGGCATGATATGAAATTGTTATGAAATTGCCATTATTTTGCATTATTTTGCATTAATTTATTGATATTATGTTTTGTATGTTTGCCCAGGCTCTAGCAAGCAAAGAGTCTTTGTACCGTTGGACTACGAGTCTGTTTTCTAATGCACTGGAGTTGTAGTCATATCATGTGACGTGTCACGAGCACAGGAAACTATGTAAATAAGGCACTCGAGTTCAGTTGAATTGTTGGTGATCAAGCCTGCTTGACAGGCGAAACGCGTACAAATCGGCTGATTGAATAAAACTTTATCGAGCCCAGACACGGCGTCGTCATCCTTGGCTGTTGGCAGAGGACTGGTGGATAGTTTGCGGACTTTGCTGGAGTAGTTCGCTTAAGACGACGCACCCTCTGGTTTGGCGTGCGGCGGCAGTTACTCGAGTGAGGAGGAGCAATATATATATATATATATATATATATATATATATACATATATATATATATATATATACATATATATATATATTATCTACTGGCGGTCGCCAGTAGATAGTTATAGTTAGGACCCTGTTTCCATAGGAAATCCACAACATTCTATTTGGAATAACTTTCGCGCCGGTCGACGAATTCTCGCGAAATTTTCAAAATAGGTGGGGTGCTACGCTCCGCTCCTACCCTGAAAGTCTCGGGGGGATTCGTCAAGCGGGGGCTGAGAAAAAAGGGGGGGTCCCAAAACGCGTTTTTCCCATGCATTTTTCCATAGGACCTTTAGACACAGCTACAGCCCGAACGGCTGAACAGAGTTACTTGAAATTTGGCAGAGAGGTAGTCCTCAGGTCAAGGAAGTGCCTTTTGTAGGTCTGGTGTAAATCTGTTCAGTAGTTCCTGACAAAATAGCATTTAAATCAATATATATATCTGAGCCAGCTTACGCTGCGCTTACCGTGCGCTTACGGTAAGCTTACCGTACGCGTACGGTGCCGTGCGCGAGCGCAATTCTGATTGGCTGTTAGATCTTAGTAAACATTCGAATCGTTCGAACCCATCCAGCGTAACGTGGGCACGCGGTGCGTGTAGCGCACCGCGTGCCCACCGTGCGTGCACGCCACTAACTGCGTAAAGTGGGCACGCGGAGCGCGAAGCGCACCGCGTGCTCACTGTGCATGCACGGTGCGCGAAGCGCACCGTGCGCGCACGGAACGAACTGCGTTAAGTGGGCGCGCACGCCACGAATGGCGTAAAGTAACTTAGCATTTAAAAAACCGTACAAATTCACTGAAAAAACCATAGGTTTCACACACGTTATAGTTAGGAATTAGCATTTAAAAAACCTTGCAAATTCAGTGAAAAAACCATAGGTTTCACACATGTTATAGTTAGCTGGACATTTTACTGATAAAAAACCAATGAAATTCCCCCGTTATAGTTAGTGCAGGCAACTATAACTCACGCGACCGCAATCCTCTGCTGATGACATATGTGTCTTTATGAAAAAAAAATATTTGTAATATATGTATAGCTAAAATTTAATGGAAGAAGACATGGGCAAATAATTGTCTAAATACAGTATTAGCATCAGCAGAGGATTGCGGTCGCGTGAGTTATAGTTGCCTGCACTAACTATAACGGGGGAATTTCATTGGTTTTTTATCAGTAAAATGTCCAGCTAACTATAACATGTGTGAAACCTATGGTTTTTTCACTGAATTTGCAAGGTTTTTTAAATGCTAATTCCTAACTATAACGTGTGTGAAACCTATGTTTTTTTCAGTGAATATATATATATATATATATATATCCTCACCAAAAATGCGCCACAACACTGGTTCCGGGAAAACTGGCTTTATTTATGCTTGGCACAAGCTGCAACGATGGTGAAGCACCTGACGCGTTTCAGCGTATTGCTTTCTTCAGAGGTACAACACGTGTGCAATGTCCCAGAAGTACTTGGTAAATACCTGCCGGACTGCTCCCACACTACAAATCCCATGATTCATCAGGAGTTGAAATGGACAATATTCATGCAGTCCTAGTGTTGTAAAGTCCCACCTCAAACTCCGACATGATGTTGCAGGTAAGTATGGTTGCTGGCAAACTCTGGTGCACACTCGTTCACGTAGCAGTTGCACAATGTCACAATTAAGGCGCTGAATCCGGAACCTGCTACAAGGAGGTATCAACCCCCTTTCCGCTCCCTTTCTCTTCTCCACTGCACAATCGCCGGTAAATCCTCAGGCTTGCAGTGGGTCAAGCGGGTCATGCCCCCCAATTAATATCATACAACAAAGTTCGCTGCCGTCGGGGGCCCCCAACCCTGCAGGGCGTTCATGGCTAAACGGGAGACAGCGCTTCCCGCATGTAACATCCTCACCAAAAATGCGCCACAACACTGGTTCCGGGAAAACTGGCTTTATTTATGCTTGGCACAAGCTGCAACGATGGTGAAGCACCTGACGCGTTTCAGCGTATTGCTTTCTTCAGAGGTACAACACGTGTGCAATGTCCCAGAAGTAGTTGGTAAATACCTGCCGGACTGCTCCCACACTACAAATCCCATGATTCATCAGGAGTTGAAATGGACAATATTCATGCAGTCCTAGTGTTGTAAAGTCCCACCTCAAACTCCGACATGATGTTGCAGGTAAGTATGGTTGCTGGCAAACTCTGGTGCACACTCGTTCACGTAGCAGTTGCACAATGTCACAATTAAGGCGCTGAATCCGGAACCTGCTACAAGGAGGTATCAACCCCCTTTCCGCTCCCTTTCTCTTCTCCACTGCACAATCGCCGGTAAATCCTCAGGCTTGCAGTGGGTCAAGCGGGTCATGCCCCCCAATTAATATCATACAACAAAGTTCGCTGCCGTCGGGGGCCCCCAACCCTGCAGGGCGTTCATGGCTAAACGGGAGACAGCGCTTCCCGCATGTAACATCCTCACCAAAAATGCGCCACAACACTGGTTCCGGGAAAACTGGCTTTATTTATGCTTGGCACAAGCTGCAACGATGGTGAAGCACCTGACGCGTTTCAGCGTATTGCTTTCTTCAGAGGTACAACACGTGTGCAATGTCCCAGAAGTAGTTGGTAAATACCTGCCGGACTGCTCCCACACTACAAATCCCATGATTCATCAGGAGTTGAAATGGACAATATTCATGCAGTCCTAGTGTTGTAAAGTCCCACCTCAAACTCCGACATGATGTTGCAGGTAAGTATGGTTGCTGGCAAACTCTGGTGCACACTCGTTCACGTAGCAGTTGCACAATGTCACAATTAAGGCGCTGAATCCGGAACCTGCTACAAGGAGGTATCAACCCCCTTTCCGCTCCCTTTCTCTTCTCCACTGCACAATCGCCGGTAAATCCTCAGGCTTGCAGTGGGTCAAGCGGGTCATGCCCCCCAATTAATATCATACAACAAAGTTCGCTGCCGTCGGGGGCCCCCAACCCTGCAGGGCGTTCATGGCTAAACGGGAGACAGCGCTTCCCGCATGTAACATCCTCACCAAAAATGCGCCACAACACTGGTTCCGGGAAAACTGGCTTTATTTATGCTTGGCACAAGCTGCAACGATGGTGAAGCACCTGACGCGTTTCAGCGTATTGCTTTCTTCAGAGGTACAACACGTGTGCAATGTCCCAGAAGTAGTTGGTAAATACCTGCCGGACTGCTCCCACACTACAAATCCCATGATTCATCAGGAGTTGAAATGGACAATATTCATGCAGTCCTAGTGTTGTAAAGTCCCACCTCAAACTCCGACATGATGTTGCAGGTAAGTATGGTTGCTGGCAAACTCTGGTGCACACTCGTTCACGTAGCAGTTGCACAATGTCACAATTAAGGCGCTGAATCCGGAACCTGCTACAAGGAGGTATCAACCCCCTTTCCGCTCCCTTTCTCTTCTCCACTGCACAAGCCTGAGGATTTACCGGCGATTGTGCAGTGGAGAAGAGAAAGGGAGCGGAAAGGGGGTTGATACCTCCTTGTAGCAGGTTCCGGATTCAGCGCCTTAATTGTGACATTGTGCAACTGCTACGTGAACGAGTGTGCACCAGAGTTTGCCAGCAACCATACTTACCTGCAACATCATGTCGGAGTTTGAGGTGGGACTTTACAACACTAGGACTGCATGAATATTGTCCATTTCAACTCCTGATGAATCATGGGATTTGTAGTGTGGGAGCAGTCCGGCAGGTATTTACCAACTACTTCTGGGACATTGCACACGTGTTGTACCTCTGAAGAAAGCAATACGCTGAAACGCGTCAGGTGCTTCACCATCGTTGCAGCTTGTGCCAAGCATAAATAAAGCCAGTTTTCCCGGAACCAGTGTTGTGGCGCATTTTTGGTGAGGATGTTACATGCGGGAAGCGCTGTCTCCCGTTTAGCCATGAACGCCCTGCAGGGTTGGGGGCCCCCGACGGCAGCGAACTTTGTTGTATGATATATATATATATATATATATATATATATATATATATATATATATATATATATATATTCACTGAAAAAACCATAGGTTTCACACACGTTATAGTTAGGAATTAGCATTTAAAAAACCTTGCAAATTCAATGAAAAAACCAAAGGTTTCACACATGTTATAGTTAGCTGGACATTTCACTCGTAAAAAACCAATGAAATTCCCCCGTTATAGTTAGTTCAGCTAACTATAACTCGCGCGCCCGCAATGCACTGCTGATGACGTCACATATTACATCACTCATGACATGGTCAGTGACATCACTCATGACATCACTGATGACATCTCAAATGACATCACTGATGACATCACTGATGACATCATCCTTGTGATAGAGTGGCAGACCACCTCTTCCCCTAATATAACCTTTGATACACACATTCAAAAATAGAAATTAAAATTTTAAAAACAATGGACATACCAATACCAGTTACAACAACCTATACAGTAATTCTAAGATCCACATACACATCCACTCATTCACCAACAGTCCTATACAGTCACTCATACATGTACTCACTCATCATATGTACTCATACACCTATACATCCTGTTACACAATGCCACTCATCCATAGAGGTACTCACACACATAGTCACTCATGCTAATAAAGAATCAAACATGCATTTACTTGCATATACAGTTATACACACACCACCACACTTACTTCTACGGAAACTTACACATACTTAGTCTTTTAAACAATCAATTATAGAAACACATACTTATTCATACAGGAACTCTTTCAATCTCTCACTCTCACATATACTCGCTTATATACACCAATAGTCACATATACTAGTTTAAAGCATATGTAGTTACTCATAAAGACACTATTGAGACAGTCATTCAACCACTAACACACCCATACACTCACTCATCCACCCATAGAGTCCTGCACACATGCTGTCTTCAACACATACAAAGAGTGAGTCACTCATTCATGCACCTATGCACTACGTAATACCCCCACCGAACCATGCAGACACTCAGACTGATACTCATAAAACCAACTAATAACCAATATACACACCCATGTAGCTACTCACCAACCCATGCAGCCACTTATACACAAAGTGAGAGACAGATACAGATATTTACATATTTAAACATTACTCACTAAGCCATGTATTCACTATGATACACTTAATCAGTCAGTTACACAATCAATTTTTCAAAAACAAATCATCCATTTAGACACTTATATACCCATTTATTCTTCCATCGACCTTGAGGTATACATATATAAAACATATTTTATTTTCAGAAACACACACATCCACTGGATGATGACATCAGTGATGTCATCAGTGATGTCATTTGAGATGTCATCAGTGATGTCATGAGTGATGTCACTGACCATGTCATGAGTGATGTAATATGTGACGTCATCAGCAGTGCATTGCGGGCGCGCGTGTTATAGTTAGCTGAACTAACTATAACGGGGGAATTTCATTGGTTTTTTACGAGTGAAATGTCCAGCTAACTATAACATGTGTGAAACCTTTGGTTTTTTCATTGAATTTGCAAGGTTTTTTAAATGCTAATTCCTAACTATAACATGTGTGAAACCTATGGTTTTTTCAGTGAATTTGCAAGGTTTTTTAAATGCTAATTCCTAACTATAACGTTTTTAAAACCTTTGGTTTTTTCAGTGAATTTGTACGGTTTTTTATATGCTAAGTTATGTATTTTTAATTAAAGATATTTTTTTTATTAAAATAAAATTACTATATATTCATTTATATATTATCTGTATTTTTTTTTAAATTATTTTTTAAAAAAATTAAAATAGGATAATTTTGTTTTTTTTAAATTTTTTAAATTATTTTATGTCCACTTTTTTTTTTATTTTTTATATAAATTCTTGGGGTGCGCGCTCTGAGCGCGCTCCTAGTACTATTTCGTAAGTTTTTTATGAATTCCGGCGTACGTTATTTACGTACGCAAATATACTTCATGGTGCGCGCTGGGAGCGCGCACCCAGTACGTATGCGTACGTACGTACGCATGTGTGCATGCGTCCTACGCGCTCGACGCGGTTTACTTCCGCATACGCTAAAATTATGCGCAATAACGGTCGCACATCTTCGGCAGCTCAGGGGAGCACTTCAGCTGCGATGGTGCCTTCACCTGTTTCTATACCTCTTGTTGGTCCACCTTGTTTGGCGAGGTTGTCTACACGGTGCACTGATTGCGGTTCTCTTATTTCTGTGGGGGAGACCAGTCTTGATCTCCTTCAGAGAAAATTTGATGCGCATCCGTGCACTAGGCCATAGATGTTTTTTCTTTTTTTGCGTTTTTCTCTTCCTGTTTCCCTCCATTAACTCAAGGGCTCTTTTAAGAGCCACTTATAAACTAAACCAAACAAATTTTTTTTTTAGATATTTTTTTTGAAATTTTTTTGAGGTGCGTGCACCCTGCGCGCACCCAAGGTTTTTTTTTTTTTTTTTTTTTTTTGAGAGACTACAATTAAAAACTGAAAATGTGATTGTAGAGAAGTAGAAAAAAAGGAACCATGATATTGGTGACTTACCATACCCACTCAAAAAAATATTTATTCATTTATTTTTTTTTAAAATTGCTTTAAAAATGGTTCTAGTTTTCGTAAATTTTCTATATCAATCTGAAAAAAAAGAAAAAAGTATTAATATTTTTTAAAACATTTTATAATACAGTACACATATTTACATATTTATCAAAAAAAATGTTTGCCTTTTTTTTGCTGTTTTCAGAATATATTGCATTTCACTATAAATTGTGAAAGCAATTGCATTCATCATTTAACAGCGGGCAAAAAAAAAATAACAATCTCAAAGATTGTATTAAAAAAGCCCAGAATCTCTTCTCACTTAAACTTAACATTATAGAAATGCATAATATTCTAAAAAAATATCATCTAAAAACAATACTTATTTCTTTAAAATACCGTCTGATATTTTTGTTTCAGAAGTATAATCACAATATTATATCTCAAATAACTCCACAATACATCTGATTCCATTTCCTTTAGGCCAAATAGTAATTTTAAAATTCTTTTTTGATTAAATTTCCAATGGTAATCCAATAAAATTCTAAAGTTAAATTTGTACAGATCTCACCGATTCTCTGTAACATTTTGGTTCCCGAAAGATTTATTAATAATTTATTAAGTCCACAATAGAATTGGTTACTTTTCCGCATGGCCAAATAGTAATTTTAAAAATCTTTTTTGAAAAAATTTCCAATGGCACTCCAATAACATTCCAAAATTTGAATTGTGCAGATGTTACCAATTTTATCTAAATTTTTGGTTTTTGAAAGTTTCATAAAAAATTATAAAAGTCCACATTACAATTGGTTATCTTTCCATTAGGCCAAATGATAATTTAAAAAATCTTTTTTTTGAAAATTCCAATGGTAATCCAATAAAATGGTAAAATTGTTTTGTCCAGATTTTGCCAAGTCTCTCTAAAATTTAGGTTTCAGGAAGATTAGATAGGAATTTGCTAAATCAAAAGGCAAACGTTGCTTAAAAAACAATTGGGAATCATTACACAGTGTCCAGCCTTTTTCACATTTAAGATAAACTGTGTGATGTCCAGAAGTAACAGTAGGTCCTTCATGGAAAATTATTGCAACAGTTACAAAAGTTTTTCCTGAAATTGATAATTGCTGTCCTGTAAACTTCTTTATTAAAGTATCCAATTTTGAACCATCAGCTCTACATCGTTGCATCATTAAAATTACATACTGTCCGTATTCCTTTAAAATTAATGTTGAAAACATGTCAGATTGACACTCACCGCATTGCATGCTATGATTAGCATCTTTAACTAATTTAGCAAAAGTGACTGTTTTACTCTCTGGCAATGTCAAATAAATAAACCTTTCATTATCAACATTAGAGCCACATATATTATAACAGTTTTCACAACTATGTTCCCATTTATAAGAGAGACCAAATAAAATATCAATTGCAACTTCTTCTTCTTCCAGTACTTGAAGAAAAAACATCAAAAATTCGTGTGCATCTTGCTGTTCATTTTGAGAAAACTGTGTTCGTCCTGAACATACATCCAAATGTTTTCTAATTTCAGTAGCACTTTCTATTTGAGTTTTATCATTACTCAGCTTTTGAAAAAGGAGACTCAGCTCAGAACAGAATCTTTTTCCCTGATTTACTATTATCTGCTCTTGCAAACTTTCCAGATAAAATGCAACATTCAGCACTACATTAGCGTAGCAGTTGACACCAGAGCTATTTTCAAAATGACATCCTACAACCTGTTCTTCTTTTTCCTTACTCTTTTTGCTTGCAATTACATCACTCCTCTTTTTTTTCCTCCTCTCTACATCTTCATTACAGATATTCTCATTTCTCCTTTTACGAGAAACTACACGTTTCTCCAATAAAGGATACTGACCTAAATGAGGAGCATAGGTTCTTCTTAATCTATTATACTCCTTTACACAGTTTGTATCAGCACTAACTTTTGAGTCATCAAAGTCTATCATGAATAAACCTGATAATGTTTTCACTCGTGACAAAGCAACATATGCCATACCTTCTTTGAACACAGTTGAACCAATGTTCACAAATGCACAATCTACAGTCAATCCTTGAGACTTGTGAATAGTTACAGCATATGCTAGCGAAAACGGAAACTGCTTCCTACGTACATATAAGTCTTTCACAAGCATGAAACGAACTGTACAACGACAAATGTCTTTAACTTCTTCTATCTGATCAAATTTTATTTTTAAACATTCAATTCCATCTTTTTTCTGATAATTAATAAAACCCACAACTCTTCCCATAGCTCCATTAACTAAACCTTTTTCAACATCCAAATTCCTCCTTAAAAATACTCTACAGTTCATGCAAACATATAGATTTTTTTCTAATCCAGCTGTTTTGGAAATGTTCTTCTCTAGTGAATTCAATTTATTTTTCAGTGTGCCTGTTACTGTGACAGTAATTCTTCCATCCTCAATTTTGTCAACTGCTTCCAATTTCCTGATCTCTTCCTTTTCCAATTTCAAAAGCTCCTCATTGAATATTGAGCATTCACGTAGAGTTGGCATTAAGCAGATGACACTTTTGTTTTCTGCAATGTTCTTGTATATCTTCTCTGCAACTATTTCTTCCTTTGGAAATAAATTATGTAGCAGCCGACTCTGTAATGCTTTTTTGCCAGCTTCAGTGAGTAGTCCAATTCTGATATCTTTCAGAATACTTCCATATTCTTCATCGCTTGCTTGCCTCATATTAGTAGTAAGTTCCTTGTACTCAAAGAAGGACCAAATATTTGTATTTCCGATGCTTCCCAATGACTTCTTTGTGTCTTCATGTGTGACAGTATTAAACACTGGTTGTCCTTTAACTGGAGTAAGTTGCAAAAGATCTCCAAAAACTATGACGTGTTTTCCACCAAATAACATGTCATAGTCTGTCTTCAAAATTTGCTGCATTCTTAAATGCACAAAGGCAAGCATTAAGTTTGATACCATGCTCACCTCATCAATAATGAGAACTTGCATCTTCTTCAATACTCTTGAAACTTCCAAGGATGCTTCTCCAGTTAGCTTGTTGTATTGTATTTTGTTCTCATGCTCCACTGGTAACATTAGCAAACGATGTAAAGTGATTCCTTTTATGTTATATGCTGCTAACCCAGTTGGAGCAGTAACCACACAAGACAAAGTAGAATCCGTTTTTTGCTGTAGGTAGCTTCTGATGACTTTTATAAGGAAACTTTTCCCAGTTCCAGCTTGTCCGCATACATACATCCTGATTGGATGAAATGATGTGCATGAGCACTCTTTTTTTTCATGTTGAAATCCGTGATCAATTTTGCTTCTGATCTCTTCATAAATTTGTTGCTGCTCTTCATTCAGTTGTCTTTCCAAATTTTGTAAGTATATAAATTCTTCTTGTGCTTGATTCATAGCCATTTCCACTTCATTCATGGCTATTGATGCTTCATTTTCAACGATTGGTTGTCCTAGGGGATCTTGACTGAGTGTTCCTGAACTTTGGCTGTCTTGAGAACTGTCTCTAGCTACTTCTGCTGCAATTGTAGTTTCCTGTTCAATTTCTTCATTTAACATTTGCAGATAAGTTGTGAATGTACTGCATTGTATGCTGTCTTTGCAAGCATTAAAAGAATCTTCATAGCTTTGAAATTCTCCCAGTAGTTCGTCCTCTGAACGCCATGGTTTAAACAGCTGTAAAAGAGCCAAGTAGTAAAATTCCTTTTTGTCAGTAGTGTCGCAACTCAGCTTCCTGTGATTTATCAAACTTCCTTTTGTTTGCTTCACCAAACATCCTTCCTCACCAATGACTTTATATTTTCCATTGTTGATGTCTTCTGCGGCTTTCCGTGAATAAATGTAGTTCTGCAGCACTTCATAGAGACACATGTGCTCCAGATGTTGACTTCTTTTTGGATAATATGTGTCCAACATGTTTGATTTCAAAATATCTGTACTTTGTGGGTCATTCTCGGCCAAATATTCAATTTCTCCAACAGATTTCAGTACCCGATTTCTCATTGCTGCAAGGCCTAAACTTGCCCAAATTATTCTTCTTGATTTCGAGTAGAGACTTGCAGAAGATAACCTATCTGAACATTCGTAGGATCCAATTTCTCGATGCGATAACATCTTCAAACTGAAACTGTACAGCTTCTTACTGACAGTCTTCTCGTGAGAAATCTCTTCCCACATTTCCTTCAATTCTGTTTTTTCTGATTTCGTAATGTAAGACGTTACATATCGAGCAACAGCAATGGAATTGTCAGCTACATACTGTATATCCATGTTAGCGTTCCACATGGATAAAATGACTGGGTTGTAGTCATTTATATTTTTTGATTCTTCTTTTCTTTTTAGGTTGTAGGTATTCTTAGGTGATTTTCTTGTGATAGTATGTCTCACAGCTGACATAAAACTGTTTACTCTTCCATTTGAAAGAACAGGTCTAGGAAATCCAAATCGACATTTAGTGTAGTATTTATCTTTGCTCTTGTATTTCCGTCGACAGTACTTTCCACACCGATGACTTTGGAAACGTAAAACTTGCTCCTTTAACTTTTTCTCTTCTGTGCTTTTTGGTATAGCACATGTTGCATATTCTTCAATGTAAGATAACACTGCTTCATCAGTATCTGTTCCAAACTTTGGGGCATCCTTGATCCACAACAGCATATGAATATGAGGAGCACCTCTTGCCTGGTACTCTTTTCTCCAAAAGAAATCTACTACTTCTCCAAGAGGTGGATTTTTTATTGCAGATGAAGGACATCATAGCCTCAAATCTATGATTGAAATATCTGCAAACATTAACTGGATCCAATGAGCACAGTTCTCCTGCTGTCTTGTATTCGATGTTTTTAATGTTTGAATTTGCCTCTCGTAGAAAATCCAGTAAATCATCCCAAGCGTACTCGGCACAGCTTAGGGTAACGAACCATGTTGGTGTTCCTAAATTCCGTAACATGCATTTTAATTCACCATGGCGTCGGTACCAATATTCATTTGTCCCACGCTGACAAGCCATCAGATTGATCAGTTGTGTTTCCAAATGATCATCTCGGTGCTGCACTTTCTCCATAAAATCCTTAGCAGACACATTTTGTAAATGTACTCCACTTTTTAAAATGTGATTTACTGCATAAGACAGTGCAGACAAATCGCTTTCAAATAAAAGATGGAACAAATAAAGAATACTTTGTCGAAATCTGGGATCTTCAGCATATAGTCTTGTAGTCCGATACTCAGAAGCTGGAATCTGTTCCGGACGTTCATCATATCGTCCTCCTTTTCCTTTAGGAAACAGCTGGGGAAAACATCGAGCTTCCAAGCTCTCCTCCCATACACTCACGGGAGTTCCTTTTGCTTTCTTCATCTGAAAGAGATCAATATTGTCTCCCATAACTTCTTTTGAATGAAGAGGATGTATGCTAAAATGTTCATAAATTTCTTCTTCCTTTGACTTGTCCACTTTTTCAATTTGTCCAGTTGGTGTTTCTGTGTCTTCTTGTAAATCTTCTTCTTCTTCTTCTTCTATATAAATTGATTCATACCATTTGTTATTCCTTTTCAAATACAAATTTGCTCTTTGTACTTTCCGCACATCTACCAGCTCCTGCCAAATCTTCTTATTCTTTGTAGGTACACCATTAACCAGAATAATTAATGGTTCAGTTTCCAAAGTATCTGCATCAATAGTTTCCATATTTTTTTTCAAATCCAAGGGCAAATACACCACTCTACCTTTTAAACCTCTCAGTAAATCTGAAGGAGGTAATTTACCAGTTTTGGGCTCCATACGTACTATGGTCTGGAACGGATGAACACATTGAATGAGTATAGACTCATATGTATTTAATTCAGAAAGTTCAGCAGGAATAGCATCCAATTCTAAATTATTATGTACAGCTCTGGTCGGCATTCTATTTTCCTCTAACTTGTTGTAACAGTATTTACAAATACGCTGATCTTCACCCAAATCAAAACAATTTTCAAGAAATATATATGTGGAAAAATCCTTCCACTTATAATTATCTTCATTTTCACTCTTTCTGTAGAGATCAACATTCCTAGTTTGTTTTCTATAATGAGTTCTGCGGCAACAAATACAAGTAAAATTTGGTCTTTCATTAGCGATTATTGCAAATTTTGTTATATGATCATTAAATGTGTTACTTACAGAGGGTTCTACATTCTCTTCCACTTCTTCCTCATTTACTGTGTCCTTCTCTGCACTGTTTTGTTCAGGACCAAAGTAACAAAACTGAATTTCATCAACAACCTTCTCTACATCTGATACCGTTCCTCGGAACAGAGCCCTATTCAATTCATTTAACTTTATTGCTGGACTTTTGGCAAAATACAACCGTCTCACAAACTTTCTCATTTCAGTATGATGAACAGCCAGCATCCTAAAATGATGGAAAACACTATTACACACTTTTCTAGATAGACAAGCCAGAGAATGACCCTGCAAACCAGTATTCTCTCTCACTCTGCATGGATCCAGACTTTGAAGCACCTTAATCTTCTGTTTTATACTTTTTTTACTATATTCTCTTAGAAACTCACGAAATTTGTCAATAGATTCCTGACGCACAGTGCAAATACTACTACAATTCCAAGTGTACACTGGGGCTTTAGGACGTCTCCCCATAGCCTCATCCGCCATCACTTGTACCTCATCTCTTGGAACCATTATCTCCTTCTCCATTATGCAACCATTTGTCACTTCGTAACCACGACCTCTGGTGTCAACTGCATGCAGCAAACTATTACTTTGAAAATAGCTCTCTTCATTAAAAAAAGGTTCACTACTTGAACTATGCATCCACTTTCCTAAAAACACTTTACAAAAGTTTGTTCTGTTCACTACTCTTTTCCTTTTGCTATGTGATTTCAGTACATTAACCATTTTGTCTAATGTACGCATCCTATTCAAAATTAAAATGAATAGTTTCCTTTTTAATTCTAATGCCTTTGCTGCAATGACTTCAATTTCTTTTTTTCTTTTATAAAACTTACTCTTTTGCTTATATTTCTTCACATCCTTTATCAAATTGGACATAACTCTTCTCTGAAACATTTTTCTACGTATCTCTTTAAACGCTGTTTTTCTGTTTATGTAAATCTTTTCAGTTGCAGAAGGTATATTTGCATTAACTAAATTCTCAATTTTTTCCTGTCCTTTTCTTTTCAAAACATTCTTTCCAGTACAGACATTTTGTACATTTTTCCTTCTTTTGAATATATTTTTTAGAAATTGTTTTTTCTGCTTACCAGAAGATTTTTTCTTTTTCCCAACATGAGCATCTTCTACTAACTTTGGTCCTCCAGTTGTCTTCAAATATACGTTTTTTTTCTGGGTTTTTTTAACTCTGGATTTTGTAGGCATCTTAAATTTTGTTCACTGCTCTTCAGCAATACCTGAAAAAAACTAAAAAAAAAATCCTTTATTTTATTTAAATATATTACTACATTTCTTTTCACATTAGTCACAAAACGAAATTTCTTTGCCAATTTGAAAGCACACTTACTGCTCTTTTTTTTTGGCAAGTGATAATCACTTTTACAGACTGACACATTATAAATCCACTTTTCAGATTTTTTTAAAAGCACATGTCCAAACTGCTTTTTCAGACCACCACCATGTGTATCCTGGGTGACTGCCTACACTCCAGCAAGGGCAACCAGCCTTAGTGATGCTGAATGTATTTGCATTACAGACTGAAACCTCAAACCCCACTCGCTTGTGAATACTGTGCATGATTATACATGGAATGGAGCTGGGTGTGTGCTAAGAGTCTGCTTCTGCACCAAAAAATCGCTCCCCCTTTTTCCTACTAATGCAACTGTGAAATCACCAGAGCAAAACGCAATAAATCTCTGCCTGTAATTCCTATTTGCACACAGAGTCATGTTTTCACATTAGTCACAAAACGAAATTTCTTTGCCAATTTGAAAGCACACTTACTGCTCTTTTTTTTTGACAAGTAATAATCACTTTTACAGACTGACACATTATGAATCCACTTTTCAGATTTTTTAAAAAGCCCATGTCCAGACTGCTTTTTCAGACCACCACCATGTGTATCCTGGGTGACTGCCTACACTCCAGCAAGGGCAACCAGCCTTAGTGATGCTGAATTTATTTGCATTACAGACTGAAACCTCAAACCCCACTCGCTTGTAAATACTGTGCATGATTATACATGGAAAGGAGCTGGGTGTGTCCTCAGAGTCTGCTTCTGCACCAAAAAATCGCTCCCCCTTTTTCCTACTAATGCAACTGTGAAATCACCAGAGCAAAACGCAATAAATCTCTGCCTGTAATTCCTATTTGCACACAGAGTCATGTTTTCACATTAGTCACAAAACGAAATTTCTTTGCCAATTTGAAAGCACACTTACTGCTCTTTTTTTTTGACAAGTAATAATCACTTTTGCAGACTGAGACATTATGAATCCACTTTTCAGATTTTTTAAAAAGCCCATGTCCAGACTGCTTTTTCAGACCACCACCATGTGTATCCTGGGTGACTGCCTACACTCCAGTAAGGGCAACCAGCCTTAGTGATGCTGAATGTATTTGCATTACAGACTGAAACCTCAAACCCCACTCGCTTGTGAATACTGTGCATGATTATACATGGAAAGGAGCTGGGTGTGTGCTAAGAGTCTGCGTCTGCACCAAAAAATCGCTCCCCCTTTTTCCTACTAATGCAACTGTGAAATCACCAGAGCAAAACGCAATAAATCTCTGCCTGTAATTCCTATTTGCACACAGAGTCATGTTTTCACATTAGTCACAAAACGAAATTTCTTTGCCAATTTGAAAGCACACTTACTGCTCTTTTTTTTTTGACAAGTAATAATCACTTTTACAGACTGACACATTATGAATCCACTTTTCAGATTTTTTAAAAAGCCCATGTCCAGACTGCTTTTTCAGACCACCACCATGTGTATCCTGGGTGACTGCCTATACTCCAGCAAGGGCAACCAGCCTTAGTGATGCTGAATTTATTTGCATTACAGACTGAAACCTCAAACCCCACTCGCTTGTAAATACTGTGCATGATTATACATGGAAAGGAGCTGGGTGTGTCCTCAGAGTCTGCTTCTGCACCAAAAAATCGCTCCCCCTTTTTCCTACTAATGCAACTGTGAAATCACCAGAGCAAAACGCAATAAATCTCTGCCTGTAATTCCTATTTGCACACAGAGTCATGTTTTCACATTAGTCACAAAACAAAATTTCTTTGCCAATTTGAAAGCACACTTACTGCTCTTTTTTTTTGACAAGTAATAATCACTTTTACAGACTGACACATTATGAATCCACTTTTCAGATTTTTTAAAAAGCCCATGTCCAGACTGCTTTTTCAGACCACCACCATGTGTATCCTGGGTGACTGCCTACACTCCAGCAAGGGCAACCAGCCTTAGTGATGCTGAATGTATTTGCATTACAGACTGAAACCTCAAACCCCACTCGCTTGTGAATACTGTGCATGATTATACATGGAAAGGAGCTGGGTGTGTGCTAAGAGTCTGCGTCTGCACCAAAAAATCGCTCCCCCTTTTTCCTACTAATGCAACTGTGAAATCACCAGAGCAAAACGCAATAAATCTCTGCCTGTAATTCCTATTTGCACACAGAGTCATGTTTTCACATTAGTCACAAAACGAAATTTCTTTGCCAATTTGAAAGCACACTTACTGCTCTTTTTTTTTGACAAGTAATAATCACTTTTACAGACTGACACATTATGAATCCACTTTTCAGATTTTTTAAAAAGCCCATGTCCAGACTGCTTTTTCAGACCACCACCATGTGTATCCTGGGTGACTGCCTACACTCCAGCAAGGGCAACCAGCCTTAGTGATGCTGAATGTATTTGCATTACAGACTGAAACCTCAAACCCCACTCGCTTGTGAATACTGTGCATGATTATACATGGAAAGGAGCTGGGTGTGTGCTAAGAGTCTGCGTCTGCACCAAAAAATCGCTCCCCCTTTTTCCTACTAATGCAACTGTGAAATCACCAGAGCAAAACGCAATAAATCTCTGCCTGTAATTCCTATTTGCACACAGAGTCATGTTTTCACATTAGTCACAAAACGAAATTTTTTTGCCAATTTGAAAGCACACTTACTGCTCTTTTTTTTTGACAAGTAATAATCACTTTTACAGACGGACACATTATGAATCCACTTTTCAGATTTTTTAAAAAGCCCATGTCCAGACTGCTTTTTCAGACCACCACCATGTGTATCCTGGGTGACTGCCTACACTCCAGCAAGGGCAACCAGCCTTAGTGATGCTGAATGTATTTGCATTACAGACTGAAACCTCAAACCCCACTCGCTTGTAAATACTGTGCATGATTATACATGGAAAGGAGCTGGGTGTGTCCTCAGAGTCTGCTTCTGCACCAAAAAATCGCTCCCCCTTTTTCCTACTAATGCAACTGTGAAATCACCAGAGCAAAACGCAATAAATCTCTGCCTGTAATTCCTATTTGCACACAGAGTCATGTTTTCACATTAGTCACAAAACGAAATTTCTTTGCCAATATGAAAGCACACTTACTGCTCTTTTTTTTTGACAAGTAATAATCACTTTTACAGACGGACACATTATGAATCCACTTTTTAGATTTTTTAAAAAGCCCATGTCCAGACTGCTTATTCAGACCACCACCATGTGTATCCTGGGTGACTGCCTACACTCCAGCAAGGGCAACCAGCCTTAGTGATGCTGAATGTATTTGCATTACAGACTGAAACCTCAAACCCCACTCGCTTGTAAATACTGTGCATGATTATACATGGAATGGAGCTGGGTGTGTGCTAAGAGTCTGCTTCTGCACCAAAAAATCGCTCCCCCTTTTTCCTACTAATGCAACTGTGAAATCACCAGAGCAAAACGCAATAAATCTCTGCCTGTAATTCCTATTTGCACACAGAGTCATGTTTTCACATTAGTCACAAAACGAAATTTCTTTGCCAATTTGAAAGCACACTTACTGCTCTTTTTTTTTGACAAGTAATAATCACTTTTACAGACTGACACATTATGAATCCACTTTTCAGATTTTTTAAAAAGCCCATGTCCAGACTGCTTTTTCAGACCACCACCATGTGTATCCTGGGTGACTGCCTACACTCCAGCAAGGGCAACCAGCCTTAGTGATGCTGAATGTATTTGCATTACAGACTGAAACCTCAAACCCCACTCGCTTGTAAATACTGTGCATGATTATACATGGAAAGGAGCTGGGTGTGTGCTAAGAGTCTGCTTCTGCACCAAGAAATCGCTCCCCCTTTTTCCTACTAATGCAAATATAAAATTACCAGAGTTTTACACAATACATCTCTGCCTATATTTCCCAACATGTGTAACCTGGGTGACTGCCTACATTCCACCAAGGGCAACCAGCCTTAGTGATGCTGAATGTATTTGCATTACTGAGTCCAACCTCAAACCCTTAAACTATTCTTTTTTTATACCAATACACCTTAATTTATCGTGAAAACATAGTCCATATTATTTTACATGTTCCTCACATTTAAATTTCTCCCAAAACAGAAAATAATAAACACAACTTCAACAAAAAGAATTACATTTCTATTATTCATTTCTTAATTTACCATATACATCTCCTCTCAAACTCTAACCTCACCTTTAAAATTAGTTAGTTGTGATAGAAATGTGGCACTCAAACAGCAGATTATCAGAGCCAGGATCTCTGTTCTCTACACCTCTCTCCTCTCAGCAGAACCAGATAATGGCAAAGTTTCCCTCTATTTTTCCACACATATACATGTAAGTTTCAAATCATAGTGCTTCCCCCTATTTTTCAAATGTAATCACACATTTCTATTGGTTGAAAACCAACCCTTTTCCAAAAGTACCCTTCCCCCAACTTGACTTCTGCCTAGTACCCTTCCCCCAACTTGACTTCTGGCTGCTACCATAGCAACAGCTCATGGAACACTGCTGTGTGGAGTTAGGTCAGAAGTTCGCCAAACAATGTTTCAATTCCACAGAGCAAGAGTGCTTGACTTTTCAAACCTTACAGCAAATCCATAGTACTGTTCTTTGGTAACACATTTTTCTGTACCAATACAAAACATGCTTCTATAAATTTACACATACAGCCTAGTTTTTAGTGTAGAATGGTATGAAACAGCCAATCAGTTCTTTTTTTTTATAAAAAAATATGTATGCCTCCATTTCCAAACTGTCTTTCATTTCTTTTTCCCATTCTACTGAATTACACCTCCTGAGTGCATCCAGATCTCCTTTGAAGATATTCACAGTGTGGATTGTAGGACACAGCTATGTCTTCTGGAGTAAAAAATTTGCAGAGAAAAGAGGTATGGTGAGAGACCTTGCTTTGCCAAATGTAGACATCAAATGGATTGGTCAGAGAGGGTTAAAGTGGCACCAATTAATGCCTTTGGTGAAAACCTTTCTACATCTCCCACAGCCTAACCTTATTATTGTGCACTGTGGTGGTAATGATCTAGGCACTTTAACTGGGGTAGGTCTGGAAATGCTTATTAAGGACACCTTTGTGCAATTGATGTCGCTTTTTCCACAAACTGCCTTTGTATATTCTAATATATGCCAAAGGCAAAAGTGGAACTGGTCCAACCAATTTTGTCCGCAGATTGACAAAGCAAGGAAGCACGTCAACAAATCTATTTCTGCTTTCCTCAGAGACTATGGTATGGGTTCCATTTACCACAACAACTTGCGTTACGACATGCAAGACATTTATAGAGGAGATGGTGTGCACTTCACTGATGAAGGCAACAGAGTCTTCCTCTTGAACCTTAGACTCTGCATCGGTACTTACTTGTAGGTACCAAAAAACAAACAATAAACACAAGGGCTCTTTTTAGAGCCACCTTATATCTAAACACTTAAATGCGATTTTTTTTTAATTTGTTTAATAAAGTTTTTTTCCGGGTGCGCGCTGGGTGCGCGCACTCGGCGATATTTTTTAACAAAATATAAATCTTTTTTTTTGCCCTACAAGGTCCTACTTTGACCCCCTTACAATGCCTACTGAGTCAATTTCTACCCACTCTGCCCCCTTTTCAAGTTCTCCCCCTTTGTTTATCACCCCCTCTTTATGCGATAGACAAAATGGCGGCCGCCGCTTCCTGATTTCCACCGATTCGAATGTTTACTAAGATCTAACAACCAATCAGAATTGCGCTCGCGCACGGCGAGGTGCGTGCACCCAGCGCGCACGGAGCGCGCTTACAGGTATATATATTGATTTAAAGGCTATTTTCTCATAATCTACTGAACAGATTTACACCAAACCTACAAAAGGCACTTCCTTGACCTGAGGACTACCTCTCTGCCAAATTTCTAGTAATTCTGTTCAGCCGTTCGGGCTGTAGCTGTGTCTAAAGGTCCTATGGAAAAATGCATGGGAAAAACGCGTTTTGGGACCCCCCTTTTATCTCAGCCCCCGCTTGACGAATCCCCCCGAGACTTTCAGGGTAGGAGCGGAGCGTAGCGCCCCACCTATTTTGAAAAATTCGCAAGGATTCGTCGACCGGCGCCAAAGTTATTCAAAATAGAATGTTGCGGATTTCCTATGGAAACGTGGTCCTAACTATAACTACCTACTGGCGACCGCCAGTAGGTAATATATATATATATATATATATATATATATATATATATATATATATAATATATATATATATATATATTCACTGAAAAAAACATAGGTTTCAGGGGCGTTGTAGTTAGCTGGACTTTTCACTCGTACAAAACCATAGAAATTCCCCCGTTATAGTTAGTTCAGCTAACTATAACTCGCGCGCCCGCAATACACTGCAGATGACGTCACATATAACATCACTCATGACATATTCAGTGACATCACTCATGACATCACTGATGACATCTCAAATGACATCACTGATGACATCACTGATGACATCATCCAGTGAATGTGTGTTTTTAATAAAATTACATATGTTTTATATATGTATATCTCAAGGTCGATGGAAGAATAAATGGGTATATAAGTGTCTAAATGGACGATTTGTTTTTGAAAAATTGATTGTATAACTGACTGATTAAGTATATCTTAGTGAATACATGGCTTAGTGAGCAATGTTTAAATATGTAAATATCTGTATCAGTCTCTCACTTTGTGTATAAGTGGCTGCATGGGTTGGTGAGTAGCTACATGAGTGTCTATATAGGTTATTAGTTAGTTTTTTGAGTATCAGTATAAGTGTCTGATGTCTGTATGGTTCGGTGGGGGTATTACGTAGTGCATAGGTGCATGAATGAGTGACTCACTGTTTGTATGTGTTGAAGACAGCATGTGTGCAGGACTGTATGGGTGGATGAGTGTGTGATTGGGTGTGTTAGTGAGTGAATGACTGTCTCAATAGTGTCTCTATGAGTAACTACATATGTTTTAAACTAGTATATGTGACTATTGGTGTATATAAGTGAGTATATGTGAGAGTGAGAGATTGAAAGAGTTCCTGTATGAATAAGTATGTGTTTCTATAAGTGATTGTTAAAAAGACTAAGTATGAGTAAGTTTCTGTAGAAGTAAGTGTGGTGATGTGTGTATAACTGTATATGCAGGTGAACGGATGTTTGATTCTTTATTAGCATGAGTGACTATGTGTGTGAGTAACTTTATGGATGAGTGGCGTTGTGTAACAGGATATATAGGTGTATGAGTACATATGATGAGTGAGTACATGTATGAGTGACTGTATAGGACTGTGAATGAGTGGATGTGGATCTTACAATTACTGAATAGGTTGTTGTAACTGGTATTGGTATTTCTATTTTTGAATGTGTGTATCAAAGGTTATATTAGGGGGAGAGGAGGTCTGCCACTCTATCACAAGGATGATGTCATCAGTGATGTCATCAGTGATGACACGAGTGATGTCACTGACCATGTATGAGTGATGTAATATGTGACGTCATCAGCAGTGCATTGCGGGCGCGCGAGTTATAGTTAGCTGAACTAACTATAACGGGGGAATTTCTATGGTTTTTTACGAATGAAAAGTCCAGCTAACTATAACGCCCCTGAAACCTAGGGTTTCTTCAGTAAATTTCTAAGGATTTTTAAATGCTAATTCCTAGCTATAACGTGCCTGAAACCTATGTTTTTTTCAATGAATTTCAAAGGTTTTTTAAATGCTAATTTCTAGCTATGCCTACAGAGATAGGACATGTGAAGAAAGAAGGAAAAAAGAACAGAAAGAAAAAAAAGAAATGCAGAAAGAAGCAACAGAAGTCCTCAAAGACGAAGAAAAGTGCAGGAAGAAGTATAACGTGCAGAAAGAACAAACAGAAGAGAAGAAACAAGCCTTGTTGCAAAATCATCCTGTACCCTCAACTTTTTCAGACGGATACTGGTGGTAACTGAGTCTGACTAACCAGTCCTAGAGCCAGTGCTATGTTAAAAGACACTCAGAATACAGTGAAAACACCTACATACACTAGGGCACACTATGTGTTGGGGTCCCCTGTGATTAGCATGACCTCCTCTGTAAGCCCCTAGTATATAATAGGGCTGGGGATTAAAACTACCTCTTAAAATGCACCACAGGGCGTGTTTGAACACGTCACCTCATGCCCCGTCCCCTCCCTTCCCCACTGTGTAAACACGCCCTGTAGCCGTTTTAACTTGGGAGATTAAGTCCCCTTGAATCCTGAGGGTCCCTAGGGTCCAACTAGACCACTAGGTACCTCCAGTAAGCGCCACAGAGCTGCGCTGCAGAGAGTTGTAAAAACGGCCTGCACCACCTCTCTGCAACGCAGAGCAGTGGTGCTTACTGGAAGCACCTGGTGGGCTAGTTGGACCCCAGGGTCCCTCAGGATTGAAAGGGAATTATTTCCCCAACTTAAAAACGCGACACAGGGCCTGTGGGCATTCTGGATTGAGAGATTAAGTCCCCTTGAATCCTAAGGGTCCCTAGGGTCAAACTAGCCCACTAGGTACCTCCAGTAAGCGACACAGACCTGCGTTGCATGGAGGTGTAAAAAGGGGCGTGGCCTCAGAACACCTGTCTGCAACGCAGCTCCCTGGCGCATACTGGAGATACCTGTTGGGCTAGTTGGCCCTCAGGGACCCTCAGTATTGAAGGGGAATTAATTCCTCAACTTACAACTGGCCAGGGGGCGCGTTTTCAGAGTGCTGCAAGGAGGGGGCATGGCCTCCGGCGCGATGCCGGTCTTTTATTTATTTATTTTTAAGAAGGAGGGCTGTGTGGCCCCCTTTCTTTTTCTAATTTATTAGCCCTGGGGACCCCATCCCCCAGGGCCTGCACCCTAATTTTTTTTGTTGAAAAAAATTAATTTGGCCCTCCCAAGGCCTTAATCGGCCCCGGGGACCCCAACACCCAGGTCATGGCCTTTTTTTTATTTTTTTATTCTTTAGGAGGGGGGCTGTGTATCCTCAGGCCACCTATGGCCACGGGGACCCCATCCCCCGGGGCCGGCCTTTGTTTTTTATTTAAAAAAAATATATATATATTTATAGAAACACCTAGGACATGCTGGACAAACCGTATGTACCTATCACCATGACGATTTGCGTGATATTCATTAAAAGGCGACTATGCATACAATGAATCCACGTAGAATGTATTCACAATGCTAGTGAAGCTCTGACATGTCTGACACCCTACTGTGCCTAATCCCGGCGCCCCACTGGTGGGTACTCTCCAAGTAGACACCCTTGTCGTTTATTTATACAAACATGGGTAGCTATTGACGGGCACATTTAATACACATGCACACCAAGCCATTCAAAGGGGATTCGACAAAAATTCGCCCAAACTATGCAAGAAACCCCCTCACGGTTAATAAAACACACATCCACCGCCGGATGTGTAATACTTTTTATTTTACTCTCTGGAAAGGAGACAAACCTCACTTGAGAGCCACAGCGCGCTCCTGTCTGTGTTACACCCACCAGTGCCCGCCGAGTGCCACACACCTCTGTGTTGTATTCCACCAGCTAGTGCGTATGCTATGACACTCTCTAGCCCATGTGCACTGTAACACCACCCCGTGAATATGTCATGCCACACTTGCCTTCGCACGGGTTATATTGCCCCATCTAACGTGCTTTCCTCGATGCCTATGTTATAAAGCACAGCGCTATGCCATACATATTACAATCTGGGATGCATATCTTTGTCACAGTGCATTTGCAATGTTACACTACCCAGCACATATTTTATATTACAACTTTAGAGACTACTTAGGTTACACAACACTGCCCTGTGCATATTACACTCCAAGGCGCATATCACATAGCAAGCGCTAGTGCCTGTGCTATCTTTCACTCTCCAATGAATCTGTCATTGCGCACAATGTATCGCATATTATAGTTCACGCCCCGGTTCATCTTATGTCACACTTTTTGGTGCATAGTTTATACCATATACTATATCTAGTTTTCATTTTCAATCGTGCTCTCAGGACTATGTTCTATATAACACTGTGTCCACCTACCCTTTTCCCGGGAATTACATTTTGCGATGGGGGGTGGAGGGTCAGGGGATGTTTCTGCCAAGTGAGCCCGGAGTCACAGTCCCAAACGTCCTCTTCTTCCTGAATAAAAGTGAGATTATGCTGCATACTTTTTCATATTTTAAGTAGTTCGCACAGAGACACATTTTAAAAACAATAAAGTTCCTAATACCCACCTTCTATGAACAGTTAGCTTGCTGCCCCACCCACCTCCTCCCTATCCTCTGTTGTCTGAATCCATGGACTAGCCTCCTCCCTCCTGCTATGCAGGGTCTGATGTGCTGCCACTGCCCTGCATTTACCATGATGTACCAGTCCACTCATCCTGCCCTCCATTGCCCAATTCTATGGCCCATCATTGACCTCCTGCTTAGCCTCTGTGCTTTGCTTGCTGCCCCTATTCTCCTTCCCCCTGCCCTCCGATGTCTTTGTGCATGCCCCTGCTCCATCCTTTTTGACCACCATGTTCCATGGACCTGCCACTCCTATCTACTCTGAGTGTTCTGTTGAGCTGCCACTCCCCTACCACCTGCCTAGCATTGTCAGATGACTGTAACCTGTCCCTGCCACCTCCAACCTGCCTGTCCACATGCCATGCCCCTATCCCCTTCCTCCTGTCCTCCATGGTCCATTTTACTGCCACACCCTTCTGCCCTCCCTGGTCTGTTGTGCTGCAACTGCTCCTCCTGCCTGCCCCGCGCGGTCTGTTGTGAGGCCCCTTCCCCTGGACTCTCTTGTCTGTGCCCAGGTCCTGACTCTCCCTTCTATCCTCCATGGTCCTTTGTGCATGCCCCTGCACCCTCCTTCTTGCCCATCATAGCCATTGTTCTGCCACTAACCCTCCCGCTTGCCATGCATGGTCTTCTGTGCTGCCATGGCCCCTCCCACCTTCCCTGTGTGGTCAGCTAGCTGCTCCTGACCTCCTCCCACCTTCCCTCCATGGTCTGTGTGTATGCCATCATAGTCTCACTGTTGCTCTCCATAGTGTGTCTTGTTTCTAGTGCCCATCCTGCCTGACCTCCATGGTCATCTTGCTGCTCCTGCCCTGCCCCCTTGCCCCCAGCCCTCTGTTTCCATGTGCAGACCCCTATTCCCTCCCTCCTGGCTTGCCGGTTCCATTGTAATGCCCCTGATCCGTCCCTCCTGCCCTTTATGGTCTGTTATGCTGCAGCTTTCTCTCCTGTCTGTCCATTATGGTCAACTAGCTACCATTGCCTCTTTCCCCTCTGTTGTCTGTTGTCCATGTGCATGGTCCTGTCCCCTCCCTATTGCTTTCTATGGATTGTTGTGCTGCACTCCCGTCCCGCATGCCCTGTGTGGTGTATTGTGCTGCTGCAATCCCTGATGCCTGCCCTGTAGGGTCAGTTTGGTGCACCTCTCAATGTCCCTCCTGTCCTCTGTTATCCGAGTCCATGTCCCTACCCCAATTCCTCCTGCCTACCATGATCCAATGTACCATACTTGCGAACATTTTGAACTTGGTAAGAGGGAGATTTTTAAATAAAACTGGGGCATTGATTTTCCCCTTTGAGTTACATTGAAAAAGAGAAGATTGTAGACAGGAAACAGATCAAGTAAAGCCCATTTGAGCTTAAAAACATTGGACGTTTCCTGGCTGAAACGGGTCTGTTGGCATGTATGGTTGTATGACCACTGCCTCTTCCTTCTGCCCACAATGGTCTATTATATTGCCACAGCCTCTCTTGCCAGTCCTGTATTGTTGGTTTGTTGCCCCTGCCCCCCTTTCCACTGCCCTCCATAGTCTGTTGTGCTGCCACTGCCCTTCCTGCCTGCCTAGTGTGGTCAAATTGTTGCCTCTGCACTCTCCTACCTGCCTTCAATTTTCAGAGTCCGTGCCCCTGGCCTCTGCCTCTCAACAGTATCCCAATGAACAACTAGATTGCTAACATTCTATATTTATTGCAAAAGTGTGGAATGCCTGACGTCATCTTGATGTAATCAAAACTGTAATGCCTAGAGCATTTCCTTTAGAAATTATATGAGAGGGTCTTATTTGCATCAAAATTATGGTTAGTGCTCTAAAAAAATAACATGAGGACATATTTTCTGAGTTTTCAAATAGCGACAAAGAACTTTTAAATTATTTGTAATCTTAGTTTTTTTATCCAGTTGACCACTTGATTAAATGTTGCATCCAAGGGGAGAGGGTGTGGTGTTACTTCCAGAGCTGCAGACTTTGCAACTGGGGAACCAGGTTGGAGTTTCTGCTTCAGCTCAACATTCTGTGATTCTGGTCAAATCACTTAATCTCCCCATGTCTACAACCAAAATGAATTTGATCTTGTGTCATGTAACCAATGTTCATGTAAAGCACTCCAATACCTGACAAGTCTGCACTATATAATACTGCAAATACACAAAAAAGAAGTGTTTTGCACACTTCTGTCATTGGGCTACATTTGGGCTACATCTGGGTGATATTTGGGCTACATTTGGGCTCTTTTGTGTCTGGTGGCCATTTTAGGAGATTTATTTGTTATGAAGTTTCCTAATTTCCTCATTTACTGCAGTCTCCTCAGTAGGAAATGCTTTCAGTTTTTTACTTTGATTCCATCAAGAAGGTATTCAGATATGTCACACATTTTCCATAAATTCTGGATGTTAGCACTCTAGTTGATCATTAGATCACTGTAGTAAAGCTACTGCTCACCAGGCAAGTCTGCTGCTGGTATTCAAAGTGCATGTTTCAGTCTGCATATCATAATTTTTTAATGAAATAGAAGAGGATTTGAGAAGTCACTCAAAATGTGCCCTAATTTTTCTTTCTTCAGCACTAATCATAATTTCTATGGCAAAATGAACCCCCTCTTTGTGTTCATTTTTAAATTAAATGTTTTAAGTGTTACCAGTTTATTCCAATCAAGATGGCTTCAGGTGTGCCATACTTTTGTCATAAGTAAGACTGTTAGCGCTCTAGTTGTTCTTTAGAGCACTCTGGGAAGCTGCAGTAGAACACAAAGGAATCAACTGACAGTCTCTGCCCTTGTTGGATGTACATGGTTTACTGAGAATGTCAGACTTCATTCTTACATGACTGAGAAAGATAATGTGAATTTACAGAAAATATGCTCTCAGTTTAGCTTATAGATCACCTTCCAAACCTCTGTGGGAAAAGTATGAGAAAATAGTTTTCTCTCAAACATGGTTTGTGATATCACAGTAGAAGGCTTTTTCACATGGTAAAATCACCTTAGAACACACCACAATTCCTAAAATGAGTATGGTACCATCAACAATTGATTTATAATGTAACTAAAGTCTTAAAACCTTCTATTAACTGCAATGCTTTTTAATGAGGTGCTATCATGTATATTGGTCCCAAGATGGCTGCCAACACTTCTTGGATGAAGTACTGACAGCCAATCAGATCTCACGATGAGATGTGTGGTTAGGCTCCGCCCAGATATGTATGTGATTTTACTTTTGATTTTCTCAGGAACTACTGAACAGATTGACACCATATATGCAAAAGGCACATGCCTGACCTGAGGACTACCTCTTTGCCAAATTTCAAGCAATTCTGTTCAGCCGTTCGGGCTGTACCTTGGACTAAAGGTCCCTATGGAAAATTGCAGGGGAAAACGCGTTTTGGGACCCCCCTTTTTTCTCAGCCCCCGCTTGACGAATCCCCCTGAGACTTTCAGGGTAGGAGCGGAGCGGAGCGCCCCACCTATTTTGAAAATTTCGCGAGGATTCATCAACCGGCGCCATAGTTATTCCAAATAGAATGTTGCGGATTTCCTATGGAAACACGGTCCTAACTATAACTATCTACTGGCGACCGCCAGTAGATAATATATATATATTCCAAAGGTAACAAAGTTCAATGTAGTACTCTCTCAGGATAGGAGGCAGGACACCAGTCTAGTTAATCCAAGTTTAATCCACAGGGTGTTTCGACTGTAAACAGTCTTGATCACTTGAAAAGAACACATGGGAAATGGTAGCTAATAAAGTTTTGCACGAGTACAAATCATAAAAATGAAAAGAGAACATATCTCTGTCTGTGGCGCCATGATGTAAAGGTAAATTGTCATTACGTAATGGGTAAACAGTGCCAAAAAATGTCAGATAGTAAAAATATCATAGAGTAAAAACAATTAGCTGTCATTATATCGTGCCGCTATCAACTAAAACGGTGCTCTGGGTCAGAATATACTTCCGTAATGGCAGACAAATTAAACAAGTGACAATTAAGTGCAGCTATTAGACCAGATATTATTACTCAAATTGACAACACATTGTGTGTATATAAAGGGCAAGTACCCTGGCAAAATTACTCCCCACCAGTTCAATGCGGGACCTGCAATGATGAAATCTAGTGGGTGAAGTGCAAATGCACTTATCGCTTAACACCATACTGATCCCATATACTAGTAATGATTGAAAAGTATTAAACTAATATGACAATAATATTGTATAAATACCATGCCTGGGCATATGTACCAAGCCACAAACAGGTAGAAAAGTTATATCAACATGTCTCGTGCTAAGACAGTAAATCACTACCATAACAACTACTTAGTCGAAATTTCAGACCTGAGGAGTGAAGTGACGGGGAAGCAAACGATGAAAAGGGTAGGTTGCCCGTGTGGGTAAATACCAGTGAGTGGGCCCCTTTCTTTTCGTCTGCAAAAGAAACAAAAGAAAGAAAAAGATTAAAATCAAGTGTTAGCAACATTAAGCAAACATATAACACAACTAACTGTATGAATCTTAATAATCTTAAAAATAATCTTCTGATGCACACCCGTAACGGGAGGAAGCGGATAAAAATGGCAAGAATCTTCTTGCCTAAAAGGCCTGAAGAGAGCAAAACATTATTACATTTGACCAAAACAGAATCAAATGGGCAATTAACATCTTCCCCTAAGGTGTATTGCTAGTTCCTCGTCCATGTTTAGCCCACCCAGATGTTTAGTTTGGAATTCAATAGTGTATTTAGATTCACGTTGTCAAAGAGTGAGCACCCTGTACCCTCCTCTGGGATTCTTGGGAATTTGTTCAAGGAACATATAGCTTAATTCTGCTATAGTGGAGAAATGTTTGTCATGGAAATGGCGTGCCAAGGGATATTTGGGGTCATTGTTGTTAATAGCCCTTAGATGTTTGAGGATCCTCTTCTTTGCAGTGCATGTGGTGCTCCCAGTGTACCAAAGTTGCAACTACACTCAATGGAATAAATCACAAAGGTAGTGCTGCAAGTGAAGAATTGTCTACTTTTTCTAGTACCTCCCCCATACTCCATAGTACCCCTGAATTTGCTGTGTCTACATGCTTTGCATTGGCCGCAAGGGAAAAATCCTATGAGGCCATGGCTGGCAGTACTAGGGTAGTTGGTGATGTCATTCTTGACTACCAGGTCACGGATGTTTCTATCCCGTCTATATGTCACATTCGATCTCTCTGTCATGCTGTTTCCTATGATTCCATCACTCTTCAGAATGCTCCAGTACCTAGCTAGGATACGTTTGACTTTCTGTGAATCAGAGTTGTACGTGAGAATCATCCGTGTGCTCTCCGTCTCCGATCAGCCTCAGTCACTGATTTGTCCTGTATCGACATATTTAGAAATATGTTCAGTGGCGCTCCCTATAGAGGACACAATGGGGCGCCCTGGTGGTCTCATGCTGTCCTTATGGAGTTTGGGCGGGAGGTATAAAATGGGGAGTCTGGGGTGATCATTCTTCAAATAACAGAACTCCTCCCACACAAGAAGACACTTATCCCTCCAAGTTGTCAGCTTGTCCCAGATTTCAGTAATGATCTCATTATAGGTTTCGTAGGTGACATGCATATAGAATCTCTTGTCCTCTAGTTGTCTTGAGGCCTCACTGATATAGTCAACCTTATTGAGGATAACCACATTGCCACCCTTGTCCGCTGGACGGATGACAATGTTGGGATCCTCAGCAAGATCCTTCAAAGCATGTCTCTGTGAGTGATAAAGATTGTTGTTAGTATATCTCCGCTGTTTGGTGGTTTTCAGTTTTAAATCCCTGAGTGCTTTAACAGTACAGTCTTGAAACGTGTCAAAGTTATCGTGTGGGAGTAAGGGAACAAAAGTAGACTTAACCCTGAAGTCAGTTAGTGCAGCTACATCGTGTACTAAGTCCATGGCCTCAAGTGTTTGCATGGCACTAGTGAAATCGTTACTGTCTCCTGTGTTCTGTTCCAATTCGAGCAGAGTAATAAGTGTATCTACATCACTGTTCTGAAGATGACTATCATTCCCCCTGTCATTAATGCTTCTAGCATGACTATGTCCCAATCTCTTTAAGGTATGCCTTTTCCTTAATTTAAGCTTTCTCACAAACTTAAACACATCAATCTGAGTATTTGTATAATTAAAAGAGGAAGAGGGGCAGAAAGATAGTCCTAAACAAAGAGTCTCTTTCTCCACATCAGTCATCAGTCTATTCGAGAGATTGACAATACTTCTGTTTACCATCTCCATATCCATTAATAATTCTTGTTGGAGCGTGTCCTGCGATTTCCCATGTTGCTGCTCCTCTGTCTGTATTGCCAATGTTGTTGGAGTCTCTTTTTTCGATTAAGGCATTTTCTAGGCCTCTGCCCTGTCTTCGTCCCCGACCCCGTCCTCTCGGTGGTGGATTGTCCCTCAATTTTTGTTGGTCCTTCCGTAGGACCCGCAATTCGTCTAAAAAATGCACTTGTCTGGAATTCCGTTCTTCACCAGTTGTATTGCCACCCGATACATCCGATTCTGTGTCACTTATTGTGGAGTTAGCTGTAACCTCCGGGGTTCTATATTCTATAGTTATCTTTGTTTGAATATCTTGGTTAAGGTACAAATGATCATACTTTTTGCTGAAGGTGAATATTCTTCCAGACTCATAGTCCGCATAGTCCCTATTTAGTTTCCTTTGTTTCCTCGCCTTTATTTCTTCTTCGTGTTTCCTGAGTCATTCTTTCATAGACTCAAGTGTCTTATTCAAGGTCTCCAAATCCATCATGTGCTGTAGTTCTGTCATGATGTCATTGATCTGTTTCAATATCTCCTCCCTATCTGACCATGCGTACTTGATTAATATTTCCAACATCTTCTTGGAACATTGCGCCGAGTTCTCAGACCATTCTTCGAGCATTCTGGGGTTTGGTGCTTCATAGGTAGGGGTTATGAATAGCCTAAGTCCCCTAGGTGCCATAGCCTGGTCTACATAATTCTGTAGGGAGATGTCTTCCCACCATTTTGACGTTTCTGTTCTTTTCAGTTTCTCCCGTTTTCAAATTTCCTCTTCCAGTGGTTGTGTCGTGAGATTAGATTTATTAGCTTTATCCACTTTGTTGCTAATACTAGGCTTTCTACTAAATAACGTAAGAGCAGCCGCTCTTCTTTCCGCTTCCTCCTCCATCATGTGCTACACTTGGAATCGTAGTACGATGTCAACTGCCTCAAATCCCCTTTCACTCACAATGGAAAGTTCCCTCTGCCTTTAACGGTGTCTCCGTATTCTCTTCCCTAAATAGAGAGTTTTGCAAACACAGTGGTACCTCATATATGAAGAGAATTGTTTTGAAGCCCAAACACCATGCCCCCAACGTCCGTCAGTTAATGTCGCCAAAAGGATAAAGACAATAAATTGTTCAAAAATTGCCCCACAATAATTTGTACAAAAATCTGGAAGAGGGCCGTGTGGCCCCCCTCCCGAGGCCATAATTTGACCCGGAGACCCCATCCCCCGGGGCATGGCCCTTTTTAAAAAAATGTTATGGAGGGGGGCTGCATAGCCCCCCTCCTCTGGCCACTTTAAGGCCCTGGGGACCCCATCCCCTGGGGCCTGGCCTCTCATTGGAGACCATTGGACCCCAATCCCCCCATGGTCCCAGCCAGCTCCCCGACTCCTGTGGGAGCCGGCATTGCTTTTCCACATGGGGAGCAGCTAACATGCTGCTCCCCATGTGGAAAAGCAATCTGCTTTGCTTCATTGGTTTCCATGCTCTCGCTTCAATGAAGCAAAGCAGTTTGCAATGGCAGGGCGGGAGCCCCGGGGCACCCCGGGACACTGCAGGAGCCGGACCTGGGGGGTGGCAGTCCCCAGGGCCATCATTGGCTCTGGGAGGGCCACGCCGCCCCCTTACCACTTAATTTAAAGCCCCGGGGGGTGGTGGTCCCCGGGGCTTGGTGGTCCGACCCCCTATGTTAAATAAGTAGTGCCCCGGGGAGGTGGCAGTCCCCGGGGCATGTGGGGGTGCTTGAGCCCCCCCACAAAGGCTTTTTTGTTTAAAAAAAACAAGCGACGGGGGTGCGTGGGGGTCATGAGCCCCCCGCTGACATTGACATAAAGCCCCGGGGTTGGCGGTCCCCAGGGCTTGGGGGCCTTTGATCCCCCCCACTCATGTATAATAAAGCCCTGGGGGGTGGCAGTCCCCGGGGCTGGGGTGGGCTGAGAGCCCCCCATAATTCAGATAAACCCCGGGGGTGTCGTCCCCAGGGCTGGGGGGCCCCTCTGGGCCCCCCATTATAATATCATATTACCCCCAGTTCTTGGCCCCCCCGGGGGCTAAATAAAAATGAAGTGTTTTTTTTCGGCAGCGGGATGCGCGGATCCTAAGCGCATCCTGTGGCCTTATGGGACCCCCTGAGCAGGCCTAGGGGGTCAGGGTGTTTCCACCCTGCCCCCTTGTCGTGTTTTGCGCCTGTTTTGGTTTTTTTTCTTGTGCCTCGGTTCTAAAGAGTGTTGGCAGCCAATTAGCATTCAGCTCGTGCTCGGGAGGGTGTGGGGAGGGTGCGCGGATCCTCCGAGGCCATAGATATATCTATCTTTTTTAGTCTAATTTTCTCAGGAACTACTGAACGGATTTACACGATTTAAGCAAAAGGCACGAGTCTGACCTGAGGACTACCTCTTTGCCAAATTTGGTGTAATTCTGTTCAGCAGTTCGGCGTGTAGCTGCGTCAACAGGTCCTATGGGAAAATGCATGGGGAAAATGCGTTTTGGGACCCCCCCTTTTTTCTCGCCCCCGCTTGACGAATCACTGTGAAATTTTCAGGATAGGAGCGGACCGGAGATGGCCAAAAGTTTGGAACATTTCGCTAAGATTTGTCATTCGGCACCAACGTTATTCCAAATAGCATGTTGCGCATTTCCTATGGAAAATGGGTCCTAACTATATCTACCTACTGGCGACCGCCAGTAGGTAATTTATATGTAAAGAAATCTCGCTCTCAACGCTCTCATCCACGGGAGACAAAACAAGAGTAGACCCAAAGTAAGTGCTATTTTTGTTAATTGCTTAGAAAATAGCTCTGCCATGACGCGTTTCGGCAGCTCTCTGCCTTGATCACATATATATATATATATATTCACAGAAAAAACCATAGGTTTCAGGCACGTTATAGTTAGGAATTAGCATTTAAAAAACCTCAGAAATTCACTGAAGAAACCATCATCAGTGATGTCATGAGTGATGTCACTGACCATGTTATGAGTTCCTGTTCCATGTTATGAGTGATGTAATATGTGACGTCATCAGCAGTGCATTGCGGGCGCGCGAGTTATAGTTAGCTGAACTAACTATAACGGGGGAATTTCAATGGTTTTGTACAAGTGAAAAGTCCAGCTAACTATAACACCCCTGAAACCTATGGTTTCTTCAGTGAATTTCTGAGGTTTTTTAAATGCTAATTCCTAACTATAACGTGCCTGAAACCTATGGTTTTTTCTGTGAGGGGTGGGCTATTGTCCACAGATGAATTTGCTTTTTTGAAAACTGAAAACCCACATATTCCATGCTTTTACTTATTACCCAAAGTCCATAAGCACCCCACCAGACCACCGGGAAGACCAATCGTATCATCTAATGGAGGATTATTGGAAAATACCGCAGTCTTCCTAGATCTCTTCCTTGCACCTCATGTCATTAAATTAAGATCATACTGCAGGGATAGTACCGATTTTCGATGCAGAATACATGACATCACATGGGAAAATAACTATCACATGATAGCATTAGATGTATGTTCCCTCTATACGTGTATAGACCAACAGAAGGGTGTAGAGGCCTGCATGTACTTTGTAAAACAAAGACATATATCATTATGGGAACACACCCAAATGTTGAAAAGGATGATGCTCTTTTGTTTGGAGAAAAATATGTTTATTTTTGGTAAAACACTGTATCGCCAAAAGTCAGGTACAGCGATGGGAACATCTTTCGCGCCCAGCCTAGTGAATCTCTTCCTAGGGTGGTGGGAGGAATGTATTGTATGGGTAGACGAGAATGAGCAGTATGTACAACACATCCCAATCTGGATCAGGTATATTGATGACCTGTTCCTGATTTGGGATGGACCCCCAGATCTGGCAAAAGAATTCATAAATAAATTGGGGGATAATGACCTTAATTTGTCATTTACTCACTCTATCAGTACCTCACACTGTGAATTTCTGGATGTAGCCATCAACATAGAGAACAATCGGATAGTAACCACCCTTTTCCGCAAAGAAACCTCAGGGAACACCCTACTTCATGCTAATAGTAACCACCCTGTACCACTCCAAAACAGTATTCCCTTTGGAGAGTTCCTTTGTGCTCGAAGAAACTGCAATACGGAAAGTGGTTTCTCCAAAGAAAAACGTACCATGGAAATGAGATTCGAACAAAGAGGCTATCTGCCTAAGGTGATCTCAACAGCAATCAAAAAAGTTGAGAATATCTCACGTAATGAGGCACTTTTTTCTTCACGAAAGAAAAGGGAGAAAGGGACAGTAATACCTAGGCTGATTACCACCTACAATAGTAGATCCAACACTCTCAGGTACTTAATGAAAAAACAGTGGGGATTACTTGAATCTGACCCCGTTATTGGTACTGAGATAGGTCCCACTCCACTAATAACATACAAAAAATCTAAGTCCCTTAAAGATCACCTTGTGCACAGCTATCAGAATATCCCGGATAACATCACATGGCTGGGAACTGCGAAGGGTTTCAAAAAATGCAGCTCTTGCAAGGCATGTGAGTACAGCAAAAATTGTGACAGCTATATCGTAGGGAAAAACAGAAAAATGATCAATAAATTCATAACCTGCACCAGTGACTATACTATCTATGTCCTGGAATGCCCCTGCGGTATGAATTATGTGGGCAGCACCAAATTACAGCTTAAGACCCGCATTTTACGACACATGAGTGCCGTGACAAATATCGACCTCAACTATCCTGTAGCGAGGCATTACCAGGATAAACATCAGAGCAATGCCAAATTGATTAAGTTCTATGGCATTGATAGGATCTTACCTCTCCCAAGAGGGGGAGATCGTGAGAAACTTCTAAGGATTACTGAGTCCAAGTACATTATCGAACTCAACACCAAAATCCCCAATGGGAGGAACTATGGTGAAGAACTGGCCACCCACATAGGGGTATAGATGTATTCCTCTTCCTTCGATATGTTCTCCCTATCTGAATATTGCATTTTAACACCTTTTTTCATTTTTAAGTACCGGAGTCAAGGGCAGAATTATAATAATGACCTGTGATGGGATTATGTCAATATAGTTTCAAAGATTTATTGTTTATCACTAGCTAGGTTTAGCAGAGTGATATACTGCCCTAATTCTTCGGTTATATTCATTTTTTTCATTTTTTACTTTTCACTGGGTGTATTCATTAGCATAGATAAGTTTTGGATTAATACGGTTTTTACAACGAACAGTTGCTGACCCTCGCCCCCGAATATCCCTTTCTTTTTGAAAATGGTGTATATTGTGTAGTGGTAGGAGAGATTTATCGCTGATACAAACTGTTGAATTGTTTATTTAAATTGCAACCATAACATATTTTATCATGAAATAATGACCAGATGATGTTCAGGCAATGGCCTGTTATGAGATGTTTGAAATGAATGCTTTGTGTTGCTACATGAATAGAGTTTGGGTACATTACCCGATGACGATTTGAATTATCATAATTGTACTATGAATTGAGTGGAACATTTACATGTCGTAATGTGGGTACATTACCCCAGCACTCTTAGTACCCTTTTGTTATTCAACAAGGATACGGAATATGAATTGTCGTTGTATCCAGAAGATATTGCACTTTGGCATTGATAGGTGGAAACGTGACTCTTATTTCTTTTCATTTTGCTTTCCATTGGGGTATGTAAATAATCGTATATTTATGTGATTATTAACATTATTGACTGGCCTACAAGCAATATTAATGATGTGACGGAATACGAACAAATGGCACTTTCATAATTGGAATATGAATAGAGTGGAGCATTCACATGTCGCGATGTGGGTACATTACCCCTGCACTCTTAGTACCCCTTTTGTTAATTAACAAGGATGCGGAATATGAATTGTCGTTGTATCCATGAGATATTGCACATTGGCATTCATAGGCGGAAATGTGATTTTCATTTCTTTTCCTTTGATTTTTCATTGGGCCGTGCAAATAATCGTATTTTGTGATTATCAACATTATTATTTGGTCTACGAGCAATATGAATGATGTTACGAAATTTGTACAAATGAAATTGTGGCGGCGATAATATTTCTTCACTGTCTATCAACCATGACCTGTATTTCTAAGGGAATTGGGGCACAGGTCACTATCTTGACAAAGGCTTCGCCGAAACGTGTAGTTCTGTTTGTTTAAAGCAATAAAAAAAATTATTGTTTTGTCCTGGGTGTGCCGCTGGATTATTTTCTGGGAACTCTCAGATTTCATCCTTGTAAAGACGTAATAAGCGGAGTTGCGACTGCGGCTCGCACCGGCATCGATAGGAAGGAGAGCGGGGATATCGCAACGACCTTTTGGAAACGATATATTTCTATATATATATATATATTCACTGAAAAAAACATGGGTTTCACACACGTTATAGTTAGGAATTAGCATTTAAAAAACCTTAGAAATTCAATGAAAAAACCAAAGGTTTCACACATGTTATAGTTAGCTGGACATTTCACTCGTAAAAAACCATTGAAATTCCCCCGTTATAGTTAGTTCAGCTAACTATAACTCGCGCGCCCGCAATGCACTACTGATGACGTCACATATTACATCACTCATGACATGGTCAGTGACATCACTCATAACATCACTGATGACATCTCAAATGACATCACTGATGACATTATCCTTGTGACAGAGTGGTAGACCTCCTCTCACCCTAATATAACCTTTGATACACACATTTAAAAATAGAGACTGAAATTTTCAAAAAAATGGACATACCAATAACAGTTACAACAACCTATTCAGTAATTCTAAGATCCACATACACATCCACTCATCCACCAACAATCCTATACTGTCACTCATACATGTACTCACACATCATATGTACTCATACACCTAAACATCCTGTAACACAATGCCACTCATTCATAGAGTTACTCACACATAGTCACTCATGCTAATAAAGAATCAAACATCAATTTACTTTCATATACAGTTATACACACACCACCACACTTACTTTTACAGAAACTTACACATACTTAGTCTTTTAAACAATCACTTATAGAAACACATACTTATTCATACAGGAAGTCTACCAATCTCTCACTCTCACATATACTCACTTATAAACACCAACACTCACATATACTAGTTTAAAACATGTAGTTACTCATAAAGACACTATTGAGACAGTCGATTCACTCACTAACACACCCATACACACACTCATCCACCCATACGGTCCTGCACACATGCTGTCTTCAACACATACAAACAGTGAGTCACTCATTCATGCACCTATGCACTACGTAATAACCCCCACCGAACCATGAAGACACTCAGACACTCATACTGATACTCAAAAAACCAACTAATAACCTATATAGACACTCATGTAGCTACTCACCAACCCATGCAGCCACTTATATACAAAGTGAGAGACTGATACAGGTATTTACACATTTAAACATTACTCACTTAGCCATGTATTCATAAAGATACACTTAATCAGTCAGTAATACAATCAATTTTTCAAAAACAAATCATCAATTTAGACACTTATATACTCATTTATTCTTCCATCGACCTTGAGATATACATATATTAAACATATTTAATTTTCAGAAAAACACACATTCACTGGATGATGTCATCAGTGATGTCATTTGAGATGTCATCAGTGATGTCATGAGTGATGTCACTGACCATGTCATGAGTGATGTAATATGTGACGTCATCAGTAGTGCATTGCGGGCGCGTGAGTTATAGTTAGCTGAACTAACTATAACGGGGGAATTTCAATGGTTTTTTACGAGTGAAATGTCCAGCTAACTATAACATGTGTGAAACCTTTGGTTTTTTCATTGAATTTCTAAGGTTTTTTAAATGCTAATTCCTAACTATAACGTGTGTGAAACCCATGGTTTTTTCAGTGAATTTGCAAGGTTTTTTAAATGCTAATTCCTAACTATAACGTGAGTGAAACCCATGTTTTTTTCAGTGAATTTGCAAGGTTTTTTAAATGCTAATTTTTTTTTTTTTCTTCTTTTTTTTTCACATATTTTTATTTTAATTGTCTATCCTTTTTTAAAGACTATGGTTAAATTTTAAAAATTCTACAATATGTTTTTATTTTACAATTTTTTTAAAATAAACAGGTAAAATTGATTAGCAATACATTTTTTTTTTTTTTTTTACCGTGCGCGTACGGTAAGCGCACGTCTTGCTGTAATTACGTTAGATTTCTACGCTGTTTGCGTTCATTTACGCAATTTGCGTAGATGCACGTCACGCGCGCATAGCGCGTAACGCGTACGCTGCACGCGCACGTTACGCGGAAGTGAAGGGGCGTGCCTGTTTTGCGCATGCGCGCGTGCGCGCGTCTTTTTTACGCGCATGCGTACTTTTGCCGTAAGCGTACCGTAAGCGTACGGTAGGTCATGTGATCATGAAACACAACTTTTGATTGGTTGAAACTACTTTCAGTTCTAGAACTCTCCTACACCACACCCATTCCCCTCATTTCTGCTTGTGATCCCTTAGGAGAAGGAGCTGGGTTGTCTTTGTGATACGATGGCAGAACAGCAGAGCTCTTCTGAGAGTGAGGCTAGCAGCCCTACCTTGAGGCAGAGAGCGAGGAAACAAAAGACCTCTTACATATGGGAGTATTTTTCTTTTCCAGAAGGCCAGCAAAAGGTAAATGCACCCTTAGTGACTTGTAAGCTGTGTAAGCGTGTACTTTCAAGAGGGAATCCCGACAGGAAGTATTCCTTTGGGAATCACACAATGATGAGACACCTTAAGGATGTACACAGAAGGACACATGCTCGACTTACTGAAGGTAACCCTTCAGTAAATCAACCAAGCACATCCACAGCAGCTCAGCCTGGACCATCATCTGCAGTGCTGAGTCCTTCTTCTGCAGGTCAGGTGAGCCCTTCATCTGTGGGGGGAGCATCTCCTTTTTCTGGTCCTCTGGAAATTAACCCTCGGTTTGCGAGGGTTGAAGTACGGTGCGCCACTTGTCATGATCTAATTAGTTATAGGGAGACCAGTATTTCCCTAGTGAACAATAAAATAGATCAGCACACTTGTCGTACCATCTAATATTCCCAATCTTTCTTTCCTCTGTCCCTGCATGAACACAACGGCTCTTTTAAGAGCCAACCTTACCTTTCATCTTTTTTTCATATATGTTTTTAAAAACTTTTTTTATTTTTTTTTACCGTACGCGTACGGTACGCGTAATTTTTTTTTTTTTTTTTTAAAAACCACTAAAAATCAATTATCACATTACAAGGTCCTTGAGAGACTACAATTAAAAACTGAAAATTTTATTGTAGAGAAGTGGAAAAAAGGGACCATGATATTATTGACTTACCATACCCACTCAAAAAAATATTTATTCATTTAAAAAAATTTTTTATTGCTTTAAAAATGGTTCTAGTTTTCGAAAATTTTCTATCTCAATCTGAAAAAAAAGAAAAAAGTATTAATATTTAATAAAACATTTTATAATACAGTACACATATTTACATATTTTTCAAAAAATATTTTTGCCTTTTTTTTGCTGTTTTCAGAATATATTGCATTTCACTATAAATTGTGAAAGCAATTGCATTCATCATTTAACAGCGGGCAAAAAAAAATTAACAATCTCAAAGATTGTTTTAAAAAAGCCCACAATCTCTTTTTGCATAAACATAACTTTATAGAAATGCATAATATTCTTAAAAAATATCATCTAATATCAATACTTATTTCTTTAAAATACCGTCTGATATTTTTGTTTCAGAAGTATAATCACAATAATATATCTCAAATAACTCCACAATACATCTGGTTCCATTTCCTTTAGGCCAAATAGTAATTTTAAAATTCTTTTTTGGTTAAATTTCCAATGGTAATCCAATAAAAATCTAAAGTTTAAATTGTACAGATCTCACCGATTCACTGTAACATTTTGGTTACCGAAAGATTTATTAATAATTAAATAAGTCCACAATAGAATTGTTTACCTTTCCACATGGCCAAATAGTAATTTTAAAAATCTTTTTTGAAAAAATTTCCAATGGCAATCCAATAACATTCCAAAATTTAAATTGTGCAGATGTTACCGATTTTTTCTAAATTTTTGGTTTTCCAAAGTTTCCTTAAAAAATGGAAAAATTCCACATTACAATTGGTTACCTTTCCATTAGGCCAAATGATAATTTGTTAAATCTTTTTATTTGTAAATTCCAAATGGTAATCCAATAAAATGGTAAAATTGTTTTGTCCAGATGTTGCCAAATCTCTCTAAAATTTAGGTTTCAGGAAGATTAGATAGGAATTTGCTAAATCAAAAGGCAAACGTTGCTTAAAAATCAATTGGGAATCATTACACAGTGTACAGCCTTTTTCACATTTAAGATAAACTGTGTAATGACCAGAAGTTACAGTAGGTCCATCATGGAAAATTATTGCAACTGTTACAAAAGTTTTTCCTGAAATTTATAATTCCTGTCCTGCAAACTTCTTTATTAAAGTATCCAATTTTGAACCATCAGCTCTACATCGTTGCATCATTAAAATTACATACTGTCCGTATTCCTTTAAAATTAACGTTGAAAACATGTCAGATTTACACTCACCGCATTGCATGCTATGATTAGCATCTTTAACTAATTTAGCAAAAGTGACTGTTTTACTCTCTGGCAATGTTAAATAAATAAACCTTTCATTATCAACATTAGAGCCACATATATTATAACAGTTTTCACAACTGTGTTCCCATTTATAAGAGAGACCAAATAAATTTTCAATGGGAACCCCTTCTTCTTCCAGTACCTGAAGAAAATACATCAAGAATTCCTGTGCGTCTTGCTGTACATTTTGAGAAAACTGTGTTCGTCCTGAACATACATCTAAAACTTTTCTAATTTCAGTAGCACTTTCTATTTGAGTTTTATCATTACTCAGCTTTTCAAAAAGGAGACTCAGCACAGAACAGAATCTTTTTCCCTGATTTACTATTATCTGCTCTTGCAAACTTTCCAGATAAAATGCAACATTCAGCACTACATTAGCGTAGCAGTTGACACCAGAGCTATTTTCAAAATGACATCCTACAACCTGTTCTTCATTTTCCTTATTCGTTTTGCTTGCAATTACATCACTCCTCTTTTTTTTCCTCCTCTCTACATCTTCATTACAGATATTCTCATTTCTCCTTTTACGAGAAACTACACGTTTCTCCAACACAGGATACTGACCTAAATGAGGAGCATAGCTTCTTCTTAATCTATTATACTCCTTTACACAATTTGTATCAGCACTAACTTTTGAATCATCAAAGTCTATCATGAATAAACCTGATAATGTTTTCACTCGTGACAAAGCAACATATGCCATACCTTCTTTGAACACAGTTGAACCAATGTTCACAAATGCACAATCTACAGTCAATCCTTGAGACTTGTGAATAGTTACAGCATATGCTAGCGAAAACGGAAACTGCTTCCTACGTACATATAAGTCTTTCACAAGCATGAAACGAACTGAACAACGACAAATGTCTTTAACTTCTTCTATCTGATCAAATTTTATTTTTAAACATTCAATTCCATCTTTTTTCTGATAATTAATAAAACCCTCAACTCTTCCCATAGCTCCATTAACTAAACCTTTTTCAACATCCAAATTTCTCCTTAAAAATACTCTACAGTTCATGCAAACATATAGATTTTTTTCTAATCCAGCTGTTTTGGAAATGTTCTTCTCTAGTGAATCCAATTTATTTTTCAGTGTGCCTGTTAATGTGACAGTAATTCTTCCATCCTCAATTTTGTCCACTGCTTCCAATTTCCTGATATCTTCCTTTTCCAATTTCAAAAGCTCCTCATTGAATATTGAGCATTCACGTAGAGTTGGCATTAAGCAGATGACACTTTTCTTTTCTGCAATGTTCTTGTATATCTTCTCTGCAACTATTTCTTCCTTTGGAAATAAATTATGTAGCAGCCGACTCTGTAATGCTTTTTTGCCAGCTTCAGTGAGTAGTCCAATTCTGATATCTTTCAGAATACTTCCATATTCTTCATCGTTTGCTTGCCTCATATTAGTAGTAAGTTCCTTGTACTCAAAGAAGGACCAAATATTTGTATTACCGATGCTTCCCAATGACTTCTTCGTGTCTTCATGTGTCACAGTATTAAACACTGGTTGTCCTTTAACTGGAGTAAGTTGCAAAAGATCTCCAAAAACTATGACGTGTTTTCCTCCAAATAACACGTCATAGTCTGTCTTCAGAATTTGCTGCATTCTTAAATGCACAAAGGCAAGCATTAAGTTTGATACCATGCTCACCTCATCAATAATGAGAACTTGCATCTTCTTCAATACTCTTGAAACTTCCAAGCATGCTTCTCCAGTTAGCTTGTTGTATTGTATTTTGTTCTCATGCTCCACTGGTAACATTAGCAAACGATGTAAAGTGATTCCTTTTATGTTATATGCTGCTAACCCAGTTGGAGCAGTAACCACACAAGACAAAGTAGAATCAGTTTTTTGCTGTAGGTAGCTTCTGATGACTTTTATTAGGAAACTTTTTCCAATTCCAGCTTGTCCGCTTACATACATCCTGATTGGATGAAATGATGTGCATGAGCACTCTTTTTTTTCATGTAGAAATCCGTGATCAATTTTGTTTCTGATCTCTTCATAAATTTGTTGCTGCTCTTCATTCAGTTGTCTTTCCAAATTTTGTAAGTCTATAAATTCTTCTTGAGCTTGATTCATAGCCGTTTCCACTTCATTCATGGCTATTGATGCTTCATTTTCAACGATTGGTTGTCCTAGGGGATCTTGACTGAGTGTTCCTGAACTTTGGCTGTCCTGAGAACTGTCTCTAGCTATTTCTGCTGCAATTGTAGTTTCCTGTTCAATTTCTTCATTTAACATTTGCAAATAACTTGAGAATGTACTGCATTGTATGCTGTCTTTGCAAGCATTAAAAGAATCTTCATAGCTTTGAAATTCTCCCAGTAGTTCATCCTCTGTACGCCATGGTTTAAACAGCTGTAAAAGAGCCAAGTAGTAAAATTCCTTTTTGTCAGTAGTGTCGCAACTCAGCTTCCTGTGATTTATCAAACTTCCTTTTGTTTGCTTCACCAAACATCCTTCTTCACCAATGACTTTATATTTTCCATTGTTGATGTCTTCTGTGGCTTTCCGTGAATAAATGTAGTTCTGCAGCACTTCATAGAGACACATGTTCTCCAGATGATGACTTCTCTTGGGATAATATGTGTCCAACATGTTTGATTTCAAAATATCTGTACTTTCTGGGTCATTCTCGGCCAAATATTCAATTTCTCCAACAGATTTCAGTACCCGATTTCTCATTGCTGCAAGGCCTAAACTTGCCCAAATTATTCTTCTTGATTTCGAGTAGAGACTTGCAGAAGATAACCTATCTGAACATTCGTAGGATCCAATTTCTCGATGCGATAACATCTTCAAACGGAAACTGTACAGCTTCTTACTGACAGTTTTCTCGTGAGAAATCTCTTCCCACATTTCCTTCAATTCTGTTTTTTCTGATTTCGTAATGTAAGACGTTACATATCGAGCAACAGCAATGGAATTGTCAGCTACATACTGTATATCCATGTTAGCGTTCCACATGGATAAAATCACTGGGTTGTAGTCATTTATATTTTTTGATTCTTCTTTTCTTTTAAGGTTGTAGGTATTCTTAGGTGATTTTCTTGTGATAGTATGTCTCACAGATGACATAAAACTGTTAACTCTTCCATTTGAAAGAACAGGTCTAGGAAATCCAAATCGACATTTAGTGTAGTATTTATCTTTGCTCTTGTATTTCCGTCGACAGTATTTTCCACACCGATGACTTTGGAAACGTAAAACTTGCTCCTTTAACTTTTTCTCTTCTGTGCTTTTTGGTATAGCACATGTTGCATATTCTTCATGTAAGATAACACTGCTTCATCAGTATCTGTTCCAAACTTTGGGGCATCCTTGATCCACAACAGCATATGAATATGAGGAGCACCTCTTGCCTGGTACTCTTTTCTCCAAAAGAAATCCACTACTTCTCCTAGAGGTGGATTTTTTTTATTGCAGATGAAGGACATCATAGCCTCAAATCTATGATTGAAATATCTGCAAACATTAACCGGATCCAATGAGCACAGTTCTCCTGCTGTCTTGTATTCGATGTTTTTAATGTTTGAATTTGCCTCTCGTAGAAAATCCAGTAAATCATCCCAAGCGTACTCGGCACAGCTTAGGGTAACGAACCATGTTGGTGTTCCTAAATTCCGTAACATGCATTTTAATTCACCATGGCGTCGGTACCAATATTCATTTGTCCCACGCTGACAAGCCATCAGATTGATCAGTTGTGTTTCCAAATGATCATCTCGGTGCTGCACTTTCTCCATAAAATCCTTAGCAGACACATTTTGTAAATGTACTCCACTTTTTAAAATGTGATTTACTGCATAAGACAATGCAGACAAGTCGCTTTCAAATAAAAGATGGAACAAATAAGGAATACTTTGTCGAAATCTGGGATCTTCAGCATATAGTCTTGTAGTCCGATACTCAGAAGCTGGAATCTGTTCCGGACGTTCATCGTATCGTCCTCCTTTTCCTTTAGGAAACAGCTGGGGAAAACATCGAGCTTCCAAGCTCTCCTCCCATACACTCACGGGAGTTCCTTTTGCTTTCTTCATCTGAAATAGATCAATATTGTCTCCCATAACTTCTTTTGAATGAAGAGGATGTATGCTAAAATGTTCATAAATTTCTTCTTCCTTTGACTTGTCCACTTTTTCAATTTGTCCAGTTGGTGTTTCTGTGTCTTCTTGTAAATCTTCTTCTTCTTCTAAATAAATTGATTCATACCATTTGTTATTCCTTTTCAAATACAAATTTGCTCTTTGTACTTTCCGTACATCTACCAGCTCCTGCCAAATCTTCTTATTCTTTGTAGGTACACCATTAACCAGAATAATTAATGGTTCAGTTTCCAAAGTATCCGCATCAATAGTTTCCATATTTTTTTTCAAATCCAAGGGCAAATACACCACTCTACCTTTTAAACCTCTCAGTAAATCTGAAGGAGGTAATTTACCAGTTTTGGGCTCCATACGTACTATGGTCTGGAACGGATGAACACATTGAATGAGTATAGACTCATATGTATTTAATTCAGAAAGTTCAGCAGGAATAGCATCCAATTCTAAATTATTATGTACAGCTCTGGTCGGCATTCTATTTTCCTCTAACTTGTTGTAACAGTATTTACAAATACGCTGATCTTCACCCAATTCAAAACAATTTTCAAGAAATATATATGTGGCAAAATCCTTCCACTTATAATTATCTTCATTTTCACTCTTTCTGTAGAGATCAACATTCCTAGTTTGTTTTCTATAATGAGTTCTGCGGCAACAAATACAAGTAATATTTGGTCTTTCATTAGAGATTATTGCAAATTTTGTTATGTGATCATTAAATGTCTTACTTACAGAGGGTTCTACATTCACTTCCACTTCTTCCTCATTTACTGTGTCCTTCTCTGCACTGTTTTGTTCAGGACCAAAGTAACAAAACTGAATTTCATCAACAACCTTCTCTACATCTGATACCGTTCCACGGAACAGAGCCCTATTCAATTCATCTAACTTTATTGCTGGACTTTTAGCAAAATACAACCGTCTCACAAACTTTCTCATTTCAGTATGATGAACAGCCAGCATCCTAAAATGATGGAAAACACTATTACACACTTTTCTAGATAGACAAGCCAGAGAATGACCCTGCAAACCAGTATTCTCTCTCACTCTGCATGGATCCAGACTTTGAAGCACCTTAATCTTCTGTTTTACACTTTTTTTACTATATTCTCTTAGAAACTCACGAAATTTATCAATAGATTCCTGACGCACAGTGCAAATACTACTACAATTCCAAGTGTACACTGGGGCTTTAGGACGTCTCCCCATAGCCTCATCCGCCATCACTTGTACCTCATCTCTTGGAACCATTATCTCCTTCTCCATTATGCAACCATTTTTCACTTCATAAGCACGACCTCTGGTGTCAACTGCATGCAGCAAACTATTACTTTGAAAATAACTCTCTTCATTAACCCCTTGCATGCCCGCCCCTTTCCCCGCCCAGTGCCGCGCTTTTTATTAGCGGGCGGAGTTCATGACGAGCTGGACTCGTCATGGGCACAGCGCCACCGCAGCCCATGACGAGTCCAGCTCGTCATGGGCACTGAAGGGGTTAAAAAAAGGTTCACTACTTGAACTATGCATCCATTTTCCTAAAAACACTTTAGAAAAGTTTGTTCTGTTCACTACTCTTTTCCTTTTGCTATGTGATTTCAGTACATTAACCATTTTGTCTAATGTACGCATCCTATTCAAAATTAAAATGAATAGTTTCCTTTTTAATTCTAATGCCTTTGCTGCAATGGCTTCAATTTCTTTTTTTCTCTTATAAAACTTGGCCTTTTGCTTATATTTCTTCACATCCTTTATCAAATTGGACATAACTCTTCTCTGAAACATTTTTCTACGTATCTCTTTAAACGCTGTTTTTCTGTTTAAGTTAATCTTTTTAGTTGCAGAAGGTATATTTGCATTAACTAAATTCTCAATTTTTTCCTGTCCTTTTCTATTGAAAACATTCTTTCCAGTACAGACATTTTGTACATTTTTCCTTTTTTTGAATATGTTCTTTAGAAAATTTTTTGTCTGCTTACCAGAAGATTTTTTCTTTTTCCCAACATGAGCATCTTCAACTAACTTAGGTCCTCCAGTTGTCTTCAAATATAGGTTTTTTTTGTGGTCTTTTTTTACTCTGGATTTTGTAGGCATCTTAAATTTTGTTCACTGCTCTTCAGCAATACCTGAAAAAAACTAAAAAAAAATTCCTTTATTTTATTTAAATATATTACTACATTTGTTTTCACATTAGTCACAAAACAAATTTCTTTGCCAATTTGAAAGCACACTTACTACTCTTTTTTTTGGCAAGTGATAATCACTTTTATAGACTGACACATTATGAATCCACTTTTCAGATTTTTTAAAAAGCACATGTCCAAACTGCTTTTTCAGACCAGCACCATTTGTAACCTGGGTGACTGCCTACACTCCAGCAAGGGCAACCAGCCTTAGTGATGCTGAATGTATTTGCATTACTGACTGAAACCTCAAACCCCACTCGCTTGTGAATACTGTGCATGATTCCACATGGTAAGCAGCTGGGTGTGTGCTAAGAGTCTGCTTCTGCACCAAAAAATGGCTCCTCCTTTCCTTCTAATGCAACTGTGAAATCACCAGAGCAATACGCAATAAATCTCTGTCTATAATTCCTCTTTGCACACAGAGTCATGTTTTCACATTAGTCACAAAACGAAATTTCTTTGCCAATTTGAAAGCACACTTACTACTCTTTTTTTTGGCAAGTGATAATCACTTTTACAGACTGACACATTATGAATCCACTTTTCCGATTTTTTAAAAAGCACATGTCCAAACTGCTTTTTCAGACCAGCACCATTTGTAACCTGGGTGACTGCCTACACTCCAGCAAGGGCAACCAGCCTTAGTGATGCTGAATGTATTTGCATTACTGACTGAAACCTCAAACCCCACTCGCTTGTGAATACTGTGCATGATTCCACATGGTAAGCAGCTGGGTGTGTGCTAAGAGTCTGCTTCTGCACCAAAAAATGGCTCCCCCTTTCCATCTAATGCAACTGTGAAATCACCAGAGCAATACGCAATAAATCTCTGCCTGTAATTCCTATTTGCACACAGAGTCATGTTTTCACATTAGTCACAAAACGAAATTTCTTTGCCAATTTGAAAGCACACTTACTACTCTTTTTTTTGGGAAGTGATAATCACTTTTACAGACTGACACATTATGAATCCACTTTTCAGATTTTTTAAAAAGCACATGTCCAAACTGCTTTTTCAGACCAGCACCATTTGTAACCTGGGTGACTGCCTACACTCCAGCAAGGGCAACCAGCCTTAGTGATGCTGAATGTATTTGCATTACTGACTGAAACCTCAAACCCCACTCGCTTGTGAATACTGTGCATGATTCCACATGGTAAGCAGCTGGGTGTGTACTAAGAGTCTGCTTCTGCACCAAAAAATGGCTCCCCCTTTCCATCTAATGCAACTGTGAAATCACCAGAGCAATACGCAATAAATCTCTGCCTGTAATTCCTCTTTGCACACAGAGTCATGTTTTCACATTAGTCACAAAACGAAATTTCTTTGCCAATTTGAAAGCACACTTACTACTCTTTTTTTTGGCACGTGATAATCACTTTTACAGACTGACACATTATGAATCCACTTTTCAGATTCTTAGAAAAGCACATGTCCAAGCTGCTTTTTCAGACCAGCACCATTTGTAACCTGGGTGACTGCCTACACTCCAGCAAGGGCAACCAGCCTTAGTGATGCTGAATGTATTTGCATTACTGACTGAAACCTCAAACCCCACTCGCTTGTGAATACTGTGCATGATTCCACATGGTAAGCAGCTGGGTGTGTGCTAAGAGTCTGCTTCTGCACCAAAAAATGGCTCCCCCTTTCCTTCTAATGCAACTGTGAAATCACCAGAGCAATACGCAATAAATCTCTGCCTGTAATTCTTTTTTGCACACAGAGTCATGTTTTCACATTAGGCCCTTAAACGAAATTTCATTGCCAATTTGAAAGCACACTTACTACTCTTTACTTTGGCAAGTGATAATCACTTTTACAGACTGACACATTATGAATCCACTTTTCAGATTTTTTAAAAAGCACATGTCCAAACTGCTTTTTCAGACCAGCACCATTTGTAACCTGGGTGACTGCCTACACTCCAGCAAGGGCAACCAGCCTTAGTGAGGCTGAATGTATTTGCATTACTGACTGAAACCTCAAACCCCACTCGCTTGTGAATACTGTGCATGATTCCACATGGTAAGCAGCTGGGTGTGTGCTAAGAGTCTGCTTCTGCACCAAAAAATGGCTCCCCCTTTCCATCTAATGCAACTGTGAAATCACCAGAGCAATACGCAATAAATCTCTGCCTGTAATTCCTCTTTGCACACAGAGTCATGTTTTCACATTAGTCACAAAACGAAATTTCTTTGCCAATTTGAAAGCACACTTACTACTCTTTTTTTTGGCAAGTGATAAACACTTTTACAGACTGACACATTATGAATCCACTTTTCAGATTTTTTAAAAAGCACATGTCCAAACTGCTTTTTCAGTCCAGCACCATTTGTAACCTGGGTGACTGCCTACACTCCAGCAAGGGCAACCAGCCTTAGTGATGCTGAATGTATTTGCATTACTGACTGAAACCTCAAACCCCACTCGCTTGTGAATACTGTGCATGATTCCACATGGTAAGCAGCTGGGTGTGTGCTAAGAGTCTGCTTCTGCACCAAAAAATGGCTCCCCCTTTCCATCTAATGCAACTGTGAAATCACCAGAGCAATACGCAATAAATCTCTGTCTATAATTCCTCTTTGCACACAGAGTCATGTTTTCACATTAGTCACAAAACGAAATTTCTTTGCCAATTTGAAAGCACACTTACTACTCTTTTTTTTGGCAAGTGATAATCACTTTTACAGACTGACACATTATAAATCCACTTTTCAGATTTTTTAAAAAGCACATGTCCAAACTGCTTTTTCAGACCAGCACCATTTGTAACCTGGGTGACTGCCTACACTCCAGCAAGGGCAACCAGCCTTAGTGATGCTGAATGTATTTGCATTACTGACTGAAACCTCAAACCCCACTCGCTTGTGAATACTGTGCATGATTCCACATGGTAAGCAGCTGGGTGTGTGCTAAGAGTCTGCTTCTGCACCAAAAAATGGCTCCCCCTTTCCATCTAATGCAACTGTGAAATCACCAGAGCAATAAGCAATAAATCTCTGCCTGTAATTCCTATTTGCACACAGAGTCATGTTATCACATTAGGCCCTTAAACGAAATTTCTTTGCCAATTTGAAAGCACACATACTACTCTTTTTTTTGGCAAGTGATAAACACTTTTACAGACTGACACATTATGAATCCACTTTTCAGATTCTTAAAAAAGCACATGTCCAAACTGCTTTTTCAGACCAGCACCATTTGTAACCTGGGTGACTGCCTACACTCCAGCAAGGGCAACCAGCCTTAGTGATGCTGAATGTATTTGCATTACTGACTGAAACCTCAAACCCCACTCGCTTGTGAATACTGTGCATGATTCCACATGGTAAGCAGCTGGGTGTGTGCTAAGAGTCTGCTTCTGCACCAAAAAATGGCTCCCCCTTTCCTTCTAATGCAACTGTGAAATCACCAGAGCAATACGCAATAAATCTCTGCCTGTAATTCATTTTTTGCACACAGAGTCATGTTTTCACATTAGGCCCTTAAACGAAATTTCATTGCCAATTTGAAAGCACACTTACTACTCTTTATTTTGGCAAGTGATAATCACTTTTACAGACTGACACATTATGAATCCACTTTTCAGATTTTTTAAAAAGCACATGTCCAAACTGCTTTTTCAGACCAGCACCATTTGTAACCTGGGTGACTGCCTACACTCCAGCAAGGGCAACCAGCCTTAGTGATGCTGAATGTATTTGCATTACTGACTGAAACCTCAAACCCCACTCGCTTGTGAATACTGTGCATGATTCCACATGGTAAGCAGCTGGGTGTGTGCTAAGAGTCTGCTTCTGCACCAAAAAATGGCTCCCCCTTTCCATCTAATGCAACTGTGAAATCACCAGAGCAATACGCAATAAATCTCTGTCTATAATTCCTCTTTGCACACAGAGTCATGTTTTCACATTAGTCACAAAACGAAATTTCTTTGCCAATTTGAAAGCACACTTACTACTCTTTTTTTTGGCAAGTGATAATCACTTTTACAGACTGACACATTATGAATCCACTTTTCAGATTTTTTAAAAAGCACATGTCCAAACTGCTTTTTCAGACCAGCACCATTTGTAACCTGGGTGACTGCCTACACTCCAGCAAGGGCAACCAGCCTTAGTGATGCTGAATGTATTTGCATTACTGACTGAAACCTCAAACCCCACTCGCTTGTGAATACTGTGCATGATTCCACATGGTAAGCAGCTGGGTGTGTGCTAAGAGTCTGCTTCTGCACCAAAAAATGGCTCCCCCTTTCCATCTAATGCAACTGTGAAATCACCAGAGTAATACGCAATAAATCTCTGTCTATAATTCCTCTTTGCACACAGAGTCATGTTTTCACATTAGTCACAAAACGAAATTTCTTTGCCAATTTGAAAGCACACATACTACTCTTTTTTTGGCAAGTGATAAACACTTTTACAGACTGACACATTATGAATCCACTTTTCAGATTCTTAAAAAAGCACATGTCCAAACTGCTTTTTCAGACCAGCACCATTTGTAACCTGGATGACTGCCTACACTCCAGCAAGGGCAACCAGCCTTAGTGATGCTGAATGTATTTGCATTACTGACTGAAACCTCAAACCCCACTCGCTTGTGAATACTGTGCATGATTCCACATGGTAAGCAGCTGGGTGTGTGCTAAGAGTCTGCTTCTGCACCAAAAAATGGCTCCCCCTTTCCATCTAATGCAACTTTGAAATCACCAGAGCAATACGCAATAAATCTCTGCCTGTAATTCCTATTTGCACACAAAGTCATGTTATCACATTAGGCCCTTAAACGAAATTTCTTTGCCAATTTGAAAGCACACATACTACTCTTTTTTTTGGCAAGTGATAAACACTTTTACAGACTGACACATTATGAATCCACTTTTCAGATTCTTAAAAAAGCACATGTCCAAACTGCTTTTTCAGACCAGCACCATTTGTAACCTGGATGACTGCCTACACTCCAGCAAGGGCAACCAGCCTTAGTGATGCTGAATGTATTTGCATTACTGACTGAAACCTCAAACCCCACTCGCTTGTGAATACTGTGCATGATTCCACATGGTAAGCAGCTGGGTATGTGCTAAGAGTCTGCTTCTGCACCAAAAAATGGCTCCCCCTTTCCATCTAATGCAACTGTGAAATCACCAGAGTAATACGCAATAAATCTCTGTCTATAATTCCTCTTTGCACACAGAGTCATGTTTTCACATTAGTCACAAAACGAAATTTCTTTGCCAATTTGAAAGCACACTTACTGCTCTGTTTTTTTGGCAAGTGATAATCACTTTTACAGACTGACACATTATGAATCCACTTTTCAGATTTTTTAAAAATCACAGGTCCAAACTGCTTTTTCAGACCAGCACCATTTGTAACCTGGGTGACTGCCTACACTCCAGCAAGGGCAACCAGCCTTAGTGATGCTGAATGTATTTGCATTACTGAGTCCAACCTCAAACCCTTAAACTATTCTTTTTTTATACCAGTACACCTTAATTTATCGTGAAAACATAGTCCATATTATTTTACATGTTCCTCACATTTAAATTTCTCCCAAAACAGAAAATAATAAACACAACTTCAACAAAAAGAATTGCATTTCTATTATTCATTTCTTAATTTACCATATACATCCCCTCTCAAACTCTAAACTCACCTTTAAAATTAGTTAGTTGTGAAAGAAATGTGGCACTCAAACAGCAGATTATCAGAGCCAGGATCTCTGTTCTTTACACCTCTCTCCTCTCAGCAGAACCAGATAATGGCAAACTTTCCCTCTCTTTTTCCACATATATACATGTTAATTTCAAATCTCAGTGCTTCCCCCTTTTTTTCAAATGTAATCACACATTTCTATTGGTTGAAAACCAACCCTTTTCCAAAAGTACCCTTCCCCCAACTTGACTTCTGCCTAGTACCCTTCCCCCAACTTGACTTCTGCCTGCTACCATAGCAACAGCTCATGGAACACTGCTGTGTGGAGTTAGGTCAGAAGTTCGCCAAACAATGTTTCAATTCCACAGAGCAAGAGTGCTTGACTTTTCTAACCTAACAGCAAATCCATAGTACTGTTCTTTGGTAACACATTTTTCTGTACCAATACAAAACATGCTTCTATAAATTTACACATACAGCCTAGTTTTTAGTGTAGAATGGTATGAAACAGCCAATCAGTTCTTTTTAAAAAAAAAAATATGCATGCCTCCATTTCCAAACTGTCTTTCATTTCTTTTTACCATTCTACTGAAATACACCTCCTGAGTGCATCCAGATCTCCTTTGAAGATGTTCACAGTGTGGATTGTAGGACACAGCTATGTCTTCTGGAGTGAAAAGTTTGCAGAGAAAACAGGTATGGTGAGAGACCTTGCTTTGCCAAATGTAGACATTGAATGGATTGGTCAGAGAGGGTTAAAGTGGCACCAATTGATGCCATTGGTGAAATCCTTCATGCAAAACCAACACCCTGACCTCATAATAGTGCACTGTGGTGGCAATGACCTAGGCACTTTGACTGGGGTAGGTCTGGAAATGCTTATGAAGGACACCTTTGCACAACTGTTTTCACTTTTCCCTAAAACTGCCTTTGTGTTTTCTAACATATGCCAAAGGCAAAAATGGAACTGGTCCAATCATTTCTGTCCACAGATTGACAAAGCAAGAAAGCACGTCAACAAATCTGTTTCTGCTTTCCTCCGTGACTATGGTATGGGTTCCATTTACCACAACAACTTGCGTTACGACATGCAAGACATTTATAGAGGAGATGGTGTGCACTTCAATGATGAAGGGAACAGAGTCTTCCTCTTGAACCTTAGACTCTGCATCGGTACTTACTTGTAGGTACCACTTAAAAATCACTTCATAAACACAACGGCTCTTTTTAGAGCCCCCTAATATCTAAACACTTAAATCTGCATTTCATTTCTTTTTTTTTTTTTTTTACCGTACGCTTACCGTACGCGTACCCCGCGATTTTTTTTAAAATCAATAAATGTTTTCTTTGTACTTTTCTGTCCTTCTTTGACCCCCTTACAAATGTTAGGGGGACTGTAACTCTCCTCCTTGCCCCCTTTTCTTGTTATCACTCTTTTTTTTCTGAGTGAAACACACGAAATGGCGGCCGCCGCTTCCTGGTTTCGGCCGATTCGAATGATTACTAAGATCTAAGAGCCAATCAGAATCGTGCTCGCGCACGCCACCGTACGCGTACGGTAAGCGTACCGTAAGCGCACCGTAAGCTGGCTCAGATATATATATTGATTTAAAGGCTATTTTCTCAGAATCTACTGAACAGATTTACACCAAACCTACAAAAGGCACTTCCTTGACCTGAGGACTACCTCTCTGCCAAATTTCTAGTAATTCTGTTCAGCCGTTCGGGCTGTAGCCCTGTCTAAAGGTCCTATGGAAAAATGCATGGGAAAAACGCGTTTTGGGACCCCCCTTTTATCTCAGCCCCCGCTTGACGAATCCTCCTGAGACTTTCAGGGAAGGAGCGGAGCGTAGCGCCCCACCTATTTTGAAAAATTCGCGAGGATTCGTCGACCGGCGCCAAAGTTATTCAAAATAGAATGTTGCGGATTTCCTATGGAAATGTGGTCCTAACTATAACTACCTACTGGCGACCGCCAGTAGGTAATATATATTTATATATATATATATATATATATATATATATATATATATATAGTATATATAATTGTATATATACAAAGGCAGGATTGCCGAAACGCACTTGTTTTCTAAGTTTATCGCCAATAAATCTATAATAAGATCCAACTAATGGGAATGCTGGTCCAATCTACTTTTTGTGGGGCGCTGGAATGTAATTCACCAGTTATTGTTCACTGTGGTAGCTATAACTTGACCCCAACATACACTGCTTATAAACTCAAATATTATTTCACTCATGACATGACACATAAAATTACATCATATATGATGTCTCAAAGTACATCATTGATGATATCATATAATGATTGGAAAATGGTTCTATAGAATTTGTGGAATTTCAAGGGTTTTTTAATGGAACCTAAAATCCTCTTACTATACCTTACTATAATATCACGTTCCCCTCTTTATTTTTTCAGTACATTTCTGAGATTTGTTTTTAAAGTAAGGTAAATTCTTATTATCCTACCTAAATATAACTTCATTTTAAACTGTGTTTTTTTCAAATACATCCTGTTTTTTTTTTAATCATATTCACTCAACCCCCCCACTGAGCACATATTTTGGCTTTGTGCAGTTTTGGATTTCCAACAGGGCTCGTCTGTGCCCAATTGCCCAATCCCCATGGATGCCCCAAACCCACTTCATTTGGCCTTTAGCTGTCTATAGAAGAAGTTAAGCCACAGGGCTCTTGCCTGGAACTGTGCCCAAACCCTCATGGGTACCTGGCCCTCAATATGTTTGGCCTAGAACCATGCAATGTGGGGTGTTGTCCGCAGAGCTTGGTGTTTGTTGGGCCCTTAACCTCCCACTGAATGCTTCCTTTGGCTGTGGATAGGGGTGTTTGGACTTTTTAGCACTAGTTCAGGACATGGGGACCAAGACTCCGTGTCCTGTACTGGTGGCTGCTACATTTTTCTTTAATTGAAGCCTGCCAACCTGAGTGTTTGGTTAAAAATATTGACCTAGAGAGCATTTGTCTTGTCGGCTCACAGGAGAAAAAACTCTTTCTCACTATCAAAGGCTGTTTTGAAAACATTTGGCGGCCAAATTTGGAGGCCTGCAGTACTCCTGCTGGACCAACCTCTCAGATATCATTAAAATTGTTAACCACTTCATGAGAACCAACTTAAATGAGAATTACTCAAAAATATCTGAATGACTTTGGCATGGAATTAACACGGGTAAACAGTGTTTTGGGACACCAACCCCCCCTCACCACCACTTTTTTCAGTTCCTGCATGATAGATTACCCCAAAACTCCGAAAACATTTCAGCAAGAAGCTGAGGTGACTGAAAGTTTTTTAGAAATCTTTATGAAGATTTATCAAACTATGTCAAAGTTATTAGCAAAACAAAAACTGCTCTTGCTACGAAAACTCTGACCTAACTATGACTACACTATGGTGACCGCAACTGTGTAATGTATATGTCTACCAAAGATTTTGTATTTTAAAATTAAGCCACTAAGAAGATTGGTAGGCTGAGTAAACAGATGTTGAAAGGGGGTGGTGATCTAGACATGTCTCTCTTTAACTGTTTTTAGCCCCACTAAAAATACATTATAAATACCCCTATTTTCAAATTTTTTACTCAATCAATCAATCAATCAGGGGGTTTCTAAAGTGTGGTACTCACCCGTGAGGGTCTCTAGGTGCTAGGGGGGTGTAGGCAGCTCCGGCTCATTCAAAGAGCAAGGTCTTGAGGTCCTTCCTGAAGATGTGCAGGTTAGGGGAGCATATGATGCTGACCGGGAGCTTGTTCCAGTTTTTGGCTGTGATGTAGGAGTAGGCCCTTCCTCCTGCTCTGCTTCTGTGGATGCGGGGGGTCTCCACTAGGGTGAGGTCGGTGGATCGAGATTTCTTTTGAGTGCGTGGAAACAGACTCTATCATTGAGGTATTTGCGTTCGATGTTGTGGAGGGATTTGTAGGTGTGGATGAGAAGCTTATAGGTTATTCTCTTCTTGACAGGGAGCCAGTGTGGGTCTCAAAGGTGTTTCGTCATGCGTTTGTGTCATGGGGTCCCAAGGACGATTCTGGCCAGGGCATTCTGGATTGTTTGGAGCGTGTGTAGAAGGGTCCTGTTGATGCTGTCATAGAGGGTGTTTCTGTTGTCCCAGCTGCTGGTTTTGAGTGCATGGATGACGGTTTTTCTGTGTTCTGAGGGGATCCATTTGAAGGTCTTTCGGAGGATGCAGAGGCACTTGAAGCTGGTGGAGGTGACGGCGTTGATCTGGTGGGTCATGGTGAGAGAGGAGTCAAGGATGATTATTGGGTTCCGAGCGTAGTCTGTCACTGTGTGGGGGACTCCCGAGGGCAGAGGGCCACCATGTGCCATCCCAGGCAGAGGCTGAGGTCCCCAGGATGAGGACCTCTGTGTTCTCAGTGTTGAGCTTCAGACAGCTGTCCTTTATCCAGGCCGCGATGTCCCTCATTCCATCTTGTAAGCTGAGCCTGGTGTCTTCGGGATCCTTTGAGAGGGAGATGACGAGTTGGGTGTCGTCGGCATAAGATACTATGTTGAGACCATGCTGTCTGACGATGGCGGCAAGGGGGGCCATGTAGATGTTGAAGAGCATAGGGCTGAGTGATGATCCCTGTGGTACTCCACAGTTGATCTCTGTGGGATCGGAGATGAAGCGCGGGGTCTGAGCCTCTGTGTCCTGCTGGAGAGAACCCAATAATTTCACAGATGCCCTAACATCTCAATAGTCATTTACTTCAAACTGCAACCCAGCAAAGGCTTTACATTTAACAGCTCATATTCCAACAACATAGTGGTCAGGGGTGCCTCACTTTTGTCCTGAATACAACTTTTAGTGCCCTACTTGTTATTTAGAACTTTGTGGTGATGCTGCAGTTTATTAATGGGGAGTTAACGGACTTACAGCTGCTGGTGTTGGAAGTGGATTTCAATGTGCGTGTCTAAATAGTTTACTGAAATCTCATAGAAAATATGTCCTCATGGTAGCCCTCTAGAGCACTAACCATAATTTCCATGACAAAATAAACACCCTCATTTTGTTAACTTTTAAAGGAAGTGATTCTAGTTTTACATCCTTGATTCCAGCAATATACATTCAGGTGTTCATGCCCCCTCTTCTATTAGATCTGGTGCGGTCTTTACACACGGACTCTTGGTGCCGAGTGTTACAAGGTGGAGAAAGGGGTTTATCGCGGGTTATTCCCTCCATTAATGGATTAAAACAGGGTTGTCTACTGGCCCCATTACTTTTCTCCCTGTACATTGCTGACCTTCCAGCTTCGCTTTCATCTTGTGTTGGCATAGCCCCGGTAGTGGGGGGATCTTCTATTTCCTGCCTCCTATATGCAGACGACATCCTTATCCTAGATTTAACTCCTAAGGGATTAGCTAATCGTCTGCAGGCTTTACATCTTTTTGCAGAGACCCACTACATGAGGATAAATGCCACAAAGAGCAAAATTATGTGCATTACAGGGAAGAAAAAATCTAAATCAGAGAATTTTGGTTGGTCAGTTGGTGGTCAGAAATTGGAGGTGGTTAAGACATATACCTTCTTAGGAAAAATAATTTCTGCCAACCTGAGTGAGAAGCCTCATATCGATAATAATTCCCGTAAAGCCCTGTCCCAAGGCAAAAGTCTGAGCGCCCTTTATTCCGCCACAGGGAGAAGACATTTTGCTTGTTAATGGAGGTCTAGAGGGCAAAAATTCCATCAACCCTCCTGTACGGAATGGAACTGGTTGACTTAAAGCACTGGGGTTTTCTACAGACGGTAGAAGGAAAATTATTAAGGTCTATAACTTCTCTCAACCCCGCCTGTTCTGTGGCAGCCTGTAGACTTGAATTCGGTCTCCGTAGTAGTTGGGCGCAGGGCCTGTCCGCTCTAGTACGATGGGTTGCCAGCCTGGCTAGAGGAGAAACGGGGACTTTGAGATCCCTTCTCAAGGGGGAATTGTTGGGTAGCTTAAGAGAGTACTCCCAAATTGTTAAGAATTTTACAAAGGCTGTGGCACTTCTTGAATTGGAAGAGAGTACCCTTTTTACTATTTCTCCTTCCCAGCTAAAATCTCTTTTGAAACAGGCTTCTTGGGCTCTTTGCTTCACGCTGGACAAGAAGTACATGCTAGTAAAGAGGGGAGGTGATCTCCTTGCTAACACATATTCAATGAAGCTTGCCCAACCCTATGTGACCTGGAACCTACCACATGGTGTTCGGAGATTTTGGTTCCTCCTAAGGCAGGACTTGCTGCCCCTAAATACTCTTTTGGCAAAATGGCATGGGTCCTCTCCCACATGTAACTTTTGTAATATGTCTGCTCAGGATCGTTCCCATGTACTGTTTATCTGTCCCGCATTGCGTCCACTTCGTTCGAAGTGGTTAAGATCAATATGCTTGCAATTGGGTATCCTCAATGTTAATTCCTTTTTGCAGGCCTTATATATTCCTCCAAATGAAATGTTTTGCTTCAATATTTTTAACTTCTTTAAAGGTTTTTTAGCTATTTATTGATGAAATATGGAGGCATGTGTCGCTGATTATCTTGTTCAGTGGAAAATGTTGTAGTTGTCAATTTTACTTTGAGAATGTGTATTTGTATTTGTGTATTTTGTTTTATGTGGACCTCTTTGGAGTGCCAAAACATAATAAAATAAATTGAAATTCAGGTGTTCCACATGTTTGTCATGCAAATAGAATGTTAGAGCTCTAGTTGTTCATTAGAACTGTGTGGTGAAAATACAATTTTAAAAAATCGGAGATCAACAAAAAAATAATAAACTTTAAACAATTCCTAAATAAAAAATACAAAAATTGTATATGTTTATGTGGGGTGACATTTACTATTCTAAGCCTAGTATTACAAAGATTTTGCTAATTTCACATATATGAGGGAGTTAGATTTCATATTCTAAATCCAATCACTAAAATTGTGGGATGTCCAAATATATATATTTGTCAGAAGAATAATTAGCAATTCTAACGTTGTATCTAAGAACACATGGTAGGGACATATATTGAGGGGAGCGCATATTCATTATTATATCTCCAGTGTTAGTGAGGGGCACATTACATATCTAACTTCAATCCTACAAATATTGGTTGTAAGGGCATATACTTAGGGATGTACATTTGATTATTTCATCAACAGTCCATATAACATTGGGGAATGGGTATATATTTGTTAGGGGTTATATTCACTATTCTATCTCTAGTCCTACAAACATTGGATACAATGGGTAAATGCACAACATTTGGCCTGGGGCATATGTGCCACTCTAACAAATCCTGCGAACTTTGGGAAAAGTGCAAATGTAAGGGTTTTCTAAATGTACTGTTCTAACTCTAATCACACTAACATTGGGGAGAGGGCAAACTTAAAGTGCAATTGTATGGGTTTTTAAATATACTGTTTTAACTCCAGTCTAATTCCAGTCACATTAACATTGGGGAGAGGGCAAATGTAATAATATAAGTATTCTAAGTCATAGAAACATGGTGGAAGTGCATGTAAAATGGTTAGGCACACATCTACTATTCTAACCCAGTCCTACAAACATTGATGAATGTGCATATATGTGTGGGATAAATGCATGCATATACAGGAGTCAGGAGTACTCTTTTAACTCCAATCCGGCTAACATTGATAAAGGTCATATATTCGGGTTGCAGGGTGTTCATATATATATATATATATTTGCTACTTCTTATCAATGTATTAAATTGTTCATAATTTTACAAACATTTTAAGGTTTGACATTTACTACCTTATTATGATGTCGACCGTTTCAGTGTTGGAACCGACTGACCAGTGATCGGCTGTTCCGACCACCTAATTACCGAATTACAATGCGACCACACATGGTGTGGTCACAAACTCTCATTTCTCTATGGGAACTTGTGCTGTGGGTGGTTTCCTCCTGCAGCAGAAGCTCCCATAGAGAAACAGGAGTTTGTGTAAATCCCTACACCGTATGGCAGGTACCTCAACCAGAGGCCGTGGAGGCATGGGGGCCCTGCAACCGGCATAGTAATCCTGACGGCACAAACGCCGTCCTTAAGGGATTATGTGGTGGTTCTGACTGGACGTCAAAAGCCAACCAGAATGAGCAGCCGGTTTGATTTCCAACTGCCTACATTGGCATGATTCTTGTTATGTGACTCTAATCGTCAAGGCAATAATAACCACAATACTGACTGCCAAAAAATGTATTAGAAAATATATATTTTAATTTTTCAAAAAATCTATTTGTTTTTACATTTCTCATTTTTTCGAACACTAATACACATTATACCGCAAACCCAAAAAATGATAATTGACCATACAGCAAACAATAAATGACCCTAACGGAGTACATGAATGGTGCAAGATTTTAAAGACGACTCACTTACATATATACCATAAAACACAAAACACATGACATAGTTGTCTTATCTGTTCAAAATCTATTGGCAAGGTTGAAACAACTAAAGAAAACCCCCCAAAATAACAGTGTAGAGTCTTAAACCCTAGGATTTTCTGTTGCGTGCCTGTAGAAGAATGTTATTTCTCAAAACCTTTAAATCAGGCAAAAAAACTTTATTTTTGTTTTTTTTAACCATACTTGTTAGACAGCCAAAAAATAAGACCAGACGACAAAAAAAGGTCGCGTTTCAAACCTCGTGGATTAGCATGTGGGGGTTCTCTTCAGGACCAATCACTAAAAGAAAATAATAAATAAGACGCCATTAAAGGAAATAATCTCTATAAAAGAGTAGATCAATGTTCTATTTTTAAATGGCCTGATTGCTTACCTATTGAGCGAAATCAGCCGATTTCGCGTCTTGACTCAGATCCATGTGGATTTGCAAACTTTCTGTGACAAAAGAAATGAAAAGAAGGGGGAGGACAAAAAGAAATGTCTGAGAAAAATTGTCCAGTCTTATTCTAAAAAATGGCAAAAGGAGTACACGGTCTCCAGCACTTACTTGGTGGAAAAAGAGCCTTCAAGGCTTCAGAATGATTTAGGGAGGCTGAAAGTGCCCTGTATAGGAATAAGATGGACTAATGAGACCTTAGCTTTGCAAACCAGCGTCTATCATCGAATAGTTTAATGGAGAGGTATAAAGAAACGTACCTTATTTCGTTTGCTCCCTTGTAGTGAGCGGTATGGTCGGCCTTGTGGTGGTACCAAAACCTGAAATAGCAGTAGGAAAGTTTTAGTCCAAAACACTTAAGGGGTCATATAATGGAGTTTGAAATACGGCTTCTTTAGCGGCAACAAACGAACAATTATTTTCTATCCCTGTGCGCAATTACCTTTTACTTCATGGTGTAGCTTGTCCAAATTCTTTCAAGCTGCCCAGGCTGGGTTTCGGGGTGGAATGATTGCCGGGGTCATGTGCTTTAGTTGGTAATAGACTTGCAGGTTTTCTGCACGCAATTGGTTGGATTGAACCTCCTGAATCTATAACCATAGCATGAATGGCTGCAAGACCTTTTAAACTACACCATTGCACGCCTATGTCTACAGATGAAATTAAAGGGGAAGACATCCCATCAAATACAATGTCTTTGTGAGGGACAATAAAGTATTTACAAATACCTCTAATGACAATGTCCGAGAAAATATATGATTACTGTTGTTTAATGGAAAGGGGTTTAGTTTTAACAAGTGACAATGATGAGAGGTGGAATGCATTATGCAACCATCTGTTTATTATCCAAAAAGTTCTTTACTAAAAGAAAAATCTCCCAGCATTTTGTTAGAAGCTCACTCATTTGTTACCATAGTGTTCTGCACTCTTCTGTGTAAACTTACTCAGATGTCATGCAAGTAGCCTGAATGGATTTGTTTGTTCAGCATGAAGTTTTTATCTTTTTTGGGAAGCCTAAGCCTATTATAGAGCACAAGTTGGAGCCAAACATATGGTGGCTTGCCGTGGTGCAACTCAGGCATGGCGCAAGCCGCAGCAGACAAAACAACAATTTTTTAGGAGGGTCAGAAAAGAGGGACTTGGTTTAAGGACTGAAACAGCTCCGATCCCCAATAGACACTATGAAACCAACAGAAGGAGTACAGTCCATTCAAAACAGAAATAGCAAACTAATAGTTATTGTAAAGGTGTATACGAGATCCTGCGAATAGTTGAGACACCCCTGCAGGAGATAGGAGTCCATCAGCCCACCCTTACTGGCGGAGCATCGTCATCTGGAACTCCAAGGAATCACTGTCTGAGCCCGAGATAGCAGATCGCCCAGGTGCACAGGCTAGTGAAACCCAGAAGGAAAATAAACTCCTGCCAGGGTGTATACCCAAATAGTCGAGGGCTCCTGTGAAGTGCAGTGCTGAAAGAGTGGTGTGAGGTTAAAAATGAATACTTGATCAAAAATGAGTTTAATATAAATTAATCAAGTTTCATATCTAAAAGAACCTATAGTCTGGTATGAATTTTACAGGCTAATTCTTGGTTCGTGTGAAAAAAAGTGTGGTCGACATGTTTCAGCCGGAGCGGTCACTTGACCCGGCTTTCTTCAGGACCGTGAAATTGAAAAAAAGCTACTGCTTAAAGTAATCACATAAAGTGAAAAAAACAACAATAAATGAACCCATGCAAACCAATTGTGAATGTGGGATATGTATGTGGCATTTGCCACCCTACCAGAACAGCTCAAGCATTGAGCGTGAGGACAATGTCTTCATTCCTGAAAATAGAATACACACATAAACCTCATGCACATCAGAACAAAACTATCAGTTGAAAAACGGCAGGGCTAGAGTTAGCCGTGCCTTGATTATCAAACAAACTCTTAGTGATGTTTGGAAATACGATTTGTATGTCAAAATAGTGGAAAAAACTAGAAAAAACTCACCCAGCTTTATGTGGGAGTAGAGCCTCACCTCACCCGGCTGACTACTCGGAGAAGGAGGCACCGCTCTGTTTAAATGTGGAGAAAGAAGCCAGACAGATTGCTGATTGATACCTGTCTGCTTAGAGCTCAACACACGTATTTTAAACGTATTAAAAAGAACCTACAGTAATTAAAAAGTCCAAAACCTCAAAAGCCTCCTGACTCCCAGGATGTATTTATGGTAAAGATCTCTGCAGACCAGTGTTATTCAGAGATCAAGTCTCTTAACAAACCAGTTACATAGTAGAAACCAGTGATAGGTGAAGTTATGTATGGTTATTGCCCATATAGAGTAGGGGAATGCTGGGAATTAGTAAAGGCTAATGGTAGTTGTTACACGTGTCCACTAAGCTCTACTTGTTAAATCTGGAAAGATAATTCGTTTCTAGAGCAAAAATAGCATGAGCTCCCAGCCTCCTCCCTTACCTGTCCGTCGATACCTCTGACTGACTCACGAGCTGTCTGGGAGGTATCGACCGGAAAGGGAGGGAGCTATTTATAGCGCTCGCGTGTGAAGTTTAAATCCGTGATCGAGATCAGCTGTGTATCTCGACCGAGAAAAGCGAGCGTGTCCATACTGGAGCGCATGCGCCTCAATGATACGCTAGCGGAGAGACAATCCTCCACAGCGCATGTGTCAGTGCGTTTGCATTGTAAAAATATATAATCCCAGTCTGCCTGGAAACTGACTATTGTAACCGTGATCAGGCAAAGCCGATCACCAACATGATGAAACCGCACGATAAAAATGTACGGGGAGCATACCAGATAACGCGCCTCTAGTGAAATCATCGTACATCTATCGCGCATGCGCAAGGAATGGATGGCAATTACTAGCGCATGCGTGCGCGTGAATCATTATGACAATTGAGCAGCTCTCGAGCACCTATTAAACAACAGAAACCAAAAACAGGGTATAGATGTTGACCCTGGTTGATTTAACAATGGAAAAGGTAATTCGTACTGTTTGCTCACAGCGAAGTCAATAATTATGACGCAGTGGCTTTAACTACTAGAGCCAATGTCATGCAGAGTAGGTAAAGGTAACGTAAGGTAAAGTCACCATGTGAACACGATGCCCACCAATCACTCCTGTTGGGAAGACTAGTAGTTGTCGCCCCTCTCATGCCAGTAAAATGCAGGACTAACAGCCAGATTGTCATCTCGGGGGTCAAGTTGGTAGTGATGCCCAATAGAGTGATCCAGTACCCTAGTAGTGTACTAGTAAATCGTGTTTTGCCTTTTATGGTATAAAATGACTAGGTCGTCAAAACAGAAAACCCCAAAGAGGACGGACATGGAAAAGTTCAGCACGTCCAGACAACTAACCAATAGATATAAAAGGGTGTGTTTGTTAGTGGAATGCGACCCAGTCAACTAACTGGATGTGCACAATTAGAAATTGCAGGTGGTCATTCAGTATGGCAGTAAGGCTGTCTTAAGTGTAAACGGAGGCCCACGGTATGTTATCATTCAGTCCTTGGGTGTCAGTCTTCAGCTTATAAACCCATTTTTGTTCTTTGGCAAATAAGAATTGAGAAACGTCCGTTATATGTTGGGGAATAAATGGACGTTCCAAGACAATCCACCTGAGGTCCTCAGCTTTGTGTTTCTTAGCTAGGAAGTGCTCAGTCAAACAGGTGGATTGTCTCATGCAGCGGATGGTGCTTTTGTGTTCGCTTATGCGAAGCTTGACTTTCCGTGTGGTGTACCCTATATAATGTAGGGAACAAGGGCAAGTGATTCTGTAAATTACGCAATCCGAATTACAATTTGTGTGGTTGCGTAATATCCAGGGACGTTCTGTGCCTATGTCTACAGATGTAGTTTTGATGGTCTGTGGACAGACACTACACATGCCACATGGGAAATGGCCCCGAACAGGTGGTAAGGACCACAAAGTATTGGTCTCACAGACAGGATGTGATAGTGGTCTTGTGTGGACCAGACTGTCTCGCAAACTTGGGCCCTTCTTGAAAGCAAATAAGGGAGGCGAGATACTGCCCGACGCTATGTTCAATATCGGCCAATGCTTACGTACTGTCTTCTGTATTTGGTTGGACACAGTGCAGAAAGTAGTAACAAAAGTGAGTCTCTCGCTGGTAGTCCTTGACACAGCGGTATCCAGTAGGGCATCGCGATGGTTATTAGATGCCCGTTTCCAGGCTTTTCGTACTAGATGTTTAGGATACTGTCGTGATTGTAGTTGTGTTGCTAATACTCCAGCATGTTTATCAAACAACTGTCTGGTAGAGCAGTTTCTGCGGATTCGCAGAAACTGGCCGACTGGAAGGTTCTCACGGAGTGCCCTCGGATGATGGCTGTTGAATGACAACAAAGAATTTTTAGACATGGGTTTTTTGTATAGTTCCGAACTCAATGAGTTTTCATGAACAAAGATGGAGATATCAAGGAAAGCCAGACGATGTTTACTGTATTCAATGGTGAAACGTAAAAACGCATTCTGTTGGTTTAGCCAAGAATGAAAGGCTAGGATTTCGTCACCTGTGCCTCGCCATACCACCAAGATGTCGTCTATGTATCTCTTCCACAGCACCAAATGATGAAGATAAGGGTTGCTGTGGTTGAGTACATAGTTCTGTTCGAATAGGTGGACATATAGGTTGGCGAGGCTGGGCGCGAAAACGCTGCCCATCGAAGTACCAGATGTCTGGAGAAAGATCTGATCTTCAAACTTGAAATAGTTCTCCATCATGGCCAGTCTGGCGCATTCCATGATAAAGGACACAGGGGTGATGCTATCCAAAGAAAGGTGCAGCAGGATTGGCACACATGGGTGTGACTCCAGACATTGTGGCAGCAAAGATCTCATGCCCATAAAAGGCAGCATGAGGGGGCGAGCGGGTGTCTTTTCCCACTCCCTGCGCTGCGATACAGTCACCAAATCAGACCAGGCACTACCCCACAAACCTATCCTGGATTTTTGTTTCTTGTCTGTCCTTGTTTTCCCTACAGGTTCCTGCATGGCACAAGACTTGACTGTCTCTGCAATCACAACATACTGCTCGTGCCTCCGGGAGATGGAACGACTTGAGTTTATTTTACCTGACCCGCAGTTGACTTGGTGGTGACTCTAGTGGCATACTGTGGCCATGGAGGTAAGGGGCTCAAAGAGGGACATTTTTATTTTAATTCCAGGGAGAGCATTTTATAAACTGTGAATTCAGCATCACTTGTTGATAAGAACCGGGCATCTTCTGTGGGTACTACCAGTGATTTTGGGGTGAGCCTGCACAGGTTTTCTGCTTCTGCTGGGCAGCACATTTGCAAAGGCCTTTTTTATATAAGGGCATTGACTGAGTTATATTTTGAGTGCAGTGTTGGGGTGTTTATAGGACAACCTATCTATATACACTAAAGGGCTCATTTGGTGGCTGATGTTCCAACAAAGTTTTTTCGGATTGGGCTTGGTGGTCCTGCTTTGATGATCTGATTTTCTGTGAAATTGCCCTACCGGCAGAGGATATTTTGTGTGGCCAGATTGTTTCTCATTAAGGGGCTTATACTTCCACGCAGGCTTGGATTTAGCCTCGGGTGTTCTGCATGCCATAGAGTTATTTGGCACCACAGCCCATGGCAGAGACTTGATGGGCAGCGTTTTTGTTTGGTCTGTGTTTGGGCTCAGGGACATGGTACCAGGGGGCACTAAAAAAGGTTTTATCGTGTAACTGCAGAGGATCAATTTGGAGGCATTAATGAGCAGAATGGATACCATGGATGAGATGTGTGGTCCTTTTGTACCCACAGACCCCTGGAGGCCAGGCCAGTGAACCCTTGGCACTGGCAGAGATGGCTAGGTGAATGGGAATAGCAATGATGTCTGTTTCTTCAGAGTGATCTTTGCCCTGGCATTTTACAGGGTTTTGAGGGAAGGTGAGCTGGTGGCACAAAATAAGAGGGATGTGACCGGTGGTCTGCAGTATGCGGACGTTCATTGGCCAAATGGTTTCCTGGCAATAGCAATTGCCTATTCAAAGACCGACCAGATGGGTTGGGGCAAACACATTCTGTTCCATAAGGCTTGATGTAATAATTGCTGCCCCCTGGCGAATCTGGGCGCTTTATTGGCTCACCGTAATCGGGGGCCCATGGGTCCCCTGTTGGTACATGCAGATGGTGCTGCAGATCGGCGCATATAAATTCTCCCTGCTTCCACGGACAGAGTAAATCTACAGTCACACGCGCAATCACACATCATACGCTAGGGCCCATCACACTAAATTCACACTATTACTCTATCCACACTGAATATAGGAGAGAAAACCTAAACCAATCTGCATCTACAATGAGGTCAATGCGCCCTTAATGACATTGCCCTGAGTCATGATTTTAGACATAAGAAATACATTTGATACTCAATAAATGACAAGGAATAAACACCCGACACTGGAATTCAAACAAATGCTTGTTTATCTAAATTAATTCAAATGAAAAGTCAATCATTAGCAAAATAGTTATTCTCATAATTACCTATTCTAGCTAAATGGGTCAGGACAGGTCTCTCGGTAAAGTCTCTCGAGCCGCCGTCCTCAGCATAGGAAACGTCCAAACGCGATGACCACAAGGGACGCGATGAATGTAATGAACGCAAAGGAAAGAACGAACCCGGACCCTCTCTAGTCTAACATATTTATAGGGAAAGTTACAAATAAAAGTTACAAACAAATGTTAGATATCCGTTGAGCCACTGAGCAGAGCGAGCAGGAAAGGAAGTCTCTTGGTTACATTTAGAAAACCTCCGCTCAGGAAAAATCACAAAAATAAAAACACGGAAGAAGGAAACTCAAGTTTACAAATGTTTCTTTCGTAAATGCTCTTCCTTGATATCTTAGCAGAGCCACCGCAGACTGTTCATTGTTCATTGTGGCTTTATCCTTCTTCAGGGACAGTTGGAATCTTTCCCAAAGCTGCTGTCCTCACGGAAAACTTTCTACCCAGGCAGAAGCTGTGGTCAGGTGACTCTCGACCATGCTCAGCAAAGCCTCTCATCAAAATTCGATCACTTGAGCACAGGCTGTAAATGGCAGCCATCTTGTTTTAGGCCAAAAACGGACCATCTTAATTAAAAGAAACACAAAACAACGTTACCACATCATAATGATTGTACAGTGTTAAACCCCACTAATACCCTTATGTGTATGTAATTATCTAGCCTTCTGCAACGCAATAAAGCATTAGCCCACGTTATTTTAAACGCACAAACACAAACAAATAGCACTTTTACAACACATATTTAATAAAACCGCACATTATTATATAACATATATGCATCCCACGTGTAGTTTCTCTCATTAGTAATGTTGGTTAATCCAGACAAAAACAAACTATTAATTAATTGTTACAAATTAGTAATTTTAAATCATAACATATAGACGAAACTGGAGCTTAAAACTCAATAAATTTTCCAACAGAAAACTCTGCTCCAGCAATGGTACAGCTCTCACTAGGTTTCAGTTCTGTAGGGTGTTTTATAGGGCCCTGAGGGCAGAGGGTTTTGATCCAACTGGGTAGGGCTTGCATTGCATTAGATTTGTGGCCGCTACTGCTGTAGTGAGTATGGGGCTTGTCGGGCCCACAGTGCAAAGGATTAGCATGTGGATGTCAGACTGTTAAAAGTGCTATTTAGGATTGAACTTGGTGTAGCTGACTTGACCAAATACCTTTCTCCTACCTACCCCCATCTTTCTAATCTCCTGTTGACGCAGGTGGATGACCTGAGGAGTCAGGACAGCCACTGGATACCTTTGCGCATCCTGTCCTTGCTGATGTGCTGTATTTGGGCCACCAGTATAAGAAGCGTGTGAAGGCTTGCTATACTGAAGGTGGTTACTCGGCCAGAGCTGAAGCAGCAGACTATCATTTGACTCTCTGTAGTTAAGGGGGTTTGTGCTTGGCTAACCTGAGGACTGCATTGAATAAATTCTTGCCGCAGGGGTTTATGTGCCCAGCGATTGATATTGTTCATTAAGACGGCAATGATCTGACTAAGATTGGTAGGAGGGACTTGTTCAAGCTGGTTATCTCGTAGATTGTCTGGCTTGCGAAGAAGTTCCCCATTGCTGTACTAGCATGGTCAAACATTTTTTCCAAGCTGAATTGGAGAGGTGGTAAGTAGGTCAAGTCCTCAATGACTCTGTGCAGCAGGTGAACAATAAGATTGTTATGTTGTTCAGGTCTGCTAGGTTGTCATCAATAGCTCATGGTTATTTCAAGTGTGAGCGTTTTTTCTTGCAGGATGTTGTCCATCTGTCTAAATGGTAATGAACTGTTTCTTGAGGATTTATTGGCCTGGTTGGTACATCACCCACACCATGGTGACAGGAGGCAGATAGTAATTGAGCTATGCTGGCCTGTGGTGGGTGAGGTCATGATTGGTGGGACAGTTTTGGTACTTGCAAAGCATGCTTATAGACCAAAGGGACAGCGGGGTCACGTGAGGAGGGGGACTCTACCACCAGTCATCATTTCACTTATCAAGATATGAGTTTGAAGGATGCACAGGAACAATTTTATCTATAGATAGGAAACTCCTATGTGTTAGTGACTTTGTTCAGGATAGGACTTGATCTCTGTAACCAAACGTGCAAAACTGGGGTTACTGTGCATAACAATGGATTTATAAATGTTGTTTTGCATATATGTGTAAATAAATGCGACTGGGATTTTTTCGCCCCTTAACCCCTTATTCTGTCGTTTTGAGTCTGAGTGGTAAACTCCTCTTCGCTTCCGGAGTTTGCAGAGATTTCCGCACTCAGCATCACACAAAGCTTGCGGAGTTCTGAAAGAACTCCGCATTTTCCCCACGCTCACGTTCGTCAACGCCAAGTTGGCTAGCATGAGCGAGGACAAACCACCTACCGGCGAGATTTTTCCTCGTCGCGATCGTCAACATCAAGTTGGCGAGCACGAGAATAGAAAATCAACCTGCTGGCGAGATTTCTCAATGCAGGCGGTCAGATTTCTCATTGCGAGTGGTCCTGTATGCTTGCGACCACTCGTGTTGAGCAACTATCTGCTCACGTCGAGAAATCTGCTGTTAGAGGAAAAATCGACTCGAGCGGCAGAAAGGAAGCAGCGCCCACTTGTGCTGTGCATGGTGCTGTTCGCGATGATTGCAGACAAGCACCTGCCACTGAAAATCACTGCAACAGCATTTATCCAAAGCACTCTGCTGCTTGCGGAGCTCCGCGTATCTGAAACAGGGTTTTTTTTGCACTTTGCGGTGCTCCACATAGCATAATTCCGCGAACTCTGCCCAGGCTTAGTTTTGACATTATATGAAGGTGGTGTGAGGGCAGGGTTGGCAAGAGACATTGGTGACTGCCTGGCTATTTAAATATTGCTTCACCATCCACTACACTTGTGAAGAGGGCCATTGCCATCAATTAGTGGTGGTGACAAACTCAAGAGTTATTGATTACACCTATTAAATACTCTTAACAATGGGGGTGTTTATCAAGTGCAGTTATTACCACCTGCTTGTTTATAGCATGTATCCCCATTTTTTTGCACAATTTCCCTCAATAAATTTCACCAGGTTTTTACTGGCAAAATCTGCCTGAGGGAAAATCGTGGGATGCAGTCAATTCAATTGAATCAATTCAAATATTGATTAAGATTTGGAACTCATATGAGGTCCACATAATATTGCATACAAATTGATACAAGAAAGAATTAAATATAACAAACTTATTTCACAAACAGCAAACGACATAAAGTGGAAAGGCTTATCCTAAGAAATACAAAAATGTATGAGGAGCAGTAACAAGCTATAATTTCAAATACAGAATAAAATCCAGAATTCATCCTCAGCAGAATGTTTGGTTTTAGCAGCAAAAAAGGAATTACAAAGCATATCCTAACCTGTGCAAAAAACTATTTAATAGCAGCAGTACATGTGCAAAAACGCAATCTGAAATCTCACTTTGGCTGAATTTTTTACTTAACAGCAGAACAAAAGATGGGAAATGAAAACAGCATCTCCCTCTTGTGCAAAAAGCAGCAGAAAAAAGCAATTAAAATATATGCATAAACTCCTTAAAATAATTAAAAAGTTTTATACACACTGCTTCATTTTTTGGACAAAATAGAAAATCGTTGGCTGAAGCTACATTTTTAACACTATTTAGTAAGAACATTGGCCGAAGCCAGCGACGGCGGCTCAAGGCCTATGCTGGACATGCAAATAAGACATGATCCAGGGTCTGAAAGCTCAGTTTGCAAAGTTTGCAGGTTTTTCCATTTCTCAAATTTGGTGACCAGTTTGCTGTTAGATCGTTTAAAGCTAGAAGATTCATGCAATATAGTGTGAGAAATCGTCGGGTTCCATGCTGTAAATTCCAGTATACATATTTTTGGAAAGTTTTTGGTGTGTTTGTCCTTGCGAATTACAGAATTCAATGTCTCTAATAAAGCTAATCTTACCACTAGAGATTTTTAAGAAAGATTTAAATTCTGATGGAAGAAGAGTAGTCACTAAATCTTCTTGTACAGAGACGTTTTTTTGTGCAAATAAAAAATCGTGATAGAAGGAATAATTACTTGCCTGAACACCGAAAATTTCTTGACACATGATCCCTCTTAATGAGTCTTGCTCGCTATTTTTCAACTGGTATCCCCAGCGTAAAACCCTAGCTAGACCTTGAATGTAGGAACTTATTAAGTCAAAATCCAGCCTAATAGCAGGCGTTGGAATTAACGTATTACAATTAAACAATTTACGTAATATCTGACCTTCGGTTCTATCCCAAAAATTCCAATCCTTGACAGGGATGGATTCAATGGCATAGAGCAGCATTGGTGGAATCTTTACTTTAAAAACCATTAATACATGTAAAAAATGCCTTCTACCCTTAGCATTATAAAAGATACGCAAACCATTGGGGTGAGATACTGTCTTACATGAGCTGTGTTCAATATAGAGTTTGTTCTTTGTACTACCTGCCATTAGTTTCCCTAAATAAAGATTTGAATCTACCACCTCCAGTTTTTCAGAACCTATGTGCCAAATAAAATTACATAATTTTCTATTTTTTACGTTTCTTAACTAAAATTTCACTTTTAGAAACATTTATTTTCAAGAAATGATCAACTGTATAGTTCTGCAAGGAAATCAACTTTCTATTCAACCCTATAGGGGTTAGGTCCATTACTACAATATCATCTGCGTAAAGGAGGCATGCAAAAGGCCGGTTACTTATCTTTGGGGCGTCTCCCTCAGTATGATGAAAACAATCATGTAGATCAGCTATATATAGAGAAAACAGCAACGGCGCTAACAAGCAACCTTGTTTCAAGCCATTTTCAGTAGGGATAGCTTCTGATAAAAGCAAAAACTAAAGGAAATGATGGACGGAGTGTTGAACATTGCAAGCACTCACCCCCAGTCAACTGATCTGGGTTTAATCCATCACCGTTCTTTAGCCCACTCTGCCACCCCAGTTCAGACATGGCCATAGGCAAATCAGTCTGACCCTGTGCCTCATGGGAACAGTCCAGCCCGAACTACCAAGCCATGTCTTCCCTGGACCGGAAACAAGCTTCCTAGGACCGGTTTCTGGCATTTCAGCCGTCTTCAGCCAGGCTTGCTTGAATCCAGTGGCAAAGTGAGCAAGGGACTCACGTCTGAGCATACCCTGCCAACTTATGGCGAACAAAGCAAAAACGAAAGGAAATGATGGACGGAGTGTTGAACATTGCAAGCACTCACCCCCAGTCAACTGATCTGGGTTTAATCCATCACCGTTCTTTAGCCCACTCTGCCACCCCAGTTCAGACATGGCCATATGCAAATCAGTCTGACCCTGTGCATCATGGGAACAGTCCAGCCCGAACTACCAAGCCATGTCTTCCCTGGACCGGAAACAAGCTTCCTAGGACCGGTTTCTGGCATTTCAGCCGTCTTCAGCCAGGCTTGCTTGAATCCAGTGGCAAAGTGAGCAAGGGACTCACGTCTGAGCATACCCTGCCAACTTATGGCGAACAAAGCAAAAAGTAAAGGAAATGATGGACGGAGAGTTGAACATTGCAAGCACTCACCCCCAGTCAACTGATCTGGGTTTAATCCATCACCGTTCTTTAGCCCACTCTGCCACCCCAGTTCAGACATGGCCATATGCAAATCAGCCTGACCCTGTGCCTCATGGGAACAGTCCAGCCCGAACTACCCAGCCATGTCTTCCCTGGACCGGAAACAAGCTTCCTAGGACCGGTTTCTGGCATTTCAGCCGTCTTCAGCCAGGCTTGCTTGAATCCAGTGGCAAAGTGAGCAAGGGACTCACGTCTGAGCATACCCTGCCTACTTATGGCGAACAAAGCAAAAACTAAAGTAAATGATGGACGGAGTGTTGAACATTGCAAGCACTCACCCCCAGTCAACTGATCTGGGTTTAATCCATCACCGTTCTTTAGCCCACTCTGCCACCCCAGTTCAGACATGGCCATATGCAAATCAGTCTGACCCCGTGCCTCATGGGAACAGTCCAGCCCGAACTACCAAGCCATGTCTTCCCTGGACCGGAAACAAGCTTCCTAGGACCGGTTTCTGGCATTTCAGCCGTCTTCAGCCAGGCTTGCTTGAATCCAGTGGCAAAGTGAGCAAGGGACTCACGTCTGAGCATACCCTGCCAACTTATGGCGAACAAAGCAAAAACTAAAGGAAATGATGGACGGAGTGTTGAACATTGCAAGCACTCACCCCCAGTCAACTGATCTGGGTTTAATCCATCACCGTTCTTTAGCCCACTCTGCCACCCCAGTTCAGACATGGCCATATGCAAATCAGTCTAACCCTGTGCCTCATGGGAACAGTCCAGCCCGAACTACCAAGCCATGTCTTCCCTGGACCGGAAACAAGCTTCCTAGGACCGGTTTCTGGCATTTCAGCCGTCTTCAGCCAGGCTTGCTTGAATCCAGTGGCAAAGTGAGCAAGGGACTCACGTCTGAGCATACCCTGCCAACTTATGGCGAACAAAGCAAAAACTAAAGGAAATGATGGACGGAGTATTGAACATTGCAAGCACTCACCCAGAGTCAACTGATCTGGGTTTAATCCATCACCGTTCTTTAGACCACTCTGCCACCCCAGTTCAGACATGGCCATATGCAAATCAGTCTGACCCTGTGCCTCATGGGAACAGTCCCGCCCGAACTACCAAGCCATGTCTTCCCTGGACCGGAAACAAGCTTCCTAGGACCGGTTTCTGGCATTTCAGCCGTCTTCAGCCAGGCTTGCTTGAATCCAGTGGCAAAGTGAGCAAGGGACTCACGTCTGAGCATACCCTGCCAACTTATGGCGAACAAAGCAAAAACTAAAGGAAATGATGGACGGAGTGTTGAACATTGCAAGCACTCACCCCCAGCCAACTGATCTGGGTTTAATCCATCACCGTTCTTTAGCCCACTCTGCCACCCCAGTTCAGACATGGCCATATGCAAATCAGTCTGACCCTGTGCCTCATGGGAACAGTCCAGCCCGAACTACCAAGCGATGTCTTCCCTGGACTGGAAACAAGCTTCCTAGGACCGGTTTCTGGCATTTCAGCCATCTTCAGCCAGGCTTGCTTGAATCCAGTGGCAAAGTGAGCAAGGGACTCACGTCTGAGCATACCCTGCCAACTTATGGCGAACAAAGCAAAAACGAAAGGAAATGATGGACGGAGTGTTGAACATTGCAAGCACTCACCCCAGTCAACTGATCTGGGTTTAATCCATCACCGTTCTTTAGCCCACTCTGCCACCCCAGTTCAGACATGGCCATATGCAAATCAGTCTGACCCTGTGCCTCATGGGAACAGTCCAGCCCGAACTACCAAGCCATGTCTTCCCTGGACCGGAAACAAGCTTCCTTGGACCGGTTTCTGGCATTTCAGCTGTCTTCAGCCAGGCTTGCTTGAATCCAGTGGCAAAGTGAGCAAGGGACTCACGTCTGAGCATACCCTGCCAACTTATGGCGAACAAAGCAAAAACTAAAGGAAATGATGGACGGAGTGTTGAACATTGCAAGCACTCACCCCCAGTCAACTGATCTGGGTTTAATCCATCACCGTTCTTTAGCCCACTCTGCCACCCCAGTTCAGACATGGCCATATGCAAATCAGTCTGACCCTGTGCCTCATGGGAACAGTCCAGCCCGAACTACCAAGCCATGTGTTCCCTGGACCGGAAACATGCTTCCTAGGACCGGTTTCTGGCATTTCAGCCGTCTTCAGCCAGGCTTGTTTGAATCCAGTGGCAAAGTGAGCAAGGGACTCACGTCTGAGCATACCCTGCCAACTTATGGCGAACAAAGCAAAAACTAAAGGAAATGATGGACGGAGTGTTGAACATTGCAAGCACTCACCCCCAGTCAACTGATCTGGGTTTAATCCATCACCGTTCTTTAGCCCACTCTGCCACTGGGCAAGGAAGCTTGTTTCCGGTCCAGGGAAGACATTGCTTGGCAGTTCGGGCTGGACTGTTCCCATGAGGCACAGGGTCAGACTGATTTGCATATTGAGGTTCTGGACTTTTTAGAGTCCAGAGGTGTCAGGGAAACAACACCCGAAGACCCCTGAGTTCCACCTGTCTCGGTGCACAAATAAACAGAGACACGGGCTTCTCGATGGCGGCGTCAAAGACCACTGTTTATTTACTGCAGGGACACAGAAATCATAGGAACCACACAGAGGCAGAATCTACGAGACTGTTCAAATTGTATCAAGTGGGTCGTTTCTTAAATACAAGAAAAATGTCTCGGGGCAACATTACACAAATATTTCTCATGCCCAGCCCGGTATCCCAAACAGACAATAAATAAATATCAAACAATGATTAGTTGCAGGTTTTCGGTATTCGATCATGCTCTCTTGTCAGTTTCTCCATTCTTCGCCCGATCCTCCCCATCATAAAAATCGTAACCTCCCCATTGTAAAAGCCCAGAAGGAAAAGAGCAGAGCCAGGTGCAAAGGATTGAAATGTAGGATAAGAGGTGTTTATGGATCATAAACGGGCATGGCTATCGTCTTCGGTCTTTCAGTCAAGACAACGGACACAAGAACCAGTATAGCAGGACTGGCCTCAGGCAAGGGAGGCAGCTTGATTCTGCCTAGTCATGCAGCGTCAGCCTTTCTCGGGCTCGAGCTTACGTGTCCTTAACAAGGTGACTCTGCCGGGGTCATCGTCCGTTCATTGACTATGTGAGGGCAAGAAACAAGATGGATGCCGTAACTAAAATGGATGCCATGGCTTTACAACAGAATGCCCTATTTCTCAGTGAATTCATGCTAGTTGCGCAGCGAAAACACTGTCATGCCTATAATGGATCGTTTGCGGTTCATTGGTACCGAAATCGTGTCAGTACTACGATACCGAATTCACGGGTTCGGATCGCTACAGAACCTCAATATGGCCATGTCTGAACTGGGGTGGCAGAGTGGGCTAAAGAACGGTGATGGATTAAACCCAGATCAGTTGACTGCGGGTGAGTGCTTGCAATGTTCAACGCTCCGTCCATCATTTCCTTTGGTTTTTGCTTTGTTCGCCATAAGATGGCAGGGTATGCTCAGACGTGAGTCCCTTGCTCACTTTGCCACTGGATTCAAGCAAGCCTGGCTGAAGACGGCTGAAATGCCAGAAACCGGTCCTAGGAAGCTTGTTTCCGGTCCAGGGAAGACATGGCTTGGCAGTTCTGGCTGGACTGTTCCCATGAGGCACAGGGTCAGACTGATTTGCATATGGCCATGTCTGAACTGGGGTGGCAGAGTGGGCTAAAGAACGGTGATGGATTAAACCCAGATCAGTTGACTGGGGGTGAGTGCTTGCAATGTTCAACGCTCCGTCCATCATTTCCTTTGGTTTTTGCTTTGTTCGCCATAAGATGGCAGGGTATGCTCAGACGTGAGTCCCTTGCTCACTTTGCCACTGGATTCAAGCAAGCCTGGCTGAAGACGGCTGAAATGCCAGAAACCGGTCCTAGGAAGCTTGTTTCCGGTCCAGGGAAGACAGGGCTTGGCAGTTCGGGCGGGACTGTTCCCATGAGGCACAGGGTCAGACTGATTTGCATATGGCCATGTCTGAACTGGGGTGGCAGAGTGGGCTAAAGAACGGTGATGGATTAAACCCAGATCAGTTGACTGGGGGTGAGTGCTTGCAATGTTCAACGCTCCGTCCATCATTTCCTTTGGTTTTTGCTTTGTTCGCCATAAGATGGCAGGGTATGCTCAGACGTGAGTCCCTTGCTCACTTTGCCACTGGATTCAAGCAAGCCTGGCTGAAGACGGCTGAAATGCCAGAAACCGGTCCAGGGAAGACATGGCTTGGCAGTTCGGGCTGGACTGTTCCCATGAGGCACAGGGTCAGACTGATTTGCATATGGCCATGTCTGAACTGGGGTGGCAGAGTGGGCTAAAGAACGGTGATGGATTAAACCCAGATCAGTTGACTGGGGGTGAGTGCTTGCAATGTTCAACGCTCCGTCCATCATTTCCTTTGTTTTTTGCTTTGTTCGCCATAAGATGGCAGGGTATGCTCAGACGTGAGTCCCTTGCTCACTTTGCCACTGGATTCAAGCAAGCCTGGCTGAAGACGGCTGAAATGCCAGAAACCGGTCCTAGGAAGCTTGTTTCCGGTCCAGGGAAGACATGGCTTGGCAGTTCGGGCTGGACTGTTCCCATGAGGCACAGGGTCAGACTGATTTGCATATGGCCATGTCTGAACTGGGGTGGCAGAGTGGGCTAAAGAACGGTGATGGATTAAACCCAGATCAGTTGACTGGGGGTGAGTGCTTGCAATGTTCAACGCTCCGTCCATCATTTCCTTTGGTTTTTGCTTTGTTCGCCATAAGATGGCAGGGTATGCTCAGTCGTGAGTCCCTTGCTCACTTTGCCACTGGATTCAAGCAAGCCTGGCTGAAGACGGCTGAAATGCCAGAAACCGGTCCTAGGAAGCTTGTTTCCGGTCCAGGGAAGACATGGCTTGGCAGTTCGGGCTGGACTGTTCCCATGAGGCACAGGGTCAGACTGATTTGCATATGGCCATGTCTGAACTAGGCCTGGGCGGTAAATTCCGTTCCGCTCGCGGAATTTGCGTAATTTTGGTAATTTCGCGTTCCGCGGAGAACGCGAAATTGCCCAAAATTCTGCTTTCCGCGACTTCGCGAAATTTTTTGCTTGTTCGCGTTCTCAAAATGCGTGTTCGCGAGATATTTCTCCCCGAGCACGCAAACAGCAATTGTGAACAGGAAAAAAGCATCGCGAGGAAGCAATTCTGCATGTTCGCGGAATTTCTGCGTGCTCGCGGAGATTTTTTACCGTTTCGCGGAGATTTGCGTAACGCAATTACGCAAATTCCGCCGACCCCTAGTCTGAACTGGGGTGGCAGAGTGGGCTAAAGAACGGTGATAGATTAAACCCTGATCAGTTGACTGGGGGTGAGTGCTTGCAATGTTCAACGCTCCGTCCATCATTTCCTTTGGTTTTTGCTTTGTTCGCCATAAGATGGCAGGGTATGCTCAGACGTGAGTCCCTTGCTCACTTTGCCACTGGATTCAAGCAAGCCTGGCTGAAGACGGCTGAAATGCCAGAAACCGGTCCTAGGAAGCTTGTTTCCGGTCCAGGGAAGACATGGCTTGGCAGTTCGGGCTGGACTGTTCCCATGAGGCACAGGGTCAGACTGATTTGCATATGGCCATGTCTGAACTGGGGTGGCAGAGTGGGCTAAAGAACGGTGATGGATTAAACCCAGATCAGTTGACTGGGGGTGAGTGCTTGCAATGTTCAACGCTCCGTCCATCATTTCCTTTGGTTATAGCTTCTGATAAGCCTTGATTTCCACCCATTAGTACCTTGTACCAAGGTTGTGAATGTATTGCGGTAATTAGGGATAGCAGTGGATAGGGCAGACCCATTTTTTGCAATTTTCTCCATAATAAAGATCGATTTATCTTATCAAATGTCGTTGAGAAATCTATAAATGCCATGTATACATTTGAACTATGAATAATTGTATATTTCTCCTCTATTAGTTACAGCATGAAGATGTTATCTAAGGTGAAGTGATTTTTCCTGAAACCTGCTTGTTCTAAATAAGAACCTTCTTCTCCTTCACCCATTCCGTAAGATGATCAAGTATACTACGGGCGAAAATTTTTCCAGCAGTATCCAATAGGGCTATTTGCCGGTAGTCACCAGGATGTTTTCTAGGACCCTTTTTAAATAAGGGGATTAGAATACTTCCGGACCAAGATGGAGGAGTCTTCCCTTGAGAGTCGCACAGGTTAAACAGAGGAGCTAGATAAGCTGCCCACAGAAGTGGCTCCTTTTTAATTACTGTCATGGGAATTTCATCAGGACCCATTTCTCCAGATGATCTCAATTTTTTAATTGCTCCAACTACATCATTAATTGAGTGTACATAATTAGATTCAGGAGTTTTAAGCTGGTCGGATGTCACAATAATTGAACTGATGGAATTAAAATTCGCAGAATACAGTTCTAGTAAATGAACTTTCCAATCCTCTTCTTTAATGGGAATAGGGAGAGAATTCATGTGACACAGCAGTCGGCGATTATTTCCCAATATCTTTTTTTCAATTATTTTTAGATGCAACCTCTTTTAGCTGCACCCATACTCCATCTTCTTTTATTCGTCTTAAGGAGCGTTTTTTCCTTTGTCTTTTCCTCTTAAGTAAATATAATAAATTACTTTGTTTGTGAGAAAAATTCAAGAACTGGGCCCTCACTAGTTTATTTATTTCCCTATTTACCATTAATAATGGATTAAAATGTGTTCTTCATTTAACTGAAACTTGCAGAAATTTACAAGATTTGGCCAAGGAACCTATATTGTGGGAGTAGGCTTCAAATAAATCCAATTGAAAAGAATCGCACTTGCCCATCAATAATTGCTGCTGGTCACTTATTAGAACTGTTAAGCCTGCTTTTATTTTAGTGGTCGCTTGAGTGTTCCAGTGAATTCTACCATTGGACACATTGAACCCTACTGTACTAACTTTGAAGTTCCAGGGATCTACCTTAGCGCAACTAAATTAAAATGTAAAACAAATCAACATATGATCACTAAAAACATTTCCCATGACCTCCATATTTCTGAGTTTACAGAAAAAGTCTGCCAAAGTAATTAAATAATTTATAACAGATCTCCCAGTTGGCGCCTTATGAGTATAATTTGCTGGAATATCCTTTTCTAGCTTCCCATTAACAATTATGAGATCTAAAATTCTCAAACCTTCAAGTAATTGGGTCCCTCTTTTGTCCGTCCTGCTTTGGTTCAGGAATTGAGCCTTGGGGATATTTAGGTCCTCATTTGTTTCAGAATTAGCGAATACCTTTATACTATAAGATGAGACTTTAGCATTCAAATCTCCCGCTAATATGAGGAACCTACAGTCTTCTCTTTCCAAAGTAGAGGAGATAAAAACAAATAAATCATTCAGTAGGTAAGAATAAGGTACATCAGGAGGCAATTATGCATTTACGATCAGCAGGGGATCCAAATTGTCTTGGTCATCCTTGTGGTTTAGCTTAATCACCTGAATTAAGTTGGAGGCATGAAGAATTTCTTTATATGACCAACTAAGGCTTGTACTTAACAGAATAGCAATACCTCCTTTAGCGTAACCTCTGTTCACTGGGAGCGCAGGCCGGCTTAGCATTATATAGTCTTCAGTGGACAGGTCTTTGTGATCCGAGTCTCTTGAAGGCATATAATATCGGCGTTCTGCTCTTTTAAAAACAAAAGTTTGTTTTTATTAGTGCTTAAGCCGGCAGCGTTCCAAGATAACTCACTAATGTCCTTGCTAGGAAGAATTCCTAACTTTAAGGCCTAGGGATCTATTTGTGTTAAGTGCACCTGCTAGCCAGCTCCATTTCTTATATTTCTCCTCTACGGGGAGCGCATGCTGAAAATTTTTCTACCTTCTTTACCAAGAAAGACCTGTAATGTGCTTTCGCTCTCTAACAAAGGTTTGACCCGAGTGGAGGTTTCTAAATCAAAGTTAGGCAGCTTATCTCGAGACACTTTTTTTGAAGCTTGCTCCACATCTGGGATTAAAACATCAATGCTGTTGGAAATGGCCCTTTTTGCAGGGTTATCCCCAAACTTTTTGCTTCTTCCTCCTGTATTTTTTCTGACCCGTGGTTGTTGGCAATAGGACCCTGGGCACTTTACCACTGCTAATCAGTGCTAAAGTGCATATGCTCTCCGTATAAATTGTTATATTGATTGGTTATCCATGATTGGTATATTTGTTTCACCTGTTAGCCCCTAGTAAAGTGCACTGAGTGTGCCAGGGCTGGTGATTCAAATGCTACTAGTGGGCTGCAGCACTGATTGTGCCACCCACAGGAGTAGCGCTAAAATGATGTCTTAGGCCTGCTTGCAGTGCCTATGTGCAGTCCAGGACTGCCAGGTCGACCTGGCCAGTGCACCCACTGACCAGGCCTTATCCTTCCCTTTCTGTACATGTCAGGCATCCCTATGGTGGCCCTAGGTACCCCCCTGGGCTGGGTGCAGTGTATCTGAAAGGTAGGGCATGTACTGAGGTGTGTAACATGCCCTGGTAGTGAATTACAGCCATTTTCGTTTTTCACTGCTGAGAGGCTATCTTGCCCATAGGATAGAATGGGGAAGGCTGTTTACATGCCTATCTTCCCATAAGGGCAAGATAGAAAATCCAAGTTTGGTATCTCTGTGTTCAGAATTTAATTACACATCTTTTTAGCAAGATGGTTTTTAAATTCACTGTGTGAGAATAGCACTTTTTAGAAAGTAGCTATTCTCCTGTTTAACCTTCCTGTGTGCCTGTGTGCTGGTTGGCTGAAGGGTGTCATGTGATGGGCTAGGTGGCTCCAGGAGCCTGGATGAGTCAGCAGCAGGGTGAATAGGGAGATCTGCTTTAGATGGGTGGGAGGAGTAGTCCCTGGGTTTGAATAGGGCTGTCCCTGCCAAACACAAAGCTGGCTCCACCCCCTGCTGGCCAGGCTGAGGACTCTGCCTCTGCTGGCACAAAGAAGGCTCCACCTCCTGCTGAGCGTCTAACAACCCTGCCCCTCACTCTGAAAGGAACCAGGTGCTCCAGAGCAGAGCACACCCAGGAACCGGTTTGAGCAGGGGAATCCCCCCACTGGAACAAAGAGAGACAAAGGCTTGGAGGGGTATAAGAAGAGGACCCCAGACACCTAAACTTTAGATCACTTTGGAACTAAGAAGAAACCTCTGCCAAGGAGAAAGCTGAAAAGGACTGAAGAGGAGAAGACTGCCTGCTTGCTGTTTTGCTTTGCTGCCAAGGAGAGGGGAAGGACTTTGCTGTGTCCCCCTTCTTTTGATTCTGATCTCCAAGGGCCTGAGAAGAGCTGGTTCCCTGTTAAGAAGTCCCAGGAACAAAAGGACTTCACCACCAGCTCCCCTGGAACTCTGCTGAGAGAGTTCTGACCTGCCTTGGAGTGCTTGCCCAGTCTTGGGGCCTCAGGAGGTCGTTTTGCTGTGTTTGGGAGCTGGGAAGCAGAAGCGTGAACAAGAGTGACTGGTACCCAACGCATCATCCGATTGCGTGTCGCAAGACGAGAGTGCGTGGAAAATTTCATTGCGGCACCATCGCAACACGCAGGGTCCCCGCATCGCCGAGTGCGTCGAGCATCGTCCCGGTGCGAGAAGATTCCTGACGCTGCGAGGGTCGTCGCAGAACCAGTTTGCGGGCCGCACCACTGCCGGTGCGTGAAAAGTCTCCAGTCGCTGCGTGCGTCGACGCAGAGTCCCGTTCCGTGGCGCATCGAGAGTTGCGGCGCCGGAAGGCAACGCTGCGCCACGCATCGCACCACATCGAAGAGTGTCGCATCGAACCTGTGCGTGAAGCTTCCCCCTAAGAAACCTACGCAACGAAGGCCAAAGTCATCGCATCCTCCCCTTACAGATCGGAGCCGGCGCATCCACCTCTGCTGCGTGAAGCAGGGCTGCTGCAAAGCCTCCCAGGATCTCAGGAGTATCGCATCGCCTTTGCAAGCTTCCTTGTTATAGCTTTTGGGAACCTTATCGCAACTACAGGCACTGTTGGGCACGAAAGTGTCGCATTTTGTGCATTGAGAGTCGCATTGTGCAGGACACTGACTTTTACATCCTGGAGTACTTTCTGCAAACTCTGAACTATCTTTAAAGTAACCTTTTTGAATTATATGTTGGTTTGTCTGTAATATTTGGTCTTGTGAAGTTTTTAGTAAAGATACCTTATTTTTCTAAAACTGGTGTGGAGTAAATCTGTGGTGTTTTCACTGTGTTACTGTGAGTGTTGGTACAAATACTTTACACATTGCCTTTGATAGCCTAGACTGCTCAGGCCAAGCTACGTAGAGGGTGAGCAGGGGTTATCTTAACAGTGTAACCCCCTTTCCCTGACTAGAAGCAAGGGTCCCTACTTGGACAGTGGTACCTACCCTGCCAACTAGAGACCCCCAGATCTAACAAATGCCACAACAACGTAATTTATCACTATGTACCAAAATCAAGTATGAAATAGCTTTGGATATGAATGTTACTCTTGCACCCCTGAAATTATTATATTTTTGAACCTCAACCAAGGCTATGTCATTGCTTTCAGTCAATTGAAGGCCTGGAATTTCGGCAAAGCAGCCCAACAGAAAGGACCCATTCATATACGGTTCAAGGTCAAAAATAAATGAAAAATCCAGAATGTTGGGGGCAAGATGTGAGGTATCATCAAAACTGGTCACCTCGAAAATATTTTTATGTGGGTTTTAATAACATTATTACCTAATGAAGAAACAAATAGGGACGCATTGGGATTCAAAGTATTCTGGACAGTAGGGGAAACATTTAAGTCTGTTAACACTGCTTCTTGTGGAGGTTCATTTGGTACCCTTAAGTTCGAAAGAGAGGAACAGTGGCCCAATTGACTGCCTTCTGATTGTCCATCATCCTCCTTCAAAACATTTGAATCCAGTTTTGTGGGCATTTTTTGAGTAGAGTTGGGGTCATAACGTAACCGTTTTGTCCTTTTTTTGCTAATCCTTTGACGTTTTTCCCTTGTTTCCTTCTTCTTTTTCTTACAGACGGTATTACTTGTATTCATAGTGGCCTTTTCTCAAACAGAAGAACATCCAATTTTCGAATCTATCTCTGTAGGTTGCTTGGAAGATTTTTTTACTGTTTTGAGAAAAATGGGGAACACCTTTCGAGATATACTTGTATTTTATTTTTTCCGACTTAACTTGCGGACAAGGGTACAGCCGTTGTATCTAATGGCTCAACATCAAAAAGCTGCTGTAAAAATGATAGGAGTAAATTATCTGCTGGGTCCCTGTTTTCTTTCCATTTGGTTTTATTTTTCCCGCTAAAGAAAGGCTTCCCAGCCTGAATGCCAAAGTCCCGCCTTTGAACATATGAGGTAGAGTCAATTAAAATTGAATTTAACTTGTCTAAGTTATCCTCCAAAAGTAGAGGAGTAGATGATCCCTTCCCTGTATTGGGCTATGGGAGGGAACTATGCCAGCTTTGCCTGTCGATGATTTTTGTTCGGAGGCTATAAACTTTGTCAAGGTCAAAACAGAGTCCAGAATGAAGTCGGAATTACCTACTGATCTCTCCAATAAGGCTAGGATAGAGGACAGCACTCTTTCCAGACAAAGTAGTGATTCCGACATTGGTATTTTTGTCTCTGGATTGTTAATTAAGGGAAAAAAATCGCGGAAAAGTCAGGAGTTAAGGAGCCCCGGGAATCTATTGAGCCTGATCCGCTGGGTGTACTGCTGAACAGATGCATTTTGACTGGACAATTCTTGGCAGAAAGTGAAGCAGCAGAAATAATTATCCTAGACGATTCCAGGTTAAAGGCGTGGGACAACTTAGGGGACTGATCTAGTTTAATATCAGGTAGCGTGAAGTCTTCTAAAATATGTTCATCCACATCAGGAACTGGGCGAAGAGCCCCTTTGGATTCAGGGATTCCATTTGCTAGAGAATGTATGGTTAAATTTGCCAGCAAGGAGTAAGCCTCCCCAAATTCCAAGGGCTGGAGATCTATAGGTCGTGGACCCCTGTTTTCAGACAATAAATTAGAGGGAACTACTGGCCGTGATTTTCCAATGGAATCTTTAGCCTCTACATGATCTTGTTGGGAAGAATGCTGCATCTCTGCTGATTTAAAACGTATTTCTTTTTTTTTTTAAAAAGGATGGAATGGTATTAAAACTCTTCAGAATATTTATTTGCAATGAATTGTTCCTTAAAGGATTAACTCTGTTATTTTTACATGCCCTAGTATACACCAATCTATCAGAGCGCAATTTGTTTGCAGTCATAACTTAGTTCTTGTAGTAATAGACCTTTGGCCAAGCCGACCAGCTAGAGAGGAATAAGTCCAATGTGCCAGTCCACAGATGCGCCGCTCATGCAACACCAAGGACCGAACGCAGGATTTCCACTCTCCAACTCACAGGTGCACTTGGTGAGAAGGCAGTCAATACGGCACAGCTCTGAATTGCGATCCCTGGGCAAACTCCTGTTAGTGTAGGGATCTAAATTTAACCCATAATGGTAGCTGGTCCCATGACAATAACTGATACAAAGAAAATAACTTCTTAGCACAATTAAAACGCCACATGGCCTATTAACAACAAAATAGTCAAAACAGAAGGCGTCACAAGAACGTCAGTACAACACAACAAAAACATATTGCAATAATGCGACACAAAAACACAACTGAACACATCACAACCACATCAAAATTCCGAACGGCAAATGTAGGCAAACGTTCTCATCACATATTACCGGTTCCAGAATTGTAATAATCCGTTGGTAAAAAGATGATTGGAGCAAGCACTGCCTTCACTTACCACCATGGACTGAAAAAACGCTAGTCACTTTTTTTTGTATCTGGATCATTATGTCCGACGCTAGTACCCCAAGTTGCAATTTTCAAGAACTCCACAGTTTTTTATTATAACGTCGACAAAAGCTTAGTCTTTCTAGTGCGTAAAAGACAGCGGGCTTGTTATCAGGACTTAGCGTCTCCGCTTTCAAAGAGTGGAAAGTAATTTGAACGTGCTTTAACCTTCCAGGCTATGGAAGACACGCGGATCTTTCCAGGAAAGCCGATAACAAAAAGCTTTTCGACAAACTGATGTGTTCATGTAACCAGCGGAAAAGATGTCCTGTGTTTTGTTCTCCATGCTCCCACGCACAGGAGCTGGACTTAATGTTAGGAACCTGACACTCTTTGTGAATTACAAAGGCATATGATGTCCTTCTGCTTGCGTGTCTATGAAAGAAGTGAAAAAAGAGAGCAAAAAACAGCAGCGTCATGGAATTATTGCAAAAGTCATGCTGATACCTAACTTGCTAATAGTATAACTCCGGTACAAATGCCATGTTTGAGTGCCATACAAGCGAACTGCTAACCGAATTGAGGCGTAGTAATTTTCAAGTTTTTATTGTGTTTCAGTATTTGCCCATTTCCGACAATCACAAGGCTCTGCCCATTTATTATTTAAATGTTGTAATAATTAAAGGGTGCATCCACTGCAGAACATGGCGGTCTGTCAGAACTGCTGAATGTCATGATTACCAAGTTACACTGAGATGTATTTATCCATTGGTTGTTGAAAAAACATACCAGAAACGAGGTAAAAAAGATAAAGAAGAGAAGGCAAGGCTTAAACTTATGATAGAAAGAAGTGACTGAATTTTGCAAGACTTCTTTCCTTTTCCAATTATGCCTCGTGAAACTGCGATATGGTCATTAGCAGTGACTGCTGGGGAATGTAGTAAAATATGAAATGAGGTCGGGCTTGAATCATCACCTTGAACGCGACCATCCATGCAAGGAGCCATTGCTGGGAAGTCTGACATCTGCAAGAGGGATTCGAATGTTCTCCGACTCCTGCAAAGTTGCAAACATTTGGAAAGAATCCGTATTTTGCTGGACGGATGTCAAATAAATTAGCAAACTGCCATCAGTTGCAAAAACACGTTTGAAGTGGCTGTCATGCAATATCCCCATATCTGCATGGTGCGCCGAACAACCTGACCCAACATTGAGAGGATGTCTGGGATGATTTATCTAAATCAAGCACCTCTGTGAACTTTGAAAACAATTGAGTCAAATTATTATTTGGGACATTTTTTTCTAAAGCAATGAATCAAAAGCAACATCTTATACAGGCAGTGCATACAAATTTAAGAACTACTTTGACTTGCCCTACAATCTTTTTTTAAACGTATAAGGCCTCTACTTCACATTATTTCATCCTATAACTTTCACACAAAGAGGCATATTTACAATCCCATTGTGTGTCACTTTTATTGAAGCACTGGTAGCGCAATGGGCTTCCAGATATATACAAGGCCACGTACATTAACCCAGCGTAACCTTTCATGCCTTCTAAATATGTTTCCCTTTCGCTGTGATTCTGCATGAAATGGGGCGCTCCATGGGTGTTGCTGTTGGTGTTCCCACACAACATCTATGGAACTTGACACATTCCCAGATTTACAGCATTTTACAAACCCGGTAATGGGTCAGAATCCTGTCTTCACAGGAGAGGCACAACGAGGAGAAATACTTTCATTTCACCTATTTTTTGGGTACAATGCCTTTAATTATTGTTTGTTTGCAGGAAGGTGTCCTTTCCTGCACAAGAACAATTATCCCCTCAGAGCAGGAACCCTTGCAAAATGACGCAAAGGTGTCCCCGCTGGCGCACGGCTGCTGTTTGTGTGCGGGCACAGGGGAGAAAGAAAGGAATGCACTATATCTTGTACATACTGCGCATTCCTGCACTTTTATTTTGATGTACGGCAGCACAGCAGAAAGACTTGCTGTACTGCCATGCACCCAAATATTGGAAATGAGGCCCAAAATGAGGGCAGGATCACACAAGATTTTTGACTGGCCCTATTTCATGTCTTCGGTGAGAAGTTTAGGCAGTGTTTGCTGCAAATTTCTTTTGTGCTTGCGCCTGTATTTGAAAGCATGTTTCTCGAGGTAGTAATGTATGTCAAAAATGTTTGTGCATATTTGTTGTGTGGAATTGTTTTGTGGTGTGGGTCTGTTGTGTATTTTGTTCTGTTTTTTTCTGCATTATTGCATTGTCATGTGTGTCATACTGTGGGTATTTTATTCAATTTTGAAGTACTATGCCATGCTATGTTTTGCTTGTGGTGGTAGTTTATATTTTTATATTATGTTCCATTGCTTACTTGAGAGACATCAACAAATGCTTCAATATTTGCAGTAAAAAGCAGCACATACCTTTTGAGTTCCTATGACAAGCAGCTATTTACCACTCTCTAGGATGGTAAAATACCTCTCCTCTAATTCTTCAACTAAATGAAGCCAATTCGCCGGAAAACGTGGCAGACTTCTATCTCAGATTAGCACTTCCAGTGCTCACTTTATGCGATAGATAACTACCATTATGAGAAAGAGCAGGGGTACCTTCCTGTGTAGGGTGATTTTGCAGGCCAAGAGTAAAGCGAAAGTGCTCTGGTTATAATGATCTTGTTGGTTCAGCCGCAAGTAGTAGTTACTAAGGACCAGATGTAATTTGCTTTGTGTTAGAATTACATAATAGTGAATTTTTGCGATCCGCTATTAGGTCATCCCAAACAGTGATGTACAAATGTGTGTTTCACACATTTAGCAATTCCCAGTGTGTCACAAATAGACCTACCTCATTAATATTCATGAGGTAGGACTCGGTTTGCGACCCATTGGGAATTGAAAAATCACAGGGATGGTGGCCTGCACGGTCAGCAGACCACCATGTGTGTGATTGCTTTTAAATAAAGCAATGTTTTTTAATTTTTTTTTATAAGATATAGCATGTTTTCCTCAAAGGAGAATAGGACACATTTCAAAAAACAAAATTACACAGTTTTCTTTTCATTTTTTAAGAGTAGGCAGTGGTGGTTTTTTACAAACATTTGCAAACGAGAAGTGGTCTCTGGAAGGCCTCTTCCATTTTGCGAATGGGTTACCAGCAACTTGAAGTATGCAGTAAAATGCGAATGTTTTCGGTCGCAATACATTCAGACATACCATTGCGAGTTGCTATTATGAAGGGACGCACTTAGCACGCCCCTTCCTAATACTGAATCAGAAACCCATTTTGCTATTTGGTAATAGGTTACCAAGTTGCAAAATAGGGTTTTGTACATAGAAAAATGCTTTTTCTGGTTGCAAACGGCCCTATTCAGTAAAAAAAGCATCATACATCTGGCCTATAGTGTTATCGAGGTTATACACAACTACCAATATACATCTGGAAATATAAATCATAAAATGATGGACATAATTGCAAAAATGTGCCCTGGCATAGCAAATAATTCCATAAACAGCAACAGGTGTCAGCACTTCACACTGGGATATTAATTCACTATCAATATCAACTATTTTATAAATGCACTTATAATATATTTTACAGTAAATGCACCAATTTGAAAGTGGAGCACAAGAGTAGAGGCAGTAGTGACTTGCCTCAAACAGAGAGAGTACACATTTCTCATATGCTGTAGGAGTATATGTCTCCTCCATATACAATTAACAGATATGGACAGGTATAGTACAGGTATGGTACAAGAGGTAGAAAAGTAGGCTTCCTTCCTGCAAAATAAAGAGGTTTTCCTGGGCATTAGCACATTGGTGATGAAGGCACTAGTGCAATGCAATACATCTTTGAAATAGATTTCTGCATTTTACACAGTAGGCCAATGACTGAAGTTTTAATATATTTGCTGTGTGGTTTGCTTGCATATAGAAGCTTTTGCTTAATAAAGTCTCACCAGTTTAAAAAACTGTATTTCAAACAATAGATACACTGAAGATTCCAATTATTAAGCATTTTGACCTAAAACTGGCCGCTGAAGTTTTTAAAAGACAAGATTCACATTGTTAATAGTAAATTGTGCCTTTAATGAAATGCCCATTTTGTACAAACGCTATATGTAAACACTAAAAGAGAATCTTAAACATAGCATCAGACTAGGTAAATAAAATAAATGAAAGATATAACTGAAGTTTTTCTTTTTTGTAATTTGTTCACAGGCAACTTTAGCCTCCTGCTCTATCCCCTTCCCAATATATGCTGAGTACGGGCTTGGCATTAGGAAAGGACATTAGTGTAGAATGTCCTTTGGTTGCCCATAGAGAGTATGAATTTCGGAACATTAATGTAGGAAATAAGAATCTTTTGCCTGGTGTTCCCCCTCCAGGCTTTCCCATATTTTCTGGCATGGGATCTCTTCTGGAACGTCTCTCCAAGTGTTGGGATAATTTCTTACAACCCATCGTAAAGCGTACCGCCTCTTTCTTGAAAGATACTGAGGACATCTTGAATCTGACTGACCAGATTCATTTGGAAGGTATACCTGACCTCCTAATCAGTTTAGATATGAAGTTCTATATACCAACATCTCACAGGAAGCCAATTTGGCAGTCATGGAAGGCTTTCTACAGATGGAAGCATGGAATTCTGCCACCCCCGTACTCTTTGTGGTTGAGTGTGCTACCTTGGCCCTAAAATAAAACTTTTTCCAGTTTGAAAACTAATTGTTCCACCAAATGTACAAAACATTGACTGACAGTATATTTGCCCCAAGCCTAGCCTGTCTTTATATGTACTGCTTTGAACAATGGTTCATACTTGACTTCAACAACCCTTTTGCTTGCAGCATCAAACTTTGGTGACGATATATAGATGACATTCTCATCATCTGGAAAGAGAGTACCACCAATGTCCAGGGGTTTATCAAGTGGATACATGGACATGATGAATATTTGACATTCACTGCCACTGTTTCCGCTAAAGCTATTCCTTTCCTGGATCTCCTTATTTCTATACATGAAGGTAGATTACAGACTACCACTTTCAATAAAAAAAACTGCAAAAACAGTCTTTGCCTTTTTGAGAGCAACCATCCTCAAGCCATCAGGGCCAATCTACCTTATGGTCAATTCCTGAGATTGAGGAACTATAGTGAACTCCATAACTTTGATCTCCAGGCAGAAGAACTCGCACAGAAACTGGAAGATCAACATTACCCATCACGTATCATCAAAACAGCACGTAAAAGCACACAAAAGAACCACAGAGAAGCCTTGCTGATGACCTAACCAAAACCTGAGAAATGAAGACTGACCTGTGTGACTACGTTCACGCCTTCATCTAATGAGGTAAAAAAGATCATCAATAAACGCTGGGTATCTTGAGGAGTGGTAGCAACACTATTGAAAAACCCCTCATTGCCTTTATAAGAACTAGCAATATCAAGGATCTTGGACTCCCCACCAGACCTAGACAAAAATCACTAACTAAATCACCTGTCAAATCTAATAACTGGACATTACCGCCAGTCAAAGGTCACTTTCAGTGTGTGGACAATGCAACATATGCTCTCTTACTTCGGCCACCACATCTGTTGACTTGGGACCAACAGGAATATAGAGGCTCAAGAAACATACTAATTGTAAAACGAAGAATAGCATTTACCATGTAAATTTCGGTATGTCGGTATGAGTACTAGAAAAATTAAGACTAGGATCAATTAGCATCGCAGTACTATAAGATGCCAAACGGCTCTAATCAAGTTGGGCACACACTTTATATAAACCCACCATTAACCTCACAACATTTACAAGGGTGATCCTTGAGACCATTGTTGATACACGTGATACCCCCAGTAAACAATTTAAGAAAATACAGAGATGGGATTTCTAATTAAAAACCCACATCATGGGGCTGAATGATGACATACCTTGGACCAAGGTCTACACCCAATAAATCAGCATCACTGTAATTACTTCATCATCTCAAACTATTGAATCCGTCAGTAACCCTTACGCTGAGGTTACCTTAAGCCCTCCCCCAACATTCTGATACTCTATGGCTACCTTTTATATCCACCACGTGACTATTAGTGCTCTACCATGGGGTAAGACATTAAGTCCCTTGCACAAATGGTGGCCTACAATCAACAATATAATTTCCAGTTCAGCTCAGCAGCGTATACTTCCTGATACGGGATCTTTAACTTCAAGATCCCTTTTTAGATTCATTTTCAGAACACACAATTTTTTTTCCCTCCTTCCTCTTTTTTTTTTAAATAGACCTTTCAATTCATTGGGTCCTCACAGCTCTTCATGCATGAACGAAAGTTTTAGGACCTTCCTAAGATGGTAGACACCAACCACATTGCCTTAACTAGCTTTTTATTTTGATAATCCCTCCTCTATGTTTATAAAGGGACTCGGCATTGCCTGCCCAATCCGGTGGTAACACGATCAAGCACTGCCATCTTTAAATCCGCTGCCCCACAAATCCGGTCATCTCCAGGATTGTGGGTGATGGGTAGGGGGTGGGACTACAGCCTCCAGAATAATTGTAAGTTGCACCTTGGGGCTCTGCAATACTTTATTTCTATTTCAGGGGGGAGAGGGTTATCTCCAACAACCATGCCACACTCAGAATTCTAATCAGTAAGCCATCTCCACCGCTGGCAGGAGCATTCTCAGTCTTTAATTCTGATTATTACACCATCTATACATAAGTGGCAGTCTAAAAGCTTAGTCATTGTCCAGTGCAGGAATTTTAATTTATGCTGTCTGTATCACTTTTATTCAGATGTTGGATTCTCAGCCCGTGCCAAACACTGACACTTAACAGATTCCTGATTCTTTGTGATATCCATTTCTACTGTAAGTTTTTCAAGTGACTAGCTTTTCTGAGATTTTCGGGGGATCCTTTGGCATGGGATTTTCTCCTCACACCTTATCTTGCAACCTATCTATATTTCCATATAATATCATGAACTGGGGCCACAGGTGTAGTACACAAAATATGTCAATATGAGAATTATCCATACCTCTCTACAGGATGGTGCTATTTTCACACATTTTTCAGATAAATATAGGAGCTGTAGCATCCATTAAATTCCAAGGGGCCCATGCCTGAATTTAGGAGGGTAAAAAATCTGCTCTAAATGGCTAGTAAAAGTTAATACGCACTATTTGACACACCTCATGTTATCTATTTGTTTGGAAGGTAAAATGTGGCATGTTATGCTCACAATCTGTTTGTTTCACCAATTTGTGCATGTAGACATGCTCCGTGAGTCTACATCAAAAAGTCAACAATATCAATGTATTATTATGTGTTTATTTCCTACAGGTCACCTATCTTGGTGGGAAACACACACATCAATGTAAGTACACACTCCAATAAGAGAACTCTTACTCTCTTAGTGAAGACTAGGTTTTTCAACTTGGGTCCTGATGAAACACCATTAGACCCTGTTGGACTATTTAGGGCGTGAAATATGTCGGCCAAATCTTCTGCAGTGTACGCAATCTCACACCCAGATCTTCCTAATTGTTTAACAGGAGAACAGGGATTGTACCTACGGATTCACACTTAGGAAACATCAGGCCATTAACCCTGACAGACTCCCACTCCTGTTTTTAACCTTGACATAGGTCCATTCGTTCAGAGGAAAACTGCAGCATTGGAACTCTTGGTCAATTTTAGCTCACATCTTTTCCAGTACTTCACTAATCACAAATCAGGGAACACTCAGCACTACTGACACTCTTCTGGTATTTTGCTACAAAAGATCTTTGGCAAAGAGCTATCTCTCCGGGCCTGTCGAGGAGCATGCCCGATGATGAAGCATGCCACCTAAGGGTGGGTGAGGGTACTTGCTCCTAAGAAGCAATCGCTCTGGGTGACCTCTTCTCCTCCCCAAATTGGTAGCCAGGTGTTGTTATTTTGGAACAGTGTACTCTTGGTTTAGCAGTAATAATTGCATGAGACAATGTAAACTGGACCATTCAAATTCTACCAGTTCCCCACCATCTTTTGCCCTCATATTTTTGTTGGATCTGTTTTTAATGGCTGTAGAACTCTGTGCTCTTTACCCTTGATAACCAGTAGTAGAGTGCCTGGGTTTCCATCTTACTATGATTAGATTTGCAAGACTCAAATTGATATATTTAAATTACCCATAAGTCCCTAGTACAGGCCAGGGTGTAGGCAGGGCCTGTACATTAAATCTCACTAGTGGACTGCAGTACATATTACGCCATCCACTACGTGTCAGTGCCAGCCTGACTTATGCCGATCATTGTGGATTGACTAGAGTAGTATTTTAAACTGCAATTTGACCTGTCAAAACATCCCTTTGGCAGGTGCAAACCTTCCTTCTAGATATTAATAAGACACCATTCGGTAGGTGTAATAGCCTATAAGAAGGGATGTATGGTACTTAAAAGTGGTACACGTAGAAGGAAAATAATAAACTTGTCCCTACAGTGACTTGCACCTAAAAGCTATTTTCACTGCAGCAAGGCTGACTGTTCCATAGTAGAACATTGGGATGCATTATTATATTTATTAAAGTTATCCTTGGCAGGGAAACATCTAGGGATCATCTTTCCAGGCCAACTTGTAATATGCATTAAAAGACCAGTACACTGGTGAAGTCAGATTTTTTAAAATACATATTAAAGAAACGGTATGAATTGAAAGTTAGCTTTCCCCGCCATTATTCTCAGGAGGCTAAATTGCATTAGCTTCCCACTGCAACCCTCTGAATGCTCAAGCCCCGAATGAGGTCTGAAAACTGCTCACAAGGCAGAGAGGAAGGACTGTGTGAGGAGGTGTTTTTGCTCCTCTGGCTGGATGACCATTTTGGCATTGGCCAGGAGCTTAATTTCTATCAAAGATGCCTCCCCTGTCAGGGGCATAAGTAGGACAGCAACTGGGCTGGCACCATATTCTGTGCCCAGTCAGGCAGCCACCAACATCAGAGGGGAGGGAGCTGGCCCCAGAACGCATTTGAATTAACCACAGAAGAGTGTTTGCTAATTTCTCTAGCCTCACTTCTGAGGTGGGAACACAAGTCCTGCAAGAGGGAAGAAGGGATTCAAGTTCGAATTTAAGCAGATAGGGGCACTGAGGGATTGTTTACAGTAGGGCACATGGAAATGCTGCAAAGGTCTGTAGGGTAAATTCTGTGACCTTTACTTCCATTAGTCAGAGAGGAGCCAGGAGTGACCCCCACTCACAAGCTTCTGGCAGGTATAAATATGTTGTCTGCAGTGCCCTCCTCAGAACACTATTGGACCTGAGGATACTCAGAAGATGACTGAACCTGCTGTCTGAAAATTGAGAGAATTCCTGAAGGACTATATCTATTCACTAATGTACCCAGGAAGTGGACTCCAAGGGTCATAAGGGTGACCTCCTGTTCAAGCTACAGGTACATAGCTAACTACAAAATTCCTTTTCCTAAAGATTCCCAAATGACCAGTTCCAACAGGACCTGACCTGAACCCTGCTTGTGGCTTCTGCCATAGTGGGTCCTCACCCCCAAGTGCTGTTCCTGTGGTCCTGGAACCTTGGCTTTGCCTAGTTGGACTTCCCCAACCACCACTAAAACACAAGGGACTTAGAAATGTTTTGGTTCCAAAGACTTCTGTAGGAACCTGACAAAACTTTCAAGCAAATCGAACCAAGATGCGTTACTGCTGGACTAAAAGATTCAGGTTTCCTTGTCTTTAAGGAATTTTGTGATGGCGAATCCTCTGCAGCAAGACCTCCCAGAGATACTATCTCGACTTGAGGAACACTACTTTGCTACAGCCTGCAGCCTTGTCCTCCTGAATGAATCTAAGCCCTAAAAATGTGCTAATTGCAAACAAAGAAATCTTGATGGTACAAAGATGCCAAACGTATACGGTCAACAAAGAACATTCCCTGAGCAACAAATTTGAATTTCTTCTGCTCTGAGTTTTCTCAAGGAAAACCAATGACTTTACCGGAGAAGTAGTCTTATGGCTAGCTGACCTAGTGGAACCCTTCTGGTCTATAGCCAACTGCCTTGACACATTGAAGACTTTGGGCTTCCATTTTTAAGACTACATCCTATGGTAAATCCTCTGACCGGGTTTAACCGGGTACCTGAATCTGACCAGTACTCTATTGTGATCGACCTCAAATCATGCCTAGGTCTCGGTGTTCTGTAACCAGTTTAACGCATTTGATGTTTAACACTTTTTAGTGTTATTTTTATTTAAAAATTCATAATTCTAGTCCCTTTTATTAGATTGCTATCTTTATGTTATTTTTATATTTATTAAAATCAATCATCAACTTTATTGTTCAAATTGAGTTTGGGAACTTTATTGTATTGTGATTTGACTTTATTAGTGTACACTTTGCACCTGAGTTAAACCCGTCTGCTCTATTTTATAGCTACTAGGGGATTGACCTTAGGTTAATTTAATGACTCTAATGATTCACCCTGACAAGGATTGTGGTTATTCCTGATGGCTTGTAGTCACACCATTTACTAAAAAACATTTCTTACAATGAGGCGCAGGATAGGCCAAAGATGGTGGACCTCAAGAGAGGCTTGAATTCTCAGGTTCTTTATGCAAATGATTATATATCCTTTTGTGAATTAAATGTGACATAAGCCCCTAAGGTCTTTCTCATCCAACTCCATTTTAAATAGGTCAAGTTGCCATCTTTAGACCACGAAGGCCACTATTGTAGACAATGGAGGTTTCTGCTTTAGATAATGGAGGTCACCATTTTTAGACAATGGAAATCACCATCTTTCTCTATTCATGCAGAATAATTGTCATGTTTGCTATTTGACACAGATGTTTTCTGACCTTATCTTTCCAACAACTGTGGAAATGTTAGGTCATTTGAATAATGGCAAATATATAACACCTGCTGCAACATCAGCCTGGGACGAGAGCAGTGCTTAATTTTGAAAAAAAAAAATACGTTCCAGGGATCTCATCAGAAGTCCGCTGCAGCTTGCACCACACATTGCCCCTGCCCCACTGCCGATGATAGTAACAACACAACCACCAGCCATCACACTCCTACAAGTGTGACAATTCTGACTATTTCAGGCCTACAAAGCTATAGGAATGGCTTGGTCAGCAGGAAATGGTCATTTTTTACTGTATTTTACATTAATATTTACCTGTTGCTATGGTCATCTCTCAGCACCGGAAATCACCGGCTCAAATTAAGCACTGGACACGTGTCTACTTATCACCATGTCAATGTCAAATAAGAAATAGTACAAAAATATAGCAAAAACAGTGCAGTCTGAATTGACATCCTCTCACCTTATATGTTCACAAGGAAACATCTAGGATTTACAACTTGATACACATAATCTATGTCACACATTCCCAAGTTTATGTCAGAAATTCCAATCTCTGATAACATTTAGGGCTATATTTATGACCCAGTTTGCATTGTGATTGCATCACATAATGTGGTACATGTGCGACACAAACCATAAATGAGATGTATGAAGCCATGGAAGGTCGCTTTGCATAACCCTGAGTGGCTTAATAAATCTGGAATAAAGCAAAGCAGCACAAATCACCGTGTGCCCTGGGAATCCATTCCATTGTTGTTGCGTGGGTGTTCCTAGGATTTTGAGGCAGTCCCAGATTTAACAGAATTGGTAAACCTCAGAGTGTACAAAAAGATAAGCATTCCCTGGGGAGGCGTAACAGGGATAAATATATTTATTTCTCCTTGTTACTTCCTCTTTCTATGTGTGCTGAATTCTACGTCAGACATAGATAGAGTAATATGCCTCTCAGCATTGTTGTTATGCTGGAAGGTTCCCTTCCTGCACAAAACAATCCTGAATGCAACAGAGGCACCTGTGCACCATGGTGCAAGGGTGTATGCATTATTGCTAAGCTTCCAAAAGGGCGCCAGTGCAAGGTTAAGGCAGAAATGCCCCCGTATTGACTTAAATACAGTGCATTCCTGCTCCAACCCTCCCCCACACACTAAACACAGTGCACAAGTCTGTGCAGTTATGGGATAGGGGTCTATACAGTGCAGAATATCCAGGATGGAGTTTCCTGTATTTGTACAGACTGAGACCGGAATGTGCGAAGGAAAAAGTCCATTATTGCTGATTAATCCCTTCAGTGCCCATGACGAGCTGGACTCGTCATGGGCTGCGGTGGCGCTGTGCCCATGACGAGTCCAGCTCGTCATGAACTCCGCCCGCTAATGCAAGGCGCGGCACTGGGCGGGGAAAGGGGCGGGCATGCAAGGGGTTAAAGGGTTTATAAATCTAGCCCTTAGTAAATAAGGACTGTCATTTGACCACTTGTCTGGAGAGGTCCTTCGCCCAGATTGTTGCATGAGATTATGCTAGAAGACAGTCTATCCTATGGTCAGTGCACTTCAAAGATGCTTCATATTACTGAGAGCTGATAAAGTCGAATCCCATAGAAAGGCTGCAGTGCATGTTTTCCCATCATAAGAAATAATGTCTTCAAGCTTCTACTGATAATGAAAGCTCTTGCATTCAACTAGGTATGCAGTGCGTCACTTCTCCCTAAGAAACTCTAAACTACAGATACTATGCTTTCCATGTTCTCTCAGGGCAGTGCATGGAAGTAGGCTTTTGGCTGTTAGGTTTAATAGGAAATTATTTCCGTGTTAGAAATGTTCATTTCATTCTGGTGGCTTACTACTTCTTGCTGTTTTTATGATACCCTGTATAGTTGTACTGAGAAACAGGTTATTCATGTCATAATAAATTCTTTTATTTGAAACTGTCTATTGTCCTTACTGCAGTGTGTGTGATATTGAGAATAACAAAATAGGTTTGTTTCTGTTACCACTGTGCCCCTGATCCCTTTATAGGGATTGTTAGTAACCAAAAGCAATGATTCTTCTTCAGCAATGGACTGAGTGGGGTTCTGCGGGGCTACAATAACCTATTTTTCACATTCAGCTCTAGTTCATTGAACCAAGTTCACTTGAGTCACCCGTGGGTGGAAAATCAAACCTTGTAAAACTATGCCAAAATCATAGTTACGTAACAGTTGGTGCCAACATGAAGCTCGTATATTATAGTTACTCCTTGAGTAGTTGGTGACTATTCACACACATGTGAACCATTATAATGTCAGTACAGAGATGTCCATAGCAATTGTGGTTACCTCCTACTGGGAATAAGGGAGCACCAATTTCCGTAGATTTGTCAAGTTTGACTCATAAATTGTTATTCCCCATTCAATGGATTTTCTAAGTCTTTTTTTCTGAATTTAATTGAATCTGTTCATTGTGCAACACCTATTGTGTCAGAGGAAAATGGCAGGGAAGCAGGTCAAAGCTCTAGGTGTCCCTAATGGAGGGTAAGTTACTTATATAATAGCTGCACAAGCGGCATAAGCCTTTGAAATTTTCACCCATGGGTGGAGCCGATCCTATCACCACTGCCTCAGGCCAGCTTCAAGCTAATACATCGGTAGACACACCAATAAACTATAGGGCTTACCAAGATTTGTAGATTCTCTGTGACCTACCTGGAACACCAGAACTGGTTTGCTGGTCAATTGCCACAAACACACAAATGTCTGTATGGGCTCCTGAGCAACGAAAGGGCTATGTGACTGGTCTTGGCTGGTTACTTTGAGCTCTAGACCTTGTAGCAGAACCTATGACTCCTACACAAGTACAAAGTATTAGTCCCAAACTAAGTATGATGAAATGGCCTCCCAGATTGCTCACCAGACCAATCAGTTAGAAGCAGTGTACCCATACACTATGCCCCAATACAAACATTGAATACTGACTATGTGTCTTCCTTTTGGGATGGTGCCACTCATAGAGGAATTTACTACCCAGGAAAGCATCTTTACATGCATTTTCACTAGCACACATGGCACACCTTCATCAACAGCTCTTCCTGATTTACTTAGGCAGGTGCAAAATCAACATGCAGCTGTACGAGCCTAGATTTAAGAATTAAGTTAATAGGGACCTTTTTTCCACAGTCACCTCTATCATTCAAAGTAATAGTAAGGGAGACGCTCTGGTTCTGGCTAAATGTCAGAGACTGGACCTGATTCCAGTTCAATATCATGACTATCATGAACAGGAAGTACTAAAGATAACTGAAGACGTTTATACCTCTTTGGGAAGAGATACTTTGGGTACTTGACCTGTTAAACCACACTTAAAAACTAAGGTTGGAATCAGGTAGAAGTGGTTACAGTTTAGGAGATCACAACTAGTACTTAAAAAGCTAAATGGTATCAGTATTCACTTTCAAGTTATTTTCAGGACACTAATGGTACAATAACAGAGATAGGGAACTGATCTAGGTATCAAAGAAAAGAGAACTACAGTAGGAAAGGTGAAGCAGGAAGTAAGAGTGATGTCAGCTCTAAGAGGGACATCAGTAAAGAAGAAAGTAGCAGGACATTCTAGGAAACATGCAAATTCAGCTATGGGTCCTCCTGTGAAACATGAGTTGGTTGAGATGCTTCTAGAAAGTACAGCAGAAGTCACAATAGTGTATCAAATGCTTCAGAGGTTTTTGGATGCAACCCAACTGATTATTTTGATGGAGCAAGGACTTGTTCATGTGAGACATGCTTATCTTACTTATTAACATGAATTATTAATTTTGTCTGTGAATAATCCTTGCACCTTACAGTTACATAAATAAGACAGAGAAGCTTGCCTATGTGTTTTCTAACCATTAATACGGATAGCGGACTAAAAGCGCGGCTCTAACAGGGAAAAGCTTTACTGTGCATGCGTCAATTACATCTACGTAATATGACATGTAACAAGCTTTGGAGGGAATTTCATACGCATGAGCAGAATACACTAACATGGCATCTTCCAGACCCACATGCATGGCACCTGCTTTGCTATTTTGAAAATGCTATGTTTACTAAGAGCTAATGCAGGGAAAGTATTAAATAAATAAAGGGGAATACAGTAGATGTAGGTGGTATACAGTGAAATCATTTATTTCTTGAATTAATATTTTCTCTTTTGACCTTTTATTAGTTCGGATTTTGGGCTATCTTGCCACAACCTGAGTGATTGAAAGAAAGCCTTCTGTGCATGTGTGACTGCTATTTCCCCTGGAAGAATGATCCCATGATTGGACCTCATCCAAGGCCATCGACCGCTAAACCCTGGGAAACTCGGATGTCAGTAGTGCAGTGGCTAAAGACATTTGAACATTATTGATAAAAATGTTTCAACTTTGAATAAACTTGGGTGGGAATAAAATAAAATGCATATCAATAAGGGGATGGGTTTGGGAATATTGGTGATAAGGATATGAGACATTTTGTGTATCGGTGTGTGTATGGCTTGAAACCAGTGATTAGTCAGATGATTCAACAGAATATGCTTTGCTGGCAGAGCAAAAGCATTGACGATATTTTAAAGTACGCCACATATTGTAGCGACGATATTGAAGCCAGACTTAAAAAGGTAAAAGAGAAGATGATGTGGGCACAAGTGAAATTAGCAGAACAGCAGGAATTAAAATTAAATGCAGAAACAGACAAAGGGTTGAATCAGGGAATGAATGGTGGTAAATTGAGAGGATGAATGAATAGAGAGGATGTAAAAAAGAAGTTTCCATGTCACGGATGCGGAAAGCTTGGACATTGGAGAAATGAGTGTCCGAATATTCAAAATATTAATGGGCTAAATCAAAATTTAAACCCACAGACGCAGACTGAAGGGGTATGAAAAACTCTGTGATTTCACATTATCTTTTGAAAAGTACTGACAGTGACTCAGATGATTGACGGTGCCTGAGAGGGGAGGAAGAGTAGTGCGTACTTGGTGCATCCTTGCCGGTAGATCAGTCAGGTCCATTCATTGATGGGAAAGTGGACGGTAATGATATCGCTTTTCTATTGGATACTGGTGCTACCCGTTCTACTGCGAGAACAACAGACATCCCAAACCTACCCGTCTCGGGAGATAGTATCCAAGTCGTTGGTGTTTCAAACCATCAAATTAAAACCCACTTAACAGGCCAATGGAGGTGCATATTGGTAACTTCAAGGATATGCATCGATTTATTGTTTGTGATTCTAGTCCTGTAAATTTGTTAGGTAGAGACCTGCTGTGCAAGATGAACTGCACAATATATTGTACACCGGATGGTGTTCTTTTCCAAACCCCTGATGAAGATATTATCTATAAGATAATGTTAGCGAAGCAAGGTACTGAAGTGAATGAAATGTTTTCTCTAATGACCTCAAATGAATTACCAGAAGAGTTAACTACACTGAACCCAGAGTTGTAGGACTTTACTGGAAAAGAAATTAGATTGATGGCAAATTTAGATCCCATGAAAGAAACTGTGAAAGAAGGTGCAGTCTATCCAAACACCCGACAACAGAAGATGAGTTCAAAAGTGAAAGCAGGAGTTGCTTTAGAAATTGAACGAAAGGTTGAACAAGGCATTTTAAAAGAAATAATGAGCAGCCTTTGTAATTGGCCCATCATAGGGATTAAAAACCCCAATGGAAAGTACAGAGTAGTGCAAGATCTATGGAACATAAATAAAATTGTAGTGCCTTGTTGTCCGGTAGTACCAAACCCTGCAGTGATTTCATATCAGATACCCTGGAATGCAGGCTGGTTTACAGTAATTGATTTATTTCATGCCTTTTTCTCTATTCCTTTGCATCCAGATAGTCAGTATCTGTTTGCCTTTAAGTTTCATGACCGTGTCTTGGCATGGTGCCGAGTTCCTCAAGGGTATACCGAGAGTCCCTCAATCTTTAACCAGATCTTAAAAAAGTGTCTAGAAACACTAGTCATGCCCCGAAAATCAGTCCTGGTGCAGTATATTGATGACCTGCTTGTCGCATCAAGGACTCGTGAGGACTGTGTTACTGACTCAATTGCATTGCTGAACCATTTGACAGAAGGAGGACACAAACTGTCTCCTGAAAAATTGCAATTTTGTAAACAAGGAGTAAAATACTTAGGCCATACATTAGAAAGAGGAGTCAGAAAAGTAACCACAGATTGAATAAAAATAATAAAACAAATGTCCCTACCTCACACTCGAAGAGAAATGAGAATGTTTCTGGAAGTAGTTGAATATTGTAGGCAATGGATTATGGGATTCTCCTTATTAGCAAAACCATTAATCCAAATGACCAGAAAATGCACAAATGACCCAATTGTTTGGACTGATGAATGCGTTGAAGCGTTTACGAGATTACGAGACTGTCTGTGTGAGGCCCCTGCTGCACTTTCAGTTTTGACCTAAAGACATGGATTGAGCAGACGTCCAGTAGCCTATTTTTCTGCTACTCTAGACCCTGTAGCTTCAGCTCTACCTGGATGCTTAAAGGCAGTTGCTGCTACCTAAATGAGCCTAGAAAAAAGTGAACCCATTGTGATGGGACATACTGTCAAAGTTTTCATCCCACATTCAGTAGAAATTCTTCTAACCAGATCTCGAACTCAGCACCTTACTCCCAGTCAGATGACTAAGTATGAAAGAGTGATTCTGGGAGCAGAAACCGTGACAGTAGCGAGATGGTCAGTATTAGAACCCCACAACTTTACTGCCAGATCCCACCTGTGAAGAGGTGATTGATGAGATATATCATGATTACTTGGATGAGACAAAGCTATTTACAAAGCCGCGGCCTGACATTGGAGAAGAGCCCCTGAAAGACCCAGATCACTAGCTGTTTGTAGATGGCTCGTGCCTGAGAATTGAGGGAGGAGGACTTAATGCTGCCTATGCAGTTTGTAAAATTTCAGGTGTAGTTGAAGCATCCAATTTACCAGGAGTAAAGTCTGCACAAGTAGTTGAATTGATGGCTTTGATTAAAGCATGCATATTTGGGAGGTAATTGGAGGATAACCATATTTACTGACAGTCAATATGGTTTTGGAATTGTGCACAACTATGGACAGATTTGGCTGCAGAGGGGATTTCTGACTTCTTCAGGAACTCCAATAAGAAATGGGAAAATTGTGAAAGAGCTATTGGAAGCAATTGAGTTGCCAAAAGAAGTAGCAGTGGTCAAGTGTGCTGCTCACCAGTCAGGGAATGACTATGTGACAGCCGGTAACTGATATGCTGACCAAATTGCTAAATATTGTGCAAAAATTAGTATGGGACTGCATTGAAAATTGAAACAAGTGAAAACAGATGCCAACTTATGTTTTTCTCAGCTCCAAAAACATGGGAAGAGGTGAGGCAATTACAGGAAGTTGAGGTAAGCAAAAAGGAAATCTCGTTAAGGGCATGTTGCACCAGAAGAACAGAAGATGAGGTGTGGGTGTACCCTGATGGTAGACTAGTTATGCCAGACTGCTTACTTTCACCAATGGCCTCATTGTATCATGGTGACACACATGTAGGCAGGGATGCCATGATTAGACTTTTCAGACAAAATTGGTATAAATCGATGTATCTGGACTTTGTAAATAAAGGGAAGATCTGCATTCATAGGTTAAAGACAAATTACAATAACATATTTATTGGATCCAGTGAATGTGAACATAACTTCCTAATTTTGGGAGGTTGCGAACTAAAAGGGGGAACTGATTCTATATATCCTGGGATTTATTATGTGTGTGGGAATAATTCAAATTTTAAGGTACCCGCACAGTGCTATGGAAGCTGCTATCAGGGGATTGTATTTCCGAAAATCTACCATATAAAAAGAATCACTGGAAGCAATGAAAACTCTAATGGACTAACACAAACAAAGAGGGATACTTTTTCAGAAATTGTAGGTGATATATTTAGTGCATTAATACCTTCAGTGGGAGTCATACTACATTCACATAGAATTTGTCAATTATCAACTGTAGTTGATCGTCTATCAACTGATACTGCTGGAAGTTTCTTGATGATCAATACAGAAATGGTTGTGATCAGATCATTGGTTTTACAAAATCATCTTGCACTTGACATCCTATTAGCAATTTTTTTTTTTTCAATTTTTTATTTATTATGTTTTGGCACTCCGAAGAGGGCCACATAAACAAAATACAAAGTACACAAATATAGATACATATTCCCAAAGAAAAATAACAATTACGACGCTCTCCGCTGAAAAAGACAGATTACGACACAAACCTCCATATTTCATCAATAAATAGCTAAAAAACCTTTAAAAAAGTTAAAAATATTGAAGCAAAACATTTCATTTGGAGGAGTATATAAAGCCTGCAGAAATGAGTTCATATCCAAAATACCCAATTGCAAACATATTGATCTTAACCACTTTAGGCGAAGTGGACGCAATACTGGGCATATAAACAATACATGATTACGATTCTGTACAGACATATTACATAAGTTACATAAAGGAGAGGACCCATACCATTTTGCCAAAAGAGTATTAAGTGGCAATAGGTCCTGCCCCAAGAGGAACCAAAATCTCCGAATACCATGAGGTAAATTCCAGATAACATAAGGTTGGACAAACTTCCTTAGATATGTATTAGTCAGAAGAACACCTCCCTTCTTAGCTACCATGGACTTTTTGTCCAACATAAAACAAAGAGTCCAGGAAGCCTGTTTCAGAAGAGATTTTAGCTGGGAGGGAGAAATAAGTAAAATAGTGCTCTCATCTAATTCCAGAAGAGCCACAGCCTTTCTGAAGTTTTTAACAATTTGGGAGAACTCTTTAAAACTTCCCAACAATTCCCCCTTGAGAAGGGCTCTCAGAGTCCCCATTTCACCTCTAGCGAGGCTGGCGACCCATCGTATTAAGGCAGATAGGCCCTGCACCCAGCTGCTACGAAGACCGAACTCAAGTCTACAGGAAGCTACAGAACAAGCAGAATTAAGAGAGGTTATAGACCTTAATAATTTTCCTTCGACCGTCTGTAGAAAACCCCAATGCTTTAAATCGACCACTTATATTCCATACAGGAGAGTTGATGGAATTTTTGCCCTATAAACCTCAAGTAAACATGCATAGTGTCTTCTCCCTGTAGCGGAATAAAGAGCACTCAAACTTTTACCTTGGGACAGGGCTTTACGAGAATTATTATCGATATGAGGTTTCTCACTCAGGTTTGAAGAAATAATTTTTCCTAAAAAGGTATATGTTTTAACCACCTCCAATTTCTGACCACCGACAGACCAGCCAAAATTCTCAGATTTAGATTTTTTTCTCCCTGTAATGCACATAATTTTACTTTTTGTGGCATTTATCCTCATGAAGTGGGTCTCTGCAAAATGATGTAAAGCCTGCAGACGATTAGCTAAACCTTTAGGAGTTAAATCTAGGATAAGAATATCGTCTGCATATAAAAGGCAGGAGATAGAAGAGCCTCCCACTACCGGGGCTATGCCAACACAAGATGCAAGTGAAGCTGGAAGCTCAGCAATATACAGGGAGAACAGTAATGGTGCCAGAAGACAGCCCTGTTTTAATCCATTAATAGATGGTATAGCCCGTGATAAGCCCCTTTCTCCACCCTGTAGCACTCGACACCAAGTGTCTATATGTAAGGATCGAACTAGGTCTAATAGAAGTGGGGGCATACCCAAAAATGCTAACTTTCTCCACAGCAAAAGACGATCTACTTTGTCAAATGCTGTGGAGAAATCAATAAAAGCCGCATACACTCCTCCTCCCCGAACTCTTACGTATTTATCCAAAATAACCTGCAGGGCTGTAAGGTTATCCAAAGTACCATGCCCCTTACGGAAACCAGTTTGTTCGAGGGGTAATATCTGATTCACCTCAACCCAATCAGTAATTAGTGATAGGAGACATTTGGAGAAAACTTTTCCGATAGCATCAAGAAGGGTTATTTGGCGATAGTTCATTGGTTTATCCCTATCGCCTTTCTTGAATAAAGGAACCAAAATGCTCTCTTTCCAAGAAGAAGGCACCGTTCTACTACGGAAACACGCTCTAAATAAAGGAAAAAGTATCTTGCTCCATGAAACAGGGTCTAACTTCAATATCGAGATGGGAAGTTCGTCAGGCCCCATTGCTCCAGAGGAATGCATATCTTTAATAGCCATTTCAATGGTTTTCTCTGAAGGTGCTTCAATGGAAAACTCAACGTCTCGAATGGCTCTAAATGGCAGCTCACTTCCCAACACTGCGCCGTTCCCAGGATATAGATTGGAAATGATGGAGATCCATGACGATTCAGCAATAGGAATAGGGAGAGGACTAACTCTGACTCCACAACCCTCACCAATAAGGGACCAAAATTTTCTGACTTTGCCATGAGCAACAGCCTCCCGTAAACTTATCCAAAGAGAGTCCTCTTTTTCTCTTTTAAGTTTCTTCCTAATTCTGCTTCTCCTTCTTTTTAACAGATATATTTTGTTTTTTATTTCAATGGAACTGCACAGGAATTGCTCCCCTACTAATCTATTTATTTCCTTATTTAAAGGGATAATTGAACTAGGAACTTGGATCCTTTTTACTGAAGAGGTGGATCTTTTAGCAGCACGAATAACCTTCTTCATAAAATTCTCAAAATAAATCAATTCAAAACCCTGCCAGTCATTCAATTCTAAAACAGTTTTGCCTAAAATACACTCCAGGCCCTTCTTAGCTTTAAAATTCCAAAAACATCTTCCAGAGTCCTTATGAAAATTAACTATATCACTATTAAGGGACCATGAATCAGAATTTGGAAAAAATAGAGAAAAGTTTATAGTAATCACATTATGGTCACTAAAAGATGTCGGTGAAACCACCAAATCTTTCACTATAGAAAAAATATCATAGTCTGTGATACATAGTCCAGAATTGACTGGCTTTGAGAGGTTCTATGAGTGTATTTTGCAGGGACATCAGAAGGGAGTCTACCGTTCACTATTAGCCCCTCAGCTGCAGAAAGTTCTTCCAGCAACAATTTCCCTCTCTTATTAGTTTTAATATTATTGGGGAAGAGAATCTGCGGAATATAACATGCTTCTTCTTTGCATTTGTTGCTAAATAACTCTAAACTAGAGTTAGAAACTTTACAATTAAAGGCGCCTACTAACAACACAGGGGGAGGCGGTTCTACCTCTTTAATCTGTTTGATATATAAAAAAACTTGCTTCAATAAAGGATTAAAACATTCATCCGGGGGAATATATACATTTATTATTACCAAAGAATTGTTGTTTCCCCTACTAATAGAAGGGCGAAGGGTAACCGCCTGGAAAAGGTTACTTGGGTCGACATAATGGGTAAAATTCCATTTTAACCTATTCGACAAAAGGCACGCAATTCCCCCTTTTGCGTGCCCTTTCTTTGAAGGCGAGGCCATTGCCTCAAGAACAAAATAATCTCTCCCTCCGCACAAACTGCTGACACACCAAGTCTCTTGGATGCAAATAATGCTAGCTTTCAAGGAAAATAAGTATTGTAATTTCTCAGGACTATTGTTTATCCCGGCAGCATTCCAAGAGATAACTTTTAAATTATTGCTAAAGGTGTCGAAAGAGCTTAGGATTGTCTAAAGATTTAGTAGCCAAAACACCAGGCAACCAGTTCCACAGTAGATTATCTTCTATTGGGGGAATATTCTGGATTAACGGAGCAGGCTTTACTTGCGTCACCAGACGTATATTTTTCGAGACCGAAATCTTTAAATCATCAGTTAAGGGAGGGAGACTATCTTGGACAATGCCCTGCTGAGAGAGTCTATTATAAGGAAAACTATTTCTCTCAAAGGACAAAACAGGTAATACGTCAATTCCCCTACACTGAAAACTCTCGGCCTGTTGCAAAATAAGATTAACTATAAGTTTAGAATAAAACTTTACCCTAATAGAGGGTGCGGCGACTGTTCCTGATATAGGGCCTCATGTAGGTCGCCAAATACCGGTCGGTAACAGCCGATTTTCGGTAATTATACCGTTACCGACCGGTATTTTGGCTTTTGGTATGTAGGGGGATCATTTTTGAATTCGGTAATTTACCGAATCGGTAAAATTACCGAATCGGTAATTTTACCGATTCGGTAAATTCCGAATACAAAAATGAGATGTAGGGGGAGTGTGTGGGTGATGTTTTGAGTCGGTATTTACCACCAACTAATAGTTGGTGGTAAATAATTAATGGATGTGTGTAAGCATTTTGAAGCGCTTAGCAGTGTGCAATGTGGCAGACATACATGCCCTTAGGGCATGTATGTGTGCCACATGTGCACACATGGCCGAATCAGGGGTGCAACAGGGTGTCAATGTGACACCCTGCCACCCTTGCATGTTCTCCACCATTACCGAATCGGTATTTACCGATTCGGTAATGAGGCATACCTTCCCCTCAATGGGAAGATATGCCTCATTACCGAATCGGTAAATACCGATTCAGTAATTACCGAATTGTAACGAATCGGTAAAAATTACCGACTCATTACCTACATACGAGTTACCACTTCTTAAATACCGATTCGGTAACGTTCGGTATTTAAGAAGTGGTAACTGGTATGCTACCTACATGAGGCCCATAGTGACTAGATCAATATCGTTAGATTGAATTAATTTTAAGCTCTCTATATCCTTAAAATACTTAAGTAGCCATGCTCTATTCAAAAGTAAATCTGAATCAAATAACGATAAAAAGTCCACAGTCAATGTGTCTACAAAGATTTCTGATATTTTTGTAGGCAGATAATAAGGCCATACCGCACCACCACCCGGGGCAAGGAAAGCATGGGCGGAAGGATCAAGAGATACAGGCAACGAAGGGACCAACCCGGGCAACTCTACCACTAAGGGAGGAATTGCCAACCCTCCTACATCCAATGGGGTGCCATTCCCAGGAGAGACTGGACAATCAGGGGAGATTTCTATGCCCGATACTGAAGGCTTCAAAATGTCATGAGAATGAGTGGCCACCTCCCTACCCACAGATTCTCCAGAAATATGGGCCTTGGTATCTGAAACCTGAGAATCCTCAAACATTATTTGTCTCTGCCTTTTCTTCCTATATTTACGGATTGGTTTCATCTTTTTTCCTATGTTCTTTCTTTGTTTTCTAGTTTTTCCTTTTTCAACCACCCCTAGCCCCTTCATTTCAGGCACAATAATAGAAAATAGCTCTTTTTCAGCTTTTGAAATGACGACCTCTACACTTTCTTCTTCAATTTCAGGGTCGAAAATCTTTACACAATTAGATAGGGGTAATTTGGAAGCTAAAGAGGGCTTATTTTTAGGGGTAGCCACGAGATTATTTTGAGCTGAATTTGCATTTACAGTTAAGTGATCGCCACCTAACTTATGCTCTTGCAGACCTACTTTAGAGACTAAATCAGGAACCTTTTCCGGAAGTTTTAACAATAAAACATTTAATATCTGAGTAACTGATTCCAGAATACAGTCAGAGCATCCCACAAATTTACTCAATAACTGTAAGATGGAATCCAACAAATGTTCCAATGCAATCAAGGATTCAGAAATCGGTTTTTCCACTTTATGATAACCAGGAAGTCCCATATGACCAATGCCAGATAAATTAAGGAGTGGGCTCTTGGAAATATTATACTGAGAAAAAATATCTGGCGATTTTAAGGAAGGGGTACTACTATAGAGCAGAAGACCAGAGGGAGTAGCACCAATCGGGGATTTAAAGGCTTCAGGTAATTTCAAAGAACCATCGGCTAAGTATCGACCACAAAGCTCCAGGTCAATACTAGCCAGCTGAGATTCTTCTTTACTGTCCACCTTTAGTTGTGAACCTCCCATAGGATCAATGGGTAATAACCCTTTATGAATAGCAGACCCATTATTTTGTTGCCCAAACTCAGAATTAAGAAAAACACCCTTATTGTCACCAGACGTATCAGGGGGCACTGGGCAAGATTTTTCAGTAACTAAAGAATCCGCATAATCTTTATTCCCCACATAAGGGACCTTCTTCTCCCATAGATGTGGCAACTGGCATTGACCCTTTAATACCAGATTACTGGCGGGTTTGTTAGTAAGGGGGTTGGATCTTGACAACGTGCAAGCCCTTCCCCCTAATAATCTCCCCGAGCGTAGCTTTTTTGCCGACATCCTTGTACGTGAGGAACAGGAAACAAACCGTAACCCCGAATGAGTGGGATTAATAGTAATTTAAACAATAAATAATTAAAAATTTGGAGGTGCGTTACGCAAAATACCTAATCGTTGGGAGGATGTTCACGCCGTGATTATACAATACAATAAACATGTAACACTAAATACAACATAAATTTAAAATTATACATTAAATATAAATCAATGAGCCCAGCCCAGCCTACTTCAGCCACTGAGGGCCACAGAGGGCCCGCCCTTTGCCCGGGCTCATCCCGGCGCCAACCCGCGCGAGATCCCGCGTCGCGGGGACTGACTGTTATTTTATGCGCCTCTGTGTGCTAAGCTGCTGACGATGGCGGGTTTCCCCCGTTAAGGATCCTGGGGACTGTAGTCCCGCTGCACACAGCGGCCGCGAGGATTATAACTGCGGCAGCGGCAGGGGGACGACGATAACTGCAGACAGCAGCATGGGTCCAGGAGCTCGAAAAGAAGCACAACCAGGGCACAGGTAAAGTAGGTTCATAAATATCCACAGCAAGCAGAGCTGTATACCTCTCAGCAGAACCAGTAAATGGCAGGTACACAAATACACTGAAAAGTCTTAGTGTGCCAGCCAACTGATGATTCGAAGTGATGCAGGGCTACAGGGCTTGTGGTTTTAAGTTTAGTTGTATGATTATATGGGCCGCAGGTACAGTGCAGACGTTCAGACGTATATGGCATACGAAAGAGAGAACAAAGGAGAAAAAGGACTCACAAATGAATCACGAGCAGCTGGCCAGTCTGCTTGCTTTCACCACAGCAGTCAGTAGTCAAAGACCATGTCAAGCCCTTCCGGTCAATACCGAATGGGCTCCGTAGATGTGACCACAGCCGCTGCTGCTCACAGCCTGACTCACAGTCTGGCCCAGCTCGCAGGCCACGGCTGGCTGTAGACGCCTGATGTAACGGGTGTAAAACGCCGTCTCTATCCGCTGGGCTGGCTGGCTGGCTGGCGGTCTGACGGCTCCGACCGGTGCTTGATAAGCGTTTGATAAGCGGCTGGAAGGTAAAAACGCCCGATATTACTTGGCTGATTTTTAGCGATTCTCGGTGCCCTCGCTGCTCCTTGCTGTCTCCTTCACTGCTGGTACTCAGCGCTCGAACGCTCGAACGCTCAACGGCTCGGATGACTGGCGTATTAGCAAAAGAGGGCGGAGTCAGTGGAATGTTGAAAGTTCAACATTGTTGCATTCCTGACAAAAGTAAAGAAATTAAAGGGTACATAAAGAATATTACAAACTGTCATTAAATTTTGAAACCACTGGAGGTTGACAGTGTGTGGGAGAGAATAACAAAAAGTGTAACTTCAATAGGGACTTGGTTTACTAATGCAGCGAAAAGTCTTTTTGGGCAAATAATTCTGCCCTTAGTAGGTGTGACAATAATGGCATTAACAATAATGATTTGGTGTAAGTGCTGGAGAAGAAGAAGAAAGTATAAAATAAATGAAAAAGGAAGACAAAGAAAGAGGGAAAATGATAAATTTGAGATGGAAGAAATTAAAGGCAAGCTTTATTAAGACATATCATATTTCGAGAATATTGAGAAAGAAAAGAAAGTGAAAATGGAATTGGAATTGGAGCTTAGAGAGTACTGAAAGTTAGCATCTGTTTTAGGGTGGGTAGTTTATATTGGCATGAGATGCCATCAGATAGGGGATTGATGGAGCAAGGATTCGTTCATGTGAGACTTGCTCGTCTTCAATTCACTCGTTTAACTTATTAACATGAATTATTAATTTTGTCTGTGATTAATCCTTGCACCCTACAGTTACATAAATAAGACAGAGAAGCTTGCCTATGTGTTTTCTAACCATTAATACGGATAGCAGTCAAAAAGCGCGGCTCTAACAGGGAAACACTTTAATGCACATGCGTCAATTACATCTACGTAATATGACGTTTAACAAGCTTTGGAGGGAGTTTCTTGCACATGAGCAGCATACACAAACATGGCGTCCTCAAGACCCACATGCATGGCACCTGCTTTGCTATTTAGAAAACGCTTTGTTAACTAAGAGCAAATGCAGGGAAAGTATTAAATAAATAGAGGGGAATAGAGTAGATGTAGGTGGTATACAGTGAAATCATTTATTTCTTGAATTAATATTTTCTCTTTTGACCATTTATTAGTTCGTATTTCGGCCTTCTTGCCACAACCCGAGTGATTGAAAGAAAGCCTTCTGCGCATGTGTGACCGCTATTTCCCCTGGAAGAATGATCCCATGATTGGACCTCATGCAAGGCCATCGACCGCTAAACCTTGGGAAACTCGGATGTCAGAAGTGCAGTGGCTAAAGACATATGGACATTATTGATAAAAATGTTTCAACTTTGAATAAAATCGGTGGGAATTAAATAAAATGCATATTAATAAGGGGATGGGTTAAAGTGCCATGCCATCATGGTGTGATGACCAAACACCCTTTGCCTGTCCAATCAGAATTCGTATTTTCATGATATTGCAAATTTAGGGGCTGGTACATGAATCCCAAAAGGTATAACTAAGGTAGTTTAGTTAGTTGGGTGTGCATGGTCCTTAGAGAATGCTGAGAGGGAAGATGCTGTCGGAGTTATTAATATTGCTGAGATGCTGAAGAAAATTTTATAGAAAATTACCGAGCTAAAGCAATTGATTAGAAATAGGGGTTGGCGGAATTTGCGAAATTAATTTTCGCAAATTATCACGAAAATGTTTAAAATTATCGCAAACAAGCGGAAATATCGCGAAGACGCGGAAGTTTTTTTCCGGCATGTTCGTGAGATTTTCTGCATGGTTGCGGGTCGCCAACTTACCCATGTGGCTGCTTGCGGGCGCGGCCATCTTGTTTTGAGTTGTCTCGCGGTGCATGATCGCGAGAAGAAAGATGTGATTGCGCGACGCATGACGTCACTGCGCGCGCGAACTGTCGCGATACAGCGCAAATGGCTAAAAACAATACAACATCTCATGGAGAACGCGACCGGATCAAGAAAACTTGTCGGCGAACGCAGGGATTCAGGTAAGGCGATCGCGCGCGCGCGAGCATGTATTATTTTACAGCGCGAGCAAGAAACAAATTATCGCCAAGCTGCGCAAACCGGAATTTTTGACATTTTCGCGCTCTCCGCGGAACGCGGAAATGTCAAATTATCGCAATTTCCGCGAACGGAACGAAATTTTCGCCCAGGCCTAATTAGAAAGAAGATCACGAAAGAATCTCGAGGAGGAAGAGAGTGTCAGAGAGGGGTGTGAGGTGTTCGGCGGTCTAGAAAGGTTCACTATCCTGTCCTGATTCCTGTCCTGAAGTCTTTGTCTCTGAACTTTCCCGGGGACCCTTACCAGCCCTTTGGCCAGGGGATTAGTCTTCACACCATCTGTGGTAACTAAAATGTGTATATTTTTCTAATATACTGCTGTCTCTATTCTCTCCTTTCTGAGCAACGTCAATCTATTGAAGTTGTGAGACTATTTGAATTGATTGGATGTTCTTCCCTAATGATTGATGGTGTCTGTGTTGTATTTGAATGGTTCACTCACATTTAAACTTTAGATAAAGGTTTTGAAAACTTCCTGAGTCTCTGGGTATTATTATAGATGAATTATCTGCAAGATAGGTTAAGTGCATCGTCACCATCAACTTGTTCCAACTAATTTGGTTCATAGACCAAATGGAAAGAACTTATTGATCAGTGATATTAATTAGGAAGAAATGTGAATTATTGTAGTACTGATCAATCTATGGAATTAACAAACAAACCACCCAGCTGCTAACCAGGTGACTCCGAGTGTAAGTGTGTTTGATGGGCCCAGGTGTATATATGGTATTGGAGTGTTTGTTGTTAGTGCCTCTGTGGAAATATGGATTTTCCTGGTCAGTTATGTCCCCTATCTTGGACCCCAACGGTTTCATGTATGAATCACAAGTACATGTATGTTCCCTCCAGTTCCAGTTATGAAGACGCAAACACATGTGCGTCCACCGTCAACATGTCCTCTGTCAGATCCACCATGAATAGGCCGGATATTCCATTCCTAAGTATGAAAGGCCACCGGCTTTATATGGTTCACTTATGCCATTTTACAGTCCAGGCAAGTAGGCCCTGATTCTGTCATCAAACTCTTCTTGCCTTCTGCCTCTGAAAGCTCCAGTCTGAGCCTGCATCTGTGACCATGAACTTTGTCTCATTCTCTGCGCGGCTCACGAAGCCTGACATCAGCCTATTCTCTGCCAAGAACTGTATTTCACCTTCGAATTATCTGCTTCCCCCTCAGCCGATGCATTCCTGCCTAGTAGTTTAAGTAAACATTCTTTCCAGTTACCGAGCAAAAGGCCCGACTTCTCTGTCTTTATGCAAGTAATTCATAGTCCTGTTACCATGGAATATTCCTACCCCCTCGCATTTAGTGTAGACACTTAGACGCTTGTACACGCACTCACAGTCAGTATAGAATAGATTTTGTCCGAGAGCCCTTCCCTTGTGGATAACATAGTTCTTTAAACATAGGATGTTAGATATGATTTGGGATTAGGTTGACTTGACCCCCCAGACTTTTTGTCTCCACATGTAGAGCTAAATGTCAAGTCCCCTTCACCCTCTAGTTCCGCGTCAATCACACGTCATGCTGCTGCGCGCGCATCTCTGCCAAGTATTTCTGCTGACATTGCGAAATCATCTCCAGGTATCCACCCACACATGACAAATTACCCATTATCATCAAGTGGACGCCCACATGGACGCCCACGTTCACGCCTACTTACACGCCCACATGCTCTTATCTCATTCTCTCTTGCTCTTTTGCTTACGTACAATTGAGAAATGTATATATACTGTACTCTGTGAATAATGTTTGGAGAATATTGAGAATACTTTTGAGCCCCTTTCCAGATCCAATTTTGGTGATGGAAATATTCTCCCTTTGACTCGAGTTATTGGAATAAATCCCTTTATGAATCTGATACCACAGACTCAGCCTCTTGCTTTATGCATGATCTTATTTATATACTTAAAAGTCTGAGAGCGTAATATTTTATTTACCACATAATGGCGCCCGAACAGTTTAATCTCTTTCCCCACACGCCGGAGATGAAGGTCCAGTTTTGCCCCCTTCCATAGCCGTGATGGACTTCAAGCGCGCACGTCGCGGGTCTTCCCGCCAACTCCCTCAGGCCAATGAAGGGGACAGACTGCGATCAGGCATCCATACGAGGCGGTGAGGAACGCAGATTGTCCTACCCAGAGCCCACCTGCGAGAGAGCTGTGTCCGAGGTATACAGAGGCCCACCAGATTCCGAAGTTCTGAAGTATCCAGGTCACGAGTCGGGTCCAGTCCAGTCCAGTCCGGTCCAGTCCAGTTCAGTCAAGTTTCTGAGGCCTTCCGTTTCCGAAGCTACCCGGTGAGTACCATTGCTGGGGAGGCATTTCTGACGTGCACATAGGTTGTGCCGGTCAAGACGGGTTTGGGTACACAAATCCGGTCTGCACTGTTTCAGCAGTGTATATGTACTGTTTAGCAGTATATCAAGTATTCCGAAGTATCTAGTTATTGTCGAGAATTATGCTTGGTGATTTAGTTTTGCAGACGATCATCATTGTTGTTCATTTAAATGTTAAATGTTTAAACGTCCTGCATATTGTGGTATGAATGACTGTTCATTATTGTGTTTTTTGTATTAGGTGTGTTCAAGATTAAGTATCAGATCAGTTGTCAATATGCCGCTCTTTTCGAAATTAAGACAGATCACAACTAGAAAAGGGGTACTCGAAGAAGCTGTTACTATTCCTCCTAGGGACACTCCAGGGCACTTCCTGTATCACAAACATGGCTTAGACGCCATACTATTTCTTGATTTATGGGTGGACTACACCAAAGAATTATCAGAAAGTCACAGGTGGCCCGCAGCTGGGACCTGGGATGCAGATTGCATCGTGAAAGTAGAGGAAGAATTATGGAAAAGGAAAGCTAGATAATAACAGAAAGACGCCATTGATTTATGGCGAAAAGAATCGTATAGACGTACGGAAAAAGCACGTAGACAGGAAGAGAAGAGTAAGGAGAATTCAAATAAAGTTCGAGAAAATATGTTAGTTGAGGAAGGTATCCGAGTAAAAGCAGAACAAGTAGATGGACAACGAAACACTCTTATGAAAGAGTAATTTTTGAAAAGTTTAGCTTGAAAAAAAAAAAAAAAAAAAAGAATTGTGGGTATTTCGAATTTGCAAATTGTTCAAGAATACAGGTTTGTGTTCTTGGTGGTCCAGTGAGCCAATGTGATGGGTCAAGTCGGTGAGATTATGACCCCCTGAGTGCAAATTGTATGTAAAAATAATTTTTCAATTGAGCGAATTATTGCAGTTTTTATGGAATTGAGTAGTCTTTTTGTCTTTGACAGCTTCAGAGTGAGGAGAAGGTGGGGGCTGTGTAGAGCAGTATGTGATACAGAAATCGGAGACAGATTCTGACCTTGTAGCCAGTGTAGGTGGGGGCCGGTGAGAGGAGCAGAACAGAGGCACTGCTTAGAAAGCTTCTCTGACATCGCATCTGTGTAATGCCTGCAGCCGGAACAACAAAAAAAAGTTGGCTGGCAGCCCAGGCTCAGGCCGCGCTGAGGGGCTATTTTTAACTTCTCTGATAAGACAGGGCAGCTGAGAAATGTAAGTCGAGAAAGATTCCCTTGTTCTATACTGTGCAAAACGAGTGCCCCGAGGAAATGTCTATGGAGAAGATTTGTTTTATTTTTTAGAAAATGCTATATTGCTTCTGGCCAGAAAGTAAAATGTTGCTCTTGCTTGGAATTTTAGGGGCTATGTGCCTATATAAAAACGATTTTCAAATTCAGACATTTTTGAATTGTGGCCACAAGCTGCCACCAGTTGCATTGGATAAATGATCCAGTGGTTAAAAGTCTGTGAGGAGAGATGAGAGGTGCGTCTTCGTCTGGGACATTAGGGTACATTGTGTTGACGAAGATGCATAGCTCATTTTTATAAAAGAAAACAAACAGGTTCGTGTGTTCTTCGTTTTTGATTATTATTGCTGATTCTGTTTTTATAAAAGAAAACAAACAGGTTCGTGTGTTCTTCGTTTTTGATTATTATTGCTGATTCTGTGTGTCAGACTTGACACGGTGATTTCAGATGGGGGTATATAGGGCAGGTAAATGAATTATTGATTATAAGCCTGACAAATTAAGCAGGCCAGAATGTTCGCCTCTGAGCTGTAGGTACTGTAATTGCGCATCGCTGCTCATTTATATATGTTAGTGCAATTGTCTATGCTTTCTGTGCTTGGAATACTGATGGCTTGGCATATGTATTTTATATATGTTTTGTTTTTGTGTTGTATTGACCAGTCTGTTTAGCGTTTAATACCAAGTTCTCCTGTGCAAGTACAGAGATAGTCGTGACGACGGCGATCTTTGCACAGCGCTTGGCTGGAACTTGTTCACAATTACTAAATTTCACAGACGTGATATTACCTTTATCATGCTGTCAAAATAGCAGACAACACGTTATCAGTGTATGTCTAATTGGTGTTGGAGATGAATGAAATAAAAGGAAAAATTATGCAAGACTAAAATATTTTTCACATGACTGCCTTTCTCTTATAGACAGGCAGCCTCGGTCATATGTTTCCAGACTGGACATTAAGGAACAATTATGATCTGTGCACTCGCATCTTAACTCTTGAAAGGCCTGTTTTAAATAAGGACTGCCACCACAGAGTGACAAATGAGGCTCGGTATTTAGGGTAATGAGAAAATATCTGACAGGATTTCCTTTTTAAAGTTTGCTCTAGTAAGCTCATTCTTGTAAGTGGTGGCCCCAAAAGTTGACTTGTTTTTAAATTAGGCTGTTTATTGTATAGGTGGAAATTATTGCAGAATTACTGATTTTTTTTTTAGCAGATGAATTATTTATTATCAACTTTAACAACTGTTCTTAAACTTGGTTTTCCGAATATTTAGGTAATTTAGCATTCCTATTAGGGCCTACTAGCATTAATATTGACTTCAGGTTGGTGTAGGTTCATGTAATAGGGACATTTGCATATGAGATGTCATTTGGCTAGCTTATGAGCTAACACAATGAGGTTTGTACATTAATTTGAAGGATTTCTCGCCGTTTCAAATACGCTGTGTATCCCCTATAATTTTGCTTACGCCCAGTAGCTACACACAGGGATTAATAGTGTTGACAAGACACAGGGTTTGATAGTGTTTGACAGCAGTGAAATCTGTTTCAGATTTCCTCCTGTCAAAAAGGGGGGGAAGGAGGAGAATATTGGCTTTCTGCTGGCCCCTGAGGAGGTTCGCTTCCCGCTAGCCCCTTAAGAAATTAAGCCCCTTAGAAATTAGCCCCCTTAGAAATTAAGTCGAGGAAATAGGTATGGTGCTTTCCCCTTTTTCTCATGTTTTATTGTGATCTTTCAGGGGAATTAGTTGTGGGCACCGGAACGTATTCAATTGATTTCTGGTTTTTCCCAGCCCAAGACACAAAAAGACTAAAGTCCTCAAGAACACACTGTGGCATTTGAAGAATTAAAGAGAGCTTTATGTCAAGCACCAGTTTTAGCAAACCCTGATTACAACAAATCGTTTATGCTTTTTGTGACAGAGCGGGATGGAACAGCACTATCTGTCCTAACACAAGATCATGCAGGAAAACACGAGCCCTGTGCTTATTTTTCTAGTACATTAGACCCAGTAGCACAGGCTTTGCCTGCATGCCTAAAATCAGTTGCAGCAACGGCCTTAGCCATAAGACAAAGTGACTTGATAGTGCTGGGCCACCCTCTGACAGTACAAGTACCACACGCAGTAGAGGTTCTCTTGAACCGGACACAAACACAACACCTGACTGTAGCTAGACTGACAGGCTATGAGCCAACGTTATTTCAACCACACATAGAGATCAGACGATGCAACATACTGAATCCTGCTACCCTTTTGCCCTCCAGTACAGAAAGCGTTTCACCACACGACTGTGTTGAAGTAATACATACCGTGACTAAACAAAGACAAGACTTGACAGACATTGCACTCCCAGACCCCGACCTAACACTATAAGTTGACGGCTCATGCATGAGGACAGGGGCGGGAGAATTAGTGGCAGCATATGCAGTGACTACTGATACTGTAATAATAGAGACTAAAAGAATAGACATATTGTCAGCACAAGCAGCAGAGCTCATCGCCCTGACACAAGCGTGCATAAGAGCTAAGCACCTGAGAGTAAACATTTACACCGATTCTCTGGCGAGAAAGAGGTTTCTTGACCTCTCATGGGGCCAAGATACAGCATGGCCCCCATATTCAAGCCCTACTGGAAGCAATACATTTACCAACAGCCATAGCTATCCTAAAATGTAAAGCACATACTAGAGCCACAGATACCATTTCCCAAGGCAATGATCTGGCAGACCGAACAGCTAAACAGACAGCTCAGACCCCACTAGACATGACAAAGTTACAGGTTCAATAAGTGTCCAAAGCCATGACAGTTAGGGATCCTTCCAAGGATGTACAAGACATACAGACACATGCTACTATGGACGAATTAAAGAAATGGTCGGAACAAGGAGGGGTACTGACTGATCAGGGTTTCTTTCTGATTCAATGGTACAAATAATTATAAATACCGCACATAGTCCTGCACACTTAGGAGAGATTTCACCTTCGAATTATCTGCTTCCCCCTCAGCCGATGCATTCCTGCCTAGTAGTTTAAGTAAACATTCTTTCCAGTTACCGAGCAAAAGGCCCGACTTCTCTGTCTTTATGCAAGTAATTCATAGTCCTGTTACCATGGAATATTCCTACCCCCTCGCATTTAGTGTAGACACTTAGACGCTTGTACACGCACTCACAGTCAGTATAGAATAGATTTTGTCCGAGAGCCCTTCCCTTGTGGATAACATAGTTCTTTAAACATAGGATGTTAGATATGATTTGGGATTAGGTTGACTTGACCCCCCAGACTTTTTGTCTCCACATGTAGAGCTAAATGTCAAGTCCCCTTCACCCTCTAGTTCCGCGTCAATCACACGTCATGCTGCTGCGCGCGCATCTCTGCCAAGTATTTCTGCTGACATTGCGAAATCATCTCCAGGTATCCACCCACACATGACAAATTACCCATTATCATCAAGTGGACGCCCACATGGACGCCCACGTTCACGCCTACTTACACGCCCACATGCTCTTATCTCATTCTCTCTTGCTCTTTTGCTTACGTACAATTGAGAAATGTATATATACTGTACTCTGTGAATAATGTTTGGAGAATATTGAGAATACTTTTGAGCCCCTTTCCAGATCCAATTTTGGTGATGGAAATATTCTCCCTTTGACTCGAGTTATTGGAATAAATCCCTTTATGAATCTGATACCACAGACTCAGCCTCTTGCTTTATGCATGATCTTATTTATATACTTAAAAGTCTGAGAGCGTAATATTTTATTTACCACACCTCGCTGGATCAATTTTATAGAAGTCAGTACTCCGGTTATACAGTTAAATCCTCCTGATAGAATTTACACCTTAAACATTCAAATTGAAGGGGATATACCACTTTCCATTAAACAAGTCTTCTGGTCACAATAGTCCGATGATTATGATATCCTAAGGAGAGAGGGGTGGCCTCCAGTCTTTATCAGGGAAGCACCCCGGTGGGAGGAAGCTATAAGGGTAGTTTGTTCTCTCATGGTACCTGAAGATATCAGGGAAATGTATACCAGTGAATGAGCTGTAAGACACGCTTCTGCCTCATACAGAAATCAAGCAGGGTGGTAAAAACACTCACGTCCATATGTCATTCCTTTATTCAGTAAACTTCAACCACAAGCACAATACCCTTTTAATCCAAAAGCAAAATGAATTATAAAAGCAATATTAGATCAATTTGCAATATTAGGGTATATTAGTGCAGGCCTCGAAAAATCATAGAAATGTTACTAGATCTGCAGGTCTAGTGATTTAAATAATCAACTCAACCTAATTGTAATGCTCTTGGCCCATAAACTGGTTTTCAATGATGTGATCCTTGGCAAATATTTTAATCCACGGAGATGCCAGTTTCTTCATTTAAACATATGAGTACACCTTAAAAAATGTGAGTTCAGCATGCCTGCTGTACAAAAAACTCTTCTATTTGATTTAATAGACAAAACCTTTACTCCATATATAATACAAATCCAGTCACATTTAGCATACACAGGACCCCTGAATTGTCTCTTAATTCATTAACAGCATTGTCATCAGGACGGGGCATGTTTAAAACCAGTTTTGACATTGAAATGGACCCACATTTTCCCACTCACATGAAGGTTTACTGATATAATTATATAGTGTATAAGCAATAATATTTGGAAATTGAGTTTTTCTAAATATTTGTCATTTTCACATCACTGAGTAAACTGTTCAGGTTTGTTTTGCTCCTATTTATTTTTTTCTTTTTGCATCACACTTCCCAATCACAAAAATATGTGCTTTTGTAATTCCTGGTATATTTTGAAATATTTTTAGTAGTAACGTACAAGCTACTTAAATGTTATGTTTGAGAAAAAAAATGACAGCTTACATCGTTTTGTTTCCCAATGATTGTCAGACAACTCACTTGACAAAAACATCTGACTGTAGTAAAAGAAAGAAAAATAAACTCCATTTTCCAAGCAGCAATTAGTTAAATGACAAACTGACATTTGACCTCTTTCCTTGAACAGACAGCAAATGTGTCAAGATAAAAACTAGATTTAAAGGCATCTGGATTGTTCATTCACTTTCTGAATGAACAGAACACATGTTCTTTTCCAAATTATATTTACTTGGCAAAATAGACCAGTGGTGCTAAGAATAGCTGGACCTGATAAAATCTGGCTCGCCATTTTGAGTGGGCATGTAGATTTTTAGAGTCCTGTAGTGCTTTGTCTTTCACCAATGAATACACCCCTTTTCTCGTCTCCAAACCAGGCAGCTCCCATAGAATAGTTTTAGACCGTAGAAATATGAATTCACATACGCGAACCAATGCGGTATAAAATGCGCATAGCACGAGTTTAAAAATCAACCCGGCGTGGGACAAATAAAACACATATATTTTCAAAATATAATGGCGACTTCCATTGTCTAAAGATAGCGAACTCCATTATCTAAAACAGAACCCTCCGTTGTCTAAAATGGTGACCTCCATCGTCTAAAGATGGCGACTTGACTTGTTTAAAATGGAGTTGGATGAGACAGACCTTAGGGGCTTTACGTCACATTTAATTCTCAAAATGATATATAATTATTTACATAGAGAATCTGAGAATGTGAGGGCCTAACCACCTTCAGTTTTAGTGGAGAGCAGTTTTCATTCTGACGCTTGCCTCGGGGCTATAAGAGCAGTCCTGTCTTATTTTCAGCATATATCATGGCTATCTTATAACCAGATGCCAAGGTGTTGTCACACAAAATTGAAATCTATCTTATCAATGATAAATTAGATCTACACCTCACCTCACTAGGGTGGGAAAAGTGGTGATCATATTGGCATCACATGGTTACAAAATCGATGATTCCCTACCTGAATGTGACCTTCCTTGCACACAAGTTATCTAGTGAGGGCACAGGTCTATCTTTAGACTGTCTTCAGAAGTGTGCTACCTTGCAGATTCCTGAGACGCTGAAAACTTGCAATCCCTGCTGGGGTTTCTCAACTTTGCTTGCCCTTACTCGCCTCCCTATGCTGAGCGATTAAGGCCTTTGTGTGGCCTGATTTCTCCCAAATTTTTATCTAAACAATGGATGAGCATGCACATCAATATCTTACGTGCTCTACAAGCAGACATGCTTGACACTAGGGGCCTGATTTAGATTAACCATTATAATAAATGGGGTCAACCCAGTTGAAAAAGTCAAAAGGACCTGGGTATTGATCGGTAAAGAAAACAGTGGTCCTAGACAAACCTAACCAGGTCTAGATTAAGTCTGTAGTACATTTAATTTATACAGACGAAAGTATATAATTTAAAGGCACATCAACAAAAGAAAGAGAAACCACCAAATATGCAAAGTCATAATATAGTGGGCCAGCAAGATTCATTGATTCTAGCAAGCATCAATTTATTTCTCGTATCTGATTAAGGGTGGGCGTAGTGGGCGTAGTGGGGCTACGTGAAGCAGCACGTAGTGTGCCCAAATCTACGCACACTACGTGCTTCGCGTAGCCCCACTACGCGCCACCCGCCTCCTGCCCGCCCTCCTTTTAAATCAAACCCCCGCATTTACAATAAATTCAAAATTAAAGAAACTTACCTGAAACGCGGCGTCTCCGGGGCTCCCTCTTCCATTCCCAACTTCTTCTGACAAATGCACATGCGCGGAAGCCCGCGCATGTGCATTTCTTGCGAGAAATGCGCATGCGCGGGCGTCCGCGCATGCGCATCTGTCAGAAGAAGTTTGAAATGGAAGAGGGAGCCCCGGAGACGCTGTGTTTCAGGTAAGTTTCTTTAATTTTGTATTTATTGTAAATGCGGGGGTTTGATTTAAAAGGAGGGCGGGCGGGAGGCGGGTGGCAGCGGCAGGCAGCTACGCTTCGCCCTGGGTGTGCGTAGCGCTAGCCTGCTTCGCCTACTTCGAAAACTGCGAAGCAGGCTGCGCTACGTACACTACGTGGGCGAAGCGTAGTGTCTCGCCCAGGGTTATATCTGATATACTTAATTCAATGAAAACATGTACTATTACAAATTATATGACATGACAGAATTGATACGGTTAAGATTAAGGGACAGAAAGAAAGTAAGTGCTCATGTGCAGAGTAGAAAGGGGGTGGAGAGGAGAATCATCGAAAGATCCTTCAAAGCAATGGACATTAAATATCAACAAAGGAAGTCAGCAAGGGATCCTGATGCGGCTGATATTCCTTTAATTGTAGGGCCTACCCCTATCTGTACTACAGAATTTCAGTAATTTAGGACAGTCTTTTTTCACAGTGTAGCTTCATCTGTGACTGAGGTATGGGGGAAACGAAAGTAGGGTGTAGGCCCGTTGGGAGAGTTGGCGTCGACGTTTCAACCCTATACGCAAAAGGGCAGGTAGACTCCTCTGCAAATGGGTCTTCCTCAGGACGGTGTGGGAAGGGGGGAGGGGGGGACCAGAACTAAGGTCGTGGTGAGGACACTATTTCATAGTAGTATGCAGGATCCAATTGTATCCATCACTCCCGAGAATGTATCTTCTCGGGTTGCCTTTTTAGGTGGTAATCTGATCGAGTCATTCAGAAAGGCCTGGTAAAGTTAAATGCTGTCTTAAGCACCTCGCGGGTTAGTGGGAAAGAGTGGTATAGCCGACGGATGCGGCACGTCTCTTTCCCACTAACCCACTAACCTTTCAGTTCACTTCCTATATGAAACATTTCCCAGTAGGTGGATATGAACCCCTTGGGAGGAGATTCATACATGAGTTGTGGTCCCTGCCATTTATGTATCATTGTCAACATGCTAAAAGAGAAGTTTTTCTTCCAGAGGAGGAATGCAACTCCACTACTGGTCATTCTCTTGTTTGTCAACATGTAAAAATGAATGCGCCTGTAGTGTTTCAGCCACTAATTTAGCTTTTTGTTTACAAGGAACTCCTGTTCCCGCAATTATTTTGCTCTCACATTGATTTTGAATGGAAGCTATCTTGTCCTTAATAATCAGGACTGTTGTAGTCTGCGGCAGGAATCCAGTATATAGTGTTCTTTTCCCAGTTAGTCACTTGCTGCAACAACATCCTGTTTCCCCCTCAGCAAGGGAATGTAGATAGTTCATTTTGGCCTTCCATTCCAACTTTGAAAACAGATTTTAACCCCTTCGATGCGAGTGATGGAGCGGTTCTGTCATGGGCGTCGGTTGCGCTGTGCGCATGATGGAACCGCTCCGTCACGGCCCCGCCCGCGCACGGAACCTTCAGCACGGCGCGGTAATCCGCGCCGAGATGAAGGGGTTAATAAACTAAGCAGACTCAAAACGTTATTGCTTCAACAAGACGTGGCTCCCACTTCAGCTTGTGAAACGTTTGAATTGCAGGTGGTGAGAACTTCAAGTGAAATAGTCATTGTTAAACACAAATCTCCCCCTCTACCTTTCCGTGAACTGAAACTTCAAATAGTTAATGAGTCTGATACCATGGGCCTGGCATACTTTTCTAAACATGTGGGTTCTGGCCTCCTAACTTCTTTTCAAACTATTTTTGGAGTAATACCAGCTTTTAAACATTCTGTTTTTTCCATCATGTTCGGTGGGTTTCCACTACTGCTTGTTATGATTTTGGGTGTTATAGTGCTGATCCTGCTCCTCCGCAATGGATGCTTCCTTTGTAGTCCTGCCAAGCTAGGCATCGCTGCAGCTGTGCTCTGAGCACATGCTATTGCTTTTTGGAGTGGTGGCCCTGGACGCTCTGGATGCTGAGTTTTGTTTAACCTTCTGCTATGCTTACTTCACCTCTGTGCAACCTGTGTTTCATTGCATCTATTGCCCTTTTTAGTAGGCTCTGAACACCTGCCTGGCCATGCCATCACAAGCTGCCTTCGGTTTTGAACTGCTGATGAGTCCCTTAGTGGCCCATTACCAGGACTATTCCTTGGGCATGCAACTCATTTATAACCTGGCGTTATGGCCATTGGCCTGAAATTGTCCCTGTGTGATGGCACAGTGTCTACTAGATCTCAGTTTCATCTAAATCAACACAGGTTGTCCCATGGTGTTCTTATTGACACCTGCCACTGAGGAGCATGTTTGTCCCTTTGACTTACTCAATCGGATGGCTGATATTTGTACCTCAAAAGGATCTGAGGTCATAATGGAATCATTAGCTTTTCACTTGGCATTGTACATTTTGGGTCTTGGCGACACGCCTCAATGTATTATAATTATGCAACATTTGTTTTCTTCTTTCCCGCTTATGGAATTGGATTACTATGCCCATTGTCTGTAATACAATGCCTGCTTTGAACTACAAACCCTTTGGTTTTGCTTATTCTTGAATTCTGTCTTCATTTTGGTGCAACCATCCTGACCAAGTGGAGACTGTCAAATGTGCTGTGCAGGACCATTATTGTTTTCCCTATGTTAGCATGAGCATGTTGCAGGCTGTTCTCTGCTTTGTGTACATAACTATATAAACCTATATTGTTTAGTGACATGCTCTACTTTCACACAGAACCTACTGTTGTTTTTGCGTTCTGATCTTTCCTGGGATTTCGTCTGTACACTGTGGACAAGGTCAAACAAAAATGTTCCTTGTTATTCTGGTTCGGTCTTGCTCTAGCACCTAGACAAAACACAAAAAATGTAGCTGTTGTCTGGGAACACATACTTTTTGTCATATAGGTATGCACAAACATGCAAATACACACTTGGAGAGATTTTACATGGAATAAATCACAACTACACCTGATGTGTAGAACTTTCATGTGTGCATGCTAAGTTACGGGTTCTACTGCAAACACCCAGAGATCTTCTCATATATAATCACCTTGCTTCTGTAGAAGGGGAGGGGGGTAAGTTTACCCTGTCTAAATAGTATGAAAGCTCCTTTTATGATTTATGGATTACTAACTATGCTGACCGTATTTGTGTTAGGTATCTTCTTTCATATTGTGGCACATATACTGTATACTAGAGCACAATAATGGTCAGATCGTATTGTGGACAAATAAGAGTGTGAGAGCAAAAGTGTGTGTTCGGTCAATGCAATTTCTGAAAGGGTCGGGAGTGATGTGTTCCCAGATGTCTAATCACTTGTTTTTCTGTGAATGAGTAGGAGGGCAAGTTAGACACTATAGCTAGTTAGTCCCGGGCTCATGGGTACTACGGTTGTAGGATGACTTTGTCCCTGCCTACAAAGGTTCTATGGCCCCAAGCATAGTTGTTTGATTTTGCAGAATCCCAGCAAACAAACCCAAAGTGACTCCAAGGGCTAGTTGACTGGTCTCCTGATCTGATCCCATCTGATTCTCTATATATAGCACTTCCCAGACTGTGGCTTTTTTAAGTAAAACAGAGGAGAGTTCCACCCAATTTTTTGGGGGGCTGGCAGCATGACCATCCCTGCACACCTCCCCACAAAGCAGGAGCTAAGAGACTGCCATGGTACTACTTATCACATTTAACCTTAACGTGCAATATGACCATTATTCATTTTTTGTTTTCATTTTATTTTATTTGTTTGGTTTTCATTTTTACCTTAAGAAATTTTAATTGCACGGTCATATATTTTTTTACAGTCCCACAGATTTCCCACTTCCTGTACCAAACAAATAAAATAAAATTAAAACAAAAAATGAATAATGGTCATATTGCACGTTAAGGTTCCTGGTGTTTGACTGGTTTTTGACTAGTCTGGCTGGGATCCTGCTATCCAGGACCCCAGCCTATCTGCTTACTCCCTTAAATGACTGGTGTGCATATTAGATGCACTAGTGATTGGATACTGTACTGTGGTAACTTATGAGCCTCTAGTATATGGTACATTAGGTACCAAGGGCATAGGTACTTCACAGGCCTACCAGGGGCTGAAGCATGTATTATCCACCCCTGGGAAGCAGACTAAATCTGACACCACAGGCCTGCTTCTGCAGCCTGGGTGAGGTAGTGTTAGCACTCCTCACTGGGGTATAGGTTCCCTATATCTCACTATACACACACATATAAACCTATCAGTCACCCCTAAGGCAGGCCCTATAAATCCTGAGGGCAGGGTGCTTGGTTTACAATGGGAGGGGGTGCCTCTGCATGAGCAGGGCCCCTCTGCAGCTGTCAGAGTCTATTCTCTGTGGCTGTTTGTGGATGCGGTTAAACCATATACTCTTAAGTGCATTATAACCTACCGGTAAATGCTAACTTTGGAATGACTGCATCAAAACATGTCGTGTTTGGTGTCAAATAACTTGGAATCATACCCCCACACAAGTAACTGGTGTGGGAGTATAATCACACTCTTCCAGAGGGGACGACATGTACCCACTATGGAAACACAGTAGAAATCTGAAAGAGCCCTGGCATCACAACATGGATGCCACCAGCACAGACACTGGTCTGCCCTCCTGCTGCTGACTGAAACTCGCAGTGGAGGAGGCCCAAGAATAGGTATCCTGTCACAGGGAGGTGTCACCACCTTCCAGACAGGATTTAGTGTATTGGGGCTGGGTGGGTGCACTCCTAGAGTGCTTTGAAGTCCTGCACTGGGGGAGCAGTAGGCTCCTCTGTGCATATGCCAGCTCAAACCGGTTCAGGGGCTAACTGCCCCTGCTCTGGAGTGAAACTGGACAAAAGGAAGTGGGTGTAACCACTCACTCCCCTGACCCTCCCAGAGGAGTGGTCATAGAGCTAGTCCCTCCCTTCCTTTTAGTATAAGTTAAGGAACCCTTGCCATTACAAGTTAGATAACCCTGGACAACGCTTTACAAGAAGGATCCAGGTCCTTCAATGTTCCACTACCTTTGGAAGACAGAAGAATCTCCCTTGGAGTCAAGGAGTGACTCCCCTGCTTGGCAGTCACCAAAACTTGAATCAACGGTCACAAACTTTCCCGCTCCCGCTAGAGTCCAAAGTCACTGCAGCCCCAGAAGTGTATTTCCTGACTTCTTGATGGCCATTGTGAGTCCCCAGCAAAGCTGAGGCGAGGGGGCCCCACGAGTGACAAGGAACTGCAATACCTGGGAACTGTGCACTATTATCGAGTGCAACCCCTTCACAATGTTCTACGAATGTGTGCTTTGGACCATTTATGGCCCAAGCCTCCAGCAGGTTGTGCAGCAAAAATCAGAGGCCTACCCCATCCCGAGTGACCGTGGGCTCCTGTGAAGCATTTCCTCATGAGGCATCTTCACGATCACTTGCCCATTGGCTTGTGGGTCCCCCAAAGACTTTCTTGTCAAACCAAAGAGCTCCCCTGGTTGCTCCAGGCCTGCCTTCACTTATCCTCGCTGGGTGAGTTCCTCAGACCTTGCTGGTCTGCACCATTGACTAAATTCACTGTTGCCAGGGCTTGTTGGCTCCAATCCGGTTGCCGACACTGCAGTCAGCTGCAGACGTCATGGGACACTCTGAATCCAGCTGCTGGTTATTGTCGATCTCTCCTGGACCTCGTGAGCGAAGAGTCAATATACCCTTGATCACCTGAAATCACCAGACATCCATGGGCATCTATCTTCCTGGCCCCGGGTCACTGGCAAGTGACTGTGAACACTGTCCCTTCTATTTTCAGGTCTTCTGTATCTTGAATCCAGCCTTAGATTCCACCGGACACTTCTTCAGTCTTCACAAGCAGCAAGTCTTCTTTGGTCTCCATAGAAAACAGCGACCCGACCCGACACCAATAGACACCTATGCACCCAGCTTCCCTGGGTGAGGTAACTCGTGCACTCCGGTGCCCTAGTGTGTCTTGGCCCTCAAATTATTTACCTTGTAAGTGGTTTGCTTGTAGACTTCCTCAAAGTACCCTAAATCTTTAAAAATCAAACCGCGACTTGCTCCATTGTAATCAATAGGGAACCCACAGCTGTGTTCTCACACTGCATGTGTCTCCCGTGGGTCTGTTACTTACCTGCTTTTACTGCATTAGTGAAGCCCCAGCGATTCTACAGGTCCTAGGCCTTGTCATTCTGCAAGTCGACTTTCCTAAACCTCTTTTTTAGTATATGGTCTGGTACGCCCCTAGGGCCCCAGCCATATTTGTGCTTAACTTATTGTGAAACGTTGATATTTGAATGTGTTCCTGGCTTCTAACCTCATAAAGAGATTAGCAGAGTGTGTCTAGAAATAAATACATATATTTGATATATATACCTGTGTGGTGTCCTTTCATTTGGTAATTCAAGAGATTATAAGGTGAAACAAGCTGCTTTACATTCCTCAGAGACTTAGCCTGAAGGCTGCTCTCCACAGCTACCACTAGGATAGCTTTCTTTAAAAGGTTGTCTTAAACCTATCTACCATAAGAGTCGAATTGGACTGGTGCAAGGTGGCCACTATAACTAGTGACCAGCATATGCCAGGCCAACTTCTCACATTGGTGGGTAGCGTGTGGGATTCCAGCTTGCGATTGTTTTACCAGAAAATCTCTATTTGAATTACTAACTGAAAACCACTAAAGGTACTCAAGGTACATATAAAAGTCAAGCTTAGTATCAATAAGTTCTACTGAACTTAGAGTTGTTTGTGAAGGGATAGCACACCCTTGCTACAGCTCAAGCTAGGATCAGTAGGCCACAAACTAGTGTAGGTAGTGCAACACTGCATAACACTAGAATGTCCTCAAGGGATGGAGCCAGTGGGACCACCCAACCTCAGTACAAGGACATGACCTTCTTTGACTTGAAGGCCATGTGTGTTGCATGACACCTGGGGTTAGGACAGAGTCCCTCCACACAACACCTGATAAATCTACTAGTAGCAGATGATCTTAGACTAGCTATAGGAGCTAGTGGATCTGGATCAGGGGGTGGATCAGCCATAGTCTCTGGGTCTGATGATGAAAATCAAGATGACCTGGAGTCTGTGATTGAAGGGCCAGACCCACAAGGGTCTGCAAAGGACAGAGGAATTCTCCCTAAGAGAGCTGACAGAGTAAAAGAGAGGGTCAGGTCCCCTTCAAGGGAATCTGACCACTCAAATCACTCTGGCAGAGATTCTGTCCATCAGAGGAACTCATACTTTCATAGAGAGACCTCCTCTGAAAGAAGGTACAAGATGCTCCAGTATGAGGAAGCTAGGCTTGCCCTCAGAACCAAGCAATTGGCTTTGGATAGAGAAGCCTTTGAGCTCCAGAGAGCTTCTAAAAAGGAGGGGTTTATGGCCCCGGGGACCCCATCCCCCTTTGCGTGTTTTTTATTTTTTTATTATGGGGAAGGAGGGCCGCGAGGCTCCCCTCCCGGGCCAATCATGGCCCCGGGGACCCCATCTCCCTGGGCCTGGCCTCTCGTTGGGGACCGTGGGGGGTCCCCAATCCCCCCACGGTCCCACCAGCTCCCTGCCTCCTGAGCGAGCCGGCATTGCTGTTCCACTCGGGGAGCTGCTGACATGCAGCTCCCCGTGTGGAAAAGCAATCTGGTTTGGTAACCAAACCAGAGTTTGCTATGGCAGACTCCCACCCTGCCATAGCAAACAGCAGTGTCCCGGGGGTGGGCCCCCCGGGACACTGCAGGAGCCGGCCCTGGGGGGTGGCGGTCCCTAACGCCATCACTGGCTCCAGGAGGGGGGCCATGTGGCCCCCCTCCCATGTATGGCACAGCCCCGGGGAGGTGTTGGTCCCCGGGGCTCGGGGGTCCATAACAGAACCCCGAATTGTGTATATTAGTGCCCCAGGAGGTGGCAGACTCCGGCGCATGTGGGGGGGGCTTGAGCCCCCCACACAGGTACATTTTAAAGAAAAACTGAAGCCCCAGGGGGTGGCGGTCCCCAGGGTTGCAGGGGGGCAGTGAGCCCCCTGCAAATTTAATTAATGAGAGCCCCGGGGGGCGGCCGTCCCTGGGGTTTGGGGGGGCCTTAGAGTCCTCCCCAAACTTTAAAAAAACAAGCCCCAGGGAGGGTGGAGGCTGGAGGGGGGCCGTGTGCCCCCCACAAATATTTATGCAAAGCCCCGGGCAGTGGCGGTTCCTGGGGCAGTGTGGGGGGATTGGGGCCCCCCACACATGTTTTTTGCTGCCCCCGGGACCTGGCCCACCCAGGGGCTTCAGTTAAACGTAGCACGGAGCCCGCGCTTTTTTTTTTTTTGTCAGCCGGAATCACGCACCCGGACGATCGGCGAGTTTGGGACGATGTTTTTTTAAAGAACAGCTTTTTTTGGCCCTGGGAGTCCTTGTGGGACCCCCTGAGCAGGCTTAGGGTGTTTCTACCCTGCCCCCTTTTCTTGTTTTGCGCGTTTGTTTTACTGCTTTCTTGTGCCTCGGTTCTACCGAGGCAAAAGATGGCTGCCAACACTTCCTGGTTTGAAGTGTTGACAGCCAATTAGAAAGCAGCTTATGATCGGCAGGGTGCGCGGATCCACTGCGGCCATAGATATCAAAACTTTTTTGATTTTCTCAGCAACTACTGAACGGATTTACACCATTTAAAAAAAAGGTCTCTTTCTAAACCACGGGCTACCTTTTTGCCAAATTTGGTGTAATTCCGTTCGGCAGTTTTGGCTGTAACCGTGTCTAAAATTTCCTATGGGAAATTGATTTTTTGACCTCTATTGTTTGAATTTCTCATGAACTACTGAACGGATTTACACCATTTAACAAAAAGGTCTCTATCCATACCAAGGGCTGCCTTTTTGCCAAATTTGGTGTAATTCCGTACAGCAGTTCGGGTTGTAGGCATGTCTAAAGTTTCCTATGGGAAATAACATGGAGAAAACACGTTTTGAGACCCCCCTTTTTTCTCGGCCCCCACTTGGCAAATCACCCCGAAACTTTCAGGATAGGAGCTGACTGTAACGGGCCATACGTTTTGACATTTTCGCAAAGATACGTCAACCGGCGCCAAAGTTATTGCGAAAACAAAAAATGAGTTTCCTATGGAAACTAGGTCCTAACTTTAACTATCTACTGGCGACCGCTAGTAGATAACATATATATATATATATATATCTATATGTATATGTATATATTTGTTTTTAACAACCACCACCAAAAAGTATTCCGGAATCTTAGTTTGTGGGGTGAGTGTGTTTGGGATTTGAGCATCATTGCGACATAGTGCACATGATGCCTCATTTAATTCTATTAGGTGGCCTCTGGGGTGCGAGCAAACCTGCCTGTAACCAGCTCTGCCTTCCATTATAGATACCCATGTCAGAGTGGAATGAAGGCCTCACCCTTCCTGCGCTATTAGTGGGCCTTTCAGTCTCAGACGCCTCCGTTTGAATGCGTAGCCCGGAAGAGGTGCTATGCAACAACAGTCTCATTCCCTGAGTGACTGCGGGTGCAGGCGTCTTTTATCTATTGATACATGAGTGCGCAATCCCGGTGTCCAATGCTTTGCCTGTGGAATAGCTTCAAAGGTGGGGGAGGGGTGTGTGCTTAGGGTATTACACCTCCCCCCCATTAAATGTAGTTTCTGATCCATTGTTGGGTACAGGTGTTTTCAGTTGGGTATGCTGAGTTGTTTGTCGGATTTCACCGGGGAATTTTACTTACACCCGGACAAAAACGCACAAATACACTCTCCCTCTCTGTTTTGAAAGTCCTCAAAAATGTTGGATTATACAAAATATTGTGTTGTCTCTCTAAGTACTCCTACCAATTTGCATTCTACTCTCTTTCCACTGTACCTTCGGCCCCTCTCATGGACACTGCATGGCGTATAATGTATTTTTGCATTATATGAATCTAAAGCTCGCAACACCCCCCACCCCCATCATCTTCTGACCAAGACGCGCCCCTGTGTCTTGCATGCGTGTTCATTACAATAGCGGGTTTTACGGCTGCCTGGACTTGCAGTTATCGAACAACAAATATATTTTTCAAATATTATTGATGCTGTGTCTCTCTTCAGCTTACTGTTATATACCCTTTACCAAAATATGAAACAATCCAAAAAACGGTACGTCTAATGTGTGAGGTGGACCTCAACTAATGATTAATTTCAAAGTAAATCCATTGAAACTATTCAGAAATATCCGTGTGAAAAGGAAATACATGCAGAGCACTATGAGGTATTGCAAATCTTAAGTATTATATACTATGCTAGTCCGTCTTTATTTCGGACAGCGATCCCCCAGAGGGCTGTATGAAGGTAACCGCAGAACAAAGACGGCGGAAAGAGTCACTGCACAATATCTCAAGTCCTCCACCAAAATCCAATCAAGAACCCGACATTCACAGAGGGGCGGCCCCCTTCAAACCAAAGCTGGAGTACAGATGCAAATCCCATATACACCAAAACACAATTAAAACAGGGAAAATGAGTATCCTTGCAGACTGAAAATGACGCTATTAAACCTTTTCAAAGTGTTTTGTGGGGGGGAGGGCAGTGAGGGGGTGCATTTCAGCTTGTAACTTCTGGAAAACTTTATAGGACGCGTCATATTGAGAGGTGTAAACAAGGGGGAACAACCTTTACAACGCAACTTTTACAACGCACTACCATTACAACGCATTTTTTACAACGCATAATCCATTACAACGCATGACATTACAACGCATGACACTACAACGCATTTTTAAAAACTACCTTTACAACGCATTCCATTACAACGCATACTACCATTACAACGCATACCATTACAACGCATAATATTACACTATACTATCCAACAATTACCCTACTGATGCACCCCCTGGAGTTAGAATAGTAATTTTTACCCCTATACTATCCAACACTTACCCTACTGATGCACCCCCTGGAGTTAGAATAGTAATTTTTACCCCTATACTATCCAACACTTACCCTACTGATGCACCCCCTGGAGTTAGAATAGTAATTTTTACCCCTATACTATCCAACACTTACCCTACTGATGCACCCCCTGGAGTTAGAATAGTAATTTTTACCCCTATACTATCCAACACTTACCCTACTGATGCACCCCCTGGAGTTAGAATAGTAATTTTTACCCCTATACTATCCAACACTTACCCTACTGATGCACCCCCTGGAGTTAGAATAGTAATTTTTACCCCTATACTATCCAACACTTACCCTACTGATGCACCCCCTGGAGTTAGAATAGTAATTTTTACCCCTATACTATCCAACACTTAGCCTACTGATGCACCCCCTGGAGTTAGAATAGTAATTTTTACCCCTATACTATCCAACACTTACCCTACTGATGCACCCCCTGGAGTTAGAATAGTAATTTTTACCCCTATACTATCCAACACTTACCCTACTGTTGCACCCCCTGGAGTTAGAATAGTAATTTTTACCCCTACACTATCCAACACTTACCCTACTGTTGCACCCCCTGGAGTTAGAATAGTAATTTTTACCCCTACACTATCCAACACTTACCCTACTGTTGCACCCCCTGGAGTTAGAATAGTAATTTTTACCCCTATACTATCTAATACTTACCTTAAATGTAATTTAATATTATGCGTTGTAATGGTATGCGTTGTAAAGGTAGTATGCGTTGTAATGGTAATGCGTTGTAAAGGTATTTTTTAAAAATGCGTTGTAGTGTCATGCGTTGTAATGTCATGCGTTGTAATGGATTATGCGTTGTAAAAAATGCGTTGTAAGTGCATGCGTTGTAAAAGTGTGCGTTGTAACGTCATACATCCGTAAACAAGTGACCATTATTAACATTGTAATAATGTCTTACTATTTGTTTGTATTCAACCTTTTTTTCTCTAGTCTAGGCCAATTCGTGGTGGGCAACAACATTGGGTTCCACTGTCGCAGAAGCAGGTTTATGGGCATCGTTATGCCCAGCGGGCATGGGTGTGTCGTCTTCTCCTGCAGGAGGCTGGGGGTTACCCGTAAGTAAGGCACGGGTCGCACGTAAATGTCCGTTCAGGGATATAAGAATCCTCTGACAACAGATGAATGGTGTGACCTTGAGCAGTTCATGCGTACAACTATAGACACGGTACCCTACGCTGTCCCTTCACAATAACCATAAAGCGAGCTGTAAAGTGAGCCTTCTGCCACCTCCACCTGTGCGTCTGTGGTGGGTGTTTGCGAGGGGGGCTCGGGTGCAGGATCAGGAGGGACCGCAGTGACACCTGCACGGTTCATAGAGCAGGTGTTACCTACTAATACGGGGCTCTGCTGCGTTCACTGCTAATAAACCGCACTTCAAGGGGTCACTACGAAGCGCGCGGCTGCCGGCTCAAGATGCGGTGCATGCAGGGCGTCAGGATGTGGGGGCTGCAGAATCCAACATCTGCAGAGTCACTTACTGTATGTACACTGTCAGATGCAGTGAGCGTGCACATGCCGCCCCCTGCGTTCACCGGGCCGGGGGCGGCGATTCATTACTGGGAAACCAGAGAGACAAATATACAGGCAGACCTGTGCATCATGGCAATACTACTGCATGTATTCGTGTATGAGGTTGCTGTAGGTCTCTTTTCTGGTTTCTAACCTGTGAAACCGCATATAAGTGATTGTACCTCCTTATAACATGATATTTTAAGAGATCAGAGTTAAAAAGAAAACGTTCTAATATAAATCGCAATGTTCTGAAGCAGTCATTGTTTTACCTCGTGTATGTGGTAAAATGACTAGAACGCACACTGCTTGGTGGGGTTGTGGACTGTGCGTTTTTAATTTCAGCAGCATGCACTGATTTCTGCAGCCTGAGTCACTGCCTATAAATTGTTCCGGAAAATAGAGGCCAGCTGCGTGACGTCCCCACTTTGGATATAAGTGGAAAACACTAGCATCAGACCCAAAACATTGGATGTTGACCAATGTTGAAGGGTCCACCGCAGGCCAAAGTAAACACTGTTAAATGCAACAGTTACCCCAAAGAAATAGTCAGTTTGGCACAGATTACTACGAATTTTAAAATCTAAATCCTAAATAGTCATTCATTCTGCCCCAAAGTTTTGATTTAGGTCTGACTTCCCAGTCGTCGTTTGCTGGAGGCATCTATCCATGCAAAAAAAGGAAAATAACTATGCTTACTTTGTTGTGTTCAATGAGATTGCACACATTTGATGCCCAAAAATAGTCGCTTTGCAATGTTCCACACTATGTGGGGGCAATCTTAAAATAACACACAGGCCGATCGATTCATAGGGGGCAGGTGAATGTGTGCGCGCGTGCCACCAAAACTGATTGTTTACATCTATAGGATGCTTGTGTGCGCTTCTACACTTGACACGTTCCTGATATGCACATAGGTGGCCATCCCCGCTATATGAGGTTGCCTAATTTTTTATTTTATTCAAGAAAAGGCTGAAGATTCTTGCCTTCTAGTGCTGTCGGACCTCACATTCTTTAAGGGCAGCATTCTTACCCATTGTCAAATATCACACTTGTTCAAACAGATGCAACAGGTGCATACCTGTACACAAGCTTACAAACAGAAACAGGCACAAACACATCCACTGACAATCATGAGCACAACACAGTACAATCCAAAACTCACACAGGCACACACCATCACACATAGACAAAATACACACGCTCAACACAAGAGGTGCACACCAGTATACAAGCAGGCATGCTGAAACACACACAAACACATCCAACACATGCTCAATAATGCACGCACACAACACACATGATGCAACCGCAGGCACTTACACATATGAGCAAAGCACACACCTTTGTCTTAGTGTTCCTCCCAGTCACCGGTCAGGCGTACACTCTTGGCTCAAAGTGACTTGGAAAAGTGTGCAGAGAAATAAGCCACCTCACCGTGAGCATCAGGGGGCATATCAACAAGGGCTTTATCTCTGCTTTTTTGGCCTTAAAAGCCAAAAAAGCAGAGATAAAACTAGCACCATATCAACAACAGGGTGCTAACATGCAAATTTGCATGTTAGCACCCTTTTACTCTACGCTTCCCCTTGCATCCCTAATGAGATGCAAAGGGGGCGTTCCAGAGTAAAATAATAGGAGAAATGTCGCTAAGCGACATTTCTCCTATTATCAAGAATATCGCTAACCCTGTTAGAGACAAAAAAAGCAGCGCTAACCGCGGTTAACGCTGCTTTTTTACGTCTGGTATTTTTCTGACTTAGCCATGATATCCTATGGAAGGAGAATATCATGGCTAAGGGGCATATCAACAACAACCGGCGATAATTATCGCTAAGCGCACTTAGCGCTAGGATAATTATCGCCGGCTAGCGTTGATTTTTATCGCTGAGATAGCGTGCTATTAGCAACGCTTATCTCAATAGCGATAAAAATCTTCACGCTAAGTGGCTAACGTGAGATTATCGCTGGAAACCCAGCGATAATCTCACGTTAGCTTGTTGATAGGGACAGACAAACTTAGCCATGATATTCTCCTTCCATAGGATATCATGGCTAAGTCAGAAAAATACCAGACGTAAAAAAGCAGCGTTAACCGCGGTTAGCGCTGCTTTTTTTGTCTCTAACAGGGTTAGCGATATTCTTGATAATAGGAGAAATGTCGCTTAGCGACATTTCTCCTATTATTTTACTCTGGAACGCCCCCTTTGCATCTCATTAGAGATGCAAGGGGAAGCGTAGAGTAAAAGGGTGCTAACATGCAAATTTGCATGTTAGCACCCTGTTGTTGATATGGTGCTAGTTTTATCTCTGCTTTTTTGGCTTTTAAGGCCAAAAAAGCAGAGATAAAGCCCTTGTTGATATGCCCCTAAGTTTGTCTGTCCCTATCAACAAGCTAACGTGAGATTATCGCTGGGTTTCCAGCGATAATCTCACGTTAGCCACTTAGCGTGAAGATTTTTATCGCTATTGAGATAAGCGTTGCTAATAGCACGCTATCTCAGCGATAAAAATCAACGCTAGCCGGCGATAATTATCCTAGCGCTAAGTGCGCTTAGCGATAATTATCGCCGGTTGTTGTTGATATGCCCCCAGGTGCGCGTCACATTACAACCAAAGAAAGCGTATTTTGTTTATCTGCAGGGAGCTGCATCTGAATGGCCCACTTGTTTAGTAATAAAAACGTGTGCTTTCTGATAAATGTGGAAGCTCTTGGTCTGGGACGGAAACTGAGCCGCTTCTGGGGTAAATAACTTTTGCAGGTTTTCTCCATCATGTCAACGTGTTTGTGGGGCCGCTGCACAGCGTTTCTTTCTGTTGCAGATTGCGCTCACAGCGCGCAGGAGATAAGTCTCCCACGCATATCCAACCTGCTTCTGGTGGGGTGAAGTACCCGGCTTTCCCTGGACATGAGTGGGTCTGTGGTGCGCACACGCATAGCATTGAGTTGGAGAGGCACTGTAAGGTGACGGGAAAGTGTGTACCTGTGTAGGCATGGGTGGTGTGGCCGTGCCATGCTATGGGGGCTTGCAACGTGTTGTGTCAAACATAAATCTACCAGTCGGCATCACTGAAAAGCCTCTCTTTTGAGAGGTTCACACATACTGCTTTAAAAATGTCAGTTTCTTTTGACTTTGCCACGTACATCCCTCTGATTTTAAAAACAGTGAAAACCAGCAATTGTCCTTTCCACTGTGAGTCTGAGCACAGTTGCAGACAAGAAGACGTTTGGATGAAGCGATCCAAGGTGGGGAAGTCTCGAAATTATGGCCAATCTAGGAGGTGTTATTTAATGCTTTGGGTTTTGTTTTAATTTTTTTAATCAACAGTTTTTTCTTGACATTTGTAAGTGTAACACTAAAGAGCGGCACAATGCACATGCAAACCAAAGCATTCAGGTAATACCGCAGTTGACACTGATATGAGAGGTGTGAATAATTGGTGAGTGGACGGTCCACGGGGTGTCTCCTCGGGGCACAGGTGGCACCTTCTGCAGTTCCCGCTCTTTTGTTTCGATATGTCATCAAACAGCCGAAGCATCTGTGTTGGTGCACAGAAGGGGCGGCTGCGCGTGCCCTGCATACAGTTACTGCTGGGTGACTAATGCGAGGGTGGGTGCACACGTGTCTCCCCCTAAGGGTGCTGGATCTCTCACTGACAAGGTGCACAAAGCTACTGTTCACACTGCAGGGGTGCACTCTCCCTTAACGTCTCCGCTTATTTGCTTTGGGGTTTTTATTGCGCATCAGGTGCTAATGCATTGAAACGTCCTGTCAACCTGCTCCTGTCACTCACCGCTGGAAATAATGTATGTGGTAGCATGTCAGAAAATGGTACCCCCTGGACCATGGGTGATAGCCAGGAAATACTCTATAATATTACCACGATGTCCCACGCGTGTCTTGGCGGTTCACCCACTCCCCCCTCCTCTGACCATTTCTTCTCTCCTCCCACTCTCACTGGGGAGGCAGGCCGGCTGTAGAACCGGGGCCGTTTTCTAATGTTTGCCGTCCCAGAGGACCAAACTGTGCAGTGCAGGCCACATTTTATTTAGCTGCTAGACTGGGACCCACAGGCATACTGTACTATGTCTCTCTCTCCGGTTCCGAGTCCTTGCACCGCCGGACCCATTCGGAGGGTCCCGGCAGGAAACTTGAGCCTCTGCCTCCCGAGATACACAGTGTCGCTCCGGTGGAGAGCAGTGCGCGCTGTGCTCTGGAGCTGGGTCAGGTCCGACAGCCTCTCCCGAAGACCTCGAGTGACAACACCCAATCCGGGTGAGAGAGCTGCCTCTGATGTGCTGTCTCTTCTCCAGGCATCCAGCCAGGCTCCCGTCCCCTCCCCAGCCAAAACCCTGCAGAGGAAACATAATTATTATTAGTAATATCCAGCCCAAAATAGACTCCCAGAGAGCTGCTTCTTGCACTGCACATACCAACTTTCACTTGATGCGAGGCACAAGATGGCTGCCAACACTTCCTGGTTTGAAGTGTTGGCAGCCAATTAGAGCCAAGCTCCTGCTCAGGGGTTAGGGTCCGCCCAGATATCAAAACTTTCTGTGTTTTTAACTTCTCAGGAACTACTGAATGGATTAACAGCATTTAAGAAACAGGGCTCTTTCTGAACCAAGGGCTACCTTTTTGCCAAATTTGGTGTAATTCCATTCAGCAGTTCGGGCTGTAGCCGTGCCTAAAGTTTCCTATGGAAAATAACATGGAGAAAATACATTTTGGGACCCCCCTTTTTTCTCGGCCCCCGCTTGGCGAATCACCCCAAACTTTCAAGACAAGAGCTGACCGGAACGCCCCAATAGTTTTGAAAATTTCGCAAAAAGATTCGTCATCCGGCGCCAAAGTTATTGGGGAAACAAAAAACGCTTTTCCTATGGAATCAAGGTCCTAAAAAAAACATAGGTTTCAGGGGCGTTATAGTTAACTGGATTTTTCACTCGTACAAAACCATTGCAATTACCCTGTTATAGTTAGTTCAGCTAACTATATCTTGCGCGCCCGCAATGCACTGCTGATGACGTCACATATTACATCACTCATGACATGGTCAGTGACATTACTCATGACATCACTGATGACATCTCAAATGACATCACTGATGACATCATCCTTGTAATAGAGTGGCAGACCTCCTCTCACCCTAATATAACCTTTGATCTACACATTCAAAAATAGAAACTAACATTTTCAAAACAATGGACATACCAATACCAGTTACAACAACCTTTTCAGTAATTCTAAGATCCACATACACATCCACTCATTCACCAACAGTCCTATACAGTCACTCATACATGTGCTCACTCATCATATGTACTCATACACCTATACATCCTGTTACACAACGCCACTCATCCATAGAGTTACTCAGACACATAGTCACTCATGCTAATAAAGAATCAAACATCCATTTACTTGCATATACAGTTATACACACACCACCACACTTACTTCTACACAAACTTATACATACTTAGTCTTTTAAACAATCACTAATATAAACACATACTTATTCATACAGGAACTCTTCAAATCTCTCACTCTCACATATACTCACTTATATACACCAATACTCACATATACTAGTTTAAAACATATGTAGTTACTCATAAAGACACTATTGAGACAGTCATTCACTCACTAACACACCCATACACACACTCATCCACCCATACAGTCCTGCACACATGCTGTCTTCAACACATACAAACAGTGAGTCACTCATTCATGCATCTATGCACTATGTAATACCCCCACCGAACCATACAGACACTCAGACACTCATATCGATACTCAAAAAAACAACTAAAAACCTATATAGACACTCATGTAGCTACTCACCAACCCATGCAGCCACTTATACACACACTGAAAGACTGATACAGATATTTACATATTTAAACACTACTCACTAAGCCATGTATTCACTAAGATACACTTAATCAGTCAGTTATACAATCAATTTTACCCCAATAAATCATCCATTTAGACACTTATATACCCATTTATTCTTCCATCGACCTTGAGATATGCATATATAAAACATATTTAATTTTCAGAAAAACACACATTCAGTGGATGATGTCATGAGTGATGTCATCAATGATGTCATTGGAGATGTCATCAGTGATGTCATGAGTGATGTCACTGACAATGTCATGAGTGATGTAATATGTGCTGCAAGGAGAGGGTGTGGCCTCCAGCGCGATGCCGGTCTTTTATATTTTTTTTTATGAAGAGGGGCTTGTGGCCCACCTTCTTTTTCTAATTTATTGGTACTGGGTACCCCATCCCCCAGGGTCTGCCCCTTAATATTTTTTTGGGGAAAAACAAATTTGGAAGGGGGCCACGTGGCCCCCCTCCCAAGTCCTTAATTGGCCCCGGGGACCCCATCCCCTGGGGCACGGCCATTTTTAAAAAAAAATTCTTTATGTGTGGGGCTGCGTTGCCCCCTCCTCAGGCCACTTATGGCCCCGGGGACCCCATCCCCCAGGGCTGGTCTTTGTTTTTTGTTTTTTTTATATATATTTATAGAAACACCTAGGACATGCTGGATAAACCGTACGTACCTATCACCAATAACGATTTGCGTGATATTCATTAAAAAGCAACTATGCATACAATGAATCCACGTGGAATGTATTTACACCGCTAGTGAAGCTATGACGTGTCTGACGCCCTACCATGCCTAATCCCGGCGCCCCCGCCGGTGGGTACTCTCCAAGTAGACACCATTGTCGTTTATTTATACAAACTTGGGTAGCTATTGACGGGCACATTTAATACACACGCCAGCCAAGCCATTCAAAGGGGATCCAAACAAAAATTCAACCAAAACTATGCAAGAAACCCTCCTCACGGTTAATAAAGCACACATCTCCTGCCGGATGTGTAATACTTTTTATTTTACTCTCTGGAAAGGAGAAAAACCTCACTTGAGAGTCAGAGCGCACTCCTGCCTGAGCCCAATGCTATGTTACACCCACCAGTGCCCGCCGAGTGCCACACACCTCTGCGTTGCATTCCACCAGCTAGTGAGTATGCTATGACACTCTCTAGCCCATGTGCACTGTAACACCACCCCGTGAATATGTCATGCCACACTTGCCTTCGCACGGGTTATATTGCCCCATCTAACGTGCCTTCCTCGATCCCTATGTTATAACGCACAGCACTATGCCATACATATTACAATCAGTAAGACTGTTAGCGCTCTAGTTGTTCTTTAGAACACTCTGGGACATTTTGTCATTGGGCTATACTTGGGCTACATCTGGATGATATTTGTGCTACATTTGGACTCTTTTGTCACTGGTGGCCATCTTGGGAGACTTATTTGTAATGAAGTTTCCTAATTTCCTCATTTACTGAAGTCTCCTCAGTAGGAAATACTTTCAGTTTTTTACTTTGGTTCCATCAAGAAGGCATTCAGATGTGTCACACATTTGCCATAAATTCTGAATGTTAGCACTCTAGTTGCTCATTAGATCACTGTAGTAAAGCTACTGCTCACCAGGGAAGTCTGCTGCTGGTATTCAAAGAGCATTTTTTAGTCTGCATGTCAGAATTTTTTAATGAAATAGAAGAGGATTTGAGAAGTCAAAATGTGCCCTAATTTTTCTTTCTGCAGCACTAATCATAATTTCTATGGCAAAATGAACCCCCTCATTTTGTTCCTTTGCAAATTAAATGTTGTAAGTGTTACCACTTTATTCCAATCAAGATGGCTTCAGGTGTGCCATATGTTTGTCATAAGTAAGACTGTTAGCGCTCTAGTTGTTCTTTAGAACACTCTGGGACATTCTGTCATTAGGCTATACTTGGGCTACAACTGGATGATATTTGTGCTACATTTGGGCTCTTTTGTCTCTGGTGGCCATCTTGGGAGACTTATTTGTTATGAAGTTTCCTAATTCCCTCATTTACTACAGTCTCCTCAGTAGGAAATACTTTCAGTTTTTAATTTGATTCCATCAAGAAGGCATTCAGATGTGTCACACATTTGCCATAAATTCAGAATGTTAGCACTCTAGTTGTTCATTAGATCACTGTAGCAAAGCTAAAATGACAAAAGCTAACGGCGGACTCCAAATGTCGCACTTCTTTATTGTGTTCCCATGTATTATAAATAACAGTGTAATTCTAATAGGTGTGCATCAAAATGCTCCTGCATCTGCCGTTAATGGATACAGACTGCCAAGCAGATAGAAAAATTGAAAAATAATTGGAGCAGTGCACCACCAACTATTCAATTGCAGTCACACCAAGTGGTCAATTTTGTTCATAGAAAAAGTCTTTATTGTAGTTTTCCAAACATATAAATGAAGAACATCTCAGCCAACGCATTTCGTTCAAAAAACTTGAACTTCGTCAGGGCGTACTCGAGAATGTGTCTCAATCCCACAGTAGATCCACTATTTGTTTCGTGGGTGGTCCGTCTCTAAATAAAGAGCCTATAGCGTGGACATGGTGTTTCCAGATGCAATCATAATATCTGGTGTGTCTCGTGTACAGGCGAATGCCTCCTTGATAAGGGCACCACAATAGATTCGCGAGCCTGCGACCATCCGCGCTCCTTCCTCAACACTCCAACGGGTGTATAATCACGTCCCAGATTATACACCCGTTGGAGTGTTGAGGAAGGAGCGCGGACGGTCGCAGGCTCGGGAATCTATTGTGGTGCCCTTATCAAGGAGGCATTCGCCTGTACACGAGACACACCAGATATTATGATTGCATCTGGAAACACCATGTCCACGCTATAGGCTCTTTATTTAGAGACGGACCACCCACGAAACAAATAGTGGATCTACTGTGGGATTGAGACACATTCTCGAGTACGCCCTGACGAAGTTCAATTTTTTTAACGAAACGCGTTGGCTGAGACGTTCTTCATTTATATGGTTGGAAAACTACAATAAAGACTTTTTCTATGAACAAAATTGACCACTTGTGGGACTGCAATTGAATAGTTGGTGGTGCACTGCTCCAATTATTTTTCACTGTAGCAAAGCTACTGCTCACCAGGGAAGTCTGCTGCTGGTATTGAACGTTCATGTTTCAGTCTGCATGTCAAAAATGTTTAATGAAATAGAAGAAGATTTGAGAAGTCACTCAAAACGTGCCCTAATTTTTCTTGCTGCAGCACTAATCATATTTTCTATGGCAAAATGAACCCCTTCATTCTGTTCCTTTTTAAATGAAATGTTTTATGAGTTACCACTTTATTCCAATCTAGATAGCTTCAGGTGTGCAATACGGTTGTCATAAGTTGGACTGTTAGCGCTCTAGTTGTTCTTTAGAACACTCTGGGAAGCTGCAGTAGAACACAAAGGAATCAACTGGCAGTCTCTGCCCTTGTTGGATGTACATGTTTTACTGAGAATATCAGACTTCATTCTCACATGACTGAGAAAGATATTGTGAATTTACAGAAAATATGCTCTCAGTTTACCTTATAGATCCCCTTCCAAACCTCTGTGGTAAAAGCATGAGAAAATAGTTTTCTCTCAAACATGATTCATGATATCCCAGCAGAAGGCTTTTTCACATGGTAAAATCACCTTAGAACACACCACAATTCCTAAAATGAGTATGGTACCATCAACAAATGATTTATAATGTAACTAAAGTCTTAAAACCTTCTATTAACTGCAATGCTTTTTAATGAGGTGCTATCAAGTATATTGGTCCCAAGATGGCTGCCAACACTTCTTGGATGAAGTGCTGACAGCCAATCAGATCTCACGATGAGATGTGTGGTTAGGCTCCACCCAGATATATATGTGATTTTACTTTTGATTTTCTCAGGAACTACTGAATGTATTTACACCATTTAACCAAAAGGCATGATTCTGAACCAAGGGCTACCTTTTTGCCAAATTTGTTGTAATTCCGTTCAGCAGTTCGGGCTGCAGCTGCGATTAAAGGTTCCTATGGAAAATTGCATGGGGGAAACATGTTTTAGGACCCCCTTTTTTCTCAGCTCTCGCTTGACGAATCACCCCGAGACTTTCCGGGTAGGAGCGGACCGGAGCGCCCCACCAGTTTTGAAAATTTCGCGAAGATTCGCCAACCGGCGCCAAAGTTATTCCAAATAGAATGTTGTGGATTTCCTATGGATATTAGGTCCTAACTATAACTACCTACTGGCTACCGCCTGTAGGTAATATATTTATATATATATATATATATATATTTTTCCATCAAAGCGCTCAGCTGTAAGGACGCACTCCACAAACAGATGGCTCTCAAGACCTTTAATTTTCAAACGCGTCAGGCACCTAGAAATTTCGGAAAGCATTTGCCGGTTTGAAAATTAAAGGTCTTGAGAGCCATCTGTTTGTGGAGTGCGTCCTTACAGCTGAGCGCTTTGATGGAAAATATATATATATATATATATATATATATATATATATATATATATATATATATATATATTATCTACTGGCGGTCGCCAGTAGATAGTTATAGTTAGGACCCTGTTTCCATAGGAAATCCGCAACATTCTATTTGGAATAACTTTGGCGCCGGTCGATGAATCCTCGCGAAATTTTCAAAATAGGTGGGGCGCTACGCTCCGCTCCTACCCTGAAAGTCTCGGGGGGATTCGTCAAGCGGGGGCTGAGAAAAAAGGGGGGTCCCAAAACGCGTTTTTCCCATGCATTTTTCCATAGGACCTTTAGACACAGCTACAGCCCGAACGGCTGAACAGAGTTACTTGAAATTTGGCAGAGAGGTAGTCCTCAGGTCAAGGAAGTGCCTTTTGTAGGTCTGGTGTAAATCTGTTCAGTAGTTCCTGAGAAAATAGCATTTAAATCAATATATATATGTGGGCGGAGCCTAACCACACATCTCATCCTGAGATCTGATTGGCTGTCAGCACTTCATCCAAGAAGTGTTGGCAGCCATCTTGGGACCAATATACATGATAGCACCTCATTAAAAAGCATTGCAGTTAATAGAAGATTTTAAGACTTTAGTTACATTATAAATCATTTGTTGATGGTACCATACTCATTTTAGGAATTGTGGTTTGTTCTAAGGTGATTTCACCATGTGAAAAAGCCTTCTGCTGGGATATCATGATTGAGAGAAAAATATTTTCTCATGCTTTTACCACAGAGGTTTGGAAGGTGATCTATAAGCTAAACTGAGAGCTTATTTTCTGTAAATTCACATTATCTTTCTCAGTCATGTGAGAATGAAGTCTGACATTCTCAGTAAAACATGTACATCCAACAAGGGCAGAGACTGTCAGTTGATTCCTTTGTGTTCTACTGCAGCTTTCCAGAGTGTTCCAAAGAACTACTAGAGCGCTAACCGTCCTACTTATGATAAATGTATGGCACACCTGAAGCCATCTTGCTTGGATTAAAGTGGTAACTCTTAAAACATTTAATTTAAAAAGGAACAAAATGAGGTGGTTCATTTTTCCATAAAAAGTATGATTAGTGCTGCATAAAGAAAAATTAGGGCACATTTTGAGTGACTTCTCAAATCCTGGCATGCAGACTGAAACATGCACTTTCAATACCAGCAGCAGTTTTCCCTGGTGAGCAGTAGCTTTACTACAGTGATCTAATGAGCAAAAAGAGTGCTAACATTCTGATTTTATGGCAAATGTGTGACACATTTGAATGCCTTCTTGATGGAATCAAAGTAAAAAACTGAAAGTATTTCCTACTGAGGAGACTGCAGTAAATGAGGAAATTAGGAAACTTCATAACAAATAAGTCTCCCAAGATGGCCACCAGAGACAAAAGAGCCCAAATGTAGCCCAAATATCACCCAGATGTAGCCCAAGTATAGCCCAATGACAGAATGTCCAAGAATGTTCTTAAAAACAACTAGAGCACTTACTGTCTTCATTATGACAAAAGTATGGCACACCTGAAGCCATCTTGATTGGAATAAACTGGTAACACTTAAAACATTTAATTTAAAAAGGAACACAATGAGGGGGTTCATTTTGCCATAGAAATTATGATTAATGCTGAAGAAAGAAAATGAGGGCACATTTTGAGTGACTTCTCAAATCCTCTTCTATTTCATTAAAAAATTCTGACATGCAGACTGAAACATGCACTTTTAATACCAGGAGCAGACTTCCATGGTGAGCAGTAGTTTTACTACAGTGATCTAATGAGCAACTAGAGTGCTAACATTCAGAATTCATGGCAAATGTGTGACATATCTGAATACCTTCATGATGGAATCAAAGTAAAAAACTGAAAGCATTTCCGACTGAGGAGACTGCAGTACATGAGGAAATTAGGAAACTTCATAACAAATAAATCTCCCAAGATGGCCACCGGAGACAAAAGAGCCCAAATGTAGCCCAAAATCACCCAGATATAGCCCAAATATAGCCCAATGACAGAAGTGTGCAAAACACTTATTATTTTGTGTTTTTGCAGTGTTATATAGTGCAGACTTGTCAGGTATTGGAGTGCTTTACATGAGCATTGGTTACATCACACAAGAACAAATTCATTTTGGTTGTAGACATGGGGAGACTAAGTGATTTGACCAGAATCACAGAATGTCGAGCTGAAGCAGAAACTTCAACCTGGTTCCCCAGTTGCAAAGTCTGCAGTTCTGGAAGTAACACCACATCCTCTCCCCTAAGTGCAACATTTAATCAAGTTGTCAACTAGATAAAAAAACATAAAGATAACAAATAATTTAAAAGTGCTTTGTCGCTATTTGAAAACTCAGAAAATATGTCCTTATTTTAGTCTTTTAGAGCACTAACCATAATTTTGATGCCAATAAGACCCTCTCATATATGTAATTTCTAAAGGAATGCTCTAGGTATTACAGTTTTGATTACATCAAGATGATGTCAGGCGCTCCACACTTTTGTAATAAATATAGAATGTTAGCAATCTAGTTGTTCATTAGGATACTGTTGAGAGGCAGAGGCCAGGGGCACGGACTCTGAAAATTGAAGGCAGGTAGGAGGGTGCAAAGGCAACAATTTAACCACACTGAGCAGGCAGGAAGGGCCGTGGAAGCACAACAGACTATGGAGGGCAGTGGAAAGGGGGGCAGGGGCAACAAACCAACAATACAGGACTTGCAAGAGAGGCTGTTGGAGGGAAGATCTATTACGGGTCAAGGAAGCTAGGGGCGGTCCCCAGAGCCCCGGGAGCCACCACAGAACTGAGCAGGAGAGTGAGTCAGGGACAAAAGGGGCACCTTAATTTGAGCCGGGGTGCCTAGGAACGCTTGCTCCAAAAATGAGGAAAACAGACATATGAGACATGTAATTGGAGGCAGAATACAATGGCAGTTTAATGAGAAGATGCAACTTCAAAGAAACCGCAGAATAGAGACCTAAAGTACAAAATACAGAATCCAGATAATCATACAGCTGTCATGATATTCTCTGTATCTCAATTAATGGACTGACAGAGAGAGAGAGAAAACACATCTATAAATGCATCATGAGAAACAAGTTACACCAAGGAAAATGTTACCTAGGGACACTCACATTTACTCTTAGAGCAAGCATTCCTGCAATTACAATACAACATCTTTTAAATGCAAAAGTAAAGAGAACAATGGTTAAACATAACATGACATTTCATATAGGTAAAATAGAATAAGATACTTCAAGCAAAGCCGAGCAAGACATTTTAAGCAAAGGAAGACAAGAGCTCCCAGTTCTTGGGGAAAACCTGCACAGCCTGTTAACCTACATACAGACGGCGAGGTTGTCCGTCGATATCTGTGGGTGCTCCCTTTTTATATCATTTTGTGGGCTCCTTTGCACGCTACATCTACCTACGTATGCTACCCAAAAGCTTCGTCTGCAGATTTTACCAGACATTTCGTCATTTACCCACTTAATGCTGACAATGGACTGGGTGAAAAGGTCAGTCTCTCAGGCCAATCGCTTATCGTAAGTTCCATAGAGCAAGCAGAAAATAATGGGTATTGTACAGGAATTCAATATATTCATGTATAAAATCTCCTCAGTTCTCCTAACTTGACGCTCTGCGGTTGCCACTTCCTTAAAAGCGGGAAACCTGCCCAGGAAGCAAGTACCAGTCCAGGATGCAGCCTACTGTATGTCGACAGCTTCAGGGGGATGTTGAACTTTGATACCGAGCACGGAGCACTCGGGTAGGGTGGGGGCTACTAGTTTGGAGCAGAAGGCCTCGCAGACCTGCCTTCAGACTGCTATACACTAAAATTGCAGATCTATGGTCAATTTAACAAAGAGGCCTACATATTGAACAGAAGGGCCTACACAGGGGTTTTATGCTGGCTGAGTGGTAAGGATGTCTCAGGATAATTATATAGCAACACAGGACCCGCTGGTCAATTTAATACGGCCTACAAATGCGGCTGGCAGGGCAAGGACAAGGGTCTCATACTTCAGGTGTGGACAGAACGGGCCAGGGGCCCCCTGTGATACAAAATCTACCCTCCTTCAAGGCTGTGGCAATGTAATAGACCATTGTGGGCAGAAGGAAGAGGCAATGGAAGTACAACCATACATGCCAACAGACCCGATTCAGCCAGGAAACGTCCAATGTTTTTAAGCTCAAATGGGCTTTATTTGATCTGTCTCCTGTCTACAATATCCTCTTTTTCAATGTAACTCAAAGGGGAAAATCAATACCCCAGTTTTTTTTCAAAATCTCCCTCTTACCAAGTTCAAAATGTTCGCAAGTATGGTACATTGGATCATGGAAGGAAATGGGATAGGGACATGGACTTGGATAACAGAGGACAGGAGAGACATGGAGAGGTGCACCAAACTGACCCTGCAGGGCAGGCATCAGGGTTTGCAGCAGCACAATACACCACACAGGGCATGCAGGACGGGAGTGCAGCACAACAATCCATAGAAAGCAAGAGGGAGGGGACAGGACCATGCACATGGACAACAGAGAACAGAGGGGCAAGAGGCAATGGTAGCTAGCTGACCATAATGGACAGACAGGAGAGAAGGCTGCAGCATAACAGACCATAAAGGGCAGGAGGGACGGATCAGGGGCATTACAATGGAACAGACAAGCCAGGAGGGAGGGAGTAGGGGTCTGCACATGTAAACAGAGGGCTGGGGGCAAGGGGGCAGGGCAGGAGCAGCAAGATGGCCATGGAGGTCGGGCAGGATGGGCACTAGAAGCAAGACACAACATGAAGAGCAACAGTGAGACTGTGATGGCATACACACAGACCATGGAGGGAAGGTGGGAGGGGGTCAGGGGCAGCTAACTGACCACACAGGGAAGGTGGGAGGGGCCATGGCAGCACAGAAGACCATGCATGGCAAGTGGGAGGGTTAGTGGCAGCACAATGGCTATGATGGGCAAGAAGGAGGGTGCAGGGGCATGCACAAAGGACGATGGAGGATAGAAGGGAGGGTCAGGACCTGTGCACAGACAAGAAAGTTCAGGGGAAGGGGCCTCACAACAGACCACACGGGGCAGGCAGGAGGAGCAGTTGCAGCACAACAGACCAGGGAGGGCAGAAGGGTGTGGCAGTACAATGGACCATGTAGGACAGGAGGAAGAGGATAGAGGCATGGCATGTGGACAGGCAGGGTGGAGGTGGCAGGGACAGGTTACAGTCATCTGACAATGCTAGGCAGGTGGGAGGGGAGTGGCAGCTCAACAGAACACTCAGAGTAGATAGGAGTGGCAGGTCCATGGGACATGGTGGGCAAAAAGGATGGAGCAGGGGCATGCACAAAGACATCGGAGGGCAGGGGGAAGGAGAATAGGGGCAGCAAGCTAAGCACAGAGTTTAAGCAGGAGGTCAATGATGGGGCATAGAATTGGGCAATGGAGGGCAGGAGGAGTGGACTGGTACATCATACTAAATTGAGGGCAGTGCCAGCACATCAGACCATGCATGGCAGGAGGGAGGAGGCTAGTCCATGGATTCACACAACAGAGGATAGGGAGGAGGGGGATGGGGCAGCAAGCTAACTGTTCAGAGAAGGCGGGTATTAGAAACTTTATTGTTTTTAAAACATTTTGTCTGTGCAAACTACTTAAAATATGAACAAGTATGCAGCATAATCTCACTTTTATTCAGGAAGAAGAAGACGTTAGTGACTGTGACTCCGGGCTCACTTGGCAAAAACACCCCCTGACCCTCCACCCCCTATCGCAAAATGTAATGCCCGTGAAAAGGGTAGGTGAACACAGTGTTATATAGAACATAGTCCTGAGAGCACGATTGAAAATGAAAACTAGATATAGTGTATGGTATAAACTATGCACCAAAAAGTGTGATATAAGATGAACCAGGCGTGAAATATAATATGCAATACATTGTGCGCAATGACAGATTCATTGGAGAGCGCGAGATAGCACAGGCACTACCGTGTGCTATGCGATATGCGCCTTGGAGTGTAATATGCACAGGGCAGTGTTGTGTAACCTAACTAGTCTCTAAAGTTGTAATATAAAATATGTGCTGGGGAGTGTAACGTTGCATATGCACTGTGACAAAGATATGGATCCCAAATTGTAATATGTATGGCATAGCACTGTGCGTTATAACATAGGCATCGAGGAAGGCACGTTAGATGGGGCAATATAACCCGTGCGAAGACAAGTGTGGCATGACATTTTCACGGGGTGGTGTTACAGTGCACATGGGCTAGAGAGTGTCATAGCATATGCACTAGCTAGTGGAATACAATACAGAGGTGTGTGGCACTCGGCAGGCAATGGTGGGTGTAACACAGCATTGGGCTCTGTCAGGAGCGCGCTGTGACTCGCAAGTGATGTTCGTCCCCTTTCCAGAGAGTAAAATAAAAAGTATTACACATCCGGCAGTGGATGTGTGTTTTATAAACTGTGAGGGGGGTTTCTTGCATAGTTTTGGTCGAATTTTTGTCGAATCCCCTTTGAATGGCTTGGTGTGCATGTGTATTAAATGTGCCCGTCAATAGCTACCCATGTTTGTATAAATAAACGACAAGGGTGTCTACCGGGATTAGGCACGGTAGAGCATCAGACATGTCAGAGCTTCACTAGTGGTGTAAATACATTCCACGTGGATTAATTGCATGCATAGTCGCCTTTTAATGAATATCACGCAAATCGTCATGGTGATAGGTACGTACGGTTTGTCCAGCATGTCCTAGGTGTGTCTATAAATATATATTTTTTAAAAATAATAAAAAACAGTGGCCGGCCCTGGGGATTGGGGTCAAAAAAATATAATTAGGAGACAGGCCCTGGGGGATGGGGTCATCAGGGCCAATAAATTAGAATAAGAAGGGGAACCACACAGCCCCCCTTCTTAAAAAAATAAAATAAATAAAAGACTGGCATCGTGCCGGAGGCCATGCCCCCTCCATGCAGCACTCTGCAAACGCGCCCCCAACAGGCATCTCCAGTATGCGCCAGGGAGCTGCGCTGCAGACAGGTGTTCTGAGGCCAAGCCCCTTTTTACACCTCTCTGCAACGCAGCTCTGTGGCGCTTACTGGAGGTACCTAGTGGTCTAGTGTGACCCTAGGGACCCTTAGGATTCAAGGGGACTTAATCTCTCAACTTAGAACAGCCACAGGGCGCGTTTACACAGTGGTGAAGGGAGGGGACGGGGCCTGAGGTGACGTGTGCAAACACGCACCATGGCACGTTTTAAATTGGGGATATAATTTCCCTTCAATACTGAGGGCCCCTGGGGGCTAACTAGCCCACCAAGTGCTTCCAGTAAGCGCCACTGAGCTGCATTGCAGAGAGGTGGTCCAGGCCTTGCCACTTTTTACACCTCTCTGCAACGCAGCTCTGTGGCACTTACTGGAGGTACCTAGTGGGCTAGTTGGACCCTAGGGACCCTCAGGACTCAAATGAACTTAATCTCCCAACTAAAAACGGACACAGGGCGTGTTTACACAATGGTGAAAGGAGGGGACGGGGCCTGAGTTAACGTGTGCAAAAACGCCCTGTGGCCTGTTTTAAGAGGTAGTTTTAATCCCCATGCCCTATTATATACTAGGGGCTTATAGAGGAGGTAAGGCTAATCACAGGGGGACCCCAACGCATAATGTTCCCTAGTGTATGTAGGTGTTTTCACTGTATTCTAAGTGTCTTTTAACATAGCACTGGCTCTAGGACTGGTTAGTCAGACTCAGTTACCACCAGTATCCGTCTGAAAAAGTTGAGGGTACAGGATGATTTTGCAACAAGGCTTCTTTCTGCTCTTCTTTTTGTTCTTTCTGCACGTTATCCTTCTTCCTGCACTTATCTTCGTATTTGAGGACTTCTGTTGCTTCTTTCTGCACTTCTTTTGTTTCTTTCTGTGCATTTTTTCTTCTTTCTTCACATGTCCTATCTCTGTAGGCATAGTTAGAAATTAGCATTTAAAAAACCTTTATAATTAACAGAAAAAACCATAGGTTTCAGGCACGTTATAGTTAGGAATTAGCATTTAAAAAACCTCAGAAATTCACTGAAAAAACCATAGGTTTCAGGGGTGTTATAGTTAGCTGGACTTTTCACTTGTACAAAACCATTGAAATTCCCCCGTTATAGTTAGTTCAGCTAACTATAACTCGCGCGCCCGCAATGCACTGCTGATGACGTCACATATTACATCACTCATGACATGGTCAGTGACATCACTCATGACATCACTGATGACATCTCAAATGACATCACTGATGACATCACTGATGACATCATCCTTGTGATAGAGTGGCAGACCTCCTCTCACCCTAATATAACCTTTGATACACACATTCAAAAATAGAGACTAAAATTTTCAAAACAATGGACATACCAATACCAGTTACAACAACCTCTTCAGTAATTCTAAGATCCACATACACATCCACTCATTCACCAACAGTCCAATACAGTCACTCATACATGTACTCACTCATCATATGTACTCATACACCTATACATCCTGTTACACAATGCCACTCATCCATAGTTACTCACACACATAGTCACTCATGCTAATAAAGAATCAAACATACATTTACTTGCATATACAGTTATACACACACCACCACACTTACTTCTACGGAAACTTACACATACTTAGTCTTTTAAACAATCACTTATAGAAACACATACTTATTCATACAGGAACTCTTTCAATCTCTCACTCTCACATATACTCACATATATACACCAATAGTCACATATACTAGTTTAAAACATATGTAGTTACTCATAAAGACACTATTGAGACAGTCATTCACTCACTAACACACCCATACACACACTCATCCACCCATACAGTCCTGCACACATACTGTGTTCAATACATACAAACAGTGAGTCACTCATTCATGCACCTATGCACTACGTAATACCCCCACCAAACCATGCAGACACTCAGACTGATACTCTAAAAACCAACTAATAACCTATATAGACACCCATGTAGCTACTCACCAACCCATGCAGCCACTTATACACAAAGTGAGAGACTGATACAAATATTTACATATTTAAACATTACTCACTAAGCCATGTATTCACTATGATACACTTAATCAGTCAGTTACACAATCAATTTTTCAAAAACAAATCATCCATTTAGACACTTATATACCCATTTATTCTTCCATCGACCTTGATATATACATATATAAAACATATTTAATTTTCAGAATAACACACATTCACTGGATGATGTCATCAGTGATGTCATCAGTGATGTCATTTGAGATGTCATCAGTGATGTCATCAGTGATGTCACTGACCATGTCATGAGTGATGTAATATGTGACGTCATCAGCAGTGCATTGCGGGCGCGCGAGTTATAGTTAGCTGAACTAACTATAACGGGGGAATTTCAATGGTTTTGTACAAGTGAAAAGTCCAGCTAACTATAACACCCCTGAAACCTATGGTTTTTTCAGTGAATATATATATATATATATATTATCTACTGGCAGTCGCCAGTAGATAGTTATAGTTAGGACCGTGTTTCCATAGGAAATCCGCAACATTCTATTTGGAATAACTTTGGCGCCGGTTGACGAATCCTCACGAAATTTTCAAAATAGGTGGGGCGCTCTGTTCCTACCCTGAAAGTCTCGGGGGGATTTGTCAAGTGGGGGCTGAGAAAAAAGGGGGGTCCCAAAACACATTTTCCCCATGCAATTTTCCATAGGGACCTTTAGTCCAAGGTACAGCCCGAACGGCTGAACAGAATTACTTGAAATTTGGCAGAGAGGTAGTCCTCAGCTCAGGGAAGTGCCTTTTGCAGGTCTGGTGTTAATCTGTTTAGTAGATCCTGAGAAAATCAAAAGTAAAATCATATATATATGTGGGCGGAGCCTAACCACACATCTCATCCTGAGATCTGATTGGCTGTCAGCACTTCATCCAAGAAGTGTTGGCAGCCATCTTGGGACCAATATACATGATAGCACCTCATTAAAAAGCATTGCAGTTAATAGAAGGTTTTAAGACTTTAGTTACATTATAAATCATTTGTTGATGGTACCATACTCATTTTAGGAATTGTGGTATGTTCTAAGGTGATTTCACCATGTGAAAAAGCCTTCTGCTGGGATATCATGATTGAGAGAAAAATATTTTCTCATGGTTTTCCCACAGAGGTTTGGAAGGTGATCTATAAGCTAAACTGAGAGCTTATGTTCTGTATATTCACATTATCTTTCTCAGTCATGTGAGAATGAAGTCTGACATTCTCAGTAAAACATGTACATCCAACAAGGGCAGAGACTGTCAGTTGATTCCTTTGTGTTCTACTGCAGCTTCCCAGAGTGTTCCAAAGAACAACTAGAGCGCTAACAGTCCTACTTATGATAAACGTATGGCACACCTGAAGCCATTTTGCTTGGATTAAAGTGGTAACTCTTAAAACATTTAATTTAAAAAGGAACAAAATGAGGGGGTTCATTTTTCCATAAAAAGTATGATTAGTGCTGCAGAAAGAAAAATTAGGGCACATTTTGAGTAACTTCTCAAATCCTCTTCTATTTCATTAAAAAATTCTGACATGCAGACTGAAACATGCACTTTCAATTCCAGCAGCAGTTTTCCCTGGCGAGCAGTAGCTTTACTACAGTGATCTAATGAGCAAAAAGAGTGCTAACATTCTGAATTTATGGCAAATGTGTGACACATCTGAATGCCTTCTTGATGGAATCAAAGTAAAAAACTGAAAGTATTTCCTACTGAGGAGACTGCAGTAAATGAGGAAATTAGGAAACTTCATAACAAATAAGTCTCCCAAGATGGCCACCAGAGACAAAAGAGCCCAAATGTAGCCCAAATATCACCCAGATGTAGCCCAAGTATAGCCCAATGACAGAATGTCCCAGAGTGTTCTTAAAAACAACTAGAGCGCTTACTGTCTTCATTATGACAAAAGTATGGCACACCTGAAGCCATCTTGATTGGAATAAACTGGTAACATTTAAAACATTTAATTTAAAAAGGAACACAATGAGGGGGTTCATTTTGCCATAGAAATTATGATTAATCCTGAAGAAACAAAATGAGGGCACATTTTGAGTGACTTCTCAAATCCTCTTCTATTTCATTAAAAAATTCTGACATGCAGACTGAAACATGCACTTTTAATACCAGGAGCAGACTTCCATGGTGAACAGTAGTTTTACTACAGTGATCTAATGAGCAACTAGAGTGCTAACTTTCAGAATTTATGGCAAATGTGTGACATATCGGAATACCTTCATGATGGAATCAAAGTAAAAAACTGAAAGCATTTCCTACTGAGGAGACTGCAGTACATGAGGAAATTAGGAAACTTCATAACAAATAAATCTCCCAAGATGGCCACCGGAGACAAAAGAGCCCAAATGTAGCCCAAAATCACCCAGATGTAGCCCAAATATAGCCCAATGACAGAAGTGTGCAAAACACTTATTATTTTGTGTTTTTGCAGTGTTATATAGTGCAGACTTGTCAGGTATTGGAGTGCTTTACATGAGCATTGGTTACATCACACAAGAACAAATTCATTTTGGTTGTAGAGATGGGGAGACTAAGTGATTTGACCAGAATCACAGAATGTCGAGCTGAAGCAGAAACTCCAAACTGGTTCCCCAGTTGCAAAGTCTGCAGTTCTGGAAGTAACACCACATCCTCTCCCCTAAGTGCAACATTTAATCAAGTGGTCAACTGGATAAAAAAACATAAAGATAACAAATAATTTAAAAGTGCTTTGTCGCTATTTGAAAACTCAGAAAATATGTCCTTATTTTAGTCTTTTAGAGCACTAACCATAATTTTGATGCCAATAAGACCCTCTCATATATGTAATTTCTAAAGGAAATGCTCTAGGTATTACAGTTTTGATTACATCAAGATGACGTCAGGCGTTCCACACTTTTGTAATAAATATAGAATGTTAGCAATCTAGTTGTTCATTAGGATACTGTTGAGAGGCAGAGGCCAGGGGCACAGACTCTGAAAATTGAAGGCAGGTAGGAGGGTGCAAAGGCAACAATTTAACCACACTGAGCAGGCAGGAAGGGCCGTGGCAGCACAACAGACTATGGCGGGCAGTGGAAAGGGGGGCAGGGGCAACAAACCAACAATACAGGACTTGCAAGAGAGGCTGTGGCAATGTAATAGACCATTGTGGGCAGAAGGAAGAGGCAATGGTAGTACAACCATACATGCCAACAGACCCGATTCAGCCAGGAAACGTCCAATGTTTTTAAGCTCAATGGGCTTTATTTGATCTGTCTCCTGTCTACAATCTCCTGTTTTTCAATGTAACTCAAAGGGGAAAATCAATACCCCAGTTTTTTTTCAAAATCTCCCTCTTACCAAGTTCAAAATGTTTGCAAGTATGGTACATTGGATCATGGTAGGCAGGAGGAATTGGGGTAGGGACATGGACTCGGATAACAGAGGACAGGAGGGACATTGAGAGGTGCACCAAACTGACCCTACAGGGCAGGCATCAGGGTTTGCAGCAGCACAATACATCACACAGGGCATGCGGGACGGGAGTGCAGCACAACAATCCATAGAAAGCAATTGGGAGGGGACAGGACCATGCACATGGACAACAGACAACAGAGGGGAAAGAGGCAATGGTAGCTAGCTGACCATAATGGACAGACAGGAGAGAAAGCTGCAGCATAACAGACCATAAAGGGCAGGAGGGACGGATCAGGGGCATTACAATGGAACAGACAAGCCAGGAGGGAGGGAGTAGGGGTCTGCACAGGTAAACAGAGGGCTGGGGGCAAGGGGGCACGGCAGGAGCAGCAAGATAGCCATGGAGGTCAGGCAGGATGGGCACTAGAAGCAAGACACACCATGAAGAGCAACAGTGAGACTGTGATGGCATACACACAGACCATGGAGGGAAGGTGGGAGGGGGTCAGGGCCAGCTAACTGACCACACAGGGAAGGTGGGAGGGGCCATGGCAGCACAGACGACCATGCATGGCAAGTGGGAGGGTTAGTGGCAGCACAATGGCTATGATGGGCAAGAAGGAGGGTGCAGGGGCATGCACAAAGGACGATGGAGGATAGAAGGGAGAGTCAGGACCTGTGCACAGACAAGAAAGTTCAGGGGAAGGGGCCTCACAACAGACAGCACGGGGCAGGCAGGAGGAGCAGTTGCAGCACAACAGACCAGGGAGGGCAGAAGGGTGTGGCACTACAATGGACCATGTAGGACAGGAGGAAAAGGATAGGGGCATGGCATGTGGACAGGCAGGGTGGAGGTGGTGATAGAGATCAGGGTGTGTATAATATTCCCACTACCACAGATAGAGTAATCTCACAGTTACACGCACATACATTCATCATACGCTAGGGCCCATTTCACTAACATACGCTCAAATATTCTACCAGCAGCAATAAACCTGTGGAAAGAAAACTCCTAGTCACCCTGCATCTATATCAGGTCGATAAGATCTGGTTATTGAGACTGCCCTTAAACATAATCTAAACAATCTATACAATAATAATCAAAATAGAATACTCAATAATTGACAAGAAATAATATCCAACACCATGTTCAAGTTATATTGCTTTATCTGAAATTAGTCAAAGAAAATCAAGCAGCATAAATCATTTTTCTCATAGTTACCTATTCTAGCTAAATGTCAGAACGGGTCAGGACCAGTCTCTCGGTAAAAGTCTCTCAAGACGAAGTCCCTTCAGCATCAATCCTCAGCAACGCAGATTCGGTACGCGGCAAAGGCAAATGGCAAGTGGCAAGTGGAGTGGGGGCAACCCTCTCTAGGCTAACAATTTTTATACCAAATCGAACAAAAGAATGATACATAGAAAAGCTGAAATGTCCGCTGGACCACTGAGCAGAGCGAGAAGGAAAGGATGTAACATTGCTACATTCGAAAATCTCCGCTCAGGAAAAATCACAAAATAAAAATACGGAACAGGAACCATAAATCACAAAATGTATCTTGTTAGTTCTACTTCTCCTCGGCAATGAGACCAATGCTCAGAGTCTTTCTCTAAGGCTCCTTTGTTTTCCCAAGGCTGCCAAGGACGTTCCATTTCACTCGAAGATTACCCAGGCTGCTGATGTCCTCACGGAAAATTTTGTAAGGCAAGCAAGGACTGTGGTCAGCTGACTTCAGGACCATTTTCAGCAGGGCTCTCTTCCATCACAGATTTCTACTTTCAAATCGAGGCCAGGCTTACAAAATCGGCCATCTTTAACTAGGCCACCATAGGCCACAATAGACCATCTTAATTAAAAGAAACAAAGACAACGTTACCACATCATAGTGATTAAACAGTGTTAACCCCACTAATACCCTTATGTGTATGCATCTATCTAGCACTTGCAACATAGAAAAGCATTAATTCGAAAAGCGTTTTGTGCTCGAAAAATAAACAGCACATAGCAACATTTAAACATGAAAACACACATGTTATTGTTAAACAGCACATTTATGCGCACCCACGTGTAACTCTCTCTTGTTAGGACAAACGGATTGATTAATATAAACACACTCGCACAAGACAAATAATTAATTATTAATAATTAGTAAATTAATACGACAAATAGACATGCCAGAGCTTCAAAAACCAACGAATTTTCAAACAGAAAACTCTGCTCCAGCAATCCCCCCTTTGGTGATTTTATCACCAAATAAACCCAAAAAAAAAAATTAGTGAAAATTTAGTCCCTTTTTAGGAGAAATCGGAAATGTCTTTTTCCCCTTACACAACATTACACACCAGTCACTCTTTCATCATCCCTCTTTGTTTCTAAGTAAACACTCTCCCTCAATTCTTCTAATTCAATTTCTTGAGGTTCTCTTTTCAACCTCTTGTTTTTCTTTTCTTTATTCAATTTCAGTTTCTTCTTCCCTCCCCTGTTTTTACAACACACACACACTAATCTCAGTATCAGTAAGGCAACAATTATACAAGTTAAAGGAAAAAATATTCTACCTATAATAGTACTACCTATTTTTGCAATAAAATCCTTAACAGCTATCATTTTATTAGCTATTTTAGTCCATAAATTCTCAGCTTCAAGTGGTACTAATTCTTCATGCAAATCAGTAATATTTTTGATATAGACCTTCAGGTCTTTGCTTTCGTCTGGAATGTAAGTGCAACAATGTTGAACTTTCAGCATTCCACAGACTCCACCCTCCTTGGCCAATAGAATATCAAGGGCAAGTCGATTTTGCATAGACATGGCACGTACGGCACTTAATTCCGTATTCACCAAAAGAAACCCTCCAGCGGTATTTGTTGATAAGCGATCAACCACTGTGGACAGTTTCCGAATTCCATAAGCATTCAAAGAAATTCCCACTGCTGGAATCAAAACCCCAAAAATGTCACCCACTATTTCAGACCAAGTTTCTCTCTTAAAACGCATTAGTAAATTAATATGTTCCACATCTGTTATTTTATCTATATGAAAAATCTTTGGAAAAACCAGGCCCACATAACACGTGCCATACCAATGGTCAGGCAACTTGTAATAAGCCTTGTTCCCACAAACATAGTATACTCCTGGAAAAATTTTATCTTCTCCACCTCTAAAACCCCAACCTGTTGCAATGAAGTATGTATCATGGCACTCACTAGTCCCAACAAAATATGTATCATATTGGGATTTCCTTCTTGTAATGCAAAGTTTACCCTTCTGTGGTGCATCTAAAGCTAAAGTTGGACTAGCCCCATTCTTCAACTCTTTTCCCATCTCAATGTCCCAAATTGTCTCACTCACTTTATATTTTCCTGCTTTCTCCTGCATGTTCAATCTCCTTTCCTCTACCATATCCAGGAAAGCTTTCTCCTCTCCTTTCAGACTGCAAGTTAAATTATTCTTAAAAATGTAATCTAATGTTAGTCCTTTTTCTTCAATAAAAATCTCACCAAAAGTGTTAGCTTCTTTAGCTGGATTCAGCTCTTTGTTCATTGGCAAATGCCCAAAAATACTATCTCTGTTAGACATCTTATAATCTACTTTCCCTAACAAATAAAAAACACTACTTAAAATACTACAAGAAATACCATATGTAGCTGGTAAATGATGATAAGTAACACCCTCTGAAACGGATGCAGGTAATTGCATACAAACGTAGCAATCCCTCACTTCCATTGTTTTCACATATTCATATAACAATTTTGAAAAAACATTACTAGAAAAGTTATTAATTGACCTATCTTTGTGTATGTAAGTATTACTAATTCTAATCGGAACTACTTTTTGAGAATTCTTCTCTATATTTGTCACATTCTCTGTATGCATTTCAAACTCAACTTTAAAAGTAACTAATAAAACTAAAACACCCCATAGAAGAATTAATAATCCAGTACAGCAGCAGCACATTCTACACCACCTTTTAAAGAAGGCACATCTATTTTGATTATCCTCTATGTTAGCCATTTTACTACTCTAATTTAGCCTCTATTACTTCACTACTGAAATTGAAACTCTTAAATTCTTCAGCTTTCTTCAGTTTTCAGTTTTTCCAAATGATCCTTCCGTTCACTTAATCCAAGTGAATCCTTCCTTTATTCAGTTTGGATACTTGTCATTCTTCACTTCAATCTCTTCAACATCAAATTGTATTAAATCTCCAACATCAAAATCCTCAGTACTCGACTCTTCTCCAATGTCAGTCAAGAGTACTTTCAGAATTTCACCAGTATCTTCCTCAACCACTTCTCTCAAGATCTCTTCCGGATTATCTCGAGTCACTGTTTCTTCTTTTCCTCCTTCAGACAGTGCCACATAAGACCATTCCGGTGATCTGTACTTTTGGTTGGGTCTTCTTACTCTTTTTATTTCTACTGGTTCTTTTGATTCCTTTGATTCTTCTCCTTCAGCTTTTGAACTTTGACTCGATACTTCATTCACTTGTTCAGCTTTTGATGTACTTGCTCTTATTATCTTGTATCTCAGCCTCTTAACTCTGTTGTTAGGCCAACGATCTCCTTTTATCACCTTTTTCGGCTTTATTTCTTTATTGCTTCTTTCTCCAATCCAAGTTCTCTTTCTCAGAACTCGACCCTCTGTTTGTTCATTTTCATCATCCAATTCTGTTTCAAGTGCCTCTTGTTTCCGTTTTCTAGCAGCTTTCTTCTTTTCCACAGATTCTTTCACCACTGTTTGAGATTTCCCTACTTCTGTCCCTCCTCGAGTCTCCGACACGCAATCTTCTTGCTGTCTACTTGTCCCTTCACCTAGCTCATCAAGAATATTCCCTACACCTCCTCGGGGTCTTCCGCAATCTGTCCCTCTCTATCTTCTTCTGACCCTACTTATTCAAGTATAATCTCAAGTGGTTCTTCAATCTCCTCCTCTTCTGATTCAGGAGTAGTCTCTGTGAAATTTCTCTTTTCTTTTCTTTTTCCTTCACTGCTTTTTGAAACTTCAGGCTCTCTTACAGAATCTGATCTCTTTTCTGATACTCGCAGTGGTTCATTCGAAGCTTTTCCTACTTCTTTCCCCACTGATTCTGTATCTTCATCATCACTGGAATCTGACTCTTCAAAATACTCTTTACCAGTCCCTTCTTTTGGGTTTGGAACTCTCAGAGTATGACTTGCATGTACCCAGTGTCTCACTCCAGCACACTTTACTGCAGTTGTCGTAGTCAGAATAACTTGTCTTGGCCTTCCCCACCTTGGAACCAAGCAATTTCTTCTTCTGTGGACTTTAATCCTCACCCAGTCTCCTGGACTCAGATCATGAGCTTGCTTCTTCTCAAGTGTGGTAGCTTCTTCTCCAACCTGGTGAAACACAGAATGAACTGCGTCAGCCAGGCCTTTACAGTAATCCAAAATCATGTCATCAGTTATTGTCATCAACTTATTGACAGGCACAAATGCATGGCGCATTGCACGTCCCATGATTATTTCGTGCGGACTCAAGCCAGTAGTTCTATCCGGAGTAGATCTAATAGTCATCAGCACTAGAGGTAAAACATCTGGCCATTTCATGCCAGTGGCTAAGCACATTTTTCCAATCCTGTTCTTGATTGTGCCATTAATCTGCTCAACCACACCAGAAGCCTCTGGTCGGTATGCACAATGTAGCTTCTGCTGTATTTTCAATGCTTCACAAATCAAACCCATGAGTTCATTTTGAAAGTGTCCACCTCTATCAGACTCAACTGTTACTGGAAACCCGTACCTAGGAATCAACTCCCTTAGCAGTAACTTTGCCACTGTTATTCCATCATTTCTTCTAGTCGGGTAAGCTTCCACCCACCTTGAAAACAAACAGACTACCACTAGAACATACCTCAGCCTGTTCACTTGGGGCATTTCAATGAAATCAATCTGCATTCTTGTAAAAGGACCTCCTTCTCTGCCTATTGTTCCCAGACTCACCACTGTCTTTTTCCCAGTGTTAAATTGCTGACAAACCAAACACCTTTGACAGATGCTTTCTGCAATTGTCCTGAACTTTGCATTGTACCAGGTCTGTTTAAATGACCTAACGATCGCATCCCTCCCCAAATGTCCCTGGCCATGATACATTCTTGCCATTGACGACAAAATGGAGTTAGGCAATACTGGTCTGCCATCTCTGTAAACCCAAACATGGTCTGTTTCTCTTGGAGCACATCCTGCCTTAATCCAATCTTTTTTCTCTTCCTCTCCTGCCTCATCTTGCAACTGTTTCACTTCATCCCAGGTTTCTAAGACATTAGTAAACATCACAGAGAGAAAAGACATTTCCCCCTCTCGGTCCCGATTAATGGACTGATTCGTTTTGGCACAGTATTGCGCAACATCATTTGCGTATCGGTTTCCAACCGTGATAAAATCTTCTCCTTGTCCATGGGCAGCACATTTTACAACTGCTAACTCTTTAGGCAGCTGTATCGCCTCAAGCAATTTACCAATCATTTCAGCATTCTTTATTGGAGTTCCACTCGATGTCAAGAAACCTCTTTGTAGCCAAAGCTGGCCAAAGTCATGCACAACCCCAAATCCATACTGACTATCAGTCAACACAGTTGTCCTCAAATCTTTCCCAATTTCGCAAGCTTTTGTCAATGCTATCAATTCAGCAACTTGTGCAGACTTCACTCCTTTCAATGGTGATGCTTCCATGACCTCTGAAACTTTGCACACCGCATATGCTGCACACAACACACCATCATCATTTCTCAGGCATGAACCATCCACAAACAACACATGATCACTCTCATGCAAGGGAAGATCCCTTATGTCTGGTCTCGGTTTTGTACAGTACTCAAGCACATCCAAACAATCATGATCATCTTCCATTTTCACACCCACGTTTTCAATATCCGGCAAGAGTGTCACTGGATTAACATTTACACATCTCTCAAGAGTCACATTTGATGCTCCCAGAATCACTTTTTCATATTTAGTCAACCGACTATGTGACATGTACTGGGTTCTGCTTCTTGTCAAAAGAATTGCCACATTGTGAGGTACGAATACCCTTACAGGATATCCCATTATGATTCCCTCACTTTGTTCTAGACTTCTGCATGTTGCAGCCACGGATTTCAGACAACCTGGTAAACCCACAGCTACAGGGTCAAGTGTCGATGAGAAGTACGCAATAGGCCTTCTCAGTAATCCATGTTTCTGAATTAACACTGAAAGTGCACATCCATTTCTCTCACTGCAGTACAGCTCAAACTCCTTTTCGTAGTCAGGCATACCCAAAGCTGGAGCCTCACACATTTTACTTTTGAGCTCTTCAAATGCTGCCATTTGTTCTGCATCTAGATCCAATGGATCTGTCATCTCACTTTTTGTCAATTTAATCAGTGGCTTTGCTATCAAGGAAAAATTAATTATCCACTGACGACAATAACCCACCATACCCAGGAACATTCTCACTTCTCTCTGAGTTTTTGGGGCTTTCATTTCTCTGATTATTCTGATCCTGTCATCCGTCACTTTCCTCAGACCCTTTTCAATATTGTGTCCAAGATAATGCACCTCTTTCTTGCAAAATTGCAATTTGGCTGGAGATACCTTTAACCCTCCATCTGCCAGATGATTCAGTAAAGCTATGGTATCTACTTCACAAGCTTCACGTGTCTTTGATGCCACAAGTAGGTCATCAATGTACTGCACTAGTACTGAGCTCTCAGGCATAATCAAACTCTCCAACGATTTTTTCAATAACTGATTGAATATCGAAGGACTCTCCGTATACCCCTGTGGGATTCGACACCATGCTAAGATACGCTGGCCAAACCTAAATGCAAAAATCGGCTGGCTATCATGATGTAATGGAATTGAAAAGAACGCATGACACAAATCAATTACTGTATACCTCTCAGCATCATGTGGAATTTGATACAGGATCACTGATGGATTTGGCACAATAGGACAACATGCCACCACAATTTGATTAACTTTTCTCAAATCCTGTACAATCCTAAATTTCCCATTAGGCTTTTTTAGTCCCATTATCGGTGAATTACATGGACTACTCAGTAGTTCTCTCAGGACTCCTTGCTGAATCATTTTCTCAATTATAGGAGTTATCCCTTCAATTATTTCTGGTGTCATTTTGTACTGAGGAATGTTAGGATATGTAATTCCCTCTTTCACTGCAATTTTCACTGGATCTACATTATTCATCAATCCCACATCCTCTCCAGTAAAATCCCAAACTGTCCTTTTCACTGTGTCTCTCAGCTCTCGAGGCAAATCCTCTGGATCAAACACAGCAAATGCACCAATTAACTCACTTTCTCTATTCTCTAGAGTCACTCGGTACAAAACATCCTCATCTGGTGTCTCAAAGGCTATTCCATCTGGTGTACAAAAAATTGTGCAGTTCATCTTGCACAACAAGTCCCTACCTAACAGGTTCACTGGACTCGTGTCACAGACAGTAAATCTGTGCATGTCTGAAAATTTTCCTATCTGTACTCTTACAGGTTCAGTAAGACGTGTTCTGATTTGCGTATTGGCTACACCAACTACTTGGACTGCTTCATCCGAGAGAGGAAGATTTCTAACATCTGTTGACCTGACAGTTGATCTTGTCGCACCTGTGTCTACCAAAAAAGTAACACTCTCCTCATTTATTTTCCCATCCACAAATGGTCCTGCCTGGTCTATTTCTAGAGTTGCACCAAGTATGCACTCTTCTTCCTCTCCTCGGCACCGTCAATAATCACCCTCAGATTCACTCCCTTCACTCTTTAACAAGTACTGTTGTACTTTGTTTGAACGTCTTGGTTTGTTTACCTGTTCATCATTGTAGAATCCTGAATCCTGATTATACTTTTGTAACCCTTTATTCTGCGGCAAGGGCGGTTTTGGCTCTTGACTCTGCTGTCTCACAACTTTCTGTTGTTGCTGCTGTTGATTATTTCCTTCATTCTGCACCTGTTGATTTAAGGATTTATTCTCATTACTCACTAATGGTGGATTAGGACACTCCGATCTCCAATGCCCCAATTGGCCACAGTTGTGACAAGGAAACTTTTTCTTCGCTTCCTCAAGACTTCCTTTTCCTTTCCCTGCATATCTAGGTCTATTCCCTGCATTGTTACCTGGATTATTCGCCTGTTCCACTAACTGTGCTTCCTGTCTTTCCGCAACTTTCACTTGTGCCCACATTGCTTTCTCTTTCAGCTTTCTTTGTTTTGCTTCAATTTCATCACTGAAGTATTTCGCATGTCTCAGAATCTCATCTACTTTCTTACTCTGCCAATCCACTGTATGCTCAAGAATTCTCTCACCAATTTCAGGTCTTAGGCCATATACAAATCTGTATACAAAATGACTCAAATCTTTGTCACCCAGGTGTTCATCTCCACTGAATTGTTTAAATGCTAGTATCAGCCTCTCGTAAAAAGCATGAACTGATTCTTTCGCTTCCTGTTGTGTTCGATCTATCTTTACCCAGTCTGTCTCTTTTGCAGGAACTTTACTCTTCAGGTATACCATCACCTAATCATACTTTCTCATTACCTCTGGATCTGGTGCCCCTGTTCTTGGGTCTCTTGGATATTCCTCAGTAGGCCAACTCACAACTATTTTACACTCAGTCCACAAGTCTGCTGGAACAATTATATCAAACAGACTATTCAGGTCAACCCACAGCACTTTTGACAATTTCACAAACCTATCTACCTGCCTATACCACTCGACGGGCTTTTCTCTCAATCGAGGGAAATCATTCGTGAATGATAAAATATCCTGTCTAGTCCATGGAACATGTACATATCCTCCTCCAGGTATTTCTCTCATAGGATAATTATCCACTGGTTTCTCTTTTTCTCTCACTGGAAATGCTGAATAAGTTGTTCGATCTTCAGATTCATCTCTCTTCTTATACCACCTATCCTTCCACTTTTCTACATCACCCCATCTTCGCAATAATGCTACCATTTCCTTAATCTGTCCTGTTCTACCAGTAGCGTTCAAATTTTCGATATCCTTCTCTGTAAAATCCATCCTGTAGGTTTTTTGTAAAGCTTTCACTTTCTCAATGTCAACTCCCTGCTCATTCGCTATTGCTCTTAGCCTGTCATGTGTATTTCTTGCTCTCCAGGTAATGTTTTTACACATGAACATTAGCTCACCATCATGATGACTCTTCAGAATTTCTGTTGGAACTGTTCCTGTAACAAGCTCTTCTAGTTCTACACGTAACCTAGCCACATCAATTACTTGTGAATCTTTATCCTTTTTCTGTAGAACTTTCATCCAATCATTCAAATCTTCAACTGTTATTTCAGCAGTTTTTCTCACTGGAACCACTCTTTTTTGCGGTTCTAAATTGGCATCCCTGAACAACTAGCTTCACTAGCATCCAGTATTTCATTACATGTGTCATGTCTTGATTGTCTCAGGTCACTTCTTTCTGCTCTTTTGCCTGAATCTCCTGAAGGACCAACTGAATTTGTCAAATTATTCCCAACATATGGAATCACTAGTCCATTTTCACCTGTCCTCTGTTTGTCAAACACAGGCATAACTGGACCTATAGTTACAGGCACTGTAACAGCTTCTAGATTCTTCGTTAACTCCCTAATCTTCTCAGTCAATTCTGTTGTAGTTCTGGCTAATTGTCTGGCATTCTTATCAAGGTAATGATCACTTCTTACCTCAGGTGTCTAATTTTCTGTTTCACTGACACAAACTGTATCTCTTATCGGAGAAACAACTGGTGTACTTTTGTCTGGTTCTGGTCTATATGGAGGTGGTCTCTTGTAAATCATGTCATTCAAGACCTCATCCTCATACTCATTAACTCCATATTTTCTCATTTCTGACTCAGGAACCCTTTCTGCTCCTCCTTCAACTGTTCTCATCGGATATAATCCCTCTGACATACTAACATCTCGCCACCTTTTCATTCGATCATGATGAGTCTCACGATCATGTCTCCTCCCAAACATGTATCTGTAGTACCCTCCAGATCTTTGTTTTTCTCGCTCATGTACTTCCTCTTCCCATTCCACTAAAGCCTCGAACTGTGTAGGTCTTGGTTTCGGGTCTAGACATAACATCTTTTCCCGTAAATTTCTCAACACGGCCAGATTAAATGAACCATGTTCTGGAAATGCTAGAACACCATCTTCTTTAGTATACCTAACCCAATTCTCCAACCATATACAGGTATGAAACCCATGTCTTGCAGCCATGAAGGATGCAGGTGTTTTCGGTGGAGGTAACAACTCACCCTCTCTCGTTTTAACATCTTTATCCTTGTTAAACCACTTTTAAATTTTACCAAAAAATGTTTTCTTCTTTTTCTCTTCTTGGTAATACATTTTAGCGTTTACCAAAAACTCTCTACTCTTTCCGTATTATAAATATACAATACGAATTTTCAACCAATAACAGCGCGACTCACACTAACGCACCAATCCTGGAACGTCTACGTCACTAAATAGCTCTTCCAATCCTTGCGCGGCTCACACTAACGCACCAATCCTAGTGCGAGCACTATTCTGATCCACTATCCAATCAGAGCGCGGTCTTTCTGACGTCAACAGTCGCTGCAGTCGCTTGTCTCCTGTTTTCTGTCACTCGTCTACCCCTCCTTTACAAAATCTTTTCAGTAGACTTCGTGTCAAAATTTCTACAAAATCTATTAGTTACAACATAAAAACATCTCCATTGTCTGCTTCGCTAACCACAGAATAGTAAAAGAGAGTCTATTTCACAAGAAACCTCTCGTTGACACAGTAGCACTTCCCTCTACTCTGCCCTTCTAACATACATTCATTAACTGTTTCCTCTAGGACTTGTCCAAAGAGTCTTTCAGTCAATTAAATATACGAACATTCACGCACATTCATACAAGAAAATATAGTACATACACACAGAATCCTGCTTCCCGAGAACAGCGAACAATCTGCTCCACTACAGAATTATAACATACATTAACTAAACAGCTTTCCTCTGTCCAGTTTTCTCAAACAAGCTCAGAGAATACCTATTACTTCTCCCGCGATAAGCTTTAACGGTAATCCTTAAGGATCCCTGGGACTTAAGACCAGAGTTTCACAGATAACCTTCACTATCATACACACTCCTTATATACCAGAAATATCTAATAGTAACATACGATGATGTCACTGATTCCGAACACAGACAATGTGACGCGCAACTTCAATTGTTATTCCTTACAATTCCGTCTTTCCCGAGAGCAGCATATACTTCCCTCTGCCCTACTACGAAACTGCTACCAGCTCCCAAGTTCCAGAAGCACTACATATAACTCAAGATTACGACTCCAACATATAGTATTAGTACATATACCAACATCAATCAATAATCAATAATCAATAAGCTAATGTACAAGCAATCTTATCAGATCAAGACAATCATCAATAACCATCCTCTGCTACCAGGAAATTGATAGAGATCAGGGTGTGTATAATATTCCCACTACCACAGATAGAGTAATCTCACAGTTACACGCACATATATTCATCATACGCTAGGGCCCATTTCACTAACATACGCTCAAATATTCTACCAGCAGCAATAAACCTGTGGAAAGAAAACTCCTAGTCACCCTGCATCTATATCAGGTTGATAAGATCTGGTTATTGAGACTGCCCTTAAACATAATCTAAACAATCTATACAATAATAATCAAAATAGAATACTCAATAATTGACAAGAAATAATATCCAACACCATGTTCAAGTTATATTGCTTTATCTGAAATTAGTCAAAGAAAATCAAGCAGCATAAATCATTTTTCTCATAGTTACCTATTCTAGCTAAATGTCAGAACGGGTCAGGACCAGTCTCTCGGTAAAAGTCTCTCAAGACGAAGTCCCTTCAGCATCAATCCTCAGCAACGCAGATTCGGTACGCGGCAAAGGCAAATGGCAAGTGGCAAGTGGAGTGGGGGAAACCCTCTCTAGGCTAACAATTTTTATACCAAATCGAACAAAAGAATGATACATAGAAAAGCTGAAATGTCCGCTGGACCGCTGAGCAGAGCGAGAAGGAAAGGATGTAACATTGCTACATTCGAAAATCTCCGCTCAGGAAAAATCACAAAATAAAACTACGGAACAGGAACCATAAATCACAAAATGTATCTTGTTAGTTCTACTTCTCCTCGGCAATGAGACCAATGCTCAGAGTCTTTCTCTAAGGCTCCTTTGTTTTCCCAAGGCTGCCAAGGACGTTCCATTTCACTCGAAGATTACCCAGGCTGCTGATGTCCTCACGGAAAATTTTGTAAGGCAAGCAAGGACTGTGGTCAGCTGACTTCAGGACCATTTTCAGCAGGGCTCTCTTCCATCACAGTTTTCTACTTTCAAATCGAGGCCAGGCTTACAAAATCGGCCATCTTTAACTAGGCCACCATAGGCCACAATAGACCATCTTAATTAAAAGAAACAAAGACAACGTTACCACATCATAGTGATTAAACAGTGTTAACCCCACTAATACCCTTATGTGTATGCATCTATCTAGCACTTGCAACATAGAAAAGCATTAATTCGAAAAGCGTTTTGTGCTCGAAAAATAAACAGCACATAGCAACATTTAAACATGAAAACACGCACGTTATTGTTAAACAGCACATTTATGCGCACCCACGTGTAACTCTCTCTTGTTAGGACAAACGGATTGATTAATATAAACACACTCGCACAAGACAAATAATTAATTATTAATAATTAGTAAATTAATACGACAAATAGACATGCCAGAGCTTCAAAAACCAACGAATTTTCAAACAGAAAACTCTGCTCCAGCAGTGGCAGGGACAGGTTACAGTCATCTGACAATGCTAGGCAGGTGGGAGGGGAGTGGCAGCTCAACAGAACACTCAGAGTAGATAGGAGTGGCAGGTCCATGGAACATGGTGGGCAAAAAGGATGGAGCAGGGGCATGCACAAAGACATCGGAGGGCAGGGGGAAGGAGAATAGGGGCAGCAAGCTAAGCACAGAGTTTAAGCAGGAGGTCAATGATGTGGCATAGAATTGGGCAATGGAGGGCAGGAGGAGTGGACTGGTACATCATACTAAATTGAGGGCAGTGGCAGCACATCAGACCATGCATGGCAGGAGGGAGGAGGCTAGTCCATGGATTCACACAACAGAGGATAGGGAGGAGGGGGATGGGGCAGCAAGCTAACTGTTCAGAGAAGGCGGGTATTAGGAACTTTATTGTTTTTAAAACGTGTGTCTGTGCGAACTACTTAAAATATGAACAAGTATGCAGCATAAACTCACTTTTATTCAGGAAGAAGAGGACGTTTATGACTGTGACTCCTAGCTCACTTGGCAGAAACTAGGCCTGGGCCAAAATTCCGTTCCGTTCGCGGAAATTGCGATATTTTGACATTTTCGCGTTCCGCGGAAAGCGCGAAAATGTCAAAATTTCCGCATTCCGCAGCTTAGCGATAATTTTTTTCTTGCTCGCGCTGTAAAACAATACATTCTCGCGCGCGCGCGATCGCCTTACCTGAATCCCTGCGTTCTCCGACAAGTTTTCTTGACCCGGTCGCGTTCTCCGCGAGATGTTGGATTTGGTAGCCATTTTGCGCTGTCTCGCGAGAGTCATTTTTCATGCGATCACGTCATTTGTCGCGCGATCACGTCTTTCTTCTCGCGATCATGCACCGCGCGAGTATGAGAAGATTGAGATCTCGAACATGTCATTCTACATCGCGAGCCAGAGAATGAGGACGCGGGCATATGAAATTGAACGCGAACAGGAGAAAGAGACCGCGAACACGTCATATCCAACGCGACAGGGACAAAGAAGAGAACGCGATCATATCGTTTTCGACACGCCGGCGGAAGTAATGTGAAGCTCGAGAACTCAACAATGTAAAATTTACAATTTGGAGAGGAATATCGGCTCTAGCAGCATGAAACCATCTGCAAATACTGATTTTGGATGAAAAGAACTCCTTACATTCACATTTGGCTTTCCTTTTTTGTGCAAGGAGTCATTTTTTTACAAGGTGGAGAGAGGGAGGAAGTGACACAGATTCTCCAACTTCCTGTTCCTGTCCAGCAGGCTCCTCCCAGTGCTTTGTCCATCTCCTGCTCATTCTGCCTTTGGATTTGGAGCTGGAAAGATCACTCTTTTTGTCTGCTGCATCATTGCAATTGGATTTCAGGATTTTTGGAATAGGATATTTTACAAGTAAGTGGTTGTTGTGTTTGATTGTGGGCATTGCAGTTGTTGTGTAACTACAATTTATTTTTGATAATTAATTATCATCATTCCTTTTTTTTTTAATTTTTTTTTAATTTTGTGGGTTGTAGTAGTAGGCCCGAGCTAGCCATGGGCATGGCCTCATGGGTGTGTGTGTGCATGATGAAGCAACTGTTCCTTTTGTTTTTTGAATATATTTAATTTTCAATTACATTTAGGGCATGGATGGCATTGGATTGAGTTGGGGAAGTGTGTTTTTTGGGGTGGCCTTGCTGATGTTGTTGGGCCTGGCCATGTGGCTGGTGGCCATTTTGAGGCCTAGGCCTGCAAGCTTGCCTGGCCTTGTCTGCCAACAGGCCTGCTTTCATCCACTGCTACCAGAGCAGGTAGTCACAGCTTTAGTAATCTACTGTTTTCTGTGTGCTCTGTTGAATTTAGACATCATTTAGGGCATGGATGGCATTGGATTGAGTTGGGGAAGTGTGTTTTTTGGGGTGGCCTTGCTGATGTTGTTGGGCCTGGCCATGTGGCTGGTGGCCATTTTGAGGCCTAGGCCTGCACGCTTGCCTGGCCTTGTCTGCCAACAGGCCTGCTTTCATCCACTGCTACCAGAGCAGGTAGCCACAGCTTTAGTAATCTACTGTTTTCTGTTTGCTCTGTTGAATTTAGACATCATTTTGGGCATGGATGGCATTGGATTGAGTTGGGGAAGTGTGTTTTTTGGGGTGGCCTTGCTGATGTTGTTGGGCCTGGCCATGTGGCTGGTGGCCATTTTGAGGCCTAGGCCTGCAAGCTTGCCTGGCCTTGTCTGCCAACAGGCCTGCTTTCATCCACTGCTACCAGAGCAGTTAGCCACAGCTTTAGTAATCTACTGTTTTCTGTGTGCTCTGTTGAATTTAGACATCATTTAGGGCATGGATGGCATTGGATTGAGTTGGGGAAGTGTGTTTTTTGGGGTGGCCTTGCTGATGTTGTTGGGCCTGGCCATGTGGCTGGTGGCCATTTTGAGGCCTAGGCCTGCAAGCTTGCCTGGCCTTGTCTGCCAACAGGCCTGCTTTCATCCACTGCTACCAGAGCAGGTAGCCACAGCTTTAGTAATCTACTGTTTTCTGTGTGCTTTGTTGAATTTAGACATCATTTAGGGCATGGATGGCATTGGATTGAGTTGGGGAAGTGTGTTTTTTGGGGTGGCCTTGCTGATGTTGTTGGGCCTGGCCATGTGGCTGGTGGCCATTTTGAGGCCTAGGCCTGCGAGCTTGCCTGGCCTTGTCTGCCAACAGGCCTGCTTTCATCCACTGCTACCAGAGCAGGTAGCCACAGCTTTAGTAATCTACTGTTTTCTGTGTGCTCTGTTGAATTTAGACATCATTTAGGGCATGGATGGCATTGGATTGAGTTGGGGAAGTGTGTTTTTTGGGGTGGCCTTGCTGATGTTGGTGGGCCTGGCCATGTGGCTGGTGGCCATTTTGAGGCCTAGGCCTGCAAGCTTGCCTGGCCTTGTCTGCCAACAGGCCTGCTTTCATCCACTGCTACCAGAGCAGGTAGCCACAGCTTTAGTAATCTACTGTTTTCTGTTTGCTCTGTTGAATTTAGACATCATTTTGGGCATGGATGGCATTGGATTGAGTTGGGGAAGTGTGTTTTTTGGGGTGGCCTTGCTGATGTTGTTGGGCCTGGCCATGTGGCTGGTGGCCATTTTGAGGCCTAGGCCTGCAAGCTTGCCTGGCCTTGTCTGCCAACAGGCCTGCTTTCATCCACTGCTACCAGAGCAGGTAGCCACAGCTTTAGTAATCTACTGTTTTCTGTGTGCTCTGTTGAATTTAGACATCATTTAGGGCATGGATGGCATTGGATTGAGTTGGGGAAGTGTGTTTTTTGGGGTGGCCTTGCTGATGTTGTTGGGCCTGGCCATGTGGCTGGTGGCCATTTTGAGGCCTAGGCCTGCAAGCTTGCCTGGCCTTGTCTGCCAACAGGCCTGCTTTCATCCACTGCTACCAGAGCAGGTAGCCACAGCTTTAGTAATCTACTGTTTTCTGTGTGCTCTGTTGAATTTAGACATCATTTAGGGCATGGATGGCATTGGATTGAGTTGGGGAAGTGTGTTTTTTGGGGTGGCCTTGCTGATGTTGTTGGGCCTGGCCATGTGGCTGGTGGCCATTTTGAGGCCTAGGCCTGCAAGCTTGCCTGGCCTTGTCTGCCAACAGGCCTGCTTTCATCCACTGCTACCAGAGCAGGTAGCCACAGCTTTAGTAATCTACTGTTTTCTGTTTGCTCTGTTGAATTTAGACATCATTTAGGGCATGAATGGCATTGATTGAGTTGGGGAAGTGTGTTTTTTGGGCTGGCCTTGCTGATGTTGTTGGGCCTGGACATGTGGCTGGTGGCCATTTTGAGGCCTAGGCCTGCAAGCTTGCCTGGCCTTGTCTGCCAACAGGCCTGCTTTTTCATCCACTAGGATCAGAGCAGGTAGCCACAGCTTTATTGATCAAGTGTTTTCTATGTGATCTGTTGAATTTTTAGACATCACCTTCCTGAGAGTGTAGTGTGTGGCTGTACACAGTACTAGTAGTATAACATAGCTCTAGTTAAAAAAAAGTCATAAATGGCTAGACTATCTTTTGTTTGCACTAGTACAGTACTAAGTAACTGAACCACAAAAACAAATGCAACATTTCACTGATGTTCTTCTCCTGTCTTCTTTGCTTTTAGGTGCACAAAAGACAGAGTAGGAGGTGTCATCTGCATCACCTGGCTACCCGTTGTACTGCCAGCCAGACAGAAGTCCTGCTGCGCATCACGCCCACGTGTGACCAGAACTTGTTGTGCATCTGCCTCCTGCCTGACATCGGAGGAAGATGGCCCCAAAGAAAGGTACCAGGTCCAGTACCAAGAAAGTTGCTGGTGAGAAGAAGGAACAGAAAAAGGAAGTGCCATTAACCACGACTGGTGGTGTGCCGGCCAAGGTTTTTTTTGGCACCAAAGCGTTGTCCGGGAACCAAGCTGGGACCAGCACAGCGGTCCAGCAACCCCACCAACCTAGGCCCAAGGGCTTTACAGTCGCAGACGTAGCCAGTCTACTAACGGGCAGCGATGTTGAAGAAATCTCATTACCGCAAAGTAGTACACAATCAAGTTCAACGCAGGCGCAAACTCAGCATATCAGTGTCAAGCCGCCGCAACCAGAACAGCAGCAGCCGCCGCAACCAGAACAGCAGCAGCCGCCGCAACCAGAACAGCAGCAGCCGCCGCAACCAGAACAGCAGCAGCCGCCGCAACCAGAACAGCAGCAGCCGCCGCAAAAGCCCACCATAGTAGTTGTTGCTCCTGACGTAGGGGCATTTCAGGAAATCGAGCTTCCTGCAGACAAAGCGGAGCGAAGTCAAACCACTGTTTCAGAACATCTATTGTCTTCCAGACCACCAGCAAGGAAAAGGAGGCTTAGTCCATCATCTTCTTCTTCAAGCCCCGCTTCTGATGATCGTGATGACACTTGGGTCCCACCAGCTCGGTCTGAGAGTGAAGTACGCCACAAGACATTGCTTCTGAAAAGGAAGGTCCCAGAAAAACTTAGAGTTATGGAGGTAGATGTAGAAGAGGGGGGTGATGATGTTGATGAAGACGAGCCAGTCATCACGCACATTACTCCCGCCCCAAAGGGATTGGAGACCGACATTCTCACCCTATCCAGAAAGGCTGCTACTGAGCGGGATGTAGCACGGATCTCACCAACACAGGTTACACCACCACTACCTCCAGCTGCCATATTTTCCAAGGCCCGGCAGGGACCTACATCCAGCTCAACCATCTCAGTAGGAAGTGGTAGTAAACGTCCCAGTGTAGGTGGACAGGGTCACATATTTTCAAGCACCCCCTCAAGTTCATCTGGTGTTGAAAGTGGCACATCCAGCAGTGCCAGAAAGTTCTCCTCCCCAGTTTGGGACTTCTTTTCTGTTAGCGCCAAGGAGGAGAACGTTGCTATATGCGCAATTTGTCGGCAAGGTGTTCGGCGTGGTAAGCTTGGTACAAACTATGGTACCGGAGGACAAGCAAGTCATCTCAGAATACACCACACTATTGTGTGGGAGGATCACCTACTTAAGTTAAAAGAAAGTAGGAAAACGAAACCCTTTGAAGTTGGTCAGGAATCAGGGAGCGATATTATTGTGGTGGCAGGTGAAGAACAGGGAGGCATTTCTAGCCCTGTCTCCAGTAGTGCAGTCACTGCAGTGGTAACGCCCACATCCTCCTCAGTAACATCAGAGTGGCACCGCAGTAAGAGCCATACTCAGAGTGTGGGTGAGACACCAAGGCGACCGGCGAGTACCTCAATGAGACAATCTGTGTCGTTGAGCCTTAGTGGGTTAATGGCACCACTAAGGAAAGTAAGCCAGCCTACCATTGACAGCATGTTTAGGTTGGAGGGGCAGTTCCAACGCAACCACCCAACGGCACGATTGTACAATGCGAAGCTGGCTAAAATGTTAGCGCTGGACCTTCTTCCTTTTTCATTTGTGGAAGGGGTGGGTTTCCTTGAATTTGTGTCTGCCATCTGCCCGAAATGGAAAGTTCCCAGCCGGTCCTATTTCGCAAGAATTGCTGTTCCGGCACTACATCATGATGTGCTGGAATTGGTTGGTCACGGTTTGCAGCAGAGTGCTGTGCACAATATCCACCTGACAACAGACATGTGGACCAGTTGCCAAGCCACAGATTACATGTGCATCACTGCACACTGGATCTCTTTTGTGGGGGTTAAAGATCAACTATCTGCACGAGGTGTTGTTGACACAGCTGCGATTTTTGAAGGTACTCGGAAACATGCAACTGTAGCCATGTTCGCCATGGAGAAATCTCATACGGCTGAAAACATTTTAGAAGAGTTTTGCACCAAGGTTTTGGAATGGCTGCGGCCCAGAGGGCTTGGTATTGGTTTTGTTGCCACAGACAATGGCAGTAATGTACTTAAGGCCATGGAACTTGGTTCCTATTTCAGGGTTCCGTGTTTGGCACACTGCATAAACATTATAGTGCAAGACTTTCTGAAAAAAGAACCCATAGTAAGCAATTTACTGTCCATCTGCCGAAGAATATGCACTCATTTCAGCCATTCTTTTAAAGCTCGGAAGCAGCTGAGGATCCTCCAACGTGAGCGTAGGATGCCAGTCAAGGCACTCATCCAGGAGGTGGCAACACATTGGAACTCAACGTATTACATGCTTGATCGTCTGTGCGAACAGCAGAGGTCACTCAATGATTATGTCTGGTACAGAAGCAGTGATGCTAGTGTTAAAGGCATGACCCTTCAGAGGGAGCAATGGACCCTAATTCAATGCCTGACTGAGATGCTGTCTCCTTTTGAGGTCTTCACACGTGAAGTCAGCAAGGAGGACTGTACAATGGGCCAAGCTATCCCATTGTTGCAAATGCTAGAGCATGAGCTGAATAATGTGTCTGAATCCTACAAAGGTGTAGAGGACAGAAGGCAAGCCCATGACTTGGTGGAGAGCTTATCCAGGCGCTTATCAGAAAATGTAAGGATACAAAATAAAATTTTGTCACAAGAACATTACATTTGTGCCACAATTCTGGATCCACGTACAAAATTAGGACTATTCCTTTCTTTTTCCGACACTGATGTTGCCCGCTACAAAAGTTGTATAGCTGAAGCAGCCATCAAGTTTGAAAACGAAGGGCTGCTAATTAAAAGCCCGCCACATCAACCCACAACAAGTACTGATACTGAAGCAGGCCATGCAGAATCAAGTGCAACTTCGTCGGCTGAGGGCAGTGCGGTTGGCTCACAATCGCAACACTCACCATCACCATCGACTACAAAAACAATAACTGGATCATTCAGCCGAGTACAATCATTATCAGATTGGTATGTAAAGATGGGCCGTAAGCACAGTGCTGATGCACAGAAAAAACAGCACAAAAGCTTACCAGCAGCAACCCTGAACATTGAGCGGATGGTCCAGGCCTATCTGGACGACCCAACAGAGGTGTACGTTGATCAAAACCCAGTGCAGTATTGGTATAGGAAAAGGTCTGAATGGCCACAGCTCAGCAGGCTGGCGATAAGCTATCTGGCTTGCCCTGTCGCAAGTGTCTCTTCCGAACGTGTTTTCAGTGCTGCTGGTTCCATTGTAACCTTGAGAAGGACCAGTCTATCTCCCAAAAACGTGGAGAGGTTAACAATGATCAAAATGAATCAGCACTTCATACCACCGAATTACACAATGCATGAATCAACAGAGGAAGATGAGGACAGCGGCTCAGGTGACGGAAGTATTGTGTCAGATGATTACCTACTACTGGAAGATCCCCCAGAGTTTGAGGACGAGCTATACTTCCCTGACAATTAGGCTCGCACTTACTGTCTTCCTCCCTTTTTTCCCCCTTTGTTTGTGTCTGTTGTTCCGGTTATAAACTTGTGAATCGCAACCAATGCATTATCACCGTCTTCTAATCTTCTAATTTAAGATACAAGTTTCAGGTGTCTGCCATTTGACACTACAGTCCTCAGAATCCAGCTCCTCCGCTCGATCATACTGCATCTCCTGGTCAATTCCATTTCCCTCATGAATGATGATTGGATGATGGTAACAACAAATTCAAACTTTCCTCGTCCTTCCAAAACAAGTGGACCATGAATCTGATTACTTCTATAGCTATCCTCCTTCAGAGCCGAGAGAGACTGGCCATTAACTGAAAATAAGATGCAACAGGTAATGATTGATGCCATGCATTGGCCGCAGAATAGCAGACTGAATGATGTAGATTTTGTTGTGTGTGTTGCGCATGAATGAATTGATGTAATTGTGCACTGCCACTTATCAACATTCTACAGAACACACTAATTTTCCCCTTCTGGCAAACAAGAAATGTGTACTTCTCCTGCATCTTGGTGATACATTGCTTTTAATTCAATACAGGAAGGGGACTCACTCAATCTGCGCAATGCAAATGACTGTGACTTAACAGCACCGTCCATCATGATGATGGCGAAAGAGACGGCCTGCAGCATTAACGAGATGAGATGCAACAGGTAATGATTGATGCCATGCATTGGCCGCAGAATGGCAGACTGAATGATGTAGATTTTGTGGTGTGTGTTGCGCATGAATTTATGTAATTGTGCACTGCCACTAATCAACTTTCTACAGAACACACTAATTTAATTTCCCCTTCTGGCAAACAAGAAATGTGTACTTCTCCTGCATCTTGGTGACACATTGCTTTTAATTCAATACAGGAAGGGGACTCACTCAATCTGCGCAATGCAAATGACTGTGACTTAACAGCACCGTCCATCATGATGATGGCGAAAGAGACGGCCTGCAGCGTTAATGAGATGAGATGCAACAGGTAATGATTGATGCCATGCATTGGCCGCAGAATGGCAGACTGAATGATGTAGATTTTGTGGTGTGTGTTGCGCATGAATTTATGTAATTGTGCACTGCCACTAATCAACTTTCTACAGAACACACTAATTTAATTTCCCCTTCTGGCAAACAAGAAATGTGTACTACTCCTGCATCTTGGTGATACATTGCTTTTAATTCAATACAGGAAGGGGACTCACTCAATCTGCGCAATGCAAATGACTGTGACTTAACAGCACCGTCCATCATGATGATGGCGAAAGAGACGGCCTGCAGCGTTAACGAGATGAGATGCAACAGGTAATGATTGATGCCATGCATTGGCCGCAGAATGGCAGACTGAATGATGTAGATTTTGTGGTGTGTGTTGCGCATGAATTGATGTAATTGTGCACTGCCACTAATCAACTTAATACAGAACACACTAGTAATTACTAATTTTCCCCTTCTGGCAAACAAGAAATGTGTACTTCTCCTGCATCTTGGTGATACATTGCTTTTAATTCAATACAGGAAGGGGACTCACTCAATCTGCGCAATGCAAATGACTGTGACTTAACAGCACCGTCCGTCATGATGATGGCGAAAGAGACGGCCCGTTAACTTAAGATGAGAAGGAACAGGTAATAAATGATGATAATTAATGGCATGCATTGGACACCTGACTCTGAGCTATTGGTCTTTGTGTTTGCGTTGTTTGTTGTGCACAAAGTGATGTCAAAGTGCACTAGTGGTAATCTATCTTTCTGTACACAATAAAGAATGACTCAAGTCAGTAATATTTATATTTCTACTCTTGTTGTGTTATAAAAATTACACTTGTACTGCAGGCCGATCTTCAGTCAGTAGAAGTATCAGAGCTGATGATGAAGTCAGGAGGATGTTTCATGAGTGGCATAAAACGGAAAAGCCTAAAGGTAAACACGTGAACAACAACCACAGCACACCCAAATGTCTGTGTAGAAGTTGAATAGAGTGTAGCGGTGGGATGACTGCAGTGCATTGATTTTACTAACTTTAACTGTAAAATGCTATGTCTGGAATGGATAATGTGCTTTGCGTTTGTCCAACTTTTTGAGAGAAAAAAAAAGGACTCTAAAGTGTTAACGTAGGATGTGCTAATGGTAAGCACTGTGGGCCTGATCTCTCCTGTTACTGTTGAAGGTCTATGCTGGAAACAGACTACAGTAGAGATGATGCATATGCATACATGCCACCTCGGAAAGTGTTCTTGTTGCACTACACCATCACTTGTGCATTTGTTTTCACTTTCTTTCTGAATATCCCCTTTGGTTTTCAATCTAAAATTACAGGCCGGGCCTTGTCCAAAACTTTGTAAAACATTACAATGCATATTAATTACCTTACCAATCAATCACCTTTTTATTCCAGCCGGGCAGTGGCGAGTGGTGAGCCGACACACCCAAGATTGATGGACGAGAGGAGCAAGAGGAATGCCGAGATGCAAAAAACCAGTCCACATTTTTGACCAGGATAAGACAGTAACAGTATCCACTTTTCACTTCTTTTAAATAATTTGATTAATATCTTGTATACATTCTTTACAACAGTGTGTTCTTGGAGTTGTTATTATCAATCATCATTACGTTTGCTCTGTGTTTACGATTCTTCACTACCAATATTTAAAATTTCTATTTGCTATCTGTTAAAGTATTAAGGCCGGAACAGAACAAGAAATAGAAGTGTATGTAATCCGGGTCTCATCATGCATGCATTTCCTTTTTATACCTTAACATATGGAATGGATATGGTATGGTAGTCTTCAATGATTGTCGTTTGTTTGTCTATGTATGCATACTGTTTTTCTATGTCAAACCTTTCCCAAAATCCCCCTTCCCATCCAATCAACGGACCCTAACCCTCTTCCCCCGGGCTGTGTGACTTATTGTCGAGGTGTAACTAAATTAAATGTACACCAATACTTAATCACACACTTGCTGGGGCGGATGTGGTGAAAGCAACACTACTTCAATTTCAATGCAGAGCGATGATCTTCTTCTGCTTGCCCACCCATGAGTAGGATATTTCAGAGGTTATTTTATTTAACAAAGGAACATATACCTCAGCATGAATTGCCGGCATTGATTGGATTTGTTTGTTGTCATTCCTCATATACAGCACTAACTGTTAGACTGTAGGCATAGTCAAGTCGACAAAACTATAGTTTGTAACTCTGTCTAGTAGGCTATCCTCATAATAACCAGCATTCAGTTTTTTTGTCAAATATTTGAGCATATAATTGTTGCTCGGTAAATTCTGTGATGTACTTCATTCAACTACTCCTCTAACAGTCTCTCAAAGGCGATTGACTATCTCCTTTTCTTTTTTTGGAAATGCTGCCACCCTGCCAGTGTATACTACTACTACTATACTACCACCACCACCCCAATCATGGCATGTATGAAAAAGGAAACCATCTTCACCATGCAGCCAGTGCTGTGCCACAGTTGGACATAAACATCAAGCACCGGTAAGAGAGAAGTTTGGGGGAGGCAGAATCAATAATGGACATGTTGTCAATGATTTCAGTTTCAAACACCACTCCAAAGAATGCATAGTAGGACCAGTCAATGAGTGAGGTGTGTCGCATCTATCTGTTTGTGTCTTATACAGTCAGCAAATTATTGAAATCAAACACACGCTATGGGCGGCCATGCACCAGCAAAGAAACAGTGTGATGTAAAACAGTTACCCCACCTACAAAACATTAACAACATTGCATGTAACATAGAAAAATATATTTAATTGACCCTAACAAATAAACTAAACCCACAAAAGCTGACCCACCCACCTCCCTAACCCCAACGACTGTCCATAGAAGTAGAGAACGCCCAAACGAGTGAAGAACGAACAGGAATTAAAAAAGGGGCAGTGACAGGGACTAACTGGTGGGGCGGGACTGGAGGAGGACACGCATCTGGTCCTCTAAATGGGCGACGCGGCGTCTAAGGCCGCGGCAGTTGCAGCCACAGTGGGGGGGGGCACCGGAGATGACACAGTGGCGGCGGGCAGCCGTCCGGCGGTGGCGCCGTACCGCTGGAGGGCGGTGGCTGGGGCCCGGGGCACTGGAGGAGCCTTCAATAGCTGCAGCAGCCTCCTCCTCCTCCTCGGCTAGGACCACCAGCCGCCGGTATTCCTGCTGGATTGCCTCCAGCTTCCGGCGCCGTGCCTTGGCGGCCAACTCCTTACGGTTGAGTTTCAGAGTTGCTGTGTATCAAAAAGAAAAAAACAAGACAATTGTAAAATATAGTCTTAATAAAACAGTAGGACAAGGTAATTATTTATACACATAGTGGCATGGTAGAGTAGCACTATAAAATAAAGCACAGTAGTACATAACATTTTAAATGTCGCCCGTCCTTCTTCCTTCCACCTGTCTTACACTTTTTAGTTGAACAGTGCACCAGGTGCTCTTCTCCATAAAACTTTCAAAGCGGAGTTGAAATCAGATAGATGAGGACATTGGTTACTCAATACTCCGGCTCCTAGTCCTATACCAATTAAAGGGAATTCTAGTCTTCTAGTTCACTCTTCAAACGTCCCCAAGAACTCATACTTACTTACGACATCGGATAGCGGGCGGACTTTGTCCGCCCGCCATCCGACTGCTAAAAAGGGTGGGGGTCCCGTGGGGACAATTAATTAGGATGATGCGCCCGGCACAGTGGCGGGCGCACCCTGTTTTTTTAAATTTAAATTCTGGTTGGCTTTGCTGAAAGCAATGCTAAAATGTTGTGCTGCTTTTCCAAGCACAACATGACGGGCCTCGCACGGAGCCTGTCACGTTTTGCTTTGAAAGTCGGGGGGGTACCATAGCATCGGTAGGTACCCTCCATGGGGGCCCCCAAGCATACTCTGCAATGTGTGCATGCCTTTCCGTGGCGGACGGCAATGCCGCCACGCAAAGGCATTCCAAAATGCAGATTATATGGCTGCCGGTGTGGTGAGAGAGACACCACCGCCATATTGAACCCTTTTCCGCCTGGACATGTCTGAATATTTTCTACAGGGATGGCGGGAGGTTTGCCCCTGCTGTGACGGCAGTGAATTCCAGCCAGCCCGGCGGGGGCAATACGCCCACCATCCTAATGGGGCCCTAATTCACAACTGTACAGTATACATATACATACAGTACACCTTTGCAGTGAGTGTGCTGTCAAGTGCAACAATAGTTAAAGATTATGAATCTAACTTACCACCGCCTGCCACTGGTGCTGCCACTCCCCCTCCGTTGCTATCTGCAACTGCCGCATCCTCGCCCTCGGCGTCGCCTTCGCTGGCCCCAGCAATGGTGGTCGGTAGTGCGCCTAGAAAACATTACACATTTATTAGGCGACATATACACCTCCCCCCTATTGATCAGTAGCAAGGTTGAAAAATGAGTTAATACTAACATACATCACTAGTACAAATCAGGTAGTAGTAGAGTAGACACTAAGTTATATGATCATTGTAGCATTTGCTTGATTAGCCCTAGCCATGCACATGTGACGTTACCTTTACCTTGCAGCTTCTTAAGACACCTTTGAGCCCACATGACCTGCCTCACACTGCTACTGTCTAGTCTACGCGCTGCGTACAAGCGGTCAACAAACATTAACAAGCCACTTTTTTAGGAAGAACTGGTGTACTACTGTTACTGTTAGTCCATATTGCTTATCCATAGATGCTACACTTTTTGGCACGGCTGAGAAATGCTTGCAAGTTGCAATATACTAACGCACACCATTTCTTTTTTCGCATTACAGACGCAAGATTCCCTTCTACAAACCAGAGCTTCTGAACGATGCACCAACTACCAGTACTAGGTTCTTCTGAGGTGAGGGGTCCCTTCACTCACATCTTCATTTATAAATGTATATAAACCAAATTGCTATGGGATGGTGGTGCTGCCTTCCACCACTTCAGTTATCATGATTTAATTCCCAACTGTATAAGTGTAACAATGTATATTGTTTTAATGTTATTGATTTGCCGGTTGGTGCTGCTAAGAAAACAGTGTACAGACCTTCTCAAATTGAAATAAAAATTTTAAACTTACATAGACTTTGTGGTATTTGGTGTGGAGTGGACTAACTTACACGAGTGAGCAAATTAAAGTAAGGGTGTGCATGTGAATTGCTTCCACGACAGAGGTTGGGTGTGTTATGTTCTGGGTTGTCTACTTGTTGGTTATCTTGGGGGGAGGGTTCCGAGACCTAATAGGTATGACAAGACAGTACTATAGTCAAGCAGTGGAATTGTGGTGGGTGCGGAATTTCTGATTGAGGTGTGCAAGGAAGGTCCAACCTACCATCACCAACATCCTATTTTCTGGTGCAAATGTATGTGCAAGATCCCTACAACAGTGGTATGTCCTATAGGGTATCATATCAAAATATTAAGAAATCTGGTAGGGCTGTTGTTGCTGTGAATTTTCAAAGCCTAAACATCAATAAGAGTAAAAAGTAGTACAAGACAACGACCCAACGGATTGTACGAGCTACTGGTGAATATGAGTTTTATATTACAACCTTTCACAAAGAGTGGCACTGGCCAACTGGGCAAGACTAGCTACTACAGTACAGACAGACAGACTGATAGTATGTAGTAGTACTCAGTCATCATAGCGGAGGCAGGGATAAGCTTTTTGAAACCGTACAGATCGAAGGATAATTGGTGGTAAAAAAATAGCATTTGGAAACACACTATAGTTCGGGAGAAATGGGGCAGTAAAAGTTATAGAATAAGAAATATTATTAAAAACAAGAAGACTTACTGGGGCCAGCAGAGGAGCCCTCAGCGGTGTCCTCCTGGTGGTGTTCCTGTCCCGCCGACTGCCCAGTCCCTGCCCGTCTGCCCCTGGGTGCTGATGAACAGGAAAGATATAAGAAAGAGACAAACATTGATGGATGGTGTCAAACAAATACAATATTTTTCAACAACGGTCAAAAAACACTTATGTAAACAATTGCAATAACTACATTGACCGATCTCATCTGGTCAACATGTAATATCGGGGGATTCGCAGTTCGACTACTTAAGTTACTATTTATCAACAGTAATCCATTCTTCCATTCTGATTCCAGAAAACTAAGTTACAAGTAAGCCTAAGTATTAATACAACGTACCACCCAACCTAGCCCACCTATTCCAGGCATGCCAATTGTACATTAAGTATGCATGTCCACTGTATTCCTCAACAATGTGTATGATCCAATCATGGAGGACACATGAAGATGACTAAATTTTTTGTATACACCAAATTTTGGTTTGATTGATGCTGATCTGCTACTGCTAAGTAACTGCAAAGCCTACCTCCACTCATTGAACAAACTAGAAAGGTTCTAAAGACTGCCGTACTAGCAGCACGTCACGTAACTGAGTGAGGGGGGCATCACGCATACCACTAACCAATTAGAAGCTCATACAAAGTACCTAAACCTATGTATCAATCCGCCTCTATCTATTAGTGACAGGACAAAGTAAGAAGTGGACGTGAGTCACTGTAGCATTACGTAACTTAATTTCTCTAAAATAAACTCGTAAAGAATCACGCTAAGCAAGCGCAAACGCAAAGCTGCAAACAAGTAAGATTAGTAGTAGCGCAGAAGAGCACCTGTGTCATAATCACAGAAGACTTTTAAACGTTATTAACCTGGAATGTATTGCAAGCAGCAACATTCTAGCTGGTTGGAAGGAAAAAAAGATATTCGCAATATATAACATAGAGCAGAAGAACAGACACAAAGTTGTAATAATTAAATAGGTACTCACCAAGCCCCGGGACCTCCACTCCTAGCAGGTCCAGCAGGTCCTGCTCACGGTCCAGGATGTCGGACCACCGGTGCGTCAGCTGTGCCTGGGTGCGCCGGACCCCAGAGATGCGCGACACTGCCCGGCGCACCTTCCCCCACCGCTGCCGACGCTCCCAGAGGCCGTACCCGGACCCAGGCCTGCCACCTGCTGCCAGGGTTGAGGGGAGGTGGCGCTGCACAAAGAAAATTAGTGCAGCCAACTCCGCCTCCCCAAATAAGACCCGTGCATGCACCCCTTGTGGGCGCCGCCTTCCGCAAGGAAGGCGGTCGCGGCTCTGGCTGCGCCGGCGAACAGCCCTGCCCTTGGACATGGTTCTGGGGACGGGGCGGGAAAGAAAAGGTAAAATAAATAAAGGAGTAAAGGAAATAAATAGCGGGCAATACAAAGAGAAAAAGTAGCTAAAAAACAAAAAAAAAGTAGACAAAAACCAAAAATATAGAGGCAGGAAAATAGTTAGAGAAATAATAAGTAATAAAGATCCAAAAAAAGTGGCTATAAACAAAGGATTGAAAAGATTTAGGGAGGATTGAAAATCAGGCCCCAGAACCATGCAATAGAGTGGAAAACAAGATGGCCGCGCCCATTGCGACCACGTGCGCAAGTTCGCGCGATATTTTCTCCCTGAGCAAGCAAAAAGCAACGCGATCAAGTAAAAGCGATCGCGAACAGGAAATATCGACCGCGAACATGCATTGCGCGACCCGGAACAGGAAGTAAACAACGCCAGAGGGCGGGACAAGTGAAAACAAGATGGCCGCGCCCGTGAGCAACCACATGGGTAAGTTGGCGACCCGCGAACACGCAAAAAATACCGCGAACAGGCGGCAAAAAAACTTCCGCGTCTTCGCGATATTTCCGGCGTGTTTGCGGAGATTTTCTACATTCTCGCGATAATTTGAGGAAGTTAATTCCGCAAATTCTGCCCACCCCTAGCAGAAACACCCCCTGACCCTCCACCCCCTATCGCAAAATGTAATGCCCGTGAAAAGGGTAGGTGAACACAGTGTTATATAGAACATAGTCCTGAGAGCACGATTTAAAATGAAAACTAGATATAGTGTATGGTATAAACTATGCACCAAAAAGTGTGATATAAGATGAACCGGGTGTGAAGTATAATATGCAATACATTGTGAGCAATGACAGATTCATTGGAGAGCGCGAGATAGCACAGGCACTAGCGCGTGCTATGCGATATGCGCCTTGGAGTGTAATATGCACAGGGCAGTGTTGTGTAACCTAACTAGCCTCTAAAGTTGTAATATAAAATATGTGCTGGGGAGTGTAACGTTGCATATGCACTGTGACAAAGATATGGATCCCAGATTGTAATATGTATGGCATAGCACTGTGCGTTATAACATAGGCATCGAGGAAGGCACGTTAGATGGGGCAATATAACCCGTGCGAAGACAAGTGTGGCATGACATATTCACGGGGTGGTGTTACAGTGCACATGGGCTAGAGAGTGTCATAGCATATGCACTAGCTGGTGGAATACAACACAGAGGTGTGTGGCACTCGGCAGGCAATGGTGGGTGTAACACAGCATTGAGCTCTGCCAGGAGCGCGCTGTGACTCTCAAGTGATGTTCGTCCCCTTTCCAGAGAGTAAAATAAAAAGTATTACACATCCGTCAGTGGATGTGTGTTTTTTTAACCGTGAGGGGGGTTTCTTGCATAGTTTTGGTCGAATTTTTGTCGAATCCCCTTTGAATGGCTTGGTGTGCATGTGTATTAAATGTGCCCGTCAATAGCTACCCATGTTTGTATAAATAAACGACAAGGGTGTCTACCGGAATTAGGCACGGTAGGGCATCAGACATATCAGACCTTCACTAGTGGTGTAAATACATTCCACGTGGATTCATTGCATGCATAGTCGCCTTTTAATGAATATCATGCAAATCGTCATGGTGATAGGTACGTACGGTTTGTCCAGCATGTGCTAGGTGTGTCTATAAATATATATTTTTTAAAAACAATAAAAAACAGTGGCCGGCCCTGGGGAGTGGGGTAAAAAAAATGTAATTAGGAGACAGGCCCTGGGGGATGGGGTCATCAGGGCCAATAAATTAGAATAAGAAGGGGAACCACACAGCCCCCCTTCTTAAAAAATTAAAATAAATAAAAGAGTGGCATCGTGCCGGAGGCCTCGCCCCCTCCTTGCTGCACTCTGCAAACGCGCCCCCTGGCGAGTTTTAAGTTAGGGAATTAATTCCTCTTCAATACTGAGGGTCCCTGAGGGCCAACTAGCCCAACAGGCATCTCCAGTATGCGCCAGGGAGCTGCGCTGCAGACAGGTGTTCTGAGGCCAAGCCCCTTTTTACACCTCTCTGCAACGCAGCTCTGTGACACTTACTGGAGGTACCTAGTGGTCTAGTTTGACCCTAGGGACCGTTAGGATTCAAGGGGACTTAATCTCTCAACTTAGAACAGCCACAGGGCGCGTTTACACAGTGGTGAAGGGAGGGGACGGAACCTGAGATGACGTGTGCAAACTAAGCCTGGGCAAAGCACTACGCTACGCTCGCGTAGTTTGCGAAGTTCGCGCTACTTCGCACTACGCGAACTGCACGTAGCACAGTGCGAACACGCGTAGCGTAGTGTTGCGTAGTGCTGCGGTCATTTTTTGCTTGCTCGCGGTCCTCAACGTCAAGTTGGCGACCGCGAGCAAGCAAAATGACATCCCGGCGAGACTTTTTCCTTGTTCGCGATCAGCAACTGCAAGTTGGCGATCGCGAGCATGGAAAATAAACTTCCGGCGAGATTCCCAACGCGAGGAGGTCAGGTTTCTCATTCCGAGTGATCGCGTATGCTCACGACCGCTCGCGATGAGAAACTACCAGTTCGCGTTGAGAAAGCTGAAGCTCGAGTAAAAATCTACTCGAACAGCAGAAAACTACAGCTCGCACTGTGCAAGATTCCATTTTCAATGATTGCACAGTGCCGGTTGCTTGTCCGCACTGTGCAATCATTGAAAACGACATCTGGCACAGTGCGAACAACGTACTACGCAGTTCGCGAAGTGCTACGCGTAGCTCGCGTAGTGCGAACTTCACTTTGCGTAGCTTCGCGAAGTGCTACTTCGCGAACTACGCCCAGGCCTAGTGCAAACACGCACTATGGAACGTTTTAAATTGGGGATATAATTTCCCTTCAATACTGAGGGCCCCTGGGGGCTAACTAGCCCACCAAGTGCTTCCAGTAAGCGCCACTGAGCTACATTGCAGAGAGGTGGTCCAGGCCGTGCCACTTTTTACACCTCTCTGCAACGCAGCTCTGTGGCACTTACTGGAGGTACCTAGTGGGCTAGTTGGACCCTAGGGACCTTCAGGATTCAAATGAACTTAATCTCCCAACTAAAAACGGACACAGGGCGTGTTTACACAGTGGTGAAGGGAGGGGACGGGGCCTGAGTTAACGTGTGCAAAAATGCCCTGTGGCCTGTTTTAAGAGGTAGTTTTAACCCCCCTGCCCTATTATATACTAGGGTCTTACAGAGGAGGTCATGCTAATCACAGGGGGACCCCAACGCATAATGTTCCCTAGTGTATGTAGGTGTTTTCACTGTATTCTAAGTGTCTTTTAACATAGCACTGGCTCTAGGACTGGTTAGTCAGACTCAGTTACCACCAGTATCCGTCTGAAAAAGTTGAGGGTACAGGATGATTTTGCAACAAGGATTCTTTCTGCTCTTCTTATTGTTCTTTCTGCACGTTATCCTTCTTCCTGCACTTTTCTTCGTCTTTGAGGACTTCTGTTGCTTCTTTCTGCACTTCTTTTTTTTCTTTCTGTGCATTTTTTCTTCTTTCTTCACATGTCCTATCTCTGTAGGCATAGTTAGAAATTAGCATTTAAAAAACCTTTGAAATTCACAGAAAAAACCATAGGTTTCAGGCACGGTATAGTTAGGAATTAGCATTTAAAAAACCTCAGAAATTCACTGAAAAAAACATAGGTTTCAGGGGTGTTATAGTTAGCTGGACTTTTCACTTGTACAAAACCATTGAAATTCCCCCATTATAGTTAGTTCTGCTAACTCTAACTCGCGCGCCCGCAATGCACTGCTGATGACGTCACATATTACATCACTCATGACATGGTCAGTGACATCACTCATGACATCACTCATGACATCTCAAATGACATCACTGATGACATCATCCTTGTGATAGAGTGGCAGACCTCCTCTCACCCTAATATAACCTTTGATACACACATTCAAAAATAGAGACTACAATTTTCAAAACAATGGACATACCAATACCAGTTACAACAACCTCTTCAGTAATTCTAAGATCCACATCCACTCATTCACCAACAGTCCTATACAGTCACTCATACATGGACTCACTCATCATATGTACTCATGCACCTATACATCCTGTTACACAATGCCACTCATCTGTAGAGTTACTCACACACATAGTCACTCATGCTAATAAAGAATCAAACATACATTTACTTGCATATACAGTTATACACACACCACCACATTTACTTTTACGGAAACTTACACATACTTAGTCTTTTAAACGATCACTTATTGAAACACATACTTATTCATACAGGAACTCTTTCAATCTCTCACTCTCACATATACTCACTTATATACCCCAATAGTCACATATACTAGTTTAAAACATATGTAGTTACTCATAAAGACACTATTGAGACAGTCATTCACTCACTAACTTACCCATACACACACTCATCCACCCATACAGTCCTCCACACATGCTGTCTTCAACACATACAAACAGTGAGTCACTCATTCATGCACCTATGCACTACGTAATACCCCCCCACCGAACCATGCAGACACTCAGACTGATACTCAAAAAACCAACTAATAACCTATATAGACACCCATGTAGCTACTCACCAACCCATGCAGCCACTTATACACAAAGTGAGAGACTGATACAGATATTTACATATTTAAACATTACTCACTAAGCCATGTATTCACTATGATACACTTAATCAGTCAGTTACACAATCAATTTTTCAAAAACAAATCATCCATTTAGACATTTATATACCCATTTATTCTTCCATCATTGTTTAGATATACATATATAAAACATATTTAATTTTCAGAAAAACAGACATTCACTGGATGATGTCATCAGTGATGTCATGAGTGATGTCACTGACCATGTCATGAGTGATGTAATATGTGACGTCATCAGCAGTGCATTGCAGGTGCGCGAGTTATAGTTAGCTGAACTAACTATAACGGGGGAATTTCAATGGTTTTGCACAAGTGAAAAGTCCAGCCAACTATAACACCCCTGAAACCTATGGTTTTTTCAGTGAATATATATATATGTAAACACATGGTAACTCACATGAGATGCACTCGAGACAAACGACAGGTTACCAGCCTTTTATTTCAGGTACAGTTGTGCGATGAGTGCTAGTCCAATAAAGCAGCTTTCCAACCAGCCTGACGCGTTTCAGGTTTCCCCTTTCTCAAAGGCTTGTGGTAAGTTTGTGCTGTGGCGTGCAGCAACTCCCATAAGTACAATAATGTCACGCCCCTTAATTCGGCAAATTCAAGACTTCTGGGAGTTGTAGTGCACAAATATTTACTCCATATTTCGGCGCACTAATGACTGCTGTCGATGAAGCCCCCACTGGGCCCCCGCAACCATGCACAACTTCAATCCTTCGTCGTTGCTCCATATACGAGGATGGTGTATCCAAACCTCATGGCCTCCTGATAATATGGAGTGGTGCAATCTCGGCGGATGAGCGTCCGCCTCAATTTGTAAACACATGGTAACTCACATGAGATGCACTCGAGAAAAACGACAGGTTACCAGCCTTTTATTTCAGGTACAGTTGTGCGATGAGTGCTGGTTCAATAAAGCAGCTTTCCAACCAGCCTGACGCGTTTCAGGTTTCCCCTTTCTCGAAGGCTTGTGGTAAGTTCGAGCGCCCCACCAGTTTTTGAAAATTTCGCGAAGATTCGTCAACCGGCGCCAAAGTTATTCCAAATAGAATGTTGCGGATTTCCTATGAATATTAGGTCCTAACTATAACTACCTACCGGCTACCGCCTGTAGGTAATATATATATATATATATATATATATATATATATATATATATATATATATATATATATATATAGATATAGATATATAGATATATATATTACCTACTGGCGGTCGCCAGTAGGTAGTTATAGTTAGGACCACGTTTCCATAGGAAATCCGCAACATTCTATTTTGAACAACTTTGGCGCCGGTCGACGAATCCTCGCGAATTTTTCAAAATAGGTGGGGCGCTACGCTCCGCTCCTACCCTGAAAGTCTCAGGGGGATTCGTCAAGCGGGGGCTGAGATAAAAGGGGGTCCCAAAACGCGTTTTTCCCATGCATTTTTCCATAGGACCTTTAGACAGGGCTACAGCCCGAACGGCTGAACAGAATTACTTGAAATTTGGCAGAGAGGTAGTCCTCAGGACAAGGAAGTGCCTTTTGTAGGTTTGGTGTAAATCTGTTCAGTAGATTCTGGTAAAATAGCCTTTAAATCAATATATATATCTGAGCCAGCTTACGGTGCGCTTACGGTACGCTTACCGTACGCGTACGGTGGCGTGCGCGAGCGCGATTCTGATTGGCTCTTAGATCTTAGTAAACATTCGAATCGGCCGAAACCAGGAAGCGGCGGCCGCCATTTTCTCTCTCGCACTGAGAGTGATGATGAAAATACAAAGCACAAAAACATGTAAAGGGGCTGTTTAGACAGCTCCCACACACATTGCATGTTGAGGGAGTCCCCAAAGATCCCCCAAGGCCAAAAACGGATTTTTTTTTTTTCGCTAATTTCGCCGATTATGCTTACCGTACGCGTACGGTAAATAATGATATAAAAAAAAAATTATCCACTCTCTCCCCCCCGTGTGCAATTGGTGGCCGATTCGATGGAATTGAAACCATTCCAAGAAAAGAACATGGGGGAGATCCTGAAAAACAATTGCGACAGAAAGAGTCTCGTTACATCTTAAAATTACGAACATTACAGCCGCACGGCCTCAATCAGTCAGAAGAGCTCTACATACATTTATAATCAATCACAGCTCCCCCCTAAAAAACAAGAGATGAGCATAAAAAGACAAATAAAATGATGAAATTAAAAAATGGCAACAAACTAAAATGAATGGATGAAAACAACAAAGAACAACATACAAACCTAAGAATAATGATTGAAAAAGATGGGAAACTAATTAGAACTTGTAATTTATCGCATCATATATTAATAAGATTAATCCCCACCAGAGGGGTAACAATGAAGAAAATGCAAATAAGGGAAATACGAAGGAATTCTCTATCCCAAAGAATGGCGCCAGACATAGGATAAAAATGATAGATCCCATTGGAGGGATGAAAATGAAGGAACACCAACACAAAATGAACTTGCTATTCGGACAAGTGAAATAGAGAAATTGAACTCTTTCCCGTCTTGCTTTATATTAGTTTCATATAATTTCCATTAATCTTTTATTGTTAAGATTCTGATGCCATAAAATGAAATGAATGGTAGGAAAAGTAAAAATACTTTTATTTAAGACTACATTCTCCAGAATGCAAAGGGAACTTGGGACACTGCCAGGAAATGATGTAACACCCAGTAAACTTAAAGGGGGCGGTGCCAAGCAAACAGTTGATTGTGAGCAAGGTATCTGGCATGCCGGAACGCGTAGATCTGTTCATGCCTGTATCCCATGCAGTAAAGGTATTGAGAAAATAAAAAAAAAAGCGCAAAAAGGTTGCAGAGAGTGCGTCCCGTTTGTCCTTCCTGCTGGAGGGATTACTTGAGGATTTGAAGCGGCGTGGTTCAGCCGCAGGGATAAGCACCCACGAAGAGCGCTGCATTTTCCCGGTGACTGGGAACCAGAAGAGTGGAGATATATATATACTGCAGCCATCAGTGATGTCATCAGTGATGTCATTGACCATGTCATGAGTGATGTAATATGTGACGCGTCATCAGCAGTGCATTGCGGGCGCGCGAGTTATAGTTAGCTGAACTAACTATAACGGGGGAATTTCAATGGTTTTGCACAAGTGAAAAGTCCAGCTAACTATAACACCCCTGAAACCTTTGGTTTTTTCAGTGAATTTCTGAGGTTTTTTAAATGCTAATTCCTAACTATAACGTGCCTGAAACCTCTGTTTTTTTCTGTGAATTTCAAAGGTTTTTTAAATGCTAATTTATAACTATGCCTACAGAGATAGGACATGTGAAGAAAGAAGAAAAAATGCACAGAAAGAAAAAAAGGAAGTGCAGAAAGATGCAACAGAAGTCCTCAAAGACGAAGAAAAGTGCAGGAAGAAGGATAACGTGCAGAAAGAACAAAAAGAAGAGCAGAAAGAAGCCTTGTTGCAAAATCATCCTGTACCCTCAACTTTTTCAGACGGATACTGGTGGTAACTGAGTCTGACTAACCAGTCCTAGAGCCAGTGCTATGTTAAAAGACACTTAGAATACAGTGAAAACACCTACATACACTAGGGAACATTATGCGTTGGGGTCCCCCTGTGATTAGCATGACCTCCTCTGTAAGCCCCTATTATATAATAGGGCAGGGGGATTAAAACTACCTCTTAAAACAGACGTTAATTCAGGCCCCGTCCCCTCCCTTCACCACTGTGTAAACACGCCCTGTGTCCGTTTTTAGTTGGGAGATTAAGTTCATTTGAATCCTGAGGGTCCCTAGGGTCCAACTAGCCCACTAGGTACCTCCAGTAAGTGCCACAGAGCTGCGTTGCAGAGAGGTGTAAAAAGTGGCACGGCCTGGACCACCTCTCTGCAATGCAGCTCAGTTGCGCTTACTGGAAGCACTTGGTGGGCTAGTTAGCCCCCAGGGGCCCTCAGTATTGAAGGGAAATTATATCCCCAATTTAAAACATGCCATAGTGCGTGTTTGCACACGTCACCTCAGGCCCCGTCTCCTCCCTTCACCACTGTGTAAACGCGCCCTGTGGCTGTTCTAAGTTGAGAGATTAAGTCCCCTTGAATCCTAAGGGCCCCGAGGGTCAAACTAGACCACTAGGTACCTCCAGTAAGCGCTACAGAGCTGCGTTGCAGAGAGGTGTAAAAAGGGGCTTGGCCTGTCTGCAGCGCAGCTCCCTGGCGCATACTGGAGATGCCTGTTGGGCTAGTTGGCCCTCAGGGACCCTCAGTATTGAAGAGGAATTAATTCCCAAACTTACAACTCGCCAGGGGGCGCGTTTGCAGAGTGCTGCAAGGAGGGGGCGTGGCCTCTGGCACGATGCCAGTTTTTTATTTATTTTAATTTTTTAAGAAGGGGGGCTGTGTGGTTCCCCTTCTTATTCTAATTTATTGGCCCTGATGACCCCATCCCCCAGGGCCTGTCTCCTAATTATATTTTTTTGACCCAATCCCCAGTGACGGCCACTGTTTTTAATTATTTTTAAAAAATATATATTTATAGACACACCTAGGACATGCTGGACAAACCGTACGTACCTATCACCATGACGATTTGCGTGATATTCATTAAAAGGCGACTATGCATACAATGAATCCATGTGGAATGTATTTACACCACTAGTGAAGCTCTGACATGTCTGATGCCCTACCGTGCCTAATCCCGGTAGACACCTTTGTCGTTTATTTATACAAACATGGGTAGCTATTGACGTGCACATTTAATACACATGCACACCAAGCCATTCAAAGGGGATTCGACAAAAATTCGACCAAAACTATGCAAGAAACCCCCCTCACGGTTAATAAAACACACATCCACTGCCGGATGTGTAATACTTTTTATTTTACTCTCTGGAAAGGGGACGAACATCACTTGAGAGTCACAGCGCACTCCTGGCAGAGCCCAATGCTGTGTTACACCCACCATTGCCTGCTGAGTGCTACACACCTCTGTGTTGTATTCCACTAGCTAGTGCATATGCTATGACACTCTCTAGCCCATGTGCACTGTAACACCACCCCGTGAATATGTCATGCCACACTTGTCTTCGCACGGGTTATATTGCCGCATCTAACGTGCCTTCCTCGATGTGTATGTTATAACGCACAGCGCTATGCCATACATATTACAATCTGGGATCCATATCTTTGTCAGAGTGCATATGCAACGTTACACTCCCCAGCACATATTTTATATTACAACTTTAGAGACTAGTTAGGTTACACAACACTGCCCTGTGCATATTACACTCCAAGGCGCATATCGCATAGCACGTGCTAGTGCCTGTGCTATCTGGCGCTCTCCAATGAATCTGTCATTGCGCACAATGTATTGCATATTATATTTCACGCTCGGTTCATCTTATATCACACTTTTTGGTGCATAGTTTATACCATACACTATATCTAGTTTTCATTTTCAATCGTGCTCTCAGGACTATGTTCTATATAACACTGTGTTCACCTACCCTTTTCACGGGCATTACATTTTGCGATAGGAGGTGGAGGGTCAGGGGGTGTTTCTGCCAAGTGAGCCCGGAGTCACAGTCACAAACGTCTTCTTCTTCCTGAATAAAAGTGAGATTATGCTGCATACTTGTTCATATTTAAGTAGTTCGCACAGACACATGTTTTAAAAACAATAAAGTTCCTAATACCAGCCTTCTCTGAACAGTTAGCTTGCTGCCGCATCCCCCTCCTCCCTATCCTCTGTTGTGTGAATCCAAGGACTAGCCTCCTCCCTCCTGCCATGCATGGTCTGATGTGCTGCCACTGCCCTCAATTTATTATGATGTACCAGTCCACTCCTCCTGCCCTCCATTGCCCAATTCTATGCCCCATCATTGACCTCCTGCTTAAACTCTGTGCTTAGCTTGCTGCCCCTATTCTCCTTCCCCCTGCCCTCCGATGTCTTTGTGCATGCCCCTGCTCCATCCTTTTTGCCCACCATGTTCCATGGACCTGATACTCCTATCTACTCTGAGTGTTCTGTTGAGCTGCCACTCCCCTCCCACCTGCCTAGCATTGTCAGATGACTGTAACCTGTCCCTGCCACCTCCACCCTGCCTGTCCACATGCCATGCCCCTATCCTCTTTCTCCTGTCCTACATGGTCCATTGTACTGCACACCCTTCTGCCCTCCCTGGTCTGTTGTGCTGCAACTGCTCCTCCTGCCTGCCCCGTGCGGTCTGTTGTGAGGCCCCTTCCCCTGAACTTTCTTGTCTGTGCACAGGTCCTGACCCTCCCTTCTATCCTCCATCGTCCTTTGTGCATGCCCCTGCACCCTCCTTCTTGCCCATCATAGCCATTGTGCTGCCACTAACCCTCCCACTTGCCATGCATGGTCTTCTGTACTGCCATGGCCCCTCCCACCTTCCCAGTGTGGTCAGTTAGCTGCCCCTGACCCCCTCCCACCTTCCCTCCATGGTCTGTGTGTATGCAATCACAGTCTCACTGTTGCTCTTCATGGTGTGTCTTGCTTCTAGTGCCCATCCTGCCTGACCTCCATGGCTATCTTGCTGCTCCTGCCCCCTTGCCCCCAGCCCTCTGTTTACATGTGCAGACCCCTACTCCCTCCCTCCTGGCTTGTCTGTTCCATTGTAATGCCCCTGATCCGTCCCTCCTGCCCTTTATGGTCTGTTATGCTGCAGCTTTCTCTCCTGTCTGTCCATTATGGTCAGCTAGGTACCATTGCCTCTTGCCCCTCTGTTCTCTGTTGTCCATGTGCATGGTCCTGTCCCCTCCCTCTTGTTTCTATGGATTGTTGTGCTGCACTCCCGTCCCGCATGACCTGTGTGGTGCATTGTGCTGCTGCAAACCCCGATGCCTGCCCTGCAGGGTCAGTTTGGTGCACCTCTCCATGTCCCTCCTGTCCTCTGTTATCCAAGTCCATGTCCCTACCCCATTTCCTTCCATGATCCATTGTACCATACTTGCGAGCATTTTGAACTTGGTAAGAGGGAGATTTTGAAAAAAAACTGGGGTATTGATTTTCCCCTTTGAGTTACATTGAAAAAGAGGAGATTGTAGACAGGAGACAGATCAAATAAAGCCCATTTGAGCTTAAAAACATTGGACGTTTCCTGGCTGAATCGAGTCTGTTGGCATGTACGGTTGTACTACCATTGCCTCTTCCTTCTGCCCACAATGGTCTATTACATTTCCACAGCCTCTCTTGCAAGTCCTGTATTGTTGGTCTGTTGCTCCTGCCCCCCTTCCCACTGCCCTCCATAGTCTGTTGTGCTGTCACGGCCCTTCCTGCCTGCTCAGTGTGGTTAAATTGTTGCCTTTGCACCCTCCTACCTGCCTTCAATTTTCAGAGTCCGAGCCCCTGGCCTCTGCCTCTCAACAGTATCCTAATGAACAACTAGATTGCTAACATTCTATATTTATTACAAAAGTGTGGAACGCCTGATGTCATCTTGATGTAATCAAAACTGTAATACCTAGAGCATTTCCTTTAAAAATTACATATATGAGAGGGTCTTATTGGCATCAAAATTATGGTTAGTGCTCTAAAAGACAAAAATAAGGACATATTTTTTGAGTTTTCAAATAGCGACAAAGCACTTTTAAATTATTTGTTATCTTTATGTTTTTTTATCCAGTTGACCACTTGATTAAATGTTGCACTTAGGGGAGAGGATGTGGTGTTACTTCCAGAACTGCAGACTTTGCAACTGGGGAACCAGGTTGGAGTTTCTGCTTCAGCTCGACATTCTGTGATTCTGGTCAAATCACTTAGGTGCCGATTACGATCCGGTAAAAACCGGGTACGAACCGTCGGACGGAGCATATTCTCCGTCCGACGCGTACCCGGTCGTCAAAATATACAAACATGGAATTACGATTCGCACGGAAACACCATTTCTGTACGAATCGTACAAAACCCCGACCGACGAAAATAAACATACTAATGTGATCCGGGAAAGCGCCGATGTGACGTCGGGACGCACGCAGCCTGCCATTCACGAACCAGGAATCACGATTCGCACCGACGTCATCCCCCACGGTGAATATTTTCCGGCTGCCAAAAACTGCAGGGAAATCAGGACGACACAAACAAGGAGTACCTGTACGCGACGGACAGACATGGACCCGAACCTACGTGTCATCCCGGCCCTCATAGCAGTCGACCTCCTCTACAGGTTCGGACGCAGATACCGCAGAAGGTCAGAACAACAAAGGGAGGGGGGAAAGGATGGGGGGCAGGACCAGGGGCAGGCCACAAAACCCCCACCAAAGTCACACAGCACACATGCCCTGGACATACCTGACCCCCAGGCCCTGGTCACTACGAGGGGGTGGGGGCGTGTCCAGCAAAGCCAGCGTCTGCCAAAACGGAAGTGCTTGACGACGCGAACCGGCAACACAACAATACAGGTACGACCCGTACCCACGCCTTAAGAGTGTGGGTACGAGTCGTACCACGCCCACACCTACGTCATCCCAACAATGGCGGGATGGCTGTACCCACGTGGCAAAGGCCTGGGTACGGGCCGCACAACATAGCGTGGGGACGGATATGTACAGACCGTACCCCCACCCCCGTATGCATGGAGCGTACCCCCACCCCAACAGTGTAAGTACGACCCGTACACTCACCCACATACGTATGGAGCGTACCCCCACCCCAACAGTGTAAGTACGACCCATACCCTCACCCGCGTACGTATGGAGCGTACCCCCCACCCCAACAGTGTAAGTACGACCCGTACCCTCACCCGCGTACGTATGGAGTGTACCCCCACCCCAACAGTGTAAGTACGACCCGTACCCTCACCCGCATACGTATGGAGCGTACCCCCACCCCAACTGTGTATGTACGACCCGTACCCTCACCCGCGTACGTATGGAGCGTACCCCCACCCCAACAGTGTAAGTACGACCCGTACCCTCACCCGCATACGTATGGAGCGTACCCCCAACCCCAACAGTGTAAGTACGACTCGTACACTCACCCGCGTACATATGGAGCGTACCCCCACCCCAACAGTGTAAGTACGACCCGTACACACACCCGCGTACATATGGAGCATACCCCCAACGCCAACAGTGTAAGTACGACCCGTACACTCACCCGCGTACGTATGGAGCATACCCCCACCCCAACAGTTTAAGTACGACCCGTACCCTCACCCGCGTACGTATGGAGCGTACCCCCACCTCAACAGTGTAAGTACGACCCGTACCCTCACCCGCATACATATGGAGCGTACCCCCACCCCAACAGTGTAAGTATGACCCGTACACTCACCCACGTACGTATGGAGCGTACCCCCACCCCAACAGTGTAAGTACGACCCGTACCCTCACCCGCGTACGTATGGAGCATACCCCCACCCCACCAGTGTAAGTACGACCCGTACCCTCACCCACATACGTATGGAGCGTACCTCCACCCCAACAGTGTAAGTACGACCCGTACCCTCACCCGCGTACGTATGGAGCGTACCCCCACCCCAACCGTGTATGTACGACCCGTACCCTCACCCGCGTACGTATGGAGCGTACCCCCACCCCAACAGTGTAAGTACGACCCGTACCCTCACCCGCGTACGTATGGAGCGTACCCCCACCCCAACCGTGTATGTACGGACCCTACCCCCACCTCGTATGCTTGGAGCGAACCCACACCCGTGTATGTTCTAAGCGTACATATCCTGAAATAGGAGGGGTGTGTGCAGAGTCCTCCCAGCAGTGCCCAGAGACAGGAGGGGTGGGTGCAGAGTCCTCCCAGCAGTGCCCAGACACAGGAGGGGTGTGTGTCTATCACTCCCAGCAGTGCACAGACACAGGAGGGGTGGGTGCAGAGTCCTCCCAGCAGTGCCCAGAGACAGGAGGGGTGGGTGCAGAGTCCTCCCAGCAGTGCCCAGAGACAGGAGGGGTGGGTGCAGAGTCCTCCTTGCTGTGCCCAGAGACAGGAGGTGTGTGTGCCTATCACTCCCAGCAGTGCCCAGACACAGGAGGGGTGGGTGCAGAGTCCTCCCAGCAGTGCCCAGAGACAGGAGGTGTGTGTGCCTATCACTCCCAGCAGTGCCCAGAGACAGGAGGGGTGGGTGCAGAGTCCTCCCAGCAGTGCCCAGACACAGGAGGTGTGTGTGCCTATCGCTCCCAGCAGTGTCCAGACACAGGAGGGGTGGGTGCAGAGTCCTCCCAGCAGTGCCCAGAGACAGGAGGGGTGGGTGCAGAGTCCTCCCAGCAGTGCCCAGAGACAGGAGGGGTGGGTGCAGAGTTCTCCCAGCAGTGCCCAGAGACAGGAGGTGTGTGTGCCTATCACTCCCAGCAGTGCCCAGAGACAGGAGGGGTGGGTGCAGAGTCCTCCCAGCAGTGCCCAGACACAGGAGGGGTGTGTGTCTATCACTCCCAGCAGTGCACAGACACAGGAGGGGTGGGTGCAGAGTCCTCCCAGCAGTGCCCAGAGACAGGAGGGGTGGGTGCAGAGTCCTCCCAGCAGTGCCCAGAGACAGGAGGGGTGGGTGCAGAGTCCTCCTTGCTGTGCCCAGAGACAGGAGGTGTGTGTGCCTATCACTCCCAGCAGTGCCCAGACACAGGAGGGGTGGGTGCAGAGTCCTCCCAGCAGTGCCCAGAGACAGGAGGTGTGTGTGCCTATCACTCCCAGCAGTGCCCAGAGACAGGAGGGGTGGGTGCAGAGTCCTCCCAGCAGTGCCCAGACACAGGAGGTGTGTGTGCCTATCGCTCCCAGCAGTGCCCAGACACAGGAGGGGTGGGTGCAGAGTCCTCCCAGCAGTGCCCAGAGACAGGAGGGGTGGGTGCAGAGTCCTCCCAGCAGTGCCCAGAGACAGGAGGGGTGGGTGCAGAGTTCTCCCAGCAGTGCCCAGAGACAGGAGGTGTGTGTGCCTATCACTCCCAGCAGTGCCCAGAGACAGGAGGGGTGGGTGCAGAGTCCTCCCAGCAGTGCCCAGAGACAGGAGGGGTGGGTGCAGAGGCCCACAGCATTGCCCATGGAAAAAAATAAGGGTGGAGTACCCACAGATCAAATTGCCACAATTGTCAGTCAGGTGCACAAAGACCCTGCAGTACATGTAACGCATGTGTGCGAGGCTGGGAGTACACACATGCATACAGCCTAAAAGGGGACATGTCCACATGAAGTCATGTCAACAGACTACATACACAAGTACAGTGATCACCAAGGATGCCACGAATGATGCAGGTGGAGACATCTCTCTGCATGCATGGCCAAAGTTGAAGGGCTCCATCACACACCCAGCTAATGTACACACAGCTCAGCGCTAAATATTGGGAACACCCTGCAGGGAAGATGTCAGGGTACACAGAGGAAGGAATACACCTTGGGACAATATCACCATGCAGTAACTGCTTACATGAACAGAGACACCTAGCTAACACCGTGTGATGGCACACAGATCCCAGGGTCCCCCCTATGACCAGCACACTACTACATTTCCCACACACCCAACACATGATCACCACCCAAAATCATGTAGCAGCCCCACCAACAGCAACACCACAAAAGCAGTAGTGTTCTAAGTAAAACAAAAAGGCTTTATTCAGCATTTCCAAATAATGTGTGTGTAGATCAAGTTCAATATTTACAAAGCCCCTAGGGCAGTCCATGAGTCACAGCTGGATGGAGGACACAGTGGGACGCGTGTCCCCTAGCTTGCCTGCACAGTCAGACTCCTTCGTCTTCCACAGCGGGGAGGGCATCATGTGTGGGGGAAGGACCAGGCACCGCAGGGACATGAGGGCGAAGGGTAGGTGTTGGGGGTGCAGGGATGGAGGACTCCACCACAGGGGGTGGGGCAGGGCCAAAGGCGGAGGCCAGGATGTCGCTGCACACCTTAGCAAGGTCCTCCAGCATCTCCCCTGCACCCGAAGGAACCACAGGCCCCAAGGAGGGGGGGGCAGAGGGATGGGTCGCAGCGCCACTAGGGGAGGGTGTGGACAGGGGGGGACTCAACCACCCTGACAGGGGACTCCCTTGACCGCTTGCGGGGTGGTGTCACAGTGGGGCTCAGGGACAGAGCGGCCATGAAGGAGTCCTTGCCGGATATGTGGCCAGGAGAGCTGAGGGGAGGGGATTTGGAGGGAGTGGATTGGGTGGAATGCGGACTCCCACTCTGGCTGCATGACTTACGTTTGCCCCCCGACCCAGTGGGTGTGCCTACTTCACCCTGTGTGTGCGTGCCAGGAGGTGTGCGTATGACCTTCCCTGCTGGTGTGGTGCCTGTGTCTGTTGTGGTGGGTGCATGCTGACGTCTGGGTGTACGTGGGACAGGCATGGGAGTGGGAAGTGTAGATGGGGCAGGGGTAGGGGGTGGGACGTAGCGCTGCAGGAGACCCACTGCTGCAGTCAGTGTCGAGTCTATGGACCTCAGCAACTGGCGTTGGTCAGCCTGCGATGAAAAAATGCCCTCCAAGTATGCCTCCATGTTGTGCAGCACTTGGCTGTGGCCATGGAGGACATTAAGGATCGCAGCCTGACCAACCTGCAACTGCCGCTGGATGTTCCCTGACTTGGCATTGGCGGCAGCAGTTAAGACAGGGGCAGGGGGTGCGGTGCCTGGCAGGAAGGAGACATGTGGTGACCGGGCACGCTGGGAAGGGACACGAGCAAGTGGGAGGCGGCTGATGGTAATGGAGGGGGCGGGGTGCAATGTTGTGCCGCTGTCAGCTGCTGGTGCAGCCTTCGCCCACTCGGAGAGATCATCCTCGGACCCGTCAGCTTCATATTCTGTCGTGCCAGTGGACAGGTCCTCGGCCTCACTCTCCTCCGCCTCAGTACCCCTCAATGTGCCAGCCACGATGTCAACGCTGGCACTGGTGCTCGGTCCCTCCGCTCCGTCTGGCTCATGTCTCCCTCCGTGTCCCCCGACGATGCTGTGGGCAAGGTGAAGAGACAGCAATTAATCACACACCTGTATACATATGTCACATGAGTCCAATCTACATAGGTTACAGTGCATATCCTGCAATGAAACATCAGAAACATCTACAAAACAAGGTACAGATGTAGGGCATGCAACACACAGTTGGTTGACCCACCATGCCAATGATAATCCATGGAGAGCATGACACAATAGCAAATGGCATTAAATGGAGTTTGACAGAGGAGCCAGGCCCTGGGGACATTCCAGCACTGCATCTGCACCACACAGCGTTGCCGAAAATAGGGATGAGGAGGGACCATATCCATGAACTTGAGGCACATGCTGCATAGGTAATACTGAAAACATGCCCACCATGAATGGCTCACTGCACCTTGAGTGTATGTCCAGACAAACATCACACACTGGCCAGACCTAGCAAGGAGAATTCTGGTTTTGACATGTAGGCTTGGCCCGCACCAATCACCCCCTACATGAGACAATTTGTTGAGACACAGGTGGCACTTACATCTCTTAGTCTGGGTGAAATACACAGGGGCTGCATAAATGCAAGATTGGACGCCAAATACCCAAGGTGCGCCTGTCCAAATAATCATGTACAAATGGCCATCATCAGATGATTGTAACAAGACACACAGGCACTGGCCACTGTGACTATGAACAAGGAAAATCAGGTCAGGCTGTACAGTGGACACTTGTACTACATTTCACGTCAATATACATGGTGCCAGGGGACAATGGCACAGAGCACAACCTATGCTGTAGACACTGAGAGTGTCCACGTTTTGTGATGACACACATGACACCTAGGAAAATATGCCCCAGGGGACAGTAGTGGCCACACAACTCCATGGTCCTGAATGGGAATGACTGCAACACACGCCACCATCCCTGCACTATGCGTATCGCACACTCATGCACATCATGTCACAGGCCACAACATAGGACATGGACGCTGTAAGGCATGACACTTGAGAGACTAACTCCCATGTCTGGACTCAGCATCAGTGCCAACTGACATGGAACCCACATGTACTGAACTGGACAGGGCACAGGCAAGGTCCCCAAACCTGTTACACACCACCCCCACACATGATGCTACAGGCTAGTTCACGTGGAGAAAGCGCCAGCCCACATTACCTTGTGAAGGAGTGACTACACACAGACCAGGGAACACATTGCAAGGAGGGGAAGGGAGGCAGGAGAGCACAGCTATACTGTGGGTAACTGGATCTGCACAGCACCTTTAAACCCTGGCAGTGTATCCATGCAACTGTGCACTTACAAATGCTGGTGACACACAACAAACACACATGTACCTACCCCCTTCCTGCTGCTGCTTCTCCTGTAAGCGCCTCTCCAAGTCTGGAAATACCACCGCCAGCACACGCTTGTGGATGTGGGTCAGACGGCGGCGCCCCCGGTTCTTATGGATCTCAGGTGAGTCCCCCAGCAGGACCCGTGCGTTCCTCCGCGTCCAGCACCGGATATCCTGCCAGCGTTTCCTCACCTGGGCCAGGCGCCGCTTGCGACCATCCGCACTCCTCACGGCACTGACGGCGGTCAGCCATATCTGCTTCTTGGCAGAGGAGCCTACCTGTGAGGATGAACAAGTGACACTACATCAATACACCAGGCACATGTCACAGAGAGACATATTAGAACAAATTTGCTGTTTACAACAAGGCATTGTATGCATCCAACGTATTGCACCTTTGTCATAGGGACATGATCCTCTGGGGAAGGGCAAAAGCAGTACGTGCCATTGAAAGTACACAGGTGGAATGAGGGCAACTACACAATCAATGATCCAGGCTCACACTGTGCATCACAAGCTACACCAGGATAATGTGCAGCACCTCTAAGCAGTCACATGCCACAGGCCACTGACGCTACCGCAGCAGAGTACACAGACACACACAGGCACAGGACATTCACCTGCCATTGCCAAATGCAGAGAGAAACCTCACTCTGCACATGTGCCACTAGACGCGGGGGCTCACAGGTGTGGGGCTGTCTCTGCACGTCAGACACACAGCACTGCTCCCTGCTCACATCAGATGGGCAGGGTATATCCATCCCTCATGCAGCCCGGGTGCTACACTCCACATATGCACCCACCCACATGACAGGGGACTTACACACACACCGATGTCCAGGGTACGAACACATCATGTGGACACTCTCAGCACAGGTACACTGAACAAACACACATCTGTGGGTAGAGTCACCTGTCACACTGGGGTGACCACAGAATCACATGAGGACTGTAGAAGCAACATTCCCAGGAGGATTAGACAGGCAGAATGTGGCATGCACCATGCAGTGATTGTCACAGTAAACACAATGCAAGTGAGGACGGCAGACATGCACCACAGCATGCTCTGGCTGGGAGACATTAGGCATCCCCCCCCCTGGGACCCACCCTACAGTACAATGCATGTGTGTCACACCTGGACACAATGCCAGAAGTCACAGTCACAAAAAAGGGCCACAGTCTGTGCTAGTGGACTCAGCACTCACCTGAAACCCTGGTCGGCCATACAGCATGGGGTACTGTGGGAGGATGACATCCAGCAATGCCACATTCTCCTCCAGGGTGAAAGGCTGGGCCCTCTCCACAGACCTTGACATGGTGCCAGGGAATCACGAGCAGCAGCAGTGTTGTAGAATCAAAAGATGTGCAGGCAAGTGCTCTCTCATGGGACCTGGCTGCCTTATATCTCCCTTGCTGGCCTGTTTCATGCACAGGAGTACAGAGTGATTGGTCACTCACATTTGCATCCTATGTTTCCTCCAATCCCTTTAAACCTAGCACAGTCAGTGGCTTTGCTTTTTTTTTTCTTGAGCATGATGTCAACTCCACAACCACTTTGCAACAAAGTAGATTCTTTCAAACCGACTTTTGCTGGGCACCTGACGAAAAAAATTCAAACTTTAAACTCGGTCTCCATGACAACCAGCATGCATGTAGGGCTTTATACTTGTCCCTCATGTGTCCCCTATGTAATTTGGAGATTCACACACAGGTACGGTGCGTTCCGGGGCCCTAGGGCACCCCAAATGCATAGCAACGGGCCGTACAGGCGTGTGTACGGTCTGTATCACTATGGGTATGCATACGCGAGCAAACCCAGAGTGATACGGAGCGTACACACGCGTGTACGCTCACTATCACTATGGGTGTGCTCGCGTATGCGTACCCATAGTGATATGGACCGTACACACGCGTGTACGCTCACTATCACTATGGGTGTGCTCGCGTATGCGTACCCATTGTGATATGGACCGTACACACGCGTGTACGCTCACTATCACTATGGGTGTGCTCGCGTATGCGTACCCATAGTGATACGGACGGTACACACGCCTGTACGCTCACTATCACTATGGGTGTGCTGGCGTATGCGTACCCATAGTGATACGGACCGTACACACGCCTGTACGCTCACTATCACTATGGGTAGGCCTACGGCAGCACTCCCATAGTGATAGGGAACATACACACGCCCTCAGAGCGAATGTATGGTGCCTTTCACACATGACAGTGGTGACAGGCAGCTCACCGAAATGAATAGAGCTGACATACTTGTCCATGGATGGACATCAAGGCATTGTCTGTGCAGTACTACATGTGTGGGGCACAGGTGTGAAAGGCTGTGATGTGGCACATTACTCCTGAGTTGTGAAGGCAATAGATGTATGATGAGATGTGTACAGATGTTATGTGTGATGGTGCACTATGTGCCAGACATGCCCTTCACTCCTTTGACATGTGTGCATGTCGTACAGAACACTTGAGATGAGCGTCACTGGCATGGCACAGTCAACAACACACGCAAGTGTCCCCTGATGCCCGCTACAGGGGTTACCACACCTGACATGTGACTACCCACGTTGCACGATGTGACTATGTCATGTATGTGTGGTGGGTTCCCATTAGCTTGATGTTAGTGTTCCCTCAAATGCATCTGCAGTTGCTGCAACAAACATGTGTCTGTGTGTAGATGGCCATGGCACACTGTTACGCACACCAGGCCACATGTGGTATCGGATGTGAAGGGTGTATGTATGCATGGGACACGGAGTAGCGTAACAAGGACCTGTCTGCATCCTCTCAATGTATGTGTGGTCAGTCATGACATGTACACCTTCATGGCAAGGTGTGTGGGCTGTCCTAGTGTAATGTCATGTGACCTGTGGCTCTAGTGTTCCGCTACCTGTCTCTGCAATCAACATCCTACTTCTGCTGATATGTTGATGTATGTCACTCCTGTATTGTGTCTGGCTGTTCACTTACACTGGGACACAGCTAGTCCCATGCCATGGGATGTGGAGGTTCACAATCCCCGTGTGTAGCTGGGTCTTGGTAGGAGTGTCACCTGGCAGCCATACGTGTCCAGGGCATGTAGCACATACCTGACTCCGTATGTAGCATTGACAGATTAACATGTGCTCAGTACATATAAATTGTTGTTGTTGTCCACTCACTCTTCCTTGTCACTTCCAAATTACTGCAGAGCGCCGCCTCTTCCCCGACCAATTCCGGACTTGGCTGACATGCGGGAGAATGACTGTATACGCTGCTACCGCTTCCCCCAACCGTTGATTGAGGAGTTGACGGCAAGGCTGGCACCACACCTGCAACCACTGCACAGGTATCCTACGGCACTTACACCCAAGCTGAAGGTAATGGCAGCCCTACATTTTTTTGCCATGGGTACCTTTCAATATACCATAGCTCATGTTGGTGTCATGTCCCAGAGCATGTTCAGCTGTGTGCTGCATGATTTTTTAGAGGCCATGTTGCTTCACCTGGATGAGTTCATCCATTTCCCAACTCCTGAACAGTTGACAGGTGTCAAGCGTGGATTCTATGCCCTGGGAGGGATGCCCCATGTCATTGGGTCCATAGATGGGACACATGTGGCTTTGGTACCACCACAGGCACAGGAGGTAGCGTACAGGAATCGCAAGCACTACCACTCCATCAATGCCCTTGTGGTGTGTCTGACTGTCTGTCCAACATGGTGATTTCACATGTCTGTGCTCGTTTTCCAGGATCAGCACATGATGCCTACATCATGAGGCGTAGCAGGGTGCCTGAAATGATGACACAGCTGCGCAATGAATGAGCATGTGTTGTTGGTGGGTACACTCTGTCTGTCCTGTATTTTGCATAGACTTCCAGCCCGACTGCTTCTCCTGTCCTACTTATGTACATGTGGTTTCCATGTAGGGGACGCTGGCTATCCCAACATGCCATGGCTGATCACACCTCTCCGCAACCTCAGCACGCCAGCCCAGCTCCGCTACAACACCGCCCATGGCCGGACAAGGCGAGTGATAGAGAGGACATTTGGCCTCCTGAAGAGCCGATTCAGATGCCTACACAAGACCGGCGGCGCCCTCCCATATGCCCCAGGGAAGGTCTGCAAAATCTTCATGGTCTGCTGCATGCTGCACAACATGGCAGTTGAGAAAGCTGTGCCACTCATCCTGGATCAAGATGATCAGGACCATCCACCCGTGGAGGATGAAGGGCTTGGCAATGGGGCTAGTGATGTGGAGGAAGTGGTTCCGCAAGAGGACATCCGGAGTCGGCTCATACGCGACTTCTTTGCTTAGTGGTGATTACCAGTGTCTGAGTGTGCACGCATTGGTCCTTGTGTGGCATGTGTTGCAATGTGTGTGTCTATCTGCATGTATGCCACGTGAGTCAGAGGTGTGTGTGGATGTGTTACTCGAGTGATGGTGCCAGTGATGAGTGTATTTCCACAGTCGTAATTGTGACCTAGCATGTTGTCATCCTTATATGTGTCGAGTACATACACATGCAAGTGGATGTGCTTTTTGTGGCTGACTTCTTGTGTGTCTCTCATCCGCAGGTACTTGCGCATGCCGTCTGCTGGTTGCATTGTTGTGGCACTGCTATTCCTCATGGACACGTCATCGTGTGCTGATTCAGCGTTACACGCACTGACAAGTTTGGAAGTCTCCTTAGGGTAAGGGATGCATCAGGGGTGTATTGGGTGTGGCAGTTGTTTACAATGTGTGCACACTGCCCCTGTCGATGTTTGGTTCCTCTGCAGACATGTCGCATCACCATGGGACACATGACATGTAGCTGGATTCACCTGAATAGATGGTCAGACTTGTTGACAGTCATCTGTAATGGGATAGTGGATTGTGATGAACGCATCAATGTGTGTAACACTGCCCTCAGACACATACAGTTTGCATTGGCTTGACATGGTGTGGGACTTCCACATCAGAGGATCAATGGTGTATGGCAGCCTCTCCGTGAGCAGCAGGGGGTGTTTAGCTGTTACCCGACACTTGTGTGCCAGTTCCATGGATATCAAGCATTTGTGGTGCAGAAACGGGGTGCCAGTGTTGGACCCACATGTTACTCCACATAACCTGTGTATGTGTACTCCGAGTTGCCTCTGCATTCCGGAATACATGACTAATAAAGGTGTCCCTATGCCTCCAAGGTGCCTCTTCTCAGTCAATGCTGGTGTGTTGCCACGGTGCATACGGCATGTCTGGCATGGTTTTCAGTGATAGTGGCTATGTGTCTATGTGTAGAGTAGCAAGATGCAAGCTGTTTGTCTGGGATTAGACTCTGTATTGTGCATGATGTCCATGACTGTGTGGGTATTGTGACATGTGCCATCCCCATGCATCCAACGTTGGCCAGGCCACCATTCTCTGCATCCACCTGACTCAAGCTTGCAGGACATGGTTCTGCCACCTGTCTGCACATACCTGGGTGCCCCCCAGGACACTCCACATGATCCCTGACCTCTGCACATGACTGTTGCTGTACTCCACATGTCTGTCGGCACGGTTGTGCGGCCACCCCCTCAGCTGGTTGGACCCATCACGGGTGTGTATGGTGCTCCATGTCTGTCTTGCCTAATACATTGTGACCCATGTGTGTCCTGTGCCAGACTCAGGCCCCAGGGTATGGATGGTTGAAGTCATATGAGAACTCAGGCATGGTTAGACTTTACAAGACACATGTAAGGTAATAATGCAAAATGTAGGCATCATCTTTTGATCGTGTAAGTTTTTATTTGTGTTGGGGTACGGGTTGGGGGGTATGACAAGAGGGGCTTTCCGGGTGTGTGGAATCCAAAGTTCACTGGGGGAGTTGGTATCCTTGCCATTGGAAATCATCAGAGTCCATGCCACAGTCTTTGTCAACATTGGTCAGACAGTGACCAGCAAGTCCATGTGGCAGACAATGTCATTTGCTGATGTGCTGCTGTTGGGCCAGTGGGCCAGGTGCCAGGCCAGGTGTCCTGGGAGATGGTGCTGTTGCGCCGACCCTCACGGTCTTTTCCGTGGATGACCTGCCCTCCTGCGGGAACCCTCAGAAGCAGGCTGTGACGATGTTTGGGATGCTCCGTCAGATGTATCCTCCTCCTCCTGATCCCTCCCTGTGGGTGGTGATGTTCTTCGCCTGGTGGCACAGGGAGGGTTGCCCATGTTGTCGGCTATCCGACGGAGTGAACGGTTAATTCCCATGAGCACCGTCACAAGCTCAGCCTGTCTGTCCTCCATCCGTCCTTGGTGTCGCTGTTGACAGGCAGGTTGCTCCGCATGTTGCTGGGCCTGCTGGGTCTTGATCTCCTCGAGGGTCCCCTTCATCTCGTTGAGGGTGGACACAACCTGGCTCATGCCCGTGGTGTCCTGCCGGTATGTGTCCAGGATGTTTCTTACATGGGAATATACCGGTTCCGCAGCCAACTGGTCAGGCTCGTGCCTCCGCCGTCCTCCACTCCCACCACCCCTGCCCACTTGCACCTGGCCTGCCCTTGTGGGCACATCGGGTCTCCGGGACCCCTGAGGGGTGGCATTTGCATTGTCGCCTGCCTCCTCCTGGGTGCCCGGTACACCGTGTTCCTCCTGGTCAGCCTGGCTGCGTTGTGGTGGTGGGGCAGGGATCCTGGGTGTCTCCTGGGATGTGGCAGGAGTGGGGGTGGGGGTGGTGGTTGGCCCAGTTGTACCTGACGCAGGTGCTGCAGGTGGTTGGACACCAGAGGGGCCAGGTTGGTCGGGGTCGTCCACAGAGTGGTGAGAGTCGTCGCTGCCGGTGGGATCGTCATCCCGCAGAGACAGGTCCTGTGAGTCTTCCCCCCCAGTGTTGGGGGGTGATCCACGACGTTGACCTGTGTGTGAGAGAGACAATGGTATTTTTGTTCCATGCAACATCCATGTTTCATTCGTTTCAAAGTTGGCACATTTCCTCTGGGTATTTGGATATGTCTTGCATTCCACTCACAGTGCACTTGTGCAGGGGTATGTCCCTTGGCCACAGCTTTTGAGACTTTACCTATGTGTGACACAGTCTTACTTGCTGCGTCAATTGTGACTGCAGTCAGCAGTGGAGTGAGCAGGTGTGGCGAGCCATGCATTGGCGCCTTCTGTGTTGCACTGTACGTGGGCACATGGAGTTGTTCCCCACACTTATATAATGCAGGTAGCTGGCGTTGTGCTCGTGCACAGGTTGACACATGGCCCAGTGTTTTGCCATGGAGAAGAGAGGGGGATTCAGGCACTGGCCACCCTTGTCTACATGCACGCAGTCCACCTGCTGACGAGCAGACATTCCCACACCACCCAAGGCTGAATTGGTCTCCCTGTGTATCCCTTTCTCACACCCTCTCTGTCCCCCTCTCCCTCCCTCCCTGTGTCAGCCTCCTCCCTCTGTCCGTCTCCCTGTGTCTCCCTCCCTCTCTCTCCCCCTCTCCCTCCCTCTGTGTGTCACCCTCTGTCACCTCAGCCCAGCTTCCTAGGCACACAGTTTGCAGATCTTTGAATGGCCCTTGGCTTGTTCATGTGAGTTTGTTTCTGATCTCCAGGCACCCATTGGGTGTAGTGTCTGGACTGCGCTGCTGCTGTGGTGGTGTGTGCTGCCACTCTTTCACAGTGTTGGCTGTTCATTAGCTGCTGTCATGTGCAAAAAGTGCCTTCACCCCCATGTCTTCATGCAAGGCATCCGCCATTTGCAGGCAAGTATTTCCTGTGTGGGGACACACTGTTTGTCTGGCTGTGACCTAGGCCATATGGGCAGAGGGCATTGTTGTCTGCTTCTGAGTTGCACTATGTGATTTTTGAGGCCCACACTCCCGCCATCCGGGTTACCGTGTCTTGTGTTGGTGTTTTCTGTGGCCAGTGACTTGGCATTGTCTAGCTGGGTGCATGGGGCATGGTGGCGCTAGTGGCATGTGCATGTTTATGGAGTGTGGTTGAGTCATGCGATAGCTTTGGGGTGGTTGCGTGCATGATTGTGAGTTTGGTTGTGGATGACGTTCCCCCCATGTGAGGTGAGTTGTTTGTGTACTATAGAACAAAAAGAAGAAGTACAGTCCATTCAAAACAGAAATAGCCAACTGATGGTTAATGTGAAGGTGTGTACGAGAACCTGCGAATAGTTGAGGCACCCCTGCGGGAGAAAGGAGTCCATCAGCCCACCCTTACTGGCGGAGCATCGTCATCTGGAACTCCAAGGAATCACTGTCTGAGCCCGAGATGGCAGATCGCTCAGGTATACAGGCTAGTGAAACCCGGAAGGAAAATAAACTCCTGCAGGGGTATGGACCCAAATAGTCGAGGGCTCCTGTAAAGTGCAGTGCTAAGAGAGTGATGTGAGGTTAAAAATGAATATTTGATCAAAAATGAATTTAATGTAGATTGATCAAATTTCATATCTAAAAGAACCTATAGTCTGGTATGAATTTTACAGGCTAATTTTTGGTTCGTGTGTGAGAAGTATGGTCGACATGTTTCAGCCGGAGCGGTCAATTTGACCCGGCTTTCTTCAGGACAAACGGAGAGGAACCCCAACGGTACACTGGCAATCAGACCAGACATTCCCCAACACTCGGAGCAGGAGGGGCAACCAACAACCACCCACGAACTCGACCAGCGAGTAAATGACCTGGTAGTCAATCTGAGTTCAAAAGTGCTGACGACTGATGAGGAAAATGTCCTCAAAAAGGGTTTGGGTTTTGTTCCCACACATTCAGGGGATCCATTCACCCTGAGATGTGAAATTGAGAAATTCTTCAGAAAGATCAGGCTGCATTTCTTCTTTAAAGAGAAAGGTCCAACAGTCACAACCGTTGGCAACGAGACCAATGAGGTCAATACTGGATTACGTCCTAATAGTACGTTTTGTCCTCTTCCTCACCAGGTCCCCCCACAAGTGTCTACTTTTGAAAAGGCGGTGGTTCATGATTTAATGACACTATATGACACTCGCCCCCATTCTTACTGTAACTTTTCTAAGAAGGATCAGACTGCCCTGAAAAACATCATCAAGGACACGTCGATCATCATCAAACCAGCAGACAAGGGTGGGGCTACGGTCCTACAAGATACCGTCGCCTACCGGGCTGAATGTTTGAGGCAGTTGTCAGATGTTAATTCTTATCGGGCCTTAGAGTCAGACCCTACATCTAGACTGTCCCTAGAGATTAAACAGCTGGTGGAGGAAGGGGAGGCAGAGGGATGGATAACATCACATGAGGCGAAATTTCTGGTGACCAACAACCCGGTTATACCCTATTTCTACTGCCTCCCTAAAATTCACAAACAGCAACGACCACCTCCGGGACGTCCCATTATCTCTGGGATTGGTTCATTATTGGAACCTCTATCTAAATTTGTAGACGTGTTTTTAAGACCCATGGTCACCGAGATGCCTACATATTTGAAAGATACGGCTGATGTCCTCCGTATTTTACCCGAGGTTGAATTCAATCCTGATACCGATCTATTAGTCAGCCTTGATGTAGAGTCATTGTACACTTGCATTCCGCAGCTTGAGACCCTAGATGCAATCAGAGGACTCTTAGAAGCACGGTCTCTGGACAGCATCACCCCAGTGCCTTTTATCATGGAATGCGCCAGATTGGCCATGATGGAGAATTATTTCAAATTTGAAGATCAGATCTTCCTCCAGACATCTGGTACTTCAATGGGCAGCGTTTTTGCGCCCAGCCTCGCGAACCTATATGTCCACTTATTCGAACAGGACTATGTACTCAACCACAGCAACCCTTATCATCATCATGTGGTGCTGTGGAAGAGATACATAGACGACATCCTGGTGGTGTGGCGAGGCACAGATGACGAAATTCTAGCCTTTCATTCGTGGCTAAACCAACAGAATGCATTTTTACGCTTCACCATTGAATACAGTAAACATCGTTTGGCCTTCCTTGACATCTCCATTTTTGTTCATGAAAACTCATTGAGTTCGGAACTATACAGAAAACCCATGTCTAAAAACTCTTTGTTGTCATTCAACAGCTATCATCCAAGGGCACTCCGTGAGAACCTCCCAGTCGGCCAGTTCCTGCGGATTCGCAGAAACTGTTCCACCAGACAGTTGTTTGATAAACATGCTGGAGCACTAGCAAAACAACTACAATCGCGACAGTATCCTAAACATCTAGTACGGAAAGCCTGGAAACGGGCATCTAATAATCATCGAGATGCTTTACTAGATACCGCTGTGCCAAGGACCACCAGCGAGAGACTCACTTTTGTTACTACATTCTGCACTGTGTCCAACCAAATACAGAAGACAGTACGCAAGCATTGGCCGATATTGAACATAGCATCGGGCAGTATCTCGCCTCCTTTATTTGCTTTCAAAAAGGGCCCAAGTTTGCGAGACAGTTTGGTCCACACAAGACCACTATCACATTCAGTCTGTGAGACAAATACTTTGTGGTCCTTACCACCTGTTCGGGGCCATTTCCCCTGTGGCATGTGCAGTGTCTGTCCGCAGACTACTAAAACTACATCTGTGGACATAGGCACAGAACGCCCCTGGATATTACGCAACCACACGAATTGTAATTCGGATTGCGTAATCTACAGAATCACTTGCCCTTGTTTGCTACATTACATAGGGTACACCACACGGAAAGTCAAGCTCCGCATCAGCGAGCACAAAAGTACCATCCGCTGCATGAGACAATCCACGTGTTTGACCGAGCATTTCCTAGCTAAGAAACACAAAGCTGAGGACCTCAGGTGGATTGTCTTAGAACGTCCATTTATTCCCCAACATTTAACGGACGTTTCTCAATTTCTATTTGCCAAAGAACAGAAATGGGTTTATAAGCTCAAGACTGACACCCAGGGACTGAATGATAACATTCCATGGGCTTCCGTCTACACCTAAGACAGTTATACTGCCATACTGTATGAAGGTGAACATCCGGTTAAATGACTGGGACGCATTTTACTAATCATAACACCCATTTATATCCATTGATTATCTATTTGGATGGGCCGAACTTCTCCATGTCCATCTCCCTTTGGGTCTTCTGCTTTGATGAGTGAGTCATCCCTTACCATCAAAAGCTAAACATGATTTATTAGAATACTACTAGGGCACTAGATGACCCCTTTGGGCACCACTACCAACTAGACCCCCTGAATGAAGAACTGGTTGCCATCCCTGTATCTATCTGGCACGAGAGGGGCTGTAACTTTAGCTCTCCTAGTAGTAGTGACCAGCGGGCATCATGTTTCTCATGGTGACTCTACTTCACGAGATCTATACATACCCTGTGTAACAGTGTCTCAAGGATTCTGAACCACTGCCTTATAACCCTTGACTTCGCTGTGAACCAATTGTTCGACTTATGATCTTGATTGCCTAAACATTCGGGGTTAACACCTACACTCTACTCTGGGTCCATGCTGCTCTCGAAAGCGGTTTTAGTGTTACACTGATTCAGGTGCACGCATCCGCCAGTAATTGCCATCTACTGTTCACGCATGCGCGACAGACGTAGCAATAATTCCACAATAAACTCGCTATTTAGCAAGCTCTCCGCACACTCGATGTGTACGATTTCTCTTCCTTTTGGGTGACCGGCTCTGTTTCGATCACGGCTACAACGGCCGATCTGCCAACAAACAAGGTTTTTCTGATACAACGTGATAGCACTGATCTATGCGCTGTGGGGAATTACGTCTCGGGTAAAACTTCGTGAGGCGCATGCGCTCTATTACGAACACGCTCACTTGTCCCGATCGAGACACACAGCTGATCTCGATCGCGGACTTCTATTTCACCTGCGAGCACTATGAAAAGCCCCCTCGGGTAAAACGTCGTGAGGCGCATGCGCCCTATTACCAACACGCTCATTAGTCCCGGTCGAGACACACAGCTGATCTCGATCGTGGACTTTTACTTCACATGTGAGCGCTATAAAAAGCCCCCTCCTGTTCCGGTCGATACCTCCCAGACGGCTCGTGAGTCAGTCAGAGGTATCGACGGACAGGTAAGGGAGGAGGCTGATAGCTCTTGCTGTTTTTGCTCTGCAATTGAACTATTTCCCCAGATGGAACCAGTAGAGCCCAGTGGACACTCATAGCCACTTTTAATATCTTTTACCAATTCCTAGTATTCCATCAGATTATATGGGCAATAACCATTCACCAATTACTGGTTTCTGCCTATCACTGGGGTCCATTATGCTACCAGTTTACTAAGATACATGATCCCATATCAACAAGGGTCAGCAGAGATTTAGACCATAAATACATTCTAAGAGTTAGGAGTTCTTTAAGGTTTCGGACATTCTAGCTATTACAGGTTCTTTTTAATATGTTTAAAATACGTGTGTTTGAGATTGAAGCAGACAGGTATCAATCAGCAATCTGTCTGGGCTTTTCTCCACATTTAAACAGAGCGGTGCCTCCTTCTCCGAGTAGTCAGCCGGGTGAGGTGAGGCTTTACTCCCACACAAAGCTGGGTGAGTTTTTTTGCTATTTTTCTACCACTATTTTGATATACAAATTGTATCTCCAAACATCGTTTTGAGTTTGTCTGAATATCAAGGCACGGCTAACTTTAGACCGGCCATTTTGCAACTGATGGTTTTGTTTTGATGTGCATGAGGTTTGATATATGTATTTTATTTCCAGGAATGAAGACATTGTCCTCACGCTCAATGCTAGAGCTGTTCTGGTAGGGTGGCACACGCCACACACATATCCCACATTCAATTGATTTGCATGGGTTTAGTTATTATTGTTTTTTCACTTTATGAGATTACTTTAAGCAGTAGCTTTTTTTCAATTTCAAGGTCCTGAAGAAAGCCGGGTCAAATTGACCGCTCCGGCTGAAACATGTCGACCATACTTCTCACACACGAACCAAAAATTAGCCTGTAAAATTCATACCAGACTATAGGTTCTTTTAGATATGAAATTTGATCAATCTACATTAAATTCATTTTTGATCAAATATTCATTTTTAACCTCACATCACTCTCTTAGCACTGCACTTTACAGGAGCCCTCGACTATTTGGGTCCATACCCCTGCAGGAGTTTATTTTCCTTCCGGGTTTCACTAGCCTGTATACCTGAGCGATCTGCCATCTCGGGCTCAGACAGTGATTCCTTGGAGTTCCAGATGACGATGCTCCGCCAGTAAGGGTGGGCTGATGGACTCCTTTCTCCCGCAGGGGTGCCTCAACTATTCGCAGGTTCTCGTACACACCTTCACATTAACCATCAGTTGGCTATTTCTGTTTTGAATGGACTGTACTTCTTCTTTTTGTTCTATAGTGTCTATTAGGGATCGGAGTTGTTTCAGTCCTTAAACCAAGTCCCTTTTTTGTGACCCTCCTAAAAGTTGTTGTTTTGTTTTGAGTTGTTTGTGTACTCACCAGGCTCTCGGAGTCCTTCTACTCCCTCCACTCCCACCAGCGGCAGTATGGCCATCACCTTCTCCTCCCAGGGATGGTAGTGTACCGGTCTGCGGGGCGGCCCTCCTCCAGTGATGTTGGCCTGGTTGTGGTCGTCGGTCATTTTGCGGCGGACCGTCCTCCGCAAATCGTACCACCTGGCTTGGCATTCATGCCTGGTCCTTCTGGTGGACGCAACAGCATTCACAGCATCGACAATCGTCTGCCACATGGCTGTTTTTTCGGAAACGCTGGTATGTCTGACCAATGTTCCAAAGAGGTGTGGTTCGACTCTGATGATTTCGTCGACAAGGACCTCCAACTCTTGGCTAGTGAACTTTGGATTCTTGTTAGTCGGCATGGTGAGGGGTGTGGGTGTGGATGGTTGTGGGGGGTGTGGGTGTGGATGGTTGTGGGTGTGTGGGTGTGGTTGTGCAGGTGTGTGTGTGAATGCTATGAGGGTGTGTTTGTGAAGGTGGTTGTGTGAAGGTGTGCAGGTGTAAGGTGTAGTGGAGGTTGTAGTATGGTGCAGTTGTTTCTCTGTGTGGTCTGGCAGCAGTGGGTCTGTTGCAAAGGATCATGGTTTGTGTGTGTTGGGCCTTTTTATTGGTCCATTGGTGGGTGTGGCTGTGTTTGAACTTTGGGTGGGTGTGTTATAAGGAGTGGTTGTGTTTTGGGCCTCTGTTTGGGAGTTTGGCAGTTGCAGGTCAGTGAATAGGTTGCATTTGTGCTTGTTGGACATGTTTTGTGGCTTTGTGCGATTCGAATGGAGTCTTCTTGTGTTGTTTTGCTTTCTCCTGGTTGTGTACGTGTGTTTTTAGCGTCTGTACGGTGCGTACATCAGCCATTTTGTTGTACAGTGCTGTCCTTGTCTCTGGCTTGGTACGACTCGTACATGCGTGATGTTGGGTGAGGGTGCTGGTGTTGGGGCCTGGGGTGTGCTCCGTACTTAGACTGGTGGGGTGTGTGTTCGCTCCGTACATACACGGGTGGGGGTACGGTCCGTACATACACTGTTGGGGTGGGGGTACGCTCCATACATACGCGGGTGAGGGTACGGTCCGTACATACACTGTTGGGGGTGGGGGTGCGCTCCATACATATGCGGGTGGGGGTACGGTCCATACATTCACTGTTGGGGTGGGGGTACGCTCCATACATACGCGGGTGAGGGTATGGTTCGTACATACACTGGTGTACATACGCGGGTGAGGGTACGGTCCGTACATACACGGTTGGGGTGGGGATACGCTCCATACAATAGCGGGTGGGGGTACGGTCCGTACATACACTGTTGGGGTGGGGGTACGCTCCGTACATACACGGGTGGGGGTACAGTCCGTACATTCACTGTTGGGGTGGGGGTATGCTCCATACATACGCGGGTGGGGGTAAGGTCCGTACATTCACTGTTGGGGTGGGGGTACGCTCCATACATACGCGGGTGAGGGTACGGTCCGTACATACACGGTTGGGGTGGGGGTACGCTCCATACATACGCGGGTGAGGGTACGGTCCATACATACACTGTTGGGGTGGGGGTACGCTCCATACATACACGGGTGGGGGTACGGGCCATTCGTACACGGGTGTATATACACGGGTGGGTGTACGGTCCGTACGTACGAGGGTGTACATGCACGGGTGGGGGTTCGGCGCGTACATACGAGGGCTGGGGGGTGGTTGGGCGCGTACATACGGGGGCTGGGGGGGTGTTCGGCGCGTATGCGGGCACATGTCTCCATGGTTGCTATGGGAGTTTGGTGCGGACGGTGTGTTTTCCATACGGTTGTAACATCGGACGCACGGGATGGATCATACTTGCGCGGTCAGACTTCACTTTTCACATACGATTTGTATGGAAAATGGCCTGTATACGGGGAACGACTCGTACTGTTTTCAGGGCATACAGGGGCCGATTCTGATCCCGGAAAAATGCTTTACAAATCGTGGTATGGAGCGTTTTCCCCATACAACTCGTATTTGTAAGGATTCCCCTACAACCTAGAAAGTACGATCCGTACAAATAGACGCTCTCCAACCAAATTGTAAAAAAGTCCATACAACTCGTTTTTACAAGCTATTCTGATTCGGATTGCCCTGTATGCGACGTTCACATGTATTCCCGGCAGCAGTTTACAACCCGTCAAGTACGATTCGTACAAACGGCACTCCGTACGGCTCTTTTGTTACAGGAGCCAAAAAGTGCCGGTGATACTATAAATATAGTATAACTATATATTATCTTTTCACTTTTACATGATTAATATTACATGCAATAATTTCAAGTTGTATACTTACATGTAAGTTCTGTTGAAATGTTTAACAGAACATGGATTTGTAAGCTTTCCCTTTGGGGCTGTTTTAATGTGATGCAGGTGCTTTCTTTTCTGTTTAATGAAAAAAAACTGCAATTTAGATTTTAAATGGAACTTTGTTGAAAGTTTGTAAAAGTTGGGGTCCTTAGATTTATTTTTGATTGCTATTTGGTTGAGTTAGTGATTCTTCTATTCATGTGTACTTACTTTATTATATCTTTAATACTGGTTTGTGACAGTTAGGTCCTTTTTACGATTTTGGCAGTCCTCCTGTATGACCAGCCCTGCCACTCCCATAGGAGAACCGACAAGGCCATGGTGCACCTGCCTGCCAGATTCCGAGTTTAGTCCAGGGCAGACAGGCAGTGCAGCGGCAGTCTTAGTGCTGTGGTACGGCAGGCTCATAAGCGAGCATAACTTGCAGACCAAGGCCTTGAGAGCTCCGACTGTACATCCCTGCATGGTGTGGTGTGCACCATGTCATGCATGCCACATCACGCAGGAACAAAGATGCAACTATATAGGGCACAACATGTGCCCTTTCACATGCCCCCTTGTCCAGCTGTGGCTGGGGGCCCTCTCAGGGCCCCCTTACCTGCCTCTCTGCTGCCCTTTTTGAGGCAGGTGGAGATACAAGTTGTAATATGTTTGCTGGTTCCGATATAGACACCGCCAGCATAATACTACCACTATCTGTACCACCACCGCTACGGGAACCTGGATCCCAGCAGAGGTAGGGGTCCTATGGCACTCCAACCGCCACACTTAGGGTACTGCGGACGAACCCGCAGTGGTGGTGGTCCTGAGGACCGAAGTACTGATTATAAGGCCCTTAATATTTTCTGCCAGTTTTTCAGTTGGTATATTGTATATTTTTTCTTTTAGGAAGTATATGCAAAAAAGATAAAAGTTGGATAGTGTTAGAAATGGGATTTGTGGTTGGCTAAGGCTTGCACCAAAGCCAGGCAGAAACCACCACTCTAGTCAGGGCAAGGGAGTTACACGCCAAAGATAACCCTTGCTCGCCCCCTTGGTAGCTTGGCACGAGAAGTCAGGCTTATCCCGGAGGCCATGTGTAAAGCGTTTGCGCAAGCACACAGCAACAACATCCCAGGCACACTACAAAAGGAACTCCACACAAGGTTATATCAAAAATAGCCTTTGTATTCTCATAACACATTAGAATAGTAAACACATAATATACATGGTGCCCCCTGGCACTAGGTCATATTTACAAGGGATTATATACACCTGACAGGGCCCACTGGACAACTGTCAGAACCATCACAAAGCGAACTTAGTAAAAGTAAAACATCATAAACGTACAACCAGTAACCACTGGTAATCACTGTACTTAGCATCAGCCTGTAACATAAACCACATTATTCAGAGTATCACATTTAGGTGTGAAATACATTCTGCGCCAACCTCACCAGCATAAACACATTATGCAATCCTCTCATAAATCTAAACGCATTAGACCCTAATCTCCTAAGTATAACTCGCATTAGGAAATAATCTCCGTGGAACATAATCTCACTAGCATAAACCATAATATGCAAACCAACCTCATAATCATAAAAACCCCATTTAGAGGTAGAAAACAGGATGCGTAAATCATACTACATGAATCACATTTCCAAGCACCACATAAATCACATTTAGCACATAGTCTCCTAATAAAGACCATAGTAGAGGCATACATCACATTAGGGCCTGGCGCCCTACAAACCTCCCAGTCCCCCTGGCTAACTGGCCATCTCCAAAGGGGCTCAAACACCCTGTGTCCAGAATGTCAGGGCTGCTGCCAGCAGCTGAATCCAAAGTGCGCCCATGAGCTAGGGTATCTCAGGGACTATGGATTTACTTTGCGCAAAGTGTTGCAGCTGCCTGTGCTCTCGCAGGGCAGCTGGGGAAGAAGCAAGCACCATCAAGGTGCACGTTGAAGTAACGGGGCCCTGGCACGACTGTGCCCTCGGGGCCTCACTGGGGCTCTCTTAACAAACATGCCCCCAAACATGGCAGCTGCCCTCTAGCAAGCGGGGCAGCTGTAGAGGTAAATAGGGGCCCGGCAATATGGTGCCCTCTGGCCCCCATGGGGCTTGCAAATAAACTTGCCCAATGGGAAGGCACGGGCCCCTCTGTGCCATCTGTCAACAATTATGCCAGCACCGTGGGAGCATCCCGCTCTCAAGGCGGGACCGCTCAGACTGTGCCTCGGTCGGCACCAAACAGCATAGAGCCATTACTCATTGGCTCTTGGGATCGGGGATGCACCCCCCACTCACCGGGGTCTGCTGGACTCCTCCTGTGTCCTCCATCTCCACTCCTCACAATGTCCAGCCCGAAGTGGGCTCCCGCCTGGAATTTCGGTCTACTTCACACGGGCCCCCTCCTGGGACCCGGGACTCTGCACCATCACAGCCGGCACTCACGTGGGGCTTCCCACGCTCACGGGAGCCCCACGCTGCTCTCGGCAGCCATGGTAGACTTCTTCCTCTTGGGCACTGGTCCAGCACGGGGTGGGCTCCCGCCTGGATTTTCTCACTCTCTCCTTCACCAGCGGTATGCACGGTACTTCCCTCGAGAAACCGGAAGTCCCACCCGCCGTCAGGCACTACGTTGCCTGACTTCCTCCCAGCCGATGTGGTGAGCTCTTCTCCGGTGTAGATGCAGGATGGGCACCCGCAAAGGCATAAAACGCGGGGTGGGCACCCGCAGTTGGAATAAGCTCAGAAGCGGTGTGGGCACCCGCTAAGTAACAGGCAGTTACGGTATCCATGCGGGGTGGGCACCCGCTTCCTTCTCCACCAGCAGGGGGAATCCCCGCATCGGGATTCCCTCAGGAAGATTGCAGCCCAGCGCTGTGGAGCCCTTGTGCTCCTACTTGGGAAAATAATTCAAATAAAGCGGTCGCAATGCGCTAGAACAGGCAAAAGGTCCTGTAGATAAAAGGCATCAGCAGCCCCCATGGCATCCCCACCGGGCCCCAGCAGCAGACAATCCCTTTGTGTCACAGCACAGGGCTTGGGGGATACCTGTCAGAACTGGTTTAGGGGGGATTTGGAGAACTTTATTTTGCCCAGCTCCTCTCCCCTTTGTCATGTGGGGGCACAGTGATCAGACACACCACAGGGGCGGAGCCTGCATTGTGGAGGGAAGGTACAGCCCTATTCAGGTTGAAGGTGCAACTTCTCCCTCCCATCTAGATGCAGATCTCTCTATTCACCACTGGGCTGACTCACCCCATCTCCTGGAGCCACACACACCCTTCAGCTCCTGTCAATCACAAGCCAGACATGCAATTCACATCAGGCAGGCAGACACACAGAAATGCCAACTTCTAAAAGTGTAATTTCTCCACCAGTCACCATAAATCTGCGCACACCATTGCGCAGCATTTATTCTCACGAGTTCATACATACTAAACTTGCCCTCCTCTCATACCAGGAATTACCATGGACACACATATCCCCCATGCATTCCTATGGGAGGGCAGGCCAATCTCACCACACGCACTCAGAGCACGCATGCACTTCACACTGGGCCACAGTGCTAAAATGCCCAGAGGCCTAAAATCACTACCACCATGTCAGAGCTTAAGGCAAAATGTTCAGGGGTGAACCTGCCAGAAAGGGCCAAGTCCAACAGATAGTGTGTTAAAATGTATTTGCAATTTTATATCTGTAAGTTTCATAACAGTTGCTTTGTAGTTTCAATATTAAGGCCCTCATTACAATAGTGGGCGGACCACCACCAACAGGCCGTCGGTGTACTGCTTACTGGCCTGGGGGGCACATGTAGTGCCTCCTCACACATCCATGCCCCGTGTGCCAGGCACCAGAGTGCGGCCGCAGCACAAGACTCACTCGAAAAACGCATTTTATGACCACCTTCATGGTGGTCATATCCCAATAGGCTCGCTGAACCGCAGACTCATTGTTGAATGGTTCCTGCTCTGTAACGTTGGTGGTCAGATGCTCATTTGACCTCCATCATAACGATTCCCTAAGTAATACTTACTTGGTTATTTAGTTAATCAGATGTATATTTTTCTTCTTTAATGATTTGTTGAGAGAGTCTGGCAAAGTTTCTTTATCATGAAGTTTCTTCATCTAACAGCATTTGTCGATTTTGAAGGATTTAGTTGTTTAAATAAGCATGCTTTTTAAACTTGTTGATTTAATTGTTTGTTTGATGTTATTAGTTGAAGTTGTTTATAGTTACATTTCATTGGTTGGTTTAGTATAGTTGAATTTTTTTTATCGGTTGAGTCCTTCTATGGTAAATGCTAACATAGGTTTTACTTTTTAGGTAAAGTATGTAGTTTGATATGTTTGTTCATACATTTATTTAATAATATTTAGGTTAGTGTTTCCAAGTTTGTAGTAAATACATTTTGGGGGTAATTATTGTATATATTTTAAATATAAAATATTTGGGTGTGAATGGTAAACATTCAATTGATATAATATATTTGTATTTAATTTCAATATGTGCATAACACATTTTTGGTGTATTTAAAGAAACTGTTTTATGTGAAGTGTATTTTATATTTTTTAAATGAATATTTAATAATTGTTGCAATAATATTGTACTTGATAATAAATTGATCAATATTCTTTACATATTCTATGTTTATTTAAAGGTAATAATATTTTTGTTTCCAATATTTTTATTTTCAATATATGTAAAAACAGACATTTCTAACTATGCTATTTGTGTTCTCCATATTTGTGGTTTTCATTGTTAGAATTATGGAGTTAATATTTTTGTTATCAATATTCAACTATCAATATTTTTGTGGTTCGATATTTGGTGGATCGATATTATGTCAGTGATCTCCCTATTGAGACTAGGTAAAATCAACTTTGCCTGTACTGGAACCAGTTTTTAATTCAGCTGTGAGCACAGTCACATTTCTATGTGGGCTCCAGGTATTAATGGTTTCTGTTCCTGGACTCTAACGTAGAAACTCTTCTTCAAAGGAAGGAGACTGTTGTACTTCTTTGTGCTGCCATAAATTCATGTCCTCTACCAGAGGAATCAACTTTCTAGGTGTACAATTTACACCACTTTAGACATCCTGCTGTAAAGAGGTAGCTCCATTGTCTTTTAGGGTGTTCATTATAGTCTCTGGAATGGTTCTGTGAAAAAAAATGGCTTTTGTCCACTTTGCTCTCAGGCAGCACAAAGTACATCTTTAAAGTTTTACTTTTACACTGCACTCTCTCCATTGACTTAGCTTTTGACAAAAAGGGCAAAATAACTGTGAATTCGATTTCTAGAATTTTTCCAAACTAAGCAGTGATACAATCACACCTGTCGATTGAAAATGAAGTTGGCCTACATTTTGGCGAACTGTTTTTGACAACTTTTCACTTGGGGATAGATGGCTGTTTATTATTTAATATGTCCCACTTTTAAAGTGAGAAACCCGTTACACCATTAAAAACGAGTCAGGTTCTTTCACACCCGGAACAACCAGGTATATAAAAACCTAACTACAAGGGACCAGGTGGAGCAGAATTCTACGAGGTAATTCCGCTCCACCTGAGTCATATTGAGGTCTATATTGGAACTGAGTATAATGTTTCTGAGAAAAGGTCCTGGTAAAATGCAAAAATGCATCAAGTGCAGTAATGGCCACTTGTCCGTATTCTTAAATTGTTTCTTTGTATTTCCTTCTTTGTTTAGATTGTATTGCCTGCTTAAAATTTTACTTTATTCAAGTGCAGTTAAGTTACTGGACAGTATCAATCTCTGAAAATACAATACTTGATAACAATCTTCACAAACATGATTTGCAACAACCTGCTCAACTGACAAAATGAAGTTTTCCCTAAACATTATAGCTTGTCATAGAGAATAGAGCATATAAAAACATTAAGCTCATGTCTTTCAGATTGTTTATATTAATGGAGTAGTTGCTCAGGAAATATGACATTATCCTACCACAATCCACACGTAGTTTAAAGAACAGCTGTACTCCTCTCTGTTTTTATATACTTCATTCAAATATGAATACATTTTCAATAAACCTGAATGTTTAAAAATTCACTTGCAGTGCAAACCATTTCCAAATGAATGGTTGTTTCCTAAAATAGGATATTTTGTAAAATCACCTCTTTATGGATAAAGTGAGGATACGTGATCCTAGCATCTGCTGCAAAGATCTTTTTTCTTAAAAATTGATTTGATAAATGGTAATGGTAAAATGCACTTTACATAAAATGTGAGCCAGACTATTTTCATCTTGGGACATCTGCATTAGCAAATATGGGGCCAGATGTACGACCCTAAATTGCATGCGCAAATGGGTTAGCGACCCGTTTGCACATGCAAAAACGAATATGGCGATGTACAATTCCAATTTAGCGAGTCGCAATTTATTTGGGACTCGTTATGTAGGAATTGCGACTCGCTATTAGGAAGGGGCATTTCAAGGGTGTCCCTTCCTAATATCGACTCTCTACCCCATGAATGAATGTTTTGCAAATGTAATTGTGGTCGCAAAACACTCGCAATTTACCCAATTTACTTCAAAAGGTTGGTAATGCACTCTCAAGTGGGAAGGGGTCCCCAGGGGACCACTTCCCCTTTGCAAATGTAGGAGAAAATATTTTTAAGGGGCTGGCAGTGGTCCCAGGGGAACAAAACCGTTTAATTTTCTTTTTTTAAATGCATCCCACTTTCCTTTAAGGAAAACGGGCTGCATTTAAACTTAAACTGCTTTATTTAAAAGCAGTCCCAGACATGGAGGTCTGCTGAGCACAGCAGGCCACCATCTCTGGGACAGACAGCCATTACCAATGGGGTCGCAAATTGCGAGTGCCTCATGAATATTCATGAGGCATGCAACTTGCGCCCCCATTGGGAATCGCAAACATTGTCTCAGACACTGTTGTACATGGCATTTTGTGACTCACAATCAAGAACAATTTTTGAGTTGCAAATTTTCATGGTCGTACATCTGGCCCTTAGTTTATCACCCTCATGTTGTTGTTTCCCAATATAACCATTGCTTATTGCCCTGCCGACTATCTTGTTGATGATAGTATTCATCACCAATTTGAAAATTTACTTACGTATTACTTCATTGAGTTATGATTCCAGATTTACTGTAGATCTTGATGCAAATCTTTGCAAATGACAATAGTGAATTCATTTGCCGCAAAAGTTGATGTTGTCACAGTGCCAAAAATGCCTTTTGGCTGTGAGGCCAACCCTCTTGCTAATGTGTGCAAAGAGGGAAAATGGCAAAGTGTCAATGAAAAGTGCTTTATATTTGGTGGAAAGCAAATCCACTAAAATAAAGTGATGTGGCTTTTAAAAGCTACATTTCAAGCAAAACAATTCACAAAAATAATATCTGACATTACCATACATAATATATGTAATTTAGGCAAGGTTACACCTTTTACAGGTCTTATCCTTAGCTGGTTATTATGGTACAAATATGAGCGCTAAACCAGTATTTTTCCAAGTGCTTTCGATGATGTCATTGGCACCCAATGATGCAATTTTGGTTTTCACTCTGACAATAGAGCAATGAAAATTTCAATCAGTGCTCCGTTGCATGAACAATAGTAAATATGGACCTTGGTTTTCTGTAGAATGTTGAATGAACAACAGATTTTAAGATCTGTTTTGTAAATCCAGGTAACCCAGCACAAGACACATAAACTTGGCACCATCTTTGCTTCATAGTGTCACCATTTCTCGCAAGATGCCACAAAGCACCTCAATTTACATGACAACAAATATTCAGTACATGGGGTATGGAATTTAGAGACTACTGTCACATTATCTTGTCGTGGAAGGGGCGATGTGTTTTCAGCTGTTTTTAAATGTTTTATCCTAAGTGACACCCTCATCTGCAGACCACCATGACCACGTACCAACACACCGACACCATCAAGGACTTTGTTGCATCATTCGCTCTTGACTCTAGCAATTACATTGTACTCAGAGACCTGAACTCCCACCTGTAAGACCATACCTACCGCACCTTAAAACGCTCAGCAAAGTTCTTGGAAGCCTAGGTCTCATCTAACAAGTAAAGGGACTTACCCACATCAACAGATACCACCTGGACCATATTTTCACCAACTCTGACAACATACAAGATGACGAGACCACAACAGTCTCTTGGACAGACCACACCCTCATCAAGTTCAGCAATTGCATCCCAGCCCAATGCATCATTGCCAGACGAGCCCATTGAAATGATAACAATATCACCGAGAAGGACTGGAACACTGCTCTCAACACCTACCAACCCAAACCATCAACAGTGTCCGCAAAGCCATCAATTGGCCACACTCTGCACCAACTCATTAGCCCCCTTCAAACACATAAATACAACAATATATAGATCACAGGCCAGTTGGTACGTAGAGAAACTCAGACTAGTTAAATGCCACTGAAAACAGTTGGAGCACAAATGCAGAATGAGCCAGGTCAATGCGTCCAGGAGCAAGTTCAAATCTTCTATCAGAAGTGTTAGACCGGGCACCATTGGCGTGGGTCTCCCTTCCATTTTTTAGCTGTTGCCTCATGTGTTTTTGCTGGTTATAGATGCTTTGGGCACTGTACCACTGCTGTTCAGTGCCACAGTGCAAGTGCTTCCTATGGTAAATTGATGTATGGATTAGTGACTCCACGATTGGCTTGATTGGTTTACTTGTCAGACCCTAATACAGAGCACTGCGTGTGCTCAGGGCTTGTAACCAATGCTGTTGGTGGGCTTGCAGCACTGATTGGGCCACCCACCGGAGCAGCTTGTAATGTGTGTCTCAGGTCTGCCATTGCAGACCCTGTGTGCAGTCTGGTACTGCCATGCTGACTGGGCAAGTGCACCTGCTTGCCAGTCCCTAAACCTTCCCTTTTATACATATTAGTCACCCCTATGGTAGGCCCAAGGGCAGGGTGCATTGTAGGTAAAAGGTAGGACATGCCCTGGTGTATGTGGCATGTCCTAATAGTGAATTACAACCATTTTCGTTTTTCACTATTGCAAGGCTACCTCTTCTCCATAGCAAAAACAACAATTGATGGACAGAATGCAGAACAATGTCATACATTCACCCCAGTACAGAGATCTGGGCCTAAATCCATCTTTTTTTGCTCACCATGCCATTCCAGTTTGAACCCAGCTATATGCAAATCAGTCTTGACCCTGTGCCTCATGGGAACAGTCCAGCCCGAACTGCCAAGCCAGGTCCTCACTGGACTGGAAACAAGCATCCTAGGACCGGTTTCGGGGTTTCACCCCTCTTCAGCCAGGATAGCTTGATTCCAGTGGCATGGAGAGCACGGGACTCATGTCTGAGCATACCCGTCCCACTCGGGGTGACAAATGAAAAAACAACAATTGATGGACAGAATGCAGAACAATGTCATACATTCACCCCAGTACAGAGATCTGGGCCTAAATCCATCTTTTTTTGCTCACCATGCCATTCCAGTTTGAACCCAGCTATATGCAAATCAGTCTTGACCCTGTGCCTCATGGGAACAGTCCAGCCCGAACTGCCAAGCCAGGTCCTCACTGGACTGGAAACAAGCATCCTAGGACCGGTTTCGGGGTTTCACCCCTCTTCAGCCAGGATAGCTTGATTCCAGTGGCATGGAGAGCACGGGACTCATGTCTGAGCATACCCGTCCCACTCGGGGTGACAAATGCAAAAACAACAATTGATTGACAGAATGCAGAACAATGTCATACATTCACCCCAGTACAGAGATCTGGGCCTAAATCCATCTTTTTTTGCTCACCATGCCATTCCAGTTTGAACCCAGCTATATGCAAATCAGTCTTGACCCTGTGCCTCATGGGAACAGTCCAGCCCGAACTGCCAAGCCAGGTCCTCACTGGACTGGAAACAATGGTTCTCCATAGGCCAGAATGGGCAGTTTGGTTATTACATTTTATAATCCTAACTGACTCAGGGAACATGGTAGAAATTCGAGTTTAGTATGCCTGAATATATCTTTTAGTGAAGTTGGTTTTAACATTCTGTGTTTGAAAATGCCACTTTTAGAAAGTAGCGGTACAAGAGAGGGTGGTGATGGACGGAGCATCAGAACCAATCAAACACTCACACCCAGTCAACAGATCTGGGTTTGATCCATCACCGTTCTTTAGCCCACTCTGCCACCCCAGTTCAGACATGGCCATATGAAAATCAGTCTGACCCTGTGCCTCATGGGAACAGTCCAGCCCGAACTACCAAGTCATGCCTTCCCTGGACCGGAAACAAGCTTCCTAGGACCAGTTTCTGGCATTTCTGCCGTCTTCAGCCAGGCTTGCTTGAATCCAATGGAAAAGTGAGCAAGGGACTCAACGTCTGAGCATACCCTGCTAACTTATGGCACACAAAGCGGTACAAAAGGGGGTGGTGATGGACGGAGCATCAGAACCAATCAAACACTCACACCCAGTCAACAGATCTGGGTTTGATCCATCACAGTTCTTTAGCCCACTCTGCCACCCCAGGGAGGACCTGGCTTGGCAGTTCGGGCTGGACTGTTCCCATGAGGCACAGGGTCAAGACTGATTTGCAGATGGCCAAATCAGTCTAAACTGGGGTGGCATGGTGAGCAAAAGAATGATGGATTTAACCCAGATCTCTTGACTGGGGATGAATGTTTTGATTTGTTCTGCATTCCGTCCATCAATTGTGTGTCTTTTGCTTTCTCACTTTTAGAAAGTAGGCATTTTCTTGTCTAACCATCCAAGCCTGCCTTTGCTAGGTTGTGTATTCCTTGTCTGGAGTTTGAGTGACAGGGCTGGGGGATTCTAGGAGACAGGGTGGGTCAGCCCAGTGGTGAATAGAGAGATCTGCATCTAGATGGGAGGGAGTAGTTGCACCTGGGACCTGAATAGGGCTGGCCCTTCCCTCCACAACGCTGGCTCTACCTCCTTTGGTGTGTCTGATGTCCCTGCCCTGCACTGTGAAAGGAAAGAAGGAGACATGTCAACAAAGTGCTCCAGGACTGACCAGAACTGGTTTGGACTAGGCAAAGGCCTATTAGCCTTCCAAGAACAAAGGGAAAAGGAGAATAAATATTGGGACCCAGACCCAAGAACTTTAGATCACTTCTGGGAATCAAGACAAACCTTTGCTGAGGAGAAGAACCAGGAAGCTGAAGGAGGAGACTACCCCTGTGCTGTGTGTTTGGGGGTTGGCCTGCAGTGGTTGCTTCATTGCCAAAGAGAGGAGAAAAGGACTGAGTGTGCTTTCTATCACCTTGAAGAAGAATCTCCAAGGGCTTGAACTAGAGTTTGCCTCCTGCCTAAAGTCTCAGGGATACAAGACTTCACCAAACAGCTCCCCCCCTGAATTCCCTTGCTGGGAACTGAAATGCCTGCTGTTGTGCTGGGCTTTCTGAGAGACTGCGTATCGCTGGGAGCTGGAAGCGCGACGCAACAACGAGAATCGTGTCACCGCCGCTATCATCGCATCGCCAAGGAAGGGAGCTGCTGCTGCCACTGTCATCATCGCATGGCCGAAGCGTGGCGCATCGCCGGAGAAGCGGGACGCTGCCACAGAGGTCATCATCACATCACCGGAGAAGCGCGTCGCAGGGTCTGTCGCGGCCCCAAAGATCATCGAGTCACTGCACGGCCATCGGACGTGTCTCATCACACCAACGTTGTCGCATCGCAACCAAGACGCCATTTTGTCGCATCGCACTGAAGAAGAGTATCGCATCAAGGTGCCAGCGTGTTGCATCACACCGGAGAGCAGTAAGAAACCGATGCATCATTTCCCCACACAGCAAGGAAGCGAGCATCAACTCCCCTGCGCAGCAGTAAGGAACCGATGCATCCACTCCCCTGCGTGTAAGGAACCGACGCCTCACCTTCCCTGCAAGCCTTTTGTTTTCTTTGTGCTACGCATCTAAGGTACATTGAGAGTAAAGTGTTGTATTTACAACTTGAGAGAACTGAGCTATTTTATAACATTTAAGAGACTATTTTTGAGTACAGTATTGTGGATTTTTGTCACTGTATTACTGTGTGTGTTCACAAATGATTTACACACTGCCTCTGAGATAAGCCTGCCTGCTCGTGCCAAGCTACCAAGGGGGTGAGCTGGGGTTATTTTAGGAGTGTAGCCCCTTACTCTGACTAGACGCAAGGGTCCCTATTTGTCACAGGTACCTACCTATGCCAAGTAGAGACCCCCAAAACTAAAAAGACGTTACCACCAAATGATAAGGACCACCAAACGTATTGGTCTAGTGTACCATATCGATGCCAGCATCAAGAGAAGCAAGTATATTTTCGCCATTGTGAAGGATTTTACCTCATCAGCATCTCCCTCCAACTCAGCCACCCCCTCACAAAACCTATGCAACAATCTCTCTACATTCTGCAGTAAAAAAAGAAATCAATAGCATTTACAGAAGCTACAACCCAAAACCAGATCCTACAGAGCTCACTAAACACCTAACGGTCTTATCCAAAGAACCAGTGCTAACCCGATGGCTCATCAACACCCCAAAAGAAACCACCACCACCATAAATTCAACCTACTCAAGAGCCACATCAGAACCCTGCACCCTCTACACCTAGTTCAGAGAACTGCAGCCCATCATCACCATGCTCACACCCAATCTTGATTTCTTCACCTCTCCTGCAACCTTCCCACATGTTTGAAAACATGTAATTGTCTGTTGAATTTGTCAACTACAGACCGATCTCCCTGCTACCATACCCTGCCAAGGTCTTAGGGAAAATCATCAACAAACACCTCACAGAATGCCTCAACATCAGTCAGTCTGGTTTCACACCCACCCATAGCACACAAACAGGCCTCATCACTGCCATAGGTGACTTCAGCATGACTCTGAACTGAAGAGTCACAGCAGTTAACAAATCAAATTAATCTTTATTCGGATAAAAATATGCACAAAAGAATCGCACAGATAAAATTACAAAAGCATCTTAAAATTCTGTGTGAAAATCAATAAAATGATCATGTAATGTGGACAGTTATAATGAAGCAGGACGCCAGATACAATGCTTGTATTAACTCAATGGTCAGCAGGTTATAAGGCAATATAAAAGCATCAGATGAGGGAAAATTAATGGGCTATTCATTTCTACATCCTAAAATGTCCAGATATAGCAGCTGTTGACTTCTTTGAATGGCATATGAAACATAGATAAACTGGATGGCAATAAATTCACATTTTTCAGATTATGAAAAAAATGAAAAGCATCTTTGTAATAAATAATTTTCTCCTTTAAAAACAATGGCTGTAAGATTTGTTTCCTTAAATCACTGTAGAAGTTACAATAACGTAAAAAATGCAGTGTAGTCTGATTGGACTTACTATCACATGGACATATGGGTAGCTTTTGGGAATAAAAGCCCATCTAGTGAAAAGCCACCAAAAAGTGCAATGTGCCCATTTGCATCTCTGTTAAATAATTGTTACTAAAATGAGGTAGCTCCGAGCATTTGATTGTATATGGCCTGGGAGGCACATTGACACAGTCGGTTTAGCACACTCTATCTTTTCTATGTCAGACATCCTTCTCTCCCTTAACATAGAGTTTGAGTTTTTCTTACTGAATTATAACACTCCCTCTGACTTCTCAATGCTCAAATTTCCGTCCACCTCCTTTAGCAAACTGTTTACATATGGCAGCCAAGGTATTTTAGCTCTATGCTCCAAGGTGAGGCAGTCTGTTATCATCTCTTTGGTGTGTTTAGTACCATCCTTGCTCCATATGTTATGCAAGAGTATGAATGGACTTGTTGTCCAGCCATCCTCAAGAAAAGGGACTACTAATTCTTTGTGAATGATATTAGAAGAGGTAGAATGAGGCACATCTAAACATCTGCATAAAAAATGGTTTTCCTGTGTCTGCAGCAATTTACAGTCTGTCAGTCCCCACAATGGGGCTCCATAATTGATACGAGGAATTATTTTAATTCTATATATGGTCAGCAATTCTCCAATGGGCGTATTGCCTATTTCTGAAGCAAACCTTAAAAGGCCTTCTGAGGATCTAATGAATTTATATTTTGCTGCTTCTGCGTGAGTACCCCATTGGCCATTACTAGCAAGACGCATGCCTAGATATGAGAAACCTTCTGTTGCAGCAAGTGCTACTCCCTTAATATAGTGGATTTTCTTCCTGGGTCTCCATTTTTCACATGTCATGGTATATGTTCTTTTTAAATTAATTGTCATATCCTTGCACCCCATGTACATGGTGAAACCCTCTATCAAACGCTGGAGTCAATTACCAGTTCTAGATATCAAGAAAGAGTCATCCGAGTACAGGACTACTGGTGTTAGACGGTGGCCAACTTTTTTTCTTTATTTATTTTTTGCAAAAACACATCTACCCATTAATATATAATTAGAATAACAGGGGCACAAAGATGCAGCCTTGCCAAACTCCTCTGGTTATTTTAAACCATGGTGTGACTTCTCCCCTTGACCAGTAGTGTTCACTTGATGTAAATTTGAAAAACAATGCACAATTTCAATGGGAGCTCCCATCTTAACCAGTGTCTGCCACAGCTTGGTATGATTTACCAGATCAAATGCGCTGCTCAAATCAGAAAAGAATAAATAGATGTGGTCCTCTTTCTCCAGGGTGTATTTCCTGGTGAGGAGATGGAGGTTAATACATTGTTCCATGGTGGCCACATTCCTTCTAAAGCCATATTGTGTATATATTAGTATGTGATTGTCTATCACCCAGGATTCTAACATTTTCAATAGGGCTCTGCCCATCAGTTTGACAGAAGATTCTAGCAGGGATTTTGGGTGATAACACCTTGCGTCCCAGTCCACCTTTTTAAAAATAGGGACTTTAATGCTTTCTGTCCAAGATGTGGGCACATATCCTCTAGCTGCCACATTGCATACTTGCCTCTTCAAAAACAGGGGGGAACCCAAAACAATAACCCTTCGGCATCTGGGTATATAAACAATATGTGAAAGAAACAATGCCTCGGGACTAATAATGTAGCATGAATTTTGACAAGAAGATAAATAAAATATCTCCTCCTTTGGGAAATATTCTTTCTCCAACACAACCTTCGTTGCTGTATTTTATGGCCTAGTCAATGGCAATTCCAATGAACACAATTTTTTTAAGAAAAAACAAAATTGTTTACTATTTAATAGTGTAAGTATAAGTGTATTTATTTTATACCTCACTTTTTCTTCTCAATTTAGTAGAATTATTTTTTTTAGATATATATATATACAAACATATACAATATTTACAATACTTACATATGACAAAACAACTTAAACATATACATATCAACAAAAGCCCTATTTTCAACCAGGATGCCTATGGGCTTATTTTGTTACAGCATTCCTATATATCGAAGATCACTCTTTTAGAGACACTAAGAGATTTTGTTGTTACAACCTCCAGATTATTTAGAGTGCTCTTTTCAAATTTATTCCATAACACAAAACACAATCCAGCGAGTGTCTTCAAAATAAATGTCGACGCGTTTCAGCCAAATAACTTTTTCGGCCTCATCAGGACTAGGGCATCAAAACGTTTAGTTTCATAAACTTCAACCTATAAGAACAAATTAAGTGTCCTTATTAATCATTCATCTTGATTCTATATACACTATATACACACAGGAACGTACGGAACAACAATAGGCATCCATTATATTGCAATTATATCAAAAACGCTGAAGTGGCGGGCCATAAGAGAGGGGAGGAAACATTTTTTTTTTAAATCAAACACCCAATGTGTAATTCAACCATATTTAACGTGATCTACTCTATCACCGAAAGTGGATATGGAGAAAGATAAAATAAACTAAAGTAACCACAATAAATAAAATTCTGCTATATTTACCCGAAAAAAACATGTACCGTCATATAACGGGAAATATATATTACCTCTTGTCCAACTACAATCTTTTTGGACAATTGGACGTCCTATTTCTCCTTTTATATACCTCTTGGTGAGCTAAAAACACAAAACCATAAAAAGAAATGGTCTCAATCGTAAAATCCAAAACTAAGTTCAACCCTATTGGGTGTATATAAATGACAGACTTTCTGTCATTACACCAATATACCTTATATTATTCTTTCCAAACGAGGAGAATGTTTTTAACGATAACCGAAGCTACAAAATTATCAATGTAACATGCCAAAAATGTCAGTGACTCAAAGTAAAGACATACCTTGCAAATTACTATTGAGCCGTAGCGGAAGACTCGTCATACTTTCACTTTTCGATATTTGGGGTGCACTTGTAATACCTATGTATTTCAACTCTGTCGGAAAACAGAAGAAATGAACAATCTAAGTTTGGATTTTAACTCGCTATAGGAGAATCTTTCTATAAGGAATACGATTAGGCAGTCTCCCTACCTCCAAATTGTCCACGGGACAAACTTGCAACCTTCCGTCTCTCTCTTTCGTATAGATCACGTCCACAATCACGTGATACGGAAGTGAATATATACACGGCGATTTAGGCCGTCGACATAATAGAAGGACCACATTTACGTATGAGGAAAGACTAGTCGTGTTAAACCAAGGGTTACCAAGGAAACCGATTGTATGAGTGATTCCCAATAGGTATAATTATACCTGGTACTCGAAATTTATAAATAAAACCGCTAATTGAGTCAAATAATATTTCAATGTACTACCGCCATATTCGACGGACTTCATTATGACCTCATGTATTCGATGCCAAGAAAAAATTATTAATGATTAACAACCAGGTTCCTGAGAGAACACAAGCGCGGATCAATCCAAATAAACTAAAAGTGTATTTAACATGTGACAACGATTCACCAAGAGAAATATAATGAATTAAATAAAATAAAATCACCTTATATCCCAGTATGTTACCACCACTCCTTACATTCTAGCCATCAATAGTGCATTGTTATAATTTAATACGAGCCCATTTTAGCAAGAAAGACAGTTTGAAAAGCCTACAAAACATTCCAACAGAATACACATTTGACTCAATCATTGTAATAATGCCCAAATCTCGTCTTTATCATTAAGACCCAATGTTGTTGTGTGGTATTTTGCTATCTGTCTGGCTTCTAATCTATTGAGTTTCATTTGAAGCTCTGTTTTTTCTAGGTTGCCGACTAAACACAATACTGACCATTTCAAGTCATTCTCACAATGATTTTGATTCTGAAAAGGATGCATATCTTTCTCTATATCCACTTTCGGTGATAGAGTAGATCACGTTAAATATGGTTAAATTACACATTGGGTGTTTGATTTAAAAAAAAAAAAATTCCTTCCCTCTCTTATGGCCCGCCACTTCAGCGTTTTTGATATAATTGCAATATAATTGATGGCTATTGTTGTTCCGTACGTTCCTGTGTGTATATAGTGTATATAGAATCAAGATGAATGATTAATAAGGACACTTAATTTGTTCTTATAGGTTGAAGTTTATGAAACTAAACGTTTTGATGCCCTAGTCCTGATGAGGCCGAAAAAGTTATTTGGCTGAAACGCGTCGACATTTATTTTGAGGACACTCGCTGGATTGTGTTTTGTGTTATGGAATAAATTTGAAAAGAGCACTCTAAATAATCTGGAGGTTGTAACAACAAAATCTCTAAGTGTCTCTAAAAGAGTGATCTTCGATATACAGGAATGCTGTAACAAAATAAGCCCATAGGCATCCTGGTTGAAAATAGGGCTTTTGTTGATATGTATATGTTTAAGTTGTTTTGTCATATGTAAGTATTGTAAATATTGTATATGTTTGTATATATATATATCTAAAAAAAATAATTCTACTAAATTGAGAAGAAAAAGCGAGGTATAAAATAAATACACTTATACTTACACTATTAAATAGTAAAAATTTTTGTTTTTTCTTTAAAAAATTGTGTTAATTGGAATTGCCATTGACTAGGCCATAAAATACAGCAACAAAGGTTGTGTTGGAGAAAGAATATTTCCCAAAGGAGGAGATATTTTATTTATCTTCTTGTCAAAATTCATGCTACATTATTAGTCCCTAGGCATTGTTTCTTTCACACATTGCATACTTGCAGCAGTATAGGGGCCCATAAATTAATACAGGATTTAAATTTGTCATTTGGGACACCATCTGGGCAAGGTGCTTTCACAGCATCAAATTTTCCAGAGGTAGTAACCTCTTCTAGACTGAAGGGTTTTATGTGTGATGGTCCTACAAAGCACATTGCTCCAGGGGTGGCATCCAGGTCTTGATTTTGGATTAAAAATTTAATTCCATAATAATAGTGACTCAGCCAGTTTCCTGTTGGACCAATGACTCTACCCAGGGAGCTAATGAATCCTTTAAAAAGGGCTGGTTTATAGTTTTCCGGAAGAGAGTAACATCTTTTGTTTCCGTAACCTGTTGTAATTTTGCCCATGCTTCCTCCTGCAGCCCCACCTTTCATTCCCTTAGTGCTTGCTCGTAAGCAAGCCTCAGGGTTAGAATCTCTTCCCTATTTCTGGGGTGGGTATAAAGGGCTTTCTTCAAGTTCTGGTTTACACTCAAGCAATCTTGATTAAACCACCTAATGGGTTTATTATCAGGCCTCTTGCTAGTAGATCTCACAAAACCAGCAGTGACTTAATAGTTTGGTAACAGCTTCTATAGTTTAGCTGGGGAAGGAACTTTGTTTAGTAGAGGTGAAAATGTCATGGTGTAGTCCTTTATCACATTTTCAAGTAAAGCAGCGTCATTGACATTTGTCCACTTGAGGCTGTCATTTGTACCATGGGTTTCAATATCTTCTGCCATTTGTTGACCTTTGGTCCACTGTGTTTTAATATTAAGCAATATCAACAAGGGAATATGATCACTAAAAAGACTTGGAATAATTTTGAAGGAATCACCCATTCAAGAACCTCTACAAAGACCAGGATTTTGTCAATAATATAATCATAACGGTTCCCTTGAAAAGAGGATATCAATTTTCCCTCACTATCCAGTGTATGTTCCATGAACTTCAAATTATATCTGAAGATCCGTTCATTAAGGGCCTCACCATATGGATTGTGTGGGAAATTAGTTTGGTTACCCCCATGAATGTTTGTATACCCACAGATCTTGCTAGCGGGTTTATCGGGGTTTCTATTGTAATATCCACAACTCACATATTAAAGCAGCTATCTGAAAAACTGCTCTCAGAGGATTTCAATTCTCTTCAGAGATCATCCACAACCCTATTTCTCGTGTTGTCAGAAACATTCTTGTCAAAATTTATCAAAATGAAATTGGCTTTCTCAGAAGTCTGGAGATTAAATATCTGGAAGAATGGTGAATTAAGAGGACCATTTTACACCAAAAAACAGGCAGATAGTGGAAATTAATAAAGCTAGAACCTCCTTGGCTCGCCCATGACTGAAGGGGGTAGCTTGTGTAGTAAAGGTCATATACCCATCTCAGTGAAAGTTCCCTGTGTGCCAGGTTTCCTGTGAATAAATCAATTGGGATGTTTTAATTACGTCTACCCAGTCCTTTTTCACTATTTTATTTGTAATACCAACAATGTTCCAGGTCTTAATTTCTACTTTGCTACCCACGCTGTCTGGGCATGGGGACTCCATCTATCTACATTGGTTGGCTCCGTCAAAATCTCACAAGTTGTTGCCAGAACAGTGGAATTATGGTTATCAGAACTAGATTGCTCCTCAAAAGGGTCAAAAAGGGGCATCTGGCCTATGAGATGATTATGTACTTTAACAGCAGTTATCATGTTTCCAGACCTGTCCACAGCATTTGACATGGTCTTTCACCCCATCCAATCAATGGATCTGCTCCTTGCTGACTGGTAGGATTCAGTCAGTAATCCTGGCACCGTCCACACTCAGACTCCCGCGTTCTCATATGCAGAGTCCCTCCAGGATTTTCTTTGAACCCAACACACCTACAAGCAAAAATGAACCAGCAACATCTGCTCTCTCAAAATGAACTAGTACAAAACAGTGATCCCTAATATAGGATGAATAATTATTAACATATCCAAATGGAAGCTAATCTTAAAATGCAATACAAAGAATCTATTACTACAACGAAATGTCCTTACATTGGTCCACATCATGAACCACCACAGGGGCCGCCCTATACACCTGAACCAGGGGCAATCAATATTTCATACAAACAACGGTTCAAGGTATGTAAAGAATTACGATTTGCGCAGACAAACTCTAGCAATAGACAACTCTTTAAAAGAACAACAAACATTTATACATACATGAAAAATAGAAAGACAATAAGGGCCCATATAAGAAATATCTGGAAATATATACAAAATGTATTCAATAAGGACAGGTATAAGATAAAGATCAGAAATATATACTGGTACATATCAAAATTGATATGAAATACAAAAACCAGACAAGTGGTGGACAGAAGGAATTACATTAAAAAAAGGGGGTTTCAGAACAACACTGAAATTGCAACAAACAAAACAATGCATCCTTCATTAATTGCGACCACAGTTGCATCAACGGCGTTTCAACCTTTGTTATAAATTCCAGGTCATCAACAGGACATACATTATAGCTGAGCATCCAACAGAACAATTTACAGTGAGGAGAGAAACAAGCGTAGCGGTTCCTGATAATTTGAATGATTCTCCAATGAATAAAAAAATCTTAGTGCAGCAAGGGGTAGTTGAAATCAAGTTATTCTACTCCTTATAATTATATTACCCTCATGGCTATTTGAATGAATCCGGCCGAATTAACCACGGGATTGGAGACAAGTTTTCCTCAGCACATCCCCCAAGCGTACTTCATGTAGCAGAAAAGATATGGAGCGAAGTCCACAGTCAACTCAATTTCAGTTTTAATTGCATTCGGTAAGATTTTGCCTTGGTATGCAAACATATAACACATTTACAAAAATGTTAAAGACACCATAGGATCTTCAGAAATATAGGAATAGGAAGCGGAAAAGGGAACTGATGAGTGGACATGAAGGAGGCATAAAGTGATGAGGGCAGTATCTCCTAGCCATAGTCTCCCCATAATTTTGTTCAGGCAAAAACTAGGTCAGTCTGTTCAGTTCTATCAGCAGTAAAAATCCTCTGCTCAACTGCATCACTTAGTATTCATGACAGTATGAATAGTTCTTCAGAAATTGAAAGGGTGCAAAAGAACCTTCTCAAAAGTTGCCACATTTTAGCAAAGCTTATTCAAGCTTTTATTTCTGTCTGCTATATAAATCTGTGTTACGTACACATGTTCTTTAGTACTCCCTCAACACACAGCTGAGGAGCCTAAATTAATTTCTATGTTTGAGCTAACAAAATTAATACTGGGGTAATTTCTAGCTATTCTTTGTAATTTTCCAACTTTCTGTAAATTTGTTTTTGGAGTAGGAGTTGCTAGTTTATCAACAGGAAAAGGGGGAGATTACTATCTTCTCATCCTATAATAATGCAACCAAGTGTACTGTGTGTGCAGCACACTTCAGTCTTGGCTCTGTATAAACCTTTAATGTCCAAAGATATAATAACTCTTGCTCCCACATGTAAATTTGTTTCTGAGATCATATTTGGTTTCAAAGTGATATGATTTGGATACATTGGTCATGACTAAGTTTTGTTTATAGCAAATTCAACCTATACCTTAATAAATTCACTCCTGTGGGCCTATAGAATTTTCTCCATGCCAGGTTTGACTTTCTGGTGGTCCTTTTTGTACAGTTTGGTGCAAGCAGATTTATCTTCAAATTGATTATAGATCTGCTGCTTCAATTTTCAAGGTCTTTATTATATAATGATCAAGATTTTGTTTTGGAGTGGTCCTACTACTATCACTCTGAGCTTCCATCACATGGAAGCAGAAACACATAGAACACCATTTTAAAAATAAAGATAACATAAAGGCTAGAAGAAATGTTATACAATGTAAAAAAAAGTATTGCTCATCTTCCTCTATGGGCACTATAACCCCACACACAAACAATGCACAAGGTCAGGTGCAAACTCATGGTTGAACCCTAATGGCATATCTATGCCTCCTCTCATGTACCTGAAACAATACAGGCGATGTTTTCACTGAGCGCTCTGTTTATCTCTTCATATATCAATGTAGCTCTTCATTCACCAATTACTGTGAATTTAGGCTCAAAATAACATAGCACACCTAATACTTCCACTGTTTGGAAACCAGGGACTAGTTATATTAAGCATTATAACAGTTGAAAACTCCAATTCGGCATTTTGACTGTTAAAATGCTTGTTTCTTTTTGTGTGATTTCTGTAAAGTAAACTTTATTCAGTTATTCCTAACAATAATGTAATTACAAATTTACATTTTTCACACTGTATAAAATGTCTCCTTCTGACATACAGTAAAACAGTATAATTAGTCAAACTAATAAAACCTGGCTTTTATCCCTAAAATAGATCAGTTAAATTATGTTAATATAATTGCAGTCTTTGACCCTTCTTTATGTTCCTCTGCCTAGGACGGATGCCATTTGGTTAACCAACTTTTCTATCCAGAACACAAATACTGTATGAGTTCAAATTTGACTGGTCTTTAACTGTTGTTGTATAGTTGTGCAATATAATTTTTATAGCTTTAGTTTTATATTTTCCCAGTGTTAAAAGTGTTTGGACAAATCTACTCTTCAGAGAAGTTTGCTTATCAGGGAAAAAATGGTGCTCATCGGCATACCAACTAGATTAAATAGATGGCAGTTTTGATCTCACGTCCTTCTCTTCCATGTTGGAAGCAGATTGTTGAAGTCAACAAAACCAAAACAATAGCACATAAAACTGGGTGTAAGTGTGATAAAACATATGTTTGAGACATCAAGTTGTTATAAGAATTTATCACAATCCAGGCCTGACGCCACTTTGCAAACATGTTTTTATCCTGTAAGTATGACAACTTCTTTGCTTGGGAGTTGCTTAACCATGTGAATGCTACTTGGTCTAGCGTACTGCCCCATGCTCCTTGTATTTCCAGGACAGCTATTGCTTCCCTCAAGTAGGCGCCCCATGAGTTAGTTTGTTTTTTCTCCATCTAACCCTTTATTTTGGTTCAGTATAATTTACTCAGTGTGCCGCCCTTTGAAGCACAGAGTTTCCACCACAGTTTTACAAAGGTGTTAATTCATTGGAATTCCTGATTTTGGAGTCCAAATCCCAAATGCACCTGGACTTGGGGGGCTGCTTCAGGGAGACAAACTACTGTTTTGTACATCTTAGTTTATAGATGGTTTAGGATGGCTATCTCCTTGCCGAGCCATATTTCCAGGTCATATGCAAAGAGGGTAACAGTTGTGCTGCCAGCAGCTTCAAAATATGCCTGTGTGTAGAACAGCTCAGTTTCTTTTTTTACATTTTGAAAGCAAATATCAGCGATTAAGCTTTTGCTTTCACTGATGTTATGTGATTTGTGAACGGCAGATGGTGCCCCAAAATGATGTCCACGCACTTGTATGATTGTACCGACTCTACCTGCTCCCATTTGATAAACCACTTATACATCTTGTATTTGGTATCCACTAGGCAAACTAGTTTGGTTTTCTGTAAGTTCAGCTCCAACCCTTGCAGCCTGATGTAACTAACCAATGCTTTGATCACTCTCTGCAGGCAGAATTGTGTTTAACTCAGAACCACAATGTTATCTGCATTTTGCAGCCAACTGATGCTCTCATTTGCTAAGACAGGAGGGTGGCTCACTCTGTTTGCCAAATGGCTGTTCATATTGGCCAGGTATAAGTAGAATAATGTCAGGGCCAACACAAATCCTTTTTTCAGGCTGTTGCAGATGCTAATTGTTGAGGATATTCTACTACCATCTCCTGTGCCCACATGTCACTACATAATGCAATGATTGCATTGAGCATTTTCTGTGGCATGCCCCATGCTTCCAATTTTAACCAAAGATGATCTTGCAGCACTCGATCGAATGCCTGATTTAAGATCTGTCAAGCAGGCAGACAACCGAGATTTCTTCCATATTGCTTTTTCCATTAGTATTGGAAGAGTTGCTAGATTTCTTGTTGTTCCCATGCCGGGCCTGAAACCGGTTTGCGTTTTTGGAATCAAGCAATCCTCCTCTACCCAAGCTTGAAGATCTTGTAGAATGCAAGCATCATATAGTTTAGCTTCCATGTCAATGAGGGCTGTTAACCTGTGACTTCAGTTTTTGTATATTGGGTAGAAGATGTTCCCTTTTCAAGATTTTGGTGTTATATTCTGGTGGTAGATGTATTTAAAGAGTGGAGTTTGATACTTGTTTCACAAACCCATATCTTTCCTGAATAGCGCATCAGGGATACCATTTGGGCCTGCTGCACCCTCTGTCTTTAGTCTTTTTATGAGTCCTGCTAATTGGTTTGTGGACAGTGTTGTTGTTGGATCATGGATAGTTGGGTTGCCGGCTTCCCTTGATGCTTCACTGCCATCCTGGGTTGTGTTGCTTTGACCAACAACCCGGTTCTTTCCCTCTATAATTGTTGGCATCAACCCTTCATTGTGCTGACTTTTTTTCGTTATGTGTTGGATTATTGCCCTTTCTCTGACTATTAAGGGAGATAGTGTACATTTTGCAGGCATATGCTTTCCAGGTGTCCTCTGTTATTTTTGAGGTTAGGTGGCAGGCTTTCCCCTTGGTTAGGCTGTTAAATATGACCCCAAACTCTTTACTGTTTGCTGCCCAAAAGTTCTTCGGAGTACCTCCTTTGTGCCCTCTGGCAGGTCTTGTATGAGTTTTGTCTATTTTGTGCCTTTCTTTGGTTCTGTGGCCAACCTTCTTACTTCCCCGGCAGTTTTCCTTTTCTCTTTGCACAATTCTCTATTGTACCAACGTTTGCATCTTATGGTCCATAGTGATTTATGGCCATCAATATTTCTATATATGGCTGGTTTTACTGGAAATTATGTCAGTAGGGGCACTTTCTCAAAGCCACGCCTGAATGCAATTTCTGTTCTTCTTTGCATTCCTCCAAATTGTTAGCATGCAATTCTATTTGCCGGTGTATATTGGCTTTGCACCATTTTAGTTTTTCCAAATTGTACCTTACTGATCTTGTTTCTAAATCAATTGCTTTACTACTTGATTGAGCTTGAGTTCAATACTTAAGACTAATTTAAAAAGAATTTACCAAGGGGGAATATACCTGCACTGACTAAGGTGTAATCTATGGTGGATTGGCGTTTTCAACTAAGGAACATAATTGCTGTTGGGCGGTCCTTCTTTGATTTTCCATTCAGAATTGGTATCTCTTGTCACTCCAGTTGTTCTAGTAACTTGCCTACCTTGATATTTCCTGATCTTTGAGGCTCTCTTGACTAAATTGGTATTAAAGTCTTTTTAAATGAGCATTGGCCCATGATTGTATATGTTTTGCAGCTGCTTTATCATGTTTTGGTTATTTTCTTAATTACAGGGTCTTGTCTTTCTAGGTCTGATTTATGTTGTGATACATGTTCTGGGTCCAAAATGATTGTCATGTGAGGGAGTGGGTTCTCTGCTGTCTGGCTACCCCTTTGTGGAGGTAGATTGTCCCTGAGGGTGCATATGTTGTTTGCTGTACATAAACGTTCTTGGCCATTTGAAGTTATGAATGTGGAATTCCTTTTTTGGTGGTTTTGATTAATAAAATTCCTTTGCTGACCTGTTCTCAGAGATGGATCTACTGGGTCTTGTAAGGTTACTGGAAATATTATGATACTAACAGGCTGATTGGGGACGGTGCTGCCCATCTTCCCTCTGCATTACCTTTGTTGTTTGTTTGGCCTTCTTCTTGCATTGGTGGGCCTGTCTTTTTTCCACTTAATTGAATTGTAGGTTTTTCAGTTTGTGGAACTCCAGTCTGTTACAGCAGGGGTTTACTATTGCTTGATCCTCGAGTGTGCTCTGATCTACTTGATTTGTTATTCTCCTTTTCTGTAGTGACTTTTTTGCCATGGGAGAATTGGCCATGGTCGATGCCATGGAGACATTCTCTTGGGTAAGTGTTACATTTATGGATGAGTTTGCTGCTGTTTATTTATGGTATTGTGAGAAAATTGGAAAATGTGTTTATTACCCAGTTCTGTTTGTTTGGGATGGTTATGCCTTGGCTTGCTTACCTGTTTTCACTGGTTAACTTGCCAAATGATGGGCTGGAAGTAGATGGCAATGTCGGTGCATCCTGATTTTTGTTTGTTAGGTTGACCTCTTCGGCGTCGACTGTGTTGGACTCCTTTTCGCAAGCCATCTCCTTTCGGGCTACGACTACAACTTATGGCTTTGGTTTTGAGCCTGTCTTGTGCTTTATGAGGTTTGGATCATTTTTAGAGGTTGTCCTTAGTGTTTATAAAATTATCGTGAGAATTACTGGACTTCAATATGACTCTATGTGAGCAACTAGATAGATCCCACCCACAAAATGATTTCCACGGTAAAACTATTATGGCTGAATCCTGACGTCTCTGGGCTTGGTTGACGTGTGGCATGAGACACATCCCCAAATGCGCCAATACACTTTTTACTCCCCAGCGCGTAAAGGCAGATCACAAATAGACTATATTCTGATACTGGCAGACAAATCATATTATCTTTTGGTCGCTAGTCATTTTGCTATGGGCATCTCGGACCACGCCACCTGCGCTCGCAGAACAACGATTAACCCCTAGATCCTCAAAATTCCATACATAAAATCAAATCTTATTAAAGCCACAGTTAAATATTTTGCCAAAAATGTGGGTTTCGGTCCATTCATCTTGAATCATCTGGGAGGTCTATAAACAGTGATAAAGGGGCTGGCTCTCTCCCTGGCGGTGGGACATAAGAAAGAGAAGTGCACAAACTAGAAGAACTGGAGTGAGATATTCTAGACAGGGAGCAAGCTGCTATAAATACACAGGATGATACAGTTGCCCATGTGTTAGAGCTCAAGCGGCAGGAATATAGGGTGCTAACTACTGAGGGTACTCAGGACAAATACCGGGCACAATAGCACAGAATATATGAGCTTGGAGACTGTGTGGGCAAGCTGCTTGCATGGCTTGAGAGACGAGACAGGGCAGATCGTTGGGTCGCTGCATACATGGATGGGATCGGTTAAGGATGAGGGACCCGCTAGCTATTGCAGAGGAATTTGCAGATTATTTCAGGGAACTCTATTCCCCCAGTGCCCCATACACAATCGATGACTTGCCGGAACTACTCGACCAACAAGAACTCGATGAAGGCCTCACGATTGAGGAAATAATAGAGGCTATACACAGTATAAACTAGGAAAGCAATGGGACTAAATGGCCTTCCGGTAGAACTCTTCAAGCTAACTGCCACAAAAGTGGCTCCCCACCTGCTCAATATGTATCTTGAGAGAAAAGGAATGGGGATACTGCCCAGGGACCAACTTGTAGCCTCCATAGTCCTTAGCCATAAGAAGGAGAAGCCAGTTGAGGATTTCTCCTCATATTGCTCGATATCTTTGCTCAATATTGAGGTAAAAATCCTGGCCAGAATACTGGCAACTCGTTTACTACCAATAGTGACTAAATTAGTTCAAACGGACCAGTCCTGATTCATTCCGGGCCGAAATACAGCTCGAAACCTGCGGAGAGTGAATGGGGTCCTCGCCAGGAAATATACTATTCATCTTTTTTTCTGGCTATTATCGTGTCGCTATTTTTACCCATCACCGGTACCCCCCTAGTTTTAGTCCCCTGCTTAGTGTTAGCCAGCAGAGAGAACCCCAGCTGCTCAAGCAGAAAGCCCCTAGTCCCCTCTACATGTGTCTCCTGGAGACATACTATATCCAAATTCATTGTTTTCAGTAGGGCCGATACTCGTAGTCTTTTTTGAACATCATTGAGACCACATATATTAATTGAAGCTATTTTACAAGTCATTTGCATACTCCATATGTTAATCTTATAGTTACCACTAACAAGATAGCTAAACCAAACATAAAGTAACCTATGCTGTGCTGAAAAAATCCAAATATGCTATATTTTTCATGTGCCCCCCCCTTCCAACCCCTCACCCTCCATCCTGTCCCCCCCTCTCCCCCCTCCCCCCCTACAGGCACATAGGTCAGGCATGACCTATGTGTGATCGCTTAGGTGTGCAGTTGTGCAGGTGTCGCCTCCTCCTCCCTGTATAACAATCCTGACTTCCCGACCTAGCTATCTCTCCCCCTTTAGTGACCCCCCCTATCTTTGTATCCCAACACCTCTACCATGTACCCTTTTGCTTTTATTTCAGAGAAAAACATTTTAATCTGGCCTTTAGTGATTATTTTTAGTTTGGCGGGATAAAGCAGGTAAGCTTCTGAGCCTAAGGCTTGTATTGGTGTTATCAATTGCCTCAGCCTCCATCTTCTTTCTACGGTGACATGACAAAAGTCAGGCCTTGCGAAGAAAGTAATCCCATTAAATGTACGCTTAGCTTCTGGCTTAGCTTTATCCAATATCTGTTGTCTTAGTAGAAAATTGCCCACAAATAAAAGTATAGCTCTAGGTCTATTATCCTGCAGTGAAATGCGATCATTCCTGAGAATTAGAGGAAATCGATGAGCTCTCTGGATTTCTGTTTCCCATTGCCATGCAGAAAGCTCTGGAAATGCGCCCTTAAGCAAGTTGACAGCAAACATCCTAACATCTTGGCCTTCAATCCCCTCTTCAACCCCCAAAAGTCTTATGTTATTACGGCGCTGCCTATTTTCATAGTCCTCCAGCTTCCACTGCATGTCCTCGGATACCTTACTTTGCTCTTCCTTTGATTTCAATATACTGCTTAACTCATCTTCAAGCCTCCCCGTTCTTTCTTCCACCTGCGTAATTCTCTCAGAAGCCTCTTCATATAACTTATTCATTTTTCTTAGTGAATTGTGAATTTTATTTAGCCCTTGCCTCTGTGGTAAATAAAATATTACGCTCTCAGACCTTTAAGTATATAAATAAGATCATGCATAAAGCAAGAGGCTGAGTCTGTGGTATCAGATTCATAAAGGGATTTATTCCAATAACTCGAGTCAAAGGGAGAATATTTCCATCACCAAAATTGGATCTGGAAAGGGGCTCAAAAGTATTCTCAATATTCTCAAAACATTATTCACAGAGTACAGTATATATACATTTCTCAATTGTACGTAAGCAAAAGAGCAAGAGAGAATGAGATAAGAGCATGTGGGCGTGTAAGTAGGCGTGAAGGTGGGCGTCCATGTGGGCGTCCACTTGATGATAATGGGTAATTTGTCATGTGTGGGTGGATACCTGGAGAATCCTGCAATGTCAGCAGAAATATTTGGCAGAGATGCGTGCGCAGTCGCATGACGTGTGATAGACGTGCAACTAGAGGGAGAAAGGGACTTGACATTTAGCTCTACATGTGGAGACAAAAGTCTGGGGTTATGTCAACCTAATCCCAAATCATATCTAATATCCTATGTTTAAAGAACTATGTTATCCACAAAAGAAGGACTCTCGGACAGAATCTATTCTATACTGCCTGTGCGTGCGTGTACAAGCGTCTAAGTGTCTATATGAGATGCAAGGGGGTAGGAATATTCCATGGTAACAGGGCTATGAATTACTTGCATGAAGACAGAGAAGCCGGGCCTTTTGCTCGGTAGCTGGAAGAATGTTTACTTAAACTACTAGGCAGGAATGCATCGGCTGAGGGGGAAGCAGATAATTCGAAGGTGAAATACAGTTCTTGGCAGAGAATAGGCTGATGTCAGGCTTCGTGAGCCGCGCAGAGAATGAGACAAAGTTCATGGTCACAGTTGCAGGCTCAGACTGGAGCTTTCAGAGGCAGAAGGCAAGAAGAGTTTGATGACAGAATCAGGGCCTACTTGCCTGGACTGTAAAATGGCATAAGTGAACCATATAAAGCCGGTGGCCTTTCATATTTAGGAATGGAATATCCGGCCTATTCATGGCGGATCTGACAGAGGACATGTTGACGGTGGACGCACATGTATTTGCGTCTTCATAACTGGAACTGGAGGGAACATACATGTACTTGTGACATGCACATAGAACCGTTGGGGTCCAAGATAGGGGACATAACTGACCAGAAAAATCCATATTTCCACATTCCCTCCTTGTCCCCTACTTGCCCGTCAAGAGATATCAATCTTCATTAATCCATTGATCTGTTCATATAACATCATTTGTTCTTCTTTCTTCTTCCGTGACGAATGAAATCTTGGTGGTGGAATACACGATGTGGCACACAGACCACAGATCGCTGGTCCACATTGTAGACATAGACAGCAACTGAATAGTATGAGAAGGCCAATACCTAGGAAGGATAGGACCCTCCATCCAAAGGTAGATAATACACTCCAAAACCAACCGGACCAAGTCCAGGTGCCTGGATTCTGGTGTATCTGGCTTACAATCTTATGAAGGCGAGTTATGGCTTTATATACAGATGGCGAATTTTCTGGTATGAAAAATGCAACAGCTTGATTTGATGACCCTACAAGCTCCGCCCCTATCGGCCAGGATAACGTCAAGGACAAGACTATTTTGAAGCACAACAATCCGCATAGCAGACTGCTCTTCTGTTAAATTGCCTAAGGCGGAAATAGTTTCGTTCACTACTGCTTCAAGGGTTCTGGTTAATCTACGTATCAGCTTACTATTGGTAACTGTACCTATATAGGGAAAGAAACCTTTATTGAAATCTGTGTATTTTTCCCATGCTGTTTCAGTGTAATCGACAATTGGGAGATCTCTCTGCTGTCTATTGTGTACTAAATGAGTATTTCTATGATAATCAGGAGGAGCTAGGAAAACAGGTGGTAGGAGGAATGCTATGTAACAGGTACCATCCCAATCTAGAGGTAGGCGTATATATGCGGTCTGGCCACATATAAAGTAGGAATGACGAGAAGCTCTAAATGTAGACTTGCCTTGATCACTGAATTTTATTACAGTGGTGCATTTACTATGGCCCATGTGTATGGAGCCATTCTTTCTTATACATAATTCCCCTTTTACTGGGAATACGGACATGGCGGGCAAGATTGGTGTAGCTTCAGATTCAACGTTCAGGATCATGAGGTTAAGTGTAAAATTACCTAATCCATATACTTCATTTCTTAGATCAGTTCCTGTTCTTTTGGGAAGTCCCTCCTTGTTAGGGTAGCAGACTTTAAGCAAAACTAAGTCCAGGTTTCCCCATACCCAGTTGTCTTGATAAACTGCGGAATTTGAATCTAGGGAATTAATCAAACTAAACCATGCTCCACAGGAGCCATTGTGTGTGAACGGATAGAGAAAGAGGGGCAAAACTCCCTTATAGTTCTGATAGGGGGGGAGTCGGCCACAGACCCAGCAGTCTGTAGCATTGCTAGTCTGATGTGAATGGTGCAGCATCTGAATAAAGGTATTGTTGCGTAAGGCAAGTCGATATGATAGCTCATAGGATGGCAGATCACTAAATGTGTGCTTTATGGTATCATTAGTGGAGGAGTATAAGAGTGAGGCAATAGGAGGAAAAATAGCATGTAGTATTAAGCTGATACATATTATCGTGATGCACATCTTGCTCTTTGTTTTTAATATTATAGTCCAAGATCTTATGCAAGCCAGAATACATGTTCAACCGCTTCACCACCTAGTGGACTTAATTGATCAAACGGGTTCTGACTTTTTTTAGATCTAAGTTTAGCTTTGTGGAAACTGCTGGGGAGTCTCCTCTAGAAAATGGTGTTCAAAATCCAAAATTCAAGTTCAAAGTCTTTTTCCTTTGTAAAAGAGTGGTGAAGGTGCACTTTGACTTTAACGGCCGTCCCCGTGGTCCAGAGCACTGACTTTGGCGCCTTCCATCCAGGAGCGATGGAGTATTCTTTGACCTGGGTGTTGTCAGGGAAGGCGGCAGCAACCTGCGAACAACAAGAGAGTAGTGCAGACATCAAGGAAGCCAGGTAATCTGTCAGCATGTTATTATCTTTTAGGCATTGGAGTGCCCCACATATTTGGTGGTCTACCAAAGACCACTTCATAGGGAGATAAGCCTGTTCTAGAATGAGCTACCATTCGCATGTAAAAGAGGGCAACCGGCATTATGATTATGTCTTTCTACAAGGCCTGCTGCTTCAGGATGTCGCACACAATGGAATTTCCAGGTATACCCTAACAGAAGGGACACCTGCTTCATTAGTACCAGGACATATTTGTAACCTCTACATCTGTTTATTTGGATATAATCCATTTGGAGCACTTCAAAAGGGTGGTCAGGTGGATGGAATCCACCTTGTTCCATCGGAATGCCTTTACCTGCATTGAATTGGCAACAGATCATACATGTTCTGACCTTTTGTTTCGCTGCTGCACGCAGGTGCTTGTTGAACCATATATTCTGTAAGCTATCTATCATTGCTTTCTCTCCTAAGTGTGCAGGACTATGTGCGGTATTTATGATTATTTGTACCATTGAATCAGAAAGAAACCCTGATCAGTCAGTACCCCTCCTTGTTCCGACCATTTCTTTAATTCGTCCATAGTAGCATGTGTCTGTATGTCTTGTACATCCTTGGAAGGATCCCTAACTGTCATGGCTTTGGACACTTATTGAACCTGTAACTTTGTCATGTCTAGTGGGGTCTGAGCTGTCTGTTTAGCTGTTCGGTCTGCCAGATCATTGCCTTGGGAAATGGTATCTGTGGCTCTAGTATGTGCTTTACATTTTAGGATAGCTATGGCTGTTGGTAAATGTATTGCTTCCAGTAGGGCTTGAATATGGGGCCATGCTGTATCTTGACCCCATGAGAGGTCAAGAAACCTCTTTCTCGCCAGAGAATCGGTGTAAATGTTTACTCTCAGGTGCTTAGCTCTTATGCACGCTTGTGTCAGGGCGATGAGCTCTGCTGCTTGTGCTGACAATATGTCTATTCTTTTAGTCTCTATTATTACAGTATCAGTAGTCACTGCATATGCTGCCACTAATTCTCCCGCCCCTGTCCTCATGCATGAGCCGTCAACTTATAGTGTTAGGTCGGGGTCTGGGAGTGCAACGTCTGTCAAGTCTTGTCTTGGTTTAGTCACGGTATGTATTACTTCAACACAGTCGTGTGGTGAAACGCTTTCTGTACTGGAGGGCAAAAGGGTAGCGGGATTCAGTATGTTGCATCGTCTGATCTCTATGTGTGGTTGAAATAACGTCAGCTCATAATCTGTCAGTCTAGCTACAGTCAGGTGTTGTGTTTGTGTCCGGTTCAAGAGAACCTCTACTGCGTGTGGTACTTGTACTGTCAGAGGGTGGCCCAGCACTATCGAGTCACTTTGTCTTATGGCTAAGGCCGTTGCTGCAACTGATTTTAGGTACGCAGGCAAAGCCTGTGCTACTGGGTCTAATGTACTAGAAAAATAAGCACAGGGCTCGTGTTTTCCTGCATGATCTTGTGTTAGGACAGATAGTGCTGTTCCATCCCGCTCTGTCACAAAAAACATAAACGATTTGTTGTAATCAGGGTTTGCTAAAACTGGTGCTTGACATAAAGCTCTCTTTAATTCTTCAAATGCCACAGTGTGTTCTTGTGTCCAAGGGAGGACTTTAGTAGAAGCTGTATTAGGGGCTTGGACTAATTCCCCTGAAAGATCACAATAAAACATGAGAAAAAGGGGAAAACACCATACCTATTTCCTTGGCTTAATTTCTAAGGGGGCTAATTTCTAAGGGGCTTAATTTCTTAAGGGGCTAGCGGGAAGCGAACCTCCTCAGGGGCCAGCAGAAAGCCAATATTCTCCTCCTTCCCCCCCTTTTTGACAGGAGGAAATCTGAAACAGATTTCACTGCTGTCAAACACTATCAAACCCTGTGTCTTGTCAACACTATTAATCCCTGTGTGTAGCTACTGGGCGTAAGCAAAATTATAGGGGATACACAGCGTATTTGAAACGGCGAGAAATCCTTCAAATTAATGTACAAACCTCATTGTGTTAGCTCATAAGCCAGCCAAATGACATCTCATATGCAAATGTCCCTATTACATGAACCTACACCAACCTGAAGTCAATATTAATGCTAGTAGGCCCTAATAGGAATGCTAAATTACCTAAATATTCGGAAAACCAAGTTTAAGAACAGTTGTTAAAGTTGATAATAAATAATTCATCTGCTAAAAAAAAAATCAGTAATTCTGCAATAATTTCCACCTATACAATAAACAGCCTAATTTAAAAACAAGTCAACTTTTGGGGCCACCACTTACAAGAATGAGCTTACTAGAGCAAACTTTAAAAAGGAAATCCTGTCAGATATTTTCTCATTACCCTAAATACCGAGCCTTATTTGTCACTCTGTGGTGGCAGTCCTTATTTAAAACAGGCCTTTCAAGAGTTAAGATGCGAGTGCACAGATCATAATTGTTCCTTAATGTCCAATCTGGAAACATATGACCGAGGCTGCCTGTCTATAAGAGAAAGGCAGTCATGTGAAAAATATTTTAGTCTTGCATAATTTTTCCTTTTATTTCATTCATCTCCAACACCAATTAGACATACACTGATAACGTGTTGTCTGCTATTTTGACAGCATGATAAAGGTAATATCACGTCTGTGAAATTTAGTAATTGTGAACAAGTTCCAGCCAAGCGCTGTGCAAAGATCGCCGTCGTCACGACTATCTCTGTACTTGCACAGGAGAACTTGGTATTAAACGTTAAACAGACTGGTCAATACAACACAAAAACAAAACATATATAAAATACATATGCCAAGCCATCAGTATACCAAGCACAGAAAGCATAGACAATTGCACTAACATATATAAATGAGCAGCGATGCGCAATTACAGTACCTACAGCTCAGAGGCGAACATTCTGGCCTGCTTAATTTGTCAGGCTTATAATCAATAATTCATTTACCTGCCCTATACACCCCCATCTGAAATCACCGTGTCAAGTCTGACACACAGAATCAGCAATAATAATCAAAAACGAAGAACACACGAACCTGTTTGTTTTCTTTTATAAAAACAGAATCAGCAATAATAATCAAAAACGAAGAACACACGAACCTGTTTGTTTTCTTTTATAAAAATGAGCTATGCATCTTCGTCAACACAATGTACCCTAATGTCCCAGACGAAGACGCACCTCTCATCTCTCCTCACAGACTGTTAACCACTGGATCATTTATCCAATGCAACTGGTGGCAGCTTGTGGCCACAATTCAAAAATGTCTGAATTTGAAAATCGTTTTTATATAGGCACATAGCCCTTAAAATTCCAAGCAAGAGCAACATTTTACTTTCTGGCCAGAAGCAATATAACATTTGCTAAAAAATAAAACAAATCTTCTCCATAGACATTTCCTCGGGGCACTTGTTTAGCACAGAATAGACCAAGGGAATCTTTCTCGACTTACATTTCTCAGCTGCCCTGTCTTATCAGAGAAGTTAAAAATAGCCCCTCAGCGCGGCCTGAGCCTGGGCTGCCAGCCAACTTTTTTTTCGTTGTTCCGGCTGCAGGCATTACACAGATGCGATGTCAGAGAAGCTTTCTAAGCAGTGCCTCTGTTCTGCTCCTCTCACCGGCCCCCACCTACACTGGCTACAAGGTCAGAATCTGTCTCCGATTTCTGTATCACATACTGCTCTACACAGCCCCCACCTTCTCCTCACTCTGAAGCTGTCAAAGACAAAAAGACTACTCAATTCCATAAAAACTGCAATAATTCGCTCAATTGAAAGATTATTTTTACATACAATTTGCACTCAGGGGGTCATAATCTCACCGACTTGACCCAGCACATTGGCTCACTGGACCACCAAGAACACAAACCTGTATTCTTGAACAATTTGCAAATTCGAAATACCCACAATTCTTTTTTTTTTTTTTTTTTTTTCAAGCTAAACTTTTCAAAAATTACTCTTTCATAAGAGTGTTTCGTTGTCCATCTACTTGTTCTGCTTTTACTCGGATACCTTCCTCAACTAACATATTTTCTCGAACTTTATTTGAATTCTCCTTACTCTTCTCTTCCTGTCTACGTGCTTTTTCCGTACGTCTTACGATTCTTTTCGCCATAAATCAATGGCGTCTTTCTGTTATTATCTAGCTTTCCTTTTCCATTATTCTTCCTCTACTTTCACGATGCAATCTGCATCCCAGGTCCCAGCTGCGGGCCACCTGTGACTTTCTGATAATTCTTTGGTGTAGTCCACCCATAAATCAAGAAATAGTATGGCGTCTAAGCCATGTTTGTGATACAGGAAGTGCCCTGGAGTGTCCCTAGGAGGAATAGGAACAGCTTCTTCGAGTACCCCTTTTCTAGTTGTGACCTGTCTTAATTTCGAAAAGAGCGGCATATTGACAACTGATCTGATACTTAATCTTGAACACACCTAATACAAAAAACACAATAATGAACAGTCATTCATACCACAATATGCAGGACGTTTAACACATTAAACATTAAACATTAAACATTAAATATTTTTAACCTTTAAAATAACCAACAATGATGATCGTCTGCATAACTAATCACCAAGCTTAATTCTTGACAATAACTAGATACTTCGGAATACTTGATATACTGCTAAACAGTACATATACACTGCTGAAACAGTGCAGACCGGATTTGTGTACCCAAATCCGTCTTGACCGGCACAACCTATGTGCACGTCAGAACGCCTCCCCAGCAATGGTACTCACCGGGTAGCTCGGAACGGAAGGCCTCAGAAACTTGACTGAACTGGACTGGACCGGACTGGACTGGACTGGACCCGACTCGTGACCTGGATACTTCAGAACTTCGGAATCTGGTGGGCCTCTGTATACCTCGGACACAGCTCTCTCGCAGGTGGGCTCTGGGTAGGACAATCTGCGTTCCTCACCGCCTCGTATGGATGCCTGGTCGCAGTCTGTCCCCTTCATTGGCCTGAGGGAGTTGGCGGGAAGACCCGCGACGTGCGCGCTTGAAGTCCATCAAGGCTGTGGAAGGGGGCAAAACTGGACCTTCATCTCTGGCGTGTGGGGAAAGAGATTAAACTGTTCGGGCGCCATTATGTGGTAAATAAAATATTACGCTCTCAGACCTTTAAGTATATAAATAAGATCATGCATAAAGCAAGAGGCTGAGTCTGTGGTATCAGATTCATAAAGGGATTTATTCCAATAACTCGAGTCAAAGGGAGAATATTTCCATCACCAAAATTGGATCTGGAAAGGGGCTCAAAAGTATTCTCAATATTCTCAAAACATTATTCACAGAGTACAGTATATATACATTTCTCAATTGTACGTAAGCAAAAGAGCAAGAGAGAATGAGATAAGAGCATGTGGGCGTGTAAGTAGGCGTGAAGGTGGGCGTCCATGTGGGCGTCCACTTGATGATAATGGGTAATTTGTCATGTGTGGGTGGATACCTGGAGAATCCTGCAATGTCAGCAGAAATATTTGGCAGAGATGCGTGCGCAGTCGCATGACGTGTGATAGACGTGCAACTAGAGGGAGAAAGGGACTTGACATTTAGCTCTACATGTGGAGACAAAAGTCTGGGGTTATGTCAACCTAATCCCAAATCATATCTAATATCCTATGTTTAAAGAACTATGTTATCCACAAAAGAAGGACTCTCGGACAGAATCTATTCTATACTGCCTGTGCGTGCGTGTACAAGCGTCTAAGTGTCTATATGAGATGCAAGGGGGTAGGAATATTCCATGGTAACAGGGCTATGAATTACTTGCATGAAGACAGAGAAGCCGGGCCTTTTGCTCGGTAGCTGGAAGAATGTTTACTTAAACTACTAGGCAGGAATACATCGGCTGAGGGGGAAGCAGATAATTCGAAGGTGAAATACAGTTCTTGGCAGAGAATAGGCTGATGTCAGGCTTCGTGAGCCGCGCAGAGAATGAGACAAAGTTCATGGTCACAGTTGCAGGCTCAGACTGGAGCTTTCAGAGGCAGAAGGCAAGAAGAGTTTGATGACAGAATCAGGGCCTACTTGCCTGGACTGTAAAATGGCATAAGTGAACCATATAAAGCCGGTGGCCTTTCATATTTAGGAATGGAATATCCGGCCTATTCATGGCGGATCTGACAGAGGACATGTTGACGGTGGACGCACATGTATTTGCGTCTTCATAACTGGAACTGGAGGGAACATACATGTACTTGTGACATGCACATAGAACCGTTGGGGTCCAAGATAGGGGACATAACTGACCAGAAAAATCCATATTTCCACACCTCGATCTCCGAGCCTCGGCCCTTGCCTCGTTCTGCATACTTTTGAGAGTACTGAATAATAAATCCATTGAGGCCTCTTGTGGTTTAAGTTGAGCTAATTTTTCCCCTCCAGAAGGAATAGACATATTATTAGCCTCCTGGTATGACTGTGAAGTAGCTGAGTAGTCCCACGACAATTTCTTCGTGGGGTCAGGCGGGCTTCCTAGGGAGTTTGGCTTCCTACGTGATCTCTGTTTCTTTAGAGTGCATTTTTGGGGGGCAGAACTAGTTTCTGAAGCAGAAGTCTCGTCAAAACTATCGTCGCTTTGAGTTATGGGCTCTGAATCCTCATTTAGTGAAAAAAAGTAGTCTGGTGAAGCACACCCCCCGGTTGGCTCCGTAGTCAGTGAAAACGCCGAGGTATTCTCTTCCAGGGATATCTCAGATTCAGTGCCCGCTTCCTGCCTATTATCTTGTTTAGCCCCCAACTCACCGGGTCTTTGTTCTTCAGGAACCACAACGTCCTCCAGAGGCTGCCTCACTTTGCAATTATCCTCTGTCATTGATGCTTCTGAGCCCGAATTGAGAATTTCCGAGCGTTCAGTCTCTGTCTGCTCCAGACCGGTTGACCCGCTCGAGCCGCACACAGCCGTGCGCGTCTGTTCCAATGCTGGCGCTTGGTCTAGTCGCTTAGCAACCTCCGTTTCGCGGGGATTCCGCGTCTCAGCACTGCTCTCTTTGAATCGCTTAACAGCGGTTCCTCGTTCCAGGCGGCTCGTACTCTTCACCGGAAAGCTCTCAGATACAGAAGGCTGCCTCAGTGGCATTTCTCTCCCCCCCGTCTTATCGGATCTCAGGATTCTTGACTCTCGAGGATCAGTCTGGTCAACCGCCCCGTTGGGTTTCCCGGGGAGCCCGCCATCACTTTGGATCTCGCCAGCTTTTTTCCCCGTTGGTTTCTTCGTGGTAAGTACATTGCTGGCTCTCGAAGCTATCCCGGCTGAAGGTCTTTGGCTCCTGTTTATCCCGATTTAGCAATTCTTTCGAAGTATTATCTTTGATATCTTTACTTCCATCACCCCCTTTAATAATGCGTGGAGGCATATTATACCACTTCAAGGCTAAAGCTGCCGCTGTCGAAGATTTCGCCAGAAAAAATCGAATTATCCTCCGGGGAAAATCGCTCACAGCAAACTTTTTAAATGAAGCAAAAGTGTTTTTAAGGTCAATTCCTGCTAGGCTGTGCACGTCTCTCATTCCGTAGTTTTGGGAGGATTTGTCACATGTCTGCTGTTATCAGGAGGAGGAGTGGGATGCGACTGCTCACTGCAAACCACCAGCGGCCATCTTGCCCCTGTAACACTTTTTGACCTGGGGTAGATGGGTGGTATTAGAAATTGTATTTAGAGGGGAGAGGTTCACGCTGGCCTCAGTTTATGGCTCCACTGAAGATGATCCTGAAATGCTCCAATTTTTAGACACAGAATTAGCTTTATGGCCCGAACCGATTATTTGTTGTGGGGATTTTAATATTCACTCTCAGGGTGGGGCCACGGGATATACTGGTAGAAAGAAAAAATCCTATAGGGCATTGGAGGATTTGTTAGAACACAACTCATTGATAGACCTTTGGGCCGCGCTTCATCCTCTCAAAGATGGCAGTACATTCTTTTCTGCTCCTCATAGGGTTTTGGTTAGATTAGATTACTTTTTTATCTCTAATTCACTGCGTAATAGGTCACAAATAGAGAAGCATCCTCGGATTGTATCCGACCATAATCCCCTAATCCTAATTGTTAAAATGGGACATCAGCGGGGGAAGGTCTCCGCTTGGACTTTCGAAAGGACTCTTCTAAAGGAGGAAGCATACATTCTTCATATGAAATCCTGGATTAGGAATTTCTGGGAATTCAACAGGGGGACGGCAGACTCTGGGATGGAATGGGATGCTTTTAAGGCAGGGATACGAGGAGAGACGCTGAGCTACTCACTGCATAAACAGAAAAAGTAGAGGGCAAGGCATAATGAATTAATAATGGAAATAACTAAAGCGGAGGAAAAATTATATTTAGTAATACAGGCTCAAAGGTCTGTGGAGCAGCAGAGTTTAAAAATAGTTAGTTTAAAAGCGCGGATTAGTGAGAATATTGCTAGCAAGGCAGCTGCTAGATATTTAATAAAGAGAGAGGACGCTTATGAGATGAGCGAAAGAGTGGGGCACATTTTGGCTATTCGCTCTTGACAAAAAGCTTCAGCGGCTGAGATTAAAAAGATTATGGATGCTCAGAGTAATACGGTTACGGACTCTGATGGGGTAAGAGAAGTGTTTAGGCAGTTTTACGAAGATCTATACAGACTAGATAAGGACTTAGTCTCTGGCCAGATCTTAAATTATCTTAATACTATTAGGCCAACGCTTCTATCTGAGGAAGACAGGGAGCAACTAGAAGGACCTATCAATCTGGAAGAAATGGTGGACGCACTAAATGATCTTCCTGCTGGTAAAGCTACGGGTTCGGATATGATCCCAGTTGAATTTTATAAAGCATTCAAGGATATAATAGGCGATGTACTTCTATTTATTTTGCTCCAGGCGCAGAAAGGAGTTTCTATTCCTAATTCATGGGGAAGAGCCGATATAGTTGTTATTTTGAAAAAAGGTAAAAATCCATTGGCGGCTTCATCATATAGACCCATCACTCTAATGAATTCAGATGTCAAAATCTATTCTAAAGTTCTGGCGAAGAGATTGGCAACCATAATTGAGTCTCTCGTTAGCCCTATACAGCATGGCTTTATCCCGGGTAAGGGCACAAAACAGCATATTAGGCAGGTATTTACGCTCTTTGACGCCATAGAGATCCTAGGAGATCCTATGGCAGTGCTTCTTTTGGACGCCGAAAAGGCGTTTGATAGGGTCTCCTGGGAGTTCTTATGGCTTGTATTGAGGTGGTATGGTTTCGGCGAGAAATATATTAGAGCCATTCAGACCCTATATAATAAACCCTCGGCTAGAATTAGAGTTAACAGTGGCCATTCAGCTATTGTGCAAATAGAAAGAGGGACTCGACAAGGGTGCCCATCTTCCCCCCTCTTATTTGCGTTGTATATGGATCCTTTTCTGCGCAGATTAGAAGTTAATGTTAATATCCCACCGGTAATAGTTAACAATTTGCATATAAAGGTACAGGCATATGCGGATCACGTCGCAATTATTACAGCTAATCCCACTCTCGCTATGAGTGCAGTAGAATCAGAAGCCCGGGATTTTGGCCAGGTGGCAGGCTATAGTCTTAATAAAACAAAAACACAGATAGTAAAGAACTCATATGTTATATGCAATGATAACAGGCTAATTAGGTCGGCAATATATCTAGGTATAGAATTATCGGCAGATCTGGAGAAAGTAGTTGAGCAGAATATAACTCCTCTAATGATGAGAGTCAAACTGGATCTAGATAGAATGAACAATCTTCATCTTTCTCTATCAGGACGCACAAATGTTATTAAAATGATTGTACTGCCCAAATTCCTATACTTATTTCGTGCAATACCCTTGTTTTTTGGTGCAAAATGGTTTCAGGCTTTGGAATTGATATTAAATAGATTTATTTGGGCCCATGGGAAGACTAGGAGAGCGTACAGATTTATGACTCTTCCAAGGGCAAGAGGAGGGTGGGGGGCCCCCGACTTTAGGTTATACTATCTGGCTACTGCATTGCAATATATGCAGGGATTAATTGGTGGCGGGGAGCATCCTAGAATCTCTAAAATGTCAACTGAGGTTTATGCCATAGTTTTGGGGATGGAGGCTGAGAACTGTTTTTTAAATTGCACGGATTTCGCATATTTTAAAAGAACGAGGTTCAAGACAGTTATTGCTGCTGTTAATATCGGGACAGCTTTTCTGAAAAAATCTGGGATGGGTAGATATAATAGATATACTCGACTGTTTAAGAATAAATCCTGGCCAGGGGACATATTCGCAGATTCGATCTTTGCATCTTGGGAATACAATGGGATTAGAAGGATAGGGGATATTGTTGGGTCGGAGGGAATCGTGCAATTTGCGGATTTAGTAGCTAAATTTCAAATAGACAGTAGGAGTTTTTTCAAATATTTACAGGTCAGAAGTTTTCTGAATACCAAGCGAGGAGGGATTATAGGGTTTAAAAATAACGAAATACTGGATAAGATTGAGAAGGGGGGGACTGTAATATACGTAGCTTCTATGCATGCCTTCTAACTGGCAAAAAAGATGATCTTGTTAAATACGGTAATAAGTGGGCTATGAAGCTGGGTATTGAGGCCGTTGGGTTTCAGGAATCACTGGCCTTGGGTCATACGGTGTTATGTTCAGCACCATTGCAATCACAGCATTATAAAACTTTATACTGCTTGTATTATACACCAGCTAGAATAGCACAATGGGGCGGTACCTCAGGGACAGTTTGTCCACGGTGTAATCATCCACAGGCAGATTTAATTCATATCTTTGCTACTTGTCCTCAACTCTCTACATTGATTAGGGAGGTGGAGGGATTCCTGGTAAGACAAACAGGAATTCAAATCAAAATTACACCCACTGTGATTCTTTTGGGAATAATAACAGAGGGCGAGGCTACTAGTCAAGAGTTTGTTTTTGTTGCTATGGCAGTATTTCGGTTGGTGATAGCAAGAGCTTGGCTTGATAAAATTCCTCCTACAAGGAATCAATGGTTGTCCAATCTTTTGTCAGCCTACAACTTAGAAAAAGGGATCTATGAACTGAAAGGCCGAAGGGGGAAGCAATTGGGTTTGAGAATTTGGGATCCATTACAGAGATGGAAAGATCAAATGGTGTAAATATTTTGTCTTGTGATGATTTGACTGCTTTGACTACATTGTCAAAATGAAAATTTGATGAGGCTTTATTGAAGCTACTTATTATTTATAATTATTGAATTTCCTTTTCTTCATTTTCTTTGATTATTAATTGATGAAATCTATGCTGTGCTGTATTGTTATATCTGGTACAGAGTTTTTAATAAAAATATTAAAACAAAAAAAAGGAAATATACTATTCAAGAAAGTGCTGCTATACAGTCCCTGGACGAATGTATGGCCTTTGATATGGTAGAATGGCCTTACATATTCGCTGTTCAGGAACGTATGGGCCCCGGGGGAAAATTCAGAATGCATCTTGCTATTATATACCGGACCACTCACGAAAGTAGTAGTGAATGGCCACATATCAGGGACATTTGCATTGTACCGTAAGACAAGACATGGCTGCCCTTTGTCACCCATTATATTTGCACTGATTTTAGAGCCATTGTCGAGCTGGATACGAAGAGATCCACTGATACGTGGATTAAAATGGACAGACGGATGGGAAGATAGAATCTCACTCTAAGCGAATGAGATTTTATGTGGTGTCCCCTCAATTGACAGAGTCCTTCAGATTTCCTCCAACTTTGGGAGGTATTCTGGCTAAACCATCAACTGGTCTAAGTCGGTAATATACTTGGTACAAGGGCCTGCCCCAGTCCACCCGGCAGAATGTGGAGAGAACACAGTGACGGACGGTTTTTTGTTACCTAGGAATATTTTTGATGGCCGAACCAACAATCTTTCATAAACAGAATCTTTCAGGCCTTTTGGCACATTTACAAGGTGACGTCCGACACTGGCTAGCGCTACCAATATCCCTGTTTGGGCGTGCAGCATTATACAAAAGGATGGCACTCCCTTGTTTCCTATATGCCCTACAAAATATGCTGTACAGTGTCCCTGAAACGTACTTTAACTCGATAGATGGGAAAGTCAGAACAGTACTATGGGATGGGAAACTGCCTCGTATTGCGGCATCTAAGCTGGTCCAAGGGTGGTATGATGGAGGGATACTGCTATCAAATATTCAAGTCTATTACTGGGTGGCACAGCTGTCGATTATTGATAAATGGGTGTTCAGCACTCAGCAGGATCCAGCTTGCCTAATGAACAGGTGGTTGATGGCAGTGGGGGATTTAGGGAGGCCTTTTATGTGAAGCCAGGTAAGCAGCAACTCACAGGCCCACAGGCCCTTGCAGTGGCCCTGTGGCACGCCGTCAATAGAAAACCAGGCTGGCCTAATAGACTCACACTGAGTACACCCCTGTGGCATACTGAGATACTGGGCAAGCTAATTTGGTATTGAGGATCTGAAAAATGGGATACCATTGGTCTGTCAACAGTAGGGGGTCCTGTCAAAAAGGGAAAATAATTATGTTTACCGCACTACAACAAGTATACAAACTATCTGCTTTGGAGGCGTTTGTATACACACTATAGCATGCTTTGAAGTACATGCTCCGAGCAGGGGGAAGTGCCAGAGGACTCACCTCTGGAGAACAGGTTACTCACGGAACACGTAGACCATAAAATGATTGCACCCCCTATCGCAAAATAATCAACAACACTCCCGACCCACTGCAACAGCTACATTAGCGCTGGCAGGTAGACCTGGGGTACCTGGAGGAGGACGTCTGGCGAGATGCGGTATCGTTCCCACGAGAAGTCACCTTATCATCACTCTTGAGGTTAATCCAGTTGAAGATCCTCCACAAAACATACATCTCACGCACATTGTTGGCTAAGATGAGCAGAAGTGTTGATACTGAGTGTAGAAGGAGATGTGGGGGATTGGCACCTCCTTCTACCACACACTCTGGGAATGCCCAGTCATCCAAATGTACTAGACCAACGTAGTTGCTGGGGTGTGCAGGGTTAGTGGCGCCATCCTGGCTATGACACCCAAACTGTGCTTACTTAATGTGTGGAAGGCCTCTGACATGAGCCGCACTGATCAACTTTGTCCTATTTTTTGGTTGCCAAACATAACATTGCCTGACAATGGGGGGTCCTGGAGCCACCAACCCAGGAGGAATGGGTGTGAGATATGGATTGGTGTATGTTTGCAGAAAAAGCAGTCTATAAAGGCAGGTGGTGCCCACAGAAATAGGACCGAGTATGGGAAAAATGGAACACCTACAGGGGCAATAGATGTGCTTCCCTCTCAGTTCCGGGAGAGGGACCACTGTGGCTCAGACATATGACAGATACAATTGATGACAAACATGGAGAAGGGTGAGATACTGATGTGTAATCAACTGGGAATTAAATGCATTGCCGTTTTACTTAATATGAGTTGCACTAATTTATAGATGCACATTTTTTTTTTAAGTGATCACAGATATGGTGGTCTTTGTGATGGTCTCAATCATTGTGAGTGACAATTTAGAAACAGCCTTATTAATATTCTTAAATTAGATCAGATTGGGACCCACTATGATTTGGATTTTTATGAACTGACCTATTAGTGCATAGGTAAGTTCTTAAATATCTATGTTGGTGGCAAGCATACTGGTAGTGATCTTTGATCTGTATTTTGCAACCATATCTGACAGCAGGCCTCTATCCTGAAATCTCTGCATTTTAGTAATCTATCTTACTGACGTGTCAAAGAATGATAATCACATCTTTTATCAGATTAGTACCTTTGCATTTGTTTTTGCTTATAATAAAATCACATCAATATTATTTAAAAATGCATTTATTGTGTAAACCATGCCCTACCGTTGCACAAAATCCTTACTCTTATCTCGCTGGTTCTTATGCTCTATTCTGACCTCCTGATGTAACATTAACTTTAAGATTAGTCACCTACTATGTATTTTTATATCTTAAGGGCTATTGTAAATAGAGTATACTAAAGATTGCATTCAAATGTAATCAAATATTTGACAAATACCTTAAATCATTCTTCAGGGTATTTCCTGTAGACTTTAAGTCGTTTCATGCTTCTCGGTATTTACTAACTAGAAAAACATGGGTACTCAATCAAAAAGATTACATTTGAACTTGCTGTACAAAGTAAGGACTAGATTTACATATACAAGGTTCTCAGCCAGCTCATATTTAAACTCACCAGTAACCCTCTTGATTCTGTCTGAGAGACATGGTTCACTACCCTCACTTCATGCACATGCTCAACTTTTTCAACCAAGACAACATGCTGCTCACTGACCCAGAAGCCCCACTATGACATGCCTTCATTTGGTTATCCTCAATGGGAGAATGTCCTTCACAATATCAAGTCAGTAAAAATTTCAGATTCACTTTAAGTAAAAAGTTATCCCTAGAGATACGAATGGCAAATGCTACTGTTACCTTTTACTTTCATATGGAAACATTGAGAAGGATACTGATCAATTTGGATTGTGGCCTCCAAATATATGTTGTAAATGCTTTAATCCTATCTGTTTGTATTACAGAAACAACTTTTACCCAATAGCTTCAGATTTTTTTTCACAGTTCCAGAAATCAGTTAAATGAATAAGTGAGGCATTTGTAAGCATCACCATTTCTCTCCTTCCTGTAGGTCAATCTAGGGAATTAATAAAAGCAGTCCTGACAGATTATGTAGCACTCTAAGCCACTGTTTCCCTGCCCATGAGACAGCGAGCAGGGAAGACTTGCATGCAGACATTTATTTACATTATCAAACTCCTACGGGCAGAGAAACTGAAATTGCTCCTGCTCAGGTGGGATCAGGGCACCCACCTTAGGTCCTCCAGGGAGCCGTATTGACTAACGGAGGGGACGCATGCCCTTTCCCCTTTAAATGAATGATGGCCTAAGGAATGACATTATTTTGACCAGTATTAGCTCTGTGGACACATGCCCCTCTCCTTTAATTGAATGTTGACCCCAGTCGATGGGGCCACCCCAAATTAAAAAAAACATAAAGCAATGGGGGAAATGAACACTAAACAAGCAGCAAAAGGTTCTCATTTATTATTCACTGCTCCTAGCATACAATGCCCGTTAATGCCCTAGGATTTATTTAAAGTAAATTTTTCTTGCTGGTGGTGCCTCTAGAAGAGGCGCAGGAACCATCACATAATTTTGAAATGGTGTGGGGGCTAAAGAGAGTGAAGCTTCCCCTCAGCAACAGTAAACAAATAGATATTAGTAAGTGTTCTGGGTCATTAAATCCATGACCACAGGAGAACTCAGCATATTCTTTTATGCACTCTGAATTTGATTTTTAATAATATTCTGTTGGCATGGTGCATTTTATGGTTGCACTTTGTGTCTTGGCAAATGGTACAATAAATACTCAAAGACATGGTATTTTTTTAAGGAGGAACACTTTTATGAAACATCGCATTATCTGCGTTGATGAAATATATATTCAGCTATGGCTATTGATGACTTTGAGACAAAGCCTCTATGTCTGCTTTACATAAAATGACCCCCTTTATATTGTTACAACTAGTCAGCCGTGCCGCCAGGCCCTGCACCCCGGAGGAGGTTTGAGTGCAGGGTTTGTTGATAGGCCAGGCTCTGAGCCCAATATCCCGCTGAGAGTGTAAGGCTCCCATGGGTGGTTTGGCACAAGGCTACACCCTTTAGGCTCACTGTGCCAATGGAATCAAGCTATCCTGGCTGAAGAGGGGTGAAACCCCGAAACCAGTCCTAGGATGCTTGTTTCCGGTCCAGGTTCGGGCTGGACTGTTCCCATGAGGCACAGGGTCAAGACTGCTTTGCATATGGCCAGGTCTAAACAGGGGTGGCATGGTGAGCAAAAGAATGATGGATTTAATCCAAATCTCTGGACTCGGGGTGAATGTTTTGATTTGTTCTGCATTCCGTCCATCAATTGTGTGTCTTTTGCTTTCTCGCCCAAAGTGCGCCAGGTATGCCCAGACGTGGGTCCTGGGCTCACTGTGCCATTGGAATCAAGCTATCCTGGCTGAAGAGGAGTGAAAACCCAAAACCGGTCCTAGGATGCTTTTTTCCGGTCCAGGAAGGACCTGGCTTGGCAGTTCGGGATGGACTGTTCCCATGAGGCACAGGGTCAAGACTGATTTGCATATGGCCAGGTCTAAACTGGGGTGGCATGGTGAGCAAATAAATGATGGATTTAACCCAGATCTCTGGACTGGGGTTGAATTTTTTGATTTGTTCTGCATTCCGTCCATCAAATGTGTGTATTTTGCTCTCTTTTTGATTGCCATAACATTTGATACTATGTAATTCTGAAGTGCTCTGATACCCAATGGGTCATGTTTGCGGTATATAAAACACTAAATACGTTTTTTTTAAATAGTGAAAAAAACCATAAATACCAAATTTAACATCTAGGATATATTTGTCTATTTTACGTGCTTTCTAGGAAAATGCCATTATTTTGAATAAGGGTGAAATAGTTTAGCCTTTCACCCAATTGTTTTGAAACGGTTTCCTCTCTTTTAAACAGAGCAAGTGAATACATGTAAAATGTATGGAACCACGCAGCATTCAGTGGTGCTGTATGAGAATATCGTTGTCAGAATCTCATATAGCATGAATATAATGTCCCAAACAACACATACAATATATTATTCGATTGGAGGAAATGGTAGCAAATCTAAACTCCATGGACAATGTATTTGTGGCAATATTTATGACAATATTTATGTCAGAAGATTTTTTGGTTTACATTAATATGATAGACAGCCATGTATAACTGGTGGGAATCTTGTTAATACAATAGTGTAATTACTCGGGTGTCAATGCGTATCTCCAAAATGAAACTAGCAATTATAATTATGTAGGACTGCGAGCAGTCCAGAACAGCATCATTGCTTCCTATGGATTACATAATTAACTCATGGACAGGCTCAAGATATGTCTTCTGAAGACAAGGTATTTCACGTAGAGCATTACTAGCAGACATCGGGCTCTTACAAATAAATTAGACTGTATCTATTTCTATTTAATCATGTGAAAAGTAATTAGAGGTATCAGGCCTGTGCCATGCTACTAATGTAATATATATGTATCCATGAAAGATACTTTTCATCAGTTAATACTCTGAATGTAGTCATTTATAAGGTTGTATGATAGAAGCACGAATGGTTTTACCATACATGCGTCTACCACGCAGCCCAACCAAGAATGCGTCTCAACCACTCAGTCCTTTGCCAGGCATGCCTTTACCACAAAACTTTGTGGTATAGGCATTAATGGTAAAGGGGTCTGTGTGGCTAAGGTTGCCACTGTCCCACCTCCCCTAACCACCCACCACCCCAGACCCGCGCTGTCCCTTTTACTACCCCAACCCATTCCACTGCCCTAAAACCTACACCGACCCTCAACAATAAAAAGTACCCCAAACTACCCATTCCCTTCACACTGCCCTAAGGCCTAAAACACTCTATTACCTGGCCCCCACCCCCACGCTGTCCATTTAACTGCCTGAACTCCTTCCACTGCCCTAAAACCTACCCCGACCGCACCCTAAAATCTAACCAAACTACCCATTCCCCTCTCACTGTCCTAAGGCCTAAAACCCTGCACCCTAACTTACACTACCCTGACCTCCAGGCCCCTCTGCACTGTCCTTTAAACTACCCCAACCCCCTCCACTGTCCTAAAACCTACCCCAGCCCTAAACACTTCCCATTCTCCTCCCACTGCCTAAGGCCTAAAACCCTACACTACCATGTCCATGCATTGTCTTTCTCTTAAACTACAACAAATCCTTCCACTGCACTAATACCTTTCCTGACCCTCTCTCAACCCTTGTAAAAAACAGCCCCACTTACCTCACCCTATCACCTGCAGCTAGACTGCACACTGCCTTAACCACGCATATGCGTGGTTAAGCCATGCGTGGTAGAGCATGCGTAGTCAGAAAACATGTCGTTCAGACCACGGTGTTCAGACTGTTTTCTCTTTTATGAGTTTTTTCAACATTCAGAAGAGTTGACATTAGAAACACACAATTCTCACCAAAATGATGTCCCTGCCCCTTTGGAAGGGCCACTGCCATGTCATGGTGTGTCTCAGTCTGAATGATGCGACATTTGAACAAATCATTAGAGAAAGAGCATTTTGGACAGCAGGCACCCAGGTATGTACAGAACCCTCCGCTACTGATTCCTGATAAGTTAGTTGGCCATATAGCCTCTCTTGCTTGGGTCTACTGCTGAAAATGACAGGCAGAACTCCACTAAATGTGGTCTTTCTTACTACTATATTAGGCACTACAGTGGCTCATTGTATTAAGCCATGGGGTTAGACATCAAAACAAGATTACCCACCTGTGATGTCTTATGCTAGAAAATATTTTCCCTTAATTGGGTAACTGCAGCACATCTGTGGCTCAGACACACACTAGTGAGGCCAGTGTTTGCATTGGGAAAGTAGAAACCAAGCACTCATATTATCAATATGTGTTCATCCATACAGTGTAATCTACAGACCATGGGCACCTTTCAAATCTGAGGATTTGAAAGGTGCCCATGGTCTGTAGATTACACTGGAGGGGACCCTGAAATTATCCAAAATACAGAAACATTTAGTTTTTGGAGGGGAAAAAATGGGAAGAAAGTGCTGCAGAATAAAGTGTCTGTTTTGCAAATAGCATCAACAAAGGGTTTTTGATGCTGAAATCACCATCTTCCCAGCTTTCAGGGACAGGCAGACATTTGTCAGAAAAACAAAATTTTCTACACAGTTTTGGCATTTTACTGGGACATAGCCATTTTCACTATTTTGTGTGCTTTCAACATTCTTCCAGTTAGCAGTAGAAATGGGTGTGAAAGCAATAATGGATCCGTTACAGATATACATTTCAGAAAAGTAGACGAAATTCTGGATTTGGCAAGCGTTCATTTTTGTAACTGGATGGTAGGACATTTGTGGTGGGCTGGTGATCCCACAACTTTCCCTCACAGAAATTTGAGAAAAATTTGAACTTTATCAACTACATTTGAGGTTTGCAGGGAATTATGGGTATGAAACTGTTGGAGGATCCCCACAAGCCATGCCTCCCTGGACTTCCCTGTGTCTCTAGTTTTCAGAAAAGTGTGGGTTTGGTAGGTTTCCCTAGATGACTGCCGAGCCCAGGGCCAAAAACCCAGATGACCACCCTTGCAAAACCAGGTCGTTTTGTGATAGGTAATTTTGATGTCTCCACAATACGTTCTGGGCCCTTGCCTGTCGCGGGTACTTGGCCCACCTACACAAGTGAGGTACCATTTTTATCGGGGGACCTGGAGAAACACTGAATAGTAGGAAATTTGTGTCAGCCCAGTGACCCACAACTATTCCATGCAGAAATTTGAGAAACATTTGATTCTTTCAGCTAAATTTGAGGTGTGCAGGGGATTCTGGATAAATGCACTGCAATAAAAGAAGTGGGGGATTCACACAACCCATGCCTCCCTGGACTTCCACATATCTCTAGTTTTCAGAAATGTGTGGGGTTTGTAGATTTCCGTAGATGGCCGCGGAGCCCGGGGCCTAAAACCCAGGTGACACCCCTTGCAAAACCAGGTTGTCTAACGGACAGAACAGGTTAAAAACAATAGCACTATAACAGCCTATTTATGATATGTGTATTTTAAGTAATTATGTTGCCTTATCAGATTTTAATCTTGTCCTATTCATTGTAAGATTTTATTGGATGATGAATTTGCTTACTTTTTTGGAATGTATCAAAGTGCGGTAGTATTTATATCGTTCATAATTATTGTATGACTTAGGTTAATGACTATAAATAAATTAGCTATCTCAAATGAGTAGAGCTGCCATTGTCTCTGTGCTTTTAGTTATCCAGCCATTGAGGTATATAGTGTTTCCTCAGCTTACACCATATTTTTATTTCTCCATTTGCCAATGTATTAAATACATTTGGAATTTTTTTTTTCAGTCCCCTACATTTAGGATCAGAGTAATATACCACCAAGTGGAAATAGGTGGTAACCATACAATAACAAAAAACACTGTAATGCAGTTCTGCCTTCTGTAAGGCTACCCTGAATTTAATTTCGAAAAGGATGGCAAAACTGAAATGACAGTACATGAGAAGGAAATAGATAAGCATTAAACCTGACATCCTTGGCATGGTCTTCCCCCAAACATTTTGCCTTCACCCTCTCCCGTTTTGCTGGATTTTTTTTTGTTGGCTTTAGTATTGTGTCCATTTTACCACTGCTAACCAGTGCTAAAGTTATTGTGCTTTCTCCTTCAATCATTGTCAAACATGCCCACACCTACTTGGCACATTTAATTGTAACTCCCTAGCAAATTATACTACATGCTCCAAATAATGAAATGCCACTTATGGCCGTGCACCACCCATTGTTTGACCCACTGATATAACCTTTTAAAGGATGTCTCATGCCTGCCACTGCACCCTTCAGTGCAGTTTTAAAATGCCATTTGCCAGGCCTAAAACGTCCTTTTTAATACAAATAAAATAGTAGGCCTTATGGGTTTTACAGGGCCAGGTGTATTTTATTTAAAAAGTAGGACATGTGTGTTTAAGTTTTACATGTTTATTGGTGAAAAACTCTGAAAGCAATTTTTCAATTATCTCTCCTATTGACTAGATTACCGTATTACATTTAATAAGTAATAACCTTTCATTGGAATCAGATCGAGATATAGTGTTTACGCTCAAATGAATAGTAATTTTTAATCCTCTTTAATGGTAAAGTTGGATTTTAAGTCATAATTCTGAAAATGCTACTTTTAGAAAGTTGGTATTTTCTTGTCCTAACCATTTGTGCCTTCTGCCAGTGCCTTGGTTCTCGTGATGATGAATGGCTTGGCTGTTGGGGTTTGTGTATTTCTTGCAGACAGGGACATCAAAGGGACAAAGTGTGGACAGATTTGGCCACCATGCCTGGATACCTGGAGAAGATGCTGTGCCTTATCCGATTTACACATTAAATGGCTTGCCTCTAGAACACACAAAGGAACCAGGCAATAGTGTTTTGTGACCCAGACTTCTTGGAACCTTGACAGTGGAAGCAAAGAACTTTGCAGAACCAGATGTTGGGACAGTATAGGAAATCCCCCCCACTTCAAAGGCGGACACCAGTTATTCTGGGCTAGTGGACATTACAGAAGAAGCAATGCCTTCCCCCCTACCCTCCCGAGGACTGCCCTAATGCTACCAGAGAACTGCCCTTCTGCTTGAGGACTGTCTTGCTCTCTGAGTAGGAAGACTGGACCTGCTCCCTTCATCCCAGGCTAAACGGAGTAACTTCAAGGATCAGACGGGCCACCTGCTGTCTACTTTACAAGGACACAACAAGCTCCAGAGGCCTCCCTGCAACTGACAAGGTGTGCTGCTGCACTGAGCCTGCACCTGTCTGAGTCATGCTAGCCTCTGCTGGAGTGAGTGCCTGGTCCTCAAGAGTTACCTCCCCGTTCCTGGACCCTTGACTGGCATATGTGAAGAAAGGTGAAATTCTTAATTTCGGACTCTTCTTGACCATGAATGGGCCCATTTGCATGAAGTCTCTGCCGGAGTGAGAGTGGACTGAAGAGGATTGTGTTGGATGACAAGAAATTGATGGAGGGTCGCCTTCCTCTCTGCTCCTCAGGCCTCTACAGAACATTCAGAGGTGCTTTGCGGTTTGTGAGGTCACCGTTCACATCCTGTGTGCAATAGTTGCTATTTGTTCATTATTTTGATTCCCTAGTAATGCTTTACGTTTTTGCTAAGGCGAATCGTACTTGATCACCATTTGGACAAGTGTCAGGTTAGTAGACAGGAAATTGTGATTTCCATTAGCGATTTGTATTTATGTAGATCTAATGTGAAATAAAACAAAAAGCATTCTGCACAACAGCACAAATGTGCAAAATGCTGTTTACAGTTTAGGTGGTAACAGACAGATTCTTCTGTACTAAATTGATTAATATGTTTTGATTGGCTTGATAGAAGAAGAAATAGAAAACTTCAGGTTAAAATTACTTGGTTAGATACACTAGGCATCTTACTGTGTGCCTTATCTCCATTTATGACAGACTCTCGAATTGTCTAACCTATTTTCTGGGATAATAGCTGTAATAACCTAAAATGAAAGCAATGGTGGCAGTTCCCCACAGCCACATCTGGCAGCGGGTGACTAGTCAACTTTATTACTAAACCTATTTTTCTGACTCGATTAAGAATTGTTGAATACAGAGCAAACAAGTAATGTTAAGAGCGGAGAATAAAGAGAACAAGGCCTCTTAGTAGTCCATTCAAGAAATACAAGGGGAAGAAAGATAAGTAGAAGGAAACGTGATTGCAGGTGGCTATAGAATAGGATGGGGATAATGGGGATGATTGGCTCTAAACTGGGCAAGCCAATGTCCATCGTGAATGCAGGCAATACTTAAAGAGGTCATTCGGGCATGGCAAATTATTGGATAGGAAAAATGTAAATCAATGGACCATTTAAGAGATAGAGGAAATGCCTACTCTGAAGTGAAATGAACAGGAAGGAAAGGCAGGCAGGCAACGAAGAGACAAAAGTAAAGAGCGCCGCAAATCGTGCCCTTCTGCCAGAACTAAATAAATGCCTTCCAAGAACAGTTAAAATACATTAAATGTAATGGAAAAGATACTAGCTTAATCACTATAAAATACATGTCAAAATCCATAGTAGAAAGAAACAACTCGTGTCCTTTATGTCAGAGAAGAAATGAACGAGCGCAAGAACTCTCTTATTTATGAGCAAATATATTGTGTACGATCCTAACTGAAAAATACAATTTCTGTCAGAGTTTGCAAAATGCAGTGACAGCTGTAAAGGGAATAAAACACATCTGAGGGAGGCATGACAAATACAATGCAGATACATTGCTCCAGGTTCTGCTGAAAAATTGGGAAGCCTGGTGTGTTATAGCGGTAACATACTTTGCCTGGATGAGGGCATTGACATCATAGACGAAATGGTAAACAGATTTTGGAAAGAAATCGAATGCAACCCAGAGGGAAGGCCAACAGTCACATGAGAACTGCATCTGACCTACAAGTCTTTGCAATAAAAGGAATAAAGAATAATGCTGTTATTTGCAATGAAACGATGCTAAAGAATAAAAGGCAATCGCATTGACAAATGTAAAGAACCCAGCGTTTCTATCCTGAAAAACAGAGTTCAGAAAGTAGCAACTGTTCTTAAATTGTCAAGAAAATAGTTGTTTGAAAAACAACAATGCATGCACCTAATAATTAAGCTGTATGCGAAAGTAAGAACATTATAAGTGGAAATGTTACCTTAGCTTAACTATTATATTGGATAAAACGAAGCAGACAATTTTATCACTTTACGGCGTATCATGAGAAACATAAATCGCATAGAAAATACTAAAATGATTACCTAAGTGTCACATGTCGACCTCAGACTGATATACTTACAATGCAAGCAGTGGAAACAGAAGAAACCCCGTAGGGTATGCACACCTTATTATGATGTTGTTGAAGACATCTGTCTAAGGAGAAAAGAGGGTCAACTTTACAGTGGAAATGACTGAAATCAAGTGTAAGGGAGGAGAGCCTAAAATAAAAAAAAAGAAAGTCTACATTGATTGACGCTAATAAGTCATAGATTTTTTCACAAGGCTTTGTCCCTTGAACACTGACTTAGCAACATTAAACATGGAGCAGGGCACAAGGCTGTAATTGCCCAATGACGGGGATGGCTTGCGGTGAACCTGAGACCTTTACTCCAACATTGGCCGATATCTACCTAAGTGTATGTCCCGCTTTGATAATGCTGCTACTGTAAGTCAGAGTCTTGGCATTGTCGAAGCTATTCACATTACTTTTCATGAGAATGCGTTGTACCATTTTATTTGGATGGTTAAATATTAATGAAGCATATCTTTCTGCCTGGGTTTTGTTGCAAAGAGTTAGCAATTTGATTCCCCCTGCTTTCCTAGGTAACCCTGACAATGACAATTTGTGGAGATGTGAACTGTTGAAAGAAATGTATTGGCATTAATGAGCATTGTTATCAAAAAGACTTTATTAAGAAAAATGCATGGGTTTGTTTATACATTTTAAATGTATAAACAAACCCATTACGTTGGTTTTACAATTTAACAAACATAACATTACAAAGAAGTCAAAAATGCCTTGCAAAAAATATCTGTCAGGAAGCAGACGACGGGTGAGAATCCCTGTTTTGGTTTTCTTTTTTGCTTTTGCACTTCTGGTTTTTGGACCGCTTCTGTAAGTAAGTCAAACTAATGGAGTCTCTCCCACTGTAAGCTTCTGTCGAAAATGGAATTGAGCTGTAACCCCTAGCACTTATCATTACAAATAAAATCTGCTCAGTTGGTGTTAAAGGCTCTCTGTAGATTAGGTATAAATACATGCACACATGTGTGGACACGTGCAGGATGAGTGAAGAAGACTATTGCCAGACACATACTGGCATCTGCATACTGGGAGCATCTTGGAAGAGAGGACCCAAAGTAGATTGGGCACAAGTTATGGTTATTGGAGATAACTATAACAGGTGAATTTCAGTGTATTTTTAAGTATAAAGAATTACATTGTCAATGACATTTTCACCTAACTACAGCATCACTATAAACTTTGTTTTTTTTCAGTGAATTTCTGGTTTTGTTTTCTACATATAGTAGTATTTTATTACCATACTACCAGACCCTAAGTCAAATCCCTGTGGGAATCTATCCCCTGTTGCACATAACCTTCTGGCATGAGCAGCATGCAGTTGGATTCGGAGGTCCTGGCCATAGTCAGGCAGACCCCATCCCCTGGGACCAATTGGTAAAAAAAGTAAAGGGGAGGGGAATGTGTTGCTCCTCTACCCCAGCCTTTGAAGGCCCTGAGACCCCATTTTTATTTTTAAGGGCAGTTATATGGGCCATATGTTCCTGAGGCCCCTGGGATCCCATTCCCCAGGGTCTTTGGGGTATTTTAAGGGTAGGGGGTGCACAGCCCCCTCCCAGTACCACTTCAGGTTCCAAGGACACCTTCACCTGTGTCTTTTTTTGTTTTTAAGGAGAGGGGTTGGGTGGCCCCCCTTTATGAGTCAATAGTGGCCATGGGCACCCCATCCCAGTGCCTCTGTTGGGTGCCCCAGTGCCCACCCAGGGCACCCACAAAACACTATGTTGGTGGACAGGGGGAGTCCAAGAGCTCCCGCATGCACTCTTCCTGAGAGCATCAGGAACTGGCCTTGAGCCCACCTGGTGGGAGCAGGTATTTTTTTATTGCTCCTCATAGGCAGGAGCAATCTGAGTTTTCCTACCTGGAAGAGTTCTGGTAGGAGACCAAATGTCTGCTCCCACCTAGCAGGAGCATTTTTAAAGCTACCTCTAGGTGGCAGCAGACATACCTTCCCTGTTCATGCTTCTGCAGGCTGGGAAAATACTGTGTCCCGGGAATGAGCTCCCTGGGACACAGTCATTGAGGGGCCCTGAGGTATAAGCTCCCTGAGACCTTAACAGACTTGGGAGTGAGACTATGTGCCCCCTCCCCTTTCTTTAACACATTAGCCCCAGGGATTGGGTCTCTGGAAAATTACCCTTCCCTTTTTACTTTGGAATATTGGCCTTGGGAAAGGAGTCCCCAGGAACTTAACAGACTCAGACAAGGGTGCTCCACTCACACTCCCTACCTAAAATATCTTTTTTTACATAATCCCGAGGGAGGCCGGATCACTGCAAAAAATCCTGAGTTCTTTTCAAATTAGGGGCGGGGGGTCCCTCGGAATAGGGAGGCAGTGTATCCCTACCCTGCCCCCTTATATGCTGCTTAAATTACAAACTCAGGAAAGTTCCCCTAATGGCTGCCTGCAAAACTTGTTTCTCAACTTGCAGGCAGCTAATAGGAGCCTTGCCCCAGAGCCTTACTCCTGTGGAAGCGAGTTGGCCCAGGCGAAAAAGCCCCATAGGCCAATCAGAATGCTCTATTACTTATAATTAGGTTCAAGAGTCCCTCCAACCTAACCGTTCAAAAATAGAAATGTTTTTGATACATACTTTAAAAAAAATAGATTTTCACCAAATCACAAAAAGCACACTTTCTGGTCCAATATCTAAATTCCTGATAAATTTTGTGTAATTCTAGTCAGCAGGTTTTTGCGGTAGAGCTATTAACATAAGGCTATTGAAAATGCATGGAGATTTTCTGTTTTGAGCACCCCCCCTTTTCTGGACCAACTACCTAGTGGCAACTGCCATTTATGCTGCCGAATGCTGCTTACCGCCTGCAGCACCAGTGCTCAGCAATGTGTGTGTTGGTTCTATTTACGTGCAAACAGTTAATCTTCAATTATGAAGGAAAACACTGGCACTCTATTTTGTAAATCTCCTAGTTTTATTCTTAATGACATTTTTCAGTGATCTTTGCCTTTGCCAGATCAAAGTGCACCACCACCATGGAAGCATGTAAAAAGCAAATATATGTAACTGAAAAGAAGACTGTATTACAATATCAGCACATGTTGGCCCGTAGAAGATGACCCAAAAGTAGTAAATGGCCGAAGTTGCAAAAAGTCAATACATTAACGTTGTCAATGTGCATCAGTTCAATTTGGTATAAGGACATATAAATATCAATTGAATTACACAGTAAGTGAAAGATTTCAATTGCTTATTCTATTACTATTTTTTAAATTAATTTATTTCAAACTGGTAAAATATTCCTCATGCTTCCATTATCTATTACCCAAATTATAAGAAAAGAGAGGGGAAGTTTAAGCCACCACACGTACTCCCAAGGTAATAAAACCTACAACACAAAAAGGTAAGATGGCTGTAGATTACCTTTGTATATCAGCGTTGTTATTACAAATCACTGATTGACATGTTACCAAGATTCTGATGTGGAAAGGGTTAGCAAGAAGAAAGACAATCTTAATGGAAGAGAAAGCCTCACTCAAGTAATGTGATATACTTCACTATAGGCAACCTCTCTCCACCCCTGTAGGAGGGTACTACCAGTGGGGACTCAACGTCCTAGTTGACTCAATGGTGGGAGATCTTAGAGAAGGTATTTTCCTGAACAAATTACCGGGGTTCAGATCAACCTAAATTAAACGTACATAGAGTTAACTGGGTATTCACCTTCAATGATGGAAAACTCTGGTGCATTTAAAAACAATTATACAATGGGATGAGAGTGCAATGACTCAGACCATCATCCTATGCCAACATATTTCTGCCTTAAATTAATTGCCTCTATAGGTCAAAGGCATTTGTCAGGGCAATGGATCCCTAACGGCCTGGCCTCACAAATAATAAGACATGCACTAGAAAAACTGGAGTGGTTCATCATCAATTGTCAGATGGAAAATGAACCAAAAGTTGATGTTATTAAAAATCTGTGTTCAATGCTTATCAATTCAAATTCACATGGTGACATATAAATGTCAAATGTTAAGCATAATAAGCAACCATATTTAATTCAGTTGGCCTTATAACCATATTGCATAACAAAAGTGGCAACTAAATGAATTTCTAATCATTTCTAATTAAACACCTAAACAAGTTGCAAGATCAATAGCAACAACGCATCATTTCACACTCTTAGGTGTAAAAAGGTTCATTTTAGGCAATTTATAAGCCAACTCAGTCAATGCTATATTGGTGTCAAGAAGGATTATGGCTTCTTAAACAGAATGGCATGTTTATGTCATGATGGACCCACTGAGCTTTGTAGTGAAATTCTAAATAGTGCATTCATGCAGTCAGGTCTGACATGTTCCACGTTCTGTTGCTTGTGATGTAAAATCTCATGTAACGTCAATAACAGATGTATGACTAACACGGCAAGTAAGACCTCCTCATTATGTAGAACGGTGTAGAGTTATAAAGAAGACTAAATTAAGTATGTGAATAGCCCAAGAAAATAAAAACATCCCAGTGGGCTTACTGAGCATGACCTCCAGTTCTATAATCGTGAGATAAATCATCTCCTAGCCACTTATGTGTTTGGAGTTGGTATGGGTTCACGTCATCTTGTAAGGAATAAGAGTGGACTGTGTGACCTAAGTTGAAAGAGATGGGGAGGTGTGTGAGATGTGAATGAGGATAGTCGAAATCAAGGTTGAATATATGTGGCTAGGCAGCTGTGTCGTTGGTAAGTTACAGTGGGCCTAATGGATATTCACCACCATATCTAAAGCATATACAGTCAATCATCACTTTGCAAATAGATTTTACTTAAATTTCTAGGTTCCAGGAAGACCTAATTGCCTACTAAATTGTATTCATTCTAGGGGATTTGCCTGACATAACCAATTGTGACACATGAGTGGTTACAGCTTACCGTTACATATTATGTTTTTGTAATGTGCTATTAATTGAGGGTCCTTTTTAAAAACCACATTGTGTAATATCCATTGTAGTGCCCTAATAGTACTACAAAGGTATTACAGAATGCTATTCAAATCAAATCAAATCAAAACAAACTTTATTCGGCTGAAAGAAAACAACCATAAAAGTACAAAGCAATACAGTTTACAGATATAAAATAACAGAATAAAAAACAAGATACCCAGCACATATTAAAAACAGCAATACAAAAACATCTCTTGCAAACCTTTCCCTCTTATAAAAATACACAACACTCATCAACAAGATTTCAGCATGAGAGAAGGAAAATATACAGCCATTATTGGAGTGGACGGACTAGGAAATAACTACAAATTCTGCCTATGCCTCAGGACTAATTTCAGAAAAGTAACTATCAGTTTTGCAGATAGCTCAGTTTCCAAATATTGAAGGGCCAAAAAGGCTGGACGACACCTACGGAAGCCCCAGATCTTTAGGATCGGAATAAGCCAATGTTTCCGCAAATCCTGGTAAAATTTACAGAACAATACTATATGAATCGTGGATTGAGGAGAGCTCTCATCACAAGGGCAAAGTTGTAGTGATTTTTCCCAAGTATTAGATTTTGTAAAAGTGACTAAATGATGGAAAATATTTAGTCTAAATTTTGTTAAGAGAAGTCTCTCAAAATCCGTACAGTTAAAAGTTAGATAGGGCTGAATTGACAGGGTCGTTTGGACCAGCAACGAATGTTGTACAGTCGATTTGACAAGCTCACTAGTCATTCTCAAGGATTCTAAGTGAGCCATACATAGCTTTTTAAATTGTGTCCTCGGTATTTCGGCTATTGTCAGGGGAAGATAAAAGAACCGTGCCATACCCAAGTCGCCGAGGAATCTCTTTATATAAGAGATCCATCCGATCTTATGTGCACAATCCAGAGCTGTGCAATCCTTAATGAACCCCTCGGAAAAAATAGTGGCGTTAGATGTCCAAATACGATGCCATAATAATAGGGGTTGAATCCTAATCAGGTCTGTAAGATAAGGCAGACCCAGTTCTAAATGACAAACATAGGTCGATGAGGCCCGCGGGACGGCCAGAAGGAATCTCAAAAAGCTGTTCTCCACCTTTTGGACCTCATCGACTTTGGCATAACCCCAAAGACCTGCCCCATAAATGACACTACCTATACATTTTGCCCTGTAAATCTCCAAGAGTTCAACCGTGGGTCGTCTGCCTAGCTTATTAGCGAAATTAACCAAGGCAGCTGTGGTTCTTGCAAAGGTGAGTTTCCTAGACTCAATAGCACTTTTCCATGAGCATTTATGGTCGAATACTATGCCCAAATATGGATACGAAGAGGTGCTCCCTACTTTTTGGTTATCGACAGTAAAGATCTTTTTATTCTTTTTCCTTGACCCTATAGGCATTACAAAAGTTTTTTTGATATTGATCTTCAGGTCAAGGTTAGCCATAAAAGTGTGATATTTCGTGAGAGCACACTGTAATGCATTTGGAGTGCGTGCTAGGATTACAGCATCGTCCGCATAGAGTAGGGCCGGTATAGAACGGTTGTTTATACAGAGAATGTCCTGTGCCCCTATTAACATGGCTTTTTCCAAGCCATTGGTGTAGAGGTTGAATAAAAAAGGGGCCAGGACACAACCCTGCCTTACACCGCGCCCCACTCTAAAGGACTTTGTCACCTCACCGCCAGACCGTATCTCACACGAGCTGTAGCATCTGAGTATAGTTCACGCAGAAAAATTATGAGGGGCGCCTCTATACCCATATTTTCTAGAATATCCCACAGCTTAGTGTGGTTGACGCAGTCAAATGCTGCAGAAAGGTCCACATATGCTAAATAAAGTGCTCCCCCTTTTGCATTAACATATTTACCTATTATTAAAGATAAATTGAGGGCTTGCTCGGTAGTACACAAACCCTCACGACACCCAAACTGAAGATCGGAAAGAGCTTTATTATCGAATGCCCAATGCTGTAGCCGCTCCAAAATGACACGCCCAGCAACTTTCCCTAATGAATCTAATAGGGAGATAGGTCGGTAGCAGGATGGCAAATGGCGGTCCCCTTTTTTAAAAATGGGGACGAGAATTGATTGGGACCAAGAATCAATGGGCCCCAATGCGCAGGAAGCTTGAAGGACCCTAGTTAAAATTGGGGACCATAGATCCATAGTGAATTTAAAAAAATCAACTGGAACCCCGTCGGGGCCCGGGGCTTTGCCTTTTTTGCTAGCCATTAGGGCATGCTCCACCTCCTCAAGGGAGATATTAATTGACAAGGGGAAGGCAGGAGTGTTTGACCTAGAAAGAGTTAAAGGTGTAGTGGTTGGAGGAAGGCTGAATATTCACTCGAAATAATCGAGCCATGTTTGTTCGTCGATCGCAACCTCGACACTGGGTTTTAAAGATGAATCCATTAAAAATGGGGACTTCACAACCTTCCAAAAGGCAGCACTGTCCCTGATGGTACATGTTTCGTGCAGTTGATCCCAGAGATCTTTTTTCAGATTATTCTTTCTACACTTTAGAACCTGTTTGTAGTTATTTCTGAGAGCTGCAATCTCCTTTCTATCTCTTATCTTGTTGTGGAAGGCTGCTTTCAAGTTCTGATAAGCTTTTGTGCAAGAAGTATCAAACCATCGCCTAGGTTTGGTTTTATTGTTCTTGTGTTCTACAAATAAGGTTTCCTTTATTGCTACCAGCAACAGGGCAAAGTTTTCCATAATTCCCTCATGAGAAGTAGCCAGGTCGAGACAGTTAATAATCGCTGGGGTCATTTTTGCAACTAAAGATGCTGTGATTCCCATCGTATCCACTTTTTACCACCTTAGAAAGTAACCGTTTAGTCTATCTATTGTTAAGTTGTTTTGAATTAAAGCCGCCTCAATGTTAAGTCTCTCATATTTTTTGGGCGTTTTTAATGTAAGACTAATTGGATAATGATCACTGATGGCAATATCGTGGGTTTTACAAGTGGATAGGACATTAGCTGCTGCCGTGGAGAGAAAGATAAAATCAATTGGGGTTGGCCTGCCTCTACCGCCAAAAGTTGGGACGACAGGAATAGAAGAATTCGTCATATCGTTTACGAGTGCAAGGTCTAAACCACACAGAATCTCATTCAGAGAATGCCCAGGAAGGGTATGAGAAAAGTGGGTTATCGGATCGCCATTTTCGTCCTCAATTCCACACACTGATTTCCCACTCTGAGTGCATAAGTATTGGTTAAAATCTCCGCCCCATATTAAAACTAACTCCTTGTGTATTTTTGTGGATAATTCTTGTAGGCAAAGATATATTTCATTTGTTACCTTCATTAGTTCATCCACAGAAAGATTATTGTAAAAATTCACAAGTACTCTAGCTTTATCATTATTCAAATGAAGGATAAGAATTTGATAATTTGTGGCCAATTTTAGAGGAACTATTGATGGAAATCGCAGACTATTAGATATAAAAATGGACAGACCACCCTTTGCCCTACCAGAGGAAGAAACTAATGCTGGTGAAAAATAATTCTTAAAACCCTCGATATGGATTTCAGAAGGAGCCCATGTTTCCTGGAGGCACAAAATGCCAAAGCCGCGTATAAAGTCAAGCCAGATATCATTCGTGGCCTTTGATCAAAGACCAGCCACGTTCCAGAAAAGTATTTTAAGTAAAGGGTCATCCTTTTTAATCGGAGGTTTCAGAGCTGTTCCCAGAGAATCCTCATGGTTGGGGATTTGAGTGATGTGTGAAAAGGTATCTTCAGTCACAACACCACACTGGGGTAAATCATCTAAAGGCACGCCGGGGGTTGGTAGAGTACTAACATACTTTAATATCAAACCCTCCGGGTGAAGTCAATCCACTCTCTCCAATTCAGAAAGCTGTTCAAAATAATTAAAAGTCGGAATATTATACCGTGATCCAATCCCTTCTACCCGATCTACAGTTGTTAAATCCCTAGGTTGGTTGAATATCAGACAAGGCGGAAATTGGGGCTAAAAAAAAGTCAAATCCCTTACTTGAATATCAGTGTTAACACTATGGGGAGAACGATTATGTATATGACGAACAACTCGCCTGAACCTGAAGTTTATAACTATGCAATCCCCTGACGTGTCCTTTCTTCTGGGACCCAACCAGCTTATCCTTCTAACAAACAATAACACCCCAGAAAAATTGGGCGGGAGCCGCCTATTCTTATTTAACCAAAAAGCAACTTTGTTTCTTAGCTCAGGGAAAGTCTCTACCTTTCCTAATGGTAACTCTGGGACATCAACTAAAACTATTGTGTATGGTAATGATTGTGGGGGTAAATCGATATGTGAGAGTGGCATCTTTGACGCAGATAACATCGGACGATCCCTAGGGGCACCTGAGGTATCTACCGTTTGACCTACGAGTTCGGAATCCCTACATGGGTCGCCCGCCACTTTTTTTGAAGGTTTAAACGCCCCTGGTGCCTCGAGAGGAGGCTTAACAATAGAATCAGTATTCGCTGTTGTAATAGATATTGCAGGCCTGGGGACAGTTGGCGGCTGTCTATTATTATCAGAACCAATTATTTTGGGCCTAATGTTTGATGATATAGGAATTGACTTTGAATATACTCTATCCAACAGGTCCCCTTGGGTAGTGAAAGAATCTTTCATGACTATTTCCATGTTATCTATTTTTTCACCTATGCGTTTTACCCTTTCTTGAACTGGAGCCAGTAGGGACCTCATAAGATGTTCAATTTTTTCAAAAAGCCCATCACTAAGTAAAAAGGAAGACAGAAGACTTGCTGGTTGCTCTGCTGGTAAGACACATGGGCCATTTTCATGGATTAATGTAGAAACGGATTTAGGTGAATTATTATCAACGTTTCTCCTTGTTGTAGCAGAAGATTTAGGGGCAACTTTCTTGTAATTACGACCACCATAGGGGCGTTTAGAATTTTTTACATTTTTTGCATTTTCTCCATCTCTATTAGTTTGTTTTAAACTACATCTGGCCTTCTGCCCTCTTGTTGTTACCCTAGGAGTATACGTGTCGAAATTTGACGGCGAGGGGGAGACCAAGATTGGAGTTGTAGATATCTGGCTAATAGAGTTATCTGAAGGATCCCCAATCTGAGCTAGGGAATCAGGGGGCAATGCAGTAAAAAGAGTAGTAGGGGTCAACGATAACCTGGATGGAGTTAACAAGGGTTGGGGGATAGATTGTCTGAAGTGGGAACTGCATCCTGGGTTGTAGAGATAGGGTAGAATCCTGGAAGGGCAACAAAAGATGGAGCCAGGATCGAGTCTTGAGAATTAATAGTAAGGGACGAAGTATTAGGCGGAAGTGGAGGAGGAAAGGTGCCAGCGGGAAGGGAGAGGCGGCGTTCAGTATTTTCTATGGCAGTGACCACCACCCCGATAGTTTTCTGCAGCATACGATCAATTGCTGTCAGGCTAGGTAGTGGTTGGTTTGGGATTTCTCTTTGTTTTGAGGCATGAGGGGATATTGCAGGAGTTACCCTGCCCATTTTACCCATCTATAAATAGACCAGACGAAAAATAAAAGCCCCCAAATATCAAACTCACAATACCAATGGGGGTCAATGAAGGTGGCCCGTCCCGGCCTCACCCGGCCACTAACGGCCACAAACGGTCCCGCCCTTGTCCCGGGCTTCTCCCGGTGCGCGCCCGCGCGTGACCGCGTAGCGGGATGCTTGTTTACTTTTATGCAATCATCAACAGGGGCGGGAAGAGGAGACAGCTGAGCTGGGTTACGGGGCTGCTGGTCCTAGCAGTCCCGTCCAGCAAGTCCTCCCACAGTCTGCGCACAGTGACAAAGTTCCGCTCTCTGCTCCAAGACGTGTGTCACAAAGAGAGAATGCTATTCAGAAACTCATGTGCGGATTTTCCACCTCTACCTTTCCCATCTTTTTCTGTGCTGACATCTCCACACATGTAAGTATACATCTTAGTGATCAATCTGAGAGGCACAAGGGGGAATACATATATCTAAAGGGTCTAAATGGAAGGGAATTAGCAAGGAGTAAGGAGTGGGTTAGTAATGGTCAGGAAGGGATGTGTACCCACCCACAAAACAGTTGGGTCATTGCTATTCACAAATGGCACTTTTAAAGTTACTAAAGCCAATAAGGTACCCAAAACAGTAGTAAATTACTCTAACTCAGATAAGACACTATGGGGCCGATTATGATGTCAGAGGGACCGTCAATGACGGCACGTTGGTGTTGCTCCCCCTGACATCTTTAACCGCCGCATTATGACATGGTTGATCTGACCGCATTGCCCCAGGGAACAACCAACAGCTTATGATGGCTTCACAGAACCCGTCGGGTGTTTGATTGGATCGCATTCCCCACTATGGAGGCAGTGCCTTCTCAGGAACCACCATGGGGATTACGATCCACCTTTCCGCCAGTCATTTCATGTCAGTACTTCCGACATAAAAAAGCTGGTGGAAAGGATATTTTGGGGCCCCTAGCAGGGCCCCTGTCACTCATGACCCTCAATTATGTGGTGTCCCCTAAATATCCCAACATCATATGGCAGGCACCGCATTTAGACTGCCACAGATGCAGGGATGTTTTGTAAAAATGCCTCTTTGCATTGAGGCTTGTGCTGTGGCTCTTTTTCAGGCTGCAGCACAAGCCTCAATTTACTTCTTGAAAATTAACACACAAAATAAAAATGTTGAATAAAGCCCTTTGGACACTACAAAACAAAATCCAAAGTCAAACAACCCATAGAAAAATATAACATAAATAACATGTATCCTCAAACAGGCCTGCAAAGCTCTCCATATCATAGGGCCAGCATGCCTGAACCACTTTCTTGCATTCCGCATATCCACCAGACAACTCAGTTCTACCCAACACGCCCTAGCATCTGTCCCCAGGATCCACAAGACCAGAACCATACGAATCACTCTCCTACCTCGCTGCCAAGACCTGGAACACCCTATCCCTCCATCTCAGGCAATGAGCGTAGCTGACCCAATTAAAAAAGGACCTCAAGACCTGGCTCTTTGAATAATTCTCCACACCCAGAGGGACCAGCAGCCACTCCCCAGCTCCCTGAGACCCTCACTGGTGAGTAGTCACACTTTACCAACCCCTAATTGGTTGATTGATTCACTGACCAGTTAACAATTAGAAAAACATAAATTAGATTAAAATTAGATAAACGGAATTTTTAAATTTAAACTAAATTAAACATTTAATAGAGTATCCATTGAAACCCCCATTAATTCTAAACTCCAAAGCGCTAACATAAACATCAACCCTGAAATAAAATAATTAATTAAAAATAATTAACTCAAGGAAAAAAAACAAAAAACTATTTACATTAAAATATAAAATGTTATATTATCTCACCCAAAACCCTTACAAAATCCACAAATGTGACCAATAAATAAATTAAATAATTAATAATTTATTCGTAAAAATGGAAATATGCAGTTTTTCAAATGAATTAAATAAACTACCCGTCAAACCTCAATATAACCACAACCAGAATAAAACATGACAAAAATGTATATTAAACTGTTTAATGCTGTTTTTGTTTGGAATAAACACTAAGAAAAATAGAATTCTATATATTACACAACTTATCCTAATCCCTTAAAATATCCTGGAGTCTGAAACAAAAAAATACTTTCTTTTTTTTAAAGTGCCATAGGTAATTTTTAGAAAATAATGTAATTGTGTGTGTGTGGGTATAAGTGTGTGTGTGTCGATCTATATATATATATATATTAATATATATATATTATATATATTTATATATATATATGCACACACACGTCTATATATATGTATATACATATATCATATATTTGAACTATCAACCATATTTAAAAATAAGTGATCAAATTTACCACTCAAGTAAAAAGAAAATATACATATAAAAAACTCATAAAACTCTATTTATGTTTAAAGATATTCAACATTTTGATATTATTGTATAAAATAGAAAAATATATTCTTACCAATGATAGTCATTAGCTCAATACATTGCTAATCTTGATATTCTGTCTTTGATATTTAGTACAATTGATATTCTGAATTTGATATTAAAGGTACACCCCCATTCTCCATTACTGTGTCCCATTAGGTCAACATGTAATGCCTCTACATGCATGTCCTTTTTCTCCTCCACTGCCACGGTGGCCAACTTCTATCCCAAAAGTACACAATTCTTCCCAAACTGCCCTTCCAGACCACCAAATTCATAAATATGTGTTTACTTATAAGGAAGCTTGTGCATTGCACAAGCAATTTCTGGGTCATAAACATAACTTGTTTTACACCTAAACCAAATTATTTGTTTAGCTAGTATGGCACTGTTGAACCTTCTCAGACACCTCCAAGCATTTTTACAGACTGAGAGGTGTGAATCTTTGTAAAGCAAAGGGCAAATGACAAACTTGTCACATTAGTGTCTAAAATCATACTTGGAACATTGTCTTATCATCTATCTCAAGTACTCACATGCCATACTGTAGCTTTCACAGTACCATCTGATAACCATACCCACCTTACCTAAGCTATCCTTCATCTACTCTTTGTTTTTCTCCTCCTCTGAATGTAGTTCATTGTGCATACGCCAAACTGCTCAAAAATCTAAATGTTCATCAGTCTGACAATAATATCCATTTCTACATGCACAAGAGAAAGACGGTGACAGATGACCCTTGTAAGTAAATTGCACTAGATGTGCTCAGGGCCTGTAAATTAAATGCTACTATTGGGCCTGCATGACTGATTGTGCTGTCCACTTCTTTAGCCCTTTAAACACTTCTCAGGCTTGCAAATGCAGAGCCTGTGTGTGCAGTTTTAAACTGCCATGTCGACCTGGCAAGTTAACCCTCTTACCAGGCCCAATCCTTCCTTTTAAATACATATAAATCACGCCAAATGTAGGCCCTGGACTGCCCCAAGAGCAGTGTACAGCGTACTTGAAAGGTTGAACATGTACTTGTAGAGAAAAACTCTTACATTTATTTTTCACTACTGCAAGGTCTATCACTCCCAAAGGTTAAGATGGTTATTAACTTATTACAACTTATAAGTTTAATGCCAATTTGGGAAAAGATAGACTTTTCAAGTTTGGTGTTTCTGGACTTGCAACCTATGGCAAAGTTAGATATTGAGTTGCAAATCTGAAAATGGCACTTTAAAAAAGTTGAATCGCAATAAGGGGTTGGGCCAATTAAAAGTCAGCAAGGCTAGGCCACAGTAAACATTTTAGAACAAGCAAGTCCCAATACTGACTCTACTTAACCAAAACTATGATTTCTGTTTGTGGTCACACAACTCAATTCCTGTGATCACCATTTATTTTCAGCATTGTTTGTGAAATACTTTACAATTTGCAGAAAACTGTCATCAATAGAGGAACAACATCATCATGAAATTAATCAATTGACAATCATTGTGTGTTCCACATGAAGCCAACATCATTATATTATCAAGACAGTGGGTTATTACATACAACATCAAAACAAACAATTGAAAACTTGTAACAATGAATAGCCCAGTTCTGAATTTTAAAGTACCCAAAGAGGCACTAAGTGAAATGCCCATAAAAGCCCCTGATTTTTCTGGATACCAACCTGATCATTCTTTAATTCTTTAATTTGAGGCCTGGGACAGGGATATGACCATTAGATAACTTCCACCCAAAATTCTCTGCATGACTCTGTTTCCTTTTTGTAGACACACTTCCTAGTTCTTCTAAGCTGCCAACAGGTTTCGAACCCTGCATCAATTTGGGGTTCTCTTCAGGACCCAGATCTTCAGAACACTACAGTTATTAAAAGCTGTAAAAAAACTTTGAAAAAGACAGTTAGTGAACTTTCTGAGTTCATCTGTTTGTGGGCTCCAATATTCTAACAGCACCGCCCTTCACTTGTTGACTTACAAAAGTTTCAGTTGCCTGATTACATCCTATTTCAAAACTCTTCTTTTCCATTTTCTTTGAAGCGGGATTGAACAAAGTGAGGATAAAGCAAAACTCATTTAAAAAAAAAAATACTGGTGTGGAATGATGTTAATGATCGCACAAGTTGCATAAAATCACTTGTGTTTTGGATGCAACACAAAACCCTGTGGCTTCACTATATTTTGTTATGGTGCGGACCATTTTTTTCTGACTCACTTCTTTGGGCTTGTGAATTATTAGGATTACATACTCTTTAAAAACTGGAGAAACATGCATTTTTATTAATTTTGAATTTGGAAGGAGATATCTATTTTGTTCAAATTCATAACATTAATGGAGTGCAGGCTCGGAAATATTTCAGAAAGTTGAAATTTTCTTACTTTAACCATTCTGTGTCTGCCGCCTGTCTCTAAATACACATCTGGGGAGGGTGAAAGATGGGCTTTATGCATTGTCTCCAGACAGCCACACACAAAGGGAGCTTAGGTGTGACTGATGGGCCATCATCATCCTGAAAGGTCATACTGGGCAGGATGGGAGGGAGAAGCTGACACACATGAATAGGCTGTACCTGTCCCCACAGCTACATACCCCCCTGTACTGAGTCTGTACTGACTAGGATAGTGATCCCTAATTGGGCAGGGTGCATACCTCTGCCAACTAGAGACCCAATTTCTAACAGTAATCAAGATTTCAAGATGACAGTCACTAAAAACTCAACATACATGTAATAGTTTGTAGTTGAACCCGGTCACCAGGGCACATGCCCAGATGACATTCCTAGGTGCCTCAATGTAGAGGGACATCTATCCTGCTGGTTGGATTAAATGGAAGTACTTCGTTAGATAAAGTGCAAATGGTGCTGTGAATTGAATAGCAAAAATAGTTGGGGACTTGCAATCAATGGAGGTTCAACATAATATAATAAGAGTTAAAATATTTAAAAAATAGTATAAAACATTGTGAACTCCAGGTTTCAATGGACTTCGCTATTAGAAGAGAGAGTAATAAAATTCAAAAAGTGCAGGTTCAATATCGGGATCCTCCTGAACAAAAGGTATGTTAACCTAACAACCGGTCCAAAGAGTAAGGAACCAAAACCTCAGATGAGGGGATCCTCTATGTGCTCCTCCTCATTCCATGGGTAACCACAACGTGGGAACCACAAATCTTTAGAAGGCACAGAGAAACCATCCATGATCAAGCTCATAAGCCTCCCTAATCTTCATTACAAGTCTAAGATAAGTATAGACAGTCACTATTATTTCATCGATTGCTAGACAGAGAAAATAAAGAGCCTTTGTGCAATGTCTTATGGAAAATATGTTTGTTAGACCTGGCACCATTGGCGTGGGTCTCCCTTCCATTTTTTGCTGTTGCCTCGTGTGATTTTGCTGGTTATAGATGCTTTGGGCACTGTGCCACTGCTGTTCAGTGCCACAGTGCAAGTGCTCCCTATGGTAAATTGATGTATGGATTAGTGACTCCATGATTGGCTTGATTGGTTTACTTGTCAGACCCTAGTACAGTGCACTGCATGTGCCGAGGGCTTGTAACCAATGCTGCTGGTGGGCTTGCAGCACTGATTGTGCCACCCACCGGAGTAGCTTGTAAAGTGTGTCTCAGGTCTGCCATTGCATAGCCTGTGTGCAGTCTGGTACTGCCATGCTGACTGGGCAAGTGAACCCACTTGCCAGTCCCTAAACCTTCCCTTTTATACATATTAGTCACCCCTATGGTAGGACCAAGGGCAGGGTGCATTGTAGGTAAAAGGTAGGACATGCCCTGGTGTTTGTGGCATGTCCTAATAGTGAATTACGGCCATTTTCGTTTTTCACTATTGCAAGGCTACCTGTTCTCCATAGGCCAGAATGGGCAGTTTGATTATTACATTTTAGTATCCTAACTGACTCAGGGAACATGGTAGAAATTCGAGTTTAGTATGCCTGAACTTAGAATGGTAAAACACATCTTTTAGTAAAGTTGGTTTTAACATTCTGTGTTTGAAAATGCCACTTTTAGAAAGCAAGCATTTTCTTATCTAACCATCCAAACCTGCCTCTGCTAGGCTGTGTATTCCTTGTCTGGAGTTTGAGTGACAGGGGCTGGGGGAATCTAGGTGACAGGGTGAGTCAGCACAAGGCTGAATAGAGAGATCTGCATCTAGATGGGGGGGGTTGCACCTGGGACCTGAATAGGGCTGGGCCTTCCCTCCACAATGCGGGCTCCACCTCCTGTGGTGTGTCTGATGTCCCTGCCCTGCAAAGTGAAAGGAAAGTAGGGGACATGTCAACAAAGTGCTCCAGGAATGACCAGAACTGGTTTGGACTAGGCAAAGGCCTCTCTGCCTTCAGAGAACAAACGGAAAAGGAGTATAAATATTGGGACCCAGACCCAAGAACTTTAGATGACTTCTGGGAATCAAGACACACTTTGCTGAGGAGAAGAACCAGGAAGCTGAAGGAGGAGACTACCCCTGTGCTGTGTGTTTGGGGGTTGGCCTGCAGTGGTTGCTTCATTACCAAAGAAAAGGACGGAGTGTGCTTTCTATCAACTTGAATAAGAATCTCCAAGGGCTTGAACTAGACTTTGCCTACTGCCTGAAGTCTTAGGGATACAAGACTTCACCAACCAGCTCCCCCTGAATTCCCTTGCTGGCATTTGAAGTGCCTGCTGTTGTGCTGGGCCTTCTGAGAGACTGTGTGAAGCTGGGAGCGCGACGCAACAACGAGAAGCGTGTTGCCATTACAGCCGCTGTCATTGAATCGCCGAGGAAGCGAGCCGCCGCGGGCGCTGTCATCATCGCATCGCCGAAGCATGGTGCATCGCCAGAGAAGTGGGACGCTGCCACAGAGGTCATCGTCGCATCACCGGAGAAGCGCATCACAGGGCTTGTCTCGGCTCCAAAGATCATCGAGTCGCCCCACGGCCATCGGGCGTGCACGCATCCCACCAACGTTGTCGCATCGCAACCAAGACGCTATTTTGTTGCATCGCACCAATGAAGAGTATCGCATCGAGGTGCTAGCATGTCACATCGCACCGGAGAGCAGTAAGAAACCGACGAATCAACTCCCCACACAGTAAGGAAGCGAGCATCAACTCCCTAAGGTGCATTGAGAGTACAACTTGAGAGGACTGAGCTATTTTATACCATTTGAGAGACTATTTTTGAGTACAGTGTTGTGGATTTTTGTTGTTTGGTCTTGTGTTAAGTCTATATAAAAATACTTATTTTTATAATGCAACCTGTGTGGTATCCATTTGTAGTGTTGTCACTGTATTATTGTACCTGTTCACAAATGCTTTACACACTGCTTCTGAGATAAGCCTGCCTGCTCGTGCCAAGCTACCAAGGGGGTGAGCAGGGGTTATTTTAGGAGTGTAGCCCCTTACCCTGACTAGACACAAGGGTCCCTATTTGTCACAGGTACCTACCTATGACAACTAGAGACCCCCAAATCTAACATTGGTGGTCAGCGGTGAGGATTTGGACTTCCATTTGTGAATCATATACAGTGATTGGTGTACACTGCTAGTGAGTGCAGACCATAATGCAACCACATACTTTGAGAGAATTTTTCCTTGGAATTTCTTTTCTATTTTTGATTCCTGAGAACTGCCAGTCTTTTTGCTACCATGAGCAAGTCAGCATCCATAGTATCTGTAGACATTGTGTTGGAAGAAGAGAGAATTGATACTTACACTGTGCCTCATCTCAAAGCTTTGTGCAAGAAATTTAAAATCTCTGTGATAGGCCTCACCAAGAAGGAGGAATTCCAAAAGGTGCTGAGGGCCTGGGTGGAATCTAGGAATGCCCGTGAGCATCCTGAGGAGCCAGCAGTGGAGGCAGAGGATTTAAATGGGCAGCTTGAGGGGCCAGTGGGCCTAGCTGGAGGGAAAACACCTTCAGGGACGGGCAGTAGTGTTTCTTCCAAAGGATTGTCCCCAGGAGAGCTGGAGGACAGAGCAAAGGAGAGGATGCATAAGTTGGAGCTGGCTAGGCTCAAAATGAATGGTCAGAAAGACATAGAGAGCAAGAAAATAGAGCTTGGGATGGAATTAGAGATGAAGAAGTTAGCCTTAGAGGAAAAGAGAATGCATTTTGAGCATGAGAGAGGATTGAGTGAATTGTAACTCAAGACCAAAAGTTTAGAGGTTCCTCCCTCTGGTGGCAGCATACCGCCAGTGCATGTAGAAGCAAGAGCTTACATCCCAAAAGATGTATTTAAAGATTTCCACAAGTATGAGGATATTGTTTAGTGATTTAGGGCTTATATAGCTGCAATGTTGGCCCACCGGGTCCCTGAGAAGGATTGGGAAGCGGGGTTGTGGGACCGCTTTGTTAGTGATGGGAGGGTCGCTTTGTCGGATTTGCCTACAGAGGAGCAGATGTCCTATACCCACATGAAGGGAACCCTAATGTCCAGATTTGGTTTGACCCCAGAGTTATACAGACAAAGGTTTAGAAATTGCAGAAAACTGGAGTCTACCACTTGGGTGGAATATGTGTCTTTCTTTTGCAGAGCATTGGATGGTTGGGTGAAGGGTAGCAAAGTGGATAAGTTTGAAGCGCTCTATGATTTGTTAGCATGGGAGCACTTGTCTAATGACTGTTTTCCAGAGCTACGCCAGCATCCTATCGATAGCAAGCTAACTAACCCTAGGAAGTTTGCTGAGGAGGCGGACCGCTGGGTGAGCACCCGGGTCCGGAAGGGTCATGTGGGAGACTTCACCAAAGGTGGGCAGGGTCCCCAGCAGAAGAGTGGGGGGGGACAAGGGTAAACAGAGGGAGTTCCAGAAAGGGCTCCAAAGTAATCCCCAAGGGAACCGAGGGAAAGGTTCTCAGCCTCCCCCTGAGAAGAAGGCAGTGGCCCCGACAGATAAGCCTGTTCACAAGGGGCCCATGACCTGTTTTAAGTGTGGTCAGGTAGCCAACTGTTCTTATGACGCTAGATGTCCCTTGTATGGGAAGACAGCACCCATTGGTGCACCATCCCGGCAGTTGGGTAGTGTAGCACTGGGGGAAGAGATGGGTGCCCAAGGTGGGTGGGGTCCTACAGAGATGTCACTTGTCTCTTTAGGAGACTGTGAAGTAGTCCCAAGGACCCAGCTGCCTGATAACACTAAGTACAGGCAGTGGGTGACCATCAATGGCAAGAGGGTGGAAGCTCTTAGAGACACGGGAGCCAGTGTGACAGCTGTCAGTTGTCGGCTGGTGTCTGAAGAGCAGGTAGTCCCAAATGCATTTTACCCAGTTGTTGCCACTGACAACACAGAGAGCCACTGCAAGGTCGCACAGGTTCCCTTTGAGTCGGGGGGTCTCAGGGACTCTTCAAGTAGCTGTGAGGACAGCCATGCCTGTTGTATGCCTGTTAGGTAATGATCTGGAGAGCTCCCCTTGGGCTAAAGTGGAGCGGAGAACTCATTTAGATATGTTGGGGTTGCCTGAGTGGGCCTGCGTGACCACTCGGTCTATGCAGCCAGTAAGGATGTTCAAGAGGACCTGGAGCCTGGGAAAATGGCCCAGGTGCCTGCCTTAAAGAGAAGAGGTAGGAGGCGCAGGAAACCGGCCCCTGAGATTCCCACGGCCCAGGAGGAGGGGGACCCTGAGGGGGAGGCCCTGGAGCCTAACGGGGAAGAGATTGCTGAACTGGGAGACCTGCCTGAGCTGACCCATTGGCAGCAGGAAGGAGGTCCCTCCAGGGAGGAGTTCTATGAGGAGCAGAACAAGGGCCCTTCTCTTGTGGGTGTGTGGCATCAGGCTGCAAACCAGGCAGCAGGTTTTCAGTCTGGATCACATTGGATTTACTGGGAGAATGGTCTCATGTACAGTGAGCCTAAGGTTGCTGAGCCTGGGTCAGCCCGTGTGCTGGTGATACCCCAGCGCTTCAGAGCCTCCTTACTGGGGCTGGGTCATGATGTGCCTTTAGCAGGACATTTGGGGCAGGACAAGACCTTTGAAAGGCTTGTCACCCATTTTTATTGGCCCCAAATGCGCAAGAGTTCAGACACTCATTGCAGGACCTGTCAGACTTGCCAGGCAAGTGGTAAGAGTGGGAGGAAGCACAAGGCTCCTCTCCAGCCCTCCCCTGTGGTCAGCACCCCCTTTGAGAGGGTGGGCATTGACATTGTGGGGCCTCTGGATCCCAAGACAGCCATGGGCAACAGGTTCATCCTGGTCTTGGTGAAACCATGCCACCTGGTACCCGGAAGCCATACCTCTGAGGACAGTGATGGCTCCCGTGGTGGGACGAGCACTGATGAGAATTTCCTCACGAGTAGGATTCCCTAGAGAGGTGGTGTCTGACCGAGGGACCAACTTCATTTCTATGTATATGAAGTCCCTGTGGCAGGAGTGTGGTGTAACCTACATGTTCACCACTCCTTAACACCCCCAAGGAAATAGGTTGGTTTAAAGGTTCAACCGAACCCTAAAAGGCATGATAATGGGTCTTGAGGAACCTATGAGGCATAAGTGGGACGTCCTCTTACCATGCCTTCTCTTTGCATACCGTGAGGTGCCACAGAAATCTCTAGGGTTCAGTCCCTTTGAGCGTCTCTATGGACACCCAGTGAGAGGACCTTTAAGTTTGGTCAAGGAAGGCTGGGAGAAATCTCCCAGGAAACCTCCCCAGGATGTATATAGCTACATGCTGGCCTTCAGGAACCAAACTCAGCGTTTCAGAAAACTCACTGAGGCAAATCTGGAAGCCAGCCAGGACGAGATGAAGCGGTGGTACGACCAGAATGCCACTCTGATAAAGCTTCAGCCTGGTCAGAGAGTGTGGGTCATGGCCCCAGTGGAGCCCTGCGCGCTCCAGGATAAGTGGACCAGACCATTTGAGGTGGTGGAGCGCAAGAGTCCGGTTACCTATTTGGTGGACTTGCGGTCTCCCTGGAACCCCTTGTGGGTCCTGCATGTCAACCGCCTGAAGCCCCACTTAGAGAGGTCCGAAGTGGGCATGCTCCTAGCAACAGATGCTGGAATGGAGGAGGAGACTGAGCCTCTTCCTAACCTCCTGTCTGCAACAGAGCAATATCGGTCAGTGGATGGAGTAAACCTCTCTTCCACCCTGACCCCTGAGTAACAGAATGACTGTCACCAGTTGCTGGGACAGTTTTCTGACCTGTTATCCATGATTCCCAGTGTCACTGATTGGTGCGTCCATGATGTATACACTGGGGGCAGTCCTCCTGTCAAGCACAAAACTTACAGGGTGACTGACAGGGTGAGAGATTGCATCAAGGAGGAGGCATCCAAGATGGTTGGGTTGGGGGTGATTGAGTCCTTTAACATTCCTTGGGCCAGCCCAGTGGTCTTGTCCCAAAGATGGCCGCACCGGGTGTCTGTGTGGACTACAGAGGGGTCAATTCAGTCACCAGTTCTAACGCACACCCCATCCCCAGAGCTGATGAGCTCATTGATCGGTTAGGGGCTGCCCGGTACCTCAGCATGTTTGACTTAATGTCTGGGTACTGGCAGATTACCTTGACTGATGGGGCAAGAGAGAGGTCAGCATTCTCGACACCAGATGGGCACTACCAATTCTGGGTTATGTCCTTTGGGAAGAAGAATGCCCCAGCCACCTTTCAGAGGTTGGTCAACCAGGTGTTGGTTGGACTGGATGAGTTCAGTGCCGTCTACCTGGATGACATTGCAGTGTTCAGCGCCAGTTGGGCAGAACATCTGCGCCACCTCTGGGAAGTGTTGATGGTGCTGCGGAGGGCAGGCCTCACGATCAAGGCGAGTAAGTGCTAGATCGGGCAGGGTTCCGTGATGTACTTGGGACACCAGGTTGGGAGTGGCCAGATGGTGCCCCTACAGCCCAAGATTGAACCCATCCTGGCTTGGGAACCCCCCAAGACCCAGACAGAGGTGAGAGCCTTTTTAGGACTCACCGGGTATTACAGGAGGTTTGTCAAGGGGTATGGCAGCATTGTTGCACCCATGACAGAGCTGACTTCCAGGAAGCAGCCCAAGAGAGTGATTTGGACTGACACCTGTCAGAGAGCTTTTGATGCCCTGAAGACTGCCATGTGCATGGCGCCCGTGCTCCTGGCACCCAACTTTTCAAAAGAGTTTATTGTGCAAAAAGACGCTTCAGAGCATGGTGTGGGGGCTGTTCTATCACAGATTAATGAAGAGGGCCTAGATCAACCTGTAGCCTTCATCAGTAGGAGGTTACTTCCATGGGAACAGAGGTGGAGTGCAATTGAGTGTGAGGCATTTGCTGTGGTCTGGGCACTGAAGATGTTGAGACCATACTTGTTTGGGACTCACTTCCAGGTTCAGACATACCACAGGCCCCTCAGATGGTTGATGCAGATGAGGGGTGAGAATCCAAAGCTGTTGAGGTGGTCCATTTCTCCTACAGGGGATGGATTTCACAGTGGAACACCGCCCTGGTACAGAGCACGCCAATGCTGATGGTCTGTCCAGATTTTTTCGCCTTAATGATGAGAACTCCCAGGAGGTACGGTAGTTCTCCCCACATTTCAGCTGGAGGGGACACATGTTATACCTGGCACCACTGGTGTGGGTCTCCCTTCCATTTTTTGCTGTTGTTCATGTGATTTTGCTGGTTATAGATGCTTTGGGCACTGTGCCACTGCTGTTCAGTGCCACAGTGCAAGTGTTCCCTATGGTAAATTGATGTATGGATTAGTGACTCCATGATTGGCTTGATTGGTTTACTTGTCAGACCCTAGTACAGTGCACTGCATGTGCCCAGGTCTTGTAACCAATGCTGCTGGTGGGCTTGCAGCACTGATTGTGCCACCCACCGGAACAGCTAGTAAAGTGTGTCTCAGGTCTGCCATTGCAGAGCCTGTGTGCAGTCTTGTACTGCCATGCTGACTGGGCAAGTGAACCTACTTGCCAGTCCCTAAACCTTCCCTTTTATACATATTAGTCACCCCTATGGTAGGCCCAAGGGTAGGGTGCATTGTAGGTAAAAGGTAGGACATGCCATGGTGTTTGTGGCATGTCCTAATAGTGCATTATAGCTATTTTCGTTGTTCACTATTGCAAGGCTACCTGTTCTCCATAGGCCGGAATGGGCATTTTGATAATTACATTTTATAATCCTAACTGACTCAGGGAACATTGTAGAAATTCGAGTTTAGTGTGCCTGAACTGAGAATAATAAAATACATCTTTTAGTGAAGCTGGTTTTAACATTCTGTGTTTGAAAATGCCACTTTTAGAAAGCAAAATTGGACAACTGGGGATAAGCCTATACCTTGAATTTTTTCAAAGCATATATGATTTCTGCTTCATGGACAAACACTTTATCTTTATGTTTATACTGGTATTTTTATTTATACCTATTACTTGTATCTTTAATCATTTTAGTTCATACATTAACACATAGAGAAAGAAAACATTGTCTCTTCAGCATACCAAACACTTCATAAAATATTTCAAATTTACAAGTGATAAATCGTGCTATATACAAAACATCACAAGACTCTTTGACAAACAATTGTGGAAAAAACAATATTTAAACAAAACCCAACACACTAATTTTGTGTGAAACAAAGTCAATAATCTAAGACCTTTTTTAAAAAGTGTCTACATCTGGTAATTACAAAATGGAATTAAACCACAACTCCTCTGCGCATTTTTTGGGGGATGTGCCGACGCGTTTCGAATCCTAATGTTTCCTTAACAGGATTCTCATCAGGGCTTCCTTATTTTCTGGATAATGTGGTTTTCTTCTAAATAATGTGGTTTCTCTCTCCCATACTTCTGCGGGCCATGCCACCAGTGATCTCTTGATTTAGAGACCTTCAGTTCTCTGTTTAAAAGGCGCTTTATCTGACCGCATTTATTCCTGACGAATTGTCATGCAGGCGCTTCATATTAAACCCAGATCTGTGACTTGGGATGAATGTTTTGCCAATGTGACACATTCCGTCCATCATCTTGTGTGTTTTGCTGTTCGCCCTATGTGGGAAGGGTATGCCCAGACGTGGGTCCCGTGCTCACTACGCCACTGGAGTCAAGCTACCCTGGCTGAACAGGGGTGAAACCCCAAAAAAGGTACTAGGATGCTTGATTCCGGTCCAGGGAAGGCATGGCTTGGCAGTTCGGGCTGGACTGTTCCCATGAGGCACAGGGTCAAGACTGATTTGCATATGGCCATGTCTGAACTGGGGTGGCGTGGTGAGCAAAATAACGATGGATTAAACCCAGATCTGTGACTGGGGGTGAATGTTTTGCCTATGTGCAACATTCCGTCCATCATCTTGTGTGTTTTGCTGTTCGCCCTATGTGGGAAGGGTATGCCCAGACATGGGTCCCGTCCTCACTACTCTACTGGAGTCAAGCTATCCTGGCTGACAAGGGGTGAAACCCCGAAACCGGTCCTAGGATGCTTGATTCCAGTCCAGGGAAGACATGGCTTGGCAGTTCGGGCAGGACTGTTCCCATGAGGCACAGGGTCAAGACTGATTTGCATATGGCCATGTCTGAACTGGGGTGGCGTGGTTAGCAAAATAACGATGGATTAAACCCAGATCTGTGACTAGGGGTGAATGTTTTGCCAATGTAAAACATTACATCCATCATCTTGTGTGTTTTGCTGTTCGCCCTATGTGGGAAGGGTATGCCCAGACGTGGGTCCCGTGCTCACTACGCCACTGGAGTCAAGCTATCCTGGCGGAAGAGGGGTGTAACCCCGAAACCGGTCCTAGGGTGCTTGATTCCGGTCCAGGGAAGACATGGCTTGGCAGTTCGGGCTGGACTGTTCCCATGAGGCACAGGGTCAAGACTGATTTGCCTAGGGCCATGTCTGAACTGGGGTGGCGTGGTGAGAAAAATAGCGATGGATTAAACCCAGATCTGTGGCTGGGGTGAATGTTTTGCCAATGTGCAACATTCCGCCCATCATCTTGTGTGTTTTGCTGTTCGCCCTATGTGGAAAGAGTATGCCCAGACGTGGGTCCGGTGCTCACTACGCCACTGGAGTCAAGCTATCGTGGCTGAAGAGGGGTGAAACCCCGAAATCGGTCCTAGGATGCTTGATTCCGGTCCAGGGAAGTCATGGCTTGGCAGTTCTAGCTGGACTGTTCCCATGAGGCACAGGGTCAAGACTGATTTGCATATGGCCATGTCTGAACTGGGATGGCGTGGTGAGCAAAATAACGATGGATTAAACCCAGATCTGTGACTGGGGGTCAATGTTTTGCCAATGTGCAACATTCCGTCCATCATCTTGTGTATTTTGCTGTTCGCTCTATGTGGGAAGGGTATGCCCAGACGAGGGTCCCGTGCTCACTACGCAACTGGAGTCAAGCTATCCTGGCTGAAGAGGGGTGAAACCCCGAAACCGGTCCTAGGATGCTTGATTCTGATCCGGGGAAGACATGGCTTGGCAGTTCGGACTGGACTGTTCCCATGAGGCACAGGGTCAAGACTGATTTGCATATGGCCATGTCTGAACTGGGATGGCGTGGTCAGCAAAATAACAATGGATTAAACCCAGATCAGTGACTGGGGTGAATGCTTGGCCAATGTGCAACATTCCGTCCATCATCTTGTGTGTTTTGCTGTTCGCCCTATGTGGGAAGGGTATGCGCAGACGTGGGTCTCATGCTCACTACGCCACTGTAGTCAAGCTATCCTGGCTGAAGAGGGGTGAAACCCCGAAACCGGTCCTAGGATGCTTGATTCTGGTCCAGGGAAGACATGGCTTGGCAGTTCGGGCTGGACTGTTCCCATGAGGCGCAGGGTCAAGACTGATTTGTATATGGCTATGTCTGAACTGGGATGGCGTGGTGAGCAAAATAACATTGGATTAAACCCAGATCTGTGACTGGGGGTGAATGTTTTGCCAACGTGTAACATTCCGTCCATCATCTTGTTTGTTTTGCTGTTCGCCCTTTGTGGGAAGGGTATGCTCAGACGTGGGTTTCCATGCTCACTATGCCACTGGAGTCAAGCTATCCTGGCTGAAGAGGGGCGAAACCCCGTAAAAGGTACTAGGATGCTTGATTCCGGTCCAGGGAAGACATGGCTTGGCAGTTCGGGTGGGACTGTTCCCATGAGGCACAGGGTGAAGACTGATTTGCATATGGCCATGTCTGAACTACGGTGGTGTGGCGAGCAAAATAGCGATGGATTAAACCCAGATCTGTGACTTGGGGTGAATGTTTTGCCAATGTGTAACATTCCGTCCATCATCTTGTGTGTTTTGCTGTTCACCCTATGTGGGAAGGGTATGCCCAGATGTGGATCCTGTGCTCACTACGCCACTGGAGTCAAACTATCCTGGCTGAAGAGGGGCGAAACCTCGAAACCGGTCCTAGGATGCTTGATTCCGGTCCAGGGAGGACATGGCTTGGCAGTTCGGGCCGGACTGTTCCAATAAGGCACAGGGTCAAGACTGATTTGCATACAGCCATGTCTGAACTGGGGTGGCATGGTGAGCAAAATAACGATGGATTAAACCCAGATCTGTGACTGGGGGTGAATGTTTTGCCAATGTGCAACATTCCGTCCATCATCTTGTGTGTTATGTTGTTCGCCCTATGTACGAAGGGTATGCCCAGACGTGGGTCCCGTGCTCACTACGCCACTGGAGTCAAGCTATCCTGGCTGAATAGGGGTGAAACCCCGAAACCGGTCCTAGGATGCTTGATTCCGGTCCAGGGAAGACATGGCTTGGCAGTTCGGGCTGGACTGTTCCCATGAGGCACAGGGTCAAGACTGATTTGCATATGGCCATGTCTGAACTGGGGTGGTGTGGTGAGCAAAATATCGATGGATTAAACCCAGATCTGTGACTGGGGGTGAATGTTTTGCCAATGTGTAACATTCCGTCCATCATCTTGTGTGTTTGGCTAATTGGTAGGCTTAATTATATGTATATATTATATATTAGGTTGCAGCCACTATCGCTACTTCAATTGAACTCTGGAGCCAGTTCCTGGCACATTAGCCGAAGCTCGGATGGAGGATGAGGGGTTTGACTGTGTCAAGATCAGATCTCCCACATATCCTTAATCAGGCAGTGGCATCTGTGATGTCTCAGCCAGCTGCTAAAACGCTGAAAGTGATGGAGGATGAGGAGGATACAGATTCAGCTTCTAAGGGCATATATATTCAAGGGGCACCATTTTCTGAATTGTTAAAACACATCAGAGATATGTTGGGATTCAGTCCAAAGTCTTTTCTCAGGAAGAGTTCTTCTATGCCTAGTATGCTGCCACACCTAATGATCTTCCTGTGTACGATGTGATAGAGGCTCTGGTCATCATGGAATGGATAAACATTGATAAGACGGCTTTTCAGCATTTTCTTTTCAATCACTATCTCTTGAAGGATATGAGGAGAGATACCCTCAGGTCTCTAAAGTAAATACGATCTTGGCCCGCATGACATTTGCCACTTCACTGGCATCTGAAGAGGCGTCTCTGACGGATTCAGCAGATTAAAAGGTGGAGGGTTCTTTAAAAAGGTCCTATGAAGGCATCAAATGTTGCGTTAATAGCAGCAACCTATGAGGCCTGCTCATATCAAATTATTTTATAGGAATTTCAGCTCCTTTTTGATTGTCTGCAAGAACAGAGGGATCCTACAAAGATTTTAGCCATTATGGAACTTTTGGCACAGTTCATGTCTGATGTTTCCATTCATTTTCTGTCGTCTTCTTCGATGTTGGCAAGGGCATCCATGGCAACTCTGTGTCTTTTGTGGCTTAAGATGTGGAAGTTGGAGCAAGCACCAAAGTCACTTCTTTTAAATCTTCAGTTCAGGGGACAAACTTTTTTCAACTCAGATTGATGACCTAGTGAACAAAGAGGCAGAGGAGAAAAAGCTGCTGCAACTTTTCTGGCCATTTAGAAATAAACGCTCTTTTGTCAATAAGCGTTTTACTCAGGTTCTTCAAAATAAACAACCCTTTCAGGGCTCACCTCGCGAACAGGAAGCCACGCCTGCTGGAAAGTCCCAACCACAACAAACATAGGGACTTCAACAATCCCAGGCAAAGCAACAACAGTTACTTGCCTACCGTGAAAGGAAGAATACGCTTCTTTTTCAATCACTGAATCGTGTTCGACAGATGAGTGTTGTCAGTAGTGAACACAGGCACCAGATAAAGTTTCTGTAATGACCTCCGGAACCTTTTTTTTCTACAGCATCTCTTCACAAGGATCCTGTGAAAATGCAGGCTTTGACTTTGGGTGTACAGTCATTCTTCTGAAAGGGACAGTTTGACAAGTGTCCGAACGGAATTGGGAACTGGGTTTTATATTCCTGTCTCTTTTTGTGCCAATGGAGGACGTCAGTTTCCGTCCAGTTCTGGAGCTGACGTCCCTCAACCTATATGTGAGAAAGTGTGCATTCACGATGGTGACTGATGAGAATAATTCCTCTGATATTCCAGGGGGACTTTCTTATGACTCTGCCTACTTCCATCTGCCAGTTCACAAACAATCACAGAATTGTATCCAGTTTTCTGTGGAGGAAGGTCATTTTCATTTAAGGGTGCTGCCTTTCGGACTGTCATCTTCTCCATAGATTTTCCAAAGGTACTGGCACCTGTGGTGGCATATTTGCATTTAACTTGGGGTACAAGTTTTTTTGTATCTGGATGACTGGTTAATTGTACATTCTTCTCTTTCAGAGGTGGGGGAAGATGTGATCTTGGTGCATGGTGGTCTCCAGTCCCTGGGTTTTTTACTGAATGAAAACAAGTCACAACCCTGCCCCACCTGCAGAAAAAATTAATTGGAGCTCTCTCTTATATTGAAGTATCATGAGTTTTTCTGCCTGAGGATCAGATGTTATCTCTCTTGTATCATCTCTAGGCCCTTCTTAAGTCACAATATGCTCCTGCGCATCTTTGGCTGAGAGTTCAGGGTCTCATGTCAGCTTGTACAGTGGTGGTGCCCTGGGCTCTTCTCCATTTGAAGCTGCTAGTTCAGCATTTCTGGCTCATTGGGCTCCAGACTCTCTCAATTACAATGTCTTCATTCCAGTGTCATGCATGGTTGTTCAGACTCTCCAGTGGTGGCTATCTTCTATGAATGTCTTAAAAGGAGTTCCGTTTGTGGAGCTGTTACCGGTAATTCTGATGGCGGATGTGAGCAAATGGGGTTGGGGTGAAACCTTAGGGGAGAGAGTGGCTCAAGACAATAGGTGGGGGGGGCAGCACAAAATGTGTCCTATTGAAGGGAGCTTGGAGCTGTTGGCAGGGTTCTAATCAGGTTTGCTCCCAAGGTTCAGGGGCAGGTGGTTGGTTCTAATCAGGTTTGCTCCCAAGGTTCAGGGGCAGGTGGTTCTGTTGAGAACAGACAATCAAGTGGAGAAGTTGTACCTGAACAGGCAGGGGAGCAAAAAGTCTCCTTCTTCAGCACTGTTGGCCATGGAAATGTTGTCTTGGGCAAAGGTTCGCTTGTTCTCCATCAAGGTGATGTATACCTCAGGGGTGGTCAACCTGCAGGCAGACAGCCTCTGCATGAATATTCCTTCATCTGTAGATTTTCATCTCGGTGTTCGGGCTTTACAACTGAAGACGTTTCTCCAGGGGGATTCCTTTTCTAAATCGTTTTACATCCTCAGCATCCGCAATGGTGCCTATATTTTATACAGAGAGGGCATGTCTAGAAGCATGGGGGGATAGATGCCCAGGCTGTCCCTTGGCCACAGCAACTCTTGTATGCCTTCCCTCCGATTACCCTCCTCCCGAAGGTGCTTCAGAGGATTCGGAGAGAGGGGTTCACAGTGTTGCTGGTGGCCCCTCTCTTGCCCAGGATACCTTGGTTTCTTTTGTTGAACCTCCTGGCAACAGAGGCTCCTATGCAGTTTCTCCAGTCACGCAGTCCTTTCCAGTTTCCAGATCCCTCTCTCTGGAAGGTCACCAAATTCAGGTTGATGGCCTTGAAATTGAGAGGGTTGGGTTGCAGCAGTTAGGATGCTCGATGGTAGTGGCATGTGACATTCAGCCAGTGAAGAAAAACTCCACTCTCAAAGTATATTCTAAACACTAGCATAAATTGTGTACAGTGTTGGGGGTCTATTTCACATTTTGGATTGTCTTCAGGATGGGTTCTCCAATGGGTTGGCTCTGTTACATTAGCTTCCCTGTGGGCTGCCGTTTGTTCATGTAGGGAATCTAGGGGTGTTTTTCAATGATTATTCCTTTAGCAATGAAACTTCTGAAGAGTTTGTGGTTGAAGAACTCAGTTACTTCATGTTCGGTAATCTCATTGGATTTGTCAAAGTTATGGGACAGTCAGAAAAAATCTCCTTTTGAGCAAGCAGTCTTGGCCTAGTTTTCAGCTAAAGTAGCGTTCCTCTTGGCCATCACCTTAGTTAGGAGGATAGGGGAATTGTCTTCCTTGATAATCATCTATCCTTTCCTGAATTTTTTTCCCGGACAGAGTTGTTTTACGGCCAGATCCCAGTTTCTGTCCCAAGGTTCAGTCAGTTTTTCATTATTCATAAGAAATCATCCTTCAGTTTTTTCAGTCTGTGGATGACATTCCATCTACGTTGGATGTACGCAAAGCTTTGTTGGTATTCTTGGAGCATATAAGGTCTTTTCATTCTTCTCAGTCACTATTTATGTCACATGGTGCAACATGTAAAGGGGAAAAAGCTTAAGGTACAACAGTAGATGGGTCAGGCAGACGATTGCCCAGGCCTATTATTTTATTATTGTTGTGTTACCAGAAGGTGCTGTAACTAGATATTCCAAAGCAGTGGTTTCACTTCAAGAGATATTTAGGACATCAACTTGAGCCAGCTCTCATACCTTTTTGTCTCATTAAAAATGGTATCTGTTCTCATGTGCTGTGGACAATTTCGGTAAAATGATTTTACAAACGGCAATGCATTAACTGGATTTTTCGGATACATATAATTGTGTCTAGTTTTTGTACTTTGGTACATCTTCACATGTGAATGTGACAAGGAGGTTGTCTGTGGGGGTAATGAACTAGTTACTTACAGGTGATCTTCATTACCCTTAGGAAGTTTTCCTCATCATGTTAGCGTGCCACCCTCTCTCCCTTCCGAGACACTAATCTATGTGTTTGGAAACTCCAGGAAGTAGAGGAGAGGTTTATTTAAAAAAAAAAAAAGCGTAGCGAAGCAGGTCTTTCAGGAGGCAAAACGGCCTCACATGACTGTGATGAAGAGTATTTCCTAAGGGTAATGAATATCACCGGTAAGTAATTCAGTACCTCTGAGGGAGCCGTGGGACAGTGAATCACATACAAGGACTTCACACCGACCTTTAAGAAGAATCAGTTGTCAGGAGACAATCAGATATACCTGAATGATTGTGGTGGTATACATTTATTCACATGACAAGCTCACACATGGTATTCAGATTTTCACTCTTGGTAATCTGTGCCTCCATTGGTTGTGACGTAATTTTAACAGTAGAAGCCACACCATGTTGTAGTAACAGGTCTTTGTTGGAAGTAGGTCACATTTTTCAATAGCGCTGGTACACTTGAAATATTCTGGAAAGCTTATCTGTATTCTTTAATAGCTACACAACTTTTCTGCATTGTTTTTAAGAACATGTGTAGCAGCGAATATATTTACAAAAATGGTTGTAGTGTTTCCATTATTAACTCCAATGGGTCAAACTCTTGTAGAAAATTTTATGGCAGAATATTTAAGTCAGAAGATAGTTTGACAATGACATTATGGTACTGCACCACACCAGAAAGTGGCAGGAACACAGATGTTCATATCCTTTACCCACTCATTTGTCAATGAGAGGAGCAAATAGCAAAGATGATACAGTGAAACTGCTACAAGTTGTTAATGTGAGTATAAAGACCTTTTGTGTTTTTAGGGGTCTGTGGATATTGTGAAGAAAAATCTGAATTCAAAAAACATTCTGATTTCTCTGTTGCTAATGCATCATCTTTTCTTCTAATAATTTGAAGGTGAGAAGTGCAAAGATATTCTGCTGTAACAAGCATGTGATTCATAGAATCACAGTATTTGCAACCACAAAATTGTGTTAGGTACATATTAAATACATTTTATGAGTTGATTTTTTTTTTCTGTTTTGCAAAATGGGTTTAGTGACCCATATTACATTGCAATTAGAAAAGGGCATGAAACGGGTTTCGCCTCCTAATTGAAATTCGAAATGACTTGCAACTGCAATTGTACCCACAAACCATTGATCAGTTACTGACAGCTCAAAGAAGATGGTAAGTGATCAGCAAAGGGGAACTTTTCCCTTTGGGTCCACAACCTGTACACCCAAAAGATTCATTAAGTGATATTTAGTCTTCTTGTTTAAAGGAGCACTAGTTCCTTGGAGGATTTTTTTTTTAAGTTTCCATTTTGAAATACAAATACAGGGATGGTGATCTGCTGTTCCATGCAAGCCACCATTCTTGTATTTGCAGCCAATCACAGGGGCTCGCAAATGGTGACATGAACAATTTACATTATTACTCAGGCAGGTCGTTCTGTGTCTAGCTGCGACTGGAGATTTTGCTGTGTGACCTATTAATGCATTGGTTGCATTTAAAAATGGGAGAACAGTCACAAAAAGGTGGTGCTCAATTTGCAACCAATTTCTGAGAGATGTCTCCCAGTACATCTGGCTCTTGTTTCTTTGACTGATGCTGAAATTTATTCGGTGAAATGCTAAAAGGCAACATTGTGATAAAACATCAGCTTGAGTGAAGACAAAGTTCGTACTCTAAAATTCTGATGCACTTTGGAGGTGTTTTTATGTTATATATGAAGACTGAAAACACTTTGCGATCAGTGAAATAAATGTCATGTTTAGTATTTCATTAACAAATCACATCACAATTAAGATAGCTTCTATTAGTGGAACACTTATTTGCTTCATGTAAGTAAGAAAAAAGTAGAATTATGGTGTCTTCAAACAGTCAATGTAAAACCAGTGTAGGTGGTAAGTGTGAAATGTTCAGGAATAGCAATTGACGTCTATACTGTCTTAATTATCCTGTGGACTATTTCATTATGACGAGAAGAGTAATTAGCGTAAGCATCCCTGTTACAAAAAAAGGCTGTTTGCTATTCATGCGTCAGTAACTTTTGCAACCCTGAATTAAATTACACTTTCCAGAAATTGGTTAACAAAAAAGGAAAGGAAGAGAAGCCTAGCGGGGACCGAAAGGCCACCGTCTTCAAGTAAGTCTTATTACCTCAGGCAAAGTAAAAATATCAGTCGAAACAGGAGAAACACATCTTCCCACTAAGGTTACAATGAAACCCACTTTTAAAGGCTTTGGCCTGTCAGTCCAGTCATACTGATAAGCTTGAGAAGTTACGCATCTGTGTGGTCAGGTCTTTGTAATCTATGGGCCGCAGTTTCATATCAAGGTGGGTGAACTGTTCATCCTTCAGCAGATATAATGACTATCGAGTTTGATGAGAATGACGTGCATTCACAAGCATGTACTTTATAAATCACGTTTTTGCAGAAGGCTGCAAGGGCTGTTTTCCAAATTTTTGATAGAAACGAAAAAAAAATGGACAGCATAGTAAGACGAATGCTGCAAACGTCGAATCAATTGGCTTATTCAGTATGGCAACATCTGACACTGTCCATGTTTTCTTGTTTGCTAAAACATGATGTCAATTTAAATGAAAGGGCAATTTTTAAATTGAATAGGAGGGAGCGCGATCCTAAATAAAACATAAAAAAACATTTGTGGCCATGCATAGTTTACTTAACTCGTGTACGTGTCATACATCAAGATAAAAAATGCATTCAGAAACATATACGCACAATAGGTGTCTGACATAAGTATGTTTAATAGTCTGTGATGTGAGAGGAATATTGCGCACATAATAACATACTACCAAGGTTATAAAGTTGACATGGACAGCAAATGGGCTTAAAAAAAATGGGAATATGTTATCAAAACTGGGTTTGGCAAGGAGAAAATGAAGGACGGGAGCATGAAAGGTAATGCAAATCGACCACCACATACAGAAAGGTGTATGTCAGGCCCAATTCACAAATGTGACACTAAATAATAATGTTGTGCCTCAAGCTCACCGAGTACCTCATAACAGCGTTATTGGTTTATGGATCTGCATAACTTTTTCCCTATAAATACCTAAACATTTGTAAGGAATATCTTCTGCCAAAAATGTGTTTGGGAAAACATTTATTATTTCAGGGAGCCATTTACTTTCCTTCTGGAATCTTCCATGTTGCCTTCTCTGTCCCACAATTCTCAAGGGAGAAGCGGAGCTGGACAATATCATCTTTCCCAATCCAAGTGTTTGGGTATAGTGGATTCTAATGGCTGCTTCCCGATACATGATGTCTCGCGTCTACTTCCTGTTCTGTCACTTTCAGTTTTCTGGAATGTCCTATGTTTCATGGTTCTTCAAGTGGAGGTGGAGCTGGCCTGTATCATTATTTCCAGTCTATGATGTTTGGTTGAAGGGATCCCTATAGCTGATTCCTAATCTATTTTAATTCCTGTAATCTCACTTCCTTTAGTATAAAGGGCTGCTGAAGTCAGGGGCTGGTGTGACGCACTGTTGTGTATTTTTTGTCGCTTTCTTTGCCCCTTCCTCTAGGTTTTGTCCCAATGCTTTTTTCTTCGGATTGTTCTCGGATTCTAGAATCTTATGCAAGTGTATCATGCACGTCTCCTGACCCTGAATTCTTCTCTCTTCCGTCCTGGGTACTTTAGAATCCTCTTCTACCATTAACTGCCCAAGTTTTTTCCCCCTTTATGCCCAACCTTTCTTGCAGGCACCAGCTAATAATGCATTATTGCTTTGCAAAGATGAAATTGTGGATAAAGGAAGGAATTATACTATTGTTAGGCAGCTTTGAAGTCAACACTGAAGCCTCAGTCCAGTCCGGCATCTAATAATTGATGAAGTAGTACAATGGACCATTTAGGCTGAAGTTGCATTGATTAAACCTTGGAGTTAGTAGTACACCACACATTCGCCATTCATTGGAACTCCATAGTAATCGCATGTTAACCAAAGGAGATTGGACTTTACACTACTAGGATAAAGGATAAAGGGACAATAGCCGACCCTTCAGGAGTCTGCGGCATAGACAAGGAAATTTTGCTGACTGGCCACTATTGCGTTTTCCAGCAGCATTTTTGGATTTGTGTATATTTCTCTGTGGGGGAAACACTGACGCACTTTAGGCGCTGATATTTTCCCTGGGGTGATTATTCCCTGTTTTTATTTTTTTGCATCTGTCCAATGCATTTGCTCCTTATTCCCTCCCTTTATATGGGCCTTTTTCCACTTGTATTTTCTGCTTTATTTATTTACATATTGAAGTCCAGTTGACAAAATACCCCATATCACATTTTTGCTTCACTAATTTTGATGCTGTTTATTAGTTTTTCATAGCTTTGTTGGGGATTTTAACCATGAGTCACACCAGTAGAAGATATGTAAATGGTTTCCAATCTATCTTTAAGCTTGAGTAAATACAGTATACAAATATAGTAGGTGGTAGTAGTAGTAGTAGTAGGTACTTATAGGTATATTTAGGACCTAGTTTCCATAGGAAGAGAGGTTTTTCATTTGCCAATAACTTTGCCATCATTTGATGAATCCTCATGAAATTTCCAAACTAGTAGGAGGCTCACTTCAGCTGCTGTCTTATAAGTTTTGTGGTGCTCCATCAAATGGAGGCTTAGAAAAAGGGGAGGTCCTAAAACATGTTTTCCCCATTGTATTTTCCTTTGGAACTTTAAAAACGGCTAAAGCCTAAACTGCTGAACGGAATTACACCAAATTTGGCAGAAAGGTAGATATTGCTCAAGCGAAGTACCTTTTTGTGATTTGGTGTAAATCCGTTCAGTAGTTTTAGAGACATTAACCCAAATCCAAATTTGTATTTATAGGGACGCGAATACTCCGTGAACACTTTCGATCTCGTCCTGAGGTCTGATTGGCTGCCAACCCTTCAAACCGGGATGTGTTGGCAGCCTTCTTGGGACTTAGTTTGAGCTGAGTCCTACAACATTTTTTTTTTTCAAATTTCAGCTGGAGCAGCGTAGGATCAGCGACCCTCATTGAAAATGTTTTTTTTAAAAGAGCCGTATCCTGAGCTTTTGAAATCTTTAGCCCTCAGGTGGCCCAAGTGCCCAACCTTTGGAGGTAGCTGTTTACTTCTGCTTGGTGGAAACTCACAGCTCCCACCAAGCAAAAGGAAACACACCTCTGATTTCTGTAAGTGGGAGCTGTCAAACAGCTCTGGCTTGCAAAAAGTGGAATTTTCATCTGTTTCTCTGCATGCAAGTATGTGTGCAGGGAAAAAGATGAAAACATTGCTATGCCGACACTAGCAGGAGGTGTAGAGCCAGCATGGACCTTGGGGGTCTTGAGGCTCTCCACACGGTCTGCAAAACATGTCATTGGGTCCCCTAGGGGCATCTAGAATAAAGGTCTGGGCCTCGGGGGATGGGGTCCCTGAAAGCGAAATCAGCCTATGGAAGCGGGACACACAGTGCCCACCCACAGTGAAATGGTCAGGACCCAGAGGATGGGGTTCCCAGAACCAGAATCGTTCCTGGGAGCTCACCTCCCTTAGTAAAAATAAACTTGTTGGGGGAAGAAGTTCACTTAACTAGTGAGGGTGCTTGGGGTCAATGACCCCTCCAGTTACCTCTAGTAACTCCCACACAGCAAGACTGCAGAGAGATCAGCCGAGGCCTGCCCCCTACTTGCTGGGGGATGAAGTCCCCTTGTATGTGGAGAATCCTTGGGGGGCCAAGACACCTCCTATTAGCCCAGTAGGACTGCTGAGAGGTCATCGGAGGCCCCTCCTCCTTTCTCCACCACTGTGCAAACACACCTCCTGACGCAGAATTGGTTGAGGAATGAAGTTCCTTTGGCTGCTGGGGGTCCTTGGGGGCCAACATTCCCTCCTGTTTCCTCCAGTAAGTCCCACACAGCGGGATGGCTGGCAGATCATTGGAGGCCACACCCTTTTTGTCCACCACTCTGCAAACGTGCCTCCTGGTGCACTACTCGTTGGGGTATAAAGCCTCTTTGGATGCTGATCATTCTTAGGGGCAAAGAAGCCCTCCTGTTACCAGCAGTAAGTCCAATACAGTGAGATTGCTGAGAGCTGGTCAGAGGCCACATACCCTTTCTCCACCACTCTGCAAATGTGCCTAGTAGTTACAAAACCATAGAAATTCACTTAAAAAAACAAAGGTTACAGGGACATTCTAGTTAGAAAATAGATTTTAGAAAACCGTAGAAATCCACTGAAAAAACAGAGAATACAGTGACGTTATAGCTAGGAAATAGAAGAAAATAGAATAATAAAAAGTCAATAAATTCATTGAAAAAAACAAAAGTTACAGGGAATTTATAGGTAGGATCTGCTTTAACTCATATAAAACCATTGAAATTCAGCAGTTATAGTTACCTGAGCTAACTATTGCTTACACCCCGACAAATAACTGCTTAGGACCTCACATATTACATCACTCATGACATGGTCAATGACATCACTGATGACATCACTAATGATATGGCAAATGACATCACTGATGACATTACTGATGATATCATTCACAGAACCACTCACACACCTACTCACAGCACCCATACAACCTCTCGTATTCTCACTCATACTCACACTCCCACAAAACCACTTACATGCTCATTCACAGACTCAGCCAAGTACTTACACATCTACTCACTTCTCTATAGAGCCCACTCACTCATTCATACTGCCACTCACACAATCATTCACTCAGCCATACAGCTACCATTGTAACCAGTCACTCACCCACACAGCCACACACACAGACTTATTAACTTATTCAGCTACTCACACACCACTCACACACTCATACACCCTCTAAAAAGAGCTACTCACTCACCCATGCAACCACTCACACACTCACTCAAACACCCACACAACCACTTCCATTTCCATTCATACATCCATACAAGCACTCCCATATCTACTCACTCACCCATACAGTCATTCACACAGATATCCAATCTCCAATACAGTCACTCACACGCTAACTCACTTAACCAAACACTCACTCAAACAGCTACTCACTCACCCATATAGTCACTTACACACCAGTCACTCACTCATTCAGCCATTCAGAGGCCTACTCACTCACCCATATATAGTCAGTGAAACACCCCTTCACCAACATAGCCACACACATACCTACTCACTCACCCACACAGCTATTCACATACCTACTTAGACACCCATATAGCCACTCACATACCCATATAGCCACTCAGATACCCACTTACACATCCATAAAACCACTGACACAACCACTCACACAACAACAGACCTAGTCAGAAATCCACTAATTTGCCCATACAGTCAATCATGTATGCACTCCCAAACCTATATAGCCAATCACATACCCTTTCACACACTGATACAGAGTCACACACCCACTTGTATCACACATGTTAGAGATAGTATCACTCATTTTCTGTACAACTAGTGTACTAATCTAATGTTTGTAGTTGGTTAGTTTATATATTTATAACACATAAACAATTAAAACTCATTCACTCACTTGATGTCATCAGTGATGTCATCAGTGATATCATTTGAGATGTCATTTGAGATGTCATCAGTGATGTCACTGACCATGTCATGATTGGTGTAACATGTGAGGTCATAAGCATTGCATTGCTATAACTGCTGAATTTCAATGGTTTTGTGTGGAAACTGCGCCTAACTATAACGCCACTGAACCTTTTTTTAATGGGAAATATATACATATATATATATATATATTCTATATTATAGTAGTCTCAGATTTCACTCATATAAAATCATAGAAATTCAGTAGTTATAGTTACCTGAGCTAACTATAACTTATGCTCCCGCAATGTACTGCTTATGAGCTTACTCGTGATATAGTCAGTGACATCCCTGATGCCATCATCCAGTGTGATTGTGAGAATTTTCTAAAAGATTCTGAGTGTTAAAGATATACAGTACAATACTACAAATGTTAAATTAGTAAACTGTGTGCACTACTAACAAGTGATACTATTTGTAACACATATTATTTGAGTGGCTGCGTGACTGTTTGTATCCAGGTGTGAGTAGATGTCTGAGTAGCTCTATGCATGTGTGAGCGGTTGTATGGGTGAGAAGGTAGCTGTATTGGTGAGTGAGTCGGTGTGTGAGTGGCTGTGTGTCTGAGTAAGTATCTGTGTGCATGTGGTAGTGTGGGTGAGTGAGTGGGTGTGTCACTCATATATGGGTGGGTGAGTGGGTATGGGAGAGGCTATATAGCTGAGTATTGGGATGTGTGAATGGTTGTATGAGTGATTGAATGGGTGCATAAGTGTCGTATGGGTATGTGAGTGTGTAAATGACTGCATGGGCAAGTGAGTATATGTGTTAGTGACTGTTATAGGTGAGTGAGTAATTTTTTTTTATTTTTTTTTATTTATTATTTGAGCAGAGCTTAGGATACATAGGTTCATGATTACATAAAGTAAAGTAAAGAATCCAGTAATATATAATCAATTTGATAGCTTTCATTTTCAACAATAAAACTTAAAATATAAGAAAGATTAATATCCGATGGCAACATATCATCATTGTCCAGTATTGATCTGATGCAAATCACTTAAGATAAAATACAATAATCAATACGGTTACAAGTATAAATACATTTAGATAAAAATGCAGCAATATAAAGTGCAAGATATTTCTAGAATACAATACAAATCAGCTAGAACATTGATATGAAAATTAAGCACTGTAGTCCTTCTCTAAATTTTTCCAAAGTAAAATAAGCAATAAGCTTACAGATGTTCCTAAAATACGAAAAAAATGTAACTATATAAAGTGCAAATGCTACTAAAGTGCAATACAGTATAACTAGGACATTAGTATAGTAAATAAGTAACACAGTCCCTCCTCAAACTTTTCTTCAATGCAATAATCAGTGGACTTACAAATGTTCATAAAGTGCGACAATATAAAGTGCTAGTGCTTCTAAAGTACAATATAAGACAGCTACCGCATCGATATAAAAAGTGAATGCTACAATCCCGCCTTTGATTTTTCTAAATCAATAAAAAACTTCCAATTCTTTTCAAATTTCCTAGATGCCCCTACCCGTCTGGCATAAGCTTTTTCAAATTCCCGGGTCCTTTTCATTTTGTTAAACCATTTCAAATACGAAGGGACTTCACTAGATTTCCAATTCTGGAGAATTAATGAGCGAGCTATAGTACAAGAAATAAATAGAAAAGTTTTCTCTGCCGCTGATAAGATTGTTCTATCTCGACAGATTCCGAATAATGCGGCCCCTGCCTCGAATAGAGCAAGCTTACCAATTGAAGACTCAATATCAGCAAAAATTTCCTCCCAAAAGGGTCTCAGCCGGGGGCCCCCCAAAAAAATATGGAGCCACCCACCTTCCCCATCTGCCTGGCAACGAAAACACTTATTCTCAGCTCCTGGAAATCTTTTTTCTAGAGCAGCCGGAGTTAAATAGGAGAGCCATCGCAAAAGGAAGGCCATCCTTTTTAACCCCTTCAGTGCCCATGACGAGCTGGACTCGTCATGGGCCGCGGTGGCGCTGTGCCCATGACGAGTCCAGCTCGTCATAGACCCCGCCCGCTAATGCAACGGCCGGCACTGGGCGGGAAAAGGGGGGGGCACTGAAGGGGTTAAAGTCCGCCGCAAGCAAAGATTTATTTCCTAGATGACATATCGTCTCCCAGTCCTTGGGGGAAAGGGTACACCCGGTCTCACGATCTATTTTAGCCAAATGACTCACCAACACGGACACTTGGCCCTGTTTATGTATTAGCCGGTACCAATTCCCCAACCCGCTCACTCTGGCGCCATATAAAGCTACCATCAGTTGATCAGGGGTGTCCAAGACACCATTCATTTTTTTTTTTAAAAGTGGATGATTTGTAAATATTCAAAAAAATGGGGTTTTCGACGGCTTTCTGCCCGGGCCATTACCTCTTGCCAAGATATCACCCGATTTTGAATTATAAAATGTCTTAACTCGAGTAATCCACAACTTTCCCAATTTCTAATATGTCGAGGTCGAAGTTGGAGACCACAACTGGCAATTTCTCTCAATTTTAAGTATTGGAAACCCGAAGAACCCACCTTTTTGAAAAATGACTGGAGTCTATAAGCCGCATCTTTCAAAGTCTTATACCTGTTTTTTTTGGGAAGCTTAGAAGTTTTTAAAATACTGGAATTTGCGAGTCACTTTCTTGAATCATTTTATCTAAAAAAAAGCTATCTTTAATACATTTAGATCCCATGAGTCCCGAAATTAAATCTATGAAGGCTGCCTCATAATACGTTCTTAAATGAGGCAAAGCTAAGCTCCCTTGTGCAGTAGATAGTTGAACCGCTGTCATTTTAACCCTTGGTACTTTCTTTTCCCAGACAAATTTTATAAATAAACGTTTTAGTTCTTTAAAAAAGGACATATTGATCCTAAATGGAACATTAGTAAAAAGAAATATGAGTAGCGGGAGTATAGACAATTTAATTAACGAAACTCTTTCTACTATTGATAAGGGAAATAAAAGCCATTGTTCCAAGAGTTTCTTAAATTTCTCCTTCATCCTTAAATAGTTCAATCTAAATAGCTGATGATATTGGTTAGAGACATATATCCCAAGATATCTAATTGGGTCCGATTTAATTGCTTGCCTCCTCAAGCAAGATGGTAAAGAGCTTAAGTCTGCATTGAGGGCAAGAACTTCCGTTTTATTAGCGTTTATTTTATAGCCACCAATTAACCCAAATCTTTTAAATTCCCTTAAAACCAATTTGAGATTGTCTTTATTTGGGGTCAAGTATAAGATGACATCGTCTGCAAAGAATTTCAGTTTAGACATGCCAGAAATTGGAGCTTTAATCGCCATATTACTACGTATTTTTATTGCAAGTGGCTCAATAAAAAAAGTAAAAAGCAGAGGCGAAATCGGGCAGCCCTGTGTAGTCCCGCGATTTATTTTTATAGTCCCAGCTTGTTTTAAATTAGTGACTACCTGGTCCGTGGCTCCCTGGTATATATTGCGAAGCATATTGACCACCAGAGCCGGAAAACCAAATTGCTCAAGAATGAAAAACAAGGTTCTCCAGTTCACGAGGTCAAACGCTTTCTCTGCATCGACCATAACAATGCAGGCCGGGGTTGAATTCATATTAAAGAAATCCAAAGCCTGTATTAGAAATTGGGTATTCGCCCTCATTAGTCTACCTGCTATAAACCCGGTCTGATCACTACCAATAGTCTCTTGAGCTGCAGATAAAAAACGCTCAGCCCAGACTTTCATGAGTATCTTATAATCTGAATTCAGAAGACTAATAGGCCTATATGAATTAACATCCGCCGGGTTTTTATCTTTTTTAACAAAAGATACAATGATTGATTCCTTAAAGCTTGTTGGAACCAGGCCACCTCCTTTTATGTAGTTAAATAACTTTTTCAAAGGAGTGATCAACTCTCCTAAGAAAACCTTATAGAATTCAATAGGGAATCCGTCCTGTCCACATGCTTTAGCCCCCGCTGTTGCTTTAATGGCTGCCGAAATCTCATCTAATTCCACATATGATCCAACTAAACCCTTCCTATTTTCTGACAATTTAGGAATATCCATGTTTAAAAAATACTCCTGGATCTTCTCCTCCTCTACCAAATATTCAGTAGAGTAGAGTCGGCGGAGGTGTTCCAGGAATATCTGGGGAATCTCACTACTATTGACTACATCCAGACCTGTCAAGGGATCGGACATTTTTTATATAATGGCAGCTTCTTGTTTTTTTCTGGTTGAGTTGGCCAGGAATTTACCTATTAACTGGCTTTCCTCATACACCCTTTGTTGGAACATTTGTGAGCTACAGATATCCTCCAAAGTAAAATAAATCCCTCAGTGCTGTTCTTGTTGGTTCTAGATGGTTAGGGAACAATTGAAGTTGAAGAGCGTATTCTTTTCCACCTTTAGTTGTAATTCAGCTATTTTTATCCTCCGGGTTTTAGCTTGGGCGGCTGTAAAAGCAATTATTTGACCGCGAGCAGCTGCCTTAAACCCACCCCAGACTGCAAAGGGCTCTGCTGTGTTCTCATTGAGATCAAAGTATTCAATTAAACACTTCCTGAATTCCTTGACCCAGTCCTGATCCTGTATAATGAGACGGTCCAGCTGCAACCTAGGCCGCTCGCTACGTTCAGTCCAAAGTACCATTTCCAAGCCAACATACGCGTGATCTGAAAAAGGATTACACCCGATATCTGCCTTAAGAATTTGAAGAGATCTAGACATAAGAAAAAAATCAATCCGCGATGCTGTTCGAAAACGGTGCGAATAACAAGTGAAATATTCTTTATCAAGATTCATTTCCCGCATGGATCTATCAATTGATACTCTGTTTTAACGGCTTCTATTATCTTTTTAGTGTTAGGTTTCAATTGTTTTTTATTTTTATTGGAGGTGTCTTTTCTCAGGTCCTGTATAAAGTTGAAATCCCCACCAAAGGAGCCCCAAACATAAGCTCTTTTATCTTGACCAATGCTGAGGTATCATCAGAGGCAGGACCGTAGTAATTTATAAAATTTAGAATTTTTCCTTGCAGCCTTACTATTTCCCAAATCCATCTGCCATATTTGTCCCTATGTACTTGTAAACATTTCCAAGGAAGCTGTTTGGAAAAATAAATAGCGACTCCTTTTATAGCAGAACCTGCAGATGCAAAAAAAGCATTAGAGAAAACCCTGGGAACAAATAGTTTAGGAGAATTAGATTTTAGATGTGTCTCCTGAAAAAATAAAACTTGAGGGTTAAAAGATGTCAACCATTTTATCAGTGCACCATACTTCTTTTTGTTCAAGATTCCGTTTACATTCACAGATATGATCTTACATTTACTGGTTTCCATTAATATATTTTTCTACCGACATTTTCAATAGTACATTCTCAGTATCTTCTGCTCTTGCTCTTTTTTCTTTTTTCCCCCTGCAGTGAACCCTATATCCCCCCCACCCTGCCACCCTGAAGAAAAAAAAACCGATCCCCATCCCAAAATGTGGAGAAACCCCTTCCAACCACGCTACCCACATTTCGCCCCACCCAATTACCCTCATGGGTGTCATGAAATTACACCCTAGGTGATCCCCGCCGACCCATGAGCCTCCCCCACAAAAACATTTCAAAGTAATCAAGAAGAGAAATTTCCTTTTTTTTTTCCCTTCTTCCCCTCCCTCCCTCTTTCTTTCTTTTTTTTCCCTTTAAATATACTACCTGACTTCCCATGTCAGAAAAAGAGTATAAGAGAGACCCCTCTATAATTTCCGTAAATATTAATCTTAATACGAACTAATAACAAAGTATTCTTCATTTCGATTAATAATGATAATTATATTTTCCCTATCCAACCAACTTATATCTTTTGGGGAAAGGGAACCCTAAATATTATCATTAGTTCTAGTAACTCTCCATACATTTCTATATTCAACCGCCAGACCCTGCTGAAATTTCTTTTAACAGAGCCTGAGCCTCTTCAAGGTCTGAAAACATAAAGAACTTTCCCTTGACTAAAACTTTGAGTTTTGACTGCTGTGCGATTGAAGCTTGCGCGCCATGGGCTTTAAACAAGTGTAACATTTTTACAAATTCTTTTCTCCTGCGTGCAGCAACAGCAGTCATGTCGGAGAATATGCCACACTTATTAGTTTCATTTACGGAGAACTGTCTCTGCTGGATAGCTTTTGATAAAATCCTCTCCTTTATTCGGAAATCCACAAAGTTCAGCAGGATGGTTCTTGGTATCGTAGAATTTGGAAAGATTTCAAAGTAATCAAGAAGAGAAATTTCCTTTTTTTTTCCCTTCTTCCCCTCCCTCTTTCTTTCTTTTTTTTCCCTTTAAATATACTACCTGACCTCCCATGTCAGAAAAAGAGTATAAGAGAGACCCCTCTATAATTTCCGTAAATATTAATCTTAATACGAACTAATAACAAAGTATTCTTCATTTCGATTAATAATGATAATTATATTTTCCCTATCCAACCAACTTATATCTTTTGGGGAAAGGGAACCCTAAATATTATCATTAGTTCTAGTAACTCTCCATACATTTCTATATTCAACCGCCAGACCCTGCTGAAATTTCTTTTAACAGAGCCTGAGCCTCTTCAAGGTCTGAAAACATAAAGAACTTTCCCTTGACTAAAACTTTGAGTTTTGACTGCTGTGCGATTGAAGCTTGCGCGCCATGGGCTTTAAACAAGTGTAACATTTTTACAAATTCTTTTCTCCTGCGTGCAGCAACAGCAGTCATGTCGGAGAATATGCCACACTTATTAGTTTCATTTACGGAGAACTGTCTCTGCTGGATAGCTTTTGATAAAATCCTCTCCTTTATTCGGAAATCCACAAAGTTCAGCAGGATGGTTCTAGGTATCGTAGAATTTGGAAAGGGTTGCGCTGGGACTCGGTGGGCTCTTGTGGTCGTGAGGTCGCCTTCAAACTCGGGAAGGACATGCCGTTTAATGAATGGATTTTCCCATAGGATAGGTTGGGAGCCTTCAATCCCTTCTGGAACTCCAACAATCCGGTGGTTAGACCTCCGTGAGTGATTTTCGAGCTCTTCCAGTTTATTCTCGAGGTAGTTCTTCCTTTTGGCTACTTCCTTTACCTGTCCCATGGCCAGGGTCATCTGATCCTACAATACCAATATTTTAGCTTCTGCTTCCTGCAACCTGGCAGGAAATCCCAACATCGCTTCTTCGATTTTCCCCAGTCTCAGATGCAGAGCAGCGATTTCCATGTGTTGTGTTTTTTTCATTTCGCTGACCTCTTCCAAGATTAAATTTAGCATTTCTTTGATATCTAACTGAAACCCCCCCCAGTCTCTACATCCAAACCATGATTACTCAGTCGATCCTCAGCTCTATTGCTTGTATCCTCCGTCCTTACATCAAGCAGAGCTGGCTCAGCTTCTGGTGGCAATTGCCCCTGAGATCTCAACTGAGATTGAAGTTGAAATTGAAGTTGAGGTTGGAATTGAGCCTGGGAGGAACTTAACCTTGGCATGGTTTTTCCGGTTAAATTCATGGGGTTTGAAGATGTTGGAGATGTTGAGAGTACTGTCAATGTTTGTACTGGAATTAAACATTGCTGTGGATGCCAGACTCCCATAAGATCCAATTCCAAATTTCGTTGAGTTATAGTTACGCTCTGATCCTTGGGAGTCAGCTCTTCTTGTGGTCCTATCAAAACCAGTCCTGACTCCGACAGCAGAGCACCTGATGGTTTGAGGGCTGAAGTCGCAGTTGGTGAGGGGGATTGTGACATTTGTAGAGTGGATTTCTTTATAAACAATGGAAAATCCCTCACTCCTTTTGCACTATTTCTTAAGCCCTCCTGCGTCGGGCTGTCTTGTAGAGACATACCGACAGCAGTCTCAGTCTGCTCCGGTATATCACGTACCTGTTCAGACATTGATTCGGGCAACCCTACACTTTGTGGGGAGACGGTAAAGGAAGGCTCATCTTCAGAGGTCTCGGGGGTGCTGTTAAGATCGGGGGGACCAGATTTGTTTCCCTTTTCTTTCTCCTTATTAATCGGAAGCGCAGCTTTTTTTGCCCGAGCCTGACGTGTTTTAGTTTTAAGGCAGGCTGCTGCCACAACATCTACATTACTGGATTTGTTTACCATACCTGCGTCTTTCTGGGGTTTGCCCATTGTTGCTCTTTCCTCTTTTTTCCCTCTCCCTCTACCCCTCTTAGCCAGACATAATGGAAGTCCTGATAGAAACCCCTCCTCACTTCCTTTTCTTTCCTTTCCAAAAAAACAACCAGCAAAGTCACTTTAGCGCTTAGAAGCCGGGCTCGTAATGATCTTCCTACACATGGAGGACACACACCCCCTCCTCGCCTCAATGCGCCTTAATGAGCCCTCGCCATCTATTCCTCTTCTGATGTTGGAGAGAAATCCTTTTCCTCATTTGATAATTACTCTAGAAATCTTCGGCTCCATCAAAGGTGTTTTCCCGCAAAAAAGGCTCCACAAAGCATTCTATTTAGGTTTATTTGTTCCCCCAAAATATTCAAAAGCCATCCCTACAGATGCCCCCCGGTAACTAATATGTTCCTTCTGTTTCACCAACGGCCTCACAACCCGAAGCGCAAGGCAATTAGTAGCAGTCCTCCTCAGTCCATTACTGCAGCCAAGCAAATCAGGCCACAAGCGGGGAAAATCACAAGAGTCAGGAACGAGGCAGCTGCCAGACAAGAAAAAAAAAAAAAAATTGGAAGCTAATGTCCACCTCACCTCCTCCACGCCACCACCTGGATGGCAAAATACATCATTCTCTGCTCCGGAGGGCTTCCCTAAGCTTCATGCGGCGTCAGCACTCCAAAGCTACAAAGCGGACACACCTCGCTGTCTGACTCCGAAATCGGCTTCTACTTCCAATATCGTCGGACCTCGGGCGGCATAGAGAAGTGCTCTAAAAAATAAAACATATCCGCAGCCATGGCGCTCTGCTTTGCCTTATCGCGTATCCCAGACCGCAGCCTTCACACAGACGCCGGCCAGGTACGAGCCACCATTACCGGGGGAGGGGCCGCGGGTCACCTATGGCTATCCGGAGGCGTGGTTCTCCGTAGCCATCCCCCGCTAAACCTGTGAGTGAGTAATTGTGCTAGTATATGTATGAGTAAGTGAGTGGGTGTATGAGTAACTGTATGGGTGAGTGAGTAGCTTTGTGAATGAATGTATGGTTGAGTGAGTAGGTGTGTGAATAGCTGTATATGTGATTGATGCACTATGTGATTGGCTGTATGGATGAGTGAGTATGTGAATGACTGGTTGTTTGGGTGAGTTAGTGAGTGTGTAAGTGGTTGTATGAGTGGGAGAATGTATGAGTGGCTCTATGGATCAGTGAGTGGATGTGTGAGTACCTGTATGGGTCTGTGAATGGGTATGTGAGTGGTTGTATAGAAATGGGAGAAGGAGTAGGTATATGAGGAATTTAATGGGCATGTGAATGGGTGTGTGAGTGGTTCTGTGGATGATGTCATCAATGATGTGATTTGAGATGTCATCAGTGATGTCATCCATGATGTCATTAGTGATGTCACTGACCATGTCAAGAGGCATGTAATATGTGAGGTCATAAACAGTGCATTGCAGGTGTAAGGTATAGTTAGCTCAGGTAACTATAGCTGCTGAATTTCTTTCAAGTGAAATCTGAGACTAACTATAATGTCCCTATAACCTATGTTTTGTTCAGTGAATTTCTATGTTTTTCTTTTAAATTCCATGCCCTAACTATAATAAAAGTCCTGTAACCTTGTGTTTTTTAAGTCAATTTCTAAGGTTTTGTACTTCTATTTCCTATTTTCAACATCCCTTTAATCTTTGGTTTTTACCGTGAGTTTCTATGTTTTTAAAATTGTATTTCCTAACTGTAACCTGTAAACTTTGAAAATGGATATGTGAGTTGCTGTTAAGGTTGGTTAGTGTGTGTTTGAGTGGCTGTATGGGTCTATGGGTGAGTGTGTAAGTGGCTGTATGGGTTTTTGAGTGGGTGTGTGAGCAGCTGCATGGGTTGTTGAGTGGGCGTGTGAGTGCCTGTGTGAGTCTATGAGCAGGTGTGTGAGTGTCTTTGTTAGTAGGTGACTGGCTCTGTAAGTATCAATATGGGTCTGTGAGTGGGTTTGTGAGTGGCTTTGTGGGTCCGTGAGTGGGTGTGTGAGTGCCTATGTGTGTCTGTGAATGGGTATATTAGTGGTGCCCTGGGTCTGTGAGTAAGTGTATGAGTGCCTGTGTAGGTCTGAGTGGGTGTATGAGTAGTGTGATGGGTCTATGAGTGCGTATGTGAGTGCCTGTGTGGGTCCATGAGTGGGTGTATGATTGGCTGTGTGGGTCTGTGAGTTGGTATGTGAGTGCCTGTGTGTGTCTTTGAGTGAGTGTGCAGTGTTGCAATTGGTCTTTTTAGTGGGTATATGAGTGCCTCTGTGGGTCTGTGAGTATGTGTCTGAGTGCCTGTGTAGGTCTGTGAGTGGGTGTGTGAGTGGCACTGTAGATTCTGGGTATTTGAATAGTTAGGGTATTTAAAATGGGAGTACCATGGGCTCTGCTGTCACCAGGAGATGACAAGAAAGAAACCACTTGTCACAGGATTTTAGATTGTTTTTCAGTGTAGAATACAAGAGGAAACATAGCCCACATTCACCAAGCCCAAGAAGTTATGAACATTTGAGCTTTAGTGAAATAGAGCTTCAACTGCGGCACCTGCTGTATTTATAAATGCTTCCCCATTTAGGTTTCATTTCTGTGAAATGCGCAACAGGGCCAGAATGGAGACTCAGTTTTCCCTGAAAAGTCCCCAGTTTTGCCGAAAACGTTTACCCAACTGTAGTACTTTCATCTAGTTAATTTGTAAGTGCTATCTTGTTAGGTAAATGTCTAGTACATATTCTGTACTGCAGCTGCGTAAAGAACCACAAGGTAATGTTTCCAGTGACCTTGTGTGCATGTAATTTCATCAGTGACATTGTTCCTCAAGTGTCTTCATCCATTAAATTGTGAGAACGTGAATTCTTCACAAGAGTGGACAACAAGAATGCAAAGAGGTGAATCTCCTATATTAAGTAAGTGCTTCTTTATTTGGTTGTAATGTCCTCTTATACCTCTACATCAATAACATATCACCAAAATCATCTGGGAATGTGCCTGGGGCCTTTTGTTAAACTTCTCATCAACATGGGAAAAAGTCATTAGCATACTACCAAAGAAAATGGAACCCACCTCCTTGGGCCTTCTTTGGCCCCATGGGCCCTATTACCGGGGCCAGGTGGCAGTTCAATGTAGGAGGCTCCCCAGCGACGACTCCCTGGGTGCCTTGGAGGCCACCCAGGCACACAGTGTGCATAATAAGGACCATGGGGGGAGCCTCAAGGCTCCCTGCTAGAGCCAGCATTGCTCCGGAAATGCAGCTCCCTGCATGTGAGAGCAATACTTTGATCTCTTTCCCTGTCCGTATGCCTGTGAGCAGGGAAATAGATGAAAACTCTGCTTCCAGCAAGAAGGAGCACTTTGGTTTTGCTTTGTCAGAGCTGTCACAGCTCCTGCCAAGCAAATGGGGGATGGCGTGACCAGGACCACATATGGCTCCAGGAGGGGGGCCACACAGCCCCCCCTTCTTTGATCTGCATGGGTTGGATTCAGGGAGGCAGTGGTCCCTGGAGTTGTATATGGCCTTGGAGGTAAACCACACAGCCCTTACCTTTTTAAAAAACATTTCATTGACCCCATGGAGGTGCTAGTCCCCAGGGCTGGGGATCCATATTCACCCCCTCTTTAATGTTTATTTTAGCCCCAGGGAGGTGGTCGTCTCCACCACCTATGGGGGGCCACACAGCCCCTGATACATTTTTTTTATTTTTAGCCTCAGGAATTTTGCTGTGAATGTGAAAAAAATGCTTTTTTGCCCTCCCGGGGTCTGCCAAGACTTGGGGGTAGGGTATTCATAACCTGCCCCTTTTCTTTTTTGTGTGTTTTCTTTGGACTCAGAGATGGCTGCCAACACTTCTTGGTTAAAGTGTTGGCAGCCAATGAGAACTCTGCAGGTTTCTGCACAAGCTTGTCATTATTCATGAAGGATCCACGCCTCTAGATATCCAAATTTGTTTTTTTTGTTAAATCTCTAAAACTACAGAATAGATTTTCACCAAATAACAAAAAGTGTGCTTTGTTGACCAAGCGCTACCTTTCTGCCAAATTTGGTGTAATTCCGTCCTGCACTTCCGGTTGTAGTTGTGTTCAAAATCCCTATGGAAACTAACATGGAAAACCCTTTTTTTTTTATAACCTGTTTTCTCAGACCCTGCTTCATGGATCACCCCGAAGATTTCCACATCTAGAATCACTGGAATACTTATTTTTAGAAGATTTGTCAAATGGCATTGAAAACATGTTCAAAAATTGTTTTTACTATGGCAACATGGTTCTTTCACTATCACAGAAAAAAACCAATGGTTAAAGTAACATTATAGTTAGGTGAATTTCTCATTGACAGCATTAATGTTTTGAACTAAAAAACACACAAATTCACCAGCTATTGTTAGCAGCACCGCGATAGAGTGAAGTGTGTTGCAAAAACACACATATCACCAGTAGGTAGTTATAGCTACTACCTACTTTCCATAGGAAAATGTTTTTTGACTTGCTTTTAACTTTGACACTATGTGATGAATCATCACAAAATGTTCCAAAAAAGTGCCCTCCTGTGTTTTATTGAGCATGGAAACTTTCTGGGTGATTCACAAGTTGGCAGTGGGTAAAAAGGGGGGGTCGCAAAAAGAGTGTTTCCCGTGTTAATTCCCATAGGCAATTTGAACACGGCAACAGCCTGAACAGCTGAATAGAATTTCACCAAGTTTGTAGGTTTTGGTTCAGAAAGGAACATTTTTGTTATTTGGTGTAAATCTGTTCAGTAGTTTTTGAGATATTTAAGGAAAAACAAATTTGTATATCTAGAGGTGCAATCCTCCGCAAATCCATTGCGGCGCTTTACGAATCCTCGTACCAACAGGAATGCAGTGATTGGTTGACTGCAATGTGAGTATAAGTTGCAGCTGACATTTATATAATGCAACAGGGTCCCTGGAGGCTGGAAATAAATGTTGAAATTTGTAGAAGGGGTCACGGTAGAGATCCCCTGATGCTATGGGTGGAATATAAAGGTGTCTAAGTGACCCCTCATGTGAACAAAATATGCAAAACCTTTATTTCCACATGTGGATATTCACAAATCCATCACAACCCTCAGCATAGCCCCTTGTGGTACTTTGGGGAGGATTTGTGAATTCTGTTGAAAAATTTAAAAATGTGTGCACACACACTCACTCAGACACTAATACAGTCACTCACAGGCCCACTCACACACCTTTATACCCAATTACTCATCTACTCAGACACTGAAGCACCTGCTCACACACTTATTCAGAGACTCACACACCCACTAACAGACCTACTCAGAGACTCATACACCCACTCAGGGACCTACTCAGAGACTCTTGTTTCAACTCACAGACTGCCTCAGAGGCTCATGCATTCAGTTACAGACCTAGTTATATACACTCATGTACTGACTCACAAACGACTCAGAGATTCACATACCCACTCACATACCCACTCATAGGCTCACATAATCACACACAGGCCCACTCACATACCCATACATCCAATCACAGACCCACTCAGACACATACAAACCCATTCACAGATTCATTCCTAAACACTTTTGCATCTACTCACATACCCATTCAAAGACTCAAGGATCCAATCACAAACCCACTCAGAGGCACACAGCCACTCACATAGCAATTCATACACTCACACTCATTCACGGACCCACTCAGAGACTCACGCACCCACTCACAGATCTACTCAAACATTTGCGAACCCACTCACAGACCCACTCAGACACTCAAGTTCCCACTCGCAGACCAACACAGACACTCACACAACCACTGAAAGGCCCACACAGATACTGATGTACCTACTTGCAGACCCACCCACTCTCTCACACCCACTCACAGATCCAGTCATAGACACACACACCTACTCACATGCCCACTGAGACACTCTTATACCCACCAACAAATCCATTGAGACAGAGATATACTGACTCACACAACCACTCAGACACTCACACACCCACTCATAGACCCTGTTAGACACTCATGGACTCTCAAATACCTACTTAGAGAGTTGCAGACATACTGTTTATGTTTATATATTTCTAAAGCGCTCAAATGCCGAGGCGTCTTGGCGCTAAAAGGTGCTGTAGCAGGGGAAAGGTGGAGTTTAACGGCCTATGTAGTTGCAAAGAGCCTGGTTTTTAAATATTTTCTAAAAATCTGAAGGTTGAATTGGAGCCTCATAGATTGGGGCAGCTTGTTCCAAAGTCTGGCTGTACAATATGTAATTGTGCGGCCACCCCAGCCTTCTCTTTTGATCTTTGGTACTCTGACCAAGCCTTGAGTGGCTGATCTTAGGTCGCGCAGAGGAGCATATGGTATGAAGAAACTTTCAAGACCTTCAGCTGCTCCACCATAGATTGCCTTAAGCACATATGTGAGTGCTTTAAAATCTATGCGTTGTTTTATAGGCAGCCAATGTAGGGAACGTATCCCGTCCGAAGTGGGTTGCCCTTTGTATAGGCCCAGAGTCAGCCTGGCAGCAGCGTTTTGCAGGGACTGTAGCTTCAGCAGTTGAAACTTATTTATCCCTAAGAAAAGGGCATTTGAGTAATCTAGCTTGAAAAGAAAAAGGGCCACCATTACCGTTTTTTGAAGTTCCTGGGGTATGTAGGGAAAAAATGTTCTTAATGTCTTCAGTAAAAAGAAACATGAAGACGTCAAGCTGTTGACTTGAGCAGCAAAATTAAGTTTGCTGTCAAAAAGGACCCCCAGGTTTCTAACCTTCTCTACATGGGACGGATATTCTCCCGCCTCTGCCGGCCACCATGATTGATTCCACAAAGGTAGGCCGGGTCCAAACTCCATCACCTCTGTTTAATCAGTCTTTATTTTTAAATAATTCGGACCCATCCAGGACACGATTTCCGAGACGCATGCATGGAATCTGCATGCAACAGATTCAGGCTGGTTGAAGGTAGATATGACAAGTTGAGAATCATCTGCGTACGATACTAACGTGAAATCATGTTTCCGGACGAGGTCGGCCAGAGGTGTAACATAGAGATTGAAAAGAGTAGGAGAAAGGGCCGACCCCTGTGGCACTCTGCAGGGGAGGTGGAAACTGTCAGATCTCATGCCCTCCCAGAACAGCCTGTGCTCTCTGTTTTCTAGGAACGAGGCTAATAGGGCCAAGGCGGTTCCTCCCACTCCCAGGTCCCTCAGTCGCTGCACCAGGACAGTGTGATTAACAGTGTCAAACACGGCCGATAGGTCTAGAAGTATCAAGACTGCCCTCCCGCCGCCATCCACTATCTTACGGATCTGTTCAGCAGTTTTTACAAGTACTGATTCCGTTGAATGTCGTGGCCGAAAGCCGTCTCACACAGTCTCACAACCATTCAGAGACCTACTCATATACTCACTCACCCTCTCAAAGACCCACTCAGATACTAATGCACCAATTCACAGATCCACTCACACACTCAACCTCTCACTAATCCACACATACCAATTTGCAAACCCACTCAGACTTTCTAACACACACTCACATATCTACTTGTAGACTCATACACCTACTCACAGACCCACTCACAAACTCATGCACCCACTTACAGAGTCGCTCAGATACACACTCACTCATATACCTGTTCAGACATGTATGCACCCACTCACATACCCACTCAGAAACTCATGTACCCAGTCAGCAACCCAATCACTCATGTACCCACTTGCCAAACAATTGAGAGACTCATGCACCCACTCACAGACCTACTCAGAGACTCATGTACCTACTCACATACATACACAGAGACTCACACACCCACTCACAGGCCCACTCAGATACTCATGCAACCAGTTGCATACACACTCAGGCATTTATGAAGCCACTCACAGATCTACTCAGACACTCACACACCCACTCACAAACCCAGAGACTCACACAGCCACTCATAGAATAGCTCATAGACTCACACATCCACTCACAGGCCCATTAAGACTTTCCCACAACCACTGACAGACCCACTCACACACATACTCATAGACCCACTCAGACACTTACACATCCACTTACGGACCCACACAGAAACTTATGTACACACTCGCGGACCCATTCAGATAATTGCACACCCACTCACAGACCAACTCAGACACTGATGCACTCACTCACAGACCCACTCAGACACTCATGCACCCTTTCACAGAACCACTCACTATCACACACAAACACACATACCCACTCACAGATCGACTCACACACTCAAGCAACCACTTACAGACCCACTCACACACCCACTCAGACACTTACACACCCACTCACTCACAGACCCACTCAGACACTCATGCACCATCTCACAGTACCACTCGCTGTCACACACAAACACACATACCCACTCACAGATCGACTCACACACTCGAGCAACCACTTACAGACCCACTCACACACCCACTCAGACACTTACACATCCACTCACAAACCCAGCTAGAGACTTACATATTCACTAAGAAACCCACCCAGACACTCATGCCCCCACTCACAGACCTACTCAGGCACGAATGCACCCAATCACAGACCCACTCAGAGACTCATGCACCCACTCAAACATCCACTTAGACACTCGGACAGCTACTCAAATAGCCATTGACAGATGCACAGAGTCAAATACAGAGTTGTGAATCCTAAATGTTTGTTGTGTATTGAATGTGTGGATTTAATTTGTGAATTCACAACAGATTTGTGAATTAGACAAATATTTAAAAAGGTTTAGGAAGCTGGCTCTGCATATACTATACCAAAGTAAGGTATAGCGTGCAGAGGCCAGTGGATCTCCAGAGGTATAGCAGAGGCTATATTAGATAATCACTAACAGCTCGATTAATGGTAGTGTAGTCGAGCAGTTAGGCTTATCAAGAGGGTGTGTTAACAATTTATTGTGTTCACTTAATCAAGGCTAATGTCACACACTCAGAGACAGAATCCAGACCATTTAGATAAGTATAAAAAATGTACACTTATGGTTTATTTATAGAACCAAGCAGGACTTGGTACAGGTAAGTAATACATACTTTCAAATGCTCGACTGTCAAGGAAATGCATTTGTTCTTGTAATTGTAACAATTACCGATTGATATCACTTTTCAAAATACTTGGCATTACACAATAAATACTCATTGATAGCTTTTGGATTACAATACAATAGTTTTCATTTTCCACCATACTTTAGCAGTTCTACATAGAACACTTTCTAGACCCAATCTCTTATACTATGAGTCCCTGTGGGAGGACAAATGTTCATAGAGCTCAGACTTAAGTATTGGACTTATAAGGTTGAGGTTTTGGGGTTAGGACCTAGGTTCTCCAAGGTCCAAGTGAACACTCTCATTGTACCATAAGTGGCACTGGAGTGGCTGTGTGAGATTGCAGGGGCCCAACGTTAGCCAACATCCTAAGGGTCTTTGGTTGGAGTCTGCTGGCAAGCAGTCCACTTGGGTGTGGGAGCAAAGCTCCTAAGGTTGCGGTCAGCACTGCAGGGGCCAAAGACCATCACAAGAAGGGCACCGCCAGTGGCACTGAGGTAGCCTGGTACAGGAGGTAAAATGGACGTCGCAGCCCCTGGGCTTCTCAGTGAAGACAGTCAGTTTCGGAAAGTTGCAGGCTCAGTTGGGAGGAATTCTTGAAGGTGACCAAAAACTGGGAAGTTGACTGGGGATCTGGGAGGATGCTTGGACACCCAAGGCCAGGAGGGCATCGACGGCTGAGGTGTTTTAGACGTTGGTTTCCTTAGGCTGCGACTCGTGGTCGGCATCAATCAAACAGACGCAGTCAGGCTTCCTCGACTGCTTTGTTCAAGGGAGCAGTTTCCTTACTGCCTTCGATTGTGGTCAGGGGGACCCTTTAAGTAAAAGCTGCAGGTTTAGCATCAAACCTTGTGGGAGATCAGGGGTCACCGGATACCAATTTAGGATTGCCGGGGGGGCCTCTTTGGAGTATAGGGCCACTCGACCTTGGGCTGTGGCGATCAGGTGCAGATTGGTGCAGATTTGTGGTCCGGACTCTGACGATTTCGTCTTTGGCTTGAGCAAATCCAGTGCTCACAGGAGACAGAGTTTGTTGGTTGAGTGCAGGGCAGGCCCTCAAGGCTCTGGGAATCTTCTGCTGTGGGACATGCCAGTTTCTTCACGGTGGGCAGGTCGTGGTTATTACAGGCCAGTAGGGCTGGGGCCAAGTCAGTTGGTGTCCTCAGCTTCTTCCTTGGTCAGGATGGCTCCTCGGTCCTTTTTTTTTCTTCCTTAAATCTGAGGAAGCAAGGTTTTGGTTTGCCCCAAAATACAAAATTTATGGGTGTTAAAGGGGTGGGTAGAATGGGACCAATGGGTTCCTTCCTTGGGGTGGGTACACCTCCTGTTATGCCACTCCGCAGTGGGAGGGGGCATGAGCCTCTTCCTAATCGGCTGAGTCCCGTCATCTTCAAGATGGAGGGGACTGAGATGTGTGCTTCACCTTGCTTCTCTCACCTGAAGGGTGGGGATAGCAATGGTGGTCACACCTCCCTTCCTAACTTGGATTTGCTGCTGTTTCTCCTGCCCAAGTAGGGGTCAGAACTGGTGGGAGCCAGTTGCTGGGTCACGAGTGATGTAATATGTGAGGTCTTAAGCATTGCATTTCGGGGGCATTTCTCTGGTTTTGTTCAAGTGAAATGTCAGTCTAACTATAATGTCCCTGTAACCTTTAGTGTTACACCAAGCCACAAAAAGCTCTCTTTTGGGACACGATCTAGCTACCTGGCAAATTTGTTATAAATATGTGCAGAGGCATAGGCTGTAGCTTTGTCTGTGTCTAATGTTCCTATGGGAAAAAGAATGGCGAAAATGGCGTTTTTGGAGGTTTTTGTGGAGGTTCGTTAAATGGTAACAGAAAAAATGCATTTTCTAGGGAAACATAATCCTAATTGTAACTATCCAGTGGTGACCAATACTGGGTAATTTCACTGTGCAGATTCAGGATACACTATTGGTCATACCTTGTATATAGTTATAATTAGGATTGTGTTTCTGTAGAAAAGGCATTTTTTCTGTTGCCATTTGATGAACCTCCACAAAATGTTCCAAAAATGCATTTTTGCCACTCATGTTGCCATAGGAACATTAGACACAGACACAGCTACAGCCTATACCGCTGTAAGGATTTTAACCAAATTTGCCAGATAGCTCGATCTTGGTCCTGAAAGAGGGCTTTTTGTGGTTTGGTGTAAATCTGTTAAGTAGTTAATGAGCAATAAAAGCTCAAAAGCATTGTATATCTATGGATGCAGAGCCTCTGTGGATTTTGACAGATCTCAAGCTAAGATCTGATTGGCTGACACCATCTCAACCAGGAAGTGGTGCTGCCATCTTAGGACTCAAGACTCACTTGTTAATAAATGAATCATGTAAGTGATATTTGGTTTGCAAAAAATCAATAGTGACAATAAGTGCACCGTTTAAAAACGGACGTACATCTAAAAATCCCTTTTTGGTTCGGTGTTTTAAATAGCATGATCTATCATGTATCTTGAGAAATGTATTATGCCAAATAGATAAATGTAAAAAACAGTGCTGGAAAAAATATTTAACAAAGAATAATTTAGTTAGTGAAAATTGTGGGTAGTTTAAAATAGGGGTTTTAAAATGAAAGGTTGGACAGTTGGATGTAAAATGTACATGTGTAAAATAAGTTTATGTCATTTGTATCTAGTAATGGCAATACGTGGAGCTTTTAATTTCACAGTCATTTTATACACATAGATTCTGGCTATTTAAAATAGTAAGTAGGTATTTTAAAAGGCAACAGTGAAATAGTGTATATTAATATGAGGTAACATCATCATTTTGATAGTATCCAACCTTCCCCAACATGATAAAAATAGGGGTGACCAGGCCAAAAGTTGGGCATGTATATTGGATTTTAAGATGGTAAAACTCTGACTAATACACTATTAAATAGTGGGGGGAACTAAACACTAAGGTATTTAATTTGTGAGGGGCACCATGCAAAATTAACAGACTCGATTCACAAAAGTAAAATGGGATGAAAGTCTAACTTTATGACTTTTTTTCACAAAGGGCATTTACGAGTAGTAAAGTAAGACTTTTCTCTCAGTTGAACTTAACTTTTGTCTCAGTTAGACTTAGGACCAAAACTTAAGCTCAAGTAAGGCAAAAGACTAACTTTATTACTCATAAATGCCCTTTGTGAATACCGAACGTCACAAAGTTAGACTCTTGTCTCAGTTTACATTTGTGAATTGGGCCTAGAGCTTGCAAACTTTTATTGATAGAAGAGAAAGTACAAGGGTAAAATCTCAGTTTAGAGCCTGAGATATGAGAGCACAATGACTTTTCTTGCAAAAAAAGGAGGTAAAGATGCAAGGGGATCGGGCATGTATATCAAAATATCATCAGAATAAGTTAAAACTTCCTGAGTACCATGTTTAAAATCATATATATTAGGATTAAATTGAATAAGTTCATGGTTCTTACAATAGAACAAATGATAAAGGAGATAGGGCAACACCTTGTCTGGTACCCCTGTGCAAATCAAAGTAAGGGGAGAAACATTTTTTAACAAACACACTTGTGTGAAGATTAGAATTAAACAGTTTTATAAAAGAAATACATATAGGACCAAACATTTAAAGGGTTGAAAATGTATTGTCAATTAAAATGATCAAAAAGGTTTTCAGCATTCAGAAACAGTTCTGCCAGGGGAGATGTCACTCTTTCAGCTTGGCTAATAATATTGGAAAACATTCCAGAATTTTCAGTGGCAAGTTCAACCTTAATAAAACCAGAATGAGTTAATAGAGTCTAAACATGTAGCCAGGATCTTGGCAAATATTTTGCAATTATGATTGATAAGTGAAAAGGGTCTGTTGTTATTACACAAGTGGGATTGTTATCATTTTTAGGAATCATTGCAATCAAGGCCTCTAAATATGAGCCATTATGAGTTCAATAGAGAACTATATGGACCAGGAGCTTTCGCTCTCTTCAAAGATCTAATGGCAGCTAAAACGCCATGAAGTGTAATATCTATCTCCAAATCAATAAACGTCTTGGTGGTGGTGGGAGGACTAGGTATACCATGAAATAATTTTTGAGTATTATGTGGACATGCGGAGGAATCTTCAGTGTAAAGTGTTTCATAGAATGTTTTTGAAGGATTTAGAGATATCAGCATTCGAAACTGAGATAGTATTATCCAGTTCATTAAGATTTGACCATATAGATTTGCCTTCTGTTTTAACTTTCAAATAATTTACTAGCATTTTAGCAGCTAAGTTCTGACTACAGTGAAATTTAGACTTAGTTTTAAGCAAATTTTAAAGAAAATTCCATTATGTAAACAGTAGCTTCAAATATAAAGGTAATGTCAGACAGAAGGGAAGTGTTAAATCTCAATCTTCTAGGGTGGGACTTAGAGATATCCAAAAAAGCCAGTTATGGGGCATGGTTGATATAAAAATAGAACCAATCTCAGCATAGATCACAGTCGGTAGTAACAATTTTGTAACTAAAATGTAGTCAATTCTAGACTTTGTGTTGTGTACATTAGAAAAGAAAGAGAATTCCCACTTATCAGAGATACAGGTGCGCCAAACATCAAATAACAGTGCAGAGGAGATTTCAGATTGAAAAGCCTTATTTGTTGCATCTAGTATGAATTTCTATTGTCACCCTTGAATGGGTCTAACGACTGGCTAAAGTCAGAAGCTAGATCTTAATAGTATGGCAAAATGTAGGATCAGGTTTAACAGGTCAAGAAACGTCAAACAAATTTATATTATGGTCATCAAGAAGAACTTTAGCAATAACTAACCTGCCATCACTGTTTCATTCTGTAGAAACAATATGAGATTTCAATAGCTGTTGACATAGAACAATAACCCCATCTTTGCAATAACCTGCTGGGGTAAGGAAAACCTTACAAATTGATTCTCTCCTCAGTTTAAATGATTCAGTTGAATTACAATGAGTTTCTAGTAAAATGGCAATTTTAGATGCGAGTTTAAAAAGATGAGATAGTATATTTTGTCTTTTAATGACAACATTTTACATACTGAGCACATGAGGGAAAAATACAGGGACATAATATTATGCAAGAAAGGGGAAAAGGATGTGATAAACTTGCTGAACAAGGAAATCAATGAATATACAATAGGACCAAAATAACAGGTAAATATTAAAAAAGCACCCATAAATGGGTGAGAAGAAGTGACAGATGAAGAAGAGATATGAAGAAACATAAAATGAAAAGAGCAGCAGATCACGGATAAAATTCCAGATGTGAAATCACAGATAATGAGGAAGTAAATGAGATGTGTCGAAACCATGACCAGAATTAATATAAATATTAAAGCCAGATAGAGAGGAAAATCAAATGAAGAACACCAAGAATCTGGGAACTTTAGTTTCCAATGCATAAGATGAAACACTTAGGAGAAACCATTTGAGTTTAGCAGGATCATCAAAAAATGTTGTAGTTCCTCATGTGTAAGCTTGCACAAGCATGTACTACAGATTCCATAACATATGCTCAAGTGTCACTTCTAAGGTATCAAGGTGAGAAATTCCTTACGCCTGGCATTGGTAGCAGTAGATATATCTGGTGAGATGAATATGTAATGACCAAACCAAGTGAGGGTTTTATTTACTTTAGCTGCTTTAAAAACCTGAAGATCAGGGATGTTTAGAAAAAGCATTAACAGAACTTGAGATTTTGGTGATTGAGGAGGAAGTTTCCCCAGACGATGTGCACACTGTGGTTTGAGAGTAGAGGAACCAGATAAATTGAGTAGGTCAGGGAAGAATATATGCAGGAATTCAGGAAGAATGGAACCTTCAACAGCCTCCAGCAGACAATATAATTAAACATTATTGCATCAACTTCTGTTTTCTAAGTCCTCACCTGCATAACCTGCAAAGGAACTGTTACGTTGCTAGGTTTCCCGATTTATGCCCTTATATAGGTACAATTCATATTGCCCTTATTTAGGCATAGAAAGTCCAGCCCTTATTTAGGCATTGTCCATGCTAACCAAATACAGGCATGGTCTCCTACATCGTCAATCCACGTCACAACGAGTTCTTGGAAAACCAGGCTCTTAAGCCTTTAGGAATTTGCCTTGCTTGGATATTGATTTCTCCAAGAACTCATTTAGTATGCATGAACATCTATTCCTTAGGGGTTCATTCATGACATTCCAATGCCTGACTTTTATGTCAATACAGGCATTCCTAAACACCTTCAAGGTATAAATATACCTGCACTTGCCCTGGCAAATCACGGTTCCGGTATGGTCCAGTTCGACTACCTACTTGCGGTTCGCCACAGCAAGTCCGGAAGGAGATCGAGTTCCCGCCTGATGCACTGACCAGACGCTGTCATCCTCCTCGCAGAGAATCCAGCTCTAGTGTTTCTGACTCCCCTTGCGGGGTGTTAGATATCGAGTCCCGGAAAGAGATTCCAACCTCACACATTATAAGGTATGGAGCAGACTAGAACTTAGAGAAACTTTTGGCAACTCTTGACAAAACTAAAACTTACAGCTAGCTATACTTTAGAAAACAGCCCCTACTTCTTACCTCATACTACACTTAGGTTAGGTACACTGGGGTAGAACTATTAGTAGCATCAAATGAGTATTCACATTTTAGCCTGTGTTATTTATGTATGTATTTTATGAATATATGTCATAGCTACAAACCATGCTATTGCATTATTATTTTATCTTACTGCTAACTCTGTAAGTATTGTACTTCACATCCTGTCTTATGATTGTAGCAGTTCATATCTCTTGCATGAGAAATAAGATTGTTCAATAAACCCCCTTTTTATTGAAACGCCCGTCTCTCTATTTCTGTGCAACTTGTATATTCAAGAAGCTTCTAGTGACCTCTGAGTTAGCTGGCACACACAAGTAATTAAGTTTAATGTACTCGATAGAGATATACTGACCTCAGTCCTATGTCAAAACTATAGTGTATATTATTCCAATGCACAGCGCCTATCAGGGCTATAGGAACTACACTACACTCTATCATGTTGCCTTCCATAAGAATCCATTGCTCCTCAATCTGTTGCTAATTTCATTGGAAGCACTCATAAAAGGCTGAAGGCCTCTTACTTCCTTCAAAATAGTATCCAAAATATGGTTGGTGTAAGAAGCAATAGGTGAGGATGGATCATTTTGGCCCTCTTCGATTTAGCACCATTGAAGGTACCTCAATCTCTCACAAATAATTCACCAATGATTTTGATTATGATTCTGCTGTGTTTGATAGCTGCTGCGATGGTGCAGCCCATTCAAAGGAATAACTGAACAATAAGGGAACAAAAAAATGGTAATGTGTCCTCATGTAATGCAACTGGTGCTATGTAAAATGCTCTGATATCCGATTCAGGTTAAGTTATATATAAACTATATAAAACTCTGTAAAATAAAAAAAATAAAAAATAAATAAAAGTGGAATAGAGCATTCACAGACAAATAGCAATAAGTATGCAAAGAACATGTGGCTTAATAATAAGAAAGTTCAGTCAAGAGAGTTTGGACTTTAAAATGGTGGCCACACAGCATAGTGAATGCTGAAATCTCAGAGAGGAGCCCCATGAAATTTCATGCGAAAAACTTGAAAGGAAATCAAACATTTCAGCAGAGCTTACATTATAAGGGAGAGTGAGTGACGTATTCATCCAATGGTGGTCATCCAATCATCAGCAAGGTAACACTAAAAAGATAATGCATTAATTATAAATTTAAAAAATATGGAGTAGGTTAGGAGGAGCAGTTATATAATGAATCCATAAGGCTCCGAAGCGCACCGCTCAGCAGTGATGCAAAGGGTCATCAGGACGCTATCAATTGGAGACGATCTGAAAGGAAAGCAATCCCCCATCGAAGGCAGGGAACAGGTAGTCAAAAATAGCCCCAGGTATCGACTTGTCAAAAGAAAGTGCTCCGTTGTGAAATGGAGCTTTACATAAAAGCCGCAATCTTGTCGGGCACGGAAGCCATGCCTCCCCAAGAATGTTTTTGCTTGCACTAGACTCCCAGATGTGATAATGATGACACAACAAATCATACTCAGGAAAAACGAAACAAGCTGCAATATGTGTAACCCTATAAGTGTATTGTATGCAAATTAGGTTGATGTAAAAAAAAAAAATCTGTTCAGGCCTGTACAGTATTATGATACAGACACTTTAGGGCAGAAATAGGTGGTGCATCAGTTCTATTTCCTCAGTCCCATTGACTGACTAATGTTACATTTCAGTCAGCCTGGCAGATGGCACACTATTATTGAAATCAACATTTTGGCGCTTCATCAAAGTGCAAGCTGTCTGCGATGCCAGCAGGTACTTCGAACAAATCTACACCAACGTTTCTGGTGCAAAAAATGAAAATTTCATATTTAATATTTTTATTGAATGCACATCAATTGATTGCCTGGGATAACTGTGACATCTGGCTGCTGGATTAGTACATCTAACAAACACATGACATACTTGGTCAAACATTTTCTGTGGTGCATTTCACACAATAGTCATTCTTGCATAAGTACTCAAGTAAGCTATTAATGCATAAATGAGTGAAATATGAAGAAATATGAATGAGTTTCCATATATTGTAAAAACAACATCTACCCAAACCTTAAACCAGTCATGTGTAAAACCCAATCTTTTAACAAACAGGTTGCATATTCCAATTTAAAAAAAGTATAAATACTGTTTGAAATGGGTTTGATAATTTGGGAGGCCAGCCCTCTCACCAATGATTTTTTTTTTTCACTAATCCACGTGAGTAAGTGAAAAAACACATTTTCAAACTCTGGTAGCTATGGCACCAGCACCAGACTATCACCAAATCAGCGCATGTTATGTTCAAGCCTTATCAACACCACAATGCAATAAAAGTCCCAAATTAATGTATTAAAATGAAGTCAAATTTATTGACCAAAAATAGACCAAGGTACTTAGAACATGTGAAAGGGAACCAGAGATGTACTTTATTTAACGTTTTAAGACAAAAAGCAAGCACTAAGGAAAAAGAAAAGTTCATGGTGGACCAGCACATAGACACAATTTCAGGCTGACCACAGAGCAGCATAGGTTGGATATACCAAATGTATCATCCTTTCCAAAGATTTTATCTTCCATCTCTGAAATGGAAAGCTTCCATTGTGGCAAGTTCCAAGATTGTAGCCAAAAATGGTTTGCCAAAATCAGCTATGTCTTTGTTCCTTTGAAATAACAAAGCAACAATGTCTCAACCAGTAATCTTTTAAAAAAAAAGACATTCATAATAAGTGCATAAATCACTGAAGGAGGGAAACAGGAGACCAAGATAAGGAATAAGGGTTGTTAGTTTAACAAGTAGTTATAACAGCACTACATTACAAATGGATTAGAGTAACCAAACAACCAATTGTGCAATGACCGTGCTGGGTGTAAGTCATAAGTGCAGTAACACAAGTGATACAAACACAGCGTGTGACGGCGCAAAACAATAAAGACAAACAATAATCAAGGATCAAATAGTATGAATCAAATTAATATTTTTGATTCATACTATTTGATCCTTGATTATTGTTTGTCTTTATTGTTTTGCGCCGTCTCACGCTGAGTGGGTAGAAAGTTTGAGGTTTTCGAGGGAGTCTGGGTAACAGAATCTGGTGAGAGCCACACAAGTCAACCCATCCTGGATTTCCCTGGGTGTCTAGTTATGAAAAATGTTTAGTTTTTCTAGGTTTCTTTAGGTGTCGGCTGAGCTATGGTTTAAATTCCACAGCTAGACAATTTGCAAACAAAGGTCAGTTTTCACTAGGAAAATGAAATGAGTTCACGTTGCATTGTGGGCAGTTTCCTGTCATGAGAACTCGGCCTACCCACACAAGCGAGGTACCATTTTTATCGGGAGACCTTGTGGAATGCAGGTTTGGTGGAAGGTCGTGGATCCACGCATTTTCCAGAACTTTCCATCACAGAAATGTGAGGAAAATGTGTTTTTTGTTTACAAAGTTTGAGGTTTGCAAGGGATTCTAGGTAACAGAACATGGTGAAAGCCACACAACATCCACCTGGGTTCCCCTGGGTGTCTAGTTTTACAAAATGTATAGGTTTGCTAGGTTTCCCTAGAACCTGGCTGAGCTAGAGCTCAAAATCCACAGCTAGACAATTTTCAAAAGACAGACAGTTTTCACTGGAAAAATTTGATGTTTCCACGTTGGGTTGTGGGCTCTTTCGTGTCACGGGTACTAGGCCTACCCATACAATTGAGGTACCATTTTTATTGGGAGACTTTGGGGACAAGTCAACCCATCCTGGATTTCCCTGGCTGTCTAGTCTTCAAAAATGTATAGGTTTGCTAGGTTTCCTTAGGTTCTGGATAAGTTATGTTTCAAAATCCACAGCTAGACAATTTGCAAAAAAAAGGTTAGTTTTCACTGGGAAAATGTGATGAGTCCACGTTATGTTGTGGGCTGTTTCCTGTCACAGGCACTGGGCCTACCCACTCAAGTTAAGTACCATTTTTATTTGAGAGATTTTGGGAAATGTGGGATGGGTGGAAATTTGTGGATCCACACAGATTCTAAAACTTTTCATCACAGCAATGCGAGGAAAATGTGTATTTTTTTTAACAACGTTTTGAGGTGTACAAGGGATTCTGGGTAACAGAACCTAGTGAGAGCCACACATCAACCCATCCTGGATTTCGCTGGATGTCTAGTTTTTAAACTATATAGGTTTGCTAGGTTTCCCTAGGTGCCGGCTGAGCTAGGGTTGAAAATCCACAGCTAGAAACTTTGCAAAAAAAGGGTCCGTTTTCACTGTAAAAATGTGGTGTGTCCATGTTGCTGTTTTTGCTCTCTCCTGTCACAGTTTCTAGGTCTACCCACACAAGTGAGGTATAATTTTTATTGAGAGACTTTGAGGAATGCGTGGTGGGTGGAATTATTTCCCTTGGTGCCAGCCAAGCTAGACTTGAAAATCCACAGCTAGGCACTTTGCAAAAAATGGGTCAATTTTCACTGTAAAAATGTGGTGTGACCATATTGCTTTTTTGCCCTTTTCCTTTCGCTGGCTCTAGGCCTACCCACACAGGTAAGGTACCATTTTTATCTGGAGATTTTGGGAATGCATGGTGAGTGGAATTTTGTGGATACATGCAGATTCCAGAACATTAATGTAGTAAAATTTGTTTTTTTTACACAGTTTGAGGTTTGCAAGGGATTCTGGATAACAGGACCTGATGAGAGCCACCAAAGTCACCCCATCCTGGATTCCCCTGGGTGTATAGTTTTTAAAAATGTGTAGGTTTTCTAGGTTTCCTTAGGTGTCAGCTGAGCTATGGTTCAAAATCCATAGTTAGACAATTTGGAAAAAAGGTCAGTTTAAGGTTTTCTAGGTTTCCCTAGGTGCTGGTAGAGCTAGGGTTCAAAATCTACTGCTAGGAACTTTGCAACAAAGGGTCCGTTTTCACTGTAAAACTGTGGTGTGTCCACTTTGCACTTTGCACTTGGGCCAATTTCCTGTCGCGGGCACTAGGTCTACCCACAGAAAAGTGGTACTATTTTTATCAGGAGTCTTTGGGCAATGCTATGTGGGTGGAAGTTTGTGGCTCCCCACAGATTGCAGAACATTTCATCACAGAAATGTGAGGAAAATATGTTTTGTTTTGACAAAGTTTGAGGTTTGCAAGGGATTCTGAGTAACAGAAACTGGTGAAAGCCACACAAGTTACCTCATCCTGGATTTTCATGGGTGTCTAGTTTAAAAAAATGTACAGGTTTTCTAGGTTTCCCTAGGTGCACGCTGAGCTAGATTCCAAAACCACAGTTAGGCACACTGCAAAAAAAGGATCAGTTTACACTGGAAAAAAATAATGTGCCCATGTTGCGTTTTGCAACTCCATATGTAGTTCTCATTTCGGAAATGCATAGTTTTCCTTGATACCTATTTTTCACTCTTATATTTACCAAGTGAATTACTGTATTCCCCAGTACACAATGAAAAACCATAGCAAGGCGCAGCTCAGTTATTGGCTCTGGGCACTTTTGGTACTTGGTGAACCTACAACTCCTATATAACCCTGCAATCATAAGTCTCCATTGGACATAATGGTATATTGCTTGTAAAAATCTGCCATACATAGAAGAAGTTACAGGTGAAAATGCAGATACAAATGGCTGTCAACTTGTTTTCAATATGTTTAATTTAAACTGTTACTTTCTATAGGAAAACCTTGAAGGATCTACACGCATGATCCCTTTCTGAATTTAGAATGTTATCTACTTTTCAGTAATGTATAGTTTTCTGGGATCCATTATTGGCTTTACATCAATTTCTAGTACTGACTGAAAGGAGGTTGAAAGCACAAAAAAATAGAAAAAAATAGGCTATCTCCCACTAAAATGCGGAGACTGTGTTGACATTTTGGTTTTTTAACAAACGTCTGCCTGTACATGAAATCTGAGAAAATGGTGATTGTATCACTGCAAACACTTTATTGATACGGTTTGCAGGGAAAAAAAGACACTTTCTTCTTCAACACTTTTTTCCAATTTTTCACCAAAACCCCAAAATGTAGCTGTTGTTTTGGCTAATTCCTGGGCCCCTTCCAGGGAAATCCACAAACCCTGGGTACCTTTAGAATCCTCAGGATGTTGGAAGAAAAGGACGCAAATTTGATGTGGATACATAATGTGGACAAAACGTTACAGTGCCCTAAACGCAAACTACCCCAAATAGCAAAAAAAGGACTCAGCAGTTAAGACGTTAAAGTAACATTATAGTTAGGTGAAGTATTAAGATGCTAACTTACATCAAAATACACAGATACTCACTGCAAAAAACTTGAATTTTACAGTTAGGTTATGAAATAAGATTAAAGCTAATTTTACTAAATGGAAAATCACTGAGAAGTATCAGTTATTGTTTAGTGAACTAACTATAACCTGCGCCGTTGCCATGCAGTACTCATGACATCACACCTTAAGTCACTCAGTATATGTTAAATGACTCACTGATTACATCATCCATTTAAGTGCCATATTCATACAGAGCTTTACATCATTTTGGCAACACGAAGTTTGTAGTAAAGGGTCGACAGCCATATAAAGTAAAGAGTTAATCTGTGTATATTATAGAAATAGTGCAGAACTTGGAGTGATCTCTAGGTCTCCACTCCATGGTGACACTTGTGCATGGTTTACCTTCCACTAAAGTTACCGGTACAATGAGACCTCTATCTTGAACAAGATAAATGATGAGCTCACATGATGTAGGTTTCAGAGACAGTTTTTAAAGTAGCTTGGGAATGAAACACAAATGGTGTCTCCAAAAATCGGTACAAAAGGTGAGGTTTTCTGTTCATAATGATTATGCACCTGGATGTTTTGGCAAATGCCTAGGTTATATATGTTAAGTATGCTGCTGTAGACAGACTGTATTTAAAATGACTATTTATAATGTGTGTGCATTTATTTGCAGACCTACCTGATAATTTTGTGGCGTCATTACACTTTATACAATATAGAGCATTTTTTGGTTTACTAATAACTTTAACAGTGTTGGACAAATCTTTGCAAAACTTTCCCGAAATTTTTTTCATCCATCTCAGCTCCCTACTTGAAAGTTTAGGGGTGATCCGTGAAGTGCAGGCCTGATATAAAAGGGGGTATCAAAATTCAAATTCCCCATTCAATTTTCTATAGGAAAATTAAATGGCGTTACCGCAGAAACAGCTGAACAGAGCTACACCAAGTTTATCAGTAAGCTAGCTCTTGGTCCAGAAAGCAAGCCTTTTGTGACTAGATGTAAATCTGTTTAGTAATTTTAGAGAAATTATTGTTCAAATCAATTGACTTTCCAGATAGTCAGATTTGTGGGAATTTCATACAATTTGAAATATTAGAATGGTGTGATTGGCCAAGTGGGTGTTTTTTCCAGTCAACTGTCTCACTCCCAAGGGAGCGATGGAGTCCAATGAGTTCCCACAGGAAATCATGCTATGATGGGCTGACTGCAGCACGAGGATAAATGTTGTGGCCCTCATTTCAGGACACAGTAGCCTCAGGACTCGGTCCCTGTGTCTTGAAAATGAAATTAAAAATGGTATAAGGGGGCAGAGTATGAGCACCCAAAACTTCTGGAACTTGAGCGAGGTTAAAGAGGGACCTCCTCTGTGGTCAAATTAAAAAATAGATAGTGTTTCCATCATCCCTGGGTGTTCCAGAAGAGCCAGCAAGGCCCCCATGATTCCAGAAGGAGTCCCACAGGAGCACAGAGACCAGACTTGCTCCCACAAGGGTCTCTCAAGAACAGTTTTGTTTTTAAAGGGGCCGGGCCTGATGGTATGTGATGGGTTGCCACTAATGAGGGATTGGCCCTGCAGTTAACCCACGGTCAATCAAACAACATGCGTGGCAGGGGCTGGCCACATGAGGGGGTTTATGCAGGACCTGCAGGCAACACTACACTATGCAGTTTGCCATCTGCAGGGGCTTGGGCAGAGTGCCTGGCAGCAGTCCAGTTCCTCCAGCCAACCCCACACTGTGCATCCCTGAAGGTATGGTATGGTGATAAACAGTTACTTTATGTTAAAAATAAACCTAGAAAATCACTGAAAAACCAAAGGGTAAGGTGGTGTTTTAGTTAAGGTCTGGTACTAATATCTTACTTCGCTTTACAAAAACCTCAGAATACCACTGAAAAAAACAAAGGTTAAAGTGACATTATAGGTAGTTGAAAATGTTAGTTTAAATGTAACTTTTTGAACTTAAAAATATAAATTACACCTTCACTATGCACCACTGCTTGTGACTCGTATTCTCTCTCAACATGTTCTATGACATCATTATTAGCACCACTGATGACAACTGAAATGACATATTTGATGATGACATTGTGCATGACGTGGGTGCGAGTCCTGCTATCAAAATAATTTAACAGGCACATGGACCTACCCAATTGGACTAGCCTCCATGCTTGCTGAGCTGTGTAAGTGTGAAACACATAAGGAGTGGCAGCAGGTACAGCTGAAAATGAATACAACTGGAGTTTGTTTGCCGTTATTTAATGGTGGGCTACATCTCCCTATGCCTGCCAGTGAGGTCACAGTGAGGGGTTCGAGGGGATACCTGAAATTAAGCGTAACATTGGGTTATGAGACATGGTAATATTGCAGGTGACTGTAAAAAAATACAAATACGGGAGGCCATTCAGTTAGTAATATTTCCCACCTATTATAGAAGAATATGATCAGTTATAAAGCCTGGATAATGAAAATCGCTGTCAATGCTAAGGTAACAGATTAAGGGGCTAATTTAGGGTTTCACCGTAGCAGGGCAACTGGAAAAATTGTCGGATTCTGTACATGCCCACCTTGTGGGTCTACCACCTCGTTTATTTGAAGGGTTATTGCTTAGATTCTAAATTTGCATTATCATCCAGTTCTTTGTTTGAGACCTTTTGTCCAAAATACATGTGACAGAGACCAGAGGTGCACCAAGTCCTGTCCTTTTTAGGATATTGCTTTCAACAACTTTATTACCACTTTGGACTACACTGCAAGGCATGGAAATACCTAGCAGTAAAACAAGAAACATGTCACAGATTCTCTGAAATAAAGTTGTGATCACATCAATGGCATTTTAGTTTTTTTATGCAGCTGTAGCATTCCGTAGGTAGGGTCCGTCCCCCTTAGGACTGCCAAGTACCCAATTCTTGGGGTTAAATAATATTCAAATATAGAAAATGAATGAAACAACAAGAAGTTTTCAGTGAATAAACGATGATTTAATTGTATTCAGTTTCTTTTGATTAAATTCCACTCATTGCTTAGATTCAGCAACAATAAGTAGATCCATTACATTGGCAAATACAATCCACTTTCCTTTTTCTTTATCCCGATGCATTTCGGGCAGCGAACCCTTCATCAGGGGTTAGCTCTAGGAAAATACATATGGTCGAGAATGAGTAAAACCAACCTATCACATAATTGTGTATTGGGCTAACGCAGTGATGTGATTGAGGTTCTTAAATTTTTGCCAACAAGGCCTAGTCAGTAAGGTGAAAAAGTTCATATGTCCATATCAATAAAGTGCCCAATAATAGCGGTGTGACTGATCCCTATCATGCAAACGATACAACTGAATGATGCCTCCAATTGTAATCAAGCCAGTACTCACTGAGTACCTTACAATCAATGCAATATCAAGCCGTCTGTGAATAAAAGAAATCTTGGCCGAGTAAAAGTGTATATGATATGATCAATTATTTTATGTTTGTCACAGTAAACTTAGATCATAGAGGGAATCGTGAACATTCCCAAAAAAGTTAGAATCGCTATACCCCGTGGTGGGCAGTTGTCTAATAGCAGTATAAAGCCTCAGTTAAACAATGGGCCAGAGAGGGACCCAGTGAGTGTACATGCAAAATTTGTCCCTGGGGAAAATGGCTGACAATCAATCCCAAGGTGTTAAAATTTGTATGGTCAATATACTTAAGAGCATACTTGAAAGGGCAGTGAACAATGGCACCATCACTGAAAAAGTAAGGAAATATAACGATTATCCACCATGAAGGGTAGCGTGGACCAGATGATCAGAAATGAAGTTCTAGGGATCTCAGGGAACACCTATGACCTGGTTTGCATCCCATTTGCACCACGCACTGTGGTGCATGCGGGAAATAAACCTTAAGTAAGAATTATAAAGCCATACAAGGCCATTCTGCATGGCCCTGAGTGGCTCTATAAATTTGAAGTGAAGCAACACAGGCCAAATAGCTACGTTGCCTTACTCTGCCTTGGGAAGGTGTTCCATGGTCGTTGCACAGGTTTTTTCACGCAACTCCCATGGATGTTGACGCATTCCCAGATTTAACAGAATTGGTAAACCTGGGAATGCTCCAAAAAATACACCTTCCCAGGGGAAACATAATGAGGAGAAATATCATTAATTCTTCTTCTTACTTCCTCTTTCTATGGGTGCTGTAATTTTGTAGCACACAAAGAAAGAGGAATATGCCTCGGGGTATTTTGTTTGTGCAGGATGTTGCCCCTTCCTGCACAAAATTAATCCTGTATGCAAGGGAGGTACCCTTGCACCGTGGTGTAGGGGGACCTGCGTCCGTGCTAGGTTTCCAAAATGGCACCAGCACAGAGGAAACGGCAGGAATGTGATGCATTGACTTAAATATGGTGCATTCCTGCCCTTCTCCTGTCACGATACTATTTCATAAATATACCCCTAATTTGTTTCTGTTATTTGCTGCATTTGCTTTCACTGGCATAGAAAATATACTTCCGCCTGAGGACTGACATTTAAAAGATATCCAAGTCGGTAAAAAGTTGGAGTATGAATCAGACGTTGGACTCATAAGCATGAACCGCTAATCCCGGTTCGTGCCTGTAGTCCTGGATATCACATGGTGATCGGCTGTTTAACCCTCCTGTGCAATTTATAGGGCATGTGATTCAGAAACCAGTGTTCAAAAGCATCAGAAAGGGAAAACCACCTCTATGAGAGGGTCTGAAAAAAAGAAAATGCAAAAATAGGCAGCTAATAAGCTGCATGAGTCTCACTTACAGGAAAGGGTCTTTAGGAGACAAAGAAGATTTGCATAACGATCCCTTCTAAGTCTTGCAAACTGATTATCAAATCTACAGGATGGCATTTTACTTGTTAGTAATAACTTTAGAAAGGCCCAATAAACATTGTCAATTACTTGTATTAGAACAATGGAATGCTGGTAGCTCCATTGAAGATAGTGAAGCGGTTCAGGGCTAAAAACTGCTAGTATAAGCCTTGTGCGCCAAGATTCAAATGTTTGTCTTTGTATTTCTCCTTTTTTAATTTACAACATTCTACCCTCAGTGGGTGGAATGTCCTAATAGCTTTATAGCCCTTAAGCCTCGGGCCATACCAGTTGTTAAAGGCCCTCTCACCTTATTATTGTCCCTCCGCTCACTCAGGTTCAATGCCCTTAACAACTGGTATGCACCTCGGCAGCGGGCTGTAATATAATAGAATAAACCATCTATTTACTTTAGGGTGATACATTGTAACCTTCATTGGCATTGCTGAGTGGAGGCATAAAAGTTTACGAATCGTGAGAAATGGTCTGGCCCCTTCCTTTTTGACATTAAATGATACATTACACAACTAAAACTGACAGTTTTCTGTATGGGTATTTGTGCTTGAACAATCTTGTGACCCAGTGAGAGTTTTAAGGTAAGGCTCTTTTCCTTCCTCACAATTTTAGTAGGCAAATCATGTCAGTTTCATTTTTAGATTTAGAAATGTGGATGCATTATCTCTTTACATTGCATGAACTTTATGGGATGCTCTGAAAAAATCAATTTTGTATGTCTTCAATCTGCAGAAATGAATTTCTGTGACATTAGAAAATCACTTAAAACAGTGCTCTGTATTCTGATGAATGATATTTATATTGGGTTTGCCAAGCTACTTCAGACAAATCTTAACTCCTAGGTTAACACACCGGTGGTAAAAATAGAGTCCTCAAATATTTATTTTCAGTGTGGTTTACCCAATATTTTGGTCAAGTATGCCACTCAATGTTTTTCTGTTTTTTTCCAGGCTTCTCTTCCATGCTTAGATTATTTGGTCAGTAAACACGTCACCACAAAGTCAACTATGTGATGTGCAGAGTTTCGTAAATATCATATTTTTCGAATGTTTAGCACATTTGTATGTAATCTGCACTCAGGGAGTTCTGAAACTAAAGCAAGTGGAGCTGCACTTATTTGACTGGCATCAAAACAGGAATAAGTCCAATGCTGTACTACGAAGTACCAATAGATTAGGGAAAGTAACACCTGTTAATTATAGTGAAAAATCTGATATGAAGTGCTAAATAAATAAACTATAATCAACAATTTGCTTTTCTTTCTGAACCTGTGTAGTAAGAATATCAGGGACGATCACGAACCTGACCGGTCTAACATGCATTTTATTTTTGCATTCACATTTTCCCATATTTTTCCCTATTTTGGTACAATTTGAAGAGACACTGATTGCAAATAACCCATGATACTGCAGATCGCTATGTCATATCACAAGATAATGAGATGATTATGATGACCTTGAATTACATTTTTCATTAAGTACATTATATATTTTATATTTCTAATTAAGTTTATGTTTAGAAGGGTATTTAAACCGATGACTTGTATTTTGATAGTTACACCAATACCTCGAAAAAGGCCAGAGGATATGTTGAAACATGTTTGTTTGGTGTAACTAGCCAAGAAGGCGGTTGCATAATTCAGTCGATCTGCATCGGCCCTAAGCAATCCTGTTTGCACTGCATGTGGCTGGTGGACAAGTGATCCCCAGGGAGTTCACCGCCTTCAGCCGAGGGCTGTTGGTTGGCATCTGGAGGCTGCACTTGAGCACGGAGGCAAGGGCCTGGCAGCGAGGTGTGCGACTGCAGCCTAGTGTAGGTGCCGGCTGAGGACCATGTGCCAGCGAGATGGCCTGCTAATCTGATGGCAAGGTCGGCGGAGGTGAGCACTGCGGGGCACACTGGCAGCTGCGGTTCCTGGTCCCACTGGAGCACAAGCTCTTGAAGGGCACAAGATACACCCATCAAGTGAGGCCAATAGGTGAGCAGAGGTGAGTGAAGAGATCCTGAGACACGTCGGTATACGGTGGTCAGGACAGCTGGCTGGGTCGCTCCTCGAGAGGAGATGGGAAGGCTGCAGTGAACAGAGGTCCTTGGGCGAGGGTGCATAGCGGCACCACCTGGGTCCTTGACTGATAACAGCTGTTTAGTTGAGAGCCCTTGGGGTGAGGCTTGTAGCCTGGCGTAAACTGGGGCTGGCCCCAGGGAGACAGGGGTCCTGTTGTGGATGACATTTGCCACTACCTTGTCTTGATGTTGTCCTCTGGTCATTTAGGTTTGACTTGTCTACCTCAAAGGCCCCTACCCCACTGATAGATTGGCAGCCTGTGGAGGACACCATGGTGGGGTATTCAACTGTGTGCCTGGTGGCCTAGAGTGCTGCTGCTGCCACGGATCCTCCGCATGGCCACTGGGTCCAGCCTCATCCCACTGTGAGGCACCTAGTGGCCCCTAAAGGTAAGAGGCCAGAGAAGGAAAGCTGAAAGGAGCTGTATGAGATCTACACAACGTGGGGATCCCTGGTGAGTAGTCAAGAGGGGGCACAGGCCTGGACGGGCTCACTCTTTGCAGTACTGGTCACCAAGATAGTGATCCTTGACAGTGACTGGGCCCCCCCGGGACCCAGTTAATAGAGGAGGGGATCTGGTGGCACCTCATCTCCGTACAGTCACAATGGGCAAATCATGGGGACGAGGAGCCTGGTCTCAAGCCTGCATTGTCAGAAGTAGATGGAAGCACTGAGGCACCCATTTAGTCTGTTGAGCCCTTGCTGCCTACCCTGCAACTCCAGCTGGGCAAGATACAGGCAGCCATTTTCAGGCTCTAAGACCACTCTGCAGCATAAAATAGGAACCGTCTTGGCTGAAAGGGGACTGCTAGGGGCAAATCACCATAAGTTGTCTGAGAAGGTCAAGTGAGCAGAAGCTGCCACCACTGACCTGCAGACAGAGCAGAGGACAGTAAATCTACAGACGACAGACCTGACAGAGAAGGTGTGCACTCTGGAACATCACGCGGAAGATGCAAAAGGGCACAATCACCGCAATAATTTCCGGATAGTAGGCCTTCCCAGAGGCGGGAAAGGTAATGACATGGTGGCCTTTCTGGAACATTCACTGTGCACGAAAGTAGCCAGATGCAGCTAACTGCCTTCTTTGCCCTGGAAAGAATACATTCTGTACCTGCTAAGCCTCTGGCCCAGGCAGCCTTCCCAGACCGGTGGTGGCTAAACTATTTCATTATAGGAACAGAGGTGAATTATTGCAATTGGAGCGCACAGAGGGCCCGCTCTGTGTGGGTAATAGCAGAGTGTCCCTCTTCCCGAGCTATCCAACTGCTGTGCAAACTAAGAAGGCATTGTTCCTGGAGGTAAAGAGGGCTTTATGAGAGGAGGGGCTGCAATAGTTGCTACTGTTTCCAGTGAAGCTCAAGATTATGCTGGATGGCACCACACACTTGCACTGACCCAACAGAGGCCTGGCAGTTGGCAGTTACTGGAGATGTACATAGTTGGGGTTTGTCCTTTGACCGATCGGGCAGTGGTTGTTGATACAAAGCGCAGGCTACGGAAGCACCTCCAAACGACGGACACTTAGGAAGCCTTGCAAATTCCAGCAACTCCAAATGATGGACACGCAAGAAGCCTTGCAAATTCCAGCTGGACAAGGACTGAGCAGCAGCTCTCTGAGCAGCAATGAGATCACTGAAAGAAGTTCCTTGGAAGCTGACTGCAGCCTATCGATGGGGCACCCGTCTGGGACTTCGGAGTCAGATGACAGTGCCTTGGCTGGTATGATGCTGCAGCAGACCTCATCTGAGGAGTTAAGGACCTATAGGCTGAGAAACATTGCTAGCCATGGCCCACAGTTGTTGGGGCAGTCTGGAATTCTCTCCCCTCTGTGTGTTTGATGGAGGCCTTTACTACCTTGTGGTGTTTCCTTGCAGTTGCCCCGAGAAGGCAACCCTGGACAAGGAATCTTGCATGAGTCTCTGGTGGGGACATGTTAACTGGAGTTCCCCCCAGGGAGGTATTGTTGGTTGAGAACTCACCCCTTCTGCAGACTGCGGAGGACCCCATACTTCAGGGCAGATGCAAGACTGGATATGAGCACACCTTTCCACCCCACTGTGGAACTATGTTTGTGACACAGAGTTGAGCCCGATGTCTAGGCAGCCAGCATCTGCTGGACTGCTCTTGGAATGGGGAGTTTTGAGTTTGTTTGTTTGTTAGTTGTCTCAAGGATTGCTGTATATGTTGCAATGGGACCTGTGGCTATGGGGATAGAGGGACAAAAGGTCGATGGTGGGGTGCTCCTTCAACTACATACATTACGGCTGACACACAAACTGACATTACGTTTCTGACATGGAACATTTGGGGGATGGGGTCAGCGGCTAAGCGACACAACATTCACCCATACCACACATGTAGAGGGGTGCACTTTGCCATGGTTCTGGAAACACATCTTATGGGGGTAGAGGCAGAGTGCCTAGGGTGCAGTTGGAGTGGCAAGTCCATGCAACAGTGTATTCAGCTTGTGGGGTACTTCTGTGGGTATGGATGGGTGTCCCCCTGGAGGTGGCTAACACCATGATATACCAAGAGAGATGGTATGTGTTGGCCACATTGCAGCTGTACGGCAGACCACTGACACCAAATCAGGACCAGGTTGGGTTCCTAAAGGTGTTGTTGATGCCCCTGGGTCCCCTTTTTGAGGACACCTTGATCTCCTATGGTGATTTTGAATGATGGATATGACCTCAACTGGTCAACCCACCCTCTGCCTGGTGCTTTGGCCTTCAGGATGGCTGAGGAATTCTGGGTGTGGCTGAGTGATTGGAGACTTGAGAATGTTTGGTGAATGCAGCATGGGACAGAAAGGCATTATTATTAATAATCCCACAAATATAAGCTGCACACTCAGTGGCCCATTATGTGTATAAGAGTCGACTGTGCGAATATGTGACCTGCATGGAATACTTGGGTCGCACGCACTCTAACCATAGCCCACTTTAAATGGCCTATCAACCGGTGTGTGAGTGCTTACTAGTGCCCACATGGCAACCAAACCCATCAGTGTTGTCTGATGCTACCTTCCGGGATGCCCTCTGGGACATCATCACAAGATCTTTTGAAATTAATCATGGCATTGCCTGCAACTGTTTGGTTGAGTAGGAGGTGTTCAAGGTGTTTGTGTGTGGGAGTTGCTTAGACAATTCCATGGGAGTGTGTTGGGAGTTGAAGACTTAGAAGACACCTTGCACCAATTAGACAATGCTCTAGGTGCAGACTCAGATGTGTGGGTGCAGTTACTGAATGCAAAAGAACGGTATAATGTGGTGCTGGAGCATATTTAAAAAGGCTATATTAGCAGGGCGCATGAAGAGGAAAGAATAGCTAGGAGGTTACTGGCCTTGTATATTAGGATAGACATCCAGGAAGCAACCATTACTCATTTGCTTGCAGCGGATGACACAACAAGGTACATGCCTGTGGCCATTAATGGAGCCTTTCGAGACTAATATATGGAACACTATCAGCAGCCAGACCCAGCCCGACTGGAATGATGAGAGCTTTTCTGGGGCTTCTCCCCTGCGAATCATGCCACAGATGGTAAGGGAGAGCTTGGGAGTACCAGTGATGATTCTGGAAATTAGAAGCGCCATTAAATATATGACCCTGGGCAAAACCCCAGGCCCTGATGGACTGCCTGAAGAGATTTACATGGTGAATGCCAGAGTCCTGGTACCTCAACTAGTGTCAGGTTATTCTGAGTTGCTCAAGTCAGGGATGTTACCAACCTCAACTAGAGATGCAACTGTGGTTCCGCTGCATAAATCTAATCCCCCACTCAGTGTTGAGCTTGGACTTCAAGATACATGGCAAAGACTTGCTGCTCAGACTTCTGCCACATTTGTAGGGGTTAATCCATGAGGACCAGAATTGTTTTATTCCAGCTTGGAATACCTCCATAAACCTTCAGTATCTCTATCAAATTGTATACCACCCTGCTGCGCTGATGATGCCTGGGGCCATGATCATGTTTGTGGACTTTGACAAGGTATTTGATATGGTCGGGTGGGATTTCCTGGAGAAAGTCAAAAGCAGGATGGACCTGGGAGAGGCCTGGATTAAGTGAGTATGACTGTCATATACCGTGCCAACTGCCAGGGTGAGGATGTTTACAAGGATTTTGGAACAATATAAAGTCCACTGTGGGACATGCCAGAGTTGCCCTTTTCCCCCTGTTATTTGCCATAGCCATAGAACCCCTGGTGGAACTGCTCTGGCTAGAGGGGTAAGGTGGAGGCATCACAATAGGAGGCTGTGAGCATGCTGTCTCTGTTTAAACAGATGACTTGGGGATCTATATGGCAGACAGAGCCACATGGTGGGCTGTATGCTCTGTCTACTTCAGTAGTTTGGCACTCTTTCTGGCATGTGGGTAAACAAGGCTGAGACTTACCTGTTCCCAGCCGTGTGTGCACTGGTTTCACCTATTGCCCTCCAGCCCAGTCTAGTGTAGGTGCCTGACACTTTTACGTGACTAGGAATCCCGATCTTCCACACATTGGGGGACTTATAATCTAGGAGGAGCTCTACGCTCTCTTAAAACATATGTTCCATTCTGGAGATCACTTAAGGTCCAAATCATGGCATGCATAGAGATTCCTAAAATGTTGATGCTCCAAAATTGCTATATTACTTTATCAATCTTCCAAACAGCAGTTCCTGGTTTTGGCTGCTGGATTCACTTCTTCAAGGTCTGATCTGGGACGGGGGCCACCACAGGGTGTCTCTAGAGGCACACAGCCAGACACCATTCGAAGGAGGACTGGGTACCCCAGACTTTGAGCTTTATTTTATGCAGCCCAACACCAGTGGGTGAGCCGGTGGTTGGGCAGTGCCCACCTGGTCAGGATACCCCACTCGACAGTTCAGATTCCACACCCGGAGTCACTATTGGCTGCTCCCCTTAACTGCTGGCATTGTTGTGTCCGGTGGACTGGCGTGACACCACACTGCTTTATCACTGGTGGGTCTTCCGCATGGGCACACCCTGACCTTCTTTACAGCAGCCGAAATGACTGAGTGGACTGAATCAGGGCTGGTGACAGTGGGGTATTGTTTCCATATGGGGGTGGTAATCTGCCTAGAAGAGATGATGGAATGGATAGGCCTGCCCCAGGTCAACTTCTCGCATATGAGGCATTGACAAGGGTGTTTGAGGCCTTATGAAGAAACAGGGGAGAGAAGCCCCAGACTAACGCTGTACTACAGTCATTAGTGACAATGCAATCAGCCCTACATCTGCTGACATGGCTTTATACAGCTATCAACAGGATGATTCGGAAACCGTTTGAGAAGTGGAAGACCAAATGGATAGCGGTGCTTGGTTACAAGTTCAGAGAGCCGCAGTGGGGTTGTATATTGGCATACTCAAAGACGATATCATGGAACACACATCTGAAAAATATTCCATTTAATTATACCTAAATTACATGTTTGACTCCGCACAGACTAACAGTCATATACGCCGGGGGACCACGGGGATGCCCCCAATGTAAAGCCCTTGAGCTGATTTCTGCCATATGATGTGGAGATGCCATCAGCTACAGGTTTATTGGAGATTGTTTCTTGCCAAACTGGATGATGCACTGCACTGCATTATCCCATTCACTAAAGAGGTGTGTCTGTTAGGGGTCTTTTTTAGTCCAGGGCTTGGAAGGTGGGCTACAGGTTTGTTGATTTGGCTTTAGTCCTGGATAAGAGATGGGTTGCCTGGAAATCAGTGATGGGTCCAAGGGTGAGGGTGTGGGCAAAAGAAGTGAGCACCTGGGTCACGGCAGAGGAGAGTGCATTATTGCAGGAGGAGGCTAAAGGGATACGCAGAAGCCCCACATCAGTACTATGGGCAGAGATGCTGGGGGCATGGGAAAGCCATGTGGGTGAGGCAGACCAGGATGCTGGAAGCCTTGAGGGGCCAATCGTGGTGGGCTTTGGGGAAGACTGATTTTGGAGGAGCAGTTCTTGGGCCCACCAGGCTGAGAGAGGTGTTGTCTCCCAGTGCCACCAGCTGTTGATGGGGCTGGTGCCTGTGATCCCTACCTGGAGACACTGAGGCTAGCAAAGTTCAGCACATGCTGTGGCTCTGACCCTTCTCCTTCAGTGGGGAAAGACGTGTCCACCCCACGCAGAAGCATAGATGGACAATTACAGCAAGTTGCTATTCGCTAACCACTTCGTCAGGGAGTTTAGGCCCTGCATGTTGAGACTAAGTACAGACACCATGCGTACTGACTACGTACCCTGCTGTATGTTCGGGGAAGCGCCCCACCATGCTGCCAACCCCCCACTGAAGAGGGCAGGGGTCGATAGTGAGAGGGAATGGGAAGAAAAGTATACAACCATTGACACATAAAAAATAACATAGCAAAAGTCTATAAACTTCTCCCTCCCGGGAATCATCTCACTCAACAGTTTGGGGTCCATGTCATGGCTGGGTGTGCCTGGTGAAGTTGGTTTGGGTGGTTTGTTGATCTCTGCCGGAGTGGCCCTATGACTGTGGTACTGGGAGTCAGCCCACCTAGGTTCCATCGATTCTCATACAGGGGAACTGCGTCAATCGCCTCGAGGTCACAGAGACATAGCCTCCCGATCCTTCAATTGTCACCACATGTGGGTCCAGAGGATCCCTCGTGTTATAGATGCTGGTGGAGCTGTGATCATTCCTCTCGGCTGATGGCTTCCGTTGGTTTGGTTAATGACTTCGGCCCCCATCTAGCAGAGCGCCTTGGCCCTCGTCTCTCGTCAGACGGTTCACAGGACTGTGACCCTGGCGGGGCAGCTTGTCGCAGGTCTGGCATTTCTGGTAAGGCAGAGGCATCCGCCAAGGTGCGAATTGACGGGGTTGCCTCTTTCCACATAAACTGTAGCCAAAAGGGGCGTCCCCACCTGTAGCGGATCACTTGGGCTTGAAGAAAATCAGAGAGAGGTTTCTGGGCCCTACCTCGCTGCAAAGTGGTCGGAGCCAGGCCTTGAAACAGTCCAACCTTGAATCCTTCGAATTCGATGTATCTCATGTCTCTGGTTGCTGCCATTATTGCCTCCTTCTGCCTATAGTAGTGCAGGCATGTAAGAATGTCTTGGGGCTGGCCCAGCTTGGTCGCTGGCCTCCGGGCCAGATGCATGCGGTCCAAGACTATCTCCTGATCCTGCAAAGAGGGTGTCACACATTTGAAAAGGTGGATAATGAATCCTTCCAAGTCAGACGGGACAGCCCAAGCCAGAACTCCCTTATTACGTACGTTGGAGCGTCTAGATAAATTCTCTAAATCTCTATCTGATAGCATAGTTTCGAGTTCCGGTCTCGGAGTTCCAAGAGCTCCCTACGGTGGTCCTCTATTTCCTCCTCTCGGGCATTGTGATTCCGCTCTACCGAGTCCATCCTTTGGTCAAGGGCAGCGACATCTTGCCGAATTCCCTTGATGTCCGAGGCAACGTCGAGCTTGAGCTCTGCAAAGTCAACTCAGAGGTTGCTGAACAGGCGCTCTATGAATGCTTGAGTGAGTGGGGGTTCCTCCCGACCCCCTTCCCACCACTGGCCCTCTCTCCGAATCACCTCCCTGTTCTTCGGTTTCCCACTTTGCGCCTGCCTTCTTCGTGTTCGAGCTGGCACACATGTCATTTACAGAGGGGTCTTTCTTTGTCTGGCAATATGGACATTCTCCCTATGATCTGCTTCCTCCACTGTAAGACAGCCGGCTCACTTCTTCCAAGGACCACCGTCCGTAGATTCCGCTGAGCAGGCTGATGTGGGCAGGCCGATCTCCACACCCTACTCCTCCTCTCAGAGAAGAAGAAAAAAGGGAAAGGGGTGTTGGCAACTCCCAGCCCCGGTGCACAACCGAGGTGAGCTGGGCCGGCTCACTACCAGTTAGGCCACAGAAGGCCGTGTGTCAAGGCTCTCGCCTCTAGCTCTAGGTGTCACTAGGGGTAGGGAGCAGCTGGCCTGATGCTTGGCCCTGGAGGTGATTCCAATTGCAAAGTCCAATAAATTGCCAGGATTCACCACCGCTCCCTCCAAGTGAACTGGTCTCAGAGAGCCCTATGGGAATTATGTGTGGGCTCCAAGCCTGGGCCATGGGGCGGTACATAGTACTCCACATATGTGGACTCCAAAGCGGGGGGCCTCAAGTGGTTAAACTCCCCTTGCACTCTCACAGACGATGGGGGCAAAGGCCAGCAAAAGGTCATCTTCTATGAGGCGGGCCAGCCTGCAGCCGTGGGTCGCAGTAGGCCGTTGTCACGTGCCCTAGCCTCATGGATGGGTAAGGGGCTAAGCACTTCAGCGGGGAGCCCTTCCGTGGAAACCAACAGACAAGAAAGGGGCGGCCCCAGTAGGGAGAGCGACACCAATGATCCAGGCCACCAAGTGAGCAAGAGGGCTAGGGGAAACAGCAGCGAGTGGAGATTCTCCCGCATCAAACAAACTGTGAACCACTCCCCGCACACCAGACCCCACCACCTCTAACTGGGGGGGGGCAGCAGTCCTCCAACTGCTACGCCTCACATAGTCCGCGACTCAGTTCTGCTCCAAGTATAGAGGGGCGCCGAGGTGCACCTCTCTCCAGAAAGCCTCTGAATAAGGCCCCTCTCGGCTCCTGGATCGGCTCCGCCCTGCCATTGGAGAATCACTTTTGTCCTGGTTCTGTGGCTGCTGCTGGTCTACAGCAAAGAGATACCAAAGGGGATTATGGACGGAGCACTTGAGCAAATCAAACACTCACCCCCAGTCAACTGATATGGGTTTAATCCATCATCATTCTTTAGCTCACTCCACCACCCCAGTTTAGACATGGCCAAATGCAAATCAGTCTGACCCTGTGCCTCATGGGAACAGTCCAGCCCGAACTGCCAAGCCATGTCTTCCCTGGACCGGAAACAAGCATCCTGGGACCGGTTTCGGGTTCATAACCCTCATCTGCCAGGCTATCTGGAATCCAGTGGGAAAGTGAGCAAGGGACCCATGTCTGGGCATACCGTGCCAACTTAGGGTGAACAAAGCAATGCCAAAGGGGATGATGGACGGAGCGCTTAAGCAAATCAAACACTCACCCCCAGTCAACTGATCTGGGTTTAATCCATCATCATTCTTTAGCTCACTCCACCACCCCAGTTCAGACTTGGCCATATGTAAATCAGTCTGACCCTGTGCCTCATGGGAACAGTCCAGCCCAAACTGCCAAGCCATGTCTTCCCTGGACCGGAAACAAGCTTCCTGGGACTGGTTTCGGGTTCATAACCCCCATCATTCAGGCTATCTTGAAAACAGTGGCAAAGTGGGCAAGGTACCCACGTCTGGGCATACCCTGACAACTTAGGGTGAACAAAGTGATACCAAAGGGGATGATGGACGGAGCGCTTGAGCAAATCAAACACTCACCCCCGTTGTATTGAAGCCCCTGGGTAGGCCAAGTCCCGGGGGCAGTGAAACAAATGTGTGGGGGACCCAATCCCCCCCACACTACCACGGGGACCGCCACCTCCCCGGGGCAAGATTAATGAGTTGCAGGGGGGCACGCAACCCCCCACAGCCCAGGGGACCACCACCTCCCCAGGGGACTAATATTTAGCCTTGCCTTAGGCATGGGCGAGTTGGGCCCAGGCCCAGGGTGCCAAATATTCATAGGACGCAGCAGGGAGCAACTTGACTTAATCTCATGCAAATAGGAGATCGTCCATCTGACTTGATCAGACGGAATTGCCAAAGACAACCCACGGACGCCAACTCAGTGATCATTCAAAAAGTGAAAAACAAAACTAATTAACGCCTAAACTTCCTGAAACAAGTTCATTAAATGTAAGAAGTGCAAGTGTGTTTCATTCCAATGCCCATTTACGCGCCCTCTAACCGTGCGTATATCTAACCATGTGTATTTGTGTTCTAGAAAGCTTCGACCTTCGTACAGAAACCTACCGGAGATGTCGAAATCCCATGCTGCCCTCTTGTGTACACTCTTGGATCCTCCGCATGCACTCAATTTGAAACTACTTCGATTTTCTTAGGAAGCAGTTTATCTCTCCCAGTCTGCAGGGTTGCCTTTGTCCCCCATGCACAAATTGTTTTGGGTCTTGATGACCTAATACGCCTGCACCCCCCAAGCTCATGTCAGGATTTTGCTTAACCGTCGCTAAGTGAGCAATGGGAGAGTGCGTGTGTATGTTTTTGTGGCGGGGGATTGAAAATGTAGCCCTTGCATCAGACCAGCTAAAAAAGGACATAAATACCCCCTCCACCCCTACCTCTCCCCACACACAAACAAAATACTATCCACAGTGAATTCCGCACACCGCTAAAGCTAGTCACACTTTCAACTGATGCCAAGTTTCAAGCATGACTAGTTCAGCTGGTCCTGTTTTTTCTTAGAAATCTGGAATGTATAGTCTTATTTAACCTAGTATAAAAGCGTAAGACTACATGTCATAGAAATCTAAGAAAAAAAATGAGGCTGCATAACTAGTCACGGGTGAATCATGGTCATGGCATGACTCTCATGCTTGTTCGCCCGCCGATATTTTAAAGGAGATAAGGCGTCCATTGACTAATAGCAAGAATACCTTTATGGGTATATGTTCCAACCTGCTACAGTCGCGTAGCTTTCATTTAAGATGCTGTGCATTTTGGGATGTGTCGTCCTTGTTTGTTATAACTGGACTACATTACAGTTTATAACGGTTTGTACTATAAAAGCCGATGGTGGACACGTGGTGTGCTGCCAACCTAGCGAACTATGGTACCTCAAGTGGTTCAGTCTACCCATACATATGTTGGGAGGAGTGGCCAGAAATGTGTTCCAAGGGCATTGTTGCAGATGTTGAATTTTTAAAAGCACGTTTCGCATTTGACTGTAAATCGTGTGATTCTTGGGCAATCCCTCAACCTGCCATTGCCCACAAATGCTGATATGCCCCGAAAAATATGAAATTCAAATGGGCATAGCGCCGCTTGAACGTAAAGTGCTCCGTTGCTCTCCACCTTGGTTCATTCTTTATACAACTCGCCGATGCCCTCACCCTGGCCGGTATTCAACCACGAAAAAACTCATCTGTTGCTCCTTGGTGTAATTCCGAAAGTCGCGAACGTCACAAATGTAACACTACAGACAGAAAGCAAAACTGTCTTGCATAAGGCGGATGCTGCCGGGGCTTCCACTCTATGTGAGAACAGTGACGCTGTGTAATAAATAACACGCTCCTGTCATTATTACGACTTATACAGGGCTGCGCCAGAAACAATGTAACACTTTGGGAAACACTGTGCCATCGGGACAGGTGTGCCATGCTAGTGCACCGGCAGGGGCACTCAAGTCAAAACACTGACTATAGAAGATGTCTGAAATGTGCCATTTGTTCACTTTGGCAAATGTTTAATTAGTGGAAAAAAAAGAGTTAATCAATTTCGAGGTGCCTTCTTTTGTATTTGTATTCAATTTAGCTCCCTGCAGTACCTGAAAGGACATACGTGGTGCGGTATAAAAAAGCACCACTCTGAAAAAAGACAGAATGACATTTACAGCAGCGGACCTATTATCCTTTGTCTCGTGCTTTCCGCGCGCTTCTACCATCTGTGCAAGCGTAGCTGAGCAGGAGCAATATGCGTGGGACTGAGGGTGAAAGCCACTGATATCGGGCCGAGGGTGCCCCAAGCCTTCGTGTGCCAACCCGTGAAAGCATAGAGGGGTTTGCGAGGGAGTGGGGCTTCACAAACAGGGCGTTGGAAACAGCATGCTGTTGGCACCTTCCCCCATTGTATTTTTTAGAGAAGGTGTTACTATTACCCGTTCCAACAATGTACTCATTTCCTTGATGCAGAGAAGCTTGCTGGGATCTGAAACTGCGACATTCAAGCAGTTATCGGCAGTGAGTGCTTCACCCACTACGCATTTATTCTGCAATTTACATAGCGCGAACTCGACCCGTTACATTACACAAATACAGATTCCTTTTTTTGTAGGGGTTGGGGGGATTAACTGATTGCCAGAATCATAAGATGTTGAGTAGACGCGGAGATTCGAACCTGGTTCCCTAGCACCAAAGTCGGCGGCTCTGGCCCTTGCGCCACATCCTCACCTATCACAACTCCTCTCCCAAACATTGACAAAATAATAACCCAGCTGCCCAACATGGGCATGCACAGGAGAAACGCACAACTATGGGGAAACAAACGCCTACCAGAAAACTCCATGTGTGACTGAGTAGTAAACAGAACCAGTGCTTCATTTGTGCCGGTGGTAACAGGTGGTGGGCACCGGTACTCATTTTTGGGGGACAGTGACTTAATTCATACATAGACCTCAGAACATAGAAAGCTGGAATTCGAGCTGAAGAGAAATTCGAGTAAACTGCGACTAAGAGAAAAGAATAAGCACGAGTGAGAATGACAGGAAGCAAAGGCGGTGACAGAAAGATGTACAAGCTGGGATCAATAGCCAGTTTTATATTCGGCAACCCCATGGGCGGGCTTCTACGAAACACCTTATAATTATTTGTATTTTTATATAGCTCGAACCTGACCCTTATAGTTACAGCACTTTGCAACAGAACTAGACTTCGTTACAGGTTAAAAGAGAACACAAGTGTGATCTGCCCAGTTCCAAAGTCGGCAGCGCAAGACGGTGGAGCGCATCTCCTCTTCGCAGTTTATTTTTTTACTCATTCAGTATTGCCACCCTTACCACGAGAGATGTTTTGGTAATAAATGCCACTTCCTCGGCAGTCGGTATATAGCAAAAGTATATATATATATATATATATATATATATTCACTGAAAAAACCATAGATTTCAGGGGCGTTATAGTTAGCTGGACATTTCCCTCGTACAAAACCCCGTTATAGTTAGTTCAGCTAACTATAACTCGCGCCCCCGCAATGCACTGCTGATGACGTCACATATTACATCACTCATGACATGGTCAGTGACATCACTGATGACATCATCCAGTGTCTGTGTGTTTCTATAAAGTTTAAATATGTTTATTATATATAGGAAAAGGCATATTGAAGAATGAGTGGGTGTATAAGTGTGTGAATGGATGATTTAGTAGGTACGTGACTGACTCTATAAGTGAGTGACTAAACGTATCTTACTGAATGCTTGGGTTGGTGACTAAACTGTGTGAATGTCTGTATCCGTCTCTCTGCTGGTGCGTAAGTGGCTATATGGGTTTGCGAATTGCTACATGATTGTCTATATGGGTTATAGATTGGTTGTCTGAGTATCTGTATAGGTGCCTGAGTGTTTGTGTGGGTGGGGTGTGTGTGACTCTGTGCATAGATATGTGAGTGGGTGATTCACTGGGTGCATGGTTTCAAGACTAGATTTGTGATGGACTGCATGGGTGGGTGAGTGTGTGTATGGTTATGTTAGTGAGTGAATCTATATTTCATTAGTACATGTGTGATTTAGTATATATGTGAACGGCAGTATATATGTGTGTTGGAGTACAGAAATGGCTATAAGTGAGAGTGTGTGATTGTGAGAGTGGCTGTATGGATGAGTGTGTGCTTGTATCATTGATTGTATAAGAGCATAAGAATGTGCTAGCATTTGTATGAGTAATTGAGCTTGTGTGTGTATAACTGTATAGGTGAGTAAATGGCAGTGTGATTATTTATTTCCATGACTGAGTAGGTGTGTGAGTACCTCTATGGATGAGTGGCGGTGTGTGAGTGTCTATATAGGTGTATGAGTGCATATGATAGTCCCGTACTGAGTGACCATAAGTATGAGTGACTGTATGGGTGAGTGAGTGGATGGATGTGTAGAACTAAAAATCAGTGAGTGGGTATGTACTTATTGGTGTTTGAGTGTCTATGGTTTTGAGAATGGCAGTATGTAATTTAGAGTGGGTGTATCAAAGGTTATATTAGGTTGTGAGAAGATGCATTAAATTATCACATGGATGACGTCATAGTGATGTCATCAGAGATGTCATTTGAGATGTCATCAGTGATGTCATGAGTGATGTCACTGACCATGTCATGAGTGATGTAATATGTGACGTCATCAGCAGTGCATTGCGGGGGCGCGAGTTATAGTTAGATGAACTAACTATAACGGGGAAATTTCAATGGTTTTGTACGAGGGAAATGTCCAGCTAACTATAACGCCCCTGAAACCTATGTTTTTTTCAGTGAATTTCTAAGGTTTTTAAAATGCTAATTCTTAACTATAACGTAACTGAAACCTATGGTTTTTTCAGCGAATGTTAAAGGTTTTTTAAATGATAATTCCTAACTATAACATACCTGAAACCTATGGTTTTTTAAGTGAATTTCAAAGGTTTTTTAAATGCTAAATCCTATCTATAACTTATCTCTAACCTATGATTTTTAATGAATTACATAGGATTTCTAAATCTTTATTTTTCCGTGTATCAATTCCTTTATTTATTTTTTTATGCCGTTTATCACTAGTTTTTTAAGGTTTTTTTTGCTTATTTTTTTAAAAAAATGAATCAATATAACTTGTTTTGAATGAGATTTAAAAAAATAAATATTTGCAATTTTTTTAAACTATTGTTTTATAATTTTTTTAATATTTTATAAACTATATTTTTAATACTTTGGAATTGTTATTTTTTTTCAATTATTTTTTGGAGTCACGCACCCAATGCGTACCTTTCACGATCCCTGCGCGGAACATAGTTGCCATTTTACGATTGTAGTTTAGGATCCGTGTACGGTGTGCGTTGGGTACGTATTTTCATGTGCGATTGCTATGCGACTGGTACGCGACTCCAAGCGCATACGCGACACGTACAAAATACGTTATGCGACTCTCACGTTCTTCTGCGAAACGTCATGTATGTGGTTGACACGGTGGGTGCGCGAATCTCGCGAAATATTTTAAATGTCAAAAAACATATAAATGTGTATTTCATGTAAATATTAAGGGAAGACATAATCTAAGCTACTCATAAAATTAATATATTTTTACTTTTAATCATCCTATATTGCTTTTAAATGCAATTTCCCAAATTCGGGCTCGGTGCATGCTGCCTAAACGCACGGTGCGCGGATCGCATGTGACCTGAAAAAAGAGATTTGATTGGTTCATTAGACTTCCTATTCTAACTATTGAAAGACCCCACCCATTTCAATCATTCTTCTTAGACCTTCTTTAGAGGAGCATCTCTCTGCTGAGAAGAACTTTTTTTGACTAAGTTTGCACTTAGTTCAAACTTTTTTGGCAAACAATGGCTTCAGGGCAGCAGGCATCTCCAGCATCTGCACATTCATCTGAAGATGAATTTCTGGTTGAACCACCATGCCCAGAAAAGTATTCATCTGGGGTCTGGAAATTTTTTACTTTTCCAGAGGGGCAATCCAAAACCAATGCCACCAAAGTGACATGCAAGATATGTCAAAGAGTGCTCTCCCATGGCGATCCTGCAAAAAAGTATTCATGTGGTACAGCCAGCATGAAAAAACACCTGAAAACCATGCATCCAGTCAACCTGGCACTTGAAGAGTGCCGAAGAATGCAAGTTCTTCCTGGACCTTCACAGGCATCACAGCTGAGTACTTCATGCGTGGATCCATCGGACCAACACCTCGACATCCGTCCACAGTTTGCCACACTGAAAGTCCTCTGCTTGAAGTGCAATGCTGTACTTTGCTACGGAGAGCAATCCATTGACTTAATTTGCAGGAAGCAAGAAAGCCATCATTGTTAGGTTTATTTTTTTTTCCTGAAGTTCATTGTTTTGTTCCTTGTGTTCTGTTTTTTTCTTTTTTTCCAGAAAAACCCCCAAAAATAAAAAATTGTTCAGAAAACCCAAAAAAAAAAATATATAAAAGAAAAAAGAAGATAAAAAAATGTTCTTGTGAGAACTAACTTTCCTGGTTTAAAAAAAGAGCTATATTTCTATGTTAGTGTGTGAAAGTTTAGATGAATGTATGTGTAGTGCGTAATTGACTGAACAAATGCATTAGTAGTGTATGGTGAATGTATAAGTGCAGAACTATGAGGAAGTGCTGCAGCATCACACAGTAACCTCTTTAACTGCGGTGTGCTGTGGTACTTCCGAAGCACAGTGATGCAACATATGTACATAACTATGTTGCAAGTCTATGCTTCTCTCTGCACGGCTGCTTAAACTGCAGCCATGTGGTGACTAGGGATGGGCGGAATTTGCGAAATTAACTTTTGCAAATTATCGCGAAAATGTTTAAAATTATCGCAAACAAGCAGAAATATCGCGAAGATGCGAAAGTTTTTTTCCCGCATGTTCGCGAGATTTTCTGCATGGTTGCGGGTCGCCAACTTACCCATGTGGTTGCTTGTGGGCGCGGCCATCTTGTTTTGAGCTGTCTCGCGGTGCATGATTGCGAGAAGAAAGACGTGATCGCGCGACGCATGACGTCACTGCGGGCGCGAACTGTCGCGAGACAGCGCAAATGGCTAAAAACAATACAACATCTCATGGAGAATGCAACCGGATCAAGAAAACTTGTCGGCGAACGCAGGGATTCAGGTAAGGCGATCGCGCGCACGCGAGAATGTATTATTTTACAGCGCGAGCAAGAAACAAATTATCGCCAAGCTGCGGAAACCGGAAATTTTGACATTTTCGCGCTCTCCGCGGAACGCGAAAATGTCAAATTATCGCAATTTCCGTGAACGGAACAAAATTTTCACCCAGGCCTAGTGGTGACACAGGCACCCTTGCACCATGGTGCAAGGATATCTGTGTCATGTGGAGTTTGCTTTAGAGCAGGAAGACACACCTTCCTGTACAAAAACAATCAGTAAAGGCATTTTTCTCCTTCAATGTATGCTGAGCATTTTAGCATGTGTTGAAGGTTAAAAAATGAGGAGAAAGGAAAACAATTCTCCTTGTTGTGCTTTGCTACACCAATTGGAGAATGGTGCAGCATTCACACACATGTCCAGATTTATTATTTTTGATACATCTGGAGATGTGGCTTATGAGTATTCTGTGCAATCACGCACAGCAACACTTATAGAACGCCCTTTCAACGCAAAGTGGTGTGCATGATGAGGTCGTATTTACATGGAGAAGAAAAGGTACACAGATTGCCTTTTCCTCTCTTTGTAAATATGAAACAGTGTCTTGTGCTCTTTGAAAATATGAAACAGTGTCTTGTGCTATAACTATGTTACAAAAAGTGACATCATTTTGTTTGGAAAATTGCTTGTGAATGATAGGAGGTAAGCACAGAGTTTTGTCTGCAAAGATGCTCAAAAAAGAATGATAGAAATTATTGCGGTCCTTCAATAGGCACAATGGGAAATATTATGAACCACTCAAATCTGTTTTTTGCAGGTCACATGATATCCTATGACAGGGAGATTCAAAAACTACATAGGTATAAACAGGGTGTTTTGAAAAACGTATTCAAACTTTGTAGCTTCTTGCAGATCTGCCCTTTGTGCATATTAATACTTAGTTAAACTTACCTTCACAGTAATAGAAATAAAAAATGGTACACATTTTTTTCAGATGTTTTTTGTAATGTAAATTGGGGTAAATTGCTTATTTTAGAATTAGGATCTGTGAAAGAAAAGAAAAAATAGTTATAACATGTAATAAAACATAGCATAATTTAAACAAAGCAATTTGCCTTTTTTGCTGTTCTCAGAATATATTGAATTTCACTAGAAATAGTGATTTCAATCGTACTCATCACATAACAGCGGGCAAAAAAAAAACAATCGAAAAGATTGTTTAAAAAAAAAAAACAACAATCTATCCTCAGTAAAATACCAGAATATACAAATTGCACATATATAAAATGCTTACTGCTAAGAAAATGTTATAACTTAAATTTATAAACACTGTAAATGTTGGCACTTTAAAATATACACCGAGACAATGTGTAAGAAAAAGTCCATAATTCAAACATATACCTTTCCTTGAGGCCAAATGGTATTTTTGCACTGTTTTTTATGTAAATTGTCCAATGGTAATCCTAATAAATTATAATAATAAATTCCTCAGAGACTGAATTATCTTCCTAAAACTTTGGCTTTAAAAATATTAGGTAGGAATTTGGTAATTCACTAGGCAAATGTTGTTTGAAAACCAACTGGGCATCATTACAAAGTGTCCAGCCTTTGTCACATTTTAGATAGGCAGTGTAATGTCCAGATGTTGTGGATGGTCCATCATGAACAATGATTGCAATTGCTAGAAAAGTCCTTCCTGATATTGATAGTTGTGTTGCTACAAAATGCTTTATTAAAGTGTCCAAATTTCTTCCATCAGCTGTACAACGTTGCATCATTAAAATTATATATTGTCCATATTTTTGTAAAAATAATGTTGATAACATTTCGGATTTACATTGGCTACACTCCATGTTTTGATTTGCAGCTTTAACTAATTTAGTGAAAGACACTGATTTACAGTCCGGTAATGTTAAATATAGAAATCTTTCAGTGTCTACATTAGTGCTAGATGTATACATACAATTTTCACAATGATGTTCCCATTTGTAACAAAGGCCAAAAATATTTTCTATTTCTACACCTTCATTTTCAAAAACGGTAAGCATATACATTAAAAATTCCTGTGCATCTTGTTGGATATTTTGCGTAAATTGTGTAGAACCAGAACATACATCAAAAAGATTACGTACATCTGAAACAGTTTGTATTTTACTTGTATCTGTTCTCAATTTTTCATAAACAGAATGCAACAAGGAACAAAATCTTTTTTCCCGATTCTGCATAATTGTTGTTGCAAACCTTCAAGATAAAAAACAACATTGACCACTACATTAGCATAGCAGATGACACCTGAACTATTTTCAAACTGATAACCAACAATCTCTTCAACAGTGTCCTTTTTGTTTTTGCTTGCAATGACAACATTATCTTGTTCTTTTCCCTTCTCTACCAGGGGTGGGCGTAGTGGGCGTGGTGGGGCTACATGGAGCAGCACGTAGTGTGCCCAAATCTACGCACACTCGCGCAATCCGCGTAGCCCCACTACGCGCCGCCCACCTCCCGCCCACCCTCCTTTTAAAATAATGTCATGTATGCTAAAATAATTAAATATAAAGACTTACCTGCAGCGCGGCGTCTCCGGGGCTCCCTCTTCCTCGTTCACAACTTCTTGTCACAAATGCGCAGTTGTGAAGAGGGAGCCCCGGAGACGCTGCGCTGCAGGTAAGTCTTTATATTTAATTTTTTTATCATACATGACATTATTTTAAAAGGAGGGCGGGCGGGAGGCGGGTGGCGGGCGGCAGGCAGCTCTGCTTCGCCCTGGTGTGTGCGTAGCGCTGCCTGCTTCGCCTACTTCGAAAACTGCGAAGCAGGCAGCGCTACGTACACTACGTGGGCGAAGCGTAGTACTACACCCGGGGTTATTCTCTACACCTTCAGTACAGATATTCTCATACCTTCTTTTTCGACCAACCACACGCTTTTCAAATACAGGATATTGACCTAAATTGGGAGCATACGCTCTTCTTAACCTATTATGCTCTTTTACACAGTTTGCATTTGCAGTAACCTTTGTGTCATCAAAATCAATCAAAAACAAACCAGATAATGTTCTGACTCGCGACAAAGCAACATATGCCATACCCTCTTTAAACACACTAGATCCAATATTCACCAATGCACTATCCACACTTAATCCTTGAGATTTATGAATAGTCACTGAGTATGCCAGAGAAAATAGAAATTGTTTCCTACGGACATATACATCTTTAACAAGCAAAAAACGAACTGAGCAACGACCAATTTTCTTAACTTCTTCAATCTGATCAAATTTAATTTTTAAAAATTCAATTCCATCTTTTTTCTGATAATTAACAAAATCCACAACTTTACCCATTGCTCCATTAACTAAAGCTTTTTCTACATCCAAATTACGCCTTATAATTACCCGACAGTTTATACATGCATATAGATTATTTTCTAAACCAGCCGTTTTAGATATCTTTTTTCTAAAGAATCCAGTTTTGTTTTCAATTTTCCTGACGAAAAATTGTGATTCCTTCATGCTTTATTTTATCGATGGCTTCCATTTTTATAATTTCTTCATTTTCCAGTTTCAATAGTTCTTCGTTGAATATAGAACACTCGCGAAGTGTTGGTATTAAGCAGATCACTGATTTATTTTCTGCAATTTTCATGTATACTTTCTCAGGAACTACATTTCTTTTAAAAACAAATTGGAAAGTAATCGACTCTGCAAAGCTTGTTTGCCATGTTCTGTCAGAAGTCCAATTCTTATATCTTGAAGAATACTTCCATATTCAGCATCATTTGCCTGTCACATATTTTTCGTCAGTTCTTTGTATTCAAAATATGTCCAAATGTTCACGTTTCCAACACTACCCAGAGACTTTCTGGTATCTTCATGCGCAAGTGTTTTAAATACTGGTTGTCCTTTTACAGGAGTCAGTTGCAGTAGATCTCCAAAATCTATGACGTGTTTTCCTCAAAATAACACGTCATACTCTGTTTTAAGAATTTGCTGCATTCTTAAATGCACAAAGGCAAGCATCAAGTTTGAGACCATGCTTACCTCATCAATAATGAGAAGTTTCATTTTCTTCAGGACTCTTGAAACTTCACAACAAGCATCTCCAGATAGCTTGTGGTATTCCAATTTGTTCTCATGCTCTACTGGTAGCATTAGTAAACGATGTGAAGTAATTCCTTTAATGTTATGTGCTGCCAACCCAGTTGGAGCAGTGACAACACAAGACAAATGCGACTCAGTTGTTTTCTGCAGATAACTCATTACTTTAATTAAGAAACTTTTTTCGTGTTCCAGCTTGAGCACTTACATTCGGATAGGTTGAAATGATGTACATGAGCACTCTTTCTTTTCATGAAGTAATCCATGGTCAATCTGTTCTTTCACTTGCTGATATATTTGTTTCTGTTCAACATTTAGTTGTTCTTCCAAGTTTCCTAACTGCATTACATCTTCTTGAGCTTGATGCATTGCTGTTTCCACCTCCTTCATGGCAATTGCTGCTTCATTTTCAACAAGTGGTTGTCCTAGTGGATCTTCACTCAGTGCAGCAGAAGTTTGACCGTCTTGAGAACAGTCTCCAGCAATCTCAGCTGCAATTGTAGCTTCTTGATCAATTTCATCATTCAACATTTTCACATAATTTGCAAAAGCACTGCATTGTATGCTATCTTTACAAGCATTAAATGAATCTACATAGCTCTGAAAGTCTCCAAGTAATTCCAGTTCTGAACGCCACGGTTTGAACATTTGCAAAAGGGCTAAATAGTAAAATTCTCTTTTATCAGCAGTGTCGCAACTCAGCTTCCTGTGATTAATCAAGTTTCCTTTCCTTTGTCTCACCAATCATCCTTCGGAACCAATCACTGCATATTTTCCATCATTGATGTTCTCTGTAGTATTCCGTTTAAAAGTGTAGTTTTGCAGCACTTCATAGAGACACATGTTCTCAAGATGATGACTTCTTTTCGGGTAATATGTGTCCAACATATTCGTTTTCAAAATATCTGTACTTTCTGGTTCTTTTTCTGCTAAATATTCAATTTCTTGAACAGATTTCAGTACCCGATTTTGCACTGCTGCAAGACCTAGACTCACCCAAATGATTGTTCTACTTTTGGAGTATAGACTTTCAGATGATAACCGATCTGAGCATTCATACGCTCCAATTTCTTGATGCGATAACCTCTTCACACTGAAACTGTATAATTTCTTACTTAGAGTCTTCTCATGAGAAATCTCTTGCCACATTTCTTTTAATTCTGTCTGATCTGATTTAGTAATGTAGGACGTTACATATCGAGCAACAGCAATGGAATTGTCCGCAACATACTGAATATCCATGTTAGCATTCCGCATGGATAAAATAACTGGATTGTAGTCATTTATGTATTTTGAATCTTATCTTCTTCTTAAGTTGTAGGTATTTTTCTACCTTGTGATGGTATGTCGCATAGCTGACATAAATCTGTTCACTCTTTCTTTGGATAATACAGGACGTGGAAATGCAAAACGACATTTGGTATAGAACTTATCCTTAGACTTGTATTTTCGTCAACAGTATTTTCCACATCTATGGCTTCGGAATCGTAAGACTTGTTGTTTTAAGTTTTTATCTTCTCTGCTATTGGGTACAGCACATGTGGCATATTCTTCAATGAAAGACAAAACAGTATCATCTGAATCTGTTTCAAATTTGGGGGCGTCCTTGATCCATTACAACATATGCATATGAAGAGCACCTCTTGCTTGATACTCCTTTCTCCAAAAGAAATCCACAACTTCTCCAAGAGGAGGATTCTTTTTATTGCAGATGAAAGACATCATAGCTTCAAATCTATGATTAAAATATCTGCATACATTAACAGGATCCAAAGAGCACAATTCTCCAGGTGTCTTATATTCAATATTTTTTATATTGGAATTTGCCTCTCGAAGAAATTCAAGTAAATCATCCCAAGAGTACTCAGCACAGCTTAGTGCAAGGAACCATGTAGGAGTTCCTAAGTTCCGTAGCATACATTTCAGTTCTCCATGACGACGGTACCAATGTTCATTAGTCGCACGCTGACATGCCATCAGATTAATCAACTGAGATTCTAAATGATCATCTCTCTGATGCACTTTATCCATAAAATCCTTTGCAGTCACATTTTGCAGATGCATTCCAGTTTTTAAAATGTGATTTACTGCATATGAAAGTCCAGACAAGTCACTTTCAAACAGAAGATGAAACATATAAGGGATACATTGTCGAAATCTTGGATCTTCTGCATATAATCTTGTTGTCCGATATTCAGATGCAGCAATCTGCACAGGACGTTCATCATATCGTCCACCTTTTCCTGTTGGAAACAACTGCAGGAAACAACGAGCTTCCAAGCTCTCTTCCCATACACTCATGGGACTTCCTCTTGCTTTTTTCATTTGGAACAACTAAATCGTATTCCCCATCAATTCTTTGGAATGAAGTGGATGTACACTGTAATGTTCATAGATTTCTTCACATCTGGACATGTCCACTTTTTCAATTTGTCCACTTAATGTTTCAGTATCTTCTGCTAAATCTATTTCTTCTTCTCCTACCAACACATTTCTATAGTACTCATTATTTTTTATCAGATACAATGTTACCTTTTGCACTTTTCTAACATCCACTAACTCTTGCCAGATTTTCTTATTCTTAGTAGGAACACCATTAACTAGAATGACTAGTAGTTCATTTTCTGCACGGTCTACACCAATAGTTTCAATGTTTTTCTTTAAATCTAACGGTAAATACACAACTCTCCCTTTCAATCCTCTATGAAAGTCTGATGGAGGCAATTTCCCTGTTTTAGGCTCCATACGAACAATAGCCTGAAACGGGTGCACACATTGAATGAGAAGAGACTCATAGGTATTTAAATCTATCAGCTCTGGAGGAATAGCAACCAACTCTAGATTATTATGAACAGCTCTAGCAGGCATTTTATTCTCATCTAATTTGTTATAACAATATTTGCAAATACGCTGCTCAGATCCCAAATCAAAACAATCCTCTACCAACAAATAAGTTGCAAATTCCTTCCACGTATCATTATTTTCTGTTTCACTTTTTAAGTACAGATTGACACTCCTAGTCTGATTTTTGTAGTGAGACAGCCGACAACAAATACAAGAAACATTTGGTCTTTCACCTGAAATTACCTTAAACTTTGTGATTTGATCTTCAACATTTTTTGTATTCATGGGTTCTACATTGTCTTCAACATTTTGTTCTATTAATTTGTCAGTTTCTGCACTCTCTTGCTGAGGGCCAAAGTAACAAACCTTCTTCACATCTGATACTGACCCACGCAAAAGAGCACTGTTCAACTCATTTAACTTTAGTGCTGGACTTTTTGCATAATAAAATCTTCTCACTAACTTCCACATTTGAGTATGATGCACTGCCAACATCCTGAAATGGTGAAAAACACTTTGACAAACTTTCCTAGAAAGACAAGCCAGAGAATGACCTTGCAAACCAGTATTTTGTCTCACTCTGCAAGGGTCTAGTCCTTGCAACACCTTAATCTTTTGTTTAACACTTTTTTTACTATATACTCATGAGAAACTGCATAATTTATCAATAGATTCTTGTCGTACAAATACTACTGCAATCCCAAGTGTACACAGGGTCTTTAGGACGTCTCCCTAGAACTTCATCAGCTATCACTTCTTCTGCATTTCTTTCAACCATTTTCTCTTTGTCAAATGGACAACCATTTCTAACCTCATAACCTTGACCACTGGTGTCAACTGCATGCAATAAATTATTGCTCTGTAAATAACTCTCTTCATTAAAGAAAGGCTCTGTACTTGATCTGTGTTTCCTTTCACCCAAAAAAACATTACAAACATTTGTTCTGTTAATTACTCTTTTTCTACTTTTGGACTTCATTAAATGGATTGGTTTATCTAGTGATCAAATTCTGTTTAATACTAAAATGAATAGTTTCCTTTTTACTTCAAAAGCCTTTTCAACAATGGTTTGAATATGCTTCTTCTTTTTATAAAATAGAGCTCTCTTTTTATATTTCTTCACATCTTTCAGCAAATGATATACTACTCTCTTGTAAAATAATTTTTTGCGTATTTCTTTATACTGATTTTGTCTTCTTTTTCCATACTTCGTCTCCTTTGACTGTCCGTTTGCTTTTTTGCTTTTCCTATTATTTTGAATATTTTTTCTAGTTGAAGCATTCTCAGAGGTTTCAGCATTCTGTACATTCTGTCTGGTCCTACAAACATTTTTTATAAATTGCTTTGTGATCTTACCAGAAGATTTTTTTCTTTTTAGCCACATTATGTTGTTCATTCAATAATTGTGATTGATTTTTTTCTTTTTCTGTTCTTTTCTTTTTCTTACTTTGTCCGGCATGATTTCTCTATTTTAATGGTAAAAAACAGTATATGTAAAAATTAATCACAAATAAATGTATATTACTATCTTTATACATTATACTTTTGTATTACTATACAATCACATTTTATATAAATACTGACTAAGAAATTATAGACCTGAAGCACAAGTGTGACGGTGGTTAGACCACTACATGCATAGTGCATACTACGTTGAAGCAGTTCGTGCCCTAAAGCCTGCCTCACTGAAAGAGTACATGCTTACTGACTGAATGATTACAGTACTATAAGGAGAGACACTGGGTGAATTCACAGTTGTTTGAATTTTAATTTACTGAATAGATTACTACATGGTGCTTAATCTTTTGTTTAACACTTTTTTTACTATATACTCATAAGAAACTGCATAATTTATCAATAGATTCTTGTTGTACAAATACTACCTCAATCCCAAGTATACACAGGGTCTTTAGGATGTCTCCCTAGAACTTCATCAGCTATCACTTCTTCTGCATTTCTTTCAACCATTTTCTCTTTGTCAATTGGACAACCATTTCTAACCTCATAAACTTGACCACTGGTGTCAACTGCATGCAATAAATTATTGCTCTGTAAATAACTCTCTTCATTAAAGAAAGGCTCTGTACTTGATCTGTGTTTCCTTTCACCCAAAAAAACATCACAAACATTTGTTCTGTTAATTACTCTTTTTCTACTTTTGGACTTCATTAAAAAGATTGGTTTATCTAGTGATCAAATTCTGTTTAATACTAAAATGAATAGTTTCCTTTTTACTTCAAAAGCTTTTTCAACAATGGTTTCAATATGCTTCTTCTTTTTATAAAATAGAGCTCTCTTTTTATATTTCTTCACATCTTTCAGCAAATTATATACTACTCTCTTGTAAAATAATTTTTTGCGTATTTCTTTATACTGATTTTGTCTTCTTTTTCCATACTTCGTCTCCTTTGACTGTCCATTTGCTTTTTTGCTTTTCATATTATTTTGAATATTTTTTCTAGTTGAAGCATTCTTAGAGGCTTCAGCATTCTGTACATTCTGTCTGGTCCTACAAACATTTTTTATAAATTGCTTTGTGATCTTACCAGAAGATTTTTTCTTTTTAGCCACATTATGTTGTTCATACAATAATTGTGATTGATTTTTTTCTTTTTCTTTTTCAGGTCTTTTCTTTTTCTTACTTTGTCCGGCATGATTTCTCTATTTTAATGGTAAAAAACAGTATATGTAAAAATTTATCACAAATAAATGTATATTACTATCTTTATACATTATACTTTTGTATTACTACACAATCACATTTTATATAAATACTGACTAAGAAATTATAGGCCTGAAGCAAAAGTGTGACAGTGGTTAGACCACTACATGCATAGTGCATACTACGTTGAAGCAGTTCATGCCCTAAAGCCTGCCTCACTGAAAGAGTACATGCTTACTGACTGAATGATTACAGTACTATAAGGAGAGACACTGGGTGAATTCACAGTTGTTTGAATTTTACTTTACTGAATAGATTACTACATGGTACTGAAAGACTCACTATGGGTTTGCAACAGCAGTCACAGTGTGTTTGCTGGAGTGTATGCATAGTGACTGTGGAAATGGAGGCCTCAATCACAAGTGTGAAACTGGTTAGACCACTACATGCATAGTGGATAGACTGAAACACTAGAGTAATGCAAGGAGAGTGCCTGAATGAATCTTTTAAGGGTTTGGGTTTTTGCGCAGTGAATAGATTAGTACATGGTGCCGGATGAGTCACTGGAGGTGTGCAAGGGGAGTGTTAGGGTGTTTATTGGAGTTTATAGATACTGACTGGTCAATTGAAGGTATGAAAGACAATTGTGTAGGTGGTTAGAGGCCTCCATGCATAGTGGATAGACATTTGAAGTACTCCATGTGCTACGGCCGGGTTCACTACATAAGTACCTGGGTACTGACTGAATCATTAGAGTGCTACAAGGAGAGTGTCTCGCTGAATTTATAAGTGGTTGGATTTTGGTGTACTCAATGGATTAGTACATGATGTTGAATGGGTCACTGGAGGAGTATAAGGGGACTGACAGGGTGTTTGCGGGAACTGTATGAATACTGACTGGGGTATTGAAGGTCTGAAAGACAAGTGTATAGGTGATTAGAGGCCTGCATACATAGTGCATAGATGTTTGAAGCAGTGCATGTACTAAAGCTGGGTTCACTACATAAGTACCTCAGTACTGACTCAATCATTAGAGTACTTAAAGGAGAGTGCCTGGGTACATTTAATACTGGTTGGGTTTTGGAGCAGTGAATGGATTATTACATAGTGCTGAATCGGTCACTGGAGAAGCATAAAGAGAGTGACAAGGTGTTTGCAGGAACTGTATGAATACCAACTGGGGTATTGAAAGTGTGAAAAACAGGTGTGTAGGTGGTTAGAGGCCTGCATGCATAGTGGATAGGCGTTTGAATCAATCCATGTGCTAAGGCCTGCCTCACTACATTAGTACTTGGATAGTAACTGAATGTTTAGAGTATTGCAAGGAGAGTGCCTGGGCGAATATTTTTAAGTTTTTGGGTTTTGGCGCACTGAATAGATTAGTACATAGTGTCGGATGAGTCACTGGAGGTGTGCAAGAGGAGTGACAGGGTGTTTACTGGAGTTTATAGATACTGACTGGGCAATTGAAGGTCTGAAACACAATTGTGTAGGTGGTTAGAGGCCTGCATGCATAGTGGATAGGTGTTTGAATCAATCCATGTGCTAAGGCCTGCCTCACCCCATTAGTATTTGGGTACTGACTGAATGTTTAGAGTATTACAAGGAGAGTGCCTGGGTGAATTTATAAGTGTTTCTTTTTGGCACAGTAAATAGATTAGTACATGGTGCTGAATAAATCACTGGAGGATTGCAAGGGGAGTGACAGGGTGTTTGCTGAAAGTGTATGGATACTGACTGGGGAATTCAAGGTGTTAAAGACAAGTGTGTAGTAGGTTAGAGGCCTGCATGCATAGTGGATAGACATTTGAAGCAGTCCATGTGGTAATGCATGGTTCACTGCATGAGTACCTGGGTACTGACTGAATCATTAGAGTACTGCTAGGAGAGTGTCTGGGTGAAACTTTTAAGTTTTTTGGTTTTGGCGCAGTGAATAGATTAGTACATGGTACTGGATGAGTCACTGGAGGTGTGCAAGGTGTGTGACAGGGTGTTTATTGAAGTATATAGTTACTGACTAGTCAATTGAAGGTGTGAAAGACAATTGTGTAGGTGGTTCGAGGCCTCCATGCCTAGTGGATAGACATTTGAAGTACTCCATTTGCTAAGGCCGGGTTCACTACATAAGTACCTGGGTACTGACTGAATCATTAGAGTGCTACAAGGAGAGTATCTTGCTGAATTTATAAGTGGTTGGCTTTTGGTGTACTCAATGGATTAGTACATGATGTTGAATGGGTCACTGGAGGAGTGTAAGGGGACTGACAGGGTGTTTGCGGGAACTGTATGAATACTGACTGGGGTATTGAAGGTCTGAAAAACAAGTGTATAGGTGGTTAGAGGCCTGCATACATAGTGCATAGACGTTTGAAGCAGTGCATGTACTAAAGCTGGGTTCACTACATAAGTACCTCAGTACTGACTCAATCATTAGAGTACTTAAAGGAGAGTGCCTGGGTAAACTTATTACTGGTTGGGTTTTAGCGCAGTGAATGGATTATTACATAGTGCTGAATCGGTCACTGGAGAAGCATAAAGAGAGTGACAAGGTGTTTGCAGGAACTGTATGAATACCAACTGGGGTATTGAAAGTGTGAAAAACAAGTGTGTAGGTGGTTAGAGGCCTGCATGCATAGTGGATAGGCGTTTGAATCAATCCATGTGCTAAGGCCTGCCTCACTACATTAGTACTTGGATAGTAACTGAATGTTTAGAGTATTGCAAGGAGAGTGCCTGGGTGAATATTTTTAAGTTTTTGGGTTTTGGCGCAGTGAATAGATTAGTACATAGTGTCGGATGAGTCACTGGAGGTGTGCAAGTGGAGTGACAGGGTGTTTACTGGAGTTTATAGATACTGACTGGGCAATTGAAGGTCTGAACCACAATTGTGTAGGTGGTTAGAGGCCTGCATGCATAGTGGATAGGTGTTTGAATCAATCCATGTGCTAAGGCCTGCCTCACCCCATTAGTACTTGGGTACTGACTGAATGTTTAGAGTATTACAAGGAGAGTGCCTGGGTGAATTTATAAGTGTTTCTTTTTGGCACAGTAAATAGATTAGTACATGGTGCTGAATAAATCACTGGAGGATTGCAAGGGGAGTGACAGGGTGTTTGCTGAAAGTGTATGGATACTGACTGGGGAATTCAAGGTGTTAAAGACAAGTGTGTAGTAGGTTAGAGGCCTGCATGCATAGTGGATAGACATTTGAAGCAGTCCATGTGGTAATGCATGGTTCACTGCATGAGTACCTGGGTACTGACTGAATCATTAGAGTACTGCTAGGAGAGTGTCTGGGTGAAACTTTTAAGTTTTTGGTTTTGGCGCAGTGAATAGATTAGTACATGGTAGTGGATGAGTCACTGGAGGTGTGCAAGGTGTGTGACAGGGTGTTTATTGAAGTATATAGTTACTGACTAGTCAATTGAAGGTGTGAAAGACAATTGTGTAGGTGGTTAGAGGCCTCCATGCATAGTGGATAGACATTTGAAGTACTCCATTTGCTAAGGCCGGGTTAACTACATAAGTACCTGGGTACTGACTAAATCATTAGAGTGCTACAAGGAGAGTATCTTGCTGAATTTATAAGTGGTTGGCTTTTGGTGTACTCAATGGATTAGTACATGATGTTGAATGGGTCACTGGAGGAGTGTAAGGGGACTGACAGGGTGTTTGCGGGAACTGTATGAATACTGACTGGGGTATTGAAGGTCTGAAAAACAAGTGTATAGGTGGTTAGAGGCCTGCATACATAGTGCATAGACGTTTGAAGCAGTGCATGTACTAAAGCTGGGTTCACTACATAAGTACCTCAGTACTGACTCAATCATTAGAGTACTTAAAGGAGAGTGCCTGGGTAAACTTATTACTGGTTGGGTTTTAGCGCAGTGAATGGATTATTACATAGTGCTGAATCGGTCACTGGAGAAGCATAAAGAGAGTGACAAGGTGTTTGCAGGAACTGTATGAATACCAACTGGGGTATTGAAAGTGTGAAAAACAAGTGTGTAGGTGGTTAGAGGCCTGCATGCATAGTGGATAGGCGTTTGAATCAATCCATGTGCTAAGGCCTGCCTCACTACATTAGTACTTGGATAGTAACTGAATGTTTAGAGTATTGCAAGGAGAGTGCCTGGGTGAATATTTTTAAGTTTTTGGGTTTTGGCGCAGTGAATAGATTAGTACATAGTGTCGGATGAGTCACTGGAGGTGTGCAAGAGGAGTGACAGGGTGTTTACTGGAGTTTATAGATACTGACTGGGCAATTGAAGGTCTGAACCACAATTGTGTAGGTGGTTAGAGGCCTGCATGCATAGTGGATAGGTGTTTGAATCAATCCATGTGCTAAGGCCTGCCTCACCCCATTAGTACTTGGGTACTGACTGAATGTTTAGAGTATTACAAGGAGAGTGCCTGGGTGAATTTATAAGTGTTTCTTTTTGGCACAGTAAATAGATTAGTACATGGTGCTGAATAAATCACTGGAGGATTGCAAGGGGAGTGACAGGGTGTTTGCTGAAAGTGTATGGATACTGACTGGGGAATTCAAGGTGTTAAAGACAAGTGTGTAGTAGGTTAGAGGCCTGCATGCATAGTGGATAGACATTTGAAGCAGTCCATGTGGTAATGCATGGTTCACTGCATGAGTACCTGGGTACTGACTGAATCATTAGAGTACTGCTAGCAGAGTGTCTGGGTGAAACCTTTAAGTTTTTTGGTTTTGGCGCAGTGAGTAGATTAGTACATGGTACTGGATGAGTCACTGGGGGTGTGCAAGGTGAGTGACTGGGTGTTTATTGAAGTATATAGTTACTGACTAGTCAATTGAATGTGTGAAAGACAATTGTTTAGGTGGTTAGAGGCCTCCATGCATAGTGGATAGACATTTGAAGTACTCCATTTGCTAAGGCCGGGTTCACTTCATAAGTACCTGGGTACTGACTGAATCATTAGAGTGCTACAAGGAGAGTATCTTGCTGAATTTATAAGTGGTTGGCTTTTGGTGTACTCAATGGATTAGTACATGATGTTGAATGGGTCACTGGAGGAGTGTAAGGGGACTGACAGGGTGTTTGCGGGAACTGTATGAATACTGACTGGGGTATTGAAGGTCTGAAAAACAAGTGTATAGGTGGTTAGAGGCCTGCATACATAGTGCATAGATGTTTGAAGCAGTGCATGTACTAAAGCTGGGTTCACTACATAAGTACCTCAGTACTGACTCAATCATTAGAGTACATAAAGGAGAGTGCCTGGGTAAACTTATTACTGGTTGGGTTTTAGCGCAGTGAATGGATTATTACATAGTGCTGAATCGGTCACTGAAGAAGCATAAAGAGAGTGACAAGGTGTTTTCAGGAACTGTATGAATACCAACTGGGGTATTGAATGTGTGAAAAACAAGTGTGTAGGTGGTAAGAGGCCTGCATGCATAGTGGATAGGCGTTTGAATCAATCCATGTGCTAAGGCCTTCCTCACTCCATTAGTACTTGGATACTAACTGAATGTTTAGAGTATTGCAAGTAGAGTGCCTGGGTGAATTTATAAGTGTTTGGGTTTTGGTGCAGTAAATGGATTACTACATGGTGCTGAATGAGTCACTGAAGGAGTGTAAGGGGAGTGACAGGGTGTTTGCAGGAACTGTATGAATACTCTCTGTGGTATTGAAGGTGTGAAAGACAAGTGTGTAGGTCGTTAGAGGCCTGCCTGCATAATGGATAGACGTTTGAAACAGTACATGGGCTAAGGCCTGGGTCACTGCATGACTCCCTGGGTACTGACTGAATCATTAGAGTACTGCAAGGAGAGTGCCTGGGTGAATCTTTTTAAGTTTTTGGGTTTTGGCGCAGTGAATAGATTAGTACATGGTGCCGGATGAGTCACTGGAGGTGTGCAGGGGGAGTGACAGGGTGTTTATTGGAGTTTATAGATACTGACTGGGGTATTGAAGGTGTGAAATACAAGTGTGTAGGTGGTTAGAGGCCTGCATGCATAGTGGATAGGCGTTTGAATCAATCCATGTGCTAAGGCCTGCCTCACTACATTAGTACTTGGATAGTAACTGAATGTTTAGAGTATTGCAAGGAGAGTGCCTGGGTGAATATTTTTAAGTTTTTGGGTTTTGGCGCACTGAATAGATTAGTACATAGTGTCGGATGAGTCACTGGAGGTGTGCAAGAGGAGTGACAGGGTGTTTACTGGAGTTTATAGATACTGACTGGGCAATTGAAGGTCTGAAACACAATTGTGTAGGTGGTTAGAGGCCTGCATGCATAGTGGATAGGCGTTTGAATCAAACCATGTGCTAAGTCCTGCCTCTCTCCATTAGTACTTGGATAGTAACTGAATGTTTAGAGTATTGCAAGGAGAGTGCCTTGGTGAATTTATAAGTGTTTGGGTTTTGGCGCAGTAAATGGATTACTACATGGTACTGAATGAGTCACTGAAGGAGTGTAAGGGGAGTGACAGGCTGTTTGCAGGAACTGAATGTATACTTTCTGGGGTATTGAAGGTGTGAAATACAAGTGTGTAGGTGGTTAGAGGCCTGCATGCATAGTGTATAGACGATTGAATCAATCCATGTGCTAAGGCCTGCCTCACTCCATTAGTACTTGGGTACTGACTGAATGTTTAGAGTATTGCAAGGAGAGTGCCTGGGTGAATCTTTTTAAGTTTTTGGGTTTTGGCGCAGTGAATAGATTAGTACATAGTGTCGGATGAGTCACTGGAGGTGTGCAAGAGGAGTGACAGGGTGTTTATTGGAGTTTATAGATACTGACTGGGCAATTGAAGGTCTGAAAGACAATTGTGTAGGTGGTTAGAGGCCTCCATGCATAGTGGATAGGGGTTTGAATCAATCTATGTGCTTAGGCCTGCCTCACTCCATTAGTACTTGGATACTAACTGAATGTTTACAGTATTGCAAGAAGAGTGCCTGGGTGAATTTATAAGTGTTTGGGTTTTGGCGCCGTAAATGGATTACTACATGGTGCTGAATAAGTCACTGGAGGAGTGTAAGAGGAGTGATAGGGTGTTTGAAGGAACTGTATGAATACTGACTAGGGTATTGAAGGTGTGAAAGACAAGTGTGTAGGTAGTTAGAGGCCTGCATGCATAGTGGATAGGCGTTGGAATCAATCCATGTGCTAAGGCCTGGCTCACTCAATTAGTACTTGGGTACTGACTGAATGTTTAGAGTATTACAAGTAGAGTGCCTGGGTGAATTTATAAGTGTTTCGTTTTGGCACCGTAAGTGGAATAGTACGTGGTGCTGAATAAGTCACTGGAGGATTGCAAGGGGAGAGACAGGGTGTTTGCTGAAAGTGTATGGATACTGACTGGGGAATTCAAGGTGTTAAAGACAAGTGTGTAGTAGGTTAGAGGCCTGCATGCATTGTGGATATTCATTTGAAGCAGTCCATGTGGTAATGCATGGTTCACTGCATGAGTACCTGGGTACTGACTGAATCATTAGAGTACTGCTAGGAGAGTGCCTGGTTGAAACTTTTAAGTTTTTCGGTTTTGGTGCAGTGAATAGATTAGTACATGGTACTGGATGAGTCACTGGAGGTGTGCAAGGTGAGTGCCGGGTCTGGTGGCTCAGTGGACTAATGCGTCTGCTGCAGGGGCCTGTGTTCGACCTCATGGTCACAGGTTCAAATCCCGGCGGGTCCACTCAGCCTTTCATCCATCTGAGGTCGATAAAATGAGTACCATTGAATTGGGTAACAATAAACATCTGTTATTCAGCGCCAAGATACCCGTAGTGGTGAACGTGCGCTTTACAAATACACGTGTTAGTGACAGGGTGTTTATTGAAGTATATAGATACTGACTAGTCAATTGAAGGAGTGAAAGACAATTGTGTAGGTGGTTAGAGGCCTGCATGCATAGTGGATAGGCGTTTGAATCAATCCATGTGTTAAGGCCTGCGTCACTCCATTAGTACTTGGGTACTGACTGAATGATTAGAGTATTGCAAGAAGAGTGCCTGGATGAATTTATAAGTGTTTGTTTTGTGGGCGGAGTAAATGGATTAGTACATGGTGCTCAATAAATCAGTGGAACAGTGTAAGGGGGGTGACAGGGTGTTTGCAGTAACTGTATGAATACTGTCTAGGGTATTGAAAGTGTGAAAGACAAGTGTGTAGTTGGTTAGAGGCCTGTATGCCTAGTGGATAGACGTTTGAAACAGTCCATGAGCTAAGGCCTGGCTCAGTGTATGAGTACTTGGGTACTGACTAAATGATTAGAGTTTTTAAAGCACTTATATGTATGCAAAGACATAAAGTACCCAAAACGTTCTCTCTAAATGGTTCCTAAATGCATACAGACTCTCAGTGTGATTCTAGACAGCAAACACTATGCCATGCATATTACCAAATCACATTTTCGTTTCCGGAATTGGTAAACAGAGTACACACAATCCACATATTTTACAACTGCACATAATTGTAGAACCCTGACTCTTTTACAAATACCTAACCAATGACTGGTTTCTTATTCTACCAAAGTATGAGAACAGGATAGGTTTTTAACCATTTATGTGTCTGCAAACACATAAAATACCCAAATCCTTCTCTTAGTACAGTTTCTATATGCACACAGACTCACAGTGTGATTCTAGAAAACAAACAATATCCCTTGGATTCTTCAAAAACACATTTACCATTCTTGAAGAGGTAATGTGAGTGCACACATTCCACATATTTTACTACTGCTTATTAGTGTATAAACCTGACTCATTTTACAAACACATAAACAATAAATGGATTCTATTTCTACCAAAATGTAAGAACAGGATAGGTTTTTAAGCACGTATGTGTCTGCAAAAACATGAAACCCCCAAATGCTTGTTTCACATTAGTTCCCAAATGCACACAGACTCACAGTGTGATTCTAGACAAACAACACTATTCCTTCTATTTTACCGAAACACATTCACTAGTGTGGAAGGGCTGAAGTGACTGCAGAGATTCTACATATTTCCATAGTGCACACTACTATGAAAACCTGACTCATATTGTGAATGCATAAGCAATGACTGGCTTCTAATACAACTAAAACTTGACAACATGACAGGTTTTTACGCCGTTATCTGTCAGCAAATACATAATATAACCAAATGCTTCTCTCACAATGGTTGCCCAAATGCACACAGACTCACAGTGTGATTCTAGACAAGCAACACTATCCCTTGGACTTTACCAAAACACATTCACTACTCTGGAAGGGGTAAGGGGACTGCACACAATCTACATATTTCAGTACTACACTTTAGTGTCAAAGCCTGACTCATTTTATGAATGCATAAGCAATGACTGGCTTCTAATGCTATTAAAACTTGACAACATGACAGGTTTTAAAACAGTTATGTGTATGCAAAGATATGAAGTACCCAAATGCTGTGAGCAAATACACGATGTTTCCAAATGCTTCTCTCACAATGCTTACCCAAATGCAGACAGACTCACAGTGTGACTCTAGACAAGCAACACTATCCCCTGTACTTTACCAAAACACATTCACTACTCTGGAAGAGGTAAAGTAACTGCACACATTCTACATATTTCGGTACTGCACCTTAGTGTCAAAGCTTGACTCATTTTCCAAATACATAAGCAATGACTGGCTTCTAATTCGACCAAAACTTGAGAACAGGAAAGGTTTTTAAGCAGTTATGTGTATGCAAAGATTTGAAGCACCCAAATGCTTCTCTCACAGTGGTTCCCAAATGCACACAGACTCACAGTGTGATTCTAGACAAGCAACACTCTTCCTTGTACTTTACCAAGACACAATCACTAGTCTAGAAGTGGTAAGGTGACTGCACACATTCTACATATTTCAGTAGTGCACACTACTGTGAAAGCCTGACTCATTTTGCAATTGCATAAGCAATAACTGGCCTCTAATGCTACTAAAACTTGACAACAAAACAGGTTTTAAAGCAGTTATCTGCCAGCAAATACATGATATTACCAAATGCTTTTCTCACAATAGTTGCCCAAATTCACACAGACTCACTGTGTGATTGCAGACAAACAACTATCCCTTGTACAAAATACATTTACTAGTCTACAAGATGTAAGGTGATTGCACACACTGCAGAAAGTTTTCTACTACACATTAGTATCAAAATGTTTCTCTCAAAACAGCACAGTTATCTGTCTGCTAACACATGAAAAACACAAATGCTTATCACAGAATGGTTTCTAAATGCACACACACTGACAATAAGATTCTAGACCAAAAAAAGTACTCCCTGCACTTTAGCCGGAGAAACACATTAGTCTGATTAAAATCAAAATAGACCACATACATCCCCTCACAATTAAATAGCTCACCTTTCAAGTTGTTTTGTAGATTAAGATTTATGTCAGTCACACACCAGATTTTCTTATACAGAATCTCTGCACTGTGCACCTGTCAGTAAAACCTAAGAATGGAAATGTTTCCCTCTCATTTTGCACATATATACATGTAAACATCAAATCACATTCCTTCCCACATTAATTCAAAAGCTAACACACAATTCTATTGTTTAAACATGTCAACCCTTTCCAAATGACATAATTTGAACCCTACCCCCATTCTGCCTTCTGCCTGTTTCCATAGAAACAGTTCATGCCACACTTAACTGAGCACACAGGCCACAAGTTCAGCACACAATGTTGCTAATCAAAACAGCAAGTGTGCGTGACTTTTCAACATATCAGCTTAATATATATAATGTTCCTTTCAATCAGTTTTCGTTAACCAATAAGAATCATGCGTTTACAAAACAGAAACATGCACCCTACTTTTCAGTGTAGAATGTTGTCAAACAACCAATCATTTCTTTTCTTTTTTCAAAACTGCATCTTATCCATTATTTTAGAAAACTGCCATTCCATTTACAGAGACCATCTGAGTGCATCCAGACCTCCCTTCAAGATGATTAGAGTGTGGATTGTGGGACACAGCTATATTTTTTGGAGCCAAAGGTATGCAGAAAACAAAGGCATTCACAAAGACCTAGGTTTGCCAAATGTAGACATTAAATGGATTGGACAGAGAGGATTAAAGTGGCACTGCTGCTAGTACGGCTGAGTTGCGGTTCGTAGGACGCTAATGGTTGTATGTTTTTCGCTCACAACTGCATTTTAAAAATATTTTAAATTCACTTACCTGTTGTCACCTGGAGCTGCCCTGCACCCCGGTCCGTCGCGGCAAGTGCCGATCGAACGGAGGGTGGACCTCGGGCTTGACTCCTCCCCCTCCCCCCACCACTTCCGGGGCACTGGGGTCAAAAACACTGGCGTGGCGAACGCGCAGCGGATGCAGCAGAGTACTGCTAGTACGGCTGAGTTGCGGTTCGTAGGACGCTATTGTTGTATGTTTTTCGCTCACAACTGCATTTTAAAAATATTTTAAATTCACTTACCTGTTGTCACCTGGAGCTGCCCTGCACCCCGGTCCGTCGCGGCAAGTGCCAATCGAACAGAGGGTGGACCTCGGGCTTGACTCCTCCCCCTCCCCCCACCACTTCCGGGGCACTGGGGTCAAAAACACTGGCGTGGCGAACGCCCAGCGGATGCAGCAGAGTACTGCTAGTACGGCTGAGTTGCGGTTCGTAGGACGCTATTGTTGTATGTTTTTCGCTCACAACTGCATTTAAAAAATATTTTAAATTCACTTACCTGTTGTCACCTGGAGCTGCCCTGCACCCCGGTCCGTCGCGGCAAGTGCCGATCGAACGGAGGGTGGACCTCGGGCTTGACTCCTCCCCCTCCCCCCACCACTTCCAGGGCACTGGGGTCAAAAACACTGGCGTGGCGAACGCGCAGCGGATGCAGCAGAGTACTGCTAGTACGGCTGAGTTGCGGTTCGTAGGACGCTATTGTTGTATGTTTTTCGCTCACAACTGGATTTTAAAAATATTTTAAATTCACTTACTTGTTGTCACCTGGAGCTGCCCTGCACCCCGGTCCGTCGCGGCAAGTGCCGATCGAACGGAGGGTGGACCTCGGGCTTGACTCCTCCCCCTCCCCCCACCACTTCCGGGGCACTGGGGTCAAAAACACTGGCGTGGCGAACGCGCAGCGGATGCAGCAGAGTACTGCTAGTACGGCTGAGTTGCGGTTCGTAGGACGCTATTGTTGTATGTTTTTCGCTCACAACTGCATTTTAAAAATATTTTAAATTCACTTACCTGTTGTCACCTGGAGCTGCCCTGCACCCCGGTACGTCGCGGCAAGTGCCGATCGAATGGAGGGTGGACCTCGGGCTTGACTCCTCCCCCTCCCCCCACCACTTCCGGGGCACTGGGGTCAAAAACACTGGCGTGGCGAACGCGCAGCGGACGCGCGCAGCCCGTCTGCGCCCGTCCGCGCCCAACCGGGACCAGGGGCCACAATCCCTGGCCCCCATATATCCCAGGTCAGGACATACAGTTCATTAGACATCTACAACATTGGGGCTAGGGCGGCTGTCCACTGCGCACACATCTATGCACCAGCCAACCTTCCCCCCCATTGCCTTGGATGTAAACACTCCTTTTATAACACCACAGTACTACCCACGACGCAGGAATACCATATGTATTTATTAAATTGTAGATCACTCCCGAGATATAGTACACAAATTGCTCTACTACTTGAGGAGCGCAAGCCGGACGCCGTCTTTTTGACAGAAACCTGGCTCACCCCCCATTCAGAGCCACACATCATCTCTGCCTTACCCCCTGGTTTTCAAATCCATAGACTGGACCGGACAGAGGGTAGAGGAGGAGGTCTGGCTATTATTCTGAAAGACCAGTACCAGTGCCGCATTATGACCGAAACCATCCCTGAATGCGAGAGCCTAGCTTTTAGCATCGAATTTACCGCTAACAGCTCCTTCTCTGGCACTCTAATATACCGTCCCCCAGAGCCGGCTAAACTGTTCCTTAAATCTCTTCCCGACATCATAGCTAAACGAGCCATGGCTCTAGCTAATTATACTATGCTGGGAGATCTCAATTTTCATTTTAATTCTTCCATAGACCATATTGCTAGGGAACTAACTGACGATCTGGCAGCCCTACAGCTAATTCAGCGTGTCACAGCCCCTACCCATGAAAAAGGCAACTTACTCGGCCCAATTTTTAGCAACTGTTGCCAGTTGATGGTGGATCATCCCATCTCCCTCCCCTGGTCCGATCACTTTTTAATCCCGCTGACCTGGGTCACCAGCAAACCCTCCACGCCTGCCCCCCAAGTAAAAGCTATGAGGAACTGGCCTAAACTTCCTGTGGAAGTGTGGTGCAGGAACTTAGAATCCACCCGCCCATCCCTCCATACAGACCCTAACTTGGCGAACAAGGATTATGAGGGCTGGATTACAAACTCACTGGAGACTATTCTTCCCTGTCGGAAAGTCACATCAAAAAGACTGCAGAAATTAGCACCCTGGTTCTCAGACACCCTAAGGGAACAAAAACGCCTATGTAGGAAACGAGAGCGAGCATGGCGTCTAGATTCCCTACCGGAGAAAAAGTTGCAATATAAGGAAGCAATCAAGGCCTATAGAGTCGGGGTAAGGGAGGCCCAGGCTGCCTATTTTGCAGACAAAATCATGGAAGCCAAGTCCAAACCTAGGGAAATTTTTCACCTGGTTAAAAAATGCACCAGATTAAATACACCTACATCTCTGCCAAAAACGCAAGATCAGTGCAATGAGCTAGCGGAATTTTTCCACGATAAAGTTTCTCGGATTTATTCCTTTCTCGACAGCAACCTCAAATTCTGGAGGTGCGGAGGAAGCACCCCCGACAAATCCCATCCTCCCAGGCCAACCAACTTTAGAACATTTCCCACCTCTAGACCTCGACACCCTGAACATGCTGGCTCGGCAAGTCAAATCCGGCTCTCCACGCGATCCAGCTCCACCGGAGATTATGTTGCGGACAATTCTAACCACTTTTCCCGTAATTCTGGAACTATTAAATTCCTCGATCTCATCTTGTATTATGCCCACCGTTTGGAAAAGAGCCATGGTACGGGCACTGTTAAAAAAACCAAATCTTGGCCCAGAAGACCACGCCAACTATCGCCCCATTTTATTGCTCCCCTGGGCAAGTAAGATCCTGGAAAAATACATAAACACCCAGCTGATTCAGTTCCTAGAGAACAACCTACTACTAGATAGGACTCAGACAGGCTTCAGACCCAGGCACGGAACCGAGACTGCGCTGCTGGCAGTCACTGAAGAGTCACGGAGGATACTGGATCAAGGAGGATCAGTGGCAGTGATCCTCCTTGACCTAAGTGCTGCCTTTGATACGGTCAGGTATACCAACTTACTGAACCGTCTCCTTGACATCGGGGTAACAGGCAATGCACTGAGGTGGTTTGACTCTTTTTTGACTGACAGATCGTTCCAGATCTTTGATGGGGACACAGTGTCAGTCAGCAAATCACTGAGCTGTGGGGTTCCGCAGGGTTCCTCCTTGAGCCCTGCGCTGTTCAACATATACATGAAACCGCTCGCTGGGATCGTAGAACCGCATGGTATTAAGATCATATCATATGCGGACGATACCCAGCTTGTGGTTTCATTGACGCAGGAGGACATCAGGCAAAACTCATCAGGCTTGATGAAATGTCTGGAGGAGGTTAAAGGTTGGATGACAGCCTCCTCCTTAAAACTCAATGGAGACAAGACTGAGCTCATGCTCTTGGGCCCAGCATCACTAGTACCATTTACCTCCTTATGGCCCTCATGTCTGGGTACCCCCCCTATCCCCAAAGAGAACGTAAAGAGCCTGGGAATTTGGTTAGACAAAAATCTTACATTTACTTACCAGGCCACCAAATTATCTGCCACATGTTTCGGCCTGCTCAGAACACTCAGAAAAGTTCTGCCTCTTTTACCAATGGAGGCCAAACAGGTGGCAGTACAAGGCCTGATACAGTCCAGGTTGGATTTTAATAACGCCCTCTACGTGGGAGCCCCAGAACTGACTCTACGGAAGTTACAGGTTGTGCAGAACTGCGCAGCCCGTACCCTGCTTAACATTCCACGTACGCAGTCAGCCAGACCTGGACTAAAAAGTCTACACTGGCTGCCGGTGAAGCAGCGAGTGGCTTTTAAGGCACTATGTATTTCACATCATGCCTTCTGGAAAACAGGTCCAGCAATAAATGATAATCTAGTCACCCGCTATCACCCAAGCAGGAATCTACGCTCCACCGAAGCCTTTTTGGCCGTGGTTCCAAAAGTTAATAGAGCTAGAACTGGAGGCAGAATGTTCACTCTGAATGCCTCAAAACTGTGGAACTCACTCCCTCTTCAACTCAGATGCAACCCCAACTTGCAATCTTTCCGCAAACAATTAAAGACCCTTCTGTTTGCTAGGTCCAACCTGTCCTAAACTTCTGCCGTACCTCCCAACTCTGTCTACATCCTCAGCGCTTGGACGCCTGTGGGGCAGCAATCGCGCTTTACAAATCGATATACAATACAATACAATACAAATTGATGCCATTGGTAAAATCCTTTTTACATCTCCAACACCCTGACCTCATCATTGTGCACTGTGGTGGCAATGACCTAGGCACTTTGACTGGAGTAGGTCTGCTTATCAAGGACACCTTTGCAGAATTGATTTCACTTTTCCCCCAAACTGCCTTTGTCTATTCTAACATATGCAAAAGGCAGAAATGGAACTGGTCCAATCATTTTTGTCCACAGATTGAGAAAGCTAGGAAACATGTGAATAAATCTGTTTCTGCTTTTCTCCGAGACTATAGAATGGGGTCCATTTACAATAACAATCTGCTTTTTCACATGCAAGACATCTATAGGAGAGATAGTGTACACTTTACTGATGAAGGAAACAGAGTCTTCCTCAACAACTTTAGACTCTGTATAGGTACTTACTTATAAGTACCAAAAATTCTCAATGAACACAACAGCTCTTTTTAGAGCCACTCAAGAACAAAACACATAAGCTTGATGTTTATCTCAAAACAATTTCATTCTTTTTTGCTTGGAGTTGTGCACCCAAAGCGTTAGGAATCGCGCACCCTACGCACGAGGAATCGTGTACCCAATGCGTTAGGATGCGTGACTCCTAATTTTACCGTTAAAAAAAAAAAAAGAGCCTCTATCACTAATTTTCATTATCCCCGGGGACCCCATCCCCCGGGGCTTATAAAAAACGTTGGGGACCGTGGGTGGAGCCCCAACGTCCCCACGGTCCCAGCCGACTCCCTGCGTCCTTCGGGAGCCGGCATTGCTTTTCCACATGGGGAGCTGCTGACATGCAGTTCCCCGTGTGGAAAAGCAATATGGTTTGGATTTTGAAAGAGAGAGCAGGTTTCACTGCTCTCTCTTTTGAAATCCAAACGAAGTTTGCTATGGAAGGGTGGGAGACTCCCGCCCTCCCATAGCATACAACAGTGTCCTGGGGGTGGGCACCCCAGGACACTGCACGAGCTGGCCCTGGGGGGTGGCGGTCCCCAGGGCCCTCGAGGGCTCGAGGAGTGGTGCCACACAGCCCCCTACCCCAAAAAATAAAGCCCCAGGGGTGGTGATCCCCAGGGCTTGGGGGGGCCATTCAGACCCCCCACCCATTTATTTTCTTGCCCCGGGGATAGCGGTCCCCAGGGCTGGGGGGCCCCCTGGGCCCCCCAATAAATGTTACGGTGTTTGTCCCCGGGATTTGGCCCCTTCGGGGCTAATTATTAAGGAACTGCGGAAGCCCACGCTTCGTTTTATTTTTTTTTTACGGCCGGATCCGCTCACCCAGCGCACATTTTGCCAATTAAAAATAAAAAATAAAAGGGGTTCTAGGAGTCCTTCTGGGACCCCCTAAGTAGGTCTAGAGGGTCAGAGTATTTCTACCCTGCCCCCTTTATATGTTTTACACACTTATTCCCCTTACTTCTTCGGCCTCGCTTCTACCGAGGCACAAAATGGCTGCCAACAGTTCCTGGTTTCGAATGTTGACAACCACTTGACAGCCAATTAGCATTCAGCACGTGATCGGGAGGTTGCGCGCACAGTGCGCAGAGGGTGCGCTCAGGGTGCGCTCAGGGTGCGCATAGGGTGCGCAGATCCTCCAAGGCCATAGATATATATGTACTTTTAACGGTAATTTTCTCAGGAACTACTCAACAGATTAACACCATTTCAGCAAAAGGCACGAGTCTGAACTGAGGACTACCTTTTTGCCAAATTTGGTGTAATTCCGTTCAGCAGTTCGGGCTGTAGCTGCGTCTAAAGGTCCTATGGGAAAATGAATGGGGAAAATGCGTTTTGGGACCCCCCTTTTTTCTCGGCCACCGCTTGACGAAAAAACCAATGAAATTCCCCCGTTATAGTTAGTTGAGATAACTATAACTCGCGCGCCCAAAATCCTCTGCTCATGACGTCACATATTACATCACTCATGACATGGTCAGTGGCATCACTCATGACATCACTGATGACATCATCCTTGTGATAGAGTGGCGGTCGCGTGAGTTATAGTTATCTCAACTAACTATAACGGGGGAATTTCATTGGTTTTTTATGTGTGAAATATCCACCTAACTATAACGTGTGAAACCTATGGTTTTTTAAGTGAATTTGCAAGGTTTTTTAAATGCTAATTCCTAACTATAACGTGTGTGAAACCTATGGTTTTTTCAGTGAATTTGTACGGTTTTTTAAATGCTAAGGTATGTATGTATTATAATTTTTTTATATATATTTATTTTTCAATAAACTAATTATTTTGTTATGGTTTTTCACCGTGCGCGCACCTCCGCGTTTAAAAAAAAAAAAAAATGTAAATGTTTTTTTCTGCCTTCGGGGTCCTTCAGGGACCCCCTGACCAAGGCTAGGGGGTCAGGAACTCTCTACCCTGCCCCCTTTTCACGTTCGCCACCTTCCTTTTCCACTCTCACACTGAAAACAAACAAAATGGCGGCCGACACTTCCTGATTTCGACCGATTCGAACGTTGACTGACATGTAACAACCAATCAGAATTACGCTCGCGCACGTTAGGGTGCGCGCACGGTGCGCGGCTATAGATATGTATGTGCTTTTAACTGCAATTTTCTCAGGAACTACTGAACAGATTGACTCCATATATGCAAAAGGCACATCCCTGACCTGAGGACTACCTCTCTGCCAAATTTCAAGTAATTCTGTTCAGCCGTTCGGGCTGTACCTTCGACTAAAGGTCCTATGGGAAAATACATGGGGAAAACGCGTTTTGGGACCCCCCTTTTTTCTCGGGCCCCGCTTGACGAATCCCCCCAAGACTTTCAGGGTGTAGGAGCTGAGCGGAGCGCCCCATTAGTTTTGAAAATTTCGCGAAGATTCGTCAACCGGCGCCAAAGTTATTCAAAATAGATATTTCAGATTTCCTATGGATACACGGTCCTAACTATAACTATCTACTGGCGACTGCCAGTAGATAATATATATATATATATATATATATATATATATATATATATATATATATATTTATATATATATATATATATATATGATAACCAAGTATCCTGAAACGGTTCCAGATAGAACCCAAAAAGCAGGTACGGACCACAGCGTGGAAGTTGAATTTTCTTTATTTGGTGTGCAGATTAAAGTGCATAGTGCACTTGCAGCTATTTGCACTTTGCTATTTTTGCACATTCATTTTTATTCGAATAGTGTAGTATTTTTGTATTAACAATATCCTGCCACTCGAATGATGAACTCACAGTAATTTACAGCCTGTGTTTCATGAATGTTGAGGTATTTTACAATTATTATCAAACTAGCTTCTCTGCACACGCAGTTACTATGCATAATGTGAAATTTGTCAATCATTGTATTGTTTGTTTCATTTATGTCTAGAGTTTTACCTTGTATTTTACATCTACATGTCTTCTATGTCTATTGGCCCAGTCATCACGTGTTTCAGGCACGGGCACTTTAAATAATCTGGTTTGTACTGCAGGCGTCATGTGATCAAGGCCTCCGTGTTGAGGCCGAAACGCGTCATGGTGGTTCGTGTTGCACTGTCCGATTAAAGATATCTTCACGCACTGAACTTTTGGGTCCTGTTTCGTCCTTCCAGAGGATATGTGGTAGCAGAGGCGAAGTTCCATTCATATATATATACATGTGTGGAACAGCAGCTTACAGGATTGAAGACGGACTGGTGTTGTGAGGCCCATCTGAGGGTTTTTTTAATCTGTCAGCAGGACAATATTGTGCATCCATTTGGAGTTTGATGGAACTGAAGAACACACTACAATGCCCAGCAATCCATGCGGCCCATCTGGGGGCGGGCAATGTACTTAATTACAGAGGGTGTGTCAGAACTAAGCACAAAGAAAACGTCGAGCCTCTGAGGAAAGCGAATTAACGCTGAAACGCGTCAGGCTATATCGACTCTTCACTGCAAATTGTATCGTGATGCCTGTGCCTGTCTCTACCTATTAAAGGTCGTGTTACCAGCTACTGTGGAGTGCGCTTTTGTCTAGAGGGACACCTGAAGCTTTCACATTGTACACGGCGGTCCCTGCCGTGGAGAGCGCACCACCCCGGGAACAGAGGGGGCCACGTGGTTTTGAATTTTCAAAGCCGCATGTGTGGAACAGCAGCTTACAGGATTGAAGACGGACTGGTGTTGTGAGGCCCATCTGAGGGTTTTTTTAATCTGTCAGCAGGACAATATTGTGCATCCATTTGGAGTTTGATGGAACTGAAGAACACACTACAATGCCCAGCAATCCATGCGGCCCATCTGGGGGCGGGCAATGTACTTAATTACAGAGGGTGTGTCAGAACTAAGCACAAAGAAAAAGTCGAGCCTCTGAGGAAAGCGAATTAACGCTGAAACGCGTCAGGCTATATCGACTCTTCACTGCAAATTGTATCGTGATGCCTGTGCCTGTCTCTACCTATTAAAGGTCGTGTTACCAGCTACTGTGGAGTGCGCTTTTGTCTAGAGGGACACCTGAAGCTTTCACATTGTACACGGCGGTCCCTGCCGTGGAGAGCGCACCACCCCGGGAACAGAGGGGGCCACGTGGTTTTGAATTTTCAAAGCCGCATGTGTGGAACAGCAGCTTACAGGATTGAAGACGGACTGGTGTTGTGAGGCCCATCTGAGGGTTTTTTTAATCTGTCAGCAGGACAATATTGTGCATCCATTTGGAGTTTGATGGAACTGAAGAACACACTACAATGCCCAGCAATCCATGCGGCCCATCTGGGGGCGGGCAATGTACTTAATTACAGAGGGTGTGTCAGAACTAAGCACAAAGAAAAAGTCGAGCCTCTGAGGAAAGCGAATTAACGCTGAAACGCGTCAGGCTATATCGACTCTTCACTGCAAATTGTATCGTGATGCCTGTGCCTGTCTCTACCTATTAAAGGTCGTGTTACCAGCTACTGTGGAGTGCGCTTTTGTCTAGAGGGACACCTGAAGCTTTCACATTGTACACGGCGGTCCCTGCCGTGGAGAGCGCACCACCCCGGGAACAGAGGGGGCCACGTGGTTTTGAATTTTCAAAGCCGCATGTGTGGAACAGCAGCTTACAGGATTGAAGACGGACTGGTGTTGTGAGGCCCATCTGAGGGTTTTTTTAATCTGTCAGCAGGACAATATTGTGCATCCATTTGGAGTTTGATGGAACTGAAGAACACACTACAATGCCCAGCAATCCATGCGGCCCATCTGGGGGCGGGCAATGTACTTAATTACAGAGGGTGTGTCAGAACTAAGCACAAAGAAAAAGTCGAGCCTCTGAGGAAAGCGAATTAACGCTGAAACGCGTCAGGCTATATCGACTCTTCACTGCAAATTGTATCGTGATGCCTGTGCCTGTCTCTACCTATTAAAGGTCGTGTTACCAGCTACTGTGGAGTGCGCTTTTGTCTAGAGGGACACCTGAAGCTTTCACATATATATATATATATATATATATATATATATATATATATATGATAACCAAGCATCCTGAAACGGTTCCAGATAGAACCCAAAAAGCAGGTACGGACCACAGCGTGGAAGTTGAATTTTCTTTATTTGGTGTGCAGATTAAAGTGCATAGTGCACTTGCAGCTATTTGCACTTTGCTATTTTTGCACATTCATTTTTATTCGAATAGTGTAGTATTTTTGTAATAACAATATCCTGCCACTCGAATGATGAACTCACAGTAATTTACAGCCTGTGTTTCATGAATGTTGAGGTATTTTACAATTAATATCAAACTAGCTTCTCTGCACACGCAGTTACTATGCATAATGTGAAATTTGTCAATCATTGTATTGTTTGTTTCATTTATGTCTAGAGTTTTACCTTGTATTTTACATCTACATGTCTTCTATGTCTATTGGCCCAGTCATCACGTGTTTCAGGCACTGGCACTTTAAATAATCTGGTTTGTACTGCAGGGGTCATGTGATCAAGGCCTCCGTGTTGAGGCCGAAACGCGTCATGGTGGTTCGTGTTGCACTGTCCGATTAAAGATATCTTCACGCACTGAACTTTTGGGTCCTGTTTCGTCCTTCCAGAGGATATGTGGTATCAGAGGCGAAGTTCCATTCATATATATATATATATATATATATATATATTCAATGAAAAAACCAAAGGTTTCACACATGTTATAGTTAGCTGGACATTTCACTCGTAAAAAACCAATGAAATTCCCCCGTTATAGTTAGTTCAGCTAACTATAACTCGCGCGCCCGCAATGCACTACTGATGACATCACATATTACATCACTCATGACATGGTCAGTGACATCACTCATGACATCACTGATGACATCTCAAATGAATGTGTTTTTTTCTGAAAATTAAATATGTTTTATATATGTTTTTCTCAAGTTGATGGAAGAATAAATGAGTATATAAGTGTCTAAATTGATGATTTTTTTCTGAAAAATTGATTGTATAACTGACTGATTAAGTGTATCTTTTTGAATACATGGCTTAGTGAGTAATGTTTAAATGTGTAAATACCTGTATCAGTCTCTCACTTTGTATATAAGTGGCTGCATGGGTTGGTGAGTAGCTACATGAGTGTCTATATAGGTTAATAGTTGGTTTTTTGAGTATCAGTATGAGTGTCTGAGTGTCTTCATGGTGCGGTGGGGGGTATTACGTAGTGCATAGATGCATGAATGAGTGACTCACTGTTTGTATGTGTTGAAGACAGCATGTGTGCAGGACTGTATGGGTGGATGAGTGTGTGCATGGGTGTGTTAGTGAGTGAATGACTGTCTCAATAGTGTCTTCATAAGTAACTACATATGTTTTAAACTAGTATATGTGACTATTGTTGTTTATAAGTGAGTATATGTGAGAGTGAGGGATTGGAAGAGTTCCTGTATGAATAAGTATGTGTTTCTATAAGTGATTGTTAAAAAGACTAAGTATGTGTAAGTTTCTGTTAAAGTAAGTGTGCTGGTGTGTGTATAACTGTATATGCAAGTAAATGGATATTTGTTTCTTTATTAGCATGAGTGACTATGTGTGTGAGTAACTCTATGGATGAGTGGGATTGTGTTACAGGATGTTTAGGTGTATGAGTATATATGATGTGTGAGTACATGTATGAGTGACTGTATAGGATTGTTGGTGGATGAGTGGATATGTATGTGGATCTAAGAATTACTGAATAGGTTGTTGTAACTGTTATTGGTATGTCCATTGTTTTGAAAATTTTAGTGTCTATTTTTGAATGTTTGTATCAAAGGTTATATTAGGGTGACAGGAGGTCTACCACTCTGTCACAAGGATAATGTCATCAGTGATGTCATTTGAGATGTCATCAGTGATGTCATGAGTGATGTCACTGACCATGTCATGAGTGATGTAATATGTGATGTCATCAGTAGTGCATTGCGGGCGCGCGAGTTATAGTTAGCTGAACTAACTATAACGGGGGAATTTCATTGGTTTTTTACGAGTGAAATGTCCAGCTAACTATAACGTGTGAAACCTTTGGTTTTTTCTTTGAATTTCTAAGGTTTTTTAAATGCTAATTCCTAACTATAACGTGTGTGAAACCCATGGTTTTTTCAGTGAATTTGCAAGGTTTTTTAAATGCTAATTTTTTTTTTTTCTTCTATTTTTTTTTTACATATTTTTATTTTAATTTTCTATCCTTTTTTAAAGACTATGGTTAAATTTTTAAAATTCTATAATATGTTTTTTTTAATATATTTTATAAAATAAACATGTAAAATTTATTAGCAATACATTTTTTCCTTTTTTTTTTATTTTTTTTTTAGTACGCGTACCGTAAGCTTACGGTAAGCGTACGGTTTACGCAACGTCCGTAATTTATCTACGCTGTTTGCGTATAGTTACGCAATTTGCGTAGCCACGCGCACGTTACGCGGAAGTGTTGGGGAGTGACTGTTATGCGCATGCGCGCGAGCGCGTGTCTTTTTTACGCGCATGCGTACTTTTGCCGTAAGCGTACCGTAAGCGCACCGTAAGCGTACGGTTGGTCATGTGATCATGAAACACAACTTTTGATTGGTTGAAACTACTTTCAGTTCTAGAACTCTCCTACACCACACCCATTCCCCTCATTTCTGCTTGTGATCCCTTAGGAGAAGGAGCTGGGTTGTCTTTGTGATACGATGGCAGAACAGCAGAGCTCTTCTGAGAGTGAGGCTAGCAGCACTACCTTGAGGCAGAGAGCGAGGAAACAAAAGACCTCTTACGTATGGGATTATTTTACTTTTCCAGAAGGCCAGCAAAAGGTAAATGCACCCTTAGGGACTTGCAAGCTGTGTAAGCGTGTACTTTCAAGAGGTAATCCTGACAGGAAGTATTCCTTTGGGAATCACACCATGATGAGACACCTTAAGGATGTACACAGAAGGACACATGCTCGACTTACTGAAGGTAACCCTTCAGTAAATCAACCAAGCACATCCACAGCAGCTCAGCCTGGACCATCATCTGCAGAGCCGAGTCCTTCTTCTGCAGGTCAGGTGAGCCCTTCATCTGTGGGGGGAGCATCTCCTTTTTCTGGTCCTCTGGAAATTAACCCTCGGTTTGCGAGGGTTGAAGTACGGTGCGCCCATTGTCATGATCTAATTACTTATAGGGAGACCAGTGTTTCCCTAGTGAACAGTAAAATAGATCAGCACACTTGTCGTACCGTCTAATATTCCCAATCTTTCTTTCCTCTGTCCCTGCATGAACACAACGGCTCTTTTAAGAGCCAACCTTACCTTTCATCTATTTTTTATATATGTTTTTAAAAACTTTTTTTTTTTTTTTTTTACCGTACGCGTACGGTACGCGTAATTTTTTTTTTTTTTTTTAAAAACCACTAAAAATCAATTATCACATTACAAGGTCCTTGAGAGACTACAATTAAAAACTGCAAATGTGATTGTAGAGAAGTGGAAAAAAGGGACCATGACATTATTGACTTACCATACCCACTCAAAAAAAGATTTATTCATTTAATTTATTTTTAATTGCTTTTAAAATGGTTATAGTTTTCGAAAATTTTCTATCTCAATCTGAAAAAAAAGAAAAAAGTATTATTATTTAATAAAATATTTAATAATACAGTACACATATTTACATATTTTTCAAAAAATATTTTTGCCTTTTTTTTGCTGTTTTCAGAAAATATTGCATTTCACTATAAATTGTGTAAGCAATTGCATTCATCATTTAACAGCAGGCAAAAAAAAATTAACAATCTCAAAGATTGTTTTTAAAAAAGCCCAGAATCTCTTTTTTCATAAACATAACTTTAAAGAAATGCATAATATTCTAAAAAAATATCATCTAATATCTATACTTATTTCTTTAAAATACCGTCTGATATTTTTCTTTCAGCAGTATAATCACAATAATATATGTCAAATAACTCCACAATACATCTGGTTCCATTTCCTTTAGGCCAAATAGTAATTTTAAAATTCTTTTTTTGTTTAATTTCCAATGGTAATCCAATAAAAAACAAAAGTTTAAATTGTACAGATGTCACAGTTTCTCTGTAACATTTTGGTTTCCGAAAGATTAATTAATAATTAAATAAGTCCACAATAGAATTGTTTACTTTTCCGCATGGCCAAATAGTAATTTAAAAAATCTTTTTTGAAAAAATTTCCAATGGCAATCCAATAACATTCCAAAATTTAAATTGTGCAGATGTTACCGATTTTTTCTAAATTTTTGGTTTTCCAAAGTTTCCTTAAAAAATGGAAAAATTCCACATTACAATTGGTTACCTTTCCATTAGGCCAAATGATAATTTGTTAAATCTTTTTATTTGTAAATTCCAAATGGTAAACCAATAAAATGGTAAAATTGTTTTCTCCAGATGTTGTCAAATCTCTCTAAAATTTAGGTTTCAGGAAGATTAGATAGGAATTTGCTAAATCAAAAGGCAAACGTTGCTTAAAAATCAATTGGGAATCATTACACAGTGTCCAGCCTTTTTCACATTTAAGATAAACTGTGTAATGACCAGAAGTTACAGTAGGTCCATCATGGAAAATTATTGCAACTGTTACAAAAGTTTTTCCTGAAATTGATAATTGCTGTCCTGTAAACTTCTTTATTAAAGTATCCAATTTTGAACCATCAGCTCTACATCGTTGCATCATTAAAATTACATACTGTCTGTATTCCTTTAAAATTAATGTTGAAAACATGTCAGATTTACACTCACTGCATTGCATGCTATGATTAGCATCTTTAACTAATTTAGCAAAAGTGACTGTTTTACTCTCTGGCAATGTTAAATAAATAAACCTTTCAGAATCAACATTAGAGCCACATATATTATAACAGTTTTCACAACTATGTTCCCATTTATAAGAGAGACCAAACATATTTTGTATTTGTACCCCTTCCTCTTCCAGTACCTGAAGAAAATAGATCAAGAATTCCTGTGCATCTTGCTGTACATTTTGAGAAAACTGTGTTCGTCCTGAACATACATCTAAAACTTTTCTAATTTCAGTAGCACTTTCTATTTGAGTTTTATCATTACTCAGCTTTTCAAAAAGGAGACTCAGCACAGTACAGAATCTTTTTCCCTGATTTACTATTATCTGCTCTTGCAAACTTTCCAGATAAAATGCAACATTCAGCACTACATTTGCGTAGCAGTTGACACCAGAGCTATTTTCAAAATAACATCCTACAACCTGTTCTTCATTTTCCTTATTCTTTTTGCTTGCAATTACATCACTCCTCTTTTTTTTCCTCCTCTCTACATCTTCATTACAGATATTCTCATTTCTCCTTTTATGAGAAACTACACGTTTCTCCAACACAGGATACTGACCTAAATGAGGAGCATAGCTTCTTCTTAATCTATTATACTCCTTTACACAGTTTGTATCAGCACTAACTTTTGAATCATCAAAGTCTATCATGAATAAACCTGATAATGTTTTCACTCGTGACAAAGCAACATATGCCATACCTTCTTTGAACACAGTTGAACCAATGTTCACAAATGCACAATCTACAGTCAATCCTTGAGACTTGTGAATAGTTACAGCATATGCTAGAGAAAACGGAAACTGCTTCCTACGTACATATAAGTCTTTCACAAGCATGAAACGAACTGTACAACGACAAATATCTTTAACTTCTTCTATCTGATCAAATTTTATTTTTAAACATTCAATTCCATCTTTTTTCTGATAATTAATAAAACCCACAACTCTTCCCATAGCTCCATTAACTAAACCTTTTTCAACATCCAAATTTCTCCTTAAAAATACTCTACAGTTCATGCAAACATATAGATTTTTTTCTAATCCAGCTGTTTTGGAAATCTTCTTCTCTAGTGAATCCAATTTATTTTTCAGTGTGCCTGTTAATGTGACAGTAATTCTTCCATCCTCAATTTTGTCCACTGCTTCCAATTTCCTGATATCTTCCTTTTCCAATTTCAAAAGCTCCTCATTGAATATTGAGCATTCACGTAGAGTTGGCATTAAGCAGATGACACTTTTGTTTTCTGCAATGTTCTTGTATATCTTCTCTGCAACTATTTCTTCCTTTGGAAATAAATTATGTAGCAGCCGAGTCTGTAATGCTTTTTTGCCAGCTTCTGTGAGTAGTCCAATCCTGATATCTTTCAGAATACTTCCATATTCTTCATCGTTTGCTTGCCTCATATTAGTTGTAAGTTCCTTGTACTCAAAGAAGGACCAAATATTTGCATTACCGATGCTTCCCAATGACTTCTTCGTGTCTTCATGTGTCACAGTATTAAACACTGGTTGTCCTTTAACTGGAGTAAGTTGCAAAAGATCTCCAAAAACTATGACGTGTTTTCCTCCAAATAACACGTCTTAGTCTGACTTCAGAATTTGCTGCATTCTTAAATGCACAAAGGCAAGCATTAAGTTCGATACCATGCTCACCTCATCAATAATGAGAACTTGCATCTTCTTCAATACTCTTGAAACTTCCAAGCATGCTTCTCCAGTTAGCTTGTTGTATTGTATTTTGTTCTCATGCTCCACTGGTAACATTAGCAAACGATGTAAAGTGATTCCTTTTATGTTATATGCTGCTAACCCAGTTGGAGCAGTAACCACACAAGACAAAGTAGAATCCGTTTTTTGCTGTAGGTAGCTTCTGATGACTTTTATAAGGAAACTTTTTCCAGTTCCAGCTTTTCCGCTTACATACATCCTGATTGGATGAAATGATGTGCATGAGCACTCTTTTTTTTCATGTAGAAATCCGTGATCAATTTTGTTTCTGATCTCTTCATAAATTTGTTGCTGCTCTTGATTCAGTTGTCTTTCCAAATTTTGTAAGTCTATAAATTCTTCTTGAGCTTGATTCATAGCTGTTTCCACTTCATTCATGGCTATTGATGCTTCATTTTCAACGATTGGTTGTCCTAGGGGATCTTGACTGAGTGTTCCTGAACTTTGGCTGTCCTGAGAACTGTCTCTAGCTATTTCTGCTGCAATTGTAGTTTCCTGTTCAATTTCTTCATTTAACATTTGCAGATAAGTTGTGAATGTTCTGCATTGTATGCTGTCTTTGCAAGCATTAAATGAATCTTCATAGCTTTGAAATTCTCCCAGTAGTTCATCCTCTGTACGCCATGGTTTAAACAGCTGTAAAAGAGCCAAGTAGTAAAATTCCTTTTTGTCAGTAGTGTCGCAACTCAGCTTCCGGTGATTTATCAAACTTCCTTTTGTTTGCTTCACCAAACATCCTTCCTCACCAATAACTTTATATTTTCCATTGTTGATGTCTTCTGCGGCTTTCCGTGAATAAATGTAGTTCTGCAGCACTTCATAGAGACACATGTTCTCCAGATGATGACTTCTCTTTGGGTAATATGTATCCAACATGTTTGATTTCAAAATATCTGTACTTTCTGGGTCATTCTCGGCCAAATATTCAATTTCTCCAACAGATTTCAGTACCCGATTTCTCATTGCTGCAAGGCCTAAACTTGCCCAAATTATTCTTCTTGATTTCGAGTAGAGACTTGCAGAAGATAACCTATCTGAACATTCGTAGGATCCAATTTCTCGATGCGATAACATCTTCAAACTGAAACTGTACAGCTTCTTACTGACAGTTTTCTCATGAGAAATCTCTTCCCACATTTCCTTCAATTCTGTTTTTTCTGATTTCGTAATGTAAGACGTTACATATCGAGCAACAGCAATGGAATTGTCAGCTACATACTGTATATCCATGTTAGCGTTCCACATGGATAAAATCACTGGATTGTAGTCATTTATATTTTTTGATTCTTCTTTTCTTTTAAGGTTGTAGGTATTCTTAGGTGATTTTCTTGTGATAGTATGTCTCACAGCTGACATAAAACTGTTAACTCTTCCATTTGAAAGAACAGGTCTAGGAAATCCAAATCGACATTTAGTGTAGTATTTATCTTTGCTCTTGTATTTCCGTCGACAGTATTTTCCACACCGATGACTTTGGAAACGTAAAACTTGCTCCTTTAACTTTTTCTCTTCTGTGCTTTTTGGTATAGCACATGTTGCATATTCTTCAATGTAAGATAACACTGCTTCATCAGTATCTGTTCCAAACTTTGGGGCATCCTTGATCCACAACAGCATATGAATATGAGGAGCACCTCTTGCCTGATACTCTTTTCTCCAAAAGAAATCCACTACTTCTCCTAGAGGTGGATTTTTTTTATTGCAGATGAAGGACATCATAGCCTCAAATCTATGATTGAAATATCTGTAAACATTAACCGGATCCAATGAGCACAGTTCTCCTGCTGTTTTGTATTCGATGTTGTTAATGTTTGAATTTGCCTCTCGTAGAAAATCCAGTAAATCATCCCAAGCGTACTCAGCACAGCTTAGGGTAAGGAACCATGTTGGTGTTCCTAAATTCCGTAACATGCATTTTAATTCACCATGGCGTCGGTACCAATATTCATTTGTCCCACGCTGACAAGCCATCAGATTGATCAGTTGTGTTTCCAAATGATCATCTCGGTGCTGCACTTTCTCCATAAAATCCTTAGCAGACACATTTTGTAAATGTACTCCACTTTTTAAAATGTGATTTACTGCATAAGACAATGCAGACAAGTCGCTTTCAAATAAAAGATGGAACAAATAAGGAATACTTTGTCGAAATCTGGGATCTTCAGCATATAGTCTTGTAGTCCGATACTCAGAAGCTGGAATCTGTTCCGGACGTTCATCGTATCGTCCTCCTTTTCCTTTAGGAAACAGCTGGGGAAAACATCGAGCTTCCAAGCTCTCCTCCCATACACTCACGGGAGTTCCTTTTGCTTTCTTCATCTGAAATAGATCCATATTGTCTCCCATAACTTCTTTTGAATGAAGAGGATGTATGCTAAAATGTTCATAAATTTCTTCTTCCTTTGACTTGTCCACTTTTTCAATTTGTCCAGTTGGTGTTTCTGTGTCTTCTTGTAAATCTTCTTCTTCTTCTTCTTCTATATAAATTGATTCATACCATTTGTTATTCCTTTTCAAATACAAATTTGCTCTTTGTACTTTCCGTACATCTACCAGCTCCTGCCAAATCTTCTTATTCTTTGTAGGTACACCATTAACCAGAATAATTAATGGTTCAGTTTCCAAAGTATCCGCATCAATAGTTTCCATATTTTTTTTCAAATCCAAGGGCAAATACACCACTCTACCTTTTAAACCTCTCAGTAAATCTGAAGGAGGTAATTTACCAGTTTTGGGCTCCATACGTACTATGGTCTGGAACGGATGAACATTTTGAATGAGTATAGACTCATATGTATTTAATTCAGAAAGTTCAGCAGGAATAGCATCCAATTCTAAATTATTATGTACAGCTCTGGTCGGCATTCTATTTTCCTCTAACTTGTTGTAACAGTATTTACAAATACGCTGAACTTCACCCAATTCAAAACAATTTTCAAGAAATATATAGGTGGCAAAATCCTTCCACTTATAATTATCTTCATTTTCACTCTTTCTGTAGAGATCAACATACCTGGTTTGTTTTCTATAATGAGTTCTGCGGCAACAAATACAAGTTATATTTTGTCTTTCATTAGAGATTATTGCAAATTTTGTTATGTGATCATTAAATGTCTTACTTACAGAGGGTTCTACATTTTCTTCCACTTCTTCCTCATTTACTGTGTCCTTCTCTGCACTGTTTTGTTCAGGACCAAAGTAACAAAACTGAATTTCATCAACAACCTTCTCTACATCTGATACCGTTCCACGGAACAGAGCCCTATTCAATTCATCTAACTTTATTGCTGGACTTTTAGCAAAATACAACCGTCTCACAAACTTTCTCATTTCAGTATGATGAACAGCCAGCATCCTAAAATGATGGAAAACACTATTACACACTTTTCTAGATAGACAAGCCAGAGAATGACCCTGCAAACCAGTATTCTCTCTCACTCTGCATGGATCTAGACTTTGAAGCACCTTAATCTTCTGTTTCACACTTTTTTTGCTATATTCTCTTAGAAACTCACGAAATTTATCAATAGATTCCTGACGCACAGTGCAAATACTACTACAATTCCAAGTGTACACTGGGGCTTTAGGACGTCTCCCCATAGCCTCATCCGCCATCACTTGTACCTCATCTCTTGGAACCATTATCTCCTTCTCCATTATGCAACCATTTTTCACTTCATAAGCACGACCTCTGGTGTCAACTGCATGCAGCAAACTATTACTTTGAAAATAGCTCTCTTCATTAAAAAAAGGTTCACTACTTGAACTATGCATCCATTTTCCTAAAAACACTTTACAAAAGTTTGTTCTGTTCACTACTCTTTTCCTTTTGCTATGTGATTTCAGTACATTAACCATTTTGTCTAATGTACGCATCCTATTCAAAATTAAAATGAATAGTTTCCTTTTTAATGCTAATGCCTTTGCTGCAATGGCTTCAATTTCTTTTTTTCTCTTATAAAACTTTGCCTTTTGCTTATATTTCTTCACATCCTTTATCAAATTGGACATAACTCTCCTCTGAAACATTTTTCTACGTATCTCTTTAAACGCTGTTTTTCTGTTTAAGTTTATCTTTTGAGTTGCAGAAGGTATATTTGCATTAACTAAATTCTCAATTTTTTCCTGTCCTTTTCGATTCAAATCATTCTTTCCAGTACAGACATTTTGTACATTTTTCCTTTTTTTGAATATGTTCCTTAGAAAATCTTTTTTTTGCTTACCAGAAGATTTTTTCTTCTTCCCAACATGAGCATCTTCAACTAACTTAGGTCCTCCAGTTGTCTTCAAATATAGGTTTTTTTTCTGCTCTTTTTTTACTCTGGATTTTGTAGGCATCTTAAATTTTGTTCACTGCTCTTCAGCAATACCTGAAAAAAACTAAAAAAAAATTCCTTTATTTTATTTAAATATATTACTACATTTGTTTTCACATTAGTCACAAAACGAAATTTCTTTGCCAATTTGAAAGCACACTTACTGCTCTTTTTTTTGGCAAGTAATAAACACTTTTACAGACTGACACATTATGAATCCACTTTTCAGATTTTTTACAAAGCACATGTCCAAACTGCTTTTTCAGACCAGCATCATTTGTAACCTGGGTGTCTGCCTACACTCCAGCAAGGGCAACCAGCCTTAGTGATGCTGAATGTATTTGCATTACTGACTGAAACCTCAAACCCCACTCGCTTGTGAATACTGTCCATGATTCCACATGGTAAGCAGCTACCTGTGTGCTAAGAGTCTGCTTCTGCACCAAAAAATGTCTCCCCCTTTCCATCTAATGCAACTGTGAAATCACCAGAGCAATACGCAATAAATCTCTGCCTGTAATTCCTATTTGCACACAGAGTCATGTTTTCACATTAGTCACAAAACGAAATTTCTTTGCCAATTTGAAAGCACACTTACTGCTCTTTTTTTTGGCAAGTGATAAACACTTTTACAGACTGACACATTATGAATCCACTTTTCAGATTTTTTACAAAGCACATGTCCAAACTGCTTTTTCAGACCAGCATCATTTGTAACCTGGGTGTCTGCCTACACTCTAGCAAGGGCAACCAGCCTTAGTGATGCTGAATGTATTTGCATTACTGACTGAAACCTCAAACCCCACTCGCTTGTGAATACTGTGCATGATTCCACATGGTAAGCAGCTACCTGTGTGCTAAGAGTCAGCTTCTGCACCAAAAAATGTCTCCCCCTTTCCATCTAATGCAACTGTGAAATCACCAGAGCAATACGCAATAAATCTCTGCCTGTAATTCCTATTTGCACACAGAGTCATGTTTTCACATTAGTCACAAAACGAAATTTATTTGCCAATTTGAAAGCACACTTACTGCTCTTTTTTTTGGCAAGTGATAAACACTTTTACAGACTGACACATTATGAATCCACTTTTCAGATTTTTTACAAAGCACATGTCCAAACTGCTTTTTCAGACCAGCATCATTTGTAACCTGGGTGTCTGCCTACACTCCAGCAAGGGCAACCAGCCTTAGTGATGCTGAATGTATTTGCATTACTGACTGAAACCTCAAACCCCACTCGCTTGTGAATACTGTGCATGATTCCACATGGTAAGCAGCTACCTGTGTGCTAAGAGTCTGCTTCTGCACCAAACAATGTCTCCCCCTTTCCATCTAATGCAACTGTGAAATCACCAGAGCAATACGCAATAAATCTATGCCTCTAATTCCTATTTGCACACAGAGTCATGTTTTCACATTAGTCACAAAACGAAATTTCTTTGCCAATTTGAAAGCACACTTACTGCTCTTTTTTTTGGCAAGTGATAAACACTTTTACAGACTGACACATTATGAATCCACTTTTCAGATGTTTTACAAAGCACATGTCCAAACTGCTTTTTCAGACCAGCATCATTTGTAACCTGGGTGTCTGCCTACACTCCAGCAAGGGCAACCAGCCTTAGTGATGCTGAATGTATTTGCATTACTGACTGAAACCTCAAACCCCACTCGCTTGTGAATACTGTGCATGATTCCACATGGTAAGCAGCTACCTGTGTGCTAAGAGTCTGCTTCTGCACCAAAAAATGTCTCCCCCTTTCCATCTAATGCAACTGTGAAATCACCAGAGCAATACGCAATAAATCTCTGCCTGTAATTCCTATTTGCACACAGAGTCATGTTTTCACATTAGTCACAAAACGAAATTTCTTTGCCAATTTGAAAGCACACTTACTGCTCTTTTTTTTGGCAAGTGATAAACACTTTTACAGACTGACACATTATGAATCCACTTTTCAGATTTTTTACAAAGCACATGTCCAAACTGCTTTTTCAGACCAGCATCATTTGTAACCTGGGTGTCTGCCTACACTCCAGCAAGGGCAACCAGCCTTAGTGATGCTGAATGTATTTGCATTACTGAGTCCAACCTCAAACCCTTAAACTATTCTTTTATTATACCAGCACACCTTAATTTATTGTGAAAACATAGTCCATATTATTTTACATGTTCCTCACATTTAAATTTCTCCCAAAACAGAAAATAATAAACACAACTTCAACAAAAAGAATTGCATTTCTAAATTTACCATATACATCCCCTCTCAGACTCTAAACTCACCTTTAAAATTAGTTAGTTGTGAAAGAAATGTGGCACTCAAACAGCAGATTATCAGAGCCAGGATCTCTGTTCTCTACACTTCTCTCCTCTCAGCAGAACCAGATAATGGCAAACTTTCCCTCTCTTTTTCCACACATATACATGTTAGTTTCAAATCTCAGTGCTTGCCCCTTTTTTTCAAATGTAATCACACATTTCTATTGGTTGAAAACCAACCCTTTTCCAAAAGTACCCTTCCCCCAACTTGACTTCTGCCTAGTACCCTTCCCCCAACTTGACTTCTGCCTGCTACCATAGCAACAGCTCATGGAACACTGCTGTGTGGAGTCAGGTCAGAAGTTCGCCAAACAATGTTTCAATTCCAAAGAGCAAGAGTGCTTGACTTTTCAAACCTAACAGCAAATCCATAGTACTGTTCTTTGGTAACACATTTTTCTGTACCAATACAAAACATGCTTCTATTAATTTACACATACAGCCTAGTTTTTATTCTAGAATGGTATGAAACAGCCAATCAGTTCTTTTTTTTGTTGAAAAAAATATGTATGCCTCCATTTCCAAACTGTCTTTCTTTTCATATTGCCATTCTACTGAAAGACACCTCCTGAGTGCATCCAGTTCTCCTTTGAAGATGTTCACAGTGTGGATTGTAGGGCACAGCTATGTCTTCTGGAGTGAAAAGTATGCAGAGAAAACAGATATGGTGAGAGACCTTGCTTTGCCAAATGTAGACATTAAATGGATTGGTCAGAGAGGGTTAAAGTGGCACCAATTGATGCCATTGGTGAAATCCTTCATGCACATCCAACACCCTGACCTCATAATAGTGCACTGTGGTGGCAATGACCTAGGCACTTTGACTGGGGTAGGTCTGGAAATGCTTATGAAGGAGACCTTTGCACAACTGTTTTCACTTTTCCCTAAAACTGCCTTTGTGTTTTCTAACATATGCCAAAGGCAAAAATGGAACTGGTCCAATCATTTCTGTCCGCAGATTGACAAAGCAAGAAAGCACGTCAACAAATCTGTTTCTGCTTTCCTCCGTGACTATGGTATGGGTTCCATTTACCACAACAACTTGCGTTATGACATGCAAGACATTTATAGAGGAGATGGTGTACACTTCAATGATGAAGGGAACAGAGTCTTCCTCTTGAACCTTAGACTCTGCATCGGTACTTACTTGTAGGTACCACTAAAAAATCACTTAATAAACACAACGGCTCTTTTTAGAGCCCCCTAATATCTAAACACTTAAATCTGATTTTCATTTCTTTTTTTTTTTTTTTTTTACCGTACGCTTACCGTACGCGTACCCCGTGATTTTTTTTAAAATCAATAAATGTTTTCTTTGTACTTTTCTGTCCTTCTTTGACCCCCTTACAAATGTTAGGGGGTCTGTAACTCTCCTCCTTGCCCCCTTTTCTTGTTATCACTCTTTTTTTCTGAGTGAAACACACGAAATGGCGGCCGCCGCTTCCTGGTTTCGACCGATTCGAATGTTTACTAAGATCTAAGAGCCAATCAGAATCGCGCTCGCGCACGCCACCGTACGCGTACGGTAAGCGTACCGTAAGCGCACCGTAAGCTGGCTCAGATATATATATTGATTTAAAGGCTATTTTCTCAGAATCTACTGAACAGATTTACACCAAACCTACAAAAGGCACTTCCTTGACCTGAGGACTACCTCTCTGCCAAATTTCTAGTAATTATGTTCAGCCGTTCGGGCTGTAGCTGTGTCTAAAGGTCCTATGGAAAAATGCATGGGAAAAACGCGTTTTGGGATCCCCCTTTTATCTCAGCCCCCGCTTGACGAATCCCCCCGAGACTTTCAGGGAAGGAGCGGAGCGTAGCGCCCCACCTATTTTGAAACATTCGCGAGGATTCGTCGACCGGCGCCAAAGTTATTCAAAATAGAATGTTGCGGATTTCCTATGGAAACGTGGTCCTAACTATAACTACCTACTGGCGACCGCCAGTAGGTAATATATATATATATATATATGATAACCAAGTATCCTGAAACGGTTCCAGATAGAACCCAAAAAGCAGGTACGGACCACAGCGTGGAAGTTGAATTTTATTTATTTGGTGTGCAGATTAAAGTGCATAGTGCAAAATAATTCGCAAGTGCTCAGCCTGACGCGTTTCGACTGCCCCACGGCAGTCTTGATCACATGACGCGCAGGACCAATCAGTGGCTATATATAAGGTGCCCAATCAGAGAACCGCTTACAAAATTGTCAATAAAGTTTTTCAAATAAGTATAGACATAGGACTGTGATTTAACAATATATAAAAGCGTGGTTTCTCACAGGCAATTTTACATTTGTCAAACATTTCATAATAAAAATGGTATTACACAAAGATAGGTATAGAAATCTAAATAATACAAAATTAGAACATAGTGTTCCTATATGCTTTTTTTCCCCATATTCCGAACATATCATTAAGCATTTGTCATACTATGTATTATTATATGTAGTGGGTTGTGAAAATCAGAATATTAAATTAGAACATAGTGTTCATTAATAATAATTCACAATTCAAGACATCACATAAATAAAAAAAAACACCTATCTTGTGTCGTTGACCATATATTCCAGCATAGTGCATCTATGTCGAAATATTGTAGCTTTGCAAAATTGCTGTTACATAGTTATAATTATAAGATATTGTTGATTACACAAGTCCATTGAAATATTTATCATGTTCTGCGGTATCTCTCAAAAAAGTGCAAAATAGTGCAAATAAAGTGCTAATGTTAAAGTGCATCTTCATCGTAAACTTATATATGCACAAATCAATGAGTATAAAATACATAGCAGCTTATGATAGACGTTACACAAGTTCTCCCATGTTTCAATTAGTTGAGAATATGATGTTTATGCAGTTATACACGTCATCTTCTTCAAGATTCTTTCTCACAAGAAGCATCTGATGAGACAAGAAAATCAATTTTTATGGATTACAATAAAATCCAGACCTTAAAAAGTTTGTATTACTCTTCTGACAAGTAATAACATATAGGTCTAAGTAAAACCAATAAATAACAGCCCCAAAATTACACAGTTGCACAAATTTTAATAAAATGAGCCAAATCCAGGAGCCCAAAAACAACACCCAATCCCACATAAAACCAGATAAAATCTAGTGACCTAGATCAAAAACCTGGCAAACGTAGGGATAAAAGCGCCAGTCTAAAAGCAACCCAGGACTTCACCCACCATCAACATCCCCATGAATATATAGTTGAATTAATTCATTATAAAAAGTTGTGCAAATCTTCATTGTTATTCAGCCCATTTGGCATTTTGGTGTCTAATAACATGATAAATTCAGACTCCACTTGTCTTAGCCTTTTTTCCCTATTGCCCCCTCTGATGTTCTTGGGTATCGCACTGATGACATAATAACTGAGGTCATTGAGGTTTTAAATGTCGCGCTACAGGATCGGAATTGACCACTGCTCTAAGGTGTTGTAAAATCCTGTTAAAGACTTGCAACTTAGTGCTGCCGACATATAATAACTGGCAGGTGCATTCTAAAATATAGATTGCATATTCTGTTCTGCAAGTGAAATGTCCTTTTATTTTAACTGGATTAGAACTAAAAGCTGTGACATATTCAGAAACATTTTTCCCAAATTTGCATGCTCGACAAGAGTTGCACTTAAAAAAACCATGTCTAGCTGTTAACCATGTGTTTGAAATCAATACCTCAGGACTATTTTTTACTAGAGCATCCCTCATTGAGGGGGCCCTTCTAAATCAACAGAGGGAGTTCCGGCAGAATTTGTGACATAGTGATGTTTGTCCGAATTATGGGCCAATTTTTATATAAAATTCTACGAATCTGTCTCTCTTGTGTACTATAGTTTGTTATTAACCTGATGTTACTTATAGATTCCACAATAGTGGAATCGGTATCATTAGTACTCTGCCTTAATGAATCTTGGGCCTCATGATCAATGTGCTGCTGGGCAACTGGAATTGTGTTGTTCGCTTTTTCTCGAGCTGCATTCAGATCAGAAGCCACATAACTCCTATTTAGGAATCTTTCAAACGTTCCTTTTTGGCAAGTTATGAGATCATCTTCATGACTACAGATTCGTTTAATTCTTAAAAATTCCCCAAAGGGGATACTACGAATAAGGTGGCGAGGATGGGAACTTCTAGCATGTAATACTGAGTTCCCAGCTGTTACTTTTCTGTGCAATTTGGTATGTATTGTGCCCTCCCTAATGAAAATTTCAACGTCCAGGAATTGCACTTTAGTATTGCTAATGTCTGAAGTAAATTTAAGATTCAATGTATTTTTGTTGATTTCTTCCACAAAGTTTTTGGCTGATGCGATGGTACCTTTCCAAATTAAACAAACATCATCTATAAATCTCCACCAGTGGAGGACATGTTGTTCAAACATAACCCTGTGGACGACCCTTAGAACATGCTCCTCCCACCAGCCCACGTGTAAACACGCGTAACTGGGGGAGAAGCATGCTCCCATCGCCACGACGCGAAGCTGCTGGAAAACTTCCTTATTAAATAAGAAGTAGTTATTTGTCAAACAAGTGGTAATCATTTTTACAATCATTTTGTTGTGTTCGTACATATGTATACTTCTTTTGTCCAAATTAAATTGGACTGCACTTGTACCATCACAATGGTTAATGCTGGTATACAATGAACAAATGTCCATCACTATAAAGTGGCAGTCATTCTCCCATTTAACATTTTTCAATTTGGTTAAAAAGTGTCCAGTGTCCTTTATATAAGGCAGATTTTCCACAAAGTCATGTAAAAAGTAGTCTACATATTTTGACATAGCTTCTAGTAGACTCTTTCGTGCAGATATAATAGGTCTGCCTGGAACTGGTGTTATGTTTTTATGTACTTTAGGGATAAAGTATAAAATGGGAGTCATAGGATGGTCATTCTTTAAAAAGTTGTATTCATTTTTAGTCAATAATCCCACTCGTTTCCACTGCAATAACTCGGCAAATACATTGTCTTTGATTTGGCGCAATTCCTGGAGGTTAGCTTTCCTGTAACAACTGGCATCATTGAGGTGATGCCAAGCTTCTTCCAGATAGAGAGATCTGGGCCATAGGACGATATTACCGCCCTTGTCTGCTTTATTGATAATAACTTCTGTGTGTTTCTGAAGTTTGTGAATGAGTTTAGTATATTGTAACTCAGAATACTTGTAGCGTCTTTTTTGTTTTAGAGCATTGCTATTCAATTTCTTGAGATCTTCAATCATGCAATCACTGAATACATCGATCGCATCCCGTGGCATCATTGGGATGAATGTTGAGGGAGGTTTAAATGGACTGTTAGCTGGAATATTACACAAAATGCCCGTTTCACAGAGGTCTTCCTGTGTTGAATTCCCTGTGAGGTTAGTCTCATTAGCCAAAGAATGCACTGCTAATATCGTGCCTACATCAGAGGCTTGCAGATTTGGATATAATCCATGTGGTGGTCTAGTCTGTACTGCAATATTCGCTGCATTTTTGAGTTGAAAATGTTTTTTTAGCTTTAATTTGCGGATGAATTTAAATACATCCACTCTCGTTTGAGTATATTTAAAACGAGTAGGTGGACAAAATGACAAACCTAAAGCTAACAGTTGTTGTTCAGCAATTGATAGGGTTATTTCTGATAAGTTGATCACAGTATTATCAACAACATCGTCATTTACCTTAATTATTTCCGGTTGCTGTAATTTTTCTTGCCTCTTCCTCTGTAATTTGATTTTCCGCCTCTGTTTCCTCCATTGGTTCTTTCTGCTTCTTGACCCATTGTTAGGTTCCGTGGTCTCAGAGTTTGCCGGCGGTCTTCCACTAAAAAAGATAGCTCTTCCCCTGGTGCAAAATTAGTGGGTATTTGAGTTGTTTTACGTCCCATATTATCGTCTGATCCAATGCTGCTCTCCACACTACTTGATTCTACTGAGGAAAGATTGTCATCCATTTGCACGGGAGAAATCGATGCTCCAATAGTGTCACTTTCAACATTTGTTAAAGCTCGGCGTTTTATGTTATCGAATTTTTTCGAGAAAGTGAACACGCGTCCAGTCTCGTAATCTTTCTTGTCCCTTGCAAATTGATATATTTTTCTTTCTTTTATAGATTCCTCATGTTTATTCAATCTAGATTGTATTTCTTCACGACCTTTCTTTATTTGTTCTTTGTTCTCATTTTTTTCCAATAAAGCGTTGACTTCCTCTATTTCTTTTAATATTGTTTCTCTGTCAATTTCCGCGTATTTTATCAAAATTAGTACCATATTCATAGAGGCATCAAGGTTATTAGTTGCCCACTCCTTCAACATCATTGGATTGGGATTTTCAAATGAGGGCGCAATCATTATTCTTAATTCTCGCGGGACTCTCCCAACCTCTTTAGACTTTTCCAGTGATTTTCTCTCCCACCACTTAGTCATTTCGGTACGATGGAGTTTTTCTAGCTTCTTTAACATAGATTTGAAAATGCATGGGGAAAATGTGTTTTGGGACCCCCCTTTTTTCTCGGGCCCCGCTTGACGAATCCCCCCGAGACTTTCAGGGTAGGAGCTGAGCGGAGCGCCCCATTAGTTTTGAAAATTTCGCGAAGATTCGTCAACCGGCGCCAAAGTTATTCAAAATAGAATTTTCAGATTTCCTATGGATACACGGTCCTAACTACTACCTACTGGCGACCGCCAGTAGATTATATATATATATATATATATATATATATATATATATATATATATAGATATAAAACTAACTATAATGTCCCTGAAACCTATGGTTTTTTCAGTGAATTTCAATGGTTTTTAAAATGCTAATTTCTAATTATTTTTTACTTCTTTACACCTATAGTTTTTTCAGTGATTTTCAATTATTACTTCATTGTCAACCTAGTGAAAACAGCCAATATCCCCAGTTTTCCGGCAATAGCTTCCACACAAATAAATTTGTCACAAATGAGGTCAACAACTAACGGTAATAATATACAGAGTAGACGTCCCCGTGCAAAAATTAACACAAAAGCACCAGTTTCCGATATTTTCAACGAGCAGCTAAATCTGAGGTGCGACCCAAAAACAGGGAATAAGCCATGTTTGCAGTAGGTATCTAACATCTGCGTTTTACTGGTGTAAACCAGGACGACTATCTACAATGTGAAAGTGATTGCAGACCAGAATCAAATCTGAAGCGCAACAAATGTCATAGAGTTGCTGATCATGCAGCTCAAACACACATGAAGGCCACAACACTCACTGCCACCAGCCTCAGGAGGACCCCCCGGACCACCCCCTCCCAACTACCACCAAGGTAGTGCAGAACAGGACAGCGGATCTTCCAAAAATGGCATGGTCCCTCAGCCACACAATACTTGAATGTTGGCAGATATGACAAGCAAATGTGTGTGAAGGACACAACTCATCCATCAATAATAATAATGCACATAATACCAAGTGTAGCGGTGATGTGCTGGACAGACCTCACTATACAGATCATAAACCTCTCCATCTGTACATATACTGCTGGTGCTTGTAGTGTTGTGCACAATAGACGCAACCATGTTACCTCAGGCAGTGGGAAAGATCTCGGACATGTAGCTGTGTTGTCCTCCCCTGGAAGCGGAAGCGCAGTGGGCTGGTCTAACGTACGCCACTCCAGTGTAGGAGTATGAGTAAATAAGCCAGGGCTCTGGGCGTGGCTTACTTGTGAACTGTGAGGACCAACGAGTCTGCCAGAGCGGCGGGCCTCACCTTGCCACGTGGCTGTCGCCATGACCGCAGGTCTCCTCGACACAGGCCCCCTGCGAACCCAGCGGCACAGCACCGCAGACTTATGTCTGTACAGGCTACTGACTTCGATTTACACTGCGGGCAGCAGGCATCACAATTCAGATGGAGTAGCGATTGCAGATGATGCAGTCCAGTACACAAGATACATTGCTCCCAGTGCAGCCCTCTCGGACTACCCATCACCGCAGGGTGTGCACACGCTGTCTGCTTCAAGTGCCACTAACTCTGTGCACCAGAAATCATTGCCACGTGGCCTTATTAAGGCAGAATTCAAAAGACATTGGTCCGAGTACGGCCCCCCGAACCACGCATCATCGCAGGATACGTACACGCTGAGTGCCAAATGTACTACTAACTCAATGCACCAAAAGTCATCGCCACGCAGCCCTATTGAGGCAGAATTCACTAGACAAAAGACATTGCTCCAAGTGCGGCCACCCGGACCAAGCATCATCGCAGGGTACCTACACACTGAGCGCCAAAGGTACTACTAACTCAGTGCACCGTAAGTCATCACCACGTGGCCTTATTGAGGCAGAATTCAATAGACAAAAGACATTGGTCCGAGTGCAGCCCTCCCGGACCACGCATCATCGCAGAGTACGTGCAGGTTGAGCGCCAAAGGTACTACTAACTCAGTGCACCATAAGTCATCACAAGGAAGAGTGAACAGTTTTATGTCAGCAGTGAGGCATACTATCACTCGAAAATCACCCAAAAATACTTATAATATAAAAAGAACAGAAGAATCGAAGTACATTAATGATTACAATCCGGTGATTTTGAAGATGTGGAATGCAAATATGGACATACAATATGTTGCAGGTAATTCAATTAGTGTTTCTCGCTATGTCACATCATATATTACCAAGTCTGAGGAGACAGAATTGAAAGAAATGTGGGAAGAAATTTCACATGAGAAGACATTTAGCAAACAATTGTACAGCTTCAGCTTGAAGATGCTTTCACATCGAGAAATCGGATCCTACGAATGTTCGGATCGATAGACATCTGCAAGTTTATATTCAAAGTCAAGAGGAATTATCTGGATCAGTCTAGGTCCTGCTGCAGCATGAAATCGAGTTTTAATATAAATGATATAAAACAAGTTTGTGATGATATAGAGTTACTTTTCGTTGCTAGTCAAGAGAAGTGTACAGAAAATAACAGTTTGATAAGTGTACGTGTTGAAGAAGAGATGGAAGATAATGCTGATGTGAAGTTTGAAAAAGAAATAACAAAGTTTAAAGTAGTTTCTGCTGAAAATCCAAACTAGGTTTGTAATTGTTCTCGACGTACTCATTATAAAATTCAAACTAGGAAGGTAGATAGGTAGATGTGTTTTTAAAAAGTTGAAAGGATAACAATGATAAATAGAAGGAATTTCCTGCTTATCTGTTTCACCCCAAGTCACCGCCACGTGGCCTTACTGAGGCAGAATTAATTAGACAAAAGACATTGCTACCAGTGGAGCCCACTCGTACGTTGTATCATCGCAGGGTGTGCACACGCTGGTTGCTTCAGGTGCCACTAACTCAGTGCACCACTTATGGCTGCACACACGCTGAATTGCCAATAACTGTGCAGCGCTGCTGAACGCCACGTGGCTGTGGGCCCTTGCTGACCACTGCCTCTGGCCTACACTGTGGTCAGCATGGCTCACAATTAAAATTTGAATAATAAAAGAGTGTTTATTCATTAATTACAGAGTCCAGTAGGCACCTAACCACAACATCTTCAAAACCTAAATATTATCCTTTTAGTATCCTTGCTTCAAGAACTTTTTTGATATCAATTATAGCTTTACTACAATCATGAAATTCATCTTGCAAGTCCAAAGGAACAGTGAATTGCAGTCTACACTGCAGCCAGCAGAGCTCACAGTTCGAATTCAGTCTGGATTCATGAATTTCAGAGTCCAGTAGGCAACTAACTATTACGTCCCCGAAACCTACACATTTCGACAATGTATTCCATGCATATTTCATCTTTTGTTACCTACACTGCGGTCAGCAGAGTTCACAATTTACATCAAGACATGATTTTTTAATTGCAGACAGAATTCTACTCTATGTCCTCGAACTTTGTCAAGAGGAAGTGACTAAAAACATTCCTCGATGTCTATGCTTACTAGTGCCTTCGATGTACACTATCGATAGCAGGGCTCACAATTCACATCGAGTTGTGATTCTGTGGCTCGCCCGCACCACGCATCATCGCTGGGTGCGCAGACGCTAAATGCTTCTGATGCCCCGATCTCAGTGCAGCACAACTCATGCACCCTTTCTGATACAATATTTTGTGTATAATTTCACATCTGCTGTCCTACCTCAGTGTATCACAAGTCATGAACCCTTTACAATAGAATCTTTTCTGTATGATTTCATTTCTGGTACCCGTACCTTAATGCACCACAAATCATTGACCCTTTATGATTGAATCTCTGTGTCTGATCCAATGATTACTGTTGTACTTGTTGCCAGCACCAACCATTCCCGGAGGGCTGGCTTACAATCACCACACGCGCATATACCACAGACGTCATCGAACCTATGACCCTGGTAATAAAAAGGAGTCGAGCGCACATGCCCGTACCCAGTTCCACTATCTATCTGTGTTCATTATGTATGCAATGCTGCCCCTAGGCCCTACCACATTACATAGTGCTCTGGACAGCATATGCAACAATCTTACCTTTGACAGTGGGGGAAAACTTTAGTTATGTAACTTTGTCTCGGTCATTGTACAAGTACGTACGTAGAGAACGCATCATTAGAGTACTGCAAGCAGAGTGTATAGTGAATTTATAAGTGCATGAGGATCGTCACAGTGATTGTATAAGTACATATGTTGCCGCAGCCTAACTCCGACAACAAGCTTATCTCTAATTGGCTGCTCTCCATGTGCCAAAAACTGAAACTTAAACTTTCCATGGCCCTGTATTGCTACAGATGCAACACTCCACTGAATGACCAGTACACATTCATATCCACACAGATGTCTCATGTCAACTATCTTTCTTGTGTGGAATTATGGATGAATATAGGGTCAGTAATTCCCCATACCTTCCATGTTGGCCATATTGTTGGACTTGGCTCCAGGAGTGACACTTTGGCTTTTGCAACCCGGGTGACTGTAGCACTCCAACACGGACACCCGCATCCAGTGTTGTCAGATTTTTTAAGCTTTCTATAGCCAAAAGCTAACCTAAAAGTAGCCCAAAGTAGCCAACTATTGCTACTTTAGGGAAGGAGGGGCAGGGACAGCGTCAAGCAGGCGGTGAATGCATTCAAATTGATGTTGCAGCAGGATGCCAAGTAAATATTTGTCTAATAAAGGGCTTTAACATACTACTTTGCTGGAGCGCTGTATATAAATTTATAATCTGGCAACTGGCAAAAACCAAAATTTTACCATACAACTGGCAAAATATAGCCCAATTGTGCGTGATCTAGCCCAATCTGGCAACACTGATGCCACAGCCACTCCCTCACGGCTGGTATTGACCCACACCACACCCATCCAGCACAGGCGTCACAGGACACGTGACCCTACTAATAAAAAAGACCGGTCGCACGTGCTCTATGTCATTTTAGAGTTGCTCGCAACACATGCACTGCGGCCAGCACAGTCACACCGCCACGGTGATGGCCCGTCCCAGTGGTCCCGACACTTGATGTTTTGTGTGCTCTGCTGCACCGCAGTGTAGGCCTGAGCCCAACAGCGAGGGCCTCACTTTTCACTTCTCACTGAGTTAGTAGCACCACAAGCACTGAGCGGGTGTAAAACCTGTGATGATGATAGGTGCACTAGTATGTCCTCTGCCACGGCGATATCAAGACTCAGTACAAAATGAGAGACCTATTAGCTTGCAGAATGGAGCTGTATGATGTGGATGGTGCCGTGACCGTGAAAAGGTGAGCACTGAGGCCTTGGAGTGCAGCGTCGGGCAGATACATCTGGGTGGCGGGAGTGGATGGGGTACAGCAGACTGAATGCAGAAAGACAGCAAAGCGATTTAGGCGTATGCACTCGTATATACTCTGCCACAGCATCGGATTGGTAACACGGGCACTGGTGCAATGCCCGAGGAGCCGATGCCAAGTTCCAACTGTGGGCTGCTTTTTGGAGCAGTCTGGGGGGCAGATTTGGGCGGTGTTGCTGTTGTTTGGATACAGCCAGCGGCCCAGTGGGTGTCTGAATGGCCTTTCTGGAGGCAGATAGGCATCATTACCTCACGTTTAGCAACAGGCAGAGGTGTCACTTTTTTTCTTTCACAGGGCCGCCCATTAATGTATGCATACCTAGCACGGCAGGGTGCCTGAGCAGAAGTGGCCTCACTTGTTTTTACGTCACCAGTGTAAAGGAATCTGTTAATTTTTTTGTATCTCCCCCACCCCCCCTTTTTTAAATAAAATTTCGCCAAAGTAGTGTTTTGAGAAAAGGCAATATGCAAATGTGGGCCACTTTTTTTTTTAGCGTGCCTGGGCCAATTTTGAATCCTAATCCAACCCTGCGCTGCCATTACTAATTCTGTACTATCTTTCAGATGTGGGAGCTTGAGAGTTCCACTAGGTCGCGGCACGTGGTTGGAGACAGAGCGGTGGCGTAAAGGTACGCTGTGATGGTTTTGTACACAGTTTCCCTCCTCATCTCTTCCTTTCTCTCCCTCACACTCTTTCTATCTCCCTCTTCCTCTTACACTGTTTGTCTCTTACTCTCGCTCTCTCTTCCTCTTGCTCTGTTTCTCTCTCTCTCACTCTTCCTCTGTTTCTCTGTTCCTCTTTCTCTCTCTCTTCCTCTCTCTCACTCTTTCTCTCTCTCTCTTCGTCTTTCTTACTCTTTCTCTCTGTCTTCTCACTTTCTTTCTTTTTCTCTCTCTCTTCCTCGCACTCTCACTGTTTCTCTCTTTCTCTCTCTCTTCCTCTCTCCTTTGATGGACGCATGACGCACAATCTTATATTGCTTTTTATCTAACAGGCTGTGAATCACGAATTGACGTTCACCCCCCCACCACCAAAGCTGAACGCGTGAAAAATCGTCGATGATGCGTGGCCATCCTGAATGCATGACAAAGTTGCTTCGGCATGTGGTGGACCCTCTTACACACATGCCGGTGGCGGAAGGTGAGCAGAGAGACTTCTTTCCACAGCAGCATGCAGTCACCTCTGGGCGGTGGGAGTGGATAGTGTGGAGCAGTCTGGGCGCACAAGAGCGCACAGACACCTCCGAGCAGTGGGAGTGGATGAGGTGCACCAGCCTCATTGCGCATTAGCAAAACAGAGAATTACGCATGTGCAGTTGTATGTACTCTGCAATTACTAATTCTATACTATCTTTCAGATCACTAAACTTGAGGGCTACACTATCTCCCAGCACATGGTTGGAGACACACCAGTGGCACAAAGGTGAGCTGCGAAGATTTTCTCCAGTGTCAACACGCCCTCTCCATCTCTTCCTTTCTCTCTCTCACACTTTCTCTCTTTCTCTGTCTCTTACTCTCTCTCTCATTCTTTCTTTCTCTCTTCCTCTCTCTCACTCTTTCTCTTTCTCTCCCTCTCTCTCACTCTTTCTTTCACTCTCTTCCTCTCTCTCACTCTTTATCTCTCTCTCTACCTCTCTCTCACACTGTTTCTCTCTTTCTATCTTCCTTGTATCTTACTCTTTCTCTCTTTTTTCTCACTCTTTCTCCTCCTCTCTCTCTCAATCTTTCTCTCTTTGTCTGTCTTCCTCTCCCTCACTCTTTCTCTCTTCCTCTCTCACTTTCTCTCTCTCTCTTCCTCACTCTCACTCTTTCTCTCTCTCTCTCTTCCTCTCTCTCACTCTGTTTCTCTCTTTCTCTCTTCCTTGAAACAGAGAATTACGCGTGTGCAGTTCTATGTACTCTGCAATAACTGAATCTATACTATCTTTCAGATCACTAAACTTGATGGTGCACTATGTCCCGGCACATGGTTGGAGACACACTGGTGGCACAAAGGTGAGCTGTGAATTTTTTCTCCAGTGTCAACACTCCCTCTCCATCTCTTCTTTTCTCTCTATCACACTTTCTCTCTTTCTCTGTCTCTTCCTCTCTCTCTCATTCTTTCTTTCTCTCTTCCTCTCTCACTCTTTCTCTCTCTCCCTCTCTCAATTTCTCTCTCTCTCTCTTCCTCTCTTTCTCTTTATTGCTCTCTCTTCCTCTCTCTCACACTGTTTTTCTCATTATCTCTCTCTCTTCCTCTCTCTCACACTGTTTCTCTTGTTGTCCTCCTCTCTGTTTCACTCTTTCTCTCTTCCTCTCTCACTCTTTCTCTCTCTCTCTTCCTCTCTCTCACTCTTTCTCTCTCCTCCTCTCATATCTCACTATTTCTCTCCTTCTCTCTCTTTCTCTGTCTTCCTCTCTCTCACACTTTCTCTCTTCCTTGTACCTCACTCTATCTCTATGCCTTGCTCTCACTCTTTATCTCTTTATCTCTCTCTCTTCCTCTCTCTCACTCTTTCTTTCTCTCGCATCCTCTCTCTCACAGATTCTCTTTCTCTCTTCCTTGTATCTTACTCGTTCTCTTTTTCTCTTTTGCTCTATCTCTCCTTCTCTGACTTCCTCTCTCTCTCACTCTTTCTCTCTTCCTCTCTCTCTCTTCCTCTCTCCCACTCTTTCTCTCTCTCTCTATTTCCTTTGCTGGACACATGACGCACCATCTCATCTTTCTTTTTGTCTTGCAGGCTGTGAATCACAAATGGACCAGCGATGACACGCCACGGCTATACATAGTTTTATTTGTTGTTGTTTTGTTTTAATAAAATGTTTTATATGTAAATCTATACATGACTAAGATTCTTATTTCTCCAACCTCACAAGAATATTTTTATTAATAGTTCATAGAGTGACACTTCTGGGCCCAAGAAGGTTGTTGGGGGTATGCTGGTGATGTGGGAAGAGGGTGCGTTACCTGCTAATGTGGGGAGACACAGCATGAAAGGGGTATCTCTCACAGAAAGAGCTCTGGTATGTTTTCAGAAATGCCTCGGACAGATGCCAGCTGACGGACTGAAGCACAAAATGGCTTTTCAATGCTCATATGGTGTGACTTATGAACAGTTCATACTCAGGCTCGCAGAGGGACAACTGCGGCCCATCTGCTCGACTCACAGAGGCAGAACTACGAGCCGTCCACTCCCAAAGGAACAGCAGCATAGTGGCTCGCAGAGGTAGAGGCACAGCAGCGTACTAGCTCACAAATGTAGACAGCTGCATGCCGACGGACTGGCTTCTAAAGGCATAGCTGCGAAGTGGTGATGTTGGGCACAGGGAGCTTGAAAGGGTTATCTTCCTACTGGTGTCCTGGAGTGGAAGTCGTGCTGCCTGGTGCTCACCTGTTTCTCCTTTATTGTTAATAAATCCTAAACCTTCCCCGTGTCCAAATCATCATTACACAGAGCTATATTAAATTGCCCCCGGAACCTTTCTTTTATATTTTCACTCAATGTGAGGCACAAGATGGCTGCTAACAGTTCCTGGTTTGAAGTGTTAGCAGCCAATGAGAGGACACTTCCTCCTTTCAAGTGTTAGCAGCCAATAAGAGGCAAGCGCTTGCTCAGGAGTTAGGCACCGACCAGATATATATATTTATTTTTCCTATACACTATTTCTACAAAACCGCACTTTCTGGACCAAGACCTTTCTCCCTGCCAAATTTTGTGTAATTCCATTCAGCAGTTTGACCTGTAGCCTTGTCTAAAGTTTTGTTTGGAAAATGCATTGAGAAAACACCTTTTCACCCCCCCCCCTTTTTTCTCAGACCCTCCTTGACTAATCACCCCTAAACTTTCAAGATAGGAGCTGATCAAAAAAGAGAAACTTTTGGGAAATTTTCGTAAAGAAGCGTCAAATGACGCCAAAGTTATAAGCAGATGGAGGGCTCCAGGAGGGGGGCCGCGCAACCCCCCCAACATGAGTGAAGCCCAGAGACTGCGGGGACCACAGTGTGTCCCGGCAGCGAGACCCCGCTATTATTTTTTAAGAAATGCCACTGGGACCTAGCTCACCCGGGGTCTCATTAAAATAAAACACAGGAACACGCGACCCCAGCGCAAATTGCGCCGATTATTATTATTTTTTTATGTTTTTTTGGCCCTGGGGGATCTTATGGGACTCCCTGAGCAGGCCTAGTGGGTCAGGGTGTTTCTACTATGCCCCCTTCTCTTGTTTTCTACCTTTGTTTCTCTGTTTTCTAGCGACTCGCTTTTACCGAGCCACAAGATGGCTGCTAACACTTCCTGGTTTGGAGTGTTGGCAGCCAATCACAGTGAAGCTCTTGCACAGGACTTAGGCTCCGCCCAGATATCAAAACTTTTATTTTTCTAATTTCTCAGCAACTACTGAATGGATTTACACTATTTAAATAAAGATTGCTTTCTGACCCACGCACTACCTTTGTGCCAAATTTGGGGTAATTCTGTTCAGCAGTTTGGGCTGTAGCTCATCGCTAAATTTCCTATGGAAATTAACATGGGGAAATCGTGTTTTGGGACCCCCTTTTTTCTCAGCCCCCCCTTGACGAATCACCCCCAAACTTTCAAGAGAGGAGCTAACCTAAAAAGTGCAACTTTTTGGCAAAGTTCATAAAGATTTGTCAAACAACACCAAAGTTATTAGCAAATCAAAAAATGCTTTTACCATGGAAACTAGGTTGTAACTATAACTACCTCCTGGCAACCGCCAGTAGGTAATATTTATATATATATATATATATATATATATATATATATATATATATATATATATATATATATATATATATATATATATTTTTTTTTTTACTGCCAATGATGCGGCACACAGGGATTCAGTTTAGTTTAGTTGATTTGCCAGACGATTTGATGCACTTAAAAAGAACTTTCCAACTCAACAACAATCAAGCACCCCCACAAGCAGCGTCGAATCAGATGTAAGTGACGGGGAACTATCCAATGCAATGAGTGGAGTGACCCCAATGAATTTTTTAGAGGAAATGCGACTGATGAACTTGGACAAAACACTAGCCCGGGGAAGAGGTCGTGGAAGACCCTCAGGCCGAGGACGGGGAAGAGCAATGCCGAACAGGGAACAAGAACAGGAACAAGAAAAACAAGAAAAACAAGACGAGTGAAAAGGAAAAAGGTTTTACCCACTAAGAAATCGCAAGTAGAAAATTTAATCATCAATCTTTCACATTACGAATTAACTCAAGAAGAAACATCGTTATTAAACAAAGGCCTATCCTTTTGCCCTGAGAATCACTTCAACTATACTCAAGTTAGAATTGACTTATACAAATATATCAGAAAGCTCAAATTAGCTAAAATCCATTCACGTAAACCAGAAAAATCAACAGATTCAACAACAACAAAAATACAGAATATTGACACATGGACAATAAATGAAATACCGGAACTTCAGGATATGTTTGACCTCATGTATAACCAAGATGAGGGAGAAATATCGGAAACGCAATTGGTCACCCACTTGAACATAGCAACTGATAAAAGAATTGATAGCGGCCTAAAAAGAAAATCTAGATTCTGTCCCACTCTCTCTCCAGGAAACAAGTTTGATTTATTCTCAGACGCAATCATTGAGGAACTGAAAAAATGCCGAAAAAGAGAAATGAAAAAACAAAAAGAGAAAACTTAACTAAAAAAGAAAGAGAAGCTATCACCAAGCTAGTGGACAACAAGAAGTTGACTATCAAACCCGCTGATAAAGGGGGAAATATTGTCATTATGAATACACAAGAGTACGTGAAAGAAGCTCTGCGCCAATTGAATGACGCAACCAACTATTGTAAAGTAAAAGTAAATCCAATTAACAAAATGACAATGGAATTGAACAAGTTTTTACAAATATGTCATGAAAGAAATCTTTTGAGCGCAGAAGAATTCAAATTTCTCACTAACGACTTTCCAGTCATACCCACGATATACTTTCTACCCAAAATTCACAAGACTCTCACAAATCCACCGGGAAGACCGATTGTTTCATCCTGTGAATCACTGTATGAGAACATGTCTCAATATGTGGATACCTTTTTGGCCCAAATTGCGAAATCAATGAGCTCATACATACAAGATACGGGCGATTTCCTTCGGATTTTAGAAGGAATAAACTGGTGCAAACAATATCTTTTAATTACAATTGACGTGGTATCCCTATATACGTCTATAAGGCATGAAGTAGGACTAAGAGCCTGTAAATACTTTTTGAGCCAAAGAAACATCTCAGAACTTCAACACACCAACATGCTACTTCAAATGATTGAAATATGTCTAACGAACAATGTCTTTCTTTTTAACAAACAGTTGTACAGACAACAGTGTGGTACGGCTATGGGCATATAATTTTCTCCGAACTATGCCAATATCACCATGGGCTGGTGGGAGAAGGTGGTAGCATGGAGCTCTGAAAATCAAGCAGAATTGGATAACATAATACTATGGGTCCGATACATTGATGACTTATTCATAATTTGGAACGGATCACAACAGAGCTTCGAACAATACTATTCAAAATTGAACAATAACGACATTGGTTTATCTTTCACATGTACCTCAAGCAGAAAAGAAATTGACTTTCTGGATACTAAAATCTATATTGAAGGCAATAAAATCCATTCTACACTGTTTCGCAAAAAAACAGCGACAAACAGCATTCTTCATGGCACCAGCTTCCATCCGACCAGTCTGATTAAGAGTATACCCTATGGAGAGTTCACCCGATTAAAACGAAATTGTTCTGAACCGAAGGATACAGATAATCAGATTGCAGCATCAATGGATAGACTAAGAGCAAGAGGCTACAATGAAAGAAATCTACAAAAAGCCAAGAAAAGGATTGACATGAAATCAAGAACAGAAATCCTCAAAACTAGAAGCAAAAATCAGGAAAAAGACCAAATACCAAGATTCGTTACAACCTACAGTAAGGAGAGTGGCCAAATAATAAATAAAATCAAGAAATATTGGCATCTGATCTCGGGTGATCCTGATATAGGAAAAACATTAGGAAATGGACCGATGGTATCGTACAGAAAGACCAAATCTCTGAAAGATGTACTAGTACCGAGCCATTTCAAAGAAAGTGACCAAACAAATTGGCTGGAACATCAACAAAAAGGCTTCAAGAAGTGCAATACATGCAAAGCTTGCAAGATCGGAAGAAACATGAACTCATTCACAGAACCTGATGGCAAAATATTCAAAATAGACCAAAGAATTACATGCACATCAACACATGTGGTATATGTAATTGAATGTAATTGTGGAATGCGGTACATTGGCAGCACAATCTGTATGTTGAAGAAGCGCATCCTCGAGCATGTAAGAGCAGTAAAAAACAAAGATATGACTTACGCTACTGCCAAACATATGGCATCATGTCAAGGAAGTAACTGGAGAGCGATGAGTTTCTTTGGAATTCATATGATATCACAAGATGAACGAGGAGGAAATCGTATAAAGAAATTACGCCAAATTGAATCAAAATGCATCATCCGACTGAGAACGAAGACCCCTAAAGGGATGAATAATGACGAAGAACTTTATGTACATTTAGACTGAGAATTAATTGGAATTGAACAACAACACGATTAAGCAAGACATGTTAAAACCGCTGTAGATACAGTTTTGGGTACTATACCAAATTACACTGAGGGATATAATCTAAAATCATCCCAAAATGGTACTATACCAAACACACAATTACATTCACGAAAATAGTGATTTATGGTACTATACATGTCTTAAAGTGATCTGCTGCTTAGCGCGAACTATATGGTACTTTACTAAATACACAGTAACATTCACTGAAGGAATGATTCATGGTACTACACGTGTCTTGAAGTGATTTGCTGCTTAGCGCAAACCATATGGACTGCAATGTAAAGTAACAGTTATGAATTGAATAACTTTATTGCCTAATTGTCCCTCATAAAATGCATGTTAACTATGTAACTTTCAATGTTAAACTACAGATCCCATGATGCCTCATAATGGATTTATGGTATAAATGTAGAAAGAGAAGAGGGCTCACTGACCGTGAACAAAGCCAGGAGGCTGAAACGCGTTGGTTGAGTGTTTGCTGAATAAATCAACTAAACTAAACTGAATCCCTGTGTGCCGCATCATTGGCAGTAAAATTGATGAATTGGGTCTGGATCCAACCCCTATGCAGAGCACCCGCACTTGAGCGCGCAGGATCGATTGGATCCCATTGTGGCAAATATATATATATATATATATTCACTGAAAAAACCATGGGTTTCACACACGTTATAGTTAGGAATTAGCATTTAAAAAACCTTAGAAATTCAATGAAAAAACCAAGGTTTCACACATGTTATAGTTAGCTGGACATTTCACTCGTAAAAAACCAATGAAATTCCCCCGTTATAGTTAGTTCAGCTAACTATAATTCGCGCGCCCGCAATGCACTACTGATGACGTCACATATTACATCACTCATGACATGGTCAGTGACATCACTCATGACATCACTGATGACATCTCAAATGACATCACTGATGACATCATCCAGTGAATGTGTGTTTTTCTGAAAATTAAATATGTTTTATATATGTATATCTCAAGGTCGATGGAAGAATAAATGGATATATAAGTGTCTAAATTGATGATTTGTTTCTGAAAAATTGATTGTATAACTGACTGATTAAGTGTATCTTTTTGAATACATGGCTTAGTGAGTAATGTTTAAATGTGTAAATACCTGTATCAGTCTCTCACTTTGTATATAAGTGGCTGCATGGGTTGGTGAGTAGCTACATGAGTGTCTATATAGGTTAATAGTTGGTTTTTTGAGTATCAGTCTGAGTGTCTGCATGGTTCGGTGGGGGGTATTACGTAGTGCATAGGTGCATGAATGAGTGACTCACTGTTTGTATGTGTTGAAGACAGCATGTGTGCAGGACTGTATGGGTGGATGAGTGTGTTTATGGGTGTGTTAGTGAGTGAATGACTGTCTCAATAGTGTCTTTATGAGTAACTACATATGTTTTAAACTAGTATATGTGACTATTGGTGTATTTAAGTGAGTATATGTGAGAGTGAGAGATTGAAAGAGTTCCTGTATGAATAAGTATGTGTTTCTATAAGTGATTGTTTAAAAGACTAAGTATGTGTAAGTTTCTGTAAAAGTAAGTGTGCTGGTGTGTGTATAACTGTATATGCAAGTAAATGGATGTTGGATTCTTTATTAGCATGAGTGACTATGTGTGAGTAACTCTATGGATGAGTGGGATTGTGTTACAGGATGTTTAGGTGTATGAGTACATATGATGTGTGAGTACATGTATGAGTGACTGTATAGGATTGTTGGTGGATGAGTGGATGTGTATGTGGATCTTAGAATTACTGAATAGGTTGTTGTAACTGTTATTGGTATGTCCATTGTTTTGAAAAGTTTAGTCTCTATTTTTGAATGTTTGTATCAAAGGTTATATTAGGGTGAGAGGAGGTCTACCACTCTGTCACAAGGATAATGTCATCAGTGATGTCATTTGAGATGTCATCAGTGATGTCATGAGTGATGTCACTGACCATGTCATGAGTGATGTAATATGTGACGTCATCAGTAGTGCATTGCGGGCGCGCGAGTTATAGTTAGCTGAACTAACTATAACGGGGGAATTTCATTGGTTTTTTACGAGTGAAATGTCCAGCTAACTATAACATGTGTGAAACCTTTGGTTTTTTCATTGAATTTCTAAGGTTTTTTAAATGCTAATTCCTAACTATAACGTGTGTGAAACCCATGGTTTTTTCAGTGAATTTCAAAGGTTTTTTAAATGCTAATTCCTAACTATATCGTGTGTGAAACCCATGGTTTTTTCAGTGAATTTGCAAGGTTTTTTAAATGCTAATTTTTTATTTTTTCTTCTTTTTTTTTTTTACATATTTTTATTTTAATTTTCTATCCTTTTTTAAAGACTATGGTTAAATTTTTAAAATTCTCCAATATGTTTTTTTGTAAACGAAATAGGTAAAATTTATTAGCAATACATTTTTTCCTTTTTTTTTTTTTTTTTTTTTAGTACGCGTACCGTAAGCTTACGGTAAGCGTACGGTTTACGCAATGTTCGTAATTTATCTACGCTGTTTGCGTATAGTTACGCAATTTGCGTAGACGCGCGTACTCCGCGTGGGGCGCGTACGCGTGTACGCTACACGCGCACGTTACGCGGAAGTGTCGGGGAGTGAGTGTTATGCGCATGCGCGCAAGCGCGTGTCTTTTTTACGCGCATGCGTACTTTTGCCGTAAGCCTACCGTAAGCGTACGGTAGGTCATGTGATCATGAAACACAACTTTTGATTGGTTGAAACTACTTTCAGTTCTAGAACTCTCCTACACCACACCCATTCCCCTCATTTCTGCTTGTGATCCCTTAGGAGAAGGAGCTGGGTTGTCTTTGTGATACGATGGCAGAACAGCAGAGCTCTTCTGAGAGTGAGGCTAGCAGCACTACCTTGAGGCAGAGAGCGAGGAAACAAAAGACCTCTTACGTATGGGAGTATTTTACTTTTCCAGAAGGCCAGCAAAAGGTAAATGCACTCTTAGTGACTTGCAAGCTGTGTAAGCGTGTACTTTCAAGAGGTAATCCTGACAGGAAGTATTCCTTTGGGAATCACACCATGATGAGACACCTTAAGGATGTACACAGAAGGACACATGCTCGACTTACTGAAGGTAACCCTTCAGTAAGTCAACCAAGCACATCCACAGCAGCTCAGCCTGGACCATCATCTGCAGAGCCGAGCCGAGTCCTTCTTCTGCAGGTCAGGTGAGCCCTTCATCTGTGGGGGGAGCATCTCCTTTTTCTGGTCCTCTGGAAATTAACCCTCGGTTTGCGAGGGTTGAAGTACGGTGCGCCAATTGTCACGATCTAATTACTTATAGGCAGACCAGTATGTCCCTAGTGAACAATAAAATAGATCAGCACACTTGTCGTACCGTCTAATATTCCCATTCTTTCTTTCCTCTGTCCCTGCATGAACACAACGGCTCTTTTAAGAGCCAACCTTACCTTTCATCTATTTTTTATATATGTTTTTAAAAACTTTTTTTTTTTTTTTTTTTACCGTACGCGTAATTATTTTTTTTTTTTTTTTAAAAACACTAAAAATCAACTATCACATTACAAGGTCCTTGAGAGACTACAATTAAAACCTGCAAATGTGATTGTAGAGAAGTGGAAAAAAGGGACCATGACATTATTGATTTACCATACCCACTCAAAAAAAGATTTATTCATTTAATTTTTTTTTAATTGCTTTTAAAATGGTTCTAGTTTTCGAAAATTTTCTATCTCAATCTGAAAAAAAAGAAAAAAGTATTAATATTTAAGAAAACATTTAATATTACTGTACACATATTTACATATTTTTCAAAAAATATTTTTGCCTTTTTTTTGCTGTTTTCAGAAAATATTGCATTTCACTATAAATTGTGAAAGCAATTGCATTCATCATTTAACAGCAGGCAAAAAAAAATTAACAATCTCAAAGATTGTTTTTAAAAAAGCCCACAATCTCTTTTTGCATAAACATAACTTTATAGAAATGCATAATATTCTTAAAAAATATCATCTAATATCAATACTTATTTCTTTAAAATACCATCTGATATTTTTGTTTCAGAAGTATAATCACAATAATATATGTCAAATAACTCCACAATACATCTGGTTCCATTTCCTTTAGGCCAAATAGTAATTTTAAAATTCTTTTTTTGTTTAATTTCCAATGGTAATCCAATAAAAAACAAAAGTTTAAATGGTACAGATGTCACCGATTCTCTGTAACATTTTGGTTTCCGAAAGATTAATTAATAATTAAATAAGTCCACAATAGAATTGTTTACTTTTCCGCATGGCCAAATAGTAATTTTAAAAATCTTTTTAGAAAAAATTTCCAATGGCAATCCAATAACATTCCAAAATTTAAATTATGCAGATATTACCGATTTTTTCTAAATTTTTGGTTTTCCAAAGTTTCCTTAAAAAATGGAAAAAATCCACATTACAATTGGTTACCTTTCCATTAGGCCAAATGATAATTTGTTAAATCTTTTTATTTGTAAATTCCAAATGGTAATCCAATAAAATGGTAAAATTGTTTTGTCCAGATGTTGTCAAATCTCTCTAAAATTTAGGTTTCAGGAAGATTAGATAGGAATTTGCTAAATCAAAAGGCAAACGTTGCTTAAAAATCAATTGGGAATCATTACACAGTGTCCAGCCTTTTTCACATTTAAGATAAACTGTGTAATGACCAGAAGTTACAGTAGGTCCATCATGGAAAATTATTGCAACTGTTACAAAAGTTTTTCCTGAAATTGATAATTGCTCTCCTGTAAACTTCCCTGCCGTTTTTTTGCGGAACAATCAAGACTTAAGTTGATTGTTCTCCTCACTTATCTGTAAGTCTAAAAATTCAATACGGTCTTGTTGATATTGCCCTCAAATTTCAAATTGACTTCATTTACATTGAGTAGAGAAATGAAGTTGAATGCCTGATCTTGGGTACCCTGCCATACAATGAAAAGGTAATCAATGTATCGTACCCAGATATGTATATGGTCGCCATATTGTTTGAAGACCTTGGGCACCTGCTGCTCCTAATACCCCATAAAGAGGTTAGCATAAAAGAGAGCAAAGCAGGTGCCCATGGCACACCCTTGTTTCTGTCTATAGAAGGTATCATTAAAAACAAAAAAATTGTTTTCTAGACAGAACTCAATCATGGCCAATAGAACTTCTGTATGTTGTAAAAAGGAAATAGAGCATGATTTCAGGAAATGTCTACATGCTTGAATTCCATCCGCATGCTTAATCGAGGTGTACAAACTGCACACATCCAACGTCATTAGAATAAAGTCATCCTGCCACATCAAACTTTTGATTTTAGTGAGAAAATCTTTGCTGTCCCGTATGTAGGATGGTAACATCTACATATAGAGGCAAAAAGTAGTTAATGTATTTAGACATATGCTCTGATAAAGATCTCATAGATGACACAATAGGTCTCCCTGGTGGTCGCTGTGGATTTTTATGCAATTTAGGCAGTAAGTACATTAGTGCTATTTTAGGTGAATGAATCACCAAATAGGCATATTCGTTCCCCTCTAAAATGCCCTGATTGTGCCACGCTTTCAACATATCCAAATACAATGTGTTTGAATTTTCAATATTTTCTTTACAAATCTGCTCATAACACGTATGGTCATTTAGTTGGCGTAAACCCTCTTTTATGTAGTCATCCACATTTTGTACAACAACATTACCCCCCTTATTCGATTGATGGATAACTATGCTCTTATTGGCTTGCAATGTTTTTATAGCCAGTCTTGCATTTTTTGTCAAGTTATTTGTTTTCCATTTTGTTTTCTTGGCCAGTTTCTTTAAATCTTTGATTACCAATTATTCAAAGATATCAATCGCGCATGGGGGGAGCGAAGGATTGAAAGTTGATTTTGATTTAAAATCATTTGGGCAGCTCATGTCCACTTTAAAACCCAAAGAGCATGTGACAATCGTTGCACAGTCAGGATTATCACTGTCAAGCTCATTCAGGGCAATTAAAGTATTCACTTCCCTGATGGTGAGGCTATTAGGGCTAAATCGGTTCGAGGTACTGGAGTAATGGCAGATTTAGCTTTTAATTCATGCCATTTACGTAATGTAAGTTTTCTCACAAAATGAAAAAGATCAATCCTGCCCTGAGGGTAGGCAAAGGGGGTAGTGGGACAAAAGGACAAACCATATTGCAACACTTTTAGTTCCATTTTATTCAAAGTGCGATTAGAGAGATTTACCACATTTTTATTGTTGTTCTTCATTTCCTCCGATTCCTTTGGCCCCCTCGTTTCCATTCCACCGGGGTTGTAGCTGTTCTTGCTCTTGTTCCAGCGACCTCTCCTTGTCCTTTTGTTGATGTTTCCTTTTTTTCTCCATTTATTTTGCTTCTCCCTCTGCCTCCTCCTCTGACATTTTGGGCCCTTCCTCTGCCTCGACCCTGATCCTTCTGCCAATTCTGCTGATTTTTGGTTTGATTTAGTAGGCGGAATTCCTCCCAACACTTCATCGGAAAAGATGAGATTTTGTCCCCTTCCTGCATGCCGTCTTCGGAGATGTCACTCTCACTGACATCACTCCACTTTCACCAATTGCTGATGTTCCGTCAGGAGGTACTGACCTTGCATTATTCCTCATGTGATCAAATCTACGACTGAAGGTAAATATCCTTCCCATCTGACAATCAATTGTGTTCCTCATGAATTTTCTTTCTTTTTTGGCAATGATTTTTTCTTCATGTTTTTCAATTCTTTTTATTATGTCACTCATTTTAGCGGTAAATGTATCCACATTTTCTTCCTTCTTAATTTCCTCTTTCAGTTCTTCTATATTTTTCAATAGGGTTCCACGTTCGTTCCATGCATATTTAATTAGAATAGCCATCATGCAGTTGGAGCAATCCATTAGGTTACTTGCCCATTCATTAGTCAATTCTGGGTCTGGTTCCTCATATGAGGGTGCAATCACATTTCTTCGCCCCCGTGGGAAATTTCCCTCCTCCAAGTACTTCTCCAGGGTTATGGCTTTCCACCACTTGGATAACTCTTTTCTCATTAGTTTTTCCAATTTCTGGTATTTTTGATTTAAAGATACTGAGAGAGCCATCCCCTCAATGGTCTGCACCTGATTACTTGCTTTGTTGAGCATGGTTTTGGCTTTTAACTGCCGACGTACTTCTGCTTCTTCCTCCATATCGGCTGTGACTGGAATATCCTTTGCAATCACTGAGACACCTCCATTTACTTCGTTCACTCTACAAATTTCTCGGTTATAATTGGCCGTGTATAAACAGAAGCCAACAGAGCCCCAGTCTGTATATCACTGACCTAGGCTCAATGGGATGGCTTGTATATATATATATATATATATATTCACAGAAAAAACCATAGGTTTCAGGCACGTTATAGTTAGGAATTAGCATTTAAAAAACCTCAGAAATTCACTGAAAAAACCATAGGTTTCAGGGGTGTTATAGTTAGCTGGACTTTTCACTTGTACAAAACCATTGAAATTCCCCGGGTATAGTTAGTTCAGCTAACTATAACTCGCGCGCCCGCAATGCACTGCTGATGACGTCACATATTACATCACTCATGACATGGTCAGTGACATCACTCATGACATCACTGATGACATCTCAAATGACATCACTGATCTGTGCTTAGCTTGCTGCCCCTATTCTCCTTCCCCCTGCCCTCCGATGTCTTTGTGCATGCCCCTGCTCCATCCTTTTTGCCCACCATGTTCCATGGACCTGCCACTCCTATCTATTCTGAGTGTTCTGTTGAGCTGCCACTCCCCTCCCACCTGCCTAGCATTGTCAGATGACTGTAACCTGTCCCTGCCACCTCCACCCTGCCTGTCCACATGCCATGCCCCTATCCTCTTCCTCCTGTCCTACATGGTCCATTGTACTGCCACACCCTTCTGCCCTCCCTGGTCTGTTGTGCTGCAACTGCTCCTCCTGCCTGCCCGGTGCGGTCTGTTATGAGGCCCCTTCCCCTGAACTTTCTTGTCTGTGCACAGGTCCTGACCCTCCCTTCTATCCTCCATCGTCCTTTGTGCATGCCCCTGCACCCTCCTTCTTGCCCATCATAGCCATTGTGCTGCCACTCACCCTCCCACTTGCCATGCATGGTCTTCTGTGCTGCCATGGCCCCTCCCACCTTCCCTGTGTGGTCAGTTAGCTGCCCCTGACCCCCTCCATGGTCTGTGTGTATGCCATCACAGTCTCAGTGTTGCTCTTCATGGCGTGTCTTGCTTCTAGTGCCCATCTTGCCTGACCTCCATGGCTATCTTGCTGCTCCTGCCCTGCCCCCTTGCCCCCAGCCCTCTGTTTATATGTGCAGACCCCTACTCCCTCCCTCCTGGCTTGTCTGTTCCATTGTAATGCCCCTGATCCGTCCCTCCTGCCCTTTATGGTCTGTTATGCTGCAGCTTTCTCTCCTGTCTGTCCATTATGGTCAGCTAGCTACTATTGCCTCTTGCCCCTCTGTTCTCTGTTGTCCATGTGCATGGTCCTGTCCCCTCCCTCTTGCTTTCTATGGATTGTTGTGCTGCACTCCCGTCCCGCATGCCCTGTGTGGTGTATTGTGCTGCTGCAAACCCTAATGCCTGCCCTGCAGGGTCAGTTTGGTGCACCTCTCCATGTTCCTCCTGTCCTCTGTTATTCAAGTCCATGTCCCTACCCCATTTCCTTCCATGATCCAATGTACCATACTTGCGAACATTTTGAACTTGGTAAGAGGGAGATTTTGAAAAAAACTGGGGTATTGATTTTCCCCTTTGAGTTACATTGAAAAAGAGGAGATTGTAGACAGGAGACAGATCAAATAAAGCCCATTTGAGCTTAAAAACATTGGACGTTTCCTGGCTGAATCGGGTCTGTTGGCATGTATGGTTGTACTACCATTGCCTCTTCCTTCTGCCCACAATGGTCTATGACATTGCCACAGCCTCTCTTGCAAGTCCTGTATTGTTGGTTTGTTGAACCTGCCCCACTTTCCACTGCCCTCCATAGTCTGTTGTGCTGCCACGGCCCTTCCTGCCTGCTCAGTGTGGTTAAATTGTTGCCTTTGCACGCTCCTACCTGCATTCAATTTTCAGAGTCCGTGCCCCTGGCCTCTGCCTCTCAACAGTATCCTAATGAACAACTAGATTGCTAACATTCTATATTTATGACAAAAGTGTGGAACGCCTGACGTCATCTTGATGTAATCAAAACTGTAATACCTAGAGCATTTCCTTTAGAAATTACATATATGAGAAGGTCTTATTGGCATCAAAATTATGGTTAGTGCTCTAAAAGACTAAAATAAGGACATATTTTCTGAGTTTTCAAATAGCGACAAAGCACTTTTAAATTATTTGTTATCTTTATGTTTTTTTATCCAGTTGACCACTTGATTAAATGTTGCACTTAGGGGAGAGGATGTGGTGTTACTTCCAGAACTGCAGACTTTGCAACTGGGGAACCAGGTTGGGGTTTCTGCTTCAGCTCGACATTCTGTGATTCTGGTCAAATCACTTAGTCTCCCCATGTCTACAACCAAAATGAATTTGTTCTTGTGTGATGTAACCAATGCTCATGTAAAGCACTCCAATACCTGACAAGTCTGCACTATATAACACTGCAAAATCACAAAATAATAAGTGTTTTGCACACTTCTGTCATTGGGCTATATTTGGGCTACATCTGGGTGATTTTGGGCTACATTTGGGCTCTTTTGTCTCCGGTGGCCATCTTGGGAGATTTATTTGTTTTGAAGTTTCCTAATTTCCTCATGTACTGCAGTCTCCTCAGTAGGAAATGCTTTCAGTTTTTTACTTTGATTCCATCATGAAGGTATTCAGATATGTCACACATTTGCCATAAATTCTGAATGTTAGCACTCTTGTTGCTCATTAGATCACTGTAGTAAAACTACTGTCACCATGGAAGTCTGCTCCTGGTATTAAAAGTGCATGTTTCAGTCTGCATGTCAGAATTTTTTAATGAAATAGAAGAGGATTTGAGAAGTCACTCAAAATGTGCCCTCATTTTCTTTCTTCAGCATTAATCATAATTTCTATGGCAAAATGAACCCCCTCATTGTGTTCCTTTTTAAATTAAATATTTTAAGTGTTACCAGTTTATTCCAATCAAGATGGCTTCAGGTGTGCCATACTTTTGTCATAATGAAGACAGTAAGCACTCTAGTTGTTTTTAAGAACACTCTGGGACATTGTCAGTGGGCTATACTTGGGCTACATCTGGGTGATATTTGGGCTACATTTGGGCTCTTTTGTCTCTGGTGGCCATCTTGGGAGACTTATTTGTTATGAAGTTTCCTAATTTCCTCATTTACTGCAGTCTCCTCAGTAGGAAATACTTTCAGGTTTTTACTTTGATTCCATCAAGAAGGCATTCAGATGTGTCACACATTTGCCATAATTTCAGAATGTTAGCACTATTTTTGCTCATTAGATCACTGTAGTAAAGCTACTGCTCACCAGGGAAAACTGCTGCTGGTATTGAAAGTGCATGTTTCAGTCTGCATGTCAGAATTTTTTAATGAAATAGAAGAGGATTTGAGAAGTCACTCAAAATGTGCCCTAATTTTTCTTTCTGCAGCACTAATCATACTCTTTATGGAAAAATGAACCCCCTCATTTTGTTCCTTTTTAAATTAAATGTTTTAAGAGTTACCACTTTAATCCAAGCAAGATGGCTTCAGGTGTGCCATATGTTTATCAAAAGTAGGACTGTTAGCGCTCTAGTTGTTCTTTGGAACACTCTGGGAAGCTGCAGTAGAACACAAAGGAATCAACTGACAGTCTCTGCCCTTGTTGGATGTACATGTTTTATTGAGAATGTCAGACTTCATTCTCACATGACTGAGAAAGATAATGTGAATTTACAGAAAATAAGCTCTCAGTTTAGCTTATAGATCACCTTCCAAACCTCTGTGGGAAAAGCATGAGAAAATATTTTTCTCTCAATCATGACATCCCAGCAGAAGGCTTTTTCACATGGTGAAATCACCTTAGAACATACCACAATTCCTAAAATGAGTATGGTACCATCAACAAATGATTTATAATGTGACTAAAGTCTTAAAACCTTCTATTAACTGCAATGCTTTTTAATGAGGTGCTATCATATATATTGGTCCCAAGATGGCTGCCAACACTTCTTGGATTTTGTGCTGACAGCCAATCAGATCTCAGGATGAGATGTGTGGTTAGGCTCCGCCCACATATATATATGATTTTACTTTTTATTTTCTCAGGAACTACTGAACAGATTGACACCAGACCTGCAAAAGGCACTTCCCTGACCTGAGGACTACCTCTCTGCCAAATTTCAAGTAATTCTGTTCAGCCGTTCGGGCTGTACCTTGGACTAAAGGTCCCTATGGAAAATTGCATGGGGAAAATGCGTTTTCGGACCCCCCTTTTTTCTCAGCTCCCGCTTGACGAATCCCCCCGAGACTTTCAGGGTAGGAGCGGAGCGGAGTGCCCCACCTATTTTGAAAATTTTGCGAGGATTCGTCAACCAGCGCCAAAGTTATTCCAAATAGAATGTTGCGGATTTCCTATGGAAACACGGTCCTAACTATAACTATCTACTGGCGACCGCCAGTAGATAATATATATATATATATATATTACCTACTGGCGGTCGCCAGTAGGTAGTTATAGTTAGGACCACATTTCCATAGGAAATCCGCAACATTCTATTTTGAATAACTTTGGCGCCGGTCGACGAATCCTCGCGAATTTTTCAAAATAGGTGGGGCGCTATGCTCCGCTCCTACCCTGATCGTCAAGCGGGGGCTGAGATAAAAGGGGGGTCCCAAAACGCGTTTTTCCCATGCATTTTTCCATAGGACCTTTAGACACAGCTACAGCCCGAACGGCTGAACAGAATTACTTGAAATTTGGCAGAGAGGTAGCCATAAGGTCAAGGAAGTGCCTTTTGCAGGTCTGGTGTAAATCTGTTCAGTATTTCCGGAGAAAATAGCATTTAAAACCATATATATATCTATATGCGCGCAGGGTGCGCGCACCGTGCGAGCACCGTGCGAGCACCCTAACGTGCGCGAGCGTAATTCTGATTGGTGATTACATGTTAGTCAACGTTCGAATCGGTCGAAATCAGGAAGTGTCGGCCGCCATTTTGTTTGTTTTCAGTGCGAGAGTGAAAAAGGAAGGTGGCGAACGTGAAAAGAGGGCAGGGTAGAGAGTTCCTGACCCCCTAGCCTTTGTCAGGGGGTCCCTGAAGGACCCCGAAGGCAAAACATTTTTTTTTTTTTAAATCGCGGGGGTGCGCGCACAGTGCGCGCACCCTGAAAAACACAAAAAAAAATAATTCGCAGGGTGAAAACCAAAAAAAAAAATAATAATAATTTTTAATACGTAGTTTATTGTAAAATAAATATATAAAAAAAATAATACATAAATAAATTAGCATTTAAAAAACCGTACAAATTCACTGAAAAAACCATAGGTTTCACACACGTTATAGTTAGGAATTAGCATTTAAAAAACCTTGCAAATTCACTTAAAAAACCATAGGTTTCACAATTGTTATAGTTAGCTGGACATTTCACTCATAAAAAACCAATGAAATTCCCCCGTTATAGTTACTGCAGGCAACTATAACTCACGCGACCGCAATCCTCTGCTGATGACGTCAGATATTACATCACTGATGACATATGTGTCTTTATGAAAAATAAATATTTGTAATATATGTATAGCTAAAGATTAATGGAAGAAGACATGGGTAAATAAGTGTCTAAATACAGTATTAGCATCAGCAGAGGATTACGGTCGCGTGAGTTATAGTTGCCTGCAGTAACTATAACGGGGGAATTTCATAGGTTTTTTATGAGTGAAATGTCCAGCTAACTATAACAATTGTGAAACCTATGGTTTTTTAAGTGAATATATATATATATATATATATATATATATATGTATATATATATATATATATTCACTGAAAAAAACATAGGTTTCACACATGTTATAGTTAGTGGAAATTTTAGTGATAAAAAACCAATGAAATTCCCCCGTTATAGTTAGTGCAGGCAACTATAACTCACGCGACCGCAATCCTCTGCTGATGCTAATACTGTATTTAGACACTTATTTACCCATGTCTTCTTCCATACATTTTTAGCTATACATATATTACAAATATTTTTTTTTCATAAAGACACATATGTCATCAGCAGAAGATTGCGGTCGCGTGAGTTATAGTTGCCTGCACTAACTATAACGGGGGACTTTCATTGGTTTTTTATCACTAAAATTTCCGCTAACTATAACATGTGTGAAACCTATGGTTTTTTCAGTGAATTTGCAAGGTTTTTTAAATGCTAATTCCTAACTATAACGTGTGTGAAACCTATGGTTTTTTCAGTGAATTTGTACGTTTTTTTAAATGCTAAGTTACTTTACGCCATTCGTGGCGTGCGCGCCCACTTAACGCAGTTCGTTCCGTGCGCGCACGGTGCGCGCGCCCACTTTACGCAGTTAGTGCCGTGCACGCACGGTGGGCACGCGGTGCGCTACGCGCACCGCGTGCCCACGTTACGCTAGATGGGTCATGTACGCACGATGCGCTTCGCGCACCGTGCGCACATGGAGGACATATGATGCACTTCGTTTTGAAAGGTAATATTTTAATTTTTCGCAGTAGTTATAAGCCATGCACAAATGGTGCCCTTCGGGCACCATTTGCACACGGGGTGGAGAGAGTGTGGATAATTTTTTTTTTAATATTTTTTTTTTTATTATTTTCGTTTTTCACAGCTGTTATAAGCCATGCACAATTGGTGACCTTCGCTCACCAATTGCACACGGGGTGGGGTTATTGTGGATAATTTTTTTTTTTATATATTTTTTTACCGTACGCGTACGGTAAGCGTAATCGGCGAAATTAGCGAAAAAATAAAAATTCTGTTTTTGGCCTTGGGGGATCTTTGGGGACTCCCTCTACATGGCTATGTGTGTGGGAGCTGTCAAAACAGCCCCTTTACATGTTTTTGTGCTTTGTTTGTTAATCATCACTCTCAGTGCGAGAGAGAAAATGGCGGCCGCCGCTTCCTGGTTTCGGCCGATTCGAATGTTTACTAAGATCTAAGAGCCAATCATAATTGCGCTCGCGCACGCCACCGTACGCGTACGGTAAGCGTACCGTAAGCGCACCGTAAGCAGGCTCAGATATATATATTGATTTAAAGGCTATTTTCTCAGAATCTACTGAACAGATTTACACCAAACCTACAAAAGGCACTTCCTTGACCTGAGGACTACCTCTCTGCCAAATTTCTAGTAATTCTGTTCAGCCGTTCGGGCTGTAGCCCTGTCTAAAGGTCCTATGGAAAAATGCATGGGAAAAACGCGTTTTGGGACCCCCCTTTTATCTCAGTCCCCGCTTGATGAATCCCCCCGAGACTTTCAGGGTAGGAGCGGAGCGTAGCGCCCCACCTATTTTGAAAAATTCGCGAGGATTCGTCAACCGGCGCCAAAGTTATTCAAAATAGAATGTTGCGGATTTCCTATGGAAACGTGGTCCTAACTATAGCTACCTACTGGCGACCGCCAGTAGGTAATATATATATATATACACATATATGATTACGTACTTATACACAGTGCCTCTTGGTCACTCTCTTCTGTGTTTGTTTGTCTGAGTGTCGTTTACACTCTACATCCATCCATGACAGCAAAGTACATAGGGGAGTGGTTGAGTTGGCATAAGTCATTGGCTCTCCAGCCCTATGAATCACAGTATTTTCTGATCATGTCTATAAAGCTGCCTGAAATTGAGTGTGCTTCGGTGTCTGGACAGGTTGGCTAATTTGTTCATTTTTAATTTTCTTCTACTGTAGTTACCCTTTCATTTCTTTTCTTCTCCTCTTTTTATTTTAGTGTTTCTTAAGAGGAGACTACAGATCTCCGGGCAGTGCTAACTGTCTGCTTGCTTTCCATTTATTGAATCTGCAGTCTGCTGCATAGCATGCCAATTTTTTCTAAACCAGGAGACTATTATGGAATACTGGTGTCTACAGTGCAGTGTTAGCCATTCAAATATGTCTAACACATTAGTTTTTGATGTGGCAGCCATGCTTAAACAATCCCTGTGTAAGATGTCCATAGAAAAACAGAAGCGGCGCAGTGGCTTGACACGGCAGGGCGTTCCTGGGGCCTATTTACCCTGATACATGTGCCGTCTAGAGGCTGCACATAGGTGCGGTCCTAGGATCAGGCTAGAAACAGCGGCAGGGAATGCCCCGGAGCCCAGCAAGTGACTAAGCAGCATTATGTAGAACACCACAAGTCAAACATAAGGTGAGCGGGGGGTGCTGGAATTCAGCATGTAGGCGATTAACGCCCCCCATGGCCTTGTGACCTGAAGGGAGCAGGGGGACTTGCACTGATGTGCTTGGAGCTCACTGAGGGAGGCTGAACAGAGCAGGGATCTCTTCAATACAATGAGAAGGGGCACCAGCACTATCCGGAGCAAGGCACAAGTGGCAGATACCCTGGGAAATAAATGAGACCCACTGAATACATAGGCGATTACAAAGCCCAAAATAGACCTAAGGCCTGAGTAAAGCATGGCGAGGGGTCTCCTAGAGGAGGCCTCCTCAGACTGCACTTCTCTCAGAGATGTATGGGGCTTATGAGGTTCAACCCTAAAGAAAGGAGAAAGAAACACAGCAGCCATGCACAAGAAGGGCTACCAGCTTAGCATACGTGAATCCACGCGAGGAACACAGATAGGTCACAACTGATTGCTTCATGGTCACACCGGTGTGACTGGGTATCCTTGATCGGTGAGGTGCTGTGAATACACCTGCAACTGCATCCCACTAAAAGCCTGTCAGGAAACTGACACTCCATTGGAAGCACACAGTGTGCACTGAAAAGCACGAGTGGGGGCCCTGGTCATTTGCCAGAATTGAGTGGCAAATAGTGAACACTTCTACGGGTCTACAAGGTGAGGAAACCTGATAAATTACAACCAAAACTGCAATTTTACTTGCACAAAACCCCCAGGCCTTCAGGTCTCATGAGGTAAGTACTGTGAAACCTGAGGCAGCATCTCAGGAAACAGAGATATTAGGTGGGGCAGACCTGAAACATATACTGCGGACAATGCAACAAAGCCGATCAAAAATAGACAGCAAAATAGATGCCCTGATGTTTCAAATGGGCAGGTTGTTGGAGCATCTAGATAAACAGAATGAGAGACACGGTCTAACAGAGGGTCTCAAATGTGGAGGATGCACTGCAGATGGAAATAGTGGTACCCAAAAATGGATAAACTTCTAAAGTCGCTCAAGTACAAGACCGAAGATTTAGAGGCTAGATCAAGAAGAAACAACATCAGAATTCTGAACATAGCGAAATCAACAAACATAAACAATATTGAGCAGTATGTGGAGTGAGTGCTGATCGAGCTGTTGGGCAGAGACACCTTCTCCTCGATCTTTTCGTTTATGTGGGCCATCGCTCGTTGGTTTCTCGTCCAGTGCTAGGAGAAACCCAGAGGGCAATTATAGCCAGACTGTTGAATTATAGAGACTGTGACGCTGCCTTAGGAAAGTCTCAAGAGCTGGGGACGCTGCATCTAAAAAGGGGCCGAAATATCCCTATTCCCGGATTTCACACTATAGGTGCAAGAGGCATGTGGCCTTTTCATCCCAGCAATTAAACAGCTCTGCGAACTGTATTTAGACTACAGCATGCCATACCCTGTGAAATTAAGAATAAAGCTGGAAGGCAGCGTGCATTACTTCATGGACCCCAAGTTGGCAGTGCAGTTTATAAAACAGAAGGAACAGGCCAGCAGATGTGTGGCTCCCTAGGGGGTTCCTGGACCGAAGTTGGAGAAGCGCAAAAAAACGAGGAACACTAAGGCAGATAAATGAGACCACAGAGACAGCAGTGGCCAGAGGCTATATCTATGAAGCCACTAGAAATAAGCAGAGAAGCAGGAATCCATAATCTGGATTAAAATGACCTTGCACATTTGCACAGAGGACATTGGAGAGCAGTCTGGGTTGAGGCGTCGAGTGCTGATTATTGGTAAGACTGTTCTGATAACTTCTAACAAGTGCAACGTACCCATGTAGCGGAGACTCTGATTGACTCTGTGCACACAACAGGACACGCAGAGCAGGGAACAGTCTACCGAGGGCTACCAGCACCAAGAGGGTAGAAAAGGGGACCCTTTGCTATAGACTGCTCAGGAGAAAACTGAGGCACCTGGAGTGATACATGTGACAAATGGGTGTTGGGAATAGTCGGGGAGCAAGAGAGTCGGTAACATCTGCCCCCTAGTGTGCTCCACCTCAAGTAATGTTCAGCAAGATGTTATTGTGGTTGGGTATGCTTCAAGGAGGGTTACATTAAGCTATGGAAGTTGGGGTCATGCATAGCATGAGAGGGATAAAAAGGGCCAGGTTTGTAACTGTATTTTCTACGGGGGAAAATATGTTCGAATTCGAAACCACGTGCTATACCAGTAACACACTGGAACCAATTGCAGATATAGACCCAGCGGCGATAAATGGTACAATAGTTTAGATGTTGCTTACCTGGAATGTCAGGGGCCTCAACGACAACAGAAAAGCCAGGAAAGTAGTGGCATATCTCAAGGGACAAAAAGTAGACATTGAGGTCCTAAAGGATATGCACCTCAAACCAGATAATGTATTGATGCAGCGTAAGATGCAGGGCCAGTGTTGCGCAGAGAGCAACACATCACATGCCAGAGGAGTACTCATTTGGGTGGGCCAACAATCTGGAGTAACGTTAACAGAACTCCACAAGGTCCCAGGAGGCAGGTCTGTAATAGCAAAGTGCCGCAAAGGTGAGCTGATTTTCTTGATGATAGGTGTTTATGGACCAAATTATGATGATCCCCAATTTTATCAATCAGTAAATGCAAAACTACAACAGTGGACAGGGCTGCCACAGATATGGGGAGACTTTAATTTATCTTAAATCCAGATACAGACCGCTCCAAGGGACCAGCTTGGTGCCCCTCAGCTGTGGCATATGCCATCCTCAACATGATGCAGAGGTAGAGACTTGTAGATATATGGAGACATAGATCCCCCACACACGGATACATGCACTACTCCTCAGCACATGATACACACACCCGCAGAGACTACAGGCTACTCTCTAATGCATTGAGGCCTCGAGTTACAGATTCTGTCCACCTCCCCAGAACCTACTCAGACCATTCGCCAGTGCAACTAACACTAGAGTATCAAGCACCCAAAATCCCCGCATTCACCTGCAATGTCCTGCCATACGCTTTGTTGAACACTGTCACAACTGACACAAGTAATAAAGGAATATATTGCACGGAACACAGGCTTGGTCACCACATTCACGACATTATGGGAGGCCTTTTAGGTCTATGTTCAGGGATCACGATCTCCAAGCATGCAGGAGTCCTTCGCTCCATACGAGGCAGGCTGGACACCCTAGAGTGAGAAATAGTCAAGTTGGAGGGTGAAGCGCAAAGAGATGGGGGTCCCCATATCAATGCGGAAATCAAACAGAAGCTTGCAGAGTTTCAGGAGGGAGTCAATGATGAAATAAAAAAACATGGGGAAATATGCAACTGCACACTCCTACCTACAGACCAGGTGAAACACTGGCTGGTATACTTAGACCCCTGAGAAACTTAGACACAGTCATGGACATTGTAGATTATGAAGGTTGGACTTTATATACCCCAGAAGACATTGTACGACAGTTTAGAAACTACTACACAACACTATATAGTTCAAAAATCCCGACTGACAATGAAGCATTGACTGAATACCTCACTTATATCAAGATGCCTTGGTGAGCTTCGGAGCATAGAGAGTATCTGATGGCTCCCTTACAGTCAGGGAAAATCAAAATCGCGTAGGGAAGCATGCCAGCAGGGAAAGGACTGGGATCCGATGGATTGACAGTAGCATTCTATAAGGAATTCCAAGAGCTATTAATACCACAACTAAAAACGCTGTATGAAGAAATGGCGGAAACAGGGTTAATGCCCCCTACACTGAGAGAGGCTAAGTTAGTCACATTAATAAAACCGGGAAATCCTCCCAGAACAGTCAGGGTTTGTCCCAGGCCAGAGCCTGACTCACAACTTGAGAACGCTTTTTGGAGTCCTGCAGAGGGTGGACCTGGTGGTCACGGCTGCTGCTGTGTTCCTAGATGCCAAGAAGGCATTAGATTTAGTCAAGTGGGGATTCATATTCACGGTGCTAAGTAGAATAGGCATGGGTAAACTCTTTAGAACACTAGTTTTGATATTTTACACAGCACCAACAGCATGTGTATGAGTAGTCAATATAGTCTCAGATGTCTCCAGCATCTCAAGGGAAACCATACAGGGGTGCCCATAGTCACTGTTACTATACGCAATTGTGGCTGACCCACTGGCCTGTGCAATCCGTAAATACCATATCCATAAAGGTCTACGATTCCCTTGTTATAATCTTACAATATCATCATAAGCCGACGACCCTCTTCTGTATGTCTGTAACTCTGACACCAATCTCTCTCCAATGCTCAGAGAGGTGGTACGATTTGGGAGCCGTTCCAGCCTACTAATCAACTGGCATAAATCAATAATATTTCCCCTCACTTCCATCACAACCCCTCCAGGGCTGGAGTACCCTTTACGCTGGACCACCGACTCAGTAAGGTATCTGTATTGAGTATAAAGGGGGCAACCCATAAATACTGCCTGACCTGGGTCAATAAGTGCAGTACAAAACATATGGTTGTGGTAGCGTTCCTACTTACATCAAGGATAGTTAATAGTAGCAATACACAGAACTTAATTCATTGTGGCATAAATCCAATTTATTTTTATTTAGAAATAGGGATGGAATCCCTAATGCAATTGTATTCAAAACATTAACATATGAAGGCAACACTGTTGCTCAATATGATTTTAGTGCAGTATATTACAGTGCTCTCGGTGTAGAAGAGGAAAGGCGAAAGGGGTAGGGGTTAAGTGATAATGTGTAGGTAAGGGACAGGGAAAAGGTAATAGTGACATAGGTGCATCAACATTTCATGGTATAATCTTTTCCAGCCTCAGTGAGGTCAAATGTGTGTATATACAACACAAACTCCGGCGACATTACTTACAAATAATTAACTGTCCATTAGACTTATGTGTATTGTCTGGAACATTTGACCTCACTGAGGCTGGAAAAGATTATACCATGAAATGTTGAAATGATGATGTACCTATGTCACAATCACCTGTCCCTTACCTACACGTTATTACTTAACCCCTACCCCTTTCGCCTTTGAATAGTATAGGCGCCGGGAAACGCTCTAGAAGTGTCTGCATTATGAAATCCTAAATGCCCTGATCCTGCTGTATTATGTGTTGTACTACAAGATCATGATACGCCAGATGGGGATCTACCAACTCTAACCAACTGTAATGTTCTGTTTTGAATACTGAAAGATATAACTGTAACACCTGGTCACGATGTATGCGGTTTCTATTGATTCAATAAAAACAATAATACATTTTTTTAAAATATCCATGCCACAGCAGCCAAGGCTGTACATTCTGACAGTGTGCTCCCACCGTCCATTTCTTTGAAAAAGCTTCTTTCAGCTACTGAGATGCTGAGCTTTTGTTGATGCACCTGCGCCTAGAGAGTGGTACAGAGACCTTCGACAGCATTTCCAGCATCCTCAAAACGACCTGCTGCTCTCCACTGATGAAGGAATGAGTCTAGAAACTTGTGTCTAGAATTACACAGCACAGACTGCACAGACAAGGGTGAAAAATCAAAGACTACCACTGAAGTAAGTGTTATGCACTGTATTTGCCATGATGCATTGGGGCAACATGAGTGCTGGGATGTGAGGTAATGTGCTTCCACCCACCTTCAGTTTGAAAATGCTCCCTCAAGCTACTTTGCTGATGAGCTTGTGCTGATGCACCTGTGACTAGTGAGTGGTACAAGCACCTGAGAAAACTATGGGTAGCATTTTTAGCACCACAGAATGACTTATTTTTCTCTACTGATAAAGAATGAATCCAGAAACATGTGTCTAGAGTTAAACAGCACAAGCTGCACCAACAAACAACTACTACTGAGGTATTGTTATCATGCTCTGCATTTACCATGATGCATTGGGGCAAATTGAGTGCTGAGATGGGAGGCAGCATGTTCCCAACCTTCTTCTGTTTGTACATTTTGGAATCCAACTCATGGTTGCTCCATCTATTTTCAGACCCCATGATGACAACACAAAAACATAACTCATCAATATAACAAGCCAGTGCAACATAGCATACCAACACAAACACAAATACAAATACCCCAACATAAAATAACAGCACAAGTTTTCATTTGTGCTATGTTAGGTTGTTTTGTGTATTGATGCTGAGATTTGATGTTGTTGTGCTGTTTTGAAACTGTGCTTCTATTCTGTTGACTTGCTTTGTATGATGCAGCTGAGGTATGGTGGTATATTATGTTGGTTTATTTATTGTGTATTTTATTTCAGTATTTCATTGTTCAATTGAGTTGATGTGATATGTTGACCCTTTGTGTTATATTTTGTGTTGCTTCGCTGTGTTTCATTTTAAGGTTGTGTTGCTGTGTTTTTTTGTGTTACATTATTGCAAAGTTTTGTTATTGGGTTGTATTTTGTTTGCTGCCTTGTTCTCCGTTTTGATCTTTGTTTGGGGGGGGGGGTTGTGTTATGCCCTAGTGCGTTTTTGTTTTGTGGTTGTTTAGCATTGCGTTATGTTATTGTGTTGGGCACTGTAGTTACTTTAGACATGTCACCTATCTCTTCTAAATCTCCAGCTAACATTAGCACATGCTTTACAGTTCCATTCACAGTGACCATTATTTAGGTTAGCACATCCTGTTCTCACTTTGGGCCACATATACAAGCACATTTTCAGGATGCACACTCTGTGATTCTCAAAGTTACTTGGGTCTGTGCAATCTACAAAAACACCCTTTACAAGTTAGAAAATATTTTTATACAAGTAGGAGGATGGGCTGTCAAAACCCAACCTGGCCCTCAAGGCCCCATTATAGTTGCAGCTTCCAACAGTGAGTGGTTGGTTTGAATATATTTGCGGGGGGAAGGAGGGGGATGATTTGGGTTTCCAGTCCAGCCCTTATGACAAAAATCTACATTATCCAAAGCGTAAAGCATTAAACAGGTGTAGGTGTGCAGTCAGATTCTAAAACTCTGTTTATATCATATTGTTCATTAGAATCAAATCGCTAAACTCTTCAATGTAACCATGCAAAGGAAGTGACACTGGTAAAGGCATTGTATCTGTGACTATAAATAAAACTGTCTTATGTAAGCAAAAAGATTAGTTTTGTTTGGAATGAGCAAAAAACGAACCCGTCGGACCGTGCTATTTGTTTCTGAGCTCATCTTGTGGGCATAGCTCCTGGATACACAGGGGCTCATTTATGAGCCCCTGCGTCACTTTTGCGCCTCCGGTGCGTCACTTTTTGTGACGCACCAGTGGCATAAAACATGCGCCATGTTGCGCCATATTTACAAAGTGACGCATCTAGGTAGATGCGTCACTTTGTAAACCCCTGCGCCACATTATACCTGCGCCAGGCATAATGTATGCAAGGGGGGCGTTTTGACGCAAAAAAGGGTCGTAGAAGTGACGCAGTGAAATCTACGAGATTTCACTGCGCCACTTCTAGTGTGCAAATGCGTCAATTTCTTGCGCCTGCCTCACAGCAGGCGTAAGACTGATGCAGGCCCTTTCACATGGGGCTTGCCCCATGTGAAAGGACACATTGCTAGAGTTGCGTCACTTTTGTGACACACTCCAGCGATGCGTCACTTTTGCGCCTACAGATACGTCAGAAATACTGACGTATCTGTGACTCCTTGCAACATGATGCGTCATACTGTAAATATGACGCATCACTGGAGTCGCAGGGAGGGCGCAGTGAAAAGTGGCGCATCACTGTTTACACGCAGTGATGCGTCACTTTTCATAAATGAGGCCCACAGTGTTTACAGGCTGTGACTCATCAATAATAGCATGTTAGCGCAGAAGAAAGATGCCGAAATGACGTCTTCCTGCACGTAGTGAGAGATGTTATTTTTACAGCCTCTCTGCTGAATTAATGAAGAGTGGTGTAGGAAGGCGTGGGGTAAGGTTCCCTGCTCCACTACTCGATATTGAAACATGTCTGCTTATATCACTCAGTCAATATTGTACCATCTTCACTTGGGGGATTTGATGAAATGTGTATCTAGTGACTGACGCTATATTCAAATGGATTTGCTGATGTTTATATAAAACATAAGGCATCAACGTTTTCACAAATCAGTGATGAAAATCTGTCCAGCAGTATACTATTTGGGGACATTCTTTCTAAAGCTAAATTTTATTTTGCTTTTCATTTTCTCAGTATTTGGTAGACTATTATCCTAAAATGTAACTTTACGTGATGCCATGGCAAACAGATCAATCTCAAAGAACTGTGGGAGAAACAACAAAAAAAACAAGCAGTAGTAAAAAAAAACATCATTGGCTTCCAAAGCGCCGTTGTGAAAACAATAGACCGTGGCCGTGTTCTATGTATGTAGCTCTGTAAGAATGATCAGTGTATTTGCTCTTTGTGTCATCGGCGTTTGGTGAGAAGCTGTGCACTTGCTATAAGTCTGAAATCTATTTGGTTGAAACATCAGGGGCCTTATGCACAAAAGGCTATCCATTTGCAAAGTCATTGCAAGTTGAAATGAATCATTATTCTGAAAAGATTTCCATAAATATATAGACATAAAACACAGTTCTATGAATAAAATATTAAAATTAATAAAATTAATAAGACATAATATACAATAAAACCTTGTTACAACCTTATAACAGGAAAATAGATATCATATACTGATCAAAGACATGTTATATTCTACTTCAAAGCAGCATACTGTGCAACAAGGCATATAGGCTTATTAATCTGACTCTTAGTACAATGTTTCTAATTAAGCACACATTTTCCTTCGTGTGATTGCATGAGAGACAAATGTAGATACTGCAAAGCATGGTTCCACTGTATTTTAAATTGCATAAGTAATTAAAAGCATCCCAGATATAGAACAGCGTATTTTCTTTAACTGCACATACTGGTTTTAAGAATCGATTCCTAACATACTGATAATATTTGCAAAACACGATTAATTGCTCAGTTGATTGTGTAGATGTACAATTACAGGGATATTTAGGTAAATTCTTCTTCCAAACATGCGTTCTTTGAAACGCTACTACAACATTTTAAATACATAACCGGAGCCTTGTGAGATAAATCCGTTCCTATGTATTAGTTAGAAGTAATAGGTAATCTGGAACGTCATTACACAGAATGCCTCTAGTATATTTCTACATTGACTTGACGCTCTCTCTGGAATCGCTCATAGCCTCCATATAGCCTAAGAAAAGCATCGTCAATTTTTTTTATAATAATATAAAATACTTGTTGGATCATCCAAGGAATCGTTTTTGTCTATTACAGTTAAGAGGCTTTTTACATTAACAAACCAAGGAATTTTGTCTTTACAATCAAGACCCAAACAATCTTTAAGTATCTCTATAATTAACTTGTTCCAGACTTGGACCAAATACTATGGTAGAACAAAAGTGCAATAATACGAATGGTATCTTCAATTTGGGAGACTGCATGTCCACTATGAACAATGTAAGAAGAAGTAGATTGGAGCACTGCCAATAGTCAGTGCAAAAAGTTATTCTCCAATGTTCTCTAATGTTTGTAGCAATTTGATATTTGACAGCCCCCACAAGGCAGCCCCATAAATAACACTGTTGGTGCATTTACTTTTGTCCAAAAGCAGCATCTCTTTTGTAGGTTTGTTTTCAATGTTGGATTCAAATCTGAATATTGCTTCCGAGGTTCTAATACATTTCAGTTTACCAATTTTTAAGTGAGGACTACATCAGATAAATTTAGAAAACTGAACACCCAGATACGAAAAACTGTCTACTTACACTAGTGACTGGACCTTAACTAAATTAGTTTTCTTCTTTGTTTTACCTGTAGCACAAGCCATGACATAGGTTTTAGTCAGATTTAGTTTCATATCTTGATCCCCCATAAATGTAGTAAAGCCTTCAATTAAACACAGTAGGCCATTTGGGGTCTGTGATAGCAATATCTCATTATCGGTATATAAAAGGATATGATAGTCTACAGCCTAAGGGGTGATCTGCATTCAATTATTGTAAAAATAAAATCATACCCCCTTCACATATAGCTGGAACAGAAAGGGTGCCAGAACGCAGCTTTGTTGAATACCTCTCATAACTCTGAACAGTAGCGGTCCGTGGAGGGAGTTCCGTGGGGCGGTGAGGCGGGGCGGGGGAGGGGCAGGGTGGGGAAATGTAAACACTGGAATATGGAGGAACGGAGGTAAGTACACATTTAAATAAATAAAACGAATTCCTTTGCGCACGCTGCATCGCATTTTGCGATGCAGCGCGCGCAACGAAATTTGTTCATCCATATTCCGGTGGTTACATTTCCCCACCCTGCCCCTCCCCCGCCCCACCTCACCGCCCAACGGAACTCCCTCCACGGACCGCTACTGACTCTGAACCCTGAGGTGTATTCACCACTTGCACCATAGTGAACATGGGCAGTCAGGTGACTATATAACTGCAATTAAAAGTAAATACCATTAGAAGGACACCTAGCTGCACCAGAGTTTTCCACAACTTGGCATGCTTGACTAAATCAAACTCGCTGCTTAACTTGGCAGGCCACACAAATCAATAGTACATCTGCTCACAAGTGTGGATAAGTACATTGCTCCAAGGTGCCAACTTCACTCCTAAAACCAAATTGTGAATCAGCAAGCACGTGGTTTTCTGCTGCCCAGGTCTCTAATCTTTCCAACAATATACTGTCCAGCAACTTAACAGATTTTTCAAGGAGGGAAATTGATCTATTGCACTGCGCATCTCCCCTGTTCCGTTTTTTAAAAATTGGAAATATAGTACTTTTGGCCCTTGTTGCCGGTATATACCCTTTTGACGCTGCTATGTATACCTGTGTTAAAACAGGTCCTCAAATTGCTGGTTGTGATTTGTATGCATCTACGGCAGGCTACTCCAATGAGTAGCTTGTGAGCTACTGGTAGCTCTCTAGCTGCCTGTAAGTAGCTCTCCTGGGTGCAGACAAACCTACTAAATTAGAAACTTTTGTTTGGTTGAATTAATATATGTATACCAAAATTGAGAGTGTGTTTTAGAGAAGAACTCAAGAACTGATATTTGAAGGGAAATGACTACCTTCCAAAATATATTTAAAGCTGATATTTGAGTGATAAATCATGTGGTATTGAGGTTCATTTTTATAAATGTTATCACCTTAGTTCCAGAGCCATTGCTGCTATGCCTGTAATGCCTGTAATCTATTACCCATGTAGAGGCATTCCATATCGACAAAGACTTTTTTTTACTACATTGCTGCTGGCAACCATGCCTACTGCATTGGGGTGATCGCTGGTAGTTACCTTGCAAATGGAGGCAACTGATGTAACATTGTCTGATGTGGACACTGTTACCATACTGGTAACATTGTCAGGTGACTCGGGGTGAATGTTTGACAATGTTCAACATTCCGTCCATCATCTTTTTGTGTTGCATTTTCACCCTAAGTGGGAAGGGTATGCCCAGACGTGGGTCCCGTGCTCACTACGCCACTGGAGTCAAGCTATCCTGGCTGATGAGGGCTGAAAGTCCAAAACCGGTCATAGGATGCTTGGTTCCTGTCCAGAGAAGACATGGCCTGGCAGTTTGGTCTGGACTGTTCCCATGAGGCACAGGGTCAAGACTGATTTGCATATGGCTATGTCTGAACTGGGGTGGCGTGGTGAGCAAAATAACGATGGATTAAACCCAGATCTGTGACTGGGGGTGAATGTTTGACAATGTTCAACATTCCGTCCATCATCTTTTTGTGTTGCATTTTCACCCTAAGTGGGAAGGGTATGCCCAGACGTGGGTCCCGTGCTCACTACGTCACTGGAGTCAAGCTATCCTGGCAGATGAGGGCTGAAAGCCTGAAACCGGTCCTAGGATGCTTGGTTCCTGTCCAGAGAAGACATGGCCTGGCAGTTCGGTCTGGACTGTTCCCATGAGGCACAGGGTCAAGTCTGATTTGCATATGTCTATGTCTGAACTGGGGTGGCGTGGTGAGCATAATAATGATGGATTAAACCCAGATCTGTGACTGGGGGTGAATGTTTGACAATGTTCAACATTCCGTCCATCATCTTTTTGTGTTGCATCAACATTGTCAGGTTCCCATGAGTTTCATTGAGCATAAGTAGCTCACAATAGAGAAAAGGTTGGAGACCTCTGATCTACATGGAACCTATCTCGACTTGGGGCCTTTCCATTTGCACATTTTTCTAGGGCTAGATTCACTTTTTCCAGGGAAATGGCCATCCAGAATTATTTCCTCTTTAATGTAAGCCACAGTTATATTATTGTGATTAGAAATCCTGCCATAATTGCCTATCCAGTTTGCTGGTTGGATATAAGTCTCAATTAAAGGGGTAGTTAAGTTCCTAAGAAATGGTTGTCTCCCAAACAGTGTACTATCCCTACATTTAGCCACCTGTTTTAGATCTTCCCATGCCTTTTCTCCAATGCACATATATATAGTGTTAGCAAGTATTTCACTTCCTCTCTATTTCTTGGGAATACCTGTAGGGCCCATTTAAAATTCTGGTGTGCACATGAGCAATGGTGATCAAACATGCACAATTTGTTTGTTATCAGTTTTAATTATGCGTTTTAAACTAGCTGCAATTGTCACTGTGAGCTTACAGAATTATCTTCATCCTTTCTGTTTTCTGGTTTGAATGTCCTATGAGTTCATGCCTAGCAGAAAGGATGAAGATAAGATGGGAGCGCCACACACCATCTAGTGGTAGAAAGTTTTATGTATGAGCATATATGAGATAACAACAGGAGCCAACACTGGGTGTATTGCAACATTGGGATATTGATTCAGCCCTGATGAAGTCCCACTGGGATGAAATTTGTTGGCTAGGCCGAATGGATTGCTTCTGTCAAATTGGCATTTGTTAAATAATATTGGATTCAAAGCAACTCACAAGACTCCTGAATTACTATTATTCGTCACATCATGACTACTTGATCTATTGCTGGAGAACAGTTTTACCATCTGTGGATTTTGGAACAGATAATTCTGTACATAATTGAACGCTCCTTTATATTTGTTATTCATCAATAACCATTTCACATTTTGTAATATTAAAATTCCAACCCAGATGCAAATATAGGGCACCTCAATATTACTGACAAACAATTCTAACTCATTCTGCTAGTTTAGAGGAAGCAAATCTATCTTTGTAATAATTTATCAATACAATTCCTAGATTTTACTTAATTTGCAAGTACATATTCTGGAAGTAAAGTGAGCTACATTTTCCTCAGCGTAAATGGGATTAAGGTTGATACCAGCGTCACTAACCCCCCTTTCGCTCTTCCGCTATATGACTGAGTGACTGGGGTAATGATAGAACAATAGCCTTCAATGTGAATGGCCTTCTCATACCATGTCTCTTGTAGACAGATTAATTGTGATATCTTTAGTGACTTCAGCCATTCAACATTTGCCAGCTTATTTTTGACTTCTGTTACAGTCCAGGTCATAACGGCTATTTTCTTAGCCTTCTGGGGCAACAAAACAGGTCAGACAAAAATCAGTGGAATATCAGATTCAGATTTAAGGACACAGAGAGCAGGTAAACAAATAGCATTGCTGTAAACACTTGAGCAATCCACTTTCCTTAGTTAGTTTAATTTAGAAGGAAATTATGGCCACCACCTGAATGGGGCTGTGGTATCCTCTGCAAAATTGTCCAGACTGAGGCCTTAGTCAACTGTAGACCATGAGCCTTTGTGCAGTGCATAATTTCAGATGACCAAAAATTGGAGTTATCCAGCCTTGTGGTCTGCCTTTGGTGGGTGAATATGCTCATCATAAGAGGTCACCCCACATTACTACCTAGATTCACCCATGGCCTTTTGAGCCAGGCTTTTGTTGGTGCAAATGGAAGCCCAGAATAATCTTTTCACCAGCTCCATTTGTCCTGTTCTTTCCAGGACCAGGTGGGATCTTATCAAATGTGAGGTGCGGAGTCGGCCAGTGTGTAGGAGTTGGAGGATGAATGGGTTTGGTACAGCAGGTGATTAGCATTGAGTAGTGTGGAGATGGAAGCAAGCATCCATCCAGGTGACATGGAAGGGACCTACCACCTTCTTTGTCTTAATGTAGCTAATCTTTAATTCATCGTGGGTGCATTAGGCGTCTCATTGATGGCTGGAGGGAGATGGGCTCCAGCAGAGAATTAGCCAGTGAGGACCTAAGAGCTGCTAACCCGTAATCACTTACCATGCCATTCACAAACTAGCGCTGTGATATGCCTGCATAGTGGATCTACTATCTCTTCATATGCTATCCCTTTATTTTGAACGTTTCTGTTCACTCTTTATATACATTGTCTCTTGTTCTCTGTCTCTTCCCTATTTTGCATTCACAGGTTCCTTCCTCCCTAGATTCCCTACTTATCTCTATCGCTTTAGCCCGAAAATTGTTCACTGACAGAATATCGACACCCAAAATATCCCCATACCACAAAATCAAGTTATAAATATTGATGGAAAAAATACCAACATCCTATACTTATAAAGGTAAGTGCAACAATAGCGGAAAATATATATCAATGTCATTAATATAGTTGGCCAAAATATCGTTTTTTATATATATTTGAAATAAAATAATAAATATTAAATATATGAAATAACATTAAATTAAAAAAACTATGATTTAATATACATTTGAACAAATGTAACAAATACACTTAATTTCAAAAAGTTAAACATAAATATATATCAATTTGAGACAGAGGGAGTCCAGGTATATTATAGACTTCCAAACTAAGTATTCGGGAGGTTTGAATCAAGAGGAGGAACTGTCAATACATTTAAAAGAACAGCAATTACGAGTGTAGAGGGATGTGATACACATGATCTCACACTTGTGTGACTCCTGTTCCCCATTTAGATCTCAGTTCCTTCCATTTATCATCTGATCTCTCCCCTTTCTGTGTCTTTCTCTCTTATTTCTCAATCTTTTTCTCCTCTTTTTTCCATTGTTTCTTCCATAAAGTGACTAGTTGAGAACATGTACCTTTAGTCTCCTAAAATGTAATTGTAGAGTAATTGTTGTAAATATGTACTTGTACAGGGTCTAGTGCTCCTCATTTTTGTTCTTGTGTTTTTTCTCTTAGGAGGAAAGGAAGGGGTCCATCCACCAGTATTCACCATCTTGGGCCACCTACCCCTTTTCTCGTCACATGAGCACAAAGTCACTTGGTGTTATGTTGGCAGCCTTCATTGAGTCATGGTAATTGTATTGTTTCTTTTAGACATCCAGACTACTTTTCAATGAACAAGGTATGGTCCTTTCATTACATTGAGTCATGACTTCAAACTCAGTTGTACTACACACCCACCGGGAAGGCATTATTCCTAAACAGATGCAACATTGGCAAACTCACATTATAGGACACAGATGACAAATGGTACATAATTAGGCACTGGCCTCTAATCACAGGGTGATTTCCTTCTCATCTCAGACTAGACTTACAATATCTTATGATTCCATCAGTGGACCATTACTGTTATGTTCGTCTGTGTTACTTATGAACCCACTGTGGACTTTGAGCAACATGACTTCTAGTTTGCTCTTAGTACGGGGATGCATGCCATGCCGATTAGTCTTCCCTTTCATGAGGAAGACTCTTAACCCCTTTTCTCGACACACTTCTATGTCTTTAGAGACACCAAACAGGGAAGTCGCGCATCTACTAGCAATGATTTACTAGTAAGTGGAGAGTGCATCCCTTCGGTGGGGTTTGCCAGGACTCTTTTGCTGAGAAAGTCTGACGATGTTTAATACATTTCCTTATTATTTTTTGCTTGTTTTCATTTGCAGTTGCATTGTGATGTCATTTTTACTTATGTAGTCCGTTATCGTTCTACTGTTGGGGAATCAATAATTCCGCTAATGCACATACTGTACTTGACCCTAAGACTAGGTGAACATATGGTAGCAGATATCAAATGGTATATAGTTGGGAACATCTATATGTAATTTTACAATGTGAATAATATATATATGACGATTTTATAACTTCTATGATTCCAACATGTCTGCCACTTACTATGTACATGTCCCCTTTTGATTACCATAGAAACTATAATAGTTGCCGTCATTGGGTGCACTAATTCACGTGATCAAGCTTTTGTGTAAAGCGAAACACATGGCCCCCCCCGCAGCCCCGGGGACTGCCAACCCCGGGGCTTGTTTTGTTTAAAAAACTAAACAAACATGTGTGGGGAGGCTCGAGCCCCCCACACGTCCCGGGGACCACCACCTCCCCGGGGCACTAGGTATGCAAAATGGGGGGTCCATTACAGACCCCCCAGCCCCGGGGACCACCACCTCCCGGGGCTTTTGTAAATGGCGGGAGGGGGGCCTCACGGCCCCCCTCCTGGAGCCCTCAACGGCCCTGGGGTCCACCACCCCCCAGGGCCGGCTCCTGCAGTGTCCCGGGGTGCCCACCCCCGGGACACTGCAGTGTGCTATGGCAGGGCGGGAGCCTCGCGGCTCCCGCCCTGCCATAGCAAACTCTGCTTTGGTTTTTGGAAGAGAGAGCAGGGAACCTGCTCTCTCTTCCAAAAACCAAAGCCGATTGCTTTTCCACACGGGGAGCTGCATCTTATCAGCTCCCCATGTGGAAAAGCAATGCCGGCTCCCACAGGACGCGGAGAGTCGGCGGGTCAGTGGGGGGATTGGGGACCCCCCCACGGTCCCCAACGGATATGGGGGATGGGGTCCCCAGGGCCAGAAGTGGCTCGGGAGTGGGGCCACGCGGCCCCCATCCTAAAACAAAATAAAACTTTAAAAAAACAAAGGCCGGCCCCGGGGGATGGGGTCCCCGGGGCCATGAATGGCCTGAGGAGGGGGGCAACAAAGCCCCCCTCCAGATAAATTAAGAAAAAAAAATGGCCATGCCCTGGGGGATGGTGTCACCTGGGCCGATTATGGACCCAGGAGGGGCCACGCGGCCCCCTTCCAATTTATTTAAAAAAAAAAATTTGGGACAGGCCCTGGGGGATGGGGTCCCCAGGGCCAGTAAAATAGGAAAAGAAGGGGGGCCACACAGCTCCCCTTCTTAAAAAAATAAATCATAATAAAAAGACTGGCATGGAGCCAGAGGCCCCGCCTCCTCCCTGCAGCACTCTGCAAATGCGCCCCCTGGCGCGTTTGCAGATGGTGAACTAATTCCCCTTGAATACTGGGTGTCCCTGGGGGCCAACTAGCCCACTAGGAACCTCCAGTATGCGCCAGGGAGCTGCGTTGCAGAGAGGTGTTCAGAGGCCACGCCCGTTTTTACACCGCTCTGCAATGCAGCTCTGTGGGACTTAATGGAGGTACCTAGTGGGCTAGTTACACCCCAGGGACCCTCAGGATTCAAGGGGAGTTAATCCCCCAAATTAAAATGCGCCACGGGCATGTTTGCACAGTGGTGAAGGGAGGGTCGGGCCTGAGGTGATATGTGTACAAACCTGCCCTGTGGCACGTTTTAAGTTGGGGAATTAATTCCTCTTCAATCCTGAGGTCCCCTGGGGGCCAACTGGACCACAGGTACTTCCAGTAAGCGCCACGGAGCTGCGTTGCAGAGTGTTGTAAAACGGGGCGTGGCTTCTGAACACTTCTCTGCAACGCAGCTCCCTTGCGCATACAGGAGGTACCTGGTGAGCTAGTTGGCTCCCAGTGACCCTCAGGATTGAAGAGGAATTAATTCCCCAACTTAAAATGCGCCACAGGGCGTGTTTGCAGACATGTCACCACAGGCCCCACCCCCTTCCTTCACCATTGTGAAAACTGGCCCCCTGGCGAGGTGTAAGTTGGGGAATTAATTCCCCTTGAATACTGAGGGTCCCTGGGGGCCAACTAGCCCACCAGGTACCTCCAGTATGCACCAGGTAGCTGCGTTGCAGAGAGGTGATCAGAGGTCACGCCCCTTTTTACACCTCTCTGCAACACAGCTCTGTGGCACTTACTGGAGGTACCTGGTGAGCTAGTTGGATCCCAGGGACCATCAGGATTCAAGGGAACTTTATCCCCCAACTAAAAGCGCGCCACGGGGTGCGTTTTTGCTCAGTGGTGAAGGAAGGGGGCGGGGCCTGAGGTGACATGTGTGCAAACACACCCTGTGGCACGTTTTAAGTTGGACAATTAATTCCTCTTCAATCCTGAGGGTCCCTGGGGGCCAACTAGCTCACCACTTACCTTCAGTAAGGGCCACTGCGCTGCATTGCAGAGAGGTGGCCCAGGCCATGCCCCTTTTTACAACACTCTGTAACATAGCTCTGTGGCGCTTACTAGAGGTGCCTAGTGGGCTAGTTGGACCCTAGGGACCTTCAGGATTCAAGGAGTCTTAATCTCACAACTTAAAACGGCCACAGGGCGTGTTTACACAGTGGTGAAGGGAGGGGACGGGGCCTGAGGTGACATGTGCAAACACGTCCTGTGGCACGTTTTCAGTTGGGGAACTAATTCCCCTTCAATCCTGAGGGCCCCTGGGTGCCACCTAGCCCACCAGGTGCATCCAGTAAGCGCTACTGCACTGCGTTGCAGAGAGGTGGTCCGGGCCGTGCCCCTTTTTACACCTCTCTGCAATGCAGATCTGTGGCGCTTACTGGAGGTACCTAGTGGGCTAGTTGAACCCTAGGGACCCTCAGGATTTAAGGGGACTTAATCTCCCAACTTAAAATGACCACAGGGCGTGTTTACACAGTGGTGAAGGGAGGGGACCGGGCCTGAGGTGACGTGTGCAAACACGCCGTGTAGCGCATTTTAAGTTGTGGAAATAATTCCCCTTCAATCCTGATGGCCCCTCGGAGCCAACTAGCCCATCAGGTGCTTCCAGTAAGCGCCACTGCGCTGCGTTGCACAGAGGTGGTCCAGGCCGTGCCCCTTTTTAAACCTCTCTGCAACGCAGCTCTGTGGCGCTTACTGGAGGTTCCTAGTGGGCTAGTTGGCCCCTAGGGACCCTCAGGATTCAAGGGGACTTAATCTCTCAACTTAAAACAGTCACAGGGCGTGTTTACACAGTGGTGAAGGGAGGGGACGGGGCCTGAGGTGAAGCGTGCAAACATGCCCTGTGGCACGTTTTAAGTTGTGGAATTAAGTCCCCTTTAATCCTGAGAGTCCCTGGGTCCAACTAGCCCACCATGTACTTCTAGTAAGCACCACAGAGCTGTGTTGCAGAGAGGTGGTCTGAGGCCATGCCCCATTTTACACCTCTCTGCAATGCAACTCTGTGGCACTTACTGGACATACCTGGTGGGTTAGTTGGCCCCCAAGGACCATCAGTATTCAAGGGGACTTTAACCCCCAACTAAAAATGCCCACAGGGCGTGTTTGCACACATGTCACCTCAGGCCCCCGCCTCCCTTCACCAGTGTACAAATGCACCCCGTGGCGTGTTTTAAGAGGTAGTTTTAATCCCCCTGCGCTATTATGTACTAGGGGCTTACAAAGGAGGTCCTGCTAATCACAGGGGTACCCCAACGCATAGTGTTCCCTAGTGTATGTAGGTGTTTTCACTGTATTCTAAGTGTCTTTTAGCATACCACTGGCTCTAGGCCTGGTTAGTCACAGTCAATTAACACCAGTACCCGTCTGAAAAAGTTGTGGGCATAGGACGATTTTGTAACAAGGCTTCTTTCTGCTCATCTGTTGGTTCTTTCTGCACATATCTTGCTTCTTCCTGCACTTTTCTTCGTCTTTGAGGACTTCTGTTGCTTCTTTCTGCATTTGTTTTTTTCTTTCTGTGCGTTGTTTCTTCTTTCATCACATGTCCTACCTCTGTAGGCATAGTTAGAAACTAGCATTTAAAAAACCTTTGAAATTCACTAAAAAAACCATAGGTTTCAGTCACGTTATAGTTAGAAATTAGCATTTAAAAAACCTTAGAAATTCACTAAAAAAAACACAGGTTTCAGGGGCGTTATGGTTAGTTGGACATTTATCTCGTACAATACCAGTGAAATTCCCCCATTATAGTTAGTTCAGCTAATTTTAACTTGCGCGCCAGCAATGCACCGATGACGACGTCACATAATAAATCACTCATGACTTGGTCAGTGACATCACTCATGACATCACTGATGACAACTCAAATGACATCACTGATGACATAATGACATCATCCTTGTGATAGAGTGGCAGACCTCCTCTCACCCTAAAAAAACCTTTGATTCACACACTCAAAAATAGAAACTAACATTTTCAAACCAATGGACATACCAATACAACTTACAACACACCTATTCAGTAATTCCAAGATCTACACTCACATCCTCTCATTCACCAACAGTCCTATACAGTCACTCATACATGTGCTCACTCATCATATGTACTCATACACCTATACATCCTATTACACACCGACACTCATCCATAGAGTTACTCACACACATAGTCACACATGCAAACAAAGTATCAAACATCCATTTACTTGCATATACAGTTAGACACACACCACCACACTTACTTCTATAGAAACATACACATACTTACTCTCTTAAGCAATCACTTATAGAAACACATACTAATTTATACAGGAACTCTTCCAATTTCTCACTCTCACATATACTCACTTATATACATCAATACTCACATACACTAGTGTAAAACCTATGTAGCTACTCATAAAGACACTATTTAGACAGTCATTCACTCACTAACACACCCATACACACACTCATCCACCCATACAGTCTTGCACACATGCTGTCTTCAACAAATACAAACAGCGAGTCACTCATTCATGCATCTATGCACTACGTAATACCCCCCACCGAACCATACAGACACTCAGACACTCATATTGATACTCAAAAAAAACTAATAACCTATATAGACACTTATGTAGCTACTCACCAACCCATGCAGCCACTTATACACAAAGTGAGAGACTGAAACAGATATTTATATCTTTAAACATTACTCACTAACCCATGTATTCACTAAGATACACTTAATCAGTCAGTTATACAATCAATTTTTCCACAAAAAAATCATCCACTTAGACACTTCTATACCCATTTATTCTTCCATCAACCTTGAGATGTCATGAGTGATGTCATGAGTGATGTCACTGACCATGTCATGAGTGATGTAATATGTGACGTCCTCAGCAGTGCATTGCAGGTGCACGAGTTATAGTTAGCTAAACTAACTATAACGGGGGAATTTCACTGGTTTTGTACGAGTCAAATGTCCAACTAACTATAACGCCCCTGAAACCTATGGTTTTTTCAGTGAATTTCAAAAAGTTTTTAGAAATACCACTAGCTTGCCACACAATCACCAAACTCTTCAGGAATGGGTGCCCACAGGTGCTTGTGGCCGCAGCTAAACACAAACCACACTCCTCTTATTTTCAAAAGAAAAGTCGGGCACACAAGGGTTCTCCAGCATGAATGCTGCTTTAATTGGCTCTCAGCATGATGCATTTCATCATAGTGACTTCATCAGATGCTTGCCAAACCATGTAAATAATTCATCGTCCACTTTTAAACAGCAAATGCCTCACTCCGATAGGTGTAGGCATTGCTGACGTGTCATGAGGGGGATGTCTCAGACCCGGTGCTCTGAGTCTGCATAGAGCAGGCACATCAGCGTCAGTACTTCCCCAGTGATGTCATCAGTGATGTCATTTGAGATGTCATCAGTGATGTCATCAGTGATGTCACTGACCATGTCATTAGTAATGTAATATGTGACGTCATCACCAGTGCATTGCGGACGCGCGAGTTAGTTATAGTTAGCTCAACTAACTATAACGGGTGAATTTCTCTGGTTTTATGGAGTCAAATGCCCAACTAACTATAACGTCCCTAAAACCTATGGTTTTTTCAGTGAATTTCAGAGGTTTTTTAAATGCTAATTCCTAACTATAACGTCTGTAAAACCTACGGTTTTTTTCAGTGAATTTCAAAGGTTTTTTAAATGCTAATCCCTAACTATAACGTCTGTAAAATCTATGGTTCTTTCAGTGAATTTCGAAGGTTTTTAAAATGTTAATTTCATATTTTAATATTTATAAAACCTTTATTTTTTCAGTATTTTTTTGTAATATTTTGGAACTCTATTATCCTTTTTTGTTTTTAATTTGAAAAATATGTAATGTTTTATATCTTCAAAAAAAAGTATGTATACCGTTTTTTTTTTTTTTAGAAAACTGAAGTCTTGTACCGGTAGTGTACCAAGCTCCATCGGCACGCCAATCCTATCCGCCATATTGCTAAACTCGTAAATGATGTGCATTTCGTATCCGACGGGTTCGTGGCACCGCGTCCCGCGTAACATCATATACGTATGTGGTTGTGCCAGCTGCTACTTTGGTATGCAATGGGTACTCAGTACCAAGCCTCATCTTACGTCTTGTACGTATGGGGTCACGCCGGCTGCGCGTTGTGTAAGCGACGAGTGCACGCTGCCAGGCCCTGTGCTACGTCATAGACGTATGGTGTCATGCCGGGAATGCAATTCCCTCATTTTTTTTTGTCTCAAAACTATATCTAAATAAGTTTAAAGTGTATATGAGAACAAGCGATAATCTAAACTATTTTAAACATTTATTATTTTCTAACTGTAAAAAACGTATATTATGGTAATATTTTCTCATAATCGCGTCGGGTGCGGCCTCCTTGCGTGCTCGCTGCGCCATTGCCATGTGACCTTAAAGAAAAACACTTGATTGGTTTATAACATTTCCCATTGTAACAGTTGGAGGACTACAGCGTTTGATGAGAGACTCCTCTTCTGCTTACAGAGAATTTTTAAAAACGTTTTGCTATGTACACATATCTGACAGTACACACACCATGCAACCATCATCTTCATCAATATTCATGCTCTGTAAAACAGCCTTCCACCTGTGATAGCCATGCATCTAAAAACTACATAACAGAACTTTTCCCCACTGCCAGAGGTAAAATGCTTGCATATGCTGTCCACAGCACAATGTAATTTGGTACGGCCCAGGGGCAGTATCATGCATACATAATGAACACATGGACACAGATAGATAGTGGAAGTGGGTACGGGCACGTGCGCTCGACTCCTTTTTATTACCAGGGTCACATATCCAGTGACGTCTGTGCTTGATGCGAGTGGGGTGAGTGTAAAGCAGCCCTCAGGGAATGGTTGCTGCTAGCATCAACTACAACAGTAATCATTGGATCACACACAGAGATTCAATAATAAAAGGGTCAATAGTTTGTCCTGCAGTAAGGTAAGAACACTAAATGTGAAATAATACAGAAAAGATTCCATCGTAAAACAACCATAACTTGTGGTATACTAAGATACAGGCAGTAGATCTGAAATAATACACAAAAAGATTGTATCATAAAGAGTCGATCAGGTCTAGTGTACTTAGATAGCCACATCAAAAGCATTCAGCATGTGCACAGCCAGCGATGATGCGTGCTGCGGGCGGGCCGTACTAGGAGCAATGTCTGTTGCCTACAACACTACATCATCTGCAATAGCGATTCGATCTGAATTGTAAACACTGCTGTCTGCAGTGTAGGCCAAAGCGCGGTCAGCAAGGGCCCACAACCACATGGCGTTGACTTGAGCTGCCCAGTTTGCCGTACGCGAAGCAACAAAAACCGTGTGCGGACCCTGTGATGATGCATATGCGTGGTGTGGACAGAGCGCACTGGAGCAATGTCTTTTGCCTACAGGACTGCATCATCTACATTAGCGACTCAATCTGAATTGTGAACACTGTTGTCTGCAGTGTAAATTGAAGGCAGTAGTGAACACAGTCTTCCATGAATACTTTTTCTCACGTCCTCTTCACAAAATACAACATAAATACACAATACTCTGCAATAAATAAATCAAAACAATTCGAATTGCGATCTCTGCTGTCCACTGTGTACACTTTTATTCAGTGTTCTTTACCACTACCAAGAAGAATTTGGTCATTGTACTAGATCTATAAGTCATCTTAAAAAACTTCTTCAAGCAAGTATACTAAAAGGCTATTGTGTATATTTCAATAGAAGTTGTAGCTAGTTGCCTACTGGATTCTGTAATTAAACAATCACCGCTCGATCTGAATTGTGAGCCCTGCTGACCGTACTGTAGGCCAGAGGCAGTTGTCATTAATGCCTCACAGCCACGTGCCGTTGGATTCGGAAGCACGCAGTTGGTTGCACCTGATCGTAGTGGGTACACAGAAATCATCACAAACTTTAACTTCTGACATCCTCAATCACAGAATCAAGACACCGTTTCACTGTTCCTACCTGCTGTACCACGGTGTACTCCACCGACTGCAGTCAACCAAGCCCAATAATCATGTGCAGCAGTTAGCTACGGAAGCACAGAGTCTGATGCACCTCAACGGAGGGAGTTCTGTCAAAACCAAGCAGCAAGTAATATCGGACATCGTCAATTTTGGGATCAAGACACCGTTCCACTGTTGGGACCTAGAGTTGGTTGCACCTGGTCGAAGGGACTACCTTCATCTCCACTCTCAGATACAGTTCTAACATCGTCCATTGTGGGATCAAGACCCCGTTCCACTGTTCGGACCGGCTGTACCGCAGTGTACTCCACCGTCTGCAGTCACCTAACCCCAATAATCATGTGCAGCAATTAGCTACGGAAGCACAGAGTCTGATGCACCTCAACGGAGGGAGTTCTGTGAAAACCAAGCAGCACGTAGTATCGGACATCGTCCATTCTGGGATCAAGACACCATTCCACTGTTGGAACCTGCTGTACCACGGTGTACTCCACTGACTGGTGTCAACCAAACACAATATTCATGTGCAGCACTTAGCTACGGAAGCACAGAGTCTGATGCACTTCAACGCACGGACTTCTGTGAAAATTCACAAGCAGCAGGTATTATCGGACATCGTCAATTGTGGGATCAAGACACCGTTCCACTGTTGGGACCTAGAGTTGCTTGCACCTGGTCAAAGGGAGTACCTTCCTCTCCACTCTCAGATGTAGTTCTAACACCGTCCATTGTGGGATCAAGACACCGTTCCACTCTTGGGACCTAGAGTTGGATACAGCTGGTCGAAAGGAGTACCTTCATCTGCACTCTCAGATGCAGTTCTAACATCGTCCATTGTGGGATCAAGACACCGTTCCACTGTTGGTACCTCTTCAACTACTGTGTTAGTAGTATATAGAGCACTTCACGGTGCTGGGCCTCAGGCTGGGCGCTGTCTGCCTGTGTCGCAGTAGCCAGCATTGATCTCAGGAGCCTTCCCAGCTCGCAGACCTCGGCCCAGAAGCTTCCGCCGGCACGTGGTGCGCCCTTTCAAATACAACGGTGTTGAAAGGTGAAGTGTGGGGTATATGTGCGTCACAGCGGCCATGACGGTTTCTGGGTAGCAGCAGGCTGAGAGCATTATTCCCGCAGCCACCTTTGCTCACGGCGTCAGCCTCGTGGCAGTGGAAGCTGCGCAGACCTGACAGACATGTTCGCCATTCCAGAAGAGAACCACACCCAGAGAAACATGCCTTTTATGCTTACCCCTATGCTAGCCTTGCGTACGCCGAGCCAGCCTACTACGCTAAAGATTTAAGGGGAGGAGGGGGCACGTACGCGCTATGTTTTCGGAATCTTCCCTACTGACTGTACTATCATGGTTGCATCCACTGTCGACTTCACTCAATAGACCATCACCGTATGTTGACATGTAAATGTCTGTGCTCTGAATACTCAAGTCTGTCCGGCACATCCCCTCAATACTTTGCATTGTATACTTTTATAATCAAGAATCACTTGCCACCTTCGCACATACTTTGCTCCCATCTCTCACCGCATTCTGCATTGTGTGGCAGAGGTGCTATGTTTGGATTCTGTACATGGCTAGCCATGGTTCCCACAGTATGTAGTGTTGTTGTGTCTGCTAGGTGTACATGTTGTTTGTCATGTTGTATGTGGTTATATAAGGTAGCACATTTATTCACGAGCAGTGGTTTCTCCCATTTACATATCGCTGTCTTAAAGAGGATACTGAAGTTTTTCTCACAGGTGAAACGTGGGACCACAATGGCAATCATTCATTACTATGTAAGAATGTCCAACTGCATGATGCTTCTAAGCTTACCGCTCCCGATCGTGCGTGCTTTCTTAAAAGCACGCCAACTCCCACAATCAGACCAACATTCACACAGCTTTCTAATGGCAGTTATCTGCTTCTTAATAACTGGACTGCTACGCAATGTGAGCTGGCATACCATATGTCCTTACTGTTTCAAACTGGATAACTTCCTCTGGAAATCTCTATTCCCACCCACACAAAGTAACTCCCAAAGTTCAACTTGGCCTTCAATACCTACTTTGAAAACAGATGTTATTAAATGGAGCAAACTGAAAGCGCTTTTGTTTCAAACAGATGTGTCCCTCACTTCTCCAAAAGTAATTTATCAACTGCAGATAGCACGAACTTCAAGTAAAATACACTCCCTTTTAAATATGAACCTCTCATTACACTTTGTGAATTGTTACACAATTTTCAACACATCTGACATTTAAAGTCTGACACACTTTTTTTGTTAATATTGTCTCCTCCGGCCTTCTCACAGGCTTTCAAACAGTTTTTAGTCTAATACCAGACTTCATTCATTCAATCATCTCTGGAAGAACAGCAACAGGGCCCATCCTACTACTATTTGAGCTTGTTAAAAATGGCTACGCTCCCTGTGGTAACAAGCATGTCCGACAGAATACGCCTCTTCGCGAAGCTACATCAATACCGTGAAAAAATGGAACAACTTTTCGGCTGCCTGCCTCTATCTATTATCTGAGCCAGCTACAACATGACATTTATTTACACATATACAATCTAGGTGCAACCATCTTTTTATTGCAAAACTTGCCCAATCGAATGGCGAATGGATCTATGCCTTGCCAACATCCCAGCAAACCCTCCCGATATTCAGCAGGTAATGGAGTATCTTGAAAACCATGAACTTGATTGTTCGGGCTGTGGAGCAATGACGGATGCAACGCAAAAAGGTATCCTGGCGGAATGGGATTTCTGTGCAGCCGCGAAAGATCTCCTGCAACATGCAACCTTTAACAACATCGCAGATTGCCTGTCAATTCAAATTGCCGCTCCAACATTCGAGGAACATTACTGGCCCTTTGAGGATATGAATTGGAACACTTCGCTTTTCTCACACGACGGCAACAATAGTCTCTTGGAACATTACGCATCTCAAGCCACTGAAGAACTTGCGAACTGCAATCTCCAAGACTTGTAAGAAATTCACTTTATTCTTGGATTGAGTTTCTCCAACTTTTTTGACTTTTTCCTATTAAATTTTTTAATACACTTCAATTGAACTATTTTCATATAATAACTTTCTAAGTATGCTTAGGCAGTTGAACTCTGTTTTCATTATTGGCCCTTACCGCTCCATAATAACCAGGGTTGGATGATGTATGGCCTATGCAAATATGTTATTTACTTGCTAAATTAGCCTAAACCCAACATCCATTTTGAAACATATCTATTCTTTGTACACACGTCTCTCTTTCTGCCTCTTATCCACGAAGCCCTTTCACAAAAATTAGCTCATCCTCAGCCTCTGCTCACGAACTGGCCAAATATCAAAAGACACGGCATTGTTTAGGAACTGGTTGGCACATTGTGGTAATCGTATCCTACCTTTATTTTCATTCTAAAATTTACAATCATTCATGTCTAATAGGTCTTGTTTATGTCACAAGGAACTGTAACATGTAATGTGGAATTGACTGATGCAGAATCTTAGCTTTGAATACAGCAGAAGCTGTTGGAGTTAAGCCTCAGGTGGATGCCTTAGCTCTTGCACTAGTGGTTCCATTTATGGCACTTACATGAAGACACTTTTTATATAACTTGCAGACTCCATTGCTTTATCCCACACGGCCACTTTCTTAAACACAACTGATTTCACCATTTGTCTTCTGTGGCATTGCAACATTCTGGATTATATTCTTCACGATTATTTCTTTATTCCTGCTTTCTAAAACACTCCATTCGAGTCTTCAGATCGGTAGGGGTGAGTAGTTTGCTTCCCACTCCCGCTATAGTCTAAACCCATGCTAACACCACTTGCACAGCTATGCTACAGCGGCTAGTATGCTGCAGCGCCATGAGCACATTGGTTTATAGCAATCAGCTCACGGTTTCATCCCCGAGTGTACTGGCACCTCACCTCAGCACCATCTCACTCTGGTCAAAACAGCACTTTCACACCGCTAGGGGTAAATACTTCACTTCACACTCCCTGTATAGCACACCCTAACCACCCCACAGAGCTCACACCGCTATACTCTAAACCCATACTAAGACCACTTCCACAGCGATGCTACAGCAGCCAGTATACTACAGCACCCAGAGCACATCAGATTATAGCAATCAAGTCGCGGTTTCATCCCCGAGTGTACCGACACCTTACCTCAGCACCATCTCACTCTGGGCAAAACAGCACTTTCACACCGGTAGGAGAGAATACATCGCTTCACACACCCTGTGTAGCACACCCTAACCACCCCACAGGGCTCCAACTCTCCTACCCGACTCTTTCCTACTCTTTTTGCCCTTTTTCCCCTTACTCGCTTCAACGGAATCACAAAATGTCACCCAACACTTCCTAGTTGCAACAGCTTGCAGCACTCACAACCAATAAGCAGCATGCTTGTGCTTGTAACGCCTCAGCCAATCAGATGGCAGAATTCCCAAATATCGATATTTGTAAATTTGTATATTTCTCAAAAACTACTTAACGGATTTACACCAAACAAACAAAAGTGTGCTTTCTAGACCAAGACCCTTCTCCCTGCCAAATTTGGGGTAATGCCTTTCATCCGTTCGACCTGTAGCCTTGTCTAAAGTTTCCTATAGAAATTAACATGGAGAAAACACGTTTTGGGACCCCCCTTTTTCCTCGCCCCCCCTTGACGAATCACCCCCAATCTTCCCACATAGGAGCTGATATGAACAAAGAATTAGCTTGGAAAATTTCATGAAGATTTATCAAACGACGCCAAAGTTATAAGCAAAAAAATAATGCTCTTGCTCCGGAAATTTGGTCCTAACTATAACTACCTACTGTCAACCGCCAGTAGGTAATATATATATATATATATATATATATATACATACATATATATATATATATATATATATATATATATATATATATATATATATATGTATATATATATATATATATATATATATATAAATATATATATATGTATGTATATGTGTATATATGGGGACCTGAGGAAGACCGATGTACCATCATTTCGGATCAAATTTGGGGAAACAGCACCCACCTCTATGAGGCATGAACAGTACCAACACAAAGTAATCTGGGCCCTATTGAAGTCAGTTACCAACCCATGGACTTCTGGGAGTTACAGTCCCTCACATCGGACTACAAAGGAGAGACTATGTTTTCTCAATTGAGGCCAGCTGTACTCCAAGTAATGGGAGGAGCCAAGGAGGTATAAAGACAAGGTGAAGCCCAATTCCGATTTTAAAGGCATCTGAAGAAGACGGAGTGTCGAAATGCATCATGCCGTTTTTACATGTAGTAAACGATCTTCCTCTGAATCCCCGTTGTGTCCTTTTGGTTTCTTGAAAAGAAGTTGCCTTTTGTTTTATATATAGGGTGCTTCTTCGTGCGGGGGTGTACCCGCATTCAAATATTGCTGTGACTCTCCTTCTCACATCCACCATCCAAAGAGAAAGACAGCACTCGCGGGGGCCGTTTCCAAAGTTTATTAACTGGAAACTGTCACGTAAACAAACAGACGCGTTTCGGTAACAACCTTCATCTATGTTTACCGAAGCGCCCGCCCGCCATGTTTTTAAATCGTCATGTAATTCATAAACATCGATGAGGGACCAACTTCAATCACGTAGTCTCCACCATTTCCTCCCCAATGTCGGCGCCATCTTAAAATATCAGATTACCAACAAGCCTGGGTATATATACTCGCAAATGCGTACAAAATACAGGAAAAAATTGATCCATGCACGTTAATAAAGCCCTGAATGGGCATACACCTGGAGAAGTTCTCCAACAAAAACATGGCTAGGGCTGCCTACTACTAAACTCTCTGTACATTCATTAACATAAATACTGGCAAAAATGCTGAGAGGGTGAACAACTACTAAGTCTATACATCTAAGGATACTATATACAATATACAATCTATAATGTTTCTACAGGAAGCTTCCAAGGTAAAGTAACGGGTCATCTACTCGGGTTCAAATACAAGGCAATAACTGCAAATATACAAATATACATAGAAACCATATATATACACAATATATATACACATACATTATATACAACTGCAAAATCCAGTGTCGTCAGACTATAGTAGAGTGAAGGGAGGGGAAGAAAAATGTTAAACTTCATTCCCCTAGATGAACAGCCAACTCTTCACTACTATTGAGAGCCCATGATGTTTTGGTTTGAAGATCGATAATGCACTGTGACTCCAATCTCCGGAGTTTAAGTATCCTGTCACCCCCTCTAGGATTCAACAGTACATGGTCCAAACAAAAGTAGCTCAACTCATCTCGATTGCGGTTATGAGTTTTGTCAAAATGACGTGCTACGGGGTAGGTCTCATCTCCTTTACTGATCGCCCGCATGTGTTCTAAAATCCTGATCTTAGTAGGCTGGATAGTACTGCCCACGTAGCGCAGGCCACATGGACATACTAGGCAGTAGACTGTGTATGGAGTGGTGCATGTTAAGAACTTCCTGATGTTCCTACTGATTCTCATAATGGGGATTTCATAACTAAGCACTCTTTTACTCCCTTTGCAGGCTTTGCATTTGCCACATGGAAAAAACCCTCCTAGTGACCCAAAAGGTTATCTAGGGGCATCTCTCAAGTAACTGCACACTAAGTCATTTTTGATGGACCTGGCTTTTCTAAATGTGACAAGGGGGTGGGGTGGAAGATCAGTCCCTATCACGCCATCAGTCTGTAAAATGTGCCAGTTCTTACGCATAATCCTTTTGAGGTCCCCCGCATCCCTAGAGAAGGTGGATATGAGTCTTAATTTGCCGCCATTGATGACATCACCCATATCCTGGGTTTTTACATTTTTAAGCAAATCCGCCCTTTTGATGACCTTCACCTTCTCAAAAGCCTTCTCAAGAACCCCTTTACTATAGCCTCGGGCTTCGAAACGTTTGATGCTACTATTGGCTGCCTCTTGAAACTCTTTATCATCTGAGCTGTTCCTTTTTATGCGGAGCAATTCCCCATAGGGGATGCTCCTGACCAAATTAGTGGGGTGGCTGCTAGAGGCATGCAGGACAGAATTTCCCGCTGTCTCTTTGCGGAAAAGTTTAGTTTTCAACTGTCCCTCTTCTACATAGATGTTGACATCCAAATAATTCACAGAGATGGCATCTATCTCCCCTGTAAATTCTAGATTCACCTCGTTATTATTCAAAACATCTATGTAGTCTCTGGCCGTGTCGAGTGAACCGTTCCACACGATGAACAAGTCATCAATGTAACGGTACCACACGACAACCTGTTCTGTCCACTGCGTGTTAGAGGTACCCCAGGCTACCTGCTCCTCCCACCAGCCTACGAACAGGTTCGCATAGCTGGGGGCGAAGCAGGTACCCATGGCCGTTCCCGAGATCTGTCTATACAATTGTGTATGAAACAAAAAGATGTTATTAGTAAGACAAAATCTGGCAAAGTCTATTAACAGTTCATTGTGTTCTAGGTACTTCAAAGGGCGTTTCTTAAGAAAATATTCCATTGCCTCCAATCCATCACGATGCGCAATCGAGGTGTATAGACTTGTGATGTCTAGTACCATCAATTTATATTCTTCCTTCCATTGTAGAGCGGCAATGTGCCCCAACAGATCTTTCGTGTCTCTGATATATGATTTTAAGTTTTTGACATGGGGCAAAAGGAAGGAGTCAACATAAATCGACATATTTTCTGTAAGACTGCCTTGGGATGCCACAATTGGTCTCCCTGGTGGTGTCGTTTTGTTCTTATGTACCTTAGGAAGGTGATAAAAAGTCGGGGTAATAGGGTTCAGCCTTCTGAGAAATAGAAATTCGTCCATTGTCAATAATCCTTTATTGTGCCACTTGGTGATGAGGGAGTGATAGTCCTCCATGCTAACATGGTAAGCATTGGTGTCAATGGCAGTATACGTCTGTCCATTTGAAAGTTGGCGAAGCGCTTCCTTATCATAGTTGGCTTTAGTCTGTAAGACTATATTGCCCCCCTTGTCCGAAGGCTTACATACTATATCTCTGTCCTTCCTCAGATCTTCTAGGGCCTTTTGTTGTTTGAAAGAAAAATTACTTTTCCCAGTAGTGTCCTTTTTGAATTTTTGTTTTCGTCGGAGCTGTATCAGATCCTTAGTGACAGCTTCCGAAAAGACTTCAATTGCATCAGGTGCCATTTGTGGTAGAAATTGTGACACCGGTTTAAAAGTGGTAAGTCCCCCATGTTGTTTTATTCCAGTTATAGCTAGTTGTTGTGATTGCCTCAGAAATGTAAAGGTTCCGTCTTCCGCTTCTGTTCTTAGTTCTTCTAGAACCATAATTGCATTGAGGTCCCCACTTGCAAGTTCATCCGTAGCCGGAATCGTACTGACTTGATTTTTAGGTCTCGTAACTTGCGGTTTGATTTTAAAATACTTGTGATATTTCAATTTACGCGTGAACTTAAAAAGATCAATACGTGTCTGCGTAAATTCCATGGTCTTATGGGGACAAAATTTAAGGCCCAGTTTGAGGACTGACTCTTCGGTTTTAGTCAATTGCTTGGTCGTTAAATTGATAATGGTAAGATTTGCTTCCTTAGGCTTTTTCACCGTCTCCTGTTGGAGGCTCTTCTGGTGTACGCTGTTCTGCTCCGCGTTGCCGGTGGAGATATGTTGCCTCTTCCGACCCCCTTGTCCCCTCCTGGTCTTCCTCTTCCCATTTGCTCCGGGGGCTTGCCTCTGCCTTCCCTCTGCCATGACTGGCGGATCAGTTTGAATTCCTCCCGAAAAGGAGTATGCGCTGGACCAGATCCGGGGATTGTTCCGTGCTCTTCTTCCGAAGATTCATTCTCGGTGACTTCCGATTCCGATGTCACTGGTACTTCCGCTTCTGCCTGAGTTGGTCTTTTGGTGTTACTTATAAGTTCATTTCTTGGTTTATCAAACTTTCTGGCGAAAGTCAAGATTCTTCCCTGCGCATAGTCATTTTCGTCACGGTCGAATTTACTCTGTTTCCGTGCTTTAATTTTCTCTTCATAGCTTTTTAGACGTTTCTTCATTTGCTCCCTGTATTCATTAATCTTGGTTTGGTCTCCCTCTTTCTTTAATGCTTCTTCCAGGACCTCAATGTCTTTCAGTGCCTTATTTCGGTCACTCCATGCAAATTTCACCAAAATTCGTAGCATCCCTCTGCAAGACTCAGCAGTGTGTTCCGCCCACTCATCCAATAATAGGGGATCCGGGGACTCATAGGCCGGTACCGTGTATATCCTCAAACCTCTGGGTACTCTGTTGACCTCAATGTAATTTTGTAGTGAGGTCCCTTCCCACCACTTTCTGATCTCTCGCTCGTACAGCCATTTGAGCGCAATACATTGGGTCGTGATGTTAGACTTGCCTGTGTCCCCTCCCTCTTATCTTCTGTCCCCTCTCTCCTCCTTCTTTTTGAACATCGTGGAGGCAGCCTCGCGGCGCTCCGATTCACAAAACATCTTCTGTTTAATTGGAGTGTCAATACACTAAGTTCTTCGTGTTCCCCCTCGCCTTACACGGGTTTGTCAAATATGTAAAGAACGCCAGCCGGCGTCTTACCCGGACTTCGCCCACTCTTCGCTGTCGCGGGCGCGTGCCTTTCCGGCACCGTGGTCCGTCCCTGGTCTTCAACTCAAACCCGTCCGGTGCTCCTAAATTCTCAATTGCTGCTTCGAAACACCAGTCAGGTGCACTCGCAGGCGGGTGCTTCTTCGTGCGGGGGTGTACCCGCATTCAAATATTGCTGCGACTCTCCTTCTCACATCCACCATCCAAAGAGAAAGACAGCACTCGCGGGGGCCGTTTCCAAAGTTTATTAACTGGAAACTGTCACGTAAACAAACAGACGCGTTTCGGTAACAACCTTCATCTATGTTTACCGAAGCGCCCGCCCGCCATGTTTTTAAATCGTCATGTAATTCATAAACATCGATGAGGGACCAACGTCAATCACGTAGCCTCCACCATTTCCTCCCCAATGTCGGCGCCATCTTAAAATATCAGATTACCAACAAGCCTGGGTATATATACTCGCAAATGCGTACAAAATACAGGAAAAAATTGATCCATGCACGTTAATAAAGCCCTGAATGGGCATACACCTGGAGAAGTTCTCCAACAAAAACATGGCTAGGGCTGCCTACTACTAAACTCTCTGTACATTCATTAACATAAATACTGGCAAAAATGCTGAGAGGGTGAACAACTACTAAGTCTATACATCTAAGGATACTATATACAATATACAATCTATAATGTTTCTACAGGAAGCTTCCAAGGTAAAGTAACGGGTCATCTACTCGGGTTCAAATACAAGGCAATAACTGCAAATATACAAATATACATAGAAACCATATATATACACAATATATATACACATACATTATATACAACTGCAAAATCGAGTGTCGTCAGACTATAGTAGAGTGAAGGGAGGGGAAGAAAAATTTCAAACTTCATTCCCCTAGATGAACAGCCAACTCTTCACTACTATTGAGACCCCATGGTGTTTTGGTTTGAAGATCGATAATGTACCGTGACTCCAATCTCCGGAGTTTAAGTATCCTGTCACCCCCTCTAGGATTCAACGGTACATGGTCCAAACAAAAGTAGGTCAACTCATCTCGATTGCGGTTATGAGTTTTGTCAAAATGACGTGCTACGGGGTAGGTCTCGTCTCCTTTACTGATCGCCTGCATGCGTTCTAAAATCCTGATCTTAGTAGGCTGAGGCCCAGCGCAGACATGTAGCTCTCCTTGTCTGACTGTGTGGCAGGGGAGCCAAGGGGAGTGCTTTGGAGGGACTGGGTAGTGAGGCATGCGGACTCAGACTGTGGCTGCGTGTATGTCTGTGTGCCCCAGACCCAGTGGGTGTGCCTTTTTCCCCCTGAGTGTGCGTGCCAGGAGGTGTGTGCTTGCCCTTACATGTTGGTGTGCTGCCTGTGTCTGGTGGGGTGCGTGCTTGGGAATGTCTGGGTGTGCATGGGTCAGGCATGGGAGTGGGAAGTGTGGATGGGGCTGGGGTGGGGGGGATGAAGCGCTGCAGGAGCCTCACTGCTGCCATCAGTGAAGAGTCCATGGGCCTCAGCAACATCCGTTGGTCAGACATCGCTGCTGACATGCCCTCCATGAACGACACCATCTGTGTCAGCAGTCTGGTGTGGCCATGGAGGACATTCAGCATCGATGTCTGGCCAACCTGCAACTGCCGCTGAATGTCCACAGACTCTGCAGTGAGGGCAGCAGGGGTGACAGGGGCAGGGGGTGCGGTGCCTGGCACGAAGGAGACATGGTGGGGCCCTGCACGGACAGAAGGGTCCAGAGCAACTGGGAGGGCGGTGATGGGAATGGGGGAGGCGGGGACAGATGTTGTGCTGCTGCCAGGTGTTGTAGCAGCCTCCGCCCCCTCGATGAGTTCAGCCTCGGACCCGTCAGCATCGTAGTCGGTGACGCCACCAGAAAGGTCCTCCGCCTGACTCCCCTTGCTCCCGCAGACTTGCCAGCAGTGGTGGCACCGGTGCTGGATCCCTCCTCCAGGTCCGTGCAGGTGTCTCCCTCGGTGTCCTCCGATGATGCTGTGGGCAAGGTGAAGATACAGAAAATAATCAGTCACCTGTATACATCTGACACATGAGTCCAAGCAAAATAGGTCACAGTGCATATCAGGCAATGCATCATGAGTAACATCTAGATTACTCCGCACATATGTAAGCACCTGTACTCCCCAGTTGGTTGACCCACCATGCCACATTGAAACAAGGAAAAATAGGACACAACAGCCAAAAACTTGATTTAGAAATATACTGAGAAGCTAGTGTCTGGGAACAGTTGAGCCCAGCAATACTATGAAGGTATGCCACCTCTTGTTTACTGTGAAAGAAACAGTATTGGTGCACCCAAGGCTAAATAACAGCCCTCAATGCTGAAGGTGTCCCCACACTCAGAGACCAGTAAGTACTTTGGAAACCCAAACAAAATACTTTGTGATCCCTTGGGAATCACACTACTTTACACAATCTACATGTTTGGAATGTGTGAATGTGCCACTTTGTGAACAGAGCACACATGTGCCTGTATAAAAGAAGTCACACAAGGAGGTGCACACAAAACTATATTTAAACAGGCATTGTATGAGCTGGCAGCCTTATTCAAATAAGCCACTGTTAGAAAGAAATGGGGCTTCGGTAAGTACATACACATGGCACCACGGCGGTCTGGATTCTGGATGACTTGACACTCGTAAGTTGGTATCAGCAACAACCAAGGACTTACCCAAATGCCACCACACTGTGTGAACATGGATATGTATAATCTGAAAAACAGTCTTATTCTAACTGTGCCTTTCTTTGAAATGTGCCAGCGTGTCCCCTGAAAGTGTAAAGGTGGTTTCTTGTGCACTTCCTTGGGAGACATCTGTCATGCAGGCACATTATTGTCCTTCACAACAAAACATCAAAGTCAAGCATTGAAAACATGAAGACATGTTGACAAGTGTAGTGAGTGCCAAGGTACAAGACTTCTTGACTAACAACTTGAATCATGCCACCTGACACATGGCCATCCGTACCATGATGACACAGTTGGCAACACATCTGACCCACTGCCTGTCATGTGGAGTGGCACACATGTCCAAACACAGGACAATGCATAAGCTAATGGGCCTGCAATTGTGTCGGAATAAGGCACACCTGCACTGAGGAGACACCCTCATGGCAAGCAAGAATGTCCACACAGATGTCAGCACACAAAGACCAAACTACGTAGCATCTGGACCACACACTGGTGCCAAAAATGGATGAGCAGGAATCATGTATTTAATCTTTTGACACATGCTGCAAAGCACTAACATGAACGCCTGCACAACATCACTGGGTCACTGCATGTTGAGTGTCTGTCCAGACAATTATCACACACAGGTCAGACCTGGCAAGGAGACATAAGGTTTGGACATGTAGGTCTCGCCCGCACAAACACCCCATACCTGAGACAATGTGATTGAGACAGGTCAAGAAGTGACACCTCTTAATCAGGGTTTACAAAAATGTGCATCAAGAATTACAAAATGTACTCCACATCACCTCGTGAGGCTCTCAACACATATTTGTGACAAACAACCATCAACAGATAGTTGTAAATAGACACACAGGCACTGCCCAGTGTGAGGATGCACAAGCCAAATGGGGTCACCCTGTCCAGTGGACACATGTAGCACACTTTAGATAAATACAAATGAGGCCAGGGATTAATGCCACAGAGGCCAACCTATGCTGAACACACAGAGAATGGGCACAGTGTTGGATGACACACATGATTCCGAGGCAAGGGTGTCTCAGGGGAATGTAGTGGGCACACTGCTCCATGGTCCTGGAATGATCTGACTGTAACATGAGCAACCGTCCTGGCACTATGCATATCTCCCAGTCATGCACATCATGTCTGAGGCCACAACATCGGTCATGCATGCTGCAAGTCTGTTCATTTGAAGCCTCACACTCCTATGTTGAGACTCAGCATCAGTGCCAACAAATATGGACCCCCAAATGACTGAACAGGACAGGGCACAGGCAAGGTACCAACACATGTCACAGACCACCCTCCCACATGATGCAGAAAGCAATGTGCACTTGGATTAACTGGCAGCCTAGATGACCATGTGCAATAGTGATTACACACAGACCAGGGAACACATGTCAAGGAGGGGAAGGGAGGAAGAACAGCACCGGTTGACTTGGGAGAACAGGATTTGCATTGCACATATAAACCCAGGCAGTGTATCCAGGCGATTGAGCACTTCCAAAAGCTGGTGACACACAACAAACACACATGTACCTACCCCCTCCTTGCTGCTGTCTCTCCTTAACCGCCTATCCATGTCAGGGAAGACCACCGCCAGGACACGCCTCATCTGGTAGGTCAGGTGTCGGCGCCCGCCGTGGGGGCGTGGAGATGAGTCCTCCAGCTGGACCTGGGCGATTCTCTGGGTCCAGCACCGGATGTCCTGCCACCGTTTCCTGACTTGGGCTAGGCACCGACTGCGACCCTCTACAGATCTCACGGCCCTGACAGCCTGCTTCCAGATCTTCCCCTTCGTGTAGGCAGTTACCTGTGAGGGTGATAAAGTGAGACAACATCACTACACCTGCTCCGTGTCAGAGAGACACACATTTGAACATCTTTGATATGTTGAACAGGGCATAGGATGCTGCCAAGGAATAGCATCTTTGTCATATGGACATTGGCCTCTGTGGAAGCCCCAATGCACTACATGGCATTTAAAGTACACAGGTGGCATGAGGGGTGCGACACACTCCATGATCATGGCACACACTGTGCATCACAAGCAACACCAGGCTGATGGACAGCACCTCCAAGCAGTTACATGCCCCAGGCCACTGACACAACCTCAGCAGAGTACACAGACACACACAGGCACAGCTCAATCACCTGCCATTGGCAACAGCAGATACAAAGCTCACTCTGCGCATGTGCCACTTGCCTGTGGGGTGTCACAGGTGTGGGGCGAGCTCAGAAAGTCACACACACAGCACGGCTTACTTCTCACATCAGATGGGTAGAACTGTTGCCTCCTCCATGCAGCTGTGGTGCAACACTTCCAATAGACACATGACAAGGAACATTCACACACATCAATGTCCAGGGGGCATACACATCACTTGGACACTCTCACCACAGCTCCACTCAACTCACACACATCTGTGGCTACAATCACCTGTCACACCGGGGGAACTACTGAATCACCTCAGGACTATAGACAAAAAATGCCACAAAGGATTAGCCAGGCTGAATGTCTCATGCACTATGCAGTGAATGTCACAGTAAGCACAATGCAAGTGGGGAGTGCACACATGAACTACATCATGCTCTGCATTGGAGACATATGCCATTCCCCCCCCTGGGACCCACTCTAAACAACATTGCATGTCTGTCACACCTGGACACAATGCCAGAAGTGACAGTCACAAAAAAGGTGCACAGTCAAAGGTAGTGGAGTCAGCACTCAACTGCTCCCCTGGTCTCCCATACAAGCTGGTGTACTGTGGGAGGATGACATCCAGCAATGCCTCATTCTCCTCCTGGGTGAATGGCTGGGCCCTCTCCACAGACCTTGACATGGTGCCAGAGGAAGCACAGACAGCAGCAGTGTTGTCAACAGGAAAGTTGTGCAGGCAAGTGCCCTCTCATGGCTTCTGTCTTGCTGAGGGACATTCATTTGGAGGAGTACATAGTCATTGGTCTGATTCATTTGCATCTTACGTTTACTCCAATCCCTTTCCACATACACCAGTGACAGCATTTGCATCGTTCAAATTGTGAGCATCATGTCAAGTCAACAACCACTTTGCAACATTGTATTTTGTGGCCAACTGACTTTTCCAGGACAACTGACGGAAAAATTTGAACTGAAAACTCTGTATCCATGACAACCAGCATTCATTTAGTGCCTAATACTTGTCCCTTATGTGTCCCCTATGTCATTTTCAAATCCACACACAGGTACGGTGCGTTTCCCACGTACCCCTACGGCACCAGTTGCACAGTGTGTTTGACACGTACGTGTAGGCACTGGTAGTACACGTACCCGTACGTGTACTACCAGTGCCTACCCGTACGTGTACTAGCAGTGCCTACACGTATGTGTAGGCACTGGTAGTACACATATGTGTACGCACTGGTAGTACACGTAAGGGTACATGTACTACCAGTGCAAACACGTACGTGTACGCACTGGTAGCACACGTACGGGTACGTGTACTACCAGTGCCTACACGTACGTGTACTACCAGTGCCTGCACATATGTGTACGCACTGGTAGTACACGTACGTGTACGCACTGGTAGTACGGGTACTTGTACTACCAGTGCCTACATGTATGTGTAGGCACTGGTAGTACACGTACGTGTACTAACAGTGCGTACACGTACGTGTACTACCAGTGCTTACACGTACATGTACGCACTGGTAGTACACGTACGTGTAGGCACTGCTAGTACACATACGTGTACTACCAGTGCGTACACGTACATGTACTACCAGTGCCTACATGTACTACCAGTGCTTACACGTATGTGTACGCACTGGTAGTACACGTACGTGAAGGCACTGCTAGTACACATACGTGTACTAACAGTGCATACACGTATGTGTATTACCAGTGCCTACACGTACGTGTAGGCACTGGTAGTACACATACGTGTACGCACTGGTAGTACACGCACGAGTACGTGTACTACCAGTGTCTACACGTACGTGTACTACCAGTGCCTACACATACGTGTACTACCAGTGCTTACACGTACGTGTACTACCAGTGCGTACACGTACGTGTACGCACTGGTAGCACACGTACGGGTACGTGTACTACCAGTGCCTACACGTACGTGTACTAACAGTGCGTACACATACATGTAATACCAGTGCCTACACATATGTGTACTCCCAGTGCCTACACATACGTGTACGCACTGGTAGCACACGTACGGGTATGTGTACTACCAGTGCCTACACGTACGTGTACTACCAGTGCCTACACGTACGTGTAGGCACTGGTAGTACACGTACGTGTAGGCACTGGTAGTACACGTACGTGTACGCACTGGTAGTACACATACGGGTACGTGTACTACCAGTGCCTACACATGCGTGTACTAACAGTGCGTACACATACATGTAATACCAGTGCCTACACATATGTGTACTACCAGTGCCTACACATACGTGTATGCACTGGTAGCACACGTACGGGTACGTGTACTACCAGTGCCTACACGTACGTGTACTACCAGTGCCTACACGTACGTGTAGGCACTGGTAGTACACGTACGTGTAGGCACTGGTAGTACACGTACATGTGTACGGTCCGTACCAGGCGTACTCCTACGGCCACACAACTCTAGTGATACGGACCGTACAACGCCCTCAGAGCGTGTGTACGGTGCGTTTCACACGCTTACACTGTTGATAGGATGCGCACACAAAAGGAATGGAGTTCTCAGACTCGCACAAGAATGTACATCAAGTCATTGTCATTGCTGTCCTACATGTGCAGGGCCTAGGTGTGTCAGGCAGTGATATCGCACATGTCGCCTCATGTATTTGCACAATTGATGTGTGATGACCTGTGTACACATGTCATGTGTGATGGGGCACTATGTGGCACACTTCCCCTTCAAACTTTGCACATGTGTGCATGTAGTACAAACGTGTCAAGCACAGCATCACTGGTATGGCACAGTCACCACCACCCGCAACTGTCCCCTGATGCCAGGGACTGGGACACTAACAACTGACATTTAACGACCAGCGTGCACCGATGTGACTATGTCATGTGTGTGTCATGTGTTCCCATGAGCTTGCTGTTGGCGTTCCGTCCACTGCATCTGCTGTTGCTGCATCCAACATGTGTCTGTATGTAGATGAGCATGGCACACATCTACGCACACCATGCCACATGTGGATTTCCACGTAACGTGTGTCTGTATGCATCGAACATGATATTTTGACATGAGGACATATCTGCGTCGTCTCAATGTCTGTGTTTTCTGTTTTCACGTATACCCCTTCATCGCAATGTGTGTGATCTGTACATTTGACATTCCATGTGATCTGTGTGTCTAGCTTGCCGTCAGCTGTCTGTATGAGATGACATCCTTCAAATGCTGATATGTGGATGTATGTCACTCTTGTGATGTCTCTGGCTGTTCACTGACACTTGCCCACAGTTCGTTTCAGGGCATGTCATGTAGACTTGACAATCAGCGGGTGTAGCTGGCTTTTCGTAGGAGTATCACCTGGCTGGCATACGTGTCCTGGATGTATTGCACAGACCAGACTCTGTATTTAGCAGATGTGTATTAGCAGATGAGCATGTGCTCAGTTCATTGACATTGATGTTGTTATGTTCTCACTCTTCATTATTCATTCCAATTTTCTGCAGGGCACCGCCTGTCCCCAGACCAATGCCAGACTTGGGTGCCATGAGAGAACGTGACTGCATACGCCGTTACAGATTCACCCAGCAGTTGATTGAGGACTTGACCGCCAAGCTGGCACCACACCTCCAACCATGACACAGGTATCCTACTGCGCTGACTCCCAAGATGAAGGTGATGGCAGCCCTACATTTTTTTGCCACAGGTACGTTTCAATTCACCATAGCTGATGTTGGCGGCATGTCACAGACGATGTTCAGCCGCGTCCTGCATGATGTTTTGGCAGCTATGTTGGAGCACCTGGATGAATTCATCCATTTTCCGACTCCTGAGGAGTTGACAGATGTCAAGGGTGATTTCTATGCCCTGGGAGGGATGCCCCATGTCATTGGGTCCATTGATGGGACACATGTGGCTTTGGCACAGGAGGTTGCCTATCGCAACCATAAACATTACCACTCTATAAATGCCCTTGTGGTGTGTCTTGCTAACATGCTAATTTCCCATGTCTGTGCACGTTTTCCAGGGTCAGCACACGATGCCTACATCATGAGGCATAGCAGGGTGCCACAAATGATGCTGCGGCTGCACAACGAACGAGCATGTCTTGTTGATGGGTATACTCTGTTTGTCCTGTGTTTTGCAGTATCTTTGTATCTTACGGCATCTCCTGACCCACTTATTTACATGATGTTTCCATGTAGGGGACTCTGGCTATCCCAACATGCCATGGCTGATGACGCCTCTCCGCAACCCAAGATCAGCTGCAGATCACCGTTACAACAATGCACACGGGCAGACCAGGAGAGTGATTGAGAGGACGTTTGGCCTCCTGAAGAGCCGATTCCGGTGCCTTCACAAGACAGGCGGGTCCCTCCCATATGCACCGGCAAAGGTCTGCAAAATCTTCCTCGTGTGCTTCCTCGTGTGCTGCATGCTGCACAACATGGCAGTGGAGAAGGCAGTGCCACTCATCCTGGAGCAGCATGAGCAGGAACATCCACCCGTGGAGGATGAAGGGCTTGGTCACGAGGCAAGTGAGGAGGAGGAAGAGGAGGAGGATATCCAGAGTCAGCTCATACACAACTTCTTCTCATAATGGTGAGTCACTGGGTCTGAGTGTGCACGCTTGGAGCCTTGTGTGGCATGTGTTCCAATGTGTGTGTCCAGCTGACTGTATGCTAAGTGACTTAGATGTGTGTGCCGACTTCTTGTGTGTCTGTCATCCACAGGTTCTTGCACATGTTGTCTGGTTGTGTCATCGTTGGACTCCTGCTATTCCTCATGAGTATTGCAACGTGTGCTGAATCAGCGTTCCATGCACGGACATAGGGAAAAGTCATTTTGGGTGAGAATTGCAGCAAGGCATTTTGGGGGTGTTACGTGTTTGGAATGTGTGGGGACTGCTCCTGTGCATGTTGGGTTACCATACATACTTGTCGACTCACCATGGGGCACATGACATGTAGCATGACTCCCACAAATTGATAGTCAACCTTCGTGACAGTCATCTGTAATGGTTTGTGGATTCTGATGAAGGCATCAATGTGTGTAAAACTTCCCTCAGAAACATACGGCATGCTACGGGTGGACATGGTGTGGGACATCCCCATAAGAGGCTCAATGGGGAATTGCAGCCTCTCCGTGTGCAGCAGGGGGTGTTTGGCTCATCCCCTTAACTTGTGTGCCAGGCCATTTGGATTTACTACATCTGTGTTGTGAAGGGGTGTCCAGTGTAGGTCCCACATGTTCAGCCAAATGACCTGTGTGTCTGTTCAAATTGATGCATTTCCCTTAGTGTGAGCCTGAGTAATAAAGGGGTTCCTCACCCTCCAAGGTGCCTCATCTCTGTCAATGCAGGTCTCTTGCCACTTTGCATGCGGCATCTCTGGCATAGTTGTCAAAGATTGTGCATATGAGTCTATGTGTAGTTTGGCTACATGCATGCAGTTCTTCATGGGTTAGAATCTCTATTGTGCATGAAGTCCATGGTTGTGTGCGTATTTAGGCATGTTGGTCGCCATGACGGGCCGTCAACGCCTGCTGAGGGTGTGTCTCCTGTGCGTGGCTCGGCCTTCTGTTTCCTGATCCTTTGTCAGTCATCTTTGGTGATTGTGCATCCATTTTCTCTGGGTGTGCCATGGGTAACTGGACACTCCTTCCTTTACATACGCCTGTTGCAGTTGTCTTTTCTGACATCCTTGTCTTTGTGTGCTAATTTTGGCATAATTTCCAGGACATGCCGCCTGCTGCTGCGGCCCCTGCAGCAAGGGCCCACAAAGTAGCAGGATTCAGCAACACACACGCCTCAAAGATGCTCCTCCCTGCCTCCCTCCACCCATTCATTTGGCTGTCATCATCTTGTCTGTGCCACTGTTGCGGCCACGCGGTGCCAAAGGCAGGACCGTCAGCACATGCAACGTGCACATTGCACGACCCTCATGTCCTTGCATGACCCACATCACACTACAGTCTGATGTTGTAGCCACCCTCCAAGCAATGTCTATCTGAAAATCAACCGCCTGCTCTCAGGCATACCCTAAGCGCACACATGACACCTTTGCATGCTGAGTGTGTAACTCCAACTGCCTACACAGCGCTGCCCCGCCTTCCAGACCCTGTCACACCAACCAGATCATGTCCCTCCTGCTCCACACCGGCTCCATCCCCCAGCAAGGCCATGGGAGTGGGACTCAAGCCTTCAGCATGTGGTATAGTGGCATCATCTGGCATATGGCCCAGGGATCATCTCTCAGCGTGTCAATCTTCAATGTGTCCAGGACCCCCCTCTCCACCATCACATGCGAACACAACCTCATCATCATGTCGTATGCCATTGACACCCAGGTGCTCCTCACCCTCACCAAAGATGCAGCCATTGCCAGTTCCAACATTCAAGAAGGCATGAGCTCCATGGATGAATGGCTGAACATCAGCCACCTGAGGCTGGACTTGTACAGGACTGAGGTAAGCCACTGAGGATTGTCCCCTTACAGCTGCCTCAACTCCTTGTGTCCCACCCGCAGGGGCCCTACACAAGCACCCAGTGGCCACGCACACAAGATGGTGTGCATCACGGGTTTGTCACTCACATTTGCCATGCAAATCACCAGCATCTGTACCTCATGCTGCAACACCCTCTGCATGATGCACATGATCCTCAGATAGATCCACTCCAAGGAAAGACAGACCATCCCCCAGGTCCACGAAACCACCCATGCCAACTACTGCCCCGCCCTCAATGGAGAAAGTACATCCAAACTCACGGGAAACTTGTCCACATCCAGGGTGCTTCTGCACAACTCAGCTTCAGCATCCCGCACCCCATCAACATCACTGTCCACCGGAGATAGCTGCAAGGGATCACTGTGTGCTGCAGGATGACCTTCACACTCCTCACACACACTCAGGAGGCAGTCAACAACCCCAGACCCCAAAATCAACCTTGTACGTCATCCAAGACCCCGTTGGCCCAACTCTATGCATCCGAACTTGGCCTAGCCACCATTCTTCACATCCACAACACTCCAGCATGAAGGAGATGGTTCTCACGCCTGGACAAACATACCTGGAACTCCCTCCCCGGGAACCTCCACATGAGCCATGGCCTCTAGGCCTTCATCATCCTCTTCCTGATTGGTGTGTCCGCACAATATTTCAAGCCCCCCCTCAGCAGCTTGAGGCCATCACGGGTGAGTATTGGGCTCCCAGGCTGTATCGGATGATACATTGTGACCCATGTGTGTCCTGTACCGGACACCCTCCAAGCAATGTCTATCTGAAAATCAACCGCCTGCTCTCAGGCATACCCTAAGCGCACACATGACACCTTTGCATGCTGAGTGTGTAACTCCAACTGCCTACACAGCGCTGCCCCGCCTTCCAGACCCTGTCACACCAACCAGATCATGTCCCTCCTGCTCCACACCGGCTCCATCCCCCAGCAAGGCCATGGGAGTGGGACTCAAGCCTTCAGCATGTGGTATAGTGGCATCATCTGGCATATGGCCCAGGGATCATCTCTCAGCGTGTCAATCTTCAATGTGTCCAGGACCCCCCTCTCCACCATCACATGCGAACACAACCTCATCATCATGTCGTATGCCATTGACACCCAGGTGCTCCTCACCCTCACCAAAGATGCAGCCATTGCCAGTTCCAACATTCAAGAAGGCATGAGCTCCATGGATGAATGGCTGAACATCAGCCACCTGAGGCTGGACTTGTACAGGACTGAGGTAAGCCACTGAGGATTGTCCCCTTACAGCTGCCTCAACTCCTTGTGTCCCACCCGCAGGGGCCCTACACAAGCACCCAGTGGCCACGCACACAAGATGGTGTGCATCACGGGTTTGTCACTCACATTTGCCATGCAAATCACCAGCATCTGTACCTCATGCTGCAACACCCTCTGCATGATGCACATGATCCTCAGATAGATCCACTCCAAGGAAAGACAGACCATCCCCCAGGTCCACGAAACCACCCATGCCAACTACTGCCCCGCCCTCAATGGAGAAAGTACATCCAAACTCACGGGAAACTTGTCCACATCCAGGGTGCTTCTACACAACTCAGCTTCAGCATCCCGCACCCCATCAACATCACTGTCCACCGGAGATAGCTGCAAGGGATCACTGTGTGCTGCAGGATGACCTTCACACTCCTCACACACACTCAGGAGGCAGTCAACAACCCCAGACCCCAAAATCAACCTTGTACGTCATCCAAGACCCCGTTGGCCCAACTCTATGCATCCGAACTTGGCCTAGCCACCATTCTTCACATCCACAACACTCCAGCATGAAGGAGATGGTTCTCACGCCTGGACAAACATACCTGGAACTCCCTCCCCGGGAACCTCCACATGAGCCATGGCCTCTAGGCCTTCATCATCCTCTTCCTGATTGGTGTGTCCGCACAATATTTCAAGCCCCCCCTCAGCAGCTTGAGGCCATCACGGGTGAGTATTGGGCTCCCAGGCTGTATCGGATGATACATTGTGACCCATGTGTGTCCTGTACCGGACTCAGATCCCAGGGTATGGATGGCTGGAGGTAGTTCAACACTCAGGCATAGTTTGACATTTACCCACACATATGTTGTGGACTAATGCAAAATGACAGCAACATCTCATGACAAATAAATAGTTTTATTCTCGGTGGGGTGCGTGTTTTGGTATAAAAAATAAGGTGCTCTACCGGGTGCATAGAATCCAAAGTTCACAGGGGGAGATGGGATCCTTGGCATTTGAAGTCATCAGAGTCCAGACCACAGTGTTGGTCATCATTGGTCAGACTGTGACCAGCAAGTCCATGTGGCAGAGAATGTCAGTGAATGATGTGCTGCTGTTGCACATGAAGGCCAGGTGCCAGGCCAGGTGACCTGGGAGATGTGGATGGTCCGCTACCTCTCACGGTCTTTTCCGTGGACGACCCACCTTCCTCCGGAGACCCTCAGATGCAGGCCTTGACGATGTTTGGGATGCTCCGTCGGACGAATCCTCCTCCTCCTCCCCCCTCCCTGTGGCTGGTGCTGGTCCGGGCCTGGTGTCACAGGGAGGGTTGCCCATGTTGTCGGCGATTTGACGGAGTGAATGGCTTATGTCCCTTTGCACCGCCAGGAGCTCAGCCAGTCTTGCCTCCATCCATCCTTGGTGTTGTTGTTGACTGGCCTGTTGCTCGGCCTGCTGATTCTTAATGTCTGTGAGGGTCGCCACTACCTGACTGATGGCCCTGGTGTCACGCCGGTATGCCTCCATGATGTTGGTACGTGTGACATACCGGTCCCTTCAGCTGTCTGGTCAGGTTCTCGCCTCCGCCTGCCTCCACTCCCACCACCCCTGCCCACACGAGCATGGCCTGCCATTGTGGGCACATCGTGTCTACGGGACCCCTGAGGGATGGCAGTGTCGGTGTTGTCTGCCTCCTCCTGGGTGCCCGGAGAACCTTGTCCCTCCAGGTCAGACTGGCTCAGTTGTTCAGTGTGGGCAGGGCTCCTGGGTGTCTCCTGGGATGGGGCAGGAATGGGGGTGGGGGTTGGCACAGATGTACCTGAAGCAGGTGCTGCAGGGGCTTGGACACCAGAGGGGCCAGGTGGGTTGGGGTCATCCGCGGAGTGTTGTGAGGTGTCGCTGCCGGTGGGATCAGGTTCCACCCGAGCCTGGGACTGTGGTACTTCCCCCCCATTGTTAGGGGGGAGATCCATGACGTTGCCCTGTGTGTGAGAGAGAGACAATGTTAATGCTGTTTAATGCGACATCCAGGTTTCATACATATTCTAGTTGCCACAGTTCCTCTTCAACGCCCCCCACCACAGCCACATCACCCCCCTCCTGAGTGACCTGCACTGGCTCCACATCGACAAGACGATTACCTTCAAGCTCCTCACCCACACACACAAGGCACTCCACAACGCCGGACAAGCCTACCTGAACATCAGACTCAGCTTCTACACCCCCACCCACCAGCTCCGCTCTGGCAGCCTCGCCCTCGCAGCTGTCCCCCGCATCCAACGTACGACCGCCTGCGGCAGATCCTTCTCCTACCTCGACGCCAAGACCTGGAACACCCTCCCAAACCACCTATGACTGACCCAAGACCTACTTGCCTTCAGAAGACTCCTCAAGACCTGGCTCTTCGAGCAGTAGTGGAACCCCTCCCTCAGCGCCTTGAGACCCTCACAGGTAAGTAGCGCGCCTTAAAAGTACCCTGATCGATTGTTGATTGATTGACGGTGCCTGCTGGTGGGTGTAGTGTGATATGGCAGTGGGTCTTCCAGGTGATGTATCTGTCCCCCATGGAGCATGCTGCCATGTCACTGAGTGTGAGTTCCTGTCCTAGATATCTGAGCTTGTTGTGTGTGTGTTAGAGTTTGCAGTTGTCACAGGAGGCCCTTGTGCTGCCTACAGCAGGGCCAAGTGTCAGCTACCTTGTCAGTACTTTGCCAGTCCCTGTGCATTGAGCATGGTGCATGGGTATGTACCTGGGCCATATGGGCTGAGGGCAACGGTGTCTGTTTCTGAGTTGTCCAATATGTTTAGTGATCCCCACCCTCCCAGCATCCCGGACATCCAGTCTTGGGTTTGTGGTTTGTGTAGGCTGGGACATGGCATGGCCTTGCTTTGTGAATGGGGCATACACATGTTAGTGGCATGAGCGTTGTTTTTGAGTGTGGTTGTGTCCGGTGAGGGCTTGGGGGTAGGTGAGTGCATTTGTTGTAGTTGGGGTGTGGATGCCATTACCCCCATCTTACGTAAGTTGTTTGTGTACTCACCAGGCTTGGCAACTCCTTCAACTCTGTGTACTCCCACCGGCGGAAGCAGGGCCATCACTTTCTCCTCCCAGGGATGGTAATGTACCGGTCTGCGGGGCAGCCCACCTCCAGTAATGTTACTCTGGGCGTAGTCCTCGTTCATTTTGCGCTTGACTGCCCTCCGCAGATCGTACCACCTGGCTTGGCATTCATTCCTGGTCCTTCTGATGGGCGCAACAGCATTCACCCGATCGACGATCCTCTGCCACAGGCGTGATTTTTCTGCTCTGCTGGTCTGTCTGACCAATGTTCCAAAGAGCAGTGGCTCGACTCTGATGAATTTGTTGACAAGGATGTCCAGCTCCTCCCTTGTGAACTTTGGATTCTTGTCTGTGGGCATGATGTGGGGTGTGGGTGTGGATGGTTGTGGGGGTGTGGGTGTGAATGTGTAGGTGTGTGTGTGAATGTGTAGAGGGGGTATGTGTGAAGGAGGTTGTGTGAAGGTGTGTAAGTTAAGGTGTATGGGTGCAGTTGTTTGTGTGTGGTGTCTATCAGCAGTGGGTCTGTTGCAAAGGCTCATGGTTTGTTAGTGTGGGCCCTTTTTATTGGTCCATTTGTGGGTGTGGCTGGGTTTGAAATTTTGGTGGGTGTGTTATAAGCGGTGGTTGTGAGTTTGGGCCTCTGTTTGCCTGTTTGGATGTGCCAGGTCAGTCTTTTAGAAGTTTTTTCTACTGTAGACCTGTTTTGTGGTGATGTGCGAGTCGAATTGACGCTCCTTGTGCTGTTTTACAGTGTCCTGGTTCTGTACGAGCAGTTTTAGCGTATGTAAGGTGCGTACATACGCGATGTTGTTGTACAGTGCTCACATATGCAATGTTGTTGTACGGTTCGTACATACGTGATGCTGGGATACGGTGGCGGGGTACGGTGCGTCCAAGTACGGGGCTGGGGTAAGGTGTTGGGGTACGGTGCGTACAAGTATGGTGCTGGGGTACGGTGTTGGGGTACGGTGCGTACATGTACGGGGCTGGGGTGCGGCGCTGGGGTATGGTGCGTCCAAGTAGGGGCATGAGGTACGGTGCTGGGGTACAGTGTGTACCAGTACAGGGCTGGGGTACGGTGTTGGGGTACGATGCGTACAAGTACGGTGCTGGGGTACGGTGTTGGGGTATGGTGCATACATGTACGGTGCTGGGGTTCGGCGCTGGGGTACTGTGCGTCCAAGTAGGGGCATGGGGTACGGTGCTGGGGTACGGTGCATCCAAGTACGGGGTTGGGGTATGGTGGTGGGGTATGGTGTGTACCAGTACGGGGCTGGGGTACGGTGTTGGGGTACGGTGCGTACAAGTACGGTGCTGGGGTACGGTGTTGGTGTACAGTGCGTCCAAGTACGGTGCTGGGGTACGGTGGTGGGGTACGGTGTGTACAAGTAAGGGGCTGGGGTACAGTGGTGGGGTACGGTGTGTACATGTACGGGGCTGGGGTACGGTGCTGGGGTAGGGCGCTGGGGTACGGTGCGTCCAAGTCCGGGCCTGTGGTACGGCACTGGGGTACGGTGCGTCCAAGTACGGGGCTGGGGTACGGTGGTGGGGTACGGTGCATACAAGTAAGGGGCTGGGGTACAGTGGTGGGGTACGGTGCGTACATGTATGGGGCTGGGGTACGGTGGTGGGGTAGAGTGCGGACATGGGGGGTACGGTGCTGACATATGGAGGGGGAGGGGGGCTTTACGACTCGTATCCCGGGCACAAGTTTATCCGGATATGAGTGGTACAGCGTTCACTCCGTACGGGGCCTTTTCCATGCGCTTGTGTTTTCGGACGGGCAGTACGAATCGTACTTGCGCACTCAGACTTCAGTTTTATGATTTGTATGTAAAACAGTCAGGGGACGTCTCGTAGACTTTTCCCGAAGCGATTTGTATGTATTTTTCACGTATGAATCGTACTTCACCGTTTGTACGAGACTTGTACGATTCGTATGTAAAAAAATATGGATACGAGTTGTACGGTAATTTTATTTAACTGATCGGAATCGGCACCATTATGTTAAATATATCACAAATGGCAACAAATATTCAATAAAATAAAATAAAACATTTCAAACAAAGAAATGTATTTTTTTTAAATTATCTTTTAACAAAAACATTAATTGTTACATAAATTTAGTTTATTTACTTCCTAGCCTATAACACCCCAGAAGTCACACTACCCACATCTAAAACAAAAAAAATGTACTTGCATAATTAAAAGAATTAACTATCAATAAACAAATAATAATAATTAAAAAACAAATTGAAACACATCAAAATTCATTACCTTCCCACCCTTTACCCTTACAATCCCTTACAATCCCAACAGCCCACAACTAAAATTAAACTGTAAAAAAAATATTTACACACTTACATATTATTTTCAGTTAAATAACTAATAGTATTTAACACCTCATTATAAGTAAGTAAAATAAATGTAATTCCCACCCTTTACCCCTTTAAACACAAAACCCACACACAAAAAAACAACCAATTACCTTAATTGATTATCAATTTATTAATATTAGTTCTAAATTAATTATTCAATAATTAATAATAATTAACTTCTCACCCTTTACACCTGTCAACCTCCACAACCCACACCTAAAATGCATTACACAATATCCATATTAAATTGGCAATTAAATAATTATTATTAACAGCTAATTATGAACTAAAAATAAAGAACTTACCACCTTTTACCTTTATTAACCCAAAACTCACACCCCAATAAATATAATTAAACAATTTACCAAATTAATAATCAATTATTAATTATCATCGAATTATTAGTTGATTTAAAATAAATTACTTCTCACCCTTTAGTCTATAAGCACCACAAACCACACCATAAAACAAATTGCATAATTAATATAATTAATTACCAATTAATTAATGTTAATTAACAACCAATTAATAATTAATTAAAAATAAATTACTTTCCACCTTATACCCTATAAACCCCACAACCCACACATAAAAAAATATAAAATAAAAGCACAATTAACACTGTAGAATCGCAATTAAATTAATATTAATAAATAAAAAATTATCATTACTCGCTAAGGAACTAAAAAATGCAAAATCTAATTAAATAAAATTAATAACTACTAAAAATGCAACACATAATAAAAAACATAAAGAAGACTTATACAAAAAAATTACATCACATACATTTAAAATATATACTAAAATACACAACAATAATTAAAAAATCGATATTTTAAACAACTATATTTTTGCAAACGGTATTAATGACTTTTATATTTTTGAAAATGATATTTCTTACCTTAAATTCAATATTCTTTCTTGCTGTCGATATTTCTGTGTCACAATATTTGCAACTCGATAGTTGTATAAGTCACGTGGACATTTCCAACTCGATATTCTGTCTGAATACCCCAGAAAATGTGTGCAGAAATTCTACGGCAACACAGTCTACCAGCAGAATTGTTAGAGGGTAGATATTATGTACAGATAATTATATGCAAAGTGAAACAAAATGCAATGTCTACTCAGATAAGACAATGGGCACAACCAGCTCTGATAAAAAGCAGCTCTGTGCATTGGGAGAGTCTGCACAGGTTGCCATGTACACAGACAGTAAAATGTGCACAGGCAGTGATGTGCACTCTTTACCCAGTGCCTAGGCAGTCCTTAATCACCCAAACGGTAAACATCATGGTTGTGTTTGCTTCCCAAGCCCAACAAGTCATGTAGTTCACAAGTATTCCTAGAGGCATATATATACACAACAACCTCAATCACTGGCCACTCAGTACAAACACATTTCTGCAGGCAATCATGTGCATCCATGTGTAGGCAGATTCCTGAACACTGCCACTGAAAACAGAATCCCTGAGAATAAAAATCCTTATGCAGAGCCAGCCCTTTACACAGTCTTTCCACAGTCAGTCTTGCACAGTCACGTGATCAACAATTTGAAGCAGCACTTTTAGATACTGGCATTCTCTACACAGGTAGTCATGAAGACCTCCAGGTTTGGACTGGGACAGAAAATGGGCCTGGGCACCAAATAAAAGGGGCCGAAATTAGTAAATTAGATAGCTAAAAATCTGGCCCATGTTTGCAACTGGGGCAGTTTTCAACTTTAAAGGAAAGCTGTATATGTGTTTTGCAAGGTACTGAAACCTGCATGAATTTGAGCTTGTTGCAGGCAATGCTCATGTTGATGTCAGGGAAATTAACAGTAAAACCCAGCACAACAGTCCATAAAACAGACCCACAAATAGCCTAAAAAATGGTCCACACAACGACCTGTCAGGACTGCCGGTCAGGCAATACCTGATTACCCCACAGGCCAGTAAGACCCTCAAGACCCTGGCTCATAGAGCATAGAGCTGGACTACCCTGCCTCAGCAGCTTGGCCACCACAGGTACAGCGAGCCTGCTTTTCCAGATTGAACATGCTTCTGAAGACTCCAAGGCAAGAGTTAAAAACTTATGCCAGTTTGTTGGTGGGTTGCTTATTAATTTCCATATGGAATTTTTTTCCATGCGCTCCTGCACCTGCTTGGCATTTCAGGAAATAAGCTACAAACCTGGCTTTTAATAACCATTGCTGCGAGGTTATCCCCAACTCTAGCCGGATTTGAACATGTGAAGTGCAGTATGGAAGCAGGAATATTTTTCGATAGCAAGATACTGAGTTCTATCCAGCCAGTTGGCCATTCTGCTTCTGAATGTCCAACTGGCTATTACCTTCAGGAGGAGTGATAGGTGTAGAGTATTCAATGATTTGTTAACTTTACAAAATTCCCTTCAAGGAAGTTGGCAACCCCGTTGGGCAGTGGTATGTGCTGCTAAAAAAATGCTGTCATCCAACCAAACTCCCAAGTATTCGTAAGTGGTCACACTTCTATGGCCTTTCCCTCGATGAACCATGACCCCTTTTTTGCTAGCTGCTGGGAGATTATCATCACCTTTGTTTTTGCTATATTCACTTTCAGGTGATTGGCCTTATAGTAGACTGTTAGGGCTGAAAAAAGTCTCTGGAAGCCAATTGAGGTTTCGTCTGAAAGGACCGTGTCATCCACGTACTAAAGTGCTTAGACTTTAATGCCAGCTATTGTAGGTAGAAATGCCCTCACCAGCGCTAGGTGGACAGGAAGGTCAGCCAATTGCAAATTAAATAGCGACGGTGCCAATATGCAATCTTGTTTCAAGCCTTTGTCCGAATTTTACTTGTGGAGGCCCAGCTAATGCTGAATTGTACCCAGCTGCCTGAGCAAAGGATGATGAGTGCTTTCAATAAATTTTGATTTTTAGGGGCATATTATCAAGGATGGCGTTAAAATTATCACCAGTTTAGCGGCAGAAAACTGCCGCTAAAGCGGCGATAATGGGCTTGTTAATATGCCCTTGAGAATTTCCATAGAAGCCCATCTTAACATGGGCTTCTATTGGAATTCTCCGCGGCATATTAGCAAGCCCATTATCGCCGCTTTAGCGGCAGTTTTCTGCCGCTAAACCGGCGATAATTTTTAAGGCCGTCCTTGATAATAGGCCCCTTAGTTCGCCCAGTCTTGGCCGTGACACACTATCAAATGCAGTCTGGTAGCTGGTGAACCCTGCAAAGAGGGCCCTTCCCTTAGCTGCTAACGTGGCTTCGATCAGATGAAAGATGCAGATAAAGTTGTCCTAGTTTGAGACAGAGGGGTCAGCTTTCTTTCTTCCATACAAGCTTGGAGTTCTTTAATTAATTTACTGGTGTAGCACTTCCCTTCCATTCAGGGTCCAGTAATGCAATCAATCGGTAATTCCCAGGGCACGATCGCAAGCTTCTGCATAGCTTTGTTTGAGCTATGTTATAAGGTCACTATTTGATGTTTCCTTTCAGCTGCTAAGCTAGAATTTGTGGTCTACTTGCCTTTTCCTGTCTCCCCCACACAGTGGCTGTTTTCCCTTAAATGGTCAGCCAAGGACCCCAGAGGTTTGTGGTGATTATATCATCTCTAGCTTGCCAGAACGTGTCCACACTTTCCCCATACTTCCTTTGGTTCAGCGTGGACCACTTTATTTTCTTGACAGGCTCAAGCTGTTCCCCGCTGCTGAGGGTTCCTATTTTGGGGCGAATGGGCCAATTGGTGAAGCCGAGAAACGGTAGTTAGAAAACGAAAGAGAGAAAACAGCACTCCTCCAGCAAATGGTATCTGACTTTATATGTTCCTGTCTACTGCTCAAATAAGAATGCAGTAAAAATAATGAAGAAAAAGTAAATTTCTCCTAACCAGAAGACAAGAAAATAATAATGTACATTAAATAAAACATTTAGATTTATTTTTCCTATCTTACTTAGTACCTGTATTGATTTACATGTACATCTTTCATTGTTGCAAAAGAAAATGTTTCTGTCTTTCAGTGATATGGAACAACCAGCATATCCGAAAACATCAAGCAATAATATTAATATTTAACTGTCTTTGCAGTCAAAAGTATGCGTACAAAAATATTTCTCACCCTACATAAGCTGTTTCTTCAGAAATGTTGATTTCTAAATAGAAGTGTGAAAGCAAACATACAAATCCTTTTTCTTTACAGGGCAGCTTTATCTTTTAATTAAGGTTTTTTTTAGGATGAGCTACTCTTTTTTGGTTAAATAGTCCTCATTTAAATGTAATATTAATTCAGCAAGAAACATATTTTGTATAGTCTTTACGTTGTGAGCTTAGTTATGAACGTTTTTTTTTTTTTTTTTAATACACATGATTATGATTATGAGTGCGACAGTAAATTCTGACTTGTGCTTAAACCTATGTTTACAAGAATTTCGAGTTTGGGTGTATTTAACTCATTTAATGATTATCATATGCATTAAATACCTCAGCTGTTGATAACTTTCGGCAGGTGAAAACTCCTGAAATTGAATAGGGGAAATTGCACAGTATTGACTGTCCCATGCGGACATTAGTGTGCTAAGCACTGTTATTCCCCACAAACTAAATTTGGTGGATTGAGTTCCCTTGCCATGGCAGGAGCAAAGCACTCAGCTATGGTGATGATACTTAACATGCCAGCCAAACTATTAATCAGGCCCTTAGTCTGCAAGACATACTGGACCCTGCTAAAATTAAGAAGAACAGGTTTAGAGATGGCTCTGAGGAACTCACTAGAAATGTAGTGGTATGTTTCATTGTACCTTCAGCCTTTTCAATGAGTTACAACTGACTCGAGCCTTGCTCCCACAAAGATCCACCACTCTGAAAAATGTTGAAAAATTGATCACACATTTTCACAAAGTGTCAGGAAGTTGGCCTGAACTCTCTAGGTATTATCTAGCTTTTTATGTCATTAGAAATCCGAAACTTTTGCCAAAATCTTGGATATGAAATCAATCAGGCAGGTCCTTCCTGGGACAGAAAAGGCATCCTTGGACCGGTTTCGGGGTATCAGCCCTCATCAGCCAGGTTAGCTTGAAATTCGGAGATGCAGCGAGCAAGGGACCCACATCTAGGCATACCCTAAACCCACGTACCAATATCACAGAATAAAATGATGGACAAAGTGTTGAATCTTTTCAAACACATGCCCAGTCAAGACAGAATCAAAAATCACCACAAATAATTATCATACAATAAAAAATAACCTCCTTAGAACCCCATCCCCGCCGCTGAGAGAGTTACTTGGGCCCTGGGTGGGGTGACGTGGGATCTGGCCCGCTGTTTCTCCTCACCTGCTGTGCTCCACCAATGCCGGTCCGGCCTACTGGGCCCCTGGAGCTGCTTTCATGCTACAACTTGGGGCGGTGACAGTACTCCTGGCAAAAGGAAGCTCTGGAGAGGGTTGACCCAGCCATATACACCTCCGCCACCCCCAGCCCCCAACTTGCCTTTGTGTCTCCTGGTGTTGTCTTTGGGCCCTCTAGTGCAGATACCCCTCTTGCTGCCCTTGGAAACAGGCCTTGGCTGCGCTACCTCCAGAGTGCTGTGGCACCGGGGAAGTGGGCGTCTGGCCGCATACACCGAGCGGCTTGAGGTCCTGGGTGAGGGCATCCCCCACCACCCCCTGCCCCCCGAATTGCTCCTGTGGCTCCTGACGTGGGCTGTGGATCCTTCACAACAGAGGCCCTGGCTGCGGACTTCGAGACCGGCCTTCCATTACGTTGCTTCTGGTATGGGGTAAAGTCCAGGGGAGGTGGATTTGACTGCATGCAGCGAGCGGCACGAGGTCCTGGAAGGGAACCTCTTCCGTCATCCCCTTTGCCCCCGAATTGCTCTTGCAGCACCTGGCACGGTCCATCGGTTTAGTACAGGGGCCCTGCTGCTGACCCTGGGGCCGGGCCTCTGTGCCATTGCTTCCGGTGTGGGGTCTCACCTGAGGAGGTGGAACCAGCCGCATGTACCGAGCGACGTGGAGTCTTGAAAGAGCCTCCTCCACTGCCCCTGTGGGTGCCTTGCTCCTGTGCCTTCCGGAGCTGATTGTGGGCCCCCGTTACAGAGACCTTTGTAAGAGGCACCTCTGGGCCCCCTGCCCTGTTGGGTGGTGGCCATGGGTCAAGACAAGCCAACCAAAACCCCGGCCACCCAGTCTAGAATGGACCGTTTCACCACCACTGACTCCAGGGCGACTGGGGGAACTGCAGATAAGGATGCCCCACCTGCTGCGGACCATCCTTCAGGCTATCCATGGTGGGCAGGATTGCTGAAGTCTGTGGTGATGTGACTCTCATCCGGCAGGACCTTCGAAACGCCACGGCCTGGATTAAAGAAACCGAATCCCGAATTTCCACCGTGGAAGACGACGTTCAGCAACTTAAGGGACAAGTCGTCGTCTCCAATCTCACACCCAGGAGAAACACCGGTGAGCAGAGGACACAGAAAACAGGTCCCGCCGCAACAACCTTCGCCTGGTGGGATTTCCGGAGGGGGCGAAACAGGGCCATACGGCAGACTTTATGGAGAGGTGGCTGCACTCGTGGATCCCCAAGGGCTCCTTCTCCCCGTGGTTCGCAATCGAGCGGGCGCACCACTCCCTTGCTCCTAAGCTTCCCCCGGGGGCACTTCCCAGACCTGTCATAATGTGAATCCTCAAATTAAAAGACTGTGACTCTGTCTTGACCGAGGCCTGCAAGCAGCAGCACCTCAAATATGACAATCATACGATCATGATCTTCCCTGACTACACTCGCGAGGTCCAGGGTCAACGCCGCTCGTTTGGGGAAGTCAAGCAGAAGCTGCACATTCTTATCATACAATACAGGCTCCTCTTCTTCCACGCGCACTCGCGAGTTGCGTTCTTCAACAAGACCCTATTATTTGACACCCCTGAGGAGGCTTGGACATGGGCCACGGAGGAATGCCCGCTGCTGGCCAATGGCCGAAATCCATCACCTGTGGGTGGGGCTGGGGGTGCGCCCGCCAGGAGATGCCTGCCCCCGGCCTCAATGCAACTGCTCAAGAAGGCACCGCAGCCAGAGGTGAGCCCGCTCGGATTCCCCGCTGGGCCCCTCCCGGCAGCCGACGTTGCTCCCTAGAGACCCCCGATCGTGTGGTGGTCTGGCTCCTCCGGCCGCCTAGACCCTGGAGGTGCCTCGCCTCGACCATCGCTGCTGGACCTGCCCGACACAGATCTCTCACGTAGCCCGATGCTTCTTACAGGCCCCACATGAGCTCGCCCCTGCCTGCCGGGCTTGGCTCCGCTGCCGGAGACGGCACATCGGCTCACCACTGCTTCAATTCCGGACTGACTTGAAAATGCACATCCTGCTATGAGGAGGGGTCCTCCACGCTTCCCCATTCCCAGGCATTCTAGTTTGGTCTTTTATTAGTTCTCCACTGTTAGGGTGACGGGTGCTTCCGTTCCTGAAGTATAGGGAGGGGGTGGGGGTTGGGTTGGGGAGGGGGGACCGTTGTTCTGAGTTCTATTGTTTGTTTTTTGTTATTTTTTGCACCAGCAGTGATCGACATTGTAATTCTATGCCTGTTACCCCGCACACTTGTACTACCACGCCCACTGCCCATGCCGGGTGCTCGACCATTCATCCAACCTCCCCATGCCTGACGATCATTCCAGGATGACATCACTTCATGTTATGTCCTGGAATGTTAATGGCCTCTTAGATAAGGTCAAGCGCAATGCAGTCCTGCGTTATGCCCAGCAACACATTGTGGATATATTGATGCTTCAGGAGACACACCTGGTTGGCAACCACTGTCCCTTACTGGTGCACTATGGCGGGATTTGGCACTCTGGTTTTACCTGAGGATCTCGTGGGGTGGCAGTCCTGATGTGCCGTGCCCTTCCATTTGTGGCACGTGAAGTAGTACATGATCCGAGGTGCTGTTTTGTCATCTTAGAAGTGAAAATTGGGAACAGATCCCTGAACCTGATCGCTGTGTACTCCCCCCCTCAATGCTGTCCTCCACACTTTAGCTTCTTGCTCCTCTGTTGGCTGCCCTACCTCCTGGGATGACTGTTGTTCGGGGGGACTTCAATGCAGTTATGGACCCGAGCCTTGACACTGCTGAGGCCCCTTCCACTTTCCGGGTTACACAGTCTGCTCTCCTTTCGAACTGGGTGGCGACTCTGGGCCTCAGAGATGTCTGGAGGCTCTGGCACCCGACGACTCATACATCAGCCTCCCACCACACACATGCCAGACTGGACTATCTCTTCCTGCCAGCCTTGGACTGTCGATCAATCCAGGCCATCACAATCCTTCCCAGGGGATTATCAGACCACTCCCCAGTATCTATGCAGATGGACAGCATCCCAACGTCTTTTCGCCCAATCTGGTGGCTAAATGCCTGGTTTCTCCAGGACAAAGACTTCCAGAAACAAATATGGGACGGACTCCATAAATACTTCTCCACTAATCAGGGCTCGGTCTCATCTCCTGGTACTCTATGGGAGGCCAGTAAGGTCACCATTTGCAGCTTTGCCAAAGGCCAACTCAAACTCCAACATACGAAACAGGACGCCTGTCTGACACTTCTGGAGGCCCAGGCTGCCCTGCTTGAAGCCCACCCACCAGGGGGGAGAACAGAGACTCAGGATCGGAAATTGGCATTTTTGAGGGATGAGATCAAACAGGCTTCTCTGGAATCTGCTAAGCTGCAACGGAGGTCCTCCGTGGCGCGAGTGTATGGATGGGGAGATAAAAATGGGAAGCTCTTGCATCATTTGGCTACTTATCATATGGCCAATCGTATTATCCCTGAGGTGATTGACTCCCACGGGGAGACCCAACAGACCACCGTGGCGGTGGCCCAGTGCTTTGCCTCGCACTATGCTACTCTCTACTCTGTCCAGCCTCCAGACCTCACACTCCCAGAACTCCTCCAGTGTGAACGGTTCCCCCTTCCATGGCTCAGGGACACTGAGGCAGAGGAATTAGATCTTCCAATCACTCCGGAAGAAATTAATGATGCTATTTCCCGCATGGCTGCGGGTAAGACACCAGGTCCAGACGGACTGCTGCAGGAGTTTTATGCATCTTACTGAGATACGCTGGTTTCTCACCTCCTAGAGATGTATCATGAAGCGGCTGACCGCGGCTACTTCCGTCCTGAGATGGACCTGGCCACCATTGTTGTGATTCCTAAGTCCCAGCTTCCCTCAGCCCACTGCTCTGATTATCGCCCCATCTCCCTTATTAATTTGGAGCAAAAAATATTCGCCTCGGTCCTGGCGAACCGCATACGTCCTTATCTGGATAAGCTGGTCCACCTGGACCAATGTGGATTCATGCTCTCCTGAGCAACCAGGCACTGCCTCCGATGTCTCCACCTCGCTCTTGCGAATCGCCAACAACTGATCCCCTATCTCTCTTTGCTCCTCGTGGACTTTGAGAAAGCATTTGATTCAGTTGATTGGCGATATCTGGAGATAGTGTTGGTTGAGATGGGTTTTGGGACCCACTTTCGTAACTTGGTCAGGACACAATACTGAAAGCCCAGGTGATGGTCAATGGCGCCCTTTCACATCCCTTCCCCATCAGGAGGGGCACGAGACAGGGTTGCCCCCTTTCACCCCTCCTTTTCGTGTTAGCAATGGAGTACTTTGCTTCTCTTATTCGTACTGACCCGCTTCTCATGAGATGGCAATGGCCCGCTCTGGCAGAGGACAAGATTGCCCTTTACGCTGATGACGCCCTGATATTTTTGTCAGATCCAGCGCGATCGGGGCTCGGTGTCTCTGAGCCCTGTGCTTCTTTGAACGAGTCTCCGGCCTCTGACTGAACATGGCCAAATCGGTCCTGGTCCCCCTCCATCTATCGAGAGAGTGCTTTATTGGCAGTCATCGATTCCTCTTCAGCAGCAGCATTTGGGAATCTGGGTGGCCCTCCTTCCCGACCTCGCCTGGTCTCTCAACATCACTCCTCTGGTGAAATGGGTTAGTGCTGACCTCTTTAAATGGCAAACGCTGTAAATAAACCCTATGGGCAAAATAGCCCTTTTTAAAATGATGGTTCTGCCATGATTTCTCTATATACTTCAGAACACACCCCTCTCCTTCTCACGGTCATGGTTCCGGGAGATGAACGGTTTGGCCACTAAATTCTTATGGGCAGACCGGAGACCGAGGCTGGCCCTCACCCAGTGCAGGAAACCGCCCTTTGACGGTGGGCTGGGAATGACAAATCTTTATTTATATTATTTGGTGACTCGGCTCCTCACCATGCATGACTGGTTTAATGGTGGCTGGTCAGACCCGGCATACCGCCTGGAGCTGCATAACTTCGGTTTCTCCAACATTCAGGGGATGCTATACGGGTCCACTATATCCCTTGCTCTGCCTGAGGTCACACGCGGGGTGCTTCTGGCCTTTCGAGCCTCTCTGTGCCACACCTACTGGTCGAGCAAATTTACCCGATATACCCAACTTTGGTGCAGAACGTGGCTCGGGGACAATGCCGCTCTTTCTGGCTTCAGAGCCTGGGATCTCATTGGGATTTCACAGCTTTGAGATGTCTGGGGTGGGAGCTACATACGCGATTTCGTGGATCTGCAGGCTCAGTTCTCCCTCCACACCTCCCAGTTTTATCGCTACCTACAGCTGTGCCACACCCTCCACACCCACATCTCAGAAGGGACCTCCTTACCTGAATATAGTCCCCCTGAAGCCCAGGTCATGACTTGCAATCTGGGGAAAGGGGGGATTTCCCTCATCTATAGCTCCCTCCCAAATAACACCCCCAACTCCCTCTCCCATCTCCGGGGCAAGTGGGAGGGCTGGCTTGGATCCCTGGACTGTGCTGATTGGAGGGATGTGCTGATGGCCCCCCAAACGGTCACAGCTTCAGCGCGGCTCCAATTAGTTCAAATATTCTACTTACACGCGGTCTACCTCACGCCAATGCATCTTCATCGCCCTAGGCTCCAACTTTATGCTTCCTGCCCCCGCTGTGGTTGCCCCCAGGCTGACTTTTATCACATGGTATGGCTCTGTCCTACAATTACGTGCTACTGGGAGTTAGTGAACGGGGAACTTACGGAGGTCCTGGGTTGGGAGATCCCCCTGAGCCCGATGAACATACTCCTGGGTATTACCGAGGGATTGGATGGAACCACAGCCGAGAAGCTTTGTTTAAGCACAGCACTGATGGTGGTTTAAAGGGACATTGCAGCTAATTGGCTGGACCCGACAGCTCCTTCAATGGCGCGATGGCATAGAGGGGTGGACTGGTGCGCTGCACAGGAGCGACCAATTTATGCTGCCCGAGGTTGTCCCAAAAAGTTTCGAAGGGTATGGGGCAAATGAGTTGGGGTGGTAGAAAAATGAACATTCCAGGGGACTTCCAGGGGACCACTTATGGACTTGGGTGAGGACGTTGTTGCTTGCTGCTCATATGTTGAATTGTACATGATGGGGTGTACATATTTTGTCCATGTTATGCACTGATCAATGTATTAAGAGCTGGTATTGTTTTTCCTTGCTGCATTTTATAAAATCAATAAAACGTGATTATCAAAAAAAAAAAAAATACCTCCTTAACTGGCTATTTCTTATGCTTTTATTTATTTTACCAGAAACACTCTCCATTTGCAATGAGAGCTTTCCAGATCTGGACTGCTATGTTTGTGCACATGTGCACCTAGGTGTATTTACAGACCCCGTATCACCCATTGCAACTTGAACAATTATTTATTGGTTCAATTATTTAGCGGTTTTAGAAGGGCAGAGCACTGATAGGTATCAGAGCACATTACATAGAAAACCTATATGCAAAGAAATAGCACATTTGATACAAACAAATATGAGCATGACTACATTTAACAATAAGCTGCGGATTCTAAATTCAGTGTTATTTAGAGCAGGAACCATTTTAGGAGCGTCGTGTGGATGGAACGTCACTCATAATAAGCATAATAGCTATAATATAGAAAATAGTCTGCACATCTACATAGAATGAAATATATATCCGTGCCGAGTGTGCATAAAACATCATTCATGTGTGGAGGAAGGGCATGTACGATGTTTGTGAGTAGATGGTTCTGTTGATTCTAAAAAAGATGCAGTTCATCGAGATGGGTTTTCAGATGTTTGCGGAAGACTTTAGGGTGCGATTTATTCTTACATCAAACTCGCAGCCTCAGTACAGTTAATACTATTTCCTTCTATCCATTCGCTTCTGGAGATTTTCACGAATTACCGTTTTTCTGTCTACTGTGATAAGAATGTCAATGAAAAAATCGAAGCTCTTTAAATCAGATTTACAGTCCTCTAAATGAAAAATCAGCAGAGGTCTCTTCTTTAGATTGATTAGCCATAAGCAAGTCATTCACAAATGCATATCTTAAACACACCCTACACAGGGACTCAATAACATATCAATCATGGTGTAGTTTATGTCAGAGGATGCACCTCTAACGTCTAATCCGATATGTTTATTGGGATCATCATCTTTTACATCAAAACACATAATTTTCTGGAAAAAGAACCCATGAAAATTAATTACACATCTGACATGTGAAACATCCGTTTAATTCTAAAGAATCTGTTGATAGAGGGTAGTCAAAAATCAGATCGGTAAAAACATCAAAACTAATTGCAAGGACATTTTCTTGTAATTTATATACTCTATAAACATAGTTCAGTTTTGAAAAGTTTTCAAATAATAATTGTTCTTCTGAAAATATTTCTTCAGTTCTTTTCCTTCTTTTCTGTCATTTGCTCTCTTTATCAGTTTCCGTTGTATCTTTTCTGATTCTTTGTCTGCTTTCATTTTCAATTTTATCCGATTTTTATTTAATTCCAATACTCTTTCTTTCTTCTTTCTTTCTTTCTTTCTTTCTTTCTTTCTTTCTTTCTTTCTTTCTTTCTTTCTTTCTTTCTTTCTTTCTTTCTTTCTCCTTTCCTTCACTCCTTCTCGCCATTCCTTCCTTCCTTACGTTTCTCAGCATTGTACTTATTTTAATTAATATTTTTATTGAAAGCTGCCTTCTGCCCCCTTCCTCCAACTCTATCATTTGATCTCATTTTCACGTTCCAATTTATCTTCTTTGTTTGACTTGTTCTTAGGTCCAGCCTAGCAAAGCGCGCATGTGCTGCACTAGGAGAGTGCCTCTTGGAATCCCTCCAGACTTTAATAAAACTCGTGACTGTGGCTTTAGTTTTGCCACACATTATATTGGCCTTTGCGTGTTGCTTTCAAAAATTGAAAGGACGCAATTTGCCAAAGGCGGGTGCATGTCCCGCTATCTCTCTAAACGTTGACTCCCATGGCCTAGGGGTCTGGGGAGTGAGCAGCAGCACGGCCGGGTGCCAGCTGCATTCCTGGCTGATGTTACTCATTAACCCAGCACGGTTGCTTTCACGTTCGCAACCAAGCTTGATTTCAGTTCCATAAAAGGCACCCCCTCAGATTCTCGCATGTCTTTGTGTGGTTTTTTTTCTTCTTGTTATATTTCGCCTTGGTCATGAATATATGATAGTGCAGTCTAAGGCCGCTTTGTTTCTCCAGGCCGTGTTACCTGCTGTGACTAAGAGGGAAGACATGACACAATGCCATTTTTATTTTCCCATCCTCTTGATAATCAGCAGTGGTTTCAGCTGCAGTTCACATGAGGCCAGTGTAATGATGTTTTTTTTTCTTGGTTTACACGCTCGATAACGCTGCAGTATATCACAGGCTCGTGAAGAAGAAAGGAAAGTAATTACACAAATGCGTAAATATGATTGTTCATATGTTACATGTTATGTAATAATACTCCATGTGACCTCAGTCACGAAGGGCTCTGGGTCAATGTCATATTCAAAGTATAAATGGCAGGTCACGGTTCCTAATTGGCTTTATAGGCCCTCTCCCCATAAATCTCCAGTGCCTATTCTCTCTCTCTCTGATAGTGCCAACATCGCCATCTTGCATCTCATTCCACAGCCATAATAATTGTGCTAATTGTAACAGAAGCGCCCATCAGTTAGCACATGGTATCACTAGACTACGAATTTAATATTTCATTCGTACTCACTATCATGTGGCAAACTCTTACCTGGCACGCATCGATTAGCACGAGTATGTCGCAATGGCGGCAACCTAGAATCGTCGCTTTGTTTCGATTTTGCGTCTTAGTGAGCAAAAATAAAAATGTCTATAGAGAGCTAAGAAAGAATTAATGAAGAGAAAAGTTACACCCGCTCATTAAAATCTGAATATTTTCGAAAATATGCATCCCTCATATCATATGTTCAGGACATTTAAATGAATACAAAACATAACACGTGTGACAGTCTATATTTTCCAGGTGATAAAACCTTGATGAGTGAAACTATGAAACAAAATATTTTACTTTGAAACTGACAACGACAGCGCGAAAACAGCTTTACCCAGCACTTTGACCTACTTCTGGTTTGATTGATTTTAAGTTCAGGGCTTTAAGTGGGCCGGGTCTCAAAAGGTCTGAGCATCAGCAGTTTTTAGGTCTTGCTGAGCCCAGCGCATGCGCTCGCTCGGAGAGACATTTTGGAGGTGAGTGTTCAAAGTGCTGCTGGCTGGCCTAGCGCTTGCGTTCACGCGCAAATCGCTAGCCTTCAGCAGCACTTTGAAAACTCGTGCTTTAGCGCGTCATCGCAATCACTTTCGCTTTCAGAGCGATTGCGATGACTTTTGCTTTTACGGCCGCGCGGCGTTACTTTTACTGCCGCGCAGCCAATGCTCGTTAGGTGTGTCTCTAAGAGGGACTCCTCCTATGTGTGCATTGTTTTTGCAATACTTTTCCTATTGGTTTAGCCACCAGCACTGCAATTGTCTAAAGTGAATCTGCCTCTGCTTTGTCACCTTGCTTATGCAAATGTACATTTGCAAATGTGTGTTTTCCATGTATCATAATGCACCACTTCCTGTTTGTATCTCCAGCTCTGTGTTTAAAGAGTATAAATATTACTGTTCCTTAAGGATCGAGCCAACAACCCTGCACACGTTTTAAAACTGCGACCCAACTAAACGTGTCTGTTATTTGGTTACTTAGTGCTCCCTTTGCAAAGCTGCCAACCTCCTTAAAGTAAGATGCCCAGTTACTTCCCATAAGTAATATTAAAGACAACAAGATCTTTGCAACATATGCACCTTAAAGGCACTTTCACTCATAAGGAGTCACATTGCAGGCATCAGTGTATGTACATATGTTCCAACACACACACTTTAGCACATACACCGACTACACATACAGCAACCTCGCACACACCGCTTCTTACACACATGCACACACCACGCACATTGACGTTAACAGACCACATACAAGTTTACCCACAGAAATTTGAACATACACCTATACATGCACCCTTACCTAGGCACATATCTCAAACACACCAATCATGCGAACAGACAAAGCACACACAAAACACAGAGACACACACATATGCAAACACACAGCACACATACTGACATGTATTCCGGCAGGACACAGGCTCTGATGAAAGTGACTGCTGGTCAGACTTCTCAATTTCCTGGGTGACCCTTACCATTCTCTTTCACTTTGATATCCACCTACTCATGAGAAACACTTACTTTAGGTATGTTTCCACCTCACCCTTCACCGTTTTTAGGCCCTCACAATCCACCCTCACTCACAATTTTTGCCTTCTTCCACTTCCTTTACCACAGTTCTCCCTCAACCCTATGTCTGCATCTCCCAGACCATATGCGTCGGTTTTGCCCCGTATCCTTGTGTGCTTTGTGTTTGGCTCAACCATCACTTTTGTGTACCCCTCCTCTGTACTTCTCTTTCAACTCACCCAAGTTGTTCTGTCCCGAACACCTGTGCTTTGTTTCTGTGCCCACCTCACGTTTTTGTGTTCACACACCAAATGCTTTTGTTTTATAACAGGTTTTTTCTACCCTCCCTCGTATCGCATGCTTTGCAATTTCTCCATGTCAAATGTTTGTGCCTGTTCTTCCTCTGTGGTCCGTTGCTTTATACCCATTTCATGTTTTTGTGGCCCCCCATGTATTGTTTTTCACTCCTTATTTTTGTGAACGTTCTAATCCATTATATAGTTATCTCCCCACCTCTAGTTTTTGCATCCCTATTTTTTGGTGCATCAGTTTAATCCACGTCAATTCTTTTGTGACACCCCGCCCTTTCTAGGGTGCTCTTTGGAAGAGCATTCAAGTTAAAATAAAACCAACTTTATGTTGGGTACACCCCTGTTTGGGCTAGTTAGTTATTTTCTGGATCCCTTGTGATTTTTCCCAGCCCATCTCTACCAACAGAAAGACCTGAAGAACCACCCCAGAAGAGCAGACCCATAAGGTCAGAAAAACAACCTGCATTTGTCCTCTCCTCATTTGAAAGGGCTGATAAAGTAATACACACAGTTAATTATGTGCAACAATATACTGTAACTATTATTATCTACATAGCTAGCAGGCCTAAAAATAATTATATAATTCTAACAAACAATGCCCCCTGCTCCTTTGCCTACTCATCTCTACTAGCAGATAATCATCCAGGAAAAAAGGCCGCTAAATCACGCCCCTCACAATTGTCTATCAAAAAATTGAGTAATGATTAAAGTTCCTTTACATCATGTCAGGGCCCTCCTCATAAGTATTGTGCTATAGGAACAGAGTTAATCTCTACTAGTATATCACACATAGGTTGACCTCTATAGGGAATATATTAATTTTCTACATTTTTATAAATTGCAGTCTTACAAATAATGGTAAGTACTACATAAATGCAATTACAATTACAAATGAACAACCCCCAAAACACACATCTCTTGTAGAGACTGATTGATGCTCTATTTGCTTACCAGTACCTTCGATATTGACCTAAAATTAACTAATCAAAAACAAATAACTTTGTACTTCCCTGGAAATCAGATCTTTATGTAACTTGCATACGCTTCACAGAAACTGCACTCACTACTTTCTTGTAAAATTTAACCATATTTTTCTGTGTTTTGCACTTTGCTCGGTTTTTAGGTCTCACCTACGCAGCATGCATGCGCTGCTTAGGAGGATCTTTAGCCGTCATTCAGCTGTTTTTCAAAGCACATACTCGTGCTTGTGGCGGCATACAGCTTGCGGGAGTGCGCAGCGGCGCACCACAAGCACAAGTATGTGCTTTGAAAAAGAGCTCTCCCCAGTGCACGCGCACCACTCTCGGGTGCACCCCTCTGCCTCTCTCCCCCGCGGCAGCCTTCATGCCTTTTTTTTTTTACTTTTTGCGCGAGGTGCGCGCGCTTGTTCCTTCTTGCGTGCATTCTCTCTTTCCTTCCTTCTTCCATTTCCTTTAATTGCTGCAGTATCACCTTTGTTCCTTCTCTTCTCTGGTGCTTCTTTCCTTTCCTCCTTTTATTTTTCGGTCCCTTGTTCCTTCCATCCTTCGTTCCTCCTTTTCTTGGCCCTCCATCATTCCCTATTTCCTGGCCTTATTGCCTTTTGTTCTCCAATCCTCTCCCTTTCGTTATGGATTTCTGTCCCTCCCCTCCTTTCTGTCTCTCACTTTTCTCTGTTTGTTTCTTCCTTTTCTCATCTCCTTTCTTCTTTCTCTTCTTCCTTTATTTAACAGCATTTAAGTTACTATTAGGCTGTAGCTCTGGATGGATTTCATTGGTTAGATGTAGCTCTTAGTGGATCTCGTATGCGTTTTAAGACCCTTGTAGACCCCTGCACAGGCCGAGGAACATTCTAGTGTGCTACACATTGCCAAATACATCAGCATTGAAGAAGATGACCTCGCTCACAGCATAAAGACCATCCTATAGTACCCTCCCTCCAATTGAGACCAGGGTGTGCTAATTCTCAGTTCAACAAGTAAGCCTAATCTGTGCACCACAGCACACTCAGAACAGTGTCTGGAATGTTTTTTAATGACAGTTTGTCTCCTGGAGCTGTTCAGCAACTTGTATATGTGTGGTGTCCCCTCTGTGCACAGGACAGGAATATGAAAAACTCAATAAAGAGCAATTTAAACAAAAGTCGCTCTCTGTGGTAGCTGCTCATATGGTACAGTCTTCTGTTAGAATCATCTGATGTAACAGAGACGTCATTATATGTGATGAGTTGTGTGGACAGTTGCTGAAGGAAAGCTGGAGTGAGGAAGCGGGCAGTTGATGGCTGACGAAATATGCTATTCTACCTGAAATAAAGACACAATCTTTATCTACAGAAGGCTGATCCATGTTTACTGCACGGGTAGCGAGCTTAAGGACAAGGACCTGGTGTGTTCCTGGCTTACGGGTCCCTTGTCATACCACAATTCTCAACCTCACTATCCACCTCTTTCTCAACCTCACCTACATCTTGCTCTATCTGCCATTTCCCAGTCTTACTAACCCTTCTTTACCTCTCTACTTGCTGTCTGCTTCCCATTAACTTGCTCTTAGATCCTGTTTGTTTTGCCTCTCTACCTCCACCTCTACTCAAATTTCCCTCCTTCATCTCTTCCTCTTCCTCTCTTGTTGTAAGTTAACTCTCTTTACCTGACCAGAGACTAAATCCCTGCCCTTCTCTCTAACTTACTTCTCTACATACCACACTCTGTGACTAGCTGTCACTTCTCTATACCACCCAATACATTTCTTTCTCTGTCACACCTTTCTGTCCCATGTCTCATTCCTTTACCTAAACACTCCCTTTTTACCTGCCTATTTATACATGGCTTTGCACCTACCACACTATTGCTCTACCTTTAAACTCTCTCTGCACGTCACACCTCTCTTTCAATAAACCTCAGTGCCCCCCAGCACTTACCTCTCATGACCTCACCTTGCCCCCTCTCTCTGATCCTACCTCTAGATCTCTAGCTCTCTGCCCCTCTCTTCTCCTCAAGTGCCACTCTCTCTACTTTCTCTTCTTACTGCATCTTGCTGCTCTGTTTGCATCTCATCCCCCTTCATTTCTTTTCCATTTACTTCACCTCCCTCTGAATTTCATCTCTCTTTATCTTACCCTTTCTATCATTTTTGTCATCTATACCTTACCTTTCTCTACCTCTCGCATGCCTCTTTCTACCTCACCATTCTCTCTTTCATGTGTCTCTCGACCTCACAACTCACTGCCTCCTCTCTCTCTTCCCCACCTCTCATACACTATCTAGCCTCTCAATTTAACTCACCTATTGGCCTTCTATGTCGCTCTTTTTATCGATGTCCTCTTTCCCTCACCTTTCCCGTTATTTTATTTAATTCTCTCTACAATGCTCTCTCTACCTCTTCCACTCCATCTATCACTCCCTTTGCTTTCATCTCTCTTTCTATCTCCTTCACTGTTTCCGTTCACTCTCTCTGCTTCCAATGTCTCGCTCCTTTTAATACATATGTCTTAACACTGTCCCTCTCTCCCTATTTCACCATTCTCTACTTCTCCCTCACCCTTCCTCTGTATTAGCCTCATCTCCCCACCTCATCTGCACCTCTTTTCTCTTTACTTCTCATATCTTTCTATTTTTCATCCCACCGGCTCTACCTGCCTCTCTACTTTGTTTACCTGACCTGTCATACTGTGCTTCACCTTTTTATTTGTGCTATCTCATTATAACTCACCTCTCTTCCTATCTTATTTCTCTCTAGACCTTTCCCCTCAGGTTGGCAGCTTTCTTACCAGCCTACATTTAAAACTGCATGCCAGGCCTCTAAAAACAAGCATTGGCATAGCCAATAGGTCTCGCCTTTGGGACCTTATAAGTTTTTAGCCATGCAACAGTTGATGTTATTGCACCAAGGATATTGTGCTGCATAACTAAATATTTATAAGGTCCCAAAAGTGAGACCTATTGGCTATGCCAATGCTTGTTAAAAGAGGGCCTGGAAACGGGTCTCTATCGGGCTCTGTTTTGTGCCCCGGCACAGGCTGTCTATTTTATTCCCGGACTGCAGTGACAGCAGGCACAATGATGTGTCCATGCTCACACTGCACACTTTTCACGAGTGGAGAAGTTATGGCATGACGTCATGCCAGGTGAGCGTTGTCGGGAAAGGAAAATCCTTTAAAGAGAGTCATTTTCTCTCTGGATTTCCCTTCTCTTTTTGAAACTGAGGAGCAGCAGCATTGTTGAGGTGTTACCAGGGCTTTAAGTGGAAGCTTTTTCAAAAGTACATACAAGCCTTAGTTGCTGCTTATTTATCTTATGCAACTAACAACCATTGACAAAGCCAATAGTCCTGACTTGTTGTAGGTATGATGTTACTTGTTATATCATATATGTGGATGCAATGACAGAAACAGCAAAATACAAGTCGGGCAGCACACTATGTTACGCACAGATTTTTAGTTTACGTCTTTTAAGCCCTTAATTACATTGGCTACGCCCCTTTGACAGACCCCCCCAGTTTTCTCATCTCACCTAAAGCCCTGTTTAAGCTTAAATAAGAATATCATGCACAGTTTTATGTTTTGTGTGTAAGTCAATCTGAAAAGCTGCCTCCATTTTCACATGTTCTTTCAGCTTTTCGTGCAGAATATTCTGGCCTTGAATGGAAACCGTGGCCCTTTTCGGCCTGCTTAAAGAGGCTTGTGTGCAGCAGATCTCAGTAGACTGCCCCTTCATCATAGCTCACGCTTGCGGGTTACTATGGAGGCCAGGCTGTGGTTATTTCCCTCCTGCTGCCTCCAGCTCAAGGAGGCTGAATATGTGTATGGATGCCAGGCTGGCACTGCTGGCCCTATTTATAGATTCAGCAAGTGATTTTTTTTCAACGCCTTCCAGTGAGTGCAGATGATAATGCAAAAGAAATTCACATCATAGAGTGTCACAGCCACTCCGGTCAAGCCCCACGTGGGAGCTTTGAAATATGTTGAAGAAGATAGCTTCTTCAAAAGCCAGCACTTTACATTTACACTCTACTCAATGCAACATAGAAAAACTCCACATAATACCACTCAGTGCCACATAATTAAGCACCACATCATTACACTCTACTCAATGCAACACAAAACACTCCACATGATGCCACTCAGTGCCACATAATTACACTCTAATCAATGCAACATAAAACACTCCACATAATACCATTCAATGCCACATAATTACTCTACTCAATGCAATATAAAAGTACTCCACATAATACCACTCCATGCCACATAATTACATGCAACATAATTACACTCTACTCAATGCAACTTAAATACACTCCACATATTACCACTCAGTGCCACATAATTATATGCCACATAATTACACTGCACTCAATGCAACTTTCACTCCACATAACACCAATCAGTGCCACATAATTACACTCTACTAAATGCACCAATAATACATTCCACATAATACCACTCAGTGCCATATAATTACATGCCACATAATTACACTCTACTCAATGCAACATAAATACACTTCACATAATACCACTCAGTGCCACATAATTATATACTACATAATTACACTGCACTCAATGCAACATACACTCCAAATAATACCACTCAGTGCCACATAATTACACGCCACATAATTACACTATACTGAATGCAACATACACTTCACATAATACCACTCAGCGGCACATAATTACACACCACTTAATTACACTCTACTCAAGGCAACATAAATACATTCCACATAATATCACTCAGCGCCAAGTAATAACGCTCCACCTAATTATAGTCTACTCAATGCAATATAAATACACTTCACATAATACCACTCAGTACCACATAATTAAACACCACATAATTACACTCTGCTCAATGGAACATAAATACACTCCACATAATACCACTCAGTACCACATAATCACATGTCAAAATTGCACTCTATTCAATGCAACATAAATACACTCCACATAATACCACTTAGTGCCACATAATTACACAGCACATAATTACACTCTACTCAATGCAACATATATACAGTACACATAATACCACTCAGTACCACATAATTACACGTCACATAATTACACTCTATTCAATGCAAGATAAATACACTCCACATAATAACACTGTGCCACATAATTACATGCCACATAATGACACTCTACTCAATTCAACATAAATACACTCCCTATAATACCACTCAGTATGACATAGTTATACACCACATAATTACACTCTACTCAATGCAACATAAATACACCGCACATACCACTCAGTACCACATAATTACAAGCCACATAATTACACTCTACTCAATCCAACATAAATACACTCCACATACTACCACTTAGTGCCACATAATTACATGGCACATAATTACACTCTACTCAATTCTACATAAATAAACGCCATATAATACCACTCAGTGCCACATTATTACACGTCATATAAATACACTCTATTCAATGCAACATAAATACACTCCACATAATACCACTGTGCCACATAATTACACATCACATAATTACACTCTACTCAATGTAACATAAATAAACTCTACAAAATACCACTCAGTGTGACATAATTGCACACCACATCATTACACTCTACTCAATGCAACATAAATGCACTCCACATACCACTCAGTACCACATAACTACACACCACATAATTACACTCTACTCTATGTTACATAAATACACTCCACATAATACCACTCTATGCCAGGCATGGCACATAATTACACTCTACTCAATTCTACATAAATAAACGCCATATAATACCACTCAGTGCCACATAATTACACGCCACATAAATGCACTCTACTCAATGCAACATAAATACACTCCACATAAATGCACTCTATGCCACATACCACCAATCAACATAAAAGCACTCAAACACCATGACACAATTTCAATAAGCATAATTTCACTCAACACCACAGTTCCAGGCCACACAATTCAACTCCACACATTTCCAATACACACCATTATTACCCACCAAACAACATATTTCAACTTCACAACTCCACAATCCATAACGTACCTCCAATCCACACCATATAGTGGCACCACCTGAGCACCAAACATCACTCACCGCCATCATTTTGCATCAGCGCACCACCTAAGCATCACCTAAACATCACCTAAGCATCACGTCAGTCTGCCCTCAGAATCTGGCATCTGTTGATTCTCCCCTAGTGTCCGTCCGTTGCACTTGTTCTATTAAATTACTGTTTTACAACCTCCAATCCCCCGTTATTTATGTCCCGCTCCCCCATAACAATTTGTTTTAACAAACAAGCATGACAACAGGCATGAAGACAATGCCAGTATTGCAAGTAAAAAAAACTAGAAGACTTTTTTTATGTTAAAATCTTTTTTTAATCAGGTTGTTCAGTTGTATATATTGTCATCTTGGTTTGTATAAAGGTAACAAAAATGCTTAACACTTTTTATTATAACTTTTCAACATGATGCAGAGTAGCCACAATGCTCTACAACATAGCCAAAAGTTCTGTCTAAACACATAAGGTCTCAACGGCGAGACCTATTGGCTATGCCAATGCTTGTTTTATATTCTCATTTGCTGCTTCCTTTCTTATTTCTGCTCCATCTTAACTTCCTTTTACAGCAATTCATGTTTTCTTTCTTTCTCTTTTTAGTTATTCTTTCAGTCCCTAAGCTTTTCAATCTTTGTTTATTTTTTCTTTATTTTATTGCTTGTTTTTTTCCCTCAAGATAACGAAAGTGAGAAAACCTGTGATGCTAAAACAGACAATTGCATCAGTTAGTTGCTATTTTGCTGGTAGTACAATGGATAACTCTAGAGCAAATAAAAGAAGACACACAGTGCATAATAATATTCCTAAGTATATAAATAAAAGTGCAGTAAAAGAAAACTGATAACAGACAGTTTAACACCATTGTGAAAGATGAGTTATCAGTGTAGAGTATTGATGCAAGTAATTTACATTCATAAAACTATGATGTGCCCACGAGTCTCTGATTATTCGATTTTAGAGCTATAATATTCCCATAGGAATTGGGTGTTAGGTTCAGGTCACAGTTGGGTCCTCACCTGTGTGGGGTCCAGAAAGCCCTAAATAACCTGCCTAGAAAAGCCCTGGGTGGTCAGGCTCCCTATGAGATCCTGTGTGGTTAAGATGTGGGTTCACAACCTCAACAGTCCCTTTACAGTGGTGGCAGAAATACCATTTGACATCAATGAACATTTTCATGTTTTATAGGATCTGAAAAACTTTTGAGAAGCTCTGAGCAATATCAAGAAGAAAATATTATGCCGCTGGAGCAGTGAAGAATGCGCCACCAACTCATGATTGGGTTCAGAGATCGGTGATCTAGTCTGGGAAAAGATAGTGGACATATAGAAATTCGGGCCATTGACATGTCCTGGCAGTTTAAGGTAGCAGAACTGTACTTCTACCTCCATTTACTGGCTGAAAAAATAAGAGATTTGTGGCAACAGATCTCATCAAACCACATTATGTGGCCAGTTCTCAACAGTAGGCCAAGGGGGCTCTTGAGTAGTTACCTGTCTTCTCTCCTGATGGAAGCTTTGATCAGCAATGAAGCTTCTTCTTCCTGGCTGGGGACAGTTAACACTGCAGTATCACTTTTTCCTGTTACATCAGTAACCTCCTTATGGACTACATACATGAAAACACAGATTTAAATTCTGCGAACAAACAAAGATGGTATCTATAGAAATTTACCACCAATCAAATCTGCTCACAGTTCTACACAGCCTCCAGAGCTGCCTAAAAAAGATGGAACAGCCTCTGGCTACTTCATCGACTTTGATGACTGCTGTTCAGAATCTTCTGACCCATAGTCACCATCACCACACAGTAGACTGGGTGAATTTTACAATTGACTGAAAAAGACATACTGTATGCCTCCATGGATGTACATTTGGATTACAATTTTGTTACTTTTCCTCTTCATTTGAATTGGCTTTGTGGCAGTCTTTTTCTCAATTATGAACAGGCACTACCTCCCAGAATGCTCTGCAGTTGAACTAATGAACTTAGTTTTGACACATCATTCTTTATCACACAAAGTGTGAAGAGACCTTTCTCTGATGAACATTTTTGCTGTTCCCATTCCTGAACAAGTTGTTTGGGGTAAAGTTTCCAATGATATATGTAGACCAGCTGCATTATTTCAAATTCTATATGTGTTCAAGATTAGGGGTGGGCGGAATTTGAGAAAGTGACTTTCGCAAATTATAGCGAAAATGTTAAAAATCTCCGCAAACACGCGGAAATATCGCGAAGATGCAGAAGTTTTTTTCCCGCCCGTTCGCGGTATTTTCTGCGTGGTTGCGGCTCGCCAACTTACCCATGCGGTTGCTCGCGGGCGTGGCCATCTTGTTTTCACTCTTCTCGCGGCGCATGATCGCGAGAAGAAAGACGTGATCGCGCGACCAATGACATTACTGCGGGCGCGAACTGTCGCGAGACAGCGCAAATGGCTAACAACAATCCAACATCTCGCGGAGAACGCGACCGGATCAGGAAAACTTGTCGGCGTACGCGGGGATTCAGGTAAGGCGATCGCGCACGCGCGAGAATGTATTATTTTACTGCACGAGCAAGAAACAAATTATCGCTAACCAGCGGAATGCGGAAATTTTGACATTTTCGCGCTCTCCGCGGGACGCGAAAATGTCAAATTATCGCACTTTCCGCGAGCGGAACGGAAATTTAGCCCAGGCCTATTCAAGATATCTTTACATGATATTATCACTCCTAGTACTATCTCTGATGGTTGGGACTTTGATACAGTGCATGAAATGCTAGATGATCTAGGCATTCAAATGCTGTTTTTAACAAGTGAAATGTATGATTACACAGTTACCTATGATTAAATGTTATGTTTTCACCATTATGGTCACCGTTTCCTGCATAAAGCTAGTACTCCATGTGCAGAATTTAATTACACACAATAGGAACACTGCCTTACACCACCAATGTGTAGCTCAAACGTTTTTGTACAAAAATGTGCATGTTTTTAAGGTCATAATCCAGCTGACTCAGAGTCTTATTTTTATAAACTCATACCCTCACAGGCAGCAAAAACTATGCTCTCTGACACCAAGCTGAATTATTCTGCATCTTTCATTTCTGAGCTGTCTATTCAAGGGGTTGACTTTGGAAAGTCAATGTTGATTTGAAATCCCTGTGAGGAACTACATATTGGCAGGTTCAGGGGAAAAAGGCCTTATTTAGAGCATGCCTTGGTACAACAGCAAATAATATTACTGAATAAAACGTTGCATCCTGTTTTGGCCTAGCCAAGACAAAAGATGTGAACACACCAAATATTCCCACATTTGCATGATTTGCAAACTAGCAACAGTTCACCAATTTCATGGAGAAAATATTAGACAAAATGCTTTGCAATCGCTCATTGAATTTTTCAATTTCCAATCAAGAGGGATGGTTTGTGTGGCCATTTGATAATAATGGATGTTTGGTACGTTTTCATGACAACACCAAAGGGTTTAGGTTCAATAGACCTGACCCAAGTTATGTGCAGACACAACACTCAGGGTGGTAACAACTTACAGTGTCGAGAAGTTGTGCCTTGATTGGCTTAAACGATCCACACTGTCTCAGGTGAAACAACACTTTTTCCTTCTTTTTTGATGACATGGGATTACAGGACGTTTTACTAGGTCCTCGAAGACCACATCAAAATCACTTTCTTTATCCAATATACAATGAAGTATGGAAAACATCACAGCACAAACCTGCTCAGAGACTGCGCCAAATTGGCAGGGCTACTTTAGAAAGGGCTCTGGCAGTAGTTAATAATGGTATGACTTTTCTTGCCACCATGTTTTGTTCTCTGGGTAACATTGTGTTGTCTGCAATAAACATCATACAAAGTGGCTTGTCTTCTTTAGAACATGGGCAGTTGCAGTTTAGGGCTATAAATGATACTGAGTTGAACTTTACAGACACTTTGTGTTGGTTATGTTCCATGGAAACACCTTAATGCCACTAGCTAGTTTCTACCATACAATTTCACAAAAACAACAGACCATCATGGCAGAGAAGGATGCAGCATGCACCATGTTAAATATACAGACGTTTGAACAGCTATCATTCACTGTTGCAGAAATACCTTTTGTGGATTGGATTATTTACTGGTATATTTCTCTGCCAATTTTGACATTTCACTTCCAATACAGCTTGCAACACCATCAAGTGGGCAGATATGAGGTGGTAGGAGAGGAGTATGTACACGAGTCATAGATCTTACCTTTCAAGCTCTGATGTAAGAATGGTGGGACTGAGTTTTTTCTTAGCCAGACCGACTGCTAGAGTACCATGGGACATTTCTTAATTTTCATGGCGCATGTAATGCATCAAAGGCAAACATTCCATGCTATTTGAAAGGTTACCCAGCTGCTGTAATCTGCCTGGCTTTCATATTATTCTCTAATGGGAGTTATTTGATGCTGAATGATCAAGGATTCTGGGGAATGAGACCAAATATTGCCTATCTGGAAACAGTCTCACTTATCATGACCTGTTTGTCAAAAGTACTGTTTCCACCTGCCTGCACAGTTAGGGATGCAACCCTTTGGCCTTCGATGGAGCTTACGAATGAGCACTTTGATGCTTTAAGCAGACTGACAGCTTTGTTCTTCCAGAAGGATGTGGCCTTAACATCTGAAAGGGAGGCATTTGACCTTCAAGTTGTAAGGATCTCTTCTGAGACACAGTCACTACTCCGCATTAATTTCCCACACCATTTTAGGGAGCTTGTGCACCGCATTTCATATATTTCTAGTACCGTGGGGGTAGCACGCCTTTTAAAGACAATTGGCTCCAGGTTGATTAGCACCTTCCAGATGCTCTTTGGAGCTATTCCATCATTTATACACTGAATGCTTGTAAGCATTTTTTGGAGGTTAATGCTTATCCTGTTCCTAGATTTGGGTCTGTGCTTCTACTTTGTCTTCTCACAATGGGTGCCCCTTCATGAGGCCAAATGGGGATAACACTACCACACGTGCTTCTGTATCACGAACGCATGATACAGAGCTTTGGCACACTCTTACTTCTGGAACTGAATGACCATTGGTTCTTGTGCTTTCTGCCTGCTGACTACACTGTGTGCGTCCTGTTCTCCGCTGTCTTCTGTGCACGTTTGAGTGTGCCCTGGATATTTGCTTCAGAACACAACTGGTTCAATATCCAGATATTGACCTACTGTTGGGTGCCTTAGTGGATGCCTTAGTGGCTCACCTGTACTGTTGTCCTTCACACTTGCCATTGCTCCTAAATGCAATCCCTCCTAAAATGCTACAGCTCCTGATGATCTGGATCCTGACTTGTCTTTTGCTGACTCAGCACTGGTTGAGCCTCCCTGAGGGTGGTGGACTGGAACATGTTTGCTCTTTGGCACTGATTTGTTGGGTGCTTCTAAGAACATCATCTGCGGTTGTGGGAACTTTTCACTCAGATTTCTATTTAACATCCTAAATAGTATTTTTTCATTATATCGCTTTTTAACCCGCTTTCTAATTCACCTTCGTATAAATATGACTTTCTGAATGCTTTTATTTTTGGAATGCCCCAATGCCTTTTTATGATTTTAGAGCTTTATTCCTTTTACTTTCAGTGTTAGCATTGTTTTTAAGATTCTTTATTAGTTGTCTCATGTCCAAGGAGTGGATGTCACGTGGTTACATTTGGCCCGGATAGAAGCCATCCTCTCTCCTTAAAACACAATGACATTTGACACACATTCTTTTGCGTGCACACAAAGGGCAATTGTGTTAAAACACAGCTTTGCTTATACTTACACTTCGTAGGCACACTATCAAATACATTGAATGTTCTGTACAAGAGATAAGTTCATCACGCAAACTGTTGTTATTTGTTTTGGCCATTCGGCAACAGATCTATCACAATAGCAAAAATAATAGTGGCCTGACTGGTACTTCGGCATGGTAATATGGGTGCTGTTTATTATATAAACAACATCAATTCTTTGTTTAGACAGAGGAGCATTTCACTGGCAATGCGAGGTCCACCCATGCCGGAATTCCAGCCCAGCTGATTCCTGTTTACCTCATGCGAGGGATGCTACCCAGCTCTCCACCAAGATGGGCAGCGTGATGAAACTTACCCACAAGTAATGGGAAGTTAGATCATCCTAGAGGCATTTGGCAGATTCACTCATCCTAGACATGCAGATTAAGAAGTGCTAGGTAGGAGTGCAATAAATTACAGTACTTGTATGCAAGCTCTATAATAAGCAAAATAGTTAAACTATTTATCTTTTCCCCATTCTTGTAATACTGTGTTAAAGTGTGCGGAATAGGTCAATCTTGCACATAATGCTTATTTTCAACACCTAAGGGAGTTCTATCTGTAATTATACTAATGAGAGCTGATATTCCCCTAAGCTATTTTGTACTTACTGCCAGGCTTCTAATGCCATAGTAATTTATAGAACAATAAATGCAAAAACAGAGTTTGGATGATGTCATGAGTGATGTCATTTGAGATGTCATGAATGATGTCATACATGATGTCACAGAGCATGTCATGAGTAATATCACATGTGAGGTCATAAGCAGTGCATGACGGGAGCGGTTTTAGAGCTGCTAAGTATAACTACTGAATTTCTGTGAAGTTCAAAACATCAATGTTGTCTCTGAGAAATTCACCTATTACGTTACTTTACCCTTTGATTTTTTTCAGAGAATTTCTAAGTTTTTTCATAACATAAATTATTCTTTTTATCACACCTAACTATAATTTTACTTTAACCGTTAGATTTTTTTGAAGAATTTCTAGGTTTATGAAAAGTAAATGAATTATTTTTTTAGTCTATCTATGGTAGAATAACTGAATAATATATCCTGTGTGCCGGTATTCTTTTGAAAGAGAATGGTTTTTGTATTGTAATATAACAGTAAACTGTGCACAATTTGCAGAATGTTACTAAAACACTATGCCTGAGTATTAAACAGAATAGTACAACAATATTTGTATTGAGATTGCCCATCTCTGTTCTTGTAACTCTCATATTGAGACATCTTCTCAGCAAGTTCATTGATATTCCAAAAACATACTTTTCATAGCCTTTTATCTGTTTTCACATAAAAGCCTTATTAATAATTCAGAAAGAGAGTGATCTGTTTTTGCAATAATGTATAATATTAGTTTTCACTATTAAAATGTTTTTAAGGTGTTTCATTACTTTCACAAGAGACTTCCGAGCATCTCACAGGACATTATTGAGGGTGCTGTACTTCCTACTTGAAAGATCGTAGATTTGAAATTAAATTTTAAAAAGTGAATTTTTTTGTGATTATGTAAGACATGAAAGATGTGATTAACTTAGAAAATAGAATATGAATTGTTTCAATCAATGTGTAAATGAATACTTTTTTAACAATCTTGTGAAACACTCATAAGATTCTTATGAGAGGTCCTGGAGAGGAAACACATTCCAAGCAAGAGTTGTGGTTGTTTCCTATGCCTGTCTTTATTTACAAAAGGGGGGCCATTTGTGGGCAATTCACAGCTGTTTTCTGGTCTGACAGGGAGGCTTATAGTTGGAAACAAACATGTGTCATTGCTACAGTGCTCCTCTTTGCTGTCTTTTACCTGCTCCATCACTTTGACGTGAGGAAAAGTTGCAGCAGGTCTTACCGCTGCCGCTGGGAACTCATTGTCCTTGAATTCCCTCTGCTTTCCGCAGCTGATCTTCACCAACCTCACCTCATAAGAAGTTCTACAGTCTCACTCTACGGGCGTAATTTGTGGGCAGTTCCTGGCAGTTTTCCTGTCCGACTGGGAGGCTTATTGCTGTAAATAAACAAGTGGCATTGCCACAGAGCTGCTCATTGCTGTCTTCAACCTCTGCTATCACTGTGATGTGAAAAGAGCTGCTGTGGGTCTCGTTGCTGGAGACTCATTGTCCAAGAATTCCCTCAGCTTTCCACAGCTGATCTTTATAAGGAGCGCTGTGGTCTCGGTGTGCAGGATGAATGCGGGACACACCCAGGCCAATGGCGGGCCTGCCCTTACTGGTCAGAGCCCAGAGGAGGCTGGTATGGGCCCCCATCTCACATATTTATTAAGGAACACCTATTCTTTGGTAGAAATTATTATTTTTATCTATTTATCTTTTGTGGTTTTTTTTCTCTCCTGTGTGGACTAACCTGTGTCATAACCTGTGATTGCAGAGGTAGCAATCAGATTACCTATGGCAAAAATGGGATCTAGCTTAGCAGAAGCAAACTCTGTAAATGACAGAATAGACAACTTGCTTGCTAAAGTGGAGGAAAAAAATTAAGAAAAGGGTCACTGACATGTTTATTCGGAATCGGACTCGGATACTACCTACCAATGGACACCCTGTGAGCCCTGTTTCACCCTGTAGCTCTGTTGGCCAGAATAAAGGAAAGGAATATGTGACTCAAGCTAATTCAGATATAATCTGTGAAAATAGATTTGCTGTGCTTAGTCTGCAGGGGGAAGGTCGGTTAGCAGTTGACCAGCTGCCTACAACTCAACACAGAAAAAATCAAGGTATCCATCATGAGCCCACACGCCTGGAACGGCAACTGGTGGACCCTACCCTCTGGGACCCCCCACCCCCACGGACCATGCACGCAACCTCAGAATTATCCTGTACTCCGACCTCAAAATGGACTGCCAGGTCAAGGCCATCACCTCCTTCTGCTACCACACCGTCTGCGTTCTCCAAAAAAGACCTTCAACTGAATCCACCCCGAACACAGGAAAACTGTCACACATGCCCACATCAGTAGCAGACTTGACTACGGCAATGCACTCTACATCGGCATCAACAAGAAACTCACCTGCAAACTCCAAAATTCCACCCCCAATTAGTACTCAACCTACCGCACCACTGCCACATCAGCCAACACCTACGGACCCCACACTGGCTCTCCGTCAAGAAGAGAATCACCTTCTAGCTTCTACCCATGCACACAAGACACTCCAAAACACTGGACCTGCCAACCAGAACCACTGCGTCACGTTCCACACTCCCCAGCGCCCTCCCTGCTTGGCCCTGCTCTCCCTCGCAATGGTACCGTGGATCAAGAAAACCAGAGTATGAGGGGGCTCTTTCTCTCTCCTCACGGCCAAGGCATGAAATTCCCTCCCCTCCACCTCCGACAGACCACATCATTCCCCAAGTTCCTAAAGGACCTCAAGACCTGGCTCTGCGATGGAACTCAGTAATCCTCCAGGATCCTTGGACCTCTCCACCCCACCTCCACCCCATCCTTCTGTGCCTTGGGACCCATTCCTGGGTGAGTAGCTTGCACTTTACAAACCCATGATTGATTGATTGTGTTCCCATAAATATTATGACCCCTGGTTTTGCAAAATTGACAGATATGAATGAAGGGCTGAGGGGAGAACTCAGCGAAATGAAGATGGTTATTGAATCCCTAAAAGAGAAAACCAATGACTCTAAACCTACTGTGGAAGATCAAATGAGCCCCACACATTCTGTACTACAGGGGAGGGGGGCATTATTAATGACTCTGCTGCCACTTCTAGGTATAAGGAATTGCCCCAAATGCAGATGCATAATAATGGGAGGTAGGGGGTGTACCTAAAGTGTATAGGTGGAATGGGTGGTTGTAACAGTGAGGTGTTGTGCTGTCACCAAAACCTCCTGTCTTATAGAATAGTCATATAGGCCTAGGGGCTTGGCTGTTGTGAAGGGGCCCAGCCGCTTATGTATGTATCCACTAAGCCAGAACCACATTTTCTTATATCATGTACCCAGGATCACTCAGGGGGGCTGAGAGGATCAAAACTTCCTTATTAAAGCAGTCACAAACTGCTTCAGGAACACAAAAGGGTACTACTCAATAATTAGGAGCGACATCATAAGTGCTGAGTGGATAGTGACTGTAGGACAACAGGACGATGTGGTAATAGTAATCTTGAAAAACTGGGATCTGGTAGATGGTTTACTGTCCATGGAGGCCTGTAGGAATTGTAGGACTGAAACAAAATTCCAGATGAGATACAGATTAAATCATGAAGCCCAGCAGCACACTACAGGGAATGGATTAGGCTCAGGTGGGAATAAAAGGGTGAGTTATTGCCATTTATTGCTTAGTATCACAGTCCTTACTCAGCTGCCCTGCAATAATCAGGTTATACAGGGTCCTACTCCTCCTGAGCTAGGAAGGGAAGCAAGAATTAAAACTCCAGTGGAAATGCCCATTTCTGTAAAAATAAAGACATCTAACCATATGATGCTAAGTAATGAGATTGTTCTCTCCTGTCAGGCTCTTTCTACGAGCATTCAGTCTGTCAGCGAGCCCCTTGGCTGAGTCATGGTAGACCCTATGGGTAACCGCCATATAGGAAGTATAAATCTGAGGGGTTCTAACTCCTTGTCTGACACTCACTCAGGGAACATTTTAACAGAAAAAGGGATTCCCGCACCACCCTCTACATCTTCCTAATCACAGCCTGTAGTTTGGAATCTTATCTCCTGGAATGTTGCAGGTCTGAAAGCTAGGGTGGCCAATTCTGACTGGGGGCATTCATGGATGACTTTGATCTTTGCCTCCTACAAGACACCTGGTGTATCGAGTCGGTGTACAGACTGGGTTGTACTACCTTTAATTGCACAGCTGCCTCACAGAGGAGGGGGCGGCCTGCAGGTGGTCTTATAATTTGGGTAACGATCTTGTTGTAATCACAAGGATTAATCTAGATACTACAGATATTCTAGAAGTCAGCCTAGAGAAAGATAGCCTCACCCTGTACATTTTCAATGTTTATAATAGGTGCAGGGGGTGAACAGGCTCTACAACACATTTTCTATGTTAGAGGAGGCTATAGAAGATCTCCCACAAGACAAGTTTTTAATTGTTGCAGGAGATTTTAATTTCACCTTTGAGCACCCTTATCCTGTATGTTATGATATAACTGAAGATGAGGCTACAGCTAAGGGTGTCCCTCATCTTGACTCCGCGCAGTTAAAAGGGGCTCTGCAGTGGGTACCCAGCTGTTGGGGCTCTCTCTTCCTTTGGGACTGACAGCCTGTAATGGCAGGGTCAGTTCAGACAGAAAGGGCATCCATACTTTTAAAAGAGATGACCAGAAAAATCATATTGACTGCATATTTTTATCATTAAAAATGTGGGCTGCCATGATCCATATCACGGTCATTGAAAGATACGATAGCAATCCTAATGCACTTAATTTAAAAATCAATCGTACTGGTTTTCACAATTATCCCCACTCTATTTCCAAACCTTTGCCTCTTTAATAACATAAGTGCCCTTAAATGGTCTCATCTGATACAGGACAACAGTGTCTTGACAACATTTTTTGAGTTTGTTGCAAATACCCTTGAGAGAGTCCAAAATGTTGCCTCCCTTAACTGCCTCAAACTATTTGTAAATAACATCCATGACCAGTTTTATAATGACCTACAGGCATTATTATCTAAAGAGCCAGGTAAGGCAAGCCAGCTGCAATTATGTGGCTTCTGGTTCAATAGCCAGTACAGGGCAGCCAGGGTACACCTTGACAGGGCACAAATATCCAACTCTAGGAAGTGTTACAAAGATACCTTGTTAGTAGCACAAAGATCTTGAGAATAGGAAGTATGGGAGATTCTAGTCAAGGCATCTGGGGAGGGAGATAACAAGCTCTTTTGGGGCACATTGGCCCATGGTTGCCGACAGATCAAAACCCAACCGACTTTCACCTCCAGCCTCAGGCCTCGGTCCAATATTTAAAAAAGGTTAATGCATCAATGGTCTCCTATGCTCTAAACACTAGTCTAGATGGCCCTCCATCTGTAAGAAATAAGGTTGACTAGCTAGATTTTTCTCTCAATGGCATTATGGAAGCAATTGAGGCCATCCTCCCAAAAAAAGCTCCAAGTCCCAACTTAGTCCCAGGCAATTTATATTTACTTGAGCCCTCTGTCTGGGGGCCTTATTTCCATGCACTCTTCTAGACCATTCTGGGAGTGGGCCCATTACCCAGTTCATGGCAGGAAGCGGAAATAGTTTCTATCTTTAAAAAAGGTACCTGAAATGATCGGAAAACTACAGGCCAATTAGCCTCATAGACATCTCACAAAAAGTATTTTTCCCATCTGGTACTTGGGGAGTTACTAGAGTGGATACAGTCAAATGATATAGTCTCCGATTACCAGGCTGCATTTAGGAAAAACATAAGCACACAAGACTAAATCTTACGCTTTAGTTGCCTTTATTGGAAAACTGTTTTGCTGGACAGTGTTTATCTGTGGTTAGTCTGGGGTTGTATGACCTTATGTCAGCGTTTGACTCCATCCCTAGGGCAAAGTGAGTTAAATGATTCTTTTGCTATTGAGTCTTGTGTTAGCCAGAGCTGCATCTTGGCGCTGACCCTGGTCACTCTTTACATTAATGACTTAGTGAAAGTATTGGATTTCCCAGAGGATGATGCCCCTAAACTGTGTTCCCACAAGATTTCCTGCCTATTATTTGCTGACGATACCCTGCTAATAACAAAATCTCCATCAGGCTTGCAAGTCATAGTAGATACATTCCTGTGTTTCTGTAGTAAGACTGGAATTGAATGGCAGCAAGATGAGATTTATGGTGTTTAACCCATAAAGAACGATTGGGGTGAATATTATGATTAAAGAAGTGCCACTAGAGCAATTTCCGGAGTTTGTCTATTTACCAAATAAATTCAGTTGGTTGGCACAGATCGATAGGAGTACTCTGACAGCTGTGGAAGAAAGCCCAGGCCCGTCCCTTAACAACAGAAATGGAGATCTACAACATAAAAGTTAAAGGTGCTGCCTTGTATGACTCTAGGGACACACAAGAATCAAACCTCTATCTAAAGCTGAAAATGTGTTTATTAGGAACCTTTTGAATATACCACAGAGTGCCCCCCGTACTCCGAAGCTCCTTGACATGGGCATTTTTCTGATCAGTTTTATCTTGCTATCTAGACCACTGCTTTATTAGCGTCAGCTTTGGCTTTAAGAGGAGCTGGAAACTTTTGGGCAGTGAATATATCGCTCCTCTCCCAAAAGAGCTGGGAGAAGATATCATGGCTCGTTTTTATTTGAACAATGTTGCAGGGGCATAGGCCTATCAGATCTGTGGCATAATCCGGATCTATACAAGCAAGTCTCATGCACAATGATAAAGGAGCTCTGAAATGACTTTTTTCTGGGAGAGAGATGAGGAGAATCAAGTCTGGTAGTTTGATGGACATATTTCTAAACTGTAAGCTTGCCCCTGCATCAGATCCTTTCCTGATGTTATCCTAAAGTGCCACACAAAACAACTTTTTTTGAAGTGGAGGTATGGTGTACTACTGGTTAATAGCTTTACAGCAAAATGGGCGGGTGAAAATGTCTATAATGAAAGATGCCCTTCATGCAACTGGGGAAAGGAAATTCTACATCATTTTGCCTTTTTCTGTAATGCATATTCTCATCCTCAGGGGAAAAGGCTTAAGACAGTATGCAAGCTACTAGACTTTAGACAGTATTCCACTGCACTGTCAGAGAAGTAGTAGTGATTGCAGTATCCACATATCTACATGCAGCATGGCTCATACAGCTGCAAAGGGAATGTCTAAGAGGTGAGCTAGTAGATGCAGGCATGCTTTAGTGATGGGAGGCCCACAAGACAAAGGTTATGGTCATCTGAGATTTATGGAACCGTATATAACAATATATTAATAAATTTCCGTAAGCACTAGCACTTACTGGTTTGATATTAAATGTGATATTTTAGCATATTATCTATTAAGCAATGCTTATGTACTTCCCTTTTTAAATATGTATTTTATCAGTTTTATCATCAGTGTCTTCTGTGTTTTCATTTTGTGATTATTTAATACTGAGAAGTATTGTTGTTTTACCGTGGTTTGATGGGTCTTGTGAACCGAAATAAATTAAAAATAATAATTATTGCAGTTTGCTGTGGGTAGACCTTGTTATTTTACTCTGTTTTTCATTTTTGTTTTGGGGTAGAAAATATCTTCACCAGATTCTGAGTCTGATAAGCAGGCGGTGCTGTTTTAGCACCTGAGCCATCTCAGCCTGCCAAAGAGACTTTGTTATTAGACTTTTTTGAAATGTATGTCATCTATAAACCTTGCAAGAAGGTTTTTTTTCCAGGATAGTAGACATCAACAGTACAATTTGAGTACCACAGGCATGTGGCTGCACCTCAGGTCTATAAATTCATAAAGGCTTTCCTCGGGCAGAGGTATCTCATGCTGCAGAGTCTGACAGCTCTTCAGGGACGTCCACCTCATTTGAACCTGGAGATACTGTGCCTGACAGGTACTGAGAGCTGATGCAGATAACAACCCTGCTTATCCTAATAGAGCACTTTTTGTTGATTATGTAAACAGATCATTTTCTCATGGGAGACAAGAAGGTCTGCAGAGGACAAGCTTGTCCAAGATCACAAATGCCCCCCAGAGAACACTTATTTTTTCCAGAAAGCTCTCCTTTTTGTTTTTAAGGCGATGTTGTTTTCTCCCAACAGGTTGTATTTTTTAGTTCTACCCTATTCTAAAATTTAAAAAGACAAACAAATGTAAACAAAAGTTAGAAAACACAACAAACACGGTTCTTTTCATGGCTACCCAATTATTTAATTATCCATCTTGTTTGTAGTGTGTTTCTTTTTCTTTTCCTTTTCACACTCTTGCAAAAGTCTTACAAGAGCCAGGAAAAGCCCATCATAGTCAGTGGCTTTCATCAGAGGATTGTGAGAAGCTCACGAGAGTCAGGTAGACAATCCCTTGCATTCAGTTTTAGGGGGCAATGCTGCCTGCTTTACTTTTGTGAGCCTCTCAAGACACTTCACCAAAATTTGGAAATCACCCAATAGAAAAGATCATACTGTTTATCAGGCAACCGTGCAGCATAAAAGCAGCAGTTGATCACAACCTAAGCTAATTTCGTATCTGCCAAAAATCTACCAATTACACTTATAATTTTGCCACACATTTTTTTTCTCTCCTCATATAATTCTATCTTGCTCCTGGAGCTTACTCATTCTACTGAGCACTGCTCTTATGACTAGGATCTTGATGCTGTACCATAGTTCACTTCTGGATTTTGGGACACATATTCATCCACTGGGTTAGTGAATATGTCATTAATCGTGGTTTTGACAAGTAACTTGGATTTCTAAACTTGGACATCACTTGTTTGCTTGAAACCTTTTCAATAAATAGCTGAATGTATTATATTATACCCTTGTCTAATTATGTTTTTTACCACTTGGATTCGCCATAGCAGTATAAAGTGGAATCAATTGTTACCAATGGTTGAGCATTTTAGATTTTGTGCATCCAGACTTGATGATAGTGCACTGTTGTGGCAATTACCTTGGCACAATCACAGGGTTGTGCTTGAAATAAAAATGAAGGAGACCTGTTTGCAATTGATGTCTTTCTTTCCTCACACTGCCTTTGTACATTCTACTACATTTTGAAGGCAAAAATGGCAATGGTCAAAAGAGTTTTGTCCTAAGATTGAGAATTCCCAAAAACATGTCAATAAAACAGTTTCTGTATTTCACTATGATACGTCATGGGCTCTATATATCAGAACAATATCCTTTTTGATATGCCAGGTTTCTATTGTCACGATGAAGTTCACTGCAGAAGGGAACAGGATCTTCCTTAATAACATCAAGGAATGCATCCAGTTCTATGTGTATCTGAACACTACACAATAAACACAAAGGCTCTTGTCAGAGCCACTCTATTGATCCATTTTGTGATCCTTTCATGTTATTAATACCTTTTTTGGGGGGAACACAGACACCGGTGAGACTCTTGCGAGATCAGGAGAACACAAATGCCTAGCTCCAATTGCATATTTCTCCGACTCTCATGAAACTCTTGCAAGCACAAACATTTAACATTTAGCGTATGTCTAATGGAAAACAGTTTTGCACCCTTGGGTTTGAGTAGTAGAGTTTAAAAACACATAAGTCTCATGAGATTGCACTTCTCTTTTTGGATAGAATTCACACTCTTTTTGATTACAGTACTTATACTTTATAGTTCCCACTACTAGGGTATAGGAAAATGTGTCCTCTCCACTCAGCGCTTTCCACGGCATAACAGGAGTGTATAGTAAGGTGTAAGCAGAGAATGGTTTCTTCACTGACCACTCTTACCAGGGCAACAACTCTGTATAGCAGGGTGTGGGAAGTTATTAGCCTCTCTACTGAGACCTCTCCTCAAGGTGACTAGTGTGCAGAGTAGGGTGTAAGAAAACAATGGCCTCACCACTGATCCCTTTCTTCAGGGTGACCAGTATACATAATAGGGTGTGGGAGGGTTGACCATAGTAGGGTGTTTGAAGAGACAGCCCTGTCTGCTGAGACTCTTTTTTGGATGGCAGATGTGTCTAGTAGGGTGTGGGGAGGGAATGGCTTCTCTGCTGATGAACAGGCATAGTAGGATGTAGAGAGGGGCTGATCTCTCTTTTGAGACCTTTCTGTCAGGTGGCAAGTGGGCATGGTAGGGTGTGTGCAGGGACTGCCGTATCTGCTGACACCCCTCTCTTGGATGAAGGTCTGTATAGTAGGGTGTGGAGAGAGACTGGCCTCTCTACTGAAACCTTTTTGATAGATGACACATATGCATAGTAGGATGTGGAGAGAGACTGGCCTCTCCTTTGAGACTTCTCTGTCGGATGACAATTGTGGATACTAGGGTTTTTGAAGGGACTGGGCTCTTCGCTCAGACCTCTATCTGTAATGATGGGTGTACATAGTAGGGAGAGAGACTAGCCTCTCTGGTGAGACCTCTCTCTGGGATGACAGTGTGCATAGTAGAGTGTGCGGGGAGCCCGCCTCTCCTATGACACCTTTGTCTTGGATGACAGATGAGCATAATACAGTTTTTGGGAGGAACTAGCTTCTTTGCTGAGACCCCTATATTGAATGAATGATGTTTATCCTAGAGTGTGGGGAGTTAGTGGGGAGTTAATGGCCTCTACACTGACATCTGAGCTCATACCTCTCTCCACAGTGACCGATATGCATAGTAGGGTTTGGGGATGAACTGGCCTCTCTGCTGACACTCCTGTCTTGGATGATGAGTATGCATAGTAGGGTGTGTGGAGGACCTTGCCCCTATGCTGAGACCTCTTTCTTGGATGATGGGTGTGCATAGTAGGGTGTGAGGAGGGGCTTGCGTGTCTGCTCACACCATTGCCCAGGATGACATATGTACAACTAGGGCGTGGGGAGGAGAATATCTCTATCGTGAGAAGTCTGTCTTGGATGAAAAGCAAAGAACTATGCAATGGGGAGAGTCTGCTCTGTCAGGTCAGACAAACACATAAGTATAATAAACTGTGGATAGAAACTGGTCTCTCTCCTCCTACGTCTCCTAATAATGATGAATGTGCATAGCAGGGTACATAAATAGAGTACCTTCTTTTCTGAAAACTGTGTTGGCCCACTGGTGTGCACAGTTGAATATTGGTACACACTCACTTCTCTCTCGTACCTCTCTCTGTGAACACAGGCATGCGCTGTGGGGTGTGCAGAGATACAGACCTCTCCTTTGAAACTTCTCTCCAGTGTAAGAAGCAAATATAGTTGCATGTGCAAAAGAACATCCCTCTCCACTACATTAACAATGCCAGCTGACAGCAGTTCATACTATAGTATGAGAATACAGTGGTCTGTGTGACAATACCTCTCTGTTGTAGTAGAGGACTCTATACACTTTTGTGGACAAGGAATAATCTCTCTACTGGGACTTCACCCGTGTGACAACTCACCGTAGTTGGGTATTCAAATAATTGGCTTATTCATTAAAAAGCATCTGTAGCATACAATGTGTGCATGCTTTCATATATATGGACATTCATGCAGTAACACTTATGCCTGAGAACAGAACTGCAGTTGTAGTTAGCAAAGTTTTAGAAATGGGTTTTCTGTTTGGCTGAGGTATTCACCCATGCCAAGCAGGAACCACCACTTTAGTCAGGGTACGCTAGATCTCCACTAGAAGATAACCTGTGCTCACTCCGTGATAGCTTGGCACGAGGCATTCAATCTTATCTAAAGTGGCAATGAGTAGAGTATTTGTGCAACACACACAGTAACACAATGAATACACCACAAAAATAATCCACACAGGTTTAGAAAAATAGATAAAATATATCTGAGTAAAACAAGACCAAGATGACACAAATTCAATCAGAAGAAGGCAAGATATGAGTTTTTAAAGATTACATGCAAAAGTAGTGCTTAGAATTCACTAGCAGTCAAAGGGTTACTTGAGGTCGCGAGGGACTGGTGCAAATCCAAAGTTTAGGGTGAACGCAATTAGGGGCAGGCCAGCTACAGAACCCACGCACGGCCCGCTAAGAAAGCACCTTGGATGCAGCAAAGTGTCGATGCTGAGGGTTTGATGCGTCAATCTTTTCCACACAGTTGGGTCGCTGCATCGTCGTCAAACTTCGCTGAAAGTGAAGGCAATGTGTCATTGTTTAGCCTCACAGACCGTTGTTGTCATCAGATTGTTCAGGCTGTGGAACTGCTGTCATCAAATAGCCTCTGCATTGGTGCTGAAGGGTGATGCATCGGTTCTGATCAGCTCAGTGGGGATGATGCATCAGTTTTGAAGAAAACAGCTACAGAAACCACTTCTGATGCCTGAAATTTGAGGGGGCACCTCAGGCAATGGTAGGACTCACATAAGGTAGAATCCAGTAGCACCAACAAAACTGAAGGAAGTATTTTGCAGCCCTGAGACTTCAGTGACTCGAAGGGAAGGCAGAGTCCAGCTCTCCTTCAGTAGAGTCAGGGAGCAGCAGGCAGCAGGACAACAAGCAGAAAAGCAGTCCTTCTAGAAAAACAGTCCAGTGCAGTCCTTTAAGCAGCACAGCAGTCTTCTGACAGAGGTTCATTTTAAGATTCAAAAGTGTCTGATTGTAGGGGGTCAGAGACCCAGATGAGCCTTTGATGTAGGAGTGACTTCAAAGTAACTCTCTGAACAGACCTGCAAAAGGAGTGTGATCTTGCCAATCAGGAAGTGTATAGGTACATGCAAATCCAACAAGCACTCAACGCCATCCTACCTACACAGGAGAGGGTGCCGCAAGAGTCCCCACTAGAAGATAGACTGTTGTCCGAGCTCATGACCAAGAAGGCCATATCCATGATATACCAAAAATTGTGCAATAACCTACCAGATCCAACATACAACCCTGAAAACAATGGCAGGATGATATAGGGCCGCTTGAAGACGACGAGTGGCAAACTGCACTAATGTCCCCACGTGAAGCAGCCATACCACTTATACTCTGCTTGATACAACTTAAAATTCTACACAGAACATATTTAACTGGGACGTTATTAACCAAATTGGGCTGCAGAGACAATGCATGCTGTCTCCGGCATTGCATGGAAGAAGCCACATTCCATCATGTGCTCTGGAGCTGTTCAAACATAACATCATTCTGGGAGAAGATCACACAATGTATGCAAACCGTAATAGGCAAAGAAATCATGCTCACACCCAAACTGGGATGGCTCAATGTACAGACCTCACTAGCACTGAGCAACAATGGGCCACCCTGGGGTTTACACTGGCCAAACGAAGTATAGCCATGAGATGGGGAGTGGGCACTTTACCAACTACGAGAAATTGGGTGAACAATATGGACAAATGTATGGTAGCAGAAAAGGGAGTCTTTAAAAGTAGGGGTTGCCCTAAAAATTGGGATAAGAAATGGGAGAAATGGAACTCATACAGAGGCGGGATCTGCATCTCCCAATCTTCGGAATCAACAGAAGAAAACAGAACCGGGAATAGACTCAGCTGGAACAGTCCATGAAAATGTTGAACTTAAAGGATTATTATTTAAATGTGAAATGACATGCATGTTATTTGAAAAGATGATTTGACATGTACTATACCACTGTTTGAAACTAATTAAAAGATTTATGAAAAAAAGTAACACTCTGAAGTGCAAATGGATCCCTTCCAACCCAGTCCTGTTTGCCAGGCTGCCTGTGGGTGGTATATCTGTGCTTTGTGTGAATACAGGGTACTACCTATTGAACAGTAAGTGTCAGACCCTTCTATTCCTTCCTGCACCAGAAAACCAATCAGAATGCAAATGAATGTAGATTAGTGCTCAGAATGCAGCGGAGCTTCATTTTCCTGTATTTGTGGGTGTATAGAGGGAGTGTAGCTATCACCCAACAGAGACATGTATTGGATACAGGCTGTCAGGCAAAAAGAGCAGTGATATTTATAAAACGGTATTGTTAAATCTAACTCCACCTGTAAGGAGGATTTATCATTGCCATTCCCCCCCAAAAAATATGAAAAACTACTTCTCTCTGATCAGGAATTACAAGTCAAAGGGGCATATTACCAAGAACACCCAATAAATATCGCAAATCGTGATTAGCGTTTTTTCTTTATCGCCCTCTATCGCTGAATTACATCGCCTCGTTAGCGACGTATTATCAACGTTTTGCTAACAGGCGATGTAATTTCTACAATAGAGGCCAATTATCAGCAGGCGTTAAAATCCTGCGAAACTGCGGTTAGCACGATTATTTTTATCGCTTCGTGGGTCTGCTGCATGGCTTGTAAATATCGCGAGGCCGTGTTAGCAAGGATTCCCAGGTTGTTGTGCTCAGGAACGTCTACTTTGCATGTCAATAGAGATATTGATCACTGACATGCAAAGTTGCAAGGAAACACGCGCTAACGCTTGTTAGCATGTCCTTGTGAACAGGGTGATAGAAACATCGCTGCTTTTTCTGCGCTATGTGCCGAAAAAGCCGTGATGTTTCCCTTGATAACATGCCCCAAAGTGTGTTAAGAAGTTCCCAATGCTAGCCTATGAGACGGGTAGGGCTCACAGTAGTGAAAAATTAAATAGGCTGTTTGTCACTATCAGGACATGTTCTAACTTCTACTTACATAGCACCCTGCCCTTAGGGCTACTTAGTGCTTATCTTAGGGGTGGCTTATCCATAATAAAAATGAAGTTTAAGGCATGGCAAGTAGTTTAAATGCCAAGTCAAAGTGGCAGTAAACCACACAGAGGCACTGCAATGGAAGGCCTGAGACAGGCTTGAATGGCTACTTCTGTGTGATTGGTACAATCAGTGCTGCAGCCGGTTCAGTGACTAAATATCGAGGGACATAATATAGAATGTCTAAAATATCGACTCCAAAATATCGAAGTACAGAATATAGAATCCCTCTCTACAAACAGGTAAGTACTAAAATATCGATTCCAAAATATAGAATGTTAAAATATAGTTAACTAAAATATCACATTTTTTAAATGTATTAAAAATAATATAAAACTAATTAAATTTAAAAACAATTACTTAAAACGTACTTAAAATAATATAAAAAAGCTTAAAATGTAAAAATAATAAATGTAATGTAAAAAAAGTAGAGATTTTGTTGGATAGTGAGAGTGTAAAAATTACTATACCCACTCCAGTGAGTGCAACAGTAGGAAAAACGTTGGATAGCGTAGGGGTAAAAATTACTATTCCCACTCCAAAGAGTGCAACATTAGGGAAAGCGTTGGATAGCATAGGGGTAAATATTACTATTCACACTCCAGTGAGTGCAACCGTAGGGAAAACGTTGGATAGCATAGGGGTAAAAATTACTATTCCCACTCCAAAGAGTGCAACAGTAGGGAAAGCGTTGGATAGCGGGAGGGTAAAAATTACTATTCCCACTCCAGTGAGTTCAACAGTAGGGAAAGCATTGGATAGCGGGAGGGTAAAGTTACTAATTCCACTCCAGTGAGTGCAACAGTTGGGAAAGCGTTGGATAGCGGGAGGGAAAAAATTACTAATCACCACTCCAGAGAGTGCAACAGTAAGGAAAGCGTTGGATAGCGGGAGGGTAAAAATTACTATTCCCACTCCAGAGAGTGCAACAGTAGGGAAAGTATTGGATAGCGGTAGGGTAAAAATTACTATTCCCACTCCAGAGAGTGCAACAGTAGGGAAAGTGTTGGATAGCGGGAGGGTAAAAATTACTGTTCCCACTCCAGTGAGTGCACTGTAGGGAAAGCATTGGATAGCGGGAGGGTAAAAATTACTATTCCCACTCCAGAGAGTGCAACAGTAGGGAAAGTGTTGGATAGCGGGAGGGTAAAAATTACTGTTCCCACTCCAGTGAGTGCACTGTAGGGAAAGCATTGGATAGCGGGAGGGTAAAAATTACTATTCCCACTCCTGAGAGTGCAACAGTAGGAAAAGTAATGATTTAATATTAAAATAAGTTTAATTTAATTACCAATACCAATAAAAAGTAATTAAAAATAATTACCAATTAATCAAATCTAATTACCATTGAATTTTTTTTACCAATTAATAAAAATTAATTACCAATTAATAATTAATGATCAATTAATTATCAATACATATAAATAAAGATTAATATTTACTTTATTACAATTAAATTACTTCCCACCCAATTCCCCTATAAACCCACAACCCACTCCCAATAATAAAAAATACAATTAACATTATCAATTAATCAATTAATACAAATTAATCACCAATTAATAAAAATTAATTAGCAATTGATAAAAACTAATTACCAACTAATAATTAATTATCAATTAATTATCAATACACATACATAAACAATATTTAATTTACTATAATTAAATTACTTCCCACCCTATTCACCTATAAACCCACAACCCGCTACGGAATTAAATTACGCAAAAATGATCAGAATCGGAGCCCAGCAGCACCACACAGCACCTACCTGGTCCCAGAGCTCCGTGGCAGTTTGTCTTCCCCGCCGCCTCCTGTTCCTAGAGGCCGCCGTAGGGGGAGACTACAGCACCCAGCATTCCCCTTCGGCCCGCCCACTTCCGGTGGAAAAGCGCGCCCGGAGGCGCTACATCTTTGGAGGCTCCCTCGGTGGAGCGGGGGGTCTTTGCTCAGAATCGGAGCCCAGCAGCACCACACAGCACCTACCTGGCCCCAGAGCTCTGTGGCAGTTTGTCTTCCCCGCCGCCTTCTGTTCCTAGAGGCCGCCGTAGGGGGAGACTACAGCACCCAGCATTCCCATTCGGCCCGCCCACTTCCGGTGGAAAAGCGCGCCCGGAGGCGCTACATCTTCGGAGGCTCCCTCGGTGGAGCGGGGGGTCTTTGCTCAGAATCGGAGCCCAGCAGCACCACACAGCACCTACCTGGCCCCAGAGCTCCGTGGCAGTTTGTCTTCCCCGCCGCCTCCTGTTCCTAGAGGCCGCCGTAGGGGGAGACTACAGCACCCAGCATTCCCCTTCGGCCCGCCCACTTCCGGCGGAAAAGCGCGCCCGGAGGCGCTACATCTTCGGAGGCTCCCTCGGTGGAGCGGGGGGTCTTTGCTCAGAATCGGAGCCCAGCAGCACCACACAGCACCTACCTGGCCCCAGAGGTCCGTGGCAGTTTGTCTTCCCCGCCGCCTCCTGTTCCTAGAGGCCACCGTAGGGGGAGACTACAGCACCCAGCATTCCCCTTCGGCCCGCCCACTTCCGGCGGAAAAGCGCGCCCGGTGGCGCTACATCTTCGGAGGCTCCCTCCGCATCGCGGGACGCGCGCGGGCGGCGCCGGGCTGTGCCCGGGCAGAGGGCGGGCCGTCTGTGGCCGTCAGGGGCCAAAGGAGGCCGGGCCGGCCACCCCCCTGATCTGATCAGCTCTCCCGGATCACCTACATGTGAGTGATGATTGGTGTGACTTTGGGGTAATAGAGGATAGACATTACTTCACTCTCCTGTGACTGTAACATTGGACTAGAAGCAGATGCTGGGCCTGTTATTTATGAAAGCTGTGTCAAGAGGTTGAGAGGTTCACTACGCTATTATTCTGCTTTTGTGAGGTACAAGTGATAGCGTGGCAGTGGGTGGGCGAACTAAATAAATCACGATAGTTACATAGGCACTGATCTGCATTAGGGGGAAGTATGGCAGGCAAAACTCTGACACGCTCGTCAAGAGCAAAGCGTAGTATAGCCGAGGCTTCTCTGGCACATAAAGAGGATATTAGTTCTGTATACCCTGTTATTATGCAGCCTACTGCCATTGATCGCATGCTAAAAAGAGCGCTAGGGGTCGTGTCAAGTGAAATTGAGCGCACTGAGAGGCGCTTGTCTTTAACCCCTGACTTTGATCCTCTCCTAACCACACAGGATCAAGAGCAGGAGGTTGTGCTAATCTCACCCCCTAGCCCCCCAGAAACTAGCGAGAGGGATATTTCATGTGCCCAATCCATCTCCACTTACGACAAGGAGGTTCAAGGCCCCACCAAACGTGCTATTGTACACAAAAAGAAGAAATGCGCTCAAAAAAAGCGCAAGAATACAAATAGTGTAACCACTCATACCAATCTACCCAGCAGAAATTTTATTAGGACTGACCGAGCCACACAGACATCTCCTCAAGTAGATCCCCCAATTTGGTTAAATAAGATTTTGTCAGACCTACAGGCCCAATTAGAAATATTGGTTATTAATCAGCTGAAGCCGGTGACAAGTAGGCTGAACAAAATCTTAAGCAAATTAAAGAATAGAGTGACAAAAGGTAGCTCACCAGGTGCTCCAAGTAACCCCACTAGCACCCTAGAGTCTAACTCAGTAATACAAAGGGTGAATAATTTCAGTGAAAGCAGGAATGTACAAACAATATCTGCACAAATCCATGATGCACCGGCTCCCCACGGACAAGCGCTCAGTAAAGACAAATCTAGTGAGTGCGAATCGTGCTCCAACAATGGACCAGGCAAACAGAAGCCGGACAAACAGCCTCAACCCCCTGCTGACCCCATAAATAATGCAATCACCGACGAAGTTAGGTCCACACTAACACACAGGAGATTCCCCACCATAAATCTTCCTCCTGAGGCGTGCCCGCTGGTTGTTGTTTTTGCCGGGGTCCCAGAATTAAAAGAGGCCCAGAAAGAATCCCACCAGGAGTTAAAAAATAAACTTATTTTTTGGCTCAATCAAAACAGACCAATATCCAATAACCAGGATGGGGAAATTCTCTTGGTTAGACAAGTGAATTGGATAGGGAGTGGGCCCAAATATATCGAGGGAAACTGCATTATTGCTAATTTTAGAGACAGGAGGGTGGTTGAGCATATTCTGAGCCAGGCACCACCCAGATGCATGACGCCTATAAGGCCATTGTCACTTAGTTATTTCTTTTCGAGGCAGCAGGTGTTAAAAGAGGGACAGCACAATGTAGGGAGAGGTGTGGAGGGACGAAATCTTGGTTTAAATGGAGGTCTAAATTTTCCTCGACAAATGACAGGCCTCTGGGAAGGAAGACACTCATGTTGGGCAAATAGGTTTGCCCCTTTAAGGTCACTAGAGGAGATTGACTGACTATTTAATTCACACTCATCCCTAGCACAAGCTGACATGGAACAGATTACACCTGATCAGGTAGACCCGATAGAAGGAACCCCTCCCCGATATGGTTTGACCAATGAAGATGGGCAGTCATCACCGGGGGGAGGTGGGTGCAGGATCTTAGCAAACACCCCAGGAATCCTAGACCCTCTCACTGGGGGTTGTGTACAAACACCCTCAGGGACAGGAATCATAGCCACAGAATCAAGACATCAGGATACTGTTTTGCAGAAACAATACCCCAGAAAGAAAGGGGGGCGGGCTATCACCGCTTTAGAAACGGTAGCGGTAGGGCCCGTCACTATTGAGAAAGAGGGCCTGAAAATTATCTTGTGGAACATAGCGGGCATTGCTGGGAAATTTAACAACAAGGAATGGCGACAATATATGGCCCATTTCCATATAATTTGCTTACAAGAAACCTGGGCTTTGGATAATTCCCACCTTCATATGGTTGGTTATAAATGTTTTTTTACGCCTGCACAAAAAAAAACCTCAGGTAGGGCTAAGGGTGGTCTGATCATATATATTGATCTAAACATAGAAGGAAAATGGTCTATGGTGGATTGGTTCGCATGGAACACTCAGGCCCTGAGATTCAGTAATAAAGGGTTGGGTCTTGTTTTGTTCAATGTGTATAATTGCATTCTTCCGGAAAATGACTTTACTATTATGAGGGAACTGGACGCTAGGCTGAAACTCGAACTTGCTCCCGCTCATGGCGCTGTGGCCCCTTGGATATTAGTAATGGGTGACTTGAATTGTCACTTATGCCCGGGGTTGTTTCCGATCAGTGCTATCTGGTCAATATGTCCTATAGAAAAAGGTCCCCATTTCAGCCACTCCCTTAGTGGCATTGAATGGGGTAAGTTGATTCACTCTTACGACCTCGAGCACACAGTTGACATGATGCCTTTGGGACCGGATGGCACACTCCCCCCTACTTATAAAGGGAGAGGGTGCTCGTCCTTCATAGACTATATTTTTGTCTTGAGAGGCCTAAAAAATCGGATCACTAAAGTAAAAATCGAGTGAAGTCCGTTTAGCGACCATAACCCTTTGGTTATGGAGCTCCGGCACCAGGGTAAGCAAAAGATTAAGTCTGTGGATGGTATTATTGAATGTGTTACAGCCCAGGGTAGAAGACTCAAGTGGGCAAAAATAGACGGGGCTAGATTTTACAAATCCCTGATGGAAAGAGGCAAGTCTTTTATTGATGAGTCCTTAGACCCCTTGGTGGTAGGGGCTGGCCTTATAAAAGTGTTTGGACAAATAACGAGTCTGGTGGATGAGCTATTGTCGGTTAAGGCCCCTAAGAAAACTCATTTCAACTCACCAAAATGGTTTGATAGGGGTTGTACACGTGCATTGAAGAACCTAAAAATGGCCCTAAGCGGTACACCAAGGGACCAAGCAGAAGTCAAAACATGTAGGTCAACATAAAGGAAGGAGTTAAAATGACGGAAAGTTACACTGCAGGGGGAAGCATGGGCGGCCTTGAGGGAGGCCTCTGAAAATAGGGATATTACAGAATTTTGGAGATTAATAAACTCCCCTTGTTTTCAAGATAACAACGCCCCTGAGGTTGCATCAAACATTCTCCCAGAACAGTGGATTGCCCATTTTGAGGGCCTGTATAACCACGGGGAGGAGGACTCAATAAAGGAGAGGGGGATGAATTTAGCGTGCAATCGGGTGGTATTCTCCCTGGAAGAGATTAGAATGGGCATCGAGGGTCTTACTAAAAATAAAGCCCCGGGCCCAGATGGGATCCCCCCAGACCTGTTTTTGAGTCAGGTGGATCTATGGGCCCCCATTATAACTAGAGTATTAAACGCAACTACAATGGTCGGTTTGCCACGGTCTTGGTCAACGGCCATTATAGTACCTATTTTTAAAAAAGGCAACAAAGATGACCCCCAATGCTATCGTCCCATTTCCTTGATAGATGTTACTGCCAAAATCCTGGGAAGAGTAATCCTGAATCGATTAACCGAGTGGGCCGAGGACAAAAATATCATTTCAGATGCTCAGTATGGCTTTCGGACCGGCAGGTCCACTAGCGCCCAATGCCTGAACCTATACATGCTGATAGCAAAGTACACCAAAACCAGCAATGAAGCTATGTATTTGGGGTTCATGGACTTGGCCGCTGCATTTGACCATGTCAATAGGAATAAGCTATGGGCAATGATGAGCCAACTCGGAATCGACCCTGGGATAATCCATATATTGAGGGAATTGCACAGAGAAACCTCCGCACGGGTCCGGTATAACAAAGATGGGGGATTGACAGAATCCTTTAGCTGCACAAGTGGGGTCAGGCAGGCATGTATATTAGCCCCTTTTTTGTTTTCGTTGTATATTAATAACTTGGAACAATCGCTTAATAATTTAAATGTAGATTGTCCAAGGGTAGGAACACGCAACATCCCAGTGCTGTTGTACGCAGATGATGCGGTGCTCCTGGCACGGACCCCGAAAAGCTTACAGATTCTCATTGATGGGTTCGTCCAATTTATGGAGGCAATAGACCTGTCCGTCAACTTAAAAAAATCATATGTAATGACAGCAGGCCACAAGCCACGGATTGGTTTCACCTACAGAATCGACACCCACATACTTGAAAGGGTGCAAACATTCTCTTATCTAGGGGTGCTTTTTGATGAGTCTTTAAAATTCACACCTCTTGTGCAAGAAAGGTGTGGAAAATTGGTGGCATCCTTTGGTGCAATTTCTGGTTATGGGAGGAAAGTCGGCCGCTGGTGTCCAGAACAAACAATGAACCTGTACGGCTCAATGTGTTGCCCAAAAACTATGTACGGCTCAGAAGTATGGGGATTTATAAATTTGGACGGTTTGCAAAGGGAAGAAAATAAAAATTTTCATTCAATATTGAAAGTCCCCAACTGCACACCAGCTTTTATTGCCCATAAAGAACTTGGAAGACCCTATTTAGAGGATCTGATCAAGCTCAGACCAATCCTGGCATGGCTTAAAATATGGTCGAACCCTGAAGCTGCACTGAGCAGGTTGATCATACAAGATTGCCTGGACAGAGATAAACATCTGAAAATTCCATGGATCAATTATGTTAAGACTACCTTAGAAAATACCAAGAGCTGTACCTAAACCCCTTATTGATCAATGCTCAGGACAAGCCTAAATTAAAGAGATTTTTTTGGGAATTAAGAGTTTTGGCCAGGAGTAGGCTAGAAGGGAGCAAACCCACTGCGAGCACCTATATTAGGCTTGAAACCACTGTCGGGATGGAACCGTACCTTTGTGTCCTTTATAATGCTCAAGAGAGGTTTTTAATGTCACGTTTTAGGCTCAATTGTTTACCTTATTTATTAGCTGAACCAGCAGGTTTTAGTAAATCAATTGAGCAGAAGGGTGCATGCAGCTGCGACAATAAGTCTCCGCAGGACACCCTTCATTTTGTACTTCTATGTCCCATTTATACCATCCCAAGACGCATATTCTTAAAAGACATTTTGAAAAAGGCAAGATTTACTCGAGCCAAGGAGGCATTGACCTTTTTACAAAGGGCTAGTGACCCGTTAACACTATGTGCGGTGATAAGTTTTTTGAAATTTGCACTTAGACTCAGAGTATCAAGAGGCCAGCATTAATCATGAAGACTGTAGATTCGTTAAACTGTTAGTCTCAGGAAGCTATCCATGAGGATTGTATGTGAACAATGATTTATTTGCATGTACATAGATTCATTCAATGTTCTGTATACTGATTTAATACTGTTTTAACCGCATATATGTGTACTCTTTTATGATGATTTTTAACCATCGAATAAAGAACTATTGAATTGAATTGAAATTACATAACATTCATTACTTAAAAAAAATTAAACATTCATTACAAAAATAATACATAATTTTAACACATATACTACCATACATAACACTATTCGATATTATGGAAATCGATATTTCCTACCCCAATTTCGATATTCTGTCCTATCTATATTTTGGTAATTCGATATTCTGTCCTATCTATATTTTGGAGTCTATATTCTGTCCTGTCTATATTTTGGATTCTATATTTTGGTCGTTTACCGCTGCAGCCCACTAGTATTATTTGAAGTACAGGCCCTGGGTATTTGGTATACCACTCTACAAGGGACTTACTAATACAACAAATGTATCAATCAGGTATATACCAATGTCATCGTGTTTAGGTGATAAGCATGCATACTTTAGCACTGGTCAGCACAGTTAAAGAGTCCTAAGGCCAAGAAAAAGATTCAGCATAAATGAGAGGCAAAAGTCTGGGGAAAGATCACCCTAAGGATGACAGGTATAACATGTTGCAATACTGGAAGAATATTGAAATCTATAATAACTATCAAGCAAATAAATCACTCCTAACTTTAAACATTTTTTATTGCAACTAAATCATTTAACATTAGAAACTACGACTATATTATTAAACTATTTGAACAACTGTAAAACAAACAAAACAACCAACGTCATCATTTTCTAATGTATACATCAGATTATGATGTATTAGGCTAGTGTGCTTTCAGCACCTCATCCAACTCAGCTTGCCAAAGAATCTTACATTTAGGTGTTTCTCGTATTGAGGCCAGTTGACAAAAACGTCTCAACAAAGCTTCTTACAGTGTTTTTTCAAAAGCAGTTCACAAAGGATAGCCCGGGCATAGTTAGCTCATGCTGCTGAACTGGAGAACTCTTCAGGTGGTTCCACATCCTTTCAACTTGAATATACTGTGCCTCATCAGGAACGTATTACTGAACAACACAATAATCCTGCTTGCCTTAATAAGGCTCTTTATAGCTTCTGAAAGCTGATAGTTATACCCTTATAGACAAGTAGACCTACCGAGGACAAGCTTGTGTAAAATGACAACTTTACTCCTATGCACTGCAAACATTATCACTTCTTCAATTAATGGGTTTTTTCCTCACTTTCCAAAGCCTTTTGTTACTGTTTTTTCAAAAGTGGGTGTCTGAATAGCTCTGTGGGTATTTAATTGGGTATGTGAGTAGGTGTTTGGGTCTAGGAGTGGGTATATGAGTGTCTGTATGGGTCTGTGAGTGGGTGTGTAAGTGGCTGTCTTTGTTCATGTGTAGGTATTAGAATGCTTGTGTGGGTCTGTGATTGGCTATGTGAGTACCTGAATATGTCTGTGAATGTGTGAGTGAGTGCCTGCATGGGTCTGTGAATGGGTATGTGAGCACCTGCATGGGTCTGTGAGTGGGTATTTGACTGCGTGTGTGCATCTGTGAGTCAGTGTGTAAGTGTCTGTGTGGGTCTGTAAGTGGGTGTGTGAATGTCTGTGTAGGTCTGGGAGTGGGTGTGTGAGTGGGTCAGTGAGTGGGTATGTGAGTATATGCATAGGTCCATGAGAAGGTGCATAGGAGTCTGAGGGGTCTGTAAGGTGGTGTGAGAGTGAGTGGGTCTCTGCGTGGGTATAAAAGTGTCTGATTGGGTCTATGAGTATATGTGTGAATGACTGTGTGGGTCTGTAATTGGGTGTGTGAGTAGATCTGTGAGTGGTTCTGTGAGTATATGGGTTGGTCTATGTGAGCAGGTATGATAGTGTCTGACTGGGTCTTAGTGGGTACATGAGTGTCTGGGTGGGTCTGTGAGTGAGTGTGAGCGTGTTTGAGTAGGTCTACATGTGGGTTTGAGAGTCTCTGAGTGGGTCCATGACTGGGTGCATGAGTGTCTAAGTGGCTCTATGAGTGGGTGTGAGAGTATCTGAGTGGGTCTGCACAGTGTCACTGACCATTTTGTGAGTGATATAATATATGAGCTCATAAGCAGTGCATTGATGGGGAGTAAGTTATATTTAGCTCAGGTAAGTATAACTGCTGATTTCTATGGTTTTGTACAAGTGAAATGTGAGCCTAACTATAGTGTCCATGTAACCTTTGTTTTTTTTCAGTGAATTTAGATTCTATTTCTTAACCCTACTGTCCCTGTAATATAACGTTTGTCAGTGAATTTCTTTGTTTTAAAAACAAATCTATATCCTTACTATAATGTCCTTGCAACCTTTGGCTTTTTCAGTCAGTTTCTATGTTTTTTAATGCTTTTTCCTAGCTATAATGTCCCTGTAACCTGGGTGTTCGAGTGGCTCTGTGAGTAGGTACATGAGTGTCTGGGTGGGTCTGTGAGTGGGTGTACATGTCTGAGTGGGTCTGTGTGTGCCTGTGAGAGTGTCTGAGTAGTTCTGTGAGTAGGTGTAAGAGTGTCTGAGTGTGTCTGTGAGTGGGTGCATGAGTGTCCAAATGGGTCTAAGAGTACATGTGAGAATGTCTGAGTAGGTCTTTGAGTGTGTGTGTGTGTGTGTGTGGGTCTCTGAGTGGGTGTGTGAGTGTCTGAGTGGGTCAGTGAGTGGGTGTATTAGAGTCTGGGTGGGTCTGTGAGTGGGTGTATTAGTATGTGGGTGGGTCTGTGACTAGGTAGGAGAGTGTCTGAGTGGGTTTGCAAGTGCCTCTACGAGTTTGTGTCAGTCTGTGAGAGAGTGCATGAGTGTCTGAGTGGGCTTGTGAGTGGGTATGTGAGTCTCTGAGGAGGTCTGTGAGTAGGTGTGTGATTCTCCGAGTAGTTCTATGAATGGGTGTGAGACAGCATGAGTGGGTCCATAAGTGGGTACATGAGTGTCTGTGAGAGTCTGTGGGTGGGTATATCTCTCTGAGTGGGTCTGTGAGTGGGGTCATATGTGTCTGAATAGATATGTGAGTGGCTATGAGAGTTTCTAAATGGTTCTGTGAGTGGGTGCAGGAGTGTCTGATTGGGTTTATGAGTGAGTGTGAAAGAGACTGAGGGTATCTGTGAGTGGGTGTATCTGTGTCTGTCATTGGGTGTGTGAATATTTGAGTTTGTGAGAGAGTATCTAAGTGTCCGGGTGGGTATGTCAATGGCTGTGTCAGTGACTCGGCCACAATGCAACTGCACCTGCCCCTGTATCCAAAAACAGTTCACAGTTTTGCACAAAATATCTACCCAAGTGGAGTAAATGTCCAGTACGTGTGTTGCACTTCAGCAGTGTAATGAAGCACAAGGAAATGTCACCAGTGGCCTTGTGTGTTTTTTGCCAATGTGATTGATCCTCATGCATCTTTATCAGGGTCACTGGAATCATGCTGCATGGGAGGGTCAAATTATGAGCCAGGGTTGAATAAATAACTTGGTTAGAAAAGGCAAGTTATGCAGCATAATCCTGTAGATTGTTTTTATAGTATTACCTCATTATTTTTTATTTTTTAAATGAAAACCCAAATACAGCAGTAAGCTACAAAAATGTAACTAGTGAATCTTTGCAAAGCGCCTTCCACTGTGCGGCAACGTGGCTCACTACATGTCTAGTAACTTTTCAATCACTTGAGTCAGAAACACAATTTTTTTGTTAACATTTGCAGATTATGTGGCAGATGGTGGATTATGAGTCAAATGTGGCAAGTCTATAATTATTCATCCTATGTGGAGTGACGTTTCACTCCATTTACCAGTCGCACTGCCGCATCGGAAAATAGTAAAAAGACTCCGTCATTAATTCAATCATTCATTAAGTCCATATTTTTCATTAGAGGTAGCTAAAAATTCAAACTAAGACCCACTATTAATATTTCTCCACTTTAAACATAAAGCCTAAAACTGTAATCTCTCCTGATATCATGCACTTTCTGATCCCTATAAATGTGTTCTAAAAGTTATTTGTGCATTCAACCATGCCTCTTTAAGACCAAACATTATCTTACTTAACATTGTAAATGAAAAAGACTCAAAAAACCATCAGCAAAACACTCCTCCTTTGGAACTTTATGCCACCCAGTGTCTACCAAACTAAATCTCCATATCGTGAACATTTCCCATACGGATCTGTAATGTCTATGGGGAAATGTGCTGGCCGTTAAACCAGCACATCTCTTCCTCACCACACCTGCATGTGAAACCAGCAAACAGCTATCTGTAGGCACGTGATCTGTACTAAACCCACCCCAATGTTCCTTTACTCTTTAACCCTCCTGTACCTTCATTCCAACCTTTCACCTGGCTCTAATTTCAAATTCCAAATCCTTCCTTTTGAAAAACTACAAATCTCACAACCCATTGTGTGCCCCCTTCCTCTTCAACATCGAACTCTGTGCATAATACCAAGCATTGCATAATATTTACAAATGGCAGTGGTGGTTTGATTGGTAGCACATCTATTCTTTTTGTGCATTAAATGTGAACATAGAAGTATTGGTGCCCCTCGAGATTAAAATAACTGCAACCCACTACCTAATGTGCCACACCACCGGAGCCCAATTGGACCCAGTGAAGACGTGAGAGCAAAAATATAAACCTCAGCACTCTTGTTCAGTTTTCTATTGATTCATAAAGTTGTTTAGACAAGTCACTCCAAATACCAGCAGGACATCAGTATAGTTCTTGCTGAATCCATTTAATATGAATATATAACAAAGTCTGAAGTTACAAAGTTAAAAAGCAGTAGCAACATAGTCAGGATTAAACAGCTTGATGTGGCTATCCATGCGTGAACTTTGATGTTATCAGACTGCCCTTTATGTGAATTAATGACGTAGTCTTTTGAATATTTTCCAATGTGGATGTGGGTGAATGAAGTGAAATGTCACTCCACATGGGATGAAGTATTTCACTTGTGCTAAGAGGGTAGAGCACAACATCAGTCAACATGCACAACTTGTTGATTTTGAGTAGGTTAAAATAAAAGGATGGTTGAACTTTAATGTGTTCATTCTGTCACTAATCTTGGATATTAAATCTATAACTATACCAAAATTGCTGGGCCACACAATTGCAAAAATTCAAGTTGGCCTCGGGCCAGATGTTCTACCCTTCCAATTTGTGAATCGCAAATTGCGTCATTTTGTGTCCAGCAATGAGCGTCTCGCATTTTGAAATTTATAACAGTGTCTCAGACACTTTGCAACTCCTAACAGGGTTGCAAACTGCCTACCTTCTTATTATTCATGAGGCAGGTGCAATTTGCGACTCCATTAGGAGAGGCTAGCACTCCCAGGAATGGTGGCCTTCTGGGGTCAGCAGACTACCATGCCTTTAACGAAAATGGGAAGCATTTTTAAAAAAAATGAAACATTACTGTGTCAGTGGGACCACTGCCTGCTCTAAAAAATATTTTCACTGCCAGTCACAAAGGGGAAGGGGTCCCCTGGGGACCCCTTACTGTTTGTGAGTAGCTTACCAACTATTTGAAATGGGTGGTAAACTGCAAGTGTTTCACGGCTACAACTTCAATGTAAGATTGTCATCTTGCCAGTCGGCTGACATATGTGCTCCAAAGAGAACCATAAACAGTAAATCTAATCCCAGAATAACTCCATGGTGCAATGAACAGCTCTCCACACTGAAAAAACAATGCAAGAAATTAGAGAGACTCTGGAGAAAAAATGATGACCCTGCCCTCAAATCTGAATAAAAACTACTAATCATGACTCTCTGGCAGCCAACTCACCTAAAAAGCTATTTAAAGTGGTCAAAACCCTGACTAGTCTCCATGAAAGCACCAGCACTCCCCCACATTGGTTGAGAGATGCAAGGACATAGCAGCTTTCTTCGAAAAAAAGTGACAGAAATATATGAAGGATTCCCAAGAAACAGGGAATCTGATTTAGATAAAAGAATCAAGATGATATCCTCCTCAACATTAGCTCAATTTCCTAGACTAGAGGAAGAGAATGTCATAAATTTAGCAATCAAATCCATCTTACCCATTGATCCAACACCCCCACATGTGCTAGCGGAGGCACTAGAGATCATTCTACCATCTGTAACGGAACTACTAATTTATGTTTAGATAGGGCTCTGGTCCCCAAACCTTGGAAGCATGCAATCATCAGGCAAATGCAAAAATAAGCCAATCTTTACCCCATTATATACAACAATTTGCGTCCTCTTTTCCTTCTACTGTATCTTGTCAAACTTTTGGAGAAGCATGTAAATCACATACTGGCCAATTATTGAGAGACCAACGATATTCTTCATATCACTCAAATGGGCTTCCAAGCCTCTCATAGTACTGAGTCAGCACTACTGACGGTCACAGAGGAGCTAAAGGAGATACTAGATGAGGGTGGCCCAGCTGCTGTCCTCTTATTCGGTCTTAACACAGCATTTGACACCGTAGATCACACCATCTCAAAACATAGACTAAAGAAGAATGAATTCAGGGCAAAGCCATGGACTGGCTTGCCTTTTTCTTAGAGGACAGAACCTTCCAAGTGATGGAAAGGGGCTCTTTCTCGGATCGCCTACCAATCACATGGAGTGTCCATTAGTGCTCATCCCTTATCCCTACTCTATTTATTATCTATGTATGACAGCTTGCCAATGTACTACAGGAATTTGGAACATCATTGGTGTCATATGCTGATGACACCCAGCTAATAGTGTCTCTGACAAACAGCTCCAATCCAAGCAATTATCAGCTGATCCACTGTCTTGAGAAAGTGGGAAACTGGATTTCAAACAGCTGTTTGAAGCTGAGTGGTAGGAAAACAGGGCTTATGATACTGGGAATTCTGGCCAGTCACGTACCCCTGACACAGTGGCCCAACTGTTTGGGAGATCCACCTACCCCTAAACCAGCTATTAAATCCTGGGAGTCTGGCTGGAGGACACGCTTACTATGGATTGTGAATCTAGGAAGCTATCAGGAATTTGCTTCTCGCTTCTGAAAATGCTAAGGAAGATATTTGAAGTGACTCCTGTGCACCTGAGGATAACTGTGATTCAATCCCTTTTAATTTCATGCTTGGATTATGGCAATTCACTGTATCTGGGCTCGCCCAAGTATGTAACAAAGAGACTCCAAGTGGTACAGAATCACCAACCCCGTATCTACTGAAGAACCACTAAAACAGCTACACTGGTTGCCCGTTGATGCCAGAGTCAAGTTCAAAACCCTCTGTATGGCACATAGAGCCATCAATAATAAAGGTCCGTAAAGCATAGGAAACTGATATCCAGGTAGAACTCAACCAGACACCTTAGATCCTCCCAACAACAATTTCTCTAGACAACCAGATGCAAAGGGGCTCGATGGGTTGGCAGATCATTTGCCCATCTAGTACCAAAGCTGTGGAATGCCCTCACACTTGAAATCAGAACCCTACCTAATGAAACCTCCTTCAGGAAAAACTTAAAGACCTGGCTATTTCCCTGCTAAGTACTTGTAGAAACAGAACCTCTTTAGTGCTGGGAAGCCCTCGGGCAGCCATGCAGTCTACAAATCCCAAACATAAACATAAGTGCAAGTTGCTACTAGGAAGGGACGCCCTTGGCACGCCCCTTCCTAATAGCAAGTCGCAAACCCTATTTTGCGAGTCGGTTATATGTTACCAACTCGCACATTAGGGTTTGTAAATAGAGCAGACCTATTTTGTGGTCGCAAACAGTCCGATTTCCCATTTGCTACCGCAAAGCATGGTTGTTCATCTGGCCCCTGGTCTTTATCTATTATTCAATGGGAGAGGTAGCCAGTGCTGCACCCTTTTCCAGACCTATTTTTGTTCTGTGGGCCCCATCTCCAGGGGCCTACAATAACACAATGGGGAGAGGGCTGCTCAGCCTCAGCCTCACCTGCTCTGGCCAATTTCAATCCATGGAACCCCAGCCCCCGAGGGAGGTCACATTTGAATAGGAGAGGGGGCACCCAGTCACTACTTTAGTGGACAGTGGCGGGAGCCTGAATGCCCCAGTGATTCCTGCTAGCTCCATGCCTACTGCAGGAGCCAGCATGGCTCTACACACAGGGAACTGCTACACATGATGGTCTCTCTGTGTGCGAGCAATTTTTTTGCTGTTTCCCTGCCTGCTTGACAGTGGGCCGGGAAAGAGACAAAAACTCTTCCTCTCTTAGAAAGCGGGGGCCATTTCAGAGCTCGTGTTTTCTCTGACTTGGCGGGAGCTGTAAAACCTCCCAGCAAGTCAGAGCAAACAGCTTGTCCCAGAGGTGGGTACCCTGGGACATAGCTGAACTGGCCCTGGGGTATGGGGGTCCCCACTACCTTATATGGCTCCTGGAGGGGGTCATGCAGTCCCCCTGTTTGTTGTTCACAGGCCAGCCCCGGGGAGGTGGTGGTCCCTGGGGCTGTATATGACCCAGGAGGAGGGCCTTGCAGCCCCCCCTTTGAAAACCTATTTTGGCTCACTGGAGCAGTTGGTCCTGGGGCTCAGGAGGTCTGCAAGGCACACCCATTACTTTAAATGTAGCCCCGGGGAGGTGGTGGTCACCAGGGCTCAGGGGTTGAACGTGGCCTCCGCACAATGTATTATTTTAAATCCCAGGTAGGCAGTGGTCCCCAGGGCTTGGGGGTGTCCAAAAGGTCCCCATCATAGAAAACATTAGCCCCGGGCAGGTGGTTGTCCCCAGGGCAGACAAATACACTAGGAGGGGGGCTTGTGTGCCGTTTCCTTCAATATTATATTATGTGCATATGCCCCAGGGCCCTGGACCACATGGGGGGAACAGTATAAACAAGCGTGGAAGACCACATTTTTTTTCATTTTTGCCAGAATTTCTGAATGTCATGATTTTATGTCAAAAATTGAAATAAAAAAAACGTTTTGTCCTGCCAGGGTCCTTCTGGGGGTCAAGGTATTCCTACTTGCCCCCTTTTAATTTTTTCACTTTTTTAGGATCAAGTGTTGGCAGCCAATCATAGCTCTGCAGTTCTATGCAAGAGGTTGTATTATTCGCAAATTAGATGCGATTGAAAAGAAACAAATTTGAATTTCCTTAAACTTCTCAACAACTGCTAAATGGATCAACACGAAACAGCTGAAAGCGTGATCTGCATAACCAAATCTATCCTTCTGCTAAATTCTGTGTAATTTCATCCAGCGGCTCGGGCATTAGTTGTTTTCAAAGCTACAATAGGAATTAACATGAGAAATATAAAAATATTTACCTCCCATTTTCTCTAGACTCACCTGACTTATTGCCCAGCTAGTTTCAGTGCAGAGCAAGATTCAGCGGGGCAATTTTGTTCTGAAAATTTCATGAAGATTTGTCAAATGGCACCAAAGATATATGAATCACAGTCCTAACTATAACTACCTATTGGTGACCTCAAATATCTGCTTTTATAGCAGCATTTTTAAGCATAGTATTAACACAGTGCCATCCACACTGAGATAGAAAGGGTCAAAGTCTTTTGCCATTGCTTTTATTCATTTCGAGTTAGCTTGGAGTATATTTTACCAATCCAAAGCTGTAATACAGCTCAGCATGGTTGGCACTTTACTAAGCCAATGTTTAAAGCCTTTGCTGTAGAAATGGCAAAAAACTTTAGTGCAGATTTACAAGAAAGTGACTCAGTGGGAAACACAAGCCATCTGGCTGCCCCGCACTGAGTCACTTTGAAAGCACAGGCATGCAACATATTTACAACAATATGTCACATCTCTGTGCTTCCCCATGCGCCGGCGCACAAACTGCTGCCTTGCACCGGCGCAGGCACCTTTGCACCATGGTGCAAGGATGCCTGCATTGTGAGGAGATTGTTTTTGTTCAGGAAGGGTTCCCTTCCTGCACAAAAACAATCTGAAATGCCGTTTTTCATCATCTATGTGTGCTGCATCAGCACACATAGAACTTGAAAAACTTCATTGTTTCAATGATCATTTATGTGCAGGAAGGGAAACCTTCCTGTACATAAACAATCATTAGAGGTGATTTCCTCTTTCTATGTGTGCTGCAGAATGCAGTACACATAGAAAGAGGAAAAGAAAACGAGGAGAAATGAATACATTTCTCCTCATTGCGCCTCCCTATGCCTCCCCTGGGGAGGCGTAGCATTCACACGCATTTCCAGATTTGCGATTCCTCGTCAATCTGGAAATGTGTCTGGTTCCATGGGTGTTGCGTGGGAAGACCCACAGCAACAACCATGGAACATCCCTTTCACGCAAAGTGCTGCGTGCAATGGGGCCATATTTACAAGGATAGGAAAAGTCACGCAGGGTGGCTTTTCCTGTTCTTGTAAATATGGAGCAGTAAAATGCACCATCGGTGCAACACAAAAAAATTACGCACCGGTGGCACAAGGGGCTTGTAAATCTGCCCCTTTGTCCTTTACTATCGCAGCATGGATGACACTGTGTTAATTATGCAAGAGAGAAAGGGACCCCCTGCAGGGATTACAGAGCTCCTAGGGCAGGGTAAATGACAAATATGAACTTAACTACCTAGGCAGTCAGAAATAATGAACAACTATGTAATACATTAGACATTAGAGAGGCAAACAGAGTGGCTGAGACTGAGATGTTCTAGAGAACATCTCAGTCTCAGCCACTCTGTTTGCCTCTCTATATTTGTATCTGTTGTCGTTTGTATTGTACATATGAATTGTTTTATTAATCTGTATTGTATTGTCCATTTTGTTTGATATCTGTTGAATTATCTATTTCAAAGTAGAATTGCTTAGCATCATTATATATTTTTGTGCAATCTACACACATTAAAAATTAAACATATATTTTTTTACTAATATTATGTACACTGTGTTTCCTTCTGCAATATTGAAAATGTCCAATGTATTACATAGTTGTTCATTATTTCTGACTGCCTAGGTAGTTAAGTTCATATTTGACACTGTGTTAATTCCATGCTAAAAGACTTTTATAGAAAAGCAGACATTTGGGGTGAGCAAATTCAGTGTGTCACTGGTATTGTAGGATGCTCTATACAGGAGCTGCCCTCCACCTAAACTTGGTAACTACCCAGAGTTCCCTGTTTTTTTGTGCATAATTAATGCTACACTGCATGCCTGTCAGGGTATTGATTTTACTTATACTGGGTGATCCCTTGTGTCTGGACAAAGCTACACCTCTTTAAAGAGCTATAGTGATAGCGAAACGTGTGAGGGGTCGCTTTTATTTATTTAAGGTTGGTTTGGATGGTATTTTACCAATGGAAAGCTGTAATACTATGCCTGGAGTAACACATGGCTTTTGTCAATTTACACGTCAGCATGGATGGCTAATCCTATGCTTAAAAATTGTGCTGTAGAAATGGCAAAAGACTTTGTCCCCTTATATCATGCCATGGATGGCATCGTATTAATCCTCTGCTTAAAAACGGGCATTTGAGGCGAGAAAATTCAGAGTGCCGCTGGTGTTGTAGGGTGCTCTATAGAGGAGCTGTCCTCCACCTAAGCTTAGTAACTATCAAGAATTCTCTGCATCTTTTTTGCATAATTTGTGCGGCATTCTATGCCTGCAGTGGTATTGTTTTGACTTACACTGGGTGATCCCTTCTGTCTGGACAAAGCTAAACCTTTCTGAAGAGCTATCACGATAGTGAAACATGTATCAGGGGTTGCTTTTATTTAATTAAGGTTGACTTTGAAGGTATTTTAAAAATCCAAAGCTGCAATACTGTGCCTGTAGTGAAAAATGGCTTTTGTCATTTTACAGCTTGGCATGGATGGTATTGTGGTAATCATATGCTTAAAGACTTTGAGGTAGAAATGGCAAAATATATTGTCCCTTTCTATCCCAGCATGGATGGCACTGCGTTAATCCTATGCTTAAAAACTTTGATTTAAAAACAGACATTTGAGGTGAGCAAATTCAGACTGTTGCTTGTGTTGTAGGATGCTCTATACAGGAGCTGAGCTCCACCTAAACTTAGCAACTAACCAGAGTTCTCTGCTTCTTTTGGATACTTCATGCAATGCTCTATGCCTGCAAGGGTCTTGTTTTGATATATATGTATACATACATATGCATATACATGGATTTAACCCGGAACTGTGACTGGGGGTGCATGTTGGAATAATTCAGCATTTCATCCATCATCTTTACTGTTTGCATTGTTCACCCTAAGTTGGCAGGAAATGCCCAGATGTGGGTCCCTTGCACACTTTGTCACTGGGTTCAAGCTAGCCTGGTTGATGAGGGGTGTTACTCTAAATCCGGTCCGAGGATGCTTGTTTCCAGTACAGGGAAGCCCTACATGGCTCTGGGGACCGCCGCCCCCCAGGTCAAGCTCTAGCAATGTCCTGGGGTGCCCACACCCGGTAGATTGCAGTTTGCTATGGCTTGCTGGGAGCACCGCTCCCACCAAGCCATAGCAAACTCTGGTCCACTTAGTGGAACCAAGAGCATTACAAATGCTCTTACTTCCATGAAACAGAGCAGAATTACTTTTGGACAGAGGGAGCTGCATGTTTACAGCTCCCCTGCCCAAAAGCAATGCCGGCTCCCGCAGTAGGCGGGGAGCCGGCTGTAACATGTGGGCCTTCAGGCTACCCCAAAGTCCACAACAAGAGGCCATGCCCCGGGGATGGGGTCCCCTGGGCAATATTGGCCCAAGGAGGGAGGGCGTGCTGGCCTCCCTCCCCATTAAAAAAAAAAAGAAGGATGGGCCCCAGAGGATAGGGTCCCCTGGGCAGTACCAGCCTGGGGAGGGAGACCACGAGGCCCATTACCCCTTTTCTGAAAAAAAAAATAACATAAAGGGCTGGCTTTGGGGGATGGGGTCCTCGGGACCAAAATTGTCCCAGAGAAGGGGCAGTCACGCAGTCCCCCTCCCTTGATACTAACAGTACTTTTTTTCCCCCCACCTGATTAAGTGCAGCCCCTTGTGTAACATCACGGGGTATTCATGGATCTACCAGAAACAAATATCTAACAAATATTCCAATATTAATGTACTCAATAATGTATTGAGTCATAGATTTATAAAAACAGTTACTCATGTACTCCACAGATAAATTCTTGGATTTATGTACTCATTCACAGAGCTGAAGAGACACTAATACACCCAGTTGCAGATTTAACCCCTTGTGTGCCACGCCCTTTCCCCGCCCTGTGCCGGCCGTTACATTAGCGGGCGGGGTTCATGACGAGCTGGACTCGTCATGGGCACAGCGCAATCGCGGCCCATGACGAGTCCAGCTCGTCATGGGCACACAAGGGGTTAATCAGACAGTGAAGCACCCATTTCCAGGCACTGTTACATCCTCTTAGGGACCTACTGAGTCACTGACACATCCACTCACTTACCCATACAAACACTGACACACCCATTCACCTATCCACTCAGGCACTAAAACAGCTATTGACAATCCCACTCACACAAATTGATGCACCTACTCACAGGTCCACACAGACACTGAGGTCTCCTTTCATAGACCCACTGAGTCGCTGATGCAGCCAGTCCGAGACCCACTCAGATGCCAACACACCCACTTACATACCTTCTTAGACACCGACAAGCTTACTTCGACTATGACATACCCTCTGACAAACCTGTTAAAATATTTATGCACTGACTCACAGCTCCACTGTTGCAGCCACTCACAGAGTCATACAGACACTGATGCACCCTCTCACAGACCCTCTTAGACACTAAAATACCCAGTTACTGAGTGACACAGACACATGCACTCACAGATTCACTCACGTAGTCATGCACCCAGTCACAGACCCACACAGACACTGATGTAACCTCTTCAATACCCAGTCAGACACTGAAATGGTCACTCACTGACCTATACACTGACTGAAACATACACTTAGAGATCTAGTCAGACAGAGATGCCCTTGTCACTGAGTCAGTGAGACACTGAATCATCCACTGAGAAACCAATTTAGACAATTGTTCACCCCCTCAGAAAGCTACTTGGAGACTGATACACCCACACATATCCCATTGGCACACTGATGCACACAGTTACATAACCAATCAGTTACTGACATGGTCGATCACTGACCCAGTCAGACACTGTTGCATCCATTTTCAATTCCATTCAGGCAATGATACACCTAGTCACAGACCAACACAGACTCCGATGCATTGTGTCACAGACCAACTCAGACACTTGTGAAGCCTATCATAGAGCTGCTCTGAGTGAATTGCATACTTACATTCAAATTTATAGAGTTAGTAAACATTTTGATATGTATAGAGTTAAAATGAAAGTTAAAAATGTAAAATGTGTTGTTGTTCATTAAGTTTGTACTTTTGCTTTGCAAATTCGCAATGGCTTCACAAATCCAATTTTTGTTTAACAATATATATATATTTTTAAATATACTTTTGACTGATGTGTTATAGGGTGGCTCTGAGAAGAAACTTTTTGTTCATTATGACTTTGTTGCAGCTACATGTCAGTACGGATACACAGTTTCAGGCAGCTCAGAAACACCCTGTTCCCTTCATCTGTGAAGTAATCTCCATCACTTCTAAATAATGTTTTCCATGTCAAAACGCTGGTTGTTGTTATAGATAGAGCCCATGTTATGGTCTTTGAGGTATGCAGAAACAGCTTTATTAACATACTTCCCGGTTTTGTCAATCTTTGGACAGAACTTATTTGACCACTTCCATTTCTGTCTTTGGCGTATATTAGATTACACAAAGACAGTGCGAGGTAAAAGCAACATTAGTTATGCTATTGTATCCTTCATTAGGATTTCAAATACTACCACAGTTAGTGTGCCTAGGTCATTGCCACCACAGTGCACAATCATGAGGTCATGGGGTTGGAAATTCTAAAAGGTTTTAACCAATGGCAGTAATTGGTGCCACTTTAATCCTCTCTGCACAGACCATTTAATATCCACATAATGCAAACCCAAGTCTTTGTCAATGCCTCTGTCTCAAGCATGCTTGTTGCCCCAGAAAACATAGATGTGACCCACAATCCATACTGTAAGCATTTTGAAGTAAGGAGCAGTAGGAATCAGAAGAAGTCTGTAGCTGAATGTAACAGTTTGTATAATGAAGCACATCTAAAATGGAGGACAGAATCTGGTTTAAGAAAAGGAGATAAGTTATTGGGTGTTCATAGACATTTCATACTTAAATATAGCTTGTATATTATTTTGTGAAATAAGTATTTATCTGATTGCCTGTGGATAAACCAGTAAAAGGTTCAATACACTGGATACACTTACATTTTGCTACTGTTGAATTGGAACTTGGTGTGCTGTAGTTTAAAACATGATGAACTTTGGACTTACTGGTACAGTTGAATGTTTCATAAATTGTTGCCATGGAAACTGAGGTGAAGCAATTCAAGGGAAGGGTTTAAAGTCAAGTGTGCTTTCAAAATATGAAAAATAGTATTTTATATATCTTATACATTTGAAAAGTGAATTTTTCCAACTCATTAGTATGTTTGAGAGTAATATGTTGTGAACAAATTGTAGTAGTATTATTGGAAATGGCTTTTTGAACTCCTGTAAGGATCCACGACTCCATCGTGGCATTACACTGGGCGCTGTAGTGGTGTGGTGACTCCAAGAAGTTACACAACCAGATTTGGCTTCTTTAGAAGAGACTAATGAAGGGTCAATATAACTGTCCAATAGAAAGTGGTTTTAGATTTTGAAAAAATAAAGTGAATATTTTGATATGTTACTTACATTTATTTCTGTGGAAAATGAGAGAGAAAAGTTGCCATTACTGGTTCTTCCTTCTTGAGAGTGGTACATCGCGTTTATTGTGAAGGAAAAGAAAAATATCTAATAGTTTCTTATAAATTCAGATTGCACAGTTAAATTGCAAAGGTAAGTTACAAATGTATAACGAGTGTTATCAATGGAGTAGGACCCTTTACGTGGTTGTAATTAATTTGTTAATTATGAGATGAGCTGTTTATAAAAGTTGTGAATAATTTTTTTCAGATTTTTTAAAATATTTTATTAATTGTGTCTTGTATTGGTGTAAATCTGGTATGTGTATTTGGTTTGTTATGTGCAGAGCAACACATAGTAATTTATAAAGAGATGAACAGTTAATTATGTAATAGTATACATGTAGTTAATAGTTATTTCTATAGATAAGTAAGGTTGCTAACATTTTTGAGGTGTGAAATAATCGAGAATACGAAAGCTCACAGTAACAAGACAGCTATTCACAGGAGTCAGTTTCATTTTGGTTTGGGACAGGCACTAGAAAACTCTGTGCATATGTACCATAGAAATGGCGGAGCGTGTCGTTAGCCTCCTTGGCTTAACGATACACTCCACCCTTCTGAAACACAGGGCTGCACCATATTTACAAGAATATGGTGCAGCCCTGCGTTTCCCCCTGTGCTGGTGCTGAGTTTAGCAGCTTAGCCCCAATGAAGGTACCCTTCCACCATAGTGCAAAGGTGTCTGCGTGCAGGGGAAGTTTGTTTATGTACAGGCAGGTCCCCCTTCATGCACATAAACAATCTTGAAATGCCGTTTTGTAACTCCTATCTGTGCTACTTAATGCATCACACACAGAAGTTGGAAAACTGCATTTAAATTTTTTTTTTCTTTATGTGCAGGAAGGGGTAGCATTCCTGTACATAAACAATCATTGGCTTTTTGCTGTTTTCATGTGTGCTGCACAATGCAGCACACATGAAAACAGCAAAAACGATGAGAAATTGAACATTTCTCCTTGCTTCGCCAGATTAAGACCAGGTATTTCCTGTCTTAATTCTGGCACTGCCTCCTATTTTTATCTCCCTTGTAAATAGGAAGCAGCATCAGAATCAATGGGTGTTGCAGTGAAATGCCCACCGCAACACCCATTGCCCTCCCCTTTCACGCTAAGCATAGCATACAAGTGGGCCTTATTTACAAGGCAGCATTAAGCCACGATAAGTGGCTTAACGCTGCCTTGTAAATAGGGTGAAGCCCCTATCGGCACAGGATTGCTGTAAAAAGTGACTTTCCCTTGGTGATAGGGGCCTGTACATAGGACCCTCTGTGTCTTAATATAACTGGTAGGTAAATGTGACTTCCTACAAGCTTTAAACACTATCCTAATCCATATAACTTGATTAAAAAGTACTCTGTATGCAGTCTTTGCAAATAGTCTGTAAATAGTAATGTGATCTATAAAATGTATTTCCAGAACAATTAAGCACTATGATAGTCTATATAACTTGATTGAAAAGTACTCTGCAAGTACTCTCCGCAAAGTTAGGTTGCAAGTAGGTCATAAATTGTGATGTGTGTGCTTTAAACTGAAATTATACTCTGTCAAGTTTGAATGTCTGACTGCTACCATGTCTGGGGTATGTCTGTACTTCTACGTGTAGTCTGACACGTGTGGGACAGCTTATGATCCTAATTTAAAAACCATACAGTCTCTCATACCCCCGCACAAATCTTGTCAGAGCTACTTCAGCATTCAGTCCAAGAAACAGAGATCCCTCAGCTAGGCAGGCGTCACAGAAGTAGTTGAACACACAACTTTATAGCTGACTTCCCTGTATAACGAATAGAAAGTGATCTATGCAGCTTCTTCTAAACAAATTTAGAGAGCATGCAGTGTGAAACAGAGGTTGTACCTATAGTCTTCGTTACATGTGTCATCTGGCCCCTAAAAGGCACAGACACACTCATTGAGGCCTTCAGAAAAATGCTGAGATTCACAAGAGTGACATGACAAGATTCAGCCTTTCGTTTTGGAGTAGGCCTGGCATTCTCAGCTCTCCAATGGAAAAGGAGATTTAAAACACATTGGCAGATGAAGTAAACTCTACCCTACTCCATATAAGTCTCTGGAAAGGTACACTTCAAGTAGACCATAGATAGTGAGGTGTTTGCTTTAAACTGAAAACATACTCTGTCAAGTGTGAATATCTGACTGCTACCATGTCTCAGGTATGGCTGTACTTGTACTTGTAGTCTGCCGCTTGTGGTGCTGGTGATGACCCTAACTTAAAAACTATGCAGTGTTTCATTCTCCTGCACAAACCTTGTCAGAGCTACTTCAGCATTCAGTCCCAGAAGCACAAATATGTTAGCTAGTCAGGCATCACAGAAGCACTTGAATATACAGTTCCATACCTGCCTGTGCTGAATAATGAGCAGAAAATGATCCAAGCATCTTCTTTTACAAACATTCAGAGAGCATGCAGTGTGAAACAGATGTAGTCTAGTACCTATAGGCTTCTTTACATGTGTCATCTCATCTCTAATAGACACAGACACACTCATTGAGGTCTTTAGAAAGATTTTGAGACTCACAAGAGTGGCATGACCGGAGTCGGCCTTTCATTTTGACTTAGGCCTGGCAGTGTGAGCTGTCACTCTCTGCCAAGGTACAGTTCAAGTGGGCCATAGATAGTTAATTGTGTGCTTTAATCTGAAGGTGTAGTCTGCCAAGTTTGAATATGTGACTGCTACAGAATGCAGAATGGCAGGGGCTAGGATTAATTACATGGCATGAATACTGTTTTCTTGAAAAAGATTATCCGAAACTTCCAATAATGTACCCCCTACTAAAATACATAACAATCCCTTGATGCCTCCAGGGAGGCCTATAGTATCATAAGTAGGGAATGTGAATGAGAACATATCAAAATATGTAGATTATTTTCTTAGAGAATACGTTGTCCAACTACCATCTCATATAAGAGACACAAAGGACTTCTTGAATAAAATAGAGGGCATCACATGGGAAGAGGAATATACCTTGATTACCCTGGACGTGAACTCACTGTATACCATCGTTGATCACGTCCAGGGTATAAACGCTTGCATGCACTTCCTCAATGAGAGTGCCATATGTTACTTAGAACACACTCAAATGTTAGCCGACATGATGAGAATGTGTCTCACTAATAACATCTTTATGTTTGATGGCGACCTCTACAGGCAGGTGCGAGGCACAACGATAGGTACGTGCTTCGCACCGAGCTTTGCAAACCTCTTCCTAGGTAAATGGGAGGAGGAAATTCGTAAGGAAGAAACTCTCAAAGCAGATTTTGAGCAAGTGAAAGTGTGGATGAGATACATCGACGACCTCTTTATTGTATGGAAAGGGAGCGAAAGTAAAGCAATTAACTTCATTAAGAAACTGAATAACAACATATACAATATTGAGCTCACATACAGCATTAACAAAGAAAGCATACAATTCCTGGACACTCAAATAACAGTGCAGGGAGGTGCAATAGTTATGAGGCTTCATCGCAAAGAAACTGCGGGAAACAGTCTCCTCCATGCCCTCAGTGCTCATTCTGAAGCTCCTAAGTGGAGCATCCCATATGGAGAGCTACTGAGGGCACGAAGGAATTTCAACACTGAGGAGACATACATTCAGGAACAGGAAATAATGCTAAAAGATTCAGAGAGCATGGGTATCCAGAGTGGGTACTTAAGAAAGCTTTGAATAAAATAAAGGCAACTAGTAGGTCGAAATCCTTAGAATATACTAAAAAAGAAGGTACTGATGAAGTGATCACCAGGGTGATTACCACATTCAATCACCAACCCAAACAAGTCCATAAAATCCAAGCTGACAACTGAAAGATTCTCAAAACAGACAATCTCATATGCTCCAACATAAGCGACTGACCAATGGTGACCTACAGGAGAGGCAGAAGTCTTAAAGACATTTTAGTAAAAGATGACATAACAGAAACACGCATGAGTAACATACATGACCTCAAAGGTTTCTACCCTTGTGGCCATTGTAAAGCATGCAAAACAATTCATATGATTAAGGAATTTGAGGTACCAGGATCCAACAAAAAAAAGGATTATTACACAGTTCCTAACTTGCAGTACTAATTATGTCATTTATGTCCTTGAATGTCCATGTGGACTCAGATACGTAGGAAGTACAATCTTTATGGTCAAAAAACGTATCCAAGAACATCTAAGGGCCATCCACAATGTTGACTTACACTACCCGATTGCATGACACGAACAGGAAAAACATCAATCTAAAAACTCCCTTTTACGATTTTTTGCCATTGAGCAAGTTAATCTAGGCAATAGGAGAGGTAACAGGGAGCTAGCACTAAGGAAAAAAGAGTCCAAATGGATAATTGAACTAGAAACTAGATTCCCTGGAGGACACAACCTGGACGAGGAGCTGGCAACTCATTTACATGAAGACTGAAATGTTTTTAACTTCCATGAATTTAACTGCGATAATATACCTCACATAGAGTACCGACATTAGCAATATATAATTGATTACTTGCCTAGGAGGTATATTGTTTTTAATTATTTCTCTTGTCTTGTTTTTCTCTTAGGAGGAACGGAAGGGCCCCATCACCTTTCAAGTCACATCACGGGTTCCCTACCCTTTTCTTCACCAGAACTGGTTTCTTCACAAATCACAAGATAAGAGAGACATTTTAATAGCACTTTACCACGTTAGGTTCTACATTATTTAGTTTTGTTTTGTGGTCACTTTTAGAGAATGGTTGAAGAAAGTGAGTACTCGTCTGATCTATGACTTGGCTCATGATAATTCTCACATTATGCTGTCTCATGTATGTTGAAGGATTATACATGGTGGTCAATACGTCTTTTAAATAATTTCTGATTCATAGGCACTAGTTCGCCTTTACCTAGTATTTTGCTAATAGATTTGAAATGTAAACCTGGATTTATTATTCAATAATACGGATTATCAGAGCATAGACGTTTTGCACAAAATTAATTTTAAAGTTTGGTAATGTGGCACTAGTCCGCGTTTATTTTATTTACAGCATATCCATATAATATGTCTATTCAATATGGTGCTTAGTACTGTTTATACCTCTATCAACTGAAATGTAATGTATATTGCTAAATAGAGATTGTAATTATTTTTCTGCAAAAGAAGATTGTGGCACTAGTCCGCATTTAGTTTAATACCCCACTGACTCGCACTGAGCTCTCATGGAATGGTGAGATAAAACTCTAAATGGCATCATGGTACGATCTATTAATCATAGCATACCGTTTATAAACACACTGTATTGACTTCAATGTACTAAGATGCGCTAAGTATATACTGTGAATACTTACATACATGTTACAAAATGGCCACCACATTGACTGTGTAATGTGAGCTATCGATGATACGAGTCCCTCTTCCATGTCTGATGTTTATATATGCACGTCCTTGTGAAGCTGTCTTATCGTGTGATCAAGACACATTAAGTGTCGGAACTCGTAGTGGTTAAGGAATAAAGCTTTTGGTTAAAGCAAGCATACCTCTGAGAGTGCGTTAATTACTTTTCTCAGCTTGGATATTGACAACCGATTTGGGTTTATCGGTACGACGCGCCACCTGACTAAGGGACTGATCCCGTAAGGACCTGACTTGGATTTTGATATATATATATATATATATATATATATATATATTATCTACTGGCGGTCGCCAGTAGATAGTTATAGTTAGGACTGTGTTTCCATAGGAAATCCACAACATTCTATTTGGAATAACTTTGGCGCCGGTTGACAAATCCTCGCAAAATTTTCAAAATAGGTGGGGCGCTCCCCTCCGCTCCTACCCTGAAAGTCTCGGGGGGATTTGTCAAGCGGGGGCTGAGAAAAAAGGGGGGTCCCAAAACGCGTTTTCCCCATGCAATTTTCCATAGGGACCTTTAGTCCAAGGTACAGCCCGAACGGCTGAACAGAATTACTTGAAATTTGGCAGAGAGGTAGTCCTCAGCTCAGGGATGTGCCTTTTGCATATATGGAGTCAATCTGTTCAGTAGTTCCTGAGAAAATCAAAAGTAAAATCATATATATATGTGGGCGGAGCCTAACCATACATCTCATCCTGAGATCTGATTGGCTGTCAGCACTTCATCCAAGAAGTGTTGGCAGCCATCTTGGGACCAATATACATGATAGCACCTCATTAAAAAGCATTGCAGTTAATAGAAGGTTTTAAGACTTTAGTTACATTATAAATCATTTGTTGATGGTACCATTCTCATTTTAGGAACTGTGGTATGTTCTAAGGTGATTTTGCCATGTGAAAAAGCATTCTGCTGGGATATCATGATTGAGAGAAAAATATTTTCTCATGCTTTTCCCACAGAGGTTTGGAAGGTGATCTATATGCTAAACTGAGAGCTTATTTTCTGTAAATTCACATTATCTTTCTCAGTCATGTGAGAATGAAGTCTGACATTCTCAGTAAAACATGTACATCCAACAAGGGCAGAGACTGTCAGTTGATTCCTTTGTGTTCTACTGCAGCTTCCCAGAGTGTTCCAAAGAACAACTAGAGCGCTAACAGTCCTACTTATGATAAACGTATGGCACACCTGAAGCCATCTTGCTTGGATTAAAGTGGTAACTCTTAAAACATTTAATTTAAAAAGGAACAAATGAGGGGGTTCATTTTTCCATAAAAAGTATGATTAGTGCTGCAGAAAGAAAAATTAGCGTACATTTTGAGTGTCTTCTCAAATCCTCTTCTATTTCATTAAAAAATTCTGACATGCAGACTGAAACATGCACTTTCAATACCAGCAGCAGTTTTCCCTGGTGAGCAGCAGCTTTACTACAGTGATCTAATGAGCAAAATGAGTGCTAACATTATGAATTTATGGCAAATGTGTGACACATCTGAATGCCTTCTTGATGGAATCAAAGTAAAAAACTGCAAGTATTTCCTACTGAGGAGACTGCAGTAAATGAGGAAATTAGGAAACTTCATAACGAATAAGTCTCCCAAGATGGCCACCAGAGACAAAAGAGACCAAATGTAGCCAAATATCACCCAGATGTAGCCCAAGTATAGCCCAATGACAGAATGTCCCAGAGTGTTCTTAAAAACAACTAGAGTGCTTACTGTCTTCATTATGACAAAAGTATGGCACACCTGAAGCCATCTTGATTGGAATAAACTGGTAACACTTAAAACATTTAATTTAAAAAGGAACACAATGAGGGGGTTCATTTTGCCATGGAAATTATGATTAATGCTGAAGAAAGAAAATGAGGGCACATATTGAGTGACTTCTCAAATCCTCTTCTATTTCATTAAAAAATTCTGACATGCAGACTGAAACATGCACTTTTAATACCAGGAGCAGACTTCCATGGCGAACAGTAGTTTTACTACAGTGATCTAATGAGCAACTAGAGTGCTAACATTCAGAATCTATGGCAAATGTGTGACATATCTGAATACCTTCATGATGGAATCAAAGTAAAAAACTGAAAGCATTTCCTACTGAGGAGACTGCAGTACATGAGTAAATTAGGAAACTTCATAACAAATAAATCTCCCAAGATGGCCACCGGAGACAAAAGAGCCCAAATGTAGCCCAAAATCACCCAGATGTAGCCCAAATATAGCCCGATGACAGAAGTGTGCAAAACACTTATTATTTTGTGTTTTTGCAGTGTTATATAGTGCAGACTTGTCAGGTATTGGAGTGCTTTACATGAGCATTGGTTACATCACACAAGAACAAATTCATTTTGGTTTTAGACATGGAGAGACTAAGGTGCCGATTACGATCCGGTAAAAAAATTCCCCGTACGACTCGTTTTCGGTCTTTTTACCGTACGAATCGTACAAGAGCCGTACAAACTGCCAATTACGATTCGCATGGGAAAAAGACCATACGAATCGCATTGGGAATCATTCCCCACACGTCCTCGGGTCGGAAAATGTGTCCGACATGTCCCCGGACGATTTACCGTACAAATGTGAAAAGTGAAGTCCGACCGCGGAATCACGATCCATCCTGTGCGTCCGATGTTGCAACCGTATGGAAAAAACACCGTCCGCACCGAACACCCATAGCAACCATGGAGACATGTGCCCTCATACGCGCCGACCCCCCCAGCCCCCGTAAGTTCGAGTCGTACCCCCCGTGTATGTACACCCCCACCCGTGTATGTATACCCGTGTACGTTCGAGTCGTACCCCCACCCGTGTATGTACACCTGTGTACGTGTCGTACCCCCGTGTATGTACACCCGTGTATGTTCGAGTCGTACCCCCACCCATATATGTACACCCGTGTACGTGTCGTACCCCCGTGTATGTACACCCGTGTACGTTCGAGTCGTACCCCCACCCGTGTATGTACACCCGTGTACGTGTCGTACCCCCCGTGTATGTACACCCGTGTACGTTCGAGTCGTACCCCCACCCGTGTATGTACACCCGTGTACGTGTCGTACCCCCCGTGTATGTACACCCGTGTACGTTCGAGTCGTACCCCCGTGTATGTACACCCCCACCCATGTATGTACACCTGTGTACGTTCGAGTCGTACCCCCCCATGTATGTACACCCGTGTACGTTCGAGTCGTACCCCCACCCGTGTATGTACACCCGTGTACGTGTCGTACCCCCCCATGTAAGTACACCCGTGTACGTTCGAGTCGTACCCCCGTGTATGTACACCCCCACCCGTGTATGTACACCCGTGTACGTTCGAGTCGTACCCCCACCTGTGTATGTACACCAATGTACGTGTCGTACCCCCGTGTATGTACACCCATGTACGTTCGAGTCGTACCCCCACCCATGTATGTACACCTGTGTACGTGTCGTACCCCCGTGTATGTACACCCTTGTACGTTCGAGTCGTACCCCCACCCGTGTATGTACACCTGTGTACGTGTCGTACCCCCGTGTATGTACACCCGTGTATGTACGACCCGTACCCTCACCCGCGTACGTATGGAGCGTACCCCCCACCTCAACAGTGTAAGTACGACCCGTACCCTCACCCGTGTACGTATGGAGCGTACACCCCACCCCAACAGTGTATGTACGAGCCGTACCCTCACCCGCGTATGTATGGAGCGTACCTCCACCCCAACCGTGTATGTACGACCCGTACCCTCACCCGCGTATGTATGGAGCGTACCCCCACCCCAACCGTGCATGTGCAGACCGTACCCCCACCCCAACCTTGTATGTACGACGCGTACCCCCACCCGCGTATGCATGGAGCATACCCCCACCCCAACATTCTAACTACGGAGCGCACCCCAGGCCCCAACATCACCACCTTCACACAACATCGCGCATGTACGAGTCGTACCAAGCCAGACACAAGGACAGCACTGTACAACAAAATGGCCCATGTACACACTGTACACACACTAAAAACGCATGGACACAACCAGGACAAAGCAAAACAACACAAGAATACACCATTCGAATGGCACAAAGCCACAAAACATGTCCAACAAGCACTAAAACAACACATTCACTGACCTGCAACTGCCAAAAACCAAAACAGAGGCCCAAAACACAACCACTCCTTATAACACACCCACCCAAAGTTCAAACACAGCCAGACCCACCAATGGACCAATAAAAAGGGCCCACACACACAAACCATGAGCCTTTGCAACAGAGTCACTGCTGCCAGACCCCACAGACAACCTACAGCACCATACTAGAACCTTTACTACACCTTACACTTGCACACCTTCACACACACACCTTCACAAACACCCCCTCATCACATTCACACACACACCTGCACAACCACACCCACATACCCACAACCATCCACACACCCCCCCCCACCATCCACACCCACACCCCTCACCATACCCACTAACAAGAATCCAAAGTTCACTAGCCGAGAGTTGGAGGTCCTTGTCAATGAAATCCTCAGAGTCGAGCCACACCTCTTTGGAACATTGGTCAGACAGACCAGCATTTCAGCAAAAATAGCCATGTGGCAGACGATCGTCGATGCTGTGAATGCTGTTGCGGACACCAGAAGGACCAAGCAGGAATGCCAAGCCAGGTGGTACGATCTGCAGAGGAGGGTCCGAGCCAAAATGACCGACGACCACAACCAGGCCAACGTCACTGGAGGAGGGCCGCCCCGCAGAACCGTACACTACCATCCCTGGGAGGAGAGGGTGATGGCCATACTGCCGGTGGTGGCAGTGGACGGAGTAGATGGACTCCGAGAGCCGGGTGAGTACACAAACAACTCACCTCACATGGGGGGAACGTCATCCACAACCAAACTCACAAACAGGCACGCAACCCCCCCAAGCTATCGCATGACTCAACCACACTCTATGAACACGCACATGCCACTGGCGCCACCATGCCCCATGCACCCAGCTGGACAATGTCAAGTCACAGGCCACAGAAAACACCAACACATGACACGGTAAGCCGGATGGCGGGAGGGTGGGCCCAAAAAATCACATAGTGGAAATCAGAAGCAGACAACAATGCCCCCTGCCCATATGGCCTAGGTCACAGCCAGACAAACAGTGTGTCCCAACACAGGAATGACTTGCCAGCAAATGGCGGACGCCTTGCATCAACACATGGGGGTGACGGCACGTTCTTGCACATGACAGCAGCTAATGAACAGCCAACACTGTGAAAGAGTGGCAGCACACACCACCACAGCAGCAGTGCAGACACAGACACTACACCCAATGGGTGCCTGGAGATCAGAAACAAACTCACATCAACAATCCAAGGGCCATTCAAAGATCTGCTAACAGTGTGTGCCCAGGAAACTGGGCTGAGGTGACAGAGGGTGACACACAGAGGGAGGGAGAGGGGGACAGAGAGGGAGGGAGACACAGGGAGACGGACAGAGGGAGGAGGCTGACACACAGAGGGAGGGAGAGGGGGACAGAGAGGGAGTGATACACAGGGAGACGGACAGAGGGAGGAGACTGACACACAGAGGGAGGGATAGGGGGACAGAGAGGGAGGGAGACACAGGGAGATGGACAGAGGGAGGAGGCTGACACACAGAGGGAGGGAGAGGGGGACAGAGAGGGAGGGAGACACAGGGAGACGGACAGAGGGAGGAGGCTGACACACAGAGGGAGGGAGAGGGGGACAGAGAGGGAGGGAGACACAGGGAGACGGACAGAGGGAGGAGGCTGACACACAGAGAGAGGGAGCGGGGGACAGAGAGGGAGGGAGACACAGGGAGACAGACAGAGGGAGGAGGCTGACACACAGAGGGAGGGAGAGGGGGACAGAGAGGGAGGGAGACACAGGGAGACGGACAGAGGGAGGAGGCTGACACACAGAGGGAGGGAGAGGGGGACAGAGAGGGAGTGAGAAAGGGACACACAGGGAGAGCAAATCAGCCTTGTGGTGTGTGGGAATGTCTGCTCGTCAGCAGGTGGACTGCGTGCATGTAGACAAGGGTGGCCAGTGCCAGAACCCCCCCTCTTCTCCATGGCAAAACACAGGGCCATGTCACAAACTGTGCACGAGCACAACGACAGCTACCTGCATCATATAAGTGTGTGGAACAACTCCATGTGCCCACGTACAGTGCTACACGGAAGGCGCCAATGCATGGCTCGCCACACCTGCTCACTCCACTGCTGACTGCAGTCACAATTGACGCAGCAAGTAAGACTGTGCCACACATAGGTAAAGTCGCAAAAGCTGTGCCCAAGGGACATACCCATGCACAAGTGCACTGTGAGTGGAATGCAAGACATATCCAAATTCCCAGAGGAAATGTGCCAACTTTGAAACCAATGAAACATGGATGTTGCATGGAACAAAATTAACATTGTCTCTCTCACACAAAGGTCAACGTCGTGGATCACCCCCCAACATTGGGGGGGAAGACTCACAGGACCCGGCTCGGCGGGATGACGGAGCCACCGGCAGCGACGACTCTCACCACACTGTGGACGAACCCGACCAACCTGGCCCCTCTGGTGTCCAACGACCTGCAGCATCTGCGTCAGGTACAACTGGGCCAACCAACACCCCCACTCCTGCCACATCCCAGGAGACACCCAGGATCCCTGCCCCACCACCACAATGCAGCCAGGCTGGCCAGGAGGGACACGGTGTCCCGGGCACCCAGGAGGAGGCAGGCGAAAACGCCAATGCCACCCCTCAGGGGTCCCGGAGACCCGATGTACCCACAAGGGCAGGCCAGGTGCAAGTGGGCAGGGGTGGTGGGAGTGGAGGACGGCGGAGGCGCGAGCCTGACCGGTTGGCTGGGGAACCGGTATATTCCCATGTCCGAAACATCCTGGACACATACCGGCAGGACACCACGGGCATGGCCCAGGTTGTGTTCATCCTCGAGGAGATCAAGACCCAGCAGGCCCAGCAACATTCGGAGCAACATGCCTGTCTACTGCAACACCAACGGCGGATGGAGGACAGACAGGCTGAGCTCGTGACGGTGTTCACGGGAATTCACAGTACACTCCGTCGGATGGCCGACAACATGGGCAACCCTCCCTGTGCCATCAGGCGTAGAACATCACCACCCACAGGGAGGGATCAGGAGGAGGAGGAGGAGACATCCGATGGAGCATCCCAAACATCGTCACGGCCTGCTGCTGAGGGTCCCCGCAGGAGGGCGGGTCGTCCACGGAAAAGACCGTGAGAGTCGGCGCAACAGCACCATCTCCCAGGACACCTGGCCTGGCACCTGGCCCACTGGAGCAACAGCAGCACAGCAGCAAAAGACATTCTCTGCCACATGGAATTGCTGGTCACTGTCTGACCAATGTTGACAAAGACTGTGGCATGGACTCTGAGGATTTCAAATGGCAAGGACACCAACTCCCCTAGTGAACTTTGGATTCCACACACCCGGAAAGCCCCTCATGTCAAACCCCCCCTCCTACCCCAACCAAAATAAAAAGTCACACCATGAAGAGAAGATGCCTACTGATTGCATTATTACCTTACATGTGTCTTGTAAAGTCTAACCATGCCTGAGTTCTCATTTGACTTCAACCATCCACACCCTGGGGCCTGAGTCTGGCACAGGACACACATGGGTCACATTGTATTAGGCAAGACAGACATGGAGCACCATACACACCCATGATGGGCCCAACCAGCTGAGGGGGTGGCCGCACAACTGTGCCGACAGACATATTGAGTACAGCGACAGCCATGCGCAGAGGTCAGGGATCATGTGGAGTGTCCTGGGGGGCACCCAGGTATGTGTGGACAGGTGGCAGAACCATGTCCTGCAAGCTTGAGTCAGGTGGATGCAGAGAATGGTGGCCTGGCCAATGTTGGATGCATGGGGATGGCACATGTCACAATACCCACACAGTCATGGACATCATGCACAATACACAGTCTAATCCCACACAAACAGCTTGCATCTTGCTACTCTACACATAGACACATAGCCACTATCACGGAAAACCATGCCAGACATGCCGGATGCACCGTGGCAACACACCAGCATTGACAGAGAAGAGGCACCTTGGAGGCATAGGGACACCTTTATTAGTCATGTATTCGGGATTGCAGAGGCAACTCGGAGTACACATGAACGGGTCATGTGGAGTAACATGTGGGTCCAACACTGGCAGCCCCCTTCTGCAGCACAAATGCGTGATAGCTATGGAACTGGCACACAAGTGTCGGCTAACAGCTAAACACCCCCTGCTGCTCACGGAGAGCCTGCCATACACCATTGATCCGCTGATGTGGAAGTCCCACACCATGTCAAGCCAATGCAAACTGTATGTGTCCGAGGGCAGTGTAACACACATTGATGCCATCATCACATTCCACAATCCCATCACTGATGACTGTCAACAAGTCTGACCATCTATTCAGGTGTACCCAGCTGCATGTCATGTGTACCATGGTGATGCGACATGTCTGCAGAGGAACCAAACATCGACAGGGGCAGTGTGCATACATCGTAAACAACTGCCACACCCAATACACCACTGATGCATCCCTTACCCTAAGGAGACTTCCAAACTTGTCCGTGCGTGTTACGCTGAGTCAGCACACGATGACGTGTCCATGAGGAATAGCAGTGCCACAACAATGCAACCAGCAGACGGCATGCGCAAGTACCTGGGGATGAGAGACACACAAGAAGTCAGCCACAAAAAGCACAGCCACTTGCATGTGCATGTACTCGACACATGTAAGGATGACAACATGCCAGGTCACAATTATGACTGGGGAAATACACTCATCACTGGCACCATCACTCCAGTGACACATCCACACACACCTCTGACTCACGTGCCATACATGCAGATGGACACACACATCTTCAACACATGCCACACGGGGACCAATGCGTGCACACACAGACACTGGTACTCACCACTAAGCAAAGAAGTCGCGTATGAGCCGAATCCGGATGTCCTCTTGCGGCTCCACATCCTCCACATCACTAGCCCCATTGCCAAGACCTTCGTCCTCCATGGGTGGATGGTCCTGATCATCTTGATCCAGGATGAGTGGCACAGCTTTCTCAACTGCCATGTTGTGCAGCATGCAGCAGACCATGAAGATTTTGCAGACCTTTGCCGGGGCATATGGGAGGGCGCCGCCGGTCTTGTGGAGGCATCGGAATCGGCTCTTCAGGAGGCCAAATGTCCTCTCTATCACTCGCCTTGTCCGGCCATGGGCGGTGTTGTAGCGGAGCTGGGCCGGAGTGATGGGGTTGCGGAGAGGTGTGATCAGCCATGGCATGTTGGGATAGCCAGCGTCCCCTACATGGAAAGCACATGGACATAAGTAGGACAGGAGAAGCGGTCGTGCTGGAAGTCTACGCAAAATACAGGACAGACAGAATGTACCCACCAACAACACATGCTCGTTCGTTGCGCAGCTGCGTCATCATTTCAGGCACCCTGCTACGCCTCATGATGTAGGCATCGTGTGCTGATCCTGGAAAACGAGCACAGACATGTGAAATCACCATGTTGGACAGACACACCACAAGGGCATTGATGGAGTGGTAGTGCTTGCGATTCCTGTACGCTACCTCCTGTGCCTGTGGTGGTACCAAAGCCACATGTGTCCCATCTATGGACCCAATGACATGGGGCATCCCTCCCAGGGCATAGAATCCACGCTTGACACCAGTCAACATTTCAGGGGTTGGGAAATGGATGAATTCATCCAGGTGAAGCAACATGGCCTCTAAGAAATCATACTCTGGGACATGCCACCAACATGAGCTATGGTATTTTGAAAGGTACCCGTGGCAAGAAAATGTAGGGCTGCCATTACCTTCAGCTTGGGTGTCAGTGCCGTAGGATACCTGTGCAGCGGTTGCAGGTGTGGTGCCAGCCTCGCCGTCAACTCCAGAATCAACTGTTGGGGGAAGCGGTAGCACCGGATACAGTCATTCTCCCGCATGGCAGCCAAGTCCGGAATTGGTCGGGAAAGAGGCGGCGCTCTGCAGTAATTTGGAAGTGACAAGGAAGAGTGAGTGCACTACAACAACAATTTTTAGGTGCTGAGCACATGTTAATCTGTCAATACACATATTCGACATACGGAGTCAGGTATGTGCCACATGCCCTGGACACGTATGGCTGCCAGGTGACACTCCTACCAAGACCCAGCTACACACGGAGATTGTGAACCTCCACATGCCATGGCATGGGATTAGCTGTGTCCCAGTGTAAGTGAACAGCCAGACGCAACACAGGAGTAACATACATCCACACATCAGCAGAAGTAGGATGTCGATTGCAGAGACTGGTAGTGGAACACTAGAGCCACAGGTCACATGACATTACACTAGGACAGCCCACACACCTTGCCATGAAGGTGTACATGTGATGACTCGCCACACATTCATAGAGTGGATGCAGACATGTCCTTGTTACGCTACTCCGTGTCCCATGCATACATACGCACCTCACATCCGATACCACATGTGGCCTGGTGTGCTTAACAGTGTGCCATGTCCATCTACACACAGACACATGTTGGTTGCTGCAACAGCTGATGCTTTTGAGGGAGCTCCAACATCAACCTAATGGGAACCCCCCACACATACATGACATAGTTACATCGTGCACCGTGGGTAGTGACATGTCTGGTGTGGTAACCCCTGTACCGGGCATCAGGGGACACTTGCGTGTGTTGTTGACTGTGTCATGCCAGTGACGCTCATCCCAAGTGTGCAGTACGACATGCACACATGTCAAGGGAGTTAAGGGCATGCCTGGCACACATTGCACCGTCACACATAACATCTGTACACATCTCATCATACATCTGGTGCCTTCTCCACTCAGGAGTAATGTGCCACATCACAGCCTTTCACACCTGTGCCCCACACATGTGGTACTGCCCAGACAATGCCTTGATGTCCATCCATGGACAAGTATGTCAGCCCTATTCCTTCCTGTGTGCTGCCTGTCACCACTGTGATGTGTGAAAGGCACCGTACATTCGCTAAGAGGGCCTGTGTACGTTCCCTATCACTATGGGAGTGCTGCCGTATGCGTACTCATAGTGATAGTGAGCGTGCAGGCGTGTGTACGGTCCGTACCACTATGAGTACGCATACACGAGCACACCCATAGTGATAGTGAGCGTACAGGCGTGTGTACGGTCCGTCTCACTATGGGTGTGCTTGCGTATGCGTACTCATAGTGATAGTGAGCGTAAAGGCGTGTGTACGGTCCGTACCACTATGAGTACGCATATGCCAGAACACCCACAGTGATAGTGAGCGTACAGGCGTGTGTACGGTCTGTCTCACTATGGGTGTGTTCGCGTATGCGTACTCATAGTGATAGTGAGCGTACAGGCGTGTGTACGGTCCGTCTCACTATGGGTCTTCTGGTGTATGCGTACTCATAGTGGTACGGACCGTACACACGCCTGTACGCTCACTATCACTATGAGTACGCATACGCGAGCACACCCATACTGAGACAGACCACACACACACCTGTACGCTCACTATCACTATGGGTGTTCTGGCGTATGCGTACTCATAGTGGTACGGACCGTACACAAGCCTGTACGCTCACTATCACTATGAGTACGCATACGCGAGCACACCCATAGTGAGACGGACCGTACACACGCCTGTACGCTCACTATCACTATGGGTGTTCTGGCGTATGCGTACTCATAGTGGTACGGACCGTACACACGCCTGTACGCTCACTATCACTATGAGTACGCATACGCGAGCACACCCATAGTGAGACGGACCGTACACACGCCTGTACGCTCACTATCACTATGGGTGTTCTCGCGTATGCGTACTCATAGTGGTACGGACCGTACACACGCCTGTACGGGCCGTTGATATGCATTTGGTGTGCCCTAGGGCCCCGGGACGCACCGTACCTGTGTGTGAAGCTCCAAATTACATAGGGGACACATGAGGGACAAGTATAAAGGCCTACATTCATGCTGGTTGTCATGGAGACCCAGTTTTAAATTTGAATTTTTTTAAGCAGGTGCACAGCAGTAGTCAGTTTGAATGAATCTTCTTTTTTGCAATGTGCTTCTGGAGTTGACATCATGCTGAAGAGAAAAAAACAATAAGAACCCACTGACTGTGCTAGGTTTGAAGGGATTGGAGGAAACATAGGATGCAAATGTGAGTGACCAATCACTCTGTACTCCTGTGCATGAAACAGGCCAGCAAGGCAGATATAAGGCAGCCAGGTCCCATGAGGGAGCACTTGCCTGCACATCTTTGTATTCGACGACCCAGCTGCTGCTACTGATTCTCTGGAACCATGTCAAGGTCTGTGGAGAGGTCACAGCCTTTCACCCTGGAGGAGAACCTGGCTTTGCTGGATGTGATCCTCCCACTGTACCCCCTGCTGTATGGGCGACCAGGGCATCAGGTGAGTGCATAGTCCACTAGCACAGACTGTGTCCCTTTTTTGTGAGTGTGACTTCTGGCATTGTGTCCAGGTGTGACACACATGCTATGTACTGTGGGGGGGTCCCAGGGGGGGGGATTGCCTGATGTCTCCCAGCCAGAGCATGCTGTGGTGCATGTCTGCCGTCCTCACTAGCATTGTGTTTACTGTGACAATCACTGCATGGTGCATGCCACATTCTGCCTGTCTTATCCTCCTGGGAATGTAGCCTCTACAGTCCTCATGTGATTATGTGATCAGCCCAGTGTGACAGGTGACTGTACCCACAGATGTGTGTTAGTTCTGTGTACCTGTGCTGAGAGTGTCCACATGATGTGTTCGTACCCTGGACATCGGTGTGTGTGTAAGTCCCCTGTCATGTGGGTGGGTGCATATGTGGAGTGTAGCACCCCAGCTGCATGAGGGATGGATATACCCTGCCCATCTGATGTGAGCAGGGAGCAGTGCTGTGTGTCTGATGTGCAGAGCCAGCCCCACACCTGTGAGCCCCCCCAGTCTAGTGGTACATGTGCAGAGTGAAGTTTGTAGCTGCAGTTGGCAATGGCAGGTGAATGTCCTGTGCCTGTGTGTGTCTGTGTACTCTGCTGAGGTAGCGTCAGTGGCCTGTGGCATGTGACTGCTTTGAGGTGCTGCACATAATCCTGGTGTACCTTCAGATGCACAGTGTGAGTCTGGATCATTTATTGTGTCGTACCCCTCATGCCACCTGTGTACTTTCAATGGCACATGGTGCATTTGCCCTTACACAGAGGAAAATGTCCCTATGACAAAGGTGCAATGCTTTGGCTGCATACTATGCCTTGTTGAAACCAGCAAAATTGTTCTAATGTGTGTCTCTGTGACATGTGGCAGGTGTATTGATGTAGTCTCACTTTTTCAACCCCACAGGTAGGTGCCTCTGCCAAGGAGCAGATCTGGAGGGACGCCGTCAGTGCCGTGAGGAGGACGGATGGTCACAAGCGGCGCCTGGCCCAGGTGAGAAAACGCTGGCAGGATATCCGGTGCTGGACGCGGAGGATCGCATGGGTCCTGCTGGGGGACTCACCTCTGGGCCCTAAGAACCATGGGCATCGCCGTCTGACCCACATCCACAAGCGTGTGCTGGCGGTGGTCTTTCCTGACATGGACAGGCGCTTACGGGAGAAGCAGCAGCAGGAAGGGGGTAGGTACATGTGAGTTTGTTGTGTGTCACCAGCATTTGTAAGTGCGCAGTTGCATGGATACACTGCCAGTGTTTAAATGTGCGGTGCAGGTCCTGTCACCCACAGTATAGCAGTGCTGTCCTTCCTCCCTTCCCCTCCTTGCCATGTGTTCCCTGGTCTGTGTGTAGTCACTCTTTCACAAGGTCATCTGGGCTGGCAGTTTATCCACGTGACCAATGCTTGCAGCATCATGTGTGGGGGTGGTGTGTAACAAGTTTTGGGACCTTGTCTGTGCCCTGTCCAGTTCAGTACTTGTGGGGTCCATGTCAATTGGCACTGATGCTGAGTCCAGACATAGGAGTATGTCTCTGAAGTGTAATGCCTTACAGCAAGCATGTCCTATGTTGTGGCCTGTGACATGATGTGCATGAGTGTGCGATACGCAGAGTGCTGGGATGGTGGCCTGTGTTGCAGTCATTACCATACAGGACCATGGAATAGTGTGGCCACTACTGTCCCCTGGGGCATATTTTGCTAGGTATCATGTGTGTCATCACAATATGTGGACACTCTCAGTGTCTACAGCATAGGATGTGCTCTGTGCCATTGTCCCCTGGCACCATGTATATTTACGTAACGTGTTCTACAAGTGTCCACTGTACAGCCTGACCTAATTTTCCGCGTTCATACTCACGGTGGCCCGTGCCTGTGTGTCTTGTTACAATTATCTCATGATGGCCATTTGTAAATGAGATCGTTGTACAGGCGCACATGGGGTATTTTGGGTCCAATATGGGTTTCTTGCAGCCCATGTGTATTTCTCCCAGACTAAGAGATGCAAGTGCTTCCTGTGTCTCATCATATTGTCTCATGTAGGGGGTGGTTGGTGCGTGCAAGGCCTACATGTCGACACCTGAAATCTCATTGCTCGGTCTGGCCAGTGTGTGATGTTTGTCTGGACATACACTCAAGGTGCAGTGACCCATTCATGTTGGGCATGTCTTTAAGTATTACCTTTGCAGCATGTGCCTCAAGTTCATGGAGATGGTCCCTGCTCATCCCTAGTTACGGCAACGCTGTGTGGTGCAGATGCAGTGCTGGATTGTCCCGAGAGCCTGGCTCCTCTGTCAAAATCCATATCATGTCATTTGCAAATGTGTCATGCTCTCCATAGTTTCTCAGTGGCATCATGTGGACATCCTGCGGAAGTTGCAGGTTGGTCAGGCTGCGATGCTTAATGTCCTCCATGGCCACAGCCGAGTGCTCAACAACATGGAGGCATACTTGGAGGGCATTTCAGCATCACAGGCTTACCAACGCAACTTGCTGAGGTCTATTGACTCGACACTGACTGCAGCAGTGGGTCTCCTGCAGCACTTCGTCCCACCCCCTACCCATGCCCCATCCACACTTCCCACTCCCATGCCTGTCCCACGTACACCCAGACGTCAGCATGCACACACCCCACCAGACACAGGCACCACACCAGCAGGGAAGGACAAGCGCACACCTCCTGGCACGCACACACAGGGTGAAGTAGGCACACCCACTGGGTCGGGGGCAAACGTAAGACATGCAGCCAGAGTGGGAGTCCGCATTTTCAAAAATCCACTCCCTCCAAATCCACTCCCCTCAGCTCTCCTGGCCACAAATCCAGCAAAGACTCCTTCATGGCCGCTCTGTCCCTGAGCCCCACAGTGACACCACCCCGCAAGCGGTCAAAGGAGTCCCCGGTCAGGGTGGTTGAGTCCCCCCCCTGTCCACACCCTCCCCGGGTAGCGCTGCGACCCATCCCTGTGACCCCCCCCCTCCTTGGGGCCTGTGGTTCCTTCGGGTGCAGGGGAGACGCTGGGCGACCTGGCAGTAGTGTGCAGCGCCGTGCTCCAATCCACCTTTGGCGCTACCCCACCCCCTGTGTTGGAGTCATCCGTCCCTGCACCCACAACACCTACCCTTGCCCCTCCTGTCCCTGCGGTGCCTGGTCCTTCCCCCTAACATGATGCCCCCCCCTGTGGAAGACAAAGGAGTCTGACTGTGCAGGCAAGCTAGGGGACACACGTCCCACTGTGTCCCCATCCGGATTTGAGTCATGGACTGCCCTATGGGCCTTGTATATATTGACATTTATGTGGATTCTAACTTACATCCTGCTGAATAAAGCAATTTGTTTTTTCCATGGAACACTACTGTTTATCTGGTATTGCTGTTGGTGGACCTGCTCCATGATTTTGGGTGGTGATGATGTGTTGGGTGTGTGGGAAATGTAGTCTTGTGCTGGGCATAGGGTGGACCCTGGTATCTGTGTGCCATCACAAGCTGTTGGCTAAATTACTTTGTTCATGTAAGCAGTTACTGCATGGTGACATCGTCCCAAGGTGTGTTCCTTCCTCTGTGTAACCTGACATCTTCCCTGCAGGGTGTTTCCAATATGTGGTGCTGAGCTGTGTCTACATCAGTTGGGTGTGTGACGGACTCCTTCAACTTTGCACATGCATGCTGAGCGATGTCTCCACCTGCATCATTCGTGGCATCCTTGGTGGTCACTGTACTTGTGTATGTAGACTGTTGAAATGACTTCATGTGGACATGTTCTCTATTAGGCGCTATGCATGTGTGTACTCCCAGCCTCGCACACATGTGGTACATGTACTGCAGGGTCTTTGTGCACCTGACTGACATTTGTGGGCATTGTATCTGTGGGTACTCCACCCTTTGCGTTCCATGGGCACTGCTGGGAGTGATAGGCACCCACCCCTCCTGCGTCTGGGCACTGCTGGGAGGACTCTACACCCACCCCTACTGCGTCTGGGCACTGCTGGGAGGACTCTACACCCACCCCTCCTGTGTCTGTGCACTGCTGGGAGTGATAGGCACCCACACCTCCTGCGTCTGGGCACTGCTGGGAGGACTCTGCACCCACCCCTCCTGTGTCTGGGCACTGCTGGGAGGACTCTGCACCCACCCCTCCTGTGTCTGGGCACTGCTGGGAGGACTCTACACCCACCCCTCCTGTGTCTGGGCACTGCTGGGAGGACTCTGCATCCACCCCTCCTGTGTCTGGGAACTGCTGAGAGGACTCTGCACCCACCACTCCTGTGTCTGGGCACTGCTGGGAGGACTCTGCACCCACCCCTCCTGTGTCTGGGCACTGCTGGGAGGACTCTACACCCACCCCTCCTGTGTCTGGGCACTGCTGGGAGGACTCTACACCCACCCCTCCTGTGTCTGGGCACTGCTGGGAGGACTCTGCACCCACCCCTCCTGTGTCTGGGCACTGCTGGGAGGACTCTGCACCCACCCCTCCTGTGTCTGGGCACTGCTGGGAGTGATAGGCACCCACCCCTCCTGCGTCTGGGCACTGCTGGGAGGACTCTGCACCCACCCCTCCTGTGTCTGGGCACTGCTGGGAGGACTCTGCACCCACCCCTCCTGTGTCTGGGCACTGCTGGGAGGACTCTGCACCCACCCTTCCTGTGTCTGGGCACTGCTGGGAGTGATAGGCACCCACCCCTCCTGTGTCTGGGCACTGCTGGGAGGACTCTACACCCACCCCTCCTGTGTCTGGGCACTGCTGGGAGGACTCTGCACCCAACCCCTCCTGTGTCTGGGCACTGCTGGGAGGACTCTACACCCACCCCTCCTGTTTCTGGGCACTGCTGGGAGGACTCTACACCCACCCCTCCTGTGTCTGGGCACTGCTGGGAGTGATAGGCACCCACCCCTCCTGCGTCTGGGCACTGCTGGGAGGACTCTGCACCCACCACTCCTGTGTCTGGGCACTGCTGGGAGGACTCTACACCCACCCCTCCTGTGTCTGGGCACTGCTGGGAGGACTCTACACCCACCCCTCCTTTGTCTGGGCACTGCTGGGAGGACTCTGCACCCACCCCTCCTGTGTCTGGGCACTGCTGGGAGGACTCTGCACCCACCCCTCCTGTGTCTGGGCACTGCTGGGAGGACTCTACACCCACTCCTCCTGTGTCTGGGCACTGCTGGGAGGACTCTGCACCCACCCCTCCTTTGTCTGGGCACTGCTGGGAGGCCTCTACACCCACCCCTCCTGTGTCTGGGCACTGCTGGGAGGACTCTGTACCCACCCCTCCTGTGTCTGGGCACTGCTGGGAGGACTCTGCACCCACCCCTCCAGCATCTGGCCATGTACGCTCCATACATACGCGGGTGAGGGTACGGTCCGTACATACACTGTTGGGGTGGGGGTATGCTTCATACATACGCGGGTGAGGGTACGGTCCGTACATACACTGTTGGGGTGGGGGTACGCTCCATACATACATGGGTGAGGGTACGGTCCGTACATACACTGTTGGGGTGGGGGTACGCTCCATACATATGCGGGTGGTGGTACGGTCCGTACATTCACTGTTGGGGTGGGGGTACGCTCCATACATACGCGGGTGGGGGTATGGTCCGTACATTCACTGTTGGGGTGGGGGTACGCTCCATACATACGCGGGTGGGGGTATGGTCCGTACATACACTGTTGGGGTGGGGGTACGCTCCATACATACGCGGGTGAGGGTACGGTCCGTACATGCACTGTTGGGGTGGGGGTACGCTCCGTACATACGCGGGTGGGGGTACGGTCCGTACATTCACTGTTGGGGTGGGGGTACGCTCCATACATATGCGGGTGGGGGTACGGTCCGTACGTACCCGTGCCCACGCTGTGGAATGCTTGTGCGGCCCGTACCCAGGCCTTTGGCACATGGGTACGGCCCGTACCGCCATTGTTGGGGTGACGTAGCTCTTAAGGCGTGGGTACGGGACGTACCTGTATTGTTGTGTTGCCGGTTCGCGTCGTCGCCCACTTCCGTTGTGGCAGACGCTGGCGTTGCTGGACACGCCCCCACCCCCTCGAAGTGACCAGGGCCTGGAGGTCAGGTATGTCCAGGGCATGTGAGCTGTGTGACTTGGGTGGGGGTTTTGTGTCCTGCCCCTGCCCCCCCCCCCTTTGCCCCTGGGTGTTGTTCTGACCTTCTGCGGCATCTGCGTCGGTACCTGTAGAGGAGGTCGACTGCTATGAGGGCCGGGATGACACGTAGGTTCGGGTCCATGTCTGTCCGTCACGTACAGGTGCTCCTTGTGCGCGTCGTCCTGATTTTCCGGCAGTTTTTGGCTGCTGGGAGGACTCCGGATGTCATTTGTATGGTTATTTTCCTCAGTTGGTGTTTTGTACGACTCGTACGGAAATGGTGTTTCCGTGCGAATCGTACTTGCATGTTTGTAAAGTTTTACAACCGGGTACGAGTCGGACGGAGAAAACCCTCCGACCGACTTTTCGTACCCGGTTTCTCCAGGATCCTAATCGGCACCAGAATGTTTTCTCTTTGCACGTGGAGGCCTCTGAGCAATTTCCCTACCTATGACCACCATGTTTTATATGGCAATCATGTATACGGAATTCTAGTGATTGTCGCTGTACCCTGAACATGGCAGGACAAACATCACTATGACCAGTTGGCTCCATGGTGTATGGTGATCTTTATATGAGCCCCTTGGCTTTTTACATTTAAACAGACTATTTTCTGTCAATATATTACAATGGCTAAATAATTCTATATCATAATGTTATATCTCTGTTTTAATATTAGTCTGTGAGGCTTTCTAATTTATAATTATGTATTGTCTCACAAAAAATTATAGCATGGTTCCTGAAGTGTATGTAATGGAATGACATTCAAGTAGCACTTTACCAAAAACCTAAAAATACACAACTTCAAAAAACAAGAAATCATTCCTTATATTTTAACCTGTTAATCCTTTACTTTCTGCATGCTTTATTCGAGGAGGAAGATTGTAGTAGTTCCTACACTACTTAATATGCCCCTCAAGCCAGTTCCTCAGCTCATTCAACTCCTCATTGTACATAATGTGTTCAAGTTTCAGTTATATAATACCTACTAATTATGTACGGGGTTTCTGCCTTTTGTATTTGTACCTACAAACAACTTGTTTGTCTTTTCCGTTGTTACTTTTGCATACAATGTCCCACCCCCACTGTACTCTCATTTCAATGATTACACTTCAGTGTCTTCATCTTGCCTTTGTTGAAGGGTGACTTTTATTCTGCACACTTTCTGTTTAATGCAGACTTTAACAAAATGCAGGGTTAGAAACTTCCCGGAAGTGGGAGGGAGGAAAAACCTGACCCTGTCCATACATCCCTAAAAAGGGCCCCTGTGTTCAGAAACTCCCTACCATGGACACGGCCGATTAAGACCTTTAGAGGACCTAAGCACCTAAAAGATTTTAGTGGCCCATATATATCTAATCGAAAATATAAACAATAATAAACCGTAAAATAAAATGTTATTTTTCGAAATGAAGCAAAACTTATAGTAAGATGAAAAATAATGTTTATACTTTATTAATAGGTTTAGCTGCACCATTTGCAGTTTTGCATCATATGGTCCACGGTAAACACGGCGAAAGAAAATGTATATGCTAACCCCTCCCTCCCTGCTTATTTTTATTAATGGTTAATCCAGCCCTGCCCATGAATTCAAGTTTTACACTAATGAAGGAGGTCTAAATATGACATTAGATGTTGTGGCGTACAGCTGTCAATGCAATTTATAACAATAGGAGCTCTCTTGACATGAGCACTTCTTCATTTTCTAATGGCTTTGCTACCTGCCAATAAATATTCCCCTTCAACACCAATGAGCAGGTACATACGTGAAATCTGATGTCTGGCATTGTAGTAGGATCCTTGTAATCCTTCTGTTTATTGACAGCTACTGGATACAAGTTAACTACCACAAAAAAGGCAACATGGCAACTTGTGTCAGTATGATACGTGGGCCCTAAATGTAATATTAAATAATTAAAATAGAATATATAGTACAATGAAGTGAAATGGAAAATGTTCAGTTTCGAGACATTGACCTAGATTTATAAAGGTTTTGCCCAATGCAGCTCACTACCAAAAGATGCTGTGGAAGAGAGCAGGAGAACTCAATATCCACAGAGATATGGCGCTCTCCTGCCCTCTCCTTAGCATTGGTGCGGAACTTTGCTGTTGAGTGCCAGCCACACACCTTAGCGCCTTAGTGCAGAGGTGTGTGTATGAGTCTAGTATAGGTTTTGTACTAAAGGGGTTCTCTTCCAGTAGAGAATACTATGACTATACAAGATTATTTTACCTTTCCTGCTTGGTATATGTGATTTACAGTGCAGCACACATGCAAAGTTGTAAAAAAAACGAGAAATTAAAAAAAATGCCCTTTTAATGAGTGCTTTACAGCAGTGTTATTTGTGGTGCAAAATCCTGTCTACTTATGTTAGTAGGTAGGGTTTTGCATCAAAAAGGATGTACCACTCATGTAATGCCCCCTAGATGCTAAGTGAAGCAAAGCAGCACTTCGAACTGAGGTGCATTGCTTATCCTTACAAACCAAAGCAAATTTCAATTTGCTTCGGTTTGTAATTCCCCAAAAAGAGTTTACGTCGTGTCCGCGTTAAAAAAAATGATGCAAGCCAGTTTCAAAACCTTTGTAAATCTTGCCCGCAGTTTGTTATTACTGCCACCTGCTTATATAAATAATTGCCAGACCCTAGTATTGATAACTAATAGCCCTTAGTTATTAAGAAAGAGCTTCCATTAAAATATTATACTTAACTTTCCTATTCTAGAAATCATTTAGTAAGGATCGTTCAAATATAATCCATAGTGGATGGGTAAGTCTTGAAAATTATAAATTAGAACATGAAATTGTCAATTCAAGAAAAAAGAATTATAAATCGTAAAATTAGGGAATTGAACTCCCCCTTCACTTTTTGGGTGTGTAAGTTTAGATAGGGCAATACATGAATGTTTATTGTTCTATAGCAATTTTGTCCAAATGGAGTTAATTTGTGAAAAGTCATAATTAGGATTTTTGAAGGGTAACAGAGAAATTGTACAACAGACATGTGGTACAATCATCATTTTGATAGAATCTGGTCTATTCCACCATGATAAATGTAGATGAGACCAAGATGAGTAAAGTAGTAAAGTTTAGACTGCGTGTGCTGGGGATAGTAGGAGAAAACTAAACACCAAGACATTTAATTTTGGAGGGACACCATGTATAATTAGTATTGGCAACATATATTGATAACAAAAGGAATGTAATGGTAAGATTAGAATGTGGCATAACTGATTTGGAACTGGGCAAGAAAAATCTCTACCTCATTGTAAAACAAATACTAAATGCTGTTCAAATTTGTGCTTTTTTGAAACCTGGAACCAATGTGAGTTTAACAACTTGATTTTTGAGGCTTTGCAACATAGGAATGCCAAAAACTACAAGCAAAAATTCACAATAAAAAGTAGGTAGATAAAATACAGTTAATATGACACATTGATTATGACGATACAAAATTTAGAAATAATTCATTTCATTTCAATTAAATAAGTATCTTTTACCTCATATGTCTCAATCCAACAAATTTCTTTTATACATACAATCAAAGGTATATGGAAAGAAAGAAGAAAAAAATACAGGAGTGTAAAAACCTAAAATCTGGGTCCGCCATACATTCGTATTATATTCATGAGTGTTGGTTCGTCATTAAAATTATTAATAAAATCCATATTTTTGATGGTTGTCATATAATAAACAAATTAGTCAAGAGACATATGTCATATGATCATTTCTCGATTTTCATACAGGGTTATTCATGTTGTATATTGAGAGGTTCTTCCTGGCATAGAAAGCACTCCATAAGAAACTTGACATTTTTACGCAGATATCACCAGGGGGCAATGTCTGTAGAAAGAGATCATCCAGGAGACATTGAGTAAACAATAAAGACTTCAGTATGGTTAAAATATAATGTTTCCTCCATGCTTTATAAAAATTTGCAAAAGATTACAACATGCATTGTGCTCTGTGTTGAGATGTTATCGCAAGGGCATTACATAGATTTGAGGACCAGTCATTGAGATCCGGAAAACTGACCATCCGATGAAAAATATCCATTCTGAAGCGAGTCAGAATGAATCTGTGCCTTTGATGCAGTACAATGATCAGATAATGTTGAATACCATAACTAGTTAGGATAAGCTGGTTCCTTAAAACAGTGGGCTTTGATATTTCAACAGATAACCTTGGATTCTTTAAATGTGGTAAACATTCGGTTTTTAGATCTTTCCTACTGATTTAAAAAAAAAATCTTATTGAGTTTTCTGCTTACAATAACAAAGCCAACAACAGAGAAAAAGGATTTTAAAAGTAAACAATAGGTAGAAAATTATAGCATACATAGACATAGATCACAGTGTACATCTCGGTGTCATAGCATGTGTCTGATTACATAGTTAGGAGTCCATCGCAACATCGTGAATTCATATATACAGCTCCTGCTGGATTAGACATAGATCACTTATATGGTACCATAGTACTGGGTGGATATGAGGAGATTAACAAATCATCCATAACCATGATTTGGGATAATATTATTAAAACATTCACACACATCTGGCCCGTCTCAAAATGGACATTCTGCGTGGCACATATATCCTCCAGCGGGCATATAATTTCATGATATCTCAATCTTGAGAACACATTTCACTCATTTACATTTGACTCCCTTCCAGCTGAATAGGTTTGGTATAGGCCCCACAAGCTTTTTGGGCAATTCTGAGGGGAGAGAAGTTCACTGTATAATTCGGTTTGGGTATTACAATATACCACATCTTTTGACCATTCTGTCATGGTGGGCACCGGACTACGGGACATCGCATCGCTATCCTGCATTTCGCAATCAGCATCCCCTTATCGATTAGATGGCGGGAGGACTTTTTTATGTGTACTGAATATCCCAATAGCGCTAACATGAGGTCAGGGAGTAATGTTTGTTTTGTGATTTCACTCAACCTCTGAAACACCAATCTCCTAAAGCCAACTATGTCTGGGCAAAGCCAGGCCACATGCATGAAATCCCCTTGATTTGCACCACAGCGATCACAGTCCGCTGAGTCAAGAAGGCCATATCTATGCAGTCAGGCAGGCGTATAGTAAACTCTATTGAGAAACCTAAAATGTATAAGTTTATGCCGCCCGTTTAAAGAAATACTACATGTTGCTTCGCAGCAGTAGCCTCATGTTTTGTCATCGAACGCCCTACCCAGATCACTCTGCCACTCCAGTCTGGCTTTCGTAAGAAGGTTCTTACAGTACCCTTGCACCATAATATAGATGCTTGAGACTATCCTGTTTGGGAAGTTCAAACTCAGTATAAAACAGAAGAGGGTGACCTCAGGGGGTTCCATCATCTCATCGCCCAACTGTTTGCAAACAGCATGTCTTACCCTGTAAAAATCTCACTAAAGGGGAAACTGTTTGTTCCTCAGCTTCGAACTCATCCCATTCATGCGCGCTGCCCGCCAGAAACAAATCTCAAATTTTAGGCATATTGATTTTATCGGGGCTGTCACTGCATTTCCCACTCTAATCCGAGAAGATGGGGAATCGTATAGAAATGAGACCAACTTTAGGAATATCTCGACCAAGCCCATTCTCCTTAGTACAGAGATCATGAATGCCCACTCCATCGAATCAAAAGCTTTCTCTGCATAGAGAAAAATCACAGCAGCCTTGACCTCTGGGCTGTATTGCACCAAACACAGTGCGCAGATTGTATGTTAGATTGTGCCCTGGAACAAACCCCACCTGCTCAATGCCAATCAGCTGTGGCACCAACGGAGCCAGGCGGTTAGCGATTACCTTGGTGAATATGTTAGTATCAACGTTAAGTAGTGATATCGGCCTAAACGAGGAGCCCTTATCTGGGGGTTTATCGGGCTGCAAAAGCATGACTATCATGGCTTCCCTCATGGATGGGGGCATCTCTCCATTCTCAATCATTTCCTCGAATAGTGTTATTAAATGTGGGACTAAAAGATCTTTAAACTCTTTATAAAATGTAACAGTGAGGCCATCTTGCCCGGGGCACTGCCCGATTGCATGGATTTTAGAGCAGCGTGGATCTCCCAGGATTCTAATGGTCTCATGAGATATTCCCTATGTTTGTCAGCTAACCAAGTTAATTTAATGTGCTCTATGTATTCTAAAATTTCTGGTTCCCCTGCTGTCATTCTAGAGCAGTACAGGTCTGAGCAGTACTGACAGAATCGCTTCGCTATAATGGACGTATTAGAAGTATTACTTAATATCGACCCGGACTCAGCTCGCATTTCTGCAATATCAGCCTTTTCCCTCCTATGGTGCAGCAGTGCAGTTAAGGTGGCCCCAGGTCGCTCCTCCTCCCCATACGTTTTAGCAATTGCATATTTCACCATGTGTTTGACTGCAGTATCTGCTATTTTATGGTATTCTTCCAATGTCTTTTTAATCATCTCTCATCGTGGGATCATCACCTCCTCCTAGGGTAGCCTGTTCTAGATCAGCCAGTCGCTTCTCTAGCAATTCCAGCTGTCCTCTTAGAGACTGAAGAACCCCTGAATGTTTTGAAATGGCTATTCCTCGAATAAAAACTTTGAATGTCTCCCAAAGTGTGGCAAACCGGGATACTGACCCTATACTTGTGTGAAATAAGGATTCAATAGCCTCTTAAATATCAGTTTTAAAAGCACTGTCTAGTAATTAGTATGGCAGAAATCGCCACATGAAAGAGGCCAGTCATTTTTGTGGATTTTCTATATCCAGTAGTATGGTCGAGTGGTCTGAGAAAGAGCTGGGATGTATCGAGCATTCCCTAACCTGGGAGTAAAGGGCTCTAGATGTAAATCAGTAGTTTATTCTGGTGTGTAGATTGTGTGGGGCAGAGTAGTGGGTAAAGCCCCCCTTTCAAGGAAAGAGCCAGCGCTAGACATCTATCATTTGCAATTGAGTGAGACCATCATTATAGTTTTGCCTACAGCAGTTTGATGCTGGGCCGGTCCCCCAGAGCGATCAAGTGCCGGGTCTAGCATACAATTGAAGCTGTGGCCCCATATTTGCACCAGTGGGCTGCTATGTCTCAGCCGATCCTGAAGATCATGATAATATTGCAGGTTGTGCAAAATTATGGCCGTATATGTTGACTACTAGGAGGTCCAGAAATCTTCCCCTACATCTAGAAATAGTATACCTTCCCCCAGCGTTTGATTCAACCTCTTCTAAGTTGAGCCTTGATTTTGGATTGGCCTAAGTAAGCACCCCCCTAGAGTGTGTGGGGAAGCCAGCCGCATGAAAGGGGCCGTGCAACCTTTTATGTGTTAACATTTTGCTGTCCAAGGGAAGATGAGTTTCCTATAAAAGAACTATATCAATACCATTTCTCGCGAGGTAAGCCAGTACTCTTATGCACCTTACGGAAATCGTTGAGGCCCCTAACATTCCATGTCAGGAACCACGTCACATTTCCCTTACCCTTTGCCATCCTTATCTTCTAAAAGTGATCCTATACTGTATCTGTTTGCCAGATTTTTTGATGCCTTGTTGCAGTGTATTCAACCCATGCAGTGACATAGTAAAGAATTAGGTACACTGTGCTCTCAATAACTAACAGTTGTTACTTCCCACCCCCCCACGCCATGGCACCCACAACTTGCCATGGACGAATCCCCCACACCTCCAAATAAACCATGAGCAGGCAGAGTGTCTTGTGGTGGGCTACACACAGGGGCGGATGTTGCCTCTCTACCTTTCTGTACTCTATCAAGCAGAGCTATGCCCCTGCCACCTTTAACCATAAAGTACATCCAGCAACTAATTGAGCAACTCGTTTCTGTGAATTTGAGATCAGGTTCTAATGCCTTGATAAGCCTACTAGCATTTTTTCAAAGTACAACAACTTTATCACTCTATTGGGCAAATGTCTTATATTTGCACTAAACAAAAAAGTCCCCCCGCCCACATTGTGGGTAACAGCATTCGAACAACAGTATTACCTTGAATTTCTATCTTATAGTGACCCTACTTAACCTTTGCATTAGTTCCAAAGATGGATCACTTCAGAACTCACCCATACCCAACTACTTGTACATGTTACCAGACTGTCCTCCAGATCTCTGCCTGTTGCCTCCGGGTGCTTCTCTGAGTATCTGCTCTGCTCATCCAGTCCTTGGAATTGTTTAAGTGCATTCTGTAGAGACTTGGGGTCTAAAAAAATCTTTGTGTTGCCATTCATGTTTACCCTAAGCCTGGCCGGATAAAGCATCCCAGAATAAAGGTTGTATTCAAGTAATTTACTTTTCAAGGGAGCAAACTGTCATCTAGCTTCTTGGATCTTCATGGTGAAGTCAAGTAATAGGAGCCCTCAAACTGCAGATCCCCCTTTTCTCTGGCTTGCTTTAGCGCAGCGTTCCTATCTCTGTAATTCAAAAGTTTTGCAATCACTGGACACCGCTGCGCCCCAGGCAGAGGCCTGGGTCTGAGTGATCGGTGTGCCCGCTTGACCACAAACATCTGAGAAAAAGTGTTGCGGCCCAGTAGAGTGACTAGTAACTTCTCAATGAATGTTTCCATATTGCTAGTGGCCGTGGATTCCGCCAATCCAATTATTGGAATTTTCCTTCTCCTGGACCTAGCTTCTAAGTCCTCAGTCTTATCCTGCAGGGCAGTGAGAATCTTGCCAAACTGTTTCTGTGCAGAGTCTGTTTCCGTGTGGGACTCTATCTCAGTCACACATCGTTCGGCCGTATCTAGTCTTTCTGCATGTTTGTCGAGTCGCTCTGACATGCGATCCATGCGATAAGCAAGGGAATCGATTTTCCCGTTGATCGTTGACAGGCTTTTATTTGCATGGCCGATAGGATGTGGCGGATATTTTCTAGTGATTCTTCAGGCATGCCCTCCTGTCTTTCGGGGGACCGGGCTTCACCCATCTCCCTGTTTTTTGACTTACGTTGTTCGAACTGTAGCTCGGGCTGCGTTTTGTTCACTTTTCCATTGCAAGCAGCCCTGTGTGTCCTATCCCTCTGTCTGCAATAGTCAATGACTTCAGAAGCTGCCCCCACAAATGCGCAGCAAGGGTCCAGGGTCCTTCCCTAAGGCCATTGTTTGAGGAAGCACAACCTCCCCCAGTATCGTCAACCAGGGTGTCCTTATCCCACTATAAAAAATAGGGCCCAAACGCCGGCTCTGGGAGGGCCAGGTCGTCCATGCCCGCAGGCTGGTGTGACCACAGATGCTAAATTAAATCCACCAATCTCTAATGTTGCAAGTCTATTGGACTGCAATGTATGGGGGAAGGATCCTGCCGGTAGTCTGACCCACAACTGAAGGGCCCAATGTCTCAGTGAGTGTCCCCAGTGCACCCTGCTCCTCTGCTCATTAGTGCTCATCACTTGGCTATTTCACAGTGCTTTTTTCACTTTCAGATGGATGACCAATGCTTTACCCAGTCCATCAGGAATTCCATATGTTTGTGGTAGGCCTCGCGTCTCTTACGACATAGGCCGCCTGCTTGCGCCTGCCCCCGTCTTCCTCTTGTTTGCCCCTCTGGGTGCTCGCAGGGCTTCTCCATAAATGCAAATATGCCCATCCCTGGACAGGCTGCGACCGCCGCCTCTATGCGCCACATACCTTCAGCCACAACTCGCAGCTCCCCTCTAGCTTTCGATTGGCCGCACCCAGCTTCACGCTGCAATCCTGAAGGGAAGTGCCCACCAGTATACACCAACACAGCCGAGGCACACAACTCGCTTCAAGGCACCGGGCACTATGGTCACTGAAGCCGCAACTGTCACCAAGCACTCCGTGCCACTTCTGTCCATGACAGGCCTCGACAGCAACCCTAGGTTAGGGCCCCCCTCGCCTACCTTCCGTCTCCGGGGCAGGCCTCGCCAATGTGCATCACAAGGCCTCTGTCGGCCTCCGTCGGCCTCCGCGTCCACAGGCACTGCAGCAGCACCTCTGACGGCGACAGTTGGCTCCATCGATGCAGCGCTGCAGCTTCTTACGGGTCCATTTCTCTTAATGTAAAATCTGTATTTGGATGTAAGGATTAATTCTGGATATAATTGATGGCTTGCAGAGCTCCCTTAGGACACAGCCATCTTGCGCGTCGACAAGCTCCACCCCAGATCTTTCCTATTTGTTACCGCAAGAGATTCAGGGTAGTTAAAATAGTCTGGATTCCCCAAGTCCTGGCAAAAATGTTGCATAAATGTCAGCCATGGAATGCATGTGTACAAAGCTGATTTTAGGCAAGCCCCTATAATGGAGCAGTTTAGGGCTGTGTGTTCAGAAGTCCACACTTTGTGCCACAGTAATATGGCTTGAATCTTAAGTCTGTCAATGAGGAGTGGTGCTCCCAACTCTGCATGGCACATGAATATTGGAGCGCTTTTAGGTGTAGCAGGCAAGTACCTCAGAAACTAATTTTCCATGAGTTGATGCACCATACAGTTTGCATGCCCCCATCTACCTGCCCCATATAGTGTTTTACTAACGCATTTAGCCTTATAAATAGAAAGCATCTCTCGATGGGGATTTGTGCCTAACCTAGTGGCAAATTTTCATACAGCCATGGAGGTACGTCTAAATAATAATGCCATGGCCTTGATGGTACGATTCCATGAGCCTTCTTTATCAAATAAAACTCCCAGATATGAAAAATTATTGGTAGATTCTATGGTGGTGTCCAGGATTTTAATGGCACAACAGTTCCCAGCTTTCCTTCCTCACTTCATTATAAATGTTTTAGTTTGGTTCACTTGCAGATCAAGATCCAGCATGTAGTCTAGAAAATTATTAAGTACAGACTGCATTGCAAGGGGGTACGGGCCAGTAGAACAGCATCGTTAGCATACAGGAGGGCAGGCACAGAACGGAGACCCATCTGGGCAAGGTCATTGGAAAGTGCAGTCAGAGCAGTGCCTATGTTGTTTCTATATAGTGAACAGAGAAAAGGAGCTAAAACGCAACCCTGTCTCACCCCTCTCTCTATGCTGAAAGGCTGAGTGCATTCACCTCTGGTCCTGTATGTAACCCTTGCTTTTATTCCAGAGTACCAGTCCCTCAAGAAAGTGATAATCGAGGGCTCCACTCCCATATCGGTCATAAATGCCCGAATTTAGTATGTTTGACACAGTCAAAAGGGGAAGACTGGTCTATGAACCCAGGTATAAGTTCCCTCCCTTAATCTTGGTATATTTTCCCATTAACATACTCAAATTAAGGCCCTGTTCCATGGTCCCTACCCCAATGTGAAACCCATATTGGAGGTCAGACAAAACATACTCTTAGATTCAACCCCCTCTTAAAGCCTATTTAAAATTATTCGGCCCGCTATCTTCGCTAAAGAAACGAGCAATAAAATCAGCCTCCCTTTTTATAGATTGGAACTATTATGGATTCTGCCCATGTGGGGAGAAAACCCGAATTACAACAAGCCCTTAAAACAACAGTTAAAATAGGCCCCCACAAGGCAATATTGGCTTTATGCAGGATCACAGGAATAGCGTCAGGACCGGGTGCCTTTCCCCCTCTACTGGCTGTTATAGCATTATTACCTTCCTCCAAGCTAAATGGTATAACAAAGGTAATTTGACCGTAAGCTAAGTTACAATTAAATTTAGGTGTCTGAGCAGGGTCTAATGGAATAGTGGGTACAGAGTAGATGCTAGAGAAATGTTTTATCCAGTCATCCGCTGGGATTGCAGACACAATCCCAGCACCTGTATCCTCTCTTAATCGTGCTGCGGTAACTACCTTCCAGAATGCCTTATTATCGTTGGCATGCAGCAGCGCAATACCTGGGTGACCCCTGTAGGTCTTTGTCTTCATTGGTGATGGCACGGAGCTCCGGAGATTTCAGTGGGGCAAACCTGCGTGGTCAGATTGAGTTGCAGTTAAGCGTCACCAGCAAGAGTCTCGTCATCGATGCCGGATTGCTTCTGGATCTTTTTCACAAAAGTTGGCAAAAAGTTCCCAAACTTTCAGATCTTCTTCTTGAAGGTTCCTTGTGGGTCAGAAAGGTTCCACATCACCAACCTAGGGTTCCAAAGCTCTGTTTAGCCTCATGGAGTCTCAGACTCCAACTCCCATAATGCATCTGGTCATTCCACAAAAATACAGGTGAAGCTGGTCAGTTGGAGGTGTACTTAAAGAGGATGTTGCAGATGGCTTTTTACAGCATTTTTCTACATGTTACTGCTCAAGGAATCCACTCCTTATCCTTAAAAACTGGTAAAGTCCATCCTGTGCGGCAAGGGCAGTCCTTCTGAGTACAGTCCACTCTTCTGCAGTCCAAGGCTCCAGCAGGGCAGTCTTTCTTCCCCAGATGTTTCAGGGAGGGATCTGAGGTGCTCTTGAAGCTCTCCCATATTTATTCCCCATTCTGGGTTAACAAGAGTGGGGACACCCCAAGCGCATTTCCTAAAGAGTCAAGATGGAGAAAATATCTACTTCGAGTTCAGGCCTGGCTAACCCAACCCACAGGTATGGCTAACCTTTCACTACACCCCCTTCCATCCCCTCTCCTAATCAAATTAGAGGGGCTCCCCTCTGGCTGGGGATCAAGAACGTGGGGGACTGGCTTGAGTCCTATGACATCTGCGCTCCTAACTTTGAAAAAAATGTTATCTCGCAAGCCCCCTTACTGTCCCTGGCTTCTCCAGGAAGCAAATCTCCTCCCACCAAATGGCTGTACTGTTTCACAAAGCTGGTCCCTGATAAGGAATGAAGAGGCCTGGGCCTTAACAACAACATTACAATAGCAATAATGCATTTTAAAATGAGCTAAACATGTCTCTGTGCTTTTTATATTCTTTCCCACCATGAAAATGCAATTATAGGGATATTCCCTTGAGGACTTCACATTCTGATAACATGACATGCAAACCATAGACTTAGCTCCTATAGCAAGCTGTACAACACTACACCTTCTTTGACCACAAAAAATGTAACCATATAACAAGCCCCTGGAGAGTGCTGCACTCGTAACTGCAAAGCAGAAGCTCCAGCCTTGGGCGTACTTTGAAGCATTATTAAAAAGTCCCAGTTGTCCTGAATTCTAGGACCCTGCAAACATACAGTGAATCCCTTATGAAAATATCTTGGGGGAAGCTGCTGCCCTCATGCAGCCCCCCCCCATGCCTCCTCTTTCATATTGGTGGTGCCTCCTGTAGGTTTAGGGACCATCACGAGCAATAAAACAGGTGGAAGATAAAGCCTTGCAGGGCATTATGGAACTCTCCAGCCAGAGCAGTGCATATGTAAAGAGTGGCTCTCCGGCTGCGCTGCTGTGGTGGGGTGCCTGGTCCCACCCGGGCACCCCATGCCTCCCATTGTTGGGGGAAATTGAGGGAGCCCATCTCTGGCTGCCCCACAGGCTCCCACATTGCCCACATCCCTATATGGGGCAACAGGAGCTGGCATATTATTTTTCCCTTCCTGCTCTTACAGGCAGGGATCTCCTTTGTTATGATGGTAGCCCCCTGCTCTACCAGACATGAGCATGGGGAGCTGGGCAGTCCTACCGCCACTGAGAGAGCATAACGGTACTCACCCTTTTCTTCTGGCCTTCAGGGGTCTTGGATTGGGTCCCAGCTACTTTCTTGATGAAAATGCCTGGGTGACGGGGTCCTTGGGTAATGGAGTCTTGGGATGGGACCCCACGCACATCCCTGAAACAATTAAAGGAAACTTTGAGTGGTGCCTTCGGGCCCTGGCACACCCCCTGTGGTAGGTTGAGAAAGGTGCAGTGGAGCCCCACATGCTCCACTTGGACAGAAGATCAAATGTAGCCAGTCTTCCAAATTACATAACTCGTGTCCCTTTTGATGTGATCTATAAGATCCTGGGCTCATTTTGCTCCTGGTGGTGAACTCTACCCACCAGGGGTAGTTACAACAGACCTTCTCATCTCCAAAGTAGTATAATCCACAGAGATCTGGTTCTCCTGATTCCCTGCCACACTCGTCCTCCTGGTCTCAGTTCCTCTGGGTGCACAATTCCAGGGCTTTTTTATAACTTGCCCTCAGGGGGCATAAGCAGGCCACCATCACTGGCCCAAAGCCCACCCACTGGTCCTGGGGTCAACTGGGAAGAATCCTTAGTCCTTTCTGGGTATCAAGGGGTTGCCCCTTCCAGTTCTCCATGGCAGTCCCAGGATCCAGCAGCAGAGTGCAGTCAACACTAAGCAAGAGAGAGTCTCACCCTTGTGCAAGAGTTTTCAAAGGGAAGTGGAAGGTTCCAGAAGCCAGGCACCCCTGTCCAATCCTAGGGTACCACGTTACCTCTCCACCACTGTCCCAGTCCTCCAGCACAGCATGCTGGGACAGTTCAAAATGGTGCCATCCAGGAACCACTAGTAACATCTTTTCTAGGTCCCTCAGCTCCACCTCTCACTGACATCACTGCCAGGGTCTTTCTCACAAAATATTCAAAGTGTAGCCCCCTCCTGTGTTGGCTCCATAGGTCTGGACTCCCTCCTTTGTTTGGCTTGGGCAGGTGGTAAACACGCTCATTCCATTTGCCATGTGATTACTGTTGGTGTGACACAAGTAGTGACACTCACTCACAGTAAAAAGTCCAAAACCGGGGGATCCGAAATTTTAAAAATCCAGTCATACTGAATTGGTGGAACCAAATTTCAACACCAACTCAGTGTGGTATATAGATTTGTCTGGTGTGTCAATTAACTCATGCATATGACTCCCAATTAATCCATGACCTAATCAACTTAACTAATCCAAATAACTCACATACACTGCTACCATCTATCTTCAGAGTGTCAATAGTACCTAAAACTCACACCACGCTCTCCCAGGGGTCATCAAAACAAAAAATGTTCAACATGTGGACCATGAAACACACTCCTTAATTACTTTCTGCAGAGGCAAGGAATTCCACCAACTAGGAATATCTAAGAATTAGTATAGCCCTGTACAGTGAGCAATTAACATGCCAGTGCCATAACCACCAGATACACCAACATTCATAATTGTGTGTCATCAGTGACACAAAAGAATGGTGTATCTGGAAACCATGCTTACTGTTCTCTAAGTCCATCAGGTATTCTACATTACACCTCAGACGCCAAACTTCTTGGGTCAAATGACAGAATATTCAACTTACATTAATTTTAGAACTGTCACACACGTAATGTAATATGTCATCAGATGTCTGTGCATGAAAATGTATGTGGGCCAGACCACCCAAATGGTTAAACTGTGATTTTTACAACATGGAAATAATATCAGATGTAAAACTGAAGGGGCTCCTTTGGTGTGACATTTCACTGAGCCTGGACACACAGAAGGTGGCAGGCAGTTGTGGTTTTCCTGGAGAGTAGAAAAGGGGACATCTCGACCCTGCTGCTAAGAGGATGCAAGTGAATGGGCTTTCTGGATAGAAAGACCAGAAGCTTGAATGACATCAATGACATGCGAAGGCTCTCAATTGTACTGAATTGAAGATATACGCAGGAGGACACACAGACATATAATGGATAATATCATGAGGCAAGGATCTTGCACGTAAGGGTAAGTATGATTTCCAGATGTGCCATCCTTTTTTGTCACTAATGGCACAAAATAATGAATGTCAATGTGTCTAATGGTGATAGCTCCCAGCATGTTGGCTGCACACATTAAGGGGATAATCTAAGTCTTGGATATTCATGCTTGGTGTAATTCCTCCGTACAATAGAAATTAAATAAGGAGTGTGTTTCATGGTCCACATGTTGTACTTCATTGGTTTTGGTGACTGCTGGGAAGAATGTGTTGTGAGCTTTGGGTACTATTGGCACTCTAAAGATAAATTAACTCTTTGGATAAATCAGGTTACTTGGTCATAGATTAATTGGAGTCATATGGAGGATGAGATCAACACATCAGATAAATCTATATACCACACTGATGTGGTGAGTAACTTGACAGATGTGATTATTCCAAGCTTTGCCATCATTATGTTAGGGATTACCATCATAATTTTGAGACCAAAATTGTGGCAGAGGCGAGTCCGATCACACCAACCATCCCCCAAAGTGCAAATAACTATCAACATTATGCCAGAGCCAGCATTATGCATTATATTATGGATGGGTTACTTCATGGCATGGATCCCCTCATAACACCAAGAAATATTGGCATTAATATTAAAAAAGTATCAGATATGCACCACTGTAACTCAAGGATTATGCTCTGATCTCCAGTGCTACTCTGAAAGCTGAGCGCTCACCCTCCACCCTGGCACAGGATTGTTTTCATAAAAGGAACAGCTAAACATGTTTCCTCTTCTATTTCCACCAGTGCTATACAAAATGTCTTTAGCTGAGGATAAAATGCTGAGCCCATCCTTTATATCAGCAGAGTATGGCTAAGCAGACCCTTTGAACAAACAATGCTGATAGAGAAAAGCCAGTGTACTCCATTCCCTGCATTTACAGTGCCTGACAGAGAATTTCGAAGTACAGATGGCTAGGCCTGCCTTTTTGTGATTGGAGCAAATCTGGGTAGCTGGATGTAGGTGACAAAATATTAAATAACAATTTAAGAAATTTATATGGTGCAATTCATTAACATAATTGGCATTAAAATTGAAGATTTTGTGTACCTTAAAAGGAAGAGATATTGAGCCAGCTGGAATAACATCAGGAATACCAATTTCTTAATTGTGATTCCCTCTGAATCGAAATTAGGAAATCGGTGCTGCTCTGGACACGTTACTACATGAGTTTATTTTGCAAATGTTTTTTTGATATTTTCAGATGAGAACCCGCTGTTGTGTTCACACTTTGCAAGTTCCTGAGATTTAGTCTGAACATTGTGAAGAAGGTCGAACAACAATGTCCCTTGTTATTCTGTTCTGGTCAGGCCCTAGCACCTAGACAAAACATACAGATGTAGTAGCTGTTGTTTGGGAAAACGTACTTTGGTCTCATTGGAATTCACAGATAGGTAGCACATACTAGGAGAGGGACCATAGCATGACAGTACCTATGATGTAGAACTACCATATATAGACATAAGTACAGGGTCTGCAGATAACACTCAGAGATCTTCAAATATATATTCATCCTGCGTATGTGCAAGTGGAGGGAGATTAGGCTACACTGTCTCTCACTATGACAGCTCTTTTCATGATCTACAGATTACTTGCTATGCTGACCGTATTTGTGTTGTGCATTTTTCTGCTTATTGTGGCACGTATACTGCATATTAGAGCACATTAGTTAAAATAAATATGTTAAACTTGTTTGTGTCTCTGTCAGATCTTATTGTGGACAGCTACAAGAGGGTGAGTGAAAGGGTGTGTCTTGTGACTGCGATTCCTGATAGAGTTAGTAGTGTTGCGTTCTGGGGTGTCTAATCTAGGACTTGTTAATCTGTGAGTGAGTAGGAGGGCAAGTGAGACACTATAGCTAGTTGGTCCTGGGCTAATGGGCACTAAGGTACTAGGATGACTCAGTCCATATACACTAAGGTCCCATAATCCTACACGTAGTTCGGTGTTTGCGCAAAATCCCTGCAACACTTCTTAAAACAGCAATCTTTTTTTTATTTTATTGAGCCTATTTAGGTTTAAGAAAACTTTGCAGTTTAATATTATATATATATAATATCAGTAGGCAGTGGTCCATGGGACCTCCGACTGCTCTTAAAAAATATTTGTTTTCCATTCTCAAAGGGGAAGTGGACTTCTTTCCATTTGCAAATGGATTACTACCTCCTTCATGGAGTAGGTAATATGATTGTTTTGCAACCGTATTCATACATCCCATTAGATTTGGTATTTACTAGTGACACCCTAAATGCCCCCTTCCAAATACTGAATAACAATTTGTGTATTGCACATTTTGTATAGCATTTTGCGGACTTTTTTGATCACAAAAATGCTTTGCGCATGTGGCCCATTGAGCTGATTGTTGAGCCTTCCTTCATATTTAGCAGCAGAAACAATGCCTTATTTGATGAGTAATTGCTTGTGCAACAAAACATTAAAGAAATGTATCTTTTTTGCACAGCTTGGGGATAGATGTGTAGAAGATTAGAAGGTTTTGTTCTGGTGCTTGGGGTGTGCCCTCACATGTGGACCACTCCCTTGTTTTGCTGGCTATAAGTGTATAGGGCTAACCTAAAAAGTGCTTGTCGTCTCCTAAACTCCCCTTTTCAACTCAATATCAGGCAGGTAGGCATCTGCTGGTCTTTGATCTTTGTTAAGACTGACCAGACTTTCATTTCTTTGAGATTGTTGAAATGAGGATAGTTAGGGAAACTTTGTCTGTGTACAGCTGAACATGTGCTTTCTTTGGACATGAATATCCACACCTGTAAGTTAAAGGAAACAATTGGGGAAGCGTGCAGCTGAGCTGCCCTCCCTGGCAGAGCTTTCCCCCTGAAGAGGTTTCAGGAGCAGAAACAATGACATGGGCCAGATGGAACCGTTTTGCAGGAAGAACTTTGAAATATACTGAACGTTTCATGAGTGATGTAATATGTGAGGTCATAAGCAGTGCATGACAGAAGCACATTATAGTTAACTTAGTAATCTGTAATTAGTGAATTTCAGGTTGTTTTCATTTATAGAAATTAGTGTTTACTTTTCTCAATACCTAACTATACTTGCTTTCTTTCAGTGAATTTAGGGTTTTCTTTAATGTAGGATAAAATATTATTAGCACACCTATCTATAATAACCCTTTAAGGACCTTGTTTGGGGAATACTTACTTCTAAATGGAAGGGGATTAGGAAAGGATGCAGTGGTGCTTAGTGAAGAGTAATAAACGAGTAAACCCATTGCTATTCACAAACTGCACTTTGAAAGTTACTACTGATAACAAGGACCAAAAATGTAGAAAATATACGCTAGCCCAGCCTGACAGCAAGTCTAGCAACCCAGATGGGCACTCAAAGGTACTACAACTCATTCTTATAAAAAATATTGGAGGCTGGACTTAAAATAACAGCTCATCTAAAATAGTGTTACATGAAATAAATAATTTTAATTTTTAAACTAATTATATATACACACCGTGTAGCCATAGTTAGGTCAGAGTTTCAATAGGACGAATGTTAATTATTTTTCTAATAATATTTTGTATATTTCACAAACTATCACAAAACTTTCTAAAAACAATGATTCTACCAAATCTATTTCTTTGAAAGTGTCAGAATGACCTGTCTAGTGTCGGGCTAAGAGAGATGGGATCCCCAAAATTGAATTTCCATTTTAATCTTCATACAAATAGTTTATTGCAACTACAGAGAAAACTACTACATGAAATTACACCAACATTTGTAGAAATTTAGAATTTTACTCCAAAAGCATGTTTTTCATTATTTGGTGCACATTTGTTCAGCCATTTTTTAGAAATTTGTCATTTTTAGGGGCAAGGCGAAACACATCAGGATTCCAAGGGGCATATCCTTTATATGGAACCCTTTACAACACCAACAAAACAATAATACTGTTCACCTCAAAGGTCTGTTTTCTAGAATATTTGTTTAAGCATAGAATTAGAATAGGGCCAGCCAGGCTGAGGTAGAAAAGCAACGAAGTCCTTTGACATTTTTCTGCCAAGGCTTTAACCATAGGATTAGACAGACATCTGAGGTGAGCAGTTTTATGGTGTTCCATAGAAAGGAACTGCTCTCCACCTAAAGCTTGAGAACTACCCAGAGTTTGCTAATTCATTTCAGTATTGTAAATAGTTATATTTCTAAATAATTTATTTTATTTATTTATTAAAACCCTTATTTGATTAATTTACGTGCTGAAGCATTTTGTTTTTAGGACTAGGTTAATAGGTATTATTAACTCCAACCCCAGTTTTGAAGGGGTGAAAACATGTAAGTCTGCACCTATAAAAAATGTAAATTTGGAAATGGTGAATACCAAACAATTGTAAAGTTACTATTAAATGCTGTAGTGGATTTACACATGTGTAAATCTACATATGTAAATTTACCTTTGTGATGAATAGCCCCCATTGTTTCAATTAAGTACAATATGTAGCCCCAAACATTACCATTCATCAATTTAAATCAAAGTAAAATAAATTACCTCAATATTACTTATATTTACCTTGATTGAGCTAATATCTACTCTTGTAGTGGTCATATTGAATAAGTTCTATCAGGGTAGTGCAACAGATGTAAAGGGAGAATACCATGAGTGGTATAACACTGCAATAAGTCATTCATTTGTTATTCATCTGTTGGTGCAGTGCTTCTCAAACTGTGAGTCGTGACCCACTGGTAAGTCATGGCCGATATTTGGTGACTCATGAAAGTCCAAGCAATAAATAAAGAGTCCTTTCAATTCTGTATTTATTTTGTCACATTAGCAGCTCTTCAAAAACAGAGGTCAAAGGTCAGTCTATGGCTTCTGACAAATTGCTGACTATCTTTTTTAACATGGTGTTGGTGTTTACAAACTCCTCTCACTTTACACCTAGAGAAAGAAAAGTAAAGTGAATTATGTGACATTTATGTCTAAAAGTAAAGGCTGTAGGATCTCATTTTTGTAATACAGTACAAAATGTAGACACCTGTGATGAACTGTACAAATTCAGCAGTTAGGAAAGCAAAACTGAAGCACATTTTTGGGGAATTTTGAAATGTGAAGAAAACAAGAACTCTCATTATGATGGGGGTCAGACAAGAATCCAACCATCATTATATCGGTATGGAGACCACCCGACATGTAGTCGACGACTCCACCCACCAAATTATGATATGACTACCACGTAGGTGGTTGGAAACATTCAATTTTCTATTGTGGCTTGTGTTGCGGCCCGGAAAAGGGCCGTAGCACAAGCCTCAGTAGAAAAGGGCAGGTTTTAGACATCCATGCACCATGTGCCAGGCACATCCATGCACCGTGTGCCAGGCACCATGTGGTGCCTGCCACATGGTGCATGGATGTTTGGGGGTGCCTATCCAAAGTCACTTTCCGACAGCCTTTTCATGGTGGATGGACCTCCACGAAAAGGCTGTCATATAGTGACAACCTAATCCATAAGGCCATAAGGCAATGTCTTTCCCCCTGCACAATGCAGATACGACCGCCAGTATCCTAATCCGGGAGTCGGACTGCTGCCTCAGATGTCAGACGGACCGACACCAATAGCCTGTCGGTGGTAATTTACCCAACATCATAATGAGGCCAAAATTGTTTATTAGGATCAAAACAAATCAAGACATTTTACTTTGTGATGCTGAAATAGTAAATATTCACTGGAAACTGATTTTCAGACATCATCATTTGTGTTCAATATATATATATATATATATATATATTATTAAACGAATCTCTTTGCAAATTCAGAGGCTATTTCAATGGAAAATGTCATGTCTGTAAATGACAGTGCACTACCACACAATCATTTTTTTACAATAAAAAAATCCCGCCTCATGTTCATTAAAAGTAGGTGTGTTGCAAACATTTGTTGTTCTACAAATTGGGTCATGATTTAAAAAAGTTTGGCAAGCACTGTTACTGTGCGTTGGTAATGACTGGTCAATTTCACTGTGGAAGTCGGACATCTCTCCCGTATGGGGACTTCTGTGTTTTTGTAATTGACAGCAAATTATAGGAGTACATGTGGGACTCTGTGATAGTTGCAGCATCCCAGAAGTATTCAGTTGTATAAACTTGTACATTCGAATCTGTAGGCAGCGTATGCTTAAGGGTGTGTAAGAGTAACTAATAAATAATGCACCAGTGTAACAGTTTTATTTTATTTCTCCTGAAATATTGTCCTTGCAGAGAAAGTCCTTCCTTTATATCTGTGGCAGTTTTGGGGGAGTGTCCACTCTTTTTGCGCCCTGAAAACTGATGTCCTTCAGCCTTTGACGAAAGTAAACATGTTATCATTTTAAGGTTGCATCCAACGAGCCTGCAAAACATTTGAGTACCCACAAACTCGTGAAGTTGTAGTTGTTCATTAACTTCTTTTTTTCCAGTGTCCATCCCTGAAACGGTATAAGGATTATTCACTTTTACAATTACGTCAATTTGTCTAACTTTACGCGTTTGTAGAAGCACTTACCAGTGTAAATTTCCGTTTAGAATCACAAAATTGAACTTTCCTCGAAATTATGTAATAGAAGCACCTTGGTGCATTATTTATCTGACATATGAATCAAACTCTGTGTGTAGACCATATATGTGAACTGCTAATTCATGGTTGTAAATCTGACTTTTTACAGCCCGAATATTTGCAAATATATGTATGTTTTTAGAGTTTTGACAATAGTATAAACGCCAATGAGTGTATTTGTTTTTACTTCAGTTCCTCAAAGCAAGCACAACGTTCGCCAACAGAATTAAATAATTATAATTAGATTTCTAATTATGAATTACAACTAGAAAAGTGAGGCAATCTAGTGGAATGTGCATTTGAATCCTAAACGCATTCTAGCGTCAGCAAATAAGAGTCTAGCAAGCAAGGGCATCCCTTGAGCAAGGGTGAGAACTTTCATGGTAGATAATCAGCCTAATAGGTATGTAGAAAATCAGCGGTGGTAAATAAAACTAGCTCAGCAGAAATACTTTCACTTCTTAATGGCCACATCACACTTAATTAACCATTTTTTATAATTAAAGCGAAAACATAACCATTTGAATTTATTGAAAAAGTGCCAGACCGTAGCCAACACTTTGAAGTCTTCTCTGTTAACTTGATAATTGCATGCTAATTTTAAAAGTTAATGTATTTTCTTTAAAAACAGTTTAACCATTTCATGCGACGAGAGAAGCAATAGGGCAAACCACTGTAATGCAAGGGAAAATTCGAGTGTGTCTCTCTCATGGTAATCGCCCAGCAAAAGACGTGATCTCATACCTATGTAGTGGACAGAATCGCACTACCGAAAAATGCTTCTGCTGCGCTCTCAGCGCGCTACACAAATAACAAATTGCATTAACTGTAATAAGAACAATTAGGAGATGTTGCGATTAATATATTGAATCAGTCCAAATAGGAACGTATCTAAAATAAATGAGTAAGTCATTAACTACGCCTTTTTAGAAAACAGAAATGTTGAACTGGGACAGGGTACAGATTAGGAATGGGATTGAAAATAAATATGCCCGTGCACTCAAAATAAAAGTGCCACTATTCGGGTATTGGATAGCACAAAAAACAAGCATTTGCAAAGCAATTGGTCACGCATTTGTGATAGGTAGAGCTCTTGGCGCTATAAATGACATTGATTGTTACTTATATTTTTTTTGTTTGTAGTGGAGTGGATGTATTTTGTTTGCAGTGGAATTATGTGGTTTGAATTGGATTTGTTAGTTATGGAATTGTGTGGTGTGTAGTGTATTTGAGTAGTGGAATTATAATAATATAATAATAATAAAAATCCACATTTGTAAAGAGCGAAAAATCACCCATAAGAGTCTCTAGGTGCTGGGGGCCGTCGGTAAGATTAAGCAAGCTATTGCCCAGAGTCATATGTTGCTGGGCTAATCTGCCGTCAGCGATCGAACCGTGATCCCCAGATTATGGATTCAGTCGCCCTGGCCTCGGCGCCATGTGGCATGGTGAATGGATAGTGGTGAGAGCTGTATAGAAGAGATAGAAAGGAAGATTTAGAGGGATAGGAAGTTTGTGCATGAAGTGGTGAATGAACTCAAGACAGAGGACAGAAACAGTGTTTGAGAAAGAGAAAAAGAAGGGGAGAGAAAGTTTTAGACGCATAAAGAACCTGCACTTGTGTACACAGAAGACACTGAAAGAAGAGGAGGAGAATGTGTGTTCGAAGTAGAGATTTTGTTAAATGTTATAGTAAAGAAACTGTGCAGAAAGACCTGAAGTGAAACAATATTATAAATGCTGGATTACTGTGTGAGAGGACGAGAGAGTGATGTGAAAGAGAGAGTGCAAGAGAAAGAGAGAGGGGCAATGGGAAACCTATTGGCTTTGTTATTGGGGTGGGGTGGCTAACAGAGGTAGTGAACGTATGTACATGTATGGGTACTGACAGCATTAGATCATTTAAATTTACTAATATAACATGATGGGAAGCCTTATTAGATTAATTCATAGGAAAAGTAAACAAGCAAATGTTAGCATTACATTTTGGGTACTATTCAATTCCAACCTAATGTATCGACCTCGGAAAGATGAGGGGCTGTGGCTAATGAACACACATCAGTGGGTGAAAAAAAAGTTACACATAGGTTTTTTATTTGTAAGTAGCTGTATTTAGATTGAATGTGTGGACAATAATTAATATGGCACTGAGTCCCACTAACCACCAATTTGTGCCCTCTTTGCTGAGAGATAATTCTTTGGTGGCACTAACTTAATTTGCAGAACTTTACATATTTAACATTCCAATGTCTTCTTGGATATCTAATTAAAAAATTAAAGCAAAGGCCTGTCATTTTGCTGGCACACAACTGTCTTTTGACACACGCGCGATCATACATCATCATGTATGCACGCAAGTGGAATGACACAACTGCAAGCAGTGGTTGCGTCATTGTGACATTTAGTTTTGTTTAACTAATTTGACAATGCTGCAAAGTTTTGGGAAAAAGGTCGATGCTATAGAGCATCGATAACAGGAATTTGGAAATTTCCCTAAGACAACTGTACTGACTTACCGGTCACCCATTGCTCGTTTGGTGCCGAGGTTGAGGGTGGCGAGGAGGTGATTTTAGAAAACGGAAATTATCAGTCCCCAACAAGGTATTTTGCCCCCTGTTCCAGAACAAAGACTTTCATAGTGCACATGCCTTCTTTGCACTGACAGTTAAGCATACATAATAGCTTTCCCAGCAGAAGAATGCCTCCAAATTTCCATAGAGCTGGGTGAGCGAGGTGGGGCATTAGACTGTCCACACAGCAGGGTACCTAGATCTGGAAACCCCCAGCTTCGTTTATGGACCCATTGCAGTATGCAAAGTTGTGACATCGTTCATGTGTGGGTGACTGTTATGTCAAGGCATAAAAAAAAGCACCAGTTGCAAAAGGCTAAATTCCCTAGCTGATGTGTTAACATTTTTTGTTAGTTGCACTGCCCCGTCCGGGGTGGTGTCCCTCTATGCGCACAGCGCTGTGGGGTAACGAAGTTACCAGTCTTTCCACACGTGAATTGAATCAAAAGTTCATTTATTCATAATGAAAAATATGTGTTTGCCATATTGTAAACTTCATATGTTCAATTACAACGATATCAACGGATATCCTCTATGCATTTCGGGAAAACCCTTCGTCAGGAGGAATCCTCAATTCGTTGGTTAAACGGGCATGGTAGAAGTGTGCCGGATCAATCTATCAATCTAATCCTATTTTGTGCAGAAACACAGTAAACAGCAGCAACTACATATACACATTTCTAAAACGTTTAGACAGCAACACATAACAGCTTCGGCAGAAAATTGAGTTTAAGATTAGCAGCAAGACAGTAGAAGTAACAAAGCATATCCCAAATTGTGCAAAGAGCAGTTGAGTAGCAGACAGTTCATGTGCAAAATACAATCCGGAATCCAGCTTCGATAGAGAATTGAGTTTGGTATTATCAGCAAGAGAGTAGGTGAAACAGAACATATCCCAATTTTGCAGAGAGCAGTTAAGTAGCAGCCAATACATGTGCAAATTACAGTCCAAAAAAAAGGAGAGAATATCAAGACTCCATAAAAGCACAACAGGCACGGGGAATTTAACAGCCCAATTAAAAGGATATATAAAAAATTTAAAATATATACATAAACTCCTTAAAAAAGTTGAATAGTTTTACACAGATTGCTTAGTTTTTTGGGCAAAAGAGAAAGTCGCGGGCTGAAGCAATATTTTTAATGGAATTTTGTAAAAACATCGGCCGAAGCAAGCGACGACGACTCAGAACCAGTGCTGGACAGATAAACAAGACGTAATCCAGGTTTTGAATGCTCAACTCACAGAAATTACACATTTGACCATTTTTCATGTTCTGGGACCAGTTTACTGTTAAGTCACTTTAAGGTAAAAGATGCATGCGACATGGAATGAGCCATCGTCGAATTCCATGTTCTAGATTCCAGGATAAAGAAATTCTCTGAGAATTGATCCTAGCTATTATCTTTAATCTCTCTTTAGAATTACAAAATGTAATATCTCTATTATAGCTGATCTTACCACTTATGGTTTTTAAGATGGATTTACATTCTAAAGGCGTGAGGGAAATCACTGATTCTCCTTGTACACAAAAAACTTTTAGTGCCATATAGAAATCACGATAGAGGGAATATTTACCTACATTATCGCCGAAAATTTCTTGACACATGAAACCTCTTAATGAATAAGGCTCACTAATTTTTAACTGATATCCCCAATGTAAAACCCTAGATAAACCTTGGATAAAGGAACTTATCATGCCAAATTCCAGTCTAATAGCAGCAGATGGAACTAACGTATTAAAATTACATATTTTACGTAAAATCTGGCCTTCAATCCTATCTAAAAAACTCCAGTCCTTTACAGGGATTGATTCAATAGCATAAAGCAGAGTTGGTGGGATTTTTGCTATGAAGAGCCGTCAGCAGATATAAAAAGTTAATTAGTTCATGATTAGGATTTAGCTTGTTAATACATTTATGTTCAATATTGTTCCACCATGTAATTCTGTAATGATGATATCAACTTTTAGTTCAGCACAATAGGGGTTAGATCCATCATTGCTATATCGTCAGCATATAGGAGGCATGCAAAAGAACGGCTGCCTATCTTTGGTGCATCTCTCTCTGACTGAGAAAAGCATTCGGGTAAATATGCTATATATAAAGATAATAGCAGTGATGCTAATAAACAACCTTGTTTCAGGCCATTTTCTATGGGAATTATTGATGATAAGCCTTGGTTTCCTCCCATTAATACCTGGCACCAAGTTTGAGAGTGTAGGGCAATAAATAAAGACAGCAGGGGAGAAGGCATTCCTATTTCATCAAATTTTCTCCATAGCAATGGTCGGTCTACCTCTACCTTATCAAAGGACGTTGAAAAATCTATGAAGGCCGTATACACGTTTGATCTACGAGAAATCGTATATTTCTCCTCGTTTAGTTTCAACATGCAGATGTTCTCCAGGGTGGAATGTTTTTTCCTAAAACCTGCTTGCTCTATAGGGAGGAGCTTCTTCTCCATCACCCAATCGGTGAGGTGATCAAGTATACTATGTGCAAAAATTTTGCCCGCAGCATCTAATAAGGCTATTTGTCAGTAGTTACCTGGATGCGTTCTAGGGCCCTTTTTGTACAGAGGAATTAAAATACATCCAGACCAAGATGGTGGAGTGTTCCCCTGAGAGTAGCAAAAGTTAAAAACAAAATGTAGATAGGCGCACTATCCAAGTTGAGCGTTATGATTAGTTGTGGCGTGCTGCTGGGGTATCACTCTCTTGTCTAGAGTGTCGGAATAAATATGGCAAGCGTCTCCTAGAAATTGGGGACGTCCCCCTGCGCACAGCGAAGACCCCGGGGGGTTAAAAGAGTTCAATGATCAGTACACAATGATTTGAAAAAATAGTCGGAGACTATGTTTGAATGATTGATTTGCTGACATTTAGTTGATCATATCACAAAAAAGATTCATCTGTGAATATTCAAGATATCAGTCCATTGGTTATAGTGAAAATTGCCCAATGCATTTCGGTCCTATCAAGACCTTCATCAGGCGGCATATCTATAAGAAAAGGTTTAAAGCAAAGAATCAGGAAGTAACCCAAAACATAAAGGTATGTATCAATGTGGATATTATAATAACTCATCAAATCCAAAAGCAACGAAAATACACATCCTGAAGGGAAGGCACAGAAAGTGTGGATCACCAAGGTAAAGACATGTTAAACGGATGTGCAATGTATTCATGAATGAATCAAACCGAAATGGCCCACCAACATACAGCTACTGGTGTGCAACTAAAGATAAACGAATGGAAACAATCTTGTGAAAAAGTAGCGAAACGTGGTCATGCAGAAAACAAGTTGTAGTGACCAAATAAAAAGCAACTGGTGTTTGAAAAAGTTTCCTCGTGTAAATAAAAATTGGTACAGTAGCCACTAATCCAAAAATGAAAAGGTTGAAAAGGGTGTTACAGCCGATAGAAAACGGCTTGTGCCCAATATAGTATCCTCGTGCAATAGAAAGCTAAAGTGGTGTGGTTATCGTGAATCCAAGATAAACCCGCCAGACAGAACGGTGATTGAAACAATGACATTCACCTAGTACGATAAGTTGGCAACAATACAGTGGACAATAACCGAGTCAGAGATTAATGAATGGTACAACTTACGGAAGACAGCGTGTCACCAAGGTTAGCCCGAGTTTACCATGATTAACGATTGAAGACGCGAACGCGTTTAACGGTTGTATTGAAGTAGCGTGACAGGTGAAATAGAAAGAAGACTAGTACCGAAAAGAGTGAGCGCCATATTAGTATGTCTTTAGTGTGATGAAATGAAAAGTTGCGGAAAACAATAAAAAAGGAAGACGATGCAAAGAGTGTGAATGAATAGGAAATATGAGGAAACAAGAGTACACAAAGAGTAAGTGAAAAATTTGAATATTAAATGGGAAAAAGTGAGAATAGTGATAAGAAAAAATGAAAGAAATATGGCAATAAGACGGTCAGCAATAAGTAAACATAAGCTCAAAGGCTATAAAAAGAAAACGAGTGAATGAAGTGGAAATTGAAAAATTAAAGAATTAGAGAATAAAACCATCTCGGAAACAGGAAAAAGGTTCAGGAAATAAGAAATATGAGAAGTAAACAGAGTTAAGTCACAAATAACACGAAAACTCCATACGATCGTTGAGTCCATGCGGTTTCATGGAGTTCAAAAGCTTAATCCAATGATTTTCCCTTTGGAGAAGAAGATTGTGAACGTCTCTTCCTTCAGCTAATTCAATGGTCTCCAGGACCATAAATTTAAGTTGACTGACGTTGTGGTGAAATTCGGAAAAGTGTGTAGCTATCACTGATTTGGCATTGTTGGTGCGGATGTTTCTCTTGTGTTCAAGAATTCTGGTCTTGACTTTTCTTTCTGTTTTCCCAACATAAACGGACCCGCAAGGGCATTTAAGAAGATAAATCACATTAGTGGTGTTGCATGTGGATTGACTTTGAGGTTGATCTTGTTGCCTTTCATGGGATGGTTGATGTAAGATCCAGTGATAACGTTGTTACAATTACTACAGTTGTAGCAAGGTCTAGTTCCTTTATATGTGATAGAAATGGACGTGCTTGTTGGTTGAGTAAGAATTTCTTTCAAGCTTTTGCCTCTTTTGAACGCAAAAATAGGTTTTTCAGTAAATAAGCCCTTGAAATCTGGTTCTACGGCCAAAATTAGCCAATGACGCGAGATGATTTTTCTGAAACGGTTGGTCATGGTTGAAAATTTAGACACCACGACTACTCGTTGACTGGTAGGTTTGACCGTTTTGGTTAAAAGTGGTGTACGGGTTATCGTTGAACAACGTTCTTTGGCTTGAATTAAAATCTGTTGTGGGTAACCTCGTTGAGAAAATTTCTTGATCATCGTTTCTGTTTGTTGAGAGCAATTGTCCGGTTGTGATACGATCCGTTTGACACGGAGTAATTGTGAGTAAGGTAAGTGATTTTTCAAGGCTGGTTGGTAAAAGCTGTTGAAGTGCAAAAGATTGTTGCGATCGGTTTTCTTGCGATGCATGGTGGTTTCAAGTCTGTTGTTGATGCGACTAATCCTGACATCAAGAAATGTCGTGGTGTGCTCTTGAACCTCAAAGGTAAATTGTATCAGTTCGTTAATGGTGTTTAAGGAATTCAATGCTGACCTAAGTTCAGGTCGTGAGCCTTTCCAAATGAAAAAGATGTCATCAATGTATTTCAATCAATACGATGGTGTGTTCTTTCCAAGTGTTAGCACACAATATGTTCTCCATTTCGAATTTTTCCATGAAGGTATTTGCATATGCCGGTGCGGCACAATTGCCCATCGATGTACCGGTGAGCTGCAGCTACCATTGATCTTGCCATTTGAAGTAACTATGATAGAGTGTGTAACACAGTAATTCCATGAGAAATAATTGAAAATGAGGGTCCAAGTTAGATTGTAAGAGAGTGTGTTCAATAGCAGCAATACCCAAATCGTGTGGAATGGAGGTGTATAAAGCTGTCACATCCACAGTACATAGCCAATATTCGTTGTTGTCATCAAGAGTGATATTGTTGATTTTGTTGATGAAATCCGTGGTGTCTTTGACATAAGTAATCATACTCAAGACAAAAGGTTGTAAATATTTGTCCAGCAGTTTGCCGATTGGTTCATGGAGGCTCCCTCTGGTGGAGACAATGGGCCGAATAGGTGGTTTGTCAATGTTTTTGTGTATTTTTGGAAGCATGGATAGGGAGGGTGATCGAGGATGGCTTTTCAGTAAGAATTTGTAGGCTTTCTCAGAGATAACGCCGTCATCAAGAGCTTTCGATAACATTTGTTGGAGAGTAGACAAAAATTGTTCAGTGGGATTGTGAGACAACTTCATGTATATCTCGGTGTCCGATACATGGTTGTGCACCTGTTGCATGTAGAACTCAGTGTCCATGATAACTCATGCTCCTCCTTTGTCAGCGTTTTGACAAGTTATGGTGGGATTGTTGGCAATTCTGTTGAGGATGTTAAATTCTTTGACAGAAAGGTTCCGATGTTTTGATTTTTTGGTAAAATTCAAAGATTGTAGGTCCTGTATGACCAGTGTTTCAAAGGTATCAATACTTTTGTGGCTTACAGGAGCCATAAAGGTACTTCTTGGTTTCAATTCTTTTAAGATGTCAGTTTCATTGGGTTCATGAATTTGAACGATGTTCTCAAAATAGTTTTGAAGACGTAGATTACGCTTGAATTTGTATAAACTAATTTCTAGTTCCAATGCGCTGGTGTGGCATGTAGGCACGAACAATGTTCCCTTTTGTAAGGTTTTTATTTCCATGGGGTTCAATGTGTAAGAAGAGATATTAATTACAAGGTTATTTCATCTAGGTTGTTGGAAGAATCTTCAATTCTGGTTGTTCTTTGTCTTTTTCTTTGACTCCTCCGGGGTCGTCTTTGTCCCCGGTGTCTTCTAAAAATGAAACACCAGGAGTTGGTGTGTCCATTTTAATAGTTGACGGGGGTTGTCTCGTTGTGGAGTGATCAGATGGTCTGGATCTAGTCTCACTTTCAGACGAGGAGGTGTCAGTTTCAGTGTTGTGGCCAGGAGGCCGATTTTGTCTTCGTCTTGCATAGGATTATAGATGACATTATTACCTAAGGAGGAAGCAAATAGTGAAGCATTAGGGTTCAAATTACTCTAAACCCTAGTGGGATTGCCTATATCCAATACAAAGGCTTCTTGGGAGGATTGAATTGGAGCACTTGGGTTCAACAAAGGAGAACGTGGTCCAATAGATTGATTTCTGCTTGACCATCTTCCTTCTTCAAAACGTGTGAGTCAGGGATTGATGATATATTGAGAAGTAGATTAGGGTTGAAGCATAGGCGTTTTGCCCTTTTTTATTCACCTTTGACGTTTTTTTTCCCTTTTTTCCTTCTTCTTCTTCTTACAAACGCTGTTACTTTTATTCTTGGAATTTATTCCCTTAGTGGGTGAGCAACCAACTTTTAGCTCCTCCACTAAAGGATCCTCAGGAGATTTTGCACCTGTTTTTAGGAAAATGGGGAAAACATTTTGAGTTATACTTGAATTGTCCTTCTTAGCTTGCTGGTGGGATGTAGATACAACCACCGAAGCTACATTCTCAGGATCGAAAAGCTGCTGTAGAGCGGAAGGGTAAAATCTATCGAGTATATCTTCATTTTCTTTACCTTTCAATTTGATTTTGTTTTTCCTACTAGAAAAGGTCTTACCAGCCTGAATGCCAAAATTCCATCCTTTAGCGTGGGGAAGAGAGCCAGTTTGAGTAGTTTTAAGCTTATTGGGGTTATCCTCCAGAAATAAAGGAGGACAGGACCCCTTCCCTGGATTAGGCTTACGGGAAAGAAGTAGGCCGGCTTTACCAGGCAGTGGTCTTTGCTCAGATGCTATGAACTTAGTCAGGGCCAAAATAGAATCCAGGATAAAGTCGGAGTTACTTACTGATTTCTCCATTAAGGCTATGATAGAAGACAGCACTCTTTCCAGGCAAAGTAATGATTCTTACATCACCATTTTTTACTCTGGATCATTATTTAAAAGGTACAAATTCAGGGATAAATCAGGAGTAGACGATCCCCGTGAATTTCATATGCTTGTTCTGCTGGGTGCACTACTAAACAGCTGCATTTTAACAGGGTGATCCTGAGAGGGTCCACAAGAATTGAAGTAGCAGGAATATGAATCCTGGACGATTCCAGATTAGATGCATGAGACATCTTAGGAGACTGATTTATATTAATGTTGAGGTCGGGGAGAGTGAAATCTTCCATTATAGGGACTCCAACTTTTGTGACTTGAAGAGGTACCCCTTCAAGTTGGGAGACTCCGTTAGCAAGGGAGTTAGTAAGGGAGTGGATGGTTAAATTTGCCAGAAAAGAGTCAGCCACCCTAGAATCCGAGTGTTGGACATCCCTAGAACAAGTTCCTTCAGTTTTGAGAGATAGTTTAATAAATACTACTGGCGATGATTTTCCAGGGTCAACTTTAGCCTCTCCATGAGCTTCTTGAGTAGATTGCAACATCCCTGCTGAGTTGAAGCTTGTCTCTTTTTTTGAAAAATGGAAGAGATGGCGTTGAAACTTTTCAAGATGTTTATTCGTAGTGAGTTGTTCCTTAAAGGATTAGCTTTAGTTTCATTGCACGCTCTAGTATATAGTACTCGACCAGAGCACAATTTCTTCGCGGTCATATCTTAGTCTTTTAATCTCTTATGTTCTTTTAGGTTCTCCTAAGTACAGGTGCTGGAGCTGGAAATAGGGATAGGAGAGTGAGGTCACTTATGCTGGCCGGCACAACCAGAGAGGCACAGCACCAATGCGCCGATGCGCCGCTCATGCAACTCCGAACACTGAGCGCCAAGCTCCAACGCTCTTTGCACAGCTCAGTTCGCAGACTCACAAGCTCGAGTAGCGCAGCTCCGGATGAATTAGTGCTGGCGAACATAGGCTGTGGGCAGTAGGACAGCAGGGCTAGACTGAAGTAGGTCAGTGGCAGGATGGAATTACAGATAAACTAGCTTTGTGACTTTGGCCGGGAAGGTGTAGGGATAATTATGGTAGAACGGTGGAGCAGGAGCGAGGATGAGGACGAGGCAAGCGGGGCTCACAAGGTAGTGTTGCAGGCTGAACCTGGACTAGTCAGGCCGCCTCTGCAAGACACCAAGGGCACACACTCACTGCAGCCACTTGCTAAAGGGCAGCCGCGCTTGCCCCCAGCATGCACCCTCTGTCTCCAGTGAACTCCAACAGGGTCCCACACCAAGCTGGACGACTGTCAATAGACTCAGCCGGAGTCTGGCGGAGTTTAGCAGGGCGGAGCGGAGCTGAGCCGTGAGGGGAGGGGGAGGGGTGGTAATACTGCTGTTTTCCTCACTTGCATCTGGGTGGGCTCTTCAGCCTCTTTAGTCTCTCTCCTCTCTCTCCACCTCTCACCTCTCACTGTTGTATTCTGTGCTGCTCTGGTCGGCGTTTCCGTTCTGTTCTGTCCACCCGACTCCACTTGCTCTCTCATTCCACAGCTCCGCAGCCCTGCCGTCAGCCTGCTTGCTCCTCAATCATGTTTCTAAAAAGAGAGTATACACTGTGAAAAGCCCTCTAGGGGTGAAGTTTATGGTTGCATATTTTGTAATCCAAATAGGAGAGCCTTCCTGGGGCTGTTGTATAAGTGCATTTTCAATGGTTGAAATTCTATAAAAGAGCACCCAGTCACATGTGATGATTATTTTTAAATCCTTTATTGAAAGAATGTTGACAGTGATTACTGAGCAAAGGGTAGATTATGATTATTAACATGGATAAGTGCATTTACACATGGTAAATTTTTTTTTTTGCATTCTCTTGCATGTGCTTTTGCTGATCTTGAACCTTTGACCAAGTCAATGTACTTATCTGATGTGTTTGTTGGTCTTGAGCCCTTCAACTGGTAAGAGGTGATTACGTAATGTCATCAAGAGGTATTTCCACCAGCCTTATGTAAATTACTGCATAGGATTGAGTAGTGTGTGTGTAATAAATGCACGTTTCCTTTTTCAAACAAAAAGCACTGACTGGACAATCATTTATTGAGTGTTATTATTGCATGCCAGCAATGATGAACACTAGCCCACACCACCTCCCTTGAATAGGTTTTGGACTGCTCTGCTCTACTACCCTGAGATAGTCAAGTGCTACAATGGTTTAATTAGATCCCAGTGGAGGGCAAATGTAGAACCATTGCCTGTGGAGGCCACACAACTAATGCCTCATTTCCTTACTAATGTCCCAACCATAATCCAGACATTTCAGTGGATGTTCACTTTTAATTTGAAATGGTAATTGTTTTACTGTATAGTTTCACTACATTTCTGATTAGAACAAATCTATGCTTAGATATGATAAACAAAGCTAATTATATATTAACTTTAATCTTTGTTTATTTAAGGGGATTTATTTTGGTTATATACCACATTAAATGTTTTCCTTGTCCACACCTGCCATGGATGGCCAGTGCTAGCAGTGCAGAACTGCAGATACCTAAAAGATGTTAATATTTTTCAAATTGGCGGTCCACATGGGTATATGAAGATTTAGCCATGCACAGTTGGGGTTGCCTGCAGATCCTGACCTACAGCCGGACAATGCATTCAACCTACCAGTGACAGCTAACCCCAACTTTGCACAACCTTCAGCAAAAAAGCAAATTATGTGGCACATTCTCTATAACTTTTATTTTTTATCCAAAAGACCTTGTGAAATCTACAAGTGAAAATGTAAAATACATTATTTCCATAATTATGTTTGGAAATTGAGCAGCCACAGTATTGATTAAATCAACAGCAATCCACCATTGTTCATTGTTTCATGTACAAACCTAAAAATGTAAACCGAAATGTAACCCTAAAAATTCTACTTCCTACCAGTGCCAATTGTTAGTGGCACTTTGAAAAGAAAGAGTGTTTTGAAACTAGCTACCCAACATCAACATGTTATATACAAATACTAAATGGGTACCTATGTTGTATGCTTCAGCATTGCCATTTTGGGGTTCTGGTGACATTTACAAATAACCAGGCCTTTAGCCTTCTAGGTATTTTCTTCATCAGACCCCAACATTGGCAATATTATATAATTTTTTCACAGTTTGTTGTTTAAAAACTATTCATACCATTTATGTTTAGCATTCCATATTTCTTGAAGGTCCATCAAAGAGTCTACAAAAGAGGGGTATAAAAAGGGCCATTTCCGATTTTAACTCCAACAGAGAATGTCTCCGTAGAGCTAAAGATATAACTGACTCTGTTATGTCCAGCTACCTTTTCCATCAGACTGACTTAGGTATGAATAAAGTGTTTAATTTTCTATCTGTCTGAGGAAATGCTAGTAAAAAGCTTCTTATGTTGAAAAATAACTATATATAAAATGTATTTTTTATTTTAGGAGGCCTGAAGTAGATTTGGCTTACAACCAATATGTTACCAGTCATTCCTTAAAAGTTGAAATGCATAACCTTGCTAGATGACTATAACCTGACTTTGGGAAGGGTTTTTGGTTGTTAACTGATGACCACTTATAAAGGATTGTGTGTCTAGGAGTAGAAAGGAACACATGGCTGAACAAAGGACAGATATAGCACTACCTATTTTGACCTGGCGATGTGAGGGAGGGCTCCTTTTATTCAATCCCATGACCCATCCAGGCAGCCTGGCTTCAGTCACAGTGGGAGGTAAATTCAGTTTTGACTATGTTAAATAGGAGATTAGCTCATCTAAATTGGGAAGGTGATAAAGGACTAAAGGCAGACCTTTCTGTTTTCAGAAAAGTTCTCACATATTGAAACAGTGGAGTCTGGGAAATGTATAGAAAGGCAAAGATGAAGTGCTACAAACAGTGGTGGGGAACAACTCTAGCACCTAAACAACACCCATAAAAACATCCCTGGACCTGGGAAGAGTACATCTGAAGAAGGCAGCCATACTGGAAGAAATGGACTCAAAGAATCCTAACTCCTGCACCAAGAAAAAGGGATCCTGTCTCTTGACCTTTTTATGCCCTTAGAGATTGGAACTAATCTATAAGGGTCAGGTGTTTGGCCTCCTGTTTGCTTGCCTAAGGGACACAAAAGGCAGAAGGTCTTATGGGTCCAACAGGAAGAGTTGCGTACAGAGTAATGAATCCCATGGGAGACCAGGCTCGGAAATGTCCTAGTTCATAGAACTCTGTCTTGAGGAGCTATACTGATTTGAGTGACTTTTCCCAGCTTTTTGAAAAAAGTGTCTCAGTCATTTTTTATACCTCTAGAGAATAGAGACATATTCTGAGGCTTGCCTATATGAGTCACACTAAAGATGGTCACAAAAACCATCTTCCCTCAGACTAGAACTCTTTGATGCTCTAAATATTGGTTCCGTGGAACCTTGTGGTGAAGGTATCATGTTTTGCCTTGGAGATAGTGTGAGGGGTCTCCTTCATTCTACCAGCCATTCCTGGCTGCTTCGAGATAGATATCCTCTACTGAGATGTCTTCAATTTACACCTATCTGCTAAATGAGGCCTCAGAAAAAAGCTATTCCTCTCACTGCAAATGTCATTAACTTTTCCCGCCATGAACGCTTATTTCCGCTCTTTGGATATTAAGTAGCTAATCTTTTTTCAAGATATATTTGGCTGATGGAGCCCTAAGTACATATTGATAAAGTTACCTTTCCACTTTTAATATGTCAAACATCCTATTGCACCATTAAATAAAAGTGTGAAAATTCAGTGAAAAATAACTTTGATTTTTTTTTCCTAGCTATTGCACAAGGCAGGGATAAAAATAAAGACTGTAATCCTATCTCCACCTATTCAGGGATATCCTTAGTAGAGCCTAAACAGTGAAATTGTTTTTGTGTTTTATTTCACTTTGAGAGCAGCCTATCCCCTTTTATATATAAGCATCCCATCATGTGGGCGTACACTTTTGAGGTGAATTATGAATATATTAAAATAGGATTCCCGTACATGGTAAAGGAAGTTTTTCCTGGTATGAGTCATTGCATTGCATATAACCAGCAGCCCAGACCGAGTACCTGTAGCGTTCCTGGTGATTCATGTAAATAAACTCTTTAACCCACAAATGATATTTCACCTTCTGTGCAATTGATGCATTTTAGGCACTATTTACAATGGACATGTAAAGGAGTTAAATAGGCCAAACAAGGTGCTCCATTGTACAGAACACATTTTTATGGGGATAATTATGGTGCTTTACTACTGTTTAGAAGTGGCAAAGCACATACATTTCTACAGCCAGCAAAAATCAGGAATGCTAAATTGGGTTGACCATGAGCCACAAAAAGGGGCAATTGTTTAGATAGTTATAAACAGGAGTAAAGGGCGATCTGAATTCCCAAGTAATTACACACTGGAAGCTACAGAGTTTATTATTATTATCTTTATTATTATTGTTATTATTATTTTTAACCCCTTCTCTTCTCGGTCTCCCCCCTTTGCTAAACCTTTTTTGGCTATTTAGGGGGGTAGTTCGCGCTTTGTCCCCTGTAACTTTTTATCCTGTGGATTCTAAAGGTACTCAGGGTTTGTAGATTCCTCAGGAGGGGACTGAGAAATTAGGCAAAATACGGCTAAATGTTCTTTTTTTAAACAAAATGGGGAAAAAGTGCTGCAGAAGAAAGCATCTGTTTTTTTCCATGCAAATGGTATCAACAAAGAGTATGTGGTGATAAAATCAACATCTTTCCAGCTTTCAGGAACAGGCAGACTTTTGTCAGAAGACCAACATTTTCTACATAGTTTTGGCATTTTACTGGGACATAGCCTATTTTTCCTATTTTGGGTGTTTTCAACCTCCTTCCAGTTAGTGGTAGAAATGTGTGTGAAAGCAGCCCTGCAACAGTTTTTCATTGAGTACACGGTATATAGCAATTCATTTCGTAAAATATAAAGAATGAAAAATTGGTATCAAGGATACCTATGTAGTTCCAAAATCATAACAATTTATAGAATTTGGAAGCAGTGGTTATTTGCACATATCCAAAACTGTGTATGCACAATCTAGCATGTTAATTTAAAGGACATTTTTCTGAATGACTTCCTTTTTACACATTGTCTTGCACTTGGAAGGCAGAAATGCATAGAAAGTCAATTGGTAATAACATTTGTTCAACAATTCTGTGTTCCCCCAAGTCTCCCAATACTTAGCATTTGCAAATTTGAGGTTTGCAGGGAATTCTGGGTAGGGAAACGTTGGAGGATCCAGGCAAGTCATACCTCCCAGGACTCCCCTGGGTGTCTTGTTTTAAAAAATGTTTGAGTTTGGTAGGTTTCTCTAGTTGGCCGCCCAGCCCAGGACAAAAAACGTAGGTGACTCCCTTGCAAAACCAGGTTGTTTTGTGATACATAATTTTGATGTCTCCCTTCCCTGCTAAGGTTACTTGGCCCACTTACACAAGAGAGGTTCCATTTTTATCAGGAGACCTGAGGGAAAGCTGGGTGGTAGGAAATTTGTGTCAGCCCGGTGATCCCGTGAGTTTCCCATACAGAAATGTGAACAAATCTGATTTTTTTTGTCAGCTATATTTGAGGTTTGCAGGGGATTCTGGGGAATCTGACCCCACAGATTTTCCACACAAAAATATATGGAAAATGTGATTTTTTCCCCGCTGAATTTGAGGTTTGCAGGGGATTCTAAATAGGAAAATGTTGAGGGATCAACAACCCTGGACTGCCCTGGGTGTCTAGTTTCCAAATGTCTGCTTTAGGTAGGTTTCCCTAGATGGCAGCCGAGCCTGGGACTAAAAACACAGATGACTCCCATGAAAAACTAGGTTGTTTTGTGATAGATAATTTTGATGTTTCCACAATATGTTTTGGGCCCTTCCCTGCTGCGGGTACTAGGCCCACCCACACAAGTGGGGTATCATTTTTATCAAAAGACCTGGGGAATGCTGGGTGGTAGGAAATTTGTGACAGCCCAGTGATCTGACAAATTTTCCAAACAGAAATGTGGGGAAAGTTAGATTTTTTCAGCTAAATTTAAGGTTTGCAGGAGATTCTGGATAGGAAAACTTTGGTAGAGGCATGCAAGTCATACCTTCCTGGACTCTCCTGAGTGTCTAGTTTTTAGAAATATCTGGGTTTGGTAGATTTCATTTGATTGCCGCCAAACCCGGGACCAAAAACACAGAAACGGGGAACCTAAAAAACCTAGACATTTCTGAAAACTAGTTACCCGGGGGAATCCAGGGAGGTGTGGCTTACATGGATCCCCCAATTTTTTCTTAACCAGAACCCACTGCAAACCTCAAATGTAGCTAAAAAGTCACATTTCCCTCTAATTTCTGTGTGGAAAAGTTGTTGGGTCACCGCAAAGCACAAATTTCCTTCCTCTCAGTGTTCCATTCAGTCTCCTGATAAAAATGATACCTCATGCTGGGGGATCAATGCAAGCCAAACCTCCAGCCATGCAAAAGTCCAGGCATACCACCAGCCAAGCAACTTCCACACACACTGCCAGCCAAGGGCCATCCACTGCACACCACCAGTCAAGTGCCATCTATGCACATTGCCAGCCAAGCACCATCCATGCACACCATCAGCCAAGCACCATCCATACACACCACCAGCCATGCACCACCCACACACTCCACCAACCAAGCGGTATCTCCACACACTGCCTGCCAAGCACCATCCATGCACAAGCGCTACTCCACCCACACCATCAGGCAAGCACCAATTGACACACACCGTCATCAAGAGTCCACACACTCCATTAGCCGAGTGCAGGTCCACACACACAGCAAGCAAAATGCCAGCCAAAGGTCAGTACATGCAGACCATCATTCAGACTCTAAATATCACTGAAACAGCCAAAATGTATGCCTAAAAAAGGGGAGTGACCCTTGCCTATGGGGCTTCTCCCTGACATGCCCATCAACATATCCCTGGTGCCTAGTGGGCTTTCTGCCCCCCCCCCGGGGGCAGATAAGGGGCTATTGTCCCTATCTGCTTCCTGGGGAGACAGAAACACTGTGGCTAATATTTATGGGGTGTGGTAGCATTGGCATGCTCATTCTGGGCAGCCCCCACCCCTATGTAGAATAAAACAACATAATCCCGGTGCCTAGTTTGATTGGAGATCCCGGGGGGTGCAGATCAGGGGCTATTGCCCCCATCTGCCTCCCGGGGAGGCAGAAAGACTGTGGTAAATTATTTTGGGTGTGGGGGCATTAGCGTATCATTAAAACATAATCCCTGGTGCCTAGTGAGCTTTCTACTCTCCCTGGAGGGAAGATAAGTGGCTAGTGCACCCATCTGCCTCCTGGGGGCAGAAAGACTGTGGTATTTTGGGGGGGGGTTGGGGGCTTTGGCATGCCCATTTTGTGCAGCATCTCAACCCTATATACACAAATGAAATAAATACATTGTACCCCCAAACATTGGGGGGAGCAAAAATCCTTGCACAACTGGCTGCACCCCTCCCTGGTGTCTAGTGGGTGGATCCCATCATGGCATGGGGATCGCCCTCCTGCGGGGATCGGCAAGCAGGGATACACTAGAAGGGAAGAGTACCATTAGTAAAGGGGGATGCTCCCCTTTCTAATGATACCTCTCCTGTCTGCCTAGTGTTCGGGGGGCTGAGATAGCCCCACTAGCACGTAGACAGTGAAACTGAAATGAGCCGATCAGTTCATTTCCGTTTTGGTTTCAGTGAACTGACGTCAGCGCACCGTGTGCGCTGATTGTCATTTCACTGAAAGAAAAATGCCTCTGAAAGTTGATGAAGCTCTTCCGCAACCCCCTTAGGCTCAAAATAAAACAGAAATTCCCTACGCTGTTTACAGCAGAGGGATTTAGTTCTCGTGTGCACATGACAGAATGGTCCGTCATGCTCACATGAGCACTGTGACACATGAAGGAACCATTTCATCATGCGCACCAAAAGGGTTAATATCGTCATTATTATTGATAATAATTTATTAATAATATTCATAATCATAATAGTAACCGTCATCATGCTTCATACACAACTTCTATCATTTTTAAATTCTGCAAATTAAAGAAGGTATTATTAGTTAAGTTACGGTACTCAAAGTGTTTTATCTTTTTCACAATTTTGCAGTTCTATTTGTAGTATATACAAAATTGACATAAAACTGCTAAAATGATGAAATTGAAAGAGACTCTCACAGTCTTGCTCACTCTGAGTTTGTGTATGAGATAGTTGCACTCTTATAATTTATGCTATAATTTTACAGTCTGTGTATAATTACCAAGGTAACTGGAAGTGATTTTTGACATTTTTATGCCTCATCCCACCCACTGGTAGGCAGTGAAAGCAGCATCTTCCAGTTTGCCCTTTAGTAACTCTGCTGCTGCCTTAGTGACCAGTGGCCACAGAGGCCATTGAGGCACCTCCAACATGAAAGAAGGAAATTAGGGCTTTGAAAGATCGGTGTCTTTATATTCGGTTTCACTTATTGCCCATCAATAACCATTTGTTGGCTGCTGAAGGTTTAGGATTGGGATAAAGGCTCATACCTGTTATGTCTTGGGTCCTTAGACAATAGATGTCATTTAAGGGCTACCAGAGGTAGCATTTACTAGCCCTGACTTGCCCCTGGCATTGCTCATGCCACCCCTGCCCTCAGAGTGTGTAGAAGTTGCGATAAAAGTAGAAGGAAATTAAGGCATGTAAGAGCTCAGTTTAATTCTTACAGTGCCCATGTAGCCTCTCATGATGGATCTCAGAACACTGACTTATTTTTCTCGCTCATGGTGAATGACAACATAACCTGCTGACATGGAGGTGCCAGGAGTGTTATGTATTTTCTACAAACAAATTGTGTCCCCATATCCATGGCCTTGCTTCATCTTTCCAAGTAGCTCAGGGCAGCAGCGAAGTAGAAGGCAAATGTATTTGTTTAAGACAAAGATAACAAGGCCACTCCAGTCATGTCCTTGTTCTTTCAGCTTTTCACATGAAGAGAAGAAAACAAATGATCGCCTGGAAGCAGTGAATTTTGGCACCTTTTGGTTTGCAGTATTTCATTACAAATTCGAAAAGCACAAACAGCCTAAGCCTTCTGAAGTGCAGTGAGAGGACAGCATTCTCCTGTTTCTGTGTTAGATAAAAAGTGCAGCATTGCAGTATGTAGGTGCATGGAATCTGTGCAGATAATGTCATAAGGAAGAGTATTTTATTAGAACAGTATTATAAACTATTGTTATTCTTTTCACATGTTTTTCCTTATAAATCTGATTTAAATTTAAGTGAATTTACAGCGCTCTGCGTGGGACTCAGTTCCACTATTTATTACCAAGGAGCTCCATGTAGAGGTTGAAGAAGAGAGTGGACATTAGGGAACCTTGGAACCCTGCAGTTGATGGGGATCTTTTGGGATCTGGAGGTGCCAATGTGAACATATGCCATGTTGGAAGGGTAGGAAGAGAATCACTGACAGGCATTGCAAATGAATCCCATTCAAGATTCTAGGGTGTGTCTGTGGTAACTTAGAGGTCTAGCAGTATAAGAAAGAAATGGGGCATTTAAATTGGATCCTTCTCTGTCACTGAAATCTTTGGCCCACTGGCCTTTCTTTCAACTTATTCAAACGGATTCTATATGAAATGAGAAAATTATGTAGAGTAGGGTGTAGGTATAATAAAACTAACTTGTCGGGGTGAACCCCAATGTCACAAAATAAACCTAGGCATTTCCCCATTGTACCTTTGGCAGAGAGCAGATATGCTTAACTTAGGGCAATATGTAAATATTTATGCAGGAGCAAATCAGTAATCAAACAAAAAATCAAATCCCAAACTGAATCAGAGAAATGGAGTAAAAAGCAACAAACAAAATGACACCAAAACAACAATAATCCAATACGGGGAACCAGAGATATAATTTTTAAAAATTGCAACGAAAAGCACTATATGCCAATGATAGTTTATAAAAGTGGTAGACAGGGACCTAGGCTTGACCCATATCAAAGAATCTACCTTCTGACTTAGTCTATTTTATGAAATACAAATTCCTTTAGCATGACAATACTGAAGCTGTGCCCATGGAAGGGTCAAAGAAATTGGACAACGTTGCTGGAGGGCCCCCTGATCTCTCTGGAGGTCTTATAAGCCCAAAAATATTCTAAGTCCCAACTTTTCAGGGTTTCTGGAACAGCTCCTCTTAGTAATTCCTGAGACTCCCAAGACCACAAGGACAGCAATTAGGAGCCAGGACTCACACCAGCAAATGCCACTGGCAAGGTCCAGTCCAGATCCAGTTGGTACTCGTCAATGGGTCACTTCAGGAAAAAGATATCTTCCATCTTGTTGTGTCCCTACTGTCACACAGGAGGTCAGCCACTGATCCTTGGATGCTACTTCTTTGGGTACAAAGGGGAGCATGTTCAGTCATTCACTATTCCTCTCAGTTCATAGCAAGCACGTTCCAGTCCTCTTCTGTTCTTCCACAGGTCCAAAAGTGTTCTGGGGTCAGTTCCTTGTGATTCATCATTAATGGCTGGCACTACTCCAGGGGATGGGAGGAGTCGCACCTGGACACTTAAGAATCAATGAAAAAAAATTTGCCGGAGGCAACAACACTCACCTATTCAGCACTTCCTTCTTTCCCTACTCTGAAAATCCCACAGTGAAACTTGGAAATAAAGGCTATACCTACTTTAGGTCTCTCCTTACACTAAGCTATTAATAGGCAGGCCTCACCTCTGTCCCTTTCAAGTTAATGATATTCCTGGGTACATTCTAACAGTTATTCCTGGGTTGAAAGTGTTCAACGGCCCCACATTCAGTCCTTCCTGTCACTAGGCCTTAACCATTGTTCTTGGAGCCATTTTCACACCTCATTAAGGTCAAGCAGGTGCTGGGCAGGTGGTGGAGAGCACATTAGACTCAGAAAATTCAGGCAGGAAAAAGGTAACATTTTAAAAGTACTTTTTTAAACATCCAACTTCATTAATGAATTGTAATATTCATACACAATGCAAACTAATCGCTGAATGACTATTTCAGCCAGCTGCTGTCAAAAACAGTACTGTGCCATTTTTTAGGATCCAGCCCAGACAGTGAAAATACCTTTTGGGGGCTAGTCACTGAAGGAACATGCCACCTTTAATTTTGCACACTTTCCACTTTTAAATATCAGGCACCCTACCTTGTGAGCAACAAGCTGGATTTAAATATGACCTATTAATATTTAAATGAAGGCTTTCCTGTCTGTCCAAAAGTGTTATTCGGACAGGTATGACAGTAGGTTTTTAGGCTGATGCAGTCATGCTACACATGGTTGGCCTGAGGCAATGACTTACAACCCCCCACTCTGTGGAAGGCACACTAAGGGGCTGTAGTCCGCAGGTTGCATTTAACTTCCAGACCCTAGGTACATTGCCTACACCATATACTAAGAACTTACAGGCAAGTTAATAATGTCAATCAGGCATAAGCGAGTTCAAGCATGTTTAAAGGGGATGCAAAGTCATTTTAATCCTGTTTACCATCGGGCACAGTGAACTGAGTTCTAAATTCTGAAAAAGAGGGTCCAGATAAAGGCAAAAAATATGTTGTGACCATGTAGAAAAGGCAAATTTCCTACAGAATCCTACCTGGAATTATGGCAAATCACAGCACAGATAAGCTCAAATATGGACTACAGAAACTCTTTTTATCATGGTATATCTAAGGGATCCTTAGTCACTTTAAAGTAGTTCTCAATGCTATATCCTACTTCCTCAAATGTGCCTGCAACTGATTCCTGCAAAAAGAACAATTAGTGGACAGAGTGCTGAACAATGTCAAACATTCACCCCAATACAAAGATCTGGGCCTAAATCCATCATTTTCTCTCCATCAATTGTTCTGTTTGCTTTTGTCGCACTAAGTAGGAAGGCTATGCCCAGACGTGGGTCTCGTTTACTGCGCCACTGGATTCAAGTTAGCCTGGCTGATGAGGGGTGATTCCCCAAAGCCAATCCCAGGATGCTTGTTTCTGGTCCAGGGAGGACCTGGCTTGGCAGTTCGGCCTGGACGGTTCCCATGAGGAACAGGGTCAAGACTGATTTGCATATGGCTGGGTTCAAACTGGGGTGGCGTGGTGAGCAAAAGAATGAAGGATTAAGCCTGATCCTTGTGGCTGTGGCTGAATGTTCGTATTGTTCAGCATTCCATCCATCAATTGGTCCTTTTACTTTTGTCGCCCTAAGTGAGAAGGATAATCCCAGATGTAGGTCCCAAGCTCACAGCACCACTGGATTCAAGTTAGCCTTGCTGATGAGGGGTGATGCCCCGAAACCTGTCCCAGGATGCTTGATTCTGATCCAGGGAGGACCTGGCTTGGCAGTTCAGGCTGGACTGTTCCCATGAGGAACAGTGTCAAGACTGATTTGCATATGGCTGGGTCCAAACTGGGGTGGTGTGGTGAGCAAAAAATCGATGAATTAAACCCAGATCCTTGTGACTGGTGTGAATGTTTGCAGTGTTCAGCATTCCGCCCATAAATTGTTAATTTTTCTTTTGCAAAGTTATTCTAGCAAACAGTATCAGGCTGTGACGAAAATTAGCCCGGCACCAACATAAAAGTGTCTCTCCTGTAATTGTTTTGCAAGGTCTGGGAGATTGCATGGATTTCAGCTTGCTACAGGGAATAGTTTTGATAATATCATCGCGAAACCCGAAAAACTTAAACAAGGTGTAATGTAATTTGTTTTAATCATCAATAATGCTAAACTGTTTCTAAAAGCTTTAAAACAAGAGTGGAATTTATACAGTGTACCACAAAATAATATCTCGTTGTGGGAGGCAGTTTCTACAAATGGGTTGTCGACACGCTGAATCCCTTAAACAGCGCTTAATGAACTCATTTTTAAGTTGGTAACACATGATTATCTTATTTAAATGCTGCAAATATATTTCAAGTGTAAAGCATGAAAGGAGGTAGGTTTTAGAATGGTGTGCACTAAAGCTCTGGAAAGTAAATGTGTTGTTTCTGGTTCCTATTGATTCCTAATTAGATTTTGAAGTAGGCCATGTTTTCATTTCCCTTTTTCAGGTCTCACTTCCTGTGTTCCATAATTACCTCCTCTGAGGCGATTCGTTTTGTGAGCATGCAGACAACTATTGAACGTGAAATCAGCTTTTCAATAGTAATCCATACTTAAAAGAAAAGGCAAACTTATTATCGAGCTACTACAAAGCAAGGCTACAGTTTTGCTGAGTTTATGTCCTGAAAACCTATACCATTAATCAGGATTTTGAGAACCCATTGTAAATATCTCTGTTCACATTAATAGTGACAACCGCGTTGTGTTCCTGCCTCGACTCTCACAATTCCCTATCGGTAGGGCATCTAGATTGGTTGCTATCACAGCTTCAGAAAATGAAAAAATCTGCAGTCACGCTAATTATCCATGATTATTGGTCATCGTTAAGAAGAAGCAAAGAGTCCTCTCTTGGGTCTCTTTTTAAGTATAGAACCAAGTGCAAGACAGTGCATGCCATAGAAAAATGCCACAGTGGTACTCTTCCTAGTTTATTTCTCGTTGAAGGTTCAGAGTGTGTATGGCGATCACATGCGCATGCGCAGACCATTGCCGTGACATCTGCATCATTTCAGCTTTGAGGCTTGTCTCCACCACCACCAATTAAAATGTTTGAACTGCAACAGTGCCTTCAAAATAAAAGGCAGTGTCTTGGCACTGAAACTGCTCTCAGAGTCTTTTTTTATTTTAATACTTGAGAGAGCTCTGGAATTAAAATGCTTAGTTAGGATTTTGTGCCACAAGTCCTTGAGCACTGAGGCCAAGAACTGAAAAAAGTATTCGGTTCCATGTCCTGGTCAGAAAACTGCTTGGATGGAGCAGGGCAAAATCTCCAAAGCAAGATAACAACTGAAATTGGCTGTGGACTTGGCAATCTTGGATATTAATGGGAGCTGGAAAATGGGCCTACAGTTGTCTAAGTCTGAGGGATATACATTGCATTTTTCGAAAAGCAGTCATACTACGGCCATCTTCCAATATCGGACAACAGAGATTTATTCGAGATGCCTGGCTTCACTGTGGCAAATGTGGCAGGATCTAATTTTATTATTGAAATTGATTGGTCAAAGTGAGACTCTGAACAGAGAAACATTATCTTAGAGAATGCAAATTCCGGAGTAATAGTTGTGAAAGGGAAAATAGAACAACCACGACCAAGATGGGCAGATAAAGACATGTTGTTAATAAAAGGGTTCCAAAAGCGTACAGGATTGTCTCTATATTGTTAAAATAAGAGAAGGCCAATATCTTTACAAAGTGCCTTAGTTGAGTGATGCACTCATCAGTACCTTAGTAATGTCTAAGGTGGACTACTGTAACGGTCTACTTATGAACGCTCAGGAAAAAGTCCTAAACAAGTTACAACTGGTGCAGAACACAGCCGCCAGGATACTGTCAGCCACCAATATAACATTTTCTCACCTATGACTAGCCATTCACCGGTAAAACCGACCTGTCCCTTTAAGAATTGTCTCCTCACTCCAGGCCACGCCCACTAGTCATGTGACGTATAACCAGGAAGTGAGGAGTATTTAGTTGAAGCCTTGCTGCCCATTCAGTAACATCCGGGCGCCTGGGGGAAGCACCGCAGGTTTGTGGCAGGCAGTCGGTGAGCTGAGGTAAGAGTGTGCAGGGAAGAGCTGGTGGCCACACACACGTGAGGCACTTAGAGTTAAGTGTTCTGACCATTGCCGCCCGTGTTTTGTGTTTTTTGTCCAACAGTAACGCAGCACCGTCTGCCTCCCTTATGAGCCCATGATACGATTCAAGTAAGAATCGCGAGTGAGTTTTGAGTCTTTTCCTTATTTTCACCGTGTTCTGTTTTAAATAATTTCCTTAGCGCACGCATGTCACAAATAGAGTCTTTTTCACGTGCGTCTGGCTGCTCTATAGAATCACACATCAAGTATGCTCACAATTGCTGTGTAGCCGTAAGACACCCACGACTTCCGCAATGATTTAGTGGGTTGATGCTAATTTCGCATAATATGGAACGGATGCTCGGTTCCAACAATCACTGGTAATTACCTGGGGCGCATAACTTAGAATGAGGTGATTATATGCGCAGAAATGAGAGTTCACACGGAAATGGGCACTGTTCACTCTAATTTTAAATAGATCATTTTCTGATTGCCCAGAACTGTATGTTCTTTTTTCAGGTTCATCTGTACGCAGAGGACTCCCTGAACCCTTTTTTACCACCTTCGCAAGTATATGTAGGTGGCACACAGACACTCCAGGGTTGGATGCACCTTAGTGTGTGTAGATAGGTCCTGACAAAAACCTGTGACTACACTCAAAGGTTGAAACATGTAGACCATCAATATTTGGATAATACTTTAGGTCAAATCAAACCTACATTAGTATTACACCTCACCACTTTTTTAACCGTGACCCTGCTGCTCCATATTAAATTTATTAGGGAGTACAGTAAGATTACTTTTAACTTTATTTCACTCACTCACACACGTCACTTACACGTACTGACATAATAACAAACCTGCTCCGCTGTAATCAGGCGTCGAAGCACACCCGGGTGGTATTCAGCTGCTCGGGTGGACCCCGATGATGAAGCACGTCACCAACTAGGTTGGTGAGTGAGGGGTTTCATAAAAAAGAAATAATTTCTCTTTTTACTTCTCTGAGAACTCTCTAACAGACAGAAGGTTTTTACCTTCTCTCATTTAAGGATACCCCCTTCTTTGTTTATTTTTTTTTACTGTCAGCCACCCCAAAGTTTAAATCAATCTCCAAGGTAATCCGACAGCTCCATTGGTTGCCCTTCAGGAGTAGAACCAAGTTTAAGGCCCTATGCATTGCATACAAGGCAACCCGTAACACGGCACCGGAATTTAAAAAACAAACCGCGTTGTTCATATACGCCCAGCAGACCCTTGCGCTCTTCAACAGCTAACCTGCTGATTATTCCCCATACCATGGCTCTTTAACCAATAAGCCACCCGCCCCTGGTCGTTCCCTCTGCCCAGTCCGTAGCGCCGAGACACCTAAGGGTATTTGTGAGCTTTACAAGCCACTTAAATAAATAAATACACTTGCATTGATTATATCATTGCCATTGTTGATTGTGCAAACAATGGATGTAATAAGCGTTTTTGCTAATAAGCCCCTATGGATTGCTGACTAATGTATACTAGAAGCCTGTACATGATCAACCTTAAGGGCCACACTAAAGGTTCTCCTCTATTTTCATTCAGCCTTTTTACAGAATGATTTAAGAGCCTGTGAATCACCACTGAGACAAGATAGATTTTTACGCTGCTTGTGATTTTTACAGGATCAAATGATAGTAGGGGTTGGACCCTGCATGAGTTTCAGGCAAATCCAGAGCATGATTTTCCTCCAGTTCCAGGATTTGCTGGTCCCTGGAAGAGTTGCAGATTTGAAGGGTTCAGAAAAGTGGATATCACGGGAGATAAAGGCATGATTCAACCAGGGCAAAAATACTGTGAATATAAACAGGACAGATTTTCTGGTGAATAATAGTGCTCTAAGTTATGTTTTACCAGATGTGTGAGTAAGTGGTAGACCTAAAGTAATAAAGGAATATGTGAATAAGGACACCCCTAGAATTTCTCTATTTCAATCCTAAAATGTTAAAATGTTTAAGTAATATTAAACAAGAAAGGCTTTTAAAACACCCAGGGTTATACTCCCGTAAAGGCACCAAGGATGCCCGTAAAAGGTCTTACACAAGAGTGAAGGTCCGCTTGCAGGTAGACATAAGTCAGCTAACAAGATCCCTGCATTTCTGAGAAGTGGAGCTCAAATGTATGGGATAATTTCTGTGAGATTATATGTGTTATTGAAGCGAAATGGTTTCTGCTCATTTAATCTGCCTGAATTTTTTACTTTTTGATCACCCGGTTTTGGACTATTAGAGTGGGTGAGTCTTACTACTTTTGTCTCACCCAAAATAATCAAAAGGTAAATGAACAGTGCATGTTTACCCCTAATGTCTGCCTTTTTCAGATCAGGCCAATGCGACACAGCTAGGATAAGGAGCACATGACTGGTTACACATGAACATGTGTGCACACGTGCGGGCTGCACTTGTGAGACTTCCATCATATGCAGCCTAGTAACTGTGCATAGGTAGTCTGGCGCAGAGTGGACTCTGTAAAGTTAGAGGTTGACCTGGGGTGGTCCTTATCATATTAGTGGCCACTCAAAGTTAACACCAGTAGGGTTTAATGGTTTAACAACAGCATCACTGTATTATGCACAGGGAGGATATCTACCTAAGAGTGCATTTTTGCTTCCGTTAGGCCTACAAACTCCAGTAAGATAACAAACTAGGGGAAACATGTACACAGACTCCCAAGAATCTCCATGTACACATTATGGGTCATCCAGAAATTTCATCTTCCTCTGGCTTGGCTCAGAATCGGATTCCATGCCTTTTGTCACCTGCTGGGCCAAGTTAACTACCTGACAGCAGGGGGAACAAAGGTCTCTCCACACAAAAGAAGGAATTAACACTGTTTCACTCAACTACTGAGGAGGAAGGGGTGGGTAAGAGAATCTTCATCTCTTGATTAGCTGTCACACTGTACAAGGGTTGGAACAGCACAGGACCACTGAAAAAAGAAGGAAGCCCATACCTCTTGAGCAGCAAGCACAGGAGGGGACTCTCTTTTGAAATTTTGTTTGGAAAATGCCTGGCAGTGACTATAGGTAGATATGAGGCCCCAGAGGAGATGTAAACATAGCTACTTGATGGCACCATCTTCGATTGTCCTGCAAAGCTGTGAAGGAAGGTTGGGACAGAGGTGGAGGGTTAATGTGGCACCTTAGGATAGGCTTCTATTACTTTCCACCTCAATCAAAAGCTCTTTCACAAGGGAGAGACCACCATGGGCAACACCATGAAAAGCTGGAATGACAATCCCCTGATGCCTTAATGTTCTAAGGATTCTGCCTACAGTTGATCGCAGAACCAGTGGGTCTCTCTAATACCAGTGAAGCCTGTTTATTTATACCCCCCTAAGGACCAGTTTGAGGAAGATCTAGAATTCTGCGCCCCAGCAGGAGAAGAGGAGCGCCAGAGACCAAGAGATGGAGAAAGGAGGGTTCAGTGAGCCATTGAACCAACTTCCTCCAAAGTTTGCCACCTTAGCAGACAGAAGACCTGCTGTAGGGGCTTCAGATGGCCACGGCTAACCACAAGGAGAAAAATAAGTACAGAATCACCCCAAATGTCCCAATGAGGCCCAAGATAACAAAGTGGAAAGAATTTGGCCGTTGACTCCCCCCCCAGCTCAAGCAGCAGAGCCTAAGGGGCTTCACCACAAGTCTTTAAAATACCCCTAAGGTGGGCCAGTCCCTTGGTGTCAGTGCAAAAATCATTAATATTTCATGGGCTTTGCAGGGGGCGCCCTCCCCAGAAGCTTTGCAAGGTCATAGCACCACCCCCCAGGCCGGTGTTCACTAATGAGGGGCCTAGAACCTCATCCCCTAGCCTGATAGAAAAATAAAGTGGAGAAGCACCATTGGCCCCCCACATCAGGAGGAAGGGGCCCAGAACCCCATTTCCTAGGCCCCCTAATGCTAAGGGGAGTGCATTGGGCCCCCATCAACGGTGCTGGGCTCTCTCTTGCTCCCCGTGCCCAAGTCTGGGGGGAGAAGAGCGGCCACCACCAACTAAGCATCCTGCTCGCAAGGAGCAGGCAGAGAGATTCCAGCTGCTGGCTCTCATACTGGCAGTGAAGGATGCAAGCAAGACAGGTGGATACCAGGCAGAGTAAGCCAGGGGTGGACTCTTCACACTACTCTAAGTCCCATGAAACAAGGAAATGCCACAGCCTAGGGCGCTAATAAAATATGTAGTGCTCTTCTAGGGAACACTGCGTAGTGGCCTTTGATGCTTTCTTCTGCCTAAAGTTCTCCTTATTCTGGTGGACCCAGGATGACACGATTCAAAAGTGACCCTACATTTATAGGGTCAACAAATTAAGCCTCCCCAGGCTTTCAGTTTAAGTTTAAAAAAAATATTATTACTTATTGTTTTTCATGAGATATATCACATGGATGAATATTAGACCACAGAGGTGGAGGAAATTCCGATCAAATGCAAATCTGAAACAATGACAATTCACAACCCCCAACCCCACCACCCCCTCCCATCCTTCCAGCATCCGACAAGGCCCATCAGTAGCACAGAGATAAACGAGCACGTCAAACAACTGAAAACAATACTAAAATATTGAAACCCAATGTCTTTCACTCTGCCCCCTCTGCGTCCAGCATTTCTTCTTCCAGTACCTCTTCTGAAGAATAATACGATATCCATTTGCTCCAGATTTTCTGGAAATTGTGTGGGCAGACCCTACTAGAGTATGTGAGCTTCTATGCCACCATTTATATATCCGTTCCCCTTTTTCATTCCTGTAGTGTAGGACATTCCCCTGATCCCCATTGTCAAGCCCCGTCTCTCTTTGCCACAGCTAAACAGAGGTTGGAGAGCAGCAATTGGGTGCGGGGTAAGTCCACGTCATTGGGGATACCAATATAAAACATTTGAGGTTGAAGGGGAGAGATAGTTAGAATATGGCGCTAAGTTGCCCCATGATGACACACCCGTAGGTCTGTATACAGGGACAACTCCACAGTGTATGAAAAAAGGATCCCTCTGGATCTCCACATCTCAGGAAATACAGGTCAGGGGCCCTCCCCATAGTATAGAGACAACGTCTATCATTGTAGACGTGGTGAAGGATTTTAAGCTGGACAAGCCAAAGCCAGGTCCTAATTTCCACCTCCCTAGGGTGCATCAGGGCCACGTCCCAATCAATGGCCGCCATACTTCCCACATCAGCCTCCCACCTCCCTCTCAAGCCCTGCAGGTTATTGGGTTTATTATAACTAAGGGTTCTATAGGTAGATGAAATTATGCCTCTTCCCAGATTTTCCATCAACAGCCCCCTGTGCAGTGGTGCAAAGTCAGGGATATCTTCCCTTGGGAGCACTACTGCCCTCCATGTGTGTCTGACCTGAGCATATTTAAGAAATTGATTATTATGCATGGCATAGTCCCGCTGAAGGTAGGAGAATGGTACAATATCACCATGCTCAATGAAGTCCTCTAGGTTAGAAATACCAATCAAGTCGAAGGCCTGAAAGCCTTTCAACTTGTTGAATTCAGGTTGCCATCTCCTCTCCCACAGTGGTGTCTCCCTATAGGGTATACCTTGTCACCCCATGGACTTTTTGGCCTTGTCCCAAGCTGCAATTGCCACTTGCTTTGCCAGGAGGAGTTGGCAGGCTCTGCGACCCCCACATAAAAAAAGAGGTAATTAATTGCCCACTGTGAGAGTTCTAAACAAAACGTGGAGTGCTGCTGTGGGGGAGTAAATCCAATTGTTGATGAGGTGAGATGCCCAATAATAGGCATGTATGTCCAGTAGTGCGATGCCACCATAAAATTGATTCCTTTGAGGAGTCGATAGGACCACTCTGGGGTGCCTTTCATTCCACAGTACCTGGAAAAGCAGAGGAAGGGACCGGGTAGGATGAGTAATGAAGAGGAGAACTTCCTCCACATACAGTGAGATCTTTTGATCAAAGATGGACTCGTCAGAAACACAGAAGCCCCGGATCTCTGGGTGGTCTCGAATTTGACATGTGAGTGAATCTTTGGTAAGAGCCAATATGAGAGAGGAGAGGGGGCATCTCTGTCTTGTGCCTCTCCCTATCGGGAATTCAGAGGATCACACACTGTTTACTCTGACAGAGGCCATCGGGTCTGATATAACAATTGAACCCACTTTCCATAGCAGGTCAAAACTGAAACTTTCTAAAGTATGTTCTAAAAAAGGCCAGTGCACCGTGTTGAATGCTTTTTCTGCATCTGGTGCTAACAGGACATGTGAGTCAGATCTGTCCTGTATTACACTTAGCTAGTTATGTGCTAAACGTAGATTATGCCAGGTGGATCATCCAAGCATAAAGCCTGATTGGTCCCAATGTATCAAGGGTGTGATGAATTATACCAGTCTGGAGGCCAGGATCTTGGCCAGCATCTTGATCTCTATATTCAGCAGGGAGATCAGACGATAAGTTCCACACTGTTCCGTGGGCTTGTCCTCCTTATGTATCACTGCGATGGTCACCAACACATGGTCAGGAGGGGAGGATCTACCTGATAGGCCTCCAGAAACATGGCCAGGAGATGGGGCCACAAGAGATCCAAATACCTTTTATAAAATTCTGCTGGTATCCCGTTGTCGCCTAGAGTCTTGTTAGGTTTGAGTTTGGTCACGGCATTGCACACTTCCTATAAGGAGATCTCTGCATTCAGGGCTTCCCAGGCAAGTCGTCCATGAAGGGGACTGTGAAAGAGTCAAGGTAGGATGCAATCTTGGGCAGGGATTTCAGTTGTCTAACCCTCTACAGGACCATGTAGTGTTGGTGAAATCACCCGCAATTTGGCTTTTTGATTCAACCGTCTCTCTATCTGGCAGGACTATGCAGTGCACCCATCTGGCCACTAATTGCTTCTTTCTCAGCCAAACAAGTAGACTGCCCGCCTTATCACCAGGCTCATATAATCAATGGAGGGTGGCCATGATCTGGGCATTTGCAGTTCCCTGCGCAAGAGCTTAGTATTCCTACCGCAGCAACCTTAACTGTCGGAGGTCTAAGGGGTCAGGATCGGGGTCCTGAGATTCTTCAAGCACCAGGAGCCGTCTTTCAGGGCATCCATGGAGTTTGAGGCTCTACTCCTCTTCTGCACAATTAAGTTCTTAGGCCTGTCCCGAGGACCATTTTGTATGCTTCCCAGAGTACTATTTTGGACATGACAGAGTCTACGTTCTCCTTAAAGTAAAGTTCATTATCAACCCTAAGGACAATCCCCACCTTGTGATTCTGTAGGTACCGGGCATTCAGTTTCCACCTGTCCCTCTCCTATCACCCTTTCCAACTGCACAAGCAAGGGCGAGTGGTCTTACAGGCCCCTGGCCAGATATTCTGCCTGTCACACCACAGTCTCCTCTCCCGCCGGGAACAGTATATAGCCTAAGTGGGAAACGCATAGACTGTCTAACTGTAGCACCATTACATCGTTGAAGTCTCCGCCCACAATATGAAGTGTGGATCCTGTTTCTAGTAGGATATGGGCAACTTTCTCCTGCATAGGGGTCCTTCAACTTGGGGGTGCATAAACGCTGATCAATGTAGTGTCCACATATCTTCTGAGCCCCTTAACTCTGACATAGTGACCAAGAGGGTCTACCAAAAGGTTTGTTATTGCAAAGGAAGGATGCTTCCTAGTAAGGATGGCTACCCCTCTGGACCTGGATGTATAACCCATGAGTGTGAGTTTAACATATGCTCCCCATGCCAGGAATTTACACTGTGAGCCCTAGAGATGGCTTTCCTATAAGAGTACTGTAGATGGTTTAACCTTTTTTATATATTGGGAAACCAGACCCCTTCTGACTTTGTCACCAAGGGCATTCACATTCCAGGTTAGGACTGAAAACTCCAGTTTCTCCATTTTCAAGGTTCAGATTGCACTCCTCGAGGGTACGGAAACAGACTTCAGGAAGACTTAGGAAAGGGACGACAGGCTGATTGCCATCTAGGGCCAAAAGGTGTTCCATGTAGACACTGGCTGTAGCTATATCACAGTCAATGGCCTGTGAAAGCACTTGTCGACGTGGTGAATCCCCAAAACTGTACAAACAAAAGAAAACAAAATACCCAATGGTACCCCAGGTCCACCCCACCCCTTAAGAACCTTTTTGAGTAAAACCCCTAATCACAAATGTGAAAACAACTAGACAGCTAGTTTGAAAGGTCTGTGCCTCCCGTACCCCCACCCACTAACACAATTTCAACCACCTGCAACTGCAACACTGGGTGCAACAGTCCCTGGTAATCCACAAAAGTCATCTTCATGCTCACAGGGCCAGTGTCCATTGTAGGTGGAAAGATTTGGCCTTTAGCTGGCCTTGGATGTGTTGCTTAAGTTCAGTTCATGGTACTACCACAGGGTCCTCATTGAGTGCGTCCCAAGGGGCACCTTCCAGATATTTTTCTAGGGCATCGATAGCTGCCACCAAAGGATGGGGAGTCTCTATTTCTGTTCCTTGGTCTCCCCCCATTTATTCAAGCGAGGGAGCCTTGTCCAAATCAGTGTTAGTATCTCTAATGGCATCCAGCTGGTGATCTGCTTCTGAGCCCGAAGACGTTCGTCCTCTTACTGAAGGGTCCTGACTCTTCCATGTTGTGCCTGCAGGTCTGTGCAGCCATCTCAGGCCCCTCTCCCTGGAGCCCCACTTATCCTTGGGCTGGCATATCTCTGGTACATAAGGAAACAGGTTGTGCCCTTCCTCTCAGCATCCCTGGGGTCCAGGGTGCTCCTCCAGCCAGGCCCAGACATCTTCGGGTGTCCAGAAAAATAAGGATTTTCCTTGAAACAGAACTTTCAGCTTGGACGGGAACATGAGCATGTACTGAAGCTGGAGTCCCTGCAGTCTCGCCTTCACCTCATCAAAGGTGCTCCTTTCCCTATGTACTTCCTTGGTGTAGTCTGGGAATGTTAGGATTCTGACGTTGTCGTATTACATTTCCCCCAGTTTGTAACCCTGGGTGAGGATCATACTCAGTCTCAAAAGTTAACAAATCTTCCAAACACAGTCCTGGGGGTGCCCCAGCGCATGGTGGGCCTTCTCTATCAAAAAACTGGAGGAGAATTTGTCTCATGGGATGATGAGACAGAGCCAATCATCCACAAACCGCACCATATTGGAGCCCTCGTGTCCCCCGCGGGGGAACCCCAAAACAGCAGATTATATCTGTACTAGATTTTCTGCGTCTTCAAGTCTCCAAGCTACGCCCTTGGTGGCAGTACAGGTCTCAGTGACCTCTTTACAGAGAGTCACAACCGTGTTCTCCAGCTTTGATATTCTCTACTCTGCAGAGGTGATTTGCTCAGCAACATTGTGGATGTTTAGACTTAGGAGAGTGACTTCTGAGCACACTTCACACAGCCTGCTCTCCAGCACTTCACAGGAGGACTGTGTCACCAGTAAATGTGCACTTGAAGTAGGATTTTCTACCAACTTACTCCCAACATTTTGCACTCTTTGGCTACTATAAAATGCACCTTTGCATAAAAAATGGATGCAAGGATGCATTTTGTGCTCAGAAATAGTGGTAAATGCAATTAAACACAAATAGGGAGTGCGTGCGGCCGCTTTGATAAATTTGCTCTCACTGTAGAATTTCCTCCTCTGCAAATAACTCATAATTACAAGAGCAGGAAATTGGCATAGCAGCTCCCATCACTCTTATTTTGAGAAGAAATCAATGACTTCAATACTCCTATACTGTAAATATTTATGTAGATTTCCATCAGTTTCCAATATTTGGAATCATTTTTGTTGTTTCAGTGTCTCCTCTTGTTTGCAATACTTCTTGCTATGGTATAACATGTGTATTGCTGCTTGAATCTTAATTTGTTAAATTTTACTACTCAAGTAACATCAGAATTCATATTTGTTCAATTCAGTGTGAGCCAGTGAATTAATGCATTAAAACACTTGCCATCCTTAAAACTTTGAGGCTGATCTTCATAAATTCAAAATCCAAATGAACTTTTGATTTATGTTTTAGTCACAGCATACATACCCAAAGTGAACATTGTTCATATTGTGCATAAAAATCTTTAAATGTCAGGAATCATACTGGTGATGATCATACAATTTATTCTGGTTCTATCATTTGAAGCTGGACATCTGGAAGGATTATGATTTGTATTACAGGAGTGTACACATTTGGTTATACTTCCCATTGTTGCATTGACACCACTTTTTTTTGGTTACTGTAAGCTTTTATAATGTGTTGTAGTCCTACTCTTTTGATAATGGATTAGTCTAGCCGTATTTTTTGTTCTTGTTTTTCTTGTTTTCTTGTGGAGCCAGAAGTCCTTGTACATCTAAGAAGCCACTGGCAGCTAAAAGTATAATGTTCTGCTCTCTATTAAGCATGTCATCATTGAAAGACAGGAAAAAGTCAAATATAGCCACAAAAAATACAGGAGCTTCAGTAGGACAAGTATATATAGTTGAAAAATTATCAAGTTTGAGTATGTATCACCGTGGCATTTTCAGGGCATTTTTTTATACCAATTGTAATCTGTGTTCTGTACTACATATCTATTGATTATTGTAAGATTTTCATGTGTTAATGGATGTGAAAGTCCACAAGTTTAAATTTCCATTGCTCCAAAGTGAGGTCCTTGCTTCTTGATTAGATGACATTTGGGTTTACTTGTCGCTGAATTAATGCAGAATGTCTCCAGGTCAATTATGTTCTTCAGTCCAAATATGGTGTGATAATTAGCTTGCAGACTTGCTTGCTCAAATGCACGAGAGTCAGCATCAAATTTGACAACATACCTGCTTCATCCATAATGTTCACTTTCAAATTCTGTAATATTACATTATGAGTGGCATCACTAGTAAGCATCCTGTCTGTCATGTTATGCTGGTATCTTGAAATCCCTTTTAGAGGGCGACAGGGCACTCGGGGGTTACTGGCCACAACCATGGGGGATGAGGGCATTTTACTTCTGATGTCACTAGTCCGGATCTACTATCAGTCCTGAGCAACTGGGCCAAGTAACCCTTCTGCTATTGACTCACAGTGGTAGCTATGGTTGAGGAGTCAAAGGGTTCTTCGGGGGGAAGTGTGACTACAGGTCGGTGAATACAACTCACAACTCATAACTCAAAGATCTCACAGCAGTGTCAATAAATTAATGTCCATTCAAATACTTATTTTTATAATAAAAAGAAGTACATTGTTTCCACCCATACGCATTGAAGCACCATTATGACATATCTAGACACTAATACATATCCTCTTGAGCTTAGGGCTCAAGTATTTTGCTAACAAATCCCTGTCCCACATGTTCTTTGTAATGTGGTAGGAGTTACTCTCCATTCACTGGTGGCCTCATCCATGAAACAATACTAGTAGGCCTTAACTCAAGAGTCCCCTCTGACTCTTATCAAACTAGTCAAAAGTATCTTGGCACTACAGCAAGTTCACCAGGGCCCAATTGCCCAGTAACCAGTCGTACAGCTCCAGCAGCGAGGAGGCTTACAATGTTCCAGAAAGTGCCTCTACCACAGGAACTCAAACTGCTCTGGTCCAGTTTGGAGGGTCAGATGCATATGGGATTTCTCCTGATCATCAGGTGGTTCCAGCAGTGATCGGAGGGGCTCTGGTGCTCATCCTGGACTGTACATCTGGCACTCCCTATGGTGAGGGGTATTGGATTCTGATGCTCCCAGCTGGGGTCCTGGTGATATGGCGATACACCTATGGCACCCTTTTCATCTCATGCAGGCTAGCCAGGCTCAATCCTTGATGCTTCAGGGTGATCTACAGGTCACAGGTCACAGTTCATGGGCAGAAACTTGGATATTGGCAGCCCCTCCTGGCCCTCGGAGTTGCCATAACTCTACCGGACAAGGTGCCGGCCCTCACCACACTGTAGTCTGGACCAGGACAGCCCTTCCTGGCATATGGGGGTGCTGTACAGGCTTACCTTGCCCCGCATGACACTCCACCCACGGCTATCTTCACAATGTCCGCTTACTGGCATACAGGGGTTGCTGACGAATATATGCACAGGCAATGAGTCAAAGGACCCGATTGGTGCAGCAGCTGTCTCCTCACACCTCACACCAGGAGTCCAGTCAGCTGGGATTACAACTGTACCTCACTACCTCCAATGTTCTCCCCTTCCTGACAGAGCATATTGTTCTTAGCAAGCAGGCAGGGAATGGTGCTCCAGACTTTAGAACATGTGCTCTAATTTCCCTGAGTTATGTCCCCTCACCAAGTAGGGAGACTAGCAGGCCTTGGCCAGCAGTCCTGCTCACAAGCAGAAGTTTTGCAGAGCTTCCCTACTCACAGAGCCCATTTGGCTGCTTGGCATATGACAAAGTTTGGGGTCTCAACCACGCTTCCTTACAGTCCTTTTCCAGACACCAAATGTGATCTAGGGTGTACATCTTTGAAATTTTATGTTGGGGTTCTAATTCTTTTGAAGTGTATACTCTTCTCCTCTCTCTTTCTTCTTGAAAGGCTATCTCCGAGAAACTCCAAAGCTGATAGTCCCACAATACAGGCCATGGGAGTGACTACAGTTCACACCTGGATCTCAGTCACAGTGCAATGTGAATCAAAAGGTTAACCCCGGGGTACCAGCCCTACTCTTTAAAATTTCCTTATCAGCCTCATCTCCTTCCTAAGATGTGTTCAGCCCCCTTCCGTTGATCGCTCAATGAATCAAAGAGCCCCCTATGAAGTGCACAAGGAGTCTCTCTCCCTTCTACAACGTGTCCCACCCAGCTTACAGGAATGCAGCATTACAGAAATCTGTCTGAGGGGATTCCTCCACTCCTCATGCCTTTACCAGGCAGACTTAGGTTTCCTGAAATGGAACCTAGAGTTCTCCATGTAATGTACCATTGCAGGCACACTTGCACTCAGTGTACATACATAGCACATGCACAGTTTAGTACCCTCATCTCCATAAATTGTGCTGCCCCAGGCGCACATACACTCAGCACACACAACCACTCTGTGGAACACTGCTCAGTGCTGTATGCTTTCTGTGTTGTGTCACAGTGTACCACATGCAAACACACTCATTACTAGTACACACATTCCCTATGTATGCACTGCACAACACTTTACCCTTCATGTGTAGTACTTCTTGCATGCACACATACACCCAGCACATGCTTTCATTGTGCACACACTGCACAGCACTACATCATTTGTAATGTATTTCTCTCTGGTATACATACACCAAGTGCACGCGCTCACCATGCATGCACTGTACTGCACTGCTCTATCCCCGTACTGTGAACCTACCAGGCACACATACATTCACTGCTGAGTCACCACTTCTGCACTGAGCAGAAGTCTACATCTAACTGATGTAAGCCAATGGGGAGTTAAGCACACAGAAGCAGAACTTTCAAAAATGTTGAGTGAGCCTGTACGCCTCACTACAGTGAGACAGGTAAAAAAGGGCCTGTTTACTCCTAATAATCAACACACATTAGGCTGCCACTACTGCACTTTTGCTGCTTAATTTGTAAAGGCAGGAGCATTCCACCACTATGAGGATAGCTCCTTGGCACCGCTCCTGGTCTAACAAGACTGCAATCTGTAAGACAGGCCTATCTTTATGGCACACACACATGATCCATGTTTGCCTATGACAATGAGAATCAGCGATTCAAAAAACAATAGAATTTGGCACTCAGTGCACGGGTACACATCCATTACCATGCAGAGGGCTTTTCTGTCCTAACAGTTTGTCTCCTATATTGGAAACCTGACCAACATATTTAAGAGTTTGCTATAAATAAATATTCTGATAAATAAATTCATGAACAAAAGCAGTTATAGATTTAATGATTAAAACGTTTCTAGTGTCGGCCTGTCCAATGCTATATAGTACCAAATGCATATTAGCAGATCAGATATTTTCTTTATTTTCAAGTTGGTGGGCAATTTAAAATTATTTCTGTTATCTTATAAATAATTGGCAGATGCTTTCTAACAATCTGCCATAAAGGAGTTGTGGAATTATTTGTATAGTCAAAATTTACATTGTCTAGTTCACTGCTGACAATTTCTGCTTCTTTCTCAATTGTGCTTGAGTTTTCTGCATGTTTATCCTTTATAATTTTAATAAGTTCTGCGGCTAGCAGTTCTATTTGTCTTTATACAGTTAACACTAACAAACGTGTACATGAGATAGGCCAATGCATCATGTTCTTTACTTTTTCAAATGCAAATCCATATATTCTGACATTATTAAATAAAAGTACTTCCTGCTAGCAGGATTTGAGGAGTTGCAGCAAGCAAAATTTGCAATGTTCCTTACTAAACATGATGTTGGTAGTTTACCACGCTTTTTTGCAGCCTTGAATGGCATATTTGTTATTGTTTTAATCAGTATACTCTTTTGGACAATTTTCAGATTGTGGGAATAGTGGCAAACAAACATATCATTTTTTAAAAATATTAAAACTTATTTTTCTGCTACAATATAATTTTCAGCAACAAGCTGAAGAACTGTTCGTAGCTTATAAATACTTAGCCCTTTCAGTTAAAATTAAAGAACTCCTTTAAGTTGGCCAGCTGATTTATAGATGCCATAATCACTGTATATTAGCATTAATAAGCTTACAATGGAGGCGTGGTTTGCACGCTGATCCATCTGAGCTCCGCTAGAGTGTGGAAACCTTTACTGCCTTTTCAGCCTCCTTTTGTGTGCCTCGCTCAGCTGACAACTTTTTGAAATACCACACAACTTTTCTGAAGCACCATAAGCTAATTTATAGCTCCGTCAGTGTGTTCTTTGAACTCTGCCGCTGCGGCGGTGAGTTTTTCTCAGATGCGAGTGCACGCCATCTTGCTAATGCGCTGCTCATGCTTTTTGTCTCCCAGCCAACTCACACCGGTGTATTCCTCAAAATACGCTAATTTATGACCTCATACAGCTCTGAACTAGCGCTGCAGATGCCCCTGCACTAAAAGCCATGTGTGTTATTTTTCCAATATTTCTTTTGGTATTTTTTCACTGATTTGTCATCAACAAATGTCATTCATTCTATCTACATCCTGTTAGGTCCTCACAGCATTTTTTCTTCAAATGTTGCTCCTTTCTTAATCTACTCTCCTGTATTTTAATTACTTCTTCATGCTGGATTACTGTTGCTAATAATTTTATTTGCTCTAGGTGCCACACTTCTGCACTGAACTTGATACTTTTATAATTTGTCTACATCTTGGAGATTACTGCTCTTTACTTTGGCCACTTGCATACTTCTGCATTCAGTCAACAGAGTGTATGAGCAAGCTTTGACCACTCCAAGAGATCTCACATCGTCCTCTACACTATGCTAAAATGGCCAGTGAACTTCTTGCTACTTCTAAACCCTCTTCTTCTGGCACTAAACCAAAACGGGTGACACATGTCTCCCCTTCACCCATTATGTTGTGTCACAACCCTGTTTTGGACACTGTGATTGAAAACGAAAAGCTTCAACTAATTATGGATAGATTCATTGCTATGGGAGCTAAGCTGTTTGATATGGAACAACGCTTAAGGGATATGCAGAAAGCTACCACAAAGATTCCTCTGCTGGAGCAAGAAATCCAAACACTCAAATTACATACAGAGGACCTCACAAACAGACACAGACATAATTGACCATCTTCTATATGGACTACCAGAGGATTTGGAAGGTCCCACCCTTCTTGCCTTCTTGAAGAAATTCCAGCCTGAACTTTTAGACCTTCAACACGTCCACTTTTTAATCATCAACAGGCACATCGCCTTGATCTACTTCAACCTCACTCTAGAGGCATTATAATGTTATTTTTGGAATATACAGCCCTGATCCTTGTTTTAGGGGGAAGCAATAGGAACATGCCATCTTATCTGGTCTGGTTACAATATTTACATATCTCAAGACCTCTCCAATGCCACTAATGCCAGAAGGGAAGAATGCCTTGCTTTAAACCTCAAATGAGACACTTGAACATTCATTAAGGCATTTTGCATCCATGTCTATGTAAAATTACCTATGAAGGCACCACTCAATCTTTTGGTGATCCTGTTAAACTGAAATCTTTTATCCAAAGTGTGTTGTCTCATTCTATGGATACTACTGTTCAGTGCTCTTAATAATTCTCTCTACCTATATGCTTGCTTTTACTCTTTCTCTTTTTCTATAATTAATGAGTTTGGCTATCTTTTATGTAGTCTATTCTCTAACTCCCTGCAACTTGTCTTGTTCTTGGTGCTGTCACTTCGCATGCTCTTTATTTCAGATCTGGATTTCTTTCCTTGATATATTTCTTAATCTTATCATCCCTTTCTCATTTCCTCTTTCAAATCTTTTACTTTTTTCTTCTTTTTTGGCAAGTGCTTTTCTGTTTTTTATTGTTATTATGTTTGCATTGTGTACATGTTATACATTTGTTAATAAATTGTGTGATTTTGTTCCCTTTTATGTTTTTGAAGTTTGTCATCCATGTACCAGTCTCTCTCCTCCGTTGTCTTGTGGAACGTTTGTGGTCTATGATATCCTGTCAAAAGACAAAAGGTACTTTCTCGTTTGTCTACATTTTAATTCACATGTTAATTTTTTGCACGAAATTCATTGTAATGATGTTGTATCGCTTAGATTATAATGGCCATGGGTAGGCCAGCTTGTTTATTCTTCAGCTATTAATCGTAAAGTTGGTGTTGCCATCCCTTTTAATAAATCGGTACATGCACAGAGTATATTGACTCAATGTGATACTAATGGAGGATGGGTATTGCTTATGGCTTTAATTTATAATAGACAGATCTCTTTATTTAATATTTATGGTTCTGTTAAACTGGATCCACATTTTTGGAACTGCATTAAAATAAAATTGGTTTCCATTGATAATCCTCACATTATTGTAGCAGGGGAAATTCAATGGTTAGATCCTTTTACTGATATTAGTCTAAATGTAATATTAATTCTAATAAATCCCATAAAGCATTTCAATCCACCATTGTCCCTCTCATTCATTATTTGATGTTTGTAAAACGTGTAACCCTGATATCTGTGAGTTTACATTTTTTTCTAGTGTGCATCACACCAGGTCCAGAGTTGATCATATTTTGTTTACGAAGCCTCTGCTTCCCTCCAACCAGCCCTCCATTTTTACCATATGGAAGATCCCTCATTTTCCTTTGCCATCTCCCCTCCCAAGCCTCCAACCACCACTTCCACGGACCTTACTACCCCTTCCACACCCAACACCAACCCTTACACCACCACATCCACCCCTCTTACCCACCCATCCACCCCTTTCACTTCCAAAGGCACCCTTGCCAAACGTTCCTCAACTTTACATTTCCAAAGCCCCTCTCCTAAACATAAGTCCACCCTCTCCCCTTCCAAAACCACCACTTCCCAACCCAAGGACACCCTTCCCATAATCCAACGTCCCTTTCCCAAATACCATCTTGAGGTGCCTGCCCTGCCCAATGGATACCTCTTTGTGAGGAGGTTATACTAGCAGTGTCAGTCGGGGCAGGTTTTGTGACACTGCACTGTGCTAAGCCACCACCAATTCTATCTGGCCTGGCCATTGTCCTTTTTTGATGTTTGGTCCTTGTGTTTATTTGGACTACTCAAAAGCTGCTTTGTTTTTTAACACATTAGTGATGGTATTACTTTTCCCCCAGCTTTTATTGGGAACCTATAAATGTTGCAAAGGTTAAATTGTCATGCAATGTTATTGTGTTATACTGCAAACATTTGTAGAGTGTACTTTGTTATATACCTGCAAAATTTGATTTTGTATGTGATGGTGATTACTTTTTATGGGCAGGCATTCACCATATTGTTGACCACTTGCACCATTTAATTGATGTGATTTTGTACATTGGAACCTGTAACTACAGTTTTGTTTGTTTCATCCTAATTGGTGATCAAGGTGAAGTTTGTTTGTATATTTAGAGCTTAGAACCAGTGCAGGAGTCATATAGGACAAGGAGAAACATTGCATGGATGGATATGCTGGATGATTCCAAACTGGGCCTGACATTGATTGGATTGCTGTTTCACATGGTAAGGATTCAGCTTGTCTTGAGCAATGCCTTCATCATTTTACTTGCACTTCTCCCTATGCTGTATGTTGGATATATGTTTGGTTAGTTGTCAAACCTTTTTGTGTTATGTTTTCCGACATGTGCATTTAGATCATATATTCAAAGCTGTTGCAAACAGGGAACCACAAAATAGGTTTGGACATTCCCGGTGCCCTTGGACACTAAAGAACTAATGAAACTAAGATCACAGGGACACCCCTATAACTTTCTACTTGTATTAGATTTAATAGACCATCTTTTTCTCATTAGGAATGGAGAGTTGGAGGTAGATATGATGAAAAAATATATATACTTTATGTAGGAATAGTTTAACTTATGTTTAACCTATAATATGATAAGAACAGAGCAATATTTTGTGGACATAAGAATCAGGATTGTCAAGGGAAAAGTTACTACCACGTTGTTTATAAGAGATGCTAGCTTCCTTTATCATTACCTTTCCATATCCATGAAGCCTCTTTCTAATGAGGTTATTTCTGTTTCTCATTATTTTATACTGATCTTAGACTCAAGTTTTTTTTACACTGTATATTCTTTTCCTCATACCTTTAGGTCTAATGATTTATTTCACCACATTCTTTTTCAAACTGCTTGAGATGGTTATCGAGATACTATTCTCTGGAATAAGATATGTAACCAGTTTAGTGACCCTAATATAATAGGTCTAAGTCCATTTATAGAAAACATTACACAACCAATCGACTTACTTAATCTTTAATCTACCTCATTCCAATATCTGAGGGTATGTTTTGCTTTTCACTCACAATTGTTTCTAGTGGGAAAATATATCCTCCATACAGTTACCGGATATACCTCTACATGGGAACAATAAATATATAAATATTATTATCTTTACATTCTCTGAGTAGCCACTAATCTTCCTCATTTTGTATGTAGTTGTATTACATTCTTACCATAGAGTGTCACTATTGTATTATGCTCAATATACACATCATCTATTGGGTTTATTTTCTCTTGGCAGGACCTCTCTGTTTTTGTTCAGATGTATTACATGTCAAAACGTTGTGGGGATCTTCTCTTCTGTGCTCCCTCACGGTCTGTCAAAATTATTTTAGAAAATATAAAAACGATATCACTACAACTTTATGTAGTCAAATGCCACACAAAGGGATATATCACATTTATATTTAATCGCAAGGACCTAAAATTTATTTTATTGTATTAATCTCGATCATAGGACATAACGAGGAATAGTTTATTACAGCAAGAATCACAATACCCTCAAAGGTGCGGGTTATTTTATAACACTAATCAACCTCATATTTAGTTTTGAATCAATAATCCCCTCAAGTTTATGGAGGCTATATTTGTAGGGAACATATTATCTAGCAGTGCCGCTCTCACATTTAGAAATTTTATATTTGCCTTCTGTTCATCCATTATCAATGCTCATATTGCTCTCAATGCTCAGTGTTGATTGCATTGTCACTGGCAGGCTCACTTACTCTGCACCTTATTCCCTTCACTAGTTCCAGTTTGATTTCACTATTCATTACAGCGGGTTATTTTATGGACTCTCTACCTCCAAGATCCAGATCCAAAACTCACCTCTGCAGATTTCGCGCCCTCGTCCTGTTTAAGGGTGATTGTTGATATAGAGGATGCCATCTTCTAAACCGACTCCTTTTAACTTATTACTGTTTGCACATGTAAATTCCAAAATGTCCTGTACGGCAGACATTTCAGTGTTAGGTACCGCATGTTAACTTTATATAATCAAAGTTTTTTTCTTAAATGTTGTTCATTTTTGATATCTGCTTCCACTGTCGGAAGTAAAAAAACAATCATTTATTTATGTGGATAATTATTTATCTTGATGCTCTGTTCATTCAGTTCCACATTAGAATGATCAACCCCAATTGTATTACCCAGACCATGTATATATTCTGCTAAATATTCAATGATATAAAGTCTTTACCAATTTACACAGTTTACGATCACTATGTTACATACCTCTTTGTCTTATACATTTGACACAACTTACCCTATAATGGTCATCCATCGTATCAGTTAGCGACGATATTAGTATCTGGCAAGACAATAGTATCCATCGATCCAGTGATTTATAAATTAAAAACCTCACTCAATCCTACATTATTGTCTTTTTAGCCGCATATATAATTAACTAATGTTTACGCTTATCATGTTATTATGGGATTTATGTGGTAACTTATGTTAAATATAAAATTAAAGATGTTAGTTGGGGTTGTTCCATATATATGCTTTTCACCCTGTAATATACTTATCAGTCCTTCCATTTCTTCTCAATTGCTTAATCCATATTTGTATGTGTCAAATGTACTCATTTAAAACTGTTCTCTTTTCTTACTCATTTTATCGACGTCTCCACCCCTTGATGTATTCTTTATATTTTCCAAAATGCGCCTGTGTAGATCACTCTCTTTATGTTTATAATGCCACCAGTGTTCTTTTATTGCCAGTTCTTATTGCCGATCTATGTTCATTTAATCTGATGCATATTTCGATTTTAGTCTCTCCTACATATCCTTTAGGGCACAGACAGACCACCAAGTATTCTATATTTTTTGTCTTGCAATTCATCATGGTATCAATGTAATGTTGCACGCCATTGTGTTCCATACTATTGCCTGTTAATACAATGTTACAATTGCTGCATTTTCCACATGGGAAATTACCTGTTATTTTTTTTTTACACTTATAAGACTTGTTTGTTGCATAATTTTTGGAGCCCTATATGTTTGGGCCACACAATTTCAAATGGCTCTATTTATCCTATATGCAAATAGGGAGGTTTGTTTACTTTCCTTCCCTATCTCATTCAGTAGGTACCAATTCCTATTTATTAGATATTTGATCATATTACTGGCTCATGAGAAATTCATCACACACACTATCCTCTGTTGGTTAGCCTGCTCTTTTTTATTTCCTGTCTCGAATAGGCTCTCCCTATTATAGTATTCTTATATGCTTGTCAAATTATTGTTTTAGGGTAGACCCTATTAAGGAGTTTTCCCTTGAGAACCTCAGCATGTGTTTCACAGTCTATTCTATTCTATTAGTGCATTTATTTTTAAGCCCTAAGAATTGACCAAAGGGTTTGTTATTCCTCTGGCACTGCAGATGGTTGCTGGTATAATGGAGGACAGTGTTTCAGTCTGAGGCTTTCGTAAAACGTTCTACATCTGATATATTGTCGACAGCTTTAATCTTAATATATAAAAAATCACAGTAAGATTGACTGCTTGTGGAAGTAAACTGAAGATTAGAATTGCCACAATGTATCCATTCAATAAAAGAGCCCAATGTCATATGAAAAACACATCATCAATGAAACATGACCAGTATGTTACTTTTAAAAAAAGGGTGCTATATCAATCAATGTGTGTTTGTCTTCAAACACCCCTGCATAAAGACAAGCTAGACTTGGTGCACAAGTTGCACCCATGCTAGTCCCTTTAATCTGGAAAAATATATTCACCATTGAATAACAAAATATTATTTTTCAAAATAATCTTGAAGCATTAAGGGATCAGACTAGCATATGTTTCTAGTATTATTATTTCTTGTGCTGTTTCAATAATAAAACAAATCCAGTCACAGCTACATCTATTGGCAATTATTGTCCAATGCTCTCTGAACTTTTCATTCTTTATAAATAAATCTGCCTCAATTTTTATTTAGAGCCATATCAGAATATTCCCTTTCTTGCAATATTCCATTAAAAATACTGAGTGTAATTCAGTCCAAATAATTTTTTTTTAAATTCCAAAGTGTATTGTATTTTTCGTTATCATCTTTTGATAACGTATGGGTACTAATATTCTTTGAATATACCCCAAAAATCTGGTTAAATTGATCCTCGGTAACACCATGTGTTTTCAATGGATCAATCTGGGTTAATAAATTATAATATTTTTCCAACTCTGCAGTTAACCAGCTGTTCAAAGCTCCACACAATGGCAGGGTGCCATGCTAGCCAAAAAGGGGACAGGGTTGATTCACAATAAAAACAAGAAAGGATCGAATTTTCTGTCACTCACTCTTTGTGCCAGTAATTTACACTGATTTGTGTTGTACAAAGGAATACCAATATTCCTTTGTCACTACAAACCCGAGCACACAGTATTATCACACATTAATTTAAGCACAGCAATGTAATGCACAAGACAGTATACAGTTGTTGTATTTTAAAATTCTTTCTGCCGTTGATCCAGCCAACACGTGTTTCGTCGCCTGGGAGTAACCCACGACTTCCTCAGGGCTGGAAAACAAGTTACAAAACCAGCACCAACAGATAGGTACACTAAGTAACTTTAGACCGGAATGTGTGAGCGCCACGACCACACGGGGGCATCTCATCCTGTAAAGTTATTACCATAGTTTCCAACACCCGGTGGGGCAGCCACTACGGTGATATAGACTTAACATGGACAGAGAACAAGCAGCCGGGGATCTATTTGACAGTTTAGCGAGAGGGGACACGGTGGTGCACTCTCTTCAAAGTAGGGACCCACAACGTAGAAATGAAGGACTAAAGGACACATTTATTAAACTAGAAAGACTAAAGAAAACAGAAAACTCAAAATGGTGGGACCAGGCAACGTTGAGGCAACATTTGAAACTCAACAGAATTCCTAGGGGTTTGCGGTCGCAGATCCTGCCAACATATGATGCCTACAGAAGGGCATACTTCTTGTTTGGGAAAAAGAACTCACATCCAACTCTAATAGATTGATGGAGATTCTTATTGAAAATGCGATCCGCAAAGTAAAGAACCTACAGACAGAAATAATTAAACTAGAATCAGAAACTAGGGACCTAGACCTGAAGGAGGCCACTGAGAAAAACTATATTATTTTAAATGACATCATTAAAAAACATCAGGATGAAACTAAGCAGAGAAAAACGAGAAAACTTAAAAGAGACAAAATAGATTACAAACAGGAGAGTGTGTTTACTTTCGTCAGAAAATATGACTATTTAGTGGACAATGACAGCAAGGAGCCAGGGAAAAATGTACAACAGACTACTCCCATTAGTTCAAGTTCCACCACACTTAATACCATACCCACAAGCAAAAGTGAGGCAGAATCAATATCGTCTATCAATAACACTGACAATTGTTTTTTACGGGAAGTCAAAAGAATAAAAAGAGGGAACAGGGACCAACTAAAACGTCAGGACAACACTACAAGAAGACCAGGAGGGGCATGAGAGGAGGGTCAGGTAGAAAAAACGACAGGCATGAAATTGAGATCATGGGACAAAAGGACAGCCAGATCAAAGGAGTGGAGATGATCAACCTTAGTGACCTACTACTGAGAAAATATATGATTTCCCTTCTTGAAAAAGGCATGGGTTTCTGTCCTAAAAGCCATGGTGACATTTGCAACTCTATGATCGATCTGTTTAAATGTGTCAGGAATTTAAACTGAAGACATTTTTCTCTAATACTTCCACAGTGAATAAAGCAGTGAAAACATACCCTACTGATGTCTTTCCTGAGTTATCGACTAAACAGCACATTAGAGATGCAGAATTACTGCTTTCACTTACAGATGATGATCGAGATCATATGAGTATTGAAGAATTATTATTGGATCATGATATAGAGACTGACCTTAGTATGTTCAGTGGGCTGAAAAGAAAGTCCGGATGGACACCAACTTTACCAAGTGGGAACAATATAGATGTGTTTTATAAACTAGTAGCTGGGGATCTGAACAGACAACTAGAGACTAAGTACAAACACAAACTACATAGTCTAGATAATTTGACACATAATGAACAGAAGGCACTAGAAGAACTAATAAATACAGCAAACATCACAATCAGGGAAGCCGACAAAGGGGGCAATATTGTCCTCATGAATACTCATGACTACAACAGAGAGATTCTATCCCATTTGGACGACATAACTTGTTACACCAAACTGAAAGACAACCCCATTAGTGCACTCATTGTTCTTATTAACACACATCTGGGAGAGTCGCGCAGTAGGGGTCTAATTCATCAGGATGAATATTTTTAACTGAAAGTTGACAGACCTAGATTTCCTTGCATTTATACTTTGCCTAAAGTTCATGGGAACCAACAATTTCCACCTGGCAGACCTAATATTTCAAGTATTGGAGGGCCCACAGAGAAGTTGTCACATTATGTTGTCTTTTTTTTGCAACCATTGGTTAGAAATCTTCCATCGTATGTGAGATACACAAAGCATATTCTCAGTATACTTTGAGATGTGGTCTGGGAAGATGTAATGTTCATGGCTACACTAGATGTGACCTCTCTCTACACATGTATTAGGTATGACTTAGGAATTAGAGCAACAAGGAAATTTCTGAGCAGTAGACCAGCTAAGCAGTGGGAGCATGTAGAGATGTTAATTGCAATGATTGAAATTCTTCTTCAAAATAATGTATTCATGTTTGAACAACAATGGTACAGGCAGATTCAAGGGGTTGCTATGGGTTCCAGATTTTCTCCTTCGTATGCCAATCTGTTCATGGGTTGGTTTGAGGAGGAGTGGAACCGAATGGTGTGAATCCAGTATCTATTGGGGTAGATACATCGACGACTGCATTATGATCTGGTCTGGTACAATGGACAACTTGAAACTGTTCTGTGATTTCTTAAACTCCAATGATATGGGTATTAATTGCACTTCCAACTGTAGTCACAAAGAAATAGAATTTCTTGACACAGTACTGTATATTGATAATAATCATATACACAGCAAACTACACCGTAAGCCTACCTCCTGCAATGCTATACTGCATGCTAACAGCGCCCATCCCAGACACCAGAAAGAGTCAATCCCATATGGTGAATTTGTCAGGGCCAGAAGAAATTATAGTGATGAGACTAATTTCAAAACCTCTATGGGGAACATGAAGCAACGCTTTAGAACCAGAGGTTACAATACATATACAATTGATAAAGCAGAGAATAAAATGTTGTCAGTGAATAGGGAAGACACTCAGAGAGACAGCCCAAGAACTTGGAGCCCTCAGTACTTAGACTAGTCACTGATTTCAATGAAATGTCTTCAGTCTTAAGAAATAGTATGAAGAGACATTGGCACATACTGAGTGCAGACAAACATTTAAATGGCCACATCTCAGATGTACCTCTTGTTACATATAAGAGAGGCCAAACAATCAGATGAGTATTGAGTCCCAGTTACCACAAACGCAAACCGGTGGACAATTGGCTGACCCAAAGATGTAAAGGTTGAACAAGTGTGGGAACGTTAAGGTTTGTGATATAGCTATGGACAAGAAAAAAGTTTTCACAAACCCTATGGGTCGACGCTTTGAAGTCAGACAGATGATTAACTGTAACAGCAAATTTGTTGTATATATGTTGAAATGCAAATGCAATAAGTTTTATATTGGTAGTACAATCAGACCATTGAAATAACGGATTAGTGAACATGGGCGAGCCATCAAATATAGAGACACCAGATATCCCACAGCGGTACACATAAATGAATGCATTGCACAAGGTGCACACAAAACATTTACCTTTTGTGGAATAGATAAGGTGGAGGCAGACCCCAGGGGGGCAATAAGGAATTATACATAAGACGTAGGGAAGCCATGTGGATCATCAAAATGCGAGCGGTTGACCACGGATTAAACTTAGACCATGAACTACATTCTTTTCTAGGTGATTAACTCTTTAGAGTTATTATCTTGACACACAGCAAGGTTGCACTTTGGACATGTACTCATAAATATAAGCAGTGCTCGCCCATGTACATCACTACAATAGGGGTTGTAGTAACTAATGACAATACTTTTAATTTGAGCAATATATGTTCATTCCATATATCAATAATGACTGTACTGTATTAACAAGTGCCTGATATATGCAACTTTAATGCTCTATGTTTTTACTTCTCTCTATGACAAACCATAAACAATGTGAAAACAATTGATAACTCCATTCTTAGTCTCTATATATCTGATTATTACTGTTGACATAATAATGTTTAGCAATATATGATCGCGTACTTCACATATGTTGTTTTAGCTGCTTGCATATGAGTTTTAATCTAATTGATGTCAGTATTCATACTCATACACCGTTCATGCTGAATAAGAGTCTGAACACGAATCACTACCTTGGAATCTTGGACACTAGTTTGTTCCAAATCACTCGTTTGTTAATCACTTGGGTGTGATATTTTTCTTTCCCCTGGTTCCTCGTCTATATATCACTAGATTTTTCCCAATAGTAACCGTAACTCACGATCATTATTGTCCGTGCCCTCTAGATATTCTAGTAATCTTGCTGCTAACTGTAGCAAGCGATAATATTCATTATACACTAATACTTTGGCCAATACAATATTGGCCCACATTTTATTTCATCTGTCCCTTGGGGCCAATAGTTTTTATATTTTCCAATTTGAATACTATTGTATTCAATGAAATTTCACCAATTCCAATATGACAGCCACCTGGAGCCAGTGTATGTAGATTCAACTTTTTAGTTTCTATTTCCATCGCCCGATATTTAATCATGCCTACTTCCGGCTTCTCAGTAATCATCGGCCATACTGGGTGCCGGTGAGTGACGCGGAAACACGTCTGAGCACGAATAGGTAAGAGACTAATAAGCAGGGCTTCCACACATATTACGAGCGCAATATAGGCACTATATGACATTGTTATCTTAATATTTGCAGTGCGTACTTTCTATGGCTCTGATGTAAAATAATTTGGACCCACTTTATAGCTACACTAATGGATATCGCGTAAGTCCTGTTTTATTCCTGGTAAACATATTTTAATTCATGCAGACAGTTATACGACACTACCGTGTATACCGATTGTGCTTGGATGTACAAAATGACATAACTTTGTGGCAACTGAGTATGACATATATGTGTCCGTTTATTGCCCCCCCCCCCTTGATACAGATATAGATATTTATGTTATAGTACCCAATGGGCAGGTATTCCACACACTGCTGACCCTCAACTCTTTGCTTACATTAAGGATCTCTGTGTTTTATTAACGTTGTGATAGTGGTACTCTAGTAGAGCTCGAATTTCCTCCCCTTCCGTCCAATTGAAATGATTAGTATCTACAAGTAGTGAGCCAAGTATTGAGAAGTTGGATTGAGAATACTTATTAATTTTTACTTATTGATTTAACTGAAGAGACACCAATTATACGTGAACTAAGAATCTTTTTCCCTGCCTTCTTGGCCGGGACGGAAGTATAACCGGTCCAAAGGTGGGAATGGTACTTATAGTGCCCTACATTAGTGTATCTTAGATAGTCCTAATTTATGACTATCTACACATTCATTCGTTTATATATAGGTTGACCGCTCACCTTAAATGCCAATTAGGTATGCTTCGTCCCTTCTTTCCTTATTCTCAATTGAGAACACAGACACAGAATAAGTTACGATATGAGAACCCTCACTGATTCTTATAGCTGAGCACTTCACAGCACTGGCTAAAATACGGATATGAGTTATGTGCACAGATGTTAGATACAGTTCTTGTATCCTGACGTTGGATTGCCTCACTCTTCAACAGCAAGAATGGTCTGTGCACTAAATATTGATTTTCCTCATCAGGCACATCATAATGGTGAATAATGATAACTCTTATAATGTGGGTTCCACTACATGTACTTGCATAATAAGAGATATATACATTATGACCTGGTTTTGTAACTTGTTTTCCAGCCCTGAGGAAATCGTAGGTTACTCCCGGGTGACGAAACACATGTTGGCTGGACCAACGGAAGAAAGAAAATTAAAATACAACAACTGTATACTGTCTTGTGCATTATATTGCTTTGCTTAAATTAATGGATGATAATACTGTGTGCTCGGGTTTGTAGTAATATTTTGTGAACCCCTTGGGTCACGAGTTTTGAGGGGTGGATGACTCCTCTTCCCTTGAGCACTAGCAGATAGGTACACTAAGTAACTTTAGACCGGAATCTATGAGCGCCACAACCACACCGGGGCATCTCATCCTGCATAGTTATTACAATATTCCTTTGATTCCAATCACTCCACTATCTAAACACTCAACACAGTTATATGTAAAGATGGCTTATTTATTTAAAATAAATACTTATTTTTCTGTGATTATATCACAGTGAAAAGACCACTAAAATCCATACATAAAAACATCATCAATACCTTTCAATAATCTATCGAATACATTTGTTTAGTGTTTAAACATGAATATATAATTAAAAAACAGTACCATCAAATGTCCTAATTGTTACACATTTGTGTCACAAATTGTCGACGCAGCGTTTCCGTTGATATAACTTGATACACCCCACCTTCTTCAGGACAAGACATTTAAAACAGAAGTTTATCTAAAAAATTGAGACAATATTCAGAATTACATTACAATAAACAAATTTAAAATAACAGGTTCAGTGTTACACAGGTTACTAGCAAACTCACCCATTATATACTCACTCCCTCCATTCATACACTTTCTTTCCTTTACACACTACTTCATGTGGGAAAATCATCCAGCCCTCAATAAATCTTGAAGATTGGACTGTGTGGACATTCCTTAAAAAAGGGTGCTAGCTTCCTTTTTCATCTTCTTTCCATATTCATGAAGCCTCTCTCTAACTAGGTTATTTCCATTTCTCGATTTTTTATACTAATCTTAGACCAACGTATTTTTATACAATGTATATTATTTTCCCATATACCTTTTGGCCTATTGATTTCTTTCACCACCTTCTGTTTCAAACTGTTCGGGATGGTTATCGAGATATTATTCTCTGTAATGAGATATGTAACCTTTGTTTAGTGACCCTAATATAATAGGTCTGAGTCTATTAAAAGAAAGCACTACACAACAATCTGTACCCTTGGTTATTCCAATATCTAAGGGTATGTTTTGTTTTTCAATACAAATTTTCAATACATTTTTCAATATATGCTTTGAAGTTAAATATGCATTACAATTTTATATAAATATTATTATATACTTTTATTCATAACTTTTTATTAAAATTGTATTTAAAATGTAATGTATAAATTAAAGTATTGCATTTTTAACATACAATGTTACTATTAAGGATATTTACAATAGGTATATGAAAGCATTTCTTTTTTATTTTGACATTTAATTGTATTTATGATACATTTTTAACACATATTTGTTACGTATACAAATATTATTTATAAACAAGATATATTGTTTGAAGGACAAAACATTTTATATATGTTTTACAAATTGATATTTAGCTTTTTTATTTTGCAAATATGGAACAATTTATTGATATGTATATACATGTGTTCATGGTACATTGTATATACTCTTTTATGTATATTATAAATAATGCAAAATTAGTATATTTGTTTTTATAGTATTTTAAACATTTTAATAACTTTTAAAATTTTCGTTTAAACTCCAGTTTTTTCCTATGGGGAAATAGTCATTAAGGGGAAAAAATTACCACTAAAGGCCCGATTACTATGTCGTTAGGAAGGGCTCTGGATGGGATTCGGTATTGCAGAATACAGTTTGGAACCCTTGTTTCCTACCAAAACGTACAGTTTTCTAAATGACCGATTACGATGTCCGGAAACTGTATGAGCAGTCCGAATCGGTTCTGAAAGGTATTGGGTTGGTGCAGGATTTTCAGAGCCGATTTGTTCAGCTCAATGGACACTGTTTCCAGACGAGTGAGGATGATGACCGATTCCAACAGCTGTTCTGTCTTGGTTTGCCCGAGATGAAACGGCTTTCAGAACTGGAGGTGGCCAAATGGGGCCCGTGGAGGTACCCAAGGGACCCCTCTTCCCAAAACGTTCACAATGTGGCAGGCACCATGGGGTGCCCTCCACAGGGTGCAAGGTTATCCCCAACCATCCCTTTTTCCAATGGGATCCTGTGTTCCTGGTCAGAGCATAGGCTTCCATTGGAATCAATGCAAGTCCGACCGAACGATGTTGGAACGCATCGTAATCGGTCATCCAGACTAGCTGGCCAAATCGGTAGGAAACGAGTCAGAAACTGATTTGTGCCGGACAGTTTTCTAACAGCATCCTAATCAGGACCATAGTGCGCTTTTGTAGTCTGTTCCCATCGTTTTTAGTGCGGTTTCCAGGGACTGAGTTGTGGTTTCCTGCAGCAGATCATTTGATAAGTTAAGACCCTATTTAAGACTTGGGGTTAGAGGGATGTAAGTAGAACTAGTTAATGGTAGTAATAGTTTGTTTTATAGTTTTACGATTTTAGTAGGAGTTTGTGTTATTTTCTGTAGCAGTGTTCGGTGTTAGGCCTAGTTGGAGTTTTGTAGTAGTTTTGAGTTCATTTAAATATTGTTATTTTATATTTTATGTGTGTTATAGCTTTAAGAAATGGTTATGTAAGTAGTTTTTTGTGGGTGTTTTTTTTGTTTTTTTACAGATTTATGGATCCAAATTTATTCCATAGGCGTGTAGATTTTGCATATTTTTCTAAAGGAAATAATTTTGGTTTCTAGTAAGTGTTTGAGTGCCAGGATTGGTGGGCTAATACCTTATTTTAACACTGCTTTCTCTATATATTATTATATTTTTATCCATCTATGAGGTTTAAAACTATCTTTTCAATATATATATCAATTGGAAGCTAATTGTATCTAATCTTTACACCAGTAAAGTGATGTGTATTAAAAAAAAAAAAAATCAATAGTTGTTCTTAGTATACCTTTGTGCTAGGTAGCACCATCATACTCATTAAAATTTATAAGTGATGAATATTTTTTTTTAACGTAAACATTTTTAAATGTAACATTTTTGGCAATTATATGACTGCCTTGCATATCAATCAATCAATCAGGGGTTTGTATAGTGTGCTACTCACCTGTGAGGGTCGCAAGGCACTGGGGGGGGCGGCTCCTGATCAGTCAAAGAGCCAGGTCTTGATGTCCATCCTGAACGTGTGCAAGGTCAGGAAGTGTCTGATGTTCACAGGGAGCTTGTTCCAGGTTTTGGCTGCAATATAGGAAAAAGGTCTCCTGCCGGTTCTGTTTCTGCGGAAGCGGGAGACCTCTGCCAGGGCGAGGTCAGCGAAGCGGAGGTTCCTCTCGGGTACGTGGAAGGATACTCTCTCGTTGAGGTATTTGGGTCCAATGTTGTGGAGGGATTTGTAGGCGTGGGTGAGGAATTTGATGGTGACCCTCTTCTCGACGGGGAGCCAGTGGAGGCCTCATAGGTGTTGGGTCATGTGCTCATGGTGCGGTGTCCCGATGACGAGTCTGGCTGCGGCGTTCTGGATGGTATGGAGCCTGTGCAGAAGAGTCTTGTTGAGTCCAGCGTAGTGGGCGTTGCTGTAGTCCAGTCTGCTGGTAATGAGTGTGTGGGTGACGGTCCTTCTGCAGTCGGGGGGATCCACTTGAAGGTCTTATGGAGCTTGCAAATGCAGTTGAAACTAGTGGAGGCGACGGCGTTGATCTGGTGGTTCATGGAGAGGGAGGAGTCAAGGATGATGCTGAGGTTCCGTGCGTGGTCTGTAGGGGTGGGTGGGCTCCCGAGAGCAGAGGGTCACCAGGTGTTGTCCCAGGCAGAGGTGCAGGGACCGAGGATGAGGACCTTGGTCTACTCTGAGTTTAGCTTCAGCTTGCATATGCTGCAATATGTTTTGGTGGTATGCTATACTGTCTAAGGAGGAACAAAGCAGCCGGTTTGTCCATTCAGTTGGACTGCTTGGTGGTATGCACCCATAATCAGGCATAGTTGTTATTTCTTAGGGCCTGATTACGAGTCTGGTGGTCTACCGACTGCCAGACTCATGGGGATGCAGTGGTGGCGGTCTTCTAACCCTCCTATTATTATTAGGGTGGTCAGACTGTCATTGCACCACTGCCACCGCCAGGTATCAGAGATTCCTGGTGGTGGCATCGTTTCCTTGAGGCCGCAATATGCTTGGCAGGACTGCTGCATTCCTGCCAAGCATATTGCGAGTTTCCTCTCTGCCACGGTATTCATGGTAGTTTCTCCTCGATGAACACCATGGTGGAGAGGAAACAAAGGGGCCCTACAGGGCCCCCTGTTACCTCTGGGCCATGGGGTGCATGCGGGGGGAACATGTGATGCCCCCATTTGTGCTTGTACCCCACTACCTGTACGGCATGGACTGTATCAGTCCTTGACGTGCAGGTACTGCCTTTGCTGTTCCCATTTATATTTCACAGGCACCGCTGTGGGAACGCCAAGCAAAACTGCCCGCCAGAGACTGAAAAAGTCATAATCTGCCAGACGGTGTGCACATGGGCTTGACAGTGGGCAGCAGGGCTGTCCCACTCCTGCACCGCCTAATTCGTAATCAGGCCCTTGGTGTTTATGGAATGCAGGGCCGCCACGACTACATTGGCTCCCTCTTAGACCAGGGCGAAACCGCAGCCTTCATCTACCTGGACCTCTCAGCAGCATTCAACACCATCTCTCACTGCACCCTAATCACTAGACTCCATGACGTTGGCATCCGTGACAAGGCCCTCGACTGGATCTGATCCTTGTTTACAGGAAGAACATAACAGGTCAGACTTCTGCCATACCTCTTGGAACCGACAGAGACCAACTGCAGAGTGCCCCAGGGCTCCTCCGTCAGCCCCACCCTCTTCAACGTCTACATGGCACCCTTCACAACCATCATCAGGAACCACAGACTCAACATTATTTCCTACGCTGATGACACACAGCTGATCCTCTCCCTCACCAATAAACCCAAAGTCACCAGGCACAACTTCCAAGAAGGGATGAAAGCCATCGCCACCTGGATGATGAACAGCTGCCTTAAGTTAAACTCAGACAAGACAGAAGTCCTCATCCATGGATCCGCCCCTCCGCATGGAACTATACCTGGTGGCCCTCTGCGCTAGGAACTCCCCTGCCCCGATGGACCACGCATGAAACCTCAGCATCATACTAGACATATCGCTCACTATGGACCACCAGATCAATTTAGTATACTCGGCCTGTTTCAATACTCTACACCTGCTGCGAAGGACCCTCAGATGGATCCCTGCTAAATCCAGAAAGACCATCACTTCCACGCTCATCAGCGGCAGAACTGACTACGGCAAAGCACTCTATGGCGACGTTACCCAGAAAAACCTCTGCAATCTCTAGAACGTCCAGAATGCTGCTACCAGACTGAACTTTGATCTCCCCTGGTACAGCCACATCACTCAACACCTCCCCAAACTTCACTGGCTCTGGGCAGGCAGAAGAATAACCTTCAAACTCCTCACCCACGTTTACAAGGCCCTCCACAATGTTGGCCCAGCATACATGAACAGCCGCCTCTCCTGCCACACACCTAAAAGACATCTCCGCTCCCCCTAGCTTCCCTGGCCACTATGCCATGATTCTGCAAGACCAGAACCGGAGGAAAGTCCTTCTCCTTCCTCGTTGCCTGACCTGGAACACCCTACCCCTCCTCCTCAGACTTTCTCCCACGCTGCCCCAGTTCTGGAAGGACCTCAAGACCTGGCTCTTCGAATGACCCCAGCACTTAGACGGATCTGCTCCCCACCTACCCCCAGCACCTAGAGACTTTCACGTGTGAGGCTTTGCGCTTTACCAACCCTTAATTGATTGATTGATTGAGGGTTGCACTGGCCATTTGGGCTGAACTAATAGGTCAGTCAGTGGGTCTGTTTAATGATCTACTGGACTGATTTTTACTTTTGATTTCCCTGATAGTAAAGCAAAAATTGCCCTCGGCAAGGTTAAATCCATCCAGTTTTCCATACCTTGCAGAACACTTACAAAGCCTGTCTTCAGAAATTCAAAACCGCCCCAATTTGCATACATGGGCAACTTTTTCAGCTATCTGAATAGTTAATATGAGCCAATTTTGTTTAAGCACCTTAGCCTACTTTCTGTCTCAGTCCAGCTGTGATGGCAAGGGTTCTGACGATGTGGAAAGGTTGTTTCAGGAGTCTGTGTAGAGATTGTGGCAAGGCAGAGGTACTTCCTAACTAATGTCAATACTAAGAAGAAAGATTTTAGATTTGAGAAACGTTTGAACTGAAAAACAGGAAGCCAGCTACACCGCCGACCTTTCAAAGAAAATACAATTTGTTTTGTCTGTTTTGGGTGTTGAATTCGCAGTCACATGTTGCCATGGATGTAAGACTGAATTCTCATTAAATTGCTCGTAAATTAGCGCAAATTATGCACCTTTCATAATTGCGCATGAAAAGCATGTTTGGTCGGTAATTGATGTCACTGTGATTTGCAAACCCCCCAAACTGCCCAAATCCATAACAGATCTTACCGAATTACTTAACAATGCATAGTGGCATCACTTCCCACGTGTGTCTGTGCTGTTTTAGCTTCTCTCATTTCCTGTTTACTCTGCCGGTGCGTCTATTGCGATAGCCCTCTCTGCTCGCAGAGCATGCCAGTCCTCTGCCGTACCCCGTGAGGCGTTCTAACTTTCTGTGGATTGATAAAGCACACGGTGTACAGTTCAAAACGCGATAGCAATGCAGCAGGCAGCCCATGTTCCTTTGGTAGGAATGTATGCAACAATGTTGACGGAAGAAATATAGTTCTGCGTATTCAGCTCTCATTATTCCTCGGTCGTCCAGTTTTTTGTTCGTGTTCACTGCAACATGCAAATAATAGCTGCCACGATTAGCACATGCTGTTACTGTTTGATCATGCAGGCCTCTAAGGACACTAAAAACAGCAACAGCAGAGAAAAAATAAATGAAGAACAAAAGGGGCATGCTGGCAGCAGCCTTCAATTTGTATTCAAGGCTCACCATGGGTCGCTTTTCTGGTAAGCAAGCACATAAAAAAACCAACGTGTTAAAATAAATATGCCCTGTCTAAAAAATGTTTCTTCGGAAAATAGCTTCACAGATGATTGTACTTTTTTTTTATATTTCTTGGAACACTCTGTGCTCCTCTACCTCTGACCGAGTGGCAGTATATTCAGAGAAATAAACGAAGATTTGTCTCATGGTGATCAAGATGTCTATTATATTTCCATGAACTGATTAATTTAGCACACGACTAAAGCATTGGATTTCAATAAACTATTGTGCTAAAATGCTTCTTGTTCTGTGAGCTGTCTTTATCTACAGAAAGGTAACACTGGAGTCCAAACTGGCTCGCATGTTTTTCTTGGAATTGGAATAAAGGTGTGTCAAAAGGCAGAGTGGACTTTACTAGCTTTCATGCCTACTGGTACTTCTTGGAAATAATTTACACTTCTGTTCTGAAAAGCCAAATGTAGCAGGCTCATTAAATCACAGTGTGTGATGTGTTATCTCGGCGCTCGACAAAGAGTTGGACGGGCTGAAATATTTGTTACTTGATTAAAAGCCATGTTCGCAGAATAGTTTGGGGACATTTGGCAACATTATAAAAGAAGCGTTATCATTTGATGAAAGTGCCGCCTATGTTGGTAATGCCACTAATCACAGGTATCTCACATTAGATGAGCGTTGCTCATCTTAATGGATAATATTATAACACTCCATTCCAGGGACAGCATTACAGTGTACTACCTATTCTGTCCTATTACACGGATTGCACTGGTGCCGGGGACATTTGGGGGCATATTTACAAGCAGGCGATACAAAATTATCGCCTAATTAGCAATGCCACGCTAACGCGTGAAACCTTGCTTTAGCGTGGGGATTCTTCACGCCCAGCTTTGCATCTCTAATGAGATGCAAAGTGGGCGTTCCTGACCTAACATGACAGGAGAAATGTCGCTAAGCGACATTTCTCCTATCATCAAGCCCCACGCTATGAAGCATAGCGTCAGGAAAAGTAGCGATAACCCCTGTTATCGCTACTTTCCTTACGCCTGCTTCAGGACTGACTTAGCCATGATATCCTATGAAGGTGGATATCATGACTAAGTTTGTGAGTCCCTATCATCAAGCTAAGGCCACATTGCGTGAGATTATCGCTGGGGTTCCAGCGATAATCTCATTTTAGGCAGTTAGCGTGAGGATTTATATCGCTGAGGAGATAAGCGTTGCTAATAGCACGCTATCTCAGCGATAAAAATCCACGTTACCCGGCGATAATTATCCTCACGCTAAGAGCGCTGAGCGATAATTATCGCCGGGTGTTGCTGATATGCCCCTTGGTCCGGCGTTAATATTGCCTGACATGTGCAAAAATAGCAGTCTCACGATTGGGCAGTGTAATTTAGCTCTATCCAAGCACTTGTCACTTTAAACAGTGGCATCTGTCCCACATTGATTTCCATACATTTCCTGTTTTAAATCGACTGGAATAACTTGTATTACCTCATGAATGTCTTCCCATCCTAATGTGTGGAACACCAGTTTTATAATTAAATTTAGATGTCAAGGCACCCGAATCTGCCCCAAACGACAATGTTTGCATCTTTGTTTCCGTCAACAATTTAAATCAAAACTCCAGCTATTCCAATTAAAAGTGACAAAAGACACAAGCAATCTTAGAATTTCAATCAATAATATGATTATTTCGGTTAAAAGTGACCTTAAAACAAAAAAGATGAACTAGTCACGTCTTTATGAAAAATACACATTAGTCTTCAAGAGCGGCTATCAATATGATGGTCATAGATAGAATTCAAAGTCCCAAACATAACAAACCAATGGGAACGATGAAGTCAGCGAGAATAAAAATGACACCCTACTATTAACAAATTTATCGTGATACAACTATAAGACAAAATATTTCCTATATGCTGAGCTATAAAATCTCCTAAAATATAAAGTGTATCATAGTTTGGGATAACCCAAAAACTGAATGAGGCAACGGACTAACCAGGCTGCACCTTATTTATCTGAATATTATAGTGAAATGTCCTGTGCACAAGTCCTCCGGCACTTGTCACCCTTCAGTGCCACTGTACGACAGATTCCAAAATTGGAGGTGCACCAGAAGAACAAATCCAGTCCCATACGTTGTGTAAAGAGTTTCTTCATTCCAAATTCATTTGCAATAATGCAATCCAGCCAACGCGTTGCGTTCCAAACAATCACTCATGGAACTTCGTCAAGGCTTTATGTTTAAGTAGGCTAATAAGCCATGAATATCTTTCAGTATTCCAGCAATAAACAATAGTATAAATGGGTGTTCCAGCGCCATATAGCTGCCACCTTCCAAATTGTTCCGGAAGTTGCAGTTTGAAGTTGCATCATAAGGAGGCCTTTCGTAATGGGTCCATTACAGTGTGTTTTCTACATCCTTCCATGATGGTAGATGGCTGTTTTAAGGGTCTGAACCTGGTTTCCTTCATAGTGAAATTATGCTGTCTTTAACATCTGTGCAATACTGGGCTGGATAGCCGTATGAGCTGCAAATAGCCATGTGGCAGAGATGCTGACATTCGTGTCGATCCCCGGAGTCCTCGTGGCGCTATTTCTGCTGCTCTGTGACCTGGCTCTTTACCTGCAGACATGAGTGCCAGCATCTCTGCCACACAGATATTTGCAGCTCATACGACTATCTGGCATAATATTGCACAGATGTTAAACATGTTGAAGAATTGTGGTTTGAGATCCAATATTTATATCTGGTGCCCACTTTAAAGTAGGAGAAGCTTCAAGAGGCTTCCAGCCCCTACATCCGCTTTGAATTTCCTGATTCCCTGCCTTGGCCTCAGCTTGTCTTGGGTCACAATAGACTAGTGTCAAACCCCTTTGTGAGAGAGGTCAGGCAGGGTCTTTGCAATGCAGTAGGTGATAGCTACTCTTCTTCGTTAACTCAGATTGTTCCATCCTGCCAACATCTAGCTTTCCTTTGTCTCACTGTCTGGGAGCAATACATAACGTCCCACTGTCAACTACACCTAGGCATGTGAACCAGGATAAAGGCAGCAGATACCAAAAGGATGGGACAAGAAAATGCCAACTTACTAAAAGTGGCATTTTAAGAATTGTGAAAATCCAACTTCACCATTAAAGAGGGTTTTTAATTGCTATTCTTTAGACACAAAACTCAAACTGTGTACCTGCTCCCAAATGAAAGTTATCAACTATTAAATGTAATAAGATAAACTAATGTTATATTATGGTAGAGGTTTCCTCATAGTAGTGAAAAACAAAGGGGCATATTAGTAAGAACTTCGTTAAAATTATTACAAATTCCAATAGAAGCCCAGGTTAGATGTGCAGGACATCTAACCTTGGCATCTATTGGAATTCTATATCGCATATTAGCAAGCCCATTATCGCCGTTTAAGCAGCAGTTTCCTGCCCCAAATTTAGGAGATTTTCACTGCCAGGACATGTAAAACTTAAAGGCAAATTTCCATCTTTTTTAAAAAACTGCACCCTGCCTCCTGGGCTGTGTAGGGCATATGCTAGGGGTTACTTGTATGCATCAAAAAGGAAGGTTTGGGTCTGGGAAAAGGTTTTTTATGCCAGGTCAAAATGGCAGTATAAACAGCACCCACAGACTTCAGTGGCAGACCTGAGACTTGTTAAAAGGATACTTAAGTGGATAGCATAATCAGTTCTGCAGGCCCACTAGTATCATTAAATGTATAGGCCCTGGATACCTACAGTACCATTTTACTAGAGACTTTCAAGTAAACTAAATGTGCCAATTGGGCATAAGCCAATTCTACCATCTTTAAAGAAGTGAGCACAAGCATATTTGCGTTGGTTAGCATTGGTAAAGGGCAGAGAACCACCAAAGCCAACAGAGTTAGGTTCAGAAAACAGGAGGGTGAAGGCAAAACATTTTGGGCTAACCCTGCAGAAAGGGCCAAGTCCAACACCATAGGACACCAGTGACAAACTGACTTAATAACCATGGTTGAGGCTCAGTAGCACCTGTATGCCTGTGGCTATCCAAGATGGATATGATAATGAATGAACACTCCCTGGTCTAAAAAAACCCTATAAGGTAGTTGGTGAAGAACAATATGCTAAAGCACTACAAGGAGGGAATACCACTGAGTCTTTCCCTCACGATTGAGGTAATCATGGCCTAATCTTCTAACATACATGTTTTTACCATCCAGGATCTAATTAGTGAAGGAAAGAGAGGGAGTGCAGTAGCACTCACATTTGTTGATAAATTGCCATGCACCAATATCCTGCTCCTGAAATATGAATCCTTTAATGATCTGGTGTCTCACTACCTACCATATCAACCTAAGTACATCCATCACTATAAATGTTATGTGCTCCAGTTGGAAGTATGGTAAATTCTTCACTAAGTGGCATTGTGCTCTACTTCCAAACCATAGCCCAAACAACTCACAGGAACCCTGGCAGATTGGTTGACATTTTCAGAAACAAATGGGTTTCATATTTCACATATAACATGTCGCTAATAGGGTTTAATTAACTGGTGAAAGATGAAACCACATAGCTCGTAACACAGTATACCAAGTAGAGACACCCAAATCTGAAACTGCTTTTGTATTAAGGCAACGCCACATTGTATGGAGTGGTGATGACTGGTCGACCTATAGTTCCTAAAATTGTAGCAGAGGCCACAGTATTTACAAAATGTACAGCAGGTTATGTTGTGATGAGAAAAAAAGTCAGTTCCCATTTACACGTTTATTTCTCAGTACAAATTCCACACAAAAAACATAGATCACACATTTCTTTGAAATGAGTTCAACCTGAGTTTGAGGTGGAGTGACCAAAGAAGAAACCCTGGTTTTGGCTAACTTGAACAAAGCCATAGACTTGAGACAGATACTTTTTATGGAAATTTCACAGAAGAAAGCACTATAAGAAACGAACAGAAAAATCAATCAAACTTATTAATTTTGTCTATGAAACACAGAACATTACAGAGCATCAACCAACAGTAATGTAAAGATCATCTCACTTTCTTTGAGTGAGACCTAATAAAGACTTGGTAGGTTATAGTCACTGATAAGTAGATCTTGCCTTAGGGGTCTCCAATGAGTAGCTCGGGAGCTACTGGTAGCTAACCAGTACATTCAAAGTAGCTCTAGAGGGGAAGTCAAGTCCAGTATCAAATTCAGAGAGTAGATGCCTATTAAAAAAGGGAGCACTGCTCATCTTAAGACCCTTAGAGTGACAGCCAGCCGAACCGTTCGCAGTAACTCATACTAACACTCAGACACACACTGTATCAGCCTTTTGGGACAGCCACTTGACAGTCTCTATCCAATCTCAATATAATAAAGCCACATATAGATTGACCATGTTGTAGTCCCTGCTGCATCAGACAGAACATGTGTGTGAACAGTGGACCATAAAAGAAGCATGGCTGCAGTAGCCTGAGCAGTAATCAGTGCTGACCCAACAAAGTGTGGGATTACAGGAGTCAGAGTGAAAATGTGTTAGTTGGATCATGATCAGCTCAATACCTGGTGAGAACAGCTCATGATCCAGACCAGAGAAAATTAAGAGACTCATCAGCATGTATGTGCATCCACAATAAACACTATTGCTTCCTGAAAGCTATGCCTGGTGTCAAGGACCACCAAATGTGTATGCTAGCCCCCATCATAAGGGTGTTATCTCTGTCATAATGGTGCTAGTTCCTGGCATAATAGTGCCAATGGCTTAATAATGGTCATCCTTGATTTTTGGTCTAGTTGTGGTTTACTGGTAGCCATCATTTACACACTAGGAGCATGACTGACCTACATTTACCTATTCCTGGCATAATAATGTTCCTGACTGATATATGGTCTCTGCCCTGACCTTTATGGTTTCCAGTCTTGGCACAACTGTGGCCCCAGTATAATGGTGGGCATTATTGGCATAATACAGGCATCCGTGGTGCTGTGGTGAGCATCCATGAAAAACGACTAAAATACCTGGGTAATCAAAGTAGTCTGTCCATATGAGTTATTTTTTCATGGGAGTACTTGTTGAAAATGACAAGCTGATGTTTTGGGACTGTGCATTTCCTAAAATCTGAAAACTGATATTTTAAAGGCAGTTTTTATGTTCAAAAATGGGTTTTCTACTGGAAAAAAGAGTTTTTTCGCACACAGTGGAAAGTGGTATTTGATAGAAAAATGTGTATTTTAAGAAAGTGATGAATGATAATTCAAGCTGAGCTCGGGAGACCTACTGCTGCATGTATGTCCTATGTGCCATAGGGCATGTCAAGATTTGAATGTTACTTCAGAAGTGAGGTGTAGGCATTTTATATTGATGTACATTTTCCCGGCATGTCTGCTGTTACCCTCACTTGGAATACTTAGGTGGTAACTACTGATAATCCTGCTTAGAGTGGTCATAGTATAGTCCCTATTTTACAGTTATAAAATTTGCCAGTAGCTCATGAAGGCTTTCATTGAGCAGAAGTAGCTCTCACTACAGATAAGTTTGGAGAACCCTGTTAACCCTGCCTGCTACACATGCATGTCTTGTCTCCTTTAGGCGCTATACATCAGAAGCCTGGATATATTGAACCACAAAACAAAGGGTTCTAGCATGCTGGCAGAAACATACCTTGTAGCATGTCATGAATGTCCTCAATAGTTCACTAACCAAACACATATCTCTTTCCAGAATGTAGCAAGCAAGCGTCACTTATCCCCTGAGTAAACTGACAGCAGTCCACACAATATTAGATATATACCAGCCCCTTTCACAGATCCCCACTCAATTAAAATGCAAGAAACGGAAGTCATAAAACAGTTCCAGGGCTATGTTTATGAAAAGAAGAGCACAATTCTGATTGCCAGTCATGTGTCATACTCATGAAAAACACTGACTCCTGCAGAAACATTGAAAAAGACAACTAACAACTTTGAATGAAGAGAATCAGTTGGGTATCATTCTTCTTGACTCGATAATGTAGATCATGTTGTTTTGACTAACAAACTTAAGAAATTCCTTGAAGTCAGCAGTACAACTGAAAATAGACCCCATTCTTCCACAACAATTGTAATCAGATTATTAGACTCACATTAATCAAATAATCCAATCATTAAATCTTACATAGTGTACTGCAAGGTTCCATCCTGTGCTCCATTCTTTTGTAATAATGTACAACAGCCCAAAATGTTGGCCAGTCAAAGACATTTTATCTAAAGTTGTTTATGCCAATGTGTTTGTACGTGCTGGACCCTTATCGTTTTTTTTCTGTTGTGGTCAAAGGCCCTAGAAATCGAATTTATGCACTGTATTAAATGGCTGACTTGACATGAAGTTAGGCTATTAGATTTGATATGGTGAGCTGTCAAAAAATAACAGCAGTCAAACTTTAATATACATGCAGTAGATGCTGCCATGTGCATTTCCATACATGCCTCGGCTATCGGATTGCAAAATTATGATTTCAACATTCCAAATACAGAAATATATTTTCCTGAGCTAGACTGTCATTTTACAATTTTAAGATAGCTAGGGTTTGTTGTGTCAAACAATTTTAATTAATCTCTATATCTGTGAGCTAATGAGAGTAAGTGGCTCCAAAAGTTGTTTCTGCTAAAATATTGGCATAAAACCCCAAAATCTTTCTAATGCAACCCTATGTGAAATAAAGATAAACACATCTCCACAACAAAAATATGCAAGATAAACATATTGGTAATATTTTTTAAAAAAATATTGAAATTACATAGCACAATATTTCAACATATAAAGGGTCTATAGGTAAAGTACAATGACAAATTAAACACTAATTGGCATTTATCATAAATGGTACCAAAAAGTAACACTGTTTAAAAATAACCCCAATAAAAGTAAGCTTAAACCCTACCTGCATTTTGAAATGTATTCCTAATTGAAAAAGAGTTTAAACAGGACTCAAAAATCAAATATATGTTTATTCGCCTAATTTATATGGAATAATAGAATAACATGTAGTAAAAGCAAACCGAATAAATACCATGCATCCCATTATAATAATACAGTTACATACAGAGTGGAAAGATTACAGTATTTCACATTTTCTCATTTTTAATATATGGCAAATAATGAGGCCACTGAGGAACATATTAGAAGAGTATGTAGCTGCTGGAAAAATAACAAAGCTGGTCTACATTGACGAAATATAGGATCTTAAATAATTGGCCATCCTAACTTCTTTCTAGGCAGTAGATAAAGATAGCAAAAGAACACAATATGAAGGGTCGACTGATCAGACTTCCCATTGCAGTGGCATTCCCATAACTCTGATGAAGTGCAACTACTGGCAGGAAAACCCACCAGGAGAGGTAATAAAATAAGATTCAACCTGCCGAGGACAAAGCATTTTTGTCTATTGAGAATAAAAGAGAGATTCTGTTGGAGGCCCTCACAGATGTGCACCAGATTGTATGCATGCACAGTAGATTTAAGATAATCTAAAGAATCTGTCTTTGATGCAGTCTTCTCAAAAAACATTTGCTGTAAGGTGCCCTTTTCGAATTGGTGGCAAGACTATGGGGCAGCAAAAAAGCCAGGTAGATCAACTCGCAAACAGACTTCACACGTGCGAGTCATTGAATTTCTATGGCAGAATGGAGTCATAAGCAATCCATTATGACAGGCATGTTGAGAACAGTCTCATCCTTACCCAAATAGAATGCCACAGTAAGAGGTTAGAAAGTTTAATTCTATTCTCTATATAAGGGATGCCAAATTCTGTGTACCAGATGACATTAGCACAACTTTGAGGGACCACCAAAACATTTTTCAATCAAGTTAATGTCTATCATGGCCCAGATGGCAGCCCTATAAGGTGCAATGGCCAAACATTTATATCATAAATAAAAGAAATCTCTTTCACTGGTTTCAAGCCCAACTTTCTATAAAAATCTGCTGCATGGTTTTTAAATCCTTGCACAACTTGGGTCCTGGCTACTTTGCTCGGACTAGATTACTGAGATCCAGCCAACTTGCATATCTGCAAATCCCTCGCATCAAACTATCCCGGATGGGTGGTAAAGCGTTCTCATATCTGGCACCCCGTTACTGGAATCTCCTCCCATTACATCTTCGCCAATGTGCCAATTTGGGGGTCTTCCGGAAATTACTGAAAACGCATCTTTTCTAATCAGTTTCCCTCAGTGGCCAATCAGCAGTCTAAAGCGCAGAGATACCCCGTATGGGGTGATTCGGGCGCTATACAAAACCCATAAATAAATAAATAAATAAATGCAGGCCAATGATGGATTTTCCAAAGAGACCTTCCTTTTAGATAACATTGATTTCCATTTATATTTGTCATCAAACAGGATGCCTAAGTAATTTTGCAAGAATTCTTTTTGGAACCAGAAATGTGCCTTGGGAGAATGGTACATCAAAATGAAAGGACTGAGTCTCGCTACCGCACCAGTAGCTTTAGGCCCAAAACTGACTAGCTCACAGTGGCTCACCTGAACTTTTAACCTTCCAGGGGAACAGGTTGTTTCGGGAAACCTACAACATAAATCTCTAGTCCCCAAGGGAACCATGGAAACTGATCATCACATTCCGTTCTCACTCATGCATGTCTATAGTATACAGAAGAACGACACAAAGGACATTTGCAATGTACTTATTGAAACTAATGTAGTAGGTTTGATTCAGGCTTGCTACGATTAGTAAACAAATACAACTAAGAAATGTAATTAACATTACCAACAGACTGTATACTATGAACAGCTCATCCATGCCAACTAATATATCTATCTTAGCGCCCTCACTATGTGAGCACAAGGGTATATTTGTGATCTCTGAGATTAGCATTTGAACCCCTTACCCGGTGTTTGCAGTTAGGTGGTCCACACGGTAGCTGTAAAATCAGTTTACACAAGGCTACTGCCTCCTTTCCAAGACCTGCCCCTCTGCTGGAATCCTACCCTTTAACCTTCTAGGGGTTTAAGACATAATTTATATTATAAAAACTGTTGTGTTAGAAAACCTGCAGCTGTTCTACAGTGCTATGTATAAACGTTAGGAGATGTTGCTGCCCGGGCGCAAGAAAAACAGTACTCCATGTTGTTCTACTTTGTACAACATTTTCTGACTAAATCCCAAGAAAATACACTGAATAACAAACAAAATGCATAACTTGATGAAATAATATCATGTCACAAAAACAAATGTATTATATGTGAATGCACAAAGCAAAGGCAGCCTAAAGCTGCCAATTTGTGTAACCAAGTAAAACCAAAGTGGGCCCAGAAAGGGAAATGCTACAGTAAAAAAAGGTGGCCGCCACCAAAACCATGGTTGTATTAATAAGCTGAGCACATTTTTTGGCCAGTCTTGCCTCACAGATCTTGACAAATGTCTTACTTTTGTTAACCTTCAGATAAAGATCCTTTATAAAAACAATAAAACTTATTAAATAAAACCTTGGATTTTTTTCCCTGTTCCAGCCACTAGGATCGCATCATCAGCATAAAAAAGATTAGGGACGGGGTGAGCCCCAATATAGGGTGTGTCATTTGCTCTTGACTTTGAAAACTTTTCAGCTCTATTAATATTTATGGAAAATATAAATGGGGCAATAACTCATCCTTGTCTTACTCCCCATCTGATTTTAAAGTGTCCATACATTCACCATCCTTAGGGCATCCACCATAGACTCCGAGGGGGCGATTCCGATCTCGCTCGGAAGGGCCCCGAAAGCAATCTGGCCGGAAAAATTACGAGCCATTCGCTTGTGTTCTGACCAACTCATGCAGCTGTACGAGCGGGCAAGTACGATGCGAGAAACGTGAAATCACCGACAGAATCGTTTCCGGGTCCGAACCGCTCCATACGTCTTGGCCGTAAGCAAACCGTGCCGTGCAATGGAGGCAATTTCCGACCAAGCCAGTCCGATGCACGATTTGGTCAGCCGGATCGAGTCAAAGCCTCCGACACATAAACACTCCATGTAGCAGACTTCAGGGGTCTGCGCCTGACCCCCTTTCACCCATAGCCTTATGAGTCAATCACATGGCAGGGCCCAAGGGTCCCCTACAGATGCATGTACAGCAAAGACGCGCCGCCACTACAGGGGTGCCCTTGTGCGCAACATACCTTTTTCATCAATGGGAGCCTATGTACGGGTCATACAGCAGGCTCCCATTGACTTCAATGGGGCTCTGAGAGACACGTGTCTGTCAGCGCTTGTCCGCTCGGAGTCCAGAAGCACGAGTCGGTTGGAAAGCCCTCTGGATCTGAGTCGGGCAGCGCATTCTCCCAACGAGATCGAAATCGGCCCCTGTGTCAGTTGGAGCTAAATTGCACAGGTCTATGGACCGTTTTTCCGACCAACGTATTACAATGTTGGATTCGGACAGCATTTCCGAATTGGTCTGTCCAACACAAAACGGCTGCCAGAAACTGACTTTGGGAGCCCGCAGAAGGTCCCCCTTCACCCGGAGGCCTCCAGTTGGGACCCATAGAGGTGCCCATTGGACCCCTTCTTACAACTATGCACGTGTGGAAGGCACCATGGCGTGCCTGCGACAGGGTGCAAGGTTTTCCGGAACCTCACCTTTTTTCAATGGGAGCCTGTGTTGTCGGTCGGATCACAGGCTCCCATTGAAGTCAATGGGAGTCCGACCGAACGGTGTTCACAAACATCGTAATCGGTCAGTCCGACTCACCAAACCCGAGTCGGTCAGAACCAATGCAGACAAGAAGTCGGTCAGAATGCTTTCCGACCAACATCGTAATGCGGCCCTTAATGTTAAAATTGCAAGTAATTAATATATTTAAATTAATACTAAACAAACCAAACAAACACAATGTTATTAAAAACAAAAAACTATACTATTAAATATCTCCATCTCAAGTAACTACATCAAAAACCAACAGTCAGCACAATAAGAAACCTGTTAAAAAAATAACAAATGGAAAGAGGTATAGAGAACATCAACAATGTGAGTAAAAATATAAAACAATGTCATAAAAATGTAAAAATAGCCATTTAAATGTTAATTATATGTAACTCAAATTAAGCTAAATTTTCAAATTCTAAAACCCAAAGATAAAATGCTAGAAATAGCCAAAAGCTTCAAATCACAAAAAGAAAATATTTTATTAAGTTGCAAGGAATAGGCTTATAACAAGGAGAGCAACACCAGTGACAAAAAACGCTGGAAATGTACCAAATGCTACACAGACTCATCCCATGGCAGGATTACCACTAGAAATGGCATTGTAGAAGATGTTAGGGAGCATATTTTCCTCTTTAACAATAGAGAAATGCAATTAAGGAGTGTCCAACAGACCCTAAGAGAGTTTGTCACAAACTTGCAAGAGCCAGCAGGAATGTCACTTAAAAAATGTATCGCAAACATTTCAGAGCAACCTTGGAAAAAGGAATCGTCAAAACAAATATAGTGGGTATGAAAACCCCAGTAGGACCCAGAAGATATGAAGACATACACATACGAAAACATTTACAAAGTACAGATACTAATGACACCTTCCTAGTGAACGATAACCACAATGACACAGTGCACCCCATGAATGAACAACAGAACATTTTAATCTTAACCACCACAATTTAGTTAATTATACAAAAAGCATGAACAATACCACAATATAAATTTCCTGTGAGTTTATGCACTGCTACCTAATACACAAAGTTCAACTTATAATGAAACACCAACATATATCAAACAACAAACGAACAACTGCAACCCTCAAAACGTACTAATATATTTCAAAAATGCAATGATTTCCACCAACTCAAAACTCTATAACACACAGCAAGTCAGGTATATTATTATCTTTTTTACAGGAGCATACAGAGGCACCTACAAAAATCCACACTACCGCCCATGTGTAAATAGAATAGGAATACCAATTTCTAAATAGCGAGTTCATCCAAATTGCTGTTTGGAAATCGCTTCTCCTTATGAATGAAACTTTGATCCCTAGTGTGTCACAAATTCACAAACCTCATGAATAATAATAAGGTAGGTTGCAGTGTGTGATCCATTAGGATTTGCAGCCATCACTGCGATGGTGGCCTGCTTAGGACAGCAAACCACCATGTCTGTGATTGCGTTTTAATAATGTTTTTTTTTATTTTTGAAATGCAATCATTTTCCCTAAAAGAAAACGGGATGCATTTCAACAATAAAAAATGAGATGCTTTGCTTTCATTTATTAAGAGCAGGCAGTGGCTTTGTACATTTCCAAAAACATTTTTCCGGTCACAAACGGGCTGATTCTGCATCGTGCATATGGCCCTGAGTGTTGAATATGAAACTGACCAAGAATTTGCATATGAGGGTAACTTCTTGCAGCTTTAGCAGGTCCCTAAACAAAGTTCACAGAACTTTACCATATATCAATTGAAACCCTATACTATTTAAATCATCAAACAAAACATGCCACAGTAGTGGACCTTTTCAAAGATACTTTGGTTGGTCGCTAGCACTGATAAGGACACAAACGCCAACCCAAATATCACATTCCATGGTGAAATGTCTATGACAGCATCATGCCGCATGAAGCAGAGACAAACATTGCAGAGGAAGGGTGGCACAATAACTTCTGAAGAAGATTTTTGAAAGAAACCACTCTACACAATATTAATTTTTTTAAATTGAACAATCTAACACAATTCAAACAAAAAACAAACAAAACAAATGGATGCAATGTTAGCAAGCAAAGTACTATTATTTGCTAGCTTTCAGGGCCTACTTACAGTAGCAATAGCTGTACTATAAAAATACCCCATTAAACAATATCAATTTAAAACGTCTAAAACATCATAAAATACTCTAATTATTTACTAATTTATAAATATTAATCAAAAAAGTTTAACCCCTTCGCTGCTGCGGACATTCCGCTGCAGCGCTGGGGGGGGCAGGGGGGCAGCGCGGTGGGCCTGTGCTCATGACGGAGCCGCGCCGTCATGAGCCACAGTTGAGCTGTGCTCATGACGGAACGGTTCCGTCATGACTCCGCCCATTTGCGTTGTCCCCCCGCACAGGCGGGGAAACAGCGCCGCGTAGGCGGAGCGGCCGCCAACGGGCGTGTCATGACGGAACCGTTCCGTCATGAGCACACGGCAACCGTGGCTCATGACGGAACGGTTCCGTCATGAGCAGGGAAAGGGTTAAATATCAACCGGAAAATATTAGTTGATGTGTAACATACTTGTTTTCAGAATAACTGAAAATTGCAAAAGTAATTGTTCATAGATTAAATAAATACATATAAAACATAACCAGAAAATCTATTACAAAGTCAACAAACATACTACACCAACATATAACTACATAACATAATATAGAAAACAACTATAAATTAAGTTTTTCCTCACAGAAACTGCATAATAAAAATAAAATACATTTGCAATCTGGTAGCTGAAGTCCTGGAAATAAATATGATGACATTCCTCCTCCCCAAAAATCCATAAAAAATATAAATTGATATCAAGAAAAATCCAAAAATAATCCATGCAAAAATAGTACGTCCAAATTTCAGAGACTACTCAAAACCCGTAAATTGGTGGAACGATTAATAAATTCTCCAGGAAAATAGAAAAACAATGAAAAATAAAAATGAACTTTAGCTAAAAAAATAGGCAGCTATTTTTGCTTGAAAAATAATTAGATATATCCATGCCACAAGTTCACCTCCGATATTGGAGTTAAACACCTGCAAAACAAACACATTTTTTGTCCGACTAACACCATCTCATAAACGGGACTGATCGACCTCCGGTTGGTGGTCTGACCACCAGATTAGGATGCGACCGAACACTGTTCGGTCGCATTCTGACATTTCCCCATGGGAGTATGTGTTACAGCCCTAAACTGGCCCTAGTACATGCTCCCATAGGGAAATGGGAAGTGGTGTTAATCCATGCACCCCATGGCAGGCTACCTCAAGGTGCCAGCCACAGGGTTCAGGGATTAACAGGTGCCCCCTCAACCCTCAACCGGAGGCTGCGCATACAAGGGAGCCCTGCTAGGGGCCCCCAAATATGCTATCCGATATCATAATTCCAAGGGCATAAACACCACCCTTTGGAATTACAGGCCGGCCTCCTACTTGAGCCCATCTGAAGCCAGCCAGAGTGACCAGCCAGTTTCAATCCCGACCAGCTGATTCATAATCAGCCAGTCAGAATTGAAACCAACAATGGCGGTTGGAAAGCCTCCGACCACCATCGTAATAAGCCCCTATATCTGATGACAACATTTACACCCTTCTATAATAAAGAAAGTACAACCACAAATTATTAAAAACACCTATGCATTCAACATAAATACATGAACAATACAATAATGTAATATTGATTACAATGAGGTCTGCCCTATGCACCTAACATACAAAACATCATAAAATACTCTAATTATTTACTAATTTATAAATATTAATCAATGAGGTGTGCCCTATGCACCTATCATACAAAACATCATAAAATACTCTAATTATTTACTAATTTATAAATATTAATCAAAAAAGTTTAAATATCAACCGGAAAATATTAGTTGATGTGTAACATACTTGTTTTCAGAATAACTGAAAATTGCAAAAGTAATTGTTCATAGATTAACTAAATACATATAAAACATAACCAGAAAATCTATTACAAAGTCAACAAACATACTACACCAACATATAACTACATAACAAAATATAGAAAACAACTATAAATTAAGTTTTTCCTCACAGAAACTGCATAATAAAAATAAAATACATTTGCAATCTGGTAGCTGAAGTCCTAGAAATAAATATGATGACATTCCTCCTCCCCAAAAATCCATAAAAAATATAAATTGATATCAAGAAAAATCCAAAAATAATCCATGCAAAAATAGTACATCCAAATTTCAGAGACTACTCAAACCCCGTAAATTGGTGGAACGATTAATAAATTCTCCAGGAAAATAGAAAAACAATGAAAAATAAAAATGAACTTTAGCTAAAAAAATAGGCAGCTATTTTTGCTTGAAAAATAATTAGATATATCCATGCCACAAGTTCACCTCCGATATTGGAGTTAAACACCTGCAAAACAAACACATTTTTTGTCCGACTAACACCATCTCATAAACGGGACTGATCGACCTCCGGTTGGTGGTCTGACCACCAGATTAGGATGCGACCGAACACTGTTCGGTCGCATTCTGACATTTCCCTATGGGAGTATGTGTTACAGCCCTAAACTGGCCCTAGTACATGCTCCCATAGGGAAATGGGAAGTGGTGTTAATCCATGCACCCCATGGCAGGCTACCTCAAGGTGCCAGCCACAAGGTTCAGGGATTAACAGGTGCCCCCTCAACCCCCAACCGGAGGCTGCGCATACAAGGGAGCCCTGCTAGGGGCCCCCAAACATGCTATCCGATATCATAATTCCAAGGGCATAAACACCACCCTTTGGAATTACAGGCCGGCCTCCTACTTGAGCCCATCTGAAGCCAGCCAGAGTGACCAGCCAGTTTCAATCCCGACCAGCTGATTCATAATCAGCCAGTCAGAATTGAAACCAACAATGGCGGTTGGAAAGCCTCCGACCACCATCGTAATAAGCCCCTATATCTGATGACAACATTTACACCCTTCTATAATAAAGAAAGTACAACCACAAATTATTAAAAACACCTATGCATTCAACATAAATACATGAACAATACAATAATGTAATATTAATTACAATGAGGTCTGCCCTATGCACCTAACATACCTAACACAAATCTCATCAAAACATAACACACAAATTATACAAAATAACAAACACTAACCTAAGTAACTCTTAAGTAGACCCAAAGACCAAATCATTAGAGAATAAATTAATTACTATTGCCTGAATTGGAGACCAGATATGGGAAACAGTGAATGCACAGAGCCTTGTTCAGTGCAAAACGATGAAGACAGACAACAAGCAGTAAAAGAAAATATATCAAAAAGTCTGCAATAAAAAAACACTAACAGTCCAATGAATATATTGGGCTGAATAGATATATTGTATTTATTTTATGTAACAACATGAAACTTGAAAAAAAGTTAGCATTACTTTTGTTATTGAAACAGATGTTTCCTATATAAATTTAAAAATACAGAAAAATAAATGGAAACAATTTATTTACAGTGTTATCAATATGTACAGATGGAATAAAAATAAAAATAAAAGTTTAAAAAAGGTATCATGTTAAAAGTTGCGATAAAGCTTGTAAAAATATATTACAACAAATGTGAAGATATATGTGCACGCTGGACCAGATTTATCAAGGCATTGCCTTGCCCTTGCATCATGCAAGGTGTCGAAAGACAAATCCATCCCTCAGTCAGATTTACCAAGCACTGCAAGGGCACCTTGAGTGGACCTGTGTTGCTTAGTTAACCTAGAGTAAAGCAAGGCTACGTAAGTCACTGTCTTGAGTTACTTTGCAGTGGAAAAATGTTCAATGGGTGGATCGTGTGTGTTCCCATGCATCCACCATTGAATTTTGTCAGACTCCTAGATTTACAAAAATTGGTAACCCTAGAAATGAGTCTATATCCTATGCCTTCTCAGGGGAGGTGTAACGAGGAAAAATATCTTTATGTCTCCTTGTTATTTCCTCTGTATAAGTGTGCTGCATTTTACAGCACACATAGAAAGAGGAAATAGTCTCAGAGGACTATTTTTGTCCAGGAAGGTATTGCTTCCTCCACATAAACAATAATGCATACAAAGCAGGCACCCTTGCACATTCGGTCACTGCCCCTTCCATACAGCACAGCAAGTTGCCTTGCTGTGTGTGGAGTTGCGTGAAACCATATAAATCTTTATTTGTTGTAAAATGTAGAATTTATTCTGTAACAAAATAATTTCTGTAACTAAACATTTTTTTAAGTTGTTGAGTAATATTAAAAATATATATGTTAAAACAGATTTTAGTAAAAAATGTATTTGCAAAATATGTGCAACATAAAAATAATAGGCATAAATGTAAATTAAAAGTGTGTAACAGAGCTAAACAAAATTATTTTCCCATATTTTTATAAGTATTCCAAACTTAAAAGTTGTTTTCACTTAGAGGAGATCCCATTAACTATCACCACTCTAAGCGCAGTAACATTGGAGAAAATGTTGGACTTTGGATCCATCAGACGTACTATACCTACACTAAACTTAGCATTATTTGGGAACATTTTGGACTTTAAGGAACCAACATTTACTAGTTTGAAGCCAAACGTAGCCATATTTGGGTAAGTGCTGTACCTTAGAGACTTGAGACTTACTATTGCCACTACAAGCTAAGGTACATTTGAGAAAGTGATGGACTTTGATCGCGTCAAATTTACTATTCCCACTCCAAACATAGCCATTTTGTGGTAAGTGTTGAACTTTGGGGCATCAGATTTACTTTTCTCACTTCAAACATAGGGACATTGGGGAAAGCATTCTTCTGTGAGGGCCTGTATTTACTATTTCCTAACCAAATGTAGCCATGCTGGTGAAAGTGTTGGACTTTGTTAATTCAGATTTACTTTTCCTACTTCAAACTTAGCTGCATTGTAAAATGTGTTGGATTTTGAAGAAATCAGATTGAATATTCACACTCCAAATTGACAGTTATTCCAACTCCAAATTTACTAACTTTTCCTAAAAGTATACATTTAAAACAGATATCAATATTGCAAATTGAAACTCAAATTTAATGATATATTATTACTTTTTTACATATTTGTATTACCTTAAACAGCAAATGTATAGTTACACAATCATTATATTAAAACAAACAGAGACTCCTAAATAAGTACAAGCTACCAATAGAGCTTAAAAACTTTCACTTCTACAAAATTATACTAAACTTTAAAAATAAAGAAAAATACTTTAAAAAAATATTTAAAAAGCACTCCCAACTCTACTACTATGAACCCTACATCTCAGACCTAAAACTATATCACACGTTATAAATATGCTAAAAACAATTATTTTAAGCAACAGGTAATATACTAAATATACTCAAAATATTAATATATAAAACAGCAGTATTTAAGACAACACTGTTATGAAACAACCAAATTAAAAATACCTTTACAAACTGTATTCTTACCTGCTATTTTAAATCCCACAATATGTTTAGTATCATGATATAACTGCAACCAAGGAAAAGAACCAAGAGAATTTTGTGACAATTTTAAGGTAAAATACCTTCTATCCTGCATCACACATGCATATGCATTGGTCTGTTTGAGAGCACTGGCCATATCTGATATACATAGGTCTTTCAAAAAGAGGCCAATTTCTGCAGTGGTACTTGCTTATACCATCTGTTCACTACAACATGATGCATAAATAGTCATGTCTTGAAGGGCAGAGCATATTAATTCTTCCAATAACAGCATCTAACTGTCTAACAGATTTTTATACTAGTCCCCCGGTTGTCCAGAAATCTCACTTCCTTTCTCTCCTTTATGATACTTTCACATGCATTTCTTATTCATAGTCACTGCAGAGCACTCATTGTCAGCAATACACTTCATCTCACAACTTACAAAAATATTTTAGTTTATGCTGTACTGCTCCAATGTTACTCTGTCCTGTCTACAGTTGATGAGACAGGATTTATTTTGTATTCACTCCCATTGACCTCTTGTTTCATACAGAGAATATAATTGGGGGCATCTTCACTAACTTTTGATGCAGTGCAACAAGGAAACTTGCTGTGCTGTGTTGTGTGAAAGGGAGACATCATAAATGTGCCATACTTACAAAAATATGGTGCATTTATGCTGCCTTCTTGCTCTGGCACACTGTGTGAAGCCTGGCTCCAACGTATTACAGGCAGGATTTTTCTTGCACATGAACAAAACAAAAATATATTTCTCCTTGTTATGCCTGGGAGTGGGAGGTGTACCATTTTTTATAAATTCCCAGGCTTACAACTCTTTGTAAATCTGGGAATGTGACAAAATCCATGGAATGCCTCCCTACTGAAAGGTAACACAAGGCAGAGAAAATGCCTTGTGCTACCTTGGATTTACTAAACTCTGCAGAGCAACAAAAGATGGCTTAGTAAATCCCAGTTAAGGGCTTGTGTTGCATTGCGTGACGCAAGGACAACACAAGCCATTAGTATATCTGGCTGTTAGTCTACCAATAAATGCCCCACCCACTTACTAAAGATGTTTCTCTTGGACGTCTTTTAACAGCAGTCTAATTTGTTCTGTAATTTTCTAATTTCATATAGACAGTAGAGCTAATTTGCTTCTGAAAACGTTGCTGACAATACCTTGTTTCCTGGTATTTTACTCCTGAAGCATTGGATATTCAGTAGTTAACAGGGGCCCGCAATCTGTGATGCTGGTACCTTCCACTTTTCTTTCTTAAAACTGTGGCAAAGCAACTGCCCCCTTTAAGGCTCAGCAGTCAGCATTAGTCTAAACTCTTATTCACTTAATACTTACCTATTCCTATAGATATTTTGCAGAGCAGACTCATATTCCTAATGCAAGCTTATGATTACTGTAATTCTTAGTGTTAGCACATATGAGAATGTGTGTGCCAGTTTATAATTCAGATATTTGCAAATTGGACACCTAATAATAGAGAAAGGTTTGTGATTCAGAAGGATGTCATGGCCATTTAGATCATTGGAATGAGTAACCCTTGAATGATGAAAATAGCCAAAGTTCAGAGAGTGCTGTAGTTGGAAAACAACTTTTTCAATAGCTCCTACTGATTTAAAGCGATTCGCCTTATTTCAGATAACATTTGGTATGGTGATCTAACCTATATTCTGGCATGGTGCAACTGAAAGAATCTGCCAACAATTTTCTAGAGCCAAACTAATTAAAGATTTGAAGTTTGAATGTAGATTCTTGGAGATGCTATGATCCTCTCAAAGAGCCATGAATTAAATTTGCTTCAAAATACATACAATGAAGGCATTGTAGCGGGAATAAATCTGAGAATTTGAGAGATTTCATATAGCATTGTGATGCCCAGGCCTGGGTGTAGTTCACGGAGTTTTGCTACGTGAAACTCCGCGAAGTAACAAAAAAACTCCTTGAAGTTCCGCGAGTGGCGGAGTGCAGTGCGAACTGCAGTTTGTGCTAGTATTCCTGCCACTCCGGTAGAAATTCTACCTGAGCGATGCCACAATTATTTAAAGATCAAAAGTTCTTTCAGCATAAGAGGGATTTATAGAGGATCTCATTATAGTGAATAAAGTGATATTCCCCAAAGAAGCAAACCCTTGGGAGACAGAGGACCTCAAAATATTTGAGGGTGGCCTTTTAGGCAAATTAACATATGTCATCGGAGCACAAGAAAACATTAACTTTGTAGCAAGACAAGAAAGCACCAAAACGACTTATGTGGGTATTAAAGGGAATATAGGAACAGGTGGACCTTTTTGAGATTCTCTACAAAGCCAGCGTAGATTGGTTTTAAAATATCTTACGGCTACCAATATGACTTTATCCACTTGTGATTCCTATCAGATATCCTAAACTCATTGCCCAATTGGAGAAGTAATGGGAAACGTATGGATGGTTTGCTGTGTTGAGTTCAGCTGACAAAGTCACAACGACTGTGAGTGTGATATTGTTTGGTACCACCTAGAGCACTCTTTTAAAACCCATATCTGGAAAATGTAATTTTAGTATGAAAAATGACAAGAAGTACTCACACATTTCATTCATTAAGAAAAATTGACTGGGTGGAATATTCTGCATCTTTAAAAAAGGTGAAAAGTAACACCAGTATCCAATGAAATACCCGAGACCCCTGCCTGTAAACAACTGTTAACAACGAATTCTGTAAAAACAAAAATTACATTCAGCGATTTGTTTCAATCAGTACTGTTCCTCATGTGAAAATCTAATCCAATATGGTGAGAGAATTTTACAGAACTAACCAAATGGAGATCAGCTGCTTTAAATGTATCAGAACCAAAAAAGAAAAAGCCTTGCCAAACGGAAGAAATCCACTCTATACTCCTATTACCATGTTTTACTTAATCCACTTGATTTACTTAAATTGCAATAGAATAGGTGAGAGGTGAAGTACTTGACCAGAAGTATTGAGGGGCTCATTATATTGGCGGAAGTACCACCACCGCGGGGCCGGCAGTGGGGTCCGCCGGCTCTGCAAACCGCGTTTCTCCCACCACCATATTACGATGGCGGTGGGATTAAGACCGCTATCCCGGCAGAGGCAAAGCCCGTCTGCCACAATTGTTATGATTGCCCGGCGGAGCGGTCTGCATCCACAAAATGGTGGCGGTGCCTAGCAAGCACCGTCCACCAAATTATAATGCGGTCTCCAGCCAGCCTTTCCGCGGAGGTGCAACTGCCGTTGAAAGGCAGGCAGAGTTTGGTCTTGGGAGACCGTTGCAGGCCCCCCTTTTGGTGGGAGGAGGTGAGGGTGCACTGGGCAGTACCATGGTACCCCCAAAATGTCACTGCACCCAGTGGCAGGCACAGTGTAGTGCCTACCACGTAGTGCAGTGAAATGCACAACATGCTCTTTTTTGGCATTGCAGCAGTGCTGCTGTCAGACGCCACCACTGCAATGTTAATGGTGCGGAACAAGACTGCCGCAGTGGCGGTCCCGTCATAATAGGGTATGCACAACCTCCGTATGCATTGCGGATGGTCCCGGTTCACGCCACCGTCTGTCTGCCATCATAATGAGCCCCTAAGTTTGTTTTTTTATTACACACAACCCAAACCAAGATGGAGGGACTAGATGTGTTAGCATGATAATAAATGCGGTGACACACAGTTCTTGGCTCGTTGTTGTTCAGAACCCAAATAAAGATGGCAGCACTGAGCAGTAACCAATGGAGAACGATGCTGGGAGTGTGTGGCATGTAAATGCTATAATAGTGACCAAGAGCTGGATCACGCTGATGAGGTTGGCACACTGCACGTGCAGCATAAGGAAAGCGTGAGTAAAGGGACACCTTCCTGCACAAATTCAATCATTGACGGCATTTTCATCCTTCTATATGTAATGCAGAATGTAGCACACATAGAAAGAGCAAACAGCGAAGAGAAATAAAGGTATTTCTCCTCATTGCACCACTTTCACGTAGAGAAATAAAGGTATTTCTCCTCGTTGCTCCACTTTAACACCTCCCCTGGGGATGCTTTAGGATCAGATGCATTCCAAGTTTCACCAAACCATGTAAATCTGGGAATGCATCAGAATCCATGGGTGTTGTGTGGAAGCACCCATGGATCGCCCCTTTCATGCAGAGTACTTTGTGAAAGTGGGCCATAATTTCAAGGCCATGAAAACCCTGCAGGGTGGCTTTGCATGGCCTTGTAAATATGTCTCAGCATTCTGCAGCACTGGAGCATCAAAAGAAGTACATCTCTTTGGTGGCACAGGGGTCTTGTAAATATGCCCTAAGAGTGTATCTGGAAAGATCTAATGAGGAATCAGAGATCAATCCTGCAGAAGACCTTTATAGAGAGGAAGGATGCAATATTAGTCTGCCACTTTGTGGAATTTCTTTCAGAGGCACAAGCAGAAAATGCAGGAACCCCAGGTGAGTGTAAGGGCTAGCCTCAGACACACAAGTACACTGCTACCATGGTTCTAATCAACCTGTACATTAGAGAATCTACACTGAATTGCTTGTCTTAAATATTATGGGTACATAAATGTTACCCTCAGTCATACAAGTATAGCCTTACTATGATTTTAACCAACACATATAGGGGCCGATTACGATGCGGTTGGGAAGGCCTCCTAACGGCATTTGCTCCATCCAAATCAGATTGGAAACGCGTCTTTCCAACCGACTCGGAAAGGTTTCCGACCAACTGAGTACGATGCGAGTTGGAATGGCTGAGCCGCACAGAGCAGAATCGTACATCTTTACGGGGCGTGTTCCCTAACAACCAAGTATGATACTGGATTAGGACAGCCTTTCCGAATTGTGCCGTCTGACTCAAATCATTAGTCGCAATCAGACTTTAGGGGTCTACAGCAGGCCTCCCTGCACCTGGAGCCTTCCCAAAGGGGCCTGTGGGGTTACCCACGGATCCCCCCTTACCAGCCATGTGCAGTGTAGCAGGCACCAGGGGGTGTCCGCCACAGGGTGCCTGATTTTCCCCAGCCACCCCTTTCTTCAACTGGAGCCTACACATTCAGTTGGAACATAGGTTCCCATTGAAGTCAATGGGAGTCCGACCGAATCATATCTGAAAGCATCTGGATGCCTCGTACTTGGTCAGTCAGACTCTCCCGATCCAAGTCGGTCAGAAACCATTCCCAAACCTATTTGGTCAGGAAGATTTCCAAACCGCATCATAATCAGACCCACAGTAGAGCAAATGCACTGGTTTGCTTAGTTTGCACTTCATGAAGCCATAGTTGCTTAATCATTTATCATTTTATGGGAATGTATGTTGTAACAATTTTAAATAATTGTACAATAAATTATTTGATTCATTAAAAAAAGAAGCCCAACTGTTGCTATTAAGGATTTTCTAATGAATTATGTTTAGTCATAATTCACAGGAGACATTGCAATAACACAAATACATTGCATTCCATCTTATTTGCTAAACCAAATAAAATATACATGAACAATTTGGGTATATTTCACAGACTGCAAGCTAAGGAGCAAATCTTTTCCTGAGCAATTTCTATCAAAATATACAAAGTCAATCATGAATTTGCATTTTCATCCATTTTCTCAAATGACATCAAGAACATTAAATAAACATTTTTACAATTCTCATCAGAAAGCATTGCTTCTCGTTTACAACCAGCAGAACTGAACGTACAAGCTCATAGTCAAATAGGAATTTTATTTCAGATACAGATTATGAACAGAGCTTTCTAACTGATGTAAAGCAAGACACAAAGTAATTGAATTATGTCTAGCTATATTTGAATTTATTATAAAGACCCAGACTTAAATAATCAGTGCATGGTGAATGGTAAGGTTTTGTGAAGGGAAGAGCTAGGTGCTGAACATTGGCACCTAGAGGGATTAGGAAGGGTCTATGGAGGTGTTGGGGGAGAGGCAGAATGGGCACGGCCATTGGAAGGAGAAAGGGAAGTGAAAGGAGGGTAAGTCAGAGCCCAGAATCTATAGTGGTTAGTAGTGTAGAGAATTGATAGTAAAAAGCGAATTATTAATTTCAGTTATGTATACATAAAAGAGAAAGACTAATTTGTTGTTGTCTCATAGACCTGTTGCTAAGTATGACGACTTTTAAAATTATTTTATGTCAATTGTATGGATTGAACAATGCTAAATGGAATAAGGCATCGATGGCCCAGATGAAGCGCCACACAAAAGCAATTATCTTACAGGAAACTCATATTGCAAGATCCAATAAAGTACAACCAAATATTACATGGATAGCTCAGTTTTAACTTTCATCAGTAAAGGCCTCCCATAAAGGTGTTGCTATCTTCATAAAAAAGGTTTAGAGACAAAACTGCTCGAATCCTCTTCAGAAACGAAAGGGTACTGGGTATGGGTTGTGTCTCCTATTTAAATAAATTATTTATCTTAATTCATTATTATGGCATAAAAGAAAAAATATCCTCAATTTCTATATTTATTATAACATTGATGACTGTGAGAGGGCTAACAACTATAACAGGGGGTTTCATTTCAGGCAGTGCTTCAACTTAAATTATACAAAGACAAGAAACAGGAACACACTTGATAGGGTGATCACAAACATTATGGAACATTTAAGCTTAATAGATCCTTGGAGAGATTGTGATCCCACAGCCAAATAATACTTTTGCTTTCTTGGATATTTAATTTGGCTGCATGATTAGGTTATTATTTTGCAAAGCTTCCAGTAGAAAAAGAGTGCAGTTTCTATGATCCCATTGGTTTCTCAGATGATCCAATCATACATTTGAAAGTGTAATTTGGGAATTTGGGCACCTTGAGTAGTAGTCAAGAAACTTAAATTTAATTAGAATTTATTTCAGGATGGACACTGAGTGAAAGAGAGGATGCAGCTTATTAGAGGATTTTTCAATGTGAATTTAGGGTCATTCACTTTCCCAATTCTTGGGAATGCATTCAAAGCAATGTTTCAAGCGAAGACTATTTCATATAATTTTGCAATAAAGGGGAGGGCCCAGATTAATAAAACAGAGTCAATTAGTTTTAAAGCAGAAAACAATATGATTTTTACTGGCTCTTATATTAGTAGAAAAACTCGGGAAAAGGCGAAAAAGAATCTAGAAATACATTTAACACTTAGAGCAGATGGCATATTAAATCAATATAGCACACCAAAGTTATGAGTAAAAGTGAATTTAAGGGGACATTTTTCACCTTGGCTGCAAAGGTTAAGTGTAAAAAAGAGCTGAGTAAAGAGGATCTAAAGTTTGAGATAAAACAAGTAATGAAGGATCCACATTGAATCCAAGTTATTTTCATAAGGCAATACAAGACGGTATGTCAGGCAGATTCGGAAACAGATATGTCATTGATTGTGGAATAGCTGTTACAGTTACATTTGGAAAAACTTTCAAATGACCAAGTTCAGGGAACAAATCATTCACTTACTGATGAGAAAATTATTCATCACATTGGTCAGTTTGGCAAGTAGTAAAGCTACTGGGGATAATGGTATTCTGTCTCAGTTTTAAAACTGAGCTAAAATTAAATTCTCGTAAATGGTTAAATCATATAATTTTATGTATGTGAGACTCCTGGTTATTTTTATCAGGGGAGAGTTGTCAGGATGCAGTCCTTAGTTTCACACACCATTCCAGCATGGCATTGTACTCCAAAACTCCAGCACTCGCATGTCATTGGAAACAGTAGCTCAAGGAAGGGTGTGAACTCTGTGAACAAAAGCAATGTGTCTCAAAGGGATGTGCTATGTTAAGCACCTTATTAAAGGCGAGAAAGACTATTCAAAAAGGTATCCTGCCCTTTATAGATTACGCTCACATTTTTTAACAACTTTAGACATTTTGGTAAATTAACAGTTACAAGTGTAACATGTCTTCATCCTCTGGAACAGTAGATGGGGCGAAATTTACAGGTATAAGTTACTGCCGCCAAAAGGAAGCATTTGTAAGTCCAGCACCACACATGGCTACAAACAGTGATACTGCCACACACTTCCATAAAACAATTAATGAGCTAATGACTTAAAATGCTATCCCATAGGAAATCATTTTATAATAAATTATGTTATTTTGATTCAGAAAAGGAAAAGCAAAATTCAGAAAAGGAAAAGCAAAATTCCACAATCATGTAAATGGAGTAATTTATATTTCAGGGTTTCTACAAGGACTCCATTGTTCAGTAAAACTTCAGATGTTTGTTCTCATATTGGATATTCTTTTTTTCATGTCATTCTTATTCACAATATTCCTTTGCTATATACAGGGCTAGTGATATTATGTGACTTTGCAACTGCACATTTTTGCAAAGTTATTGATTTGTCGCAGTTGCTACGTAATCTATGATCTGCTACATAATCTGCATATTTTAACAATAAAAATTGTTTCCAGTCAAATAGATCTACATTTACTAAACTGCAGAAACATGTTACATAGTGGATGGCACCTTTGCAAACATTCTGGCTATCTTTCTGTTGCTTATTGCTGCATGTGGGTGTCAAACTGGTATTAATGAGGTGACATATTTGCCCAAATAGTCTAAATATGAGAAAACAACTGACAACATTATTAGGCAATACTATCGGAGAATGTACTGCATTGTTCCACATAATTGACCTTTTCCTGATGTATAATTTAGTAAACCTTGCCACATAATGTGACCCCCCCCCACCACATAGTTCCAGGGGTCCTTGTTGTACAGTTTTAAACTACAGGTGGATGAAAGACTTTATTCAATTGATTCTATTACAAGGGGTTATTGATCCCAACATACTGGCAAATTCATACACTGCTTCCCTCCAATGCATTTTGGGGGACTCGAAGTGAATAGAGATGTTACTCTAATCCCATCAATGAAACAATTGTTCATTTCAAATTGTTTTTATAATTTAGTATTCCGTATTGTTGAGCAAAGAGCTGTAGGATTCTAAAGAATATACATTTTGATATGTTTGCTATTGTTGGTGAGAAGCTGTTTGCGTTGAGGTTTAATTTTTGGATTGAAAAGATATATTTTATTCGTATATATTGATGGAAGTTTTAATACTTCAATACTTCGTGTCATTTTAGTTTGCAGTAATTCAGATATTAAGAATTTGCATGATATAGGAACAAAACACATTGGCTATTTTCTTTGAAGACATTAAGAATTATTGTGATTAATGATAAAATGTAATACAACATTTCCAATATGGAAACATGCATCTGAACTCTTATAAAACAGTGGACTTCTTGTAAAAACATTGAAATATAAAATATTGAGTTTACATGATTGATTAAAACTAATTTTGCATCTCCTTTTGTGAATAGATTATGAATGTTTGGTCAGTGTATGATTAGCATTTACAATGTAATTTGGATAGTGTAGTTAATTTTGTCGCAGTTGTCCATTTAATTTGTTTAATTTATTTTGACTTTTTAAATAGGTTATTAAAAATTATATATAATAAAACAAACTATAAATGACATGTTTTGAATTATTTTTACTTTTTAAATTATTTTCTAACGTAAACTATATACCAAATGCAAATATGTGTCCTTATATTTAAATAAATTCAATACTTTATTCAAAATTAACCTATTGATGGCCAGTGGCAGATATCTCCCTATGCAAAAATATTGTGAAGAGTGAAAAAAGGTGTTTAAGTTGAAAAAATACCCAAAAAAATGTCATGTTGAAATAAAATACATCGAATACATTAAATTAAATTACAATTATTTTTCTGAAGACTACATTTAAAAAAAGACTTTTAGACAGCGCAACTGCAAATCTAGAGCACAGAATTACACAAAACTTGGCAGAAATGTAGATCTTGGAGAAGAAAGTTTGTGTCATGATTCACTACCTGCTCTCTTGTGCCCATCACCAGAGTGGTGCATAGTGTGAGTTTCCTGTGTTCTAATAATCTTCCAGATACTCCCCTGCATGCATATCTTGACTTCCAGCCATTTGGACCTTATTTGGGAATTGAAATTCATTTCCAATCCATGCCGGGTTTTGTGGAAGCCAGCTTGCTCATGCCAGAAACTCCAGTACCTAGAATTCCCTGCTCACTGCTTCGTCTCCACCCCTGCAGGCCAAGGATGGGTGGAGGAATTCCGTGTACCTGTGGCTGGTGGCTGCTAGCCTGCTCAGTCCTGATGCATGTGATTACTGTGAGCTCTTTTAAGCCCCAGCTCCCTTCAGGCCAAGGTTGGTCATTGCAGCTGTATACTGGTGAGTCTGACCCTTGTTTCCTGAACTTTTGTCATCCTTGTTTCCAGAATTCCTGAGCTATAGCTATTCCTTGTGCCTGAATTAGCGCTGCCTGTAGTCCTACCTTGTTTCCTGAGTTCCTGAGCTATAGTTATTCTTGGTTCCTGTTCCTGTACTTCAGCTATTTCTTGTTCTTGATTTGCAGTGATTGCAGTGCTCTCTTGACTCCTTTTCCTGAGCTTTAGCTATTTCCTGTTTCCTTGAACTAGCACTGCCTGCAGTGCTACCTTGGCTCTTGAGCGTTTGCTCAAATCTTGTTTCTGCTCCAGCACAGCCTTCAGTGCTACTGTGTTTTCTTGTCTCCTGATTCTATACTATTCTGGTTTACCCTTGTAGCCTCCCCTTCCTTTTATCCTTTTCCAGTCCCTGCCTTTCTTCCCATTTCCTTAGTTCCAGTTCCTAGTGTGCTGTCTTTCTATTCCTGATGTTTTGCTTCTATTACCGTGTAAGTTTGCAACTTGTTTTCCTTGCTTTCCTATTGAGCACTCCTATTTTCTAGCTCCTTGTTTATTGTGCTTGTGTTTAGTTCTACCCCCTTGCTGTTAATGCCTTGCGTGTTCCTGTTTGATCACCAGGATCTGTGGGCACTGTGAGTATTGTCTTTGAGTTACATTTATATCATCACCATTGGTATCATCTCCACTGACCCTGCCTTTGCATGCATTTCCTATATGTGGGTATTTGCAGTCAGTATCTGTAACAGCAATTGTGGGTTGGAAACTTACTGAACTTCAAGCTTACCGTGTGGAGCTCCCAAGTGCTTTACCCTACATTCCACTTATTGTTAATGTTGTTTTATATATAAGTGTATCGCACATCCGTCCTGGGTGTAGTGATTCTGAATGCTGAACTGCCTCATGAGTTCCTGTCCTTTCTGAGTCTTAGCCATCTTGTTTCTTAGTGCAAGTTTCCCCTTTGGATCCCTTTTCTCCTTTGACTTTTTGTGTGATTCTGGGCAGTGCTGTACTCCTTTTTCTGCTTCATTTTCTACTGAGTCACCAGTCCCTGACTGTGTCCCAGACAGTCCCGGACAGTCCCTGACAGCTTGCTTTTTGTGAATTGGTGTGAATCTGTTAAGTCGTTTGAGATGTTAAGGTTTAAACATATTTGTATATCTGGTTGGGTTTGAGAGCTCTTGCGAGAGTCCCTCTTACACAATTTGAAAAAATTGAGCATTCTGTTTGGTCCAGGGCACTTTTATCCTTTGGGCGAATTTTCACCTGCTGGAGTCAGACTCCCACCGGAGCGAGAGCTCTAATTAGCTACAAGCAACATGAGAAAAATGTTGCGGGCAGCCATTACCTGACTCTGGAACTTAGGTAGAGATACCCTTCCTTTCTAGCCACCATGGGAAGACTTAAATGGGTCCCTGGTGCCAAAAGAAAAGAACATATTTTAATGTTGTCATTATCAGGTGGCACTCCCATGAGATCATGTAAAAAATAGCCCATTCACTGCTAATTCCCCATCATACTACATCACCCAAGACATCTTCTATGACATCATTAATAATAACACTGAAACATTTACAGTGAAATTATTGATGAGAAAACTGCATGGCAGTATGTGAATTACAGTTACCTTAGAGCACAAGTTATAGTTAATTGAGACTCTAACTGCTTTGTGTGTGTAAAAACTGAACTTAACTAGAACGTCTCGGTAACCTTTTATTTTCCAGTGGCATGGACATGGTCAGTGACATCACTAATGACATCGCTGATGACATCTCAAATGACATCACTGAAGACATCAATGATGACATCATCCACAACATCTCTCAGGCATCCACTCACTCCCCATATAACCTTTCAAACACCGTTTCCAATTACCACACTACCATTCTCAAACCAATTTTGATGCATATGCAGTAATTACACAACCACTCACTGATCCATAGATCAACACATACATCCACTCACATATCCATACAGATTTCAACCCCCAGAACCCCATTCCCCGGGGCCTGACCATTTTCTTTTTTTTTACTTCATTTTTTAAAATAGGGGAGGAAGGCCCCCGAGCCTGACCGTTTCATGTGGGTGCCCCCACTCAACAATGGGACTGCGGAATGAGCCTAAAGGCCCCTGCAGTCCCTGTCAGCTCCCCTCCTCCTGCGGGAGCCTGTATGGCTTTGTGATCCAGGGAGTCGCTGACATGCAGCACCCTTGGTCCAAAAGCAATGTCTGTTTCTCTTCTTGCTTTACAGCGAGCAGGGAAACAGACACTTGCTGTGCATTCAACAGACGAGAACAATTTCTAGTCTTGCTTGCTGAAATCTGAGCAGTTGTTTGCTATGGCTTGGTGAGCCATAGCAAACTGCAAAGGCCATCTAGGGCTCTTGGAGGGGGCCACGCAGCCTGCCTTCTTTGTTTCAGTCTGCGCCAGGAGGTAGGGGTTCCCAGGGCCGGGGGTCTGCAACGGACCCCCTTTATTCTTGAATGTGTGCCCCGGGGAAATGGCGGCCCTCGGACCGCATGGGGGCAGGAGGCCCCATGCAATATGAAATATTTGACCCCAAGGGAGGTGGCAGTCCAGGGGCTGTAGAAAGGCATAGGGACTCTCCTGAATAGTTTTTTAGCTTAAATTATTTCATATTGTTCCACAGGATGTGACTGTCCCTATGGCCGAGGGGGGAGATTGCCCCAGGAAGTTGGCAGTCTGCAGGGCTGCGAGGGAGGCATAGGGCCTCCAATACATTATATTTTTTTATTCATTAATGCTGGGACCATGTCATGAATGATGTAATTTGTGACCTCATCAGCAGTGCACTGCGGGGGCGCGAGTTTTAGTTAGCTGATCTAACTATAACGCCGGCACTTCTATGGTTTTGTACGAGTGAAATGTCCAACTAACTCTAACGTTCCTGAAACCTATGTTTTTTTTCAGTGAATTTATATGGTTTTTTAAATGCTAATTTCTAACTATAAAGTGCCTAAAACCTATGTTTTTTCTGTGAATTTCAATGTTTTTTTAAATGCTAATTTCTAACTATAACGTAGTATTCTAAAAACAACAACAGCGGGCCCTTCTTGCCGCACCTCGCACCAGTTCTACACACCAATAATCGTCGTGCAATCAACCCCGTACGCCAGCCGTTGAGCAGCGTCACTGTGTTCCAGACCAAAGCAGAAAAAAAAGAAAAATGGGGGTGTACGTATCTAGTAGTCCAAAGAACCAAAGTATAATTTTCAAATGTCCTCTTTATTTCAAAAAGATTCTTTTTTGGGAGTGATAAGAAATGATCAGCCAATGCGTTTCATACCCTCAAGGGGAACTTCATCAGGGCTTAACTTAATGATTCCACTCTTCACAACATTTGCCAAATAACACGAAGAGTTCACGAGATGCAGCCTATTTAGCATGCGCCTCAAATTCCTGCACTGGACACAAGCTTGTTACCAACAACTAAACCAATGTGTGTACAGGGAGGATTCCTGCTGTGAGTCCGTGTAACCTGCAAGTCTTCAATAAAGTGGTGAACTTACCGTGTGTGCGGTCTCATGCAGGGCAACCTTTTCTTCTCATAAATAGCGGCTAGGCTCAGCCGCGAGACTGCACTACCGTGAGGAAATGCAGATTTGTGGTGACTTTGTAATGAGGTTGCCGACAGGGCGGTGAGGTCCCCTGATTGTTGGACTACATGGGCAGAGTACTCGGAACTTTCATCTAAGGTTTTACTCATTGCTGGGGATTATTAATAACTTTGGATGTCAGCAACACCCACTTGGGTTTTATTTGTCATTGCAGAACTTCAACCTCCAGAAGGCACTTTGGTACACGCCCATTGGGGCGGGCTGTTGGTGAAATTGAATAACTACCCTGCAATGCTGTGGCTGCTCCGTCTGTGATTTGCCTATGAATAAGAACGAGATGTTTAAAACGCGTCAGGCTACCCAGGGAGGATTCCTGCTGTGATTCCGTGTAACCTGCAAGTCTTCAATAAAGTGTTGAACTTACCGTGTGTGCGGTCTCATGCAGGGCAAACTTTTCTTCTCATATATATATATATATATATATATACATGTATATATATTCCTTTCGTACTCCTCGGGTATTCTCTGCCTCTCCAAAGTGAGAGTTGCGTCGTCGGTTAAGACTCCTCGAGGCGAGTCAAACAAATATTTCAAAAAAGGATGACGACGCCATGTGCGGGTTTAAATATTTATTCTTCTGCCGCCACCAAACGCGTTTCGACTGCCAAGCAGTCTTGCTCACTGGTACAAGTATTGTAAAAACGCTGCCATTTTTTAAAGTGCAACACGTGCAGATTGTTACTACAACTCTAAATGACATAAAAAACAGACTCGTAGTTTATGACAACATAATCACATAAAATGTTTTCTAAGGCACAATACTTTGGTTGTACAATTTTTCTAATGAGCAATTTGTTTGTTTAATTTACGTGTATCACAAGGGTAATTTAATTCTTGTATTCTCTACGTTATCGCTGCTGCGTATATTGCAAATTCAAGCTTCAGTAAGCTTTATTGATACAGCATGCAAAACGACAAACGTAGTCATTTAGACTAATGAGAGCCTGTGTAAATTTACTCATATATTATAAATAAAGCTCAAGTGAGATTCGTTAGCACAGCGCATTACATCCTCATTTCGCTCAAGTGAGCTTACAATTGCTATATAATTTGATGAAACTTCAACTCAACAAATTAACTTGAATACAAATTATTCATTCATTTGCCCAAAAATTCATGCCCAAGTAGGCTTAAATCAATCGACTTTTAACAACCATTACATACTATTCATATCTAGTGATTCTTCTGAGTCTGTCATGTTTCTCTCTCTCTCTTTTTAGTTAAAACATGCTTTTCAAAGGCAACGCTTGACTATTATATAATTCCCATCACCCACCAATGGTGGCTTATCATCATCTGGGAATTCAGGACTGAGCTGAGAAGACCAACCACTCAGATGGTAATGGTGGTCATTCAGTTGTCCCAGAAGTGAGAACAAACGGTGGGGTGATAGTTGCAGTGCAAAAGATAAACAAAAAAGTGCTATTAAAAATGGCTATCCAGATGCTATAAATTTTATTCTGGCGCTATCGTGATGCCATTAATAAAACCTGTGCGTAGACAGCTTAACAGATAACTGTCGGATCGATGGTCTACATGTTTCGGCTATTGGACATTGAGTCCAAGCTCTCATCAGGACCCTAGTACGCTACTGCAAAAAGTGTTAAACAATACAAACAAAAAAATGGAGATATCCACCAAATTGGTATACCATACAACCTGGTCTGCTCTGTATGTCCCTATGGAACTGTTACAGGTTAGGAACCTAAATGTGAATCAAACGGAAAGAGGTTCAGCAAGATGTAGAAAGATGTTAGTGGCAATACAGAACATATGTGTTAAAAACATTGTATGTATTATTATTTGTCATGATCACAGTGTTACATGACCTGAAGTAAAATGAGTACTTAAACTGTGCATACCCGGAAGATTATGGGTACGCACCTCACCTCGCCTGGCATCTGCTCAGGATATTGAGGCACCGCTCTACAAAAGGGAATTTCAGGTATACTATTTAGTATTAATCCCAGTGGACATGACATGTTCAGCGCACCAGAACTACCAGAAATACTCCTGGGAGCGTAAAACTAGACAAGTGTAAAAACACGGCAGAGTGTTGGTCTTAAAAACAGTACAAGAGAGACACCTTTCTGTCATGTCTTCCGATAAAAACAATTACCGCATCTCAACGTTAAGAACAACCGTGTTCCTCCGTGTGTAGGGTAAAACACTGTTGCATATCTTAAAGAAGCAGGAACTGTCTTAACTTGTGTAAATCGGGAATAGATTTGCTTGTTTATCATGGCCCTTAAGGCATGGATTTAGGAGTACCTACTCCAATTTCAGTAACACCGAGTCGAGATACTTCAGAAAACATCTATCACAAGAGGTTGCAGAAACGCGCTGAAATTAACGCGCAAATGCGTGAGGTGACAGTGTTGTGATTAATCAGGAATTTGGGAGTCAAAGATTGCAGCACTCACCTGTCCGTCGGTACCCCGCTCTGTCTTCCGAGCAAGAAGGGGAGGTACCCGACGGACTTCACACGCTCCGTAATATCACGTGAATGTGCGTCGTGACGTCACAGCGTCAAGAACACTTCCGTGTCAGAATCACAAACCGTGTTAAAGGCAGACCAGCGTAGTACTGAAGGTAGCTGGGAAATGTAGTTTCGTGTGGCCAAAATAGATTTTACCGAATTTAATGTAGCTCGAACAGTGAATAACAGCCAATGGTGAGTTTTGAAATCTAAACTTGCATACAGAATGATGTTAAAAGACCCAAGCCTAAAATAGGTGACAAAGAATGTACAAGATAAAAGCGCACCCATCATGAATGTAGGTGACCATTGCAGTTGTGAATAGTAGGCAACTGGACGGCTACTCAAAGGGATGAAATACTGAATAGTCCCAATAAACAACGGAAATAATCCTACTACACTTCTGTACATATCATAATTGCAGATAAAGTGTAATACTGAGTGCCTGTTGTGATCTGACATAGACGGATGTGAGACGCAGAGACAGATGGAGGGTCAGATGTCTCGTCTCTCTAAAGTGACGACCACGGAATTTCGTCGTTCAGGCCAGAAGTGTCACTTCTAAGTTTAAAAACCCACTTCTGTTCTTTTTGGAACAGGAACTTGGTGATATCTGTGACATGTGTTGGAATAAACGGTTGTTCTAAGACCAGCCATCTCAAATCTTCTGGTTTGTGTTTTAGTGACAGGAAATGATTGGTAAGTTTTGTGGCCTGTTTGTTCCGTCTAATTGTGCTCTTATGCTCATTTATGCGTGTCTTCACCTTGCGTGTGGTCATACCCACATAGCGCAAGGAGCAGGGACAAGTAATCAGATATATAACCTTGTCTGTGTTGCAATTGGTGTGTTTCCTAAGGACCCAGGGGATGCCAGTACCTATATCAATCATCTTAGTGGCCTGTGTCTGTGGACATGCTGCACATTGGCCACATGGGAAATGACCCTGGACCGGTGGCAGATCCCATAAGGTATTGATGTTAGCTGAGACTCTGCATTTCGGTCTAGTATGAACAAGACTATCTCTGAGATTGGTACCTCTTTTGAAAGAGAAAAGAGGATAAGGCAAATTCTCATTACCTATGTTTAAGACCCGCCAATGTTTTCGCACCGTTTTCTGTACTTGGTTGGACCAAGTACTAAAAGTGTTAACAAACGTCATTCTAGACAACGGAGGCTTAGGCACGGGAGGTTCTATTAGAGCTCCTCGGTTGTTGTTCGAGGCTCTTTTCCACGCCCTTTTCACTAGACGCTTCGGATATTGTCTATCTCTCAATTGGCTGGAGAGGTCTTCTGCATGTTGATTAAAAGTGCTGATATCGGAACAGTTTCTGCGAATACGCAGAAACTGTCCAACTGGCAGATTTTCCCGAAGGGATCTGGGATGATGGCTGTTGAAGCTCAAAAGTGAGTTCTTAGAGAGAGGTTTTCTGTACAGTTCACTACCAAGTGTACCCTCATTCGGAAAGATCACTATATCCAGGAAAGGCAAACGATTTTTATCAGAACTCACTGTGAACCGCAGGTAGTTGTTCCTCGAGTTAAGCCAAGCATGAAAATCAAGGAGTGATGACAGAGAACCTTGCCAGACCACCAGAATATCGTCAATATACCTCTTCCATACTTTTATCTGATCTCGAAATGGATTAGTCTGAATGAGGATATTGCTCTGCTCAAAGAGATGGACATACAGGTTAGCCAGGCTGGGAGCAAAAATGCTCCCCATAGATGTGCCCGAGACTTGAAGGTATATAGTCTCCTCGAATTTGAAAAAGTTTTCCATCATAGCCAGCCTGGCCAAGTCCATGATGAAATGCACCGGTGTTATTGAGTCCAAATCTCTTGTGTCCAATAAGCTCTCAATGGCTTGTAAAGTTTCTCTTTGTGGGATCGAGGTATACAAAGATTCCACATCAAAACTGACTAGGAGATCGGTTGCTACATCATAGCTGATGTCAGGAAGCAGACGTAGGACATCCTTGGTGTCTTGCAAATAAGTTGGCATTTCCTTGACAAGTGGACGGAGGAAAAAGTCAACAAAAGTTGAGAGAGGTTCCAAAAGGGAACCTATCCCAGAAATGATAGGTCGTCCCGGGGTGGGTTTTTGGTTCTTATGTATTTTTGGTAATACATAGAAATGTGGCATCACAGGGTGTGTAGATGTCAGGAAGCGAGCTTCCTGCTCTGTGATCCAACCAGCTGTTTTTGCATCCTCAACCAGGGCGAGAATTTCTCTGGTGAGTCTAGGAGTGGGATCTTCAGTCAAACGTTTATATGACCTGGGGTCATCAAGTTGTCTTAGACATTCTCTGCGATAGTCCTCAGTATCTAGAATGACAATAGCCCCACCCTTATCGGCCGGTTTGATAATGATGGATTCATCATTGGCCAGCATAGTGAGGGCTTGCTTTTCGCTCTTACAGAGATTGTGATAGATTTTTTCTTTTCTAGACCCTAGACCAGTGATGTCATGAATAACCGCTTGTTCAAACACTTTTACTCGATCCGGTATTAAGTGAGTTGGAGGGTTGAACGTGGATGGTAATTTGAGGCCTGTGTTCTTATCAGAAGAGTCGTCCGGAGATGTAGTAAGTTCCTTATCTTTAAAGAAGAAATGTAAACGGATTTTCCGAAAGAATTTGGCCATTTCAACTCTAAGTTGGAACAGATCTCCCTTATTTGTTGGGACATAGCCTAAACCTTTGTTTAAGACCTGTAGTTCAAGAGATGTTAGAGTTCTAGTACTCAAATTCACGACTAGATCGTTGTGTCCGTGCTGGTCCCTGGTTGTGGTTGTGGTTGTGGTTGCCCTTTCCTGCTGCGGGTGTTGGGCAGTTGTTGGTCCATCTGCCAGTGTACCTGCTGCTGCCCTCTCCTGGTGGGTGATGGGAATTATATAATTTTTGTTATGTTACTCTCTGAAGTTTGTTTTGAGGTTCCAACTTGTTTAGTTTGTTAGTGTTGTGTGTATACGGAACATTAGACCCTCAGTATTCTATGTAAAAGTATATGTGGATCAGGGGATTTATACTGTAGCAGGTCTTTAAACTGTCCCTCGGACCCTCCCCCACTTTCACACTTTGTGAGAATTTTCTGTATTGAGTATTTGAGCAGCTACGGCTGCGGGTCCCTCTCTTCTTTTTTTACATACTCTCCATATCCCAGGAGAGTTTGATTCATTGCTATTTGACAGTGTCACATCATGGCAGAGTTCACTGGTCTATCTTTCAATGAAGACGTGCTACAATCCATACTTAGCACCAACCCTAGTATTCTAGATTCTTTATCTTCAGTCACAAACACCACACAAGATGATTGGCAGTCACTACTAAATCTTAAGAACTCTCATTCTCGTACCTTCATCCATGGCGCGATAATGACCGAATATCTAAGAAGTAATAGTGCCCCGATGGGCCTAATAGTGACCAATGCCCCTAGACTGTTTCTTTCTGATAAAGCTTTCTTGAAAGACTGGTCACTAATCGCGTGGCGTTGCACACGCGATTGGTTGATCCTCATCATAAACACAGCCAAAAGGGTGGCGGACGCCATCCTTATTGAGATTCAGACACTCGAAGGTCAGATTAAGACCACTATATCTAGTACCATCTTTAAACGGAATTTAGAAGAAACAAACAAGTCCAATAAGGAACACAAAGACACGATCCTTTTGACGAAAATAGAGAAGTTTAAGAAAGACCTGGCACGCTTCTCTCTGGAGAAGGTCTATCCCTATACTAGTGAGCAATAATTTCCACCACAGTTTAACAAGAAAGGGAGAAGATATGGCTCTAATTACTCCTCGTCAGGATCTGATGTTTACTCTACTGACTCAGAGACTGAAAATAATGTACAACCACCTAGGAGAGGAGGAGGACAACAGCCTCGTCCTTACCAAAGACGAGGCATGCCAAATCCTTATCAATCAGGAGGACCATGGTGGCCACCAGTTCCTTGGGGATATCAAATTCCCCCCTTTACCCAACACATTCCCCCTTTTGCAGCACCACCCTCTCCATTCCCCGGACAAATGCCTTTTTTAGGGGCAGGCCGTGGACGAAGCAGAGGCAAAAGGAGAGGGCAGCAGCAGGTACACTGGCAGATGGACCAACAGCTGCCCAACACCCGCAGCAGGAAAGGGCAACCACAACCACAACTACAACCAGGGACCAGCACGGACACAACGATCTAGTCGTGAATTTGAGTACTAGAACTCTAACATCTCTTGAACTACAGGTCTTAAACAAAGGTTTAGGCTATGTCCCAACAAATAAGGGAGATCTGTTCCAACTTAGAGTTGAAATGGCCAAATTCTTTCGGAAAATCCGTTTACATTTCTTCTTTAAAGATAAGGAACTTACTACATCTCCGGACGACTCTTCTGATAAGAACACAGGCCTCAAATTACCATCCACGTTCAACCCTCCAACTCACTTAATACCGGATCGAGTAAAAGTGTTTGAACAAGCGGTTATTCATGACATCACTGGTCTAGGGTCTAGAAAAGAAAAAATCTATCACAATCTCTGTAAGAGCGAAAAGCAAGCCCTCACTATGCTGGCCAATGATGAATCCATCATTATCAAACCGGCCGATAAGGGTGGGGCTATTGTCATTCTAGATACTGAGGACTATCGCAGAGAATGTCTTAGACAACTTGATGACCCCAGGTCATATAAACGTTTGACTGAAGATCCCACTCCTAGACTCACCAGAGAAATTCTCGCCCTGGTTGAGGATGCAAAAACAGCTGGTTGGATCACAGAGCAGGAAGCTCGCTTCCTGACACCTACACACCCTGTGATGCCACATTTCTATGTATTACCAAAAATACATAAGAACCAAAAACCCACCCCGGGACGACCTATCATTTCTGGGATAGGTTCCCTTTTGGAACCTCTCTCAACTTTTGTTGACTTTTTCCTCCGTCCACTTGTCAAGGAAATGCCAACTTATTTGCAAGACACCAAGGATGTCCTACGTCTGCTTCCTGACATCAGCTATGATGTAGCAACCGATCTCCTAGTCAGTTTTGATGTGGAATCTTTGTATACCTCGATCCCACAAATAGAAACTTTACAAGCCATTGAGAGCTTATTGGACACAAGAGATTTGGACTCAATAACACCGGTGCATTTCATCATGGACTTGGCCAGGCTGGCTATGATGGAAAACTTTTTCAAATTCGAGGAGACTATATACCTTCAAGTCTCGGGCACATCTATGGGGAGCATTTTTGCTCCCAGCCTGGCTAACCTGTATGTCCATCTCTTTGAGCAGAGCAATATCCTCATTCAGACTAATCCATTTCGAGATCAGATAAAAGTATGGAAGAGGTATATTGACGATATTCTGGTGGTCTGGCAAGGTTCTCTGTCATCACTCCTTGATTTTCATGCTTGGCTTAACTCGAGGAACAACTACCTGCGGTTCACAGTGAGTTCTGATAAAAATCGTTTGCCTTTCCTGGATATAGTGATCTTTCCGAATGAGGGTACACTTGGTAGTGAAGTGTACAGAAAACCTCTCTCTAAGAACTCACTTTTGAGCTTCAACAGCCATCATCCCAGATCCCTTCGGGAAAATCTGCCAGTTGGACAGTTTCTGCGTATTCGCAGAAACTGTTCCGATATCAGCACTTTTAATCAACATGCAGAAGACCTCTCCAGCCAATTGAGAGATAGACAATATCCGAAGCGTCTAGTGAAAAGGGCGTGGAAAAGAGCCTCGAACAACAACCGAGGAGCTCTAATAGAACCTCCCGTGCCTAAGCCTCCGTTGTCTAGAATGACGTTTGTTAACACTTTTAGTACTTGGTCCAACCAAGTACAGAAAACGGTGCGAAAACATTGGCGGGTCTTAAACATTGGTAATGAGAATTTGCCTTATCCTCTTTTCTCTTTCAAAAGAGGTACCGATCTCAGAGATAGTCTTGTTCATACTAGACCGAAATGCAGAGTCTCAGCTAACATCAATACCTTATGGGATCTGCCACCGGTCCAGGGTCATTTCCCATGTGCCAATGTGCAGCATGTCCACAGACACAGGCCACTAAGATGATTGATATAGGTACTGGCATCCCCTGGGTCCTTAGGAAACACACCAATTGCAACACAGACAAGGTTATATATCTGATTACTTGTCCCTGCTCCTTGCGCTATGTGGGTATGACCACACGCAAGGTGAAGACACGCATAAATGAGCATAAGAGCACAATTAGACGGAACAAACAGGCCACAAAACTTACCAATCATTTCCTGTCACTAAAACACAAACCAGAAGATTTGAGATGGCTGGTCTTAGAACAACCGTTTATTCCAACACATGTCACAGATATCACCAAGTTCCTGTTCCAAAAAGAACAGAAGTGGGGTTTTAAACTTAGAAGTGACACTTCTGGCCTGAACGACGAAATTCCGTGGTCGTCACTTTAGAGAGACGAGACATCTGACCCTCCATCTGTCTCTGCGTCTCACATCCGTCTTTGTCAGATCACAACAGGCACTCAGTATTACACTTTATCTGCAATTATGATATGTACATAAGTGTAGTAGGATTATTTCCGTTGTTTATTGGGACTATTCAGTATTTCATCCCTTTGAGTAGCCGTCCAGTTGCCTACTATTCTCAACTGCAATGGTCACCTACATTCATGATGGGTGCGCTTTTATCTTGTACATTCTTTGTCACCTATTTTAGGCTTGGGTCTTTTAACATCATTCTGTATGCAAGTTTAGATTTCAAAACTCACCATTGGCTGTTATTCACTGTTCGAGCTACATTAAATTCGGTAAAATCTATTTTGGCCACACGAAACTACATTTCCCAGCTACCTTCAGTACTACGCTGGTCTGCCTTTAACACGGTTTGTGATACTGACACGGAAGTGTTCTTGACGCCGTGACGTCACGACGCACATTCACGTGATATTACGGAGCGTGTGAAGTCCGTCGGGTACCTCCCCTTCTAGCTCGGAAGACAGAGCGGGGTACCGACGGACAGGTGAGTGCTGCAATCTTTGACTCCCAAAGTCCTGATTAATCACAACACTGTCACCTCGCGCATTTGCGCGTTAATTCCAGCGCGTTTCTGCAACCTCTTGTGATAGATGTTTTCTGAAGTATCTCGACTCGGTGTTACTGAAATTGGAGTAGGTACTCCTAAATCCATGCCTTAAGGGCCATGATAAACAAGCAAATCTATTCCCGATTTACACAAGTTAAGACAGTTCCTGCTTCTTTAAGATATGCAACAGTGTTTTACCCTACACACGGAGGAACACGGTTGTTCTTAACGTTCAGATGCGGTAATTGTTTTTATCGGAAGACCTGACAGAAAGGTGTCTCTCTTGTACTGTTTTTAAGACCAACACTCTGCCGTGTTTTTACACTTGTCTAGTTTTACGCTCCCAGGAGTATTTCTGGTAGTTCTGGTGCGCTGAACATGTCATGTCCACTGGGATTAATACTAAATAGTATACCTGAAATTCCCTTTTGTAGAGCGGTGCCTCAATATCCTGAGCAGATGCCAGGCGAGGTGAGGTGCGTACCCATAATCTTCCGGGTAAGTGCACAGTTTAAGTACTCATTTTACTTCAGGTCATGTAACACTGTGATCATGACAAATAATAATACATACAATGTTTTTAACACATATGTTCTGTATTGCCACTAACATCTTTCTACAACTTGCTGAACCTCTTTCCGTTTGATTCACATTTAGGTTCCTAACCTGTAACAGTTCCATAGGGACATACAGAGCAGACCAGGTTGTATGGTATACCAATTTGGTGGATATCTCCATTTTTTTGTTTGTATTGTTTAACACTTTTTGCAGTAGCGTACTAGGGTCCTGATGAGAGCTTGGACTCAATGTCCAATAGCCGAAACATGTAGACCATCGATCCGACAGTTATCTGTTAAGCTGTCTACGCACAGGTTTTATTAATGGCATCACGATAGCGCCAGAATAAAATTTATAGCATCTGGATAGCCATTTTTAATAGCACTTTTTTGTTTATCTTTTGCACTGCAACTATCACCCCACCGTTTGTTCTCACTTCTGGGACAACTGAATGACCACCATTACCATCTGAGTGGTTGGTCTTCTCAGCTCAGTCCTGAATTCCCAGATGATGATAAGCCACCATTGGTGGGTGATGGGAATTATATAATTTTTGTTATGTTACTCTCTGAAGTTTGTTTTGAGGTTCCAACTTGTTTAGTTTGTTAGTGTTGTGTGTATACGGAACATTAGACCCTCAGTATTCTATGTAAAAGTATATGTGGATCAGGGGATTTATACTGTAGCAGGTCTTTAAACTGTCCCTCGGACCCTCCCCCACTTTCACACTTTGTGAGAATTTTCTGTATTGAACGTTTGACTATTGCCAACTATAAGTGAGTGTGTAAATCTTCCTCCATGTTCAGGCCTTCAGGTTGTTTAGAATTCAACTCTATAATATATCGAGACTCAAGTCTCCAAAGTTTCTTTACTCTATTGCCTCTTCTCACATTCGCTTTTACCGAGTCGATCACATAGTAAGTTAGCCCTTTGGTGTCTTGATTATGGACTTGCTCAAAGTGCCGGGCTACTGGGTATGACCTATCCCCATTCTTGATCGCCCTCAAATGCTGCAAGACCCGCTTGTGAACTTCAAGAATCGTGCTGCCCACGTAGCGCAGGCCACAAGGGCACTGCAGTACGTAGATTGCATGATCTGTTTTGCAGGTATATTGGCCTTTAATCTTCCTCATCACATTCGTAAGGCCTACTTTGTATTGTGACATATTAATTCCATAAGTACAAGCCTTGCATTTAGTGCACTTGATGAAATCTTGCTTGTTGCTTAACCAAGTTGTTTTAACTGGCTGCTTTCTCCTTGTGTTACTTACTAGTGCCTGTTTGAAAGATTTAGCCTTTCGGAAAGTGATCTGCGGTCTCTTAGCAACTAGTTTACCAAGCAGAGGATCATTTCTTATTACGTGCCAATGTATATTCAATATTCTTCTCACATCATCATGTTGCCTGCTAAAAGTAGTGATGAACCTACATTGATTATCACTGTTTTTGCTATCCTTCTTATTGGTATCAAACAGGACTTCCTCTCTTTTCTTCTTCAATGATTTGTTCACACCATTATCTATCAAAGCATCTGGATAACCTCTACTTTTAAATCTCCTAGTCAATGTATCTAATTCCCTCCTGCACTCTTCTGGTTCACTGCAATTTCGCCTAACTCTAAGGCTCTCTCCATAAGGAATGCTCCTCTTTAAATTCACAGGATGGAAACTATGAGCGTGCAACAGGGTATTACCGGAGGTAGGTTTCCTGAACAGTTTAGTCTCGACTTTCCCATTGTCAATATAAACTGTTAAATCAAGGAAATTAACACTTACATTACTAATTTCACTTGTAAAGCTCAGATTCCAATCATTTCTTTGAATTTGGGCTATGAACGATTTGACCTCTTCTTCAGTACCCCTCCACACCAGAAATAGGTCGTCAATGAACCGACTCCAATGCATTATATGATTGTCCAATTCTCTGTGATACTGTACTCTGATCACCTGCTCCTCCCACCAGCCCATATGCAAACTCGCATAGCTGGGGGCGAAGCAGGTGCCCATCGCAGTACCACATGTCTGGTGGAAGAGTTGCCCTTCAAAAAGAAAGAAATTACTGCTCAGACATTTTTCAACCATCCTAATTATCATCTGGGTATGAACCCAGAGTTTAATTGATCTGGTATCGAGAAAGTGCCCCACTGCTCTCAGGCCATCTGTGTGCCTGATGCTGGTGTAAAGTGTTGACACATCAATAGTTACTAGTAAGTAATCATCTTCCCAAGGAAGATCATAGATCCTCCTCAGGAAATCTCCTGTATCCTGTATGTACGAAGGGAGTGTTTTGACTAGGGGATTCAGAAATGAATCAACAAACTTGGATGTGTTCTCTAATGCACTGCCCATAGCTGAAATTATTGGGCGGCCAGGAGGATTCTTCAAATTTTTATGCACTTTGGGGATTAGATAAAATATCGGAGTGACAGGTTGATCTATTTTCAAAAACATAAACTCATCATGATCCAACAGGGTTTGGTCATACCAATTCTTTAACTCATCATTAAATTGGTTGTTGCTCAACAGCATAACTTGCTCCTCAACCCTTACATAACAGTTTTTGTTGTTCAACTGTTTGTATGCTTCTATTAGATATTGCTTTTTTCCCCATAGGACAATATTGCCTCCTTTATCTGCATTACGTACTATACAGTTATCACATGAAGACAGTTTCTTAATTAGGGCATGATAAGTTTTCTGCTTGTTGTTACTTGATTTATTAAAGTTCTGATATGAATATTTGCCTAATTTCTTCAATTCATTTAAAACCAAATCATTATATACATCAGTCACATCTCTTGTAGTTATCGCAGTAAATTTTGAACTCCTTCTAAATCCCGTTGGTGCATCTTGATATATATCGATGTTTTCTTCCTGCGCAATCTCTGCAGCACTACGAATGACCTCATCATCGTTTTTTGCCTCCATGGCTTTCATTTCCATTAATAAATTCATATCTCCCACTGCAAGATTATCCACACTTTCTGTTGTTAATTCCACTTGCTTACATCTTAATGATGGGTTGGATAGAAAATGTTTTTTTAGCTTTAGCATTCTGATGAATTTGAGTAAGTCGATACGTGTTTGCACATAATCCAAATCTGCTTCTGGGCAGAATGATAGTCCTAATTTCAAAATTTCCTGTTCATCTTTAGTAAGTGTGGTGTCCATCAAATTTATGATCGTTGTTTCTTTATTTTCTTCTATTCCTTTGTTCTGAAGTTCTGAAACTGATACGGACTTAGAAGAGGAAGTAAATGCTCAGAGATTAGTACCTACAATAATCGATGAATTCGATTTTTTACGCGAAGAAAGGAAATACAATTTGCGTCAAAGGCCACCAATACAGGGTACAACCACAGCAAGAGGAAGAGGCAGAGGTGGAAGAGGCGGAAGGGGGCAGCCTGCAGGAGGAAGAGAGTCGAAGAAGCAAATGACAAAGGAATAGAAGAAAATAAAGAAACAACAATCATAAATTTGACGGACACCACACTTACTAAAGATGAACAGGAAATTTTAAAATTAGGACTATCATTCTGCCCAGAAGCAGATTTGGATTATGTGCAAACACGTATCGACTTATTCAGACATCAGAATACTAAAGCTAAAAAAACATTTTCTATCGAACCCATCATTAAGATGTAAGCAAGTGGAATTAACAACAGAAAGTGTGGATAATCTTGCAGTGGGAGATATGAATTTATTAATGGAAATGAAAGCCATGGAGGCAGAAAACGATGATGAGGTCATTTGTAGTGCTGCAGAGATTGCGCAGGAAGAAAAAAACGATATATATCAAGATGCACCAACGGGATTTAGAAGGAGTTCAAAATTTACTCCGATAACTACAAGAGATGTGACTGATGTATATAATGATTTGGTTTTGAATGAATTAAAGAAATTAGGCAAATATTCATATCAGAACTTTAATAAATCAAGTAACAACAAGCAGAAAACTTATCATGCCCTAATTAAGAAATTGTCTTCATGTGATAACTGTATAGTACGTAATGCAGATAAAGGAGGCAATATTATCCTATGGGGAAAAAAGCAATATCTAATAGAAGCATACAAACAGTTGAACAACAAAAACTGTTACGTAAGGGTTGAGGAGCAAGTTATGCTGTTGAGCAACAACCAATTTAATGATGAGTTAAAGAATTGGTATGACCAAACCCTGTTGAATCATGATGAGTTTATGTTTTTGAAAATAGATCAACCTGTCACTCCGATATTTTATCTAATCCCAAAAGTGCATAAAAATTTGAAGAATCCTCCTGGCCGCCCAATAATTTCAGCTATGGGCAGTGCATTAGAGAACACATCCAAGTTTGTTGATTCATTTCTGAATCCCCTGGTCAAAACACTCCCTTCGTACATACAGGATACAGGAGATTTCCTGAGGAGGATCTATGATCTTCCTTGGGATGATGATTACATACTAGTAACTATCGATGTGTCAACACTTTACACCAGCATCAGGCACACAGATGGCCTGAGAGAAGTGGGGCACTTTCTCGATACCAGATCAATTAAACTCTGGGCTCATACCCAGATGATAATTAGGATGGTTGAAAAATGTCTGAGCAGTAATTTCTTTCTTTTTGAAGGGCAACTCTTCCACCAGACATGTGGTACTGCGATGGGCACCTGCTTCGACCCCAGCTATGCAAATTTGCATATGGGCTGGTGGGAGGAGCAGGTGATCAGAGTACAGTATCACAGAGAATGGGACAACCATATAATGCATTGGAGTCAGTTCATTGACGACCTATTTCTGGTGTGGAGGGGTACTGAAGAAGAGGTCAAATTGTTCATAGCCCAAATTCAAAGAAATGATTTGAATCTGAGCTTTACAAGTGAAATTAGTAATATAAGTGTTAATTTCCTTGATTTAACAGTTTATATTGACAATGGGAAAGTCGAGACTAAACTGTTCAGGAAACCTACCTCCGGTAATACCCTGTTGCATGCTCATAGTTTCCATCCTGTGAATTTAAAGAGGAGTATTCCTTATGGAGAGAGCCTTAGAGTTAGGCGTAATTGCAGTGCACCAGAAGAGTGCAGGAGGGAATTAGATACATTGACTAGGAGATTTAAAAGTAGAGGTTATCCAGATGCTTGGATAGATAATGGTGTGAACAAATCATTGAAGAAGAAAAGAGAGGAAGTCCTGTTTGATACCAATAAGAAGACTAGCAAAAACAGTGATAATCAATGTAGGTTCATCACTACTTTTAGCAGGCAACATGATGATGTGAGAAGAATATTGAATAAACATTGGCACGTAATAAGAAATGATCCTCTGCTTGGTAAACAAGTTGCTAAGAGACCGCAGATCACTTTCCGAAAGGCCAAATCTTTCAAACAGGCACTAGTAAGTAACACAATGAGAAAGCAGCCAGTTAAAACAACTTGGTTAAGCAACAAGCAAGGTTTCATCAAGTGCACTAAATGCTAGGCTTGTACTTATGGAATTAATATGTCACAATACAAAGTAGGCCTTACGAATGTGATGAGGAAGATTAAAGGCCGATATACCTGCAAAACAGATCATGCAATCTATGTACTGCAGTGCCCTTGTGGCCTGCGCTACGTGGGCAGCACGATACTTGAAGTTCACAAGCGGGTCTTGCAGCATTTGAGGGCGATCAAGAATGGGGATAGGTCATACCCAGTAGCCCGGCACTTTGAGCAAGTCCATAATCAAGACACCAAAGGGCTAACTTACTATGTGATCGACTCGGTAAAAGCGAATGTGAGAAGAGGCAATAGAGTAAATAAACTGCGGAGACTTGAGTCTCGATATATTATAGAGTTGAATTCTAAACAACCTGAAGGCCTGAACATGGAGGAAGATTTACACACTCTCTTATAGTTGGCAATAGTCAAGCGTTGCCTTTGAAAAGCATGTTTTAACTAAAAAGAGAGAGAGAGAGAAACATGACAGACTCAGAAGAATCACTAGATATGAATAGTATGTAATGGTTGTTAAAAGTCGATTGATTTAAGCCCACTTGGGCATGAATTTTTGGGCAAATGAATGAATAATCTGTATTCAAGTTAATTTGTTGAGTCGAAGTTTCATCAAATTATATAGCAATTGTAAGCTCACTTGAGCGAAATGAGGATGTAATGTGCTGTGCTAACGAATCTCACTTGAGCTTTATTTATAATATATGAGTAAATTTACACAGGCTCTCATTAGTCTAAATGACTACGTTTGTCGTTTTGCATGCGGTATCAATAAAGCTTACTGAAGCTTGAATTTGCAATATACGCAGCAGCGATAACGTAGAGAATACAAGAATTAAATTACCCTTGTGATACAAGTAAATTAAACAAACAATTTGCTCATTAGAAAAATTGTACAACCAAAGTAGTGTGCCTTAGAAAACATTTTATGTGATTATGTTGTCATAAACTACGAGTCTGTTTTTTATGTCATTTATAGTTGTAGTAGCAATCTGCACGTGTTGCACTTTAAAAAATGGCCGCGTTTTTACAATACTTGTACCAGTGAGCAAGACTGCTTGGCAGTCGAAACGCGTTTGGTGGCGGCAGAAGAGTAAATGTTTAAACCCGCACATGGCATCGTCATCGTTTTTTGAAATATATATATATATATATATTCACTGAAAAAACCATAGGTTTCACACATGTTATAGTTAGTGGAAATTTTACTGATAAAAAACCAATGAAATTGCCCCGTTATAGTTAGCGCAGGCAACTATAACTCACGCGACCACAATCCTCTGCTGATGCTAATACTGTATTTAGACACTTATTTGCCCATGTCTTCTTCCATACATTTTTAGCTATACATATATTACAAATATTTTTTTTTCATAAAGACACATATGTCATCAGCAGAGGATTGCGGTCGCGTGAGTTATAGTTGCCTGCGCTAACTATAACGGGGCAATTTCATTGGTTTTTTATCAGTAAAATTTCCACTAACTATAACATGTGTGAAACCTATGGTTTTTTCAGTGAATTTGCAAGGTTTTTTAAATGCTAATTCCTAACTATAACGTGTGTGAAACCTATGGTTTTTTCAGTGAATTAGTACGGTTTTTTAAATGCTAAGTTTTTTTCCCTTATAATAAGCCCTGTACATTTGGTGGCCTACGGCCACCAAAAGCACAGGGGGTGGGGTAAGTGTGGATAGTGTTTTTTTCCATTGTAATAAGCCCAGCACATTTGGTGGCCTTCGGCCACCAAAAGCACAGGGGGTGGGGTAAGTGTGGATAGTGTTTTTTTTATTTTTATTTTTTTACCGTACGCTTACCGTAAGCGTACGGTAAGCGTACCCCGCGAAATTGCCGAAAAAAAAATAAAACCGTTTTTGCACTTGGGGGATGTTTGGGGACTCCCTCAACATGACTATGTGGGAGGGAGTTGTCAAAACAGCCCCTTTACATGTTTTTGGGCTTCCGATTTTAAAAATCTCTCTCAGTGCGAGAGACAAAATGGCGGCCGCCGCTTCCTGGTTTCGGCCGATTCGAATGTTTACTAAGATCTAAGAGCCAATCAGAATCGCGCTCGCGCACGCCACCGTACGCTTACCGTAAGCGTACGGTAAGCGTACCGTAAGCTGGCTCAGATATATATATTGATTTAAAGGCTATTTTCTCAGAATCTACTGAACAGATTTACACCAAACCTACAAAAGGCACTTCCTTGACCTAGGGACTACCTCTCTGCCAAATTTTGAGTAATTCTGTTCAGCCATTCGGGCTGTAGCTCGTTCTAAAGGTCCTATGGAAAAATGCATGGGAAAAACGCGTTTTGGGACCCCCCTTTTATCTCAGCCCCCGCTTGACGAATCCCCCCGAGACTTTCAGGGTAGGAGCGGAGCGTAGCGCCCCACCTATTTTGAGAAATTCGCGAGGATTCGTCGACCGGCGCCAAAGTTATTCAAAATAGAATGTTGAGGTTTTCCTATGGAAACGTGGTCCTAACTATAACTACCTACTGGCTATCGCCAGTAGGTAATATATATAATATATATATATATATATATATATATATATATATATATTTTTTTTTTTTTTTTTAATTGTGATAATTTGTATTTAGGAAACCAATATTTATTCTTTTTTTTATATATTATACAGAAGTCGCGCACCCTTAGCACACCCTACTCGATGGCTATGCGCATTCCGGTAGCCATTTTGAAAAGTCGCGCTGGGGTCGCAACTTCGCCGTAATTTGTAAAGTATGAAATATCTTTAAATTACTTATAAGTAAAAGTTTTCCTTTAAGTGTTTGTCTAAATGCATAAATAAGAGAATTTTTAAAGTATTATTTTCAATATAATTTCTACTAAAAATTATTCAATTATTATTGGATTCGGAGGTTAGGAGGGATGGCCATTTTGCTCGATATCTTTTGCAAGATTTTTTGGTCTAGTCAGGTGGACACCCTCCTCCGGGTGAGGTACGACTTGGGGATTCTGTTCAAAAGGTGAGGAATCCATAGGCAGAAGTATCCATCAGAAGAACAAGTTACTTACCTTTGGTAACACTTTTTCTGGTGGATACAGTATCTGCCTGTGGATTCCTCACTGTCCCACCCGCCTCCCCGTTGTCCACCTGTTTCTACCAAAAAGATGCTTTTACTGTTTGGCATGAATGTTTTTAATATGTCTTAATCATGCTTATGTTTTAATAGTGAGAAATGCTTGATCCGTTGCTATTTCTTTATGCCTTAATTGGTTATGCATTTGTATGTATATATATATATGTATATATATATATATATATATATATATATATATATATATATATATATATATATATATATATATTTAGTATACTATGTATACATGTGAAAATGTGTCAGTCCGCCTGTTTGCCTTGGTGGCACGGAAAAAAATGGATGGAACTGATGTCAGCACCCCAACGAGGTCCTCTTATGGCTCAGATTACATCATACAGTGTTGCTAGTGGAGCCGTGCTATTATGACGTCCTCGTCAACGTGGGAGAGCTAGGAAAGAATTTCCATGGAATGCTGGTGCAGGGGATATTCACCTAAGTGTTCAGGCTAGTCCTTTGGGAGCAACTGTTTATGTTGCCACTCCAGAAACCAAAACCAGTGATCAAAGGGCAGAGGCCCTGCAGATGGCACACGAGGTGGGGAGCCCAGTCGTGTGCACCGGCGGGGCGGCGAAGTGACAAGCACCACTACCCACAAAAAAGGTAACGAGGGCACTGAATAACACAGGATCTTCTCTTTGTGTCTGGCAGGAACAACAAGGTTAAAATGCCCTAGTTCCAAAATGTAGAATTAGTGCTACAAATGTATTCAAGAGGACCTGCGATGGATGCCGCTTCTGCCTTCCGTACCCTGGAGGCAGCACATGGGTCACGCGGTACGGTCATACTGTGGTGGGACGCACACTTGTTGACGTCTCATGGCACTGCTCCACACTTCGGGGAGTACACTTTCCATTAGCTGTGTTTTCTGATGACGTGTCACGCCGGCCCCGTCCAACAACAGAACTCCTGTAGATCCAAACAGACTCTTCCACTCTCTCACCGGAAGTGAAACCAGGTCACGCGGACACTTTCACAATAAACCAGCCGGGAATGCACTTTTCGGTAAAAAAAACACATTAATTCCTCCTAATTTATCAAATAAACAACTCACTGAAGAACAAGGGCCATCTTTGATCGGTAAACAACCGTTAGAACGAATTTCGTTGTAAAGGTATGTATAGTAAAAGACCATGCGTTCTAAAAAAATATAGACGATCCACGTTGTTGTAAGGAAACAGAGGCTGTTCCGTTTCCTCACAATGACGTGCACCGCCCCTCAGAGACAACATGAAGTAGAAACCACGAGGAGAGAGGAACCACGAGGAATGAGAGGAAAGGAGGATTGGGCATGGGGTGGGGGTTACTTTTCTAGGGTTTAGGGTAGTGCGGTGGTGTTTGGGTAGTGTACGGGGTCATGTTTTTGGTTAGTGCAGTGGTGTTTGCGTAGTGTAGGGGGTCATGCTGGGGGTAGTGTTTTAGGGTTTTGGGTAGTGCAGTGGTGTTTGTGTACAGTAGGGGGTCGTGCTGGGGGTAGTGTTTTGGGGTTTAGGGTAGTGCAGTGGTGTTTGTGTAGTGTAGGGGGTCCTGCTGGGGGTGGTGTTTTAGGGTTTAGAGTAGTGCAGTGGTGTTTGTGTAGTGTAGGGGTCGTGCTGGGATAGTGTTTTAGGGTTTATGGTAGTGCAGTGGTATTTGTATAGTGTAGGGGGTCATGCTGGGGGTAGTGTTTTAAGGTTTAGGGTAGTGCAGTAGAGTTTGGGTATTGTAGGGGGTCGTGCTGGGGGTAGTGGTTTAGGGTTTAGGGTAGTGCAGTGGTTTGGTAGTGTAGGGGGTCATGCTGGGGGTAGTGTTTTAGGGTTTTGGGTAGTGCAGTGGTGTTTGCGTAGTGTAGGGGGTCGTGCTGGGGGTAGTGTTTTACAGTTTAGGGTAGTGCAGTGGTGTTTGTGTAATGTAGGGGGTCGTGTTTTAGGGTAGTGCAGTGGTGTTTGGGTAGTGTAGGAGGTTGTGCTGGGGTAGTGTTTTAGGGTTTAGGGTGGTCCAGTGGTGTTTGGGTAGTGTAGGGGCTTGTGCTGGGGGTAGTGTTTTAGGGTTTAGGGTAGTGCAATGGTGTTTGGGTAGTGTAGGGGGTCATGCTGGGGGGTAGATTTAGGGTTTAGGGTAGTGCAGTGGTGTTTGGGTAGAATAGGGGGCCGTGCTGGGTGTAGTGTTTAAGGGTTTAGGGTAGTGTAGTAGTGTTGGGGTAGTGTAGGGGGTCTCGCTGTGGTAGTGTTTTAGGGTTTAGGGTAGTGCAGTGGTGTTTGTGTAGTGTAGGGGGTTGTGCTTTAGGGTTGTGCAGTGATGTTTGGGTAGTGTAGGGGGTCTTGCTGGGGGTTTTGTTTTAGGGGTTAAGGTAGTGCAGTGGTGTTTGGGTAGTGTAGGGGGTCGTGCTGGGGTAGTGTTTAGGGTTTAGGGTAGTGCAGTGGTGTTTGCGTCTTATAGGGGGTCATGTTTTAGGGTAGTGCAGTGGTGCTTGGGTAGTGTAGGGGGTCATGCTGGGGGTAGTGTTTTAGGGTTTAGGGTAGTGCAGTGGTGTTTGGGTAGTGTAGGGAGTGATGCTGGGGGTAGTGATTTAGGGTTTAGGGTAGTGCAGTAGTGTTTGGGTATTGTAGGGGGTCGTGCTGGGGGTAGTGGTTTAGGGTTTAGGGTAGTGCAGTGGTTTGGTAGTGTAGGGGGGTCATGCTGGGGGTAGTGTTTTAGGGTTTTGGGTAGTGCAGTGGTGTTTGCGTAGTGTAGGGGGTCATGCTGGGGGTAGTGTTTTACAGTTTAGGGTAGTGCAGTGGTGTTTGTGTAATGTAGGGGGTCGTGTTTTAGGGTAGTGCAGTGGTGTTTGGGTAGTGTAGGAGGTAGTGCTGGGGTAGTGTTTTAGGGTGGTCCAGTGGTGTTTGGGTAGTGTAGGGGCTTGTGCTGGGGTAGTGTTTTAGGGTTTAGGGTAGTGCAATGGTGTTTGGGTAGTGTAGGGGATCATGCTGGGGGTATATTTAGGGTTTAGGGTAGTGCAGTGGTGTTTGGGTAGAATAGGGGGTCGTGCTGGGTGTAGTGTTTAAGGGTTTAGGGTAGTGTAGTAGTGTTGGGGTAGTGTAGGGGGTCTCGCTGGGGTAGTGTTTTAGGGTTTAGGGTAGTGCAGTGGTGTTTGTGTAGTGTAGGGGGTTGTGCTTTAGGGTTGTGCTGTGATGTTTGGGTAGTGTAGGGGGGCTTGCTGGGGGTTTTGTTTTAGGGGTTAAGGTAGTGCAGTGGTGTTTGGGTAGCGTAGGGGGTCGTGCTGGGGTAGTGTTTAGGGTTTAGGGTAGTGCAGTGGTGTTTGCGTCTTATAGGGGGTCATGTTTTAGGGTAGTGCAGTGGTGCTTGGGTAGTGTAGGGGGTCATGCTGGGGGTAGTGTTTTAGGGTTTAGGGTAGTGCAGTGGTGTTTGGGTAGTGTAGGGAGTCATGCTGGGGGTAGTGATTTAGGGTTTAGGGTAGTGCAATGGTGTTTGTGTAGTGTAGGGGGTCACGCTGGGGGTAGTGTTTTAGGGTTTAGGGTAGTGCCGTGGTGTTTGGTTAATTTAGGGGTTTGGCCTGGGGTAGTGTTTTAGGGTTTAGGGAAGTGCAGTGGTGTTTGGGTAGATCGACAACAATAGACCTCGCCAAGCGAGCAGTGCATGTGCTGCATCGCTAGGCGAGACCTAAAAAGCATTGCACCAAGATGGCTGCCAACACTTCCTGGATTGAAGTGTTGGCAGCCAATTAGAGCCAAGCTCGTGCTTTTGTAGTTAGGCCTCGCTCAGATATATAAATATCTTTTTCCTTTAATATATCAAAAACTAGTGAACGGATTTACACCATTTAAAAAAAAGGTCTCTTTCTAAACCAAGGGCTACCTTTTTGCCAAATTGGGTGTAATTCTGTTCAGTAGTTTGGGCAGTAGCAGTGTGTAAAGATACCTATGGAAAATAAAATGGGGAAAACATGTTTTGGGACCCCCCTTTTTTCTTAGCCCCCGTTTGATAAGTCACCCTGAAACTTTCAAGACAGGAGCTGACCGGATCGCCCCACTAGTTTTGAAAATTTCACCATGGTTCGTCAACCGGTGCCAAAGTTATTGGGAAAACAAAAAACGCTTTTCCTATGGAAACTAGGTCGTAACTATAACTACCTACTGGCGAACGCTAGCAGGTAATATATATATACAAGGCTCGTTGAGCTGAAACGTGTCTTGACAACAGGAAATAAAAACATTTAAGCACAAATTTGGGTCCGTGTCCGCCATGTTTGTTTCCAGAGAGTTGGATTCAGGCTGGAACCACGTGATATATAAAAAAAAAAAATATATATATATATATATATATATATATATATATATATGTATAAAAGTAACTGCTTTTCATCTTCGGCTTTTCTCGGCAAGCAGACACGGACCCGATTTTTAGTACTTACAGTAGCTGTTTAATGTCGGCCATTACGCGTTTCGGTCCGAGAAGGACCTTGATCACATGACAACGCCATCAGTGGTGACAGACCATTAAAAACGCTACAATTTTGCACGTGACTGCTAGTGCATAATAGACATAGAAAACAAGTTAAACATATTCTCATAGGTTTCCAGTGTCGCTCACTCTTTTGTTTCAATTAACAAATGTATGAATACTAATAATCACAGGATCAAATGCCTACTGACAACGAATATTTTTTTTTTAAATTGTCACAATTTAATGTTGAAGGTTAAAAAATATTATTATATAAATAAATAAATAACCTTAAATATAATGAGACACTAAAATATTTAAAATGTCCTGATAGATCATCTAAAAACGTTTTTAAATGTTATAAAAACATTAGTAAATATTGTGATCTAAAAACGATTTATTTTTGTGTAATCATTTTATTCCGTTGGCTCCTATATGAGTATTCATATGATGTAAACAATGTCAGGATTAATCCAAATTAGATTTATTTTTTGGGAGCGAAATTCTACTGGCAAGAGTGCAAGGATCAAAAGTTCTTGATTAGGAGTATATGACCCTTAATAACAAAAAGTGCTATCTGCTGATTTTAAATAGATTAACCTGTTGTCCAATTAGTCTATAAATAAAAATAAAAAAGACGCTTAAGTGTAAAATATTGAAGTGCATAAAGTGTAGTGTGTTAAAAAACCATAATGTTAACTGGTTTTAAGTGACATAGCAGCCTGTATTTAAGTCGAAAAATGTGTATCCCCTAAATTTGACTGTCAAGATTTATGTACTTTAAAACACTTATAACTTGATTAGGGGACGACATAAATTTATAGTTCATTAGACTAGAACGATTTCCATCGATATATATATATATTACCTACTGGCGGTAGTTATAGTTAGGACCTATTATCCATAGGAGATTCGCAACATTCTATTTGGAATAACGTTGGCGCCGGATGACGAATCGTCGCAAAATTTTCAAAACTGGTGAGGTGCTCCGTTCCGCTCCTATCCTGAAAGTCTCAGGGTGATTCGTCAAGCGGAGGATGAGAAAAAATCCGGGTCCCAAAACGTGTTTACCCCGTGCAATTTTCCATAGGAACCTTTAATCGCACCTGCAGCCCAAACTGCTGAACGGAATTACACCAAATTTGGCAAAGAGGTAGCCCTTGGTTCACACTCGCGCCATTTGGTTAAATGGTGTAAATCTGTTCAGTAGTTCCTGAGAAAATGAAAAGTAAAATCTTACATATATCTATGCCTCGGAGGGTCCGCGTACCCTCCCGATCACGAGCTGTATGCTAATTGGCTGTCAACACTCCAAAAAAGGAAGTATTGGCAGCCATCTTGTGCCTTGGTAGAACCGAGGCACAAGAAACCTAAGACAAAAATGTGCAAAACGCAAAAAGGGGGAAGGGTAGAAACACCCTCAACCCCTAGGCCTGCTCAGGGGGTCCCTCAAGGACCCCCAGGGCCAGAAAAAGAATTTAAAAAAAAAAAAGGCGAGATTCGCGCACCCAGCGTGAATTTTGGCCGAAATTTTTTTTAAAAAACGAAGCGCTGGCTCGCATGCTTCGTTATTAATTAGTCAAGTCCCGGGGCATGGCAAAAAAAAAGTGTGGGGGGCACAATCAGCCCCACACTGCCATGGGGACTGCCACCCCCCGGGGCAAAGCATTCCCCCCGCAGCCCTGAGGACTGCCACCCCTGGGGCTTGTTATTGAAAGGACTGCCACCCCTCGGGGCTTGATTGAATTTTGATGGCGGGGGGCACACTGCCCCCCCACATGCCCCAGGGACAACCACCCACTGAGGCTTTGAAAATGTGACAAGGCGGGCCGCGCGCCCCCCCTCCTGGAGCCATTGATGGCCCTGGGGACCGCCACCCCCCAGGGCCAGCTCCTGCAGTGTCCCGGGGTGCCTACCCCCGGGACACTGTAGTTTGCTATGGCAGGGTGGGAGCCATAACAAACTTGGTTTGAATTTTGAAAGAGAGAGCAGGGAAACCTGCTCTCTCTTTCAAAATTCAAACCAAATTGCTTTTCCACACGGGGAGCTGCATCTTAGCAGCTACCCATGTGGAAAAGCAATGCCGGCTCCCGAACGACACGGGGAGCCGGCTGGGACCGTGGGGGAATTGGAGACCCCTCATGGTCCCCAACAGAGAGGGCCAGCCCCGGGGGATGGGGTCACCGGGGCTACAAGTGGCCCGGGAGGGGGGCCACGCGGCCCCCTCCCCAAAAGTTTAAAAATTAAAAATTAAAAAAAATTGTAGGACCGGCCCTGGGGCATGGGGTCCCCGGGGCCATAAGTGGCCCGGAAGGGGGGCTACGCGGCATCCCTCCCCAAAAGTTAAAAAATAAATAAAAGATAAAAAAAGAAAAAGGCCATGTGATTAAGGCCTCTGGAGGGGGGCCACGCGGCCCCCTTCCACATTTTTACAATTTAAAAAAAAAATTAGGGGGCTGGCCCTGGGAGATGGGGTCCCCAGGGCCAAAAACAATAGAAAATGAAGGGGAGCTACACAGCCCCCCTTCTTAACAAAAAAAAAAGAGCGGCATCGTGCCGGAGACCACGCCCCCTCCTTTCAGCACTCTGCAAACGCGACCCTTGGCGTGTTTGCAGATGGGGAACGAATTCCCCTTAAATACTGGGGGTCCCTGGGGGCCAACTAGCCCACGAGGAACCTTCAGTATGCGCCAGGGGTCTGCGTTGCAGAGAGGTGTTCTGAGGCCACGCCCCTTTTTACACCTCTCTGCAATGCAGCTCTGTGGCTCTTAGTGGAGGTAGCTGGTGGGCTAGTTGCACCCCAGGGACCCTCAGGATTCAAGGGGGGGTAATCCCCCAACTTAAAACGGACACAGGGTGCGTTTACACAGGGGCGAAGGGAGGGGATGGGGCCTGAGGTGACGTGTGCAAACACACCCTGTGGCGTGTTTTCAGTTGGGGAAATAATTCCCCTTCAGTCCTGAGAGCACCTGGGGGCCAACTAGCCCACCAGGTGCTTCCAATAGGATATCATTGCCTGCTTTTTGCTGAAAAAGTTTCTAAGTGTCGATTTTTGAAACGTACAAATATTCCTCTAAAATCAGCCGAACTGCGAATTCTGATTTACTCACCTGTTATCAGGAGAGATCTCAGTGCTGCATCTTTAAGCCCAGTACTGATCCTGAAAACCGTACTTACCAGTAACTTGAATTTCCTTCCATAGGATATCATTGCCTGCTTTTTGCTGAAAAAGAATCTAAGTGTCGATTTTTAAAACTTACAAATATTCCTCTAAAATCAGGTGAACTACAAATTCCAATTTACTCACCTGTTATCAGGAGAGACCTCAGTGCTGCATCTCTAAGCCCAGTACTGATCCTGAAAAGTAATTCTAACCGTACTTACCAGTAACTTGTATTTCATTCCATAGGCTAACATTGACTGGGTTCACTTGGGAATTCTTCTAAGGGGCCGATTCCGATCCTGGTCGGAAGAGCACCGAACGCGATCCGGTCGGAAAAACTGTGAGCCGTACGCGTGTTTTCCGCCCGACTCCTACAGCTGAACGAGTGAGCAAGTACAATGTGAGCTACGTGAAATTCCCCGACCGAGTCGTTTCCAGGTCCGAACCGCTCCATACATCTCGGTCACAAGCTAACTGCGGCGTGCAATGGATGCGATTCTCGACCGAGCGTCGGACAGCCGGTGCGAGATGGAGTGTCCGGCTCGCAAAACGTCCGGGTGGTTGCCTTTGGGAGTCCGCGTCGCACCTCCTGTCACCTGCAACCCCACGACTCGAACACAGGGGGAGACCCAAGGGTCCCCCCTACACAGGCATGTACGGTGCGGATAGCACTGATGCATACCCACTGTAGGGGCGCCCTTTTGCGAGACGTACCCATTCAGTCAATGGGAGCCCATGTACGCATCGTACGACCGGCTCCCATTGACTTCTATGGGAGTCCGACCGAACCGAGTCCGGCAGCATACGGCCGCATCGTACTCGCTCGGTCGGAGTGCAGGACTCCAGGTCAGTCGGAAAACACTCCGGATCTGGCTTGGTCGGAGTGCTTTCCGACCCAGATCGGAATCGGCCCACCAAGTGTGGAGTTTTGGAACTTTAAAATATTCATCTAAAATCAGCCGAACTACGAATTCCAATTTACTCACCTGTTATCAGGAGAGACCTCAGTGCTTCATTTTTGAGCCCAGCACTGATCCTGAAAAGTAATACTAACTGTCCTTACCAGTAACTTGAATGTCTTTCCATAGGCTAACATTGATTGCTTTCACTTGGAAATTCTTCTAAGTGTGGAGCTTAGGAAATTTAAAATATTCCTCTAAAATCAACCGAACTACGAATTCCGATTTACTCACCTGTTATCAGGAGAGACCTCAGTGCTGCATCTTTGAGCTCAGTACTGATCCAGAAAAGTAATTCTAACCGTACTTACCAGGAACTTAAATTTCCTTCCATAGGCTAACATTGACTGCTTTCACTTGGAAATTCTTCTAAGTGTGGAGTATTGGAACTTTAAAATATTCCTCTAAAATCAACCGAACTACGAATTCAAATTTACTCACCTGTTATCAGGAAAGACCTCAGTGCTGCATCTTTGAGCCCAGTACGGATCCTGAAAAGTAATTCTAACCGTACTTACCAGTAACTTAAATTTCCTTCCATAGGCTAACATTGACTGCTTTCACTTGGAAATTCTTCTAAGTGTCGAGATTTGGAACTTAAAAATATTCCTCTAAAATCAGCCGAACTACGAATTCCGATTTACTCACCTGTTATCAGGAGAGACCTCAGTGCTGCATCTTTGAGCCCAGTACTGATCCTGAAAAGTAATTCTAACCGTACTTACCAGTAACTTGAATTTCCTTCCATAGGCTAACATTGACTGCTTTCACTTGGAAATTCTTCTAAGTGTGGAGTTTTGGAACTTTAAAATATTCCTCTAAAATCAACCGAACTACGAATTCGAATTTACTAACCTGTTATCAGGAAAGACCTCAGTGTTGCATCTTTGAGCCCAGTACTGATCCTGAAAAGTAATTCTAACCGTACTTACCAGTAACTTGAGTTTCCTTCCATAGGCTAACATTGACTGCTTTTACTTGGAAATTCTTCTAAGTGTGGAGTTTTGGAACTTTAAAATATTCCTCTAAAATCAGCCAAACTACGAATTCCGATGTAATCACCTGTTATCAGGAGAGACCTCAGTGCTGCATCTTTGAGCCAAGTACTGATCCTGGAAAGTAATTCTAACTGTACTTACTAGTAACTTGAATTTCCTTCCATTGCCTGCTTTTTGCTGAAAAAGTTTCTAAGTGTCGATTTTTGAAACTTTAAAATATTCCTCTAAAATCAGCCGAACTACGAATTCCGTTTTACTCACCTGTTCTCAGGAGAGACCTCAGTGCTGTATCTTTGAGCCCAGTACTGATCCTGAAAAGTAATTCTGACACTTATAAATAAACCAAGGCACTCTCCTTGCAGTACTCTAATCATTCAGTCAGTACCCAAGTACTCATGCACTGAGCCAGGTCTTAGCACATGGACTGCTTCAAACCCCCATCCACTATGCATGCAGTCCCCTAACTAACCAACACACTTATAGTTCTGCACTTATATATTCAACAAAAAAAAACAATATTTCACTTTCAATATTTTAAAAAACATTCTTATTTCCATTTATATTAAAAATATATAATGTAATTTAAAAAATAAAATATGTAAAAATAAACAGTTAAAAAACTGTAGAAAATCAGTATAAAAAAATACATATAACTATTATCACATTTAAAAAATATCATTTAAAAAACCTTTGAAATTCACTGAAAAAACCACAGGTTTCAGACATGTTACAGGTAGGAATTAGCATTTAAAAAACCTTAGAAATTCACTGAATAAACCATAGGTTTCAGGGGTGTTATAGTTAGCTGGACATTTCACTCGTACAAAACCATTGAAATTCCTCCGTTATAGTTAGCTGTACTAACTATACCTCGCGCACCGGGAATACACTGCTGATGATTTCACATATTACATCATTCATGACATGGTCAGTGACATCACTGATGACATCACTGATAACAACTCAAATGAAATCACTGATGCCATCACTGATGACATCATCCACGTGACAATCTGATACACCTCATCATACACTAGTATAACCTTTCATCACTCACTATAAAATATAGAGTACCATGTTTAAACCATTGACACACCAATACAAGTTTCTAAAGACCCACTCAGTGATTTGGAGATCTACATACACATCTAAACACTTACCTATAGATTTACTCATACATGCTGAGAAAGATCAATAGAACACTATTAAATACACACCTATATTGACATTACACACCAGCACACATCCTATATATCCTACATATATATTGGGCCACAGTATACCACTGTACTTTTGCGATGTACCATGGTACCTGATGATGACAAAACACAACACCATTGGTTAATGAAAGATGTTACAAGATAAAAAGCAGAAATATTGTTGAGATCACACTTTGGGACTGATTACAACTTTGGTGGTGTGGCATCGGGTTTACCCTGTCTGCCAGATTAGGAGTTTCCTCCTCTCTGGTGGGCTTTTTTTTTACGTTCCAATGGCCGTGCCCTGAAAATTGGCACAGCAATGGGAACGCCCAAAAAAGTTTTCTGAATGGCATGGTTTTTTATGTCCATGGCTTTTAGGAACTGGGATGCATACATACAGGGGGGCACATGTTGTACCCCCCTGTATGCATCCCCATGCAGAGGAGGCACAGGGTCCCCTGCAGGGCATGTGCTGTTTCCTCTCTGCCTCATTGTTCAAGGGGTAGGAACCTCCATGACACTGCCAGCATAGAGGAAACTCATTATATATTTAGCAGGACCGTGGCGGTCCCGCCAAGCATATAGCAGCCTCCTGACCACCGTAACACCCCCAGGGAAAGATAGCGTATTTAGACCGAAATGATATTCAGGTCGCCTTTTTACAGGAGACACGCCTTACTAAGCATACGGAGCAGAAGGTGGGCACATGCTGATCTGTGATTCGGGTTGTATCATCCTATTCTGCTCATTTGAGGGGGGTACTGATATTGATAAAACGGGTACTCCATTTGTGTTGACTTATTCTGAGATGGATGATCAGGGGCGAGTGATTCTTCTGTAGGGCTGTTTGGGTTGCACACGTCTGCTATTTGTACATGTATATGGCCCGAATGTGGATGATCCCGCATTTTATAATTATGTTTGGAGGCGTATTGCTGCAATGCCCCCCGCAGCAGTGATCTGGGGTGGGGATTTACATGTATATTTGGACCCACACATAGATAGGTCTGTGAACACTACTTGACACGGCAAACATGCAGCACACATGATTAGTGAAATAAAGGAAATGGAGGGGCTTGTGGATGTATGTTGTAGCCGCAATCCGACAGTCAGGGAGGGTATATTTGTGTCTACTGTACACGGCTTGTGGTGCAGATTGGACTACTGGCTGGTATCAAAAGAAGTCAGTGCCTGGGTTACGTTGGTCCGCCATCTTGCTAAGACAATATCTGATCGGATCACCGCATATCAACAACAGAAATGTCGACCTACAAAAAAATTGTGACAAAAATATCGAACTCCTATCTTCAGAATGGTAAGTACAAAAATATCGAAAAAAATATTGTTGTTAAAAATATCGTTTTTTTAAGTGTTTAAATAATAATGTTAAATAAATTAAATAATACATATAGTAAAAAAACATAGTTAGAATTATGGAAAAATGTTTAAAATTATAAGTAATAAATATAATGTAAAAATAAATTAAACATACATACATATAAAATATAATATAAATATATTTACTTATAATATTAATGAATAATTATTTTAATAAATTATAAATTGGTAGAAACATATTCAAAATTATAAATTCATATATATCCACATACACCTGCAACATAAAAAAAATATATTTATGATAAATTTAAATATTAAAATATTTGTTATCTTTTTGAAATACATTTTACACCACATTAACTTCAAAAGTAGGGAAAATGTTGGATAGCGGAAGGGTAAAAATTACTATTCCTACTCCAGAAAATGCAAGAGTATGGAAAGTGTTGGGTAGCGGAGGGGAATAATTTACTATTCCCACTCCAGGAAGTGCAACAGTAAGGAAAGTGTTGGATAGCGTAGGGGTAAAAATTATTATTCCTACTCCAGAGAGTGCAAGAGTAGGGAATTTTTTGGATATCTTAGGGGTAAAAATTATTATTCCCACTCCAACAAGTGCAACAATAAGTAAAGTGTTGGATAGTGGAGGGGAATAATTTACTATTCCCACTCCAGCAAGTGCAACAGAAGGGAATGCAATTTTCCATAGGAACCTTAATCGCAGCTGCAGCCCGAACTGCTGAACGGAATTACACAAAATTTGGCAAAGAGGTAGCCCTTGGTTCACACGCATGCCTTTTGGTTAAATGGTGTAAATCCGTTCAGGAATTGCTGAGAAAATCAAAAGTAAAATCATAGATATATCTGGGCGGAGCCTAACCACACATTTCATGGTGAGATCTGATTGGCTGTCAGCACTTCATCCAAGAAGTGTTGGCAGCCATCTTGGGACCAATATACATGATAGCACCTCATTAAAAAGCACTGCAGTTGATAGAAGGTTTGAAGACTTTAGTTACATTATAAATCATTTGTTAATGGTACCATACTCATTTTAGGAATTGTGGTGTATTCTAAGGTGATTTTACCATGTGAAAAAGCCTTCTGCTGGGATATCTGCTGGGTTAACGCTCAACTAATAACACACATGAAACGGGTTAGTCTACTCCACCCCACGCAATCGAGATTCCGGGCTAATTATTCCACAGAGTCAGCGCTTCTTCTGTTCACAGAAACCATGCGTAGACAGGTGGATGAGGGACAGATGGTAGTGCTGATTCTACTGGACATAAGCGCCGCCTTCGACACCGTTGCCCATCCCATACTCCTCCAGCGCCTTAAAAAGGGAGGACTAACCAATCTGGCTCTGAAATGGCAAAGATCCTTCCTACAGGACAGGACCTTTCAAGTATCTCAAGGACCACACTACTCCAAGAGCATCAGGTTAGATCAGGGGGTCCCCCAAGGCTCTATATTGAGCCCCACGCGTTTCAACCTGTATATGGCCCCTCTACCTAACATTATTGAAAAATATGGCATTAGTGTTGTGTCCTATGCGGATGACACGCAACTTGTAGTATCTCTATCCCAATTCCAGGAAAAATCAGCCACTGTCTTCTCCACATGCCTACAAGAGCTGGCGGTCTGGATGTCCAACAACTGTTTAAAGCTGAACGGCAGCAAGACAAAGGTCCTAATTGTGGGCAAATCTCCCTCGATATGGTCATCAAAATGGTGGCCACAGACCCTGGGCGCCACCCCCACTCCTAGTGAACAGGTAAAGAACCTGGGGATGTGGCTAGACTCCAAGCTCTCTTTTGACCACCACACCAGGACTGTGGCTGGGACGTGCTTTGGAATAATGAAAGGCCTTCGTAAGACTCTAGATGTGCTCGCTCTTTCCACTACCTTGCCGCTAAACAATGGAACGCTCTTCCACAGGATCTTCGGATGGAACAATCTGAAAAAATGTTCAGGAAAAAACTGAAGACATGGCTCTACCAGATGTAGAGCCGTATATCTGACTTCTGCCCAGTATCTTTCTCTGGCACGCCCTTAGCAGCATGGGCCGCAGCGCGGGGACGCACTAGTGAGTGTAACCAGGCGCTTTACAAGCTCTTTTATTATTAATATTATTATTATTATCATGAACCATTTTTGAGAGAAAACTATGTTCTCATGCTTTTCCCACAGAGGTTTGGCAGCTGATCTATAAGCTAAACTGGGAGCATATTTTCTGTAAATTCACATTATCTTTCTCAGTCACGTGAAAATGAAGTCTAACATTCTCAATAAATGCATGTACATCCAACAAGGGCAGAGACTGTCAGTTGATTCCTTTGTGTTCTACTGCAGCTTTTCAGAGTGTTCTAAAGAACAACTAGAGCGCTAACAGTCCTCCATATGACAAACGTATGGCACAACTGAAGCCATCTTGGTTGGAATAAAGTGGTAACTCTTGAAACATTTAATATAAAAAGGAACAAAATGAGGGGGTTCATTTTGCCATAGAAAGTATGATTAGTGCTGCAGAAAGAAAAATTAGGGCACATTTTGAGTAACTTCTCAAATCCTCTTCTATTTCATTAAAAAATTCTGACATGCAGACTGAAACATGCACTTTCAATACCAGCAGCAGACTTCCCTGGTGAGCAGTAGCTTTACTACAGTGATCTAATAAGCAACTAGTGTGCTAACATTCTGAATTTATGGCAAATGTGTGACACATCTGAATGCCTTCTTAATGGAATCAAAGTAAAAAACTGAAAGTTTTTCCTACTGAGGAGACTGTAGTAAATGAGGAAATTAGGAAACATCATAACAAATAAGTCTCCCAAAATGGCCACCAGAGTCAAAAGAGCCCAAATGTAGCCCAAATATCACCAAGATGTAGCCCAAGTATAGCCCAATGACAGAATATCCCAGAGTGTTCTAATGAACATCTAGAGCGCTAACAGTCTTACTTATGACAAATGTATGGCACACCTGAAGCCATCTTGATTGGAATAAAGTGGTAACACTTAAAACATTTAATTTACAAAGGAACAAAATGAGGGGGTTCATTTTGCCATCGAAATTATGATTAGTGCTGCAGAAAGAAAAATTAGGGCACATTTTGACTTCTCAAATCCTCTTCTATTTCATAAAAAAATTCTGACATGCAGACTGAAACATGCACTTTGAATACCAGCAGCAGACTTCCCTGGTGAGCAGTAGCTTTACTACAGTGATCTAATGAGCAACTAGAGTGGTAACATTCAGAATTTATGGCAAATGTGTGACACATCTGAATGCCTTCTTGATGGAACCAAAGTAAAAAAACAGAAAGTATTTCCTACTGAGGAGACTGCAGTAAATGAGGAAATTATTAAACTTCATAACAAATAAATCTCCCAAGATGGCCACCAGAGACAAAAGAGCCCAAATGTAGCCCAAATATCACCCAGATGTAGCCCAAGTATAGCCCAATGACAGAATGTCCCAGAGTGTTCTAACGAACAACTAGAGCGCTAACAGTTTTACTTATGACAAAAGTATGGCACACCTGAACCCATCTTGATTGTAATAAAGTGCTAACACTTAAAACATTTAATTTACAAAGGAACAAAATGAGGGGGTTCATTTTGCCATTGAAATTATGATTAGTTCTGCAGAAAAAAAAATTAGGGTACATTTTGACTTCTCAAATTCTCTTCTATTTTCATAAACAAATTCTGACATGCAGACTGACACATGCACTTTGAATACCAGCAGCAGACTTCCCTGGGGAGCAGTAGTTTTACTACAGTGATCTAATGAGCAACTAGAGTGCTAACATTCAGAATTCATGGCAAATGTGTGACACATCTGAATGCCTTCTTGATGGAACCAAAATAAAAAACTGAAAGTATTCCCACTGAGGAGACTGCAGTAAATGAGGAAATTAGGAAACTTCATAACAAATAAATCTCCCAAGATGGCCACCAGAGACAAAAGAGCCCAAATGTAGCCCAAATATCACCCAGATGTAGCCCAATTATAGCCCAATGACAGAATGTCCCAGAGTGTTCTTAAGAACAACTAGAGCGCTTACTGTCTTACTTATGACAAAAGTATGGCGCACCTGAAGCCATCTTGATTGGAATAAACTGGTAACACTTAAAACTTCATAACAAATAAATCTCCCAAGATGGCCACCAGAGACAAAAGAGCCCAAATGCAGCACAAATATCACCCAGATGTAGCCCACATGTATCCCAATGACAGAAGTGTGCAAAACACTTATTTTTTGTGTATTTGCAGTTTTATATAGTGCAGACTTGTCAGGTATTGGAGTGCTTTACATGAGCATTGGTTACATCACACAAGATCAAATTCGTTTTGGTTGTAGACATGGGGAAATCAAGTGATTTGACCAGAATCACAGAATGTTGAGCTGAAGCAGAAACTCCAACCTGGTTCCCCAGTTGCAAAGTGTGCAGCTCTGGGATGTAACACCACATCCTCTCCCCTAAGTGCAACATTTAATCAAGTGGTCAACTGGATAAAAAAACATAAAGATTACAAATAATTTAAAAGTTCTTTGTCGCTATTTGAAAACTCAGAAAATATGTCCTCATTTTAGTTTTTTAGAGCACTATCCATAATTTTGATGCAAATAAGACCCTCTCATATATGTAATTTCTAAAGGAAATACTCTAGGTATTACAGTTTTGATTACATCAAGATGACGTCAGGCGTTCTACACTTTTGTAATAAATATAGAATGTTAGCAATCTAGTTGTTCATTGGGATACTGTTGAGAGGCAGAGGCCAGGGGCACGGACTCTGAAAATTGAATGCAGGTAGGAGAGTGCAGAGGCAACAATGTTACCACACTGGGCAGGCAGGAAGGGCAGTGGCAGCACAACAGACTATGGAGGGCAGTGGAAAGGGGGGCAGGGGCAACAAACCAACAATACAGGACTGGCAAGAGAGGCTGTGGCAATATAATAGACCATTGTGGGCAGAAGGAAGAGGCAGTGGTAGTACAACCATACATGCCAACAGACCCGTTTCAGCCAGGAAACGTCCACTGTTTTTAAGCTCAAATGGGCTTTATTTGATCTGTCTCCTGTCTACAATCTCCTCTTTTTCAATGTATCTCAAAGGGGAAAATCAATACCACAGTTTTTTTCAAAATCTCCCTCTTACCAAGTTCAAAATGTTCGCAAGTAGGGTACATTGGATCATGGTAGGCAGGAGGAGTTGGGGTAGGGACATGGACTCGGATAACAGAGGACAGGAGGGACATGGAGAGGTGCATCAAACTGACCCTACAGGGCAGGCATCAGGGTTTGCAGCAGCACAATACACCACACAGCGCATGCGGGACGGGAGTGCAGCACAACAATCCATAGAAAGCAATAGGGAGGGGACAGGACCATGCACATGGACAACAGAGAACAGAGGGGAAAGAGGCAATGGTAGCTAGCTGACCATAATGGACAGACAGGAGAGAAAGCTGCAGCATAACAGATCATAAATGGCGGAGGGACGGATCAGGGGCATTACAATGGAACAGACAAGCCAGGAGGGAGGGAATAGGGGTCTGCACATGGAAACAGAGGGCTGGGGGCAAGGGGGCAGGGCAGGAGCAGCAAGATGACCATGGAGGTCAGGCAGGATGGGCACTAGAAACAAGACACACCATGGAGAGCAACAATGAGACTATGATGGCATACACACAGACCATGGAGGGAAGGTGGGAGGGGGTCAGGGGCAGCTAGCTGACCACACGGGGAGGGTGGGAGGGGCCATGGCAGCACAGAAGACCATGCATGGCAGGCGGGAGGGTTAGTGGCAGCACAATGGCTATGATGGGCAGGAAGGAGGGTGCAGGGGCATGCACAAAGGACCATGGAGGATAGAAGGGAGGGTCAGGACCTGGCACAGACAAGAGAGTTCAGGGGAAGGGGCTTCTCAACAGACCACGCGGGGCAGGCAGGAGGAGCAGTTGCAGCACAACAGACCAGGGAGGGCAGAAGGGTGTGGCAGTAAAATGGACCTTGGAGGACAGGAGGAAGGGGATAGGGGCATGGCATGTGGACAGGCAGGGTGGAGGTGGCAGGGACAAGTTACAGTCATCTGACAATGCTAGGCAGGTGGGAGGGGAGTGGCAGCTCAACAGAACACTCAGAGTAGATAGGAGTGGCAGGTCCATGGTACATGGTGGGCAAATAGGATGGAGCAGGGGCATGCACAAAGACATCAGAGGGCAGGGGGAAGGAGAATAGGGGCGGCAAGCTAAGCACAGAGGCTAAGCAGGAGGTCAATGATGGGCCATAGAATTGGGCAATGGAGGGCAGGTGGAGTGGACTGGTACATCATGATAAATGGAGGGCAGTGGCAGCACATCAGACCATGCACGGCAGGAGGGAGGAGGCTAGTCCATGGATTCAGACAACAGAGGATAGGGAGGAGGTGGATGAGGCAGCAAGCTAACTGTTCAGAGAAGGTGGCTATTAGGAACTTTATTGTTTTTAAAATGTGTGTCTGTGTGAACTACTTAAAATATGAACAAGTATGCAGCATAATCTCACTTTTATTCAGGAAGAAGAGGACGTTTGTGACTGTGACTCCAGGCTCACTTGGCAGAAACACCCCCTGACCCTCCACCCCCCATCGCAAAATGTAATGCCTGTGAAAAGGGTAGGTGGACGCAGTGTTATATAGAACATAGTCCTGAGAGCACGATTGAAAATGAAAACTAGATATAGTATATGGTATAAACTATGCACCAAAAAGTGTGATATAAGATGAACCGGGGCTTGAAATATAATATGCAATACATTGTGCGCAATGACAGATTCATTGAAGAGCACGAGATAGCACAGGCACTAGCGTGTGCTATGCAATATGCGCCTTGGAGTGTAATATGCACAGGGCAGTGTTGTGTAACCTAACTAGTCTCTAAAGTTGTAATATAAAATATGTGATGGGGAGTGTAACGTTGCATATGCACTGTGACAAAGATATGGATCCCTGATTGTCATATGTATGGCATAGCGCTGTCCGTTATAACATAGGCATCTAAGAAGGCACGTTAGATGGGGCAATATAACCCGTGCGAAGGCAAGTGTGGCATGACATATTCACGGGGTGGTGTTACAGTGCACATGGGCATACGCACTAGCTGGTGGAATACAACACAGAGGTGTGAGGCACTCGGCGGGCACTGGTGGGTGTAACACAGCATTGGGCTCAGCCCCGAGCACGCTGTGACGCTCAAGTGAGATTCATCTACTTTCCAGAGAGTAAAATAAAAAGTATTACACATCCGGTGGTGGATGTGTATTTTATTAACCGTGAGGGGGGTTTCTTGCATAGATTGGTCGAATTTTTGTCGAATCCCCTTTAAATGGCTTGGTGTGCGTGTATATTAAATGTGCCCGTCAATAGCTATCCATGTTTGCATAAATAAACGACAATGGTGTCTACTTGGAGAGTACCCACTGGCGGGGACGCCGGGATTAGGCACGGTGGGTTGTCAGACATGTCAGAGCTTCACTAGCGGTGTAAATACATTCCACGTGGATTCATTCTATGCATAGTTGCCTTTTAATGAATATCACGCAAATCGTCATGGTGATAGGTACATACGGTTTGTCCAGCATGTCCTAGGTGTTTCTATAAATATATATTTTTTTTAAATAATAAAAAACAAAGGCCGGCCCCGGGGGATGTGGTCCCCGGTGCCATAAGTGGCCTGAGGAGGTGGGCCACGCAGCCCCCTCCTAAAGAATTAAAAATAAAAAAGGCCATGTCCCGGTGGTTGGGGTCCCCGGGGCCGATTAAGACCTTGGGAGGGCCAAATAAATGTTTTTCAACAAAAAAAATTATGGGTGCAGACCCTGGGGGATGGGGTCCCCAGGGCCAGTGAATTAGAAAAAGAAGGGGGGGCACACAGCCCTCCTTCTTAAAAAATAAAATAAATAAAAGACCGGCATCGCGCCGGAGGCCAAGCCCCCTCCTTGCAGCACTCTGCAAACGTGCCCCCTGGCCAGTTGTAAGTTTGGGAATTAATTCCCCTTCAATACTGAGGGTCCCTGAGGGCCAACTAGCCCAACAGGTATCTCCAGTATGCGCCAGGGAGCTGCGTTGCAGACAGGTGTTCTGAGGCCACGCCCCTTTTTACACCTCTGTGCAACGCAGCTCTGTGGCGCTTACTGGAGGTACCTAATGGGCTAGTTTGACCCTAGGGACCCTTAGGATTCAAGGGGACTTAATCTCTCAACTTAGAACGGCCACTGGGCGCGTTTACACAGTGGTGAAGGGAGGGGACGGGGCCTGAGGTGACGTGTGCAAACATGCCCTGTGGCGCGTTTTAAGTTGGGGAAAAAATTCCCTTTCAATCCTGAGGGACCCTGGGGGCCAACTAGCCCACCAGGTGCTTCCAGTAAGCGCCACTGCGCTGCGTTGCAGAGAGGTGGTCTAGGCCGTGCCCCTTTTTACATCTCTCTGCAACGCAGCTCTGTGGCGCTTATTGGAGGTACCTAGTGGTCTAGTTGGACCCTAAGGACCCTCAGGATTCAAGGGGACTTAATCTCCCAACTTAAAACAGTCACAGGGCGTGTTTACACAGTGGGGAAGTGAGGGGACGGGCCTGAGGTGACGTTTACAAACATGCCTTGTGGCGCGTTTCAAGAGGTAGTTTTAATCCCCTGCCCTATTATATACTAGGGGCTTACAGAGGAGGTCATGCTGATCACACGGTGATCCCAACGCATAGTGTTCCCTACTGTATGTAGGTGGTTTCACTGTATTCTGAGTGTCTTTTAACATAGCACTGGCTCTAGGACTGGTTAGTCAGACTCAGTTACCACCAGTATCCGTCTGAAAAAGTTGAGGGTACAGGATGATTTTGCAACAAGGCTTCTTTCTGCTCTTCTGTTTGTTCTTTCTGCACGTTATCCTTCTTCCTGCACTTTTCTTCGACTTTGAGGACTTCTGATGCTTCTTTCTGCATTTCTTTTTTTTCTTTCTGTGCGTTTTTTCTTCTTTCTTCACATGTCCTATCTCTGTAGGCATAGTTAGAAATTAGCATTTAAAAAACCTTTGAAATTCACTGAACAATCCATAGGTTTTAGGCACGTTATAGTTAGGAATTAGCATTTAAAAAACCTTAGAAATTCACTGAAAAACCATAGGTTTTGGGCGTTATAGTTAGCTGGACTTTTCACTCGTACAAAACCATTGAAATTCCCCCGTTATAGTTAGTTCAGCTAACTATAACTTGCGCGCCCGCAATGCACTGCTGATGACGTCACATATTACATCACTCATGACTTGGTCAGTGACATCACTCATGACATCACTGATGACATCTCAAATGACATCACTGATGACATCATCCTTGTGATAGTGTGGCAGACCTCCTCTCCCCCTAATATAACCTTTGATACACACATTCAAAAATAGAAACTAAAATTTTCAAAACAATTGACATACCAATATCAGTTACAGCAACCTATTCAGTAATTCTAAGATCCACATACACATCCACTCATTCACCAACAGTCCTATACAGTCACTCATACATGTACTCACTCATCATATGTACTCATACACCTATACATCCTGTTACACAACGCCACTCATCCATAAAGTTACTCACACACATAGTCACTCATGCTAATAAAGAATCAAACATCCATTTACTTGCATATACAGTTATACACACACCACCACACTTACTTCTACAGAAACTTACACATACTTAGTCTTTTAAACAATCACTTATAGAAACACATACTTATTCATACAGGAACTCTTTCAATCTCTCACTCTCACATATACTCACTTATATACACCAATAGTCACATATACTAGTTTAAAACATATGTAGTTACTCATAAAGACACTATTGAGACAGTCATTCACTCACTAACACACCCATGCACACACTCATCCACCCACACAGTCCTGCACACATGCTGTCTTCAACACATACAAACAGTGAGTCACTCATTCATACACCTATGCACTAGGTAATACCCCCACTGAACCATACAGACACTCAGACACTCATTCTGATACTCAAAAAAACAACCACTCATGTAGCTACTCACCAACCCATGCAGCCACTTATACACAAAGTGAGAGACTGATACAGATATTTACATATTTAAACATTACTCACTAAGCCATGTATTCACTAAGATACACATAATCAGTCAGTTATACAATCAATTTTTCAAAAACAAATCATCCATTTAGACACTTATATACCCATTTATTCTTCCATCGACCTTCAGATATACATATATAAAACATATGTAATTTTCAGAAAAACACACATTCACTGGATGATGTCATCAGTGATGTCATCAGTGATATCATTTGAGATGTCATCATTGATGTCATCAGTGATGTCACTGACCATGTCATGAGTGATGTAATATGTGACGTCATCAGCAGTGCATTGCGGGCGCGCGAGTTAGCTGAAGTAACTATAACGGGGGAATTTCAATGGTTTTGTACGAGTGAAAAGTCCAGCTAACTATAACGCCCGAAACCTATGGTTTTTCAGTGATTTTCTAAGGTTTTTTAAATGCTAATTCCTAACTATAACTTGCCTAAAACCTATGTTTTTTTCAGTGAATATATATACACACACACACATATATATACAAATGCGTATGCATATATATATGCATATATATGTGTGAATATGTGTGCATGTAGAAAGAGGTAGAGAGAGGTAGAGAGGTAGAGGTGTAGAGGTAGAGAGGTAGAGGTAGAGAGGTAGAGGTGTAGAGAGGTAGAGGTGTAGAGAGGTAGAGAGTAATAGAGACAGAGGTAAAGATTGGTAGAGAGGTAGAGAGTAGAGAGTGAGTAGTGGAGAGTAGTAGAGAGTAGTAGCAGAGAGAGAGTAGAAGAGAGTAGTACAGTGAGTAGTAGAGAGTGAGTAGTGGAGAGTGAGTAGTAGAGAGTAGTAGAGAGTGAGAAGTAGAGAGTGAGTAGTAGAGAGAGAGTAGTAGAGAGTAGTAGAGAGTGAGTAGTAGAGTGAGTAGTAGAGAGTAGTAGAGAGTGAGTAGTAGAGAGTGGTAGAGAGTGAGTAGCAGAGATAGAGTAGTAGAGAGTGAGTAGTAGAGTGTGAGTAGTAGAGAGTAGTAGAGAGAGAGAAGTTGAGAGTGAGTAGTAGAGAGTAGTAGAGAGTGAGTAGTAGAGAGTTGTAGAGAGTGAGTTGTAGAGAGTGAGTAGTAGAGAGAGAGTAGTAGAGAGAGAGTAGTAGAGAGGGAGTTGTAGAGAGTAGCAGAGAGTGAGTAGCAGAGAGTAGTAGGGAGTGAGTAGTAGAGAGTGAGTAGTAGAGAGAGAGTAGTAGAGAGTAGTAGAGTAGTAGAGAGTGAGTAGTAGAGAGTGAATAGTAGTGAGTGAGTAGTAGAGAGTAGTAGAGAGTGAGTAGTAGAGTGAGTAGTAGAGAGTAGTAGAGAGTGAGTAGTAGAGTGAGTAGTAGAGAGTAGTAGAGAGCGAGTAGTAGAGAGCCAGTAGTAGAGAGTGTGGAGTAGAGAGTGAGTAGTAGAGAGTAGTAGAGAGTGAGTAGTAGAGAGAGTAGTAGAGAGTGAGAAGTAGAGGGAGTAGTAGAGAGTAGTAGAGTAGTAGAGAGTGTGTAGTAGAGTGAATAGTAGAGAGCGAGTAGTAGAGAGTGAGTAGAAGAGAGTAGTAGAGAGTGAGTAGTAGAGAGTGAGTAGTAGAGAGAGAGTAGTAGAGAGTGAGTAGTAGAGTAGTAGAGAGTGAGTGGTAGTGAGTAGTAGAGTGAGTAGTAGAGTAGTAGAGAGTAGTAGAGAGTGAGTAGTAGAGAGAGTAGTAGAGAGTAGTAGAGTAGTAGAGAGTGAGTAGTAGAGGCTCTAGAGCAGCTCTGCTGACCTGGTTCTCTTGCTCTAAAGCAGTTCTGCTGACCTGGTCCTCTGCCTCTAGAGCAGCTCTGCTGACCTGGTTCTATGGCTCTATGGCTCTATGGCTTTATGGTTCTATGGCTCCAAAGCAGCTCTGCTGACCTGGTTTTCTGGCTCTAAAGCATTTCTGCTGACCTGGTTCTCTACCTCTAAAATAGCTTTTTTGACGTGGTTTCTGTGGCTCTACAGCAGCTCTGCTGACCTGGTTCTCGGCCTCTAGAGCAGCTCTGCTGACCTGGGTCTCTGGCTCTAGAGCAGCTCTGCTAACCTGCATCTTAGGCTCTAGAGCAGCTCTGCTGACCTGGTTCTCTGGCTATACAACGGCTCTGCTGACTTGGTTTCTCTGGTTCTACAGCAGCTCTGCTGACCTGGTTCTCTGCGCTCACGATGCATGCACCCGACTTCGCGAAAATATATTTAAAAATAATATAAGTTTATTATAAGTACAAATATATTATTGTTATGAATATCTTAGATAATCTCTTGCCCTAATATATTTATTAAAGACACATACATATCATTTTGAAACATCATTTTTTTTGCGGGAGTCGCGCACCCAGCGCGCCCCAGCATGTATATGACGTCACGCGGGACCCGCCACCGTGCAAGCATCTCGTAGCGTAATGCGCATCTGTCGCGAATGCGTGGGAGCAGGAGTCGCGGACTGGTCACTGTAACTGAAAAACACGCAGCTTTCGCACACCGTACGCGGATCCTTCACAACTTTTCTAAAATAGCGGCTAGAATCCGCGCACCCACTGTGATAGGTACGCTTTGAGTGCGCGACTCTGAAAAAAAATTGGAACTTTTTTTTAAAGAAAATAATATAAATATATTAAAATAAAAAATGAAAACAAAAAAAATTATCAATATTGTAGTTTGAATGTTTTAAAAAAAAGTTTTTGCTAATTTTCTGAAAAATATATAATGTTATTTAATGAATAAAAAATGTATAAATAAACAGTTACAAAACTGTAGAAAATCAGTAGAAAAAATACGTATAACTACTATCCCACTTAAAAATTAGCATTTAAAAATCCTTTGAAATTCACTGAATTAAACATAGGTTTCAGACTCATTATAGTTAGAAATTAGCATTTAAAAAACCTTAGAAATTCACAGAAAAAAACATAGGTTTCATGGGTGTTATAGTTAGCTGGCCATTTCACTCGTACAAAACCATAGAAATTCCTCCGTTATAGTTAGTTCTGCTAACTATAACTCGCACGCCTGCAATGATGATTGACGATTCTCCCTAAATTATTTTACTTGTTTGTAAACATTCCTTTAAAGCTTAACTGAGCCACTTTCCAGGCCATACAGTCTTGCCTGTTACGGGTGGTGTGGGCTGGAAAAATGCCAAAATGTAGCTGGGAAGCATTGCCATTTGAGAGGGGGGCCTTTGAAGCTCAGTACATGCGCTTATACTACCTTTGTGCACAAGCCTAATTTGTACATTAATGGTTCTTTCCCCAGCGCTATCTCCCGCACCTAGCAGTAGAGGCAGATGCTGCGTATCCGACCCCACTGACGGCTATGGTCTTGCAGTATCAGACTTTAAAGGATGAGAAAGATTTTGACACTGTTGCATGCACTGTAAGGGCATGGAGGGCTCTAAGTAAATGTGCGGGTGTACATAGCATACATGCATCCTCTATGCCACTCAAGGCGCATCCGGGCATCTCAGTTACTCATGAGGCGGGGGCTCTAAGCATATTATCGGAGGCAGGAATTACCAAAATGGGGGACATGTATACTGATGGTCGGTTTGTCTCATTTGACAACTTTACGGTGGGCCTCAACAGTCTGTGATGCAGAGCTGTGTTTTAACCAGACTGCGTATGGCTGTTAGAGCGCTCAACCCATGTTTCCCAGAGGAGCCCAAAATGTTGAAAGCCTTGCAAGTAGCAATATCTATAGAGGAGTCAAAAAGCCTCATTACTAGGCCGTATACCACTTCGCAAAGGGAGACAGAAGTGCAGAGCTCTCACTCTTTGGATAAATGGAACGAGCAGCTGAGTAGCCCACTACCTTGGGAGGATTGGGTGGAATGCTGTGAGCTAACGGGCCGTCTAACGGCAAATTGTAACCTCTGCATGATTCATTTTAAGTTTCTGCACCAAATGTATTATACACTGTTGAGACTGCAAAGATACCGATTGCGAGATGATGCCCGATGTGTGAGATGTGTGTTGGATGGAGTTGACCTTGTGCATTTGGCTTGGACATGTGGTCTGGTTCATGGATTCTGGGTAGATGTAACTCACACACTTGTGGCGATTGTGGGCAAGGCAGTGGACTGCGAACCCGAGATTTGCTTACTGGGATTGGTGAAAAAATGAAAGCCCTGTAAAAGGCGCATAGTTGTGGTCACTGCCCTACTGGCGAAACAATTAGTTGCTAAGGACTGGGGAGGGAAACTCGCACCAAAAGTGTTGCAATGGTTGAAAGAGATTACTTAATGTAAAGAACAATTAACCACATATGCGGAGGAACTCCCAGAGGCCCCTCGGGCTAAAGCACTTTGGGCCCTGTTCACATGCTTTATGTTACAGCGCCCCATGTGTGATAGCCCCTTCCTTCTGTGAATGTAGTACTATATTGCAGGTATTAATTCACTAAGAAGCTAACTAATGGATGGTAATCAATGACCTATTGTATGATTTTCCACTGCATTGCACTGTTTTTTCTTTTCTTGTATGAGTTGTTTCTGTTGGGTTTTTTCTAGCCTCTCTGGGCATTCTACATTGAAGATGGTTCATGTTTGTGGCAAAATAGCAAGATATGCAATTGTAACGTATCTTCTTAGACTCAACAATTTGTACGCTGTATGATTTGTCCATAGATTGGAATTTGTATTTGCTAAATCTCAATAAACAAATAATAAAATAAAAAAACAAAATAAAAATATGAGGTACCAGCACTAAATTGCGTTGAGGGAAATATGGCTGCACTATTGGGGACAAGTATTAAGGGCCCCTATCATTAAGGATTTTATGACATAGGCACATGGACTTTAAAGTAATTATTTTCTCCAGGGGGGGCAATGAAGCATGGCAAGCGCATCATTGGTGGATGCCCTTCTGGGTAGATTTAATACCAAATGTGCTGCAGCATTTTGCACTCTTTGGAGTATCTTCAAGCTCCCTTTAGCCACTCCAAGCAGTAGACGTTGCAATAGTCTAACTGTGAAGTCACCAGGTTGTGTACTATAGTCTTCCTTGCTGTCACAGGGAGCAATTCTAGAATCATTCACAGGATTTTGAGAGTCCTGAATTATTTCTTGGCCACACTGCTAATCTGGCTCTCAGAGGACAACTCGGTGTCATACCATACACCTATATTTTTTACTTTAGGTTTGGGGTCAGGAATCTGTCACAATACATCTTACCACCAAGTGGAGGTGCAGATGGAAGAAGATTTGCGAACAATGAGGACCTCAGTTATATTTGCATTACGTTTAAGACAGCTATTAGTCATCCATGCTGCCAGATCCACCAAACAAGAATTGAATTGCGTCACAGCCTCATCTCTCTCCTGAGATAGTGTCACAATCAATTGAGTATAATCAGCATATGACACAAGTTTCACTTTGTGTCTCTCAATGATCTCAGCCAAGGGGTGCATATATAGATTGAATAGGGTTGGGTTCTCAATATGGAGCCCTGTGGCACCCCCTGTGTTAGTGGCAGTATAGCAGATATGAAAGGCCTTTGGGCTACTTGAAAAGTTGGATGTTGTAAGAAGGAGGCTAGCCAATGTAGCACACTACCACCAACTCTGCACCCCCCAAGCCTCTGTAAATGTAGGCCATGGGGTGCGGTGTTGAAGACCGCGCTGGGGTCCTACAGCACCAGAACTACAGTCCGTCCTCAATCCGCACAGCGTCAGAGAGTTTTGGTAGCCAGCAACAATGCTGATTCCATAGAATAAGATGCCCTAAACCCTGATTTAGAGGGATGTAACAGGTTCTTGGCCTCAATAAAGTTTGTGAGCTGCAAGATAGGTCTAAGATTTTCAAGCTGCGTGAGGTCTGCAGTGGGCTTCTTCTGCAGAGGGAGCACAGTTGCATGCTCCCATTTTTGGAGGACACAGCCTCAGCTGTAATGACAATTTGATAAGCTGGAGTGGGTAGGGGAGAATAGAATCCATACCTTAAATCAGAACTGGGAGGAGCTGGATCTAATAGGGACCTAGATTTGCTTGAATAATGACTTGAAGGTAAAACAGGTGTAAAGTGAGCAATCCAAATAATAAATGCTGCATATTAAAGAGCCACGAAATTGGAGCTTCCTCTTCTTTTTAATACAGTACTGAATCTGTCATTCTGTTTTTCAGTGGAATTTTGTAACTTCTAGAAATAACATTTATGCAGCACTGTTCCCTTTTCATAGGGGAAGGTGACAATGCTGGATTGATCAGGCAAATTGGTCTCTGCTTGGTTGATTCACTATGGAAAGTCTTCTCTCAACAGTGCAAATGTCGTTTCAGGCCAAATGAACTATCGCTGGCTTTTGCAACTTCCTAATTGTGACTTTTTGTGACACGCAATTAGGAAGTCGCAAACTGCAAGGTACAACAGTATCTCAGACACTGTTTGTGATTCCCAATGGGGTCACAATTGTCTTGTCTCATTTATATTCATCGGGTAGGTCGCAATTTGCGATCCATTGGGAATGGTCTGTAATCATAGGGATGGTGGCCTGCTGGGGTCAGCAGACCACCATGTCTGTGATTGCCTTTTAAATAAATATTTATGTTTTTAAAATACAGCCCATTTTCCTTAAGGGAAAATGGGATGCATTTAAAAAAGAAAAATGAAAAGTCTCCTTTTTATTAGGTCTCACTTATCGTTGCAGCATAAATGCTCTGCCATCGCTTTGTGAGGCATGCAGTATACACTATAGTGTGGAAGCTTTGTGGAAGCTCCGCCCACTCTCCAGCCCATCTTCTTCATTGGCTTAGGTTCTAAATGCTGCCTTCCGATTGGTTTTAAGCTTGTTAGTCCCTCCCTATAACAGCCATGTCAGTCATTTGTGTCCTTCCACGGCTACTGGCCCCTTCACAGCACAGACTACTTTCTTCCTGTGCCCCCCTCCTGCAGTCCGATGCCTTCTCGCAGCTGCCCCCCCTTGTGCCTCGTCGCCCGCATGCATTGCTATTTGCAATGCAATAGGTCTTGAGTAAATGCGAGTCCTATAGCATTGCTAATGCTTGTCGGTATTAATCTAATCTTTTTCAAACTGTGCTTTAGGGTCACAACATTATATAACCTACCCTGTAGATAAGCAATATCCACGGTTCAGCAATTAGACGAAAGAAAATGTATGCTCTCCGGCTTTCCCTTATTTGCCGCGCCAATGTCAGTGCCGACAGAGCCCACAAGAGGGCAGCAGAGCTCCAAATAAAATGACTGCAACAATTTATTTTCAAGACAATCAAACTGTCCATCTCAGAACCATCATGTACGCTGCAGAATATGAAAATTCTCTATTTCCATACATGTGGGCTAAGTAAAATTCAGCAATCCAACACACTTAAGAACTAATTTCAGACATTTTCAATTGTGCGCCCCAGGGAGTATTGTCCTCTTGTTCCGATCACGATATTGCTTCAAGAGGGAAGGTTTATCCATTGGTCAAAAAGAGCGGCTTAAGTGTTTTTTACACTGGAAAATAAACATCCAGGATTTAATTTGAAAAAATCTGAGATTTAAGTACTCAAACATTCCTTGCTGAGTAAAAACGTGTCCCCTACCTCTCCTGGCCTGCTCAGTCTCCTGTATGTAACAATCTCATGGGGCTCCCAGACATTTCCCAGGTCACAGAGCGGGCAAGAAGATGTACTCTGCAGGAGGAAGAGAGGCTCTGCTGCAGGGTGAACCGTGTGCAACTTGTTCTAAAACCCATGGCATAGCAAGTATGCAGTAAGTAAGTTTTAAAAATAACTTAAAAGATTTCTCTTTGCTACAGAGTACATGCAGTTCTCTTAGTTTATTCCCTCGTTCAAGTAAGTCAATTGTGTAGCTGTGGTGCGCCAGACCCCTGGACTGCTAACTTCACTGGTGTTACATTTTGAAATAATACAGCCTGCTGTGACCGCGGTGTGTATCTCCCAGCCTCTCCTGAGGCTTGCCAAGCACCATGCTGTCATGACACTACTAACTGTGCCAGCCGGAGTCCGCGAGTCAGCTGACTCTAATCAATGTACGCTATAGGCCCCGAGGCAGCTGGGCTCTGTGTTAGGGCCTCTCACACCCTGTTAGGTGGTTCTGCAGTATAAACGCAAGTCCTTGCTCCTTATAGTGTTAATTATTGTGACCTGCTTTCTAGCTGTCCGCTTTTTTTTTCTTTTCCTAGTGGTGACATCTGAGGCTAATATTAGTAGATACTTCACAAGTCTTACATTCCTAATTACAGCATTCGCTTATGAATAAGGTGGCCCTTGCAGTGACAGCTTTACTGACTTAGTTCACCCCACTTCAAGTGAAAAACCTTTTCCCATCACATTATTTTTTTGCATGGCCTCGTCTTGGACAACAAACACCACCTGGTAAAAGTGATTTGTTTTATCCTTCTTGTTTTACCATGCTCCTTTTCTTTTCTTTTTGTCTAATTGGCATTGCTTCTGCTTTTTTATTCGTATTAGTCAATACATTATGCCAACCAAAATTCACAAGTTTATTATATGATCAACATTGTACAAGAGAAGCAATAGAATAAAACACATACTTCCTATCACTTTTATGAAATATTTAAGTAAACAAGACTCGGTGTCAAGAACAGAAGTATGGGCATGGTCTTCAATGCTATGCCATGTGAAGTGATGCTCTCCCTCTTTCATATCTGCCAAAGTTTCAGATTGCTATGTATGATATTTTGATAATTTCGTTGTAATTATGACTCAGCCACTTCATGAATTTGCAGCAGTTTTAAGATCTTAGAGTTTCTCGTTGCTCAAATGGGTCAGATTTCTGATATTTATGTTTCCCTCATCTTTTATTGGTTGATTTTGCTGGCGAGAAAAGTGTCATTCATAGTGGTTCTAATGGCACTCATAATTACACAGAAATTATGAAAATGTCACACGTAGCAATTTAAAATCTCGGCAACTATGCTCTCAGGTAATTTATGCATTTCCTACCTTGTGCTTCAGCTGCTGGGTGTTTCTCCCACCAGGACACAGGAGCACTAAACCCCGAGCCCTGTAGCGCACAAGGAACTTCACTTCCATTACAGTCCATTAAAGGAGCAAGTTGGTCAGAGCACAAGCCCGAAGCACTTCCACACGCAGGGTGCGGGAGCCTGTGAGTGGAATGTGAAAAGGAAAGCACTGCGCCACAGTGGGATGAGTGCTGTGTGCATCGTCGAAGGAAAAGTATTTTTCAGATGCATCAGTGCTTAATTTGTCAAATAATGAGAACCGGTGCCCAAAGCTCTGCTCGGAAGCCCTATTAAATAAATGTCGGCGGGCCGAATACCAGGGCTCTCTAGAATTGAAACCACCCCAGGCTTCTTTAAAACAATATCGGACACCCTTGGCTCGTTTATTCCTCTTGCTGGTTCCTGCTGTCTCCCTTTGTGACGGTACTTAAGTCTTTCTCATCCTCCTTCTTTCCCCTTTGTGTGTTTAGGTTGAGCATTCAAGACCTCTTGTATATACTTTAGTATATACTTATATGTGTATGTACTATGTGGGCTCTGGAGATCAGCCCTAGGACTTGTCTGCTTCCGCTTAAGGACTTTTTTTTCTGTTCAACTGCCTCTATTTGTCTTGATAGAAAACGACCAGCAGAGGTCAGTAAAATAACAGATTCACTTTAGCATGCTCTAGATTCCAGTCTATAGAAATTGTCTTCCACGAGCACCCGTAGACAATTTATTTTTTCAAATTTGTATTTTCAGTGGTAGACTACCGAAGGCCCTGATTTTATAGCTCAGTGGCCCGTTGGATGACAGATAATTGCCTGCAATTGAACGCTAAAAAAACCGAAGTGCTCATTGTCAGCAAGCAGAGTCATCTCTGGGGTGATCATTGGTGGACTCCTCTTCCTGTCACCGAGGTTAAGAACCTTGGGGCCTGGTTGGATTGTAAACTCAGTTTTGCCTGTCATACTAAGAAAACTGCCGCCACGTGTTTTGGGATTCTACGTAGGCTCAGACCTATCTTTAAATTTTTTGATGCTCCAACCAGACAGCTTATTGTTCAAGCTACGATTTTGTCTAGGCTGGACTATGCGAGTTCTCTTTTGTTGGGGGCTAACTTGGCCGAACTTTCTAGACTTCAACGCGTTCAAAACGCTGCCGCCAGGGCTCTGGTGGGCTTACCGCGATTTTGCTCAGCCAAAAAAACCATTGTCATACTTCATTGGCTCCCTGTCGCTCAGAGGATTAAGTTTAAATCTCTGTGCCTTGTGTTTAAAATTCTGAAGCACTCTTCTCCTCAGATTCTGGAGCACTTTATTCTGCCATATGTTCCCTCACGCTCTCTAAGATCCTCGGGTCTTCACTTGGTCACAGTCCCGCGCTTTTAGAGAGCTAGGTCTGGCGGCCGCTCTTTCAGAGTACTTGCTGCCAGGCTCTGGAACTCTCTTCCTGTCCATGTTCGCGCAATCAACAAACTTTTTGCCTTTAGGAAGGCTGTTAAAACCTTCCTTTTTCCTCTGGATTCTTAGTGCTGCTATGTTCTTGTCTTTGGTATTACTTGTGTCCGGTATGTTGTCCTCTATAGCGCCGGGACGCCCCTTTGCTGGGGCAGCTGTGCGCTCTATAAATCCAGATAACATAACATAACATAACAAAACAGAGCTTTGGACTATACCATTTCCGGCTGAAAGGCAATATTTCTCTCCATGTGTTCCCATACCTGGCGTGTCACGCAGTTTGGTGCTTACTCTCCCTCCATTTTGAATAACCGTAGATGTTCAGCACCCAGGCTAATGTGCTGCATAGCTAAATACATATAGGTTCCCAAAGGCGAGACCGATTGCATTGCAAATGATTGTTTTTTAAGAGTAGGCAGTGGTCACTGGGACCACTGCCTGTTCTTAGGAAATGTCAGCACCCACATTCACTTAGGGGAAGGGGTCCCTTGTGGACCCCTTCCCGTTTGCGAATGGGTTACCACCTCCTTCATGGGGTCGGTAAAATATTAATGTTTTGCGACCACATTCCAGTCATATAACATTATTACAAGCTCCTGCGACTCGATATTAGGAAGGGACGCCCTTGAAATGCCCTAATACCAACTTCCAAACCCTATTTTGCGAGTTGGTAATAGGTTACCTAATCAGAAAATTGGGTTAGTACATCGCAAAAGGCTCTTCAGCGGTCGCAAACAGCCTGATTCTCCGTTTGCGACCCCCAGCAGTATTCTCGTTACCAGTCTTTTAACATACTTACATTGGGTTTTGGATCCACCCATAGGAGTATTACTCTCTCTTCTCATGCAATTTGGTAGTGCTCCCATTGGAATGAATAAGGGACTATTTTGCATATGAAACGCACAATCAATCATCCCATGCTCCTCACTTTACATTTTCTCTTATATGCAATCTATACAGAGGACAGTCTTGTTTTTGCTACTTTTCCCCAGCAGTCAACAACAAATAGGGCAAGCTTTAACTTGATGAACATCACTTGTGCATGCAACGCATGTAAACAGTATATGCGAATGTCTGTTTGCATGCGTTGTCACAATAAAGCCACACCTATTGACTTTGCCAACCTCTAATTTGAGCTCTGCTCAAGAGTTTTATACTCTGTTGCTTTACCCCCAAAAGGTCTCTAACTGTTTCATACTGGGGAACTAAAAGCAGCCCTTGCACAAATGCTCAAACCAGCCCTGTTCCCTTCCTCTCATTGTGCTATTTCTCCCTCTCTCTCTATCCATCTGCTATCTCTCCTCTCTGTTTTCACTCTCTCCTCGTTTTCTCTCTACCCTCCTTTCTTTTCCTGCACTTTTCTCTCCCTTGAAGCCTCCCCTTTCTTTCTTCAATTAACGTTCGGAATCTGTTTAACGTGACAGAGGCACCAGATGTGACACTGGGCTTTCAAAACCGGCCTCCAAAGGCCCTGGACAAGGCCGAGGGCTAAGTAGCGCGCGCCGCCATTATGGCGGTCGGTCTGGTCCCCGGGGGAAAGGAGGAGGGGGGAGCACACCCACCTCCCCATTATACGTCCAATAGGGGCCTGTCAGCGAGGCGTGAACCGGAAGCACTTTAGTGCTTCCGGTTCACGCGGGCATCTAGCGTGGGGGTCCGGCCGGTTTAGACCGGCCTGGCCCGTGCCCCCCCTTCTTTAAAAGGGGGTGTGGGGAACAGAACAGTCTCTTGTTCTGCTCTCCCCACGGGCACAGCACCCGGGCCACCAGCGGCCCGTCCGATAAGCTGTACCCCCTGCGCAAGCCAACTCCGGCGAAGTAATTTCGCATAGTTTGCTAGTTTGCTGGGATCTGGAGGCTGCCAGTCATTGACCGTGCCGTAGGCTCTAGAGGGGACACGCAGAAAGTGAATATATGCATTGTTACATTTACAGTAGGAGTGTCGTGTGTATTAGAATTTAAGGATAGCCATGTGACATCATCTGTTTAACAATGTATTTGGCCTTTCTGCGCGATTTTACATAATGTTAATATGTTTTTTTAATTTTGTAATAAATACGGCCGGGGGGTTACACCCCCTAATCCAAAAAATCCCAAAATTGGTGTGGTCTCAATACTTGCCTTGTAGGAGGGAGGGAGGCCTCATCTGGACAAGGGCTGTGGGTACCAAAAGTAAAGAGGGGGCTTGAGGGAGTACCAGGCCATATAGTGCAACACGGAAATGAACACTGGAATACCCTGTCCGGTCCTGGTTCGTAATAGTCATTCTCAAACATTTCGATTTATTTTAGGATTGTTTCAGATCCTTCAGTACCTAGCCTTAATTCCACATTCTTACTTAAATGTGCAATATCCCTAGTTATAAATAATGCCAATTTACTGAAATGAATTAAATATTTCCTGTTTCTTCAATTCGCTGTTCGAGCACAATTGCTATTTTGACCTTATTTGTTGCACTTTATTTAAAATGCCTCTGCAGAGATAAATGGCAGTCGTTCAGCTCTTTAGCAATTCCTTTTCAAGACATACGGTGGGCATCGGGGTGCATTTTCTTTGTTATCATTCGTTTTCGAACAAATTCCTACAGGGTTTTCATGAAGAGCCATATGTGTAAACAGTATGCACTCCTGACACCACATGAGAGAAACACTTTCGAAAACAGCGTCCCAAGATCCCTTTTGTTTACAGTGTTTGGACGCCTTTCAAATGTCACACCGGCTGATCACCAGCCCCTCTCCAAGCCAGAACTCCAATGTTTACCATCTGCCTCCAAGCGCTGCCTTTGCCAAGCCCCCCCACCCCCCCTACTGTTGTTTAATTGGCAAGTTTCTGTGCAGAATGTATGAAATATACACAAAAACGATCTTAGCATCAGATAAGAAGTGTGATCTTTTCTTTGGGGTCACTGAAGCTGCAGCGATTTGCAGAACGGTAGATTGGTGGCGCGTTTCTAGCTGCGCACATCAAAAATGTATGTTGGTCTGGTCCCTCGTGTCTCACTGCTGATTCGAACCCTGGGTAATGACATACCACACGAGCACCGACTTAAGCAGTTCGCATCTGCATGCATAGCTTTGTTGGAGTTTGAAGAGCACTTTTAAACCACCATCCAGTTATGCATACCTCAGTGAGCTCGTTTTCTATATGACGGCATAGGAAATCGAGAAACGCAGCCTCTGTAAAACGGAATCTCTTTTGTTTTAATCCTTTGCAGAACTCTGGGTCTAAATATAGAGCTTAGTGGTAAAAAGGAAACAAAGGGGCTTATTTACAAGCCCTTGCGCCACTTTTGCGTCATTTTTAATATACAAAAGTGACACAAATTGGAGCAAGAAAGTTACATTGGGAGGTGTATGGAAAATGTCCACGCGCACTCTAAACGCTTACATGTTAAATGGTTGTTCAAATGCCGTCTTTTTAAATGTTTGCTTTGTAATATACAGCGCTTGCAGTTTCACAAAATGTTGGATGTCACATGCGGCGTCTTTAATCGCATAAGCAGGTGGCTCATTATCTTCTGATATTAGGAGCATGCCTGCGGTGGAAAGCCTTAGAACAAAAGACAGTCGCACTAATTCTAATCACCGTGCCCTGCAGAAGGTTTTTAAAGGTCACCATCCAAGGAGTGGATGAACTGATTCAGATGTGGGTTACTGTAATTTCTAGATCAAGCGCTAAATCTCATAAAAAAGCGCAAGGGTGAAATTTGCTCACTATATGGATGGTATGTATTAAGAAAACACAAGATAAAGTGAATGGTATGCTTATCTGGCCACTTGATATTGTGTCTTATTTGTAGACGTTGATAACAAATGCATTCGTGTTATTAACCAATTTAATGGAAGTAAAATATTTCAGTTGGCAGCATGAGTAAGGCTGTAAGGGGAATTGCCAGGAGCAGTACAATGTGCATGCAAGGGGGAAGCATCGTAGGAGCTGGTACTAAAGGTGTTGGTTATCGCCGCTGGGAACGATTGGAAATGAGAGAGATGGGCCACGAGGATGGTGAGCGAACAAAACGTGGATCGTAAATAACTGCCTTCACTCTATTTAGGGCAGACTAGTGATGGAGATGACTTTTGAAAGGTTAAATTTTGTATTGTAGTTCTTTAAAATAGCATTTATCTAGTATGTCATACCCCTGACGAGTAGCTATAGTAAATTTGAAGAGGAGCAGCGTGCTACTCTGAGTGCGCTATGGATGAAGACTATGTGGCGTATTTACCAGTCGCGGCTCCTCCAGGGAGTGCTGCGGGGCAGGGATGTGGGGCGGGGAGTAGTAAACTCCGCCATACGGCCGTCCGGAGTTAAGTACATAAATAAATAAATAAAACAAATTACATTGCGCGCTCTGCAACGCAAATGGCGTTGCAGTGCGCGCAATGTAATTCGTTTTAATTATTTATTTATTTATGTACTTAACTCCGGTCGGCCGTATGCCAGAGTTTACTACCTCCCATCCTGCCCCTCCCCCACCCCGCCCCACCGCCCCGCAGCACTCCCTCGAGGAGCTGCGACTGATATTTACTACTAGTCACGCAGCGAAGCATTGGGTAACGATGTGTGTTATTTCACTCTGCTGCGTTGTGTTGCTTTTCTGCCTCATGGTTGAGCAGTATTTACTACACAACGCATCATGACACAGTACGATGCTAAATTATCATTTTGGCATACAGCACAGCCACACAACTTTCTCTTGCGTGTTGCAAAGCACTGCATGACACTCTACACCACTCCACTCTACGGCACTCTACTCCACTCTATGCCGCTCCATTCTACCACACTCTATTCCACTCTACAGCACCCTATGGCAGTTCACTCTACTCCACTCTCTGAAACTCCGCTCTACATCACTCCAAGCCACTCTACGACACTCTACCTGATGACACTCAACTCAAGACTATGCCACTCCTCAATATGGCATTTCACTCCACATTAAATACAATCAGATATTGCTGTACTAGTCTATTACTAACTGGCCATCAACTATCAAGCGACCATAAGGAACAACTTACTTTACAATTACTATTTACTTCTATATTAATTACAATGTATTATTATTTAAGGACTTTATATGATTTTGAACTTGTTTTAAACAAAGCATTGAGGATGAAGATAATTTGTAGTCAGGAAAATGTCATTGTCTGTGTAAAAAACAAGTTTATTTACACAGACCTTAGAAGTTCTCAAATCATAGTTATAACTTCAAATTATAATCTGTGTACCATACAAAACTTAATATAAGTCACGCACCTCTGTACACAGTGTTGTCAACTCAATAGACAAAAACATTTTTATAAATTCAGGCCACTGGAACCACATCCCCTGGGGCCAAATGGATAAAATAAAGTGGGGGGGGGGTCACACAACACCCCTTCCCTAGAAAATAAGGCCCCAGGGCTCCATCCCCGTGGCCGTAACATGATTGAAAAACCTCTCCCCTCAGCCTCAGAAGGCACCAAGGATCCCATCCCCAGGGCTGGCTCAGATACTGTGTCCTGGCGAGCCCACAAGCATGGGCAAGGAAACATATGTTTGCTCCTTCCTGGCAGGAGCATTATTTTGTAAATCTACCACCAGGCGGGAGCAAACATGCTTTCCCTTCCTACAGGAGTGCGGGCATAAACAACAAGTCTGCTTCCAGCTGGTGGGAGATTCAAACATGCTCCTGCTGGATGGCCACAGACTTCTGTTTTCCTGCCCGTACCCTTGCGGGAAGGAAACTAATTTTGCTCTTGCAAAAACATGTTTCCTCCAGGTGAGAGCAATGATAGCTCCTGCACTATGGGTTAGATTCAGAAAGGGAGTTATGACTCATAAAGCTATGAGTGTGGAGTCTCCACACTTGGGGTGGAGTCTCCACACACATGACGCAATCTCTGCCCTTGGGGTCAAATCTCTGCACACTTCAGGGAAGGAAGAAATCTCACACTCATAACTTTACAAGTTGTAAGTCTCATTCCGAATTCCACCCTGTGTGAGGGCCCCCTCATAGCCCCCAACTGGTGGGATGGATTCACAGTGCCCAAGAAGGGTCAGGGAGTGGGGCTGCATGCCCCTCCCCTTATATATGTGATTCAGCCCCCGGGAGGGGGATGCCAGTGCCTAATAAGGCTCAGGGAGGGGGACCGTGGCCAAATCCAGCAGCACACAGCCGAAGGAGGCGTCATGGGGTTTGCCAGTTGCAGGGGTGTTGGATATATAGTCTTGTCGCAAACTAGGCCCTGCGGCCATCTCATGTCACGCATGACCAAAGGCTATGTGCGGCATAGGGTTGGTTGCCTAGGGTGGGTTGCCCACATGGCCTGGCAGGGGCCATGCACAGCTGGTAGTTGGCTTTACATATGATAACAAAATATTACTTTGCATTAAAAAAAACATAAACATTCACTAGAAAACAATGGTTAAAATGACATTATAGTTAGGAATTGTTCTTATATTTTACTTTTAATTAAAGAAAACCTCAGAAATCCATTGTACAAAATGAAGGTAAAAGTAACATCATAGTTAAGTGAGAATTTGAACGTACAAAACCACTGAAATTCACCTGTAATAGTAAGTTTCGGTAACTTTATCTCATGCCCTACGGTAACTATAACTAGCGTTCCCACCATGCACAGCTAATTACCCAACAGATTACATCACTCATGACATCTTCTATGACATTATTGAAAGTAGCACTGCAAAATTTGCAAAGAATTTATTGATGGAAAATGGCGCAAGGTGGGGGCGCAAGCTAACTATAACTGCTGAATTTTAGGGTTTTTTTACGTTTAAAATGTTACATTTCACTGAAATGTTCACCTAACCACAATGTTACTTTAAACAGTATATTTCAATTTTTTTATGTAAAGTAAAATATAATTACAATTCCTAACTATAACATCACTTTAATTTTTGTTTTCTTCATATATGTAAATATACACACATTATATACTTTTAAAAGGATGGTTTGCAATATTCTAGTTGATGAATTTGCTAATTTTATGGCTTTGGTAGTTTCTCTTATGTTCTATTCTAATCTTCATATTTCAATATCTAGGTATATTAGATATATTTTACTGCAAACGTTTTGTAGGTGCTATTTGTGTTTTATGTATCGGTGATTGTTAGGCATGTCATCTTTGGTGTGGCCTTACCCAAACCTTTGCCTTCTCCACTCCTGTTTTCTGAATTAAGTTATTGTTGGTATGAGAACTCTGTGCACTTTACAATTGCTTATAAGTGCTAAAGCGCTTGTTGTCTCTCCATCAACCTTGGTTGTTAGAAATTGGGTTTCTGATTGGCAGAAGTATGCACCCTGTTCAAGCAAAAACCACAATCCTAGTCAGGGTAAATCACAACACACCGTATATTATCCTGTTCTGGCCATCTGGAAGCTTAACTCAGAGCAGCCAGGCTTAACATAAGAGACAATGTGTAAATTGTTTGTGCGACACTTCAAATAGTAATACAGTGTAAACACCACAAAACGACTCCACAACAGGTTAGACACATAGAGCCTAATTTTATACATGAAACAAGACCAAAACAACAAAAAAACAACAAGTAAAAGTTGAGATATGAAGTTTCAAATAATTAAATGTAAAATAGTGCTTAGAATCAATAAGTGCTTAAATGGGTTATCTGGTCGCACTGGACCAGGGAAAAGTCATAAGCTCAGGCAGACCGCAGTTGAGTGTGGGACATGAACAGGGACCCACTTGGGCCCACTGAACCAATGTACCTTGATCCTGGAAGAGTCGGCAATGATGAAGATGCCGGTGCAACCAAAGCGATGCATTGATGTCGAGCCATGCAGTGAATGAGATGTATGAATTTGTTCCACGCAACCGAGGCGATGCAGTGGTTCCAAGTGCGAAGTGCTGGTTAGGCATAAGATGCTCGCGCAGTAGGTGATGCGTCGATTCCGAAGGGGATGCACGGGTTCCGAAGGCGATGCACAAGGTCTGATTCCCGCAACAACGAGGATGTTCTGGTTCTGAAGGCAATGCACCGGGCTCGCTATGACGAGGATGCTCTGCATCTGAGTCATGCAAAGGCAGAGATGTGCTGGTTCAGATGAGGATGTGTGAGTTCTGTATGTAGAAAAACCTTAGGCCTCACTTCCAAAGGTCCAGGACTTTGCTGGCACCACAGATGCAGGTAGTTGATGCTTTTGATATCCCTGAGACTTAGAACAGAAGACAAGCCAGCAAGACCTTGGCATCACTCTGGGTTCAAGTGATGCAGATCCAGTCCTTCTCACCCAGGCAGGAGAACAGCAGACAGCAGGGCAGCTTAGCAAGGCAAGAGTTCAGCAAAGCAGCAGTCCAGCAGAGTGGCCTTTCCGCAGCACAGCAGTTCTTCTTCTTGGCCGAGTGGTCACAGGTCCAGAAATGTACTCCTTCCATCTCCCAGGAAGGCCCATCAAGACACACCTCAGCTCCCTGTTTGTGTGACCGCCTAGAGGGAATACACAAAGGCCAGTTGTCACCAAACCTAGGGGCATATTTACAAGAAAGAGTTAGAGCATGGAGATGCACCAAATTTGGCAGCTCCGTGCTTTGACATTTTCAAAATGCAGGGATGCGCCGTATTCACAAGAATATGGGACAGCCCTGTGTTTCCCCTAGCGCTAGCGCAAAAAAAGCTGCCTAGCTCCAGCACAGGTTCCTGGGTGCCTGCGCTGCAGGAATTATTGTTTATGTGCAGGAAGGGATACCTTCCTGCACGTAAAAACTCAATAATGGTGATCTGCACCTTCTATGTGTGCTGCAAAATGCAGCACAAATGGAAAGAGCAAAAAAAGGAGAATTAATACTTTCTCCTCATTATGCCATTCTAACGCCTGGTATTCCATGGCATTCATTTATGGTGCAGCCTCAGCCTTGTCAAAATGGGGCTGCATCAAAAAGCAATCGGTGTTGGGGTGGAACACCCACAGCACCAACCATTGCACACCCTTTTGCCACAGAGGACTGTGGCAGAAAGGGGCATATTCATAAGGTGGCGTTAAGACATTCAAAGCGGTTTAGCACCACCTTGTAAATATGGTCAAAAAAAGTAAAGCTCTGTTGGCACTGAGGGCTTGTAAATATGCCCTCTAGACTGAACAGAGACAGGAACAGGCACCAAATAGCTAAAGCTAGTAAATGGCAACTTTCTGAAAGTGGCATTTGCTAAACTGTAATTTAAAATCCAACTTCACCATAAGTTGTGTTTTTAAATTGTGAGTTCAGAAACACCAAACTTGAAAGGTCAATCTCTTCACAATTGGGAATAACACTTAAAAGATGTAATAAGGTAATCCCAGAGTTAACCTATGTGAGAGTTATACCTTGCAGTAGGTTTAAGTTTAAGTTTATTTACATGGTCAATTAAAGCCATTGCAACAGTAGACCAAATATACAAAAACAGTAAGTCTAAAAAAAAGTTTCTCTAAAATTAAACATTATTGTTACCTTATATACAGTTAAAAACAATCATTTGTGCAAAGAGAGCGAAAGTGCATGCTTTTGGATCCAGAATGCAGTTCAGGGATTAATAAGATCAGTTAAAAAACAGCTGGTAGTAAATAAATACTTCAAATATCGGCCAAACCTCAGGACTTATCCCAACCCATGCTGACAAGAAGACAGGATTCAAAAGCACTTTGCTTGCAAATAAGAATAAAAAAAAATGCATTCTTCCAATAAATTTTAAAAGTCTTGCCTGACCTCAGTGCTCAGTGAATTCATGCAAAGGTCTTACTACCCCCCAGGGAAGGAGCACCGCCAAGCAAAGGTTTCAGCTGCCACGCTGATCATTTGAACATGAAGCTCTTTTTCCCCTGCCCTCCTGGTCAGCTTGTACTCAGGATGTGGTTCTGCCAATTAGTCTCCTTTTGACTGCATTCAAATATTCCACAAAGCCGCAGTTTAACTGTAAATCCTTTATGACAAAGCATGAACAAGAAGCTATTTCCCCAAACCCTCATTTTGTTCCCACGTGACCTCTGGGTGTATTTCTGTCACTTATTCTCTTTTCGATTATGTTCAAATATCTCACAAGGTGTCTGTTTAGTTGCAAATTCTCTTTGACAAAACATGCCATGACCACCTACCTGCAAGTGTGAATGTCTTTGTAAATAGAAGGTAGGTGTTGCATTGCTCTGCATTCACTTAGGAGTTCTTTGCATATCCATATTGGTTGAGGGATATCTTCTCTCCCAGCCAGCACATATTGCAGCAATGCTTAGCTGAAGTACTTTTCCATGGTGGAACATGGAGCAGCGAGGGAAAATGCCAAGACAACCCTGTATACAGATAGGGCTGAGGAGCTGCCTTAGAATAGCTGTGAAGAACAAACAAGCCACATGCTGTACCTGTCAATCATGTTTTTCCTTTAACAGGGATACACGTTTGATGGTCTTGTTGACCAGCCGTTTGAAGCTTTTCTGTGTTCCTGACATCTCCCACAAGCCTTTAGGGCCAATTTATAAATTGACTAGTCGAGATAGGCCCTTGTTGGGCAGTTTCCCCCAGTCGTCAGTTCAGCCCACAAATGAGCGTTCAGGGTCCCAGGCAGCATGCCATCAATTAATGTATGCACTTCTATGAGCGAGCCCCTATTTCTGCATGCCAAACTCTCAAGTCTTATTTGAGCTGGTGATGCTTACTTAGGGAGATTGAAAATCATTGTGAAGGCACCAGCTAGTATCCCATCTAAAGTAGCCATCTCTCTGCCCCTCATTGACTCACTCACGTAGGCTCTTGTTGGGATGAGCTTTGCCTGATCAGGTAATGAAATGGAGTAAAACTGGATCTGGCTACTTTGTACTTTAGATTGTTTAGTGCCAATGCTAATGCATTTCCTTTCCTCTTTAGGACTTCTTCCTGAGTTGAAAAGGAGACATTACTATCTATTATCACACCTAAATACTTATACTCTTTAACCATCTCCAACAGTTGTTTAGCCAAATACTAAAGCGCTGTCGCTTTTACCTTTTTGGGTTCAGGACTAGGCCTGGGCTAAATTTCCGTTCCGCTCGCGGAAATTGCGATAATTTGACATTTTCGCGTTCCGCGGAGAGCGCGAAAATGTCAAAATTTCCGCATTCCGCAGCTTAGCGATAATTTGTTTCTTGCTTGCGCTGTAAAATAATACATTCTCGCGCGCGCGATCGCCTTACCTGAATCCCCGCGTTCGCCGACAAGTTTTCCCGATCCGGTCGCGTTCTCCACGAGATGTTGGATTGTTGGTAGCCATTTGCGCTGTCTCGTGACAGTTTGCGCCCGCTGTAATGTCATTGGTCGCGCGATCACGTCTTTCTTCTCGCGATCATGCACCGCGAGAAGAGTGAAAACAAGATGGCCGCGCCTGCGAGCAACCGCATGGGTAAGTTGGTGAGCCGCGACCATGCAGAAAATACCGCGAACGGGCGGGAAAAAAACTTCTGCATCTTCGCAATATTTCCGCGTGTTTGCGGAGATTTTTAACATTTTCGCGATAATTTGCGAAAGTCACTTTCGCAAATTCCGCCCACCCCTATTCAGGATCATGGTCTTAGACTTGTCTAAAGTGATGCTAAGGCCATTTTCATCTGAATAGGATTGAATGGTATCTAGTAGATGCTGAAAGCCGACAGGGGTATGACTTATGAGTACCAAATCATCAGCATTTAGTAAGTTCAAAAGGATCAGGCACCCTACCTTCATCCAATGAGAATTACACTTGCATAACCTTGATGTTAAGTCATGAAGAGGTTAAACAAGGTAAGAGCTGAGCCACAGACCTTTGAGTGATTGGGATACGTCTAGAAAGATGGGTTCCTGTCCCCAGATTTACTTGTGCCCAGGTGTCTGTATGTAGCAAAATCCGCTGTTTCAAGAGGACCAATGAGATCTTCCAGTTATTCAGTTCGCACCCCAACTTGCCCCTCTCAATATGATGATAAGCAGATCTATCATCAGTAAAACAGAGACACAGAGGTAGCTTGACCCCCTTCGTAGCATCAATTAGTAAAGAGAGGATTACAATATTGGTAGTAGTGCTGGAATGCTTGCAGAAACATGTCTGGTTAAGAGGGATGATGGCATTTTCGCTGGCCCAAGATGTTAACTCCTCTAAGATGACCACCGCAACCTATTTGGCATCATTATCAATAAGGGATACCAATCTGTAGTTTTTGCGCTGTTCTTTTTGCCATGTTTATAAATTGGTGAGATGATCGAGTCCCTCCACGAGGCCGGGATTGCCTCTTCCCTTATAATTTCCTGGAAGACCGGCACCAAGACTTCTGCCAAATGAGATTGATCTAGGTTGGTTAAGGAAGGGGGTATACCATTAGGGCCTGGTGCCCCCTCCCTCTTTCCTTTGGATATCTGCCTTGTGATTTGCCATGCCGAGTTTGCGAGCGTAGATATTATGGAGTTGCTCTATGATTCATGAGTTAGTGCCTCTTCGGCTAAATGTGCCATGGTATACGGTTAAGGATTGCTGTTGAAATGTTCCCACAGAAACCTCGCCCAGGCCTCCTCTGTTAGGTGCGAGTTGACTTCACAGTAAATGGTGTTTTGGAGTGTCAGCCAACATAAATGAAAAGGAGCATACAATTATACTATCACTTTGGTACAATTAAACATATTTCTTGTGATATTATAACCACATTCGTTTGTTGTTAATGCTCAATTAAATTCTTCTGGAGTCTTGTTAATCATATTTAATCCACTTTATTGAAGTTTATTAATTATCACAAATGCACTTCAGCCCAGCCAACATGTCTCATCCTTACGAGCGTCATCAGGGTTAGGTGTAGTCATGAAGTGGAAATCCGGTAAAAATTCTAGAAAAAATGTTGGGCGGTGTAGTACCCCCGGTTCAATCACCTTCGTCTGAGTCCCAGTTAAGAGTCACAAGCAAAAAGGTCATTTTGCTCTCCTGCTTTAAATCATTTTTAGGAGTCTGGCTGTTTTTTTTTCTGAGAGAGAGTTAGGTATCTATAAAGCTACCAATTCTTCCCATTCTTGCGTTGTGAAATAGGAGATTTCGCACTCTGAGGCCTGAGTGTCAGCCTTGCATTGGGATAGATTGTTAATGATGCTACTGACAGTAGCCTGCCTTATAATGTAGTTTGTTATTGCTGCTGACAAAAGAGGCTTGCCTGGGGCTGGACTGTAATGTAGCGGGGTTAGAGAGCCTTGACATGAGAATTGGAGGCTCCTTATCTAGTTGCTTGTTGTCATGCATTGTTAGCTCATTTTCAACAGCTCCTTTTTGAGCAACATTTAGATAGTTAGATAGATAGATAGATAGATAGATAGATAGATAGATAGATAGATAGATAGATAGATAGATAGATAGATAGATAGATAGATAGATAGATGGATAGATAGATGGATAGATAGATGGATAGATAGATAGATAGATAGATAGATAGATAGATAGATAGATAGATAGATAGATAGATAGATAGATAGATAGATAGATAGATAGATAGATAGATAGATAGATAGATAGATAGATAGATAGATAGATAGATAGATAGATAGATAGATAGATAGATAGATAGATAGATAGATAGATAGATAGATAGATAGATAGATAGATAGATAGATAGATAGATAGATAGATAGATAGATAGATAAACTTTATAGTGTTAAGCTATTTCAAACCATCACAATATTGGCATGCTAGGCTTACTGCTAAACCTTTAGAATTTTACCTAAACTCTTAGAATTCTGATTTTTCGTGCTGCTCGTAATTAACCTAATCTGTTTTTGCTTGAATTTGAATTTGATCTGCTTTTATCTTGAATCTATGAATTTGATGTGTTTTATTCTTTTATAAAAACTACTTGCTTAGGCTCCGATTTTAAATTATTTTTCTCTCTGATCGTTGCCCAATTGAACTTGGCGGGTTAGTTAAGAACTAAAATTGTGTTTGATGGTCTTTACTTCGAAGAGGCCATTTTGTTGGTGCCTCACATATTTTACAGTTAGCTTTCTAGCTTCTACACTACGCTACGCTACACTATGCTAAGCTACACCTTGGACCTCTACATAATGGCCTGGGAGCGGACACGCGAAGCGGGAGTGCCGATGACATGCCAAAGACAAGCCCATCTGCACCCGTCCGTGCCCGACTGGGACCTGGGGTCATAACCCCTGGTCCACCTAACACGACGAGACTAGTTCATTCAGCACAACAACTGATGAGCCTGCGTCAGGATTCCTTCTCTAAATGTGATATTTGAAAGATAAGGGAGGGCCTCTCTGATTGTCGGCATTGTATGTTTTCTCTCACCTAATTTATTAGGAGCAATGAATTCAATAGAAAGCTTCGAAATAAAGCAAGTGAGGACCACTCCTATCTTATAAGAAAATCCAATAGCAATACACCTAGATGTGTACGCTCATACCACAAAGAATTTGCATTCTACAACAACAATTGTCACTCCCTTCTTAAACACCAAGCCCATATTTTAGATCTTCTGACAGATAATAAACCGGATGTTGTTTTCTTAACAGAAACCGGGCTACAGAAAAGTTCAGCCCCAGATGTGGCTGCTGCTCTTCTGCCTAATTATACCATTATTAGGAAAGACAGAGGATACACACAGGGGGCGGCATAGCTATTGAATGTAAAACAGAAGATTTCACAGCATCTGACTGTGAAGCCTTTTATTTAAAATTGCGCTTACGCCTACATTCACATTCTCTGCTGTACGCCCCCCTGGGCCATGGATGCTCTCTTTCCCAAATTTAGCAGTCCCTCACATCTTTAAGGCTGCTAATTTCACAATATTGGGAGACAAGAATCTTCACTTAGGTGATCCTAAGTGCCCCAAAAGTTCATCACTTATGGCTGACTTAGAAGTGATGAACTTGTGATTATAATTCTGATCCTACTCACCTGTTAGACCCTATTTACTCAAACTTGCCTGACCTTAGTTGCCCTGCTGTCCTTCCTTTGTCTTGGTCCAATCACTTTTTTGCTGTACCATTTATACTGAAAGTAATGCCCTCCCCTCCGTAGATTTGTTTGGTGCCTATACTGAAGATCAGAAGATGGGCTAAGCTCAATATCCAGACTTTCAATAAGCTCCTAGTTGATACTAGACCGGATCTTAAACAAATTTCAATCTAAGATCACAATTGTATCCATAATTGGATGCTACAAGCAGTAGAAACTTGCCTCCCTTTATCTACTAAACATTCAAGTAGACCTCTTTCCCCAGCCCCCTGGTTCACTGATAGGCTTAAAAGTGAAACGTCTAAGTGTAAAACATTAGAAAGGTGCTGGAGGAAACATTATAATTAAGATTCCAAAAAAATATACAAAAAGGCCCTAAGTGAATATCATAGTCTTAGTAAAGTGGCCGGGCAGAGTTTTTTTCACACATAATCCTCCAGGCAAAAGATTGTTCTAAAACTCTATTTAAAGTGGTAAAGAAATATCCGGCTCGGAGACACAGACAACTTCCCCTGCACTTACCCATAGTCAATGTGAAGAACTTGCTCTCTATTTTACCGACAAAGTTGAAAATATCAGTTTTGCACTGCTAAGCAAAAACTCACAAGGTACTCTATTAGAGGCTGAGAACACTCCCAATGCCATGCGGGACCCTGTGATGACAGATCTTATAAACAACATTATAACTTCCTGCAAATTGGAAATCGGGACCCCCTGGAACCTAGTTCCTTTAATCACCTTTGGCGAACTTTAAATCTGGTTCAACCCCGCGATTTGCTTCCTTCTCACGTGCTGAAACAGCTTGATACTTCCATACTTTTGATAATAATGGAACTCTTAAATGCGTCATTACAGGCGCGTATACTTCCGCATGAATGGAAACATGCCACGGTACTCCCTCTCTTAGAGAAAGTCGATTCCGACCCTGCCACTCGTTTAACTACCGCCTCATTTTGTTGCTCCGTATCTTTTCAAAAATCTTGGAAAAGCACTTTAATGGTAGTTGACCTCCTTTATTGAATCTCAGGACTTCTTTCATAATTCTCAATCTGGGTTTAAAGCCGGTTTGTCCATTGAATCCACTCTCCTAGGGGTGACCGAAATGTTAATGCACCGGTTAGATGAGGGTGAAACGGCGGCACTCATTTTGCGGGATCTCAGGGCTGCTTTCCACATGGTATCACACTACGTTTTGGTGAGAGCCTTGCAGTCATTGGGCTTGGTGTGAATGGCCTTGAAGTGGCTCTGTTCTTTTCTTAAGAACTGAGACTTCCAGGTCCTCTCTCTGTCAGATAGCTCTAACCCCTATCCTTTCCCATATGGAGTTCCACAGGGCTTGGTGCTGAGCCCACTACTATTTAATGTATATGTCTGGCCAATAGCGTAGGTTGCTGAGGGTGCCAATTTGTCCTATTTTTCCTATGCTGATGATACCCAGATAATGTTTCCACTTTCTTCTTCTAAGGGATCTGACCCCTCAGTACTTCTGTTAGGATTGAGTAAAGGTGCATCCTGGTTGCAAAGCAACCCACTCAAATTAAACAGGGACAAGACTGAATTTACGATCTTAGGCAAAAGACAAGACCTTTGGGGACGGCAACGTTGGGCCCCTGACATGGGAGCTCTACCCATGCCAATGAACCATGTTCGGAATTTAGGTTTCATCGTAGACGAACATCTGTCGATGATACAACAAGTAGTCAAGGTGTCTTCTACCTCTTTTACTCTTCTGTAATGGCTAAAGAAGATTTTATGGATGATTCCCCTCTCAGCACAGAGAACAGTAGTCCATGCCCTGGATACTTCTAGACTGGACTACAGTAATTTTCTTTGACTGGGATCTAACAAAGCGACGATCCAGAGGCTTCAATTAGTGCAAAATACAGCTGCTAGACTGCTTTGTCGTGTGCCTAAGATCTCCTCTGTGTTGGGGTTTCTCTGCGACCTACACTAGCTGGCGGTGAAGAAACAGATGAAATTTAAAGCTTTGTGCTAAATGTTTAAAATTAAACCAGGAGTGGCCCGCAATATCTTCAAGATCTGGTTCAGTGTTACCAGCCCTCCCGTCCTCTGCGCTCCGCCCACTTGACTAGGTTTGTTGTCCCAAAAGTCAGTTGTGTTTGTATGCGAGGCAGGTCTTTCTCTTACTTTGGGCTGATCCTGTGGAATTCTTTACCAGCTTCACTGTGAGAGGACACCGTGCTTGGTGGCTTCTGCAATGGTTTAAAGACTTGGTTATTCTAACTTTTAATACTATACCCTTTCACTCTCTACTTTTCCTTCCCTACCATCTTGGCACCAGAAAACCCTTTGGGGTAGCTGCGAGCCCTACAAATTCAATATAATAATAACTATTTAATAATAATAATGTGAAAAGAGCAGTCTGGATAAAACAGATAGCACAAATCTAAAAACATAGTATGACACAATTAACCAATGCATCAAGCATCACTCAACCCTCTTGCGAACCTAGTCCGCTAAATTGCAAATTGCAGTATTGACCTCCTAGCTTTAAAAAACAGGGCCCTTTAAACATGGCCAACATATCAACCTACTCCTTGTTATGCCATTCCAACAATTCTGTGAAGAAGGTCAATAAATAAATGTGTTATTCATAAAGTGCAATGTGACGATTTTTAAAAAAGGAACACAGTTCATTTTGGCTGAGGTCTACTAATCAAATGTGGTGCTGGATCAACCATGGCTGCCCCACGCTAATTATACTTTATGCAATAACAGGTGCAATGAGATCACAAATGAAGTGCTGGTGGCGCTCTAAAATCGCAATGCTAGTCTGTAATTTAGATAAGAACAGATATTCATACAAGTGGAATGCCCACCACAACATCCTCTGCCACCCCTTTCACGCTAATCAAAGCATGAAAGGGGGCCTTATTTACAAGGCTGAGTTAAGCCCCTATCGCCACCACAACGTCGATAAAAGTGATGCTGTGGTGGCGATAGGGGCTTTTACATGTGTCCCTGCGTCTCTTAAGTAGCAACGATTTGTTTTTGACTCTGCAAGGCCTGATTTTTGTTTTGGCATAATTGACTTCAAGTTTGTTTTCCTCACAATAGTGTCCAAGGACCGCCAAAGATCGCTACAGTCCTACCACGGTGTGATAGAATAATATAGTATCATCTGTGTTTTGGAGGCATTGTATGTAAAAGCCAGCAAATTTGGGAGGAAATCACGTGCAGACCCCAGTGCTTTGTTTATGTCTGCCACACTCATTTTCCCCAGAATTGTACAAATTGAAGATGCAGTCAGACCACTCAGTGGCAGACACTGCAGGGGAAGTATTAAGAGTGTTTTAACTCAACCTTGTCTTAATGAGACTCCAAAAGGTTGCCTTATTTTTCCTTTTCAACATCTCATGTAATTCCGTCGATGCCTATTCTTCATTGGCACAGGAGATTTCCCACACTTTTGATCTAAAAACATTCCTGGCTTTCCAGATATCTGCTGCTTGTGCAGTAGTATTAGTCATTTTGTTCGTTGACCTCTGAAGTTTTTTTAAATTCTTGTTTGAGGGCCCTTTATGTGGGGATCCAAGATCCCTTCTGGATGATAGTGCTGCATGGCTTTTGAGCCTTACTTATAAATCTGTCTGTTAGCTTTTCGCAGCTGAAGGCGAGGAATTATTTGCCTCATATTGGAGGGATACTCTCAACTCCATCAAGGTTGAAGGAGAGGGCATTGTTGACCCTTCTACTCTTTGGAGGCCACATGTGCCCTCTTTTGAACTGATAGTTTGTCATTGTGTCATCTAGGAGTATCCGTATGGATGTTACAGGATAAATGCATGGTCGTTCATCAATGTGTGACACACTTGAAAATTGTTACTCTCATAAAATACTGTGTTGATATCTAAATATAATCAATCAGAGAGGCACAGGAGTTTGTTGTATTTGTGCAGGTGGCTGATTGGTCCCTGACCCATGTACAAGTTCCAAAGTCCAAGGCATTCAAGGAGGTGGTAAAATTCTGGCCCGCCTTGTCTTTCTTTTGATATCCCAGAGCCAGCTTCGTGATTCCCCAAAGATTGGCCTCTACCTCTTGCCAAGGTGATGGATCAGGGGTTTCGAGCAGAAATGTAATAAAATCCCCCACCAAGACGCATATTTCTGTAAGATACTGCTGCTGTAAGGTTTTAATTAATTATAAAACGTCAGTTGTGATTATTTTCTTTTTGACTGCCCCAGGCCCAAAAGTCTTCCTCCCTCTGGGGGAATATTGGAAGTTCTTGCCTCCAAACTGAAACAGAAAGCATGCTAGACACTAGACACCAGGGATTTATTTTTGGGCACAGAATGGGAGGGGCTGCCCTCCCAGGCATTGAGCCTAGCCCGCACCCACCAAAATTGTAGCATCCTCCCCAGCCTGGGTATCCACTAATAATAATCATGCCACACACAGAGCTTCAATTAAACACATCTTTATTCTTCTGCGTGTAACCATAAACTCAACATTCTAAACCTGCATTGACTTCACTATGTTCTAAAGCTTATGTCACAGTTCTGCAGAGTCTGCCAGGAGCCAAAAGGGTTCAGTCATTGCTAACTCACACAACACTACATCTCCCCCTCTATTAAAAATAAAAATATTTTTTTTTACAAAAATATACAATCATAACCCCTTAATGAGTCTTTGTGGGGCTCTGATCACACAACCCAAACTGGGGAGAGGTGGCTGAAGTGTCTAAGATCAGCATTGGCAATGTTGGAACAGCAGTAGTCAGGATGTCTCCAATTGTCCTTTCAAACCCATTCTCCACTTAGACATCAGCACTTGATTAATGATGAGCCATATGTCAGATGTGCGAGGAATCTTGTACAATGGACTTCCCAGGACATTGGGCAGTCACCATCTGTCCTTTACTGGTCACAACATGAAATGGCTCAGCATTAAACAGAGCATCAGATTTCCATTTACTTTGCTGACGGGAAAGCACATGATCTCCTCTAATGAATGTAATGTCCTTTGCTTGTTGGCACTCATCTGCATAGGCCTTCATTTTTCTTTTACAATCCAAGACTCTTATATGGGTTTCTTTCTCAGCACTTGATCTTCTATTGGTCCATTGAGGTAACTTAGTCATCATCGCTTTCTTGAACATCATGTTTGCAGGACTTTCACTTGTGATCGAGTGAGGGGTTGAATAGGAAGCTCAAAGAGTAGAATTCAAGACACATTAAAGGTTGAGCTTTTCCAGCACAGTGTGCTGGACTACTCATGAATCGTTTGACAAGGCCATTGGCCTGTTGCTAAAGAAGTGTGCCCTTCTGGGGCTTCACATTTAGATGATTGAGAAAGTCTCTGTATTCTCAACTGTTGAAAGGTGGGCCGTTGTCAGATTGTAAGATTGCAGGAACACCCCATGTCTTCTGATGATTCTTTCTTGAGTGATCAATGAGAGATCTTCTTTCAATGGAAAACAGGAGCATTAATCAACAATCACCATTAGGTGATGTCAGGTGTCAACAGGACCAAAGAAGTCGGCAGAAATTCTTTCGCATGCATGCTTTGGCAACTCTGCCATGTTTAAGGTATGTTCAGTGGTTTTTGATGAAAGGCAGTTGCATAGTTGACAGACCTTCAATTCTCTTTCAACTCTCTCATCGTGATAAGGGAAAAAGACTCAGTCTCGGAGAACTCATTTTGTGGCAACAATTCCACAATATCCTTCATGAGCCACTTAGCAATTTTCTGTTGTTGCAGACTCTCTGGAATAACAATTCTCAAACCTCTAAGGATACTGCCTTCTTGAGTAACAGACAGTTCATCTTTGACATTTTTAAACTTCTGGTATTCAGTGTCACTGGTAAGAAGTCGAGTGTGCTGGTTTCAAGACTGATGTGCAATAATGTCTTTCACTTTTAACATGTCACTATCTTGACTCATGGCAGTGACAATTTGTTCCAATGAAATGGCAGCTGGTGTGCTGGATTTTACAATGAAATTTATGTAGGCTGCAGCTGTCATAAAGTGGTACCATGGCTCTATAAAGGCACTCATGAGAAGGTAAATGCGAGGAGGCATCTTGGCCTTTGAATTGCCAAAGATGGTCAACAGTGCTTGATGATCCATCACAAGCCAGAAAGGCTTTCCATATAAGAATATGTGGAATTGTTCAGAAGCCCACTCCACTGCTAAACATTTTTTCTCAAGTTGTGAATAAGCACGTTTAGGACAGACTCTGCTTCAATATGCCACAATATGCCTTCGAGTATTTGGGCGCCCACTGTGATTCTTTTTTGTCAAGTCTCTCAGTGGAGCACTTACGGTGGCAAAGTCCCATATATTTCTAGAGCAGAAGGAATGAACGTAACATGGAAATATCTTGTGGGGGACTGGCAGTTGACAATGCTTGCACTTTAGCTGGATCGGGTCTCATGCCCCCATCAGAAAAGATATGGCAAAATAATTTTACCTTTGTCTTCTGGAACTCACATTCATTGGCATTAAAAGTCAAACCTGCATCCGCAAGTAAATGACACACTTGCATGAGAGCTTTATAATGCTCCTGCTGGGTAGCTCAGAAAACCAACATGCCATCAGTATAATTAAAAGCATTCATGACAGGCTGTATGATATGTCGAATGACATTTTGAAATAGCTCTGCAACTGATTACACACCGAAACTTAGTCTTTTGTATCAGATCAGACCAATATGTGTAGAAATGTTTGTAATGTACCTGAGGCTCAAGTTCTAACTGATGATATCCTTCATTCTAATCAAGGCGAGAGATGACCTTCGTACCATTCAATTGGGTTTACATGTTGTCGATGTGCGGACCTGAATGCAGACGCAGATGCGTACAGCTCCTTCACTGTCCTTTTTGGGCACTACCTCTATGAGGGAAACCAAGTGCATTGGACCAGTGGAACGCCCAATTATATCATGTTTAAGCAATGATTCGAGTTCTTTTTCAATAGCTTCCTTTAACTGAAATGCAGTTTATCTGTTGCTCTGAGCAATAGGACAGACGTCCTCATTAATGTGTATTCGGGCTTTCATACTCTTGAGTTTTCCAAACCCATCAAACAATGAAGGGAACTGACTTACTATTTCGTGATGAGCATTCATGTTATAATTCACTGATGTCAGTCTCATATCAGTAGCTGTGCTGAAACTGAGTTAAAAGGCATTTGACGCAGTACCTTGAAGTGCATGAATGGTAGCTTGTGTTTTCTTTTTCCTATGTTTCATTTTTGCTTCAAATGAACTTTGACTTTTTAATGGTATTGGTGCAACCCATGTATACACTTTTTGTTTGATGGCTTAAGTCGTGGCGATTGTTAGACATGGCAACTTATGGTGTGTCCCCTGCCTTTGCTTTCTGACCTCCTGGTTTGGATGGTGTGCTGGACTTTGTTTTTGTAAATTTAGTGTCTGCGCACTTTCTCACTACTGTTCAATGCTAAAGTGCAAGTGGTCCTGCTATAAATTGTGCTTATGTATTGGTGTTTCCATGATTGGGATATTTGATTTACTAGTAAGACCGTAGTACAGTGCACTGTATGTGCCCAGGGCCTGTAAATCAATTGCTACTAGTGGGCTTGCAGTACTGGTTGTGCCACCCATACAAGTCACCTTTCAAAGGTGCCTCAGACCTGCGACTGCAGTGTCTCTGCGCAGTTTCTTACTGCCATGTCAACTTGGCAAGTGCCCCTCCTTGCCATTCCTCAACCTTCCCTTTTCTTAAATGTAAGGCAAACCTCAGGTAGACCTAAGGTACCCCCATGGGCAGGATGCAGTATATGTAAAAGGTGGGATATGTACTCGTGTTTATTACCTGTCCTGATAGTGAAATACAGGGTATTTTGGTTTTCACTATTGCAAGGCTACCTGTCTCATAGGCTGACATGGGAGTTGCTTCGTAACCTCTTACAAGCATAACTTTCCATTGGGACAAGATAGGGAAATTGAGTTTTATGTTATGTGTTTGAAAATGTCCCTTTTAGAAAGGGGGCCTTTTCTCGTGTAACCATCCTGTGAGCCTCTGACTTTTGTGTATTCCCTGTCTGGGTTTAGAGTGACAGGTGCAGGGGATGTGCTTTCACACTTGACAGACACAAGGGGGATGAGGTGTGTTCTACCTTTCCTGGCTGCCTCCTAGCCAAGCTGACTAGACCTGGCTGCATTGAGAGTAGTGGGAGGAGTTGTTACTTACACCTGAATTTACTGTGGATGCCTTCCACAAACCTGTCTCCACCTCCTGAGGTGAACCTGGCCTGAGCCAGGCAGGACTGGTTTATGTATGCCAGATATTGGGGCCCTGTCCCCAGAACTTTGGAAGAAGAAGAGCTGGAGAAGATGTGAGGAGGGACTACCACTTTGCTGTGTGCTTTGCTGTGTTGGCCTACTTCTGTTTTGGCCAGTCAAAGGACTGGACTGAACTTTCTATGCCTTCATCTGCTGAGTAACTTCAAGGACTTGAAGTAGAACTTGACCCCTCTTCAAGAAGTGTCAGGAATAGCAAAGGCTTTGCCTTCCTCTGTGTACCGCCTTTGGGACACTGTGTTCCAGTTGCCACGGCAATCTGATGCCATCACCAAGACCACTGGTGGTCCTCTGACCTGAAGGCACTGCAGAGAGCACCACCACACTTCAAAACACAACTCTGGTCTCACAGACGACGGCATCTGCTGCCGCCACCGAGCCCCTGCTTTCACAGTGTTACACCTGGCATCTTTTGGCATGTTTCCCCAGTCTTTTGCTTTCTGACCCCCTAGTTTAGAATCTCTGTACACTTTTTCACTGCTGTTCAGTATTCAAGTGCAAGTGTTCCTGTTGTAAATTGTGTTATGGATTGGTGTTTTTATGATTGGCATATTTGGTTTACTAAAAAGTCCCTAGTAAAGTGCACTGAGAGTGCCAGGGCATGTAACTCAAAATCTGCTGGTGGGCATGCAGCACTGGTTGTGCCACCCAAAAAAGCAACCCTGAAAAGGGTTCTCAGACTTGCCCCTGCAGGGTCTGTGCACATTTTGTAACTGCCATGTTCAACCACTTGCCAGGCCCTAATCTGCCCTTTTCTTATATGTAAGTCACCCCTAAGGTAGGCCCAATGTACCTCTGTGGGAAGGGTGCGGTGTATGTTAAAGGTAGAACATGTACTGGTGTGTGTGTTACATGTCCTGGTAGTGAATTAGAGTGTATTTTGTTTTTCACTATGGAAAGGCTATCAGTCCCATAGGATAGAATGGGAGTTTACTTATAGCATCTTATAGGCATAACTTCCAATTGTGACAAGATAGGAAATGGAGTTTAGTATGCCTGGACTCAGAATGTAAAAATGCACCTTTTAGTAAAGATGTTTTTATGTTCTGTGTTTGAAAATACCACTTTTAGAAAGTAGGTGCTTTTGGATTGCCTGTCTGGCTTTGGAATGTCAGGGGCTTGGGATGTGGATTCTCCTCAGAAAGCCAATGGGGGGCAGAGGTGTGTCCTGCCTTTCATGGATGAGTTAGGGCTGGGCTGAATAGACCTGGGCTGCATTTAAAGTAGTGGGAGGAGATTTCCTTGCACCTGAATGGACCTGGTCTGTCTTGGACAATGCTGTCTCCACCTCCTGCCGGGAACCTGGGCCAGAGAGGACATAACTGCTTTTGCTGAGCACAGACAGTCTCTATCACAAGAGAACAAATGAACTTTAACTATAAATATTGGGGCCAGACCCCAGAACTTTAGAATTCACTGGAATCAAGGAACCTGCCAAAAAGAAGAGCTGGAAGAGCTTCCAGGAGGAGTACTGCCCCTTTGCTGTGTTGTCGCTTTGTTGGGTTGGCCTGCAGTTGCTGTTTCTGCCTTGGCTGGTGACAAGACTGGACTGAACTTTCTCTAACTTGTTGCTGAGTATCTTCAAGGGCTTGTAAGCGAGCTTGCCTCCTGTTCACAAAGTCTCAGGGACAGCAAAGACTTCACTCACCTCTGGACACTGCCTCTGGAACCGTGAGTTTAAATTGCCGCACAGGAGGGAAAGCATCTGACTCCGTCACCAACTCTGTCGCTGGCTCCATGTCCTGAAGGCACAGCAGAGGGCACTGCTGCATCTCACATCGCAACCCTAGTCTCACCGAGTATGACTGACCAAAGCTGTCTCCACCGACCCGCTGCTTGCACCGTGACCTGTGGGCACTGCATCCCGCACCGCCTTGCTTCACCTCACCACCCTCGTCACACCAACGCCATCGCTGCTCTTCAACATGCTCTGTCACCTGCACCGCGATCTGTCAGGACCGCATTGAGCACCACCCGCTGTGCACTCCAGCCCTGGTCTCACCGACGCAGCTGCAGGACTGTCACCAAGCTGCTGACTGCACCGCTACTTGAGGACACCGCACCGCACACCAACACGATTCGCATCGCAACCGCGATGGTTGCCATATCTGGCCTCATCAGCTGCATCAAAAAAGGTACTGTTTACGAGACTGTCGACCCTCCTGCTGACCAGCTCCAACACGGTCAGCAGGAACTGTTTGATTCTGTCATTTTCAGGATCGTGGTACCGCCAGATGGAGCTACCGTCTTCAAGGAAATGCATTTTTTTAATTATTCTTGTATAGGTGCATATTTTTAAGTACTGTATGTTGGATTTTTGTAATGTTGGTCTTGTTTAGGATATGTAAAAACTATTGGATATTTTTCTAAACTGGTGTGGTATCCTTTTGTAGTTTTTTCATTTTATTACTATTGGTTATGTGCAAATGCTTTACACACTGCCTCTGAGATAAGGCTGACTGCTAGTGCCAAGCTACCCAGGGGGTATGCAGGGGTTATTTTAGGAGTGTAACACCCTTACCCTGACTAGGAAGAAGGGTCTCTACTTAGACAAATTCGCACACCATTGCCAAATAGAGACTCCCATTTCTAACACACTGTGATCTGTGGGCACTGCACGCTGCACAGCCTCGCTTCACTCCACCGCCCGGTCTCACTGATGATGCTGCTGCCAGCTGACATCGCCGGCGCTGTCTGCACTGTGGTTTAGGGACACTGCTCGTAAGTTACACGAAGCACCACCCCGTCTGATACCGCAGTCTAGCCCACGGACGCCAGCCCCATCGGCCGCCGATCCTCAACGGACGCTGTTGCTTGCACCATGACCGTCAGCGCTGTGATGAGCTTCGCCCCACTTCACACTGAAGCACTGGTCTCACCGATGCTGCTGGACAACCACCACCGAGTCGCTGCCTGCACCAAGGCCAGAGGGCACCACACACTGCACCTTTCCACTTCACTCTGCAGTTGTGACGCCTGCCGTAGCTGGCCCAGACCACCAGAGTTAGCCGGAACACAAGGTACTGTCTAAGGGTCATCTGATAACGCAGCCAGGCCACACCGCCACGGTTGGCCGGAACCGTGGAATTTGTTGGTCCAAGGATGGAGCTATTACTTTAAGGAACAATTTTTTAAGTCTATTTTTCATTATTGAAATTCTTGAATAACTTTATGTTGTTTTTTATCATTTTGGTCTTGTTTTACACAGATAAATATTGGCTCCTTTTCTAAAACTGGTGTGGTGGCCTTTTGTAGTGTTTTCACTGCATTACTGTATGTTGTGTGCAATTACTTTACCCGCTGCTTCTGAGATAAGCCTGACTGCTTGTGCCAAGCAACCAAGGGGTTGAACAAGGGCTATTTTGGAAGTGTAACTCCCTTAACATGACTAGGAAGAAGAGTCCCTACTTGGACAGGATAACAACCTGCCAACTAGAGATCCACATTTCTAACAGCGATGGAGATAGTTCATTGTATTTCTCCTCAGGCATTATGTTTATCAATGCACCACTGTCAATAATAAAAGGTATTGAGCAACCATTTACCTTTACTGTAATCTTCTAAAATGTTTGATTAACTTTGGTGCTTTATCATCTAAACTTTTTTTTACCCATTTTTTTCTTCACAAGATGCCAGTCCAGCATGCGCACATTTATGGGCATTCTAGAACCAGCGTCTTCGCTTTCAATTGATGTAGATAATGAAGAACTCCATGACAATGTTTTAGATGATAAACGACTTCATTTGGTGTCGATCTGCCTTAATCGGTCTGGTCAATTGGCCTTGTGGGCATGTGTTGAGCGTTATTTTGTCTTCATGGCGTGACACTCTTATTTTTTCCTTTGCCTTGCTAACCATTACAACATGGTTCTCCTTCCCACAACCTTTGAAACTTGTCCAATCTTTGGACTTTTACCTTCATGTGGAAATGAAAATCCACACCTGAAGCACAACTTTTTCTTCCATAAAGACATCCCTCTGTGTCCCTCTGCCTAGGGCTTTTATTCAATTTTTACATTCATGACTGACTCATTCTGGCACCTCCTGCCTCCATGTTAGCAGCTTGTTGATCGGCACACTCTTCATCTTGGGCAGCCATGAGAAACTCTCCCCAGGCTACGAGTTTCTCTCAGCATTCACTGTCTGAATACATTGTCTGAATGAATCTGACAGGCATCCATTAGTAACTCTAAGCCGTATAGCTTCCTCATCATTTAATTAATTTAACTAACTAGTGTATCCAGTCTCACGACAAATTTGAAGATGGTTTCACCATCTTTCTGTCATTCTTGACTGAAAATTTTGCTTTTGTACTCCACATTCAGCATTGTATTGAACCTAAGATTCAAGGCTTCTTTGATTTGACGGTATGTAATTTTGTCAACTCGTTGCATTTTCTTTAGGGCTTCTTTTACTCCTTCACCAGCTAAGATTCTTAAGGTATTTGATTTTATTCTGGGTATCTGTTTTTTTATTCTGTTTTTTTAGCCCATCAATGAAATCATTAAATGTCTCTATTCAAGCCATCTGTCACCAATATTCAGTTTTTTGGTGGTATCGACTTGTGGCAGTGGTTTCATGGAGGCAGCGGCATTATAACCATTTGTGTGATTGGCTGACAATGAGATTGGATGTCTCTCTGACACTGTCTGCTATCCGCTAGGTCCTGCTTCTTCCATACCATCTCTAAGGCCCTGTGCTCTTCTGGCCTTTGTCTTATCTTTGCCAGTCAATAGAACCGTGACCTCTCTCTTGGTCTCCATGGGAGCACTTCACTTTTCTGGAGACCTCTGGAGTTGTTCTGAGCCCCACTCTGCAGCTTTGGTGGTGTGCCGCTTCGGATATGGACGACCCTGTAAAAACAACCCTGGGCACTTCTTCTGGAGCCACTTTCCTCAAAGCTGTGGAATGATGACTCTCTTTTCTCACTTCTGGTAAGCAGATGATCATTTCATGTATCTGAATGTCTTTGCTTTTGGGCATCTCTTTGTACTGTCTAACACCTGGCTGATATGTGCCTTTCAGTGCTTCTGATCGCAGAATCATCTTGAAATTGGTTTTCTCTATTTGCTGCTCTTTAAACAACTGGTTGTATCCACTTTTAGATTTATCACTCCATATGAAGTATAGCTTTAGGTTACGTAGTAGCACAGTACCTCTTTTTACAGCATCCCCAGCAGGTTCTTGGCAAACGATGTGTAGACGTCTCGCTGAAGCTTTCATTAACTTAAAATGCTTTATACTGCTGGAGTTGTAATTGAAGTTCACATACACCAAACGTTGATTTGGCACTTTGACTGTGGCATACGTGGCATGCACAAGCACTTTGCTGGACCATGGCAAACTCTCTGGGAGAGCACTGTTGGTCCCCTATCTCGTTGCTAGTTGTAGCATCCTCCCCATCCTATGTACCTGCTAATGACTACGCCACACATGGAGTTTAGCATAACACATCTTTATTCTTCTGTGTAACCGCAAACGTAACATTCTAAACCTTAATTCACTTAATTACGCTGGAGCCAAAAGCGTTCTGTTATTGCTAACTCACAATACACCACACAAATGACCCCCAGCAGTTTTTCTGCCCTCTTTGGGGCAGATAAGAGGTGTTTTCCCCATCCCACCCCCCCAGTGGTAGCAGAAAGCCTATTAGACCACCAGGGATTGCATTTAGGGGAAAGGAGCTGCCTGGCAATGGGGTGTTGCTCCCCCTTCCCTGGGTCCAAAAGTCTTTGTGCCCCCCCAAGGGGGTCAGAGAGCCCACTGGACACCAGAGATTCTTTTGTGCAGCATGGGTGGGGTGGCCCTCCGAGGCATTGGGCCTAATCCCCACCCACCCAAATGACCCTCAGCAGTCTTTCTTCCCCTGTCACAGGCAGCTAGGAGGTGTTCCTCTAATCTGCCTCTGACAGGGGCCAGGTATCCCACTAGACTATCAGGGAGTATATCTGAAGGGGGCATGCATTCCCCTTGACAAGTGGCTAGTGCTCCCCCTCCCCCAGGTCCAAAAGACTTCCTGCCCCACTGGGAGAAGATTGGAGGTTCTTACCTCCAGTCTTCCCCCTGGGGGGGCAGAAAGCCCACTAAACACCAGGGACTTTTTGGGGCACAGCATGGGTGGGTGCAGCCCTGCTAGGCATTAGGCCTAGCCTCTACTCCCATATGACCCCCAACAGTTTTTATGCCCCTTGCCGGGGCAGATAGGAGGTGTTGGGTGCCAGCAAGCCCAGTAGACCCCTAGGGATTATATTTGGAGCCTCTCAGCAATGGGCTAATACTCCCTCCTAACCCTAGGACCAAATGTCTATCTACCACCCTGGAGGCATATAGGAGGGTGCTACCTCTAATCTGCCCCCAGGGGGGCAGAAAGCCCACTTAGCATCAGGGAGGGTTTTTTTTATGGAGAAATGGGTGGGGGTGGCCTGCCTAGACATCGGTCCTAACCCCACTCCTCAAATGACCCACAACAGTATTTTTGCGGCACCAGGTGGCAGATAAAATGCATTGATCTCCAATCTGCCCCAGTGGGAGGGCAGAATTTCCAATAGACACCAGGGAGTTCTGTTAATACTACAAGTTGTGCAGGTGGCTTGCCCACCCACCCAAACATCGTGCCTGGACTCAATATCCAATATGAACAGTCAGTCTGACCCCTGGGGACTAAAGGATCCCCCATCTTTTTGGCAAGAAGAGAAATTTCGCTTTTGGATGTTTTTAAAAAAACAAATGTGTTTACATATGGGTAGCAGAGTTGGACTAAGTCTCAATATCATCCTACTTCTATGCTGAATGGCTGAACTTTTCGAACTAGGGTCAGTTGCCACCTTGGGAAACCTATCAAACTCAGACATAGTGCCTATCTCATGCACTAGGCGCAGCCACACAAGTGAGGTAGAATTTTTATCGGGACAAGTGGGAGAGCGCTGGGTCGTAGGAATTGTGTCAATTCTTGCTGATTACTGATGTTTACATTTCAGAAATGCAAGTAAAATGTGTAATTTTATGCAATGTTTGAGGTTTGCAGGGCAGTTTGGGTAAGAAAGCAAAGCATACCACCCTGGACTCCCCTGAGTGTCTAATGTTCAGAAATGTCTGGGTTTGGGCAGTTAGCCTAGTGGGCATTCAATCCGCAGCCCAAAATTGCCACTACCCCAATTGCCAAATCAGATCATTTTTGTGACAGGAAATGTTGATGACTCTACATTGTATTTGCGGGCCTTTCTTGTTGCACTCACTAGATGTACACTCACAAGTGAGGTACCATTTGTACCAGAAGCCTTACGGGAATGCTGGGTGGAAGAAAGTTTGTGGCTCCCTGCAGATTCCAGAACTTCCAAACAAAATACAAACACTTCCTTCTATAACTATAGAATTATTGGTGATTCATCCAAAATGCATGTATAGTTGTCCCGCAGACTTAGAACATCACAACATTTTATTTGTTGATATTTTATTAATATCAAAAAATTGCAAAATCACAGACAATAACATTTAAAATGGTTACTTGTAAATCTCAAACATTTGTCAACAGACAATAAGAAAGGGCCCATAATAAACGACAGGATATGAAAAGGAACATTGCATATAATGCAAAAAACAACACTCTCAAAACACCAATAAATCAAACACAAAAACAATAAATAGTACAATGGAATGACAATACAGAAAAGATTCCTTTAAATGAAATAACAAAATGCTGACGCACGTTTCGGAGCACACAGACATATACAGGATTCCTTCTTCAGGGCTAAAATATACTTTCAGTATTGAAGGGCCATCAGAGGACAGTCGAGCCGCCACCGGATATGTGGAATAAGGGCTCGCAAAAAAACGAAATCTGCGGGAACAACAAAGCAAGTTTAAGGCGCTATTGAACATTAAAAACCGTTAACCAAGTAAGAGCTTGACAAGATATTGCGTGAGTATCATCACAAACAAATAAAGTGAAAAATTATATACACATTTATGAACAATAGGCCTGTGTAAAGAATATCTCAGTGACACTAATGCAGCCACCCTGTAAATAAAGCACCACAAGATGTGCATAATGTGAAGGAGCAGATTACAGAAAGCCAAGCATATATGATTAGATACCCAAATACCAGAAGTGCACAAGAGAATAAAGTGCAAGAAAAAAAGAAAAAGAATTGAAAATTAATATACTAAAACCTGCTTACAACGCTTAGGTGCTTAGAGCATGGAAAAGTCTCCCTGTTCTTAATATCAGCAGATGTACAAGTAGAGAGGTATAGCGATAATCTGATAGGGGCATACATAAAGATTACACAGATTACACAAAATGCCCAGAATGAAGTAACAGCAGAATCAAGGTCTATTAACTAGGGCAAAATACCAAGAATAAAGGCAGACCTAGGGCAATCAGATAAAGTCCCGAGATGGTGTGCCCCTATCAGATTATCGCTATACCTCTCTACTTGTACATCTGCTGATATTAAGAACAGGAAGACTTTTCCATGCTGTAAGCACCTAAGCGTCCGACCACGATGGAGCACAGGCCAGGTACGGGAGCCATGCAGGCCCAGGGAACAAGGTACCTTGAGTCTGGTTGCAACAATGAGATGCGGATGAGTAATACATCAATGTCGGCCCCTACAGATGAGGTGATGTGTCGATTTTCTCCATGCAGTGATGGCAATGCATCAGTTCCAAAGACAGAGCGCCAAAGACAAGAGGCTTTGGTTCTGAGTGTAATGTGCCAAGTTTCTCCATGCAGACAAGATGATGTGCCGATCTCTCCACACTGCTACAACAGCGATGAGCAGCACTGATGCATCAGTTTCTGAAGGTAAAGTGCTGGTTCCGATGTGTTGGGTCGATTCTGCTCCCACAACAGGGTTGATTCGCTGGTTCGGCTACATGAAAACAGGAGATGTGTCAATTTCTCTGGTGCAAGTATCTGGGTTCACTTCTAATGGACCAGGCACAGAGAACGGGTAGAGACTTTGATTGCCCTGAGTTCCAAACAACAGGAGCCAAGGCAACAAGTCCTTGGAGATCACTTTGGTTGCAAGGCAGAGTCCAACTCTCACTCAGCAGGGTCAGAGAGCAGTAAGCAGCAGGGCAGCACAGCGGGTCTTCCGGATCAACAGTCTAGCAGAGTGGCAGTTCTTCTGGGTGCCTTTGAAATGGGGGTGACTTCAAAGAAGGGCATTCAAAGTGCACAGAAGACCTTTCTTTCCAGCCCTGAATCCAGACTATCTGTAGGGGGTAAACAACATTTTGGGGTCACCCACCCCAGATGTGTATTGTAGACAGACTGCAGGCACAGAGAGCTATAAGAGCAGAGAAATACCAACATTCCAAAAGCAATCATACGGGAACATAAGTACCTTACAACATAGATAAATATTCACTATTGATACAATAAAGACTGTATATAAGGAAAAGGTATCCCCCAGTTACTTCGAGGTCCAAGAGGAGGGGGAAAGGAAATACAAAATAGATACAACCTCTTATCTGACCTATCGCTATTTCCACAATGGTAGTCACTCACAAAGATGACATTTCCCCATAGACAAAAGCTCATTACATATAATTTTTTCTGTTGAGTTTTTTTATTTTTTATCGCAATTTATTTATTTTTTGTACATATGGGATCCTACTGACTTCATATATTTGACAGATTTTGATTTTAAAATTCAACATTTGTACGATCTGCTCGGTTTCTTCTCATTGCTTCCATTTTCATATGGTTCTTGGGTAGTATTCCCAGATGTGAAGCAGATGGTCTACGTACGTTTTGGTGATAAACAGATTTATATCACCTTCTCCAGGACCAAGAAAACATTTCTTTAAATCTGTATTGTGGACTAGGGGTTCTATGAGTTGTTATGCGTGGGATTGTATCAAGTTCACAAGAGACTGTATCCTCAAAATTGGGATCATCAAAGAGATGTATTTGTTAAAGTAACATATTTCTCCCTGTTATATAGTTCTTGTCAGGGGGGAATTTTTGGTGGGTCATGCTGTAAACTAATCTGTATGTTCAAGTTATAGTGAGTCCACTGTCTATGTTCACTTGTTTAAATATTATGATCCCAATTTGGAGGATCCCAATCCGGATGTGTATTTTATTGTCCAGTAGAACTAGAGGCCTGGGTCAGTCTGAAAAACCAAATACCTCCCACAGAAACAGGATTTCGGGCAGGGATGGGCACCTTAACAAACATCTCTGCCGTCACTCTCTTGACCAACCAGGCCTTCGAAAAATCAAGGCCCCTGTATGCCTGCTTTGTGGACCTTAAGGCGGCCTTCGATAAAGTTTTGAGAGCCTCCCTATGGGCAAAGATGCAGGCCTGGGGGGTTCCGTCCAGACTCCTGGAGGCTATCATCAATCTGTACTCTGACACCTGGGTGCAAATCAAGAAAGGAGATGGGTCAAGGGTCACCGGCAAGATTCCAACTTTGAATGGGCTAAAACAAGGTTGCGTTTTAGCGCCCTGCTTGTTCAATATCTATACGTCAGATCTCGACAAATACCTCCAGTCAATCCCAGCTGACCCCCCAAAACTGGGCAAAATACCAACGCCATGCCTTCAGTATGCAGACGACATTGTACTGTTAGCACAAACACCAGCAGGCCTGCAGAAATTGATCACGGGACTCGGAGCCCATACCACTTTAAACCAACTTACGATCAACCATCAAAAGACTAAAGTAATGTGTTTTGCAAAACACAACAAAACATCGTCCAGGCATACCTTCTCCTGGAAATTGGGCGAACAACGGTTGGCCAGCGTTACCTCCTACAAATATCTAGGCTTCTTGCTAGATAGCAAGTTAAACTTCAAACAACATATGGAACAAGGAAGTACAAAAGCAAAACAACTGTTGTTCGCCTTCAAAGTCTTTAAAAAAAGCTCACAGGCTGCTCTACCAGCCACTTGCTTCAAGTGATAGCTGCAAAACTTTTGCCCTCCATCTCGTATGGTTCAGAAATCCTGAATACCAAAGACGCAACCATCTTAAATACAACACAATCCGTATTTTTCAAAAAATTGTTTACAATTCCGCTACACATCCCACAAGACCAAATCCGTTTAGAATTTGGACTAAAAAATCAGATCATGGCCAGACAAGGTGCTTTAGTGAAGTATTATTGGAGGATGAGGGAGGCAGACGATAACACCCTAGCCCATCGCTGTTGGGCTGAGATAGAAAGTCAAGCTCGACAAGCTAACTCGACGACGAGAATACTGCAGGAATGCTTGTCGGCGTTACAGCTAGAGGAGGTCTGGTTAACACCTGTAACGTATTCCGGATTCAAAAACGCAGCAAATTCCGCAATCAAGAGGAACTCCCTATTAACCGACAAAAAGACTTTTTCTAAAAAACATCACGCCTGGGCCGTGATTCAGTCATATCAGAGGTTAAAACCACAACGGTATTTGACTGAACACACCTCCTACTATAAAAAACACTACCTGATGTTATTACGACTGGGTTCATTCCCCTCAAAAGATTTAACCCCGCAATGGAAACACGTATGGCCATCGAAGGAATGTCGCCTTTGTTGTCAAGGGGAGGAGTCACTATTACATTTACTATGTATATGCCCTACTTTATTGAAAATACGTAAATCCATTCTCCGGGAGATTTTAAGGAAAGAACAGATCAGAACATGTAGAGCTGCGGTCATTAGGTTTCTTGGATGGCGCTCAATCCCACTTTCCTGTAGTGCCATAAAACTCTGGAAAATAGCGGCAAAAGAATTGGACAAAATTTCTTCATGATATACAATTACACACCCCCTTGATTGACTTTTTACTGTGATAATGGTTTTCCTTTCTCAAGGATCTCTTCCAGATCAATGTTCTAAAATAATACAAAAAACAAATTATGATAACGTTTTAATCTTTTTTAATAATAATACCTTTTACAATACATATGCTTCTATGTTCAGAATCTGTATTTTATGATGGTTTGCCATCCTTTTATGATTTTTAAGAAATTAATAAAAGTATTATTGCCTGACTGACTGACTGACTGACTATTGTCCATTGTTGTGTGGTATGTTTGATAGTATGTTTGATGGGAATGAGAGTTGTGAATGTGGGTTTGATGGCCTTGCATAGGGGTTCTGTAGGAGAGTAGGATCTGCACTTATGTTGCCCCCACTTTTTTTTCTGATGTATATACTGGTTTCTGGCTATAGTCTGGCTGGGTCCCTGCTAATCAGGGCCCCAGTCTCTCTGTTCTCTCTAAACAACTGTGAGTGCATACTAGATGCACTAGTGATTGGATACTGTGGTACCTTATGAGCCCCTAGTATATGGTACCCTAGGTACCAAGGGCATAGGCACTTCACAGGCCTACCAGGAGCTGAAGCATGTATTATGCCACCCATGGGAAGCAGACTAAATCTGACACCACAGGCCTGCTACTGCAGCCTGGGTGAGGTAGTGTTAGCACTCCTCACTGAGGTATAGGTTCCTATATCTCACCATACACACACATATAAACCACATATATCAGTCACCCCTAAGGCAGGCCCTATCAATCCTGAGGGCAGGGTGCTTGGTTTACATTGTGAGGGGGTGCCTCTGCCTGAGCAGGGCCCCTCTGCAGCTGGCAGGGTCCATTCCCTGTGGCTGTTTGTGGATGTGGTTAAACCATGTACTCTTAAGTGCATTATAACCTCCCGGTTAATGCTAACTTTGGAATGACTGCATCAAAACATATCGTGTTTGGTGTCAAACAACTTGGAACCCTGCCCCCACACCAGTAAGTGGTGTGGGAGTATGATCCCACCCTTCTAGAGGGGACGACATGTACCTACTGTGATAACACGGTTGAAATCTGAAAGAGCCCTGGCATCACAAAATGGATGCCACCAACACAGACACTGGGCTGCCCTCCTGCTGCTGACTGAAATTCGCAGTAGAGTAGGGCCAACAATAGGCATCCTGTCACAGGGAGGTGTCACCACCTTCCAGACAGGATTTAGTGTATTGTAGCTGGGTGGGTGCACTCCTAGAGTGCTTTGAAGCCCTGCACTGGGGAAGCAGTAGGTTCCTCTGTGCATATGCCAGCTCAAACCGGTTCAGGGGCTACCTTTTCCTGCTCTGGCACGAAACTGGACAAAAGGAAGTGGGTGTAACCACCCCCTACCCTCACCCTCCCAGAGGAGTGGCCATAGAGCCAGTCCCACTCCTATCTTCTGTATAAGATAGGAAACCTTGCCATTGCAAAGTAGATAACCTCTGGATGATGCTTTACAAGAAGAATCCTGGTCCTTCGACATTCCACTACCTTTGGAAGATGGAAGAATCTCCGTTAGAGTCAAGGAGTGACTCCCCTGCTTGGCAGGCACCAAAACTTGAATCAATGGTTGCAAACTTTCCCGCTCCCGGCAGAGTCCGAAGTCCCTGCAGCCCCAGAAGTAGATTTTCTAACTTCTCGACAGCCATTGTGAGTCCTCAGCAGAGCTGAGGCAAGTGGACCCCACGAGTGACGAGGAACCATAATACCTGGGAACCGTGCACTATTGTCAAGTGCAACCCCTTCACAACGTTCTACAAACTTCTACTTTGGAACACTTGTAGCCCAAGCCTCCAGCAGGTTTTGCAGCGAAGATCAGAGGCCTACCCCGTCCCAAGTGACTGTGGGCTCCTGTGAAGCATTTCCTCAAGAGGCATCTTCGCAATCCCTTGCACGTTGGCTTGTGGGTTCCCCAAAAACTTTCTTATCAACTCAAAGGACTCCTGTGGTTGCTCCAGTCCTGCCCTCACTCACTTTCGCTGGGTGAGTCCCTCAGACCTTGCTGGTCTGCACCATTGACTAAATTCACTTTCCACAAGACTTGCAGTTGCCAAGGCTTGTTGGCTTCAATCCAGTTGCCGACACTGCCATCAGCTGCAGACGTTCTGGGACACTCCGAATCCAGCTGCTGGTTATTGTCAATCTCTCTTGGACCTCGTGAGTGAAGAGTCAAAACACCCTTGATCACCTGAAATCACCCAACATCCGTGGGCATCCATCTTCACTGGCAAGTGACTATGAACACTGTCTCTTCAATTTTCAGGTCATCTGCATCTTGAATACAGCCTTGGATTCCACTGGACACTTCTTCAGTCTTCGCAAGCAGCAAATCTTCTTTGGTCTCCATAGAAAACAGCGACGCGATCTGACACCAAAAGACACCTAGCAACCCGGCTTCCCTGGGTAAGGTAACTCGTGCACTCCAGTGCCCTATTGTGTGTTGAACCTCAAATTACTTACCTTGTAAGTGGCTTGCTTGTAGACTTCCTCGAAGTACCCTTAAAACTTTAAAAATCAAACCGCGACTTGCTCCATTTTAATCAATAGGGAACCCGCGGCTGTGTTCACACACTGCATGCGTCTCCTGTGGGTCTGTTACTTACCTGCTTTCACTGCAGTAGTGAAGCCCCAGCGATTCTACAGGCCCTAGGCCTTGTGATTCTGCAAGTCGACTTTCCTAAACCTCTTTTTTAGTATATGGTCTGGTACGCCCCTAGGTCTCCAGCCATAATTGTGCTTAACTTATTGTGAAACGTTGCTATTTGAATGTGTTCCTGGCTTCTAATCTCATAAAGAGATTAGTAGAGTGTGTCTAGAAATAAATACATATATATTTGATATATATACCTGTGTGGTGTCCTTTCATTTGGTAATTCAAGAGATTATAAGGTAAAACAAGCTGCTTTACATTCCTCTGCGACTTAGCCTGAAGGCTGCTCTCCACAGCTACCACTAGAATAGCTTTCTTTAAAAGGTTGTCTTAAACCTATCTACCATAAGAGTCGAATTGGACTGGTGCAAGGTGGCCCCTATAACTAGGAACCAGCATATGCCAGGCAAACTTCTAACAGGTTCTTTTCAAATCAATGTCCTAATACATTACAAAATGTTTATATGTTGTTTGTAATTGTCTCTATGACCATTTGAGCACAGAAAAGAGAGAAAAGAAAATTTTGATATGTACAAAAAATAAATAAATTGTGATAAAAAAATAAAAAACTCAACTGAAAAAATTATATGTGATGAGCTTTTGTCTATGGGGAAATATCATCTTTGTGAGTGACTACCATTGTGGAAATAGCGATAGGTCAGATAAGAGTTTGTATCTATTTTACAATAAAGACTGTGTCATAGAATTCCCAATAGGAAAATAAATACTTTTATTTACATCATGAAAAAAGGAACACTGAAAGTGGGATTGTATTCAGGGAAGAGAGATTTGAAGAAATCAGGCATAGAATTATGGCCACAATACAATCAATAGTTAGGCCACAAGCATATGGAAAGCACCATTGCACAAGTGTACAGTAGTTGTATAAACAATTCTGTCCCATTCGTAATTTGGTTGTTCTCATTGTATGCTTCGATTAGCAAGAATTCCTTCTCAGGCAATAACATGTCTATGCCTAAGTTCTTTGAATCTTTCTCCATTTATCTATGTTGTAAGGGCCACTGTTCCTATATAATTATACCTCAGATCCCTCTCTGACTACTTGGGTTCCCTTGTTCTTTACAAAAGAACTTTCTAAAAGTGGCATTTCTAAATCACCTCCAGTCTCCTGGGTGAGGCATATGTGTATATCCCTGTGTATATACTGCCGTCCACCACTCTATACACCTATTTCTAACGAAGACAAGTATGGATAATTTTGCAAGAGAAACTTGATGTACTCACCCTCCCCATTTCTGATGTTTTACTCCTTTGGCCCTGGATTCACTTGCGGGACTCGTACTTCATGCATCACTGGCAGGATGAGGAGTATGCCATTCACGCTGCAGGGTGATACAATCAACACATATGCCGGGCAGTCTGAGGAGTGCTGCCTTCACGCTGCAGGTTGCCGCTTTGGTGGTTCTTCTATTCAGTTCTCGGGTGGCCTGGTGGTTTGCAGCAGGTGCCTGAGAGTGTTAATCTCTTCACAAAATTGTTCAAACAGCAGTTTGAGCAAAGGCGCACTATCCACCCGCCCTAAAAGGTGCAAAATAATCATGTGATTAAATTTTAAAGAGTAAACTGCACATGAAGTTAATTAATGAACAAATATTAGTTATCACAATGGAAAACAAAACACTTAATTTTGTGGTCATATTTTGCAGCCTGTCTAGGGGTTGTACAGTTTATACAAAGGCAGCACCCTTGATTACTGAAAGATTCATTTTTGAAATTCTTGTCGTTTCTAGACACACTTAAACACTGAATTACATCAGGAGTGCAGGTTGTCAAACCCCTCATTCTAGTGTTAATCTCTTGCCAGGCCCTGTGCCCCGGCTTGTACGGTGTCCCACCTGTGGTGAAATCTCCCTTTGCAGACTTGTTCGGTCACTGAACTCCATTTTTAACAGGCCTCATCACGACTGTGGTGAGTGCCTGGGTGCTTGCGAGGCTGAGTTTGCTACCAACCCCATCTTTAGTTCTGCTTTCGCCAAGACTGGTGGTCAGGCTTGTTCTGTCCCTCTCTGGGGCTAGCCCAGTGGTTTGCCCCTGCTTCATGAAGCCTTTAAGCTTCTCCCTGGACCCATAGCTTGTCTCCACCTGCTTCCACACCCACTGAGGCTCCCCTTCGTTGGTCCTTCTGTGTTGGCTTGCACCTTAGTCATAAACCCTGTAGGCTGTCTACATCGACCGGCACCTCCCTCTCTCCTGATGGCGGCAATGTTCTGGCCTGACTCTCACCTGTAAATATCCCTTGTTCCCACAACAATCAGGTTTTTAGTACCATGCGTTGTTGCGCCCACCAGGGCGGCCGCAACATGGAGACCAGGGCTCCGGTCGCACTACAACTGGGGGTGTTTATTTCATGTTGCAAATTCCCAAAATCTCAGACGCCCTTCGCAGCACACTCCAGACCTTTCTGGGCTTGTTCTAACCATTGTTTTAGGAGGATTTCCCTTGCAATTGTTTCAAGGCCAGATGGAGGAGGGACTTATTTATGCTGATTAACTGTGGGGCACTTGCAGCATAGAGGGTTCTGTCTGGGCCTTAGGGACTAGATGTTGGATCTCTCCCCTCATGAAATGGCCTTGCACAATCCAAAATGGATACCTCCAAGAGTCTAGACACTGACATAGGACTCAGCATGTCCATCTATAGAAATGAAAGAAGGACTATCATGTTCATTGGCCACGGTGTCTCCAAGGTGAGGTCCATCTTGGAGTGGAATTAAGTTGTTCACTAATTCCTCTTAGATGCCCAGGTTAGCAGAGTTTATGGACTGTTTAAACGCACCCATACTCCCTTCTCGTCCCCACTTCTTAGTCCACTGATCACACCAACCTGTTGCATGGTGCTGCTGTTTAATGAGCTACCTTTTTAGAACAGAACAAGGAAATTCCTCCTCCAACCAACATTGAAGTTACCTAGCCCTTCCTTCCTCATCTGTCCTTATACCCTCCTCCTACTCTCCTCCTTTTCCCCTCCACTTGAGCATTATGTACTCCTTGTCCCTCACTTCTTACCACTCTGGACTTTGGGGTTCATGAGCCATGGATCCCCTTTCATGAAGGTCACAAGTCTCCAAGCTGGTTCCAGTGGGTTGTAATGCCTACACTATACCCCACTAATCTAACTAAAAGCGCGTCCAAGAGCTTTAAACACAGGCTTTTCAAATCTCACCCAGAGACCCTTATTTCTGACCCCTACTTCCGCATGAAAAAAAGGAGCTGCCATAAGTGACCTTATCTTCTGCACTGCAAGACAAGCTCAATGGAGGAAAGCCCTTTACTCTCTGCTCCGGATCACTGCATCCACTAATAACCCCCACAGTCTCCGACTCTCCACAGTTCTCTCAAGTGCTTACCAAGCAGAGGCAACCATCTGTCTTTATAATAATGGGATTTTTATTTATTTTACGTATTTGTAAGTTTTATATAGCGTTAGCTAGACCCGAAGGTGTGAGAGTGCTTTACAAGGTTGTGATCAAATCCAGTGAATCAGGAACACCATAAACATATGAGGCCAGAGTCAAAAGATAATAGTACATAACGACAGCACAGTAACAAAAATCATGATAGCAGATTCAAGATGATCTGTAGACAGCATAAGCAAACAAGCAAATACACAACTATGACATAGGGTTCAGTCCTGAGCACACAAGGATAGTAAACCCGGAGCAGATGTCTAAGAATTAAAGTATTTGTTGAGGAGGAGGAGTTTCAGGTCTCTTTTGAAGCCAGGGTAGGAGGGGTTGCATCGCATGTCACTAGGTAGAGAGTTCAATATGCTCAGAGCATTTCCAGGACAGGAGTGATACTTGGGAGATTCATTTTTAGATTGGGAGGTAGGAGCAAGAGTGTGTTAGAGCTTCTCAACGATCTAGAAATCCCTGCTTTCGTAAGCTTGTTTTCTAAGTAGTTTGGTGAATGAGAGTGAAGGGCTTTGTGGATGATACAGGCTGTCTTGTAAGTACATCTTCCTTCGATAGGACGGCAGTTGAGGCTCTTGAGAGCAGGAGAGATGTGTTCAAACCGTTTGACATCAGTAATGAGCCGGGCTGCCATGTTTAGAACTGATCTAATGGGGGCGAGGTGACATTTTGGCACCCAGTGAGAGTGGCATTTCTATAGCCTAGTTTGGAGAGGACCATAGATTGAACAACAATCTTGAAATCATCTGAGGGGATGAATGGTTTAAGCTTCTTGAGCTGTTTTAGTGCATAAAGCGCTCCTGTGGGCGAGGTTTTTTTGTGCTCTTTCATTGACATGATTTTGTCTAAGCAGAAGCCCAGGGACTTAGCGGAGTTGGATGGAATGAGAGAGCAATTTAAAGTGTTCAGGTTTCTGATCCGTTCGTGAATAGGAAACTGGTTGCATTTGTGGGACAATGGAATTATTTCTGTTTTGCTGGGGTTTAGCTTAAGAAGATTATAGTGAAACCGAAAATGAATCTTCTTCAGAGTGGGGTTAAGATGTTGCATGTCATTGGGAGATTTGATTTTGTAGTAAATTTGAGTGTCACCAGCATGAAGGTGATATTTGATCCCTGCTTACTTCAAGATGACCGTAAGGGGTTCCATAAAGAGAATAAAAAGGGAGGGGGAAGGAATAGAGCCCTGCGGCATGCCAAGAGAGAGCCATGTGGGTTTTGATAGACATGAGTTGCTTTTGATCTGTTGCAAGCGGTGTTGTAGGAAGGATGTGAAACATTTAAGGACGTTGCAGTTGATACCAAAGTGAGACTTCAGAGAGTCAAGTAGGGCTGGGTGATTAACAGTATCAAAAGCTACAGATAGGCCAAGCAGTATAAGAAGGCAAGCATCTCCTTTATCTAAAGATCTGTGGATATCATCCGATATATTGAGCAAGGCAGTTTCAGTACTACAACCTTTCCTGAAACCAGATTAGAATGTGTCAAGGAGGGAGAATTTACGTATATGATGATTGAGTTTTTGCAAGACACATTTTTCCAACGTTTTGGCTAGGAACGGGAGGTTTGAGATAGGTCTGAGGTTGTTGAAATCATTAGGGGTCAGCCTTGGGGTTTTTGGGAATGAGTGTGATTTGTCCTAGTCGGAGAGAGATTGGTACACAGCCCATGGAGAGAGAAGAGTTGACGATTAGAGTCCAGAACGGGGCAATGATGCGTTTGAGATTTTTTACCATCATGGATGGGAGGGGGTCCATGTTGTGAGCAGAAGGCTTTAAAGTTTTGATTATATTGAAGACTTTTGATTCAGTCAAGGGTTTGAAGTCAGTCCAGTCAGTGTTACTTTTCGGTTTGGAGTGACTAAGGTAGCCTTTAGTATCATTGGGTGTAGTTTGGTCACAAGTAGGATTTGGCGGTGGAGCTTCCTTGAGCAGAGGTGGGTTGCTGCAGGTGGTGAGGATGTAGGGAAGAGTGGAGACTTGTAAAAAGGATTGCTAAATTTTGGCAACTTTGTGAGAGAAAAAGCTAGCAATTTCTTCACAGCGTTCATTTGTGGCGATTATAACTTGAGAGAGCGAAGGCGTGGTTTGGCGTTTGACGATGTTAAAGAGCTCCCTGGGTCGATTCTTAGCAAGGTCCAATTGGTTGTGGAAGAAAGAGATTTTTTCTCTAAATATGTGTTTCTTGTATGAGAGCCTGGTCTACCTTAGTAATGCTAGGTATTTTGTCGAGGGGTTTTGTCTCCATGCCCTTTCAGCTTGTCTGAGCAGTCTTCTTTCGCAGTTCAAATCAGCATTAAACCAGGATTTGGATTTTGTAGATCTCACTTGTTTTAGTTTTGGCGGGTCAATTGATCGAGAACATCCAAGATCTCTGTGTTGTAGTGTGTAGAGTTCTTCAGCGGTGTACACTGGGGGGGCGTTGTAGTTGCTCACAAATCTTGGATTCAAGTTCAAGAATAGGGGCTTTTTTTATATTTCTGGATAACTGTTTCGGTTTCTTAATGACATCAATTAGAGGTTTGACTGGGGTATTGATATTGAAAATGATTAGATGGTGCTCAGGCCAGTCAATAGGAGAGATAGAGCTGATGGAGATCAGGTCATTATTAGTGATAATCACATCTAGAGTGGCGCCTATGGTGTGTGTTAGCTTATAGCAGAGTTGGTTTTGATCGTGAATTTCAAAAAGGTTCATAAGTAGTCAGATTGAGGTGTCATCTGGATTGTTCCAATTAATGTTGAAATAGCCCAAGAACACATCTTCATGTCAGTTAAGGAGAACCTAGTAATTAGGTCAGGTAGCTCTTTTGTGAAGAGGACTCGATCACCCGGATGGTGGTAGATGGTGTGGATTTTGATAGGAGCAGAGTCTTTGCTTATAAGTTCAGACCCAAGGTATTCAAAGGACGAGTAATCTGTCATAGTTAAAGTGGTGAGATGTATTATTAATTTGTGAATTATGGCTAGACCTCCACCAGATCTTTTAGGTCTGTCTTGTCTAATGATGGTGTACCCATGAGGGGTTAGCAGGTCAAGTATAGGGGAGGCGTGTTCATTTATCCATGACTCCGTGAGGATAGCAATATTTATTTCCTCCCTAAGAATAGATGCTGCTATATCTGTAGCATGTTTGGCAGCTGATCTACAGTTTAGGACCATGCAAGAGAGAGGGACGGGTTTTTCTTTAGATGAAGGTAGTGTTTGGATGGTGGTGAATTGAGCTGGCGGTCTGGGCTTGGTTAAAGTTATGGGGATTCTATTTGAGCCTACAATAACTGGGATAGTGGAGGGAGGTTTGGGAAACCTAGATTGGGACTTAGTAAGGTAGGACTCGCTGAGAGTAGCGGCTTCGAGATCAGATAGGGTGCAGAGGGCATGATGGGGTCTGTGGGATAGAGGACATAGGGGAGTGTAGGACCAGTGTATGCAATTCTCATCCAAGAAGCCAAGCGCATTCTAGAACTACTGAAAGAAACATTCTCACTTATCAAAAGCTATGTGATGAAGAAAGAATCCTCCCTGACCCACTCTCATCCTAAATCTGCAGACAGCCAACAGTTACCTCTTGCTGTATCCTCCCTAGCCCCATTACTTATATTGCTTCATCCCTATACTGTCCTCCCCATCCACGCAATCAGTTTACCCAACCCTATTACAGCTGGAGCTTGATTCAACCAACATTTGTAGTCATAACACTCTGAGTCCTCTCCACCGCTCTAGTGCAGAGATCACTGAAACACACTCCCTCGTGACCAATACCTTCACCCCATCCCTGCCCCTGACCTCTAAATATGCCCCTGCTGTCACAAATGATATGTCTACGACACTACTTTGGCCCAAACTATTACACTTGCACACGCAGAACCCCCAAGCATGACCAGCAAGTTGACTCCTCCCTCCTCTGCACTCCTTATCAACCAGTTCATGGGAACCCCATCCCTGCCCCTCAAACATGACTCCAACTCTAATCCCCCCTCCCTTCCCTGGGTTCTCCCTACCCAGTAACTCCCTAACATTAGATGTCAGAGCACCCTCTCTACTCCTAGCCCCTCGACCCACATCTCACCTTCCTGTTTCGTCTCCATACTGAACTTCAAACTTACTGACATCTCCCTGGAGCTTCATCAACTTAAGGCTGACTTACAGGGGCATATTAGCAAGGAAGTGGTGGAGAGAGATGTTAGCCTTCTTGGCTTAACGCCTCTCTTCGCCACTTTGGAAAAGCAAGGCTGCACCATATTATCAAGCATATGGTGCAGCCTTGCTTTCCCCCTGCAATGGCGCTAAGTTTCACAACTTAGTGCCAATTCAAGGCTCCCTTGCACCAGAGTGCAAGGGTGTCTGCAAGCAGGGAGATTTGTTTATGTACAGGAGGGTGTCCCTTCGTGTACATAAACAAACCTAAAATGGAATTTTGTAACTTTCATGTGTGCTGCTTCGTGCAGCACACATGAAAGTTACAAGACGGCATTTTAAAATATGGTTTGTTTATTTACAGGAAGGGATACCTTCCTGTACACCTGTCACATTAGGTGTTCTGCAGGGTTCCATGCTCTCATGCACTCTCTTTAACCTGTTCATGGAGCTGTTAACTAAAATTCTGAAATCATCCAACATCAGTTATCACATGTATGCCGATGACACCCAAATGAACCTGAAAATCTCCTCCCTTGAAGATATTAGGTCTCTTAACCCAACTCTACAAAAAATGCAAAATTGAATGACCTGCAACCACCCCAAAATAAATACTCTCAAAACAGAATTCCTTTTAACTGCACCCCTCAAACAATCACTTGACAGTGCTCAATGGATGAAACATTTAACAGCCCTCAATTCCATTCCACAGTCCACACAATATTGATTCTTCAAAATCATTGGGAATAACGCTCGACAAGATTTTGAACAGGTAGGAGCACATCAGCTCAGCCACCAGAGGAGATAACTTCTAAATGAGCAGCTTTAGGAAAAATAAACCCTTCCTCCCCTTCGATGACTTCAAGTAGTTCAATCCCAAGTATTCTCCAGGTTGGACAATAGAAATGTAACCCTTTGTGGCCTTCCTAGGTTGGCCCCCCTTAGGAGTCAGAACCTCCCTTAACTCAGCTGCAAAGCTCATTACTGGATCTAAATGAAATAACCACATCACACCAGATTTGAAATCACTAAACTGGCTCCTTCTTGAGGCAAGAATTCAGTTAAAATTTTCCTGTATGACACCCAAAGCTTTACACTCCAACACCCAAGGTACATTGCACAAAAACTAGTGCTATCTGGCTACGCTGGAACCTTAAGAAGCACCATGTTCTCAAAATTGAAGCAGCAGAAATTCAAGAAGAAGAAAACCTACGATTGGGACCTTCTCCGGTATTGCCCAGAGAATTTGGAATTCCCTACCTTCTAAAATCCTGAGATAACACTTCACCTGCGTCTTTCAAAAAATAAATGAGAAAGTGAAATTGATTAACAAATGCGTGCGCTAGCTCCTAGGATCTCTACTCCCTGGCACTGATAATTCACCCTGGCTGCACTGGCGATCTGTTCTCCTGACTCTATGGCCTGTTCCGCTTTCTCTCTTTAGGACTAGAGGGACTTGGCTGCAATGTGAGAGAAAGATCTTCCACCTGCTCTGGCTCTGTGGATGCGCAGGGTTTTGGCCAGTGCGAGGTTGGAAGATCAGAGGTTTATTTTGGGTACATGGAAGTGGAGCTGTCGTTGAGGTATTTGGGTCCATTGTTGTGTACGCATTTGTAGGCGTGAGTGAGGGTTTTGAAAGTGACGCTTTTCTCCACGGGGAGCCAGTGGAAACTTTGTAGGTGTTGACTGATGTGTTTGTGTCGGAGGATGCCGAGGACGAGCCTGGCGGCAGTGTTCTGTATTGTCTGGAGTTTGCGGAGTAGGGACTTGTTGATGCCGTCTACCATTGGGACTTTGCTTAAGATAGTTTTTCTTTTTTAATTGTAATGTGATTTGTCTTCTACAACCACCTTTTCTATAGACAGAAAGCTATGCCATTGTTTTTTATGTGGAGGTCAATTTCTTCTGGAAACTACCACCTTTAGACCTGTGGCTACTATCTGAATATTTGGGGGAGGGAATTACCAACATTCTCAAGGCACAATGTTTGCTCTCTGTTTGTATATAAGTGTTAAACATATATTTACAACCTCTGTACTATCCGCTTTTTAGGTATGTTGTTTATGTTCTTATAGGCATTGATTTCAAAGCTCCCTGCTACTGTTAAATGCCATCCAAAACATTCGAATAAAATATTACGCATTGGTGACTGCATAAAGAATGACCACTAGTTAATGCTGTCTCAAAGAAAAGCTATCATGGATAGACCTTCAAAGTTCCTACACTGAAACATATCTGGCTACAATCAGCACTTGTTTAGTCTGTGTTAGCTGGCACTATTACACTGAATAAATATATTTAAAATTAGCTTTTCTTATCTGATGTGTTGAAAAATCGTGGCGTGTTATATTAATCTTCTGCCACTTACAAATACAAAGGACTGTGATCATAGCTATTCTTTTGTAAATACCAGTTCAAATATGTCTTATCGAAGACAGTGAGCTTAAAAGGAAACAATGGAACGCGCATGCAGCGCACATAGATCAAGGACACAGACAGAGAGCTGAAGGCAGAGACAGAGAGCGCGAGGCAGCGCTTTCAGGTCAGCGTGGAATTGCCGTTCCCTCTGGAGAAGATTAGTGACGCAGCTGCTCTCTTCATTTTGAGGGGGCATGTTGTGCTTTCAGTTGTTCACGTCCAGAAGCAGCATTAATGACCGCATACTATAGGTTGATCTTTGAAAAAGAAAAGAAAAAAAAAACCTGCCGTGGTCTAACGGGGTCAGAACGTCAAGTGAAGGTTGTTATTTTGTGCGTGTGCAGCTTCAGACGCAAGAAAGAGGAAATGACTCAAACCTCGGGGCTAATTACGGTTATTTTCAGCCTGTAAGCGACGCAGCGCGCTGCATTGACACCAGCCCGGCACAGCCATGCCACGATTAGCATCTGCCAGCGCCCTTCCTGAAATAAGACAATGTTTCCAATGAGCTCTTAATCTAATTACTGGGGTTTATTTTCCCCAGGGGCCTGCAGTGCCATGTGATTTCATTTACACTCATGGTAACCTTTGCTGTCAGTAATTCACAATGGCACGGCTCTTCTCTCCGCGACTTTCCGAAGCCGCAGTAAAAGGTTAATGTATTTGATATTTCTCTAAAGACATTTTTCTTACTGTTTCAGATCTACTTTATTTCAATGGTGATGCTGTACGGAATATATTTCCTCCTGGCCGTGTAGTTCCCATACCCTAGCAATTTTCACTGAGGCAGCAGAAACGCAGGTTTAGATGCGATTGGTTTGCAAAGCCTACTCAATTGGAAAAACACTGCAGAAAAAGAGGTTCCAGAATAATTTTCTACAAATCACAGTTCAATGCAAAATGCAGACAACACGTAGTGTAAGGTGTTCATGTTTTATTTGCAGTAACTCCTGCTACCCACTCAGCTAGTAAGAGACAAACACTGCCAGGGGCTTGCATCATAAACCAGCAGAGAGGTGCGGAATAATCTAAGGTTTCTATCAATACACTGACTCATTCTTTTCTACCCAGCAATGAATAAGTCGTGATGCAGAGGTTCGACATGGCCGCAGCTATCAAACCACTGGACTACGGTCGCGTGCAAAATGCTCGCAAATTTCCAAGTCCCCATTGTCGTATTACTATGAGAACAATTAGCTGTTTCTGTGACTGTCTCAATTGATATGATATTAATATGTGCATGTGTATGACATGAATGTTTGGGCACGTGCCACAACTGGAGAAATACACACAGCAACATCAGAAGAAAGGGACACAGCAACATCAGAAGGAAGGGCATGCCATTGGTGTGCCACGGGTTATGGGGAAACCAGTACATGCATAATGGTGTCATTGGCAACAACCTTAACAGCAACAGCTGGAATCCAGTCTAAGGTAAGATGACCGAACAGACCCCGAGAGAGTGTATTTGTTAAGACAATGTGATCCTGCTAAATGCATCAGACATCCCTGTATGACCACCTGAGTTCAGAGCGGGCTGTCATTTACTATACCTGTGACATAGATGGGTGCTCAAGCGCACACTAGTAGTGTATCTGAAGAGTTTTCACCTGCCATTTTGTGAGGATATACCTCGAGCTTTCTTGACCTTTGAGGCCCTAACATCTAAAATACTCATGTGGGCCCTAAGCTGCTACTCAGTGGCCCCATGCATGTGTTCCCAAGAGTAGCAAAGGCAAAGTAGTCACAAGTCACAGGCTTTTCAAAGAGGCAGTGTGGGGGGGGGGGTCGAAAGTTCACTAATATACCCAATAACTTAATGTCCAGCTCAATGCCTACCTTCAGAAAAAGCAAGTACTTTAGTAACACAAAATAACTAAATATTATACAAATAAACTTATGGTAACCAAATACAGGGTAGTGTCCCTGATTGCATTCTACAGAAGTTGCTACACTCTCATGCCCCATTAGCCTCTCCTCACTCGTGTAACCTTAGGAACTACAGTCCCCCATGTCGGTGGCAGAGGCATGACATAGGCACAGGTGCAGGTTGTCACCATTACCTCCTGTGGGTCTTTAAGGGCACTTTAGTCAATTGTTCTTATCCTTGAGCTGCTTTGAACCGAAAATCTTAAGTCTCCATACTTGACTATTTGGGAGTGCATATCCCATCTTTTGCTCAGATTTTCTTCTAGTCTCTAATCTATCCTAACTGGTCTGGGTTGGTTCTCATTTCAAGTGTCCTTCTCAGGCTGATCTCCTGATATAGGCTTTGTGTAGAGTGATGCTTTTCACTGTAGATAGCACTTGGGCTGTGTCCAGGATGCTCCACCACATGGAAATATTGGAGTGTGAGTTTTCTGTTGTATGGATTCATCAGCCTTTCCAAAGTAGGAATGAGGGCCAGACAAAAGGGAAGGTCTGGCATAGAAACTTCCTCACTTTGGGCAACAAAAATTGAAGTCCCAGCCTCCAATCCATGATCTACAAAATGTCAGTACTCAAAAGGATCCAATTGGCAGCCTCTTCTTGCTGACAAATACTTCATGCAATTTCTAAACATCCTCCTCAATTCATTGTCTGGATGTCCACCCCCCAGCCTCAGGAATACAACCAATATACGTCCACTGTTTTGAGAAACTGTCTTCATCTTTCATGTTGTGCCTTGCTAAACAACACTCATCCAAAATGGATCCCAATGGCTTAAGTACTAAGACTACTCTACTCAAATATCAAATATAGTGGACACATAAAATATTCACATACTCACTTGACCTATACAGCGGATATCAGATCAAGGTTCTGGGGTATACAAATAACACCAGACCTATATATATGTGGTGTCAGTAGACCACATTCTCATCGACACAGATAAAAAAGGTCTGGTCATAGTAAGGATACAGAAAACATGGTGCACTGCCACACCTGCTCTTTGTGCTACACCCAGGGAATAGATAGTTGTCCTTTGTCCACTATATGGGTAGGCTTGGTGTGCCCTTAAGGTCACATGACTGGTCCCCAGGCATGGTATTGTTAGGAAGAGGCCTAGACCAGAGCCACACAAAAAATCAAGATACTAGTGTCACGTGAGGAACTCAGGACAGGGGAACAAACCCATGTAACATGCTGGGAACATTTCCATCCCAACACAAGGTGAATGGTGTCATTACTGCAGGAATTTGCCAATACTGGTTAGTGAGGAAACAAGACTGATAGATTTTTTGGCATTTAGTTTGACATACAATCCAATATCTATATTTCAATCATGGAGATGTATTTGGGTAGACAGTTAGAACCAGATAGTTACCTGGGAAGCATTCTGAGGTACATCTGGGAGCCAACAAAAACCTTTTAGGAGTAAGACTCTAACGCCATACGTGTGGTCTATACTGAGCCACATAAAAATTGAACAACATGTTCAACACTATCTAAACCTCAGGTATTCCTCTGTCAAAGAATGGTCAAGAGTACTAAAGGGTTCCATGGCATAAGTTTAAACTTTCTCTGACTTTCAAGAATGACTTAAATTTCACAATGGGGCACGCCCTACTTTCTGACGCACATTGGAGTCTCTGAAGTAGCAAGTTTGTTCTAGGCTTCCAAAACTTAAGGAGAGGTTTTGTGAGGATCAGTGCCTATCTTCCCTAGTTCACTGTGATTTGACATCTGAAGATTAATTGGAGGGTGTAGTGAAGGGCACAGTCTTATATTTTATTTGACAACTGTCTGTAGATGATCACTGAGAAAGTTAATAAGGGCATTTTGTTATTGGGTATACAGTTGGTGTGGGGGTGACATGTGAAAGTTAACCATATGTAATCCTAGTTTGCATTGCAGGTACCTTCAATGAAGTCATAAACAATATCATTTGTCCTACCCCTAGAACACTTCCTTAAGATATATATCTTACTTAGTTGTGGTAGCCACTAGGTGGTTATAGTTAGGTCTGCATTTCCGTAGATAGAGCATTTTTTGATTTGCTAATAACTTTCGCCCCTTTTGACCAATTGTCACAAAACTTTCCCCAAAAGAGATCAGCAACCTCAGCTCCTTCATGGAAAGCTTCCAGGCAATCTGTCAAGGGGAGCCTATAAAAAAAGGTGGGTCCCAAAATGCAAACTCCCAATGCATTTTCCATAGACTTCTTTAGACTAGGCTACAGCAAAAGTTGCTGGACAGAATTTCACCAAATTGAGCAGGAAGCTAGACCTGGTTCCGCAGATTGTGCTTTTTGCAGAGGCTACCCCAATGCAGGGGAGTTGTGTCTATTTCGGGGAGCAGGTGACCGACCCTGTGTCACAGCATGAGCCACCGCAACCTTTGGGAGGGTTGGGATGGGATCAGGTGGCCAGGGCACTGTACCTGGAAGCACTAGAGTGCTTACCGGGTCATGCTCAGCAGAGAGGTCAGCCCTGCCCCTTGAAAGGCACTGCGAGGCAATGAGCGAGTCTCTTTCCCACTTGTCACCTCGGAAGACGTCTCAACAGGAGCAATCCTCCACAAAACTCCCCTTCCCACCTTCCAACAATGGCACGCTCAGCTGCAGTGACTCTGCAGCCACAACCCTCACCAGCATTAGATGCCCACTAGGAGCTGCACTTGTTATAGAGGATTCTCACCTGCCCCTAGTTGTTTTTCTAGCTTTCCTGCACTCAATGGCTGCTCTGGTGGGTGCCCAAGGGCTGTGGATGTGAGGTGGGCACAAAGGGGTTATACGTGGGGTACAAAAACCCCTTAGACGTTGGGCAAAATTTTACAATTATGTTTTTTTAAAGTGGGTAAAGGGCATTGGTCCTTTCTTAGAGGCCCAGCAAGTTAGGGTATTTACTGGTGCATTGCATTCTGGAATTTGTTTGTCTGTTAGTGGCTTCTTCAGATCTTGGGGGTCTGTGCATGTGCTTTACCTGAATCTTGTTGGCAATGTATCTCTGGTTTGGGGTTTTAGGTCTGTTAAATCTTTTTACGGGATTTACCCATTGATTGGTCAATGGTAGTGCATTATTGGTACTGAGTGGGCTGAGTCACATGAAGGTGTCAGTATTTAACAACCTTTGTTATAAGGAAGAGGATTGCTTGAGGCTCAGGTTTCTGCGTTCTGGACACTAGTAATTTACACTTTTTGCATCCAACCTCGACAGCCAGGGTAGCGATGTTCCAAGATACGTTGGTGTTGGTAATTTAGGTCTTGAAGAAAGATGCTTGGCTTGAGGCCGATATGGAGGCCGATATCGAGGCCTTAATGCATAGGATGGATGTGATTGATAAATTAGATTTTGCCCCTGCTGAGCCCACAGGCCCTGCTTAGGGGCAACCTGGCATACTGGTAGCACCAGCTGAGAGGTCAAGAAGGCTAGGGGTTAAACCCAGGTCAACTTTGCCACATGTTAAGAAGTGAGGTGGGAGTCAGAAACCGCATAGGAAAGAGAATACGAGTACTGGTGTCCCTCCACAATCATAGCTAGCGGGCAATGCAGGTGACATAGTTACACAGGGTGGTATAGGTGGCGAGTAGCAGCATTGCCCAAAATGGCAACAATTGCATGGTGTTTGGGGCTACACTGGTGGGTGGTGCTAGTTGGACCCATATGGTTGCATATTTAGCCATTGTTTTGCTTTGGCTATCTAAAGTTGGGATGTTGTCCACTCCTTTAATGGGTGGTGTGTTAAACGGCCTGGCAGAGGGTGACAACATTGAAAGGGCCAGGAGCTTGGTGGCCCATCTGGATGGTTTGTGGGAACAGGTGTACAGGGACAGGATGGTGGCGCGCCTGTGGTGGGGGTCATTGGGGCATTACAGGTTAGTCTTGTGGCACAAGAGGCTTCACTGTCTGGTACCTCACAAGCCAGCTGTGTGCCCCCTGAAGTGCCAGCGGTGGCAAGGGGCTGCACTCCCTCCAAAGGAGACAATGATAACAGGTACTGGGTCATCATTGCCAAGCATTGGTTTGGGGGATGTGCATTCCGAGCATGACCAGCTGAGCAGGCATGTGCCGATGGAGGTGAAAGAACAAATTTGGAAGATCGTTGTTCAGTCGATATGTGTGAATTGATTGTGAATTGACCCGAGATGGAGGCGGGCTAGCGATGCAAGGAGTGCACCCATTCTAGGGATTGCAGTCATTGGCCTTGCAAAAACTGGGTGGAGGAGACACTACCAAATTGGGCCAAAGTCTTCATGATTTTTCATGCGAACACAGCAGAGTGCTTCTGAAACTTGGGGGCTCAATTAGAATATTACCAGAATAAAATAGTGTGCACACACATTGAGTTGGAGGCATGGCCTGGAGGGACTACCACAAAATGTTTAGAAGGATTAAGACTACTAGGCCCAGGCTGGCTAGGGATCAGATTGATGTGAACACCTGGCTACCCTTTATGAAGCCCCAGCAGCTGGACCCTATACCTCTTTAGCCCTTTCGGGCAGGCACAAGAGCGAGCAGCAGCCCAGGATGGGGGGGGGGGGGGGCGGGGTCATGTTGGAATTTCAATAAGAGATCCTGTACCAGACTCCATGAATCATCCAAATTCAAGCATTGTTGCTCCTTCTGCTGCCAGCCTTTACACCCAAAAGCAAAGTGTTTCTAAAAGAGTAAGGACAGAGGCCCCTAAAAAAAGCATTGATCACCCCCTTCTGATCAAAACTCCCTGCCCAGTTAACTGAGAGGCAATGGTTTCATGGTTCAATGTCTATAATGACCCCGCAGCAGCACAGTTTTTGTACGAAGGATGGCTTTAGGATCCCAGCAGCGGGATGTGTAGGTGTCAACAGTCACTCAGGTCCAAGCACAGCTTTACCAGGGCTAAGATCCTGAAGGAGAAAAGCCTGGGGAGGGTGATGGGCCCCTTGGAGTCCATTCCACTTCAGAGGTTTATCTGTTCACCGCTGAGGGTAGTCCCCAAAAAAGAGCAAGGAGAGTACCAGTTGACACACAACATATCTGCTCCTGTCAGTCTGTGAATTAAGCCATTGATGGGGCATTATGCTCATTCAGATTCTTCAGGAATGTGGGACTTAGATGCTGCTAGCAAAGTCAGACATAGAATCCGCCTTCCAGCTGCTACCTCTACACCTTTACCTACTGGACTTTCATTTTGAGAGCTCATTTTATTTTGACAAGTGCATGCCCATGGGATGCTTGGTCCCCTGTGTCTACTTTGAGAAGTTCAATCATTTCCTTGAATGGGTATTTAAACAGATATCAGGGCACCAGTGGGTGCTGCATTACTTATATCATTTCCTGGTTTTGGACTTCCCTACTACAGCAGAGTGCACAAGTGTCTCACAGTCCTTTCAGGAGCTGATGGGTATCTTTGGAATACCCCACGCTCAGGTTAAGACATGTGGGCCAGTTACAACTATCAAATTCCTGGGGATTGAATTGGACTCTGTGGCAGGCGTAGCTATGCTCCCTCTGGAAAAGGATAATGAGTTTGCCCAGGCCCTGAATCTATGTTTTGCAGCTAGGAAGGTGACTTTGCATCCGCTACAGGTGGTGGTGGGGCAGTTGAATTTTGTTCTTATCATTCCGATGGGCCACCAATTTTCCCAATCAATTGCTCAAGCCATGTCTGGCCTGAAGGTGCAGCACCACCATACCAGGTTGTCGAGTGAGGTCCACCAGGAAATGAGAATTTAGATGCATTTGAAAGTGATTTTAATGGTACAATAGGATGACCAAGCCCAGCAAGGACCGATGAAGGGATAGCTTTTTTACTGATGGAGTGGGCAGTGAAAGTATTGGTGCCATTGTTGTGTAGTTCCTGCAAATCTATCTAGGACCTGCGAGTTTAGACAACATAAACTAAGGTATTGGTGTCCAGTCTGATTCCAGACACCCCCAAAGGCTATGTTAGTCTGTTAGTCCAGCTAGCTCACAGTGCCACTATGAGCCCCTCTTACCAAGGAGGAATAGCTTCTAGCAACTATCGAACACGACAACCCTGGCCCCTCAGGGATCGTGGAAACAGTACAGTACTTTTCACTCAGTCACTCATGCTCACTTCGTCTCAGAGAGATACACAGAATAAATGGTGGGGACGTTTTCAATAAGTATTTATTGACCCAGCGTCATTCTAGTGTAAAAGACGTGTGCTGTAACAACCATTAGACAAAAACAGAAATATAGGATTATAGAAAATATAATTATTTCAGCAAATAATGGGCGGCCCTATGACTTGAAAAATGATCAATCAGACACTGGAGTATAATGCAAGTAATCTATTTTTTTGCTGCAAAATATTTGAATCCAGAATTTATGATTGAGAGTAATAGTTGTATTGTGTTGGTCGGATATAAATGCAATATTTGATTATATTAGTTGAACAAAGTATATGCATTAGCAGTACATTGTCTAGGAAAGGGTAGAATTCTGCTTTAGTGCTAAAACATTGAATATATGCAGGCATAAGGATACATGACAGTAATAATACGGACTCCTATGATGCAAACCCTAACTAGATGTACCTAAGTGTACCAAGCATGTATCTAACTGTATAGCCAAGAATCCCCCCAAGATAAAGCAAAACCTATTACCTGATGTGGGAGAGCAAAGGACCCCGCCTTGGTCTCAAGAAGGACACCCTGCAAGGTATGTCAGTGCACTACGTGCTTGAGTATCTGCATGCTGGAACCTCAGTGTCTCACATCAGCATGGAAGTCTTTTTCTCCTCTGGTTTGCCCAGCGAAGATGTAGTGCTTATATACCCGAAATGTACCCTCAGGGGTTCTACCTATAAGTGTACTATGGGCATGTCAGGCAAGGATGACTGTAGAGGTGACCCTTATACAGAGTTATTATGCATAATATGGTAATCCTGCTGTGATACTGAGAGTCCTCATGCATAATACACGAGGCTAGTTTTTGGAGAAAACCACACGACATTCATGTAGCACCTAACTAGGTAAAAGGCAAGCACCAGACCGGTTATGTAGAACATTGGTAGGACAGATGTAGGTAAAAGGTCGGGTTACTACCTAGGCCTATATTGGGGTTCATAACTCCCACTCCTCATCTGACTGGACAACATAATATTACATGCTAAAATATACTTGTTTAAAAAGCATAAAAACATTGCTAAAGTATGAGCATAAAAACATCTAAAAAACACGGTATATGTTCAAAAATATAAATGATTTAGCCGTAAAAAAAATAAAGGCCCTATGAGTCCTCTTGGGAGTCAATATACTGCAAGACCAACTGAGCATATCGAAAGCCATAGTGCTCAGTGAGAGCAGAAAAATAAAAATAAAACAAAAATGACGTTTTTGAATTCCAGTTTTAGTTGTTTTCGAAAAAAAAGCCTAATTTTTCCCAGCACACGGAGAGCCAAATATTAATGTGTCATGTGTGGGAGATGCAACATCACTGTTGCCTGCCTTAGCAGACGACGGTCCCTGTAGCACCTCTTGGATCAGGTCAATGGAGCAAAGGTGATCTTCTCCTGTTCCCACAGCTGTTGCTGAGGAAGCACTTGATGCCTGTAAGCCTGGTACAGAGCCAGTGTCCAGTCCAATAGGAGGTGAAGCATCCCGTGGGGGCTTTAAGAATGCCAACATCAGGATAGGAATAAGCTGAGGACACTGCACTACATGGGCCTTTAATGGGTCCAGCAGTACATTCACATCCTGAGGTGCAACTGATTGACATTTTAGACAGGTGTCCAAAACGCATTCATGTCCGCAGAATAAGCAACGGAGTACAGGCAAGACGCAGTCTACCCAGACTGATCTGAACGATAAAATCCAATGCTCGCTTAGCTCCCGAAGCCGAGGTGTGCCCAGATAGAGTACCATGCATTCATGGCAACATCACTCCAAGAGTGCTTTTTCCATCTCTTTCGAATTGTGGACGTCCATTGTGTAGCAGAAAAATTATAATCAGGATACCCACTACCAGTAGCAGGATCAACGGAAACCCTACAAAAATGCTTCCAAATACGGAGCATATTAAAGATGAAATAACTCCGAAAAATGTCTGAAAGGTGTTTAATAGCCTGGAGCCTATGGTCTTAAATAGGTGTACTATCCCACTTGTATCAGACATGTTAATGATATGACGTACCATTTAAAGATATGATGTACCATTTTTCCGAAATGGAGCAGGAAGTTGGTTCAGACTACACTCTGTATCTCAGCTGAAGACCTTGTAGCTTGGAGATCAAAGGTCTCTTGAGATGAGGTTAAGGCCACCTCCTTCTGTAAAAGTATGGCTTTCAGTCTTCTCAGAGAATCACACCGTATAAAGGAAATATTCAATGAGGGCCATAGCGGCGCCTCCCTGACTATGTGAGTCGGTGGAAACATTACTTGCATACAACAAGTAACCCTGGAGCTTACTGCAACGAGATATGTGATGCCCAGCTGCATCCCACAACAACCTTGATCATTCCACATCAAATAACTCACATTTCTAGAGTAGTCTTAACACTGGATGTATCATGGCAGCTGGGGATCCTTTCAAATGGCAAGATAGATTTCCAACCGAAGCGTTGTAAGCTCAGTAAAGCATAATATCCTGACAAATTAGAGATCCACTTAACAAATCCTCGGAGTCTAAACCGCTGAGAGAAACTTCAAATTCCTGAATTTAAAGCTGTATGGCAAGTCCCAAGATTCATGGATATATTCCTTCCCTAACGTTTCATACCTGCCTACTTGGTGGTATTCTGGCCAATATTGAAACTGGAATGTTGTTACAGGCAATGTTATATGGACATGGAATAACCATTCTGTGGATGGTGATTCAGCCACAGTGAAAGGTAATTGGTCCAATTTTTTGATGTACAGCATTGTATACTTTGCATCTCTCTGTGCCATTGTTGTCTCCCTGATCTTAAATTATAAGCTGAAAACAGAGACGTACTGTTAATATATCACCAGGGCATGTGGCCAGAATGCAATGATTGTAGCATCCAGCTTAATAATAGAATGGATCGTAACTGTGATTGCCCATGTTGAAGGATGGACAGATACTATTCCATTATATCTATGGCAGAAGACAAAATGGTGCCCATTGAATAAATCCTGGACGTTAGTGTGGTCATGCCATTATCGACCACTGCCAAAGCCTTTTCTAGGTTAACCCTGTAAATTTCACGCAATCTCACCGTAGCTTCCTGTTGAGAGTTTTTCCAAACTTCATTGTAAATAGCGTATAAGAATCATTTACGACGTGGTTTCCGGGCACCTAGCGAAAAATCCCTGAAATCCATGTCATCTGAGAGTAAGGACAAGTCTTGTTTCACCTGGGACAGTGTTGAGGTTCTTAGCCACTCTAGGCATAACTTCCCAACTATGTAGGATGTCACCTTCCCCAGATGTTCTCGTTGTACATAGCGTTGGTCAGGGCTATAGATATTAAACCCTTCGGTTTCTGCCATCCCTCAAAGTGTGAAAGCGAGGGACTCCGAGGTGTGTTCAGGTCCCTAATCTTGGCTAGTCCAAGACAGGAAGTTTATTGCACTGTTTTGTTCAGGAAGATAATATGCTATGGCATGAGGCATGCTCTAAATAACTCCCCAGTTACCTGAACTTGCCAATCTTACGTCCCCCAGATGGATTTTGTGTCTATGGTGTCCCTCCAAAAGTCAAAACCTTGTAAAGACAATTGGGAACCAAAGGAAGCAGAGTATATCTGTTTTATGTTGATGAGCATACTTTTCTTTGCAGGTGTTGGTGAAACCTTATATTAATATGAGATCGGGTCTGAAGTGTTAATAACAGAAAAACAAGAAAACTTTTGTGCAAACATTTGTGAACTACCTTTCGCTGGTGTTAGGCAATGTTCCCATTGATGGTAAGTAAAAACATTAAGTGGAATACTTGTCTTGTGCAAGAAATGTTGACCATAGTGTTGGTAACAATACATGGTGTCAAAATTTGATGTTTCATCATACAATTACTTTTTTGAAAAAGCAGCACAATGTTCTAAATTAGACAGCATGCTATTCACAGTTTCAAAGTCCCAATCATCAGAGAATGTACTGGCGGTGATGATATCATTTAGAGAAATTTAAATACATGTGGTATTGTCAAAAGTTCAGTGGGACCAAATACATCATATGAAACCTGGTCCCAAACTATTCCTTCAGGAACTGGGACTGCTGTAATTTTCACAAAGGACAGGTCTCTTCTTTCACGATGAGATGATGTATGTGGTTTCAGGACCAAGTTCACAAGTTGCACTGCAGAGCGTTCTAGTAGATAATGTCCATTCAGAATAAGAAAAAAGACAGTCACTACCCCTAGCTAGATGTCTAGGAAAAGTAGACAAATTGCAATCCAGAGCTGTAGCCAGGGAGCAACAAAGTAAGTCTTTTTCAGCCAAAGATAGATGTTATATACTTTTTCTTTGCAGAAATCAGAAGCTGGTGGTGACTAAGGCTCACTCAGACCTAGTGAGAAGGTAACAAAATCGATGAAGTAGCTAGACGCTGTTCGATCTATCTTTGGTAGCTAAGCAGGTTTTGTTGAACTGGCAGATGACTCATTGTGAGACATATTCACATAGATGTCGGTATTAGGCTAAATTAAAATCTGTGTTTCATTTTGATTTTGTTGTTGTTCATTTTCAATAGGCATGAGTTCCATTCCATTGTTGGCAACTCCATTAATTCATAGAGTACAATCTTCAAAAGTTATTAGTCTTTCAGTCTGAACTTCCTGTATGGTAGCGGCAGGAGATCGACGGCTACCAAGGAGCCCACACGGCCTGCTATTGAGTATTGGTCACATAGTGTGGTTTGATCAGATCAATGGAGAGGAATCTCTTTTCTTTCTTGCGGACAAGGGGCAGAAGAAGTACTGTTCTTGTCCCTTTGACAGCCAGGACAGGTACAGGTGCTCTATAAGAAGGCCCAAATTATTTTTGGTCCACAATCCTTTCTCTGACTAGGCCCCCGATCATTGAGACCCAGGCAGGTCTTGCTGGAACAGCTTTAACTTCCCGAGTGGCGGTACGTTTTACTTGGACATTGCTTTGTTATGCCCGGAAATCATTGAGTTCCGACAAAACAGCCAAACAATCATTGATGCCAAATGCTTTTTCACCCGTCACTGTGAGGCCACCATGGAGGTCCCAAACAGGACCTCGTATGGAGTGCAGTCTCTCAGGAAGCTCCTTGGCATGATATTAAGTGCCCTCTGCTCCCCATATAGCTGATTGACCCAACTGCCACCTGAGCCTAATACCCTTGCTGTTAAGGATTGCTTTAAGTCCTGGTTTTTCCTTTCCACAATCAGATTTCCCTAGGGATGATACAGAGAGGAGTACCACAATGCCACACCCAAACTTCCCATGGCTTCCTTGTAAACCCGAGAGCCGAACGTAGGGCCACGGTCAGAATGTAATATTCAAATTACGTATGTCCATATGAAGACGTGCAAATGCTTTATAACAGTTTGGGCATCAGCTGAGTGCTGAGGCCAAACCCACAAGAATCTAGAGCATTAATCCACTGACATCAAGATATACTTGTAAGCCCCATCAGATTGTAAGGGGCCACAGTGGTCCAAATAGACACATGTGAGAGGTCTGTATGATATCAGTAATGGTTTCTGCGGTGGACATGCTATGGTGGAACTCTTCATCTGCTGACAGATGTCTCACTTAAGGACAAATGCTTTTGTCTGTTTGGTTAGACCTCGCCACCAATAAATGTTGTTTCAGCAATAAAATTGTTTCAGTGATACCTGCGTGTTCTGAGCCCAGACCCTCGTATGCAGCTAGTATTAAATCTAATCTGCGATCAATGTTTGGTATTACTCTATTCCCCACTTCTAGAATTTGAGCATACAGTATACTTTGCACATCTAACTTGTAGGAGTACTTGAGTGGAAAACATTTTGGCAAGGCTGTGCAGGTTTTTTCATGAAGCCATGACAGCTACCATTATCATTGTCCGTGTATTCTTGTGCGAGAACGAGTGATTGCAGCTACGGCCTTGGCAGCTTTATCAGCCAACGAATTCCCATCAACGTGTACGCCAACACGTTGATGACTCAGCGTATAAATCATGTGAGCCAGCGGAAATCCTTTTTTTAGCTGTGTCACTTGTTCCTAAAGCTGTTTATGCTTTATTGTGCAAACTTTTGAATCTTTGAATTCATTCTGGCCCCAGTAGTGAAGATATTCATTGTATGACTGGACACAATAAAATGAATCCAACAAAATAGGTGTGGGGAATTCTCGATCCATATTCTTTCGTGCCAGTACTAGGGCTTTAAGTTCTGCCAGCGGAGCCGTGCAATCTCCTAGAAAAAGCATCTGCATATTGCTAGGAGTGAACTTACCATCCCGCATATGACCCTTTACAATCACGCATGCTGCCCTGTATTGCTGTTTACTTTCTATGGCTGGCTGAGCTGAACCGTCAGTGAAGTTACATATTCATACTGAAAAAGAGGCATTATTACATTCAGGAGAGGATATTCTTGTTCGTACTGCAGAAATGCTTGTGTTTTTATTGTTAGATGAAACTTGTACTCTACATTAGGGGTGGGCGGGATTTGCGAAAGCGACTTTCGCAAATTATCGCGAAAATGTTTAAAATCTCCGCAAACACGCGGAAATATCGCGAAGATGCGGAAGTTTTTTTCCCGCCCGTTCGCGGTATTTTCTGCGTGGTCGCGGCTCGCCAACTTACCCATGTGGTTGCTCGCGGGTGCGGGCATCTTGTTTTCACTCTTCTCGCGGTACATGATCGCGAGAAGAAAGACGTGATCGCGCGACGCATGACGTTACTGCGGGCGCAAACTGTCGCGAGACAGCGCAAATGGCTAAAAACAATACAACATCTCATGGAGAACGCGACCGGATCAAGAAAACTTGTCGGCGAACGCAGGGATTCAGGTAAGGCGATCGCGCGCGCGCGAGAATGTATTAATTTACAGCGCGAGCAAGAAACAAATTATCGCCAAGCTGCGGAAACCGGAAATTTTGACATTTTCGCGCTCTCCGCGGAACGCGAAAATGTCAAATTATCGCAATTTCCACGAACGGAACGAAATTTTCGCCCAGGCCTAGTTATTATGTATTTGAAAGGGAAAATTTCACCAAAAGAAACAGATTGGGTGAAAATAGACAGGACTACTCAAGAGCTGAAAGAGTCAGTTTGAGTGTATTATGAGAGGCTTTTGCAAATGTTTAAACAATACAGTGGTAACGAGAATGTCTCTGAGAAAGATATAGGGCATTTTGTATATTGGATTGTGTGTGGATTAAGGCCAGAAATAAGTGTTATGATTCAGCAGCCTTTGATTTATTGGCAAAGCAAATCGATTGACGAGATTCTTCGTTATGCAAAAATACAGTGATGATGATATTGCTTCGCGTCATAGTAAGTTGAAAGAGAAATTGATGTTGGCTCCGATGAAAGCAGTGAAGAAAAGAGGATTTTTGAATATAAGTATGAACTTTGCAGGAGTTTATCAGGGAAATGGTCAGACTTCTACTGGCATGAGTGGTGGAGTGTCAAATGGGAATACAGTGACAAATACGATACCTTTGCCATATGGAAAAAGTCGAGGTGGTGATATAGAAGAAATGAAGAGGAAGTTTTCATGTCATGCGTGTGGCAAGTTCAGGCATTGGAAGCGTGAGTGTAAAAGTATTCTGTCAAATATGGGTGATGTACAATTGATAGACACAGGCCTAGATGGAATGAGTCAGATGAATCAACAGAATCAGCAGATGTCAATTGGTAGAGGACAGGGTCAGCATATGCCACAAACTCATATGCAAAATATGAATGATAAAGTGCAAAGATACAATGTGAATATGGGTTTCCATACAAATGAACAATTGAAATCAAATGTGCAGGTGACTTCACAATATTTGATGCAGTTGGAGGAAAGCGATTCAGATACATCTCAATGATGGTGCCTGAGGGGGGAGGAGGAGTGCGTGCTTGGCGCATCCTTAGAGGTAGATCAGAGCGGTCCCTATGTGCATGGCAAGGTTGAAGGAAGCACTGTTAAGTTCCTAGTAGATACTGGTGCTACCCATTCAACTGTGAGAACTGTGGAAATTCCTAACCTACCCCTCTCGGGGGAATGTATTCAAGTTGTCAAAGTTTCAAATCAATTGATTAAGACCCCAGTGACCAGACCCATGAAAGTACAGATTGGTGGATTTCAGGATTTACATACATTTGTAATGTGCAATACCAGTCCAGTAAATCTGTTAGGTAGGGATTTATTATGTAAAATGAAGTGTTCCATTTATTGCACACCACATGGAATAGCGTTTCATACAAAATATGAGGATGTAGTATTTAAAATAGCATGACAAGGAACAGAAGTGAATGACTTATATCCTCTTTTTACAGCAAATGATTTGCCAATTGAGGTGAGAGATACAGTGCTGTCTAATATGTGGGATTTTTCAGGAAAAGACATTGGACTGATGAAAGCAGTAGCTTCAATCCAGTTTACTGTAAAACCAAATGCAGAGTGTCCGAGAAAACCTGCTTAAAAAATGAGTCCTGAGACAATTGCAGGAGTAACACCTGTGATTGAAATGTTAATTGAACAAGGTATTCTAAAAGAGCTCTTAAGGAGTCCTTGCAATTCACCTATAAAGTGAATTCGCAAACTTAACGGTAAATATAGAACAGTTCAGGACCTTCAGAAAATCAATCAGATAGTGATAGCCTGTTGTCCGATAGTGCAAAACCCAGCAGTGATTCCGTACCAAATTCCTTGTGAAGCAGAAGGGTTTTCGGTGACTGACTTGTGTCAAGCCTAATAACTCAGTTTTAGTGCAATATATTGATGACTTGTTGGTTGCGTCGGGAACAAAAGAAGCTTATGTGGCTGATACAATTGCTCTACTGAACCATTTGGCAGTAGGGGGGCATAAGGTGACACCAGCAAAATTTAGATTTTGTCAAAAAGAAGTTCTTTATTTGGGACATAATATTTAGAAAGGAGTCAGGAAAGTATCTCAAGATGGGCTCAATGCCATTTTGTAAATGAATCTGCCGAGTACACAAAAGGAGGTACGAATGTTCCTGGGAATGGTTGGATATTACAGGCAGTGGCTACCAAGTTTTTCACTGATAGCCAAGCCAATACAAAAATTGACACAGAAAGAGTTGTCAGATCCTGTACATCTTGATGATGAATGCATGAAAGCATTTCTTGAACTACGAGACAGTTTGTGTTGGGAACCAGCAGTGGGAATGCCAGACTTTAATAGGAGTTTTGCACTATTTTGCAGTGAATGTGATGGTTGCGCACTTTCAGTTCTAATGCAAATGCATGGAACAGCACGCTGTTCAGTGGCATATTTTTCTGCAGAATTGAATCCTTTGGCTGCTGCCTTACCTGGTTGTTTGAAAGCAGTTGCAGCTACTTGTATGAGTTTGGAACAGAGTGAAACAATTGTGAATGGACATCCGTTGAAACTATATGTTAAATGTTAAAGACAATGTGAAAGAGATTTGTAGAGCGCACTCTTACCAAATGGTGTCCTGGCGCTAACCCATTATTTGGACTCGGAAAAATCAGGAAACATAACCAGTAGTCAGATCTGCTAAAGAACCAAGTTTTCAACTCTCGTCTAAATTCCAGAAGAGATGAGGCTGAGCGAATAGGGAACAGGAGTTTGTTCCAAAAGGTGATGGTACCCAGATAAAAACTTCTGCCACCCCAACTTAATTTTTTGAATCTAGTTACCTGCAGGCTTCTAGAATTAGAGGATCTAAGTGCCCTACTGGGCAAGTACCATCTAAAGTACTGAGCTAAGTCGTGAGGGCCTATATTATACAGCACCTTGTACCAAAGCATAAGGTTTTGAATTGAATCCTCTCCCTAACTGGCAACCAGTGTAACTGTTTTATAATTTTCCTGACCAAGACATTTTTGAGCGTATAAGTAAGCACTCTCACAGCTGTATTCTGCAAAACCTGAAGTTTATGCAGATGTTGGGCCTCCATATTAAGATATAGGCCACTACAGTAGTCTAATCTGGCCAATATCAAAGCTGATATGACACATTTTTTATAATTTCCTGGAATACATTTTTACATCTTTAGAATTTTTCTTAAAATGAAAAAGGTGGATGAGGTAAGGGTGTTAATCTGCTTAGCAAAGGTAAGCTTATTATCAACTGACCCCAATGTTTTATGTCCTTTTCTACTGGTTTCAGAAGATCATCTACATTGTTGGCTCCACTCCAGAGACTAGAAAGAAGGGTCATTGCTGAAGTGAACCACCCCCGTTTTATAGGAATTCCATTTCAAACTGTTCGAACTCATCCATAAGCTTACAGCTGACATACATTCACTAATAATAGAACAAACCTCGGCACTCTAATTAATTCAAATATTCATTCATGGATAGCTGTCCTTTTCATACGCAAATCAATTTAGGCAATCTTCAAACAACCATAGCTTACTGTTCAGTCATATTTTTAATTTACAAAAAGCAAATTTGGCAATATTATAAGTACAATAAATTCAGAAGCAGGAGTTATAATATCATTGCATTCCGAAGGTGGAGGGCAAAGTACAGTGAGCCTCCTGTTGAGCATTGGATCATCACCCTACATGTGTTTCGTTACAAATTAACTTTTTCAAGGCTTAGATACTCAATGAATAATGTTCATTCATATTCCATAACCATCAAAAGGTCTTCCAATAAGGATAACCAAATCCTATTTGACTACTTTATCTGCTTCATCCAGAACAATAATAGTGCCACACAATTTTAGTGGATTCAATGATTGACTTGAAGTATACAAAGCGGTGGCCCATATATTTCAGCTGACTATTTCTTGTCAGAAATTACGTGCGGCCATGGAATGTAGAAACCAAGTAATGTAATCCTCCCAAGTTCCTTGATATTCTAAAAAACAGTCAATCATAGAGGAAATAGGTTCCTAGTATTGAGGTATCATGGCCAATATAGGCCCGTATCAATATAGGGTGTGAAGGGCTATGATATGGCCCTGTCGGTTAAAATTCCGCCATGCGTTTGGGGCCGTCTCGAAGAGACATGTGTTTTGTTACAAAGTAACTTTTTCAAGGCTGCAAATAATGCAAAAAAGAAAAATATGTGAAATTTACTCAAAAAAGAAAGAAAAAGGATTTTGGAAAAAAGAAGAAATAGATAAGGGCATTGTTTGATAGTCTACCTTGGTTACGAACCGCAGTGTCGTGGGAAAAAGAAAAAGAAAAGATTTAAGTGATGAAAAAGAAGAGGTCCAAAGTCCAGGTGACAAATAAGAACACTCGTATAATGATCAGAAGTGGGAAAAGAATGCTGGTAGATCGAATAATTCAAAGTGTGGTGAAGAAATGTAGGACCCAAGATAAGTTTGATCCGTGACTTTGTAAAGACAAAGGCATGTACCTTAGATACTCAATGGATAAGGTTCATTCATATTTCATAACCGTCAAAAGGTCTTCCAATAAGTATACCCAAATCCTAACAAGGTTGAGAAGAAAAAGCGGGTAGTTTAATAAGGAACTTTCATTTTTATGACAACAATTCTCTTCTTATCTCTCTTAATGTTAATAAAGCATGCTCCATCATCGGCATATATGCCTATTTGACTACTTATCTGCTTCAAGTATCTAAAAAGTGAGAAAGCTTTTAAAATGGAAGGTGTTAGATAGTCATTCTTATAATTTTTTTCAAGAAATAGCTGTAGCCATAACCGAAATTTAATTAAGCACAAGTTTGTGTCACAAAGAAGGGACTTACAAAAAGTGGTGGCCCATATATTTCAGCCGACTATTTTTTGTCAGAAATGACCTAGTGTGGGCGCGGAATGTAAAAACTGTGACGAAATAGAAACGAGAATGTATTGTATAAATAATTACCATTGTCCATATAGTAGTCAGGCAAAGGACTAATTATATCGCCATAATTTACCCAAGCAATGTAATCCTCCCAAGTTCCTTGATATTCTAAAAAGCAGTCAATCATAGAGGAAATAGGTTCCTACCTGAATAGAGAAAAGACTTTGCTAAATTAACACAGCTAAAAACTCATTCAGCATATGTCCAATTTATGAAAAAACATTGCCAGAAGCTAAAAGGTTGAATAAGGAGATTCACGTATTGTAGTATCCATGGCCAATATAGGTCCTGTAACATATATTGTAAGAAAGAACAACACTCCTCTAAGTTTTAGCCACAAATTATTACAAAATAATTTGAAATACTTGAAGATAGTAACTTACTTATCAAAACAAAGAGCAAAGGGCTCTGATATGCCCCTAAAGCATAAAAAAGAAAGAAGCACATATATTTTATGATAATCAGCTTATGGCACAAAGTTTCTCATTGAAAACCCAACCCACGTGCCAATATAACAAATGTATCCTCGTAGGTCCCTCAGTAGTTAGGAACAATTCATAAAGCAGTGGATTTTAAAGAGTAAAGCGCAAATTTAGTTATGCCTTGGGCAACCCATTGTGCAACTTAGTGTTGTTAAAATAAACGGTGCACAATAATTGTTTTTTTAAAAGCGGCCACATAAGCATAAGTTCTAAATCTAGGATAAAACTGGCTGCACAAGTCTGCCGTTTTTAACACTAACCTGTCGGTGAAAATTCCGCCGTGCGTTTGGGGCCGTCTCGAAGAAATCGTAAGTGATTCACAGCGTTCTTATCCCTGCTTATAAACTCCATTGTGTACATTATATGTGACGCATTTCCGGGTCTAAGTGTATGCATGCGAGTGGTTTAATGAAAGTAGAAAACTTAACCTGTAGTCTACGGAGTGTAGAAATAGAGTTTATAAATACCTTGGAGGATAGACAGCAAGAGTTTAAAAGAAAATCTGTAGAGCAGAAATCTAGAATACCTCCATGGGCTCATAAGGAGGGTGATTACAAGAAAGGTAAGACTTATGCAGCAATGACTCTGGATTGGAATCAAGAGGGAAAGCTTTGCTTGCTAAGACAAAAGACTGAATATAATAATTATTTATTTGGTTCCAGTGAATGTGAACATACATTCCTAATCACTCGGGTTGGGGATTAAGAGGTGGTACTGATCCAGTCTTCCCTGGAGTGTATTTTGTGTGTGGTAAGAACACTTGTTGAAGAATGCTTAAACACTGGTATGGTTGCTGTTATGTTGGAATTGTTTTTCCAAAGGTCTGTGTGTCTGTCTGTCTGTCTGTCTGTCTGTCTGTCTGTCTGTCTGTCTGTCTGTCTGTCTGTCTGTCTGTCTGTCTGTCTGTCTGTCTGTCTATCTATCTATCTATCTATCTATCTATCTATCTATCTATCTATCTATCTATCTATCTATCTATCTATCTATCTATCTATCTATCTATCTATCTATCTATCTATCTATCTATCTATCTATCTATCTATCTATCTATCTAACCGATGCCTATTCTGACAGCGGAGTCTGAGCATTATGTCTGACTCCCGGTGGAGCTGCTCTGTTCAGCTATTGAGGAGTTCGGCCTTGGTTCACCCCCTTGAATTTCACCTGCCCAGCCGGACTTTAGGCACAGTTTTCTCCCCGTCTCCCTGTCTCGCCCATTCCCCCTCATCGTTTTCTGTAACTCTGCTTTTTCTTTGTCCCCTATTTTTCTATCTATCTATCTGACCGATGCCCGATGGAGTTACCGTGAGAGCTATAGGGAGGATGGGCTCTGGATTCCCTCCTCGGCCGTCACCTACCAAGTCGGTCTTTGGGAAGACTTTCCCTTCATCTCTCATACCTCCTCTCCCTCTTTCTCTTCCTCTTCACTCCCCCTCCTCCTTTCCGCTCTATTTTGTCTCTCCCTCTCACTCTTTAAGGTGTCGCATATATTTGATGTAACGTGTTATTGTTATCATTGTTGTAACATTGTTGATCCTTATGTAAAGCGCTCTGATACCTACGGGTCTAGCCAGCGCTATATAAAACTCTTAAATAATAATAATAATAATTGTGAAGTAATAAAGGATGTAGAAGGTGTTAGGTTGGAACAGATGAAAACAAGTGCATTCTAAAATAATCAGATTGTAATAAGATTAATGGAGATTGTGTGATGGCTTGATTCACCATCAGAGGAGGGATTGATGGAGCATGAATATTTAAGAATGATTTTGCTCGGTCAAATCCTGCTCATTGTGTGTGAATTAATAAATACTTAAAAAAAGACATGACTAACATTGTGTCTTGTTGAATACAGAGAGTTTTTAAAACTGCATTGTTTAAGCATGCAGAAGGGTTGCAAACTGGTAAAACTGAGAGATTTACGACAGAGAGAGAACAACTACCAATGTGTTATGATATTATTGTGAAAAGTAATAATATAATTGGTGGATTTCTAGCAAAATATGATTTGAAAAGATTTGTCTATTGAAATGTGATTTGCTATGTTTTCTCATAACGTAAATATGAAACTGCAAAGAGAAACTGGTTTATTAATGAAATATGAATAGATTATGATTATTGAAAATAGTGAAATTTTGGATATATTAGATTCCTATGTATTCACGTTTTCTTCAAGTATTTTAAAGTTAATATGTTTTTGGTTTTCAAAGTAGGCCTCAAAACGTAGTATGTCGTTCCATTGTAGGCCTTGGAGAAATATATTTTGTCTTTCATTCTTTCCTTTGAAATCAAATGAAATACTGACTTGATTGCTCTGGTTACAAGTATTATCACTGAAGTTTCTTTCCTACAGTCTAAATACCCTCTCTCATGAATAAATGTGACAACTTTGTTGGAAGCTAACTCGGAAGCAAGCACATGGACATGTTGAGTTCCAAATGTGCTTCCTATTTCCGAGGTGAAGTTAAATATTGTACATTCTTCGAAAAATATGGACAGAGAACAAAAGTATTATGTGTAGGTTCTGGACGATTTGGGCTGAAGAATGATCATTCCACTATCACACCGTGGATCCCAAACAAGAGAATAATGTAAATCTGTGCAAGAAGCTACATTAGGTGGCTGGAATTGTGAACATTTTGAAGTGTAAAAATGTTCTGAGAAAAGTACGCATGCACCTATTTTTCCTTGCAAATCTTGGGTGTGACATGCTGTCGGTCCAAATTCTGACTATCTTGAACTGAACTCTCCTGTCTTCCCCTGCACATACTTGGTTGGTGAAGTTGAGCAGGCTAAATGTGTCGGCTGAGGGGTTAATTATTCCAGACTGTTGCACTCTTTGCAATAGTCTACCTTTGCGTCTCGGTCCCGATAATCTACGACTGAATTTTAGCTCAAAGTATTTCGGAAATTGCATACTGAAAATTGCAATGCATGAATATTCTTTCTCTTTCTCTCTCATCATGCTAGTAATTTGATTTTGATTTATTTGCTTTAAACTGTGATTGTATTGTGATTTTACCTATATTCAATTGAGAAACCATGTACTAAAATTCTAATGAATTTTTGTGTATTGACCATTCATTTGATGATTAGATAAAAGTGACCTGATAACTATACTGAGTTTGTTTACTTATTGATAAACATATTTGGAAAGTTATGGTTATTGATTATTGTTGTCAGTTAGGCATTTCTTCATTACAGGTTCCCATGAAGGTATGGCTTCTGTCTCTAGTTATCTGAGTCCCTATTGCAATGCTCCATCATTGGGTGATATGTTAAACTGATCTATGTATGGAACCAACCGCACAACCTATGAGACTTTTGAGGGTGGAACTTGTAGGTTCGGGGAAAGGATCGTGTGTGAGACTGTAATTAAGTAAGTACGTTTTTATTGTTTAGTTAATTAACACTTTAACAATTTGAGCACAATTACACAAAGTACAATTAATACTTACTAACAGCACTAAAACACCATTTTAAAATCATTGCAAAACATAATACAGCCAGCTATCTTCTAAGATCAATAACAAATGTGCAAATACGTTAGATACATAGGAGGTTGGCTTAGAATTATAGCCTATTGGCCTGTGCCTAACAGCAGTTTTATATTTTTTACAAGTGCCCTCAAAATCCTCCTACTATGGTCATTTAAACAGCAAATGTTCTTATGGTCCAGAATGCCTTTGTTGTTGTTCTTTGTTTTGGAGTGGTTCTTCCCCTTTCTGTCTTAAAATGATTCCTGATGTGTTAGCCTTACCATGAGATCATGTCATTTTAAATATTTTATCAGTTTGCAATTCGGTTGCGAATCTGATGGGTCCAAAGTTTGTATAATTGCTGATCTACATCTCCTGGTCCCTTTTACCATAAATGCTTTTTTAAATAAAGTAACGCATACATTCTGTATGTGTGGACAAATGCAGATTAGATGGATAAAGTCCTCTTTGGTTCCACTGCAAAGTATACATACTATGGACCGTCTATACTTCTAAGATAGTTGGTCCGCAAGTGATGGTAGCTGACCAAAGTTCATTGCCATCAGGTGTTTTTTGATTCTTGTTGAAAAGGTGAGGACTAGATAGGCTGCCAGTTGTGGGTTTTATAATTTTTGATCACCATCCAGGTATGTGATGTAAGGCTAAATGTATTCTTATCAAGTAGTAGCGAATGAGTTTTTGCAACTTTATTTAGCGTACGTTTAAATGTTTCAAAAGGGAGGTTCTTGTTCCAGAGTTCAACAGAGTTGGTTAATGCTAATGTTTTAAACAGATACTGGTTATATGTCGATTTTTTGGTTTTTTGACCTCATCCCATAAAGCCTCATTAATCGAGCTGTGAACCAAATTTTATTTTATTTTATGCCAGCACGTTATCATCGAGTACAATCTCCCTACAGTTTCAATAGTCTGGCCAAATTCAAGGAGGACCTGTGATGTTGAGGCAGACTTAGGAAGTTGAAAAACATGCTTATACGTTGTAACCAGCAACTGGTTTAGAAGTGCTGCATCTTTTCTGTAATGGATGACACTAGTGTAGGTTATCATGGGTAACAATTTTGCATGTTTTTGATCTGTTAATTTCAAAGTTATTAGCCGTGACATACATGTACATTTCATTCAAGGACCGCTGAAGACCAACTTTTGTTTGGCTCATCAACATTATGGGGCAGATTATGATGGCGATGAACCTGCCACTGGCAGGATGCTGGTGGTGGGCTCACTGCCATCGTGCGGCCATTTTCCGCCTGCATGATTGTGATGGTGGGCGGTGTGCTAGCAGGCGGAAAGCCCGACCACCACGGGTCCAACAGTAGCAGTCGTTCTGATTGTCAGACCACCCGCATCCCTAGAATGGTGGCAGAACCTAGCAAGCACCGCCTGCCTGATTAGGATGCAGTATCCCACCCAGCCCTTCCATGGTAGTTAAACCGCCATGGAAAGGCTGGCGGATGTGGACTTTGATGGCCTGTAGTGTGCCCCTCTTGTCCCTGGGCACCTTGAACTTTAACTTTCCCTGCACCATGTGGCATGCACTGCATGGTGCCTGCCACGTAGTGCAGGAAAATGTTCAAGGTGTATTTTTAACATTGCAGTGGGAGCTACAGCTAGCAGCACCAGCCACAATGTTAAATGTTGCAGGTGCAACTGCCGTGGTGGTGGTCACATCGTAATTACACGTGTAGGACCGCTACCTCATAGGCGGGCGGTCCCATCCCTGGGTGGGACCATTGTAATGAGCACCTATGTCATCTGTATTTGACAGGTGTGATAATGTTGGGTTTCCCAAGTGTTGCGGGTAGGACTTAATCTGGGGGAGCCAAGGTGTCAGGTCAGACATAAACAAGTTAAAATGGTGTGGCACCAGAATGCACCCCTGTTTAGCACTTTTGTTTGTGATCAGTTCTCTTGATAGTCTTGAGCCGTCACCCAGCTTGACCCTTATCTATATGTTTGAGTAAAGTAGCAGTAATCCTTTCAGAATTGTATCTGGAATGTTTCAAGCTCTTAGTTTTCTCCAGAGGCTACTTTGATCCATTTCATCGAAAGCCGCTTTCAGGTCGATAAAGCAAAGGTATAGTTTTTGCTTTTTGCGTTTGCTCTTTTCTGCTACTAGAGAAAGCGCTAAGATATGTTTAATTGTTTTGATCCCTTTTCTGAATCCTGTTCGGTTAGCCGGGATCATGTTGTTAGAGTCGGATCAATCAACCAAATCTTTAAGGATCAGGAAGCATAGTACTTTGCTTCTGCTTCTTGAAGTGCTATAAGCCTACAGTTGGGTGGGTCATTCTGTTTCCGCCTTAATAGATTGGGGAGATGATTGTATAGAGCGGATAGTTTGTTATTCCAAAATGCTGGATCATATGTGAAAATCGCCTGGGGGATGCGGCTGGTTCCTGGCGCAACTTCCTTTCTCACAGTTTGTTCCATACGGCAAAAATGGACCCACTGCCTCTTGTCCACTACTTGATTTGATAATTGTATCCGATCTTGTCCCTTGCTTGTGAAGGATCATGCTGGCCAACTGGCAGATGGGTAAGGGTTCCTCCGGGAACCTCTTGGTCAGAAGGTTGACCCAATCTTGTTCCTGGATGTTAGAGGACAGCATTTTTTTTGTCCATTGTAGCCTAACCTTTCCCCATGCCAAGTCATCAGGAATGGTTGATTTTAACTTCCTGACTGCTTTCCTTAGTTCTTGTTTCAAGGAATTAACATGATTTGTTTTAGATTTGGCTTTGAACAGTCAGCATCAAAGATGTTACATTTTTGGTACATTTTATCCAAGCATCTATTATATTTTGTTGCTTAGAGTAGCTCACCATCATATGTTCCTTTACTGTATGTTGCAATTCTTGTATGGATTCATTTGTCCATTTAAGTCACCTTATATTGACTGTGTTTATGCTGACGACCATTATAGTTACTTCTTTGTGTCTTGGCAGAGTTCAATTAAACTGAATACTTTAGTTTGAATGATTACTCTTAGTAGTGTATTTGATTGAGTATTGTGGAAGTAGTGGCATTAATGGTAGCGTGACTAATGTATAATCTATAATCGATTGTGCATGAGCTCCTTGAAATGTAAATTTCGTGGGGGTTTCTTCTCTTCTTCTACCATTTAATACTCTCATCCCTAGGTATTCCAATGCTGTGATTAAGGACAGGCCTATGCAATCTGGTCTGGCTGTTATTAAATGATACTGGGGAAGAATACACCAGTCTATGGCCTGCCCTCAATGATATGGCTATAATAGAGAGAGTTGACCACAACCCATCCCTCTGATTTGACATCCACTAGAGATTTGTTAACCTCCAATGATATGCGACGAGTTAAATGGTCTAAGATAGTTGAAAAACTAGATATATTGGCCAGCATTACCAGGGATGTTGAGCACGCGTGAGCAGAAATGGAGGTGCATCAGCTCAACAAAAAGGCGTGTGATGACATAACAACTGCTCATAAAAAATTATTTGATAAAATATGAACTTATTTCTTTTGACCTTATAGTGTTAAGGACAATTCCGCCAAGACACAGCATTATTGGTTTAATAAAGAATGTCAGCAAGCATGCAGGCTGATATTGGAGGCCATTAGATCCAAAAAATAGAGCAGTATACCGAAAGTGGTGAAACTCTATAGGAAAGCGCAGGACAGTGCTAAAAAGGATTGGGATGAAAACAGATGGCAAGATCTTAATTTGGCATGCACAATTAATAATCTCCAATATTTTAGAAAAAAAGACTATATACACACATATATATGCGTAAATATATATATATATATAGAACAAACTTCTCTCTCGCTTCACCCTTAGTCCTAGGGTTCGTCGCAATGAAGGAAAGCACGGCACCACAGAAAACACTTGAAGTGTTTATTCAGCAAAATAACATCAGTAACACGCACAAAAGGACGGTCGACGCGTTTCGGCACTCAGCCTTCAACTGGACCATAGAGTCCTAATGTCCAGAGTGTCTTTTTATAGAAGCATTTTTTTATACATGAAAAAAAACGGAAAATAGAAAGTGAAAACATACTGGACTTGAGATACATCGTTGATCAAAGTATGTTATTTGAAAGTAAATAAAGTTTTTAGATCACAAAAAACCACAATAATTCATCCATCATGGTGATTGCTGTAAATTAGATGGTAATGTGAAATTAATGTAATTTAAGCAGAAATAATTTTAAAGGATTTAAGAAAAATCGCAATCAAGGTAAAGTACCTATAAGCTCTAGAGGAATCGATTGGAATCAGACAATTTTAAATAATTTTGACGAATTCTAAATAAGGAGATCCTATTTGACAATTCATGAAGTGAGTGATCACAACTTTAGACCACACACTGAAAAAAAGTTTTTTTGTTAATCATTAACGAATTTACATAAAGTATGTAAAGTCAAGGTTGATTATTTGTCAAAAAATTCCAAATGTTACCAACATATAATTGTTTCAACTGTTACAATGTAAAGTTCATATGTAAATCACAACAGCAATCAGAGGAGAGAGAGATAAAATTATTGTTATGAGAGCAGGCCATTATATATATATTATCTACTGGCGGTCGCCAGTAGATAGTTATAGTTAGGACCGTGTTTCCATAGGAAATCTGAAAATTCTATTTTGAATAACTTTGGCGCCGGTTGACGAATCCTCGCAAAATTTTCAAAACTAATGGGGCGCTCTGCTCAGCTCCTACCCTGAAAGTCTCGGGGTGATTTGTCAAGCGGGGGCCGAGAAAAAGGGGGGGTCCCAAAACGCGTTTTCCCCATGCATTTTTCCATAGGACCTTTAGTCGCAGCTACAGCCCGAACGGCTGAAAAGAATTACTTGAAATTTGGCAGAGAGGTAGCCATAAGGTCAAGGAAGTGCCTTTCACAGGTCTGGTGTAGATCTGCTCAGTATTTCCTGAGAAAATAGCATTTAAAAGCATATCAATATCTATACGCGCGCAGGGTGCGCGCACTGTGCAAGCCCTGTGCGCGCACCCTGCCGTGCGCGAGCGTAATTCTGATTGGTTGTTAGATGTCAGTAAACATTCGAATCGGTCGAAATCAGGAAGTGTCGGCCGCCATTTTGTCTGTCGCACTGAAAAGGAAAGGTGGAGAACGTGAATAGGGGGCAGGGTAGGGAGTTCTTGACCCCCTAACCATTGTCAGGGGGTCACAGTAGGACCACGAAGGGCAAAAAAAAAGATTTTAATTTTTTTAAAAAACATCGCGAGGTACGCGCACTCTGCGCGCACCCGAAAAAATACATTAAAAAAACCCATCTCTTTTTTAATTACTTTGCCACTCCCTTCTCTTTGTCAGGGAGTCCCTGAAGGTTTACTAAAGTAGAAAAAAATGATTTTTTTAAAAAAAAAACGTCATTGGGTGCGTGCGCGCACCCCAAAAAAAATTGACAAATAGATTCAAAAAACAAGTTTTTGTGTTTAGATTTTAGGTGGCTCTAAAAAGAGCCCTTGAGTTAATGTAGGGACAGAGGAAGAGAAAAACGAAAAAAAAAATAACACAACTATGGCCTAGTGCAAGGGTGCTCCTCAAATTTTCTCTGAATGAGATCAACACTGCTCTCACCCATAGTAATAAGAGTAGCACAATCCATGCAACGTGCACTCATCCTCCCAAAACAAGGACGAATATCTAGAGGTGTGTAAGAAGGTGAAGGCACCATCGCAGAAGAAGTGCTCGGCTGAGCTGCCAAAGATATGCTTGGCTGAGCTACTGCAGATGTCGTCGGCTGAGCAGGTGGAGGGTTTGCTCCAGAAGCTTGACGAAAAGTCACAGGATGCATTTTCTCAACATGCCTCATCATTGTGTGAATACTAAAAGAGTACTTCTTATTAGCATTCCCACGTGACAAGATGCAGTGACAAAGTATGCAGGTGACCTTTGGTGCATTCACCTTCTTTTGTCCCTCAGGAAAAGTGAAAAACTGCCATATAAAGGAGTCTTTCTGCTTCCTCTGCCTATGTCTCTCAAGAGTGTCCTGCTCACTCTCAGAAGGTGGCTGGTGCTCTGCCATTGTCTCACAAAAACAGAGTAGCTCCTTCTCCAAGGGAATCAGAACTAATAATGAGGGGAGTGGGTGTAGTTTTGGAAGAATCTGGAACTGAAAGTACTTTGAACCAATGAAAAGTGATGTTTCTTGATCACATGACTTGCCATGAGGGCATTGGGTGTGGTGTTGAAACAATCTGAAACTGAAAGTAATGAAAACCAATTAAAAGTGTTGTTTTATTAATCACATAACCCGAGGTGCGCGCACGGAGGAAGCTCAGAGCGCACACGGTGCAATTACGCATGCGCAAACGCGTACGCGCGCATGCGCATAAGTATTATGCGTGTACGTAACGCGCATACGCAGCACGCGCGCATGCGCGAACGTCAGCGCTATACTCTGCGCGTATGCGCGAGTGTAGCGCACGGAGCACGTACGACGCACGCAAACGTACATACGCATGCGTACTGGGTGCGCGCTGCGAGCGGGTACTAAAACGTACGTATGCGTATGTATATAACGTACGCATGCATACACAAAAAACGTACTCATGCGTACTAGGTGCGCGCTGCAAGCGCGCACTAAAACGTATGTATGCGTACGTAGATAACGTGTGCATGCGTACATGAAAAACGTACGCAAACGTACTAGGTGCGCGCTCTGTGAGCGCACCCTAAAAATTTATAGAAAAAAAAAGAAAGAAATAAAGTGGACATAAGTTAATAGAAGATATTAACTATGCTGTTCAACTTTATCCAAATTCAAAGTAAAAAAAAAATGAGCCACACCAAATTAAAGGATAAGGATAATTTATAAATGTATACATAGGGAAATTTTTGAAAAAGAAATATATAAAAAATATATTAAATCATTCTAAAATTAGCATTTGAAAAACCTTTGAAATTCACTGAAAAAACCATAGGTTTCACACACGTTATAGTTAGTAATTAGCATTTAAAAAACCTTGCAAATTCACTTAAAAAACCATAGGTTTCACACATGTTATAGTTAGCTGGACATTTCACTCGTAAAAAACCAAAGAAATTCCCCCGTTATAGTTAGTGCAGGCAACTATAACTCACGCGACCGCAATCCTCTGCTGATGACGTCAGATATTACATCACTGATGACATATGTGTCTTTCTGAAAAATAAATATTTGTAATATATGTATAGCTAAAGATTAATGGAAGAAGACATGGGTAAATAAGTGTCTAAATACAGTGATGTAATATCTGACGTCATCAGCAGAGGATTGCGGTCCCGTGAGTTATAGTTGCCTGCACTAACTATAACGGGGGAATTTCATTGGTTTTTTACGAGTGAAATGTCCAGCTAACTATAACATGTGTGAAACCTATGGTTTTTTAAGTGAATATATATATATATATATATATATATATATATATATATATATATATATATATATATATATATATACATATATATATATATATATCAAAGAAAATAATCCTCCTCCAAATGAAGAGGCACGTACTCCAGGTATGCATAGATAAGACTTCTTTATTGTTGTTCAGGTCTCCCACGACCCCCGCATAAAAAGAGACGCGTTTCGCCTGCGCAGCAGGTTTTGTCAATCTAATTGGCGCCATAGAATTTTTGAAATATATAGCCCTCCTCCCTCCATCAGGCATACAATGGACATAGAAAGTGGACTGTATAATCGGAAATATAGCTAGTGAAACATACTAGTTTTAACATGTGCAACAATGCAAAATGCAAACAATAACAAATACAAATATGAAAACTGCATATTGCGCAAATGAGCAAGTAATGTCGACTATTGGGCTTGATCAAATTCCTTATGTATATACAGCAAATATATATATATGTCTTATTGGCCTGTGTGATCAAGGCCGTGGCAACACGGCCGAAACGCGTCATGCCGACTGACTTAAACGAATAAACCTGTTCGAAACATATTTCTCAGCGTGTGGTGGTCTGTACCTGTTCCAGTTATCTGCTGGAGTCTGGGAACTCCTCTTGTTATATATATATATATATATATATATATATATATATATATATATATATATATATATATATATATATATATATATATATATATCACAACAAACCCCTCCAGTTTAGAGAAGCAGAAGACCACACGGGGAATATCTTGCAGAAGTCTTTAATGGGATGCAGGCATAATGCATTTCGGCGACATTTCGCCTTCCTCAGATGCCGTCAAAAACATGCTCCAACTCCATCCCCACCTTTAAATCTCCTGCCGTTCTCCCATTGGTGTTTGGAGCTCCGCCCCACAGTCCTTATAATGCACACCTGCTGTGGTTTGATGTTCTTGCCTACAGTTCCCACAATCCAACAAAAATTAAACAGGCAGTGCTTTGGGGAAACAAAACTCAATGTTCAAGTCATCGGCGAAAGGTGAGTGTTGTTGCGATGGTTGGCCATGTAATAGATTACTGTCCCCAGACTTCGTCGGGTCCCCGCTTACGTTCCAGCCTCTCATGTAGATTCAAAGGGGGGCGCGAGTCGGGATACAATGATTCCCGGCTCCTCGTACCATGACGAGCTGCTCTAGGCAGCAGCCCTATCTTTTCTCCACAATCCGAGGCGGGCCGGAGCATACCAATCCCTTGGTCCACAAAACATCAGCGACAGCTGCACCAGTGTTGACTCCGGCCACATAACGGAACAGGGTCTCCTCAGCACGCAACTGGCTAGCGTGCTAAACATATCACAACAAACCCCTCCAGTTTAGAGAAGCAGAAGACCACACGGGGAATATCTTGCAGAAGTCTTTAATGGGATGCAGGCATAATGCATTTCGGCGACATTTCGCCTTCCTCAGATGCCGTCAAAAACATGCTCCAACTCCATCCCCACCTTTAAATCTCCTGCCGTTCTCCCATTGGTGTTTGGAGCTCCGCCCCACAGTCCTTATAATGCACACCTGCTGTGGTTTGATGTTCTTGCCTACAGTTCCCACAATCCAACAAAAATGAGACAGGCAGTGCTTTGGGGAAACAAAACTCAATGTTCAAGTCATCGGCGAAAGGTGAGTGTTGTTGCGATGGTTGGCCATGTAATAGATTACTGTCCCCAGACTTCGTCGGGTCCCCGCTTACGTTCCAGCCTCTCATGTAGATTCAAAGGGGGGCGCGAGTCGGGATACAATGATTCCCGGCTCCTCGTACCATGACGAGCTGCTCTAGGCAGCAGCCCTATCTTTTCTCCACAATCCGAGGCGGGCCGGAGCATACCAATCCCTTGGTCCACAAAACATCAGCGACAGCTGCACCAGTGTTGACTCCGGCCACATAACGGAACAGGGTCTCCTCAGCACGCAACTGGCTAGCGTGCTAAACATATCACAACAAACCCCTCCAGTTTAGAGAAGCAGAAGACCACACGGGGAATATCTTGCAGAAGTCTTTAATGGGATGCAGGCATAATGCATTTCGGCGACATTTCGCCTTCCTCAGATGCCGTCAAAAACATGCTCCAACTCCATCCCCACCTTTAAATCTCCTGCCGTTCTCCCATTGGTGTTTGGAGCTCCGCCCCACAGTCCTTATAATGCACACCTGCTGTGGTTTGATGTTCTTGCCTACAGTTCCCACAATCCAACAAAAATGAGACAGGCAGTGCTTTGGGGAAACAAAACTCAATGTTCAAGTCATCGGCGAAAGGTGAGTGTTGTTGCGATGGTTGGCCATGTAATAGATTACTGTCCCCAGACTTCGTCGGGTCCCCGCTTACGTTCCAGCCTCTCATGTAGATTCAAAGGGGGGCGCGAGTCGGGATACAATGATTCCCGGCTCCTCGTACCATGACGAGCTGCTCTAGGCAGCAGCCCTATCTTTTCTCCACAATCCGAGGCGGGCCGGAGCATACCAATCCCTTGGTCCACAAAACATCAGCGACAGCTGCACCAGTGTTGACTCCGGCCACATAACGGAACAGGGTCTCCTCAGCACGCAACTGGCTAGCGTGCTAAACATATCACAACAAACCCCTCCAGTTTAGAGAAGCAGAAGACCACACGGGGAATATCTTGCAGAAGTCTTTAATGGGATGCAGGCATAATGCATTTCGGCGACATTTCGCCTTCCTCAGATGCCGTCAAAAACATGCTCCAACTCCATCCCCACCTTTAAATCTCCTGCCGTTCTCCCATTGGTGTTTGGAGCTCCGCCCCACAGTCCTTATAATGCACACCTGCTGTGGTTTGATGTTCTTGCCTACAGTTCCCACAATCCAACAAAAATGAGACAGGCAGTGCTTTGGGGAAACAAAACTCAATGTTCAAGTCATCGGCGAAAGGTGAGTGTTGTTGCGATGGTTGGCCATGTTTATATATAAATTACCTACTGGCAGTCGCCAGTAGGTAGTTATAGTTAGGACCTAGTTACCATAGGAAAATGGCAACATTCTATTCCCAATAACTTTGGCGCCGATTGACAAATCTTCGCAAAATTTTTAAAACTAATTCTTTGTTGAGATCAGATTCTATGTTGAAAGTTTGGGGGTGATTCTTCAAGGGCGGAGCCGAGAAAAAAGGGTGTCCCAAAACGTGTTTTCTCCATGTTAATTAGACAAGGCTACAGGTGGAACGGGTGAACGGAATTACCCCAAATTTGGCAGGGAGAAGGGTCTTGGTCTAGAAAGCATGCTTTTGTTTATTTGGTGTAAATTTGTTTGGTAGTTTTTTTAGAAAGATCAAAATTTACAGATATCAATATTTGGGAATTCTGTCATCTGATTGGCTGAGGCGTTACGAGCACGAGTTTGTTGCTGATTGGCTGCGAGCAGTGCGAGCGGTTGCAACTAGGAAGTGTTGGCCGCCATTTTGTGATTCCGTTGAAGCGAGTAAGGTGAAAAAAGGGGGAAATAAGGGGGAACAAAGTGGGAAATAGGAGGGTAGGAGCACTGTAACCTCTGTGGGGTGTTTAGGGTGTGTTATAGAGGGGGTGCGAAGCAAAGTATTTACCCCTGCTGGTGTGTAAGTGGTGGGCTATGGCAATTAAGTGAGGTATAGGATAGAGTCTGATGCCGGTAAGGTGAGCTGGTGCGGGACTCGAGGATTAAAGCGTGAGCCCAAATTGTGTGTCTTATGCTGTGAAGTCATGTGCCATGGCCGCTGCAGTACAGTTGTGGAAGTAGTGTCCGGATGTGTTTATAACTACTAGGACGAACTACTGACCCGTACTGGTATGAAAGTCCTGGGGTACGGAATATATATGAGGTATTGTCTAGAGTATCATGTTGCTAAGGTGAGCTGCTGCTGGAGTCAGGGATTAAAGCACTAGCCCAAACTGTGTGTCATATGCTGCGAAGTCATGTGCTCTGGCCGCTGTGCCACATCTGTGCAAGTAGTGTCAGCATGTAGTTATAGGTACTTGGATGAATTTTTGTTTAGAACATTGTAGCTTGTGTATGGTGCTTAGGTGGTGTTGTATAGGGACTGCGAAGGTAAATCAATATGGTGTTTGTAGAGCGTAAACTACTCACCCCTATGGGTGAGTAGAGCTGGGGATCAAAGCGAGAGGTCTGTGTTGCAAAGTGAGATGGTCTGGCCGCTGCGCCACAGCTGTGTGGAGAATACATTTTGGCGATGGTGCAGGAGTTGGCGTTATATGGCCCTAAAATAGGGGGCCTAAGTTGTAAGTTATAGGGTGGCTCTAAAAGAGCCCTTGTGTTCATTAGTTGAAGCTACATATAAGTGTGGATGCACAGCTTCCATTTATTCAGGAAAACTCGGTTTCCCTGATCTGTGAAGTGTACTCCATCACTTCTGTATATATCCGCCATATCAAAACGTATGTTGTTGTTGTATATGGACCCCATTTTGTGGTATCTGAGTTATGCAGAGACAGCTTTGTTGATTTTTTCAGAGATTTTTCAATCTGGGGACAACATTGTTTGGACCATTTCCACTTCTGTCTTTCGCATATATTGGAATATACAAAGACAGTTTGAGGCAAAAGTAACATCAATTGTCCAAAGGTATCCTTCATAAGCATTTCCAAATCTACCCCAGTCAATGTGCCTAGGTCGTTTCCACCACAGTGCACAATCATGAGGTCAGGGTGTTGGAGATGCAAACAGGTTTTAACCAAAGGCAACAATTGGTGCCACTTCAGTCCTCTCTGTCCAAACCATTTAATGTCCACATTTTGTAAACCTAGGTCTAAGTCAATACGTCTCTGTTCTGCATACCTTTTGCATCAGAAAACATAGCTATGTCCTACGATCCACACTAGCATTTTAAAGATATGGCTGGAAGGTATGGAAAGATGTCTGTAGCTCAGCAGTCCCTTCGTAGAATAAGAGATATGTTTAAAGATGGGGAACTAGTTTCTTTTCGAAAGTAGGGTGCACATTCGTTATGTGGAAAAGTATGTTTGTGATTGGTTAAGAAAAAGCAGTTTGCAGGTACATATTATAGTACATATTATAGGATAACATTTGCTCAACTCAACCACACCTGCTACTTGCATTTGGAAGGCACTGTTCGAACTTAAAACAATCGTGAACTTTTAACCTGCACATGCCGTTAAATGTTCGAGAAAATGTTGCAAAAAAATATCGTTAGGTTTAAAAAAAATTATTAACTTTTAACCTCCACGTGTTGTAGAATGTTCTAGAAAGTGTGTTGATAGAATACGTTGCATTTCTGACTTCGATGTGTACTTGAATTTAAAAAAAACGATATATATGGAAAAGTAGATAGACAGTAATAGAGAGAGTTTTGGAAAGCTAAAAGAATCAAGGAACTATTGTAATTTGTTCTTGATTACCTACTGGTGGTCCCCAGTAGGTAGTTATCACTTGTAATGGTCTGAAAGTGCGGTGTTGCTCAGAGTGGCATGGTGGCACTGGTGATATGATATGTTGTTACACTCGGGTATGAAACCGAAAGTCTAAACCGTGAGGTCATTGCTATAAAGTGATGTGGTCTGGTGTTTGTAGCATACATGTGCAAGTAGTGTTAGTAGGCGTTTATACCATACAGGGAGTGGGAAGCGAACTACTGACCGCTACTGTGTGTTGATAGTATACCGGAAGCGGGAAGCAAAGTAGTTACGCCTACCGGTGTGAAGACTTGGGGATGAAACATAGCTGATTGCTGTAAAGTGATGCACTCTGGGCAGTGTAGGATACTAGTCGCTGTAGTATATGTGTGTAAGTAGTGTTAGTATGCGTTTATAGTATATAGGGAGTGGGAAGCGAACTACTGATGTGAAGACACGGGGATTAAACCGTGAGCCTTAATTGTGAGCTCATTGCTGTAAAGTGATGTGCTCTGGGCGCTGTAGCATACTTGAGGTAGAAGTGTTAGTTTACGTTTATACAATATAGGGAGTGGGAAGCGAAAGTCTTACCCCTACCGGTGTCAAGACTCGTGGATGAAACAATGAGCTCATTGCTGTAAAGTCATGTGCTCTGTGTAGTATTCCATTGTAAGTCATAGTAGAATTCTAGTATGTAATTCTACTAGAATCTAAGGGGCATATTATCAAGGAACGGCGTTAAAATTATCGTCTCTTTAGCGGCAGGAAACTGCTGCTAAAACGGCAATAATGGGCTTGATAATATGCCGTAGAGAATTCCAATAGAAGCCCATGTTAACACGAGAACATGGGCTTCTATTAGAATTCTCTACGGCATATTATCAAGCCCATTATCACCGTTATAGCGGCAGTTTCCTGCCGCTAAAGCGGCGATAATATTAACGCCGTTACTTGATAGTATGGCCCTCAGTATGTAATGTTAGAATGTTGGGCCGTCATGAGGGGAACGTTGCAGAGTTTGTACACGGTGCTGGATTAGACGGTTGCTTTACTGTCTCCTCCTGTTGGTGGTTGTTTCAGGTGTCTTGTTTTCTTGTAATAAATCTACTTATTGGATTCACTGCTGCCTGCCTCTTCACTACATAAATTTGGCGATGAGTGGGAGAAGGCAAAAAGAAGGCACAACTCAGCAATATTTCAAAATTGCTTGCGTTGTGCTGAAGACCCGTTTTGTTTGTGTAGCTGTTTCTACTCATGCCAGGGTCATCGGCTCATTGAACTATATCATCCGACTTCTGGTAGGATTTATATTTTTAGATTTTGCGCTTCCTCTGCTTCTTCACTACATTCTGGTCGCTGTTCTACACGTGTGTAAGTAGTGTTAGTATGCGTTTATACTAACAAATACATCATGTCAGTAGGGAGGGCAACCTCTCAGGCGCTGCTCATACAATTTCCCGGGGTGTGCATTCGCTGGACATTTGTGTTTGCTATTAGAGGGTAGTGCATGGCTTCCACCCTGTGACAGCAAATACTTGTTCGACTACTTGAAGCGAGAGGAGGAAAACCTTGTATCGCTGTAACAGAGAGGATGAGGATGGTAAAAATGGAGAGTAAAGAACAAAAACAAAAAAAAAGCAGGGTCTCATCCGTTCTTTTAAATGAGTCCCCTGGTGGATGGGTAATGTTCCGTGGCCAATCCAATTATTATATTGTGGGGTCTCTGTAGGACTAGGGATCCTAATGTCACATGTAAATTAGGTGTGGAAGGGCACTTGCAGCCTAGGGGAGCGCCACTTTCCCGGGTATTGTTTACTAATTGTTCGGGGGTGTTCGAGGCCAACTGAAGTCCGGGGATCGCCACACTCCAGGTCTTTATTCAAATATGCAGGGTGGGCCTCGGCAGTCCTTGAAGCCTCGGTGGTCCTAGGCAGTGCCTTATTTGTTCTGTAATCACACAGGCAGTACTTATGGTGTTATAAAGTGATACACTCATAAAACTCTTGCAGTTGTACAATTACCCAGGCTTCATTTGTCTAATAGTCAGTTAGATTATGTTTGGTAGATGCACTCTAATAATAATGTTGTCCTTAAAATCTCCTACAAACAGATGATTTTCACAATAAACAATAGACAAGTGTCGTCAGAAAAAGAAGACCTATACACTCAGTTATTTATTCGAAAAAATAAGTAACCTTTATTAAAACAGAAATAAATAGAAATGTAACTTTAATAGAACAGTACAATAAAAAAATGTGGGTTGGACTCAAGTGGAAGCAGCGTAGGAAACCTGCAAGACAAAAATTAAACATAAGTATGTGTGCTATGTGGAAGTGGTAAAGAAAGGTAGTCCGAATGAAAGGACCATAGTGAGAATGGAAGGGAGGGGGAGTGGGTGAAAGGGAGAAGGGGAGGGAGAGTCAAAAGAAGAGAGGGAGGAGGAGACAGAGTGTCGGTCTATTGCACCCAGCTCTTAGTGTTTACTCTCCATCACCCGTTTGTCTAGGACACTGGGGTCTGCGAGAAAGAGTGTGGTTCATCAAGTCCTTAAAATTAAATACATGAGGCCAGAGTTTATGGGCCATGTTATGAAGGTAGGGCGATAAAATTATCGCAGCTTTAGCGACAGTTTCCAGCCCAGGTTCTGGTGTGAACCTGGGCTTCTATGGGAATTTACAAGGGCATATTATCAACCCCTTATGATCGCTTTAGCGGCAGTTTCCTGTCACTAAAGTGATGATAATGTTATCGCTGTTGTTTGATAATATAGTCCTACATTATTAGCTTCGGGAAAATTGCTTGCATGCAACTGTGCACCCAGGGTGCTGCACCCCAACCCCTTCCCCCGCACTGTGCTCAGTTGTAGGTCTTGCAAACCGAGGCTTCACTGCTTACCTGCCACTTCTGGTGTGTCCCAAGACGTCGGGGACGGTGTCTTGATACCACGTTGGAAGGTGTCAGAATGCCAGGGTATCATTGCGGGATCAGCTCCCACTCCGCCCTTCTTGTGGCAATCAATGGAATGTCTGGAAAGGGAGAAATAATTTAATGGTGGAAACGTCTGGAGGTAAATGAAGGTTTATTTCAAGCTTGATAGAAAATAGGAGTTGAGTGCATCCTTCGTTTTTGAAGTACGATCTACCAACTGTTAGTGGTAATCGTGGTTCAAAGAGGAGTTGGAGTACACGAGAATACACAAGGTTAAATAATAATATGTTATGCCAACATTCACATACAAAGGAACAGAGCGCATGCTAGAAGCATAATGTGCGCGTGTGATGCAGTGGCGGGAGCCTGTGTGCATGTACACTTATTAAGGAGCTCACTACAGTGTTCTAAAAGCCAATGCCACGTGTCTGTAGGGCAGCGCTGCCCGCTGGCTCAGGCCTAAAGTACGGTCCAACAGGTCCTTAAAATTAGACCGATGTGACTGAATGAGGTCAGAGATCACATCATTATGCACGGCAACATCGCTTTTTCACACGTGCGCACTCAGGGTGATGCACCCCACCCGCTTGATAGAAAATAGGAGTTGAGTGCATCCTTCGTTTTTGAAGTACGATCTACCAACTGTTAGTGGTAATCGTGGTTCAAAGAGGAGTTGGAGTACACGAGAATACACAAGGTTAAATAATAATATGTTATGCCAACATTCACATACAAAGGAACAGAGCGCATGCTAGAAGCATAATGTGCGCGTGTGATGCAGTGGCGGGAGCCTGTGTGCATGTACACTTATTAAGGAGCTCACTGCACTGTTCTAAAAGCCAATGCCACGTGTCTGTAGGGCAGCGCTGCCCGCTGGCTCAGGCCTAAAGTACGGTCCTATAATAAAGATATCTCTGAAAAAGAGTGGGGGTCCTAGGGATAAAGTTTAAGGACTCAAATAGTTGCAATCCCCAGATCCACAAACTATAACAACATGAGCAACTATGAGTCTCGCCTATATGAAAAACTTGACACAATCGTAAGGGTAAAGCTAGTGTTGTGAATTCATGTGTACATGTGTGCGTGTACGCATGAGTGTAAGATTCCCATCATCCACCCGAAGTGGTTTGCTTCATCATCTGGGAATTGAGGACTAATTTAGAGAACCATCTTCTACTGAGCAAGTCGTAGATATTGGTCTCTTATTTGTCCCAACGTGGTGGAAACTAGTTTTGCTAGATGATGATTGGGTGTGATGGTCGCAGTGCTGGTGTGTGGTGATGGTGTATAAGTGCTGGTTAAAAATGTCTAACAAGGTACTAAAACAACTTTATTAGTAGCTACCTTGTTGACAAACTCTAAAAACAGTGCTCTAACAGTTTCAAATATAATAACTGTGTTGAAGAACGGTCAACATGTTTCTGCTAACGGATTTGAATCATCCTAGCTTTCGTCAGGACCTAGAAGCTACTGCGAAAAACTGTGTAAAATAATAAAGTGATTGATACAACCTGGACCCTGATAGGTGTCCAAGAAACTCCGTGGGCGGTAGTTTATATTCACTGACCTGCATAAATGGAAAGAAAAGATAAAAAGAACACAACATAGCAAAATACCCTTTACATAGTGTAATTCCCAAGATTTTACAAATAGCATCCGGCACAATGTCCGAAAAACCAAATACTCTTGGATGTATTAAGACTGTGATAAGTCTAAGAACTCAAATTGGAATTAGACGATTTAAAGGCACTTACCCTATCTGTAATGGCCTCACCTCACCTGGCTACTGCTCAGGTATAAGGAGGCCCCGCTCTGTAGAGAAAATCAGAGGGTTCAACAATGTTAAAACCTAGTGGTTGGTTAAAATTTAAACGCTTAAGCCCAGCCGCGTTATGTCAAGAAATGCCTAATTGCACCGGGAATCATCCGACCGCTACAACAATGGTCTCTAGAAAGCGCTCGATCTCGGTGACATTTTAAAAATAATGGTTAAGGCCTAAGCAGAAGGCCGACTAGTACCACTAATGTGGTGCGTGTCATGTAGCATCAACTTATAGTAGAATGACAGCTCACCTGTCCGTCGGTACCTCTTGTCAGTACTGAGCTCGTAGGGGAGGCAACCTACGAGGTGTCCGAACACGGCAGAAATAGAGAATGCCGATCTAAGTTGTCATGGCAACTAGGGGAAACCGAGGCTGACGTGCGTGCGCTGATGTTGCGTCATCGCGTTCCGTGTTAGAGTCTGGGAAATGTAGTATTTGACTCAATATTTGTCAGGGGCTGCCGTAGTTAGAAAGCAGGCTCCAAACCACCGCTCGTATAGGATTAAGAGAAGATGGATGTTGTGGGTGATGTTATAATAAAGTACCGTATATCATAACAAACAGATAAACTGATAATAACAGCGAAACACCTGGTGTTATGATATTAAAAGCCTATGGTAGACAAGAAGGCCATTCCTTTGTAGAGCGGAACTTAAAGAATTCAGCGCCTCCTAGTACATCATTACCATACATATGAAGGGTACTAATAGATGTCTGCTCTTAGAGTGAGGTCCAAGGAATATCATCATTCAGCCCATTGCGATCACTCTGGAGTTTGAAGACCCATTTCTGTTCCTTGTGGAACAGGAAGTTAGTGATGTCTGTTATATGTGATGGAATGAATGGTTGTTCGAGGACTAACCACCTGATGTCTTCTGGTTTATGATTAAGTGAGAGAAAGTGGTTAGACATTTTTGTTGCTTGTTTCTTGCGTCTAATAGTACTCTTGTGCTCGCTTATTCTCACTTTGATTTTTCGGGTGGTCATCCCTACATATTTCAATGAGCAGGGACATGTAATCAGATAGATGACTTTCTCTGAATTACAGTTAGTGTGTTTGTTGAGAATCCAAAGTTTTGAGGTGCCAATGTCAACCGATTTAGTGGGTTCTGTTTGAGGACAAACCGAGCAAGAACCACAAGGATAGTGGCCTTGAACCGGTGGAAGGTGCCAGAGTGTAGATATGGCAGGATCCTTCTTTGCTTTGGGTCGTGTGTGTACCAAATTGTCCCTGAGGTTAGTACCTCTCTTGAACGAGAAAAGTGGAGGAGGGATTTCTTCATTGTTCAAATTGAGAATCCGCCAATGTTTTCGTACCACTTTTTGCACGTCATTTGACAGTGTGCTGAAGGTGTTTACAAATGTAAGTCTCTTAAGTGGTGGTTTGGGTGTAGCTGGCGCAATGAGAGCGTCCCTATTATTGTTAGCTGCTCTTTAAATGCAGCCGATCTGTCACAGCAATTGCAGGTCAAGAAATACCCCAGACACTTGGTCAGACAAGCCAAAAAAAGACACCTCAGGGACAATTTGGTACACACACGACCTTGTGGTTCTTGCTCGGTTTGTCCTCAAACAGAACCCACTAAATCGGTTGACATTGGCACCTCAAAACCTTGGATTCTCAACAAACACACTAACTGTAATTCAGAGAAAGTCATCTATCTGATTACATGTCCCTGCTCATTGAAATATGTAGGGATGACCACCCGAAAAATCAAAGTGAGAATAAGCGAGCACAAGAGTACTATTAGACGCAAGAAACAAGCAACAAAAATGTCTAACCACTTTCTCTCACTTAATCATAAACCAGAAGACATCAGGTGGTTAGTCCTCGAACAACCATTCATTCCATCACATATAACAGACATCACTAACTTCCTGTTCCACAAGGAACAGAAATGGGTCTTCAAACTCCAGAGTGATCGCAATGGGCTGAATGATGATATTCCTTGGGCCTCACTCTAAGAGCAGACATCTATTAGTACCCTTCATATGTATGGTAATGATGTACTAGGAGGCGCTGAATTCTTTAAGTTCCGCTCTACAAAGGAATGGCCTTCTTGTCTACCATAGGCTTTTAATATCATAACACCAGGTGTTTCGCTGTTATTATCAGTTTATCTGTTTGTTATGATATACGGTACTTTATTATAACATCACCCACAACATCCATCTTCTCTTAATCCTATACGAGCGGTGGTTTGGAGCCTGCTTTCTAACTACGGCAGCCCCTGACAAATATTGAGTCAAATACTACATTTCCCAGACTCTAACACGGAACGCGATGACGCAACATCAGCGCACGCACGTCAGCCTCGGTTTCCCCTAGTTGCCATGACAACTTAGATCGGCATTCTCTATTTCTGCCGTGTTCGGACACCTCGTAGGTTGCCTCCCCTACGAGCTCAGTACTGACAAGAGGTACCGACGGACAGGTGAGCTGTCATTCTACTATAAGTTGATGCTACATGACACGCACCACATTAGTGGTACTAGTCGGCCTTCTGCTTAGGCCTTAACCATTATTTTTAAAATGTCACCGAGATCGAGCGCTTTCTAGAGACCATTGTTGTAGCGGTCGGATGATTCCCGGTGCAATTAGGCATTTCTTGACATAACGCGGCTGGGCTTAAGCGTTTAAATTTTAACCAACCACTAGGTTTTAACATTGTTGAACCCTCTGATTTTCTCTACAGAGCGGGGCCTCCTTATACCTGAGCAGTAGCCAGGTGAGGTGAGGCGCACACCCATTACAGATAGGGTAAGTGCCTTTAAATCGTCTAATTCCAATTTGAGTTCTTAGACTTATCACAGTCTTAATACATCCAAGAGTATTTGGTTTATCGGACATTGTGCCGGATGCTATTTGTAAAATCTTGGGAATTACACTATGTAAAGGGTATTTTGCTATGTTGTGTTCTTTTTATCTTTTCTTTCCATTTATGCAGGTCAGTGAATATAAACTACCGCCCACGGAGTTTCTTGGACACCTATCAGGGTCCAGGTTGTATCAATCACTTTATTATTTTACACAGTTTTTCGCAGTAGCTTCTAGGTCCTGACGAAAGCTAGGATGATTCAAATCCGTTAGCAGAAACATGTTGACCGTTCTTCAACACAGTTATTATATTTGAAACTGTTAATGCACTGTTTTTAGAGTTTGTCAACAAGGTAGCTACTAATAAAGTTGTTTTAGTACCTTGTTAGACATTTTTAACCAGCACTTATACACCATCACCACACACCAGCACTGCGACCATCACACCCAATCATCATCTAGCAAAACTAGTTTCCACCACGTTGGGACAAATAAGAGACCAATATCTACGACTTGCTCAGTAGAAGATGGTTCTCTAAATTAGTCCTCAATTCCCAGATGATGAAGCAAACCACTTCGGGTGGATGATGGGAATCTTACACTCATGCGTACACGCACACATGTACACATGAATTCACAACACTAGCTTTACCCTTACGATTGTGTCAAGTTTTTCATATAGGCGAGACTCATAGTTGCTCATGTTGTTATACTAAAGTACGGTCCAACAGGTCCTTAAAATTAGACCGATGAGACTGAATGAGGTCAGAGATCACATCATTATGCACGGCAACATCGCTTTTTCACACGTGCGCACTCAGGGTGATGCACCCCACCCCTCCCGCAAAATCGCCCTCAACAGGTGTCTGTAGGGCAGCGCTGCCCTTAGGTTCAGGCTTGCCTTATGGTATAGCAGGTCTTTAAAATGAGACAGAGATTTGACTGAATGAGGTCAAAGATCACATCATAACACATAGCAATATCACTTATTTGCACGTGCGCAGTCTGGCAGATGCATCCCATCCCTCCCGCAGCACCGTGCTGAAGAGGTGTCTGTAGGGCAGCGCTGCCTGCTGGCTCAGGCCTACAGTACAGTCCGGCAGGTCTTTAAAATGAGACAGGGATGTGACTGAATGAGGTCAAAGATCACATCATAACACATGGCAATATAGTTTGTTCGGCCCTGCGCAGCTAGGCTGAAGCACCCCACCCCTCTCGCCGCAGTGAGCTCAATTGGAGGCCCTGTGCTCACAATTCAGATGGAGTGTTGATTGCAGTAGAGTGTACACGTCATGGATCCCTTTCGTAGACGACGCGCAGTAGGGCTCACAATTTAGAGCCCGTGTTGATTGCCAGGATGGAGTACACCTCATGGATCCATTTCTTTTTTTTCTTGCGCATTGTGATATGTGAGGTGGATGCGGCAAATCATTTGAGGTGGTGTGGAAGAAGAGGGACGTGTGGCGTTGTGGTTATCCTATTAATATGTACACAAAGTGGGCTGGGCTTGCGTACGCCAGGTCAGCATAGGGGTGTGAATAATTATTCCGGGGACTTGGACGTTGTTCAGTTTCTGCCTGGCCAAGAAGTGTACTTATGTGTGTTTCTTTTGTGGCTTTGACCTTGCAGAGTGTGCAATTTAGATTAGTGTAGAATGTGCGAGAGGGCAGAAACTATCGTTAATGAGATGGCATGTGATCTAGGATGTGCAGTCTGCCCATGGCTGATGATGCTCCTTAGAGCCAGCAATACCCAGGCCAAAAAGCAGCACAATAATGTGCAGACACACACACCAGGGGCATCGTGTAACACATATTTGTTTTTTGATGGAACGTTTGAGATGCATGGCAATCACACGTGGAAGGCTAATGTACAGAGCATGAATATTGATCAAGAGGATTGTTGCATGTTGCGTGTAGTATGAGATATGTGTATACAGGAAAACACTTTTCAAAAAAGCTTTCTAAGCAGAAGAGGTGTCTCTCATCAAACACTGTAGAGAGAATGAGTAAAATGGGTGGGGTCGTACAACTGTTACAATGGGAAATGTTATGAACCAATCAAATGCTTTTTTTTAAGGTCACATGGCAATCGCGCAACGAGCGCGCAAGGTGGCCGCACCCGACACGATTTTGAAAAAATATATTTATCATAATATAAGGGACTGGCATACCCGGTGCGATACCATACATCTGTGACGTAACACAGGGCCTGGGAGCGTGTACTCGTCGAATACGCAACGCGCAGCAGGCGCGACCCCATACGTACATGATGTAACGCGTAGCTTGGTACTGCGTACTCGTCTGATACCAAAGTAGTACCTGTGGTGACTTCATGCGTATATGATGTTACGCGGGACGCGGTGCCACAAACTCGTTGGATATGAAATGCACATAATTTACGAGTTTAGCAATATGGCAGATAGGATTCGTGTGGTACGCTACCGGTATGGGAGTGCAGTTTTATCCCCCCCCAAAAAAATATACATATTTTTTGGGGAAGATATAAAACATTACATGATTTTTAAAGTTAAAAACAAAAAGTATAATAGAGTTCCAAAATATTTAAAAATATAATAAAAAAAATATAGGATTTATAAACATTAAAATATGAAATTAACATTTAAAAAACCTTCGAACATCACTGAAAAATCAATAGGTTTTACAGATGTTATAGTTAGGAAATAGCATTTAAAAACCTTAGAAATTCACACAAAAATACATAGGTTTCAGGGACGTTATAGTTAGTTGAACATTTGACTCATATAAAACCAGAGAAATTCGCCTGTTATAGTTAGTTGAGCTAACTATAACTCGCGCGCCCGCAATGCACTGCTGATGACGTCACATATTACATCACTCTTGACATGGTCAGTGACATCACTCATGACATTACTGATGACATCTCAAATGACATCACTGATGACATCATCCTTGTGATAGAGTGGCAAACCTCCTCTCACCCTAATATAACCTTTGATACACATACTCAAAAATACAAACTAACATTTTCAAAACAATGGACATACCAATACCAGTTACAACACACCTATTCAGTAATTCCAAGATCCACACACACATCCACTCATTTACCAACAGTCCCTATACAGTCACTCATACATGTACTCACTCATCATTTGTACTCATACACCTATACATCCTGTTACACACCGCTACTCATCCATAGAGTTACTCACACACATAGTCACACATGCAAACAAAGTATCAAACATCCATTTACTTGCATTTACAGTTATACACACACTACCACACTTACTTCTACAGAAACGTACACATACTTACTCTCTTAAACAATCACTTATAGAAATACCTACTTATTTGTACAGGAACCCTTCCAATCTCTCACTCTCACATATACTCACTTATATACACCAATACTCACATATACTAGTTTAAAACATATGTAATTACTCATAAAGACACACACTATTGAGACAGTCATTCACTCACTAACACACCCATACACACACTCATCCACCTATACAGTCCTGCACACATGCTGTCTTCAACACATACAAACAGTGAGTCACTCATTCATGCATCTATGCACTAAGTAATACCCCCACCGAACCATACAGACACTCGGACACTCATACTGATACTCAAAAAAACAACTAATAACCCATATAGACACTCATGTAGCTACTCACCAACCCATGCAGCCACTTATATACAAAGTGAGAGACTGATACAGAAATTTACATATTTAAAAATTACTCACTAACCCATGTATTCACTAAGATACACTTAATCAATCAGTTATACAATCAATTTTACAAAAAAAATCATCCATTTAGACACTTGTATACCCATTTATTCTTCCATCAATCTTGAGATATACATATATAAAACATATTTAATTTTCAGAAAAACACACATTCCATGGATGATGTCATCAGTGATGTCATTTGAGATGTCATCTGTGATGTCATGAATGATGTCACTGACCATGTCATCAGCAGTGCATTCCGGGCACGCGAGTTATAGTTAGCTGAACTAACTATAACAGGGGAATTTCTATGGTTTTATACAAGTGAAACTATAACGCCCCTGAAACCTATGTTTTTTTCAGTGAATTTCTAAGGTTTTTTAAATGCTAATTTCTAACTATAACGTGCCTGAAACCTATGTTTTTTTCAGTGAATATATATATATTTATTATACTATTGATAAATTTGAAAATGTCTCTGTCCGCCTGTTTGCCTCGGTGAAACAGAAAAAATGGGTGGAACTGACGTCAGCATGCCGACGAGGTCCTCCTCTGGCTCCGATGATGTCATACAGTGTCACGAGTGGAGCCATGCTATTATGACGTCCTCATCAACATGGGAGAGCAAGGAAAGAATTTCCATGGAATGCTGGTGCAGGGGATATTCACCTAAGTGTTCAGGCTAGTCCTTTGGGAGCAACTGTTTATGTTGCCACTCCAAAAACCAAAACCAGTGATCCAAGGGCAGAGGCCCTGCAGATGGCACACGAGTTGGGGTGCCCAGTCATGTGCACCGGCAGGGCAGCGAAGTGACAAGCACCACAACCCACAAAAAAGGTAACGAGGGCACTGAATAACACAGGATCTTCTCTTTGTATCTGGCAGGAACAACAAGGTTAAAATGCCCGAGTACCAAAATGTAGAATTAGTGCTTCAAGAGGATCTGCGATGCCGCTTCTGCCTCCTGTACCCTGGAGGCAGCACATGGGTCACGCGGTACGGTCATACTGCGGTGGGACACATACTTGTTGACCTCTCATGACACTGCTCCACACTTCAGGGACGACGCTTTCCATTAGCTATGCTTTCTGATGACGTGTCACGCCGGCCCCGTCCAACAACAGAACTCCTTTAGATCCAAACAGACTTCCACTTTCTCACCGGAAGTGAAACCAGGCCACGTGGACACTTTCACAATACAACAGCTGGGAATGCACTTTTCGGTAAAAAAAACACATTCGTTCCTCCTAATTAATCAAATAAACATCTCACTGAAGAACAGGAGCCTGCTTCGATCGGTAAACAGCTGTTACAACGACTTTTTCACATGCATTGTACATCGCGAAGTCATTACTACACATTCCTTTAGAACGCATGGTCATTTACCACGCATGCCTTTAGAACAAATTTTGTAGTGAAGGTATTTATGGTAAATGGCCATGTGTTTTAAAAAATATGTAGACGATCCACGTTGTTGTAAGGAACAGCGGCTTTTCTGTTTCCTCACAACGACGTGCACCGCCCCTCAGAGACGGCGTGAAGCAGGAAACACGAGGAGAGAGGAACCACGAGGAGTGAGGTAAGGGAGATTGGGCATGGGGTGCTTTTTTTCCCTAGGGTTTAGGGTAGTGCAGTGGTGTTTGGGTAGTGTAGCGGGTCATGCTGGGGGTAGTGTTTTAGGGGTTAGGGTAGTGCAGTGGTGTTTGGGTAGTGTAGGGAGTTGTGCTGGTGGTAGTTTTTTAGGGTTTAGGGTAGTGCAGTTATGTTTGGGTAGTGTAGGGTGTCGTGCTTTGGGTAGTGTTTTAGGGTTTAGGGTAGTGCAGTGGTGTTTGGGTAGTGGAGGGTGTAGTGTTTTAGGGTTTAGGGTAGTGCGCCCAACCAGCCACAATATCCGTGGACAAAGGGGATCCTGACTCTTTTGAACGCTCTGTCAATTGAATAATTTGGGTCAAGGGCTCTACCACGTCCAAGACCTATCAATTCCTTTCTTGGGATCCCTCATATACTGGAGAAAAAGGTACATAGTTTCTCAACAATATCAGGCGTGTGTGCCACCTTCCCCTTCAGTGAGGGCCTGGGGCATTCTCCCCTCATTCTATTCCTGACCTCCCTTTCGAAGGGTTGATAGATTTTCCCCACCACATACTCTGCCACTCCGCCGACTGAGGATGGTAAATTTGGGTAGGCTCGAACATGTCCGAGTGGACCCCGTCCCCAAACAGGGACTGAGAGGAGTGGGACTCTGGATGCCAGGGATGCCTCGAGACCTTATCCTCATCGGAGGAGAAATCGTCCTCCGATACACCCTCTCCCTCTAAGGGAAAAACACCGTTGGGGTCTACAATAGTGGTGACAGCGTCTCAATTTTCTCCGGACTCCTCCCCTTCCCGGCAGGGTGCATGTTTTAGCATTCGCGCATTCCTGAGGAAGGTCTCCGTAAGTTTATCAAATCCTTCCAAGTGCCCCGCATTATGCTTAATGGCCCTTTTATTCCTCATCTGGGAACTACTGGGACCTGCCCCCACCAGATCTGGGTCACTGAACACACTAGGGATGCTTTTCGCCAGCTTATCAAACTGAGCCCTAAAAGGAGCCAGCGCCTTAGAAATAGCCAGACAGAGGGCTTGATCCACTGCTGGAGGGAGAAGTTGGGGGGCCATTCCTCCTCCACTTCCTGGTAGGAGGAGTAAAAATGGTCTTCTGGAGAAGACATGATAGCAGAGGGTGTGAACACTGAACAAATGCCCTTAAAATCCTTAAGGCAGCCCCCTCGCCGGTGCTCCAACAGCTGGGCTTTCCCTGAAGCTGTTATAAGAATAGACTGAGGCTCAATACCAATTACCACCACCAGGTGGTGCTGGTCACTAACGTGGCCGTGTGGGGAAATCACCGTGTAGCTGTGTCAAAATTAGGTGAGGGTTGGTCGGGAATCAAGTGGACACTGAAGGAGTGACCGGATTCCCAAACACGCGTAAAGACCAGCGGGAGCGCTCGACGGAGCTGCCTCGCTCAGACCAGACGCGCCTGACAGGATCTCACCACACGCAGAGCGCACAGCGGGAGAAACTGCAAGGGGGAGAATGCTCTCGGGCAAGAGCCTGCTGCGCAGGGAATATGAAACAATACCAAGGCAATAATGCTAATAACGTGCACAAGAAACCGCTATACAAACAGCAACAACATCAGATTAAGCCAAGAATGTAAGGAATGCATTTAACTCACGAGCAGTGAAGAAAGAGGAAGCGGAAGGGATGTCACGATATTATATACGATGGACTGTGATATGATTGGACTATAATTGCCTTGGAGACTACCCCCCTAATGGTTCATGGGTTGTGTAGTCTTTTGCTTAATGATTGTTGTGTTACGTTTTCTTTGAACTGCTATGCAAATAAAGTGAGGAAAGATATGCATAATCCTCGCCTCCATCCTGCCATAGAATTCATGAAACTTTATTCGATCTGATTTAGAAACATAGATCATAAAAGTGTACATAAAAACAGTAAATCCTCTTCCCTAATACAATACAGTGAGAATTAATTAAAACCAGTAGGTAAAAAGGGGTGTTACAAAGCCCGGTTCAGAGCAACTTCAGGTTAACAGAATCTTAAAGTTCAATGTTTCGCAAGATCAATCTCATGTACTTTGTGCACAATACGCAATAAGGGGTCCAAGTAAGATGTAACGCTCCAATACCTGACCAGTCTGCACTATATAAAACTGCAGAAAAACTAAAAATAAAAAGTGCACACTTCTGTCATTGGGCTTTATGTGGGCTACCTCTGGGTGATATTTGTGCTACATTTTAGCTCTTTTTTCTCTGGTGGCCATCTTGGGAGTCCTATTTGTTATGAAGTTTTCTAATTTCCTCATTTACTGCAGTCTCCTCAGTAGGAAATGCTTTCAGTTGGTTACTTTGATTCCATCAAGAAGGCATTCAGATGTGTCACCCATTTGCCATAAATTCAGAATGTTAGCGCTCTAGTTGTTCATTAGATCACTGTAGTAAAGCTACTGCTCATCAGGGAGTTATCTGGAAGTCTACTGCTGGAATTGAAAGTAATTGTTTCAGCCTGCATGTCAGAATTTTCTAATGAAATAGAAGAGGATTTGAGATCTCACTTAAAACATGCCCCACATTTTCTTTCTGCAGCACTAACCATAATTTATATGGCAAAATGAACCCCTTTATTTTGTTCCTTTTTAATTTACATGTTTTAAGTGTTACCAGTCTATTCCAATGCAGATGGCTTCGGGTGTGCCATAATTTTGTCATAAGTAAGACTGTTAGCTCTCTTGTTGTTCTTTAGAACACTCTGGGAAGCTGCAGTAGAACACAAAGGCATCAACTGACAGGCTGCTCCTGTTGAAATATAACAGGAAGATATTTGAGACCTCACTTAAAACATGTCCTAATTGTTCTTTCTACAGCACTAACCATAATTTCTATGGCAAAATGAACCCCCTCATTTTGTTCCTTTTTAAATTAAATGTTTTAAGTGTTACCAGTTTATTCAAATCAAGATGGCTTCAGGTGTGCCATACTTTTGTCATAACTAAGACTGTTAGCTCTCTAGTTGTTCTTTAGAACACTCTGGGAAGCTGCAGTAGAACACAAAGGCATTAACTAACAGGATGCTCCAATTGAAATATAACAGGAAGATATTTGAGATCTCACTTAAAACATGTCCTAATTTGTCTTTCTACAGCACTAACCATAATTTCTATGAAAAAACTGAACCACCTCATTTTGTTCCTTTTTAAATTAAATGTTTTTAGAGTTACTAGTTTATTCCAATCAAGATGGCTTCAGGTGTGCCATAATTTTGTCATAATTCAGACTGTTAGCGCTCTAGTTGTTATTTTTAACACTCTGGGAAGCTGCAATAGAACACAAAGGCATCAACTAACAGGCTGCTCCTGTTGAAATATAAAAGGAAGATATTTGAGATCCCACTTGAAACATGTCCTAATTTTACTTTCTACAGCACTAACCATAATTTCTATGACAAAATGAACCCCATCATGTTGTTCCTTTTTAAATTAAATGTTTTAAGTGTTACCAGTTTATTCCAATCAAGATGGCTTCAGGTGTGCCATACTTTTGTCATAAGTAAGGCTGTTAGCGCTCTAGTTGTTCTTTAGATCACTCTGGGAAGCTGCAGTAGAACACAAAGGCACCAACTGACAGGCTGCTCCTGTTGGAATATAACAGGAAGATTTTTGAGATCACACTTGGAACATGTCTTAATTTTTCTTTCTACAGCACTAACCATAATTTCTTTGGCAAAATGAGCCCCATCATTTTTTTCCTTTTTAAATTAAATGTCTTAAGTGTTACCAGTTTATTCCAATCAAGATAGCTTCAGGTGTGCCATACTTATGTCATAAGTAAGGCTGTTAGCGCTCTCGTTGTTCTGTAGAACACTTTGGGAAGCTGCAGTAGAACACAAAGGAATCAACTGACAGTCTCTGCCCTTGTTGGATGTACATGATTTACTGAGAATGACAGACTTCATTCTCACATAACTGAGAAAGATAATGTGAATTTACAGAAAATATGCTCTCATTTTAGCTTCAGTTTTCTCTCAAACATGATTCATGATATGCCAGCAGAAGGTTTTTCACAGGGTAAAGTCACCTTAGAACACACCACAATTCCTAAAATTATTATGGTACCACCAACAAATGAATTCTAATGTAACTAAAGACTCTTATCACCCTTTATAGTTCTCCTTTTGGTAAGCCTCAAAATCTTCGATTCACTACAATGCATTTCAATGGGGTACTATCATGTATATTGGTCCCAAGATGGCTGCCAGCAATTCCAGGATGAAGTGCGGACAGCCAATCAGATCTCACGATGAGATGTGTAGTTAGGCTCTGCCCAGATATTGAAACTTTTTCTTTTTCTAATTTCTCATGAACTACTGAACAGATTTACACCATTTGACAAAAAGGGATCTTTCTGAACCAAGGGCTACCTTTTCACCAAATTTGGTGTAATTCCGTTTAGCAGTTCGGGCTGTAGCCGTGTCTAAAGTTTCCTCTGGGAATTAGCATGGAGAAAACATGTTTTGGGACCCCCCTTTTATCTCGGCCCCCGCTTGCCAAATCACCCCAAAACATTTAAGATAGAAGCTGAGTGGAGCACCCCACGAGTTTTGAAAATTTCGCGAAGATTCATCAACCGACGCCAAACATATATGAATAAAATTAATTAAAAAATAAATTTAATAGACATTTTAATGAATATAAAAATGAAAGTTAATTTGAAAATTACACATATGTAATAATTTATCTATATATATATATTTTTTTTACTTTAAAACAATTATTAAACTAATAATTTTCATATATTTTATATATAGATATACCAATAACATAATATCAATTAAAAAAAAAACATTCTATTATACATTAAAACATTAAACTATTTAAAAATCTTTAAACTTAAATTTCCCACCCCAGTGAGTGCAACAGTAGGGAAAGTGTTGTATAGCAGAGGGGTAAAAATGACTATTCCCACCACAGTGAGCGAAAGAGTAGGGAAAGTGTTGGATAGCGTAGGGATACAAATTACCATTCCCACTCCAGTCACTCCATCAATAGGGTACGTGTTGGATTGCGGAGATGTACTATTCTCACTCCAGTCAGTTCAAAATTTTAAACAAACAAAACATCATCAAAAAAATAACATTATGGTGCCATTTACGATCCGGTAAAAAAAATTCCCGTACGACTCGTATCCGGTCATTTTACCGTACGAATCGTACAAGTGCCGTACAAACTGGCAATCACGATTCGCATGGTAAAAAGTCCATATGAACCGGCTTGGGAATTATTCCCCACACGTCCTCAGGTCGGAAAATGTGTCCGACACGTCCTCGGACGATTTACCGTACAAACGTGAAAAGCGAAGTCCGACCGGGGAATCACGATCCGTCCCGGGCGTCCGAATGTACAACCGTATGGTTAAAAGACCGTCCGCACCGAACTCCAATAGCAACCATGGAGACGTCCAAACAGGTGCCCGGTACGCGCCGTACCCCCCCCAGCCCCCGCATGTATGCGCTGTACCCCCCCAGCCCCCGCAGGTACGCGCCTTACCCCCCCCAGCCCCCACATGTACGCGCCGTACCCCCCCCCAGCCCCCGCTGTCAGATTGAAGATTTTTTGCAGGCAGTGAAGAACTGGATTTATATATGGAAAAAACTTGGAATACCCTACTATTCGGATCATGCACCAATTTGGGGCTCCCAAGGCACTCCAGCCAGTTTAGACAATATGCTCAGCCTACCGTTGAAGCAAGCGGGTATCTCACATTGGGGAGATTTGAGAATAGGTACGGATCTGGTTACTTGGGAAACTTTGACATCATGAACTTGGGGACAATTAACTAGATTTAAATACTATCAACTCTATGCTTGGTGGGCTAGGCAAAATTGAGAGGAACAGTTGCATGATTTTTGGTTAATTCAAGGCATGAAAGTTGATGGTATTAATAAAGAAGTGGCCTTGTGGTATCAAACTTTGATCGAAGCAGAAGACGATATAGATCAGGATATCCAAAAGCTCTGGAGTGATGATGTTGTTAATATTAATTTGAGTGAGGCTTGGGTGGGCTCATTTGCATTGCTTCGAGAGACAGTTAAACTTGCCTTTCTTAAACGAAATCATCTTTTTACCCTATATCGGGTATATTGGTCCCCAGCAAAATTAACAACCTTTTTCTGTAACTCAGTTTGTTTTTTCAAGGTGTCGAGATCCTTTAGCAGATGACAGCCATATGTTTTTAACCTGGCCAGAGAGTACAAAATTTTGGATGGTCCTGTGTGAATTTTTGTCGGATGTAACAGGAATTCAGATCGAAGTAACTCCCTTACTTATATTTTTCGGAGTAGGCCAAGACAGTATTTCTGTTTCAAATAAAATGGCTGCAAGGCAATTTTTTTATGTTGTCTTAATGGGAAGACAAGAGATCTGCAGAGCCTGGAAATCAGCTGTTCCACCCCTTTTTTCTGAGTGTAAAAATATTATCATACACATAAGTTATGGGCTATGTTGGTTGATTGGTGTCGGAGGAATGGGGTCCAATGATTAAGCCAATAAACAGCTGTCGGTCCTGGTCCCCTTCTTCTGTATGTTATGCTTGAGAGGGGTAGGAGTGGAAGCAGCTTGATTTCTTGTGTGGAACTACTTCATTCCCGTCCGTCCCTTGGTAAGGGAGAGGGAGTATCGTCACGAAGTCAATTGGCGGAATGAGGACCAAAAAAAATATATATATATTATTTCCTACCATATAACACCACAAAACTCACAACCCACACAGAAAATAAAAATGTATTTGCATAATTAAAATGATTAAGTTTCAATTAAACACATATTATTAATTAAAAAACAAATTAAAACACATAAAATTGTATTAACTCCCCACTCTTTACACCTATATTCCAACAACTCACACCTAAAATTAAACTGTAAAAAAATGAATTACACAATTAAATAAAATTCTATTAATTATCTAATAGTATTTAACAACTAATGATAAAGTAAGTAAAATGAATTTACTCCCCACCCTTTGTCCCTATAAACTCAAAACCCACACACAAATAAATAATTAAACAATTACACTAATTAATTATCAATTCATTAATAAATATTAATTATCAACTCATCATTAATGAATGAAAATTGAATCACTTCCCACCCTTTCCCCCTAAAAACCCCACAACCCGCACCTAAAATTAATTACACAATTACCATAATAAATTGTCAGTTAATATTCATTAACAACAAATGATCAATTAACTAAAAATAACCTACTTCCCACCCTTTAACCCTATAAGCCCCACAACCCAAACCTAACATTAATTACACAATTGTCATAACCCTTTAACACTTTAACCCAACAACCCGCACCTACAATTTACCCCCAAAAATTAAAAACACTAATAACATTATAAAATCTCAATTAAACAAATATTAATAAATAAATATATTCATTAATTTATTAGAGTTAAATTACTTCCACCCTATTCCTCTATAAACCCGCAACCCGCACCGGAACTAAAAAAACACAAAATGAAATCAAAATATAATTAATAAATACTTAAAATTTAACACATATATTAAAACATAAACAATACTTACGCACAAAAAATCATACATTTAAAATATATACTAAAATACACAACGCTAATTATAAAAAAAATCAATATTTTACACAACCATATTTTTGCAAATGATATTAAATATTCCCTTTTTTTTTTTGTTCGATATTTCACATCACATTGTCATAGGCAGTGTCTGCTCGGCACAGGAAGTGCTGAGATCCGCCCGCCCGGCTCGCGCTTATGGAGCCTATCTGACCGAGCTGAATATGACTTGAGGTGAACTGACTGACCAAGCTAAAATGACGAGGTGGGATGTCGCTTTTGTTATTAGATCATATGGTGCCCCCTGCCCATTTAGGGCTGCTCTGTTCACTTTTTGATCATCATGTTTTTGCCTCTGGATGGGGTGCACTGTATTTGGGCCCTATCCTGTCCCCCATCTTGTGAGCCTCCCTGAATCCTAGAGCTGATGCTTCTCCTCCTAGTGGTATTCCTTCTCCACCCTTGTTGTTGAGGGCCAACCTCAGAATCTCAGACATGTACTCACCTCACACCATAGAACCCCGTACCCCCTTTCCCAAGAGTAAACACTTACTCACCAACTCTCACCAACACTCGATCACCACCTATCCCATCCAACTTCCCAGTTTCACCTTCCAACATGCATCCTATACAATTGCCTTGGTACGATGAGCTTTATTCTCTGAGAACACCCTCTTACTATTACTCTTCCAACTCTGACCCTCATCTAATGGCAGACCCTAAGCATATCACTCAGAGGTTGTTAAATCCTAGTTCGAATGTCATTAACAACCGTACCTAATGTGGTGTTTCTCTCCCCCATCACTGACTACCCTACCATCATGGGGTTTCCCTCACCAGTCTACACTGATCCTCCTGCATCTCCCTCACCTTCACTGCGGGATACCTCTCAAAATCTCTTGCACAGATTCTGAACAGAATGGAACTTAAACTCAACTCTCTAGCTACAGAATTAACACATCTTAAATTGGAACTCTCGAACCAGAACACCTGGGATGATACTTCTCCCACTAGTTCTCTCAACTTCTCTCAATGCTCCCCTTGGCCGACTATCCCCCTTTGCAGGCAGGCACACAGGCTTTATCGCACTCATTGCACTCTCTCCACTTTAGAACTAAACGCCCTTAGCAAATCGTATTTCCCTAAGTTCCAGGCGAACGCCATCTCCCCTCCTCCAATATCCCAGTAATAGTGGGTTTAAACTGAGTCCCTGCAACTCACAACTCACCCAGACCCCCCACGTTATAGACCACCATCCACACCCTCAATTCAGCTAAGGGTAATGCTAACCCTGTTTCTTGCATACTCGTTAACTACAGATCTGCAGCACTACATGCTACAGACATTGCTGAAACCATCCTCAGCGAGGTTATTGACATTACTTTCCTCATAGAAAGTTGGCTCAATGACCTCTCGATGGCCATTGTTGATCTACTCACTACCCCTGGCTACTCCATCCTTACACATGACAGACCTGATAAAACAGGTGGAGGTCTAGCCATAATCCACAAAACCGAATTTCAACTCTCCCTTCTAAAGAATGCTAAATACTCAACCTTTGAATACCTTGGTGTTGAACTCAATGTAAAAGGCTCCCCACCTCTCAGACTGCATAATATCTACCACCCTCCTGGTGCGCTCATACTCTTCTCCGAAGAGCTATCCAACCTTCTTACTCATGTCACCCTTTTTGACTCGAAGAACGTGCTTTTATTAGATTATAACATTTATTGGAATAATGCTGATGATCCAGCTGTCAGGCGCCTCGCTAACATTCTTGAGATGAATGACCTAAAGCAACTCTGCAACAAACCTACTCATATCAAATGCGCTACACTTGACGCCATTATCACTAGCAATGATCTGGTCTCCGTTACTGACATCGTCCCTATCAACTGGACCGACCACCATCTCATTCTGTTCAACATCTTGACCATCGTCTTTCCTCCCCCAGCCTTAATTAACATACCTAAGATGTGGACCAGAAAGCTCAAACAAGTCCCTCCTACTGAACTCGAGTCAAAAATTAATGCTCAACTGCAACTTCTCCCGCACTCCCAATACGCAAACAAGCTTACTGACCACTACAACAAGGCAATAACTGATGTCCTTGACCAAGTTGCACCACTTAAACCAGAACAACAAAGAGCAATCCAATCTAAATCTTGGTTCAATCCTGAGCTCACACCCCTCTTCATAACATTTAGCTCTCCTTAAATCTTCAAGTTCAGCTTATAAGAAGCAGGTTTTCAGTGAAAAAGCATCTTTCTTCGGTTCCCAACTTGATTGTGCTAAAAATAGGCCCAGAGAACTCTTTACATTGACAGAAGACAAACCTCTTCTGCCCCTCCTGACCTGACGGCCTCCAACAAATGATGAGAAGAAATTGCCAGCTTCTTCATGGACATAATTGCCAAAATGTATCAATCCTTCCCTCAAATCATGGCCTTTCCTAAACGCCAAATCACCCTCAACATCCCCCTTTCTCCACATCAACCCATCCTCCTGATCCTTTCTTTAATCAACCTACCCGAATTGCTACTGGAGACATTCTTTCCAACACACAATTGAAAAATAATGCCACTTGGACTAATTTCAAACCCATAACTGAGCTTGAAGTCTTGAATATCATTGCAAAATTAAAGCTGACCTCTCATACCGAAGACCCACTCCCGGCTAATCTAGTTCATAACCTAAACCATACCATTGCCACATGTTGGACCCAAATTATTAACTGCTTCTTCGCCTCTGGGTGCGTTCCTGACTCCCTTCAACTTCGGCAAATTACTCCAATTCTTGAAAACCACAAGGCAGACCCTAATGATTCCAACAGCCTACATCCCATCTCTAACCTCCCACTCCTAGCTAAAACCATGTAGAAAAGTGTCTTACAACAACTCAACAGACACATAGGCAAATACAACTTACTTGACTCCTTCCAATCTGGTTTCAGGAAAGGCTGTAGTACAGAAACTGCCATACTTAACATTGTGGACGACATTCATTGTTCCTTAAATCACAGAGAGGCTTGCCTTCTTATCTTACTGGACCTCTCAGCTGCTTTTGATACAATTAGTTATTCATCCTTACTGGAATCTCGCAAGACTCATTCTGGACTCAATGGCACTATCCTAAACTGGTTCACTTTCTAACTCCAACACCGCACACAACAAATTAAAATCAACTCCTGCCTCTCCACTCCTACTCCTGTCTCTCTGGGTTTCCCCCAGGGCTCAATTCTCTCCCCCTCTCTCTTCAATCTCTTCATGGAACTACTTACTATCATTTTGAAACTAGCCAGGATTAATTATCACATTTACGCTGACGACACACAACGTTACTACAAAATCAAATCACACAGCGACATCCTTCATCTAAACAACACTCTGAGCAAGATTCAATCCTGGTTTTACTCCAACCATCTTAAATTGAACCCAAACAAAACAGAAATCATTCTGTTCTCCCCCAAAAGTAGCCACCTCCCTATCCAAAGCTGGATCACTGCCTTCAAAGCCCTAAACTGTCCGCTCACTCTATCCAACACAGCTAAATCCATAGGTTTCATCCTGGACAAAAATTTGGCACAGAAGGTCCATATCAATATCTCAGCCAAAAGAGCACTTTACACACTTAAACATCTCAAAAAAATCCCTCAAGATGATTTCAAATGGGTCTTTCAATCGCTAGTCCTCTCTAAACTCAACTACGGTAATGCTTTACTCATTGGAGTCCCTAAATCTCACCTCGCTCCCCTCAGATCCGTACTCAACATGGCTGCCCAGCTTATAACAGACTGCAAATGGTTTGATCATATCATGCCTGCCCTCAAGTCCCTTAACTGGCTCCCCATCAAAGGAAGATGCATCTACAAGACCTCCTGCATCACCCACAAAGCACTTCACTCTCAATCCCCGGACTAATTACTAGGCCTGGGCAAAATTTCCATTCCGTTGGCGGAATTTGCGATAATTTGGCATTTCCGCGTTCCGCGGAGAGCGCGGAAATGTCAAAATTTCCGCATTCCGCAGCTTTGCGATAATTTGGTTCTTGCTCGCGCTGTAAAATAATACATTCTCGTGCGCGCACGATCGCCTTACCTGAATCCCCGCGTTCGCCGACAAGTTTTCCCGATCCGGTCGCGTTCTCCATGAGATGTTGTATTGTTTTAGCCATTTGCGCTGTCTCGCGACAGTTCGCGTCCGCAGTGACGTCATGCGTCGCGCGATCACGTCTTTCTTCTCGCGATCATGCACCGCGAGACAACTGAAAACAAGATGGCCGTGCCCGCGAGCAACCGCAGGGGTAAGTTAGCGACCCGCAACCATGCAGAAAATATCGCGAACGGGCGGGAAAAAAACTTCCGCATCTTCGCGATATTTCCGCTTGTTTGCGGAGATTTTTAACATTTTCGCGATAATTTGCGAAAGTCGCTTTCGCAAATTCCGCCCACCCCTACTAATTACTAAATAAACTCACAAGAGTAGGAATTGCCAGACTGATGAAAAGCTCTAATGCTCTTCTCCTTGTTCCCCCATTACTTAAAAAGAAATCTACCCAGACTCGCTCCTTCTCAGGAAATGCGCCTAGCATCTTGAATGCCCTTTCAAGGGACCTTCGTTGCAACCCCTTCTACCCCTGCTTCAAAAGAGACCTGAGCACCATCTCCTCAATAAATACTGGAGCCCATGATTCTTTCTGAACCTGATATCTTTGGGACACCTGTTCAGGTCATCCCTCTGCTGTTCTGCTGGCCTTTCGCTTTCCCTGTGTTCTCCTTATTGCTTACACCTTTTTTTTTCTCCATGGTCTCTCTTTTATTTTTCTGTTCTAACTACATTTCTGTAATTTTTTGTGTTCTAGTAACACTTTCTCTGGCCAAGCCAGCCGTCTCCTAATTTTGTTAATTGTTTTGACTTCTTTTCAGTTACTCCATCCCTTACACCCCTGCAAAAGTTTCTTTGTTCTATTTAATTGTGTGTTCCTCTGTCACACCTTCATTATTTTTTAACTGTTTGTAAACTTTGATCCTAAGATTGTTTGCCTTTCTCCTGATTCATTGTTGTTATCTCATGTCCTTGATTGTAGTTTTCATGTATCCATTGATCCATTGATATTTGCCTTGCTCTTGCATCTGTAAAGCGCTCTGATACCTCTGGGTCTATCCAGCGCCATCTAAAACCTCTAAACCTTTCAAATAAATAAATTATATAAATATTAAGTCCTTCATGAAAGATGATAGCCATTGTAGTGTAAGTTCTCCAGAAATGTATATTTGACCTTCTTTAAAGTTTGTGATTTCAGTTTCCAATTTAGATCCATCTGCTCTACATCATTGCAGCATCAATACAAGGTATTTTCCACTTATATGCATTTGTAATGTAGACATAACCTATGATCTACAATTTCGACAGGTCATATTTTGTTTTGCTGCTTGAATCAGTCTGTCAAAAGGTTCTGGTCTAAAATCTGGTAGTGTTAAGTATAAGAGTGAGTCGCTCAGCATTTATTTCAGTAGCAGATGTAAATGAGCAATCTTCACAGTCATGGTCCCATTTGTAACTTAGTCCAAATAACTCACCAATATCTACTTCTTCTTCTTTTAAAACTGCAAGCTTGATCAATATACATTTCTGTGTGTCTTGTTGAACATTCAGACTAAATATTACTAATACGCTGCATGTATCTAAAAGATCTCAGATGCCTGAAGCAGAATGTATTAAACTTCTGTCACTGACTAAACATTGGAATAAATGATACAGTGCAGAACAGAATCTATTATCAAGGTTTTGCTCCATTTGATTAACAAGATGTGGTAAATGAAACACTACCTTGAGAACCACATTTGCATAGCAGTTGATACTTGAACTTTTTTCCAACTGTAGTCCTACTTTATCTCCCTCAGTTTCCAATTTATTCTTTTTAATGCATTCTACCTTCTCTTGCTTTCCTTTCTTTTCTTGGACACCAGTTGAGTCTTTTGTATTCTTCCATTTTGAACACATTTACACTTAAACCTTGAGATTTGTGGTTAGTTACAGATCAAGCTAGGGACATTGGGAACTGCTATCATCGGACATACAAGTTGTTTATTCGCAAAAAACTTGTGATGCATCTCCCAAGCTGCTTTACGCCATCAATCTGATAAAATTTCACAGCCAAGAATTCTATCTGATTCCTGCTTGGAAAATGAATTATATTACTAACCCTTCCTCTACATTCAAATTACGTGGCAAAATAACTTGACAATCTTTACACAGCCGTAAACACTATTCTAATCCTGCAGTTTTCGATATAGACTTTTCCAAAGAATCCAATTGTTCTTGTAGCTTCTCAGTAAGTAGTGTTGTTACACCCTTATCCATTTCATTGATAGCTGTAATTTCCAAAATATGCTGTTTTTCTAATTTGAGTAGTTTTTCATTAAAATTGGAGCGCTGTTCTAGTGCAGGCATTAAACATATTACAGACTTGTCTTCCGCAATGAAATTATAAATTAGTTGTGCTGGTGTGTTTTGAGATGAAAGCAGTTTCTTGATTAGTCAAGTTTCCAAATCTCGTTTAACTTCTTTTGTCAAAACTCATATTCTAATGTACTTTAAAGTATCTCCATATTTCACATCAGATGTTTGACACATTTTCTTCACTAGTTCCTTGTAATTAAAGTTTATCCAAATATTTACTTTGCCAACACTTCACACATAATTACTTGTTTCATTATGTAGAAGTGTCTTGAAATCAGGTTGACCATTCACGGGGGTAAGTTGCAGTAGATCACCAAAGACAATTAAATGCTTTTCTCCAAACATTACTTGTACTCTGAGAGAAACCCTATGATGATGCTGTCACGTACTTAAACCAAGGTGGAGAACCAAGATATACCGCCCATTTACCTGCTTACGTGAATTAGGGTTTTTTCAGTAAATGACGGAAAGAACCACACGAAACCTGGTAACAGGTACAAGTGATCCATTACCCTTTGATTATGGGTAGGCCTAGACTTAGCCAAACAATTCCTCTTGACATTGAGAGCAAACTGGCCGAGCTCAACCCATTCGAGCACCGATAGGATCCTATCGCTCAATGTGAAAGCATCTTAAAGCTGAAGCTTTACAATTTCTTGCTGAGACTGTTTTCTGTAGAAATATCCTCCCATATTTCTTTCATCTATGACTTCTCTGATTCTGTAATACATGATGTGATGTAACAAGCAATAGTAATCAAGTTGTCATGCAACGTACTGTATACCCATGGTAAAATTCCACATTTTCAAAATGACTGGATTATAGTCATTAATATACTTTGAAGCTTCTGCTCTTCTTAGGTTACATGTGTTTTTTGGGGGTTTTTCTGAGTTAATGTATGTGTTACTGCTGACAAAAAGCTGTTTACTCTTCCTTCTGAAATGACACGTCATTGGATACCAAAACGACATGTTCCTTGGCATCTGTATTTTTTGCAACAGTATTTTCCGCATCTATGACTTTGAAACCCTAAAACTTGGTGTCTTGTGATGCTTTCAACACCATATTTTGGGATGGTGTCATCAGTGATGTAATTTGAGATGTCACCTGTGATGTCACTTACCATGTCATGAGTGATGTAATATTTGAGGTCATAAGCAGTGCATTGCGGGTACATAAGCAACAGTTAGCTCAGGTAACTATAACTGCTGAATTTCTCAAGAAAACAAGCATCACAGTTCCGATCAGGTAATTAATTTTTATTTAATTAATTATCAAACAGGATAGAAATAGACCTATGCATTTTGGACGTAGCCTTCCACGGGGTCATAGAGAAAATATGTATAGATTGTCCCTTTTAAAGGAAACACCACCATTACCAGGCGTGATTTTAAAACCATTTAAAGAGCCACAACAATCTTTGGATGTTTTCCAGCACTCCAAATTTCTCAACTTGATTTGTAGTTCTTTTCCCTATGGTTATATTTTAGCATTTCCCTTGTAAAGTACTCACAGCAAATGTTACTCCAGATCACCTGCCGGCAAGATTTCTCAATGCGGATGGTCACTACCGCTGGTGTTGAGAAACCTTCCAATCGCATTGAGGAAGCTGGGACTCGAGTAGAACATCTTCTTGAGTTGCAAAAAGAAGTAATGCCCTCTTGCACTGCACGTGGTTCCATTCGCGCTGATATTACAGCAAGGGACAAACACCCGGTGCTAAAGATCAGCACGAACTGCGCAACATATGCACTCCACTGCTTGCTAAACTCCGCTTGGCGTGGCAGAGTATTTTGGTGACTTTGGCATAGCAGGCCTCCATGAACTCCACCCAGGCCTATCCAACAAGCATTGGCTATAAAAGCTGAGATATTGACTGTGCCCATGCTTGATCAAAAAGCCATTAGCTAATGCCAAAATGGCCATCAGTGCATCACTATCTTTCGCATTGCTTGTTGGTAGATTCTAATTTTAGAGGACAATGTCTACTAATGGTATAACAGTTAGGATGCTTATCTGTTATTTGTTGTCAGTTAAGGGCATTGGTGGAATGTGCAGGGTATGAGGATATAGAGCTCCAAACAAAATACTAAAACGTGTGATCACCATGCAGCAATGGGCTGCTGATGTTGAGTATACATCACAAGTAATGGAGTCCTCATATGCCACAAAGGTCACTGCAAACAGCATAGAAATTTCAGAAAGGAAGAAAATCATCCACACTGTAAAGAGGATCCTTCCTGAGCTCTGAAGAGGCCATGTTGGTGAACCTAAAACTATTGTGGTCCTATCCATCCCTATGCCACTGTCATGTGAGCATATATTACTCCTAGTCGGTTAACAAGAAACCACAGAACGTATAGTCGTCAGGGAATGGTCAAATACCATTCCTTCCAGTACTGTAGATTTACAGGTGTATGTTAGTGTAATTAATGGGAAACACTCTAAAACATCTGACTTAGAAAGGAGGCTTCTGTGAAATAGTTTGTAGTGACTGTTTTGTTTTTTGCAATGAGTTGAAAAGCAGTGTAGACAGAATAGTGATAGAATTACAGATATAGAACATGTACATACTATATATTAGATAATGCACAGTCAGATAGTTTCAGAATTTCAGTACCCTTAATAAGAACAATTGTTATTAATAATGTTTCTATCATAACTTGATTTATGATAAAAGGTCAAACAATTTGGATGAATTCAGAGTCATAGTGAGCATTTATGTATTTAATAAGAGTGACTAATATAGTTTCACTTGGCTTTCGTGAAACAAATGCCAATTATCTAATAAGCAAGAAGTCAGGAGCAGGCCATTTTCTGAAGAGCTGATTCAAAGACTTAAATTGATCAAAACATTGGTTGTTTTGTGATATTATCGTTAAAAGCAGATGTGACAGACCGTACAGCAACGTGGAGCATGTTATATTTGGAATTTATGCTAGTAGCTGTCTCCGGGCAACCACCCAGCAATGCCAATATGTCTCTTTCCTCAACCCAGTCTTGCAGGAAAAGAGGAACAGCGGGGAGAGAATAATATTTTATGCCCACATGTGGCTAAAGAGTAAGCTACCGGTTTGGGGAAAAGTTGATGCTGGTTGGGGTGTCAGAAAGGGGGACGAGAGGAGTAAGGTGGAAGAAAGGGAGCAGGAAGAGAAGGAGGGAGATACTATAGCCCCTCACATGCCCTGCAAAACAGTGGAAGGATACCAATGCCATTCAAAATACTGTGAGATTAAAATGATTCTGAGTGAAACACACACAAGATAAGGGAGGAAAGTCATCTGACTGGGAGGAAGAAAGTGAGGTAGACAACATAGTCATACAATTATTAGCACAGTGCTGTCCCAGGGTTCACTCTAACTACATGTAATTTATTGAAAGAAATAAGTCACCAACAGACAACCAAATTTGGCTGTAGCCAAAACTGAAAGCATGAATGTGATTGGTTAAGGGAGCTTTTTCTCAAACCTTCCATTTTGGTTCTGCAAACCCAAAATTGGGACAATGGAAGTAAATACCTCTCATTGGTTGAGTGAAATATCACGAAAAATGTTGTGGCCACCATTACAGGACATGGGCACTCGATCACTGTGGCCTAAAAAGCATGAAGTGGTACATAAGGGGCAAACTGTGCACACTCTAACCCACAGGTCCATTTGGGAGGCCGCAAAGAAACTCCTCAATGAATAAAAGATTAAAAGAATGTGAATTATGATCCTGGGTTTGGTTTGGGTCCCACATGGCACCCAAGGTCCATTAATCATAGCTAGGACCTCAAGCCAAGTGCAAGCATCATTAGTATGAGTATGTACATACATAGTAGGCTTTATGGACCAATGCTGGCCCATTTGCAGGCTCCACAAATCCAGAAACAGGTACAGAGACCCAAGAAACGTTCAAACACATGTCTGTGAACCACTGATCATTTACAAATCTCAAAGCTGGATCTAAAAAATCTTTAAAAAAAGAAATCAAGAGCTTGTGGGGATTGGCCACAGCAGGGGTCAGCTGCCCACAGTGTGTTGAGTGCAGAGCCTGGCTGAAAGCTATGCCCAATGGGGGATTTCTGCCTGCAGTGGGTTGGGTTTTCAGCTTGGCCATAGACCAGATCTTGTAGCCATTCTCTGCTGCTCATTGCTTTAGGATGTGAGTAATGGGGTTGGGTGGCCTTGGTGGTTTGGCCACAAGTCAGACCAAATTCTAGATCCCACAGCCATCCCCTGCTGTTGAAGCAAAGGTTTTTCTGTAAATTTGAGATTAATTACAAAGAACTGCAGTTAATTGAAAAAATGATCAACTGGCCTTACATATGATATCACCCATGACATCATCACTGAATTTTAAATGTTTTTTGTAAGCATATATTAGGTGTTATAATCAATTCAAGCCATAACATCACTTTAACTGTAGTTCTTAAAGTGATTTTTATTTATAACATACTATACACACCTTCTTTAAACATTTTACTGCATAAATATATCTCCTTACATCCTGGATTTGGGTAAATACCTTTGGTTAAAAAATGTGCATGAATAAATGCTATGACATAACCCATATGTGCAGATGCACAGAGGATAACATACTATTTCTTAACATTATTGAGGAAGGGAAATGTTGTGGATATGGATCACAAACTCACTGGGAGTCACTGTATCGTTTTGAACATATGTATTTGATGGTTTAGTTATTTTTGTAAGTTCCCTGCTTGTCTTTTAAATATGTGCTTCTGTAGCTTGGCAGAGAAGACATGCCTTAATTTTGAACTCCACGAGTTTACCCATGAGTGGGAACTATATTTTCTTCCTCATCATTGTCTTTCTTTTATGGTCCCTTGATACCCTTGGTGAAACAGTGCAATTTTGAAGGCTCTTGAGAATGATGATTTTGTCTCCTAATAGAAGTATGGTGTCTGCCGTGAGGCTCAACTCCATTGGAGGCTGCCAGCTATGGGGACTGGGGGGGTTGGGCAAAACAGCACTGCCAGTGTCATGGCATCCGAGTGGAGAGGGGGAGGGATGGAAGTAGAGGGCAGGAGGAAAATAAAAATAAATCACTTACCTGGCTTGCATGTCCTCACTCCTCCCAATCTTCTCCACTCTAGCATGGGCCCAGCCAACTCACTTAACTAATCCTAGTGCTGCTCTCATGCTGTGAGAGCAGCACCATGACTGGATGGATCAGGCTGGCAGGATGCTCCTTTAGGCCCTGTAGGCATGTGCTTGGTCTCCACCCAGCTGTCTAAGAATAGAATAGAATAGAAAAACATTTATAGAGTGTATGGCTACCCGGAAGCATCCCAGCGCTGGTAACTGACACGGAGGAAGGAGCTGTGGTGGCTTAAGGAAACAGCAAGGTCTTGAGCTGCCTTCGGAAAGTCAGAAGATCAGGGATTTTGCGGAGATGTAGAGGCAGGGATTTCCACAGTTTGGAGGCAGGTGGAAGTTTCAAAGTGCGCATGTCACTTTGGCCAGAGCAAGACAGATGGCCAATGTGACATGTGCACTTTGGAGCACCCAGCCAGCCACTGCTCTTGTCCTCTGCTGCCAATCGGCAGAAGAGGACACTTCCCCCCATGCCTCTGGGCTCAGGGAAGGCTGGCTGCTACAGTGCAATAACTGTGCATATCAGAAAATTAAAATGGAAATTAAATCTTTTCATTGCTATTTTATTTTTCCTTTGAGGCTCAAAGCAGGCGGGGCGGGCGATGTGCCCCCACCCAAGTGAAGAAACCACAGCTGCTCAATTCCTTTCTGAGTTTCAAAAGTTCCATCAGCATTTGCGTACTTTCCTCCTCTCTAACCTCATTTCCTTTACGAAACATCTTTAACTTATTTTCTAGCAGTGTTGCCCTCGCCATTTGCATGCACAAGTTTGTGCTCAAGGCTAGATCAATTTGCATGTCAAAAGAGCCCTTGGGTGGGACTCTGCAAAACCAGTTGTACAATGTTTTGTACAAGAGAGGCAGTTTGCAGATTTGTCAGCCCCCAGTCTGTACTTGGTATCGAAACAGTAGTGCTGCAGTTGGAGAGCCCACTTTTCAATGTGGGGAGTAGAAATTGTGAAGTTCCCTTTAACAGTGGCATGCACCATTTGTGGTTAGGGAGTGATGTTTTTTGTGAGCCTGTGAGTGGCTTTCTGGGGCATTCAATAGGCTTCCAGCTCTGTCGCTCAAGTTATTGCAAGAGAACGGCTTCCAGTCCCTTCATGCTGGCGTCTACATCTACCTCCGTGTTTGCTCTGGTGTCAAAGTAGTGCATTATCACGTTTTCCAAGATAGCCTCTTTAATGTCTCTGAATGGTGTTTCATAATCTCGCAGCCAGGTTCAGGCAGTTGCTAACTTGGTGAGACAGCAGAGAGGTTGTGAAATGGGAGCTTGATTTGGGATAAGTCATCTACAGTCCACCATGCGCAGGAAACTCCTGACCTCTGTGGCAGGCTTGGGCACTTGAACTCACCAAATATCATCTGACCATCATGAGGATCTCATTTAGACCTATCTTGGGTTTCTAGAGAATCCAGCATTGTAGGCCTGCTCATCAGAATCTTTCAATTATTGGACATGCACTTCTTCATTGGTGTTTGCATCAATACCAGTTCTTGCTATTTCTTTTAGCCGTTGTTTGCCCCCTGATGGGAAAGAGGTTGCTGCTGGATTTGGTGGAACATTTTATGCCTGTGCAACCCTTGATGGTAGATGAGGGGTGGACACTAGTTTCTTAAATGTCTTTGATTGGTCAGCTCGTTCCATGCTTGATTTTGAAATCATGTGCTACCCTCACATCACTGTTGTGTTCTTTGTGTCACTTTGACACTCATGAGATGCAGAGTCTCATGTTTTTCATAGCTCCTACTGTAAATTTTAGCTACAGTGCAATTTCTTTGCTGTGGAGGGGGAGTTTCCACTTTGATTTTTTATTTCTGAGGTGTTAGATGCACTTTCCAACACCACTGGAGCTGACTGCTGCAGGTATGGAACGCCTTAGGAGCTGTCACTGGTGTGATCAAGGCCATGTTATATTAGTACCTATTTTATGTGGCCAGTTGGAGCGCAGGGCAGTTGTGGGCAGGCATGATAAAAACACTCCTGACAATGTGTGGTCTGCAGCTTGGCCTGGTGACTTGTAGGGCAGGCAGCGTGAGGCTCAACTACCAGCCTTGTCCACAATGTGGTGGGGCAGCGCAAGGGGCAACAGACTCACCCTGGAGTCACTGTATCCATTTCAGATACCAGAGCAATGTTTGTGTGACCACTCTTTTTTTACTGGTGACACTTGTGTGCAGTGTCAAACACAAGCACACATACCTCACGCAGTGCCAGGTGGCAGACCACGGAGAGGAGCATCATGACCCACTTGAGGCTTAAACTTTTATGAATCATGACCCCTCCCCACACTCAAAAAACGTAATAGATAACAAAGTATGCTCTGCATGTCTGCCTATATATATATATAGTGTGTGTGTGTGTGTGTGTGTGGGTGTGTACATTCACTAAATGCATTTCGGTTGATCTCACAAACAATATTACATGAGACCTCACTGATTTTCACCTACATCAACATATATTCTCTGATTTTCGCCTAAGATTATAGTTATTTGCTTTTCATAAAAAAATAAAATCCTCAATGACAACCATAGAATTTTCTGAAAGATATATACATTTTGCTCCAAATACAAGTTTTGCATTTTGGACAAAAGAACCCCATACATTGAATAAAAGTTTGCTGAGTATAAATTACCATTTACACCCAAATACCATTATGAGTTTTGTCACAAATATTGTTTTCTAAATTTCATCATATATACTACTGCTCAGATATCCACATATCATCATCACATGGTATCAGATGTAAAGGATGGAAATGTCATGGGTGACATCCTTCAGAATCCATGTCCTCTCCACCATTCCCGGAGTGAATGAGGGCCTATGAGTTAGATTGAAATTATTCTATTCTAGAGTTTGTAGCATGGTATCTTTCTTGTGCGCCCTAATACATTTCAGATTTGGCTGTGTCACTTCCTTCACCAAAGGTACGCATGCGCTTGCGCGCACACACAAATGCATACACACACTCTGCTGTGAGTTTGGGTCAGGCTTGACTATGCCCCCTTCTGTATGCACATTGCGATGTTATTCATTTACGCTTGTCCAACTGTCAGATTTGGCTGAGACAGTTGGCTTAATGCTCAGTTAACCACCTTCCTATATCCCCTGCAAAAGCCACTCCCACCCCCCCCCCCTTCCCCCGCCGCCCCGGCTGTCTGTGGATAGTCTTTCTACAAATATTATGTCACAATAAATGATGAGAGCCGTCACTCTGTTTCACTATGTGCATTAAATGAGCGTGTTATTGTCTTTGGTTTCTAGTTGATGACAACCATATTCCTCTCTGGCGATGCCAGCGATTGTTCACACATGGTTTACTATTGTGGCTAGAAATAATTCTGGTAGTAATGAGGTTAGGGCTGAGGATGGCCGAGGGGAAATCTGTGAGGACAATGCCATGATTATCAGGAAATGTTGATGCCAAATTGAACACAAAGAAAAACTTGCAGCTGAAAGGCACTTTGCCCCTTGGGCCATTAAACACTACTAAAATAAGAGCGGCTTGATTATTTCAGGAAATGTACTTTGCACTGGACCTTAAACCAATGACCAACATCTGTGATTACATTAAACGTATTTTAATACTGGTCACCAGAACTGCACAGACTGCACTAAACAATATGTAACACAACAAATACATTTTCAATATTCATTCTTCTGTCGAGTTGTCGTGCACTCCTGAGAGTAAATCTAGGGCACTTTCTACTCGATTGATTTGAAACATATTATACAGTCGGCTAATTATATTTGCCCTGGTTCTCTCTAAAGAGTTTAAGTTAACACAAGCAAACTAGCAGACAGGGCATCATTTGTCATATTCTTCTGGGAAGCACAACTATTTCCACTGCTCTAATTAACACTCATCTGGGAAGAAAGGGTTGAAGAAGTCAAGTAGGCAGCTGGAGTTGCAGCTTCTCAATGTTATGAAATGCTCATGGACAGGATACTATCAAATCATAAAGGGTTTCTCCTTGACATGTCACAGCCTCTGTCACCTTTTCCTTTCCCATTTGGTTGGAAATGTATTCAAGCAGATTAACTTTTTTTAAACTAACAGCTTGAACACTCTAAACTTTCTGTATAAATCATCAGGAGAGGGAGTCTGGAAGAGAGGCAGATGACATTCCGTCCCACCAGTTTCTTGTGGGAGCAGTAAAGCTGCAGAGAGAGCACAGCAAAATAATCTTAAAACCTCATGAGGCCTGTCAGAGAAAAAAGATGCCTGGCCGACAAGCTGCAGCTCAGATTATATTTCGATGGCAAGTCGGTTGCAAGTTTTCTTTTCTCCTGCCAGGTTTTGAAGATGAATGAATTTCGAACGGTTTGTCGATCTTGAGAGGCTGACAAATTACAGAGGGCTGTAACCTGAAAGTGACCAGCGCGCATGGCAGCGCTCATTCTGTGTACAACAATGTGGGCAACAACGTTTCTGTAATGGGAGAGTGCTGTTAAATGGAGTGTTTCGTCTTTTATTCGCTTGCTGGCTGGTGTCTCGTAATGTTTTCAATATAATCCACATTTATGGAAATTAACAGCCTTCTTAATATGGAAACGTGGTTGCCTAATGAATGGAAAGGTGCAAGATGGTGACCTTAAATCAAATACTGACTTAGAGAATTCTCAGAATCGAGCCATTTGCGCCTGCAAAAATGCTTTACTGTTGTACAAAGCCCAAATTGCGATTCGGTAACTCGTTACTGAATCACAATTTAGATTTTGTGATTCGATATTTGGAAGGGGAGTGTTTAGTGTGTCCATTCCTAATACCAATGCACAGTGTCATGGACCAATGTTTTGTGACTGAAATGCAGACGGAAAACATTCATAATTTCCCGCCCACTCAAAGTTGCTGGTAACCCACTCGCAAATAGGAAGGTGTCCCTCAGGGACCCTTTCCCCTTTGACAATGGTTGAATACATATTTTTTAAGAGAGGGCTGTGGTCCCACGGACAACTGCCTACTCTTTAAACATGAAACCTAAACCTTTCATCTTTTTCTTTTTAAACAAATGCTGTTTTCTTTTAGAGAAAATGGGATGCATTAAAAAAAAATAGTGTTTATTTAAAAGCAATCACAGACACAGTGGTCTGCTAATCCCAGCAAGCCACTATCCCTGTGATGGCAGAGGTTCCTAGTGGGTTGAATATAGCGACCAGCCTCAATAATATGCATAAGTTAGGTCTATTTGCAACCCCCAAGGAATCGGTAATGAAACTCAAAAGCGTTTCATACGTTAGGAATAGTGATTTTCTATTTGCGATTAGCAGGCAATCTCAATTAGGAAATCGCTATTCCATATCTTCGTACATCTGGCCACTACTACAGCGCTCTAGAACGCAACTTCACATTCTGAAAATGCAGAAACATTTTCATCCTCAAAACCAGGATTACAGAACTGAGAGACCATCCTTTTTAGGCCTTGTTTGGGGGCTTTTGGACTTATCTGTGGGGACTGGGGTCATTTACCTCTGATGCTCCAGGTTCCATGCTATTATGTCTCCTCAATACTGGACAAGAACTTGACTCTCAGTGACAGCAATGGAGAGCAGTCACAGGCTTATCAGGGGCATAATGTTGAGGGGACGCAAGTCTAGAACTCAACAATCACCCAGAAGCACAATAACCGATTATTCAAGCCAGGGCTTTAATATACATGTAAACGTTAATACTTCACAGTGCAGGCTACAGGTACAAATACCTTACAATTTCTTTAATGCACTACTGAGCATTGGGTCACGTTCCCCCCGTCCTCCACCTCTCTTGGGTGCCCCTCCTTTCTATAATGAGGCCGAGCCCCTCTTCTTAGTAAGATCTCTTTGTTATTTGGACAAAATGTAAGATAAAAATTTAATGATAGAAAAATATTGTGTCAAGAATATCGGGTTGTCGAAAATATCTGCAACAGAAATATTATAGGTAACAAAAGGCCTGGATGGAGTTCACGTAGGTGAAACTCTGCGGAGTGGGAAAAAAACTCTGCTGTGCTATGCGGAGTTCTACGTTTGGGCGAAGTTCCCTTGCCAAGCCTGATCGCGTGACGTTTTACGTTATACGTCAACGCGAAGTATGTTCTTGCATGGAGATCTCACACGAACTGCACCACACAGTTCGCATGGGCACAGCCATCTTGTTTTTCAATCTGTTTATGGTGCTGGGGCCTACTTTTTTAACTGCTCTTAATCTGTTTAATCCTTCCTTTATAAAACTTTTTTTCCCCTCATTGTTAATAACTTACCTTTTGCCTTTATTTTTTGCCTTCTTTCCTTCTTTTTCCTGTTTCTTTTTTTTCTCTTCGTCCCAGCGCCACGGCAGAAAAGGGCAGTGGCTGCACCATGCCACCCAAAAGCACCACCAGCCCCCTTCCTTGGGGAATGCAGCGAAGCGAAAGTGTGCAGCCCTGCACCCTATTCTCAGTGGTGTGGGTGGCAGCACTGGTATTTTATGTCCAGCGCCACCTCCCCTCCATCTTGGCAGCAGGCGGCAGGCCTGTTAGCGGGTATGAACTACAGGAGCATCAGCAGTGTTGGGGAGGGTGAGCCGGGCTGTGTGCTGCAGCCCTGGGGTCCATCTCACCCAGCAACATCTTATGCACCAGTGGTCCTGCTGGACCTGCTAGGTGTTGAGGTCGCAGTGCTCAGTGAGTAATTAATATTACTTGTATTCTATGCTAAGTTTTTTTCCCAAATAGCAAGCATGCATGCTGACATGCAGGTAAGTTAAGTTTGCAAATATTATGTGATCATTATTCTAGCCAGGTGCTCTGCGAATCCTAATGTTGGAGCTCGCCTGGGCTAATTATTTAAGAAGGAATGCAGATACTCCTGTGTCCTGTCACTAAGAGAGAGGTTGTTAATATTAGTGAGTTAGCACGTTCTCTCACTTCTTTGAGTTATTTTTTGCAGCTCATACTGTAGCATACTGTAGCATAAGTTAGCATAAGTTAGCATAAGTTAGCATAAGTTCAATAATTTGCTGCTTTTGCTCACGTTACTACATGCTGCATTTCTCATAAACACTTTGCCTGCTCGCTTTCACATGAGACCTGTCTGCATTTCACATATCTAGTTGAACACTCTGCTCCTCGTCTGTACAGTGTGTTCAAGGTCGAAAAACAATGAGCTATGTTGATTAGCTTTGGTCAGTCTCATGTCCCTAGCCATAACGTAGAACACAGCTGCAAACCTGGAAATCTGGTGCTTTTAATATTGCCTTGCATGTATGTTAAGGCACTTGGAGAAACACTTTCCAGGATAGAAGAGCTGTGCTTGTCCAGAGATGTAAATTCCTGCATCTGAACTCTGTATGGGGTCCCCCTGACAAAGCCTGGAGGCCTTCTATAATTATAAATAAACTAGCTTATAGCACGGGGAGGGTGGCAGGGCGATGTAGTCCTGTATCCACCATCATTAGAATATGATTTCCCCTTTTGTTCTATATGGAATTGTAGCAATGCTGATTTGCTTGATCTTATGCATATTGTTGCTAGTATTGGCACGTGTACTGCATTATAGAGCACGTTAGTTAAAATAAAAATTTTAAACTATTCCTTGACTCTATTTACTTATGTTGTGGACAGGTACGAGAGTTTGAATTATGACAGAGTGTTCTTGTTCCCACGTAACCTGAGAGGGACGGAATAACATGCTCTAGGATGTCTAATCATTGGTACCTTCACTGTAGCACGGAGAACGAATGAGACACTATAGCTAGTCGGATTAGGGTTCTGGGCACCGAGGTGGATATTTTGGTACACCACTACACACTGAGGTCCTGGTTTCCTGTGCATAGTTCTGTATATGTGCAGAATTCCTGCAATAATACAGTGTGAAGTAATTTCCCAGTGATGTGTATGCATGCATCCATCTATGCATTGAAAAATGCAGACTTAGTGAATTGGCCAGTCAAAGGGGTTGCGAGATTGCGAATGAGACGAGAAGCAAATCTCATTCATTGCAGTTTATTAGTAATTCCAAAATGTAGTTTAGGAAATTTGGAATAGGGTTAGGTAGATTTAGGACATTTGGAATAAGATGGTCGTGATAGTACTAGTCGATCGGATTTAGAAACATTCAATGTTTTTACGATTGCTTTTTCCTGGTAAAAAATATTTTTGGAGAGATTATTTCACCACCAATCGATTTTCTTTTCTTTTCTTTATATTTTACGTCAGCTTCCAAGGGCAAGAAGAGGGCAGGCAGGTGAGGGAGCTGGATGTGCCTCCCAAATTTTCATGACTGAAGGCTATGTAGGCCCCAGTAGGTCCTTCAGTTATAAACATTAATAATTATTTCCCTAACATGTTACCTCTCCACTTTTTGAATTATTTTTGCCTGTCTCCTAATTTGTTTCCAAACCCACTTCGATCTTTCTATTTCCTAACTTCTTGTTATCTCTATATTTTCCAATCTACTTTATTTCTGTATTTCAAGTTTCTGTACTTTACTGCAAACCGTCTCTATAGCCTGTCTGTAGTTTTCTTTCTTCTGCTCTGTCAGCAATCTTTTCTTCTCCCCTTGTATATCTTGTGGACTGGTGGTGGTACTGTAAGACTCAGAGAACCCATTGGTCACATACTACTACACTGCTGTGAATATTGCATGCCCAAGTAAGGCATTCTCTGCATGTTTGTTGAGATGAGAAGGCTTTCTATCTTCTCATGCTCAATCAGTAAAATGATAGATGGTCATCGTCATGTTGCACGCCCTAATGGTGTGTATGTATTATTATAGTATAACAGCAATTGATGATGACCGTGCACCATGGCTGGAAGAATGTATGAGGAGAACAGCATCATTGCATTTGCCAATCAAGACAATGGTGCCGATTATGATCCTGTAAAAACCGGGTACGAACCGTCGGACGGAGCATATTCCCCATCCGACGCGTACCCGGTCGTAACAAGATACAAACATGGAAGTACAATTCGCACGGAAATACTATTTCCGTACGAATCGTACAAAACACCGACCAACGAAAATATACATACAAATGGGATCCGGGAAAGCGCCGATGTGACGTCGGGACGCACGCAGCCTGCCATTCATGAACCAGGAAGTACGATTCGCACCGACGTCATCCCGCACGGAGAATATTTTCCGGCAGCCAAAAACTGCCGGGAAATCAGGACGACGCGAACAAGGAGTACCTGCACGCAACGGACAGACATGGACCCGAACCTACGTGTCATCCCGGCCCTCATAGCAGTCGACCTCCTCTACAGGTTACGATGCAGACGCCGCAGAAGGTCAGAACAACAAAGGGAGGGGGGAAAGGGTTGGGGGCAGGAGCAGGGGCAGGCCACAAAACCCCCACCAAAGTCACACAGCACACATGCCCTGGACATACCTGACCCCCAGGCCCTGGTCACTACGAGGGGGTGGGGACGTGTCCAGCAAAGCCAGCGTCCGCCACAACGGAAGTGGTTGACGACGCGAACCGGTAACACAACAATACAGGTACGTCCCGTACCCACGCCTTAAGAGCGTAGGTACGCGTCGTACCACGCCCACACCTACGTCACCCCAACAATGGCGAGACGGCTGTACCCACGTGGCAAAGGCCTGGGTACGGCCCGCACAAGCATTCCACAGCGTGGGTACGGATATGTACGGACCGTACCCCCACCCCCGTATGCATGGAGCGTACCCCCCTTGCCAACAGTGTACGTACGGACCGTACCCCCACCCCATATGCATGTAGCATACCCCCACCCCAACCGTGTATGTACGACCCGTACCCTCACCAGTGTATGCATGGAGCGTACCCCCACCCCAACCGTGTATGTACGACCCGTACCCTCACCCGCGTATGCATGGAGCATACCCCCACCCCCCCACCCCAACAGTGTATGTATGACCCGTACCCTCACCCGCGTATGCATGGAGCGTACCCTCACCCCAACCGTGTATGTACGACCCGTACCCTCACCCACGTACGTATGGAGCATACCCCCACCCCAACAGTGTATGTACGACCCATACCCTCACCCGCGTATGCATGGAGCGTACCCCCACCCCAACAGTGTATGTACGACCCGTACCCTCACCCGCGTATGCATGGAGCGTACCCCCACCCCAACCGTGTTTGTACGACCGGTACCCTCACCCGCGTATGTACGGAGCATACCCCCACCCCAACCGTGTATGTACGGACCGTACCCCCACCCACGTATGCATGGAGCGAACCCACACCCGTGTATGTTCTAAGCGTACATGTCCTGAAATAGGAGGGTTGGGTGCAGAGTCCTCCCAGCAGTGCCCAGTCATAAGAGGGGTGTGTGCAGAGTCCTCCCAGCAGTGCCCAGACACAGGAGGAGTGGGTGCCTAACACTCCCAGCAGTGCCCAGACACAGGAGGGGTATGTGCAGAGGCCTCCCAGCAGTGCCCAGTCATAAGAGGGGTGTGTGCAGAGTCCTCCCAGCAGTGCCCAGACACAGGAGGGGTGTGTGCAGAGTCCTCCCAGCAGTGCCCAGACACAGGAGGGGTGGGTGCAGAGTCCTCCCAGCAGTGCCCAGACACAGGAGGGGTGTGTGCAGAGGCCTCCCAGCAGTGCCCAGACACAGGAGGGGTTGGTGCCTAACACTCCCAGCAGTGCCCAGACACAGGAGGGGTGTGTGCAGAGTCCTCCCAGCAGTGCCCAGACACAGGAGGGGTGTGTGCAGAGTCCTCCCAGCAGTGCCCAGACACAGGAGGGGTGTGTGCAGAGGCCTCCCAGCAGTGCCCAGACACAGGAGGGGTGTGTGCAGAGGCCTCCCAGCAGTGCCCAGTCATAAGAGGGGTGTGTGCAGAGTCCTTCCAGCAGTGCCCAGACACAGGAGGGGTGGGTGCCTAACACTCACAGCAGTGCCCCTGCAAAGAAAAGGGTGGAGTACCCACAGATCCAATGCCCACAAATGTCAGTCAGGTGCACAAAGATCCTGCAGTACATGTACCACATGTGTGCGAGGCTGGGAGTATACACATGCATAGCGCCGAAAAGAAAACATGTCCACATGAAGTCATGACAACAGTCTACATACACAAGTACAGTGACCACCAAGGACGCCACGAATGATGCAGGTGGAGACATCGCTCAGCATGCATGGCCCAAGTCTAACGAGTCCATCACACACCCAGCCAATGTAGACACAGCTCAGCACCACATATTGGAATGACCCTGCAGGGAAGATGTCAGGTTACACAGAGGCGTGTGTGCCGTAGTAACGCCGGAGTCACGCCAGAGTCCAGCCCGTCTGCGCCCGTCTGCGCTAAGGACGGGCTGGACAGCGGGGAGATATGTCGGATCGACCGGGGGACCAGGGGGTCCGGCTATACGAGGCAGGACTTTATGACTTTGAGGCCGCCTGCGCTCCCTTGTCATCATGGGTATGCGCCGGAAGGGTTTCTGACCTCCTTCAGTTGTGACTGTTTCCAGTCTTCTATTCCGGACAGATTTCCGATACCGTAAGTTCATCTCTATCGCTGAGTAATAAGCCAGGTACCAGCCTGAGGACTGACAAGGGTTTCCTCGTCAATGCGAGGTCACTGATCAAAAATAATCTTGCTTTCAAGAACTTTGTACTGGCCAGAGAACCCGCTTGGGTTTTCATAACAGAAACCTGGGCAAAGGATTCCTCGGGCCCAGACTTAGTTGAGGCGGTACCAGATGGCTACTCTCTAGTGAGGAAGGACAGAGTGGGTCGTTAAGGAGGGGGGCTTGGTATCCTCTATAGGGACTATCTGTCCTGTAATATTACTCCCCTGGAGGATTTTCAAGACTCTTTTGAGGCCCTTCAGTTCTCTATTTATGGACCCTATGTCGTACCATTTAAGGGCTTTCTCATTTACAGACCCCCTGGGACCAAAACTGATTTCGGTCTTCAAGTGCTTAACATTCTAGAGTCACAGTTTGGCTGTGAGCACATGACTGTTCTTGGGGATGTAAACTTCCATCTGGAGAACTCTGAGTCAACCGAAATTTCATCTCTACTGGATATGTTCTCTGGCTGCGGGCTGAGACAGTTAGTCAAGGGTCCCACCCATCAGGCCGGACATACGCTTGATGGGGTATTTTCCAATGATATTCGGTTGGAAACTGAGACCCCTCTCCCTCTCTCCTGGTCTGACCATTATGCGATCCCTTTGGTCTTAACAACTACTTTGAACAGTAGAAAGGGAAATGTGCCCAGCAGGATGGTATGGAGACGTAATCTTACAAACGTAACCAACAATGTGCTTGCCCCTAAGTTGTTGAGTCTAACGACTTCTCCGGAGGAGGATGTTAGATCTGCAGTTGATAGGATGGAGAATGTCATCAAAACAGCTCTTGATGAACTGGCACCAGCTACCCTGCGTTATTCTGCCAGAAAAAGTCCCTCTGCCCCGTGGTTCTCCGAATCACTCAGACTTCTCATGCAGGGACTACGGAGACAGGAACGTCTCTGGAGGACTAGTTGGAACTTGCGTGAGAGGGACGAGCATAAAATCCTCCTAAAGAACTACAAGAAGGAGGTTATAAAAACTAAACAAGAGTATTTCACCTCTCTCACCACCTCTCTCTCCTCTCCGAAAGATCTCTTTAAGATTGTGGATACACTCATCTCACTGAAGACGCCTGACCCTGTGGTTAGTTCACAGCAGCTCTGCAATGATGTTGCACAATTCTTTAATTCGAAGATTGTGGACATACATTCCGCATTAGAGCGTCAAAGGTTAACTCTATCCACCCCCTGTGTGCCTCTGTCACCTCGGTAACATTACCGGAGGAAGTATTCTTAGGGGGCCTGTCTAGTTTTCCTCCCCTTTCCTTACAGGAACTTGAAGTTCTTTTGACTAAGATCAGGTTGGGGTCTCCATTAGACCCTTGCCCTCTGAAACTTCTTAAACAATGTAAGGAGTGTTTTCTCCCCCCTCTACTAGATATTATGAATAGGGCAATGAGGGATGGGATTTTCCCACCTCAATGGAAGAAAGCAGTAGTAAAACCTTTGTTAAAGAAGGCTACGCTAGATCCAGGGGTTCTTAAAAACTTCCGCCCTATTTCGCTGCTCCCAGCCCCTGCAAAGATGTTGGAAATTCATCTCAACCATCACCTTGCAGCTTTTCTGGAAACCTCTGGTCGGCTAGATCACTCGCAGCACGGATTTAGGAGAGAACATAGTACTGAGACTGCCCTGACTATTGTGCTTGATAACATCCGCACCAGAGTAGATAAGGGTCAGTCTACTCTCCTTATCCTGTTGAATGTCTCTCGGCTGTGTTTGATACCCTGTCTCCCTCAGTCTTAACATCTAGGTTGAGAGAGATTGGGGTTGAGGGGCCCGCACTTAGTTTGCTGGCCTCTTTCCTTAACCAGAGGGAGCAGAGAGTAAAATTGGGGGAGTTTTTGTCTCCATCCCATCCTGTGATTTGTGGGGTTCCCCAGGGGTCGGCATTAAGTCCGACCCTCTTTAACATCTATATGACCCCACTTGCCAGGCTTATTAGATCGTATGGGATGGAGGTAATCTCCTATGCCGACGACACACAGATTCTTCTGTCTTTCGCACAACCTGACACTCTTGTGGCTTCCAATCTTAGAAATTGCATAGAAGCCATTGCTCAATGGATGACTTGTAATTCCTTGAAGCTCAATGGCGAAAAGACAGAGATTCTGGTGTTTGGAGGAAAGGAGGATTTTTGGTCGGCGGAGTGGTGGCCCATCTCGTTGGGGATTTGCCCGACCCCTACGACCCTGGCTAGAAATCTAGGAGTCATGATTGACCCGACCTTGGGGATGGACCAACAAGTTAGGAGAACTATCTCCACCTGCTGGGGCCTAATAAACATCTTACGGAGGATTAGACATTATCTAACTCCTCAAGCCAGAAAACAGATCGTCTTGGCAATGATAGGCTCCAGACTGGATTATTGTAATGCCCTCTATTTAGGCATTAACAAGGGCTTGCTAACACGACTACAAATGGTGCAGAATGCTGCGGCCAAGTTTGTATTGGACTTGCCCAAACGGGCTTCTGCTCAGGCCGCCAGAAGGTCCTTGCATTGGCTTCCAATTGAGGCCAGGATTTCTTTTAAGTCCTTGAGTCTGACATATGGGGCTCTGGCCACAAATAGGTCTGGAGGCTTAAGGGATCTGTTGGCCCCTTATATACCCTCCAGAAATCTCCGTTCGGCTAACAAATTTCTGCTATCAGTTCCTCGAGTTCGCAAAGCCAAATGGGGTGGCAGAGCCTTTTCATCTTTAGCCCCCAGGCTGTGGAATATGCTGCCAGTAGAAATTAAATCTCTCCCTTCCATGCAAGCCTTTAGGAAGGCCCTTAAGACGTGGCTATTTGCCAGGGCCTACCCTTAGCTTTGATCAGTCTCCATAGGAACTTTTTTTGGTTAGGCGCCTTGATGCCTTCGGGCTTAGTAGCGCGATTATAAATTCTTTTTCAATTCAATTCAATTCAGGAAGGAACACACCTTGGGACGATGTCACCATGCAGTAACTGCTTACATGAACAAAGTTATGTAGCCAACAGCTTTTGATGGCACACAGATACCAGGATCCACCCTATGACCAGCACAAGACTACAATTCCCACACACCCAACACATTATCACCACCCAAAATAATAGAGCAGGTCCACCAACAGCAATACAAGACAGACAGTAGTGTACTAAGGAAAAAGAAATTGCTTTATTCAGCATCCAAAAATCTGTTTGTCCCTTGAAAGTTCAAAATGAACAATGCCCATAGGGCAATCCAAAGTTCAAATCCAGGTGGGGGACACAGTGGGACGCGTGTCCCCTAGCTTTCCTGCACAGTCAGACTCCTTTGTCTTCCAGAGGGGGGGGGGGCATCATGTGGGGGGGAAGGACCAGGCACCACAGGGACATGAGGGCGAAGGGTAGGCGTCGTGGGTGCAGGGATGGAGGACTCCACCACAGGGGGTGGGGCAGCGCCAAAGGCGGAGGCCAGGATGGCGCTGCACACCTTAGCAAGGTCCTCCAGCGACTCCCCTGCACCTGAAGGAACCACAGGCCCCAAGGAGGGGGGGGTCAGAGGGATGGGTCCCAGCGCCACTGTGGGAGGGTGTGGACAGGGGGGGGGACTCAACCACCCTGACCGGGGACTCCCTTCACCGCTTGCGGGGTGGTGTCACTGTGGGGATCAGGGACAGAGCGGCCATGAAGGAGTCCTTGCCGGATATGTGGCCAGGAGAGCTGAGGGGAGGGGATTTGGAGGGAGTGGATTGGGTGGAATGCGGACTCCCACTCTGGCTGCATGACTTGCGTTTGCCCCCCGACCCAGTGGGTGTGCCTACTTCACCCTGTGTGTGCGTGTCAGGAGGTGTGCGTATGACCTTCCCTGCTGGTGTGGTGCCTGTGTCTGTTGTGGTGTGTGCATGCGTACGTCTGGGTGTACGTGGGACAGGCATGGGAGTGGGAAGTGTGGATGGGTCAGGGGGAGGGGGTTGGACGAAGCGCTGCAGGAGACCCACTGCTGCAGTCAGTGTTGAGTCAATGGACCTCAGCAAGTTGTGTTGGTCAGCCTGCGATGAGAAAATGCCCTCCAAGTATGCCTCCATGTTGTTCAGCACTTGGCTGTGGCCATGGAGGACATTAAGCATCGCAGCCTGACCAACCTGCAACTGCCGCTGGATGTCCACAGACTCGGCATTGGCGGCAGCAGTGGAGACAGGGGCAGGGGGTGCGGTGCCTGGCAGGAAGGAGACATGTGGTGACTGGGCACGCTGGGAAGGGACACGAGCAAGTGGGAGACGGCTGATGGCAATGGAGGGGGCGGGGAGAGATGTTGTGCCGCTGTCAGCTGCTGCTGCAGCCTCCGCCCACTCGGAGAGCTCATCCTCGGACCCGTCAGCTTCATATTCTGTGGTGGCACTGGACAGGTCCTCGGCCTCACTCTCCTCCGCCTCAGTTCCACTCAATGTGCCAGCCAAGATGTCACCGCTGGCACTGGTGCTCGGTCCCTCCGCTCCGTCTGTGCTGATGTCTCCCTCCGTGTCCCCCGACGATGCTGTGGGCAAGGTGAAGAGACAGCAATTAATCATACACCTGTATACATATGTCACATGAGTCCAATCTACATAGGTTACAGTGCATAGCCTGAAAAGAAAGATGAGTAACATCTACAAAACAAGGTACATATGTAGGGCATGCAACACACAGTTGGTTGACCCACCATGCCACTGAAAAACTATGGAGAGCATGACACAATAGCAAATGACATGAAATGGATTTTGACAGAGGAGCCAGGCTCTGGGGACAATCCAGCACTGCATCTGCACCACACAGCGTTGCCGAAAATAGGGATGAGCAGGGACCATATCCATGAACTTGAGGCACATGCTGCATAGGTAATACTGAAAACATGCCCACCATGACTGGCTCACTGCACCTTGAGTGTATGTCCAGACAAACATCACACACTGGCCAGACCTAGCAAGGAGATATCAGGTTTTGACATGTAGGCTTTGCCCGCACCAACCACCCCCTACATGAGACAATTTGTTGAGACACAGGAAGCACTTACATCTCATAGTCTGGGTGAAATACACATGGGCTGGATAAATGCAAGATTGGATACAAAATACCCAAGGTGCGCCTGTCCAAATAATCATGTACAAATGGTCATCATCAGATGATTGTAACAAGACACACAGGCACTGGCCACCAAGAGAATGAACAAGGAAAATCAGGTCAGGCTGTACAGTGGACACTTGTACTACATTTTACGTCAATATACATGGTGCCAGGGGACAATGGCACAGAGCACAACCTATGCTGTAGACACTGAGAGTGTCCACATTTTGTGATGACACACATGACACCTAGGAAAATATGCCTCAGGGGACAGTAGTGGCCACACAACTCCATGGTCCTGAATGGGAATGACTGCAACACACGCCACCATCCCTGCACCATGCGTATCGCACACTCATGCACATCATGTCACAGGCCACAACATAGGACATGCGTGCTGTAAGGCATGACACTTGAGAGACTAACTCCCATGTCTGGACTCAGCATCAGTGCCAACTGACATGGAACCCACAAGTACTGAACTGGATAGGGCACAGGCAAGGTCCCAAAACCTGTTACACACCACCCCCACAAATGATGCTACAGGCATTGTTCACGTGGATAAAGTGCCAGCCTAGATAACCTTGTGAAGGAGTGACTACACACAGACCAGGGAACACATTGCAAGGAGGGGAAGGGAGGCAAGAGAGCACCGCTATACTGTGGGTAACCGGATCTGCACAGCACCTTTAAACCCGGCAGTGTATCCATGCAACTGTGCACTTACAAATGCTGGTGACACACAACAAACACACATGTACCTACCCCCTTCCTGCTGCTGCTTCTCCTGTAAGTGCCTGTCCAAGTCTGGAAAGACCACCGCCAGCACACGCTTGTGGATGTGGGTCAGACGGCGGCGCCCACGGTTCTTATGGGTCTCAGGTGAGTCCCCCAGCAGGACCCGTGCGATCCTCCGCGTCCAGCACCGGATATCCTGCCAGCGTTTTCTCACCTGGGCCAGGCGCCGCTTGCGACCCTCCGTCCTCCTCACGGCACTGACGGCGTTCATCCAGTTCTGCTTCTTGGCAGAGGCGCCTACCTGTGAGGATGAACAAGTGACACTACATCAATACTCCTGGCACATGTCACAGAGACACATATTAGAACAAATTTGCTGTTTACAACAAGGCATAGTATGCATCCAACGCATTGCACCTTTGTCATAGGGACATGATCCTCTGGGGAAGGGCAAAAGCAGTACGTGCCATTGAAAGTACACAGGTGGAATGAGGGCAACGACACAATCAATGATCCAGGCTCACACTGTGCATCACAAGCTACACCAGGATTATGTGCAGCACCTCTAAGCAGTCACACGCCACAGGCCACTGACGCTACCTCAGCAGAGTACACAGACACACACAGGCACAAGACATTCACCTGCCATTTGCAGATGCAGCGACACACCTCACTCTGCACATGTGCCACTAGACGGGGGGGCTCACAGGTGTGGGGCTGGTTCTGCATGTCAGACACACAGCACTGCTCCCTGCTCACATCAGATGGGCAGGGTAAATCCATCCCTCATGCAGCCCGGGTGCGACACTCCACATATGCACCCACCCACATGACAGGGGACTTACACACACACCGATGTCCAGGGTGCGAACACATCATGTGGACACAGGTACACAGAACTAACACACATCTGTGGGTACAGTCACCTGTCACACTGGGCTGACCACATAATCACATGAGGACTGTAGAGGCTACATTCCCAGGAGGATAAGACTGGCAGAATGTGGCATGCACCATGCAGTGATTTTCACAGTAAACACAATGCAAGTGAGGACGGCAGACATGCACCACAGCATGCTCTAGCTGGGAGATCTGGCCCCCCCCACAGTACATTGCATGTGTGTCTCACCTGGACACAATGCCAGAAGTCACAGTCACAAAAAAGGGACACAGTCTGTGCTAGTAGACTCTGCACTCACCTGATACCCTGGTCGCCCATACAGCAGGGGGTACTGTGGGAGGATCACATCCAGCAATGCCAGGTTCTGCTCCAGGGTGAAAGGCTGTGCCCTCTCCACAGACCTTGACATGGTTCCAGGGAATCAGGAGCAGCAGCTGGGTCGTAGAATCCAAAGATGTGCAGGCAAGTGCTCCCTCATGGGACCTGGCTGCCTTATATCTGCCTTGCTGGCCTGTTTCATACACAGGAGTACAGAGTGATTGGACACTCACATTTGCATCCTATGTTTCCTCCAATCCCTTCAAACCTAGCACAGTCAGTGGGTTTTTATTGTTTTTTTTCTTGAGCATGATGTCAACTCCAGAACCACATTGCAACAAAGTAGATTCATTCAAACTGACTTCTGCTGTGCACCTGCAGAAAAAAATTCATACTTTAAACTTGGTCTCCATGACAACCAGCATTCATGTAGGCCTTTATACTTGTCCCTCATGTGTCCCCTATGTAATTTGGAGTTTCACACACAGGTACGGTGCGTTCCGGGGCCCTAGGGCACCCCAAATGCATAGCAACGGCTCATACAGGCGTGTGTACGGTCCGTATCACTATGGGTACGCATACGCGAGCACACCCATAGTGATACGGACCGTACACACGCCTGTACGCTCACTATCACTATGGGTGTGCTCGCGTATGCGTACCCATAGTGATACGGACCGTACACACGCCTGTACGCTCACTATCACTATGGGTACGCATACGCGAGCACACCCATAGTGATACGGACCGTACACACGCCTGTACGCTCACTATCACTATGGGTGTGCTCGCGTATGCGTACCCATAGTGATACAGACCGTACACACGCCTGTACGCTCACTATTACTATGGGTGTGCTCGCGTATGCGTACCCATAGTGAAACGGACCGTACACACGCCTGTACACTCACTATCACTATGGGTACGCATACGCGAGCACACCCATAGTGATACGGACCGTACACACGCCTGTACGCTCACTATCACTATGGGTGTGCTCGCGTATGCGTACCCATAGTGATACGGACCGTACACACGCCTGTACGCTCACTATCACTATGGGTATGCATACGCGAGCACACCCATAGTGATACGGACCGTACACACGCCTGTACGCTCACTATCATTATGGGTACGCATACGCGAGCACACCCATAGTGATACGGACCATACACACGCCTGTACGCTCACTATCACTATGGGTGTGCTCGCGTATGCGTACCCATAGTGATACGGACCGTACACGCGTGCGTACGCTCACTATCACTATGGGTACACATACGGCAGCACTCCCATAGTGATAGGGAACGTACACAGGCCCTCTGAGCGAATGTACGGTGCCTTTCACACATCACAGTGGTGACAGGCAGCACACAGGAAGGAATAGAACTGACATACTTGTCCATGGATGGACATCAAGGCATTGTCTGGGCAGTACTGCATGTGTGGGGCACAGGTGTGAAAGGCTGTGATGTGGCACATTACTCCTGAGTCGAGAAGGCAATAGATGTATGATGAGATGTGTACAGATGTTATGTGTGACGGTGCAATATGTGCCAGGCATGCCCTTAACTCCTTTGACATGTGTGCATGTCGTACTGCACACTTGGGATGAGCGTCACTGGCATGGCACAGTCAACAACACACGCAAGTGTCCCCTGATGCCCGCTACAGGGGTTACCACACCAGACATGTGACTACCCACGGTGCACGATGTGTCTATGTCATGTATGTGTGGTGTGTTCCCATTAGCTTGATGTTGGTGTTCCCTCAAAAGCATCAGCTGTTGCAGCAACCAACATGTGTCTGTGTGTAGATGGACATGGCACACTGTTACGCACACCAGACCACATGTGGTTATCGGTTGTGTGGTGCGTATGTATGCATGGGACACGGAGTGGCGTAACAAGGACATGTCTGCATCCTCTCAATGTATCTGTGGTGAGTCATTACATGTACACCTTATTGGCAAGGTAAGTGGTCTGTCCTAGTGTAATGTTATGTGACCTGTGGGTCTAGTGTTCCGCTACCTGTCTCTGAAATCGACATCCTACTTCTGCTGATGTGTTGATGTATGTCACTCCTGTGTTGCGTCTGGCTGTTCACTTACACTGGGACACAGCTAATCCCATGCCATGGCATGTGGAGGTTCACAATCACCGTGTGTAGCTGGGTCTTGGTAGGAGTGTCACCTGGCAGCCATATGTGTCCAGGGCATGTGGCACATACCTGACTCCGTATGTAGCATATGTGTATTGACAGATTAACATGTGCTCAGTACAAATAAATTGTTGTTGTAGTGCACTCACTCTTCCTTGTCACTTCCAAATTACTGCAGAGCGCCGCCTCTTCCCCGACCAATTCCGGACTTGGCTGACATGCGGGAGAATGACTGTATACGCTGCTACCGCTTCCCCCAACCGTTGATTGAGGAGTTGACGGCAAGGCTGGCACCACACCTGCAACCTCTGCACAGGTATCCTATGGCACTGACACCCAAGCGGAAGGTAATGGCAGCCCTACATTTTCTTGCCACGGGTACCTTTCAATATACCATAGCTCATGTTGGTGGCATGTCCCAGAGCATGTTCAGCCGTGTGCTGCATGATTTCTTAGAGGCCATGTTTCTTCACCTGGATGAGTTCATCCATTTCCCAACTCCTGAACTGTTGACTGGGGTCATGCGTGGATTCTATGCCCTGGGAGGGATGCCCCATGTCATTGGGTCCATAGATGGGACACATGTGGCTTTGGTACCACCACAGGCACAGGAGGTAGCGTACAGGAATTGCAAACACTACCACTCCATCAATGCCCTTGTGGTGTGTCTGTCCAACATGGTGATTTCACATGTCTGTGCTCATTTTACAGGATCAGCACACGATGCCTACATCATGAGGCGTAGCAGGGTGCCTGAAATGATGACGCAGCTGCGCAACGAACGAGCATGTGTTGTTGGTGGGTACACTCTGTCTGTCCTGTATTTTGCATAGACTTCCAGCACGACCGCTTCTCCTGTCCTACTTATGTCCATGTGGTTTTCATGTAGGGGACGCTGGCTATCCCAACATGCCATGGCTGATCACACCTCTCCGCAACCCCAGCATGCCGGCCTAGCTCCGCTACAACACCGCCCATGGCCGGACAATGCGAGTGATAGAGAGGACATTTGGCCTCCTGAAGAGCCGATTCAGATGCCTCCACAAGACCGGCGGCGCACTCCCATATGCCCCGGCAAAGGTCTGCAAAATCTTCATGGTCTGCTGCATGCTGCACAACATGGCAGTTGAGAAAGCTGTGCCACTCATCCTGGATCAAGATGATCAGGACCATCCACCCGTGGAGGACGAAGGGCTTGGCAATGGGGCTAGTGATGTGAAGGATGTGGTTCCACAAGAGGACATTCGGAGTCGGCTCATACGCGACTTCTTTGCTTAGTGGTGAGTACCAGTGTCTGAGTGTGCACGCATTGGTCCCCGTGTGGCATGTGTTGCGATGTGTGTGTCCATCTGCATGTATGCCACGTGAGTCAGAGGTGTGTGTGGATGTGTCACTGGAGTGATGGTGCCAGTGATGAGTGTATTTCCCCAGTCATAATTGTGACCTAGCATGTTGTCATCCTTACATGTGTCGAGTACATGCACATGCAAGTGGCTGTGCTTTTTGTGGCTGACTTCTTGTGTGTCTCTCATCCCCAGGTACTTGTGCATGCCATCTGCTGGTTGCATTGTTGTGGCACTGCTATTCCTCATGGACACGTCATTGTGTGCTGACTCAGCGTTACACGCACGGACAAGTTTGGAAGTCTCCTTAGGGTAAGGGATGCATCAGGGGTGTATTGGGTGTAGCAGTTGTTTACGATGTGTGCACACTGCCCCTGTCGATGTTTGGTTCCTCTGCAGACATGTCGCATCACCATGGGATACATGACATGTAGCTGGGTACACCTGAATAGATGGTCAGACTTGTTGACAGTCATCTGTGATGGGATAGTGGATTGTGATGATGGCATCAATGTGTGTAACACTGCCCTCGGACACATACGGTTTGCATTGGCTTGACATGGTGTGGGACTTCCACATCAGAGGATCAATGGTGTATGGCAGCCTCTCCGTGAGCAGCAGGGGGTGTTTAGCTGTTAGCCGACACTTGTGTGCCAGTTCCATGGCTATCACGCATTTGTGCTGCAGAAGGGGGGTTCCAGTGTTGGACCCACATGTTACTCCACATGACCTGTGTATGTGTACTCCGAGTTGCCTCTGCATTCCCGAATACATGAATAATAAAGGTGTCCCTATGCCTCCAAGGTGCCTATTCTCAGTCAATGCTGGTGTGTTGCCACGGTGCATACGGCATGTCTGGCATGGTTTTCCGTGATAGTGGCTATGTGTCTATGTGTCGAGTAGCAAGATGCAAGCTGTTTGTGTGGGATTTGACTCTGTATTGTGCATGATGTCCATGACTGTGTGGGTATTGTGACATGTGCCATCCCCATCCATCCAACGTTGGCCAGGCCACCATTCTCTGCATCCACCTGACTCAAGCTTGCAGGACATGGTTCTGCCACCTGTCCACACATACCTGGGTGCCCCCCAGGACACTCCACATCATCCCTGACCTCTGCGCATGGCTGTCGCTGTACTCAATATGTCTGTCGGCACGGTTGTGCGGCCACCCCCTCAGCTGGTTGGGCCCATCACGGGTGTGTATGGTGCTCCATGTCTGTGTTGCCTAATACATTGTGACCCATGTGTGTCCTGTGCCAGACTCAGGCCCCAGGGTGTGGATGGTTGAAGTCATATGAGAACTCAGGCATGGTTAGACTTTACAAGACACATTTATTTATTTATTTATGGTATTTGTAGAGCGCAACACTCATCCCGAGGGATATCACGGCGCTTAAGCCAGATGGACACAGCTGATAGCTATAACAGAAGGATATTAGTAGAAAGAGGGAAAAAGGTGCGTTTTCAGCTTTTTACGGAACAGGAGGTAATTGGTGGTATGTCTGAGATCATCTGGAAGCTCGTTCCATCTCTTGGCTGCTAAGTAAGAAAAGGAGCGGCCGCCCGTTCTGGCTTTATATATGCGTTTCGTCCTTGCTAGTGCTGATAGAGTGGAGCGTAGTTTCCTGGTAGGTACGTAGAATTCCATTTTGTCCTGGAGCATGATGGGACCGGTCTTGTGCAGGGCTCTGTGGGCATGACAGAGAAGTTTGAATGTGGCCCTCTGGCGCACAGGGAGCCAGTGAAGGGTTTTCAGGCATTCTGATGCCGAGTCTAACTTGCCTTTATCGCAAATCAGTTTGGCGGCCGCATTTTGCAGTACCTGTAGGCGAGAAAAAAGGTGTTCATTCATCCCTACAAATAGCGCATTCCCGTAATCAAGACGACTGACCAGTAGGGCTTGGGTGACTGAGCGTCTGCAGTTCAGCGGTATCCATGGAAATAGCCTCACTAGAAGTTTCAAGATGGCGAAACCCTTGCCACAAAGGGATCGCACATGATCTTTCATGGATAGCTCATCATCCATGATAATTCCCAGATTCCTAGCGTGTTGTTTGGGGGTAGGGGCCATGCCCAACGTGGGAGGCCACCACGTGGCGTCCCAGATTCGCTTGGCTCCTCCGAATAAGAGAATCTCTGATTTTCCAGCGTTTAGCTTCAAGCAGTGGGAGTGCATCCATTGAGCCATTTCTACAAGACAGCCTTGTAATTTAGTTTTAATAATTTCAGGTTTTTCATTTAGGGCCACCACTAACTGCGTATCGTCCGCGTATGAGCACATGCCGATGCCCCACTTTCTTCCAATGTCAGCCAAAGATGACATATAAACATTGAAGAGGGTAATAATGCAAAATGTAGGCATCATCTCTTTATTGTGTAACTTTTTATTTTTGTTGGGGTACGTGGGGGGGGGTATGACATGAGGGGCTTTCCGGGTGTGTGGAATCCAAAGTTCACTAGGGGAGTTGGTGTCCTTGCCGTTGGAAATCCTCAGAGTCCATGCCACAGTCTTTGTCAACATTGTTCAGACAGTGACCAGCAAGTCCATGTGGCAGAGAATGTCTTTTGCTGATGTGCTGCTGTTGGTCCAGTGGGCCAGGTGCCAGGCCAGGTGTCCTGGGAGATGGTGCTGTTGCGCCGACCCTCACGGTCTTTTCCGTGGACGACCCGCCCTCCTGCGGGGACCCTCAGAAGCAGGCCGTGATGATGTTTGGGATGCTCCGTCGGATGTCTCCTCCTCCTCCTGATCCCTCCCTGTGGGTGGTGATGTTCTGGTGGCACAGGGAGGGTTGCCCATGTTGTCGGCTATCTGACGGAGTGTACGGTGAATTCCCGTGAACACCGTCACGAGCTCAGCCTGTCTGTCCTCCATCCGCCCTTGGTGTCGCAGTAGACAGGCATGTTGCTCTGCATGTTGCTGGGCCTGCTGGGTCTTGATCTCCTCGAGGGTGGACACAACCTGGGCCATGCCCGTGGTGTCCTGCCGGTATGTGTCCAGGATGTTTCTGACATGGGAATATATTGGTTCCGCAGCCAACTGGTCCTCCACTCCCACCACCCCTGCCCACTTGCACCTGGCCTGCCCTTGTGGGCACATCGGGTCTCCGAGACCCCTAAGGGGTGGCATTAGCATTGTCGCCTGCCTCCTCCTGGGTGCCCGGTACACCGTGTCCCTCCTGGTCAGCCTGGCTGCATTGTGGTGGTGGGGCAGGGATCCTGGGTGTCTCCTGGGATGTGGCAGGAGTGGGGGTGGTGGTTGGCCCAGTTGTACCTGACGCAGGTGCTGCAGGTGGTTGGACACCAGAGGGGCCAGGTTGGTCGGGGTCGTCCACAGAGTGGTGAGAGTCGTCGCTGCCGGTGGGTACGTCATCCCGCAGAGCCGGGTCCTGTGAGTCTTCCCCCCCAGTGTTGGGGGGTGATCCACGACGTTGACCTGTGTGTGAGAGAGACAATGTTAATTTTGTTCCATGCAACATCCATGTTTCATTCGTTTCTAAGTTGGCACATTTCCTCTGGGAATTTGGATATGTCTTGCATTCCACTCACAGTGCACTTGTGCATGGGTATGTCCCTTGGCCACAGCTTTTGAGACTTTACCTATGTGTGGCACAGTCTTACTTGCTGCGTCAATTGTGACTGCAGTCAGCAGTGGAGTGAGCAGGTGTGGTGAGCCATGCATTGGCGCCTTCCGTGTTGCACTGTACGTGGGCACATGGAGTTGTTCCACACACTTATATAATGCAGGTAGCTGGCGTTGTGCTTGTGCACAGGTTGAGACATGGCCCAGTGTTTTGCCATGGAGAAGAGGGTGGGATTCAGGCACTGCCCACCCTTGTCTACATGCACGCAGTCCACCTGCTGACGAGCAGACATTCCCACACCCCACAAGGCTGAATTGGTCTCCCTATGTGTCCCTTTCTCACTCCCTCTCTGTCCCCCTCTCCCTCCCTCCCTGTGTCAGCCTCCTCCCTCTGTCCGTCTCCCTGTGTCTCCCTCCCTCTCTCTCCCCCTCTTCCTCCCTCTGTGTGTCACCCTCTGTCACCTCAGCCCAGCTTCCTAGGAACACACTTTTTGCAGATCTTTGAATGGCCCTTGGCTTGTTGATGTGAGTTTGTTTCTGATCTCCAGGCACCCATTGGGTGTAGTGTCTGTGTCTGCGCTGCTGCTGTGGTGGTGTGTGCTGCCACTCTTTCACAGTGTTGGCTGTTCATTAGCTGCTGTCATGTGCAAAAACGTGCCTTCACCCCCATGTCTTAATACAAGGCGTCCACCATTTGCTGGCAAGTCTTTCCTGTGTGGGGAAACACTGTTTGTCTGGCTGTGACCTAGGCCATATGGGCAGAGGGCATTGTTGTCTGCTTCTGAGTTGCACTATGTGATTTTTGGGGCACACACTCCCGCCATCCGACTTACCGTGTCTTGTGTTGGTGTTTTCTGTGGCCTGTGACTTGGCATTGTCCAGCTGAGTGCATTGGGCATGGTGGCGCTAGTGGCATGTGCGTGTTCATGGAGTGTGGTTGAGTCATGCGATAGCTTGGGGTGGTTGCGTGCCTGATTGTGAGTTTGGTTGTGGATGACGTTCCCCCCATGTGAGGTGAGTTGTTTGTGTACTCACCCGGCTCTCGGAGTCCATCTACTCCGTCCACTGCCACCACCGGCAGTATGGCCATCACCCTCTCCTCCCAGGGATGGTATTGTACGCGTCTGCAGGGCGGCCCTCCTCCAGTGATGTTGGCCTGGTTGTGGTCGTCGGTCATTTTGGCTCGGACCCTCCTCCGCAGATCGTACCACCTGGCTTGGCATTCATGCCTGGTCCTTCTGGTGGACGCAACAGCATTCACAGCATCGACAATCCTCTGCCACATGGCTGTTTTTTCGGAAATGCTGGTCTGTCTGACCAATGTTCCAAAGAGGTGTGGCTCGACTCTGAGGATTTCTTCGACAAGGACCTCCAACTCTTGGCTAGTGAACTTTGGATTCTTGTTAGTGGGCATGGTGAGGGGTGTGGGTGTGGATGGTTGTGGGGGGTGTGGGTGTGGATGGTTGTGGGTGTGTGGGTGTGGTTGTGCAGGTGTGTGTGTGAATGTGATGAGGGGGTGTTTGTGAAGGTGGGTGTGTGGAGGTGTGCAAGTGTAAGGTGTAGTAAAGGTTCAAGTATGGTGCTGTAGGTTGTCTGTGGGGTCTGGCAGCAGTGAGTCTGTTGCAAAGGCTCATGGTTTGTGTCTGTGGGCCCTTTTTATTGGTCCATTGGTGGGTGTGGCTGTGTTTGAACTTTGGGTGGGTGTGTTATAAGGAGTGGTTGTGTTTTGAGCCTTTGTTTGGGATTTTGGCAGTTGCAGGTCAGTGAATGTGTTGTATTTGTGCTTGTTGGACATGTTTTGTGGCTTTGTGCCATTCGAATAGTGTATTCTTGTGTTGTTTTGCTTTGTCCTGGTTGTGTATGTGCGTTTTTAGCGTGTGTACGGTGTGTACTTCGGCAATTTTGTTGTACAGTGCTGTCCTTGTGTCTGGCTTGGTACGACTCATACATGCGCGATGTTGGGTGAAGGTGCTGGTGTTGGGGCCTGGGATGCGCTCCGTACTTAGAATGTTGGGGTGGGGGTACGCTCCATACGTACGCGGGTGAGGGTATGGGTCGTACATACATGGTTGGGGTGGGGGTACGCTCCATGCATATGTGGGTGAGGGTACGGGTCGTACATACACTGTTGGGTTGGGGTTACGCTCCATACATACGCGGTGAGGGTACGGGTCGTACATACACGGTTGGGGTGGGGGTATGCTCCATGCATACGCAGGTGAGGGTACGGGTCGTACATACACGGTTGGGGTGGGGGTACGGTCCGTACATACATGGTTGGGGTGGGGGTATGCTCCATGCATACGCAGGTGAGGGTACGGGTCGTACATACACTGTTGGGGTGGGGGTACGCTCCATACATACGCGGGTGAGGGTACGGGCCGTACATACACAGTTGGGGTGGGGGTACGCTCCATACATACGCGGGTGTGAGTACGGGCTGTACATACACGGTTGGGGTGGGGGTACGCTCCATACGTACGCGGGTGAGGGTACGGGTCATACATACACTGTTGGGGTGGGGGTATGCTCCATACATACGCGGGTGTGGGTACGAGCCGTACATACACGGTTGGGGTGGGGGTACGGTCCGTACATACACTGTTGGGGTGGGGGTACACTCCATACGTACGCGGGTGAGGGTACGGGTCGTACATACACTGTTGGGGTGGGGTACGCTCCATACGTACCCGGGTGAGGGTACGGGTCGTACATACACGGTTGGGGTGTGGGTACGCTCCATACATATGCGGGTGGGGGTACGGGCCGTACGTATGGGGGTGTACATACACGGGTGGGGGTATGTCTCGTACATACACGGGTGTACATACACGGGTGTACATACACGGGTATACATTCACGGGTGGGGGTACGTCTCGTACATACACGGGTGTACATTCACGGGTGGGGGTATGTCTCGTACATACACGGGTGTACATACACGGGTGTACATTCACGGGTGTACATTCACGGGTGGGGGTACGTCTCGTACATACACGGGTGTACATACACGGGTGGGGATTCGACTCGTACATAGGAGGGCTGGGGGGAGTGTTGGGCGCGTATGCGGGCACATGTCTCCATGGTTGCTATGGGAGTTCGGTGCAGACGGTGTTTTTTCCATCCGGTTGTAACATCGGACGCACGGGATGGATCGTACTAGCGCGGTCGGACTTCACGTTTCACATTTGTACGGTAAATCGTCCGAGGATGTGTCGGACACATTTTCCGACCTGAGGACGTGTGGGGAATAATTCCCAATGCGATTCGTATGGACTTTTTCCCATGCGAATCGTACTTGGCAGTTTGTACGGCACTTGTACGATTCGTACGGTAAAAAGACCGGATACGAGTCGTACGGGGAATTTTTTTCCAGGATCGTAATCGGCACCATTATGTCCAGCCTTTTATTTATTTTCAAAAACTCAGATTCATCAATAGCTCTGCCACTCCATTACAAAACGTTATTGTTTTTCTTGACTACCTGGCTTTTCAAAAATTGCCAACAACAAGATGCCAGCCTGATATTTTTGATAAAAGATACTGTAACTGAATTGTAGTGATGTATTGTGGTTATATTTTGCTTTAAACAAATATTAATCGGGGAAGGCATATCTGGCATTTAAAAAATGTGTAATGTTTTTTCTAGCTGCACCGACCACCAGTGCTAGGGCCAGCAGTGATGACGCCAGCCAGGCGGACATGGCAGCGGCCCAAGGGGCTGAGTCAGCCGCAGTGGTGGGCAGTGGTAAAGCATATTGCTTGCTTATTGACAATCAATAATACACTCACTGCAAGCGTGCACTGTTGACTCGTGAACACCCAGCTTTAGCAAATAAAGTGGGAGTAGAGTATTTAATGGCCTCTTCTACTTGCAACTTAGCAAACAAAGGTTGATAATGAAGTTTAAGTATGATGGGTTGATGGGAAAGGGAAAGAAGGATGGGTGAAATGTAATAAAAGTGAAAGAGATGGTTGAGTGGGCAAAATTTTGTATTCTACCCACCCATCATTAATCATCACCTCCCTCCCAAGCCATGGCAATTTGCCAGTGACACCCATGGTGACCTAACAGCTGCATGGTTTAATTTAACGGCATTGCATTGTTGGCTGTGCAATGTGTGTCTGCTTCAGTTAATGTGCCATTTACAAAGTTCATGGCGAATCAAAAACATGGTAGGCTTGCCTTCCTTCTCTGTGCCCACTTAGTCACTTCCGAGTACATAACTCCTTTATTCTTGCCTAGGTTCTGTCCCAGGCTTCCCAAAAATTTGTAAAAAAACATTCTTTGCATACACCACAGTGACTCACTCCTAACCAAAGCTTAGGTACATGATGATGATCAGTAAACTGTCTACATATCCAACCTAATCCCTCTAACTTACTCTGCAGTACAGCAAGTTAATAATTCCTTTCCTTACTGCCAAGGGTGTGGTGACGGAGGGAGAGGTCAGGGAATAGAGTGGGACTAAGAGTAAGTGCCTTGACTTTTGCGGATGGAATATCTGTGACGAACATGCCAAATACAATATCCTGTTGCTTAATCCTTTCCCTGTACTGTAGCACATTGCTTTTCCCACCGTCTACTTATGACAGACAGGAGGATGTCTGCATAATTGATTTTCTAGTACGTCATGTGACATATATCACTCATAGTATTCATTTGTCTTGTAGTGAGGGTAAAAGTGTAAGATATCTTAGTCAGAGCATGGCCATAGGAATTAGATAATTGTTTATTACAGCTGCCCCACCTGCAGACAGTAGCAAAGTAATGCAAGTATGACTAGGACGCCAGCTGAGCTAGCATGCCTCCATTATTTAGCACAACAAGAGGGAGAAAAATACTTGTGTACTTCATAGTGCATATTGTATGAAACTCTAATCACATCAAAATTGAATGGCCCGAGGATACCAACAAATGTACTGCTACTGTGCCACTACATCATTATATGTGTTTTGCTAAAAGCATTGTTTACAGTTTGTCTTTTTTCTTTCTTAATATAGCCACTCCTGCTGTTACAAACAGACAGAATAGACCAGCCCAGCTACAGCAGAGGAAACTGGAAGCCATTGGAGCAGAGTAACATCGGCTGGTGGCCCTAGAGGAGGAGGAGGTGGCAGAAGCTGCAATTGCCCAGGGACCTAACCAGACCCCAGTGCCTTCAGTGCACCTGCACCGCAATCCGATGGCAGCTGCCTGCCACACTTGTATCACTGCTGCCCCCTCAGACCGTGTATGTCAGTGCTGCGTCCTGCAGAGGCAAGCACCCATGGAAGCCAACAGGAATGCATGGAAGCCAGGCAGGGACGCATGGAGGGGAACCTCAAGAAGCTTCTAGTCCTACCACACCAATTGTGTCCGCTTCTGCCCCTTTTATAACCCTTTTTTTGGTTGATGGGACGTGTGGGGAGGGGGTGGGAATGTGGGAGTTGGGACATTTGGATTTTTTTGTTTTTTTTTATTGACAATTTCAATTGGGGACCTACTTGGACCCAACTTTCTTTAGGGACAATGTTTGGGAACGGGGAGATTTTTTGGGGGGAGAGGAGTGGGCCAGATGTGGGTTTAGTTTTGCATTTTTAAGGAAATAAATATTTTATAATTTTACATTATGAGTTAAATCTTTCTTGGGGGTTTTTGCTTCACATTGCTGCCTTTGTTGCAACCTGTTTTTAAAATCTGCTGATAGTGTATAACAAATTAGTTACACGTTACCCTTATCCTACTACTCTCCTAGTCTCTGAAGTCTGCAACTAGATTGACTCCTAAGAGGGGGGATGGTTTTCCATTATTTATATTGCAATACAACATTGTTCCATAGTTCTCTTACCTGAATAGATGAAGAGAGGGCTGCAATGTTTCCCAAGGTGCCATGGTGGCCTTAGTAGTAGTATGCTAGAGCACTAACAGTGAAGGCATCAGAAGCGAGGTCCCACTCCCTCCTAGGTGAACTCAAATTGTAGGATAAGAACTATTCTTCGCAGAGAACTAAATTGGAATAAAAACTGAGTTAATAGGTTATATATTATTATATCATAGCTTTACAAACAATTGAGACACTCATCAGGCTATACTATAAGTGCACAAGTCAACAAAGAATACCTGATAGGGAAAATATGATAAGCAATGATAAATTTAAATATTTAGAACATAGTGAGCTAGTAAAAAGTTTTGAAATGTTGTGGCTTTCAACACATTGCCTGTTTATGATGATGCCGGCAAATGATCTTCTTGTCAAAACATCGAACACTGTTTTTATGTGTGGCTGGGTAAATGGAGCCAGTGTACTGAGTTGGTATTGCTTTCACCACATCCGCCCCACCAAGTGTGTGATCAATTATTGGTGTAAATCATTAGGGCACACTTCAATAAATCACAGAGCCTGGAGGAAGAGGGTTAAGAGTTTGATGAATAGATGGGACAGGGTTTTTTGGGAAAGGTGTGACAAAGACAAACACTACACAAGGGCAACAATCATCTGGGCAATGAGCTGCCAACCCTCAAAAATCTGTTATGGGAGGAAAAGGAAAGAAAGGAATGAGGACAGGCAACTTAAATGCAAGGCATACCAAGCAGTCCGTCTGCCTCCAAAGAGATCCAAGTTACATTATATCCAAATGTTCTGTCACCTAGCTTTGAAAGATAGCAAATACGTTACGAATTATGTAGGAGTCAAGCGAACAACACACACCTTTCTAATGATTATTAAAAGAAAATAATATACTGCATTGCCAAATTGGGTGTTTCATCTTCATTCTTTTTGGACTGTCCATCAATCTTGGGTGCCTGGCCAATTCGATCCGGGAAGGTAAGCGTGAGTGTTATGGTGCTTTTCCAGTTTGGCGCAGGATAAGAGAAGGCGTGCAGATTCTAAAACAAAAATGATATTTTAGAAGCAAGAAGGACAGAAGGTAAACTTCATAAGGAGTGCACCGAGAAGTCTCAGAGGCAGCGCAAGCAAGAATAGATGAATAGTCCTTTTTGCACTCATTCATTTTATGACTGATGTGTGAACAATTAGGTGATAGTAATTTTACAACTATGAAGAATTAGCACACAAAAGTGGCCGCAGGTAACTATCGGTATCAGCCAAAGTTGCAACTGTAATGATCATCAATTCATCATCATAAATCATAACAATAATATGTAGCCTAAAAGCAAGTGCACAATATGATGAGCATTCCTGACCACATGTTTATCTCCAGTTACCTACAACAACAGGTCCCCCACCCAACCACCATCAGACATCATTGAGCACACACACCCAGCAACATTGCATTTTCCAAATCAAGTTAAATCAATGCTCTGCTTTCACCACCACTTCACAGAGTTGGATAGGTCACTTTAAAGTTATCACTAAATCAGTTGGTATCAGTGAAGTTGAAAACTTCCTTCTTCTGTGAAAGTTCTTGAAGTAGTCAGGCTCATGCTCTGAGTCCTTCCATCATACTCCTGAGTCTGAGTAAGGTGTCCAACTCCCCACTGACTGAGTCCCGACTCAAATGCAATAGATCGACCTGTAGTACAATGCTGTTGATGCACAACAAGAGAAATATTGAGTCATTTTTCATGTAGAGTAGACTAGATTTGTGTTTGTGTTGCCCAAAGGGACTGGTCAGGTCTTTGAGGGGTGAGAAGCAGAAAGCAAAGCAGTGTGGAGTGGACCCGGTGAACAAATCTCACTAAGTCTCAAAGGGGATGGAAAAAATCACCTTCAGGAAAACAATTATCAGCCATCGTTACTTACGCCACCAACATTATAAATCATCACAAACACATTAAGTGTAATAGTTACAGATAAACAAACACCCAGTGTCACTGCATGCCACTACATGAATCTTCTCAACACACTCACAAACAACAATCCCTCAACATGCAATGCATGCCATTTACCTGTTCTTCTAATTCAGGCATGATCACTGTGGTACATTGCCAATCCATTGTTCACGAAAATGTAAATGAAATAATACGGGGCAGTCTGGCTAGGGGAATAAACTAGGGAAGGATAGACTGACATGGGATGGAGACAGGCACAGGTGTATCTCTAATGTCCTTGAGGAAAATGGTTTGCAGTGGATTCTTCACTGCACACTGGTGCAACTCCAATCTGGCAATAAAATGTGTCTAAAATAGTGGGCTGCATTAGTCAGCCAGACACAAACAAATAAAATAAAATAATGCTCCCCTAGCTCTGTCTTTTTTTGGTATCAAAGCAGATCAGTTCTATGGTTGGTGGCCCAGACCTAGTAGTTTATACTCAAACTCACCCTCATCTTCCTGAGATGTTATAAAGTTTTGATCATGGTTAATCATTTTGATCATGGTTAATATCTCCACATTTTGAGGTGAAAGATTGGTCCTTCTCACTGTGACAGCTGCACCAGCAGCATAGAAAACACGCTCAGTGGAGATACTGGCTACCCTGAAAGCCAGAGAGTTTATTGCAAATCTGCTGAGCAGTGGCCATTGGTGCCACTTACAGCAACGGGTTTTGAACTAAATAGATCTCTGTTGGACCATCCAGATAGGCCTGAACCATCCTCTCAATAATCATTGCTGCTCGACCTTGCTCAAAGTCTTTTGCCTTCGCTTTTGCACTGGACTTAAGCCCTGCCAGTAGAAATCACTCATATGCAGATTATGGGGCTGTTGGTCCTGTTCCTGTTGTTGCTGGCGTTTTTGTTGTTGTTTTTGGCTGCTGTGAGGCAACAACACTTCCCTCAGGGTCTGTGTCCTGCCCTCACAAAAAGAGCTGATTTACTGTCTATTGATTTCTTGAAATGTTCTCTTTGAAGTTGCCCCTTGAAATACACTTGAACAGTTCTCTATGAAGTTGCAACTTGAAACAAAGTAAGTTTGGAGTATAAGTACAGGGGGTCCAACCCAACTGTGGTAGAGCACTTTTGGAACTGCGACTGAACCTTTGTCAGAGGGATTGCAGCGCTGCACAAAGAACTAATCCGGACTGCCCTTCTGCTGTTTCCCTGCTGCCTGCTATCTGCTGGGTGGCCTAAAGAATTCACTGGATTGCTTTTCTGTGTGCTGGCTTGATGCAGCTTCTCCCTGGTATTTTTCTGCCCAGGTACTGTGTGGAACAGGCCACATTGCTGGAGGACTGCAGAAAGTCCAGTATTATTTGCTTGAGTGCTGCTGACCCAACTGCTTGCTGCACCTCTTGTCCCCTCAATGTGTCTCTCAGCACCTTAGCGTGTGTTGAGCACTTTGTTTTCCACTTTTCCAGTTCGTGGCTGATATCCACTTATTCTGAGAAGCAAGGAGTGGCCCAGCACGGGCTGAGTGCTGTGCCAGGAATACCAGCACCACGCGGTGTAGCTTGTCTCTACAGCCACTTTATGTGATTGCTTGGGAGATTTGCACTCTTTATGTTACCGTGAGGGGCACCTTGGGTGGTAGCTGTTGGCCCGCATCCCTTTTCTGTTTTGATACTCATGCCCAGAGTTCCTTTCGCCTCGGAGAGCACCGCTTTTACTGGAGCCATGAGCACTTCCTGAGTCTCCCCTCCAGATCAGTGCCAGTGTGTGCACCTTGGACCCAGGAGCCTGCTGTGACTGTGACTTCCACCCTCCTGGGGGGCAAGAACACTTGGCAGCGCTGGCTTGGTGCATGCCCCTGTGTTCTCTCTTTAGACCTGATCGGTCTCGGATGGGTCAAGCTGAAATCTTTGTGGTAGCGCTTAGCACCTTGGAATTCTGATGTTGGATTTCAATGCAGCTGATCACAGGAGACCGACCCAAGTGGTCCTAAAGGATTCGCTGCGCTCCTTGCAGCTGGCTGCAAGTCTGCGTATTCTTTGTGCCAATAACCAGACCATGGCAGTCCTTGTGTGAGTGTACTGTGCCCCCTCACCTCACAGTTGTTTATACACACATAGCTTGGGGGAATTTCATGATCACCAACATACAGAGTAAGTGCTTGATGGAGGCCCCAGCTTGTTCATTGAGGAAATCTGCCTTAACTCCCGTAGTCACTGTAATAGGCTTGTAAGAGTTACTGTGTCCTCAAAATAAAGCCTGATTACCCCATAAAACCTAATAGCAATGCAGACGCGCTGTAACCTATATGTATATGGTAAGATGTGGTGACTCTTGTGTTTAATTGCTGTAACCAAACTGCTGCATTCTCATGTTTTAAATGTGCACAGCATAGATGACCTATGTGTTTTTCAGCACTGGTGCTATCGCGCATGTCTTGTTTTTTTCTTGCATTGCCAGGATAACAAGTTTTCACTCAGGATTAGCATAGTATGCACAGTATTTGCCATTCATGTTACTTATGTCTCTGTTTTATGTACAATATATACTCTTTTTCATATAATACTGTGTGCAGTCTCTTTTGTGGCGTATTTTTTATGTTAATAGCGAGATAGTGTTGCACAAACGCTTTACACATTGCCTCTGGGGATAAGCCTGACTGCTCTGTACCATGCTACCAGGGGCCTAGCACAGGTTATCTTTGGTGTGTATCTTACTTGCCCTAGAGTGGTGGGTTCTTACTGGCTTAGATACATACCCTAGCCAAAAAGTAACACCATTTCTAACATCTCCTCTGCCAGGAAGGCTGCAAGGGGTGTTAGCCCAAACGGCAAGCTTCAAAAGGAAATCCACCTTTGATGGGCTGCCTATGACAACACATCCAAGCAGGGTGCCTTTTGGTCCTGTAGACAGGTTGGAGACAGGGCCAGTGAGGGAAAACCCATCCCTGAACTGGTTTTTCCAGTGGGTGTGTAGCTTTTAGGTAGCCACATCTCCAGGGTGAGCTACCAAGCTCCTCACAGTTGAAGAAAAGTTCAGACATCTGGGTATGGCTAGAAAATTGCTCTCTGGTATCGCCAAATGCCACACAACACTGTAATTTTGTCATCAAAGTGGAAGGGGCCTTCTAGCCCATTGGTTTGTGACTGCATTGTCCACTCAGGGCACATTCCCAGGATATAATAGGCACCCCTGGCACCCTGAACTTCAGTACACTATGGATTTGGAAAGAGGACCAAGAGAGGAATCTCCTGCTGCCTTTGAAGCTGCATGAAGTGAGGCTGCTCCTTCAGAAGGACTGCACTTTTTGCGCTTTGGGCTAATGAGATTGGACTGTGCCTGGGGCTCCTGGTTCAGGGGAAAAGTTGTTTCCCACTCCTAGATTGAAGCAGTGACTCCAAGGTCAGTCGGCTGGCCCCCTGGAAACACTGTGGAAGCGCAAACTGGCAAGTCAGTAGGTATGCCTGAGTGATTGCCACTAGTTGCTACTGGGTAGGCCAAGAGACAAATCCTAGATAGCCAAATTTCCACCTGTGTCTGCTGGTCTGGAAGTGCTATAAGAGACTGGATTAATTGCCCAAGATGGGCACTGGCCTCAACCAAGGATAATTTGCTGTAACTACTGTATCACGAGATCAGAAGCCCAGCTACAGCTGGCCTTCTACTGTCAAGGAGGACATCATGAGACCCAAGTGCCATGGTCAAAGTTGCTTCTACCCACTCGTGGACCAAATTATCAACTGCATTTTGCCCCTGTCAACCGCACAGCTCCAAGACCATCATTTAGCATATTTTCTGCTTGAATCCCCAACATTAAGACTACTCCCTGATCATCTATGGCAGTCATTTCCTAAATAAATAAAAATGAGAGAGAGGGGGACTGGGAGTGGGTTAGGAAGAAGTTAGGTCCAGTACCAATACTCCCAAGAAATATCGTTATGTCACACTGTGGTAACTGTTCCTTGAGGAAAAGGGGAGGGTCAGAGACCGACTAGGTCGCTGAGATAGAAAGAGAAGATAGAGGGCCCGATTCACAGAACTAACTTAAGACAAAATCCTAAACTTACTACCATTTTGGTATTCACAGAAGGCACTTACTCATTTTGGTATTCACAGAAGGCACTTACTCATTTCGGTATTCACAGAAGTTAGGAGTCCTAACTTTAGGACTCCTAAATGCCTTCTGTGAATACCGAAAGTCTTAAAATTAGGATTTTTCTCAGTTTAGTAGTAGTATAGTTAGGACTCCTAACTTTAGGACTCCTAAATGCCTTCTGTGAATACCGAAAGTCTTAAAATTAGGATTTTTCTCAATTTAGTAGTCCTAAGTCTAAACTTAGGACTACTAAACCGAGAAAAATCCTAATTTTAAGGCTTTCGGTATTCACAGAAGGCATTTAGGAGTCCTAAAGTTAGGAGTCCTAAACTTAGGACTACTAAATTGAGAAAAATCCGAATTTTAAGACTTTAGGTATTCACAGAAGGCATTTAGGAGTCCTAAAGTTAGGAGTCCTAACTATACTACTACTAAACTGAGAAAAATCCTAATTTTAAGACTTTCGGTGTTCACAGAAGGCATTTAGGAGTCCTAAAGTTAGGACTCCTAACTTCTGTGAATACCGAAATGAGTAAGTGCCTTCTGTGAATACCAAAATGAGTAAGTGCCTTCTGTGAATACCAAAATGGTAGTAAGTTTAGGATTTTGTCTTAAGTTAGTTCTGTGAATCGGGCCCAGAGTCTCTGGAGGTTGTGTGCTCTACCCTGAGGAATCTCTCCTATTGGATATTAGTGCCTTCACACACCCTTGCAACTGTCATGCTTCATCATCGGGCGTTGCTCCTCGTGGGGGTGGCGCTGCAGTCCCCCACGGGCCCCGCAAGAGGGCTCTTTATCGGAGAACTTTTTGTGTGAACACCGCAGTTGTGCATGTGGGTGTGAGGGCCTAGGGAGGAAAAGGGTGATGGTGATGGCGATGTGTTTGATAGTGTCTTAAAATAACCCTCCAGAACCGTGAGGAAAACTTTATTCGTCGGTCCGCGGGTAGAGTTAAAAGTAACAAAATGGGGCCATAAGGAGTCCTCTATTAATGGATGGCATAGAGGATAGGGTATTGCTCTGCTGCTCCTAATGCCCGTGTGTGAAAGAAAGTGCACTGGTCAACATGTTTCTCGCCGTCGTCAGGTCCCTAATGGATCCCTTCGCGCTTCGTCAGGACCAAGGAAGTGAAATGTTGTAAATAGTGTAAGGAAGAGAGTAAGACACTCTTAATTCCTAAAGTACCTCGTAGTCAGGTTTAGTAATGCAAATTACACAATGGGGGACATAAAATAGTATGTCCCAGCCTCGTACCTGTGGGGAAGAGAGGGAGAAAAGAGGGATGGAAAACACACAAAATAGAGACTATAAAAATTATCGAAGTTAACACTATACCTAAAGTAAAGCAGAAAGTTTTGGAATGCAAGTAGAGGTATCAATCATCAATGATTAGGTGGTAGCGTGCACTGCTGTGTGGTACACTCATAGTCATGTGACAGCCAATCGCAGCAGTGAACTTAGGTCATTGAACACAAGTGCATACACAATCTTATATGGTGCGTGTGGAGCTGAGAGCTCTAGTACTCAAATGTGAAGGCCACCCAGGTCACGTGCCAGAGCGGCACGAGATGTTGATCATTGTCACCTGTAAGGTGAGATCTATGAAAGCGAATGAAGAACCACTATGTAGATTAAACACTTGACGGTGCGGTTATAAGCAACGATCAATGCGGTCTAGTCAATGCGGTGTAACTGGTGTGCTTAAGACGCGGAGGTGAAAACACAAATCAAACACACTAGACAAAACACCAAAAACTGTATACTCCTAGAGAGAAGGAAAAGTGCCCCCTCGTGAGTCCAGCCGGCAGTGGGGGTAGTCTCTGTGAAATAAAAACAATGGTGGTTTGAGCGTTAGATTGCTGACATACCTTCTGTAGGGTAAGTAGACATAATATCGAATTTTAAATATCGAATAACAATAATATTGAAGTAAAAATATCGATATAACATTAATATAGAAGTGTAGAATATCGATGTAATTAATATCTTTTTTTTGTTTTGTAAAATATCTTAGTATGAAATATCGATGTAGTAATATCGTTTGTAGATAATATCGATTTATTATTGTTGTTAGAAATATCGAAACATAGGTGCCGATCACGATCCTGTAAAAACCGGGTACGAACCGTCGGACGGAGCATATTCTCTGTCCGACGCGTACCCGGTCGTCAAAACTTACAAACATGGAATTACGAATCGCACGGAAACTCAATTTCCGTACGATTCGTACAAAACCCCGACTGACGAAAATAAACATACAAATGCGATCCGGGAAAGCGCCGACGTGACGTCGGGACGCACGCAGCCTGCCATCCACGAACCAGGAATTACGATTCGCACCGACGTCATCCCGCACGGTGAATATTTTCTGGCTGCCAAAAACTGCCGGGAAATCAGGACGACGCGAACAAGGAGTACCTGTACGCGACGGACAGACATGGACCCGAACCTACGTGTCATCCCGGCCCTCATAGCAGTCGACCTCCTCTACAGGTTCGGACGCAGACGCCGCAGAAGGGCAGAACAACAAAGGGAGGGGGGAGGGGGGGGGCAGGACCAGGGGCAGGCCACAAAACCCCCACCAAAGTCACACAGCACACATGCCCTGGACATACCGGAGCGCGGGGATGCCCAAGGGTAACCAGGCGCGTTATAAAACTCACTAATAATAATAATAATACCTGACCCCCAGGCCCTGGTCACTACGAGGGGGTGGGGGCGTGTCCAGCAAAGCCATCGTCCGCCACAACGGAAGTGCTTGACGACGCGAACCGGCAACACAACAATACAGGTACGTCCCGTACCCACGCCTTAAGAGCGTGGGTACGAGTCGTACCCCGCCCACACCTACGTCATCCCAACAATGGCGGGAAGGCTGTACCCACATGGCAAAGGCCTGGGTATGGCCCGCACAAGCATCACATAGCGTGGGGACGGATATGTATGGACCGTACCCCCACCCCCGTATGCATGGAGCATACCCCCAACCCCAACAGTGTAAGTACGACCCGTACCCTCACCCACGTACGTATGAAGCGTACCCCCCACCCCAACAGTGTATGTACAGACCGTACCCCCACCCCAACCATGTATGTACGACCCGTACCCTCACACGCGTACGTATGGAGCGTACCCCCCACCCCAACAGTGTAAGTACGACCCGTACCCTCACCCGCGTACGTATGGAGCGTACCCCCACCCCAACAGTGTAAGTACGACCCGTACCCTCACCCGCGTACGTATGGAGTGTACCCCCACCCCAACAGTGTATGTATGACCCGTACCCTCACCCGCGTACGTATGGAGTGTACCCCCATCCCAACAGTGTAAGTACGACCCGTACCCTCACCTGCGTACGTATGGAGCGTACCCCCACCCCAACAGTGTAAGTACGACCCGTACCCTCACCCGCGTACGTATGGAGCGTACCCCCACCCCAACAGTGTAAGTACGACCCGTACCCTCACCCGCGTACGTATGGTGCGTACCCCCACCACAACAGTGTAAGTACGACCCGTACCCTCACCCGCGTATGTATGGACCGTACCCCCACCACAACAGTGTATGTACGACACGTACCCCCACCTCGTATGCATGGAGCTAACCCACACCCGTGTATGTTCTAAGCGTACATATCGTGAAATAGGAGGGGTGGGTGCAGAGTCCTCCCAGCAGTGCCCAGACACAGGAGGGGTGGGTGCAGAGTCTTCCCAGCAGTGCCCAGACACAGGAGGGGTGGGTGCAGAGTCCTCCCAGCAGTGCCCAGACACAGGAGGGGTGGGTGCCCATCACTCCCAGCAGTGCCCAGACACAGGAGGGGTGGGTGCCCATCACTCCCAGCAGTGCCCAGACACAGGAGGGGTGGGTGCAGAGTCCTCCCAGCAGTGCCAGACATAGGAGGGGTGGGTGCAGAGTCCTCCCAGCAGTGCCCAGACATAGGAGGGGTGGGTGCCCATCACTCCCAGCAGTGCCCAGACACAGGAGGGGTGGGTGCAGAGTCCTCCCAGCAGTGCCCAGACACAGGAGGGGTGGGTGCAGAGTCCTCCCAGCAGTGCCCAGACACAGGAGGGGTGGGTGCCCATCACTCCCAGCAGTGCCCAGACACAGGTGGGGTGGGTGCAGAGTCCTCCCAGCAGTGCCCAGACATAGGAGGGGTGGGTGCAGAGTCCTCCCAGCAGTGCCCAGACATAGGAGGGGTGGGTGCCCATCACTCCCAGCAGTGCCCAGACACAGGAGGGGTGGGTGCAGAGTCCTCCCAGCAGTGCCCAGACACAGGAGGGGTGGGTGCAGAGTCCTCCCAGCAGTGCCCAGACACAGGAGGGGTGGGTGCAGAGTCCTCCAAGCAGTGCCCAGACACAGGAGGGGTGGGTGCCCCTCACTCCCAGCAGTGCACAGACACAGGAGGGGTGGGTGCCCATCACTCCTAGCAGTGCCCAGACACAGGAGGGGTGGGTGCAGAGTCCTCCCAGCAGTGCCCAGACATAGGAGGGGTGGGTGCAGAGTCCTCCCAGCAGTGCCCAGTCACAAGAGTGGTGGGTGCCTAACACTCACAGCAGTGCCCCCGCAAAGAAAAGGGTGGAGTACCCACAGATCCTATGCCCACAAATGTCAGTCAGGTGCACAAAGATCCTGCAGTACATGTACCACATGTGTGCGAGGCTGGGAGTATACACATGCATACAGCCTAAAAGGGAACATGTCCACATGAAGTCATGTCAACAGACTACATACACAGGTACAGTGATCACCAAGGATGCCACGAATGATGCAGGTGGAGACATTGCTCTGCATGCCTGTGCAAAGTTGAAGGAGTCCGTCACACCCCCAGCTGATGTAGACACAGCTCAGCACCACATAGTGGAAACACCCTGCAGGGAAGATGTCAGGGTACACAGAGGAAGGAACACACCTTGGGACAATTTCACCATGCAGTAACTGCTTACATGAGCAAAGACACTTAGCTAACACCTTGTGATGGCACACAGGTACCAGGGTCCCCACTATGACCAGCACACTACTACATTTCCCACACACCCAACACATATTCACCACCCAAAATCATGTAGCAGCCCCACCAACAGCAATACCACAAAAGCTGTAGTGATCTAAGAAAAAAAAAAAAATTGGCTTTATTCAGCATTACGCAAAAATTTGTGAGTGGATAAAGTTCAATATTTACAAAGCCCATAGGGCAGTCCATGAGTCACAGCTGGATGGGGGACACAGTGGGACGCGTGTCCCCTAGCTTGCCTGCACAGTCAGACTCCTTTGTCTTCCACAGCGGGGAGGGCATCATGTGGGGGGGAAGTACCAGGCACCGCAGGGACATGAGGGCGAAGGGTAGGCGTTGTGGGTGCAGGGATGGAGGACTCCACCACAGGGGGTGGGGCAGGGCCAAAGGCGGAGGCCAGGATCTCGCTGCACACCTTAGCAAGGTCCTCCAGTGTCTCCCCTGCACCTGAAGGAACCACAGGCCCCAAGGAGGGGGGGGTGCGGAGGGATGGGTCGCAGCGCCACTGGGGGAGGGTGTGGACAGGGGGGGGACACAACCACCCTGACTGGGGACTCCCTTGACCGCTTGCGGGGTGGTGTCACAGTGGGGCTCAGGGACAGAGCGGCCATGAAGGAGTCCTTGCCGGATATGTAGCCAGGAGAGCTGAGGGGAGGGGATTTGGAGGGAGTGGATTGGGTGGAATGCGGACTCCCACTCTGGCTGCATGACTTGCGTTTGCCCCCCGACCCAGTGGGTGTGCCTACTTCACCCTGTGTGTGCGTGTCAGGAGGTGTGCGTATGACCTTCCCTGCTGGTGTGGTGCCTGTGTCTGTTGTGGTGTGTGCATGCGTACGTCTGGGTGTACGTGGGACAGGCATGGGAGTGGGAAGTGTGGATGGGGCAGGGGGAGGGGGAGGGACGTAGCACTGCAGGAGACCCACTGCTGCAGTCAGTGTTGAGTCTATGGACCTCAGCAACTGGCGTTGGTCAGCCTGCGATGAAAAAATGCCCTCCAAGTATGCCTCCATGTTGTACAGCACTTGGCTGTGGCCATGGAGGACATTAAGGATCGCAGCCTGACCAATCTGCAACTGCCGCTGGATGTCCACAGACTCAGCATTGGCGGCAGCAGTGGAGACAGGGGCAGGGGGTGTGGTGCCTGGCAGGAAGGAGACATGTGGTGACCGGGCACGCTGGGAAGGGACACGAGCAAGTGGGAGGCGGCTGATGGCAATGGAGGGGGCGGGGTGCGATGTTGTGCCGCTGTCAGCTGCTGGTGCAGCCTCCGCCCACTCGGAGAGATCATCCTCGGACCCGTCAGCTTCATATTCAGTCGTGCCAGTGGACAGGTCCTCGGCCTCACTCTCCTCCGCCTCAGTACCACTCAATGTGCCAGGCACGATGTCAATGCTGGCACTGGTGCTCGGTCCCTCCGCTCCGTCTGTGCTGATGTCTCCCTCCGTGTCCCCCGACGATGCTGTGGGCAAGGTGAAGAGACAGCAATTAATCACACACCTGTATAAATATGTCACATGAGTCCAATCTCCATAGGTTACAGTGCATAGCCTGCAAAGAAAGATCTGTAACACCTCCAAAACAAGGTACAGATGTAGGGCATGCAACACACAGTTGGTTGACCCACCATGCCAATGAAAATCCATGGAGAGCATGACACAATAGCAAATGACATGAAATTGAGTTTGACATAGGAGCCAGGTCCTGGGGACAATCCAGCACTGCATCTGCACCACACAGCGTTGCCGAAAAAAGGGATGAGCAGGGACCATATACATGAACTTGAGGCACAGGCTGCATAGGTAATACTGATAACATGCCCACCATGACTGGCTCACTGCACCTTGAGTGTATGTCCAGACAAACATCACACACTGGCCAGACCTAGCAAGGAGAAATCTGTTTTTGACATGTAGGCTTGGCCCGCACCAACCACCCCCTACATGAGACAATTTGTTGAAACACAGGTGGCACTTACATCTCTTAGTCTGGGTGAAATACACAGGGGCTGCATAAATGCAAGATTGGACGGCAAATACACAAGGTGCGCCTGTCCAAATAATCATGTACAAATGTCCACCATCAGATTATTGTAACAAGACACACAGGCACTGGCCACCATGAGTATGAACAAGGACAATCAGGTCAGGCTGTACAGTGGACACTTGTACTTCATTTTACGTCATTAGACATGGCGCCAGGGGACAATGGCACAGAGCACAACCTATGCTGTAGAGACTGAGAGTGCCCACGTTTTGTGATGACACACATGACACCTATGAACATATGCCCCAGGGGACAGCAGTGGCCACACAACTCCATGGTTCTGAATGGGAATGACTGCAACACACGCCGCCATCCCTGCACTATGCGTATCGCACACTCATGCACATCATGTCACAGGCCACAACATAGGACATGCGCGCTGTAAGGCCTGACACTTGAGAGACTAACACCCATGTCTGGACTCAGCATCAGTGCCAACTGACATGGAACCCACATGCACTGAACTGGACAGGGCACAGGCAAGGTCCCCAAACCTGTTAGACACCACCCCCACACATGATGCTACAGGCATAGTTCACGTGGAGAAAGCGCCAGCCTACATTACCTTGTGAAGGAGTGACTACACACAGACCAGGGAACACATTGCATGGAGGGGAAGGGAGGCAGGAGAACACAGCTATACTGTGGGTAACTGGATCTGCACAGCACCTTAAAACCCTGGCAGTGTATCCATGCAACTGTGCACTTACAAATGCTGGTGACACACAACAAACACACATGTACCTACCCCCTTCCTGCTGCTGCTTCTCCTGTAAGCGCCTCTCCAAGTCTGGAAATACCACCGCCAGCACACACTTGTGGATGTGGGTCAGACGGTGGCGCCCCCGGTTCTTATGGGTCTCAGGTGAGTTCCCCAGCAGGACCCGTGCGATCCTCCGCGTCCAGCACCGGATATCCTGCCAGCGTTTCCTCACCTGGCCCAGGCGGCGCTTGCGATCATCCGCACTCCTCACGGCACTGACGGCGGTCAGCCATATCTGCTTCTTGGCAGAGGCGCCTACCTGTGAGGATGAACAAGTGACACCACATCAATACATCAGGCACATGTCACAGAGAGACATATTAGAACAAATGTGCTGTCTACAACAAGGCATATTATGCATCCAACGCATTGCACCTTTGTCATAGGGACATGATCCTCTGGGGAAGGGCAAAAGCAGTACGTGCCATTGAAAGTACACAGGTGGAATGAGGGCAACGACACAATCAATGATCCAGGCTCACACTGTGCATCAGAAGGTACACCAGGATAATGTGCAGCACCTCTAAGCAGTCAAATGCCACAGGCCACTGACGCTACCGCAGCAGAGTACACAGACACACACAGGCACAGGACATTCACCTGCCATTGCCAAATGCTGCGACAAACCTCACTCTGCACATGTGCCACTAGACGGGGAGCCCACAGGTGTGGGGCTGGCTCTGCACGTCAGACACACAGCACTGCTCCCTGCTCACATCACATGGGCAGGGTATATCCATCCCTCATACAGCTGGGGTGCTACACTCCACATATGCACCCACCCACATGACAGGGGACTTACACACACACCGATGTCCAGGGTAGGAACACATCATGTGGACACTCTCAGCACAGGTACACAGAACTAACACACATCTGTGGGTACAGTCACCTGTCACACTGGGGTGACCACATAATCACATGAGGACTGTGGAGGATACATTCCCAGGAGGACAAGACAGGCAGAATGTGGCATGCACCATGCAGTGATTGTCACAGTAAACACAATGCAAGTGAGGACGGCAGACATGCACCACAGCATGCACTGGCTGGGAGACATCAGGCATTCCCCCCCGGGACCCCCCCTACAGTACATAGCATATGTGCCACACCTGGACACAATGCCAGAAGTCACACTCACAAAAAAGGGACACAGTCTGTGCTGGTGGACTCTGCACTCACCTGATACCCTGGTCGCCGATACAGCATGGGGTACTGTGGGAGGATCACATCCAGCAAAGCCAGGTTCTCCTCCAGGGTGAAGGGCTGTGACCTCTCCACAGACCTTGACATGGTTCCAGGGAATCAGTAGCAGCAGCTGGGTCGTGGAATACAAAGATGTGCAGGCGAGTGCTCCCTCATGGGACCTGGCTGCCTTATATCTGCCTTGCTGGCCTGTTTCATGCACAGGAGTACAGAGTGATTGGTCACTCTCATTTGCATCCTATGTTTCCTCCAATCCCTTCAAACCTAGCACAGTCAGTGGGTTCTCATTGTGGTTCTTTTCTTCAGCATGATGTCAACTCCTGAAGCACATTGCAACAAAGTAGATTCATTCACACTGACTACTGCTGTGCACCCGCTTCCAAATACAATGTGGTGGGACCGGAGGGTAAGGCTGAAAGTACGAAGAAGGTCTACACCAGAAATGTCTTTGTAGGTTTAATCGTGCGTATCATCAAATGAAAAAAGGAAAATGAGAACAACCAGCCGACACGTGTTTCGTCAACGGGAAACAACCCGTGACTCTTCAGGGCTGGGAAGGACACAAAGAGAACAAATAAACATACAAATCATAATAAAATGGTAAAGCAACAAGAACGGTCGAATGTGGATGAACATCAGGTAGATGTCCCTCTGTAAGGAAAAGAAAACAGGAACACAAAGGAATGGCATAGTGAGAGAGTACAAACGGTCCTTGGACATGTACATGCGGAACAAACTGCGCGGCAACTATTGTGGAGGGGCCAAATCATAGTTGTAAGGCGACAGTAGGGTTATAAGGGGTAACAATAGTACCACATGCATTGGAGGTAATGCAAGGAAGACTTGATTGCCACACAGTACGTGAAAGTATCCGACAAATCAGCAGTAATCAACAGTGGGAAAGCCATTCAAAAAGTGCAGAGGGATGAACGAAAACTGAGAATTTTTAGAGAAAAATGAAGCGAAAGAAACAGAAATGAAAAATTCCAGGTAGTCGGTACAAAGGTAGAAAGGCTATGAGAGAGGAACCACAGGCAAACAGAAAAAAGGTGCAGTGTCTGGTAAAAGCGTATTACGAACGGGCACCACCACGGGTGAAACGGACTGAGAAGGCGTGGGGATGGTAGTCCACTAACGGTGAGCAATTGATAAAAAGTGAAGAAAGGGCGGTCCGCGAGAGAGGGAAACGGAAGGGTAGAGTGATAGAAAACAGAGGAAGAATCCAAAAAGTAAGCGACCCAAGACGCGTAACGAGTGACCGGGCACGGTACAAGGCAAGTGAATGTGAACAAGAGCAATATAGAGAACGATAAACATGACAGGTGTGATAGAAATCTACCTGAAAAGAATAAGGATGGCAGGTAGCCAAAGTTAGTCTTGATGGGTGGAGAGAGGTGAGGATATCACCGTATTGGCTGCGGTATGCAGGAGTGTGGAAGGCTTCGGAGTAGGCGCTAGAAGGAAAAGTACAGGGGTAAGCGCAAAGGTCGGTCAGTAATAAAAGAAAGGCCGAGTGGGAGTCGCTTACCGTGGGCGCAGTAAGAACACCAAGAAGTCACTTGCACAAAGCGGCAGGGACAAATGGCGGTAGAATCCGTTGGGATGTGTGGATGACGGGTGAGTCACTCCACGGAGAAATCTATGGAAGGTAAAGGGAGCGTGTGAGAAGGTCAATGGGAACGGGGGGGCGGTTTGGATGGAAAGGAGGGCGGAGGTGGAGTGCTTACCGTGAGGTCCGGGCAGCGAGCAGGAATCGTCTCGCGCTCAGCAAGGAGGAAGCAGGAAGTGAATATAAAGGAAAAGTGAAGGACTAGAACGTAAAGGATCAGTCATGCGGACCGGAAGTGAGGATAAAGGCAACAGGGGTGAAGACGATATCGGGAGTGAAAAAACAAACAGAAGAGTCCTAAGTGGTGGCGGAACAAGCCAGAATGAGCAAAGGACAAAGTAGCAGAATGGTAAACGTTAGAAAAGCACTCAAGCACTCAGGGCGCCAGAGGCACGGAATAAAGTATAGTTGGTGGTGCACCGTAAGAATCCAAGAAATCGCTAGTAGTGCGAGAAAAGGACGGTCTTACAGCAAGGCGTACAACAGGAAAAGGGAATGGAGTAAAGTAAATAAACGGAAAACAGTAAAACGACAGGAAGGGGGGAATGACAACAGTAAGAACCAATGTATCAAATGCAACAAAGGCAAACGGCATATGTTAGTGAAAATACAGGCATACATATAGTAGTATCCAAAAGTAAAAATAAAAGTAAAAAGCAAAGGGGGCATGTCAGAATCAAGGATGAAAAATGATACAAGGTGGAATGCATAAATCAGAATTAGGAACCTAGAAAGTACTGTAACTCATGGTCAATGTTCAAGCCGTGTCGCACGGTATGAAGGCGCATGATCCAGATTGCTTCCAGGCGACGTAGTTTCAGTTCTCGGTTACCACCTCTGACATTCGGTGGTGTAGTGTCTATTCCAAAAAAGGTAAGTTTCTTCAGAGTGCCCTGGGTCGGGCAAGACATCACGTGTATGGCCATAGGATATCTGGCATCTCCATTGCGCATTGCTCTTGCATGTTCAAAGATGCGTTCTTTCAACGGTCTGATGGTGCTTCCTACGTACTGTTTTTTACACGTGCATTCCAGGATGTAAACAACGTACTTCGTGTTGCAGTTAATGTTGCCCCTGATTTCAAATTTTTGATTCACTGCACTAGTGAACTTGTTGATGCCGTGAAGTGCCCATTTACATGCTCCACAGCAGCCACATTTGAAGAAACCTTTGGTATGTTGAGTGAGCCACGTGGTGTTTAAGGTGGTGCGTGGGACCGTGGGACTGAGTCTATTTCTGAGGGTTCTCCCCCGTCTGAAAGTGATTTGAGGCTTGATGGTGATGTATTCCCTCAATGTCCTGTCTTTGAGTAGAGTGTTCCAGTGTTTGTTGAAACTGTTTCTAATGACAGTACTAATCTCATTGTAGTCAGTGATGAGTCTGACCGGTTGGGACTCTGAATCGGTTCTCTTCCTGTTAAGTAAGGTTGCGTTTCTGGGGATCCTCCCAATTCTCTGGGCTGCCTTCTGAAGGGTGCGTGGTTTGTAGCCTCTGTTGATGAATCTCCCTCTCATGTCTCTGAGACAGGCCTCAAACTCACAATCTTCGCTGCAATTTCTACGTGCTCTAGTGAATTCTCCGTAGGGAATAGCCTGTATTTGATGTAAGGGGTGGGAGCTTTCGGCATGGAGAATGGCGTTACAGGAGGTAGCTTTACGGTGAAGACGGCTGTGGAGAGTGTTGTTGCTGACGTATAGTTCTACGTCTAGAAAATTGATTCTGCTCGTGCTGGAGATACACGTGAAGCGCATATCCATATTGTTGGAGTTAAGATATTGGCAGAAATCAGTGAGACTGTCTTGAGTGCCCGACCATAGTAGGAGACAGTCGTCGATGTAACGGCCCCAATATATGATGTTGTCAGTCCAAAGTGCCCCATTGGGGCCCCAGATCCAGTTGGCTTCTAGGGTGCCCATGTATAAGTTGGCAAAAGATGGAGAAAATTTAGAGCCCATGGCCACCCCTTTGATCTGTTTGTACCATTTTCTGTCGTACAAGAAATAGTTGTTATTCAGGATGATTTCCATCATCGAAGTGAGCATGTTGGTGTGTTGCCACAATGTAGCTGGTCTATTTTCTAGGAAGTGAGTAACTGCTTTAAGACCAAGAGTCGGTTTTATGGAGGTGTACAGAGACACCACATCCAGTGTGGCCATGATCATATCTGGTTGCCACACAACGTTCTCAAGGACACCCAGAATATGTTTAGTGTCCTGAATGTACGATGGTAGGTTTCTGACCATGGGACTGAGAAAAAGGTCAACATATTGAGCTAATCTTTCTGTGGGTCCTCCTATGCCCGACACGTTGGGTCGACCGGGAGGGAAAATGGCTTGTTTATGGACCTTGGGTAGAGTGTAGAGCCAGGGGAAGGTGGGTCTCACTACTTTCATATAGAGTGCCTCGTCTTCATCAATCAGACCAAGTGTGTGCCAGTCTGACAGGTTCTTATTGATCAAGATGGTTAAGGGGCCCGTGGGATTGTCACGCAGTAGTTCGTAACAAGTATTGTCTTGGAGTTGTGTAAGAATCTCATGGTGGTAGTCAGTGCTGTTCATGACCACCACGTTGCCACCCTTATCAGCTTCTCTGATAGTGATTTCAGTATCAGCTCCAAGTGTTTTGAGAGCTAGGCGTTCGCATCTCTTAAGATTATCCTTGGGTCTGCGTGTAGCCATCATTCTTTTATTTTCATATGCATCTAGGTCTTCTAAGACAAGGTTGTGGAATACATCTATAGAATTACCTCCCGCTAAGGTGGGTGTCCATTTAGATTTAGTTTTGAGGCCACTGCTGATGGTGGCGTCAGTATCTATGTCCAGTTCTTGTAAGAGGTGTTCCATACTCAAAGGAGAGTCCTCAGTGTCGGTGAGTGACAGTAAGAGGTGCGTGGCTTTGATGTCATTAATGCTCTGCATGTTGGAGGTAGTAGTGTCTACGGTGTGTTTGGGTCTATCGGTTTCAGAGGAGATGGCAGAAAAATGTTTTTTAAGTTTAAGACCCCTGATGAATTTAAAAAGGTCAATCTTGGATCTGCAAAGGTCTCCTGTCTCATGAGGGTTAAAATTAAGGCCTTTGCTAAGGAGAGAGATCATGTCGTCAGTGAGACTCTTGGAGGAGAGGTTGATAACCTGAACTTCTGAGGTGGAAGTAACTATTTTTTCCCGTTCCCGGATCTTAGCTTCCTCTTGTATTCTTCCTTGCCCACCTCTTTTACCTCTGTGGGTTTTCTGTCTTGTGCGCCGAGTCTCTGTTGGGACCTGTTTTCTTCTTCTCAGTCCGTTTCACCCGTGGTGGTGCCCGTTCGTAATACGCTTTTACCAGACACTGCACCTTTTTTCTGTTTGCCTGTGGTTCCTCTCTCATAGCCTTTCTACCTTTGTACCGACTACCTGGAATTTTTCATTTCTGTTTCTTTCGCTTCATTTTTCTCTAAAAATTCTCAGTTTTCGTTCATCCCTCTGCACTTTTTGAATGGCTTTCTCACTGTTGATTACTGCTGATTTGTCGGATACTTTCACGTACTGTGTGGCAATCAAGTCTTCCTTGCATTACCTCCAATGCATGTGGTACTATTGTTACCCCTTATAACCCTACTGTCGCCTTACAACTATGATTTGGCCCCTCCACAATAGTTGCCGCGCAGTTTGTTCCGCATGTACATGTCCAAGGACCGTTTGTACTCTCTCACTATGCCATTCCTTTGTGTTCCTGTTTTCTTTTCCTTACAGAGGGACATCTACCTGATGTTCATCCACATTCGACCGTTCTTGTTGCTTTACCATTTTATTATGATTTGTATGTTTATTTGTTCTCTTTGTGTCCTTCCCAGCCCTGAAGAGTCACGGGTTGTTTCCCGTTGACGAAACACGTGTCGGCTGGTTGTTCTCATTTTCCTTTTTTCATTTGATGATACGCACGATTAAACCTACAAAGACATTTCTGGTGTAGACCTTCTTCGTACTTTCAGCCTTACCCTCCGGTCCCACCACATTGTGTTTACTCTTAAACGTGTGCGCAGAACCTGTCTTCATTTGTAGTGGGTGTCTCCTACACCCCAAATCGCAGGGGTTCTTTTTCTTGCCAGGGTTTGTTTTCCCCTGATCTTGCAGCACCGTACTTACCAATCCACTTTCTGACCCTTGGTGTGTTATGTTTGAGCGCCATTTTTCCTTCACCAACTAAACCCCTCACAGAACCGAATTTGAGTATTAGGAAGGGCAGCCACAACACCACTACACATTACTTGATATGGATAGAGATAAGGTCGCATCAGAACTATTTGACAACTTAGCCAAAGGAACTCCCACAGCCAGTACCCCCAACAGTGGTAACCCACCACTTAGAGAAGGACTCAGAGAAAAATTTCAGAAACTAGAAAGATTGAAAAAAACGGAGAATTCCAGATGGTGGGACAGCGCCACCCTTAAGCAATACCTTAGACTTAACCGGGTTCCCAGGGGACTCCGCTCACAAATCTTCCCTACCTTTCACGACCTAGATGACGATTTACTTGGCAAATGGGAGGAAGCTTTAACAGTAAACTCCAATACACTCATACACATTCTTATTGAAAGTGCAGAACGTAAAGTAACTGCGTTACAAACAGAAATCACCACTCTAGAGAAAGAGATTCAGGAGCTTAATCTAAAAGAAGCCACTGAAAAAAACTACAACATACTCAATGAGGTTCTGAATAAACATCAAAACGAGATTAAGGATAGGAAGTCCAGACAGCTCAAGAGAGACGAGGCTGACTACAGAGAGGGACGTGTCTTCACTTTTGCCCGCAAGTATGATCAATTAGTGCAGAATTCTTCCCGTGGTGACACAACTTCTAGAACCAACACGGGCACTATCTCGTCCAGTTCTTCCTCACTCAATTCAATCCCGACCAGTGACAGCGAACTTGACACCCAGGGCCCCTCTGCTGAAAGAATCACTACTTCCAGTTTTTTACGAGAGATACAAGCCATACGGAGGGAAAACAGGTCCCAACAGAGACTCGGCGCACAAGACAGAAAACCCACAGAGGTAAAAGAGGTGGGCAAGGAAGAATACAAGAGGAAGCTAAGATCCGGGAACGGGAAAAAATAGTTACTTCCACCTCAGAAGTTCAGGTTATCAACCTCTCCTCCAAGAGTCTCACTGACGACATGGTCTCTCTCCTTAGCAAAGGCCTTAATTTTAACCCTCATGAGACAGGAGACCTTTGCAGATCCAAGATTGACCTTTTTAAATTCATCAGGGGTCTTAAACTTAAAAAACATTTTTCTGCCATCTCCTCTGAAACCGATAGACCCAAACACACCGTAGACACTACTACCTCCAACATGCAGAGCATTAATGACATCAAAGCCACGCACCTCTTACTGTCACTCACCGACACTGAGGACTCTCCTTTGAGTATGGAACACCTCTTACAAGAACTGGACATAGATACTGACGCCACCATCAGCAGTGGCCTCAAAACTAAATCTAAATGGACACCCACCTTAGCGGGAGGTAATTCTATAGATGTATTCCACAACCTTGTCTTAGAAGACCTAGATGCATATGAAAATAAAAGAATGATGGCTACACGCAGACCCAAGGATAATCTTAAGAGATGCGAACGCCTAGCTCTCAAAACACTTGGAGCTGATACTGAAATCACTATCAGAGAAGCTGATAAGGGTGGCAACGTGGTGGTCATGAACAGCACTGACTACCACCATGAGATTCTTACACAACTCCAAGACAATACTTGTTACGAACTACTGCGTGACAATCCCACGGGCCCCTTAACCATCTTGATCAATAAGAACCTGTCAGACTGGCACACACTTGGTCTGATTGATGAAGACGAGGCACTCTATATGAAAGTAGTGAGACCCACCTTCCCCTGGCTCTACACTCTACCCAAGGTCCATAAACAAGCCATTTTCCCTCCCGGTCGACCCATCGTGTCGGGCATAGGAGGACCCACAGAAAGATTAGCTCAATATGTTGACCTTTTTCTCAGTCCCATGGTCAGAAACCTACCATCGTACATTCAGGACACTAAACATATTCTGGGTGTCCTTGAGAACGTTGTGTGGCAACCAGATATGATCATGGCCACACTGGATGTGGTGTCTCTGTACACCTCCATAAAACCGACTCTTGGTCTTAAAGCAGTTACTCACTTCCTAGAAAATAGACCAGCTACATTGTGGCAACACACCAACATGCTCACTTCGATGATGGAAATCATCCTGAATAACAACTATTTCTTGTACGACAGAAAATGGTACAAACAGATCAAAGGGGTGGCCATGGGCTCTAAATTTTCTCCATCTTTTGCCAACTTATACATGGGCACCCTAGAAGTCAACTGGATCTGGGGCCCCAATGGGGCACTTTGGACTGACAACATCATATATTGGGGCCGTTACATCGACGACTGTCTCCTACTATGGTCGGGCACTCAAGACAGTCTCACTGATTTCTGCCAATATCTTAACTCCAACAATATGGATATGCGCTTCACGTGTATCTCCAGCACGAGCAGAATCAATTTTCTAGACGTAGAACTATACGTCAGCAACAACACTCTCCACAGCCGTCTTCACCGTAAAGCTACCTCCTGTAACGCCATTCTCCATGCCGAAAGCTCCCACCCCTTACATCAAATACAGGCTATTCCCTACGGAGAATTCACTAGAGCACGTAGAAATTGCAGCGAAGATTGTGAGTTTGAGGCCTGTCTCAGAGACATGAGAGGGAGATTCATCAACAGAGGCTACAAACCACGCACCCTTCAGAAGGCAGCCCAGAGAATTGGGAGGATCCCCAGAAACGCAACCTTACTTAACAGGAAGAGAACCGATTCAGAGTCCCAACCGGTCAGACTCATCACTGACTACAATGAGATTAGTACTGTCATTAGAAACAGTTTCAACAAACACTGGAACACTCTACTCAAAGACAGGACATTGAGGGAATACATCACCATCAAGCCTCAAATCACTTTCAGACGGGGGAGAACCCTCAGAAATAGACTCAGTCCCACGGTCCCACGCACCACCTTAAACACCACGTGGCTCACTCAACATACCAAAGGTTTCTTCAAATGTGGCTGCTGTGGAGCATGTAAATGGGCACTTCACGGCATCAACAAGTTCACTAGTGCAGTGAATCAAAAATTTGAAATCAGGGGCAACATTAACTGCAACACGAAGTACGTTGTTTACATCCTGGAATGCACGTGTAAAAAACAGTACGTAGGAAGCACCATCAGACCGTTGAAAGAACGCATCTTTGAACATGCAAGAGCAATGCGCAATGGAGATGCCAGATATCCTATGGCCATACACGTGATGTCTTGCCCGACCCAGGGCACTCTGAAGAAACTTACCTTTTTTGGAATAGACACTACACCACCGAATGTCAGAGGTGGTAACCGAGAACTGAAACTACGTCGCCTGGAAGCAATCTGGATCATGCGCCTTCATACCGTGCGACACGGCTTGAACATTGACCATGAGTTACAGTACTTTCTAGGTTCCTAATTCTGATTTATGCATTCCACCTTGTATCATTTTTCATCCTTGATTCTGACATGCCCCCTTTGCTTTTTACTTTTATTTTTACTTTTGGATACTACTATATGTATGCCTGTATTTTCACTAACATATGCCGTTTGCCTTTGTTGCATTTGATACGTTGGTTCTTACTGTTGTCATTCCCCCCTTCCTGTCGTTTTACTGTTTTCCGTTTATTTACTTTACTCCATTCCCTTTTCCTGTTGTACGCCTTGCTGTAAGACCGTCCTTTTCTCGCACTACTAGCGATTTCTTGGATTCTTACGGTGCACCACCAACTATACTTTATTCCGTGCCTCTGGCGCCCTGAGTGCTTGAGTGCTTTTCTAACGTTTACCATTCTGCTACTTTGTCCTTTGCTCATTCTGGCTTGTTCCGCCACCACTTAGGACTCTTCTGTTTGTTTTTTCACTCCCGATATCGTCTTCACCCCTGTTGCCTTTATCCTCACTTCCGGTCCGCATGACTGATCCTTTACGTTCTAGTCCTTCACTTTTCCTTTATATTCACTTCCTGCTTCCTCCTTGCTGAGCGCGAGACGATTCCTGCTCGCTGCCCGGACCTCACGGTAAGCACTCCACCTCCGCCCTCCTTTCCATCCAAACCGCCCCCCCGTTCCCATTGACCTTCTCACACGCTCCCTTTACCTTCCATAGATTTCTCCGTGGAATGACTCACCCGTCATCCACACATCCCAACGGATTCTACCGCCATTTGTCCCTGCCGCTTTGTGCAAGTGACTTCTTGGTGTTCTTACTGCGCCCACGGTAAGCGACTCCCACTCGGCCTTTCTTTTATTACTGACCGACCTTTGCGCTTACCCCTGTACTTTTCCTTCTAGCGCCTACTCCGAAGCCTTCCACACTCCTGCATACCGCAGCCAATACGGTGATATCCTCACCTCTCTCCACCCATCAAGACTAACTTTGGCTACCTGCCATCCTTATTCTTTTCAGGTAGATTTCTATCACACCTGTCATGTTTATCGTTCTCTATATTGCTCTTGTTCACATTCACTTGCCTTGTACCGTGCCCGGTCACTCGTTACGCGTCTTGGGTCGCTTACTTTTTGGATTCTTCCTCTGTTTTCTATCACTCTACCCTTCCGTTTCCCTCTCTCGCGGACCGCCCTTTCTTCACTTTTTATCAATTGCTCACCGTTAGTGGACTACCATCCCCACGCCTTCTCAGTCCGTTTCACCCGTGGTGGTGCCCGTTCGTAATACGCTTTTACCAGACACTGCACCTTTTTTCTGTTTGCCTGTGGTTCCTCTCTCATAGCCTTTCTACCTTTGTACCGACTACCTGGAATTTTTCATTTCTGTTTCTTTCGCTTCATTTTTCTCTAAAAATTCTCAGTTTTCGTTCATCCCTCTGCACTTTTTGAATGGCTTTCTCACTGTTGATTACTGCTGATTTGTCGGATACTTTCACGTACTGTGTGGCAATCAAGTCTTCCTTGCATTACCTCCAATGCATGTGGTACTATTGTTACCCCTTATAACCCTACTGTCGCCTTACAACTATGATTTGGCCCCTCCACAATAGTTGCCGCGCAGTTTGTTCCGCATGTACATGTCCAAGGACCGTTTGTACTCTCTCACTATGCCATTCCTTTGTGTTCCTGTTTTCTTTTCCTTACAGAGGGACATCTACCTGATGTTCATCCACATTCGACCGTTCTTGTTGCTTTACCATTTTATTATGATTTGTATGTTTATTTGTTCTCTTTGTGTCCTTCCCAGCCCTGAAGAGTCACGGGTTGTTTCCCGTTGACGAAACACGTGTCGGCTGGTTGTTCTCATTTTCCTTTTTTCATTTGATGATACGCACGATTAAACCTACAAAGACATTTCTGGTGTAGACCTTCTTCGTACTTTCAGCCTTACCCTCCGGTCCCACCACATTGTGTTTACTCTTAAACGTGTGCGCAGAACCTGTCTTCATTTGTAGTGGGTGTCTCCTACACCCCAAATCGCAGGGGTTCTTTTTCTTGCCAGGGTTTGTTTTCCCCTGATCTTGCAGCACCGTACTTACCAATCCACTTTCTGACCCTTGGTGTGTTATGTTTGAGCGCCATTTTTCCTTCACCAACTAAACCCCTCACAGAACCGCACCCGCTTCCAAATATTCAAACTTTAAACTTGGTCTCCATGACAACCAGCATGCATGTAGGCCTTTATACTTGTCCCTCATGTGTCCCCTATGTAATTTTGAGCTTCACACACAGGTACGGTGCGTTCCGGGGCCCTAGGGCACCCCAAATGCATAGCAACGGCCCGTACAGGTGTGTGTACGCTCCGTATCACTATGGGTGTTCTCGCATATGCGTACTCATAGTGGTAAAGCCCGTACACACGCCTGTACGCTCACTATCACTATGGGTGTTCTCGCGTATGCGTACTCATAGTGATAGTGAGCGTACAGGCGTGTGTCCGGTCCGTACCACTATGAGTACGCATACGCGAGAACACCCATAGTGATAGTGAGCGTACAGGCGTGTGTACGGGCCGTACCACTATGAGTACGCATACGCGAGAACACCCATAGTGGTACGGCCCGTACACACGCCTGTACGCTCACTATCACTATGGGTGTTCTCGCGTATGCGTACTCATAGTGGTACGGACCGTACACACGCCTGTACGCTCACTATCACTATGGGTGTTCTCGCGTATGCGTACTCATAGTGGTACGGACCGGACACACGCCTGTACGCTCACTATCACTATGAGTACGCATACGCGAGAACAACCATAGTGGTACAGCCCGTACACGCCTGCGTACGCTCACTATCACTATGGGTACACATACGGCAGCACTCCCATAGTGATAGGGAATGTACACAGGCCCTCTTTGCCAAAGTACGGTGCCTTTCACACATCACAGTGGTGACAGGCAGCACACAGGAAGGAATAGGGCTGACATACTTGTCCATGGATGGACATCAAGCCATTGTCTGGGCAGTACTACATGTGTGGGAGACAGGTGTGAAAGGCTGTGATGTGGCAACTCACTCCTGAGTCGAGAAGGCACCAGATGTATGATGAGATGTGTACAGATGTGATGTGTGACGGTGCAATGTGTGCCGGGCATGCCCTTGACTCCTTTGACATGTGTGCATGTCATACTGCACACTTGGGATGAGCGTCACTGGCATGGCACGGTCAACAACACATGCAAGTGTCCCCTGATGCCCGCTACAGGGGTTACCACACCAGACAGGTCACTACCCACGGTGCACCTTGTGACTATGTCATGTATGTGTGGTTCACATTGGGTTGATGTTGGTGCTCCCTCAAAAGCATCAGCTGTTGCAGCAACCAACATGTGTCTGTGTGTAGAGTGACATGGCACACTGTTCCGCACACCAGGCCACATGTGGTACCCGATGTGAGGTGCGTATGTATGCATGGGACACAGAGTAGCGTAACAAGGACATGTCTCCATCCTCTGTATGAATGTGTGGTGAGTCATCACATGTACACCTTCATGGCAAGGTAAGTGGCCTGTCCTAGTGTAATGTCATGTGACCTGTGGCTCTAGTGTTCCGCTACCAGTCTCTGCAATCGACATCCTACTTTTGCTGATGTGTGGATGTATGTCACTCCTGTCTTGCGTCTGGCTGTTCACTTACACTGGGACACAGCTAGTCCCATGCCATGGCATGTGGAGGTTCACAATCTCCGTGTGTAGCTGGGTCTTGGTAGGAGTGTCACCTGGCAGCCATACATGTCCAGGGCATGTAGCACATACCTGACTCCGTATGTAGCATATGTGTATTGACAGATTAACATGTGCTCAGTACATATAAATTGTTGTTGTAGTGCCCTCACTCTTCCTTGTCACTTCCAAATTACTGCAGAGCGCCGCCTCTTCCCCGACCAATTCCGGACTTGGCTGCCATGCGGGAGAATAACTGTATCCGGTGCTACCGCTTCCCCCAACAGTTGATTCTGGAGTTGACGGCGAGACTGGCACCACACCTGCAACCGCTGTACAGGTACCCTACGGCACTGACACCCAAGCTGAAGGTAATGGCAGCCCTACATTTTCTGGCCACGGGTACCTTTCAAAATACCATAGCTCATGTTGGTGGCATGTCCCAGAGCATGTTCTGCCGTGTGCTGCATGATTTCTTAGAGGCCATGTTGCTTCACCTGGATGACTTCATCCATTTCCCAACCCCTGAAATGTTGACTGGGGTCAAGCGTGGATTCTATGCCCTGGGAGGGATGCCCCATGTCATTGGGTCCATAGATGGGACACATGTGGCTTTGGTACCACCACAGGCACAGGAGGTAGCGTACAGGAATCGCAAGCACTACCACTCCATCAATGCCCTTGTGGTGTGTCTATCCAACATGGTGATTTCACATGTCTGTGCTCGTTTTCCAGGATCAGCACACGATGCCTACATCATGAGGCGTAGCAGGGTGCCTGAAATGATGATGCAGCTGCGCAACGAACGAGCATGTGTTGTTGGTGGGTACACTCTGTCTGTCCTGTATTTTGCATAGACTTCCAGCACGACCGCTTCTCCTGTCCTACTTATGTCCATGTGCTTTCCATGTAGGGGACGCTGGCTATCCCGACATGCCATGGCTGATCACACCTCTCCGCAACCCCATCACGCCAGCCCAGCTCCGCTACAACACCGCCCATGGCCGGACAAGGCGAGTGATAGAGAGGACATTTGGCCTCCTGAAGAGCCGATTCCGATGCCTCCACAAGACCGGCGGCGCCCTCCCATATGCCCCGGCGAAGGTCTGCAAAATCTTCATGGTCTGCTGCATGCTGCACAACATGGCAGTTGAGAAAGCTGTGCCACTCATCCTGGATCAAGATGATCAGGACCATCCACCCGTGGAGGACGAAGGGCTTGGCAATGGGGCTAGTGATGTGGAGGATGTGGAGCCGCAAGAGGACATCCGGACTCAGCTCATACGCGACTTCTTTGCTTAGTGGTGAGTACCAGTGTCTGAGTGTGCACGCATTGGTCCCCGTGTGGCATGTGTTGCGATGTGTGTGTCCATCTGCATGTATGCCACGTGAGTCAGAGGTGTGTGTGGATGTGTCACTGGAGTGATGGTGCCAGTGATGAGTGTATTTCCCCCGTCATAATTGTGACCTAGCATGTTGTCATCCATACATGTGTCGAGTACATGCACATGCAAGTGGCTTTGCTTTTTGTGGCTGACTTCTTGTGTGTCTCTCTTCCCCAGGTACTTGCGCATGCCGTCTGCTGCTTGCATTGTTGTGGCACTGCTATTCCTCATGGACACGTCATCGTGTGCTGACTCAGCGTTACACGCACGGACAAGTTTGGAAGTCTCCTTAGGGTAAGGGATGCATCAGGGGTGTATTGGGTGTGGCAGTTGTTCACGATGTATGCACACTGCCCCTGTCGATGTTTAGTTCCTCTGCAGACATGTCACATCACCATGGTACACATGACATGCAGATGGGTACACCTGAATAGATAGTCAGACTTGTTGACAGTCATCAGTGATGGGATTGTGGAATGTGATGATGGCATCAATGTGTGTTACACTGCCCTCAGACACATACGGTTTGCATTGGCTTGACATGGTGTGGGACTTCCACATCAGCGGTTCAATGGTGTATGGCAGGCTCTCCGTGCGCAGCAGGGGGTGTTTAGCTGTTAGCCGACACTTGTGTGCCAGTTCCATGGATATCACGCATTTGTGGTGCAGAAGGGGGGTGCCAGTGTTGGACCCACATGTTACTCCACATGACCTGTTCATATGTACTCCGAGTTGCCGCTGCAATCCCAAATACATGACTAATAAAGGTGTCCCTATGCCTCCAAGGTGCCTCTTCTCAGTCAATGCTGGTGTGTTGCCATGGGGCATACGGCATGTCTGGCATGGTTTACCGTGATAGTGGCTATGTGTCTATGTGTAGAGTAGCAAGATGCAAGCTGTTTGTGTGGGATTAGACTGTGTATTGTGCATGATGTCCATGACTGTGTGGGTATTGTGACATGTGCCATCCCCATGCATCCAACGTTGGCCAGGCCACCATTCTCTGCATCCACCTGACTCAAGCTTGCAGGACATATTTCTGCCACCTGTCCACACATACCTGGGTGCCCCCCAGGACACTCCACATGATCCCTGACCTCTGCGCATGGCTGTCGCTGTACTCAATATGTCTGTCGGCACGGTTGTGCGGCCCCCCCTCAGCTGGTTGGGCCCATCACGGGTGTGTATGGTGCTCCATGTCTGTCTTGCCTAATACACTGTGACCCGTGTGTCCTGTGCCAGACTCAGGACTCAGGCCCCAGGGTGTGGATGGTTGAAGTCAAAGGAGAACTCAGGCATGGTTAGACTTTACAAGACACATGTAAGGTAATAATGCAACCAGTAGGCATCTTCTCTTCATGGTGTGACTTTTCATTTTAGTGGGGGGGGGTATGACATGAGGGGCTTTCCGGGTGTGTGGAATCCAAAGTTCACTAGGGGAGTTGGTGTCCTTGCCATTTGAAATCCTCAGAGTCCATGCCACAGACTTTGTCAACATTGGTCAGACAGTGACCAGCAAGGCCATGTGGCAGAGAATGTCTTTTGATGCTGTGCTGCTGTTGCTCCAGTGGGCCAGGTGCCAGGCCAGGTGTCCTGGGAGATGGTGCTGTAGCCCCGACCCTCACGGTCTTTTACGTGGACGACCCGCCCTCCTGCGGGGACCCTCAGAAGCAGGCCGTGACGATGTTTGGGATGCTCCATCGGATGTTCCTCCTCCTCCTCCTGATCCCTCCCTGTGGGTGGTGATGTTCTACGCCTGATGGCACAGGGAGGGTTGCCCATGTTGTCGGCCATCCGACGGAGTGTACTGTGAATTCCCGTGAACACCGTCACGAGCTCAGCCTGTCTGTCCTCCATCCGCCGTTGGTGTTGCTGTAGACAGGCATGTTGCTCCGCATGTTGCTGGGCCTGCTGGGTCTTGATCTCCTCGAGGATGGACACAACCTGGGCCATGCCCGTGGTGTCCTGCCGGTATGTGTCCAGAATGTTTCGGACATGGGAATATACCGGTTCCCCAGCCAACTGGTCAGGCTGGCGCCTCCGCCGTCCTCCACTCCCACCACCCCTGCCCACTTGCACCTGGCATGCCCTTGTGGGCATATCGGGTCTCCAGGACCCCTGAGGGGTGGTATTGGCGTTGTCGCCTGCCTCCTCCTGGGTGACCGGGACACTGTGTCCCTCCTGGCCAGCCTGGCTGCTTTGTGGTGGTGGGGCAGGGATCCTGGGTGTCTCCTGGGATGTGGCAGGAGTGGGGGTGGTGGTTGGCCCGGTTGTACCTGATGCAGGTGCTGCAGGTCGTTGGACACCAGAGGGGCCAGGTTGGTCGGGGTCGAGTTCGTCCACAGAGTGGTGAGAGTCGTCGCTGCTGGTGGCTCCTTCATCCCACCGAGCCGGGTCCTGTGAGTCTTCCCCCCCAGTGTTGGGGGGTGATCCACGACGTTGACCTGTGTGTGAGAGAGACAATGTTAATTTTGTTCCATGCAACATCCATGTTTCATTTGTTTCAAAGTTGGAACATTTCCTCTGGGAATTAGGTTATGTCTTGCATTCCACTCACAGTGCACTTGTGCATGGGTATGTCCCTTGGGCACAGCTTTGGCGACTTTACCTATGTGTGGCACAGTCTTACTTGCTGCGTCAAGTGTGACTGCAGTCAGCAGTGGAGTGGGCAGGTGTGGTGAGCCGTGCATTGGCGCCTTCCGTGTAGCACTGTACGTGGGCACATGGAGTTGTTCCACACACTTATATTATGCAGGTAGCTGTCGTTGTGCTCGTGCACAGGTTGTGACATGGCCCTGTGTTTTGCCATGGAGGAGAGGGGGGGTTCTGGCACTGGCCACCCTTGTCTACATGCACGCAGTCCACCTGCTGACGAGCAGACATTCCCACACACCACAAGGCTGATTTGCTCTCCCTGTGTCTCCCTCCCTCTCTGTCCCCCTCTCCCTCCCTCTGTGTGCCAGCCTCCTCCCTCTGTCCATCTCCCTGTGTCTCCCTCCCTCTCTGTCCCCCTCTCCCTCCCTCTGTGTGTCAGCCTCCTCCCTCTGTCCGTCTCCCTGTGTCTCCCTCCCTCTCTGTCCCCCTCTCCCTCCCTCTGTGTGTCAGCCTCCTCCCTCTGTCCGTGTCCCTGTGTCTCCCTCCCTCTCTGTCCCCCTCTCCCTCCCTCTGTGTGTCAGCCTCCTCCCACTGTCTGTGTCCCTGTGTCTCCCTCCCTCTCTGTCCCCCTCTCCCTCCCTCTGTGTGTCACCCTCTGTCACCTCAGCCCAGCTTACTGTGCACACACTGTTAGCAGATCTTTGAATGGCCCTTGGATTGTTGATGTGAGTTTGTTTCTGATCTCCAGGCACCCATTGGGTGTAGTGTCTGTGTCTGCATTGCTGCTGTGGTGGTGTGTGCGGCCACTCTTTCACAGTGTTGGCTGTTCATTAGCTGCTGTCATGTGCAAGAACGTGCCGTCACCCCCATGTGTTGATGCAAGGCGTCCGCCATTTGCTGGCAAGTCATTCCTGTGTTGGGACACACTGTTTGTCTGGCTGTGACCTAGGCCATATGGGCAGGGGGCATTGTTGTCTGCTTCTGAGTTGCACTATGTGATTTTTTGGGCCCACCCTCCTGCCATCCGGCTTACCGTGTCATGTGTTGGTGTCTTCTGTGGCCTGTGACTTGACATTGTCCAGCTGGGTGCATGGGGCATGGTGGCGCCAGTGGCATGTGCGTGTTCATGGAGTGTGGTTGAGTTATGCGATAGCTTGGGGTGGTTGCGTGCCTGTTTGTGAGTTTGGTTGTGGATGACGTTCCCCCCATGTGAGGTGAGTTGTTTGTGTACTCACCCGGCTCTCGGAGTCCATCTACTCCGTCCACTGCCACCGCCGGCAGTATGGCCATCATCCTCTCCTCCCAGGGATGGTAGTGTACGGGTCTGCGGGCCGGCCCTCCTCCAGTGACGTTGGCCTGGTTGTGTTCATCGGTCATCTTGGCTCGGACCCTCCTCCGCAGATCGTACCACCTGGCTTGGCATTCCTGCTTGTTCCTTCTGGTGTCCGCAACAGCATTCACAGCATCGACGATCGTCTGCCACATGGCTGTTTTTGCTGAAGTGCTGGTCTGTTTGACCAATGTTCCAAAGAGGTGTGGCTCGACAAGGACCTTCAACTCTTGGCTAGTGAACTTTGGATTCTTGTTAGTGGGCATGGTGAGGGGTGTGGGTGTGGATGGTGGGGGGGTGTGGATGGTTGTGGGTGTGTGGGTGTGGTTGTGCAGGTGTGTGTGTGAATGTGATGAGGGGGTGTTTGTGAAGGTGTGTGTGTGAAGGTGTGCAAGTGTAAGGTGTGGTAAAGCTTCTAGTATGGTGCTGTAGGTTGTCTGTGGGGTCTGGCAGCAGTGAGTCTGTTGCAAAGGCTCATGGTTTGTGTGTGTGGGCCCTTTTTATTGGTCCATTGGTGGGTGTGGCTGTGTTTGAACTTTGGGTGGGTGTGTTATAAGGAGTGGTTGTGTTTTGGGCCTCTGTTTTTGGTTTTGGCAGTTGCAGATCAGTGAATGTGTTGTTTTAGTGGTTGTGTGACATGTTTTGTGGCTTTGTGCCATTCGAATGGTGTATTCTTGTGTCGTTTTGGTTTGTCCTGGTTGTGTACGTGCGTTTTTAGCGTGTGTACGGTGTGTACATGGGCCATTTTGTTGTACAGTGCTGTCCTTGTGTGTGGCTTGGTACGACTCGTACATGCGCGATGATGTGTGAAGGTGGTGATGTTGGGGCCTGGGGTGCGCTCCGTACTTAGAATGTTGGGGTGGGGGTACGCTCCATGCATACGCGGGTGGGGGTACGACTCTAACGTACACGGGTGTACATACACGGGGGTACAACACATACATGGGTGTACATACAGGGGGGGTACGACTCTTACGTACACGGGTGTACATACACGGGGGTACGACACGTACACGGGTGTACATACACGGGGGGTACGACACGAACGTACACGGGGGGTATGACACGTACACGGGTGTACATACACGGGGGGTACGACACGAACGTACACGGGGGGGTACGACACGTACACGGGTGTACATACCGGGGGGGTACGACACATACACGGGTGTACATACACAGGGGGTATGACACGAACGTACACGGGGGGTACGACACGTACACGGGTGTACATACACGGGGGGTATGACACGAACGTACATGGGTGTAAATACCGGGGTGGTACGAAACGAACGTACACGGGGGGGTACCACACGTACACGGGTGTACATACACGGGAGGTATGACATGTACACGGGTGTACATACACGGGTGGGGTGTACATACATGGGGGTACGACTCTAACGTACACGGGTGTACATACCCAGGGGGGTGCGACTCTAACGTACACGGGTGTACATGCACGGGGGTACTACACATACACGGGTGTACATACCCAGGGGGTACGACTCGAACGTACACGGGTGTACATACACGGGGGGGTACGACTCGAACGTACACGGGTGTACATACACGGGGGTACGACACGTACACAGGTGTACATTCACGGGTGGGGGTGTACATACACGGGGGTACGACTCGAACGTACAGGGGCTGGGGGGAGTGTTGGGCGCGTATGCGGGCACATGTCTCCATGGTTGCTATGGGAGTTCGGTGCGGACGGTGTTTTTTCCATGCGGTTGTAACATCGGACGCACGGGATGGATCGTGATTCCGCGGTCGGACTTCACTTTTCACATTTGTACGGTAAATCGTCCGAGGACGTGTCGGACACATTTTCCGACACGAGGACGTGTGGGGAATAATTCCCAATGCGATTCGTATGGTCTTTTTCCCATGTGAATCGTAATTGGCAGTTTGTACGGCACTTGTACGATTCGTACGGTAAAAAGACCGGATACGAGTCGTACGGGGAAATTTTTTACCGGATCGTAATTGGCACCTTAATATATATAATGTTTAAAATGTCTATTTAGTGTATATTGAATGACTAAATTGTTTAATTATATGTAAAATTACTTTATTTAAAAAAAAAATGTAATTAATATTGTTAAGTAATTTATTGTATGATATGTTTTAGGAACGGGATGTTGGGTTATTAGGGGATAAGGGTGGGGAGTGTTTTAAAAATATTAGTGTAAAATCAGATAATAATTTAAAAATAATTAATATTAAAGAATTAGAAATGTATACATTTGAATGTAATGTTGAAAATATTTTTTTTTTATTTTTTAACTAATTTAGAAATTATATTTTTGTTTCATGGGTGGTATGTTGGGTTATTAGGGTATAAGGGTGGGGAGTGTTTTTAAAATACTAGTATAAAATTAGATATTAATTACAAATTTTTTAATAGTAAATAATTTAAAATTGTGAAAATTTAATGTAAATTCGAAATTATATAAATTTGTTTCGAAAATCTAATTGGAAATTATATTTTGTATTTACGGGTGGGATGTGGGGATATTAGGGGAGAAGGGTGGGGAGTAATTTTAAAAAATTATAGTATAAAATTAGATATTTTTTTTAAAAAATTGAATAGTAAATATTGTGAAATTTTAAAATTTAAAAGAACAGTTATAATTAAATAATTGTATATTTGAAATTTTTTGGGAAAGTATATTTTACATTTTTGATAGGGAATTAGGGTTAATAGGGGATAGGGGTGGGTAGTGTTTTCAAAATATTATTATTAAATTAGATAGTTTTTAAAATATATTTCATAGTAAATAAATTTAAATTTTAAATATTTTGGGGTCGATTCGGATCCTGGAAAAACCAGGTACGAACCGTCGGTGAGAGCGTTTTCTCCATCCGACTCGTACCCGGTAAGAACACCATACAAACTTGCAAGTAAGATTCGCACGGAAACACCATTTCCGTACGAGTCGGAAAAAACACCGACTGACAGCAAAATCCATACGAATGTGATCCGGGACACCGCGGACGTGACGTCCGGACGGAGTTAGGCATATGTTTACGTCCCAGCAAGTACGATTCGTACCGACAGCAGTCCGGACGGCAATATTTTTACGGCACCCAAAAAGTGACGGAAAAACGAAGGACGCCGCGATGCGAGCGGAATAGGGGGCCCGGTACGCAACTTCCCCCCCCAGCCCCCCGTATGTACGCGCCGTCCCCCCCAGCCCTGCGGATGTACGCGCTGCCCCCTCCAGCCCCGCGGATGTACGCGCCGTCCCCCCACAGCCCGCGGATGTACACGCTGTCCCCCACCAGCCCCGCGGATGTACGCGCCGTAGCCCCCCAGCCCCCCGTATGTACGTGCCATACCCCCACCCCCGTAGGTACGGCACATACATACACGGGTGGAGGTACGTGCCGTACATACACGGGTGGGGGTACGTGCCGTACATACACGGGTGGGGGTACGTGCCGTACATACACGGGTGGGGGTACGGGCCGTACATACACAGGTGGGGGTACGTGCCGTACATACACGGGTGGGGGTACGTGCCGTACCTATGGGGGTGGGGGTACGTGCCGTAAAGAAACGGGTGGGGGTTCGTGCCGTACCTACAGGGGTGGGGGTACGTGCCATACATACGGGGGCTGGGGGGGACAGCGCATACATCCACGGGGCTGGGGGGGATGGCGCGTACATATGGGGGCTGGGGGGGACGGCACGTACATCCGCGGGGCTGGGTGGGACGGTGCGTACATCCGCGGGGCTGGGGGGACGGCGCGTACATCCGCGGGGCTCTGGGTGGTGTACGGCGCGTACCGGGCACCTGTTTGGACCTCGTCATGGTTGCTATAGCAGTTCGCTCCGGACGGTCTTTTTACCATACGGTTGTACAATCGGACGGACGGTACGAATCGTACTTGCGCGCTCGGACTTCAGTTTTCAGATTCGGACGTAAAAATGTCCGGGAACGTGTCGGACACCTTTTCCGACCCGAGGACGTGTCGGGGAATTTACCCAATGCGATTCATATGGACTTTTTCACGTACGAATCGTACTTGCCAGTTTGTACGGGACTTGTACGATTCGTATGGTAAAAAATCCTGATACGATTCGTACGGGGAATATTTTTCCAGGATCGGAATCGGCCCCTTTATGTGATGTTCTAATTATATAAGTGAATTTCGAAATATAATTTGGTAATTATATTTTGGTTTTATTGGTGGGATGTTGTGTTTTTATAGGATAATTGTGTTTTTTTTTTTAATATTTAAATTTAAAATCAGAGATTAAAAAAAGAAAATTATAGGTTTAAATACTTTCAAAATTTAGAACTTTGAATGTAATTTAGAAATTAATTATTTATAAATCATCAATTTCATTGTAAAGGTATTTTTGTTTTATGAGTGGAATGTTTTTTTAATAATTGAAAAGGGCGGGGAGTGTTATAAAAAGATTCATCTTTTAATTATACTTTAAATTAAATTAATATAATGTAAATATATTACAATTTATGAACATATGTAAAATTTAGAAAATAGATTAGGAGAATAGTTTGTTTTAAGTTTTAAGTTAGATGTTTGGTATAAGAGTGGGATGTTTGTTTATTAGATTAGATATGGTTAAGTGTCCAGCACCTTACTTGACTTTAACCTAAGTGGAGTTGGAATAGTAAGTTATGCAGGGTTACTGTCCAGCACCTTCTCTGAGTTTATGGATAACTGGAGTTGGAATAGAAAATTGTATAGGGTTAGTGTCCACCACCTTCACTGACTTGAAACTAAGTGGAGTTGGAATAGTGAATTATATAGGGTTAGTGTCCAGCACCTTCCCTGACTTTATGTTAAGTGGAGTGGGATTAGTAAATTATATAGGGTTAGTGTCCAGCACCTTCCCTGACTTTATGTTAAGTGGAGTGGGAATAGTAAATTATATAGGGTTAGTGTCCAGCACATTCCCTGACTTTAATGTAGCTGCATTGGGAATATTAAATTATATAGGGTTAATGTATAGCACCTTCCCTAACTTTAACCTAATTGGAGTGGGGATAGTAAATTATATAGGGTTAGTGTCCAGCACATTCCCTGACTTTAATGTAGCTGAATTGGGAATACTAAATTGTATAGGCTTAGTGTGCAGCACCTTCCCTGACTTTAACCTAATTGGAGTGGGAATATTACATTATATAGGTTTAGTGTCCTGCACCTTACTTGACTTTAACCTAAGTGGAGTTGGAATAATAAGTTATGCAGGGTTACTGTTCAGCACCTTCTCTGAGTTTATGTTAACTGGAGTTGGAATAGAAAATTGTATAGGGTTAGTGTCCACCACCTTCACTGACTTGAAACTAAGTGGAGTTGGAATAGTAAATTATAAAGGGTTAGTGTCCAGCACCTTCCCTGACTTTATGTTAAGTGGAGTGGGAATAGTAAATTACATAGGGTTAGTGTCCAGCACATTCCCTGACTTTAATGTAGCTGCATTGGTAATATTAAATTATATAGGGTTAATGTATAGCACCTTCCCTGACTTTAACCTAATTGGAGTGGGAATAGTAATTTATATAGGGTTAGTGTCCAGCACATTCCCTGACTTTAATGTAGCTGCATTGGGAATAGTAAATTATATAGGGTTAGTGTGTATCACCTTCCCTGACTTTAACCTAATTGGAGTGGGAATAGTAAATTATATAGGGTTAGTGTCCAGCACATTCCCTGAATTTAATGTAGCTGAATTGGGAATAGTAAATTGTATAGGGTTAGTGTGCAGAATGTATATGTATTGTGTCAATGAAGAATGTTTTTCATTTAATGTTGGTAAAAATGTGGTTATTAACATTTTTAAACAATTAAATTAGCAAAATTATACATTTGATAGTAATTAATTATGAAATTAAATGACACATTTTATATTTTTAATTAAGCTTTATTTTTGTTGATGAAAGTTGAGAGATTATTGTATTTTTTTATTTACAGAATGGAGTATACATTAGTAGAGATACAGCAAATATGCATACATTTATTTATTTTTGCAATGTTTTAAGGAAAATAAAATTTGTTGATATATTCACATTTGATAACAGAAGTATTGATAATTGCAAAAAATCACACATAACATTTATAACTTTTTTACATTGTTTGTAAATAAACATATTCTCACAGTATTGATATAATAAGTTTTTTTTTGGATATATACATAAAATAAATCATTTCATATTTAATTTCAGAAGCAGTTTGTGACATTTTTATGTTGTTGTTGAACATAATTACTATATGACAAAAAGTATAATCTTATGGCATGTATTTTTAATGTTGATTAATAATATTATTGTAGGAAATATTAATATTATTAATTTTTTCATTTTATAATGATATGAAAAACACATATTTTTCAATATGTAAGTTTTGTAAAAAAAAATAATAATTATAAAATGAATTTTCTTATAGTGTGTAGAGTTGTAAAAAAAAATTACTGTATTATATTCATAATAATGTATTTATAATTATTATGAATATAATTTTTAAAGGTATTGTTTATTATAAAATCCTTTTTGTAAATTAAGATAAATGAATGTTATATTTATAGATGATTATAATGCTGTTTTTTATTGTTATCATGTATTTACACTGATTTAAGTAGGTATTTTACTTTTAATGGGATTATTTTGTAACCGCTTAATGTTATTTTGGGTCATTTTGGACTGAGGAAGCTCGCGGTTGGAAGCTGCGTCGCGTTGAGCAAGGTAAGGGGTGTTTTAAGTATTATATGTTATTAAATACTTATGTTTAGGGTAGTTAGGATGTTTATAGTGTATTTATTGTTAGTTTAACTTGTTTTGGGTGTTTTGGGGGTGTTAGTAATGTTTTAGTTACGTGTGGTTGTTTACTTGTTGTGACATAGTTTTTGAAGTAAAGATTGTGAGTAAATATGTGTTGTTTTGAAATGATGTTATTGTATTTAATTTATGTATTTGGGTGTAATTGTGTGGGTGGGTATGTTTTCCTCTTTTTTTCAGGTTAATTTTGATCGATGTTTTGTCGAAGACCAGGACGCGTTTTTTTTTTTTAGAGTGTGTGTTAGTTCATTTAACTAATATTGTTAACACACTTTTTAACTTTTTTCGGGATTTCATGGAGCGTATATTTTTGAAAAATTTCGGGTTTTTTAGGGTTTGGATATTATGCTGGAAAGAGAGACGTGTTTTTTTTTTGAAAAGTGTGTTTTAGTTGATTAAACTAATAAAGTTATCACACTTTTTTTTTTCCGGGATTTCCAGGAGCGTTTTTTAATATTTTGACCTGTTTTTCGGGTTTTTGAGGGTTTCAAGGTTTTGGATTTGTCGAGGATGGATTTATATTGGACCTGTTGAATTTTTGCATTTTTTTGGGGGGTAATTTTTTATTATTACTATGCATTGAAAGACAAATGGAAGGAGTATTACTTGGTGGAATTCATCTTCTATGCGTACATCAATGGTAAGTTTTTTTTTTTTATTATTTAGGTGAGAAATGTATTATAGTTTATTGTTATATATATTATATTTAGATAAATAATATTTAATTGTACATATATATTTCCTATATGAAAAAGAAATGTATATGACAATTATATATTATTTATGAAAGTATAGTATTAATATATGTTTGTAATTGTTTATTGTATTGACCAATTTCGTTTATTAGCTGTGGGTATATTTATTATAAAATGTTTTTGGCTATTAGTGAGAGGTAGTCTAGGCCACTTGTTGATGGGTATAGGGTTACTTGACTTTGTAGTAGATCAAACATCTGTTTGGTTTGTTTAGTTATTTAGGACCTATTTGAGTAACAGATTTTTGCATCCGTAATTCTTGGTAGCTTTGTTCTTTTTGTAGAGATTCCAGGAGTTTTTGTAGGGTAGGTTTCACTCTGCTTGTAGTTGCTTGGAAGGCATTATGCCATCCTTCAACACTATTGTTTGTTTTGGATTGTTTATTTAAGGTACTTAGGTATACATTCCACCAAGGAATGTGGAACTTTGGTTGTCTTCTATGTCCTGATCGGTGTAATCTTCCCACCCAGGTGTCCTCAAAGTAGTCTAGGAGTTGGCTTAATTTGTCTTCGTTCTTTTTGAAATAGGGACTTTCTATTAGAATATTATAGTGTTCTGCTACATCTGTCACAGGTACGTATGCTAGTGCTATTAGTTTTTTAACCTGGTAGGCAAAAGTACTATCTGTAGCATATTGTACACTTAGGTGCCGATTCCGATCCTGGAGAAATTTTCCCCGTACGAATCGTATCCGGATTTTTTTCCGTACGAATCGTACAAGTACCTTACAAACTGGCAAGTACGATTCGTATGGGAAAAAATACATACGAATCGCATTGGGAAAATTCCTCGGGTCGGGAAAAGTGTCCGACACGTCCCTGGACGATTTTTCGTACGAATCGAAAAACTGAAGTCCGAGCGCGCAAGTACGATCCGTCCCGTGCGTCCGATTGTACAACCGTATGGAAAAAACACCGTACGGAGCGAACTTCTATAGCAACCATGGAGACATGTGCCCGCATACGTGCCGTCCCCCCCACAGCCCCCGTATGTACGCGCCGTCCCCCCACCCGTGTATGTACGAGATGTACCCCCACCCATGAATGTACACCCGTGTATGTACACCCGTGTATGTACGAGACGTACCCCCACCCATGTATGTACACCCGTGTATGTATACCCATGTATGTACAAGACGTACCCCCACCCGTGTATGTACACCTGTGTATGTACACCCGTGTATGTACGAGATGTACCCCCACCCATGTATGTACACCTGTGTATGTACACCCGTGTATGTACGAGATGTACCCCCACCCGTGTATGTACACCCGTGTATGTACGAGATATGCCCCCACCCGTGTATGTACATCTGTGTATGTACGAGATGTACCCCCACCTGTGTATGTACACCCATGTATGTACACCCGTGTATGTACGAGACGTACCCCCACCCGTGTATGTACACCCGTGTATGTACGAGACGTACCCCCACCCGTGTATGTACACCCGTGTATGTACACCCGTGTATGTACGAGACGTACCCCCACCCGTGTATGTACACCTGTGTATGTACACCCGTGTATGTACGAGACGTACCCCCACCCGTGTATGTACGGAGCGTACCCCCACCCGTGTATGTATGGTGCGCACCCCCAGCGCGAAGCACTGTGGGTCCGCACCGTACATACACGGGTGAGGGTACGCTCCGTACATACACGGGTGGGGTTGGGGTCCGCACCGTATATACGCCGGTGGGGGTGCGTCCCGTACATACACGGGTGGGGGTACGTCTCGTACATACACGGGTGTACATAAACGGGTGGGGGTACGTCTCGTACATACACGGGTGTACATACACGGGTGTACAAACACGGGTGGGGGTACGTCTCATACATACATGGGTGTACATACACGGGTGTACATACACGGGTGGGGGTACGTCTCGTACATACACGGGGGCTGGGGGGGACACCACGTACATACGGGGGCTGGGGGGGGCAGTGCGTACCGGGCCCCCTATACCGCTCGCATCGTGGCGTACTTACCTTTTCCGGCACTTTTTGGGTGCCGTAAAAATATTGCCGTCCGGACTGCTGTCGGTACGAATCTTACTTGCTGGTACGTAAAAACATGCCTAACTCCATCCGGACGTCACGTCCGCGGTGTCCTGGATCACATTTGTATGTATTTTACTGTCGGTCGGTGTTTTGTCCGACTCGTACGGAAATGGTGTTTCCGTAAGAATCGTACTTGCAAGTTTGTAGGGTTTGTTTCCTGGGTACGAGTCGGACAGAGAAAACGCTCCGACCGACGGTTCGTACCCGGTTTTTCCAGGATTGGATTCGGCACCTTAGGGGGGATTTTTGCAGATGTCTCCATAGACTCTGCTTAAAATGATAATAGCAACCTTGGATTGCTGTGTGTGGATAATTTTTTAGTATTGAATTGATCATGGCTAATTCGAAATCAATAATTATTTTTTGTGGGAAATAATTATTGGTTTCTTCTTTTATTTTGGTTAGCATTTCTATGTATGTCGTTTGCTGTTTATTAGGTAAGAGGGCATAGATGAATGGAATGTTAGAATGTTGGTACAATCCATGCACTGTGTACAGCTGGTAGAATGGTTTTGGACAAAGTTTAAAAGTTCCATCCATCATCCAAGTGTCACATTGTTGTAATTTCACTAAATTGTTTGCAGTAGCAAACATAATTATTCTTTTATCAGGAGATTTGTTATCAAAAAAAATAAATGTTTCTTTAGTGTGAGTTATGCTTAATTCTGGGGGAATGGCTACTGTTTCGAATGTTTTAGGGGTAGGTAGAGTTTTTGTAGTTTGTTTTTTCTGTCTAGCTATAGTTCTTTTTAAACAATGAATTGAGGGTAATTGTGCTGATGCATGGTGTGGTATTTTTTAATAATTGTTCTTTGAGTATTTGGGTGGTGGCTTTATCAGTGCAAGTACTTGCTTCTTTAATGTTTTCAAGAGCATTTCTAACTTCTATCTCTGTTATATTGGGGGGGTGATTATGTTCTTTTGCAGAAAGAACAGTGGTTTCTTTTGTAATAGCTCTCCCATAGCATTTGTTTGAGTAGTATTTGCTACATTTCCAAAACATTTTCAGACCACTTTGCTTTTCCCGTGTATATACATATCCCATATAACATAACAACATTTTATTTTTTTGAGACGTTATAAATTCAGCACCTTCAGTCATGTTGTTCTGTATTATGCTAGGGGAGATGAAAAAATATGTTGTAAATATAAACAATGTTACATATATTTTAAATATATTTACATTTTAGTGAATATACTTACAATGTTTAGTTTGATGTGTAGAAAGATGTTCATGAGCTGATTTCAAGCTTTCTGTTTAATTTTGGAGATAGATTTTCTGTTGGCAAGAGAAAAAAAGTAGTTAATAGTTGGATTAATTTGTTATAATGTGATACTCTTTTAAGGGGAAAGTTAAATTTTGGCTGCGTATTTTAGGCTGTTTAATGATTGAGAATTATATACTTACTTATTTCTTTGGTCCAGTAGGTTATTGTGTAGAAGGTAGTTTTGGATGGTTTTGTAGTTTTCTGTAGAGGAGAGAAATAAGTAATAAAATATGTTTTAGACTTTATTTTGTAATTAATAGTTCTAGGTGGGTATGAAAAATTTAAAATATACTTACATTGAATAATATTTTGGTTGTCTATATTTCGGGTTTCGATAATTTTGTTATTTATATAGTTATTTAAGGTTAGACGATATTTTTGTTAACGATATTTATTAATTCGATATAATGAGATACAATTTTTTTTAAGACGATATTGTGTACTCGATATTTTAGTATTTTCTTTAATAAGTATAGTGAGTCGATAATATTGTAGTCGATAATTTGTCAACGATATTTTATGTAGTCGATATTTTGGTTATCGATATTATGTCAGTGATCCCTTCTGTAGACGCGATCTCTTAGGGTAGAAGCAGCGGAGTGATACTTACGTCGGTCAACCCTCCTTCAAGCCTATTCACCTGCCCTGCCGAATGCAGGACTCCGGAGTGGCAGTGTAGGAGTCGCTTCGGTTTAAATGGTGGCGAATGGCGGGAGTGTGTACGGGCGGGGGGGCGTGTCCCTACGGAAAGCCAGACGTTGACACGGAAGTGAGGTGTGGGAACGTGGTGGCCATATTGGATTGGGGATAAGAGCGAAATGAGCTCTGATTGATCGTGTTAGCTCCAAGAGAGGCAGACAACGGTTGTTAGACACAGTGTAGTAAAAAAGTATTTTGTGAAAAATACTTATGTTTGGAAATGGTTCAAAGTCAACTGAGATGTTAGTATATTCTCTGAATGGTCAGTGAGTATCGGTAACCCCTGTTAAGTGAGATGGATCAATAGTAGGTGCTACAATGGGGTGTATCAGATGTACATTAACCCATAGAGGATGACGCAGCCATGCAGATCGGGTCGAAGCCCAGGTGACATGTCTCAGTATTCTTGATGGAATGGAGGTGTGATAAAACACTGAGAAGTGTGAATCAGATGAATTAATTTTGCTGTAGGTGGCATACTCAGATGAATAAAACAGAGGGGGACTAATGCCGTGCAGAGTGGCGGTATAGCCAGAGAGATCGTGGCAAAAGGTACCAGTATGGTATGAACCTCAGTTGGATGCATGTTGGTCACATATAGTAATGCCGAGGCTGTAGGAGGAAAAGTGGCTTGCCTAGTGGTAGTCGTATAAGAGCTAGGTAACTAGTTCAGATCAGGGTGTATCATCGCTCAGTCCTTGACTATAACTCTTGAGGCACACCTGAAGCCATCTTGATTGGAATATACTGGTAACACTTAAAACATTTAATTTAAAAAGGAACACAAATTGGGGGTTAATTTTGCTATAGAAATTATGGTTAGTGCTGCAGAAAGAAAATGTAGGGCATGTTTTAAGTGAGATCTCAAATCCTCTTCTATTTCATTAGAAAATTCTGACATGCAGACTGAAACAATCACTTTCAATAGCAGCATTAGATTTCCAGTTAACTCACTGGTGACCAGTAGCTTTACTACAGTGATCTAATGAACAACTAGAGTGCTAACATTCTGAATGTATGGCAAATGTGTGACACATCTGAATACCTTCTTGATGGAATCAAAGTAAAAAACTGAAAGCATTTCCTACTGAGGAGACTGCAGTAAAGAGGAAATTAGGAAACTTCATAACAAATAAGTCCCCCAAGTTGGCCACCAGAGAAGAAAGAGCCCAAATGTAGCACAAATATCACCCAGATGTAGCCCACAGATAGCCCAATGACAGAAGTGTGCAAAACACTTTTTATTTTTAGTTTTTCTGCAATTTTACATAGTGCAGACTGGTCAGATATTGGAGCGTTACATCTTACTTGGACCCCTTATTGCGTATTTTGCACGAAGAAGATGAGATTGATCTTGGGAAACATTGAACTTTATGATTCTGTTAACCTGAAATTGCTCTGAACCGGGCTTTGTAACACCCGTTTTACCTACTGGTTTTAATTAATTCTCACTGTATTGTATTAGGAAAGAGGATATACTGGTTTTATGTACAATTTTATGATCTATGCTTCTAAATCAGATCGAATAAAGTTTAATGATTTCTATGGCAGGACGGAGGCGAGGATTATGCATATCTTTCCTCACTTTATTTGCAAAGCAGTTCAAAGAAAATGTAACACAACAGTCATTAAACAAAAGACTACACAACCCATGAACCATTAGGAGGGTAGTCTCCAAGGCAACTATAGTCTAATCATATCACAGTCCATCGTATATAATATCGTGACGTCCCTTCCGCTTCCTCTTTCTTCACTGCTCATCAGTTAAGTGCATTCCTTACATTCTTGGCTTAATCTGACATTGTTGCTGTTTGTATAGCGGTTTCTTGTGCACGTTATTAGTATTATTGCCTTGGTATTGTTTCATATTCCCTGAACAGCAGGCTCTTGCCCGAGAGTGTTCTCCCCCTCACAGTTTCTCCCACTGTGCACTCTGCTCGTGGTGAGATCCTGTCAGTCGCGTCTGGTCCAAGCGAGGCAGCTCCGTCGAGCGATCCCGCTGGTCATTACGCACATTTGGGAATCCGGTCACTCCTTTAGTGTCCCTTGATTCCCGACCAACCCTCGCCTAGTTTTGACACCACTACGCGGTGATTTCCCCACATGGCCATGTTAGTGACCTGCGCCACCTGGTGGTGGTAATTGGTATTGCGCCTCAGTCTATTCTTATAACAGCTTCGGGGAAAGCCCAGCTGTTGGAGCACCGGCGAAGGGGGCTGCCTTAAGGATTTTAAGGGCATTTGTTCTGTGCTCACACCCTCTGCTATCATGTCTTCTCCAGAAGACTATTTTTACTCCTCCAGCCAGGAAGTGGAGGAGGATTGGCCCCCCAATGTCTCCCTCCAGCAGTGGACCAATCCCTCTCTTTGACTATTTCTAGGGCGCTGGCTCCTCTTAGGGATCAGGTTGATAAGCTGGCGAAAAACATCTCTGGGGTGTTCTGTGACCCAGATCTGGTGGTGATGGGTCCCAATAGCTCCCAGATGGGGAATAAAAGGGCCGTTAAGCATAACGCGGGGCACTTGGAATGATTTGATAAACTTACGGAGAACTTCCTCAAGAGTGCGCTAATGCTAAAACATGAACCCTGCCGGGAGGAGGAGCAGTCCGGAGAAAATTGCGACACTGTCACCACTATTGTAGACCCTATCGGCGGGTTTCCCTTAGAGGGAGAGTGTGTATCGGAGGACGATTTCTCCTCTGATGAGGATAAGGACTCGGGGCGTCCCTGGCATCCAGAGTCCCACTCCTCTCAGTCACGGGTTGGGGACATGTTCGAGCCTACCCAAATTTACCATCCTAGATCGGCGGAGTGGACCCCTGACACCAAAGTGGCAGAGTATGTGGTGGGGAATATCAATCAACTCCTTGAAAGGGAGGTCAGGAATAGGATCAGGGGAGAATGCCCAAGGCCCTCACTGAAGGGGAAGGTGGCACACACGCCTGAAATTGATGAGAAACTATGTACCTTTTTCTGCAAGTATATGAGGGATCCCAAGAAAGGAATTGATAGGTCTTGGACGTGGTAGGGCCCTTGACCCAAATTATTCAATTGGCGGAGCGTTCAAAAGAGTCAGGATCCCCTTTGTCCATGGATATTGTGGCTGGTTGGGTGCACTACCCTTCCACTACCCAAACACCACTGCACTACCATAAACCCTAAAAACTACCCCCAGCATGACAACCTACACTACCCAAACATAACTGCACTACACTAAACCCTAAAACACTACCACCAGCATGACTCCCTACACTACCCAAACACTGCTGCACTACCCTAAACCCTAAATCTACCCCCAGTGCAACCCCCTACACTACACAAACACCACTGCACTACCCTAAACCCTAAAACACTATCCCCTGCACGACCCCCTTCACTACACAAACACCACTACACTGCCTGAAACCCTAAAACACTACCCCAGCACGACCCCCTACACTACAAAAACACCACTGCACTGCCCTAAACACTAAATCTACCCCCAGCATGACCCCCTACACTACACAAACACCACTTCACTACCCTAAACTCTAAAACACTACCCCAGCACTACCCCCTTCTCTACCTAAACACAACTGCACTAACCTAAACCCTATACCACTACCCCCAGCATGACCCCCTTCACTACCCAAACACCACTGCACAACCCTAAACCCTAAAACACTAGAACCCAGCACGACCCCATACAGTACACAAACACCCCTGCACTACCCTAAACCCTAAAACACTACCCCTACACTACACAAACACCACTGCACTACCCTAAACCCTAAAACACTACCCCCAACACTATACCCTACACAACACAAACACCACTGCACTACCCTAAACCCTAAAACACTACCCCAGCACGACTCCCTACACTACCCAAATACCACTGCACTACCCTAAATCTACCCCCAGCATGACACCCTACACTACCCAAATACCACTGCACTACCCTAAACCTAAAACAGTACCCCCAGCATGACCCCCTACACTACACAAACACCACTGCACTACCTTAAACTCTAAAACACTATCACCAGCATGACCCCCTACACTACTCAAACACCACTGCACTACCCTAAACCCTAGAGCACTACCCCAGCACTACCCCCTACTCTACCCAAACACCACTGCACTACCATAAACCCTAAAACACTACCCCCAGCACAACCCCCTACACTACACAAACACCACTGCACTACCCTAAACCCTAAAACACTATCCCCAGCACAACTCCCTACACTACCCAAACACCACTGCATGACCCTAAACCCTAAATCTACCCCAGCATGACCCCCTCCACTACCCAAACACCACTGCACTACCATAAACCATAAAACACTACCCTCAGCATGACTCCCTACACTACACAAACACCACTGCACTACCCTAAACTCTAAAACACTACCACCAGCATGACCCCCTACACTACTCAAACACCACTGCACTACCCTAAACCCTAAAACACTACCCCCAGCACAACCCCCTATACTAGTGCACTACCCTAAACCCTAAAAGACTACCCCAGCACAACCCCTACACTACCCAAATACCACTGCACTACCCTAAACCCTAAAACACTACCCCCAGCACGACCCCTACACTACCCAAACACCACTGCACTACCCTAAACCCTAGAAAAAAAACACCCCATGCCCAATCCCCCTTACCTCTCACTCCTCGTGGTTCCTCTCTCCTCGTGGTTCCTGCTTCACATCATCTCTGAGGGGCGGAGCACATCGTTGTGAAGAAACGGAAGAGCCTCTGTTTCCTTACAACAACATGGATCATCTACTTGTTTTTTTAGAACGCATTGTCATTTACCATACATATCTTTACAACAAAATTTGTTGTAAAGGCATGCGTGGTAAATGACCATGCGTTCTAAAAAAATTTGTAGTAATGACTTTGCGATGTACAACGCATGCATGGTAATACATGCGTTGTAATGGTATCACAAAGTAAAAAAGTCATTTTAACTGCCGTTTACTGATCGAAGCAGGCCCCTGTTCTTCAGTGAGATGTTTATTTGATTAATTAGGAGGAAGGAATGTGGTTTTTTTTACCGAAAAGTGCATTCCCAGCTGTTGTCTTGTGAAAGTGCCCGCGTAGGCTGGTTTCACTTCCGGTGAGAAAGTGGAAGAGTCTATTTGGATCTAAAGGAGTTCTGTTGTTGGACGGGGCCGGTGCAACACGTCATCAGAAAACACAGCTAATGGAAAGCGTCCTCCCTGAAGTGTGGAGCAGTGCCATGAGAGGTCAACGATTGTGCGTCCCACCGCAGTATGACCCATGTGGCGCGTCCAGGGTACGGGAGGCAGAAGAAGCATCGCAGGTCCTCTTGAAGACTGTTGTAGCACTAATTCTACATTTTGGTACTAGGGCATTTTAACTTTGCTGTTCATTCCAGATAAATGTGGAGAATATCCTGTGTTATTCAATGCCCTCGTTACCTTTTTTGTGGGTTGTGGGGCTTGTCACTTCGCTGGCACGCCGGTGCACATGACTGGGCACCCCACCTCGTGTGCCATCTGCAGGGCCTCTTCCCTCGGATCACTGGTTTCGGTTTCTGGAGTGGCCACATAAACACTTGCTCCCAAAGGACTAGCATGAACACTTAGGTGAATATCCCCTGCACAAGCATTCCACGGAAACTATTTCCTGGCTCTCCAACGTCGATGAGGAGGTTATAATAGCACAGCTCCTCTCGCGACACCGTATATCATCGGAGCCATAGGAGGACCTCATCGGCGTGCTGACGTCAGTTCCACCCATTTTGTCTGTGCCACCGAGGCAAACAGGTGGACCGAGACATTTTCACATGTATACATAGTATAATAAATATATTTATATTCACTGAAAAAACCTTAGGTTTCAGGCACGTTATAGCTAGAAATTAGCATTAAAAATACCTTAGAAATTCACTGAAAAAAATACAGGTTTCAGGGATGTTATAGTTAGTTGGACATTTCACTCGTACATAGAAATTCCCTCATTATAGTTAGTTCAGCTAACTATAACTTGCGCACCCGCAATGCACTGCTGATGATGTCACATATTACATCACTCAAGACATGGTCAGTGACATTACTCATGACATCACTGATGACATCTCAAATGACATCACTGATGACATCATCCAGTGAATGTGTGTTTTTCTGAAAATTAAATATGTTTTATATGTGTATCTCAAGGTCGATGGAAGAATAAATGGGTATATAATTGTCTAAATGGATGATTTTTTTTGTAAAATTGATTGTATAACTGACTGATTAAGTGTATCTTAGTGAATACATGGGTTAGTGAGTAATGTTTAAATATGTAAATATCTGTATCAGTCTCTCACTTTGTGTATAAGTGGCTGCTGGGTTGTGAGTAGCTACATGAGTGTCTATATGGGTTATTAGTTGTTTTTTTGAGTATCAGTATGAGTGTCTGAGTGTCTGTATGGTTCGGTGGGAGTATTACTTATTGCATAGATGCATGAATGAGTGACTCACTGTTTGATGTGTTGAAGACTGCATGTGTGCAGGACCGTATAGGTGGATGAGTGTGTGTATGGGTGTGTTAGTCAGTGAATGACTGTCTCAATAGTGTCTTGATGAGTAACTACATATGTTTTAAACTAGTATATATGTGTATATAAGTGAGTATATGTGAGAGTGAGAGATTGAAAGAGTTCCTGTACAAATAAGTAGGTGTTTCTATAACTGATTGTTTAAGAGAGTAAGTATGTGTAAGTGTCTGTAGAAGTAAGTGTGGTAGTGTTTGTGTAACTGTTTATGCAAGTAAATGGATGTTTGATACTTTGTTTGCATGTGTAACCTTGTGTGTGAGTAACTCTATGGATGAGTGGGGGTGTGTAACAGGATGTATAGGTGTATGAGTACATATGATGAGTACATGTATGAGTGACTGTATAGGGACTGTCGGTGAATGAGTGGATGTGTGTGTAAATCTTGGAATTACTGAATAGGTGTGTTGTAACTGGTATTGGTATGTCCATTGTTTTGAAAATGTTAGTTTGTATTTTTGAGTGTGTGTATCAAAGGTTATATTAGGGTGAGAGGAGGTCTGCCACTCTATCACAAGGATGATGTCATCAGTGATGTTATCAGTGATGTCATTTGAGATGTAATCAGTGATGTCATGTGTGATGTCACTGACCATGTCATGAGTGATGTAATATGTGACCATCATCAGCAGTGCATTGCGGGCGCGCAAGTTATAGTTAGCTGAAGTAACTATAACGGGGGAATTTCTATGGTTTTGTACGAGTGAAATGTCCAACTAACTATAACGCCCATGAAACCTATGGTTTTATCAGTGAATATATATATATATATATATTCACTGATAAAACCATAGGTTTCAGTGACGTTATAGTTAGGAATTAGCATTTAAAAAACCTTAGAAATTCACAGAAAAAAAACACAGGTTTCAGGGGTGTTATAGTTAGCTGGCCATTTCACTCGTACAAAACCATAGAAATTCCTCTGTTATAGTTAGTTCTGCTAACTATAACTCGCGCGCCCGCAATGCACTGCTGATGATGTCACATATTGCATCATTCATGACATGGTCAGTGACATCACTGATGACATCACTGATGACATCTCAAATGACATCACTGATGACATCATCCAGTGAATATGGTTAAGTTTGAAATTTAAATATGTATTATACATATACCAATCTGTATTGAAGATTGAGTGGATATATAACTGTCTGGATGGAGGATTTAGTAGCTGTCTGACTGTCTGTTTAAGTGAGTAATTAAAAGTGTCTCACTTAATACATGGATTAGTAACTAAACTATGTGAATGTGTGCAGCACTGTCTCTGTTGTTGTATAACATGCTGCATCAGTTGATCATTAACTACATGAGCGTGTATATTAATTATTGATTAGTTGGGTGAGTATTTGTATGGGACACAGTTTGTGTGTGGTTGGATGGGGTGTGTGTAGCTCTATGCATAGATGTGTGAATGATTGATTGACTAGGTGTATAGGTTTAAGAGTGCATGTGAAAATAGTTGTTTGGGTGACTGAGTGTATTTATTTGTGTGTTGGTGAGCGAATATATGTTTTAGTTGTAAATCTTCAACAAAGTAAAAAAATAAAAGGCATTGAATGTGAGAGTTGGTGTATATAAATAAGTATGTGTAAGAGTCAGTGATTGTGAGAGTAACTATATGAATGAGTGTATAATTGTAATGGTGATTTTTTAACATATTAACTATGTGTTACTATGTGTTTGAATAAATGAAGTGTTGTTAGATAATTGTGTAAGTGAGTAAATGTAAGTATGATTAATTTTTTTCATGAGTGAGTAGGATGACTGCATAACCGACTAAGATGACTGCTGATGTTTCAATGTCTATATATGTGTATACGTGCATTTGACAGTGTTCTATTAATTAGTGACTGCATGTATAAATGATTCTGTTGTTGAATGGGTAGTTGTGTGTGTAGACTTAGGAATCAGTGAGTGGGTATGTAGTAACTGGTATTGGTGTGTCAATGGTTTCAAATATGGTACTCTGTATTTTACAGTGGGTGATAAAAGGTTATACTAGTGGATGATGCTGTGTAGCAGATTGTCACGTGGATGATGTCATCAGTGATGTCATTTGAGATGTCATCAGTGATGTCATCAGTGATGTCACTGACCATGTCATGAATGATGCAATATGTGACATCATCAGCAGTGCATTGCAGGCGCGTGAGTTATATTTAGCAGAACTAACTACAACGGAGGAATTTCTATGGTTTTGTACGAGTGAAATGGCCAGCTAACTATAACACCCCTGAAACCTATGTTTTTTTCTGTGAATTTCTAAGGTTTTTTAAATGCTAATTTCTAACTATAACGTCTCTGAAACCTATGTTTTTTTCAGTGAATTTCAAAGCTTTTTTAAATGCTAATTTCTAACTATAACGTCTCTGAAACCTATGTTTTTTTCACAAAGCGTACACTTCACGGTGGGTGCGCGCATTCTAGCCGCCATTTTAGAAAGTTATGAATGATCAGCGTACGGTATGCGACTGCTGCGTGTTTTTCAGTTACATCATATACATTTAATATTACGTGATGTGCGCGATAGGTATGCAACCAGTCCGTGACTCCTGCTCCCGCGCATTCACGACACATGCGCATTACGGTACGAGATGCTTTCGCGGTTGCGGGTCCCGCGTGACATCATATATGTGCTGGGGCGCGCTGGGAATGCGACTCCCACAAAAAAAATGTATGTTCCAATATGATATGTATGTGGCTTTAATGTACATATTAGGGCAAGAGATTATTTAAGATATTCCTAAAAATAATATATTTGTATTTATAATAAACTTATATTATTTTTAAATATATTTTGTGAAGTCGGGTGCGTGCATCGTGAGTGCAGAGAACCAGGTCAGCAGAGCCGTTGTAGAGCCAAAAAACCAGGTCAGCAGAGCTGCTCTAGAGCCTAAGAAGGAGGTCAGCAGAGCTGCTCTAGAACCAGAGACCCAGGTCAGCAGAGCTGCTCTAGAGCCAGAGACACAGGTCAGCAGAGCGGCTCTAGAGGCCGAGAACCAGGTCAGCAGAGCTGCTCTAGAGCCAGAGAACCAGGTCAGCAGAGCTGCTCTAGAGGCAGAGAACCAGGTCAGCAGAACTGCTTTAGAGCCAGAGAACCAGGTCAGCAGAGCTGCTCTAGAGCCAGAGAACCAGGTCAGCAGAGCTGCTCTATAGGCATAGAACCAGGTCAGCTGAGCTGCTTTAGAGGGAGAGAACCAGGTCAGCAGAACTGCTTTAGAGCCAGAGAACCAGGTCAGCAGAGCTGCTCTAGAGCCAGAGAACCAGGTCAGCAGAGCTGCTCTAGAGGCATAGAACCAGGTCAGCTGAGCTGCTTTAGAGGGAGAGAACCAGGTCAGCAGAACTGCTTTAGAGCCAGAGAACCAGGTCAGCAGAGCTGCTCTAGAGCCAGAGAAACCAGGTCAGCAGAGCTCCTTTAGAGGGAGAGAACCAGGTCAGCAGAGCTGCGTTAGAGCCAGAGAACCAGGTCAACAGAGCTGCTCTAGAGCCAGAGAACCAGGTCAGCAGAGCTGATTTAGAGCCATAGAACCAGGTCAGCAGAGCTGCTCTAGAGGCAGAGAACCAGGTCAGTAGAGCTGATTCAGAGGGAGAGAACCACGTCAGCAGAGCTGCTTTAGAGCCAGAGAACCAGGTCAGCAGAGCTGCTTTAGAGCCATAGAACCAGGTCAGCAGAGCTGCTTTAGAGCCAGAGAACCAGGTCAGTAGAGCTGCTCTAGAGCCTAAGAACCGGTCACCAGAGCTGCTCTAGAGCCAGAGAACCAGATCAGCAGAAATGCTGTAGAGCCAGAGAAACCAGGTCAGTTGAGCTGCATTAGAGCGAGAGAACCAGGTTAGCAGAGCTGCTTTAGAGGGAGAGAACCAGGTCAGCAGAGCTGCTTTAGAGCCAAGGGACCAGGTCAGCAGAGCTGTTCTAGAGCCAGAGAACCAGGTCAGCAGAACTGCTTTAGAGCCATAGAACCGGGTAAGCAGAGCTGCTTTAGAGCCAGAGAACCAGGTCAGCAGAGCTGTTGTAGAGGCAGAGAACCAGGTCAGCAGAGCCGCTCTAGAGCCGAAGAACTGGGTCAGCAGAGCTGCTCTAGAGCCAGAGAAATAGGTCAGCAGAGCTGCTATAGAGCCAGAGAAACCAGGTTAGCAGAGCTGCTTTAGAGGGAGAGAACCAGGTCAGCATAGCTGCTTTAGAGCCAGAGAACCAGGCCAGACGAGCTGCTTTAGAGCCAGAGAACCAGGTCAGCAGAGCTGCTCTAGAGCCAGAGAAACAAGTCAGCAGACTGCTTTAGAGCCATATAATCAGGTCAGCGGAGCTGCTTTAGAGCCAGAGAACCAGGTCAGCAGAGCTGCTCTAGAGCGTAAGAACCAGGTCAGCAGAGCTGCTCTAGAGCCAGAGAACCAGGTCAGCAGAGCTGCTGTAGAGCCAGAGAAACCAGGTCAGTAGAGCTGCTTTAGAGGGAGAGAACCAGGTCAGCAGAGCTGCTCTTGAGGGAGAGAACCAGGTCAGCAGAGCTGCTCTAGAGTCAGAGAACCATGTCAGCAGATCTGCTTTAGAGCCATAGAACTGGGTCAGCAGAGCTGCTTTAGAGCCACAGAACCAGGTCAGCAGAGCTGCTGAAGAGCCAGAGAAACCAGGTCAGCAGAGCTGCTCTAGAGCCAGAGAAACAAGTCAGCAGAGCTGCTTTAGAGCCATAGAACCAGGTCAGCAGAGCTGCTTTAGAGGCAGAGAACCAGGTCAGCAGAGCTGCTCTAGAGCCTAAGAACCAGGTCAGCAGAGCTGCTCTAGAGCCAGAGAACCAGGTCAGCAGAGCTGCTGTAGAGCCAGAGAAACCAGGTCAGTAGAGCTGCTTTAGAGGGAGAGAACCAGGTCAGCAGAGCTGCTCTAGAGGGAGAGAACCAGGTCAGCAGAGCTGCTCTAGAGTCAGAGAACTATGTCAGCAGAACTGCTTTAGAGCCATAGAACCGGGTCAGCAGAGCTGCTTTAGAGCCAGAGAACCAGGTCAGCAGAGCTGCTGTAGAGCCAGAGAAACCAGGTCAGCACAGCTGCTTTAGAGGGACAGAACCAGGTCAGCAGAGCTGCTTTAGAGCCATAGAACCGGGTCAGCAGCGCTGCTTTAGAGCCAGAGAACCAGCTCAGCATAGCTGTTGTAGAGCCAGACAACCAGGTCAGCAGAGCCGCTCTAGAGCCGAAGAACTAGGTCAGCAGAGCTGCTCTAGAGCCAGAGAACCAGGTCAGCAGAGCTGCTGTAGAGCCAGAGAAACCAGGTCAGCAGAGCTGCTGTAGAGCCAGAGAAGCCAGGTCAGTAGAGCTGCTTTAGAGTGAGAGAACCAGGTCAGCAGAGCTGCTCTAGAGGGAGAGAACCAGGTCAGCAGAGCTGCTCTAGAGCCAGAGAAACAAGTCAGCAGAGCTGCTTTAGAGCCATAGAACCAGGTCAGCAGAGCTGCTTTAGAGCCAGAGAACCAGGTCAGCAGAGTTGCTCTAGAGCCTAGGAACCAGGTCTGCAGAGCTGCTCTAGAGCCAGAGAACCAGGTCAGCAGAGCTGCTGTAGAGCCAGAGAAACCATGTCAGTTGAGCTGCTTTAGAGGGAGAGAACCACGTCAGCAGAGCTGCTCTAGAGGGAGAGAACCAGGTCAGCAGAGCTGCTCTAGAGTCAGAGAACTATGTCAGCAGAACTGCTTTAGAGCCATAGAACCGGGTCAGCAGAGATGCTTTAGAGCCAGAGAACCAGGTCAGCAGAGCTGCTGTAGAGCCAGAGAAACCAGGTCATTAGAGCTGCTTTAGAGGGACAGAACCAGGTCAGCAGAACTGCTTTAGAGCCATAGAACCGGGTCAGCAGAGCTGCTTTAGAGCCAGAGAACCAGGTCAGCATAGCTGTTGTAGAGCCAGACAACCAGGTCAGCAGAGCCGCTCTAGAGCCGAAGAACTAGGTCAGCAGAGCTGCTCTAGAGCCAGAGAACCAGGTCAGCAGAGCTGTTGTAGAGCCAGAGAAACCAGGTCAGCAGAGCTGCTGTAGAGCCAGAGAAGCCAGGTCAGTAGAGCTGCTTTAGAGCGAGAGAACCAGGTCAGCAGAGCTGCTCTAGAGGGAGAGAGCCAGGTCAGCAGAGCTGCTCTAGAGCCAGAGAAACAAGTCAGCAGATCTGCTTTAGAGCCATAGAACCAGGTCAGCAGAGCTGCTTTAGAGTCAGAGAACCAGGTCAGCAGAGCTGCTCTAGAGCCTAGGAACCAGGTCAGCACGGCTGCTCTAGAGCCTAGGAACCAGGTCAGCAGAGCTGCTCTAGAGCCAGAGAACCAGGTCAGCAGAGCTGCTGTAGAGCCAGAGAAACCAGGTCAGTAGAGCTACTTTAGAGGGAGAGAACCAGGTCAGTAGAGCTGCTCTAGAGAGAGAGAACCAGGTCAGCAGAGCTGCTCTAGAGTCAGAGAACCATGTCAGCAGAACTGCTTTAGAGCCATAGAACCGGGTCAGCAGAGCTGCTTTAGAGCCAGAGAACCAGGTCAGCAGAGCTGCTGTAGAGCCAGAGAAACCAGGTCAACAGAGCTGCTCTAGAGCCAGAGAATCAAGTCAGCAGAGCTGCTTTAGAGCCATAGAACCAGGTCAGCAGAGCTGCTTTAGAGCCAGAGAACCAGGTCAGCGAAGCTGCTCTAGAGCCTAAGAACCAGGTCAGCAGAGCTGCTCTAGAGCCAGAGAACCAGGTCAGCAGAGCTGCTGTAGAGCCAGATAAACCAGGTCAGTAGAGCTGCTTTAGAGAGAGAGAACCAGGTCAGCAGAGCTGCTCTAGAGGGAGAGAACCAGGTCAGCAGAGCTGTTCTAGAGTCAGAGAACCATGTCAGCAGAACTGCTTTAGAGCCATAGAACCGGGTCAGCAGAGCTGCTTTAGAGCCACAGAACCAGGTCAGCAGAGCTGCTGTAGAGCCAGAGAAACCAGGTCAGCAGAGCTGCTTCAGAGGGAGAACACCAGGTCAGCAGAGCTGCTTTAGAGCCAGAGAACCAGGTCAGCAAATCTGCTTTAGATCCATAGAACCAGGTCAGCAGAGCTGCTCTAGAGCCAGAGAACCAGGTCAGCAGAGCTTCTGTAGAGCCAGAGAAACCAGGTCAGTAGAGCTGCTTTAGAGTGAGAGAACCAGGTCAGCAGAGCTGCTCTAGAGGGAGAGAACCAGTTCAGCAGAGCTGCTCTAGAGTCAGAGAACCATGTCAGCAGAACTGCTTTAGAGCCATAGAACCGGGTCAGCAGAGCTGCTTTAGAGCCACAGAACCAGGTCAGCAGAGCTGCTGCAGAGCCAGAGAAACCAGGTCAGCAGAGCTGCTTCAGAGGGAGGGAACGAGGTCAGCAGAGCTGCTTTAGAGCCAGAGAACCAGGTCAGCAGAGCTGCTTTAGAACCATAGAACCAGGTCAGCAGAGCTGCTTTAGAGGCAGAGAACCAGGTCAGCAGTGCTGCTCTAGAACCTAAGAACCAGGTCAGCAGAGCTGCTCTAGAGCCAGAGAACCAGGTCAGCAGAGCTGCTGTAGAGCCAGAGAAAACAGGTCAGTAGAGCTGCTTTAGAGGGAGAGATCCAGGTCAGCAGAGCTGCTTTAGAGGGAGAGAACTAGGTCAGCAGAGCTGCTCTAGAGTCTGAGAACTATGTCAGCAGAACTGCTTTAGAGCCATGGAACCGGGTCAGCAGAGCTGCTTTATGGCCAGAGAACCAGGTCAGCAGAGCTGTTGTAGAGCCAGAAAACCAGGTCAGCAGAGCCGCTCTAGAGCCGAAGAGCTAGGTCATCTGATCTGCTCTAGAGCCAGAGAACCAGGTCAGCAGAGCTGCTGTAGAGCCAGAGAAACCAGGTCAGCAGAGCTGCTGTAGAGCCAGAGAAACCAGGTCAGTAGAGCTGCTTTAGAGGGAGAGAACCAGGTCAGCAGAGCTGCTCTAGAGGGAGAGAACCAGGTCAGCAGAGCTGCTCCAGAGCCAGAGAAAAAAGTCAGCAGAGCTGCTTTAGAGCCATAGAACCAGGTCAGCACGGCTGCTTTCGAGGGAGAGAACCAGGTCAGCAGAGCTGCTTAAGAGCCAGAGAACCAGGTCAGCAGAGCTGCTCTAGAGCCAGAGAAACCAGGTCAGCAGAGCTCCTTTAGAGGGAGAGAACCAGGTCAGCAGAGCTGATTTAGAGCCATAGAACCAGGTCAGCAGAGCTGCTCTAGAGGCCGAGAACCAGGTCAGTAGAGCTGATTCAGAGGGAGAGAACCAGGTCAGCAGAGCTGCTTTAGAGCCATAGAACCAGGTCAGCAGAGCTGCTTTAGAGCCATAGAACCAGATCAGCAGAGCTGCTTTAGAGCCAGAGAACCAGGTCAGCAGAGCTGCTCTAGAGCCTAAGAACCGGGTCAGCAGAGCTGCTCTAAAACCAGAGAACCAGGTCAGCAGAGCTGCTGTAGAGCCAGAGAAACCAGGTCAGTAGAGCTGCTTTAGAGCGAGAGAACCAGGTCAGCAGAGCTGGTTTAGAGGGAGAGAACCAGGTCAGCAGAGCTGCTTTAGAGCCAAGGGACCAGGTCAGCAGAGATGTTCTAAAGCCAGAGAACCAGGTCAGCAGAACTGCTTTAGAGCCATAGAACTGGATCAGCAGAGCTGCTCTAGAGCCAGAGAACCAGGTCAGCAGAGCTGTTGTAGAGCAAGAGAACCAGGTCAGCAGAGCCGCTCTAGAGCCGAAGAACTAGGTCAGCAGAGCTGCTCTAGAGCCAGAGAACCAGGTCAGCAGAGCTGCTGTAGAGCCAGAGAAACCAGGTCAGCAGAGCTGATTTCGAGGGAGAGAAGCAGGTCAGCAGAGCTGCTTTAGAGCCAGAGAACCAGGCCAGCCGAGCTGCTTTAGAGCCTGAGAACCAGGTCAGCAGAGCTGCTCTAGAGCCAGAGAAACAAGTCAGCAGACTGCTTTAGAGCCATATAACCAGGTCAGCAGAGCTACTTTAGAGCCAGAGAACCAGGTCAGCAGAGCTGCTCTAGAGCCTAAGAACCAGGTCAGCAGAGCTGCTCTAGAGCCAGAGAACCAGGTCAGCAGAGCTGCTGTAGACCCAGAGAAACCAGGTCAGTAGAGCTGCTCTAGAGGGAGAGAAGCAGGTCAGCAGAGCTGCTCTAAAGTCAGAGAACCATGTCAGCAGAACTGCTTTAGAGCCATAGAACCGGGTCAGCAGAGCTGCTTTAGAGCCATATAACCAGGTCAGCAAAGCTGCTTTAGAGGCAGAGACCCAGGTCAGCAGATCTGCTCTAGAGCCTAAGAACCAGGCCAGCAGAGCTGATCTAGAGCCAGAGAACCAGGTCAGCAGAGCTGCTGTAGAGCCAGAGAAACCAGGTCAGTAGAGCTGCTTTAGAGGGAGAGAACCAGGTCAGCAGAGCTGCTCTAGAGGGAGAGAACCAGGTCAGCAGAGCTGCTCTAGAGTCAGAGAACTATGTCAGCAGATCTGCTTTAGAGCCATAGAACCGGGTCAGCAGAGCTGCTTTAGAGCCAGAGAACCAGGTCAGCAGAGCTTCTGTAGAGACAGAGAAACCAGGTCAGCACGGCCGCTTCAGAGGGACAGAACCAGGTCAGCAGAGCTATTTTAGAGCCATGGAACCGGGTCAGCAGAGCTGCTTTAGAGCCAGAGAACCAGGTCAGCATAGCTGTTGTAGAGCCAGACAACCAGGTCAGCAGAGACGCTCTAGAGCCGAAGAACTAGGTCAGCAGAGCTGCTCTAGAGCCAGAGAATCAGGTCAGCAGAGCTGCTGTAGAGCCAGAGAAGCCAGGTCAGTAGATCTGCTTTAGAGCCATAGAACCAGGTCAGCAGAGCTGTTTTGGAGCCAGAGAACTAGGTCAGCAGAGCTGCTCTAGAGCCTAGGAACCCTACAGCCAGAGAAACCAGGTCAGTAGAGCTGCTTTAGAGGGAGAGAACCAGGTCAGCGGAGCTGCTCTAGAGAGAGAGAACCAGGTCAGCAGAGCTGCTCTAGAGTCAGAGAACCATGTCAGCAGAACTGCTTTAGAGCCATAGAACCGGGTCAGCAAAGCTGCCTTAGAGCCAGAGAACCAGGTCAGCAGAGCTGCTGTAGAGCCAGAGAAACCAGGTCAGCAGAGCTGCTCTAGAGCCAGAGAAACAAGTCAGCAGAGCTGCTTTAGAGTTATAGAACCAGGTCAGCAGAGCTGCTTTAGAGCCAGAGAACCAGGTCAGCAGAGCTGCTCTAGAGCCAGAGAACCAGGTCAGCAGAGCTGCTGTAGAGCCAGAGAAACCAGGTCAGTAGAGCTGCTTTGGAGGGAGAGAACCAGGTCAGCAGAGCTGCTCTAGAGTCAGAGAACCATGTCAGCAGACCTGCTTTAGAGCCATAGAACCGGGTCAGCAGAGCTGCATTAGAGCCACAGAACCAGGTCAGCAGAGCTGCTGTAGAGCCAGAGAAACCAGGTCAGCAGAGCTGCTTCAGAGGGAGAAAACCAGGTCAGCAGAGCTGCTTTAGAGCCAGATAACCAGGTCAGCAGAGCTGCTTTAGATCCATAGAACCAGGTCAGCAGAGCTGCTCTAGAGCCAGATAACCAGGTCAGCAGAGCTGCTGTAGAGCCAGAGAAACCAGGTCAGTAGAGCTGCTTTAGAGGGAGAGAACCAGGTCAGCAGAGCTGCTCTAGAGTCAGAGAACCATGTCAGCAGAACTGCTTTAGAGCCATAGAACCGGGTCAGCAGAGCTGCTTTAGAGCCACAGAACCAGGTCAGCAGAGCTGCTGTAGAGACAGAGAAACCAGGTCACGAGAGCTGCTTCAGAGTGAGGGAACCAGGTCAACAATGCTGCTTTAGAACCAGAGAACCAGGTCAGCAGAGCTGCTTTAGAGCCATAGAACCAGGTCAGCAGAGCTGCTTTAGAGGCAGAGAACCAGGTCTGCAGAGCTGCTCTAGAGCCTAAGAACCAGGTCAGCAGAGCTGCTCTAGAGCCAGAGAACCAGGTCAGCAGAGCTGCTGTAGAGCCAGAGAAACCAGGTCAGTAGAGCTGCTTTAGAGGGAGAGACCCAGGTCAGCAGAGCTGCTCTAGAGGGAGAGAACCAGGTCAGCAGAGCTGCTCTAGAGTCAGATAACTATGTAAGCAGAACTGCTTTAGAGCCATGGAACCGGGTCAGCAGAGCTGCTTTATGGCAATATAACCAGGTCAGCAGAGCTGTTGTAGAGCCAGACAACCAGGTCAGCAGAGCCACTCTAGAGCCGAAGAACTAGGTCAGCAGAGCTGCTCTAGAGCCAGAGAACCAGGTCAGCAGAGCTGCTGTAGAGCCAGAGAAACCAGGTCAGCAGAGCTGCTGTAGAGCTAGAGAAACCAGGTCAGTAGAGCTGCTTTAGAGGGAGAGAACCAGGTCAGCAGAGCTGCTCTAGAGGGAGAGAACCAGGTCAGCAGAGCTGCTCTAGATCCAGAGAAACAAGTCAGTGGAGCTGCATTAGAGCCATAGAACCAGGTCAGCAGAGCTGCTTTAGAGCCAGAGAACCAGGTCAGCAGAGCTGCTCTAGAGCCTAAGAACCAGGTCAGCAGAGCTGCTCTAGAGCCAGAGAACCAGGTCAGCAGAGCTGCTGTAGAGCCAGAGAAACCAGGTCAGTAGAGCTGCTTTAGAGGGAGAGAACCAGGTCAGCAGAGTTGCTCTAGAGGGAGAGAACCAGGTCAGCAGAGCTGCTCTAGTCAGAAAACCATGTCAGCAGAACTGCTCTAGAGCCTAAGAACCAGGTCAGCAGAGCTGCTCTAGAGCCAGAGAACCAGGTCAGCAGAGCTGCTGTAGAGCCAGAGAAACTAGGTCATTAGAGCTGCTTTAGAGGGAGAGAACCAGGTCAGCAGAGCTGCTCTAGAGGGAGAGAACCAGGTCAGCAGAGCTGCTCTAGAGTCAGAGAACCATGTCAGCAGGACTGCTTTAGCGCCATAGAACCGGGTCAGCAGAGCTGCTTTAGAGCCACAGAACCAGGTCAGCAGAGCCACTGTAGAGCCTGAGAAACCAGGTCATCAGAGCTGCTTCAGAGGGAGAGAACCAGGTCAGCAGAGCTGCTTTAGAGCCAGAGAACCAGGCCAGCCGAGCTGCTTTAAAGCCAGAGAACCAGGTCAGCAGAGCTTCTCTAGAGCCAGAGAAACAAGTCAGCAGAGTTGCTTTAGAGCTATAGAACCAGATCAGAAGAGCTGCTTTAGAGGCAGAGAACCAGGTCTGCAGAACTGCTCTAGAGCCTAAGAACCAGGTCATCAGACCTGCTCTAGAGCCAGAGAACCAGGTCAGCAGAGCTGCTGTAGAGCCAGAGAAACCAGGTCAGTAGAGCTGCTTTAGAGGGAGAGAACCAGATCAGCAGAGCTGCTCTAGAGTGAGAGAACCAGGTCAGCAGAGCTGCTCTAGAGTCAGAGAACCATGTCAGCAGAACTGCTTTAGAGCCATAGAACCGGGTTAGCAGAGCTGCTTTAGAGCCAGAGAACCAGGTCAGCACAGCTGCTGTAGAGCCAGAGAAACCAGTTCAGCGGAGCTGCTTTTGAGGGAGAGAACCAGGTCAGCAGAGCTGCTTTAGAGCCAGAGAACCAGGCCAGCCGAGCTACTTTAGAGCCAGAGAACCAGGTCAGCAGAGCTACTCTAGAGCCAGAGAAACAAGTCAGCAGAGCTGCTTTAGAGCCATAGAGCCAGGTCAGCAGAGCTGCTTTAGAGGCAGAGAACCAGGTCAGCAGAGCTGCTCTAGAGCCTAAGAACCAGGTCCGCAGAGCTGCTCTAGAGCCAGAGAACCAGGTCAGCAGACCTGCTGTAGAGCCAGAGAAACCAGGTCAGCATGGCTGCTTTAGAGGGAGAGAACCAGGTCTGCAGAGCTGCTCTAGCTGACACTGACTGACTGACACTGACTGACTGACACTGACTGATTGACACTGACTGACACTGATTGACTGACACTGACACTGACTGACACTGACTGACACTAATAGACTGAAAGTGACTGACTGACAATCACTGACACTGACTGACACTAACTGACTGACTGACTGACACTGATTGACTGACACTGACTGACTGACACTGACTGACACTGATTGACTGACACTGACTGACTGACTTACACTGACTGACTGACACTGACACTGACTGACTGACTGACTGACACTGACTGACTGACACTGACTAACACTGACTGACACTGCTCTCCACTACTCTACTACTCACTCTCTACTACTCTCTACTACTCTCTCTCTACTACTCACTCTCTACTACTCACACTCTACTACTCTCTAATACTCACTCTCTACTACTCTACTTCTCTCTACTACTCACTCTCTTCTACTCACTCTCTAATTCTCAATCTCTACTAATCTTTACTACTCACTCTCTACTTCTCTCTCTCTACTACTCACTCTCTACTACTCTCTACTATTCACTTTGAAAAACACTAATAAAAGCAAAGCTAAAAAGCCACCTAATTACAAACCGAATTGCTTTAACTTAAACAAGGGCGCGACCTATTGCATTTTCATTGCTTGTTTACTTTGGTTCCATCAAGAAGGCATTCAGATGTGTCACAAATTTGCCATAAATTCTGAATGGTAGCACTCTAGTTGTTCATTAGATCCCTGTAGTAAAGCTACTGCTCACCAGGGAAGTCTGCTGCTGGTATTCAAAGTGCATGTTTCAGTCTGCATGTCAGAATTGTTTAATGAAATAGAAGAGGATTTGAGAAGTTAAAATGTGCCCTTATTTTTTTTTCTGCAGCACTAATCATAATTTCTATGGCAAAATGAACCACCTCATTTTGTTCCTTTGCAAATTAAATGTTTTAAGTGTTTCCACTTTATTCCAACCTAGATGGCTTCAGGTGTGCCATACTTTTGTCATAAGTAAGACTGTTAGCGCTCTAGTTGTTCTTTAGAACACTCTGAGACATTCTTTCATTGGGCTATACTTGGGGGCTACATCTGGGTGATATTTGTGCTACATTTGGGCTCTTTTGTCTCTGGTGGCCATCTTGGGAGACTTATTTGTTATGAGGTTTCCTAATTTCCTCATTTACTACAGTCTCCTCAGTAGGAATACTTTCAATGTTTTACTTTGATTCCATCAAGAAGGCATTCAGATTTGTCACACATTTGCCATAAATTCAGAATGTTAGCACTCTAGTTGCTGATTAGATCAGTGTAGTAAAGCTACTGCTCACCAGAGAAGTCTGCTGCTGGTATTGAAAGTGCATGTTTCAGTCTGCATGTCAGAATTCTTTAATGAAATAATAGAGGATTTGAGAAGTCACTCAAAATGTGCCCTAATTTTTCTTTCTGCAGCACTAATCATACTTTCTATGGCAAAATGAACCCCCTCATTTTGTTCCTTTGCAAATTAAATGTTTTAAGAGTTACCACTTTATTCCAATCAAGATGGCTTCGGGTGTGCAATATGTTTGTCATAAGTAGGACTGTTAGCGCTCTAGTTGTTCTTTGGAACACTCTGGGAAGCTGCAGCAGAACACCAAGGAATCAACTGACAGTCTCTGCCCTTGTTGGATTACATGTTTTACTGAGAATGTCAGACTTCATTCTCACATGACTGAGAAAGATAATGTGAATTTACAGAAAATATGCTCTCAGTTTAGCTTATAGATAACCTTCCAAACCTCTGTGGGAAAAGCATGAGAAAATAGTTTTCTCTCAAACATGATTAATGGTATCCCAGCAGAAGGCTTTTTCACATTGTAAAATCACCTTAGAACAAATACACAATTCCTAAAATGAGCATGGGACCATCAACAAATGATTTATAATGTAACTAAAGTCTTAAAACCTTCTATTAACTGCAATGCTTTTTAATGTGGTGCTATCATGTATATTGGTCCCAAGATGGCTGCCAACACTTCTTGGATGAAGTGCTGACAGCCAATCATATCTCACGATGAGATGTGTGGTTAGGTTCCGCCCAGATATATATGTGAATTTACGTTTGATTTTCACAGGAACTACTGAACGGATTTACACCATTTAAGCAAAAGGAATGACTTTGAACCAAGGTCTACCTTTCTGCAAAATTTGGTGTAATTCCGTTCAGCAGTTCGGGCTGTAGCTGCGACTAAAGGTCCCTATGGAAAAATGCATGGGGAAAACATGTTTTGGGACCCCCTTTTTTCTCGTCCCCCGCTTGACGAATCACCCCGAGACTTTCAGGATAGGAGCGGACCGATGCGAGCCACGAGTTTTGAAAACTTTGCGAAGATTCGTCAACCGGCGCCAAAGTTATTCTAAATAGAATGTTGCGGATTTCCTCTGGATAATAGGTCCTAACTATAACTACCTACTGGTGACCACCAGTAGGTAATATATATATATATGTATATATATATATATATATATATATATATATATATATATATATATGTCAAAAGTTTCACCGCAAGGGTTCCAGCACTCCCAAATCTCATGGAAACCGGAACAGACGATAACAGACCCAGCTGTATGTGCCAAGTGATTTTTTTAATTAAAGCTCAGCATGCCTGCCATGACGAGTTTCAGTCTACCAGAGGCCTTGTTCACATAGCGCCTTTAGAGTAGAATGCCAACATTTAAAGTGGTCAGTGCAAAGTAACACACAATGTGAGTGGTTGACTGCACCAACTTATGGACATAGAAGAAATGTTGGCATGCAAGGATATGTTATGTTATGTTATGTTACTGGGTATTTGTTAAGCGCGCGGCTACTCCCAAGAGTGTCCCGGCAATAATCATAGGACCCATAGCAAAGACACTCAGCAGTCAGGTACCACAGACACAGATCATGAAAACAGTGATGTTTTTAGTTTATGACGAAAGCGCAGAAGATCATTTTCCTGGCGTAGATCAGAAGGAAGATTATTCCATAGAGAGGACGCCAGTACCTGAAAAGTACGGCCTTCCTGTCGTGAAAGAAAGAACCTGGGAGTGTGAAGCAGTTTGGCAGAGGAGGACCGTAGCGTACGTGAAGGTACATAATATTGGCAGCGAGCCCTTAAATAAGGTGCGCCGATGTTATGAGAAGCCATTAAGGCCAGTACCAGTGCTTTAAAAAGTATCCTCTTACGTACTGGGAGCCAGTGAAGTGTTCTCAAAAGGGGGGTCGTGTGGGTGCTTCGATCAGCAAGAAAAATCGCTCAGGCAGCAGCATTCTGAGCCACCTGGAGACGATTAAGGAGATATTCAGGTAGACCCAGATACAGAACATTCACATAGTCCAGGCGAGATAATACCAAGGCCTGGACAACTATCCTTCTGTGCGATTGAGAAAGCAGTGGAAGAAAGTTTCGCATCATCCTAAGTAAGCCGAAGCAAGTGCCTACAACTGACTGAACCTGGGCATTCATGGAGAGCTTACTATCCAGTTTCACCCCCAGGTTCTTAACCGTGGTAGCCAGGTCGGTGGGCGGAGACATATTTGAAGGCCACCAGTCACGCCAGTTATCATCTGGTGCCCCGCCAAAGAAAATCATTTCTGATTTATCAGAGTTGCATCTGAAGTGATTGGTGTTGAACCAACTAAAAAGTGCCGAAAGGCAGAGCTTGATGGTCATTCCATCCAAGATTTCACCCTTTGCACAAGTGAACAGCAGTTGAGTGTCGTCTGCATAACAGACGATTCTGGCGCCGAAGGATTCGACCAACAGTGCCATAGGAGCCGCATACACATTAAACAATGTGGGGCTCAGGATGGAGCCTTGGGGGACTCCTACATTCATAGCTTGAATGCAGGCCTCAAATGGGGGGGACCAGACAGTTTGCTGTCGGTTAGTTAAATAGGACCGAAACCATTGTAAGGCGGTGTGCCCAATACCGCACCTCCAAAGACGATCGAGGAGAAGGTCATGGGGTACGGTATCGAAAGCTGCCGATAAGTCGAGCTGGACCAACACTGCTCGCCCGCCTTTATCCAGGGTGACTTTTATCGACTCTGAGATCTCGAGGAGGGCGGTTTCGGTGCTATAATTAGCACGGAAACCAGACTGACTGGAATGTAGAATGTTGTTAGATTCTATAAATTCTCAGAGAATATGATCGACATATTTCTCCAGAGTTTTGGATAGGGCAGGAAGCAGTGAAATGGGTCTGTAATTACTGGCCAGTGAGGGGTCCGCGGAGGGTTTTTTTAACACGGGGAGAATTTTACCCAATTTCCACTTCTCCGGGATGGTCCCCGAGGAGAGTGAGAGATTCAAGATCTTATTGACTGCTGGATTGATTACCTCAGCAATTGAGGCCAAGATTTTTGCAGGACAGGGGAAAGCTGGGGAGCCAGACTTTAGAGAATGAAGAAGATGTAGAGAGTTCTCTAAAGGAATAGCAGGGATATGAAGTAGGCAGTTTATAGTAGGGGGAGGTTGCTGGAGCAGCCAGTCCAACTCCAAGTCACAGTTAGGGCTCGCCGCTTCAAAGGAAGCTTGTAAAGAAGAGATTTTATTGAAAAAAAATAAGGCGATATCATCAGTCCAAGCTTTGGTAGGAGTAAAAGGGTTTTTTAAAACATTGGGGGACGTAAAATCTTTTACAACCCTGAAAAGTTCCACACTTTTGTTGCCTGCCTGCTCAATTTTTATATTGAGGAAGTTCATTTTGGCCATGCGAATTTTACAGTAATATGCTTTTAAAGCGTTCTTATAAGTTTGCTTAGCACAAATGTCGTAGTCTTGTCGCCATATCCTTTCTAGATATTTACAGTGGCTCCTATTTTTCCTAAGATCTTCAGTGAACCAGGGTGCGGTTGGTCGACCTCTATTGGCAACTCGGGTTTGGAGGGGGGCCATATTATTAACACATGATTCAAGCCAATTGTCCAACAAGGGTACATCAGTTGCCAGATTATCCTTAAATGAAAGGGGATGTCTTTCCAGAAAGGATCCTACGGCGGTCGGGGTCATTGATTTAAATGACCTGAAACTATTGGGTGTGTCCATTTCAATTAGTTTATTAGAAAAGACTTGGTCTAGTATATGTCCCTTATCATGAGTAGAATGAGTAACATAAGGAGAAAGATGAAGCATGTTTAAAGAGTCGTATAGCTTAGTTGAATCTAGATTAAGGGGTGCATCCATGTGGATGTTGAAATCCCCTAAGATTAAGCAGTGTTCGTATTTGGCAGCCAGGGAAGAAATGGCAAAATTCAGACTTTCTAAAAAAACGATTAGCCTGCCCAGGCGGCCGATAGATCAAAGCCCCAGCAATAGAATACTGTGGAGAAGTTTTAAGAAGAAAACTCAAGCTTTCCGTATTCGCCAAATCCAGCTTGGCATTGGCAATAGTGGGGTTGGAGCCTTCATGCAGCCATGTTTCAGTAAGGAATAACACGTCTGGCTTAGAGTCTGAGAGGAGATCCAGGATTTGGTATTCATGTTGCTTTACAGAACGAGTGTTTAAAAGCATCAATTTTAGATCAGTATTAGTATGTGGACTCGAGGGTATAGTTTGAGCGGTTATATGTTCCCCTAAAAAGGGGTAGTGCGCAATGAACTGAGGAGGAGGAAGTGACCAGTGGCACATGTCACAACTCCATGCTTCCATGGGGCCAACTGAAAGAGAGTGGGGACAACAGTTCTCAACTTTATTAAGAATGTTAAGGTCATCCATAGTGTACTTGACTCGGGGGCTAGGATTGTTAGGAGGTATCTTACCTCTACTAAAATGTTCGGCAGGGTCCAGCACGTCCGAGGCGCGGACGGGCGCAGATGGGCTTGCCTTAGGCGCGCCCGCTGTGCGCGTCCGCTGCGTGCTAGCGCAGCGTGCCGTTTTATCCCCTCCGTAGTTGGGAAGACTGGACCGCGCCTTGTCAAGATGGCGGGTCACAGTAAATTATATTCCCCACTTCCTGTTTACCACAGAACACAGAATAACTTCCCCTTCGTGAGGACGAAATCAGTAAAATACAGGTAAAACGTTGCTAAAATCAGGTACAACACTAAAGCAGCCAAACAATGGTAATAATAAAACAGTGGTAATTATGGTCATATAGCACTGATATTGTCTTAAAACCCTGTTTTATTCAGGGCCAATCAGATACTACATTGTTTTTATCATTGGTTTTAAATATTGTTTATGATACACTGTGATGAAATATTACTGTTTGGAAAACTTTGAAATGTAATTGTGTTTCCTAGAGATTTTAACAGAACATATCTGTTGGAATTGTCTTATAATTGTGTTTTTTACAAATAAAGTGAGACATTTTTTCAATGATCAATGCTCAGTGTATAGAATGTTATATGTTTGCGAGGGGTATGGATGATTTCCCATAGTAAGGTGAATTTAGTGGTTGATATATACAAGATTGTTTGTGCAAAATGGATCACTTTGTTGGTGGTTAATTTGCTAGTGCGCCAGTGGTATACTTACTTCTTGGCCCTTTACATACTAGCTTTGTGAAGCATGTACACTGTTCATTTGATCTTTTAATAGATTTTCATAGAGGGATTAATTTCTTCAGAATGTTTTTCAGTCCCACGAGGACTCCATTTATTGAACTTTCAAAGGGATGATCCATGTAGTACTATATTTAGCTATGATGCAGTTTATCCTACCTTTGTCCTCCCTTGTTCTCCCTCTGCTGTGCCCGCTTGGAGGCAGCATCTGTAGGTGCCCTTGGTCTTAGTGTGGAGACTGAAGTGCTGGTAACCCTCAGATTATGCAGGGCTTCTGGTGGTGGTGAGGAGGGGAGCTCCACACTGATCCACTTTCTTTTTGGATCACAGGAGATGGGGCTCTTCCTTTACACTGGTTCTTGGTATCTGGGCATGTCTTTTAATGCCCACATTCAGGGATGCTGTGTCTCAGCATTTATCTTTGTCTGTGTCAAGGAGAAATATAGGGAGACTCCTGCTCCACACCTTGGACGTACTTAAGGGGCAGAAGTAAAATTATGAATCTAATTATAAGAACACGTGGGCACCTGTAGATGTCTTTACTGCATGCCATTCCATTAGTTAACATCATCCGTAGCCCAAAACAACAAGACTGCCATTCATTCTATTGTAGCATTTACCTAATTCAGTATGGAGACCTGTCTTGTGAGTTTTCACTCTATATCTACATCATAACACAGTCGTATGATTTGTTGCCAAGATTATTGCTCCTAAATTCCTATTCATATCTCTAATTAGTTTTTTACCATCTCAGTTCCCACTTGCTACTTTTCAATACTGGTGTCCCTCATGCACTGTTTCGTGGTAGTTCCTGCCTTTCACATGTGAATAATATTAAGCATTAGCACTGTAGCTTCACAACGGACCCCAACGGACCCCAACGAAGCAGCCAGCAACCTCACCAAATGGCTGACCTCATGCGCCGATGACCTCGCACCACTAAAGAACCCTCCCAGCAGACCCGGCAGCAAGAAAACCCCCTGGTTCACCGACGAACTCAAGGGCTCCAAGAAGAACTGCCGCACCCTCGAGAAAGCCTGGTGGCTCGACCAAACTACAGACAACAGGACCACCCTCAAGCACGCCACCCGCAAACACCATCAGCTGATCCGTGCCACCAAGAAGACAGCACTCAAAGAGCGACTGGACAACAACGCCCATGACAGCAAGGAACTCTTCAGCATTGTCGAAGAGTTCTTCAACCCCAGCGCCGGAAACAACGACATCACTCCCTCGCAAGACCTCTGCAACTCACTCGCCTCGTTCTTCCACCGCAAGATCGCCAACATACACAACAGCTTCAATGCACAGACCACGCACCCTACCACCGAACCAATGCCCGCCACCAACACCCTCTGCAACTGGACCCCGATCAGCACCGAAGACACCACCAGGCACTATGAACACCATCCACTCCGGATCCCCTACCGACCCCTGCCCCCACCACATCTTCAACAAGGCCGACGCCATCATCGCACCCCATCTCCGGGACATCATCAACACCTCCTTCCACCCCGCCACCTTCCCAGAGAGCTGGAAGCACGCCGAGCTCAGCGCCCTCCTGAAGAAACCAACGGCAGACCCCACCGACCTCAAGAACTACCGTCCCATCTCACTCCTTCCTTTTCCTGCCAAAGTCATCGAGAAGACCGTCAACAGACAGCTCGCCGCCTTCCTCGAGACGAACGGCTCCCTCGACCCCTCGCAGTCTGGGTTTCGGGCCAACCACAGCACCGAGACCGCCCTGATCGCAGCCACCGACGACATCAGATCCCTGATCGACAACGGGGAAACAGCGGCCCTCATCCTCCTAGACCTCTCTGCTGCGTTCGACACGGTATGCCACCGCACCCTAGTAAGCGCCTCAGCAACGTCGGAATCCAAGAGAAGGCACTGGAGTGGATCATCTCGTTCCTCGCCGGAAGAACCCAGAGAGTCCGCCTCCCCCCGTTCTGCTCCGAGTGCACCGAAGTCATCTGCGGGGTACCTCAAGGATCATCACTCAGCCCAACCCTCTTCAACATCTACATGACCCCCCTTGCAACCATCGCACGCCAACACAACCTCAACATCATTTCCTACGCCAACGACACCCAACTGATCCTCTCCCTCATCAACGACCCCGCCACCTCCAGAGCCAACCTACACGAAGGAATGAAAGACGTCGCCGAATGGATGAAGAACAGCCGCCTGAAACTGAATTCAGACAAGACGGAAGTCCTCATCCTGGGATCATCCCCCTCCGCCTGGGACGATTCCTGGTGGCCCCCTGCCCTGGGCACCACTCCCAAACACACGGACCACGCACGCAACCTGGGCTTCATCCTGGACTCCTCCCTCTTGATGACCAGACAAGTCAACGCCGTCTCCACATCATGCTTCAACACCCTGCGTATGCTCCGCAAGATCTTCAGATGGATCCCCACAGGAACCAGGAAGACTGTTACCCAAGCACTCGTCACCAGCCGACTAGATTACAGGAACACCCTCTATGCCGGAACCACAGCCAAACTACAAAAAAGACTCCAACGCATCCAGAACGCCTCTGCACGACTCATCCTGGACATCCCCCGTCATAGCCACATCACCGGACACCTGAAAGACCTGCACTGGCTCCCCGTCAGCAAGAGAATCACGTTCAGACTCCTTACCCACGCACACAAGGCTCTCCACGACCTGGGCCCCAAGTACCTCAATGACTGAATGACCTTCTACACGTCCACCTGCCAGCTACGATCAACCAGCCACGCCCTCGCCACTGTCCCACACATCCACAGAGTCATCGCCGGAGGAAGATCCTTCTCCTACCTGGCAGCCAAGACTTGGAACTCCCTCCCCATCCACCTGCGGCTAACCCAAGACCACCTCTCCTTCAGGAAGCAGCTCAAGACCTGGCTGTTCGAGCAGTAACGGTCCCCTCCCCCCCCAGCGCCTTGAGACCCTTCCGGGTGAGTAGCACGCTTTACAAATGCCGTGATTGATTGATTGATAATGTATTACTTTTGACACAGGCAAGCTAAAACCTCGTTCAAGAAGGTGCTGTTATGACAAGCTTGGACATTTTAAAGTTCATTATCTTCTCCTTCATAGGTTGATTTCTAAAATTCAGTACTAAAGGATTTTCAAAGGTTGGAGTTTGGCTTTGTCTCTGTTAACATGCAAATTCCCTCGAATGTCTTGGTCCCCTTGTGTCATCTGTTGAATACTAAGGTGACATCCAATTGGCTCTACTTCAATTGATGCTAGACTGGGACATATTGTTCATGATGCTGAAAATCTTATTGTTTAACCTGAGTCAGTTAAACACATGCACTGATAGATGTACAGGAGGGCTTCAGTGAGTCTGAATTGTTTACTCATCCTAATTTATTAGGAATGCCCATTTATTCTATTTACCCTGATAATATATATGGTGGTAGGGTTACCCTGAATCAATGAGTGCTTGGATCTCGATGGATGAGGATTACTGATAATTTGTTTTGTTGTGCCCAGGGCATTTCCCATTTTGTGTGTTACACATGCGTGGCTGATCCTCCTTGGGAGGATTCATGATGCTCCCTCTGTAAACACTCAATCATCAATTCTACCACAATAACTAAAATACTATTGAATGTATGCGTTATTGTTTTTATGGTTTGCAGATGTAATTTTAATCAAGTAGTAGTATTATTAGGTGAGAGATTATGACCCCCTGACTGTAACTCAAGACATGCACTTGAAATCCCATGATCGTGCTAATGATGACATCAGTTATTTATTGATTTCTTTTTGCTCACAGCTCTTGATGTTCAGTTCCTCTTTTACTACCCCCTGTTGAGGGCTGTTTTATTATCTTTTTTTTTAACTCAAAACCTCTTTCCAGAGCAATGGTTATAGGGTTAACAGATTATAAACAACCTTGATAAATTTGTCATATAACAGGATTATTTAAACAATTTCACGCCGTATGCAAAGTCACTCATGCCACCCCAGGTAAGGTAGGTACGTTTATAGACAAGTGAACTCAGCTGCATGAAGTGAGTGGAGTTTCACTGCTGCACTACAGGTGGTGCAGGCATATACCTAAACATCTCTGAGTGAAGGTGATAGTTTATGAGGATGCGACAAAATAGAAGTAGAATGTTTGTGGTACCACCAGAAGGCACAGCGAACAACTACTAGTGGGAAATAAACGCAATGAAAAGTGAAGATGAGGACATTCCACCCATCAAGAATTACAGAATCGTGGAGCTTTTCCAGAGGTAAAGTTTCCAAAGGAGGCAGATTTTAGAACTATGGGGCATATCAACAACAACCGGCGATAATTATCTCTAAGCGCACTTAGCGCTAGGATAATTATCGCCGGCTAGCGTGAATTTTTATCGCTGAGATAGCGTGCTATTAGCAACGCTTATCTCAATAGCGATAAAAATCCTCACGCTAACAGGCTAACGTGAGATTATCGCTGGAAACCCAGAGATAATCTCACGTTACCTTGTTGATAGGGACAGGCAAACTTAGCCATAATATCCTCCTTCCATAGGATATCATGGCTAAGTCTGAAAAATACCAGACGTAAAAAGCAGCGTTAACCGCGGTTAGCGCTGCTTTTTTTGTCTCTAACAGAGTTAGCGACATTCTTGATAATAGGAGAAATGTCGCTTAGCGACATTTCTCCTATTATTTTACTCTGGAACACCCCCTTTGCATCTCATTAGAGATGCAAGGGGAAGCGTAGAGTAAAAGGGTGCTAACATGCAAATTTGCATGTTAGCATCCTGTTGTTGATAGGGCGCTAGTTTTATCTCTCCTTTTTTGGCTTTTAAAGCCAAAAAAGCAGAGATAAAGCCCTTGTTGATATGCCCCTATGTAATTTTGCGAAGAGTGTTACCTTGGCAAAACTTTGCAGATTTAATTATAATTTGACAAGCCCTATTTAGCGCTAACAAATTCTGTACTGTCCTAGTGAGTTTGACACAACATAAGGTGCGCAAATCCAAACAGCAACATTTGGCACTGTAGCAAAATAAATGTGCAACCTATCTTCTCTGGCTTCTGTTATTCATGAATCTGACAATTTCTCCTACATTTAGTTTCCTCCTAACAGAACATTTAGAATGCCTTCTTGTTGACAATTTCCAACAAAGTGGATCCAGAAAGCAAACTTTATAACAAGATCGTTTTTATTGTGTCAAGTGTTTATTTTCCCTGTAGAAAGGAAGAGTCCAGTGCAAGTAAATCATTGTAATACACATGAGCAAGTAAAAAGTCACTTTGAATTTGATGATGTACTTAATTCTGGAAAGTCAGTGAAATACAAACACGTTGCTATGTAAAATACCTGGCTCCGAAATGAGGTCTGTGAAAACTAGACATCGTTTTAAAAAAGAATGAAAACATCATATTCTACAAGAACATGGTGCAACAGCTAAATAACACGGGTCTTGAATGGCTCTTACAAATGACCTTGCTGAGGCATCCACAAGGCCTCCAATTGCTTTTGGCACACAATGTACCGTCTTAAATCTCCAGAGATATGGCATTCAATGACCAGAACCTAAAATTCCAACAGCGTCCATTAAGAAATGCATGGTTTTAAATCAGTCAGTTGCGCAATAAAACGAAATCTAAAGAAAAAATATATATTTCAGGAAGCGATATCAATGGCAAACAGGACTCAAGAAAGGCAAATAATGTGAGCCAGGCTATTTTGCTATTAAGACGTAGCAACATTGTGAAAAGACACGATTTTGAAGAAGGGGAACTCATTTTGAAAATACATACATCATTTTGACACTTTCATGGCTCGGTGCCTACTAAGCAAATGAGAAAAAGGCTCGTTTTATTGTTTAAGAGCTGCATGGACACAAATCTATTTAGAAAGTCACTGATTGATTAATTACAAAAAGTCTTACTGAAGAGTTGATTACATTGCCTTGTGTGCTAAAGATATTTTTGTGTGAGTCTTTTTTTACTTTATCTGTTTATGTCATTTCTTTTATACAGCCAATCGCCCAGCACACCCGTCGAGTTGTCTTGTTTTTTTTTTTCTACAGTGTTGATGGTTCTCAATTGGGGCCGGATTTTCCTGCTAAATAAAGCAGTCATGTAGGAGACGTGCCGTTCTCCACAAACATGGCCATAATTTTGCTCTTACATGATGTGGAATTCAATTTAGTGAGATTTGCGATGCTTGTGAGGCTTTCAAGTGTTGGGTGAGAGCAGGTTTTACGGATGCTTCTTTCCACTTTGGTAGTGGCACATTCCACGTGCAAGTTTAAATAGTGTCCGGCAATAGGGCAACCAAATAAACAAAACTTGGGTCAGCACAGTATGTAAACAGCAAAGTTTCACCCCTGCCACATTCATGTGTGATGGGAACTACAACTCATTTATTGTACCAGTGCTTACGTTGGTACTATTTCATAATCATTCACTTTCTTGGGGCACAGCTGTTTTTGGGCTCTGACAAATGCCCAATTCATATTTAACATTCATTTTGAGAGAAACAGCAGACCTCAAGTACTCATTCAAACACTATGAGATAAGTAGCATACATCTTTTTTGCTTAGTACTCTAGCAGTCAGCCACGTGATACAAATGTACCTGCATACAGCCATACATATGTCAAGCCTAAGTACATGAGTGACAGAGAATAATGCAAGTATACAGAAGTCCAGTTGAGCAACAATCACAGAGAAACCATATCAGTATATTTGTATCTCCTTGACCCATAAATTGTTCACTGAGCCATACTCAGGACAAAAATAGTGTCACGGTACTGTCAGAAAATCAATCTCTCAATGTTGATGTGGGTTATACATGGAAACCATATTAAAAGGGTGTATACAGCATCACAAACATGTGACATAGTGGGTCCTGTCAGGAATAGGAATATTCACAAGACAAAGTATCATGTTACAGGAAAAAACAAGGTGATAACAGACAGAATAATGATAACATAGCAGCTGCAAAGAGTAACACATATTTTTATGACTTGCTAGGGCAAACAGGTCAGAAGGCTTGACGTGGCAGAGGACTAGGAGAGTGAGTGGTGGCCCAACAGACTTTAGGATCTGAGCTTTGAGATTGTTTCTCCTTGGAAATTCAGGGTGTTTGGTAGGTTATTCATTTATGTAGAATAAAATATTTCAACTAAGAAGGAGTACAGAGTGGTTTGGGAATGACAAGTGTATGGTGGTTGACAAGATATAATAAATGTAAGAAGGCAAAGGTCAGGTATTGAAAGGGTAACAGTAAATGAGTCTTGCAATGAATTAAATACCAGGTTATTCATTTATAAGGTTTTTGTACTGTGCCTTAAATTTGGATGATAGTCACATGAAGTGGTGACAGAAGAGTGAAGTTTGGCAGCAGGATGTAGAGTGTCCGTGCATCAAATATGAATTGGTCCATGAATGAAAGGGAATGATGTGAATCTTCATCTATCTTGTAGGGTTTATACAATAGTCCAGTTTGCTTGTTACTGTAACATCACTGAGGGATTCAATTGCCCTAAAATGAGCAGGAGAAGATTTTTTAAGTCGTAGGATGGTGAAAAAAGAAGAATGCATGCTATTACTGAAAAAAAAAATCCAGGTGTTCAGAGAAGTGGAATGGGCAGGACTTACTGTGAACGAAAATAGAGGTTGGCAGTGTGACAGGGCAAGTGGTGCAAGGATATATATTATATCAATATTGAAGAGGTTAGCGTACATGATTATCGCTGGCAGCATATTCTGTTTCAGAGAAAAATGGACAAGTGCTTACCTTCTGTTCTCATGGAGGGTTATGTTTCCTTATAAGTATAGACGAAAAAGCCATCAGCAGCCAGCTTGCCTTCTTCATTGAAGAAAACAACATCCTCAACACCTCCCAATCTGGCTTCAGGAAAAACCACAGCACTGAAACCGTCCTCCTCGCCGCAGCACACCACATCCACTCCCTCCTCGACAGAGGGGAGACTGTGGCCCTCATCTTCCTGGACCTCTCCGCAGCCTTCGACACAGTCTCTCATGGCACCCGGCAAGCAGACTCCATGATGCAGGAAACAGAGACAAGGGCCTCATTCCTCGCTGGCAGAGCGCAGCGGGTCAGACTGTCACCCTTCCTCTCGGATCCCACACTGATCGCTTGCAGAGTTCCCCAACGATCCTCCAACAGCCCCACCCTGTTCAACATCTACATGACCCTGCTCGCTCCCATCGTCAGATCCCATGGACTCAACATTGTATCCTACGTAGACGACACCCAACTAATCCTCTCCCTACCCAATGAACCCACTGTATCCAAACATAACTTTCAAAAAGGAATGGAAGCCGTCACCAAGTGGAAGAGCAGCAGCCTACAACTCAACACAGACAAAACCGAAGTACTCATCATGGGCCCACACCCCGACACATGGAACGACACCTGATGGACTACCGCCCTCGGGAACCTGCCCACCCCCACGGACAACGCACGCGGAATCATCCTGGACTCTGAACTCAATACGGACTGTCGAATCAATGCTATCTCATCCTCCTGTTTCCACACCCTCTGACTCCTACTAAAGACCGTCAAATGGAACCTCCTTGAACACAGAAAGATCGTCACCCACGCCCTCATCAGCAGCAGGCTCCACTACTGCAACACTCTCTATGCAGGAATCAACAAGAACCTCACCCATAAACTTCAGAATGTTCAGAAAGCCTCCGCCAGACTAGTATTCAACCTACAGCGTCACTGCTACATCACCCAAAACCTGGGTGCACTACATTGGCTCCCCATTGAGAAGAGAATCACCTTCAAGCTTCTCACCCATGCCCACAAAGCCCTCCACAACACCGGACCTGCGTACTTGACCTACCGCCTCACATTCCACACACCCTAAAGATCCCTCTGCTCAGCCCAGCTCTCTCTTGCTACGATGCCTTGCATCAAGAAGACCAGAACAGGCGGTCATTCCTTCTCCTTCCTCGCGGCCAAGGCATGGACCACCCTCCCTCTCCACCTCAGGCAAACGCCAACACTTTTCAAGTTCACGATGGACCTCAAGGCCTCAGGCTTTGACGGATCTCCTTAAACATCCCGTACCTGCGCCCCCCCAGCGCCTTGAGACCCACACGGGTGAGTAGCTGCACTTTACAGACCTATTAATAATTGATTGATAGTAGCAGGTTATGTGGACACCTAAGTGCTCATGAGTATTCTAGCTTAATGGATGACATGACCCTGTTTTTATTGTGATCATTTGTTGGCTAGAACAGGGATGAGGTAAATAGTTTATTTTCATATTTGTTCAGTTCTTCTCGACTCTTGTTTGGTTAGAAATAACATACCTACAGATGTGGACTATTCATTTAACCAATGTTTCTCTGAGTTGGTGCTTTATGTTTAGACAGCTCAACTCAGAAGCAGAAAGTTGCAAACCTTGACCACTGTTTCCAAGATGGATTGTCTGAAAGTGAAGCACTAACTAAATGAAGAAATGTGGGGTAAAATAATTCACTTTTCTCACCGCAGGCATGTGCCTGCGGTGAGTAACGTGAAAGTCAAAGCCTGAGGCCTTGAGGTTCATGCTGCACTGAAAAGCCTATTATGATATAACCGCTGGAGTTAGAATCATAAATAGAATTCTTTCACTATTATAACTTTCTCCAATGCTAGTGGGATTGGAACTAGAATAGTCATGTTAACCCCTGTTAATATACACTTTCTGTACTATTTGCAGGACTAGAATAAAAAAGTAAAGCATCAACCTCCCAATATATGCCCTTTACCCTATGTTTGTAGGACTGGAATTGGAATACTAAGGGCCAGATTTTCAAAAAAAACATGCAACGCATCGAAGCGCAGCACCAAAAGAGGCTGGGCTGAGTGACAGAGAGGGAGCAGGAGAGGGCCTTATCTTCAAAGATATGGCTCTTTCCTCCCCTCCCCCTAGCGCTGGGGCTGATTTCAGCTGCCAAGAGCCATGCACATACCTTAGGGCCATAGGGTGTGTGTGTGAGTCTAGCAAAGGTTTTGTACAGTAAGGGTAACCTTCCTGTGCAAAATACCATACCTAGACAGGTTTTAAATCTTTTCCCACCTTGTATGTGTCTTGCACAGTGCAGCACAGATGCAAAGTCGGAAAAGAAAGGTGAAATATAAACATTTCCTCTGTTAGCACCTCCTTTGAAGTGGAATTGTCTGATTGGTGTTAAACCCTGTCTACAGTAGTTTGTAGATAGGGTACTGCATTAAAAGGCATGGGTGATTACATGGGAACGTCCATGAATGATCCATGTAACACCGCCTTGGCGCTAAGTAACGCAAAGCAGTACTACACATTTCAATATCTGTGGGGGATTGATAGTACAATAGCAAATTAGTTCCTTCCTAAATATAGACTGTAAAAAAAGGCCTCTTTTGACATGGTTAGCCCCCACCTTTTGCTTGATGTGATTTCACATTGAAAGTGCACTGGGTCCCTGCTAACCTGATTCCCAGTGCTAGATTTCTTTCCCAAGACTGTACCACAAATGGCACACCTTCAGCAACCCCTGTTAGTCCCTAGTAAATGGTACCCCTGGTACCTAGGGCATGGGTACTGAAAAGGGGCCAATGGGGCTTCAGCACCCTAGCGACCCCTCACCTAGACCATGCACACCGCTATTGCAGGCTGTGTGTCTTGGTGAAGAGGAAACCAAAGATTCGACATGGCACACAACCCTGTGTACCATGCCCCCATAAACTCCATGAGGAATAGGTAAGTCACCTCTACTGTAGGCCTTGCAGACGTAAGGCAGGGTGCACTCCATCCCATGTGTGGGCATATCTGCAAGTCCATTCTGGGAAATTGTATAAGTGCACAGGGGAAGCCATTGACAGTTACATGGGTTGGATACTTGTCATTAGGAGTTTCCTAGCTCCATGATGACTTCCCTATAACCTAGGATGTTTGGTATTAAACATATCATCTTTAATAAATTCCCTATCCCCACTGGATTTAGTAATAAATGCACACAAGAAACCCTTTAGAGAATCTCCTGAAAACCTACCAAGCACTGATGTGGTCTCTGACTAGTCTTAGACAGCGTACCACCCCCAGACATGGTTCTGATCTCATGGGGTGAGGGCCAGGGCTCTCAGAGGCCAGGAAAACAGCTTGCCTTGGGCGGAGGTGCTTCACCCCCCCAGGACAGGATGGCCTTCCAGGGCATGAAGCTTCAAAGGTGATGTAGCCTTTGAAAGGTGACCCAGGCAACTCCAGCTAGGGCAGGATGCTAACCTCACTGTCCTGCTCCACATTTGGCAGGAGGACGGGCGGGAAATTTGTTAAATTAGAAGGTGTGCCCATATACAGCCAACACCACCCTTAAGGTACAGAAGGTGATGTGAGGCCAACTTTTCCAATTCCTCCATCTGAGGGTGGCAGGAATTAACCTATCAGGGCAAAGGTAGTGTACCCTTCCCAAAGGAAGTGGTCACTTAGACACCATAAAGCTAGGTAGCCACTTGGCTACTACCTGTCTCCCCCTTAAATTTAGTATTTAGGTGGCATTTCTGGACCTTGCAACCTAGATACGATGGGCCTAAGAAGAGCAATGGACAAAGAAAAGCTGCTGACCCGAGAACCGAAGTCCTGCTGCAGGAAATTGGAGCCAAACCCTGCTGGTGGCATCCAGGATTCAGACATCATGGCCTGCTGTCTCATTCTGCAACTGTGAGGCCCACGAACACCTCCATCATTTGACAAATTGCTGATAACCTTCCTTGGAGTAGAGGAACTACTCCTCTGCAGCCTGCATGCACTAAAACGCGAAGCCCGGTTTACTCATCTACTGCTCCCGGGGAGACTCTGATGCAGCACCCAAGCAAGAAGAGAGGTAAATCCACTCCGAAGGGTTCAATATGTTCCTCCACCAAGTAAGAGGACACCAGGGGCTACCAGAGCTCTGTCGTACCAATACCTGGGGTACCAGACCCCCTTTACCGAAGACCGGGAAGAAGGAGTCCAATCCAGACTCCAATGACACAGGATACAGACACCAATTGAGGGAATTGGAGACCCTAAGACCTGCTCTGTTAGTGGGCCAGCTGTCCTAGAGTCCCCTCTACAACCTGCCTGCCCCTGACCACGAGGCCCATCTCGATGCACTACGCCTGACTGTCCTATCAGCTTTGCATCCAGCCCACCCCGCCTGTCTAGCAACAAACCAGCTGTGCTCCTGTGGTCCAGAGGCCCTTGTGACCTGCTACCTTGAGTGGAAACCCTCATACTTATCTTTAAGTCCTCTTGTGTAGTGTGTTTTCCCTCTTCGTAGCGTGCCTACTACTGACAGCCTCAGCACCCTACTCCAGGCTGAATCCCGAACCTCTGGTGCTGGAACATTGGACCTGGCCTTGCTACTTACCAGCATCCGGAAGGTGAACCTTGAAAACTCAGTGTGATTTTCTATGCTTTTTCCTAGTTTCTCCCGTAGGCGCCTATAGTGCGTAATGGCGCACAACAGTGATTTGTTTTGCAAACTTGAAAAATTCATAAATTAAAAAAGTACTTACCTTAGAACAAACAGCCTCATGCATCAACCCAAAATCCAGTCGGTAAAATACCGATTCGGTAATAGCTCCCGGTATTAAGTAAAAAATACCCAATCCCAATGCATCAACCCAAAAGCAGAAATCGCTATTTAAGGAATCCTTAAATAGCGATTCTTTAAATAGGGATTCCTTAAATACCGATTCCTTAAATAGCGATTGCATTTAAGGAATCCCAAAGTGAGATTCCTTAAATGCAATGCATCAAAGTTAAAAAATTAGCGATTTCGCTAATAGGGGGAGCAAATTACCATGAAGATGAACTGCATGGTAATTTGCAAAAACTTTGAAAAATGCACTTTTGTGCATTTTTCAAAGTTTCATGTTGCGCACACACATGCCCTTAGAGCATGTGTGTGTGCAACATATGTGCACATATCATTTTCAGGGGTGCAACAGGGTGTCCTTTTGACACCCTGGCACCCTTGAAAGTGCTCCCGCTATTAGCGATTCGGTAATACCGAATCGCTAATACAGACTGGCTTTACATTCATTCCTATGGGCCTCCAAGCCCATAGGAATGAATGGGTAGGTATTCCTTATTACCGATTCGGTATTACCGATTCGGTAATAAGGAATATTAAGGAATCGCTATTTGAATAGCGATTCCTACATGCATAGCCTTTTGCTATTCCTTATTAGCGATTCCTTATTTTTCGCTAATAAGGAATCGCAAATGGCATTGTTGATGCATAGGCCCCAAAGTCCTTTGTCTAAATAATTATAAAAATATCAATGTTATTTTTACAAATTGGCCTCGTATTTATTCTTGAGTGTGTGTCTCATTTATTGCCTCTGTAAGTACAACAAATACTTGGCACTACCCTCTGATAAGTCTAACTACTCGTACTACCACAAAAAGAGCATTAGTACTATCTATGTTTACCTCTGTGTACCAATAAGGGACCCACTGGACTCTTTGCACTGTGTAGTTTGTTTCTGTGCACTATATAAAGAGCCAGCGTCCAACATAGAAATTCAGAATTACTTATGGGGTTGGAGATAGAATAGTAAATCTTCCCCTCCATATATTCACTGCACTCATTATTGGTAGAATTGCAGGTAGATTAGTAAATATGACACACTTAATACATGCAATTTCCACAATATTTGGGAAATGGATTTTAAATATTAAATTTGACTCCCCTAAATATAAGCACTGTCTCCAATGTTGATGGGATTGGGATTTGAATAATAAATAGTATTAGAAATGGAATTCCTGGTTGGCTGAGGTATGCAACTAGGACAGTCAGGAATCAGCACTCTAGTCAGGGTAAGATAATTACCTCTGTTTTCCTAACACAGAGCAGTCAGGTGTATCTAAACAGACAAGGTATAAAGTAATTGTGCAACATACACACACACAGTAACACAATGAATACACCACAAAAAGACTCCACACGCTGTGAGGAAAAGAGATTATTATATTCTGAGCAAAACAACGCCAAAATGACAAAATTGCAATGTATATAAATTGAGATATTGAATTTAAAAAACATATATGTAAAAAAATCTCACTTTGAAGCAAATAGAGCTTCAGAGGTTACTTGAGGTCACATTGGACCGGGACAAAGTCAAAGCTCAGGCTGACCGTGATTGAGTGCCGGCCGGCTATAGAATCCCACACAGGCCCTGGTGAACAAACTACCTTTCCTGGTTACAACAGCGAGATTTGTTGTGAGATTGGTTAATGCGGGTCCCGCAAGTCGAGGATGCGTCAATTTTCTATGCGCGCTGATGGCAATGCGTCGGTTCCAAAGACGGGTGCCGAAATCGAGAGGCATCAAACTATGCACTGGTTTTCTCCACGCAGTCGAAGGGATGCACCGATTTCTTTAAGCTGCAGCAACAGCAATACATTGTCTGATGCATTGATCTTGGGAGGCAAAGTGCTGGTTTCAATGTGCCAGTTCTGCTACACACAGACAGGAGATGCATCAACATCTGTGTTGCAAGTATCTTTGCCACTTTCAGTGAGCCAGTCACAGGAGTTGGGAAAGAGACTTTGATATCCCTGAGTCTCAAGCAATAGGAGGCAAGCCAACAAGCCCTTGGAGCACAATGGGAGGCAAGGCAGAGTCTAGCTCTCCTTGGGCAGAGTCAAAGAGCAGCAGGGCAGCATACAGAAGAGCAGTCCAGTTGGGTTCTTTAACCAGCACAGCACTTCTTCTGGCACAGCTTTAGTTACAAATCCAGTACTGTCTGATTTTAGGGGTTCAGAGACCCAGTACTTATATCCAAAAGGGCCTTGAAGTGCACATGTCCTCCTTCCAATCCATCCTTGTCTGTCAGGCTATCTATGGGGGGTGAATCAACCCTTTGTGTGAGGACAGGGCACTACCTATTCAGCGAAGTTTTAGTCAATCCCTCCATTCTGCCCAGACAGGGCCATGAGAATGTATATTTATGTAGATGGTTACTCAGACAAACCTATATTTCCTGTGTTTGTGGCCTTCTAGAGGGAATGCACAAAGTGTAGCTGTCGCCTACCCCAGATATGTATTGGAGACAGGCTACAGGGCACAAGGGAGCAGTAAGTGCAGAGAAATGTCCACTTTCTTTAAGTGGCACTTCTAAAACTGTAAATTTTAAATTCAACATCACTAGTAAGTAGAATTGATAATTACCAATGCAAATATATAAAACATGAAGTAGCTACTCCATTCTGATCAGGAATTACCACTTAAAAGTGTATAAGGGAACTACCAATGGTAATCCTATGAGAAGAGTAGGCCTCACAGTAGTGAAAAAATAAATGTAGCAGTTTGTCACTACCAGGACATGGAAAACATAAAAGTACATGTCCTACCTTTTACTTATAGAGAACCCTGCCCTTAAGACTACCTAAGGTTTACCTTAGGTGTTACATATGTAATTAAAGGGGATTTTGAGGCTTGAGTAGTAGTTTTAAATGCATTGTTGAAGTGGCAGGAAACTGCACACACAGGTACTGGAATGGCAGGCCTGAGACAGGTTTGAAAGGCTACTTCTGTGGCATTTAACCTACATGCCCTAAGGACATGGTATGCAACTTTACAAGGGACTTATAGGTAAATTAAATATGCCAATCATGTATACATGAATTGCACACATGTTTAGGAAAGGAGCAAATGCAAGTTATCACTGGTCAGCAGTGGTAAAGTGCTCAAAGTCCTTAGGCCAACAAAAAGATTAAGCAAAACGTAGTGTGGTCAAAAGAAAAAAGTTTGGGGGAAGACCACCATAAGGAAGACTGGTCTAGCAAAAACACTAATTAATGTATGCACATTCCCTGTTATTTGTATGACTAGTGTTAAAATAGTATATCTGCTATATCTCAACATATGCACCTTCAACAATTTTTGAGAGCCTAGTGTTATGATATAAAATGTTAACCCCCCAAATATTAAATAACATTTTTGCCAGTGTTTGCCACCCACCCCCAAATATACATTTTCTACATTGTTTGGGAAAGTGAAATTAGAATAGTGATGTTAAGCCCATCTCCCAACTGAATGCATTCACCATACTATTGGTAGGAGCCAGACTAGTAAATCAAGCCCCACAAATGTGTGTACTTTACACTTTCCCCTGAGAAGAGGTTGGCTACAGGTACTACCTCTAGTCATGCTTGTGCCCATCCCTCAGAGGGTAGCTAACATCAGCTGTGCAGTATCTTCACCCATGAGCTGCTGGGGTTGGCTGCACATGTGTCAATTGGCAAAGCTCATTTCACCTTTTTGTATTGGTATTTGTGAATCATGCACTGGAATTGTGTATCTCTCAGCCCAGGAGGGTCCTGGAACCACAAATTAGGCATTTTATTCATGAATCCTGCAAAATAAATATTTTTTCACTGTGACTTTTTTGCTGGGGGTGTTCCTTTGGCGGCTTTCCCCACATGGACATGAGGGTTAAGGTAACTTCACTCTGCCCCATTATTTCCATGAATCTGCAAAGGTGACTAAAAAATAAGCTTACTAGTCCAATAGGGTGTCTTTATTTTTGATACTGGATTTGTGAATTCCCCCAAGGAGGATCCACCAATTAAAGGGCCTCATATCCCTAAAATGTAACTCCTTCGTGCCTGGACAGGACACTTTTTAAATGCTAATTTCTCCAAAACTACTGAGTGGGTTTACAGCCCAAATAAAGGCAGTTCCTTGAGAAAACTTCTATTTACATGCCAAATTGGTGTACTTCTGAGTTGATTTACTGCATTGAGTAGCAAAGCAATGTTATTTTGGGACCCACCCCCCCATAATTAGGTCATACTTTGACTGATTTTCAAGAAACTTGCTAAGTACAGCCCAACGTGGAAGTGTTATATTTGGAAAGTTTTATCCGAAATTAGTTGAACAGGGTTGTTACGTAAACAAAAATTGCATTTTCAATGGAAAATTTAACTTAAACATAACAAGAGAGTTTGTTATGGCCACCTTAGGTTTTTAAACATATATAAGGTAGTCACCACTGTGTAGTTAAAATTAGGCCAGACTTTTCATAGACAAAGCATTTTATTTTGCATATAACTTTGGCATCGATTCATGAATCCAGTTGTACGTTTCCAAAAGAGAGGATGCCTACCTCGGTTTCTCATCAGAAAGTTTCAATCCATTCAAATAGGGGCCAAGAAAATGTGGGCTGGGTGCATAACATACATTTCTGACGTTAATTCACATAGGAAAATTGTGTTGCAGGTATAAAAAACATGACTGGACAGTATTGCACCAAAGCTGACAGAAAGTTAGAACTTTGCACGGAAAGACTGTTTTCTTTAAGCTGTGTATATCCATTCAGGTGTTTTTGAGAAACATGTATTTAAAAAGTTACTTGAGGTGGTCATGTAAGGGTAAGAAAAAATTGCTATATTTGGACAGTTGACCCTGTGGTAGTCCCTTGGCAATGCAGTGGTACCAAAAATTAACAAAATAAGGTCCTCTCATTGGATGAGGGAGCTTTTTCGTCCATTGGCCATTTTGGTACTACAGGACCGGTTCCAGGTTTGCAGTACAGAGAGAAAAGTGTTGTGGCTGCCATAACCGGACTTAGCTTCTCGCTCTTTGTCCTTAAGTTAGGAAACAAACCTTGTGAGGGGTCTTGTAGGGACACCATGACTGCCTGGCACATGTGAGGGGGTACCAGAAAAAGCCACACCCGCACTGGAGAAGTAGTCATGTGCTGACTTCGACTCTCAGAAGAATCCTTCACTGCCAACTAAAAGCCTCCTTCCTGCCCAAGGTAAGGTGCAGAGGGGGGGATGGAGGAGACCGGGTACACCTGGAAAAGTGATATCAACTGTTGCTGCTGGTCATTTAATGACTAATGCTTTAAGAAAATCCATTCAAAGACGTCTTTCAGGAACGTCCATATTTGAATAGATTGCCTTAAAGTAAAATCCGTTTAAAGATGGTCTACACAGAGGTCATATTTAATTGGATTTTCTTAACACATAGAAAATTCATTTAACAATGGTCACCACAGATGTACCTGCATCTGCATTAGGCATCTAGGAAAAAACAAGCATTGGCAAAAACCAGTAGATTTCGCAAATTCTTTCTAGTTCGGAAACACTACTTCTCACACCAGATCAATACAACACAGCAAGCACGTGACACCTTTGCATTGAACACTCTTTGGAATATTTCAAGTTATTTTTTTAAATTGTGCTAAGTGAACTTTAGGAATCGTGGTGAGGTTAAAGATAATTGCCTCACATTAAAACTGATCACAGGCTCCGATATGTTGCATGTAGAATACAGTTACTATCATTTATATACCTCTTTACTCATTCTGACTTCTTTCTGCTCCCTCTTCTCTCTGCCACCTACCCAATATTGCACCCATCCATGCCCATTCATTTTAGTTCCAAAGGCTATTCTCTTTTTCTCTTTCTTTTTTCCATGTTAGTGGTCCACCCAACTCTATTCGTGTTCGTGGCCCTGTTAAGGTTAGTAGAAGACAGTCTACAAAAAACACTGTTTTCATCCTATGCCCTTTAAAAAAAAGAAATTTTGATTGAAATGCATACTTATACTTACTATTCCTAATATTCTAATTCTCTTACTTTTTATATATTTGTTTTGTGCCATTAGAATTCAAAGTAGGGCCATTTTGACAATGTTTCATCATTTCACATGTGTTTTATTCCTTGGCTAAGTTTCGCCTTGACAGTTTGTCAGGATGTTATCTTCCATTGTGACGTTTGTCAAGACAGGCTTTGCCCAGCAATTTGCAAATAAGTGCCAACAGTTTCTGTATTAGGTTAGCATTCTAGTTATTTATTGAAAATGGGTTTTCTTAATGGGCAGGTGTTATTAAAATAAGGTGTTGTAATATATGGGATGCTTCTATAATGAAGCTTATAATATTTGGGACAGCCTAAACACCGTAAAAACTTCAGTTCTTATAGCATGTGGATAGAACACACCTTTAAGGAGAAAATGACACTGTGGCATTTGAAGTTTACCTTGCTTCTGATGTTATGATGTCATGGTAACCCAAGAATCTACACTGGGTGTTGGTATCCCAGGATATAGAATGTGTCTGTTCAAATGTCATTAGTAACTGTTGGCATTGACTGGCTCGGACCTGGATGGGTTTTTTCTTACTGAGAAATAAACCTGATGTTCTCCTCTACAACCTGCCTTTGCCTGATCCTTTCAGATGCTTCTAGGATATTACACTGGCGTAGTCGGCAGCTGCAAGGGAAGAAGACAGACAAGAAGAACCCAACAAGCCTCAACTACAACTTTGAAATCGTGAAATACAACAGGTAGATAGTGGACCACTCCTGTCTAAAGGTACTGTGCTGTTCAAATTTTATTAACCTCATTTGGGATTGTTTTGCGTTCTGCCAACCGCAACTCCCTCAGGTACTTTATCTTAAGCTCTGCTTAACTGACGGACACTATTTTTGTGACCCTGAGACTGGGAGCTTTCGCCGCGCAACTCGCTCTTTCCATCATCCACCTTTCCACTGCTCTTGGGGTTTGGAGACTTCGGTGCGGGCTCGTCTTTTGTGGGTACATTTGTGGTTGGTAAAGCGATCCCCTTATCACTATTGACTCTTCAAGCCTACAGCTTGATGTGCGGGCACTTTACCTATTGGCGTGTGAGTCCCGCGCTTCTTTCATTAATCTACATTGGCGTGTCTGAGCTCTGCACTTCTTCGTTACTTCTTATTTATGTTTAAAAAAAAAACAATTCCTTACCTCGCGGAACGTACAACAGCTGCCTCGAGCTTTAGACGCTGCTTCAAACGCCTTCTCCGCTGCTCAAGCATCTCATCCATTGTCTTCTCCTTCCTCAACTTCCTTGCAACCTGCGGTGTCAAGTTTCTTTTACATGCATGACCGGACGTAGCTGCCATCTTGTGTTTACCGCTGTTAGAAATGGGGGACTCTAGTTGGCAGTGGCTGGCCACTGTCCAAGTAGGTACCCTTCTTCCTAAGTCAGAGTAAGCGGGCTACATCCTTTGATAGCCCCTGCTCAACCCTGTGGTAACGTAGCACGAGCAGCTAGGCTTATCTCAGAGGCAGTGTTATTATAGAACAATAAGTATCTTTATATATAGACTTAACACAAGACCAATAACGGTAAAAAGCCACAATACTGTAAAATAGGGTTATTCTTGAAATGCTGCAAAAATAGTTCAAAGTGTGCAAAGAGGAGTTCAGTTCAAAGCAGTGGTCTCTGCGACCCTTTTACTTACAAAGTAACTGGATTCTGTAGCACAACAACCAAAATGTTGCAAAGGAGCTGTAGCGATGATTTTCCTCACGCGACACCGGCGATGCATTGAATTCTTGCCGCAAGGGAGGATGATGCACTGATCTACAGATGCGTGCGGGACAAAGCGTCAACCTTCTCCACGCTAAGCCGGCGATGCGTTGAAATCCTTGCCGCAAGGGAGGATGATGTGCTGAGCCTGTTGCGTGTGCAATCTTGTTGCGATGAAAAGAAATGGTGCTCCACGAGGGAGCAACAATCCTGATGCGATGCGATGAAAATGGAAAATGGAATGGATGAAAATGGCGGACGCCCGGCGTCCGCTCTGCGAGGTCGTGAAGCGATGAACTCGATGCAATGACCTTTGGTTAGCGAGCACTTGGAGGCCAGCAAACATGCAATGCGATGATCTTCGGGTTGGCAAGCCTTTGGCAGCCCGCAAACGTGCGATGCGATGATTTCCGGTAGTGAGCCCTCAGCGGCAGCAGCGCGATGATTTTCCTTACGCTCTTCAGCTGCGGCAGCTCGCAAACGGGCGTTAGCGACGATTTTCAGCACTCCCTTCTCTGTAGAAGAACTAGAGGCCCTGCAACTCACAGGAGCCTCACCTGCAGATAGAAATCCTCACTGGAAGGAATCAGGAGGCTGGTGGTGGAGTCTGAGACTCCAGCAGGAGGCTAGCTCTCTTCTATCCCTTGGGTGATTGCTGTAGCAAGATAAATAAAAGTTCTTTCAAAGTCCTTTTCCTCTTCTTCCAAGTCCAGTAGTAACCACTGCAGGCCAATCCAAGAAACAGCATACAAGTACAAGGACAGTCACCTTCTGCAGATTTCTTCAGTTACACGGAGAGAGGTTCTTCTTGTCGTCCAGGAGCAATACAAATTGTAGGGGTTTCAGCACAGATATTTATACCCCAAAAGTCTTTGTTCTCAAAAGCTACAAGTCACTGAACCCAGCCAGAACCAGTTCTGCCCAGTCCTAGAGCACTTTGTTTACCAGGCTGCATCCTTCCTTTCAGAGAGACAGCATTCACCTTGTCAGGCACAGCCCTGTTCAGTTCAAGGAGCTACACCTCCCCATACTCCAATGCAGATCTCTCTATTCAACCCAGGTCTGACTCAGCCTGCCCTGTCCCTCCAAAACCAGACAGCCAATACACATAACAGCAGAGCACACTGGAAGGCTTAGGCAAGAAAATACCTACTTTTTAAAAGTGGTATTTTCAAACACAGAATATAAAAATAAACTGCACTAAAAGATGCATTTTAATATTCTGAGCTCAGGCATACTAAATTCGTTTTTCTACCATGTTCTTAGGGTCAGTTAGGACTATAGAATGTAATAGTCAAACTGCCCATTCTGGCCTATGGAGAACAGGTAGCCTTACAGTAGTGAAACACTAAATTGGGTGTAATTCCCTACCAGGACATGCTACACACACCAAGGCATGTCCTACCTTACACATACAATGCACCCTACCATAGGGGTGACTTACATGATGCCAAGGGAAGGCCCAGGGGCTGGGAAGTGGGTGCACCTCACAGCCAAGATGGCAGTTCTGGACTGCACGCAGACTCTGCAGTGGCAGGTCTGAGACACACTTTACAAGCTGCTTCTGTGGGTGGCGCAAACCAGCGCTGCAGGCCCACCAGCAGCATCTGGTTTACCAGCCCTGGGCACACACAGGCCACGCTACTAGGGACTAACAGGGAAACCAAATAAGCCAATCATGGATATACCAATTCACATGTCATCTTTACACAGGGGGCATTCGCGCTGTGGCACTGAATGGCAGTAGCACAGTGCCCAGAGCATCTAATACCAGCAAAAACAGAGGAGACAACAGCGAAAAATGGAAGGGAGACCCATGCCAATGGTGCCAAGTCTAACAACCGCATTTGTGCTTCAGCTCCGTATGCCGCATCTGTGACACGCACACATTTAAAAAAAAAAGAAAGGAAGGAAATCTCTTCTTCAGCTGGTTTATCTCATTTGCTTCAGCTCAACGTGCCGCATCTGTGACATGCACACATTTGTGCTTCAGCTGGTTTATCACATTGTGCTTCAGCTCAGCGTGCCACTTCTGTGAGACGCACATACACCTTTCAACTCCTTTTCAAAACTTTACAAGCTACGTCTGTGGTGCGCTCACATTCTTTGTCTTGTGTGTACTTTCTGTACAGCTTCTGTGGCACGCACACAGTTTGTCATTCTGAGAGTGAATATTTGTTGTTACCAGTGTGTCTTGACACACACCATTTTGTACTTTACGTGCAGAATCCAGAATTTTTATCTCTCAACTTTGAACACCATCCACACTGTAAAAACTTTCAATTGATATTTTATCTTGCTTTGTAATTAAGTATGCAGAATATATCTGCTCCCCCCTTTTTCCTGATGTCACCAGGGGAACCTTCCATCAAATGGCAAAAATGGAAACAATGTTTTTGAGCGCTATGCCAGAGTTTGTGGGGTGAGTTTGAGTGTGGAGCTTAGGTCTTCGCTCTTGCTTCACTGCTTAAGTTCAGAGGGGCAAGGTGTTTTTGATCACCATCCCAAACTCAGTGATGCAGAAGCTAGAGATCTAAATGAATTTGAAATTTGCATGAAGACGCTCGACAAGCATTACCTACTCAAGGTTAACACTATTTTAGAGAGATACCAATTTGCTAAAAGATTGCAAAATGAAGGTGAAACTGTTGAGGGATACATAACTCAACTAAGGAAGATCACTTCATCCTTCAAGTTTGCTGATTTGTTGGATGAAAGGATCAGGGACCAGTTCATGTTGGGATGCAACATAGAAAGAATCCATGAAGAGCTTTGGTTGAGGGATGAACCCTCCTTAGATGAAGTAATTCAAGTGGCAAAGAGAGTAGTACACTTGTTAAATTGTATTGACACCATTAAAAGGGACATGCAAGCAGATGTCCAAGTTGTGAGAGAAGATTAAAAAAGTGTGTCTAAAGCTGAAAGTGGGAGCACGAGTAAAACTAAGGGGCATATTTACAAGGGCCATATCTCCACTTTTTTGGCTTTTAAAGCCAAAAAAGCGGAGATAAAAATATCGCCCTATTTACAAGAGGGTGATAACATGCATTAGCACATGTTAGCACCCTTTTACCCGGCGCCTCCCTTTGCATCTTTAATGAGATGCAAAGTGGGCGGCAGTACAACCTTGTAAATATTGCTGATGTACACATCGCGATATTTACAAGGCTGCCCACGCATTTTAGCAGACGTTAGTTTTTGGAAAAAACAGCTGTTTTCTTCAAAAACTAGCATCTGCTAAAATGTAGGCTTAGCTATACTTACCATTGGGGGTGGATTATGCTGATACGACCACAGGGTCATATCAGCAAGGTTATCGCCGTTTTCCATGGAACATCGCTGGAAAACCAGCGATGTTCCTTGGAAAACATCGCTATCGCTGGTAAATTATCGCCATTGCGCTATGCGTTGTTAATACAATGCTAGCATGGCGATAATTTTCTGCGATAGGCAGCGATAACATTTTTCTTGCTAAGAGCGGCCAGCGATAATTATCACTGCCGCTTGTTAATATGCCCCTTTATCCTTCATTTGAAAGTGTTACAGGTGTGACAAACCTGGCCACTTGGCGAATGATAAAAGATGCACTGCCTTGAAAATGGTTTGTCCAAAATGCAAAAAGAAATGTCATCTTGCAATTATTTGCAAGACAAAGGCGATCACCCCTAATGTCAAATTTATAGAAACAGAAATGTCAGAGAAAGATTTTGTCTGTGGCCAGATAGTAATTTAAGTCGATACTGGTGTCCAAAACAAATCTTGCCCCATTGATACCATTTATGTGGAAGGTGAACCTACAAAAGTTCTTCTTGATTCGGGTGCCAAGATTACTATCATCTCTAAAGTGTTCTTCTAAAACAAACTGGCTCATAAGATCTCCCTACTTACACCAGACATACATCCCTGAGCCTGTGGTGGTGTACCCAAACCCCCAGGTGGCTATTTCACTGGCCTCATCGAATATAAAGAACGTTATACCTCTGGCAAGGTCTATGTGTCAGAGAAAGGGGACAGTATTATCAGCTGATTCCACCAATGAGATTTGGGTGTTATGTTTGACCCCGGTAGCACTACTCCTATCAAATTAAAAGGGGAAGTCAATGCTGTTCAGGGAAATCTTGATGGTGCCAATGAAACCCTGATCAAGCAGAAATTCCCAAACGTGTTCAGGGATGAACTTGGTTTTCTTAAAAGGTGCAAACTCGAGATACGTCTACGTCCTGATTCTCAACCCTCGAGTTGCAAGGTCAAGAATGTACCCTTGGCCGTTAGGGATGAGATGAAAAGAGAGTTGGAGAAGCTCAAACGAGGTAGCATAATTAAAGAAGTCTAAGGGACTGAATGGTTAGCCCCAGTGGTCGCAGCTCGCAAGGCCAATGGGTCCCTTCATCTATGTGTGGACTTGAGATAATTAAACAAGTGTGTCATAGTTGATCGATATCCACTCCCTGACATTTCTGAATTGTTGGTCTTGCTTGGGGGAGCAAAGGTTTTCAGCACTATTTACTTAGCCTTGGCGTATCATCAAGTTGAACTAGCTGAAGTATCAAGAGACTACACAGCCTTCATCACTCCGTTTGGCACATTTAGGTTTGTAAGGATGCCATTTGGCCTTGTGTCTGCGGTGTTTGTCTTTCAACATGGCATGAAAAGGACCCTCAAGGGCTGTGAAGGGGTTTGTGTCTACCAGGACGACATCCTTGTGTTTGGGAGAGACGATAAGGAGCATGAAGAGCGTCTTAATGTTGTCCTAGGTAGACTTGATGAGGCGAACCTCACTCTTAAGTCTGAAAAGTGTCGGTTTGGTACAACCACCATTGACTACTTAGGCCACAACGTCTCCGATGAGGGAATCACACCCAAGTCTAATTTGGTAGATACAATTTCCTGCATGTGTGCCCCCACTTGGAGAAAGGAACTCATGAAATTCTTTGGGATGTTGGATTATTACAATAAGTTCATTGAAACTTTTGCTGAACTCAGTGCCAACATGAAGTCACTCAAAGGAAAGGTGTTGAGTTTAAATGGAATGAGGAGTGTGATCAAGAGTTTGTTGCTCTCAAGAAGAAACTTAGTGGTGCACCCAGGCTTAAGAGCATTGACCCCTCCAAGACATCGATCATTATGACTATTGCAAGTGTCAAAGGTCTAGGCGCTCTCCTCTAACAAGAAGGGGAAGGAGGAATAAAAACCATCATGTTTGTCTTTCGTGGGCTCAAGGACACTGAGTCACGTTACTCTATTATGAAGCGGGAGGCCTTGGCAGTGTTTTAGGCTATCAAGAAGCTGAGAAAGTTTCTTTGGGGTACCAAGTTCTTAGTCAAGACTAACCATAAGCCTCTCTGTGAAATCTTTACCAAGAAGGGTATAGACCTGGCCTCAAGCAGGATTAAAAAATGGGTTATTGCTCTACAGGAGTATGATTTTTACAATAGGTACATTCCTGGTGTTGAAAACAGTATAGCAGACACCCTTTCAAGTCTAGTTGGGAAGGAGAGTGTCTCCGATGAAGATTACGAGGAGAGTAATGTTCATTTTTGTTTAGTTGGAGAGGAAATCATTGCTGAAGATCAGTGGCTTCTTGAATTGTCCTCTGATCCTGTACTTAATAAAGTTCTATATCTCATTCACAAAGGGTAGTACACGAAAAAACTGGCATCTGAGGAGGCTTCCAAGTTCGGGGGCTTAAAGGACGAGTTGGCTGTTTGTGATGGATTCTTACTTCGGGGAACAAGGTTGGTTCGCCCACTCAATCTTCACAAACTCTTGATTGATCTGGCTCACAACTCCCATTCTGGGATGTCGAAAACCAAAGAGAGGCTTTGCTCCTCCTATTGGTGGCCAGGCATTGATTTACATGTTGAGAGAGTTGTGAGAGACTGCCTGGTGTGTCCGGCGTGTGACAAGTCTTAACTGGTGAGAGTGCAGCCCATGTTAGTCAGGGAACTGCACCGTGGACCATGGAAGGAAGTGGCCTTGGATATACTTGGGCCTATCCACTCTGATAGTCAGCAGGTGTTTATCTTAGTGCTCATAGATATGTTTTCTAGGTGGCCTGAATAGAGACTGTAAATCTAATAAGGTTTTTGGAGGATCTCATGGTTAAGGAGGGCTACCCTGACACCATCCTCATGGATAATGGGATCCAATTAGTCTCACGTGAAATGGAGAGCTTCTTGAAAGATCGTGGCATCAGGCACAAGAGATGCTCCCTTTATCACCCTGAAACCCATGGGATGGTAGAGAGGGTGTTGAAGGAAACCATCTCTTTTACCAAAAGTTCTGGTCTCAATTGGAAGAAGGAGGACCTGAAGAAGGTAGAGACCTATAGAGTGACCCCACGTAGAACAACAGGGAAGTCACCTTTTGTTCTTTTCAGAGGTAGATCCCCTTGTACTTTGGTTAAACACTCTTGGGTGAGAAATTTAGAGGAGTCTGCTACTGTGGCTTCATCCAAGAAAGTCTGTGTTGACTGGCGCAGCAGGGAAGAGGCTAAAAGTTTAGATAGGAAGTTCTACTTCGACTCAAAGAAATCACCCAAGGATACTGTAGTTATGGTAGGAGACATGGTTGTCATCAGGCAACCTGGTTCCAAGGTTAATTTTTCTAAACCCATTTGTGTTATCAAGGTGTTCAAGAACACTGTTAGAACCCATAACCACCGAATTTGGAATTTGGGCAGGGTTGCACTGTACAAGGGGCCTGTGTGCCTTGATGGTTCCTCTATTAAAGAAAACGCTGATTCTACCCCAATTGTTTCTTCACGCTTGTCCTCATGGGTTGTCAAGAGGCCGGACTATCGAAAGGACGATACACCATAGAATTTGCTTGTGAAGGTAAATTTTTTCTTTTGTGCCTTCTTTCCCATCTCTAGCTCTCTCTTATGTTCCCCTCATTTTCATTCCCTTTCTTCTTTCACTCTGTTAAGGGGGTAAGGTGTGTGGCATTTGAAGCGTACCTTGCTTCTGATGTTTTGATGTCAAGGTAACCCAAGAATCTACACTGGGTGTTGGTATCCCAGGTTATAGAATGTGTTTGTTCAAATGTCAAGAGGAACTGTTGGTATTGAGTGGCTGGGACCTGGATGGGTTTCTTCTTACTGAGAAATAAACCAGAAGTTCTCCTCTACAACCTGCTTTTGCGTGACCCTTTCAGCTGCTTCTAGGATCTTACAGACACCCACTTGCTTGTCCTTTATTACAGGTTCCTAGTGATAGCTGTGCGCACCTGTAAAACAGCGTTTCCACTCTTCATGAGGGAAAGTGGTGCTCTGCAACCCAAACTCTGTTTGCGTGCTGCCAGCAGTTTGTAAAACAATCTGTTGATATGAACATAAACAGTGGTTGGGGACCAGTGCACCAGCTTTACTGTATTTCTCTGTGAAGTGGGCTGTAGTAAGCAACCTCCAGAAATAAAAAGCCTACCTGCAGTCCACCCAAAGAAAAGTTATAGTTGCTTGCATGAAGTATACTTTCAGAGCAGATTCTAGAAATGTATCAATAGCACATGTCAAATAGCAGAGGAAAAACATGTCACACATGACCTAGGCTAAATGATCCTGTTTAATGAGAGACCCCTTTAGCCAGTACCGGTTGAGCCTGTTGTATTCTGAAAAATGTAGATTTGCTTCCAATATTGAAAGTATCTGTTCAAAAAACAGGTGGCGCACTGTATAAGGGGCATTTTAGCAGGTAGAAAGGCCTACATATTATATGGGATGTAACAATCCATATTTTACATCATTAAGGATACTTCAAGTCACTGTGTAGTTTCTTGACCAATAAAGACTCAGGGGCAGATTTACAAGCCCCTTGCGCCCCTTTTGCGTCATTTTTAACATGGCAAAAATGACGCAATAGTGGCAAAATGGGCTTGTAAATAAGCCCCCTAATGTCTAACTCTTCAGTGATTTGCCATAGGTATATTATACAATAGAGAGGCTAATCTCCGTGATGGTATTGACTAGTTAGGAGCCATTTAAACTGTAGCATTTTGGTTTTGTGCGGCTCTCTGTTCACAATACACTTTTTGAATCCTCTATGTTAATTACATTCAGGCTTGTATTATACGATTTTGAAAGGTAGTAAGGTATTTAATGCGAAATATATATGCTGAGGATTTAGTGGTTGTAAATGTATCCACGAGTAATGCATAGAGGATTATTGAGCCTATTGACACTCTGATTAGAAGAGTTATTCCACAAAAACAGTCAATAAATGTAGGGTAGGGATAAAAAGTGCAGTAGGATAGACAAACATTGGTTTAGATTTAATTTTTCCCCAAGGAAGTGAAAACGCATCTCAAAGAATTGTGGGGGTGGAAACCTTAGATGAGATGGGAATACTCAGTAGTAGACTTTACAGCTATGGCTGTAAATTACATGTTGTTCGAAAATTGATCCTCTTGAGCTCAATGCGCTCAAGTCCCTGGAAACAGGACTGGAGAAAACAGGAGTTTGTCTTCTATAAATATATGTTGTGCTATTTAACTGAGAAGGACCTTTATGCAGAGTTGAAGTGTTTTGCTGGCAGGATGTTGATTTTGCAGACACAACAACTCTAACTCGATTTCCACACTATAACTGTAAAATAAAAACAAAAATAACATGCATGTGCTCTTCAAAAAGTTGGGGTCATGGAGAATAGATATATAAAGAAACGTATAATTTCATAGCAGGGATTTAGTAAAGAAAGAGTAAATATGAGCTCGAATATTGTGCCACAATTCTCACGGTCGGTCCTATGTGAAGTGAATTTCCTCCGCAGTAAGGGTAAGAAAGAGTATGTGTTTTTATGAATGCATGGAGTTGCTTTAATTTTACATGTTAAATGATAGGAGCTTTCAGCTGTTTTAAGAGACTGACACTCGGTGTTCACACTCTGGAATGTACACACACTGGCATGCAGATAGTGTCAGCATGCGAGCAAAATCGCCACCACACAACAATCTGTCACATAGTAATTTTATGTTACAGATAATTATGTGAATGGCACAAGTTGGATGAGGATGAAAACATTTCTTTGCACATGTTCTTGGCATCTTTTATGTTTGGTCTCAACCAACTCACCAGAATGGGAAGTAGCATAACAGAATTTCTGATATATGCATTTATAATGTTGTGTGTTGTCTGTCTTTGTCTTTTTGTATTTCACAGATGGAGAACCACATATAACGGATTCATTATCTGATGTACTCACATAAGGAGCAGCTACTCTGCCCTTTATTTACTGCCAGGATAGGGACTCCCATCTCTGTTTTCCCAGGGTGGATGACTATTGCCCTGAAGAAAGTCCAGGACCTACTAGGCCGACCAAGTACTGAAACATGTTGGCACTAGGGTCATAGGACCATAATACTCCCATTGACCCAATTTTTAAGATTATTTAATAACCCTGACAGACCCAAAAATAAAGGGAAACCGGGGGTCTGCCTGAGGTTTTTTATCGTTAATCACCCTGGCCTTCACCTATCATAAGAGCTCCCAACACTGTGGTTGAGCCCACCCCGACCTGTAGGCGTCGGGTTGACCTGATGATGAAGCATGACACCACTAGGGTATGTGAGGGTAACTAAACAAAAAGTAATTGCTTTCTTTCTCCCCTTCAGGTTGAGTTAGGCACATATCCTCACACTAGATACTTCCCTTTTTGCAGTTTGATACCTGTTCTTCCAACCACGTGTTGGTCTATTGGAGTATTTTTTGTGGTCTAATGTTTTGACATGGGAGGTTATACTCCAACCTAAAATCCTCTCAACCCCCCAGGTACGGTGATTTCTCCCCACAGCCTTATTGTAGACACAATGTTTGCTTAATGCCACACTTCACCATTCTGCTGTAAATATGCCCTTAGTTTTTTAATTAAACTTATTCCAGAATGAAATGTACACAAAAGCTGATGTAAAAGAATGAGCCTGCAAAAGTGTCAGCAAAAAACAAAAACGTGCAAAAAAATGAGGTGGTACTAAAACATGACTGAAATGTGTTCTGTACAAATGAGCAATAAGGCAATTAGATGTATAGATTTTGTTATAAAAGCAACACAAAGAACCAAGAAAATTGATAGAAGGAGCCTGTGTCCTGTATCTAGCAATGGGATAACTCGAGTGCCACGAGATGGAAATCATGACCTCACACAGGAGCCAGAGTCAGAATTTACCGGCAAAACTCATGTGAAAATAAGGTTGTCACAAACCACATACATTTCACAGGATTACATATATATTCGTCATATTAAGCGACATATTAGAGTTATTCGGTGCATTTTCATTTCCTAGAGACCCCTGAAGAAGGGTCATATGACCCGAAATTCATTGGGTAACAGGCACATACAAGATGATATTCATGTGATATCTTGATGGATTAATTAGCAATTATATTAAACTTACCACAGAATTATGTTCTGCAAAAAACACTCAAAGGCCTGTTGTGAATAAACAATACTAAAAATGTCACTGAAGTTTTGAGGAGTATTATTGATATCTCATAAAAGATTTTGAAGCAGAACCAGTAGTTTTGGAGGTTAAGGGCAACCAGGCAAGGCAAGTGGGGCTCCACTACCAGCATATAGTCTCCATGATTTGTAGGTCTAATATTGGAGACATCGGACATTCCTGGTCAGCACAGGCGCAATTGTGAAGAAGTTATCCATAGTTTGAAGAGTAGCATAAGGGGTGTGTCTTGGGAACACAGTCCAGTCAGCCTATAGTACGCCACCGTGTGTTAGTAGGCTTTTTTCAGGATCAAGAACTATATCAAATCCCTACAATTCATGGTTGGTATTTCTAACTCTAGGCTAGTTCAATCAGACACAGACAAACAACGTGAAGCATGCACGCAACATACAGACCATAACAAACCTTTTCCTCTTAATCTGGGTTTATTATGGTCTGTATGTTGCATGTATGCTTCATGTTGTTTGTCTGATTCAACTAGCCTAGAGTTGGAAATACCAACCCTGAATCATAGGGAATCATAGGGATTCAATATAGTTCTTAGTCCTGAAGTAAGGCTACTGACCCTTGGTGGCATACAATAGGCTCTCACTGTTTTTATCTCTGCCAAAGGGCCTTTATATTAAAAGGAGCTAAGATCGGGAAGGCAGTTTTAATTCACTGATGAACCCTAATTCTTAGAATAAGAACTCTGCTTACACATTGCCGTGAGCCCACCCGCGCACACTAGGTGTACTGGGTGAGGATCTGATGATGAATCATGCCACAGGTGGTACCTGTGGGTGAGGATCCTACAAAAATATCTAAGAGATGACAGGATTGCACTAATTCACCTGGGTGCGGATCCTTCACTTTCTTGAGCTATACTTGATTAGTAGATTTTGTAGAATTCTTTGCGAAAAATTAGGGTGTGCTACAGCTGTGTTTTTAGAAATGTTAAAGTTCATGTTCTTGTAACTTGCCGATAGCACCGGTTAGTAGTAGGTGCTTCCAGTTATTTTAGCACCCCGATATTTTACTGTGTGGAACACCACTCGCGCTTACACTTGTCACTAACCATACTGCTGTGTTTTCCTTGATGTGCGGTTTTTTCCCTTCAGGGAATGCTACTACCAATGGTTTATCTGTGAATTCACATTTGAAATTTGACCTGATGCCGACTGGGATGTTAAGAATAAAGCTCCCTTGAAGATCCTTCTGCATTTCAATAAGTTATTAGTGCCATACTAATTCAAAGGTTTCAGGATTTCGGGATAAGTGGCAATGCACTTAAATGGTATAGATCCTTCCTTCAGGAATGTTCATTTCAAGTAACTCTATAATCATGTGTCTCAGACCTGTTCTGCTCTACTGAAAGAGTCTCTCAGGGCTCTATTATGAGCCCCTCATTGTTTAATGTGTACTTGATACCTCTAGCCGACATCATTAAAAGACATAGTGTGAAAGTGGTATCGTATGCCGACGACACATAACTTATAGTAAATCTGTCCGAACCCACCCTTTATCTCAGCCAAGCTTTTCAAAATCTGTTTATCGGATGTTGCCTCACAGATGACTGCCAATTGTTTAAAACTAAATGCCAACAAAACAGAGATTCTGCTGGTAGGAAAAACTCCCTCAATATGGACATCGGCTTGATGGCCAGCAACCCCGGGTGAACCACCAGTGCCTAAAGAAAAGGTCAAGAATCTGGAAGTGGTATTTGACTCGAAACATTCTTTCGAAGATCAAATCGGAAGAACAGCAGGAAAGTGCTTTGGAACCCTCAAGATGCTGAGAAAAATTATTGACCTAATTCCCACCAAGTCACGGAAAAATATAGTTCATGCACTCATTATTTCCTAACTGGACTACAGAAATATACTATATCTGGGTGCTACTAAAGGTTGTCCTAAAAGGCTGCAGCGAGTTCAAAATACAGCAGCAAGGCTGATACTAAATCTCTCCAAAAGATCATCAGCGTCAGGTGCTCTTGAGCATCTATATTGGCTACTAGTGTCCAAACAAATCGGTTTTAAAACCTTGTGCTTATGTCGTTGTCTACTTAATAAACAAGGCCCCAGTTAACGCCTTTCTTTGATACAAGCTTATATACGAGGTCGCAACCTTAGATCCTCAGATGCCAAACTTGCTGAAATCCCCAAGAATAGGAAATCTAGAATAGGAGCGAGATCTTTCGCCTATTTAGCTGCTAAAATGTGGAACTCTCTTCCATTTGCCCGGAGAGCTTTGCCATCTGGAGTCATCAGGAAGAAATTGAAAACTTGGCTATTCCTTAACCCAATGCAATTCTAATTAGGCCCTTTAATCCTACTGCCTTATGGCTCCACCTCTCTGAGATTCTTGGTCCAGCTCGGGGACACACTGATATGGTGTAACCAAGAGCTTTACAAATGATCTAATTTTTATTTTTTTTATTACTTTACACTGGGGACACTGGAAAGTCTCCTTTTGTGACAGCTTCCAATCAGCCCACATTTCGAAGTATTGAGGATCGATTGATCGAGTCTGTGGCAGGTGCTAGAGACGCCCGAGACGACCTACACCGGCATCCTTACCGCTCCCGTTCCCACTCGGCCACGGCACCCTGGAAGCACTGACCCCGAACAACCTAGCAGCTGGATTCACCTACCCACCTATCCTGCTTGCCTGCCTTCTGCCCCCTACTTTGTTACCTTGCTACCGGGAGGATGCAGGCCTTTGTGGTCCTGGTTGGAATCGATTGAGGAGGAGGCGTTCTGGGCAGCACAGTTACAGACCCCTTACCTGTGTCCGAGCCGGGGGCCTGAGCTAGGTGCTTTCTCACGCATTCAATAGAGGCAGGGGCGGTGTGTGGAATCACCGACTTCGGTGTCAGTGGAAAGAACCTGGGCCAAGTCCTGCATCTCCTCAAAGGCACCATAAGACACCACAAGGTACTACAAGGAGTCTCTTTGATTGCTTGGTGCTGTGAGTGTGAGCCCCGAGTGGTCTGCGGAGGCGGCCCGGCCAGGACGACCGGGTGTGAATTGCAGACAGCTTGGTGTGCCCCACTCGCAGCACAGATTTGCATGCCAGAGGGAGGATGGTAGTTGGCATCGATGGGAGCTCAAGAGGAGCTAGCAGTCCATGGCAGCTCCAAATCCACTCCCCCACTACAACAACTCAATATATCCGGCACTGGGGGACACCCAGATGACTCCTAGATGACAGCAAGGATGGTTACTGTGCAGACCTTGAAGTGAGTAATTTCAGCTGATTCCGCGTTCTTAGTTGGCAGAATTGAGTTGTGTCGAGTTGAGCATGCCCCTTGCAGTCCCTCCCCCCTATGACATGTGTAATTCTAGAAACAAAAGTTAGGCACCTCAGTACAACAGTGCTGTGCTGTGCCTATACCGCGGCTAGAACTGTGTTCTGCCTGCTGCTACTGTGCTAGTGGAGAGGAGAACCCTGAAGAAATCGCAGGCACTCACCAGGAAAGACTCCCCTGAGTGTGAAGGCTCCACTGATTGGAAGGCAAAGCGCACCAGCAACTGGTGCATCCTCAATAAGGATGAGATCAGACCGGGTCAGGCAAGCACCCCCCCAAAAATGATGCCAAAATAAAAAGTCCCAAAAGAGCCTGATTACAACGGGGATGGCAGCACCAAATAGATCGCGGGGGCAGAAGACCAGCCTAGCCCAATAATTTCACTGCTTGAAGCATACTTTGAAAAACAAGCCAAATCTGAAAACAAAGATACATTGTCTTTTTTAAAAGACCCAACGGCAGCAATCTTTTCCCAAATGGAAAATATAAAGTGTTTTCCCACCCCCCCTGGCGCCGCAAAAAGCAAACTTATTAAAAGTGCATGAGGATCAGCAACCAAGAGCCTGTATAAAAGAGCCTGCAGATAACGAAAACCAAACAAAAACTCAACTGCTGTTGGCTATACTCTACATTAATATTGGATAACACAGAACTTGTAAAAACCCTGGAGATTAAAACAATCAATCAGACAAACTTTGAAACCGCTCCCTTTACACTGCAAGCAGAAATTACAAACCAATCATACAAATTGAATCAAGTTCTCGCAATAAACTCAATCGACACAATAAAAACAGGATATTTCTTCGATCATAGAAACTCCCAGGTATTCTTCAACACAAATTCAGATCGATTCAAATTGCAGTTCAATAATTGAAACAGCACGTAGTCCAAGGCAGGATCAATGTGGTATTCAAAATGGGAAAAACCCAAGCAGATTATCAGTACAGCAGAGCAACAATAATGTAGGAGGGTATGAAACCTGCAAACCAAAGGAGCAAAACAATCAAATCAATACAGAGAACAGATCATCTTTACACTCCTCATTACTAAACATTCTACAATCATCTATCTCCGTATTAAACATGCAATCCGACAAATTTGACCTTCAGATTGATCTCATGAACATTAGTGCAACTCATATCTACACCAAAATAGAAATAGTAACTCAACAGCTTAAAATGGCACGAGCAATCAAGGGTTCAGATCTACAAGGCAACTGTAAATGTGATCAAATAATCGACAAATTAAGTACACCGCGGGTCATACTATAGGACCTTTGTATGAGATGAAAAACCTGGAGTACCCAAAACATTCGAAAATACTCACCCCAGAGAAAAAGACACAACAGCAAGCACTTCCAATGGTGAACTCAACGGCAACGGAAAAACAGCAGACCAACAAAATGTGATAAAAGAAAAAAATCTACGAGACAACCTTAGTAGAGACTTAACTGTGGCATTTGTGATAAACCAATACTACATGGCCCCCACACATCCCTGTCAGACACAGATGGCTTTAATATCCAACCATTAACAAAATGACAGAAAAAAACATGCCAGGAAAGGAAGAAGAAAAATCAACTGTCCAGTGCAAAAGGAAGAATACTGAAAAAAACTTTGCCCAGTGTTTAAAACCACTCAAAAAATCAACTTCTTCCAGAAATAATTCTAGCAGAGGCAAAAGCCAGATACTCTGCACACGTAATTGGATGAATTAGTGAGGTACTACCCAATGTGGCCGTAAGTATAGACAGCTCAGACAAGGTGAAGACAAGCCAGAAAGACAAAAGTAAGCAAAAGATATTCAAACAAACTCCATTCCCAAAGAAATCTGACCCAAAAAAACTGATCACACGGGATCTGTCAGATAACCTACAATTGGAGATATCAACCTCTGACAACCAGGATTCAGAAAAAGAAACACCACCAAAGAATACAGATGACCTAGATCAAATTAAATGACTCGATAAACCAAAGTCACCCTATAGAAACCGCTTAGAATGGAACAACCTGGAAAGGGTCATACCCATCAGAAAAAATTCAGCAGCTGTTTAACAGCAGCAACGGTCTCCACAAACCAAAGTACCACAAAAAAACATGAATGTACAATACCCGTTATCACATGCCCCTTATCAGGAAACAATTCAGTGAACAAGCATTATTGCAAAAGTGACATTATCCCTGCTCCCGCTGGTGACAATGCATCAAAGAAGAGACAGTGCAAATAATGTAGGTAGAATGAAAAATAAAAGGGAAACGCAGGACTATCCAAGGGAAACATCACATGACCGACTGGCCTCTGTTCATTTCTGCTAGTCACGGATACCGACTTGTGGAAAATCTCCGTAATACACCAATACAAGTCAAGAGGACAGCAGGACATACTAAACAGAGGAAACTTCTTGAGACTGTTAGCCGAAATACGAACACTACGTTGTATTAAATCCACAGACCTACTATCAGTAAGGCTTTTGCCTGATGAATATAATAACAACTCAGAGGGAAGACAGAGGAAATAATCACATTTTTGGTGTTAAAGATTGATTTGAATTATGGGGTACTGGGAACACGGCCGGGGCACTCACATCCCTGTAAACTCAATCTTCCAGAGTGTCCAAGGACCAATGGGCACAAATACCAAGTATATAGCTCCAGCAATGGAAAAAAGCCAATGGCACTGGCTAGCATCAGCATCAAAAAATAAAAAAAACACAATGACCGATCAACCAAACAACAAGTTCCTTGAAAGCCACTATGCTAAAGATGTTTTCCTGGAATATTGCAGGTGCAAAATCTAAACTCATCGATAGTGCACTACTAGAAATCTAGGCTATAGATGACATCATAGCACTGCAAGAGACCTGGCTGTCAGGTCCACTCCAACTGCCTTGTTACAAGCTACACAAGATGGATGCCAAAACAATGCACCAATATGGAAGGCCTAAATGGGGACTATCGTTCTACATATCAAACATCCTTAAGGCAGAATCAGAACAACTGTCCAGGATGAATAGCACTCGTTACATCGCACAGAAATACCACACATGCTTTCACAACGCGGGTATTACTCCACTATGTCAAATACAATGTGCACCATTACAATGCCAAATTTTATCACGACTATACCTCAACCACGCATGCATTTTTCAACGCCAATGCATGCGTGTTAAAGGTGTACTCATGGTAAACATTTGCAGGGTAAGTGACTCCAACCTACCCCACCCTAATCCCTAATCTAGTTCAACTGCATGAGCCTCCCCCGACCCACATTCCACTCCCCCCTACAATAACACTACACTACCCTTTAAAACCCCCCGACACTACACTAATTCCCTGACCCTCCCAAGACCCCAGTCCTCTCCCTACAATAACACCACCCTACCCTGCACAACCCCCGACACTACACTAATTCCTAAAACACTACCATACACTACATAAATACCACAACACTACCCTAAACCCTAAAACTCTACCCCCTGTACGACCCTTCCCCTACCCCCAGTCTGGTCCCTACACTCTAACACTACCCTGCACGACCCTCCTACACTACCCTAAACCCTAAAACACTACCCTACACTACACAAACACCACAACACTACCCTAAAACACTACCCTACACTACACAAACACCACCCTAAACTCTAAAACACTAGCCCCCCGCACAACCCCCAGTCTGGCCCCTACACTCTAACACTACCTTGCACGACCCCCTCGACACTACCCGAAACCCTAAAACACTACCCCTAGCCCGACCCTCCCCCTATTCCCAGTCCGGTCCCTACACTCTAACTCTACCCTGCATGACCCCCCCCGACACTACCCTAAATCCTAAAACACAACCCATAACCCTTCAAAAGTAACCCCCACCCCAAGCACAATCCCCCTTACCTCTCTCTCTTCGTGGTTCCTCTCTCCTGGTCCAGCGTCAACAGAGGGGCGGTGCACGTCACTGTCAGGAAATGGAACAGCCCAGTTTTCTCACAACGATGTGGATAACCATTACATTGCATGCCTTTTAAAAGTGCATGCGATATAATGGTTTGTATTGTAATGTTAGTCGTTGTTACAGCGCATGCATTGTTACGCATGCAATGTAGCAATTTGCGTGGTAACAGCCTCGTTGTAATGGATGTCCAGGACAGGACAACTACAAACATACAGATAATTTAACTTAACTTTGGCCGATATTATTGGACAAGGTTGATAATCCTGTTTAATATCTACGCCCATCCAAATGTCCAAGACAAATCTGCAATTTTCAAAAAATTTCTATATCATGTAGCTGAAGTAAGATAAAACACGTTGACTTGGGAACTAATGATAACAGGCGACTTTAATGCACAACTTATACACACACACCAGACAATGATTAAACAGCAAGCAGCTGAAAATGAAATCTGGTCAGTAAATCTCCAAGCAAGCCATCCTCAGAAGAAAGTCAACAAAGTGGGTAAAAAACTGGTCACCACCCTTGAACATTTCAGCCTGAGAGTAGTCAATGGCAGAACATGAACGACAATCCTCCAAATTTCACATATTACGGAGCGACGTCAGGATCAATAATTGACTACACCATTCTCTCTGTACCACTACTTCAAGAACTAAGAATGTTTAAAATCAAATGTTCCACTGACAGTGACCACTCAATCCAGCAATTAGCTATAAATATAAATTCAGACAGATACCAATTAGCACCGGTAGTCATTGAGAGAAGCAAAGAAACAACCCCAAAACGTCTGAACTGGTCATCTCATTTACTTCCAAAACTTGCAGATAAAGTGAAAATGACCATGGAGCCCAGTATAGCGTCTTCCTCAATGGCACTAAATGCCTGGACTGAATGTGTGATGCGGTTGACAAAACCAACGCTTAATTTAACATCAAGAAGGTCCAAAAACTATGCACGTTCACTAACATGGAAAACTAGAGAATTAAAGAAAGAACTGAGATGAGAGATGAGGAAGGCCAGAAAAATCAGAATACAAATGTTTGTATGCAAAACTTGTCTGGCAGGAGAGGAGAAGAATGACAGAAGAGTTTTGGATCAAGCTACTCTACAATTGCAAATGATTAAATACCAAAGCCTTCTGGGAAATAATAAATGGCATAGGCAAAGGGAACAAACTAATCAAACTTCACTGAAAAATATTGGGCAGCTTACCTGGAAAAGATCTTTTCTAATGGAGAGCAGCATCCACTACACAAAATTAACAAAGTCATTGAGTCGGATATAATAAATAACACTGAAACACTGCCTCGACATGAGTACTTTATTCTTTTCGACCATGTACCTTGTACTCAAGAAAAAGTGATTAAAGCTGGCAGAAGTGACAGTGCCCCAGGCCCAAATGGTAGTCCGCAAGCGATATACAAATGGGATCCAAAATATTGGTCTAACCCGATAATGGCACTGTTTAAAGAGGTGTAATACACAGGCACACTTCCAGAGAGCTGGAGGAAATCAATAATAAACCCAATCTTTGTAGGAGGCAACAGAACAAATCCTGTGAACAACAGATTAATTTCTCTTATCGACTCAGAAGCTAATACAACGTTTGATTAATACTGGAAGATTTAATTGAATGGTCAAATACCAAGAATCTGATTCCACCTCAACAGACGGGCTTTCGGAAAGGGTACGGACCCACAATCAACATTAAAACAGTAACCACATTGGAGAGAAGTGCAAACATTTTGGGTTAACTGTAATGTTTGTGGAAAGAAAGGTTGGTTCTGAATTTGTTTAAAAGTGATATAAAGAAAGAAAAAAGTAAAGGCGTTAAGGAGGTCACCCAAGAATTATATTTCAAGCAAACAACGTGACCAGTATTTTCACTGATGAGCTAAAAATTAATTGTAATCAAGAATATCCTTCTGAGTTGATCAGAATTAATGGCATAGATGGTCTCATGAGATTTAATTCCTGTTCGCTTGTACCCATCACTTAAAAAATTTGTATTATAAGACAGACAAGGGGAATGTGACTATGTGATTTGGATAAATGTCTGAGAGGTCACGGTGTGATTGCAATCAAAATGTTAGGCTACCTTAATGCTAAATTTGAGTTAGGCTTTACTAGTGTTGAAAGGAAAGTGTTTATTTAAATAAGTGGGGATAATTTCATAGGGTGGTTTCATCAGAAACTCTTGGTTGGTAAGTTAGAACCCAATGCCAGTTCTCAAGTACAAATATATGAAGTTGAACATGCTAGAACCAGTAGTGAACCTGAATGTATACAAGTATCCAGTGATCAACTAGAGTGTCCTGTAGGTTACAAATATATATTAGGCTTAAAAGAGATGCCACACCATTTGTAGAGAAGGTTAGATGCATCCCCCCTAGCCATGCAAGAAAGCGTGGAACTAGAGTTTAAAAAAAAATGGTTGACTCATATGAAATTGAAGCACTGAAAGCTATTTAATAGTTGTCTCCCATAGTTGTTGATAGGAATGCTACTGGGGACACCCACGTGTTATTTGAGGGCTATCAGTCATGAAATAGTTGTGAACAGGTTTCCTCTACTTACCATTGAGCAAATATTATGTACACCTAAAGGGGCAAAATACTTTACTTTGATTAAGCACTGGCTCTCATCAGGTCAAATTGGATAGGGCATCACAAGAGTTAACTGCCTTTATGACATCAATAAGAGCTTTCAAATTCAAGATCATGTCCTTTGGTCTCATTTATGCCTCCTCAGTCTTCCAAAAATGTCTAAAGTTCTACCAGGTATGAAGGGTGTTCAGTGTTACCAGGACGATGTGTTGATTTTTAGAAAGAAATTGATTCAGCGTGATGAAAGAGTTGACTTGGTTTTAAGGAGGTTGTCTGAGGCAGGTCTGACATTAACGAAGAACAAGTATAGGCTTGAGGGTTAAGAGGTAAATTTATTTGAACATCATATTTCTGGGGCTGATATCACACCTAAAATGGACTTAGTTGACAATATTGTAAATTTAAAAGCATCTATCAACAAAGAAAAAGTGGTTTCCTTTTTGGCTACTCATTAATATTGACGTTAATAAAGAGCGTGCAACGTTTTTATTACACACGCATACATTACTCCATTTCTCTTAGTAATTAACATGTTGTAATAACATGTGCCCTGAACAACAGAATACATTTTATTTTCAGTCTCTATTCCTCTAAGGCCAAGCTCTTATTGATCAGAAGGTATTGGAGGTACCTTGAATGTATTACTTAGTTAATGTCTTGAAATTCAAGTTTTACTTTGCTTTGTTTTTCCATTCAGTTCACCTGACTCTCGCAAGAAGGTACGCCAGATTGGACAAAACAGTGAAGATGGGATGTATGGTGTGAAAACCCAGCGACAAACCGGTTTATCACGTAAACGCTCAACCACCCAGAACTCCATGACATTTATATTTTTTTGACACTTTACACATGAGTGGCAAGAGGGTCAGGTTAATAAAGACATACAATGAATAATTAATTAAAGATAATTGTCTTTGAAGTTTTAAATACATTTAACTTTAACAAGTATTTGCAAAGCCTGTATAACTGGCATTAGCAATCCTGCAATTGTATATTTTTGCAAATATATTCAATAAACATTAAAAGTGTAAAACCAATAAAACAAAAGAAATTCTCTGCTGATAGATGGCATACATATTTTTACAAAACAATAATAATTAAGAACTGACCCATTGCATAAACACTTTCTAAAAAGAAATCATGAAACGGAAGCAGACATTGTCCCACCAGTTCTGATGACACTGAAGTTGAATACATTTTAGGGAGATGTGCACAAGTGAATATGCAAATCGTTGTCCCACATAGTGAAGAGAGCATGTGACTTAGGTTGGCTGACACATTGTCAAATGCTGCATGCTGTGGTAGGTGAAGCAAAATATGAATTGTGCTTGAACAGACCAATGAAAACAGGGCTGACCAAAAGCGAGAAAACTAAAGCAGTCTCAGGGCCCGACCTAAAAAGGGGATTTTGATGGAAAGTAAAACAAAAATTTTAAAAAAATCCTCCTATTTGACCCCAAAACTTAGTGACCTTACAATATGTTTTGTCATTTTTGCCAAAAATATGCTGGGCTCATAAAATAAAACTTTGCAACAATGCAGACCGTTAATGCCAATTGAGGGTAAGCAGCGAAAGCAGCTGCTACCTCTTGTTTGCCTTTTGGTTCCCCAGGCATTGTCCTTGTTATTTCTTATTGCAGCAATATCATAAAGAAAGTACGTTTTGGTATTAAGATTTGTAATAGAGACCTCACACATAAGCAGCTCAATAAACTAATGAGAACATGTATACACAAATTAATTGAAATGAAGTTAAGTAAGCCCTTGCAGCGACACTGGGCCTAAAAAGTGGTAAAGCACCAGGCTGTGATAGATTATATAATGAATTGTAATTAAATATTCTAAACAAATATAATTGTTACTTGACTAGCAAAACATAATAAAGAATAATGTAATTCTGTTTCTAAGATATTATTCACATTTTCTTATAAACAAAATATTCTATTCCACAGCAGGAATGTCCATTGAGGATTTCTTCCTGCTGTCAGATTTCATTTAGACAATGGAGCAGGGACAACATCTTTATACAATTAAGAAAATGAAGAAAAAGCACTTGAAAGTGGGATCAGGACTGCTTTATCCTCTGGCAAAATATTCATTTTTTTGGCAACATTCCTTCTTCAGAAGTCTTAAGTCAGGCCATTGAAAACTCCATGGGGCATATTATCAAGACAGGCGATAAAATTATCGCAGAAAACTGCCGCTAAAACGGCGACAATGGGCTTGATAATATGTTCTATGAAATTCCAATTGAAGTCCATGTTAGATGTCCTTCACTAACTAAACCTATGCTTAGCCCTCAGGCAGTTTGATACAAAGCAGTGAGCCTTAACTTAGAGGCAAAGTGTGAAGTATTTATGTAGCACTTAAACAGTTATAAAGTGAATAAGTACAATAAAATCCCAAAACAATCCAGAAAAATAGGTTGTTTCTTAATAAACAAAATGACTCCAAAATGACACAAATCCAATAAGTAGAACTGGAGATACGAATTTTTAAAGTTACATTTCAAATATCACAAAAAGCACGAAGTACTAAATGCAGTTATCAGGTCATGCTAGAACAGGTCAAAGTACAAAGTTAAGGCTGACAAATTAGAGCATGGACCAAAATCAAGGACCAGGTTCACCCCGGTGGAAAGATTACCTTCTGACTTAGAATCTTTCATGGAGAAAAAGTAGTTGTCGACAAGTCGTTGGTGAGGCAAGCTGCAAGTTGGATCGGAAGCAGGGCTTCACAACGGCTGGTTGCTGAAGAGTGGAGTCCTGTGCAGTCCTCGACAATGGCAGAAAAGCTTGAAGCGGGCAAAGTCCAAATTCCATGCCCAGGAATGCTTTGGCCATGATCAGATTCAGCTTGTTGTTGTCGTTGGTATAGCCTTCTACATTCATACATTAGAATTTATGGGAAGTCAGATCTCCTTTAGTGGTGCAAATCAGGAAGCTGAGCCCTGCTGGTGGTTAAACATCAGAGACTTCAACAGTAATCCAGTTTTCCAGGTCGTCAAATGGATGGAACTCTCATGCCTTAAACTTAATGGGGACACGACGGAGCTTATGCTCCTGGGCAACTCCCCTGCCTTCAATCCGGTATCTCTTTAGCCAGATTGCCTAGGCCCGGCCCCGGCCCCTAAAGATCAAATCAAGAGCCTTGGCATCTGGATTGACCACTCCCTCACGTTCAGTCATCAGGTAACAAAGCTTTCTGCGGCCTGCTTTGGGCTACTAAGGATGCTTCGTAAGGTTCTTCCCCTTCTTCCTTTCCACGCTAGAAAGATCATGGTCCAAACTTTGATCCTTTCTCGCCTGGGTTATGGAAATGCATTATATCTGGGAGCTCCTCAGTATACCATCAATAAGCTACAAATCATTCAGAACTGTGCCGCCCGCAGACTTCTTCAGATTCCTTGTCGGCAGTCCGCTAAACAAGCACTAAAGAGCTTGCATTGGCTGCCAATCAGGGAAAGGATCCAGTTTGAGGCTATGTGTTTGGTCCATAAAGCCTTCTGGAAGAACAGCCCACCCATTCTTCAATCTCTGATCACTCCCTATGAACCGAAGAGAGACCTTTGGTCATCTGTCTCTTTTCTTGCCCTTCAACCCAGAATAAGGAAGGTCAGATGTGGCGGGTGTTCCTTCACATATAATGGTGCCATTGGTTGGAATGCTCTTCCACTTCAATTGCGGAAAGAGACCAAATTACTATCATTTCTCAAGCTTATAAAAACTTGGCTGTTTTAGTCTGCATCTTTTTCTACTGTTCTTCCCTTGTACTCGTCCGCAGCGCTGAGAGGCCTCCGGGTAGCCATCGTGCTTTATAAGTGTCATTCCATTACATCGGTTCTCCAGGTAGAAAATTTGCAAGACATTTCTAAGTATCACTCCTTGCAGTTTGGGTACAAAAGGTGTACACTCTAACACCAGCAAAGGGTCCAGAAACCTGAATAACACCACTGGAGAGTAGTACTTACCCCATCACTCCAACAGAGGCCAGTAGCATGGTCCAATGGAGGTCCAATTGGAACTGATCAGCTGGTCAGTTGCAGGGAGAGAGGCCTCTGGAATCTCTTTGTTCAAGGTAAGCAGGTCCAGTCTTCCTTCAGATTCTTCATCAATTCTTTCTTCTGATCCTTCACAGTTCCAGGAGTGTTCTAAGGAGAGGTATGTGGGGATCACTTATGTCCAGTGTCATCCAGTAGGTTGAATGAAAGCCTTTGTCTGCTCCCTAAACCAGTTCTGGTCAGTTCCTTTAGCACCACTGGATTTAGTGCCATAGACAAAGGGGAAGCTGGCGTAGGTGTAAGCTCCATCTGCTAGGGACATGAGCTGCATCATTTAAAGCTCAGGAAGGGGCCATGCCACCCCCCTAGGCCATACTGTCAAGGGTGAGGTCTCCCTCCCACTCTTAGGGCTCTTTGCCCACTGTCTGGGAGCAATACACTTCTCACAACAGCGGAGTCATCAGGGGTCAGATGACAATTGGAAACTGGCAGTAAAGACTTTTGGTTTTAGGCAGGAAAATGACAACTTTCTAAAAGTGCCATTTTCAAAATGTTAATATAAAATCTCACTTACCCATTAAGTTGGATTTTAAATTGCTATTAAAACACGTCCTTGAACCATTTCTCTGGCTACTTCCATACTGAATTGGGCAGTTATTATAGTTATTAAAGGTAATAGTGTAAATCAGTGAAAAATTACTTTGGAGGTCTTTCACTGCGAGGGCATGTAAAATATTATGGGCCTGATTTAAATTCTGGTGGACGTGATGGAGTAAACCTCTCCATCACAATGGTCACCATTGTGACAGAGTAACCTGTGCGCCGAAAATTAAATCAGGTCCTAAATATACATATGTTACTTTTCAAATACTGTGTACCCTGCTCTATGGGACTACTTTATGGATGACTTATAATCATTAAACAGGAAGAGTTAGGCCTGTCAAAAGTTTTTTTTTTTTCCCCAGGGTTGAAAGGCAGATTAAAACTGAATACTGAGGCTGCAATAGCAGGCCTGGAGATATGTCTTACAGTACTACTTTATTGGGTCTCACAATGAGTGCTGCAGCCCACTATTAGCATTCAATTGATCGGCCCTGGGTACATGTTGTACTATATACTAGAGATTTACAAGAAAATTGAAAATGTGACAATTAGGAATTCTCACATGTTTAGAGAGGAGAACACAAGCACTATACCGCTGCTTAGCAGGAGTAAAGTATGCAGAGTCCTAAGGCCTCCAAAAATGGGTTCAGCAGATGAAGGCAACATTTTGGTGAATAGCATACAAAAGCTGGTCATTTCCAACACTCCCTCTATGGGAAGCAGGTAGGCTGCTTGGGAACTCTGGGGTGACGATGTGCCATTGTGAATTTGCTGTGAGTGAGCACTGCCCACAATTCCTTGTTGATTTTTCAGGCATGCCAGTTGGTCCCTAGTACCATAATTTCCACCTAGCCTAGATGACAAATACTTTTTTTGCAAATTGGGCATTCTGTGGTGTGGTCCACATGTGGTCTGGCTGAAAAGACCACCAGACCAGGAAGGAGACATTTTTTATTGTGCCAACGAATGAAGAACCTGTTGAGGTGGAGCTTTGAGGTCAATTTAGCCTTCCCCTTGAGCTGGCTATGGCTGCAGTAGTGGTGGGATTGCAGCAGGTTTTTGGGATCTTCTTGAAAAGATGAAAGCAGGTTAGTGTTGTTGGAACAATTTGACGTAGAACAGGTTAAATAAAGGTAAGCTGAGCTTTCTCTATGCCACTTTTCACTCTAACAGTCACTGGCTCATCATCAACTTCCTCACTTTAAAGACTTTCAGGAACCTTTTTTTCCCTTGTCTTTTGTGGTGGGCAACAGTTAGCTTTCAATCCATATCATCAGAAGTGGGGCCTGGAGTAGATGGTATAGTGCTCTATCTTTTCCTTGCCAGAGATCGTGGAGCTGATGTATCCATTGGAACAGCAATCACAAGCACATCCTCCTCTGTAGCAAGCTCAACTTTCTACTCTGCCCCTACTTCCAGAAAATTAGGTGTTGCAGGCTATGGTTTCTGTTGACTTTCCTGGGAAGATTTGGTTTGCTAATGAAATATTCAGATTTCAGACTCACTCCTCTCCATGACTGGAGTCACTGCAGCACTGATTTTGGTGTTGGTGGTGGTGATCTTCCTACTAGCCTTTCCTGCCCAGTGGAAGGTACAAAAGGTAATTCACATTTTCAGAATAGCACTGACAATGGATTTCTCGCTGGCCGCTTTCTTTGCAGGGACTTGCTTCTTTGGTGCCATTTTCAATATTTTCTATAGGGGTTAGCACTTAGCAGAGAACTCTGGTATGTATGTCAGATAATTTGCAGATATCTCTCCACTTCAGTATTGCATGTAACATGACATCTCATGCATGTGCAGGCATCAATGAAGCAGGATGTCAGTGTGACCTGGGCAATCTAGCCAATGCAAAGCAAGGAATCATCATCACTACAAATGCTTTACAATAGTGTACCCATACATAAACAAATTATTTTGTGCTAGACACACATTACACTAAAAAAAGATAACTTGGTGTTACTCCACAGCTCATGGGGACCCTATGGGTGTCAAAAATAGAATATATGAATTAAGGTATTGCTGATGGTCTTACAGGGCCCAATGGGGACTCAGAGGCAGGGGGGAGGCAAAAATCTAATTAATCAAAAACAACAACTGTGAATACAGTCAGCCACAAGTACAAATAAATAAATAGGTCAGGAACAAAAAAATGAACAATAATGCCATAAGCTTCTTCAATCAGTGTTCCAGGAAAATAATTTTAAAAGTAGAATAAAAGTAGAGTAACACACTGGTGCTCCACAAAATGGTGGTAGCTAGCTAATTCACTATATGTCCAACAAAGAAGGAGGAATGAAAAACAAAGACAAAATGGCCAGCAAGGAAGGAGGCGTGGAGAACAAAGACAAATGGTGGACTTTGACAAACACATACACTAGCTACACAAAATGGGCAGCACCTTATGGATGCAACATTGTAGACATGAAGAGCAAAGAACATGGCTGCCGTATCCCACCTGAAAAACCTTCCCACCTAACAAAAAATCATCTTGTAGCATTCCTGGAAAGGATTGCGCATATATATATATTATTTTTCCCAAAATGTGTCTTGGTCCATGCCTGGGACTGCGCTTTACCCACTATCAGTAAATCATCAATGTCAGAAGATTGTTTAAATAAACTTTAAAAATTCCTCAACCACATACAGTACGGAGCAACATCATTTACCCCTCTAAAGTACTTTTAATAGTTGGAGAAGAAAATAAAAACACAATATCAATCTCTTTTACTCATATAAAAACTCATAAAAAAATAGCCCAAAGAAGGTAGCTGAGAACAAAAGAACCCGTCGGGGTATATATACCTGGACTCCATTTGCCAACCCGATCATTGCCACCAGCAGCCACATGCAGACAAATTAACCTACATTTGTGGTTAATACAAGGCCATCTATCAGCCACAAAAATTATTTAAAAACATACAAGATAGCAGCAGTGAGAAAGTCAAAAATACATTCCTAATATGAACAGGGCATACTAGGGCCCATACAGTAAAACAACAACACAATACAGTGATTAACAAGTCTGTACCAAAATCAGAAAGATCAAGGAAATTAACTAAAAGTATATACAAACTCCAGGCCGCCACCAGGGCAAAAATGTCCAATCATTATCCCTTAAAAAAACTTAATCCAACAGAGGACCCTACTCCAAACTCCAGGCCATCCAACAACAAACTGCTTGCAAACATAAGTGTTATAATGTATAATTATTATTTTTTTATTTTATTTTAATATAATTATGTAATGTCCTTTTATTATATATATTTTTTCCAAACATTTTAGGGGAGTCGCGCACCCGAAGCGGCGGGTGCGCGTGTTCTAGCCGCCATTTTGGAAAAGTCGTGAAGGATCCGCGTACGGTCTGCGACGGGTGCGTGACTTCCAGTTACGTCATATACGTATGTCACGTGGTATGTGCGATACGTATGTGACTGATGCGTGACTCCTTTTCCCGCGTATTCACGGCACATGCGCATTAAGGTACACAACGTTTGCGCGGTGGCAGGCCCCGCGTGACGTCATATACGTGCTTGGGTGCGCGACTCCCATAAAAGTTTTTATATTCTAAAATGATATGTATATGTCTTTAATGTACATATTAGAGCAAGAGATTATCTAAGATATTCATAAAAATAATATATTTCTACTTGTAATAAACGTATATTATTGGTAAATATATTTTCGCGTAGTCGCGTCAGGTGCTTTCTTCGTGAGCGTAGGGTGTGCGATTCCCATGTGACCTAAAAAAAAAGGATTTGATTGGTTCATTACATTTCCCATTGCAACAGATGAAGGACCCCACCCATTGTAATCATTCTGTTTGGAGCAATTGATGAGAGACATCCCTTCTCCTTCCAGAGCTGGTTTTGGAATTTTTGGGGTATTTTTAAAAAATTGCATTGGCGCAATGGCATCTGGTTCACAAGCTCCTCATCATTCTTCAGATGAAGATATCTTGGAGGAAGATCCACCCAAGCAGAGGCCTGAATCTGTGGTATGGAAAATGTTCACCTTTCCTGCCAGAGAAAAGAAGGTGAATGCAAGAAAAGTTTCATGCATGCTGTGTGACAGGGTTCTGTCGCGAGGCAGTGACAAGAAATACTCCTGTGGAACAGCGAGTATGTATAGACATCTGCGCACCATTCACCCCTGGAATCTGGCACGAGAAGAAATGAGGCGTGCAGCAAAAAATCCACCACCAGGCATTGCTAGCACCCCCGGAGCATCAACATCAGCACCTCCAATTGACATTTTCCCAGAATTTGCTTTTCTTCAGCAGCACTGCACTAAGTGCAAATCCATCATCTGCTATGGTGAACAGTCAGTGGATGCTGTGTGTGCAGCACAGCGGAACCATAAATGCTAATTTTTTTATTTTTTGTTTTTGGAATGATGTTTAATTCCAAAACCTAACTGTTTATTTAGTTCCTTTTTTGTTAAATTTGTAAAAAACACCAAAAAAGTACAAAATTGTTCAAAAACCACAACAAAATACAAAACAAAAAAAGAAGAAAAAAAAAGTTCTTGTCAAAACTACCTTATCTGGTTAAAAAAAACTATAATTGCATGGTAATGTTTGAAAGTTTGGTAGAATATATGTTAGAGCATGATTGACTGAAAGAATGCATTAGTAGTGTATGGTGAATTTATAAGTGCTTAGGTGTTGGCGGAGTGATAGGATAAGAAGATAGTGGTGGATGGGTGATTGAGGAAATGCATGGGAGTGACAGGTGGATTGCTAAGCTGCATGGGTAGAAAGTGGGTGTTTGCTAGAGTGTATTAATAGTGTGTACGTGGTTAGAAGTCTGCATGCATAGTGCATAGAATATTGTAGGTGTACTTGTGTTAGTGGCTTGGCCATTCCATAAGTACATGACTAGTAACTAGAATGATTACAGTGGTGCAAACAGAGTGCATGGTGAATGTATAAGTGCTTAGGTATTGGCGAAGTGATAGGATAAGTAGAAAGTGCTGGATGGGTGATTGGAGAAGTGCATGGAACTGACAGGAGGATTCCTAGCCTGCATGGGTACTAACTGGGTGTTTGCAAGAGTGTATCAATAGTATGTATGTGGTTACAGCTCTGTATGTATACTGCACACAATATTGTACCTGTACTTGTGTTAGTGGCTAGGCCATTCCATAAGTACATGACTAGTATCTAGAATGATTACAGTGGTCCAATAGTATGTATGTGGTTAGAGATGTGCATGTATAGTGCATAGAATGCAGTATGTATACTTTTCTTAGTGGCTAGGACATTCCATAAGTACATCACTAGTAATTGGAAAGATTACAGTGATGCAAACACACTGCATGGTGATTTTATAAGTGCTTAGGTATTGGCAGAGTGATAGGATAAATAGATAGTGCTGGATGGGTGATTGGAGAAGTGCATGGGACAGACAGAAAGATTCCTAGGCTGCATGGGTAGTACCTTAGTAAGTAGCTGGTTAGAAGTTTATATAGATAGTGCACAGTTGAATGTAGTGGTGCATAGATACTGTTTGCATTACTTAATCTTACCTTTACAGTAGTAGATATGAAAATATTCTAAGCATTTTTTTGTTGTTTTTTATAATTTAATTTTTTTTAAATTTGAACTTTAGAATTAGGATCTGTGAAACAGAAGAAAAAATACAGTTATAATATATAATATTATAATTTTATAAACACAACATAATTTAAGCATAATATAAATTATTTTGTTTGCCTTTTTTGCTGTTCTCAGAATATATTGAATTTCACTATAAATAGTGATTTCAATGTTACTCATCACATAACAGCGGGCGAAAAAAAAACATTAAAGAAGATTGTTTAAAAAAAAAAAAAATCTGTGTCAAAAATATTTCCAACATAGTCAACTATCTCTACAGATTGCATAAAAATAACATCCTCAATAACATAGCATATAATACAAATCACAGATATATAAAATGCTTCTTTGTAAGAGAATTTTGCTACTACAATATGAAAGAACCGAAACAATAATTCAATCAACAATACTTTATAATTTCCATATACTCTAAATGATGTTCTTTAAAATATTTGCTGTCAGAATATCCAAAAAAAACTGCTTAATTCATATTAATATCTTTCCTGTAGGCCAAATGATATTCCTGAAATCCTTTATACTAAAATTGTCCAAAGTATTGGTATTAATACATATTAACATATTCCCAATAGGCCGAATTATGTTCTTAGAACTTTGGCTTAAAAAATATTAGGTATGAATTTGGTAATTCGTTCGGCAAACGATATCTAAAAACCAAATGAGTAATATTACAATATGTCCATCCTTTAATACATTTTAAATAGACAGTGTAATGTCCAGATTTTGTAGAAGGGCCATCGTGGAAAATAATTGCTACTGCTACAAAAGTTCTTCCTGATATTGATAGTTGACTTGCTACAAAATTTTTAATTAAAGTTTCCAATTTTCTTCCATCAGCTGTACAACGTTGTATCCTTAAAATTATATATTATCCAAATTTTTGTATAAATAGTGTTGATAACATTTCTTATTTGCATTGGCTACACTCCATGTTTTGATTTGCTGCTTTAACTAATTTGTTGAAAGACACTGTTTTACAGTCTGGTATTGTTAAATATATGAATCTTTCAGTGTCTATGTTAGTGGTAGAAGTAAACCTACAATTTTCACATTCATGTTCCCATTTATAACGAAGTCCAAATAGATTTTCAATTTGTATTCCTTCATCTTCTAATACTGCAGGCATATACATTAGACATTCCTGAGCATCTTGTTGCACATTCTGTGTAAATTGCGTAGAACCAGAACATATATCCAGAAGATTCCGATAATCAGAAACACTTTGGATTTTTCTTTTATCAGTTCTCAATTTTTCAAAAATAGAATGCAACAAGTAACAAAGCCTTTTTTCTCGATTCTCCAAAATTTGCTGTTGCAGATTTTCTAGAAAAAATACAACATTTAACATTACATTAGCATAGCAGTTGATACCTGAACTATTTTCTAACTGATATCCGACAATCTCTTCAATAGTGTCCTTTTTCTTTTTGCTTGGAATCTCAACATTATCTTGATTTTGTTTCTTCTCTTTAACTTCACTACAGATATTCTCATACCTTCTATTTCGACCTACTACATGATTTTCATATACAGCATATTCACCTAAATTGGGAGCATACAGTCTCCTTAACCGATTATACTCTCTTACACAATTTACATCTGCACTAATCTTTCTCTCATCAAAATCAATCAAATGCAATCCAGATAAAGTGCTAACTCGGGACAAAGCAACATATGCCATACCCTCTTTAAATACAACACTTCCAATGTTTACCAAAGCACTGTCTACACTTAAACCTTGAGATTTATGAATAGTCACTGAATATGCCAAAGAAAGAGGAAACTGTTTTCTACAAACATACAAATCTTTAACAAGCACAAAATGAGCAGAACAACAAGCAATTTGTTTTACTTCTTCAATCTGTTAAAATTTGATCTTCAAATATTCAATTCCATCTTTTTTTGATAATTTACAAAATCAACAGCTTTTCCCATTGCTCCATTTACTAAAACTTTTTCCACATCCAAATTACGCTGTAAAATAACCCGGCAGTTTACACATACATATAAATTCTTTTCTAAACCAAAAGTTTTAGATATAGATTTTTCTAAAGAATCCAATTTTGTTTTCAATTTTCCGTCAAAATAATCGTAATTCCTTCATGCTGTATTTTATCAATGGCTTCCATTATTATTATTTGTTCATTTTCCAGCTTTAAAAGTTCTTCTTTGAATGTAGAACATTCTAGCAGTGTTGGCATTAGGCAGATTATAGATTTATTTTCTGCAATTTTTTTGTATATTTTTGCAGGAACTATATTTTCATTTGGAAACAAGTTGGTAAGTAGCCAAATTTGCAAAGCTTGTTTGCCATGTTCTGTCAATACTCCAGTTCTTATATCTTGAAGAATGGTTCCATAATCTTCATCACTGGCTTGTTGCATACTTTTAATGAGTTCTTTGTATTCAAAATATGACCAAATGTTAAAGTTTCCAACACTTGCCAAATACTTTCTGTTGTCTTCATGCACAAGCGTTTTAAATACTGGTTACACTTTTACAGGAGTAAGTTGCAGTAGATCACCAAAAACTATCACATGTTTTCCTCCAAATAAGAAATCGTATTCTGTTTTTAAAATTTGCTGCATTCTTAAATGCACAAAGGCAAGCATTAAGTTTGAGACCATGCTCACCTCATCAATAATCAGAAGTTTCATTTTCTTTAGCACTCTTGAGACTTCATAACAAGCTTCTCGAAGAATTCGTACGCTCCAATCTCTCGATGGGATAACATCTTCAAACTAAAACTGTACAATTTCTTACTAAGACTCTTCTCGTGAGAAATATCTTCCCACATTTCTTTCAACTCTGTCTTTTCTGATTTTGTTAGGTATGATGTAACATACCGAGCAACAGCAATGGAATTATCCACAACATACTGGATATCCATATTAGCATTCCACATTGACAAAATAACTGGATTATAATCATTGATATACTTTGATTCCTCACTTCTTTTCAAATTGTAAGTATTTTTGGGTGATTTTCTATTGATGGTATGTCTCACTGCTGACATTAAATTGTTTACTCTTCCTTTGGATATTATTAAACGTGGAAATCCAAAATGACATGTGGTATAAAACTTTTCCTTCGATTTGTATTTCCGTAGACAGTATTTGCCACAACGATGATTTTGGAATCGTAACACTTGTTGCCTTAAGTTGTTTTCTTCTGTTCTTTTTAGTGTAGAACATGTGACATAATCTTCAATAAAAGATAAAACAGTGTCATCCAAATCAGTTCCAAATTTGGGTGCATCCTTGATCCATAAAAGCATGTGTATATGAAGAGCACCTCTAGCTTGATACTCCTTTCTCCAGAAGAAATAAATAACTTCTCCAAGAGGAGGATTCTTTTTATTGCAGATAAAAGACATCATAGCTTCAAATCTATGATTGAAATATCTGCATACATTTACAGGATCCAAAGAACACAATTGTCCAGATGTCTTGTGTTCAATATTTTTAATATTTGAATTTGCCTCTCGAAGAAATTCAAGTAAATCATCCCAAGCGTATTCAGCACAGCTTAGGGTAACAAACCACGTCGGAGTTCCTAAGTTCCTTAGCATACATTTAAGTTCTCCATGACGATGATACCAATACTCATTAGTACCGCGCTGACATGCCATCAAATTAATCAGTTGAGATTCTAAATGATCATCTCTCTGATGTACTTTATCCATAAATTCCTTTGCAGAAACATTTTGAAGATGTACTCCTGTTTTTAATATGTGGTTGACTGCATATGAAAGTCCAGACAAGTCACTAATCTTGTTGTCCGATATTCTGATGCAGGAGTCTGTACTGATCGTTTGTCATATCGTCCACCTTTCCCAGTTGGGAACAGCTACGGAAAACAAGAAGCTTCCAAACTTTTTTCCCAAACACTCATGGGAGTCCCCTTCGCTTTCTTCATTTGGAATAATTCAATAGTATTCCCCATCACTTCTTTTGAATGAAGTGGATGTACACTATAATGTTCATAAATTTCTTCACTTTTGGACATGTCCACTTTCTCAATTTGACCACTTGACATTTCAGTGTCATCTCCTAAAAGTATTTCTTCTTCTTCCACATACACATTCTTGTAGTAATCATTGTTTTTTATAAGATATAATGTTGTCTTTTGCACTTTCCTGAAATCCACTAATTCCTGCCAGATTTTCTTACTCTTAGGAGCCGATTCTGATTCCAGTCGCAAAACGAACCGACCGACACCGACCCGGACCGGATACCGACCGACACGGACCAGCGCCGTACGACCCGTGCAGTACGATGCAACGTGTGTGAATTACAACCGACACGTACGGAATACAAGCTGTACGACCGAGCCGTAGGGAAAATAGTGAACCGGCCGGAAAACCGACACGATTTTCACCGATCGACATGAACCCGGAATGAACCCGACCAACAGTACACGCGATGTCCAATCCGCAAAGTACGATGCAATGTGTGGAAACTCAGACCGACTCGCACGGAGACCAAGCCGCACGACCGACACGCACAGAAAACCAGGCCCACAAGCAATAGAGACCTTTGCGACCGACGCGTATGAAACACAGAAGACAGGCAGCGTGAACGAGGCGGAGAAGCCCGCACAAGACAACATCAGCGTCCGTATCCCTCAGATGAACGTCTCCTTCATGCCTACAAAACCCAAAGGAAAAAAGACCAAAAAAGGGCCAAACAAGCAATGACAAAGCCAATAAATATCAAATAAAAAATACCTGGGACAAAAACACACCCACAACTCCAAATATATAAAGGACTACAATCACTACCATCATCCCCTGCAAACAGGAGACACGGCCAGTAGCAAACACCATTACACAGCAACCACAGACACACTCACAACTCACCCACCACACAACTCACACACCATCAGCACCTCATCCAACATTACACACACATACAGCCAGCAAAACCAACACCAACCCACCCTCACTCGCACCCTCACACACACATCCCTCACCACCACCACCCATCACCATGCCCCCAAAGAAGAATCCAAAGTTCACAGATAGTGAGTTAGAAGTGCTGGTAGACGAGATCATCAGAGTAGAGCCACAATCGTTTGGTACATTGGTCCAAAGGACCCCCATGTCACAGAAAACAAAGATGTGGGTGAGTATTGTGGACAAGGTGAACGCCCAAGCACCAGCAAGGTGCACAAAGGACGATATCCAGAACATGTGGTATGATGTGCGCAGGAGGGTCAAGAAACCCAGTTAAAAAGATCACGCCCTGAGTCAGTGCACCAGCGGTGGCCCTCTTGCCAAACCAGTCTACATCAGGACCTGGGAGGAGAAGGTGCAGGACATCCTACCACCAGAGAGCATCCATGGGCTAACAGACATACCAGAGCCTGGTGAGTACACAAACAACATACCCAAGATTGTGTGGCAAGGGGACAGTGAAACCATGCACCGCAAGCAAAGCTACAGTAACCAATAGATAATCATCCCAAGATGTGTATGTAAGTCAGACAAACACAATACCTGCCATCTCATAGTGACTTGGAATTGTGTCATGACATGCACCAACCTACAAACAAATAGAGCAAGGCAGTGGCACAAAGCTAAATAGACACTGCCAGACACTTTGCCACTACAAACACACTACCTCACAGTGCAGCTGACTGACAGGAAGGAATTGTGGGGATGCAGGTGAAGTGAGTGTTTCCAAAAGCATGACGGGGTTTGTAGTCACAGATAATGCTCCCCCTCAAAACTGGCCCATCAAGACCTCTCTGAAACATGCCCACATCACAGGGAGTGGAAAATGACTGACAAGATGGCTGACACTGGGTCCTGCTGTGGGGAGCACAAGGCCCTGCTAGGGCATGTGCGCAAATCGGAAGCAGGACACCACTGACTGACATCCTGAAAGACAACTTGCACGCCCTCCAATGGAAGCACGTTTCATGGTGGGATGTCTGGCCGGGTGGGAAGGAGGACTGACAGCTCTGACCATACTCTCCAGCATGTGGAGACACACACACCCCTCAACACAAACTCCACACAACTCACCAAGTAGAATGCATTGACCCACACCTCTGTGAAACATCATCAAAAGACACCCCATACTGGGTGCAGCTGTGTGAAGCACGGGGGCTCTGTTTGGACTTGTAACCAAACAAACACCAGGATTTCACAGTCAGCCACCTTGCCATTGCTGTCACACCCCTTCACAGGGAAGCAGAGTCAAGAGGGAGGAAGTATGGGCATGCTGGGAAGGAGGGTGTAGCCAAGAGTATGATGGGAGTCGCAGTCACAGACAATCTATACCCACTCACATGGCCCAGCAAGCATACACTGAACCATGCTCGCCTCACAGGGAGTGGGAAGGGACTGACAAGATGTCTGACACTGGGCTCTGTTGTGGGGAGCACAAGGCCCTGCTGGGAACTGGGCTACAACAAACACCAGGACATCACAGTCAGCCATCTTGCCATTGCTGTCACACCCCCTCACAGGGAAGCAGAGTCAAGAGGGAGGAAGTATGGGCATGCTGGGAATTTCTTCTAATACTCTAGAGACTGAGATTGCACTTTTTAAATTCATGCGACGTTTAAGATTGAAGTGGTTTTTTCATAACGTCCCTGAATATCCACATTCTACCGATCAACCAGAGATCTTTCGTCCTAAAAGCAAATTCATGGCACCAACATCCCACAAGAGTTTGGACAACTTCGAGACCTCAGTAAAAAAGGATTTTGAGAAGCTCAGATATACCACACCAAAACACACCAATCTCACCAAAAAAGAACGTTGTATCCTCAACGCATTGAGACAAGATACTAACATTATATACCAACGAGCAGACAAAGGTGGAGCGCTTGTCGCTATTGACCGCAAATTCTATGAACAAAGTGTTACTCAACATGTGAATGACGCACAAACATACATCAAATTGGACACAGACCCCACTAAAGAACTGATCACACTACTCGGTCACATCCTAACCAAAGCATAGAATCTAGGGGTAATCAACTCTAACACCAGGAAATTTTTACAGAATTTGACACCAAAAATTCCACATATATATATGTTACCGAAGATTCACAAAAACACCACCAATCCATCATTTCATCCTATTGTAGCCGGCTGTGGTTGCTTACATGAACCCATTGGACAATTCATCGACTATCACTTACAACCTCTTGTGCAAAGTTGGGGCACTTATGTTAAAGATACCACGGACTGTTTGTTGAAATTACAAGCACTTGAACATCACATTTCAGACCAATCTTTACTTTGTACTATAGATGTAGTCTCCCTCTACACTTCCATCCCCCATAATGAAGGTTTGGAGGCCATAGAATGGAGGTTACTGAACTCCTCCATTGACCAGGAAACATGTGTTTTTCTTTTGGAATTATTGCATTTTTCCCTATACCATAGTTACTTCACCTGGCAAGATAAGTTTTTCTTACAATAAACAGGTACATCTATGGGATTCCCAGGAGCTCCTTTGTATGCGAATACCTTTATGGCATTATTTGAGGACACTTATATCCTACGCAATCAAGATTGGGAAACAAACATTATTGCATACATGCGGTATATAGACAACATTCTCGTCAGTTGGAAGGGTGATCAGGAGGCTCTGGAAACCTGTATACGAAATTTGAACCTACAGAACCCGAGGATTCAATTCACATTTAACATTCAATGAGAATGTATCCAATTCTTGGATATTGAAATTAGAAAAACCGAGACTGGACTTACCACTACAGTTTACAGGAAGCCAACTGATGTCAATAATGCACTCCATTATTCAAGTGCTCACCCTATTTCGTTGAAAAATCACCTTCCAGTTTCACAATTTATCAGGATTAAACGGATAACGTCTGACCCCACACAATGTGAGAATCTAATCAAGGAACAGATAATACGATACAAACTGAGAGGATACCCAGAGGAAGTTCTTGAAGCAGCCAAATCGAAAGTATATACCAAGCAAGAGAGGAACTCCTCAAGAAATTCAAAAAATCTAAGCATAACAGAGAAGTTTTTGTTCTTAGACAATCTACGCAGGCATCCACAATCAAGAGAATCATTAAAAATCGACGGGAGATCATTGAGCAGGAACCAGACTTTCGTGATCTTTTTACAGACAAACCCCTATTTGCTCACAGTCGATCCAAAAACTTAAGAGAACTTTTGAAATCCAAACTCAAGGTCTCAAATACCATCTACAAAGGCATGCAAAAATGCTGGAATTGTGGCCAATGCAGTAATATCATCATTGGTAACATTTTTACTCATCCTCAGATGGGCAAAAAAATCAGATTACAACACACTTCTGATTGTAATACAAAAGGAGTCATTCATGCTATTCAATGCCCATGCGGATAAGTATATGTAGGGCGAACTTCACATAAAATAAAGACTCGCATCATAGAACATAAAAGTACCATTCGCAACAAAAACTTAAATTCTTGTTTAGCTGCACATTGGGTTAACCACTCTCACACTCTTCCTCAAATCAGATTTACCATTTTAGAAAAAATTCAACAAGTCTCAGGAATAGATTTCAACACCTCTTTAGCTCGTAGAGAAACCTTTTGGATTACATACCTAGGTACCATCATGCCAGGTGGTTTAAATGATCACCATGAATTACTTTGTTTCCTATAAACAATTTTTGATCGTGAACTTGTTATATTGCCTTATTCGTCTCATACGGATTCATGTTTCTTTTGTTATCCCTGTACAGGAATTGCAATGACATCTTTACACTAATTTTAAGACAACACTGAGGTGCCGATCACGATCCGGCAAAAAATTCCCCCGTGCGACTCGTATCGGGTCTTTTTACCGTACGAATCGTACAAGTGCCGTACGAACTGGCAATCACGATTCGCATGGTAAAAAGTCCATACGAACCGCACTGGGAATCATTCCCCACACGTCCTCGGGTCGGAAAATGTGTCCGACACGTCCTCGGACGATTTACCTTACAAACGTGAAAATCCAAGTCCGACCGAGGAATCACGATCCATCCCGTGCGTCCGAGCGTACAACCGTATGGAAAAAACACCGTCCGCACCGAACACCTATAGCAACCATGGCGACATGTGCCCGCATACGTGCCCAACACTCCCCCCAGCCCCCGTACGTCCGACACGTACCCCCCATATATGTATACCCCCACCCGTCTATGTACACCCCAGTACGTTCCAGTAGTACCCCCACCCCAGTACGTGTCATACCCCCGTGTACCTACACCCCAGTACGTTCCAGTCGTACCCCCACCCCAGTACGTGTCATAGCCCCGTCTACCTACACCCCAGTACGTTCCAGTCGTACCCCCACCCCAGTACGTGTCGTACCCCCGTGTACCTACACCCCAGTACGTTCGAGCCCCACCCCCACCCCAGTACGTGTCATAGCCCCGTCTACCTACACCCCAGTACGTTCCAGTCATACCCCCACCCCAGTACGTGTCGTACCCCCCGTGTACCTACACCCCAGTACGTTCGAGCCACACCCCCACCCCAGTACGTGTCATAGCCCGTCTACCTACACCCCAGTACGTTCCAGTCGTACCCCCACCCCAGTACGTGTCATACCCCCCGTGTACCTACACCCCAGTACGTTCCAGTCGTACCCCCACCCCAGTACGTGTCATACCCCCCGTGTACCTACACCCCAGTACGTTCGAGTCCTACCCCCACCCCAGTACGTGTCGTACCACCGTCAATGTACACCCCCCCACCCCTGTACGTGTCATACCACCGTCAATGTACACCCCCCCACCCCTGTACGTGTCGTACCACCGTCTATGTACACCCCAGTACGTTCCAGTCGTACCCCCACCCCAGTACGTGTCGTACCACCGTGAACCTACACCCCAGTATGTTCGAGCCCCACCCCCACCCCAGTACGTGTCATACCCCCCGTGTACCTACACCCCAGTACGTTCCAGTCGTACCCCCATCCCAGTACGTGTCGTACCCCCGTGTACCTACACCCCAGTACGTTCGAGCCCCACCCCCACCCCAGTACATGTCATAGCCCCGTCTACCTACACCCCAGTACGTTCCAGTCGTACCCCCACCCCAGTACGTGTCGTACCCCCCGTGTACCTACACCCCAGTACGTTCGAGCCACACCCCCACCCCAGTACGTGTCATAGCCCCGTCTACCTACACCCCAGTACGTTCCAGTCGTACCCCCACCCCAGTACGTGTCATACCCCCCGTGTACCTACACCCCAGTACGTTCCAGTCGTACCCCCACCCCTGGACGTGTCATACCACCGTGAACCTACACCCCAGTACGTTCGAGTCCTACCCCCACCCCAGTACGTGTCGTACCACCGTCAATGTACACCCCCCCACCCCTGTACGTGTCGTACCACCGTCAATGTACACCCCCCCACCCCTGTACGTGTCGTACCACCGTCCATGTACACCCCAGTAGTTCCTGGCGCACCCCCAACACAACCTCCTAAGTACGGAGCGCACCCCATGCCCCAACATCACAACCGCATGTACGAGTCGTACAAAGCCACACACAAGGACATAATCGTACAACCAAATGGCCCATGTACACACCGTACACACGCTCAAAACGCACGTACACAACCAGGACAAAACAAAACAACACAAGAATACACCATTCGAAAGGCACAAAGCCACTAAACATGGCCAACAACCACTAAAATAACACAATCACTGACCTGCAACTGCCAAAAACAAACAGAGGCCCAATACACCACCACTCCTTATAACACACCCACCCAAAATTCAAACACTGCCACACCCACCCATGGACCAATAAAAAGGGCCCACACACACAAACCATGAGCCTTTGCAACAGACTCACTGCTGCCAGACACCACAGAACCAGACTACAAGCTACACCACACCTTACACTTGCACACCTTCACACGACCACCCTCACAAACACCCTCTCATCACATTCACACACACACACAACCATCCACACCCCCCCAACATCCACACACCCCCCACACCCACACCATCCCCACCCACACCCCTCACCATGCCCACTACCAAGAATCCAAAGTTCAGTCACCGAGAGTTGGAGGTCCTTGTTGATCAAATCCTCAGAGTCGAGCCACAGATCTTTGGAACATTGGTCAGAAGCACCAGCCAGGCAGCCAAAACAGCCATGTGGCAGACCATCGCCGATGCTGTGAATGCCGTTGCGGACACCAGGAGGACCAAGCAGGATTGCCAAACAGGTGGTACGATCTGCGGAGGAGGGTCAGAGCCAAGAGGCAGGAGGAACACGACCAGGCCAACGCCACCGGAGGAGGGCCCTCCCGCAGAGCCGTACAGTACCATCCCTGGGAGGAGAGGGTGATGGCCATACTGCCGGTGGAGGCAGTTGAAGGAGTAGAAGGACTCCGAGACCCGGGTGAGTCCACAAACAACGCACCTCACATGGGGGGAACTGCAACCACAACCAAAATTACTAACAGGCACGCAACCACCACAAGCCATCGCATGACTCAACCACACTCCATGAGCAGGCACATGCCACTGCTGCCACCATGCCCCATGCACCCAGCTGGACAATGTCAAGTCACAGGCCACAGAAGACAACAACACATGACACGGTAACCCGGATGGCGGGAGGCTGGGCACCAAAAATCACATAGTGCGACTCCAAAGCAGACAACAATGCCCTCTGCCCATATGGCCTAGGTCACAGCCAGACAAACAGTGTGTCCCAACACAGGAATGACTTGCCAGCAAATGGCGGACGCCTTGCATCCACACATGGGGGTGAAGGCACTGTTTTGCACATGACAGCAGCTAATGAACAGCCAACATTGTGAAAGAGTGGCAGCACACACCACCACAGCAGCAGCGCACAGACACACAGCAGACAAAATGGGTGCCTGGAGATCAGAAACAAACTCACATCAACAGGCCAAGGGCCACTCAAAGATCTGCTAACAGTGTGTGCCCAGGAAGCTGGGCCAAGGTGACAGAGGGTGACACACGGAGGGAGGGAGAGGGGGACACAGAGGGAGGGAGAGGGGGACTGAGAAGGAGGGAGACGGACAGAGGGAGGAGGCTGACACACGGAGGGAGGGAGGAGGCTGACACACAGAGGGAGGGAGGAGGCTGACACACAGAGGGAGGGAGAGGGGGACAGAGAGGGAGGGAGAGGGGGACAGAGAGTTAGGGAGACACAGGAAGACGGACAGAGGGAGGAGGCTGACACACAGAGGGAGGGAGAGGGGGACAGAGAGGGGGACAGAGAGGGAGGGAGAGGGGGACAGAGAGGGAGGGAGACACAGGAAGACGGACAGAGGGAGGAGGCTGACACACAGAGGGAGGGAGAGGGGGACAGAGAGGGAGGGAGAGGGGGACAGAGAGGGAGGGAGAGGGGGACAGAGAGGGAGGGAGAGGGGGACAGAGAGGGAGGGAGAGGGGGACAGAGAAGGAGGGAGACACAGGGAGAGCAAATCAGTCCTTTGGTGTGTGGGAATGTCTTCTCGTCAGCAGGTGGACTGCGTGCATGTAGACAAGGGTGGCCAGTGCCAGAACCCCCCCTCTTCATCATGGCAAAACGCAGGGCCATGTCACAACCTGTACACGAGCACAAGGACAGCTACCTGCATCATATAAGTGTGTGGATCCACTCCATGTGCACATGTACAGTGCCACAAGGAAGGCGCAAATGCATGGCTCGCCACACCTGCACACTCCACTGCTGACTGCAGTCACACTTGACGCAGCAAGTAAGACTGTGCCACACATAGTTAAAGGGGCCAAATTGGTGCCCAAGGGACACACCCATGCACAAGTGCACTGTGAGTGGAATGCAAGACAGATCCTAATTCCAAGAGGAAATGTGCCAACTTTGAAACGGATGAAACATGGATGTTGCATGGACCAAAATTAACATTGTCTCTCTCACACACAGGTCAACGTCGTGCTGCACCCCCCAACACTGGGGGGGAACACTCACAGGACCCGGATCTGCAGGAGACCGATCCCACCGGCAGCGACCACTCTCACCACTCTGCGGACGACCCCGACCGACCTGGCCCCTCTGGTGTCCAACCACCTGCAGCACCTGCGTCAGGTACAACCGTGCCAACCACCACCCCCACTCCTGCCACATCCCAGGAGACACCCAGGATCCCTGCCCCAACACCACAATGCAGCCAGGCTCGCCAGGAGGGACACGGTGTCCCGGGCACCCAGGAGGAGGCAGGCGACAACGCCAATGCCACCCCTCATGGGTCCCGGAGACCCGATGTGCCCACAAGTGCAGGCCAGACGCAAGTGGGCAGGGGTGGTGGGAGTGGAGGACGGCGGAGGCGCGAGCCTGACCAGTTGGCTGGGGATCCGGTATTTTCCCATGTCCGTAACATCCTGGACTCATACCGGCAGGACACCACGGGCATGGCCCAGGTTGTGTCCGTCCTCGAGGGGATCAAGGTCCAGCAGGCCCAGCAACATGCGGAGCTAATAGCCTGTCTACTGGTACACCAACGGAGGATGGAGGACAGACAGGCTGAGCAAGTGACGGCGTTCCAGGGGATTCACGCTACACTCCGTCGGATGGCCGACACCATGGCCGACCCTCCCTGTGCCAGAAGGCGGAGAACATCACCACCCACAGGGAGGGATCAGGAGGAGGAGGAGGAAACATCCGACGGAGCATCCCAGACGTCGTCACGGCCTGCTGCTGAGGTTCCCCGCAGGAAGCCAGGTCATCCACGGAAAGGACCGTGAGGGTGGCTGCTACATCACCATCTCCCAGGACACCTGGCCTGGCACCTGGCCCACTGGAGCAACAGCATCACAGCATCAAGAGACATTCTCTGCCACATGGCCCTGCTGGTCACTGGCTGACCAATGTTGACAAAGACTGTGGCATGGACTCTGAGGATTCCCAATGGCAAGGACACCAACTCCCCTACTGAACTTTGGATTCCCTAATCCCGGAAAGCCCCTCACTTTGTCCCCCCCCCCCCAATAATAAATCACACTATTAAGAGTAGATGCCTGCTGGTAGCATTATTACCTAACATGTGTCTTGTACAGTCTAAACGAGTCATCTGTTCACTTCAACCATCCACACCCTGGGGCCTGAGTCTGGCACAGGACACATGGGTCACAGTTTATTAGGCAAGACAGACATGGAGCACCATACACACCCGTGATGGGCACAACCAGCTGAGGGGGTGGCCGAACAACCGTGCTGACAGACACATTGAGTACAGCAACAGTCATGCGCAGAGGTCAGGGATCCTGGCCAGTGTCCTGGGGGGCACCCAGGTATGTGTAGACAGGTGGCAGAACCATGTCCTGCAAGCTTGAGTCCGGTGGATGCAGAGAATGGGGTCATGGACAATGTTGGATGCATGGGGATGGCACATGTCACAATACCCACACAGTCATGGACATCATGCCCAATACACAGTCTCAGCACACACACACAGCTTGCATCTTGCCACTCGACACATTGACACATAGCCACAATCAGGGAATACCATGCCAGACATGCAGGATGCACCGTGCCAACACACCAGCATTGACTGAGAAGAGGCACCTTGGAGGCATAGGGACACCTTTATTAGTCATGTTTTTGGGATTGCAGAGGCAACTTGAAGTACACATGAACACATCATGTGGGTCCAACACTGGCACCCCCCTTCTGCAGCACAAATGCCTGATAGCCATGGAACTGGCACACAAGTGTCGGCTAACAGCTAAATACCCACAGCTGCACACGGAGAGCCTGACATACACCATAGATCCGCTGATGTGGAAGTCCCACGCCATGTCAAGACAATGTTAACCGTATGTGTCCGAGGGCAGTGTCACACACATTGATGCCATCATCACAATCCACTATCCCATCACTGATGACTGACAACCAGGCAGCCCATCTATTCAGGTGTACCCAGCTGCATGTCATGTCCCATGGGGATGCCACATGTCTGCAGAGGAACCAAACCCCGACCGGGGCAGTGTGCACACATCGTGAACAACTGCCACACCCAATACACCCCAGATGCATCCCTTACCCCATGGAGACTTCCAAACGTGTCCGTGCCTGTAATGCTGAGTCAGCCCACGATATCATGTCCATGAGGAATAGCAGTGCCACAACAATGCAACCAGCAAACGGCATGCGCAGGTACCTGGGGAAGAGAGACACACAAGAAGTCAGCCACAAAAAGCACAGCCACTTGCATGTGCATTTACTCGACACATGTATGGATGACAACATGCTAGGTCACAATTATGACTGGGGAAATACTACCATCACTGCCACCATCACTCCAGTGACACACCCACACACACCTCTGACCCACGTGCCATACATGCAGGTGGAGACACACATCACAACGCATGCCACACGGGGACCAATGCGTGCACACTCAGACACTGGTACTCACCACTAAGCAAAGAAGTCGCGTATGAGCCGAGTCCGGATGTCCTCTTGCGGCTCCACATCCTCCACATCACTAGCCCCAGTGCCAAGCCCTTCGTCCTCCACGGGTGGATGGTCCTCGTCATGTTGATTCAGGATGAGTGGCACAGCTCTTTCAACTGCCATGTTGTGCAGCATGCAGCAGACCATGAAGATCTTGCAGACCTTCGCCGGGGCATAAGGGAGTGCACCGCCGGTCTTGTGGAGGCACCGGAATCGGCTCTTCAGCATGCCAAACGTCCTCTCTATCACTCGCCTTGTCCGGCCATGGGCGGTGTTATAGCGGAGCTGGGCCGGCGTGATGGGGTTGCGGAGAGGTGTCAGCAGCCAAGGCATGTTGGGATAGCCAGCGTCCCCTACATGGGAAGCACATGGACATCGTTAGAACTGGTGAAGCGGTCGTGCTGGTCGGCTATACAGAATACAGGACAGACAGACTGTACCCACCAACAACACATGCCCGTTCGTTGCGCAGCTGCATCATCATATCAGGCATCCCGCTACGCCTCATGATGTAGGCATCGTGTGCTGATCCTGGGAAACGAGCACAGACATGTGAAATCACCATATTGGACAGACACACCACAAGGGCATTGATGGAGTGGTAGTGCTTCGGATTGCGGTACGCCACCTCCCGTGCGTGTGGTGGTACCAAACCTACATGTGTCCCATCTATGGACCCAATGACATGGGGCATCCCTCCCAGGGCATAGAATCCACGCTTGACCTCAGTCATCTGTTCAGGGGTTGGGAACTTGATGAAGTCATCCAGGTGAATCAACATGGCCTCCAAGAAATCATGCAGCACACCGCTGAACATGCTCTGGGACATGCCACCAACATGAGCTATGGTATTTTGGAAGGTACCCGTGGCAAGAAAATGTAGGGCAGCCATTACCTTCAGCTGGGGTGTCAGTGCCGTAGGATACCTGTGCTGCGGTTGCAGGTGTGGTGCCAGTCTCGCCGTCAGCTCCAGAATCAACGGTTGGGTGAAGCGGTAGAGCCGGATCCTGTCATTCTCCTGCATGGCAGCCAAGTCTGGAATTCTTCGGGCAAGAGGCGGCGCTCTGCAGTAATTTGGAAGTGATAAGGAAGAGTGAGTGCACTACGAGAACAACTCATGTCTACTGAGCACATGTAAATCTGGCAATACACACATGCTACATAGGGAGTCAGGTATGTGCTACATGCCCAGGACACGTATGGATGCAAGGTGACACTCCTTCCAAGACCCAGCTACACACGGTGATTGAGAACCTCCCCATGCCACGCCATGGAAATAGCTGTGTCCCAGTGCAAGTGAACAGCCCGACGCAAGACAGGAGTGACATACACCCACACATCAGCAGAAGTGGGATGCCGATTGCAGAGACTGGTAGCGGAACACTGGAGCCACAGGTCACATGACATTACACTAGTCCAGCCCACACACCTTGCCATGAAGGTGCACATGTCATGACTCACCACACATTCCTTGTGAGGATGCTGACATGGCCTTGTCACGCTACTCCGTGTCCCATGCATACATGTGCACCTCACATCCGATAACACATGTGGCATGGTGTGCGGAACAGTGTGCAATGACAATCTACACACAGCCACATGTTGGTTGCTGCAACGGCTGCAGCTTTTGAGGGTGCTACAACATCAACCTGATGTAAATTCCGGACACATATATGACATAGTCACATTGTGCACTGTGGGTAGTGACAAGTCATGTGTCATGACCCCTGTACCGGGCATCATGGGACACTTCCGTGTGTTGGTGTCCGTGCCATGCCAGTGACGCTCACCCCAAGTGCGCAGTCCCACATGCACACATGTCAAAGGAGTCAAGTGCATGCCTGGCACACATTGCACCCTCACACAGTACACCTGTACACATCTCATCATACATCTGGTGCCTTCTCCACTCAGGAGGCATGTTCCACATCACAGCCTGTGACACCTGTGCCCCACACATGTAGTAATGCACAGACGATGCCTTGATGTCCATTCCTGGACAAGTATGTCCATCCATGGACAAGTATGTCCGCCCCATTCCTACCTGTGTGTCGCCTATCACCACAGTGATGTGTAAAAACCGCCGTACTGCTGCTGAGAGGGCCTGTGTATGTTCCCAAATCACTGTGGGAGTGCTGCCGTATGTGTACCCATCGTGATGGCGAGCGTACAGGCATTTGTACGGTCCGTAGCACTACGAGTACGCATACGCGTGCAGACCCATAGTGATATGGCCGTACACACGCATGTACGCTCACTATCACTATGGATCTGCACGCGTATGCGTACCCGTAGTGGTACGGACCGTACACACGCATGTACGCTCACTATCACTATGGGTCTGCACGCGTATGCGTACCCGTAGTGGTACGGACCGTACACACGCATGTACGCTCACTATCACTATGGGTCTGCACGCGTATGCGTACCCGTAGTGGTACGGACCGTACACACGCATGTACGCTCACTATCACTATGGGTCTGCACGCGTATGCGTACCCGTAGTGGTACGGACCGTACACTCGCATGTACGCTCGCTATCACTACGAGTACGCATACGCGTGCAGACCCATAGTGATAGTGAGCGTACATGCGTGTGTACGGTCCATACCACTACGAGTACGCATACGCGTGCAGACCCATAGTGATAGTGAGCGTACATGCGTGTGTATGGTCCGTACCACTACGAGTACGCATACGCGTGCAGACCCATAGTGATAGTGAGCGTACATGCGTGTGTACGGTCCGTACCACTACGGGTACGCATACGCGTGCAGACCCATAGTGATAGTGAGCGTACATGCGTGTGTACGGTCCGTACCATTACGAGTACGCATACGCGTGCAGACCCATAGTGATAGTGAGCGTACATGCGTGTGTACGGTCCGTACCACTACGGGTACGCATACGCGTGCAGACCCATAGTGATAGTGAGCGTACATGCGTTTGTACGGTCCGTACCACTACGAGTACGCATACGCGTGCAGACCCATAGTGATAGTGAGCGTACATGCGTGTGTACGGTCTGTACCACTACGGGTACGCATACGCGTGCAGACCCATAGTGATAGTGAGCGTACATGCGTGTGTACGGTCCGTACCACTACGGGTACGCATACGCGTGCAGACCCATAGTGATAGTGAGCGTACATGCGAGTGTACGGCCCGTACCACTACGAGTACGCATACGCGTGCAGACCCATAGTGATAGTCAACGTAGGCATGCATGTACGGGCCGTTGCCATGCATTTGGGGTGCCCTAGGGCCCCGAAACGCACCGTACCTGTGTGTGATGCTCCAAATTACATAGGGGACAAGTATTAAGGCCTACATGCATGCTGGTTGTCATGGAGACCAAGTTCAAATTTCGAAATTGTTCTGGAAGGTGCACAGCAGAAGTCAGTTGGAATTCTTTTACTTTGTTGCAATGTGTTTGTGGGGCTGACATCATGCAGGAGAATGAAACCGATAGAGAACCCACAGACTGCTAGGTTTGAAGGGATTGGTGGAAACATAGGATGCAAATGTGAGTGACCAATCACTCTGTACTCCTGTGCATGAGACTGGGCAGAAGGGCACATATAAGGCAGCCAGGTCCCATGAGGGAGCACTTGCCTGCACATCTTTGCATTCGTCGACCCAGCTGCTGCTACTGATTCCCTGGAACCATGTCAAGGGCTGTGGAGAGGACACAGCCATTCACCCTGGAGGAGAACATGGCTCTGCTGGATGTGATCCTCCCACAGTACTCCATGCTGTATGGGCGACCAGGGTATCAGGTGAGTGCATAGGCCACTGCCACAGACTGTCCCTATGTTGTGACTGTGACTTCTGCCATTGTGTCCAGGTGTAACACACATGCCATGTACTGTCGGGGGGGTCCCAGGGGGGGGGTGCCTGATGTCTCCCAGCAGTGCCCTGAGACAGGAGGGGTGGGGGCCTATCACTCACAGCAGTGCCCTGAGACAGGAGGGGTGGGGGCCTATCACTCACAGCAGTGCCCTGAGACAGGAGGGGTGGGGGCCTATCACTCACAGCAGTGCCCTGAGACAGGAGGGGTGTGTGCAGAGTCCTCCCAGCAGTGCCCTGAGACAGGAGGGGTGGGGGCCTATCACTCACAGCAGTGCCCTGAGACAGGAGGGGTGGGGGCCTATCACTCACAGCAGTGCCCTGAGACAGGAGGGGTGGGGGCCTATCACTCACAGCAGTGCCCTGAGACAGGAGGGGTGGGGGCCTATCACTCACAGCAGTGCCCTGAGACAGGAGGGGTGTGTGCAGAGTCCTCCCAGCAGTGCCCTGAGACAGGAGGGGTGGGGGCCTATCACTCACAGCAGTGCCCTGAGACAGGAGGGGTGGGGGCCTATCACTCACAGCAGTGCCCTGAGACAGGAGGGGTGGGGGCCTATCACTCACAGCAGTGCCCTGAGACAGGAGGGGTGGGGGCCTATCACTCACAGCAGTACCCTGAGACAGGAGGGGTGTGTGCAGAGTCCTCCCAGCAGTGCCCTGAGACAGGAGGGGTGGGGGCCTATCACTCACAGCAGTGCCCTGAGACAGGAGGGGTGGGGGCCTATCACTCACAGCAGTGCCCTGAGACAGGAGGGGTGGGTGTGATGCACAGTGTGAGCCTTGATCATTGATTGTGACATTGCCATCATTCCACCTGTGTACCCACTGTGGCACGTACTGCTTTTTCCCTCACCAGGGGATGATGTCCCTATGACAAAGGTGCAATGCGTTGGCTGCATGACATGCCTTGTTGTAACCAGCTAATTTGTACCCATATGTCTCTCTGTGACATGTGGCTGGTGTATTGATGTGGTGTCACTTGTTCCTCCTCACAGGTAGGCGCCACTGCCAAGGAGCAGATCTGGCTGACCGCCGTCAGTGCCGTGAGGGGTGTGGATGGTCGGAGGCGGAGCCTGCCCCAGGTGAGGAAACGCTGGCAGGATATCCGGTGCTGGACGCGGAGGATTGCACGGCTCCTGCTGGGGGACTCACCTGAGAGCCACAAGAACCGCGGCCGCCGCCGTCTGAGCCACCTCCACAGGCGTGTGCTGCCGGTGGTCTTTCCAGACCTGGAGAGGCGCTTACAGGCGATGCAGCAGCCGGAAGGGGGTAGGTACATGTGTGTTTGTTGTGTGTCACCGGCATTTGTAAGGGCACAGTAGCATGAATTCACTGGCAGGGTTTAAAGGTGCTGTGCAGATCCTGTTTGCCCCAGTATAGCGCTGTGCCCCTGCCACCCTTCCCCTCCTTGCAATGTGTTCCCTGGTCTGTGTGTAGTCACTCCTTCACAAGGTAATGTAGGCTGGCGCTTTGTCCACGAGAACAATGACTGTAGCATCATGTGTGGGGGTGGTGTGTAACAGGTTGTGGGACCTTGCCTGTGCACTGTCAAGTTCACTGCATGTGGGTTCCATGTCAGTTGGCACTGATGCTGACTCCAGACATGGGAGTTGGTCTCTCATGTGTCATGCCTTACAGCGCGCATGTCCTATGTAGTGGCCTGTGACATGATGTGCATGAGTGTGCGATACACATAGTGCAGGGATGGTGACGTGTGTTGCAGTCATTTCCATTCAGTAGCATGTAGTTGCGTGCCCACTACTGTCCCCTGGGGCACCTTTTCCTCAGTGGTGTATGTGTCATCATAAACGTGGCCAATCTCAGTGTCTACAGCGTAGGTTGTGCTCTGTGCCATTGTCCCCTGTCACCATGTATATAGACGTGCTATTTTGTACAGGTGTCCACTGTGCAGCCTGACCTGATTGTCCTTCTTCATACTCACAGTTGGCAGTGCCTGTGTGTCTTGTTATACTCATCTGAGGATGGGCACTGGTACCTCATTATTTGTACAGGCGCACCTTGGCTGTTTGGCGTCCAATCTTGCTTTTTGCCTGCCCCTGTGTGTATCACCCAGACTATGAGATGTTGGTGCCACCTGTGTCTCAACAATTTGCCTCGTGTAGGGTCTTGTTGGGGCGGGCAATGCCTATGTGTCAAATCCTGATTTCTACTTGCTGGGTCTGGGCAGTGTGTGATGTGTCTGGACACACACGCAATGTGCAGTGACCGAGTCATGTTGGGCATGTTTTCAGCATTACCTATGCAGCATGTGTCTCAAGTTCATGGATATGGTCCCTGGTCATCGGTATTTTCGCCAACGCTGTGTGGTGCAGATGCAGTGCTGGATTGTCCCCAGGGCCTGGGTGCTATGTCAGACTCCGTTTCCTGTGTTTAGCTATTGTCTCATGCTCTCCATGGTATTTCAGTGGCATGGTGGCTCAACCAACTGTGTGTTTCATGCCCTACATCGGTACCTTGTTCAGTAGATGTTAGGGATCTTCCTTTTCAGGCTATGCAATGTTACCTATGTAGATTGGACTCATGTGACAGATGTGTACAGGTGTCTGATTAATTTCTGTCTCTCCACCCTGCCCACAGCATCGTCGGGGGACACAGAGGGAGACATGGACACAGACCAGGCGGAGGGACCGAGCACCAGTGCCAGCCGTGACATCGGGTCTGGCACATCGAGTGGGACAGAGGCGGAGGAGAGTGTGGCCGAGGACCTGTCGACTGGCACATCAGACTACGAAGCTGACAGGTCCGAGGAGGATGTCTCCGAGTGGGCGGAAGCTGCACCAGCAGCTGACAGCGGAACAACACCTCGCACCGCCCCCTCAGTTTCCATCAGCCGCCTCCCACTTGCTCGTGTCCCTTCCCAGCGTGCCCGGTCACAGCATGTCTCCTTCCTGCCAGGCACCGCACCCCCTGCCCCTGTCTCCACTGCTGCCGCCAATGCAGAGTCTGTGGACATCCAGCGGCAACTGCAGGTTGGTCAGGCTGCGATCCTTAATGTCCTCCATGCCCACGGCAAAACCCTCACCAACATCGAGGCTTTCTTGGAGGGCATTCATTCATCGCAGGCTGACCAATGCAACTTGCTGAGGTCCATAGACTCCACACTGACTGCAGCAGTGGGTCTCCTGCAGCGCGACCTCCCCCCACCTACCCCTGCCCCATCCACACTTCCCACTCCCATGCCTGTCCCACGTACACCCAGACGTCGGCATGCACCCACATCAACGGACACGGGCACCACACCAGCAGGGAAGGTCCACCGCACTCCTCCTGACACGCACACACAGGGTGAGGTAGGCACACCCACTGGGTCGGGGGGCAAACGTGTGACACGCAGCCATAGTGGGAGTCTGCATTCCACCCAGTCCACTCCCTCCAAATCCCCTCCCCTCAGCTCTCCTGGCCACATCTCCCCCAAGGACTCCTTCATGGCCGCTCTGTCCCTGAGCCCCACAGTTACACCACCACACAAGCGGTCAAGGAGGTCCCCGGTCAGGGTGGTTGAGTCTCCCCCCCTGTCTCCACCCTCCCCCGGTGGCGCTGCGACCCATCCCTCTGACCCCCCCCCTCCTTGGGGCCTGAGGTCCCTTCGGGTGCAGGGGACTCCCTGGAGGACCTTGCAAAGGTGTGTAGTGCCATCCTGGCCTCCGCCTTTGGCACTGACCCACCCCCTGTGGTGGAGTCCTCCATCCCTGCACCCACAACGCCACCCCTTTGCCCCGATGTCCCTGCGGTGCCTGTTGCTTCCCCCCCCCCTGATGCCCTCACCAGTGTGGAAGACGATGCCATTTGACTGTGCAGGCAAGGTAGGGGACACGCATCCCACTGTGTCCCCCATCCAGCTGAGAATCATTGACTGCCCTATGGGCTTTGTGAATATTGAACTGCCTGCGATCCACGGACATTGTGCTCATGCTGAATAAAGCTTAATTTTGTTTTCATTATCACACTACTGCTATGCTGGTATTGGTGTTGGTGGGGCTGCTACATGGTTTTGGGTGGTGTGTAAGGGTTTGGGTGTGTGGGATATGTAGTATTGTACTGCTCATTGGTGGGACCCTGGGATCTGTGTGCCATCACAAGGTGTTGACTAAGTTTCTTTGTTCATGTAAGCAGTTACTGCATGGTGCACTTGTCCCAGGGTGTATTCCTTCCTCTGTGTACCCAGCTTTCTTCCCTGCAGGGTGTTCCCAATGTTTAGCGCAGAGCTGTGTCTACATGAGCTGTGTGTGTGACGGAGCCCTTCTACTTTGGCCATGCATGCAGGGCCATGTCTCCACCTGCAACAATCGTGGCATCCTTGGTGATCACTGTACTTGTGTGTGGAGTCTGTTGACATGAGTTCATGGGGACATGTTCCCTTGTAGCCAGTATGCATGTGGATAATTCTGGCCTCACACACATGTGTTACACCCCTCCTGTCTCAGGGCACTGCTGTTAGTGATAGGCACCCACCCCTCCTGTCTCAGGGCACAGCTGGGAGTGATAGGCACCCACCCCTCCTGTCTCAGGGCACTGCTGGGAGGACTCTGCACACACCCCTCCTGTCTCAGGGCACTGCTGGGTGGACTCTGCACACACACCTCCGATTTCAGGATATGTACGCTTGGAACATACACGGTGGGGGTACGCTCAATGCATTCGAGGTGAGGGTACGAGTCTACTTACACTGGTGTGTTGGGGGTACGCTCCATGCATACGCGGGTGAGGGTACGGGTCGTACTTACACTGTTGGGCTGGGGGGTACGCTCCTTGCATACGCGGGTGGGGGTACGGGTCGTACTTACACTGTTGGGCTGGGGGGTACGCTCCATTCATACGCGGGTGGGGGTACGGGTCGTACTTACACTGTTGGGGTGGGGGTACGATCCGTGAGTCCGCGGGTGGGGGTAGGAGTCGTACTTACACTGTTGGCATGGGGGGTACGCTCCATGCATACGCGGGTGAGGGTACGGGTCGTACTTACACTGTTGGGCTGGGGGGTACGCTCCTTGCATACGCGGGAGGGGGTACGGGTCGTACTTACACTGTTGGGCTGGGGGGTACGCTCCATGCATATGCGGGTGGGGGTACGGGTCGTACTTACACTGTTGGGGTGGGGGTACGGTCCGTGAGTCCGCGGGTGGGGGTAGGAGTCGTACTTACACTGGTGGGGGTGGGGGTACGCTCCGTACGTCCGCGGGTGAGGGTTCGAGTCGTACTTACACTGTTGGCATGGAGGGTACGCTCCATGCATACGCGGGTGGGGGTACGGGTCATACTTACACTGTTGGGCTGGGGGGTACGCTCCATGCATACGCGGGTGGGGGTACGGGTCGTACTTACACTGTTGGGGTGGGGGTACGGTCCGTGAGTCCGCGGGTGGGGGTAGGAGTCGTACTTACACTGTTGGCATGGGGGGTACGCTCCATGCATATGCGGGTGAGGGTACGGGTCGTACTTACACTGTTGGGCTGGGGGGTACGCTCCTTGCATACGCGGGTGGGGGTACGGGTCGTACTTACACTGTTGGGCTGGGGGGTACGCTCCATGCATACGCGGGTGGGGGTACGGGTCGTACTTACACTGTTGGGGTGGTGGTACGGTCCGTGAGTCCGCGGGTGGGGGTAGGAGTCGTACTTACACTGGTGGGGGTGGGGGTACGCTCCGTACGTCCGCGGGTGAGGGTTCGAGTCGTACTTACACTGTTGGCATGGAGGGTACGCTCCATGCATACGCGGGTAGGGGTACGGGTCGTACTTACACTGTTGGGCTGGGGGGTACGCTCCTTGCATATGCGGGTGAGGGTACGGGTCGTACTTACACTGTTGGGGTGGGGGGTACGCTCCATGCATACGCGGGTGAGGGTACGGGTCGTACTTACACTGTTGGGGTGGGGGTACGCTCCATGCATACGCGGGTGGGGTTACGGGTCGTACTTTCACTGTTGGGGTGGGGGTTGCGCTCCTTGCATACGGGGTGGGGGTAGGGTCCGTACATATCCGTCCCCACGCTATGTGATGTTTGTGCGGCCCGTACCCAGGCCTTTGCCACGTGGGTGCGATCCGTCCCGCCATTGTTGGGGTGACGTGTGTGGGCGTGGTCCGACTCGTACCCACGCTTTTCAGGCGTGGGTACGGGACGTACCTGTCTGGTTGTGTTGCTGGTTCGCGTGGTGACGGACTTCCGTTGTGGCGGTCGCTGGCTTATCAGGACACGCCCCCACCCCCTCGTGGTGACCGGGGCATGGGAGTCAGGTATGTCCAGGCCATGTGTGGTGTGTGACTTATGTGGTTGTTTTGTGGCCTGCCCTGGTCCTGCCACCCCCACCCCACCCCACTTTCCCCCCTCCCTTAGTTATTCTGACCTTCTGCGGCGTCTGCGTCGTAACCTGTAGAGGAGGTGGACTGCTATGAGGGCAGGGATGACTCGTAGGTTCGGGTCCATGTCTGTCCGTCGCGTACTGGTACTCCTTGATCGCGTCGTCCTGTCGCGTACGGATCCTCCTTGATCGCGTCGTCCTGTCGCGTACGGGTCCTCCTTGGTGGCGTCGTCCTGTGTGTCCGTCACGTACTGGTCCTCCTTGTTCGCGTCGTCGTCTGTCCGTCGCGTACTGGTGGTCCTTGTTCGCGTCGTCCTGATTTCCCGGCAGTTTTTGGCTGCCGCAAAATATTCACCGTGCGGGGTGACGTCGGTGCGAATCGTGATTCCTGGGTCATAAATGGCTGGCTGCGAGCGTCCCGACGTCAGGTCGGCGCTTTCCCGGATTGCATTGGTAGGTGTTTTTTTGTTCGGTCGGGCTTTTTTACGATTCGTACGGTAATGGTGTACCCGTGCGAATCGTAATTCCTTGTTTGTAAAAATTGACGACCGGGTACGCGTCGGGCGGAGATTGTGCTCCGTCCAACGGTTCGTACCCGGTTTTTGCCGGATCGTGATCGGCACCTGAGTGTGTTAGGTCTTTTTCTTACACGTCTTTTTCACACTCATTAAATATAGGGTCCTTAATCCTATTCACATTGGTGCTTGCTGTTCTTTTTTTGCACGTAATTCACTCTGTGACCAATAAAGTTTTGTACTTCATTTCTCTTTTTGCCACATGAGCGTTAAAAAGACAAGCTACCCCTTTAAATTTCAAACACTTCATAACCACATGAACACACGTCATTACGTCATTCGCTCCATTGCGGAACTACTCGGCATCCTCGTCGCGCTGTTTGGGCTATACGCGGTAAGAGCTTCAATACCGGCCCGGAAGGCCCTGAGCTTACAAACTATATTGTCACTCTTTTAGTAAACCATTTATTTATATTTTTTGATTCCTTTTCGTTTGCTTTGTAGTTTTTTTAAGTCACGCCTGGCCCCCTTTGAAATACCTGACGCCGCAGAAGCCCCATCCGGGTTAAACGCGGCATTCCTCACTTTAGGATTACACATCCGCATGATAAGTCGAAGCGTCTGCCTTAACAGTTTAAGTTGTGTCATACATGGTAAGAGCCTTCACTCAACTTATGTTACTAAATGGGCATTTATCTAGTTTGTCTTTTATGTTGATGAGAAGTCTCTCGTCATTTTCTTTTCTATCCTTTTAGCTCCGAGTCCTGTTTCTATGCCAATTGGTAAGACACATTTCTCTTTATTCACCTACTGTGAGTTCCGTTCCACGGGACACCCACAGTTTACTCTGAGGCTTCCGATTTCACCGGACGTTTGTTCACGGAGTGCGGTGATAGTAACTGAGACCCTTTGCTACTTGTCACTTCATTTCATTCAGACAGGTGTGCTTCTACTCGTCCAACCTGTCAGTTTAAATATTAGGATTCTCTACTTGTAGAGTCCGTTTTTGATCATATTTGATGACCTTCTTTTGACTTTCGGGGCTTACACCTCCACACACTTAATCCACACTTCAGTCCCACAACTGCATGTTTATTTAAACCTGGTATACAGTGTTCTCTTTCACGCTTAGACACACGGTTCTTTCCTTCAGTCTAGGGGCATCTCATCTGAGGTACACTTTCTCACATTCTCTTGTGCACTCATTTAAAAAAAATAATTGGTGACATGTGCAAATCCTATCAAAAAACTTGCTGATTGTACATTTTACTTATCCATTGTGTATACTATATATGCGCTATGCTTGTTATTCTCTGTTGTAGTTCCACACGGAAGAACGTCATTGACGCAACTCTATGATTTGGATATTCCCCTGATGAAGGGTTTTTGAACCCAAAATGCATTGGGATGTTGCATTATTAAAATTTTTAAGTTAACATGATACTAATGTCATTATTTGAATATCAAGTTTCAGATGTTCTCATGATTATCTAATTTGATGACGGATTGATCTTACATCTTACTGTGAGAATCACAGTGAGACCTTCGCTGGTTGTATCTCATGCACTGTATCTAAGATTTATTAGATATCATTGCCTTTTGACAAGCATTCACTTGTCCCAATGATGGTTTACTTTTGTATGGCACTGTGTCCACATCTGTGTCACTGTGGTTCAGCCCCCCTCATGTGTTGTGTAGTTGCCTGGGGATAATGAGACACACACACACACATGTTGTGTCAGATGTGCAGTGTGAGGTTGCCTGTTTGTGTTTGTGCATCTGCATCAGTGCATTGGTATTGCTGTTGTGGGCCATTGTCTGGATGCTGTTTCTGCGATTTGCCCTGCTGTCCCTGTGAGTCACATCACATCATTGTGCACATTCATCCTGGTTGTTAGGTGCCATTGCTGGCATGGAATGTGAGTTTGTGACCTGACACCTACAGTCTACACAGGTTGTTTTGATTAGTGTGTCTATTTTCGAGATGTGTGTATGCTTTGTGATGGTCACTTCTGCTCTTGTGTCATTGTACACTGTATGCATTTTCAGCCCCCATGGGTGCTGCATGTCTGCACATGGTCGAGAGTATGTTATGTTTTCACAGCACTGTTAGTCTCACCACATCTCTGTGGGTATGGGACACAACCACTACTTTGCCCCAGAAGTGTTTGATGTGTTGGGACCGGGAATCATACATGCTGTTTGTTATTTGCAGCTTTGACCATGATGACACTTATCTTTTGGTCACTGTAATGAGGGGGGGTTAGACCCCATCACCACAATGCTCGACATTTGCTGCTGTTTGGAAACCCACACTTAACTTTTGTTCTACACAGTGAGGGGGAGTTAGTTTTACATTGACACAGTGCTATAGTGATGCTTGCCTTGTGTAGGGCACACTCATTTGTTGGTCACACATGTGCTGTTAGTTACATTGTATGTTCGAAATCATAATCACTGTTGTGGGCATTTGTCACAGACTACACACTGTTGTCATGATGTTAGGGGGATGTATTTTGCTGACATACCTAATGTTGGAGTATGATGGATGTGTGGCGCATCACCCATCCTATGAGTGGGGGTGGCAGGGATGATGGGCAACATAAGCCCTATGAGTGGGGGTGGCGGGGTGATGGGCAACATATGCCCTATGAGTGGGGGTGGCAGGGGTGATGGGCAACAGGTCCCCTATGTGTGGGTGTGGCAGGAGTGCTGGGCAACAGGTCCCCTATGTGTGGGGGTAGCAGTAGTGATGGTCAACAGGTCCCCTATGGGTGGGGGTGGCAGGGGTGATGGGCAACATGTCCCCTATGGGTGGGGGTGGCAGGAGTGCTGGGCAACAGGTCACCGATGGGTGGGGATGGCAGTAGTGCTGGGCGACAGGTCCCCTATGGATGGGGGTGGCAGGGGAGATGGGCAACAGGTCCCCTATGTGTGGGGGTGGCAGGAGTGCTGGGCAACAAGTCCCCTATGGGTGAGGGTGGCACGGGTGATGGGCAATAGGTCCCCTATGTGTGGGGATGGTGGGAGTGCTGGGCAACAGGTCCCCTATTGGTGGGGGTGGCAGGGATGATGGGCAACAGATGCCCTATGAGTGGGGGTGGCAGGGGTGATGGGCAACATAAGCCCTATGAGTGGGGGTGGCAGGGGTGAGGGCAACATTTACCCTATGGGTGGGGGTGGCAGGGGTGATGGGCAACAGGTCCCCTATGGGTGGGGGTGGCAGGGGTGATGGGTAACAAGTCCCCTATGTGTGGGGGTGGCAGGAGTGCTGGGCAACAGGTCCCCTATGGGTGGAATTGACAGGGGTGATGGGCAACAGGTCCCCTATGTGTGGGGGTGGCAGGAGTGCTGGGCAACAGGTCCCCTATTGGTGGGGGTGGCAGTAGTGCTGGGCAACATAAGCCCTATGGGTGGGGGTGGCAGTAGTGATGGGCAACATGAGCCCTATGGGTGGGGGTGGTAGTGGTGCTGGCCATGCAATCCCTATGGTGGCCTGTTGTTAGTGGCCAGGATGTGGATCCCCTGTGTGTGTGTACCATTTTGTGGGTACGTGTCGTTTGTTTGTGTGGTAGGTGTCCGACTTACCGTCTTTGCCGTCGGCGTCGGTTCCTGATTCAGTCATAGATGTTGAGTACTGGTATGACCTGCGCGATGGGATTCATGATGTGTTCGTCTCGTACACACTGCTTGTTGCTCCGTCTTGTACCCGCTGCAAGCTGGTCAGTCTCGTAGCCGTGGATTGAGTTGTGGTGCGAATCGTAGCTGATATGCTTGTTTTCCTGATGCTGTGACGTGCCGTACGTGGCGACCCGTCCGGCGCGTAGGAAGTATGCATCGTACTTGTCCGGGCGGAAACTGCTGTGGATACTGCTTCCGGGTGACTCGGTTCGGCGTTAGGGGTTACGGCTCGGACGGAGAATGGAGCTTGAATCACAGCCTACACGTCGGTCGTGTTTTTGGCAGTTATGCGCATCGTACTTCATCTACAGGACGGACCGGCTACGGGTACGTGTCGGTCGCACGGTAAGGCTACGAACAGCTCTCGGAGAGCTGTCCAACCCGGATCCGAATCGACCCCTTAGTAGGAACACCATTAACTAGAATAACTAGTAGTTCACTTTCTACATTCTCTACACCAATAGTTTCAATATTTTTCTTTAAATCTAGAGGTAAATATCAACTATACCTTTTACTCCTCTCTGTAAATCTGTAGGAGGCAATTTACCTGTTTTAGGCTCCATACAAACAATAGCCTGAAATGGGTGCAGACATTGAATCAGAATAGACTCATATGTGTTTCAATCTATCAGTTCTTGAGGAAGAGTTACTAAATCAAGATTATTATGGACAGCACAAGCAGGCCTTTTATTATCGTCTAATTTGTTATAACAATATTTACAAATACGCTGATCAGTACCCAAATCAAAGCAATCCTCTAGCAACAAATAAGTTGCAAATTCCTTCCACTTCTCATTATTTTCTCTTTCACTTTTTAAATACAGATCAACAGTCCTAGTCTGATTTTTATAGTGAGTTCGTCGACAACAAATACAAGTTTAATTTGGCCTCTCACACAAAATTACCTTAAACTTTGTAATTTGTTCTTCAAACTTCTCTGTACTACTATTTTCCAGATTTTCTTCAACACCTAATTCTATCAATGTCTCATTTTGTCCACTCTCTTCTTCAGGACCAAAGTAATGAAACTCTATTTCATCACAAACCTTTTTTACATCTGATACTGACCCATGCAAAAGAGCACTGTTTAACTCATTTAAAGTTATTGCTGGACTTTTTGCGTAATACAATCTTCTGACTAACTTCCGCATTTGAGAATGATGTACTGCTAACATTCTAAAATGATGAAAAACACTTTGACATACTTTTCTAGAAAGACAAGCCAGACAATGACCTTGCAAACCAGTATTTGTTCTCACTCTGCAAGGATCTAGTCCTTGCAACATCTTAATCTTTTGTTTAACACTTTTTTTACTATACTCTCGTAAGAAATTCCGTAAAATATCAATAGATTCCTGTCGTATGCTGCAAATACTACTACAATCCCAAGAATACACTGGGGCTTTAGTATGTCTCCCTAGAGCTTCATCAGCTATCACTTCTTCCACATTTCTGGGAACCATCTTCTCTTTTTCAATTGGACAACCATTTCTAACCTCATAAGCATGGCCACTGGTATCAACTGCAAGCAATATGGATAGGTTTGGAAATAACCCTCTTGATTAAAAAAAGGCTCTGAACTTGAACTGTGTTTCCATTCACCCAAAAAAATATCACAAAAGATTGTTCTGTTAATTACTCCCTTCTTTTTACTTTTGGCCTTCATAAAATGTATTGGCTTATCTAGTGATCGAATTCTGTTTAAAACTAAAATGAATAATTTCCTTTTTAATTCAAAAGCCTTCCCAACAATAGTTTGAATCTGTTTCTTCTTTTTATAAAATGCTGTTTTTTTTTTATTTCTTCACATCTTTCAACAAATTAAAAACAACTCTATTGTAAAACATTCTCTTTCTAATTTTTCAAACTGATTCTTTCTCCTTTTACCATACATTGATTCATCAGAATGCATTTTTCCATTAACTTCTCCTTTTATCTTTTTATTCTTCTTTGTTGTTGGGGCATTATTTGTACGTTTCACATTGTGCACACTGTTTTTAGGCTTTGAAATTTTTTTAAATCAATTCCTTTGATCTCTTACCAGAAGACTTTTTCTTTTTTCCCACATGTTGTACTTCATTTAATTTTTGCTGTTCTGTTTTCTTCAAATATTACTCCTTTTTTGTGTGTTTCTTCTTTAGTGTTATTCTAGTCATGGTAAGTTTTTTTTAATAATGATGAACAATACCTGTAAAAAAAAAAATATATATATATGACATTATTAAAATACATTTATAAAATATACTATTGTATTACTAAAGAAACATGTCGTATATAAAAACCATTTAAACACTTTGTTGTAAAATCACAATCCATTTACTGCAAGACACAGATACTAACTGAATAATCATAGAACTTAATAAGTAGTGTTTATCTGTTTAGAGGACTGCATCAATAGTGGATAGATGATTGTAATACTAGATATATTAGTACCTGGGTCATTGCATAAGTACATGGGTACTGATTGAATCATTAAAGTAGTGCAACAAAGGAGAATGATGAATTCATAAGTGCTTGTGTTTCAGTGATTAGATAACGACATAGTTCTTTCAGGATGATAGCAAGAGTGGACATAGAGTGACAGTGTGATTGCTGAAGTACATGGCTACTACCAGTATTTTTGCAGAACTGAATCAGTAGCCTGCAGAAGGATAGGGAAGCGCATAGATTGTGCACATTTGACTGTACCAGTGTTTCTTTTAATGTCTGAGGCATAGTACAAGTGCATGGACAGTGACTGGATAGTTAGAGTGCTGGTACATGACCGCAGGGAGAGTTTATAAGTGTTTGTGTTTCAGCACAGTGATTAGAAAAGGTCATGGTTCTGTCAGCATCATTGCAGGAGTGGGCAGAGAGTGACAGTGTAACTGCTGAACTGCATCAACACTACCTAAGTTTTTGCAGTAGTGAATCACTACTCTCCAGGGGGTTAAGGGACTGCATAGATTCTGCACATGTGACAGTAGCACTGCATGTCTTAATGCCTGAGTCATTGAAAAAGTGCATTGACAGTGACTGAATAGTTAGAGTGCTGCTATTTGACAGCAGGGTGAGTTTATAAGTTCTTGTGTTTCGGCACAGTGATTAGATTAGGATATAGTTCTCTCAGGATTATAGTAGGAGTGCACAAAGACTGACACTGTGATTGCTGAACTGCATAGCTACTAACTGAGTTTTCGCAGGAGTCAATCACTACTCTGCAGGGGGTTAGGGGACCGCATAGATTGTGCACATGTGACTGTAGTTCTGCATGATTTAATGCCTGAAGCATTGTACAAGTGCATGGACATTGATTGGATACTTAGAGTGCTGATACATCACAGTGCGGCAAGTTTATAAGTGCTTGTGTTTGAGCACAGTGATTAGAAAAGTTCACAGTTCTGTCAGGTTGATAGCAGGAGTGGACAGAGAGTGACAGTGTGATTGCTGAACTACATGGCTACTATCAGTACTTTTGCAGGACTGAATCAGTAGCCTGCAGAAGGTTAGGGAAGCGCATAGATTGTGCACATTTGACTGTACCAGTGTTTCTCTTAATGTCTGAGGCATAGTACAAGTGCATGGACAGTGACTGGATAATTAGAGTGCTGGTACATGACAGCAGGGCGAATTTATACGTGTTTGTGTTTCAGCACAGTGATTAGAAAAGGTCATGGTTCTGTCAGCTTCATTGCAGGAGTAGACAGAGAGTGACAGTGTAACTGCTGAACTGCATCAACACTACCTAAGTTTTTGCAGGAGTGAATCACTACTCTCCAGGGGGTTAAGGGACTGCATAGATTCTGCACATGTGACAGTAGCACTGCATGTCTTAATGCCTGAGTCACTGAAAAAGTGCATTGACAGTGACTGAATAGTTAGAGTGCTGCTATTTGACAGCAGGGTGAGTTTATAAGTGCTTGTGTTTCGGCACAGTGATTAGATTAGGACAGAGTTCTTTCAGGATGATAGTAGGAGTGCACAAAGACTGACACTGTGATTGCTGAACTGCATAGCTACTAACTGAGTTTTCGCAGGAGTCAATCACTACTCTGCAGGGGGTTAGGGGACCGCATAGATTGTGCACATGTGACTGTAGCACAGCGTGATTTAATGCCTGAAGCATTGTATAAGTGCATGGACAGTGATTGGATACTTAGAGTGCTGATACATCACAGTGCGGCAAGTTTATAAGTGGGGAACTACCTTTACAACGCAACTTTTACAACGCTATGCTATTACAACGCATTTTTTACAACGCAAAAACTTTTACAACGCATGCTTTTACAACGCATGCTATTATATGGTAAGTACTTTTACAACGCATATACCTTTACAACGCATTCTCTGAAAATGCCTTTACAACGCATGCATTTACAACGCATGCATTTACAACGCATGATGTTATATGGTAAGTACTTTTACAACGCATATACTATTACAACGCATTTTTTAATGTTGGTATTTTATTTTAAATAAATATATATATCGTATAATTAATTTTTATTAAATGAAATATATTTTTTGAAAAGTGAGTAGTTTTACAAAATATTAATTCTTGAGTATTTTGTCTAATAGAAAGGTTTTTTTGGATAGTTACATTAATACTAGAGTATTTCTCTAAATAGAAAGAGTATTTTTAAATTTAATTTGAAACATATTAGAGTTAATAGTGAGTTTGTAAAAAGTTAAATTAATACTTGAGAATTATTCTAAATAGAAAGAGTATTTAATATTTAAAATAAAAAAAAAGAGTGAGTAACTAAATATTAATACTTGAAAAGTGAGTAGTTTTTCAAAATATTAATACTTGAGTATTTTGACTAATAGAAATGTTTTTTAGGTTAGTTAAATTAATACTTGAGTATTTCTCTAAATAGAAAGAGTATTTTTAAATTTAATTTGAAACATATTACAGTTAATAGTGAGGTTGTAAAAAGTTAAATTAATACTTGAGAATTATTCTAAATAGAATGAGTATTTAATATTTAAAATAAAAAAAGAGTGAGTAACTAAATATTAATACTTGAGTATTTTTAAAATTTTAAAGTGTATTTTTTACATTATTTTATTACTTGAGGGTTTTTTTGAAAAAAAAAATATATTATAAATTTAATAAAATAAAAAATTAAGAGCACTTAATAAGTAATAAGAATGATTAATACTAGAGTATTTTTAAGTTTCTAAAATAAAGTATAATTATTTTCCATAAAATGGAAGAGTACTTTTTGACTTTTTGAAAAATTATTAAGAGAAAATGTTAAAATTTTTTTTACATATATTAAATTTTTTTTAATATTTAAAGAGTAATAAAAAATGCATTTTAAAAATAATAATATATTAAAAAAAAGAGAAGGAAAAAAAGTACTTACTTTTAAAAAAAAATTCCCACGGTTTTGCATTGAAGTCTATGAGCTTATTTGTCCTTCATTTATTTTGGCAGCTTCAGAATATACAACCCGCGGAACAAGAAAAGAAGGATCAGAAAGAGAAGAAAGAGGAAGTTTTGAAGGGAAAAGACAAAAGAGTCGAGGTAAGGAACATATTTAGTAAATTTACATTTAAATAGTTACAATTTTGAAGTTTAAATCACTTTTTAATAAATAATAACAGCAAATAATTATTGTTTTGAAAATATTTATTTATACAAAAATAATGAAAAAATAAACCATATTTTTATTTAATTTTGCAATGTAAGTAACATTTTTCAAAAAACATATTAATATTTTATTTACATTTATAAACATTTATTAACAGATTAGTTAAATAAAGTAGTCCGTTGAATATTTTGATGCACGCGATGACGTAATGACGTGAGCGTCGACGTAATGCGCCATTTTGCTGAGCATCGGAGGAGGAAGCAGCAGGAAGCTGATCTGCGGTCAGGTAGGAAATACTTTCATTTGATATTATAGATTAAACCTTTAAAAGGGATACATATATAGTGAGGAAAGAATAAGGAGAGGTTGCGGGAAAACTAATTGATGTCTTAAATGTTTTTAAACATGTCCACATTAATGTCATTAATGTATGCCTAAGTCGGGTCGCGAAAAGTTATTTTTTTAATTAAAAAAAGTTTGTAACTGTTAAAGAATTTAAAGTTACTGTTCAGAAAGTTGATTTCTTTACTTAGGAAGTAACAAAAGTAATGTCGATCTTCATTTCGAATTGAAAAAAAGTAGCGCACATGTAAAATTTGGAAATTAAAGATTGATTAAAAAATGGTGATTAAGCAGCAAAGTGCATTTTGGATTATGGTTTGACGTGTAGAATTTAGATATGTTTGAGTTTTGGTGATTTCTTAGGACGGAAAATATAATGGAAGTTATCGGTAATTATATTAATGGCGTTCCGATTTTGAAAAATTGTTCAAATACTATGGGACAGTAAATTTGAACACATTGGTAGTTTTTGCTTGAAATGAAGATTTGTTAAAAAAAAAAAAGGACCCGACTTGTTTGTTTGTAAAAGTTTTTAGAAAAAAAAATTGTATGCCAATTGTAATTTGAAAAATATTAAATTTTGAAGCAAAGCAGGAAAGTAAGTTAATACATTATTTTAGAAAGAAAGAATGTTAGAAAGATTTTCCAGGTAGTCTATAGCCACACACAACGAAAATTGTTGTAGAATTGCCAATAGTCTCTCAGACATTTCCCTTGTTTTGACTGTTACTCGTGGGTTTAGACTACCTGCGAGTGTGTGGGCTATTCTCATTTCCTGAAAACTTTGCTCCTTCTTCAAAGTTTCCAAAAAAGAGTAGAAGTTTGGATGTGGTTTGCCAATTGTGTGGTTGAAGGAGTTATGCCATCCCTCAATGGCATTGTTTGTTTTTGCTTCTCCCTCTAAACAACTCGTGTAGCAGTTCCACCACTCTACATGGAATCGTGGCTTCCTCCTGCGACCCGATCTTCTTAGGTGTCCAATCCATGTGTCCTCAAAATAATTTAGAATGGGTGCCAATTTTTCTTCGTTACTCGTATAATAAACAGATTCTATAATTGCAGTGTAGTACTCGTCCACACTATCGGGAGGAACAAAACAAAGTGCAGTTAATTTTTTTAGTTCAAATTGTAGTTTGCTATCCCGAGAATATTCTGCAACTAGGGATGTTTTCTGTAATTTACGCCAAAATGCCTGCGAAAAATGAAAAAAACATCCCTGAATTTGGGTATCCGTGTACGTTTTAGTGATCACATTGATCATGCTCAATTCAAAATCAATAATTATTTTTCGAGGACTTGAAGATGTTTTACTTTTAATCACTGATAAAAGTTCAGTGTATGTTGCAGAAGTCTTATCAGGTAGCAAACTATAAACTAAGGGAATAACACTATTGTTAATTTTAGCATGTATAGTGTAAATTTGAGTGAAAGGATGGGGTGTACTTTTAAACGTCCCATCCATCATCCAAATTTCACTACTTTCTAACTTAGCAAGGTTACGTGGGGTACTAAAAATGAGAATTCGTTTCTGAGGGTTTTCGTTGTCATGCAGAAGGAAAGGTACATCAGAAAAAGAAATAGAAAGATCATGAGGAATTCTAATGTCAGAGAAAGAATGTGGTGTAGATAATTGAATGTTACTTGCCTGCTTTTGTCTCTGAATAATTCTTCTCAAATTAGGAATTATAGGCATGTTACTAGCAACATGACTGGGGACATGCTGTGCAACCTCTCTTAAAATGGATCCTGTAGAATCATTGGAGGTGCTTGCAATAGCTTTCATTTCGTTTATTGTTTCTCTAATTTCTACCTCCATTGCAGAGGCAGAGTGGTTATGTTCTGTAGTTTTCACAACTAAATTATCAACAGTAACCGCTCTGCCACTGCAATGGGTAGTGTAGTATTGCACACACCTCCAATGATTTCTAGTTAAACTTATTCTTTCCTTACTATATATGTATCCACCATGGTTTAATAAATTTTTGCCCTTCTTGGATTTAATAAACTTTGCAGCTTCCAGACTAGACATTATCTGAAAAGAGAAGAGAAGAAAAAAAAATTAGCCTGACAAAATAAATGAAATACCCAAAACATAACATTTACACCATCCAACACTTTCACTACTGCTGCACCTTCCTGGAGTTAGAATAGTTATTTGCACCCCTACACCATCCATCACTTTCCCTACTGCTGCACCTTCCTGGAGTTAGAATAGTAAATTGCACCCCTACACCATCCAACACTTTCCCTACTGATGCACCTTCCTGGAGTTGGAATAGTAAATTGCACCCCTACACCATCCAACACTTTCCCTACTGCTGCACCTTCCTGGAGTTAGAATAGTAATTTGCACCCCTACACCATCCATCACTTTCCCTACTGCTGCACCTTCCTGGAGTTGGAATAGTAAATTGCACCCCTACACCATCCAACACTTTCCCTACTGCTGCACCTTCCTGGAGTTGGAATAGTAAATTGCACCCCTACACCATCCATCACTTTCCCTACTGCTGCACCTTCCTGGAGTTGGAATAGTAAATTGCACCCCTACACCATCCAACACTTTCCCTACTGCTGCACCTTCCTGGAGTTAGAATAGTAATTTGCACCCCTACACCATCCATCACTTTCCCTACTGCTGCACCTTCCTGGAGTTAGAATAGTAATTTGCACCCCTACACCATCCATCACTTTCCCTACTGCTGCACCTTCCTGGAGTTGGAATAGTAAATTGCACCCCTACACCATCCAACACTTTCCCTACTGCTGCACCTTCCTGGAGTTGGAATAGTAAATTGCACCCCTACACCATCCATCACTTTCCCTACTGCTGCACCTTCCTGGAGTTGGAATAGTAAATTGCACCCCTACACCATCCAACACTTTCCCTACTGCTGCACCTTCCTGGAGTTGGAATAGTAATTTGCACCCCTACACCATCCATCACTTTCCCTACTGCTGCACCTTCCTGGAGTTGGAATAGTAATTTGCACCCCTACACCATCCATCACTTTCCCTACTGCTGCACCTTCCTGGAGTTGGAATAGTAAATTGCACCCCTACACCATCCATCACTTTCCCTACTGCTGCACCACCCTGGAGTTAGAATAGTAATTTGCACCCCTACACCATCCATCACTTTCCCTACTGTTGCACCTTCCTGGAGTTAGAATAGTAATTTGCACCCCTACACCATCCAACACTTTCTCTACTGCTGCACCTTATAATGTTGTTTAAAAATACCTTGTTTTTTTGAAATTGGTTTTCTTGCTGAGTCTTCTTAAGTGGGAATGGCCTGTAGGCTGGAGTAGACACTTATGTATTGATTGGAATTGTAAAACAAAAACAATTGTCTGCAAAAGTGATAAAAGGAAAAAATGAGAAAAATGAACGTTGTAGAGAAATGCAAATTTACAATAATTTTTTCCAAAAATTAAATTCATTTTAACATATAGTACATAACACTTTCCCTACTGCTGCACCTTCCTGGAGTTGGAATAGTAATTTGCACCCCTACACCATCCATCACTTTCCCTACTGCTGCACCTTCCTGGAGTTGGAATAGTAAATTGCACCCCTACACCATCCAACACTTTCCCTACTGCTGCACCTTCCTGGAGTTGGAATAGTAAATTGCACCCCTACACCATCCATCACTTTCCCTACTGCTGCACCTTCCTGGAGTTGGAATAGTAAATTGCACCCCTACACCATCCAACACTTTCCCTACTGCTGCACCTTCCTGGAGTTAGAATAGTAATTTGCACCCCTACACCATCCATCACTTTCCCTACTGCTGCACCTTCCTGGAGTTAGAATAGTAAATTGCACCCCTACACCATCCAACACTTTCCCTACTGCTGCACCTTCCTGGAGTTAGAATAGTAATTTGCACCCCTACACCATCCAACACTTTCTCTACTGCTGCACCTTATAATGTTGTTTAAAAATACCTTTTTTTTTTAAATTGGTTTTCTTGCTGAGTCTTCTTAAGTGGGAATGGTCTGTAGGCTGGAGTAGACACTTATGTATTGATTGGAAATGTAAAACAAAAACAATTGTCTGCAAAAGTGATAACAGGAAAAAATGAGAAAAATGAACGTTGTAGAGAAATGCAAATTTAAAATAACCTTTTGCAAAAATTAAATTCATTTTAACATATAGTACATAACACTTTCTCTACTGCTGCACCTTCCTGGAGTTGGAATAGTAATTTGCACCCCTACACCATCCATCACTTTCCCTACTGCTGCACCTTCCTGGAGTTGGAATAGTAAATTGTACCCCTACACTATCCATCAGTTATCCTATTTCTGCACTTTAGTGGAGTAACAATAGCAAAAGGAATGACTATTAAATTGTGGAAATTATAACACTCATAATGTAAAATACCTTTTTCAGTTGTTTTTTGTTCTCGTGCCTTTAAGGTAATGCTTGCTGCAGGATAAAGTTATATTTTTTGTAACCGATTTACTGTGGAATTTTTTTTTTTTTTTTTTAAATTAATGTTACTTAGCCAACGTTGGTTTAAAAAAAAAACTCATTTTTGAAAAGTATGATATTTGACAAATGAGTATGAGTAAAAATTGGTTAAGCAAAACATAATACACATTGAATGCATTTTAAAATAAGAGTAATAATGGATACACCTACACTATCACTCAATTACTCTACTGCTGAACATTCTTGGACTTAGAATACTAATAGTTACCTCAGTAACTTGAAACGCTTTTTCAGGTGTTGTACCTAACTGAAGTCTTATTAGTAATTGTTACCCCTGCACCATGGTATAATTTCGTTTAAGATGTAGTGAGAATGAGGAAAGAAAAAAAATCACCTTTGCCATTACAACACTTTAGCTAATGCTAAAAATATATTTTTAAACTAAAGTAATTTAAATTAAATTACATTTACCTTCACAATACTAAAGGTGAGTCGTTTATGTGGAGGTGATGCAAAATTAGGTACACCAATTTTTGATTCTCAATGTATTGCAAGTTTCTGTTTTTGGAAAAGAAAGTAGTTGTTTTTAGTTGGTATATATTTTTAGTCATAACGAATTAGAAACAGTACATTTTAGAAGTTAATATTAAAAATTTAAAAATATATTTTGTATGGAAAGTAGACATATTTTACGCAAAACCATGGTTTAAAAATATTTTACTGACTTACTATTAGTTGTCTACTAATAATGGTTTTCCGAAGGATTTCTGTGCTCTCTCTGGGGAGGTCGCAGTGGAGGTGACAGAGGGTCAGGTTTTGACGTCTGGTCTCTCTGGTAGTTGATAATCAACTGATTGCAAAATGGTGTCTTCCTGGTATTTATAAGTTTTACTCTGTGTCACTATTAATTTTTATAAAAACTGCGTTCGATGTGTTTTTTTTTATACTTTATTTTACTGTGGAAAATGATAATTTAAAAATGCATTTTAAAATGTATTGTTTTCACTCATTTGCTCCGTTTTGGCATCCATTTTGGAACATGTCTTTTGGTATTGTTTTCATAGAAAGTGTTGTAGGACAAGTTTTACAAGTGAGATGGTTAAAATGGCGCCTATGTGTATGTGTCTTCTGTTTTACTCTGTTTACTTATTTTCCGATTTAATCATGATAAAAATGTGTAAGCACTGTTGTTAATTCTATCGTTCTTTTTGTTAAACTTTGAAATGTGTGAAAACGGAATTTTATTGGGGATTGTGAGTATTAATTTTAATACTCGAGTATTAATTTTAATACTCGAGTATTAATTTGGTTATGCATTTCAGTAGATTTACGCTCAGTTTTTCTCCACATTTTAATACACTTCCCCACCCTAAAACCCCTAATTTCCCTGCATCCCGTGCCAGATTTTATTGTACTTTTAATAAAAAAAATAAAAAAATCGCGTTGTAATGGTATGCGTTGTAATAGATTTCGTTGTAACAGCACTTTTCAGTATTATAATAGGTTTTGCGTTGCAAAAGAGTTCGTTGTAAAGTAATGCGTTGTACTAGTACTTGCGTTGTAAAAAATGCGTTGTAAAGGTATGCGTTGTAATAGCATGCGTTGTAACGTCATACATCCTTATAAGTGCTTGTGTTTGAGCACAGTGATTAGAAAAGTTCACAGTTCTGTCAGGTTGATAGCAGGAGTGGACAGAGAGTGACAGTGTGATTGCTGAACTACATGGCTACTATCTGTACTTTTGCAGGACTGAATCAGTAGCCTGCACAATGTTAGGGAAACGCATAGATTGTGCACATTTGACTGTTCCAGTGCGTCTGTTAATGCCTGAGTCATTGTACAAGTGCATGGATAGTGACTGGGTAGATAGAGTGCTGGTAGTTGACAGCAGGGTGAGTTTATAAGTGCTTGTGTTTAGGCACAGAGATTAGATAAGGACATGGTTCTGTCAGGATGATTGCAAGAGTAGACAGAGAGTGACAGTGTGAATGGGGCACTGCATGAGTAGTACGACCTAGATTATTACAGGAGTGAATCAGTAGTCTACAGAGGGTTAGGGGCCTGCATAGATTGTGCACATTTGACTGTAGCACTGCGTGTGTTAATGCCTGTGTCATTGTACAAGTGCATGGACAGTGGCTGGGTAGGTAGAGTGCTGGTAGTTGACAGCAGGGTGAGTTTATAAGTGCTTGTGTTTCGGCACAGAGATTAGATAAGGACATGGTTCTATCAGGATGATTGCAGGAGTGGACAGAGAGTGACAGTGGGATTGAGGCACTGCATAAGTACTATCTGGAGCATTGCAGGACTGATTCAGTAGTCTGCAGGGGGTTAGGAGACCACATAGATTATGCACATATGACTGTAGCACTGCGTGTTTTAATGTCTGAGGCATTCTACAAGTGCATGGACAGTGATTGGGTAGTTAGAGTGCTGATACAAGACAGTAGAGAAAGTTTATAAGTGCTTGTGTTTGAGTACAGTGATTAGAAAATGTCATAGTTCTGTCAGGTTGATAGCAGGAGTGGACAGAGAGTGACAGTGTGATTGGGGCACTGCATGAGTACTACCTGGATTATTGCAGGAGTGAATCAGTAGTCTGCAGGGGGTTATCAGCCTGCATAGATTGTGCACATTTGAATGTAGCATGATGACTCTTCATGCCTGAGTCATTGTACAAGTGGATGTACAGTGACTGGGTAGGTAGAGTGCTGGTAGTTGACAGCAGGGTGAGTTTATAAGTGCTTGTGTTTTGGCACAGAGATTAGATAAGGTCATGCTTCTGTCAGGATGATTGCATGAGTGGACAGAGACTGATAGTGTGATTGGAGCACTGCATGAGTACTACCTAGATTATTACAGGAGTGAATCAGTAGTCTACAGGGGGTTAGGGTCCTGCATAGATTGTGCACATTTGACTGTAGCACGGTGTCTCTTCATGCCTGAGTCATTGTACAAGTGCATGGACAGTGACTGGGTAGGTAGAGTGCTGGTAGTTGACAGCAGGGTGAGTTTATAAGTGCTTGTGTTTCGGCACAGAGATTAGATAAGGACATGGTTCTGTCAGGATGATTGCAAGAGTGGACAGAGAGTGACAGTGTGATTGGGGCACTGCATGAGTACTATCTGGATTATTGCAGGAGTGAATCAGTAGTCTGCAGAGGGTTAGGGGCCTGCATAGATTGTGCACATTTGACTGTAACACTGCGTGTTTTAATGCCCGAGTCACTGTACAATTGCATGGACAGTGACTGGGTAGGTAGAGTGCTGGTAGTTGACAGCAGGGTGGGTTTATAAGTGCTTGTGTTTCGGCACAGAGATTAGATAAGGACATGGTTCTATCAGGACGATTGCAAGAGTGGACAGAGAGTGACAGTGTGATTGAGGCACTGCATGAGTACTATCTGGAGTATTGCAGGACTGAATCAGTAGTCTGCAGGAGGTTAGGGAACCATGTGACTGTAGCACTGTGTGTTTTAATGCCTGAGGCATTCTACAAGTGCATGGACAGTGATTAGATAGTTAGAGTGCTGATACATGACAGTAGAGCAAGTTTATAAGTGCTTGTGTTTGAGCACAGTGATTAGAAAAGGTCATAGTTCAGTCAGGTTGAGAGCAGGAGTGGACAGAGACTGATAGTGTGATTGGGGTACTGCATGAGTACTACCTGGATTATTGCAGGAGTGAATCAGCAGTCTGCAGGAGGTTAGCGACCTGCATAGATTGTGCACATTTGACTGTAGCACGGTGTCTCTTCATGCCTGAGTCTTTGTACAAGTGCATGTACGGTGACTGGGTGGGTAGAGTGCTGGTAGTTGACAGCAGGGTGAGTTTATAAGTGCTTGTGTTTTGGCACAGAGATGAGATAAGGTCAGGGTTCTGTCAGGATGATTGCAAGAGTGGACAGAGACTGATAGTGTGATTGGAGCACTGCATGAGTACTACCTAGATTATTACAGGAGTGAATCAGTAGTGTACAGGGGGTAAGGGGCCTGCATAGATTGTGCACATTAGACTGTAGCACAGTGTCTCTTCATGCCTGAGTCATTGTACAAGTGCATGGATAGTGACTTGGTAGGTAGAGTGCTGGTAGTTGACAGCAGGGTGAGTTTATAAGTGCTTGTGTTTTGGCACAGAGATGAGATAAGGATATGCTTCTGTCAGGATGATAGCAGGAGTGGACAGAGACTGACACTCTGATTACTGAACTGCATGGCTACTACTTGGATTTTTGCAGGAGTGAATCAGTAGGCTGCAGGGGGTTATGGGAGCGTATAGATTGTGCACATTTACCTACATACTAATTTTGAAATTATACATTATCGAACCACAAAAACACCTTTCATGCACTTATAAAATCACATATTCACTACCTTTGCATTCCTGTAATCTATCAGTTACCTCTCATTAATTCAGTAAATATAGATACAACTATATAAATACAATCTAAACAAATACATGACTTATGACATACTATCTACTTAAAGAGACAACTACTACATACCAGAAAGAGTAAAATGTAGTGGTTTTCTTTTGAACTACATATTGCCAATTAAATCTAGAAAAATGCAACGTCATCAAACTGATCCGCTCAACAGACTAAATTAAGAAGAGTAATCAACAACACCTTTTTTTATGAGGATTTCTAAAACCACACAAACTGTACAAACTAATAACAGAATTGTTATCATTAACACCATATGTGGTCATCTTGCAAACAACACAGTTGTACCTCATTTTACCAAACTATCTATAATAATGCCATTTTATTAAACTATACCTTTTAACTGAGAAGAAATATGCATGCCTAATAAAGTGCAGCTTATATGGACAGTTTTGAAAATACACATTCTTCGTGCATATTTAACCAAATAATTATAAATAAGAAGCATCATTCAACTATACCTTTCAAGACACTTAATATATATATTTGTGCACATACTATTTTTTAAACAAAGTTCAAATACAATAGAAATTATCCCAATATATATCTGTACATTTAATAAATTAATTTAACCAGCAGAGTTTCATAAAAATTTCAAATCTATATTACATAAATCTCTTAAAAATATAACTCACCTTTTAAATAAATCTGTTGAATGAAAAATCTAACACACTCAGTCATGATTTTCTTTTACTCACAGAGAATGTAGATGAGCACACTCTCCAATGTAAAACCAGTAATGGCAACCTTTCCCTCCAATTTTCCATACATATACACATAACCCACAAATGACATTGCTACCCAGTGTTTCTCAAATTGAAAAACGAATTTCCATTGGTCATAGAGAATAATACTTTTCAACTGACATCTTCACCCCTTGTCCTTAATGTCAGTTTCCATAGCAACAGGTCATGCAACATTCAACTTAGCTGCTAGGTCACAAGTTCACCACACAATGTTGCAAATGACAACAGCAGGTGTGGTTGGCTTTGCAAAGCATGCCCATATCCTTTCTGCTGTACCTTTCAAACATTTCTTAATAACCAATAAGAAACTTGCTTTCTAAACAAAGTAAAATTCACCCCATATTTGAATGTAGAGTGTTCTTAAACAGCTAATCAAATCTCTACTTTCTTAAAAACAGCATGTTGTCCACCATTTTAGATAGATTTCATTCGACCACCTGCCTACCTCAGCTACAGACATCTTCTGATTACCTACAGAGATCCCTTCAAGATGCTTTCAGTGTGGATTGTTGGGCACAGCTATGTTTTCTGGTGCAAAATGTATGCTGAAAGCAGAGGTATTGACAAAGACCTAGCTTTGCAAAATGTAGATATTAAATGGATTGAACAGAGAGGATTAAAGTGGCACCAATTGATGCCATTGGTTAAAACCTTTATGCACCTCCAACCCCCTGACCTCATGATTGTGCACTGTGGTGGCAATGACCTAGGCACATTGACTGGGGTAGCTCACAAAATGCTAATGAAGGACACCTTTGCAGAATTGATGTTGCTTTTCCCCCAAACTGCCTTGTCTACTCTAATATATACCAAAGACAGAAATGGAAGTGGTCCAATCAATTTTGTCCACAGATTGAGAAAGCTAGAAAAAATGTCAATAAAGCTGTTTCTGCTTATCTCAGAGACCATAGTATGGGGTCCATATACAACAACAATCTATGTTTTGATATGGATGGCATCTACAGGAGTGATGGTGTACATTTCACAGATAAGGGAAACAGAGTCCTTCTCAACAACTTAAGACTCTGCATTGGCACCTACATGTAGCTACAAAAATCTCCCAATAAACACAAGGGCTCTTTTCAGAGCCACCCAAGATCCAAACATATAATCTAGGTTTATAATAAAAAAATCTTTTTTATATTTGCTGGGAGTAGCGCACCCAGTGCATTTAGGAGTTGCGCACCCCTCGCGTTCACACCAGGGGGCCGCGCTGGGAGCCACGCACCCCTCGCGTTAACACCAGGGGGCCGCGCTGGGAGCCGCGCACCCCTCGCGTTCACACCAGGGGGCCGCACTGAGCACCGCGCTAGGGTCGCGACTCCAAATTTTTCGTCAAAAAAAACAGCTCCTACCAGTAATTTTTATTCGCCCAGGGGACACCATCCCCCAGTGCCGAGCCACTTCATTGGGGACCGTGGGGGGAGCCCCAATGCCTCCACGGTCCCGCCAGCTCCCCACGTCCTGCGGAAGCCGGCACTGCTTTTCCACATGGGGAGCTGCTAACATGCAGCTCCCCCTGTGGAAAAGCAATCTCCTTGGGATTTTGGATGAGAGAGCAGGTTTACCTGCTCTCTCTTCCAAATTCCAAAGCAGAGTTTGCTATGGTAGGGCGGGAGACGTGCTACCACCCTACCATAGCAAACAGCAGTATCTCGGGGTGGGCACCCGAGACACTGCAGGAGCCGGCCCTGGGGGGTGGCGTCCCAAGGGCCATCAAAGGCTCCAGGAGGGGAGCTGTACAGCTCCCCTCCCAACTTTTCCAAAGCCCCGGGGAGGTGGTGGTTCCAGAGGCTCAGGGGTCCAAAATGGACCCCCGCATTTAAACAGTTAGTGCCCTGGGGAGGTGGTGGTCCCCCGGGGTGTGTGGGGGGTCTCGAGCCCCCCACACAGGATTTTTTTTTAAATAAAAAAACTAACCCCGGGGAGGTGGCGGGCCCTGGGGCTGAGGGGGCCCCCACAGGCCCCCGCATTACAATCACCAAATCCCTCCGGGACCTGGCCCACCCGGGAGCTAAAAATAACGAAGCGAGGAAGTCCTCGCTTCATTTTTTAAATTTTTTCTTCCGGATCCGCGTACCCAGCGCGCATTCCGCTATTTAAATTTTTTTTTAAAAAAAAATGCTTTTTTTGCCCGGGGGGGTCCTTCTGAGACCCCCAAAGCAGGCCTAGAGGGTCAGGATATTTCTACCCTGCCCCCTTTTCCTTTTTTTCACCTTTGTTTCCCCTGTTTTCTTTCTTGTGCCTCAGTTACCGAGTCACAAGATGGCTGCCAATACTTCCTGGTTTGGAGTGTTGACAGTCAATTAGAATAAAGCTCGTGGTCGGGAGGGTGCGCAAATCCACTGCGCGGGTCCGCAGATCTTCCGTGCCTCTAAATATCGAAACTTTTATTTTTTGATTTTCTCAGCAACTACTGAACAGATTTACTCCATTTAAAAAAAGGTCTCTTTCTGAACCAAGGGCTATCTTTTTGCAAAATTAGGTGTAATTCCGTTCAGCAGTTTCGGCTATACCTGTGTCTAAAGTTTCCTATGAGAAATTGATTTTCTGACCTCTATTTTTTTAATTTCTCAGAAATTACTGAACGGATTCACACGATTTAAGAAAAGGTCTCTTCCTGAACCAAGGGCTACCTTTTTGCCAAATTTGGTGTAATCCCGTTCAGCGGTTTCGGCTATAACTGTGTCTAAAGTTTCCCATGGGAAATTGATTTTCCGACCTCTATTTTTTTAATTTCTCAGAAACTATTGAATGGATTCACACCATTTAAAAAAAAGTTCTCTTTCTGAACCAAGGGCTACCTTTTTGCCACATTTGGTGTAATTCCGTTCAGCAGTTCGGGCTGTAGTCGTGTCTAAAGTTTCCTATGGAAAATAACATGAAGAAAATGTGTTTTTGGACCCCCCTTTTTCCCTGTCCCCACTTGGCGAATCACCCAAAAACTTTCAGGATAGGAGCTGACCGGAACACCCCACGAGTTTTGAAAATTTTGCGAAGATTCGTCATCCGGCGCCAAAGTTGTTGGGAAAACCAAAAACACTTTTCCTATGGAAACTAGGTCCTAACTATAACTACCTACTGTAGGTAATTTATATATTACCTACTGGCGGTCGCCAGTAGGTAGTTATAGTTAGGACCCCTTTTCCATAGGAAATCCGCAACATTCTATTTTGAATAACTTTGGCGCCGGTCGATGAATCCTCGCGAATTTCTCAAAATAGGTGGGGCGCTACGCTCCGCTCCTACCCTGAAAGTCTCGGGGGGATCCGTCAAGCGGGGGCTGAGATAAAAGGGGGGTCCCAAAACGCGTTTTTCCCATGCATTTTTCCATAGGACCTTTAGAACGAGCTACAGCCCGAACGGCTGAACAGAATTACTCGAAATTTGGCAGAGAGGTAGTCCCTAGGTCAAGGAAGTGCCTTTTGTAGGTTTGGTGTAAATCTGTTCAGTAGATTCTGAGAAAATAGCCTTTAAATCAATATATATATCTGAGCCCGCTTACGGTACGCTTACCGTACGCTTACCGTAAGCGTACGGTGGCGTGCGCGAGCGCGATTCTGATTGGCTCTTAGATCTTAGTAAACATTCGAATCGGCCGAAACCAGGAAGCGGCGGCCGCCATTTTGTGTATTTCACTCTGAAAAAAAAGAGTGAAAACAAGAAAAGGGGGCAATGAGGAGAGTTACAGACCCCCTAACATTTGTAAGGGGGTCAAAGAAGGACAGAAAAGTACAAAAAAAACATTTATTGATTTTTAAAAAAATCACGGGGTACGCGTACGGTAAGCTTACGGTAAGCGTACGGTAAAAAAAAATAAAAAAAAATAAATGAAAAGCAGATTTAAGAGTTTAGATATTAGGGAGCTCTAAAAAGAGCTGTTGTGTTTATGAAGTCATTTTTTTAGTGGTACCTACAAGTAAGTACCGATGCAGAGTCTAAGGTTCAAAAGGAAGACTCTGTTCCCTTCATCATTGAAGTGCACACCATCTCCTCTATAAATGTCTTGCATGTCATAACGCAAGTTGTTGTGGTAAATGGCACCCATACCATAGTCACGGAGGAAAGCAGAAACAGATTTGTTGACGTGCTTTCTTGCTTTGTCAATCTGTGGACAGAAATGATTGGACCAGTTCCATTTTTGCCTTTGGCATATGTTGGAAAACACAAAGGCAGTTTTAGGGAAAAGTGAAAACAGTTGTGCAAAGGTGTCCTTCATAAGCATTTCCAGACCTACCCCAGTCAAAGTGCCTAGGTCATTGCCACCACAGTGCACTATTATGAGGTCAGGGTGTTGGATTTGCATGAAGGATTTCACCAATGGCATCAATTGGTGCCACTTTAACCCTCTCTGACCAATCCATTTAATGTCTACATTTGGCAAAGCAAGGTCTCTCACCATATCTGTTTTCTCTGCAAACTTTTCACTCCAGAAGACATAGCTGTGCCCTACAATCCACACTGTGAACATCTTCAAAGGAGATCTGGATGCACTCAGGAGGTGTCTTTCAGTAGAATGGCAATATGAAAAGAAAGACAGTTTGGAAATGGAGGCATACATATTTTTTTCAAAACAAAAAGAACTGATTGGCTGTTTCATACCATTCTAGAATAAAAACTAGGCTGTATGTGTAAATTAATAGAAGCATGTTTTGTATTGGTACAAAAAAATGTGTAACCAAAGAACAGTACTATGGATTTGCTGTTAGGTTTGAAAAGTCAAGCACTCTTGCTCTGTGGAATTGAAACATTGTTTGGCGAACTTCTGACCTAACTCAACACAGCAGTGTTCCATGAGCTGTTGCTATGGTAGCAGGCAGAAGTCAAGTTGGGGGAAGGGTACTAGGCAGAAGTCAAGTTGGGGGAAGGGTACTTTTGGAAAAGGGTTGGTTTTCAACCAATAGAAATGTGTGATTACATTTGAAAAAAGGGGGAAGCACTGAGATTTGAAACTTACATGTATATGTGTGGAAAAATAGAGGGAAAGTTTGCCATTATCTGGTTCTGCTGAGAGGAGAGAGGTGAACACAACAGAGATCCTGGCTCTGATAATCTGCTGTTTGAGTGTCACATTTCTTTCACAACTAACTAATTTTAAAGGTGAGTTTACAGTTTGAGAGGGGATGTATGTGGTAACTTAAGAAATGAATAATAGAAATGGAAATTGTTTTTGTTGTAGTTGCGTTTATCATTTTCTGTTTTGGGAGAAATTTAAATGTGAGGAACATGTAAAATAATATGGAGTATGTTTTCACAATAAATTAAGGTGTACTGGAAAAAAAAAGAATAGTTTAAGGGTTTGAGGTTGGACTCAGTAATGCAAATACATTCAGCATCACTAAGGCTGGTTGCCCTTGCTGGAGTGTAGGCAGTCACCGAGAATACACATGGTGGTGGTCTGAAAAAACAGTTTGGACATGTGCATTTAAAAAAATCAAAAAAAGTGGTTTCATAATGTGTCAGTCTGTAAAAGTGATTTTCACTTGCCCCGAAAAAAAAAGAGCAGTAAGTGTGCTTTCAAATTGGCAAAGAAATTTCGTTTTGGGACTAATGTGAAAACATGACTCTGTGTGCAGAGAGGAATTATAGGCAGAGATTTATTGCGTATTGCTCTGGTGATTTCACAGTTGCATTAGATGGAAAGGGGGAGCCATTTTTTGGTGCAGAAGCAGACTCTTAGCACACACCCATGTGCTTGCCATGTATAATCATGCACAGTATTTACAAGCGAGTGGGGTTTTCAGGTTTCAGTCTGTAATGCAAATACATTCAGCATCACTAAGGCTGGTTGCCCTTGCTGGAGTGTAGGCAGTCACCGAGAATACACATGGTGGTGGTCTGAAAAAACAGTTTGGACATGTGCATTTAAATAAATCAAAAAAAGTGGTTTCATAATGTGTCAGTCTGTAAAAGTGATTTTCACTTGCCCCGAAAAAAAAAAGAGCAATAAGTGTGCTTTCAAATTGGCAAAGAAATTTCGTTTTGGGACTAATGTGAAAACATGACTCTGTGTGCAGAGAGGAATTATAGGCAGAGATTTATTGCGTATTGCTCTGGTGATTTCACAGTTGCATTAGATGGAAAGGGGGAGCGAATTTTTGGGGGAAGAGGCAGACTCTTAGCACACACCCATGTGCTTGCCATGTATAATCATGCACAGTATTTACAAGCGAGTGGGGTTTTCAGGTTTCAGTCTGTAATGCAAATACATTCAGCATCACTAAGGCTGGTTGCCCTTGCTGGAGTGTAGGCAGTCACCGAGAATACACATGGTGGTGGTCTGAAAAAACAGTTTGGACATGTGCATTTAAATAAATCAAAAAAGTGGTTTCATAATGTGTCAGTCTGTAAAAGTGATTTTCACTTGCCCCGAAAAAAAAAAGAGCAGTAAGTGTGCTTTCAAATTGGCAAAGAAATTTCGTTTTGGGACTAATGTGAAAACATGACTCTGTGTGCAGAGAGGAATTATAGGCAGAGATTTATTGCGTATTGCTCTGGTGATTTCACAGTTGCATTAGATGGAAAGGGGGAGCACATTTTTTGGGGAAGAAGCAGACTCTTAGCACACACCCATGTGCTTGCCATGTATAATCATGCACAGTATTTACAAGCGAGTGGGGTTTTCAGGTTTCAGTCTGTAATGCAAATACATTCAGCATCACTAAGGCTGGTTGCCCTTGCTGGAGTGTAGGCAGTCACCGAGAATACACATGGTGGTGGTCTGAAAAAACAGAGATTTATTGCGTATTGCTCTGGTGATTTCACAGTTGCATTAGATGGAAAGGGGGAGCGAATTTTTGGGGGAAGAAGCAGACTCTTAGCACACACCCATGTGCGCAGAGATTTATTGCGTATTGCTCTGGTGATTTCACAGTTGCATTAGATGGAAAGGGGGAGCGAATTTTTGGGGGAAGAGGCAGACTCTTAGCACACACCCATGTGCTTGCCATGTATAATCATGCACAGTATTTACAAGCGAGTGGGGTTTTCAGGTTTCAGTCTGTAATGCAAATACATTCAGCATCACTAAGGCTGGTTGCCCTTGCTGGAGTGTAGGCAGTCACCGAGAATACACATGGTGGTGGTCTGAAAAAACAGTTTGGACATGTGCATTTAAATAAATCAAAAAAAGTGGTTTCATAATGTGTCAGTCTGTAAAAGTGATTTTCACTTGCCCCGAAAAAAAAAAGAGCAGTAAGTGTGCTTTCAAATTGGCAAAGAAATTTCGTTTTGGGACTAATGTGAAAACATGACTCTGTGTGCAGAGAGGAATTATAGGCAGAGATTTATTGCGTATTGCTCTGGTGATTTCACAGTTGCATTAGATGGAAAGGGGGAGCGAATTTTTGGGGGAAGAAGCAGACTCTTAGCACACACCCATGTGCTTGCCATGTTTAATCATGCACAGTATTTACAAGCGAGTGGGGTTTTCAGGTTTCAGTCTGTAATGCAAATACATTCAGCATCACTAAGGCTGGTTGCCCTTGCTGGAGTGTAGGCAGTCACCGAGAATACACATGGTGGTGGTCTGAAAAAACAGTTTGGACATGTGCATTTAAATAAATCAAAAAAAGTGGTTTCATAATGTGTCAGTCTGTAAAAGTGATTTTCACTTGCCCCGAAAAAAAAAAGAGCAGTAAGTGTGCTTTCAAATTGGCAAAGATATTTCGTTTTGGGACTAATGTGAAAACATGACTCTGTGTGCAGAGAGGAATTATAGGCAGAGATTTATTGCGTATTGCTCTGGTGATTTCACAGTTGCATTAGATGGAAAGGGGGAGCGAATTTTTGGGGGAAGAAGCAGACTCTTAGCACACACCCATGTGCTTGCCATGTATAATCATGCACAGTATTTACAAGCAAGTGGGGTTTTCAGGTTACAGTCTGTAATGCAAATACATTCAGCATCACTAAGGCTGGTTGCTATTGCTGGAGTGTAGGCAGTCACCGAGAATACACATGGTGGTGGTCTGAAAAAACAGTTTGGACATGTGCATTTAAATAAATCAAAAAAAGTGGTTTCATAATGTGTCAGTCTGTAAAAGTGATTTTCACTTGCCCCGAAAAAAAAAAGAGCAGTAAGTGTGCTTTCAAATTGGCAAAGAAATTTCGTTTTGGGACTAATGTGAAAACATGACTCTGTGTGCAGAGAGGAATTATAGGCAGAGATTTATTGCGTATTGCTCTGGTGATTTCACAGTTGCATTAGATGGAAAGGGGGAGCGAATTTTTGGGGGAAGAAGCAGACTCTTAGCACACACCCATGTGCTTGCCATGTATAATCATGCACAGTATTTACAAGCGAGTGGGGTTTTCAGGTTTCAGTCTGTAATGCAAATACATTCAGCATCACTAAGGCTGGTTGCCCTTGCTGTAGTGTAGCAGTCTGGACATGGGCTTTTTAAAAAATCTGAAAAGTGGTTTCATAATGTGACAGTTTGTAAAAGTGATTTTCACTTGCCCAAAAAAAAGAGCAGTTAGTGTGCATTCAAATTGGCATAGAAATTTCGTTTTGTGACTATTGTGAAAAGAAATGTAGTAATATATTTAAATACAATAAAGGAATTTTTTTTTAGTTTTTTTCAGGTATTGCTGAAGAGCAGTGAACAAAATTTAAGATGCCTACAAAATCCAGAGTTCAAAAAACGCTAAAAAAAAAACTATATTTGAAGACAACTGGAGGACCAAAGTTAGTAGAAGATGCTCATGTTGGGAAAAAGAAAAAATCTTCTGGTAAGCAGAAAAAACAATTTCTTAAAAATATATTCAAAACAAGGAAAAATGTACAAAATGTCTGTACTGGAAAGAATGTTACGAAACGAACAGAACAGGAAAAAATTGAGAATTTAGTTAATGCAAATATACCTTCTGCAACTGAAAAGATTTACATAAACAGAAAAACAGCGTTTAAAGAGATACGTAGAAAAATGTTTCAGAGAAGAGTTATGTCCAATTTGATAAAGGATGTGAAGAAATATAAGCAAAAGGCAAAATATTACAAGAGAAAAAAAGAAATTGAAGCCATTTCAGCAAAGGCATTAGAATTAAAAAGGAAACTATTCATATTAATTTTGAATAGGATGCGTACATTAGACAAAATGGTTAATGTACTGAAATCACATAGCAAAAGGAAAAGAGTAGTGAACAGAACAAACTTTTGTAAAGTGTTTTTAGGAAAGTGGATGCATAGTTCAAGTAGTGAACCTTTTTTTAATGAAGAGAGCTATTTTCAAAGTAATAGTTTGCTGCATGCAGTTGACACCAGAGGTCGTTCATACGAAGTAACAAATGGTTGCATAATGGAGAAGGAGATAATGGTTCCAAGAGATGAGGTACAAGTGATGGCAGATGAGGCAATGGGGAGACGTCCTAAAGCCCCAGTGTACACTTGGAATTGTAGTAGTATTTGCACTGTGCGTCAGGAATCTATTGACAAATTTCGAGAGTTTCTAAGAGAATATAGTAAAAAAAGTGTAAAACAGAAGATTAAGGTGCTTCAAAGTCTGGATCCATGCAGAGTGAGAGAGAATACTGGTTTGCAGGGTCATTCTCTGGCTTGTCTATCTAGAAAAGTGTGCAATAGTGTTTTCCATCATTTTAGGATGCTGGCTGTTCATCATACTGAAATGAGAAAGTTTGTGAGACGGTTGTATTTTGCCAAAAGTCCAGCAATAAAGTTAAATGAATTGAATAGGGCTCTGTTCCGAGGAACAGTATCAGATGTAGAGAAGGTTGTTGATGAAATTCAGTTTTGTTACTTTGGTCCTGAACAAAACAGTGCAGAGAAGGACACAGTAAATGAGGAAGAAGTGGAAGAGAATGTAGAACCCTCTGTAAGTAACACATTTAATGATCACATAACAAAATTTGCAATAGTCTCTAATGAAAGACCAAATTTTACTTGTATTTGTTGCCGCAGAACTCATTATAGAAAACAAACTAGGAATGTTGATCTCTACAGAAAGAGTGAAAATGAAGATAATTATAAGTGGAAGGATTTTGCCACATATATATTTCTAGAAAATTGTTTTGAATTGGGTGAAGATCAGCGTATTTGTAAATACTGTTACAACAAGTTAGAGGAAAATAGAATGCCGACCAGAGCTGTACATAATAATTTAGAATTGGATGCTATTCCTGCTGAACTTTCTGAATTAAATACATATGAGTCTATACTCATTCAATGTGTTCATCCGTTCCAGACCATAGTACGTATGGAGCCCAAAACTGGTAAATTACCTCCTTCAGATTTACTGAGAGGTTTAAAAGGTAGAGTGGTGTATTTGCCCTTGGATTTGAAAAAAAATATGGAAACTATTGATGCGGATACTTTGGAAACTGAACCATTAATTATTCTGGTTAATGGTGTACCTACAAAGAATAAGAAGATTTGGCAGGAGCTGGTAGATGTGCGGAAAGTACAAAGAGCAAATTTGTATTTGAAAAAAAATAACAAATGGTATGAATCAATTTATATAGAAGAAGAAGAAGAAGAAGAAGATTTACAAGAAGACACAGAAATACCAACTGGACAAATTGAAAAAGTGGACAAGTCAAAGGAAGAAGAAATTTATGAACATTTTAGCATACATCCTCTTCATTCGAAAGAAGTTATGGGAGACAATATTGATCTCTTTCAGATGAAGAAAGCAAAAGGAACTCCCGTGAGTGTATGGGAGGAGAGCTTGGAAGCTCGATGTTTTCCCCAGCTGTTTCCTAAAGGAAAAGGAGGACGATACGATGAACGTCCAGAACAGATTCCAGCTTCTGAGTATCGGACTACAAGACTATATGCTGAAGATCCCAGATTTCGACAAAGTATTCCTTATTTGTTCCATCTTTTATTTGAAAGCGACTTGTCTGCACTGTCTTATGCAGTAAATCACATTTTAAAAAGTGGAGTACATTTACAAAATGTGTCTGCTAAGGATTTTATGGAGAAAGTGCAGCACCGAGATGATCATTTGGAAACACAACTGATCAATCTGATGGCTTGTCAGCGTGGGACAAATGAATATTGGTACCGACGCCATGGTGAACTAAAATGCATGTTACGGAATTTAGGAACACCAACATGGTTCCTTACCCTAAGCTGTGCCGAGTACGCTTGGGATGATTTACTGGATTTTCTACGAGAGGCCAATTCAAACATTAAAAACATCGAATACAAGACAGCAGGAGAACTGTGCTCATTGGATCCGGTTAATGTTTGCAGATATTTCAATCATAGATTTGAGGCTATGATGTCCTTCATCTGCAATAAAAAAAATCCACCCCTTGGAGAAGTAGTGGATTTCTTTTGGAGAAAAGAGTACCAGGCAAGAGGTGCTCCTCATATTCATATGCTGTTGTGGATCAAGGATGCCCCAAAGTTTGGAACAGATGCTGATGAAGCAGTGTTATCTTACATTGAAGAATATGCAACATGTGCTATACCAAAAAGCACAGAAGAGAACAAGTTAAAGGAGCAAGTTTTACGTTTCCAAAGTCATCGGTGTGGAAAATACTGTCGACGGAAATACAAGAGCAAAGAAAAATACTACACTAAATGTCGATTTGGATTTCCTAGACCTGTTCTTTCAAATGGAAGAGTCAACAGTTTTATGTCAGCTGTGAGACATACTATCACAAGAAAATCACCTAAGAATACCTACAACCTAAAAAGAAAAGAAGAATCAAAAAATATAAATGACTACAACCCAGTCATTTTATCCATGTGGAACGCTAACATGGATATACAGTATGTAGCTGACAATTCCATTGCTGTTGCTCGATATGTAACGTCTTACATTACGAAATCAGAAAAAACAGAATTGAAGGAAATGTGGGAAGAGATTTCTCACGAGAAGACTGTCAGTAAGAAGCTGTACAGTTTCAGTTTGAAGATGTTATCGCATCGAGAAATTGGATCCTACGAATGTTCAGATAGGTTATCTTCTGCAAGTCTCTACTCGAAGTCAAGAAGAATAATTTGGGCAAGTTTAGGCCTTGCAGCAATGAGAAATCGGGTACTGAAATCTGTAGGAGAAATTGAATATTTGGCCGAGAATGACCCAGAAAGTACAGATATTTTGAAAACAAACATGTTGGACACATATTATCCCAAGAGAAGTCAACATCTGGAGAACATGTGTCTCTATGAAGTGCTGCAGAACTACATTTATTCACGGAAAGCCACAGAAGACATCAATAATGGTAAATATAAAGTCGTTGGTGAGGAAGGATGTTTGGTGAAGCAAACAAAAGGAAGTTTGATAAATCACCGGAAGCTGAGTTGCGACACTACTGACAAGAAGGAATTTTACTACTTGGCTCTTTTACAGTTGTTTAAACCATGGCGTACAGAGGATGAACTACTGGGAGAATTCCAGAGCTATGAAGATTCTTTTAATGCTTGCAAAGACAGCATACAATGCAGTACATTCTCAACTTATCTGCAAATGTTAAATGAAGAAATTGATCAGGAAACTACAATTGCAGCAGAAATCGCTAGAGATAGTTCTCAGGACAGCCAAAGTTCAGGAACACTCAGTCAAGATCCCCTAGGACAACCAATCATTGAAAATGAAGCATCAATAGCCATGAATGAAGTGGAAACGGCTATGAATCAAGCTCAAGAAGAATTTATAGACTTAGAAATTTTGGAAAGACAACTGAATCAAGAGCAGCAACAAATTAATAAGAGATCAAAAACAAAATTGATCACGGATTTCTACATGAAAAAAAAGAGTGCTCATGCACATCATTTCATCCAATCAGGATGTATGTAAGCGGACAAGCTGGAACTGGAAAAAGTTTCCTAATAAAAGTCATCAGAAGCTACCTAAAGCAAAAAACGGATTCTACTTTGTCTTGTGTGGTTACTGCTCCAACTGGGTTAGCAGCATATAACATAAAAGGAATCACTTTACATCGTTTGCTAATGTTACCAGTGGAGCATGAGAACAAAATACAATTCAACAAGCTAACTGGAGAAGCATCCTTGGAAGTTTCAAGAGTATTGAAGAAGATGCAAGTTCTCATTATTGATGAGGTGAGCATGGTATCAAACTTAATGCTTGCCTTTGTGCATTTAAGAATGCAGCAAATTTTGAAGACAGACTATGACATGTTATTTGGTGGAAAACACGTCATAGTTTTTGGAGATCTTTTGCAACTTACTCCAGTTAAAGGACAACCAGTGTTTAATACTGTCACACATGAATACACGAAGAAGTCATTGGGAAGCATCGGAAATACAAATATTTGGTCCTTCTTTGAGTACAAGGAACTTACTACTAATATGAGGCAAGCAAACGATGAAGAATATGGAAGTATTCTGAAAGATATCAGGATTGGACTACTTACAGAAGTTGGCAAAAAAACATTACAGAGTCGGCTGCTACATAATTTATTTCCAAAGGAAGAAATAGTTGCAGAGAAGATATACAAGAACATTGCAGAAAACAAAAGTGTCATCTGCTTAATGCCAACTCTACGTGAATGCTCAATATTCAATGAGGAGCTTTTGAAATTGGAAAAGGAAGAGATCAGGAAATTGGAAGCAGTGGACAAAATTGAGGATGGAAGAATTAGTGTCACAGTAACAGGCAAACTGAAAAATAAATTGGACTCACTAGAGAAGAACATCTCCAAAACAGCTGGATTAGAAAAAAATCTATATGTTTGCATGAACTGTAGAGTATTTTTAAGGAGAAATTTGGATGTTGAAAAAGGTTTAGTTAATGGAGCGATGGGAAGAGTTGTGGGTTTTATTAATTACCAGAAAAAAGAAGGAGTTGAATGTTTAAAAATAAAATTTGATCAGATAGAAGAAGTTAAAGATATTTGTCGTTGTACAGTACGTTTTATGCTTGTGAAAGACTTATATGTACGTAGGAAGCAGTTTCCGTTTTCTCTAGCATATGCTGTAACTATTCACAAGTCTCAAGGATTGACTGTAGATTGTGCATTTGTGAACATTGGTTCAACTGTGTTCAAAGAAGGTATGGCATATGTAGCTTTGTCACGAGTGAAAACATTATCAGGTTTATTCATGATAGACTTTGATGACTCAAAAGTTAGTGCTGATACAAACTGTGTAAAGGAGTATAATAGATTAAGAAGAAGCTATGCTCCTCATTTAGGTCAGTATCCTGTGTTGGAGAAACGTGTAGTTTCTCGTAAAAGAAAAAATGAGAATATCTGTAATGAAGATGTAGAGAAGAGGAAAAAAAAGAGGAGTGATGTAATTGCAAGCAAAAAGAAAAAGGAAAATGAAGAACAGGTTGTAGGATGTCATTTTCAAAAATAGCTCTGGTGTCAACTGCTACGCAAATGTAGTGCTGAATGTTGCATTTTATCTGAAAAGTTTGCAAGAGCAGATAATAGTAAATCAGGGAAAAAGATTCTGTTCAGAGCTGAGTCTCTTTTTTCAAAAGCTGAGTAAAGATAAAACTCAAATAGAAAGTGCTACTGAAATTAGAAAACTTTTAGATGTATGTTCAGGACGAACACAGTTTTCTCAAAATGAACAGCAAGATGCACATGAATTTTTGATGTATTTTCTTCAGGTAGTGGAAGAAGAAGGAGTTCCCATTGACATTTTTTTTGGTCTCTCTTATAAATGGGAACATAGTTGTGATAATTATTATAATATATGTGGCTCTATTGTTGATAATGAAAGATTTATTTATTTGACATTGCCAGAGAGTAAAACAGTCACTTTTGCAAAATTAGTTAAAGATGCTAATCATAGCATGAAATGTAGTGAGTGTAATTCTGACATGTTTTCAACATTAATTTTAAAGGAATACGGACAGTATGTAATTTTAATGATGCAACGATGTAGAGCTGATGGTTCAAAATTGGATACTTTAATAAAGAAGTTTACAGGACAGCAATTATCAATTTCAGGAAAAACTTTTGTAACTGTTGCAATAATTTTCCATGATGGACCTACTGTTACTTCTGGACATTACACAGTTTATCTTAAATGTGAAAAAGGCTGGACACTGTGTAATGATTCCCAATTGATTTTCAAACAACGTTTGCCTTTTGATTTAGCAAATTCCTATCTAATCTTCCTGAAACCTAAATTTTAGACAGATTTGGCAAGATCTCGACAAAATAATTTTACCATTTTACTGGATTACCATTGCAATTTTGTAGAAAAAAGATTTTTTAAATTATCATTTGGCCTAATGGAAAGATAACCAATTGTAATGTGGACTTTTTAAATTTTTAATGAAACTTTGAAAAACCAATAATTTAGAGATTATCGGTAACTTCTGCACATTTTAAATTTTGGAATGTTATTGGACTGCCATTGGAAATTTTTTCAAAAATGATTTAAAAAATTACTATTTGGCCATGCGGAAAAGTAACCAATTCTATTGTGGACTTAATAAATTATTCAAAAAATTTTCGTGAACCAAAATGTTACAGAGAATCGGTGAGATCTGGACAAATTAAACTTTAGAATTTTATTGGATTACCGTTGGAAATTTATTCCAAAAAAAAATTTAAAATTACTATTTGGTCTAAAGGAAATGAAATCAGATGTATTTTGGAGTTATTTGAGATATAATATTGTGATTATACTTCTGAAACAAACATATCAGACGGTATTTTAAAGAAATAAGTATTGGTATTAGATGATATTTTTTTAGAATATTATGCATTTCTATAATGTTAAGTTTAAGTAAAAAAAGAATCAGGGCTTTTTTAATACAATCTTTGTGATTGTTATTTTTTTTTGCCCGCTGTAAAATGATGAATGCAATTGCTTTCACAATTTATAGTGAAATGCAATATATTCTGAAAACAGCAAAAATAAGGCAAAAATATTTTTTGGAAAAAAATGTAAATATGTGTACTGTATTATAAAATGTTTTAAAAATATTAATACTTTTTTCTTTTTTTCCAGATAGATATAGAAAAATTTCGAAAACTAGAACCATTTTTAAAACTATTTTTTTTAAAAACAAATGAATAAATATTTTTTTGAGTGAGTATGGTAAGTCAATAATAATAATTGTAGTCTCTCAAGGACCTTGTAATGTGATAATTGATTTTTAGTGTTTTTTTTAAAAAATAAAAAAAAAGTACGCGCACCGTACGCGTACGGTAAAAAAAAAAAAAAAAAGTTTTTAAAAACATATGTAAAAAAAAGATGAAAGATAAGGTTGGCTCTTAAAAGAACCGTTGTGTTCATGCAGGGACAGAGGAAAGGAAGCATGGGAAAATTATTCAAAGCGACAAATGTGCTGATCTATTTTGTTGTTCACTAGGGAAACACTGGTCTCCCTATAGCAAATTAGATCTTGACAAAATGTGCATCGAATATCAACCTTCCGAAATCGAGGGTTGATTTCCAGAGGGCCAGCAAAAGGAGATTCTCCCCCCACAGATGAAGGGCTCACCTGACCTGCAGAAGAAGGAGTCAGCCCTGCAGATGATGGTCCAGGCTGAGCTGCTGTGGATGTACTGGCTTGTCTTTCTGAAGAGTTACCTCCAAAAAGATGACCATGTGTCCTTCTGTGTACATCCTGGAGGTGTCTCTTCATGGTGTGATTCCCAAAGGAATACTTCCTGTTAGGATTACCTCTAGAAAGTACACGCTTACACAGCTTACAAGTCATTAAGGGTGCATTTACCTTTTGCTGGCCTTCAGGAAAAGTAAAATAATCCCATACATAAGAGGGCTTTTGTTTCCTCGATCTCTGCCTCAAGACAGTGCTGCTAGTGCTAGCCTCACTCTCAGAAGAGCTCTGCTGTTCTGCCATCGTATCCCAAAGACAAACCAGCTCCTTCTCCCAAGGGATCACAAGCAGAAATGAGGGGAATGGGTGTGGTGTAGGAGAGTTCTAGAACTGAAAGTAGTTTCAACCAATCAAAAGTTGTGTTTCATGATCACATGACCTACCGTACGCTTACGGTACGCTTACGGTACGCTTACGGCAAAAGTGCGCATGCGCGTAAAAAAGACACGCGCTTGCGCGCATGCGCATAACAGTCACTACCCGACACTTCCGCGTAACGTGCGCGTGTAGCGTACACGCGTACGCGTCCCACGCGGAGTACGCGCGGCTACGCAAATTGCGTAACTATACGCAAGCAGCGTAGGAAAATTACGGACGTTGCGTAAACCGTACGCTTACCGTGAGCTTACGGTACGCGTACTAAAAAAATAAAAAAAAAAATAGAAAAAAAGTACTGCAAATAATTTTTACATGTTTATTTTAAAAAATATATAAAAAAAACATATTAAAGAATTAAAAAAATTAAATCATAGTCTTTATAAAAGGTAAGAAAATTAAAATAAAAATATGTTAGAAAAAATAGAAGAAAAAAAAAAAAATAGCATTTAAAAAACCTTGCAAATTCACTGAAAAAACCATGGGTTTCACACACGTTATAGTTAGGAATTAGCATTTAAAAAACCTTAGAAATTCAGTGAAAAAACCATAGGTTTCACACACGTTATAGTTAGGAATTAGCATTTAAAAAACCTTAGAAATTCAGTGAAAAAACCATAGGTTTCACACATGTTATAGTTAGCTGGACATTTTACTCGTAAAAAACCAATGAAATTCCCCCATTATAGTTAGTTCAGCTAACTATAACTCGCGCGCCCGCAATGCACTGCTGATGACGTCACATATTACATCACTCATGACATGGTCAGTGACATCACTCATGACATCACTGATGACATCTCAAATGACATCACTGATGACATCACTGATGACATCATCCTTGTGATAGAGTGGCAGACCTCCTCTTCCCCTAATATAACCTTTGACACACACATTCAAAAATAGAGACTAAAATTTACAAAACAATGGACATACCAATAACAGTTACAACAACCTCTTCAGTAATTCTAAGATCCACATACACATCCACTCATTCACCAACAGTCCAATACAGTCACTCATACATGTACTCACTTATCATATGTACTCATACACCTATACATCCTGTTACACAATGCCACTCATCCATAGAGCAACTCACACACATAGTCACTCATGCTAATAAAGAATCAAACATACATTTACTTGCATATACAGTTATACACACACCACCACACTTACTTCTACGGAAACTTACACATACTTAGTCTTTTAAACAATCACTTATAGAAACACATACTTATTCATACAGGAACTCTTTCAATCTCTCACTCTCACATATACTCACATATATACACCAATAGTCACATATACTAGTTTTAAACATATGTAGTTACTCATAAAGACACTATTGAGACAGTCATTCACTCACTAACACACCCATACACACACTCATCCACACATGCAGTCCTGCACACATGCTCTGTTCAACACATACAAACAGTGAGTCACTCATTCATGCACCTATGCACTACGTAATACCCCCCACCGAACCATGCAGACACTCAGACTGATACTCAAAAAACCAACTAATAACCTATATAGACACCCATGTAGCTACTCACCAACCCATGCAGCCACTTATACACAAAGTGAGAGACTGATACAGATATTTACATATTTAAACATTACTCACTAAGCCATGTATTCACTATGATACACTTAATCAGTCAGTTACACAATCAATTTTTCAAAAACAAATCATCCATTTAGACACTTATATACCCATTTATTCTTCCATCGACCTTGAGATATACATATATAAAACATATTTAATTTTCAGAAAAACCCACATTCACTGGATGATGTCATCAGTGATGTCATTTGAGATGTCATCAGTGATGTCATGAGTGATGTCACTGACCATGTCATGAGTGATGTAATATGTGACGTCATCAGCAGTGCATTGCGGGCGCGCGAGTTATAGTTAGCTGAACTAACTATAATGGGGGAATTTCATTGGTTTTGTACGAGTAAAATGTCCAGCTAACTATAACATGTGTGAAACCTATGGTTTTTTCACTGAATTTCTAAGGTTTTTTAAATGCTAATTCCTAACTATAACGTGTGTGAAACCTATGGTTTTTTCACTGAATTTCTAAGGTTTTTTAAATGCTAATTCCTAACTATAACGTGTGTGAAACCCATGGTTTTTTCAGTGAATATATATATACTCAGAGTATGAGATCACAAGGTTTTTGATGCTTTGTAACTATTGCAGCTATCATTCTAATGTAAGTAAAGTTTGTGAATTAAAAGAATATTAGTGAAAATGCTGACTGCTTTGATCTTGCCTTTTACGTTCTAACTAGTGATTTGATGGACCTGCTAGGCTTTTATAAATAATGTATTTAGTCATTGTAAAGTGGTGAGGCTGAGAATAGAGGAGTTAAAGAGATTACAGTCGTCTCAATTCTAAGGGATGTATTTGGGTAACGCATCTTGAAAATCAGAGGGCTTTTGGGCAGCTTGGAAAAATGTGAAATTCATAGAGGCACATAATGCCAGCTGCTCCCTTCCTACAGTGGTTGATATGTTTTACCTCTGCATAACCAGATTTGTAAAATAATGACGTTTGGCAGCATGACATTGATAGGGTGTTAGTATGTTGGGTGTGTATTAATGAACTAAATGGTGTTTTGTTTTTACAAATTAAAATGTTTGATGTGACTTCCATTGAGGGTGTTCCTGGTCACATATTGTACTGTTATTCTTAATTTGAGGCAGGTGATTATTTTTGAAAATCTCACAGAGTTGCATATATTTTGTATTTATTTTCTGAATGCATTGCCTTATATTTTTCAATTAAGAATCCCAGATCCTGGTTTTGATTGATGCTTGAAATACTATCAATCATTCTATTACGAGATGTAGGCAGAGCATTTCTGATTACAGGCATTCCACCGGTACGCTAGAGAAACGGCAAAGTCAACTATGTCTACTTAATACAAGTAGAAAAACATCTCCATTATTTTGGAAACACAGCTAGATGGTAACTATTTCAACCATATATGCCAGCAAGGCTTTATCAAAGGATTGTCAATGCCCGAGCACCAAACGGATTCATCATCATTGCAAAGTATAATAATTCACAATTATCAGGCTTGCTTACTGACAGTGAAGAGATATTTGGTTGGCCCTGCCCATTGTTGGTCCAAATATGATGCACCCATGACTAGCCCACTGAAATTCTGGAAGCGCCATTAAAACAATGAAGTGGGTGCAGGCAAAACAGACTTGTATGATGCTGGAGAATAAAGAATCTAATGAAGATAAAGATCGAATGACCTTAATTGTGGTCTCTCTCTCTCACATGCTCTCTCTCTCTTCTGCTTCTCCACAGAATGTGTAAAGTTTTACCGGGGAGGGGAAAAGAGCCTTTGATTATCAAGAGGACACTTCTTCATTCTAGCTTTGACCACTTCCGTCATTGTCAAGCAGAGACAGCAGGACCCATGGCAGGAAGCATACGAAGCCTTCATAACACGTTTCTCCAATCACCATGAGAAATTGCAGGTGCCTAGCTGTTCGGCAGGGCATAGGTCAGGGTCAGCATCTCATTGCATTGTACTACTGTGACTGAATAACAGCTGACCTAAGAGCTATGCTTTCTGTCATTCATCCACAGAGAGAGATGCACAAGTAGGGATGCATAGCAGTCAAGAGCCACAGTGTCCATTTACACAAAATTCTTATTCATGAGGATTTTTAGATGGCAAAATGTACTGCTTGCCTTACTGACTGCTGACTCCTGCTCGACATCTGTAACCAGTAGAGAAAATGATGTGACGGTATTAAAAAGCTGACCTTTAGAAAAACACTGACCTATATGAGACAAATAAAATTTTCGAAAGTTGATGAGAAAAGATACAATAAAATATTATGTTCTGACCAAGGCCATTTGCAGTTCTAATTTGACAGTGATGCTGCATCTAATGCAGTACATTATATACCCAATAAGCACACACATCCTTTACTCAGGTATAACAGGCACTCTGTCAGAAAAAGGATTGTATTTATTTCTTCAGCAGTCGTCTATAGTAGGTTAGTCAAGATTTCTGCAAGGTATGGAAGGGATAGAATTGATTAAAAAATAGATGCCAGCTTTAACGTCGATAGCCTATCATGGAATATATATATTTCTATGAAATTTAGGGGTTTGAAAAAAGATGTCCCCATTGTTGCATCTAACATTGCTAGAACTAAGGATGTGTTTACTGTATAAATGATATTTAATCTGATGATCAATAGCAACATTTTATAGACAGACTGCTATCTACTTATTCTTACAAATAAGATATTATGGGTCAGATTACGATGTGGGGTAAGATACCGTTTCGCACTGATAACAGAGTACATTTTAACTTTTTCCTGAAGGACTCTCTTTATTTGATTCCCCATCATTTGATTATCAGCATCAGTCAAACCAAAAGCTAAACTAATTTCCCCTACTGTTGACTTTTAAAGGAAATTTATTTTCAGATCGCATCATTTACTGCAAAAATATTGCTAGTTTGTCCCTAGTAAGATCATATCTGAGGCCCTGGAAAAGGCGTAAAGCAGGCGCTCTAGCACTCACAGCCCCCGGTTTGAGATTTATCTTCAATCTCACTGCCTGTATCAGGGCATTTTTAGGGAGCGATAAAAGTGTTTTCAAACAGAAACTTTCTAATAAACCCCCATCAGACAGCTGTACCAGGGCCAGCAGCTCAACCTCATAGAGGACCTGCAGGATCAACCTTTCTGTAATGGCCTTTTTAAACTGGTCAATGGATAGGCCTCCATACCTCAGATCAAATCTTTTCAGGGAATTTGTTGTACTTAAAACAGTAGTTCCCACCTTTTCAAAGTGCTTTTCCTGATACAAAATTCCAGGCAAAGGTGATTCCTAAATATTATTACTTCTTTACCTGCTCCAAAAATGAGGAATTATGAAACCAAGCGTGCCTTTTGCTTTTTTTGTGAGAAAATAATGGTGTTAGTTTTGTCAACTTTTACTGTTAGGGAAGTAACAAGATAATAGTCGTTTAGGGCTTGTAACTTTCTTCTCAACCAAATGGGGGTCATGCCCATTGTGAATATGTGATCTACATACATTAAGGAATGGGTATGCACCCTTCCAATCCTGGGGTAAAATTAGTTAACTGATCCTAAGGCATCGGGAAGGTCAGAGATAGATGAACTAAAAAGCAAGGGTGCCAAGACACAAACTTATCTTAGCCCGTTGCTTGCTGGGATTTTATCTGTTGTATTTCCTGACCCATCTAGGTTGACCTGTACCCAATTGTCTTCATGAAATTTCTGGATCATAGTCAGTAGGTCCTTAGAGAGATTCTCGACCTGTGATTTATTGTGGGTTACTTAGCTCTTGACACCCCTTGCTTTATGGCTTCTGAGCATAGATTTTAGATGCCACATCCTATAAGGAGATTAAACTTTAATTTCCTGGATCATGTCTGGGGCCCGTTATATATATAGGTTAGTCTATAACACCCTGCCATGTAACAGGGAAACATATTTAAAAAAGGAACTCAGTAACCTTGTCCACTCCAGCCGATTTGAGTCATACAGGACCGATGGGAGACCATTTAGACCACCTGCTTGTGAGGGTTTTAACTCAGAAACTATCTCACCAATCATTCCTGTCTCCTGCAATTGCAATAGGGTAGAGTCAGCTACATAATTGTAATAGGCATTTTTGCACTCACTTTTTGGTTACATATAAAGATCAGAAATATACTTTATCCAAACTGCATCTGAGACCCGAGGCTCTAGGTTTGAGGGAGATATTACATGTTACAGCCGCCTCCTTTGGCTCTCTGAGGCTGGTTAAAAAGATTGAAATATTTCTACCCCCAGAACTCTTAAAAACTATGATCATCGCCCTGATGCTTTCAAGGATTGACTATTGCAATAGTCTTTACCTTAACCTTGCAATAGGTCCCCTGAAAAGGCTCCAGACTCTGCACAATGCAGCAGCACGTTTCCTATTCAAAATTTAAAAATATGAATCTGCTGGAGGAGCCATTAGGAAACTCCACTGGCTACCTGTTAGATAACTCTGCAGGTTCAAAGCCTTATGTCTGGCCAATAAAGCATTGCATGGCCAGGGACCTCTACGCTTCAAGGAGAAGCTTTGTTGATGTAGTCCAGGAAGGACTCTTTGCTCTGGCTCTGCCATGAACCTGACGGTCCCCTCATTTAAGAGGATTTTTTCAGGACCACTGCAGTGCTCTGGAGCAGCCTACCATTGACTTTAAAAGCTTCTCCCTCCTTACTCGCCAGTGGAAAGGCTTGAAAGATGTGTATTTTCTTGCAAGAGTAGCAGACACCAAGGCCTAGCAAGTAGCCTCTTTTTTTCCAAATGATATGCACCTATACCCACCTCTGATAGTGCCAAGGTGCCCTCGGTCATGAGTTTGCGTTTTACAAATCACATTTACATTACATAATTAGCCAGCAGCCAAAAAAGCTTATTGCTGTCCTTACTGATAGCATCAAGTACCTTGCTCCAATTTTGTTGATAGATTAGTCTCTTTTTTAAATGCAAAGTGATTGGTATATTTTCTTCAAATTTCTAAACACCTCTATGGCTGTGGCCTCTTTATTAGTCACTATTCTATGCCTTAGCCTGTTAACTTCCATTCTGAAGACATGATACTCAGTATCAAACCAGCCCACTTGCTGTTTATCTAATTTGTCAACTAGTGGACAATCGTGTTTCAAAAAGGGCCTGCACTTTACAAATCAACTGACTGTAACATTCAAGGCCCTCACCAGTGAAGGCTGCAGCATCACTACTGATGTCACTATTATAAGCTCCTGCAATTCAGCCTCCGTAATCAAGACCTTTAGCATATGTTGACAGGTGACCAGCAATGACAGTCCACGTTCTCTATTGAGACCAAAGGGATATTTATACACCAATTCCATCCCATAATGGTTGCTTATCCCCAAGTCTATAATCACTCCAAAATATTCTTTTGAGACAAAGATGTAATCGATAGGTGTTTTATTCTTGCCATATCTAAATGTAGCGGCCGCTGGGTAATTGCTTACAAATAATCTATTGAAATTAATTAGACCATTTTGGGCAATTGCTAACTCCTGAGTATTATTGAACTTTACTCCCAAACATAACACTTGTGGTATTTCATAACAACTTAAAGCAACCTGTGCACAGTCATCAAAGAAGGTTAATGTGAATTTTAAATTAAAATCGCGTGCTAAAGCTACACTGGCTGAGGATTAGTCATGGAGCACTTGCAAGGCTTGAGTTAATTTGAACAGTTCTTCACCAAATCTCTTACACCCCGGAGGAATGCACATATTAAAATAAAGTATAAGATTTTGCATTGTCATTGAGTTTACAATTTGGATTCGACATGCTTGCACCCAGGAGCAAGATGTTTCTATTTTGATAGCTCTTTTAACACTTAAGATCAGATTTGGAGCTCGGCGGTCTGACTGCAGACCACCATTGCGGCATTCAGGATGTTGCCAGACAAGCCGGTGGCATCCAGACTGCTGTATTATGACAACACTGCTGGGCTGGCAGTGTTGTGTTGGTGGTGCAATGGTGGAGGCATGATTTGACTCATAGAGAGACTGAAGCATATGCTGCCGCCGTGGCACCATCCCTTGCATGTCAGTGCACTGTGGGCCATGCACCATGTTATGCATGGTGCACTGTGCACATGCAACAGCTAAAATGCCTTGGGGTCCATTTCAGGGCCGGCCTGGGACCGAAAACCGGCCCTGGCAAAGTTCTCTGCAGCCCCCCTCCCCCCCTCGCAGGGGGTTGGGGGTTCCGCCGAGCTCTTTGCCAGGGCCGGTTTTTAGCCGATTTTGTTACAGGGCCGATTTTGCAGCTATGCTGTAAAAAACGGCCCTGTACCAAAAACGGCCCCCAGGGGCCCAAAACCGGCCCCCACCCGTGCGGCGCACCGGGGGATTGCCCGGTGCCCGCTACAGCCAGTCCGGCCCTGGTCCCTTTGCGCACCATGAACAGCTTGTCAGAAAGTCTGGTCGTAATCTGCATGGCGCTTCTGGCACGGCACCGCCGCCGCAGGACACCGCTTTCTCCACCATTGGCCCGTCGAGGTCCAGGATCCTGACAGTGATGCCTGTCTAGTCTTGGGCTGGTGCTGTAATCCTAATCAGGCCCTAAATACAGAAACCAATATCAACTGCTCTCCAGAAGCCCATCCTGTCCTGGAGGATTAGCTAGCTTCCTTACTAATCACAATAAACCCTTCTACTGAGGGGTACTCCCACAGCCAAGTTTCTTGCAGTATCAATATAGCATATTCCTCTAAAATAAATGTATAGTTAGCTGACTTCTTAAAATCACTATACACATGCACATTCCAGATTAGCAGTTTACTTGCTTCAGGTTTCCGAGTGCTCGAATGATAGTCCCCATCTTCCCCCTATCCTTATTTTTCATGTGATCCTGTTCTACACCGAACCATTCCGTTCTCCCCCTAGCTTCATCATTTGTAAATTTAACTGTTACTAAGCGATTTGAGTAGGCCTGGGCGTAGTTTGTGGAGTTTTGCTATGAGGAACTCCGCGATGTTACAAAAAAGCTCTGCAAAGTTCCGCGAGTGACGGAGTGCAGAGCGAACTGCAGTTTGTGCTGGCACTTCTGCCGCTCGGGTAGAAATTCTATCAGAGCGGCAGCTCACTCTCGCAAACTTATTGTTCGCGATTGCAAACTTACCTTTCACGATCCCGAGCGGGGAAAACACTCAGCTGCACAACGCGAAGCAGAGTTTTCTGCACTCTGCGAGCTCCATGGAGTGCGAAGTGCAGAAAACTCGGCAAACTCTGCGAACGGTGCAAGGTTTACCGCCCAGGCCTAGATTTGAGTATCTCTCCTCTCCAATCGCCTTTGGTCAAATTTACTCGGGCAGTGCATTGGCAAATGTGGCAATTCAATTTGAGTGGGGACCCAATACCACATGATTTCTGAACAAGGATGCATTTTGGGGGCTACATAGTTGTTTGCTTTTGTCCTATCGCTTTTTGATTTAATACTTGGATCAGCCCTGCAGCCTGGATTATTACTAATCAATACACTTTGTTTCATTAATTAATTTGTCCTCTTAGTTATATTATCTGCTATTTCTTTTAAAGAAAATTCGACTTTTGTTAGCGCTCCTTCATTAGACATGCATAAACCTATTAATTTAAATCATCTGATGTTATTTCATTTATGGAAGGAAATCATTAAAAAAGTGCAAGAAGATTTGATTGGTTTAAAGGGAATAATTTAATTCTTCTCTTCCGCTTTGTTATAGGATTAAAGTGTATAGTTTTTATAGAATAACCCATTGACTTAGTACCTTTACTCAGGGAATTTTGCCCTGTGTTCTTTGGATCTTTCCTAATCCTACACTTTCCCTTCACCCTACTAACCAAGCTCCACATTATCTATGGTATGGAAGCCTCAGACTTATTTCCAATCAATCTTTAAAGAGCCAAGTTTGATTGCCTTTCAGCCAGCCCTTTTCCCTGTTTAAGGGATTCCTCAACAGTAGATATTTCCTCATGATATTTTGAAACTCTCCCACTCTGTCTTGCAAGTATCCTACTATTAGTTGTGTGGGCATTGAGGACCTTCCTTCTCCAAATATGCAAACTAAAATGTTAAAGGACCTTTTTTCGCCCATAGTGCTCAACATGGTGATAAATTATAGCAGGATGGCGGGAGACAACCTTATTCCATTTGGACAGATTGAGAACCATCATTCAACATTGTTTGGAGCTAGAAATCATTCAGATCATCTGTTCTAGTAGTGTCCACCATTTTCTTGTTTGGGTCCTATATACTTTAAGTCCAAAGCATGCTGTATACCTTCAATTAGAAGGATCAGTTTTGCATGCTGAGTATTAGATACAACTAGGGTTTTCAACATACCCCGAAAGGTTGATTACATCAACGTAAGCAGATTTAGCATACAAAATTGAGGGGCATTATTTAGGGAGCTCTGTGAAGAGGTTTTCCTTTGATCTTCCTGCAAAATATCATAGGTAAGTGAATTCAACATCTCAGCAGGGACCTGTGAAGAGCATATTTCTATCAGCGAGTAGGAGGATAGCCGAGGAAGATGAATCACTTGAAAATTCTCTTATTCCCAAAGTACTTCATCCAACCCCACTCCCCTACCAATGTCTTTGCCATGCCCTGGTATTTAACATCTTTATTCCAGTTCACTAATCTCCCTCAGCCTAGACCATTGCCTTTGGTCACATCTTTACTATCATTGCATTCAGTTTGCATATCAGCAAGGATGGCTGGCATAGCCCCATTTGACCCCACTTGAGTTTTCTGCCCTTGAAGGCAAGAACACGGAAACTCAACTCATACTTACATTCTTTGATGAGTTACTTGGTATACCACAAGTTATACATTGATCTTTATTGCTGATCTTAAAAGTGCTATAAGAATTGTCCATAGCTTCATTTTCCTGCGCCTCTGCAGACTTTGTTATTTCTTTTACAACTTCTTTAGAATTCTCTGTACTCTTAAAAGCATGCACTTTATTTGTTTGAACACCTTAAAACGATTGACTTAAGGACCTGGAGTGTCTAGGAGTGTTTATATCTGTGAAGCTTAACCTGGTCTGAACTAGTGTCTATAGAGAGTCTAGACTCTTTGATAAACCTGGGGAATTCAACATCCTTTGAGTGTAAAAGTTCAATGTAACAAAGATCCTCAAGACTAGGCACTGTCAAGCATGTTACTTCTCTTTCTCTTCTATAGTTAAAATACCTACAATTAGGGTCAGAGGCTCCACTACTTCCTCGCCAGACATCTGGTTTCCTTGGTCTTAATGGTCCTAATCACCTTTGTCTGTTTTTGATGTCACAGCACCCTTAGCCTTTTGGCTGGCATCTTCAAGCTTCATCAGAATTTTTCATCAAAATGTTGTTGAAAACTAGCAACTGTTTGGGGCTAGTAAACTGGCAGGACCAACTAGCAAAACCCTATAGGTTCAGCGGGGACCCAACCAAGGCCAAACCAAGGAATCAGGACGGGAAAGAGTCTTTATATAGCACGGTAGCATCCTGCCAGTTCAAGTACTCTCAAATAACCACGCAAACACAGAGAGTAGTTGTACTCATCTTTGTTCCACTACATGTAAGTGAAAACTTAACATTCTAAGCCTGCCTTTAACTCTTCTCTGCAACTTTAATGTCACAGGGCTACAGTGTGCAGTGGGATTCAAAAGAGTTTGAGCCTTATTTTTTATTTACAGACACTACATCTCCCGCTTTGCTAAATTAAATGTTACTTTTTCAAAATAAATTCATAATTAGATAAATAAATAAATACACAAAATAAATACACAAATAAATATACAGATAATCATAGATATACAGGTAATTACACTTCTTCAATTAAGCATGTAGTGCCTGAATCACACGTCCTGATTGTGTCACTGGAAAATGGCACCTGGTAGTAGAATTGTCAGCGATCTGTGCAGGTGAATTGGAATTATCATCAGACACAGTGTCATCAACAGTCTGTCGGTACCCAGTCTCCACATTGACATTGATGTTTGGCGAGTGATGGGCCATATGTTGAAAATGGGAGGAATCTCTTGTAAGGGACTTTCTAGGATGCTGGGCAGTCACCATGTGTTATTTGGTGTTAGTGACGGTAAAGGGTTCAGCCTCAAAAGGAGCATCAGACTTTCTTGTTCTGTTTTGTCTGACAAGCACTCGATCTCCTCTTGCAAATGTAACATCTTTTACATGATGTCATCTGTCAGTATATATTTTCATCTTCTGTTAGCGACCAAAGTCTGTAGCATGAATGCTTGGATCTGAGTTCAGTCCACTGGGACAGCTTGGTTGTCATGGCTGTACCAAACATGTGAGTTGCAGGGCTTTCTCCTGTCATTGAGTGACGGGTTGAATGGTAAGCTCGAAGAGTACTGTTCAAAAACTGTTTTGAGGTCGAGCTTCTCCAATGCAGCATGCTGAACAGTTTTCTTTAGAGTAATCATGATCTGTTCTACCCGAACATAGGTCTGGGGCCAAAGAGAAGTACTTTCTGATGCTTTATATTTAGGTGATTTAGAAAATATTTAAATTCTCCACTTATAAAAGGTGGACAGTTGTCAGATTTTAAGATTGTAGGTATACCCCATGTCGCAAAGATGCCATCGAACTTTTGAATAACCTTTTCATGTGTGGTGGATGAAATGTCTTCTACCAATGGAAAACAGGAGTATTCATCAGCAATAACTAGAAAGTGATGTCCATTCTCAAGAGGACCAAAAAAACAATAGCAATTTTAACCCAAGCATAATGTCGCAATTCCGACATGTTCAAAGGGTGCTGAACAACTTGAGATGAAAGACTGGTGCATATATGACAAGTCTTCATCTCTTTTTCCACCCTTGCATAAAGATATGGAAAACATACTTGATCCCGGAGAGCTCTCTTAGTGGCAACTATTCCTTGATGTCCGTCAGGGAAAACATCGATCACTTGTTGTCGGAGATTCTCGGGTTTAACAATTTGTGTACCTCACAAAATGAGGACTTCTTGAGTCACAGAAAGTTAATCTCTTACATTTTTGAACTTCAAATACTCAATGTCATTAGTGAGAGCCCTATAGTGCTGATTCCACTATTGATGAGAGATTTCTTTTAACTTTAACATGTCACTATCTTGGCACGTGGTGGTGACAATTTGTTCTAAAGACATAGCAGCTGGTGTGCTTGATTTCAAAATAAAATTAATGTAAGCCTCCACTGTCATGGATGGGGTACCAGGCCACTGTAAGGACACTCTTGAAAAATAATCAGTAGGATTCTGATCTTTCCTTGGATGATGAAGAATCATGTAGTTGTACTTTTGTAACCACAAACCCCAAAGCTCCATTCTAGGAGGCATTTTGGCTTCAGGATTGCTGAATATTGTCAACAATGCTTGATGATCAGTCACTACTGTGAAGGGGTTTCAGTACAGAAAGAAATGAAAGACATGAAAGACATGAAAATTTGCAAGCCCAAAACACTGTCAAACATTCCTGTTCAGGTTAATCGTAATCACTTTCCGTTTGTGACAGGCTTTTACTGGCATATGCCACAATATGTCTCTGGGCATTTGGCTGTCCGTTGTGCTGCTCAAGAATTGCGCCCAACCAGACAGGGCTAACACTGAATGAAACATAGGATCAAATTATGCCATTCCAGTGGCACTCTCAATACGTTGCTTGATTTTTTAGAAGCTCTTCTCACAATCACGTCAGTGGCAGATCACATAGGGCATGCTGCGGTGGGGTGGGGCAAGGAGGGGAGGGGAGGGACAGGGTGGGGGGAAGTAAGCTCCGACATACTACCCCCACCCTGCCCCTCACCCAACCGCCCCACCGCCCCGCAGCATGGCCTATGCAAGCCGTCATTGATTCAGGTGACCAATAAAAGCACACATTTATTTTTGTTAGCTCTTGTAACGGTGCACTGACTGTATGTATCTAAAACAGTAACTGGACAATCCAAGAAATGATCATAACATAGAAATGCCTTATGTATGATTTGCAGTACAAACTTTAGCTGTATCAGGTTTCATATTCCCAGCAGAAAAGGCATGGCCTTTCAAGCTTTTCTTGTGGACTTCACATTTGTCAGCATTCAGAGTTAAGCCTGCATCATTCAGCAAACGATATACTTGCATGAGAGATTTGTCATGCTCTTTCTGTGTTGCTCTGAAAACCAATATGTCATCACAATAATTAAATGCATTTACTACAGGCTGTATGATATGTCAAATGATGTCTTGGAAGAGTTCTGCAGCATGGGATATACCAAATCTCAATTGATTCTAGTGAAACAAATCAATATGCATAGAAAAGGTTGTAATGTTCCTGGATTTTTCTTCAAGCTCCAATTGGTGATATCTTTTATTTATTTTGAGCTGAGAGAAGAACTTTGACCCTTCAATTGAGTTATCATATCAGTAATGTGGGGACCAGGATGTCTCTTTCACTAAATTGCCTTGTTGGCCTGACTCATTTCAATGCATTGCATGCAGCTCCTTCACTGTCTCTTTTAGGCACTATAACATGGAAGAAACCCATGTTTTCGGACCAGTGGACCGTTCAATGATGTTGTGTTTAAGAAACAAATTAAGCTGCATTTCAACAGCTTCTTGCAAGTGAAACACACCTGATCTGTGTGTTTGAACAAAAGTACGAGCATCATCATTTATGTGTAACTTTACTTTCATTGTTTTGAGTTTTCCTAACCCACGAAATAATGAAGGAAATTGACTTAGAGGGTTGTGATGAGCATTTATATTGTAGTTCACTGATGTCAGTCCCATATCAGGAGCAGTGATGAAACTCAACAAACAGGCACTCAAAGCTGTTCTTGAAGTAAATGAATGTGCACTTGTACGACATTTTTCTTATGTTTCATTGTGGCTACAAACAAACCTTGATTCTTTAAGGCATTGAGGAAGCCCATGTGTACACTTTAGTTTTTGTGGTAACAGAGATAATGGTTGATACTTCTCCTCAGGCATGATATTTATTGATGAACCGCTGTCAATTATGAATGTTATTGAACTCCTGCTTATCTTCAAGGTGAAATCGAACAATGTTAAAATGTTTTTGGTGCTTTCACGTGTAGATTTTTCTTCACTTTGGAATCATCCTCACATTTGACTAGTCTCACATGTGCATGACTTTTTGAAGTAAAAATCAACATTGCACGATGTTCTTGACTGAATACATATCTTTTACAATCCACATTTGGCATTGGATTAAATTTGACATATAAGGCTGTTTTGATTTGATTGTACATCACTTCACCTTCTTGTGTTATCTTTTTCATGGCTGCTTTCACTCTTTCTTCAGCCATGTTCTTCAGCTACTTTATTATCTTTTTATCATTTTTTTATTGAAATCTTCAAAAGTCTCTATCTGTGCAGTCCATCTACTGCCAATATTTTGTTGGCAGTGGTTTAAGAATGCAGAAACCATATATTCATTGGTGGAAAGTAGTGGTCTCTCATGCCCTTCTTGTGGAACTTGATCAGGCAGTTTTTCTCTAGCACCTTTTGAAGTGCTAGCTTCGGGGTCAGACTTAAATTTTTGAACTTGGATCTCGTCCTGGCTTTCCATTGGGCCCCTATGTGACAGCTTTGGTGGTGGGCTGTTCCACCTGGGGATAGCTCAGCAAGCACAACCCCTCTGATCCTCCTCCTGAGGCCACTTCACAGCACACTGTGTTCTGCTCATTTGGTATTTGTTTTGGTAAGCAGATAAATCTTGTATTCCACTAGTCCATGAAAGCAGATAATATTACGATATTTGATTGGCGTTGCACTCTAATGTTCCTTCACAAACACCTGGTTAATCTCTGTTTCATAGCATATGAATTTGTGTTTGACTTGTACTGAACTATGGCTTTGCACTGCTTCCGTAACCTGGTTGAATACATCTTTAGCATACTTACTCCGTATAGCATATGGCTTTAATTTGCGGAATGGTGCAGTACCTTTTATTAAAAGCCATTTCATTCAGTTCCTGGCCATTGACATGTAAACTTTGAATGTTGCTTTCTTTATCTTCAAGCATTTTAAACAGGCTGAGATTGTGGGGCCGGTGAGCGGTACAGCTTCGTGATGGTCAGCTTCTGCATAGCAGGACATTGCTGGGTGGAATTGGGTGTGGCTACTTCGTGTGGCTGGAGCGGGCACACAGCCGGTAGGAGTAGCAGTGCCTTGCACTAGCGTTACATGATGTAAACAGGCTGTTAATCTGGCTTAGCCATTATTTGTAGCTGTGTCTTCTCTTTTTAATGTTTTCATTTTGGAGTAATTTTAGTGGGAGGAAGCGGGCACATTTTTGTGGCCCTTCCTCTCCCAGTACATGTTGGTTTTTGGACGGTGAGTGGTGCTGCTTCACGAGGGTCAGCTGCTGCACAGCAGGGCAGATTGGTGGGTGGGGGGGTGTGGCTACTTAATTGGGCTGGAGTGGATGCGCCAATGGCGTGCTGCAGGTGCACTCAAGGCAAGCACATATGCGCCCGTCCACACCTGAACGGAACCAGGAGCCAGGACCCCTGGTTAGATGATGGTCTACTCAATGGAGGAGCTGGGGGAGCTGAGAGGAAATGGCATCACACCAAAGTTGTCTTCAGAGGCAAGGGGGCGGTTAAGGGCATATGGCTTATTAACTGGTGGAGGGGAGGTAGAGTCACAATTGGATCAGGATGCGAGAGCAAATGGCAGGGGTCCTGGTAAAGTAAATTTGACAAGGATGCATGTAGGCCCTGGGAAAGGGTTAAGTGCTATGGTGCTGAATACATGTTCCCTTCAGAAACACAACCAAGAAATCTTCTCGCTATTGCAAGAGGAAGGATCAGATGTGCTAGCTGTAACTAAAACCTGGTTGGAGGCTGGCTCGGAGCCTGATATAATCGCAGCTTTGCCTGCGGAGTACTATAGCCAGGCGCATAATCGGCAGGGTGGGAGGAGAGGAGGAGGGGTAGCGGTGATCAGCCAGAAGCACCTTGCCTCAGAGGTTGCAGTAGCAGAAAGTCTGGATGGGGCCTAGGTCCTGGGGGTGAAATTAGTTGTAAATTCCACCTGTGTGGTGATGGTGGTCGTCTACTGCCCACCTTGAACAACCTCTCTTTTCAATGATCTTTATAATGAATTAGTGAGTGACTTGTGCTCAAGGTAACAGTAGATACTAGTGGTGGGGGACTTCAACTTCTGGTGGGATCAGATACCAAGAGAGCCCCAGGCGAGTGGGTTCGGCAAAGGGATGGCCATGCTAGGGCTACAACAACTAGTGGAGTTATGATAAAGGCCATATGTTAGATTTAATATGGTCCCACCCACCTGCAGGTTAGGATAACAGAGATTGATCTGTGTAGCTGGTCAGATCATTATCAGATTAAGTTTACCACCCCTCTGCCCTGTCGGCTAGTACTTCAGCCACCAGGGTAGTGGACGATACGTAACTGGACCGAAATAGACGAAACCCGGTTTGTGGAGGAATTAATGGAGGCAATGCATCCGTTAAGTAACACTGAGGACAGTGAGAGGTTTCTAGGTGGGATGCAGGAGGCCATAGATGAGGTGGCTCCCACTCGGAGGGAAAGAGTAAGAAAGAAAAGGCAAGTGGGCCCCCTTGTATACCCCAGTGCTAAGGAAATGGAATCAAAAGCTGCGCTAATACGAAAGGAAATGGCGGACGCTGTATCATCCGGAGGCCTTGAGGGAGTATAAAGTGATGCTGGGCATATATAAAGGAGCGATCGTAGTGACTAAACAGAATTTTATGACTTAAGGATTACAGAAGCGAGTAAACTAAAAGGGAGACTTTTAAAGTAATGCGGGAGCTAAGCCAAACTCAAGAACAGAAGGTCACCCTCCATCCAGAGGACTGTAATAAGATGCAGGACTTCTTCCTAAAGAAAGTTAATGATATTCTAACTAAAGTAAGTAACACCCAGCTTTGTCCCTGTCCACTGATAGTGGAGGAGGTGTCTGGCTTCCAGGGTGAGAAGCTCTCAGTGTCTCACCATTGGACCTGGAGGCCTTAGCACGGTCAATGGAGGCAGTCAAATCTGGGTCGCCGTAAGATCTGTGCCCTCTCAAGGTGTTCTGAATGACATTTTCCATGGTGGGGGGTGAGCTTCTTTCCGTTCTAAATTTCTCCCTTGTGGCAGGGAAAGTACCACTCAGTTTTAAGGAAGCCATGGTAACCTCATTATTGAAGAAGATGGGGTAGACCTCCAAAACATAAAGATTTATCGCCCAGTATCGAGTCCTGACATGATTTATTGATGCTCACCAACTGCTCCACGCTCGCCAGGCAGGTTTTAGGGCGCATCACTGTACTAAACTGGTAATGCTTTCGGTACTGGATGAGCTCAAGCTGGCAGCTGAGAGGAACAAGCATTGTGTGCTGATCCTATTGGATATCACAGCTGCGTTCGACACGGTCAACCATTAAGTGTTGATGGAGCGAATATGGGTAAGGGGAATTACAGGTGCCGCCTTTTGGTGGATTTCCTCCTTCTTGAAGGACCGGTCACAGAAGGTACAGCTGGGTGGCTATGTATCTAGAGAAAGAGCACTCCCGTGTGGGGTTCCCCAGGGGTCTGCTCTGTCCCCACTACTATTTAATATCTCCCTTTAGCCTTTGGTGGTGGCATTAGCACAGCTGGACTGCCAACTGTCTAATTACTCAGATGACACCCAGCCGATCCTGCAGATTGATAACTCTAAGCAAGCGCAGTTGAACCCACAGAACATCCTTAGGTTCACGATTAATGGATGATGGCCAACTTGCTCAAAGTGAACCCAGATAAGAGAGAGGTACTGTCAATGCTTGGATGGATGTTTTTTGTCCCCAGGAGTTAGGTGTTACCCCGACATCTGTACCTGGCATGACGAGTCTGGGTATTAGGCTGAATAGGAAGTTGGCAATGACCAGGCAAGTGCCGAAAGTAGTGGGAAGCTACGTGGGCCTACTTAGGTATCTCCAGAAATTGGTGCCTCTCCTATCCTTCTCAACAATGCGAACTGTGGTGGCAGCACTGATTGTGTCATGGCTGGACTATGGCAATGCTTTACACATTGGGCTCCTGGACAAGTTGCTGGGTAAGCTCCAAGTAGTTATGAATGATACCGCTAGATTAATATTTAATCTACCAAGACGGGTGCATGCCTTGCTGTTGCTGCAATAACTACACTGGCTTCCAGTAAAGAAGAGGGCTAGGTTTGAGGCTTATCCATTGCACATAAGACCCTATATGGGACGGTACCAGTATATATTAAGGACCGGCTAAGGCGATATGTACCGGGACGCAGCCTATGTTCCTCTGAGGATAAACAAAGAACAGAGAGGCACAAAGCAGGTAGCATATAATATGCCAAAACAATACATCTTCACAGTCTTCGATGTAGAAACGTCTTCTTTTAATATTTTTCAAAAAAGGTGTGGGATATACACAGCCGCAGCCGACGCGTTTTATTCGAAATGGCTTCCTCAGCATGATAGATCACGGACTGGTTTCCGTTCTTCTATCCCCCAGTCAGAACTTTAGTCCGAAGATGTATATCCAAATGATAGTCAAATAAATCATCTCCTCAATAAGAAGACACGTGTTCAGTAGAGTCGGGTAGGCACAATAGTCAAAACCGAGCTGGTACTATCGTCACCGGGTAGAGAGACACCGAACCGAAGAGTTATCAGTTCATTGCAAAGTCGCGTACTGGAGCCGGTAAAAGTGATGTTCCTCTGAGGCAACTTTGTTGACGTGCCCACGTTTTAACAAACAGCCATGGGCGGTCAGGCTTCCTCAGTCCTGATACCTCAGTTGTGGAATGGACTACCGGAAAGTCTACAAAGTGAAAGCACCCTCCTTCTATTTCAGAAGAGATTGAAAACCTTTTTGTATGAACAGGCCTTTGTACAGGTTAGATTTGGATTGAATGTTTCTGGCATGTATTAGCTGGTGCCAGGTGGCTAACCCTTAAGCACTAAGAGACTGTTGGTAACTAGGCACTATATAGGAGTTACTAACATAAAATAACATATCCTGCCTCTGGTTCTATGAAGATCTCAGTGTTGACTACCTTTACTAGCCACTTAGCAGCGTTTAGACATTTAGCAGTGGTGCATGACAATTAACAGAACAAAGCTCAGTTTTAAGACCTCTTACTTGGCTTTCTGATCTTAAATGGGGCTGACAGGATCTGCTCATTAATTACTAGATCCCTACTAGATCTTTTGGATTCAACACCAGTGTGCAGAAGAACTTGGTTTGACCCGGTCATGCAGGAGGAGAGCCCATCGAAATAGGAGAGTTATTAAGGAGCTAAAGAGAGCTCTACGTAGTGGCAGAAGGGTACTTCAATCTGGAAAAATGTTAAATTAAGACAAACTTGAAGTTCTGAAAAAAGAAGGGAGCTGTAAGATAAGAAAATAGGTAGGAATTGATATGGAAAATTCTCTAATTGCTATCTATTGCACACAATATAACAGGTACCTCACCAACACCTCCACAGATTCCTGGACTTTGCAAGAAGAACGCCTGAAAAAAAAAGTATTGGTGGAAGAAAAAAGACTCATAACATCTGACTGGAAGAAGACTTGAGGTCTACAGGCGTCTACTGGTGCCAAGGGATGAGTGATTGACCTCCCAATTTGCCTGAATGGGTGACATAAGAAGCAGAAGGGCTACTCATACCAAGATTGCCCAACTGACCATAGAGGACTGCCTCCTGCTTGAGACCTATCTGGAGAGAGACCTGGTACATAGAAGCCTGCCCTTAAAAGAGCTAAGGTCTGAAAGACTGCCCGAAGGGAACATATCCGGCAGCTGGAGTGGGGCTTAGTTACTATTTCCATATCCAGAAACTAAAGGAAAGTGCTGAGGTTTGCCTAGGGAAAACACACCCATACCAGAACTGTCCCTCTTGTAGCATTTTGCCCCAAATATATCTGCCAATTTGAAGCCCTACTCAGTTACAGCTTCCACTTTGTTAAACTGGATGATATTGAGAAATGTAAAAGTTGCTATGTCTGGAGGTAAAACCTTTAACCGGGGAAGGAGGGAAATCTATGACCAGCGAAGTGACCATGTGGCTACAAAATCCAGCTTTGTCCCACATGGAGCTTATGGCACCGGATCAATGGCTTCAGTGGGAGCCTGACGTTGACATACCTGAATTCAAAGGTACCCTCACTGGCATTAGACATTGACCTTGCCCCTTTAAGGATTAGGACTTCCTTTTCAGTCTAAATTTGAAGATAAAATCCTTGACCAGCATGACCTACTTGGTGTAATTGACTTCCATCCCATCACGGTCAGCCCAAATTCATGCTTAGTTCATGGTCAACTGAGAACTGTTGTTCTGTCAGTGGGACCTTTTTTCTAGGTGCTTTCTGCTTAAAATGTTTTTTTTTTAAATCTCCAGTTCCCCTTACCCAGTTTTAATAATCTTGGTTTCTTTTTTTCTCAATAAATATTTCTCTATTTTAAAAGCCTAGCAAGGGAATGTTTTGTTTTATCACTCCTTGAACTTAACATGTATTTTTCTCATGAGTTACTGCTCCTTTTGCAATGTCTAGCAGGAGTTGAACATCGAGTTATGACCTCACATATTACATCACTGATTACATGGTCAGTCACATTACTGATGACATCTCAAATTATATCACTGGTGGCATCCTCCACAGAACCCCTCATACCCCTATAAAACCTTGCATATACCCAATGACACACCCACACAACCACTCACATACTCATTCACAAACCCATACACCTAATCAAACAACCAGTCACTCATCCATAGAGCCACCCACACAACACTCATCACTAATACAGCCACTCACACAACCACTCAGTCACCCATACAGCTACTCATATAACACGTAACTCACCCACACAGCCATACACTCACCTATACAACTATTCATACACCCACTTACTCACCTATTTTAATCACTTACACACCTACTTAGTCACCCGTACAGCCTCTCAACACAGCCACTCGCTCACCCATACAACCACTCCCACTCCCACAATCACTCTTAAAACCACACACCCACACAACCACTTTTAAAACATATTTCCACATCCAAACAAGCACTCAGACATCTGCTCACTGACCCATACAGCCATTTACACAGATACTAACTCTCTAATACAGCCACTCACACAGCAAATCACTTAACCAAACACCCACTCAAACACCCACTCACTGACCCATACAACTACTTACACTCCCAGTCACTCACTAAGACAGCCATTCAGACACCCACTCACTCACCAATAAAGTCACTCACACATATTCACCCACTCATACAGCCATTCACACACCCACTCACTCAACAATACAGTCACACACACACACCAATTCACTCACCCACGCAGGTACTCTCACACTCATACAACCACTCACGCACCCATTCACATACACATACAGCTACTCAGACACCCAATGACACAGGGATACACACAGTCACTCAGAAACGCACATATTATATGTTAGAAGTAGCATCACTCATTGGTAGTACACCTAGGGTAGTATAACGTATTGGCATTGTTTGCACCCAGAGCACCTTTGAAAATATGTGCCGGGTGCAAACCATGCCAATGCACACCATTAGGGTGAATGAGCTGCCGCCAAGGGAGTAGCAAACTCGTGCTGCCCTGGGGGAAGAGCATTCATGTGAAAATACAGAGCAGCCACTCTGTGTTTTCACAGTTGAAGGACGGGGCCCTCTAGGGCCACGCAGGTTATATACAACCACCTGCTATGCCTTCCCCAAAATGAAGAGTCGGTCAGACAGTAAAGAATACAAACTTACTTTATTCAGTATACACTCTGCAGAGGAGCCCAGTCAGGCCTTCACCTTAAGATGTTTGCCGAGTGGACTGACGCCCCAGAGTATGCTAATATATAATAAACCCTTCTGGAGACTTCGGCTACGCCTCTAATGGAAAGGTACCGGCTTGAGTCGGGCATGAACAAAGGAGGTACAGAGAGATAAGCTAACACCTGCCAGATGGGTGCACTATCAGTACTCCAAGGCCACTGTGCCGAGTCTCAGCATCTCCTAACATGGTAGAAGATCTACACATCGAGATTGGAATGCAAAGAGAGAATATTCGTTCATTAGCAAGTCGAGTTACAGCCTTGAATAAGAGAGAAAATATTAACGGAGTACAGTGTTTTGCTAGGGAAAGCGAAAAGAGAAATAAGGCCTAGTATGAGCACAGCCCAAGCAGTCTTCTAGTGATTGCAAAATACAAAATGGAGTCACACAAGCTAACTAAGCTTATATGTTATGAGGATAACTCAGTGGGTTGCATAAAGTGAATACAAATAGCGTCTATTTAGCCACATAATGCTAACCTAACCTAGCATGTATAAGTGCACAACGGGAAATGGAGTTTCAAACCTAACACAGTGCAGACGGCACCCTCCTGCACATTCAAAGGGGTTTAGAGATTCTCTTGCAGGTGGATGCAGTCAGTGATCTGCTTGCAAGGGGATGTCTAGGGGGTCCATTGGAACCCCTTTACCCCCTGCAGAGGGCTGCTGTCAGAAGGCGCACTGGCAGTCGGCCTCCTAAGGGCTTCTTTGACTCTGCGCCCATGTCTGTAATATGGCGCTGGCGCAGAATCAAAGGAATTCCCCCATTTGCATAGGGCACACCCCTTTGCAAATGAGGGAACACCCTCTGTTGGTAGCACTGTCGCTTTAATTGTGCCAGCGCTATCAGTAATATAGTAGGGGATGCACAAGAGTCTGCACCCCCTTCTATAATACCAAAGTGCCCCGGGGGCGCAGAAAGTGGGCACAAACACCTGTTGTGCTCCCGGGGAACCTTATGTATTACGGCCCCTAGTATACTAATTTAACTTTTGTAGTAGCTTAGTAGATATGTTTATCAATCGTAAATTCTTAGAAATACTCACTTACTCACTAGATGATGTCATGAGTGATGTAATTTGAGATGTCATTAGTGATGTCATCAGTGATGTCACTGACCATGTCATTAGTGATGTAATATGTGCGGTCATAAGAAGTGCATTGCGAGGGCGTAAGTTATAGTTAAGCTCAGATAAGTATAACTGCGGAATTTCTATGGTGCTATACAAGTGAAATCTGAGACTAACTAGAAAGTCCCCTTAACCTTTGTTTTTTTTAGTGGACCAAATTTCATTGTGCAGACATACATTGCAAAGTGATGTTTTGCCATGTACTCAATGTACATGCTTTGTTTCCTTATTGTAGTACATTGCAGAGTGCTCTGTCCAGTCACATAATGAGGATTTTATGTTGACAAATAATCTTCATGTAATGATCCTAATTTCAGGAATGAGTTATGGGCTGTATTTAGAGTTTGGCAGATAGATGACAGCCTCAACAAGTGGTAGATGTCCCATCTGCCATTTTAGAGTGGATTGATGTCAGTGGCACACTAAATACGGTGATAGGACATCTGTCATTTTTTGGAAGGATGTCTAGCTCTATCAAACTCCACATAAATACAGAAGATTTATCTTACAATCCTGATGGCTTACCTTATCAGAAATTGTTGGTCTCAATAAAATGTGTTAATTATATGATGAAGAGCAGCAAATTCCTCTAATTATTTAATGTATCATTGTATTGTATTGATTGTAATTGTTGCGAACCACAAACTGAATTGACAGGGATCCATGAGCAATGAACAATAAACAATCTCAAAACAAGTACCACAAAAATGAAGCCCTAAAAACAATATGCTATGGAAATTTCAGAAGCTCTTTCATTTTTGAGCTGGAAGTTATGGATTGCTTGATCGAAAAGAAACTTAAAAAATCATGCACTTCATGACTGATAACCAGTGCAATCAGTTTAGCCCTACTGAAACATGGATTTGTTGCTTTTAGTTAAGGACTTGTTGCTGTATTTTACAGCCATGCTTCTTTGCTCTTTTTGAGCCTACCTAATTGAGCCTTTGCATTACAGAGGTACTCCTGTTTGGGGAAGATGTTTCATACTGGAATAAAGCTTGGTGTCCTCATTGCTTTGGCCCTCTTCCCCTATCAGCTTCTAAAGTAAAAAACCTGGGTTCAATATTTGATGCTGATCTGTCTTTTGCGTAGCAGATTATTCAATTGTCTTCTTCATGCTTCAATGTAAGAAGATTGTTGAGGAAGGTTTTACCTTTTATTCCACCAGAATTGCAAAAATCAAGGGTCATCTCGCTAATCTTATCTAGATAGGACAATTCTAATTCTCTTTACCTTGGTATAAAATAAAAAACATTAAAAAAGCTCCACATGTTGCAAAACACAGCCTGTCAGCTAATTAAGAATTTCCTAAATGTAGGTCCGCTACAAATGCACTGACAGAGCTGCATTGGGTCCCAGTCAGAAAGAGGATTGCCTTTAAGTCCAATCCTGGCTCATAATGCGATGCATGATTTAGTCCCAGAGTACATTAACAGTAAATGTAGATGGTACTCCCCAAAAAGATGCTTGCAGTCAGCATTTTCAAGCTCAGTGATCACACCCAGAGTTAGGAGATTAACTTGGGGTGGTTTAGTTTAATCTACTCCACGTGTGACCTGTGGAACAGAATGCTGTTGCACCTTAAATATCAGCCTAATTTTATCATTTTTTGGAAGCAGTTGAAAAGTGAAAACCTGGTTGTTCTCATTTTTTTATAGTCCTCATGCTCCTTTCTTTCTGGTCAGGGTTTCACATTGAATTATCCTTAGGTCTAAGACGCCCTCCGGCATTTGCGTACTCTAGAAAAATCTAAATCTAATCAAATCAATCCAATTCAAATAATGATGATTTAAAAATGAAGTTAATGGAATTATATTCAATTAAAATTATTTTTCTGACGTATAAACAATTTATTATGTAATAATTATTAAAAGTGGTGTATAAAAACAGTTAACACTCATTTAATTATTTTAAAAAAAAATTGTTGCATTTTTAAATTCAAAATAGGTTAATAGAATATTGTATAATTAATTAATATTTTTTTTTATAATTGTTTGCAAAGTTAATTTATATTAATTTACATTTGTAACTATTTTAAGCAATTTCTTTTAACATTATTTCCTATAGTGTTTTATTTGAAGTCCATACCGCCATGTTTTTGCTATGGGAGGTTGATGCAGTGCCAGTGGTTGACCATTAGTATTGCTAGACTTTTGCTTTTTTTTAAGTAGTAACTTACACATTTGAGTAAGTTTACACTTTTGATTAAGCTTACTACTTTTTAGTAGTCTGAAACTCTGAGTGTGAGTTACCACTGTGAATCAGGCCTCCTATTTTTTTTTAGAAAAGGATGCTAGGCTTTCAAAAAGCTCAGTAAGCTGTATTCCATAACCTTTGGTTTGAACCCAAAACTGTCAACTCATTTTGTCTTTATCTATTTAGTATGAGACCACTACTATTCATGCAAGGCAGCATGTTTTCCAAGCCTTTTTCTAGTGCAAGAAAATCATATTTCTGTGTGTGTTCTGTATGTGAGTGATAATTCAATCCTCTGGCCATGGTGATAGAACTTTCTGGTTGAACCATACTTGTTACAAGGGTGTATCATTCAGAGCTCCAGGCTCAAACTGTCTCTCCGAGGACACACGTAAAACTCTTTGGCTACCTGTGAGAAATTGGGTGTTGATTGACTAGGGTGTGAGCCCATGTCAAGCAGCAGTCACAATGCTTTGAAGAGTGAACCACAAAATCAGATGGACTCGCGATGTACCTTGGGAAGATCAACAAGCAGGTCAGTCCCACTCTCCCCTCAGTTCTCAGAGCAATCTTTAGCCCAAAAGTCCCAAGTTTTGAATTTTGGCTATCCGGGCACCCCTAGCACCCCAACCAAGGGCCCAGGACCTGTGGGACACAACTTAGGGGGTTCAGGACCCTTTCAGGCTGGTACAGTTTTAAGTTCAAGATGACGGGAACATTTTATGTCCCTGTACCTCTGAACAGGAGGCTAGCAGACTAGCCATTGAAGTCACGCTGGAAGTCCTAGGTTCAGATGATAATGCAGGGCTCAAAAGCAAGGGTGACCTCTGAGGATTCAAGCCAGGCTCCAGGCAGTAAGTAAACATTAGCTTTATTGCAACTGCAAATATGCCATAACAATTAAAAGAATGCCTCCCTAATAAAATTCATGTATATAAAACAGCAAACAAACTATTTAAAACATCAATTAAGCATGACACAAGTACCTTGCAGCCTCCAACCATACAAGTGCATGTAATAAAGTGTTAGTGCAGAAAGAATAGCTACCAATAGAGTGAGAAGATAGTAGCTAAACTTGCATGATTACAAGTTAGTATACTGCAGGCTAAAAAACCCAAAATGATTGTTGTGATAATAAAAATGAAGGCAACATACGAACAATTTGGGACATCAAATGATCAAAACACATAATAACACTACAGTTTCAAACAGTGCTAATGCCAAAATTAAGGCACAGGTGCAAGTTAGAATACGTGATCAGTAGAGCGAGAACATAATTACAGCTAGTCATGCATGTTAAGGTGAGGAGGGAAGTAAGCTAAGGTCCACCCAGAGTCAATTGTGATCCTAAGTGTTAATTTTATGAAGTAATAGCATTAATAAAGTGTATAAGCTGATTATTTTTTTCACTTCAGTTTCACAACAAGGGTCCAAAGTTGGGTACCTGTGCACAATGATGAATGCTGCTTAGCATACAAAAGTAAAAGTTAAGCTTTTGAGAGAATGAAGGTCCAACCCAGTGTGATTTACTAATACACAGACTGATTGCATTAGTAGCGTGATCGTACCAGTTAGAAATAGTGCTGGTTCCTTGTACGTGTTTCTGACATTGTTCTAACTGGATTGCCTATGCACTGATGGTGGACTAATTTATGTAAGCTGTTCTACATGGTATTACCAACATTGTCCAGATGGTATCAATTGCATCCTAGCTTCCTTGTGTCATTGGTCATGCAGCTCAGGCTTTTGTCAGGTTTTGTAGCCTTCCATGCAGCAGGTATATAGGATGCTACCAACCGGCAGGGATCGGACTGGGTAGGTGCTTCTATGTGGTGGCCCTTCTGATGATGTGTGACTACAAAGGCCACCACCCCTCCTTCTGACCAAAAGTATGGTATCCCTAAAGTCTAGGGTACATGACATTTTGTGCATGAGAATATCCCAGGTAGGATTCACTTGGTTACACCTTAGTTGTAATCCCCCACCTCAGGTTACAGGGGACACCTGACTTCTACTACAGTAGGGATCCGACAGCCCTGATGAATGCCCCAGACCTTGTTGGCTCTTTGTGCGGGCAGAAACATGTTGGTTTATTGAATGATGGTCTGGAGACATTATTTTCTCTAGGGTCCATCGACACACTTGGTTTTAGCATACCTCAGGTCCTCACGAATAAAGGTGACAACTGAGGAATCTGAAGGTATTTTTAATTCACTGGATCCCGCTTTTGTCCTGCAAGTTTTATGTAAGAACTCCCTCCTACCGCCAAAGGTCTTCGCGGAGGTTGAGTCTGCCCAGGTAGCACCATCTTTGGAAGAGGATGCTGATGGTAAACATGACACAATATTGTGTGTGAGGCATCCTCTTCCACTAAGGATGGCCTCCTAGACCTTCTTAGATTACCCATGGGTCATAGCGATTAAGATTTCTATATTAAAACACGGTTTCCTCACTCTTTTCGCTTAGTATTGGAAACCTACTTCTTTCGTGGGTATTATAGGATGGTACAGCCTGATAGAGTTTCACCAGGTCTGTTCTATAGCAAAAAATTAGAACAGCCTTACACTTCCTCAGGTTATATTTTAAAACAGGTGGCAGAGGTAAAACCTTTATAGATCCAAAGATGTAGTGCAAAGAAGCATAAAGTGAGCAATTGTTTCTGGGCCGCTCAAAGACGGCAGCACGGATCATCTCTAAGTCCAGAAGTCTTGGGCCAGGACTTGGTGAAGGACCAAACCAGAAGGGTTCCTAATCTGAACTAGAGATATAAAGCCCTTTTCTCAAGGCAAAAAAGTTAGATCAAGGAATTTCTCCCACCAGTTTTCAGGCTTCAATATGAAGGTATTTGTCGGATGGGTATGTTTTTCAGCCTTATACTTGAGCCCCATATGAGCACATTGTGGTGTGGCTTTATGCATGATATCTGGGTAGAGCCAGAGATCTGACTAATCTATTGATTTGAGAGCATTCTCAGCATGTTTGAATCATTGTACTTCAAGCAGATCATATATATTCTCTGAACTTGGTCAATTGTACTCTGCCCTTTGCAAAACCTGGACAGGAGTTCAGATATGATGTGGATCTCATCCATGCAGGACACCAACCAGGACAGTAGCACCTTGCCAAAGATTTTACTCATGCCAGCAAGTACAGATATTGCTGGTTGTTAGTGAGATCATCTCTCCTGTATTTTTTTTTATGAATTGGGACTATATTGGAAGGCTTCCAGGATACTGGAACTACACCATCTGGCATTATGGCATTGAAAGCCAGTGTTAGAGGTGTAAACCCAGGGGCATATTTATCAAGTTACATAAGGCCACCTTGCATGGTCCTGCATGGTTTGATGAATCTTGAGTAAAGCAAGGCAACACAAATTGCTGCCTTGCATTATTCTGCAGCAGAGAGGTGTTCCATGGGTGGAGTGTCAGTGTTCCCACACATCCACCCAGGCATTTTGCCACATTCCAAATTTACCATTTGTGGTAGACCTGGGAATGTATCAAAATGCTACACCTACCCAGATGAGGCATACAAAGGGGAAATATATTAATTTCTCCTCTTGTCTTTCTCTTTCTATGCATGCTGAATTTTGCAGCACACATAGAAGGAGCAGAATGCCTCCGAGGATTGTTTTTGTGCAGGAAAGTGTCCCTTCCTGCATAAAACAATTTTGCCTACAATGCAGGCACTGTTGCAACATGATGCAAGCATGCCTGCGTTGGCGCTAGGCTGCTAAAAGTGAGCCAGTGGTAGGAAAGTACAGGAAAACACTGTATAATGTTAAATATGGCCTATTCTTGCCCTTTTATGCTGTGCAGTAAAGTGGCTTGCTGCATTCCGCTGCTTGAAAGATTGATAACTACGTCCCCTAATCTCCTCTTTGCTCTATATTGAGTTCCACAGCTGGATAGGTTTTGTCAATAATAAGTCTTCCAGATGCAGCATCCGCAGTTCCCTCTGCAATATATCTGCAAATGTGGATTTGGGTACCACAAGTAGTTGCATAAGAAATTGTTCTCTTGTGTTGCAAACTGGTGAGATTTGCCTGGCCCCAAAGTCCACTACCACGAGAGGCAGCAAAAATACATTAAGCTCTGTAGATTGTGATCATTTACCTAATTAGTTTACAGCCAATTGTGGTAGCAAACATACAATTACCCTAGCAAACACTTGCCATGTTTAACTGGTAGTAAAAAGAATGCCCAGGTAGAGGAATTATGTAAACCTTGTCGATCTGTGTGCCATTAATATAATATATTGACTTTGTGCTTTGCCTACACACTCTCTACGGATCATGTTACAAGTTTTCTTAAGGTTTAAGTTAGGCTCCCTGCAGTCCTTCAATTTCATAAAGAAGGTGGGCGTGGCTAAGCGCCAGCGAAGATGGCCGCTTAGTAGAAAGCTCCGTCGGAGCTAAGCCTGATTCCCCAGAAATCCGGCAATTAGCATCTAAGACCAGGTCGGCAGATCCATACTAAAGCCCGCGGCACCGGATCCCGCAATCTGGAGACTCGGAGACGCCCCCTTTGCCGCGGTGTGACGGAGGCGGGACGATACGCCTAGGAGCGGCTGAGGGGCATGAAGTGGGTGCCTCCGGCTATCACGTACGAAACGCCCTGGTTTGGGGCCTGTGGTGGTGCTTGCCCTTCGCGCCCCCCGTCGAGTCAACACTGCCGGCAAAGAGGGACCGCGGTCCCGGTATGCACCAGGGGCTGATGTGGGTGCCCTCTCCTACGCAGACGGCACCGCACTGTGTTTGATGCCTAGGGATCTTCAGCCTCAAATTGAAGAGGTGAGTGAAGCAGGCTTTAAGGAACGTATCCAGCTCAGGAGAGTGAAAGACTCAGTGGACATGTTCGACTAGCTACTGCAAGCAGGTACAACATTATCTGTGGAAACTACAAACAGTCTCTTGGATTTAATATGTTTTTATGGAGACAGAGAGCCGTCTCGTGGTGACCAACCAGAAGAAGCGGAAGCCATCGAGCTGGAAGAAGCAAATCATAAGGAGCGGCTGATGTGGCGGTCCGGGAGTCGAGCGGCTGCAGAACCCAGAACACGGGACCTGCCGGGAAACTTTGCACCTTCGCCCAGTGGGAGCGCCGGCCTCCGAGAGCAGACCCTGCATTAGAGCCCTCATCAGGCCACAAGAACTCCTGCATGGACATTGGGCAGTTGGACTAAGCCCAGAGGGTGACGGTTAAAAATTATCGCAGCTTGCTGCATGCCCCTGCGAGAATCACAGGCCACTGTGGAACCGTAAATGATCAAGGCCTTGCATTCATGATCAAGCCTGCACCGACCCGGTGGCCCAGGACAGTATGGCTGTTTCGCAATAGACCAATTGGCACTCCTTTACGCATGCTGCAATGAGATACAGCCGGGACCTGATCTCCGCTGCCTCTTTGTCTGGAAACCTAGTATAGAAGGGGGAAAGAGTGTCTGGTGGCCTGCGACGGAGTGGGGGTATCACGGCTCACCCTGCAAAGAACATTATTGGCTGCATTAAGATGTAGCTGCACAGGTCCTTGTACAGGGAAGGGGCCTCAGAAAAGTGCGTCTACTCTCCCTCTCTGCAGGCCAGAGTGTGGACTGGGAGCTGTTGGCGGATGAGGAGGACCTGGGCGAGGCAAGATGCGCATGCCTGACCGGGACGTGAAGGCCTACCACTGAGGGAGGACACAGCGCCTGCTGTTCGCTGGTGAGAACTGAAAGCGGGGGCTGCGCAGGTATATCACGGTGAGACGGATCGGCCAGACGAAACAGAGTGCTACCCGCTTGAGTGACGTGAAAAGATAAGGGAAGTGAGCACACGTTATTCCCTGGTAACCGGCGGTGTGCAGAGGGGCTCACAACATGAAACCTAAAGGGGCGACGGCTGCCCAGAAGAACAAGCTCGATAAGTATGCGATCCCGAGGTCAGCCCCACAGACCAAGGGTGCGGTGGGGGAGCAACCAGTAACGACGGATCCCTCCTTGGCTTCCATAATGGAGGCTATACAAACCCCAGGGACCACCCTCGAGACAAAGTTCGACAAAGTTTCCATTCAAATTAACCTTTTGCGGGCAGATCTCAAAAAAACTTCGGACAAGGCCAGAAGTAACAAAAAGGATGTCAGGTAGCTCCAGGCCTCCTCTAAGAAACTCGAACAGAGGGTTAACGAGCTGGTCCACCAGCACCGTCAAGGAACCTTGAAGCTCGAAGACCAGGAAGGGAGGGCCCGACAGAACAACGTCCGCGTAGTGGGTGTTCCGGAGTGTTCGGAAGGGCCTAGTGTGGACTTATTCCTTGAGGATCTGATTCTTAACTGGCTGAATCCGAAAAGTCTCTCTGCTATGTTCTCTGTCTCGTGCGCCGATCCCTAAGCCCAAGCCCGGAGCCCCGCCGCGAACCATCCTCGCGAAAATCCTCAACTATAGGGATCGGGATGCCATCCTGCAAGCGGCCAGAGAGATGGGAGACCTCAAATATGAGAATGCTGTAGTCAGGTTCTTCCCATACTTCACACTCAAGGTGCAACGGGAGCGACGATCTTTTGATGGGGAGAAAGCGGTGCTTCGGGGTAAAGGTATCAAGTACATGATGTTCTTCCCAGCAAAGCTCAAAGTAATTGATGGCAGCAAATCCTTCTTCTTCACTGCGCCCTCGGAGGTTCAGGTTTGGCTGGACAGAGGAGAATCACAGACGTCGACAGGTGCGGCGGGGGACGACTGGAGAGAAGCCCAACCCAAATCACAGGGCTCCCTGGATGGCAGGTCTGATACGGACAGTGAGTAAGTCAGCGCTCATGGCGATCACGATCCCGCAGCCCAGACTTGGATGGCGCTTAGAGATGTTAGCTGCATGATGGGGGTCAGAGGGCTGCGTTCACAAAGGGTTGCCGACTGAACTGTAATGTATAATTTTTTCTGTGATCTTTGGGGGGAAGGCTTACTCGGAACTGTACTAATGACATGGGAGCTGCTTTCTCCATGCATGAATGGAGGTTAATTTACAGGGGAAGAGCCAGAGGCATTGTCTGACTTTAAACACTCGCATTGCATGGGCGGATTGTTTGTCTGGCCACGGAACATTGAGAGACACATCCGATAGAGGATCGGGGAAGTGCTGCAGGGGACATAGGTGCCTGGTTTTGATGTGCATGCATATGTTTGAACAATTTTCACAGATTTGGGGAATGGCGCTCAGCGGCTGGAGCTGGTGCTAGCGAACTTCCTGCCTAACAGTACTTAGGGGGGGACTTTTCACACATTCCCCTATTTGGGTCAAAAGGCGCTCTGCTGGTTGGGGATGTGGGTAGTTTTAAACCTATGTGGCAGGGTAGTAGGGTGGGGGGTAGGGGGGCCTACAGCTCAATTGTTCTTTGGGGAGGGTTTGTGAGGTTCGAAGGGGTGGGGGGATTTGGTTGGTCGTGTAGGGAAGGTTGCTGTGGGACGGGGCAGGGTTGCAGGCACTATGGACAACGTACTGACAAAGCATTCAGAGATGACTTTGAGGTGGGATAAGAGTTTGAAGATCCTTAGTTGGAACGTCAATGGGTTGGGAGACAAGCTCAAGCGAGGCATAGTACTCCAATTTCTTAAATGGCACCTCCCAGATATTGCTTTCCTGCAAGAAACGCACCTCATTGGTAACATGTGCCACTCCCTGAACAGACGGGGTTATAAACTGGCTGTACATGCCGGCTTCACCGCGGGATCCCGTGGTGTGGGCATCTTGGTGCGCCGTAACTTTCCAATGGTCATTGAACTCTTACAGACGAATCCACTGGGCCGCTATGCTTAACTTAGTGACGGTCTATATCCCACCGGGACTCCAAAATCAATCCTACCAGGACCTGAGCAAACTTCTCCTTTCCCTCCCCGAGGGACAGCTTCTAATTGGGGGGGACTTTAATGCAGTGGTGTAGGGACACCTGGATAGACACCCGCCTCGACACACCGCGTCCGGACACATGTGGCTCTCCAATCCCCACCATACATTTTCCAGAATAGACTATCTCCTTACTCCTTTGCAGCACGACACCACGGTTCAAGAGATCAAGCACCTGGCGCAAGGTATATCGGACCACTCTACTCTGTGGGCGCACTTAACCACTGGGGAACAAAGAGTAGGAAGCGTGGCACCCATAAACCCTTGGCACTTACGCAATCCCGCGATCAAGGGGGAGATCGTCCGTTCGATAGAGCAATACTTCAGTGATAATGTTGGGACAGTGGACTCCCCCGCTATCCTTTGCGAAGCATTTAAAACCGTAGTGAGAGGTGAAGCCCTCTCCCAAATTGCCGGCCAACGTAAAGAAACGGAGGCACAGATGTCTGCCATCAAACACGATCTTCTCACGCTAGAGGGGGAAGCACAGGTGAATGGGAAACTAGAGGCTCAGAATCAAATGCAGCTTAAAGCGGCTGAGTATAAGGACCTAGCTACTGAGGCTGCTAAAAACCTAGCGAGAGATAGAGGAGGCCGACTCTATGATCAAGGAGATAAAGCAGGCAAGTTAATTGCCTGGCTGGACAAAAAGCAGAGGACGGAGAGGGTGGTGGCTGAGCTTCAGACTGAGGGGGCCCCCCCCATTACTGAACCTCAGGAGATAATTAACAAATTTGCAGCACATTTCAAACGATTATACAGCAGAGGGACGGACCGATCGGAGGAGGATTCCTCCGCACTCTTAGCTGACATAAAATTGCCCATACTTACCGAGGATGAAAGAGAGATTTTGGATGGCGAACTCACCACCGCCGAATTGGCAAAGGCTATTAATGACCTGCGGCCGGGGAAAGCCCTGGGCCCCAACGGCCTCCCTATTGAATTATATAAGCTCAAACCTGACTGCTTGGGCCTGCATCTTAAAAATATGTTTGAAGATAGTAGAACTCTGGGGAGGCTACCGAGGGACCAACGGGTCGCCACCCTGGTGGCTATCCCTAGGAAAACCTAGGGACATGTGCACTTCATACAGGCCAATATCGTTATTAAATGCGGAGACCAAAATACTGGCGAAACTCGTTGCAAATAGGATTAAGCCAATAATAACCAAATTGACTCATCCAGACCAATCGGGCTTCATGCCGCACCTTAACACAGTGCTCAATCTGAGACGGCTCCACGGGGTGATGGGTCGCTGCCACATGCTTCAGGAGGATGCGGTCGTGGTATCGATGGATGCCGCTATGGCATTCGATATGCTTAAATGGCCTTATATGATGGCGGTCCTTAGACGGTTGGGCTTCGGCCCCAATTTCATAGGGTGGGTCCACCTCCTCTATACTGAGCCATTAGCCCAGGTGGTTGTGAACAACAAGATCTCCAAGATTTTCGTACTGGAGAGGGGGACGCGACAGGGTTGCCCCCTTTCACCATTGCTCTTCACCCACTGCTTGGAGCCCCTTGCGGCCTGGATAAGACAAGACCTCTCATTGCGAGGGCTATGATGGACAGATGGGATACCACAATATATATGGACAGGCTGGACTGTATCGTGAATTGTTGTTATCTTTCTCTAAGCATATTGACCTGTGTAAAACCCCTCTTCCATCTAGAAAAGCAAAGTAGAAGTATAAGTTGAGATATCTCAAAAAAGAGAAGCTAAGTTTTAGAAAAGACATATAATGTACTTAAAGCATTATGTATGTGAAAATAAGCGGTGATGTTAACCTTGTCCAAACTAGCCCCCATCTTAACATCTAACATATCCCAGAAAAAAAAAAAAAAAAAATTCCCAGTTCGATGGAAATGAAACAAAAAAGAAAAATACACTAAAGTGTGTAGGGCTATGACCTATTCATAGTTCTGTAGGATTAAACACTTAATTATAAATATTGTTATAGCTGCCTTCAATAAGTGCAAGCACACAAATAGGAAATCTCCACTCACCATGGAAAAGAACACATCAAAATAAGTTCACAGCATCAGTTAAATAATGCTTCTTAAATATGTGATACTGTTAAAGAAAAGTTAGAATATTCTACAAAAAGTATGTTCCTCTTGGGGAATTCGCAAGCAAAGCAAGACTGTGCAGCGAAAGCAGCTGCGATACCTGGAGATTCTATGGAGGAGCTGAGAGCTCATCAGCTACTCCGAAGGGACTGCTGTGACCCGAATGCGGAAGGACTGGTTTGGGTTTATCTGGATAACATCTGTGGAATACCCTTACCAGATGAGGGGCATGAACATGGATGAGAAATTGAAATTTCCGGCTTACTCTGCGAGAATCCACAATGCACTCGACCTCATATTCAGGCTCATCGTCGACCAATATAGGGGGAGGTTGGACAGGTAGAGCAGTTCCGGCTTCCACTAGTTTCAGCAATCAGACATGAAAAAACTGGTGTATTTTCAAAGAGTAAGTCTAGTTTCATGGCAACAAGATCAACCACCTTTGAGATTAGATATGGACCAATGAAATGAGGCTTGAACTTTCTTCTTACTTTTACTGTGATGTTTTGTGTGAATAACCATACCTTGTCCCCTAGTGCGTAATCAAGAGATGATCGGCGATGAAGATCAGCTCTATGTTTGTACCTGCTCTTGGCTGTGATGAGGTTTTGTTGGGCAGTTTAATGTGCATGGTGAAGGTGATTCACAAATTCTAAAACTGCAGGAGGAGATGTTGTAACAAGAGGTGATAAAAGCAGAAAACGAGGATTAAAACCATAGTTACAGAAGAAAGGAGAAGAACCTGTAGACGAGTGTTCCCCATTATTGTACGCAAATTCAGCTGCCAAAAGAAATGTATGCAAATCAGCTGACGAATTAAGCAGCTGACACCTGAAGTATTGCTCTAAACATTGGTTTTCCCTTCCCATTTGCCCATCTGTCTGGGGGTGATGTGCAGAAGAGAGTCTCATACCCATTTGCAACAAAGATCTTAACTGCTTCCAGAAGTTGGCACAAACTGGGGATCACGGTCAGACACAATGATAGATGGGAGGCCATGAAATCACACAATGTGTTGAAAGAACATACGAGGTAGGTGGATTCCTTAAAATAATGAAATGTGACATATTTATTAAAATATCTACTACAACTAAAATTACTGTAAAACCTTGAATGGTTTGTAATAGTTCGACAATGAAGTCCATGGAAATGGAGTGCCATGGTTGAGGAGGTGTCTGCATGGGAGTCAACAACCCCACTGGGACTTGGTGTGAAGGCTTACATTGAGCACTAACATGGCACTGTTGTATGTAAAGAAGATTATCCTTAACCATAGAAGGTCACCAAAAGGACCTCCTAAGTATCTTGATGGTTATCTTATACCCTGGTTGTCCGGATAGTTTATGAGAATGACACTATTGGCGAACCTGCTGTTGAAAGAGCTTGGTAGGAATCACCAAACCTCCTTGGATATACAACAAACCCTGCAGCCTTACACCCATGTGTTTGTGTTCTAACTCCTCCACCTCTTTGTTGTCTTGGGCTTGTTGTATGTCCTTCAGAAAAAACTTCTCTGAACATAGGGCCCCCAGAATTTGTTTTGGGGCTATGATAAGGGGCTGATCATGAGTAACGAAGATCTCAAGTTCATCATGGCCATATCGTGAAAGAGCATCTGCCTTCCCATATTTCTTGCCACTCTGGAATTGTATTACATAATCGAAATTGCTAAAGCAGAGTGTCCAGCGTAGTTGTCTCATTGACAAGGCCCTGGCAGATTTCAAGAATTGCAAGATCCTGTGATCAGCGAGAACAGTAAACATATGTAGAGCACTCAAGAGATACTATTAGTTCCACTCTTCAAAAGCTCATTTTATAGCTAAGAGTCCTCTTTTTCCTACAGAATAGTTTTTCTCCGCTGGAGTTAACTTGCTACTTGTGATGCATCAGCTTCAACAGTAAATGGTTGGGAGGAATCAAGATGTTTCAGGGGCAGACACAAAGGCAGTTTTGAGATTGGTAAAGGCTTCTTCTGCAGCAGAAGTCTGGCAAAGGGGTACCCCTTTTTACAGCAGTTTCGTAATGGGAGATGCCAATGAGGCAAATCTATCTATAAACCTCCTGTAAAAACAGGCGAATCCTAAGAAGCTTTGTATTCCTTTTACTGAATGAGGAGAAAGGCAGAATTTGATAGCTACAATTTTCTGAGGATCCATTGTCACCCCCTCAGGGGATAGCAAAAAAAGGAGGAGAGCCATTGTAATTGTCCTACAATACAGTAAGATTTGAAACCGGGAATGCACATTCCACCTTTATCAGGGGGGAGTTGGAGCTTAGGGAGGGCCACCCTTCAGTAGCCCTTAGCTTACATTATATCAATTAGGAGAGTGTTCAATAGTTGAAAGATCTTAGCAGGCATAAGAACTGGAATATTAATGAAGTGGTAAAGCATACGGGGTAACTTAACCATTTTTGCTAGAGCCAGTCTTCCCGTCACTGATAGTGGTAAGGTAGACCAGAAGTTTACTTGCGACTTGAGGGTAGTGATAGATCTGAGAAGATTACCTTCAAACACATCAAGGGAATCACTTTAAGTTTGGGGCATCAACTGAGGAGATATTTCCTTGAATGGTGAAGGTGGCCAGTTGTGTCTTCAAAGGAAAATACGTGAATTGAACTACTCTCTCTCTACTATTGAACAGACTGGAGTGGTCTGGTCACCAAAGATTTCTTCCAAGAGTCTTCCTGTGGGAAGATAGTCACCTTTCACAGTGCAGGCAAAGTCAGATGCAACAACAGGCTTCACAGCAGAGTGGACAACAGAACAACACCAGGTTAGCTACAGAAGGCTGCTCGAAGGTCTTAATATTGAAGCTTGAATTTGATAAGTTCCCAGCAGACACTTAGGCAACTTCACCACCATCTCTGCTTCAGGAATTGGTGCAGCACCAAGACGCAGAAGACTGCTTCTAAAGGTGTAGAAATTCTTGGGGCCAGACTCCTGCTTTTCAAGAATCACCTCTGAAACACCGTTCAATCTTCAGCCTTCACCCGTGCTCTCCTTTGATAGGAGATGAGCATCGAAGCCCAGAATAGAAAAAGAATAGAAAAAAAAGCAAACTGGAGTGGGAATAGTAGATTTTACCCTTCCTGAATCCAGCGCTTTCCCTACTGTTGCATAGACTGCAGTGGGAATAGTAAATTGTACCCCTCCTGAGTCTAATGCTTTCCCTATTGCTGCACAGACTGGAATGGGAATAGTAAATTGTACCCCTCCCGAGTCCAGCGCTTTCCCTACTATTGCACAGACTGAGTGGGAATAGTACATTGTATCCCTATTAAGTCCAACACTTTCCCTACAGGTGCACAGATGTAGTATGACTCGTAAAGTGTACCCCTTCTGAGTCCAATGCTTTCCCTACTGTTGCACAGACTGGGATGGCAATAGTAAATGGTACTGCCACTGAGTCCAATTCTTCCCCTACTGTTGCACAGATTGGAGTGGAAATTGTAAATTGTGTCCCTCCTGAGTCAAGTGCTTTCCCCTATTGTTTCACAGACTGGAGTGGGAATAGTAAATTGTACCCATTTTGATTCCAACAATTTCCCTACTGTGGAATGTATTGGAGTGGGAATGGTTTGTCTATTATTCCTAGAGTTTAATAGTTTTGTTAAAATTGTCTAATATGTATTATTACTATGCACTTTTGTATTTAATTTTATATATATAACTTTACGTAATTTTTGGGGACATATTTAGTAAAATGTATTTTTGTTTATTGTTTAGTTTTTAGATATAATTAAGTTGGCAATATTGTAAAATGTTTTTGCATTTCATTTGTTACTTTTTTTGAATGTGTATGTAAGGTCAAAATATTTGAATTACCATGTTCCCTGCAGGCAGCAGGTGTCTTGCAATGTCATGAAGCCTACCCAGTCCTTATTTTCTATCTCTTTGCCCAGCCCAGCAATGTTCCAGCTCACCAGCTGGAACGGTTTGGACACTAGAGGGGGAAGTTGCCAATTTTTCTATAAATGACTGCTCGGCCACCCAGCAATTTCCATAGCATCCCACCTGGGATGATGATGTGGAAAGGAGTGATTAAGCATTATTGCGGGGTGTCTATAGGAGAATGGTTTACAAGTGATTGTGGATCCACCCCAAGTTCTTTGTTTGCTGCCACATTTCATCTCAGTTGCTTTTATTAAATATTTTGGGGGAAGGGAAAGAAAGAACTACAGGTTATTTTTGAGAGTAGAAAGTGGCCTGGCCACGTTTTGGAGTTCAGGCTTTGGTCCTTTTTGAACATTGGAGGATACAGTTCTATAAATCGCTCCCAACTGTTAAGCACCCCCTAGAATGCCTGGTCATTAGCGTGCTTAAGACTATAATCCACTACATCATTTCTTCACCATCAAGTAACAGTCTGCTCCCTTCGCTTGGTGGCTGAAGGTGGCACAAAGTTTATGCTAACTAAATCATTGGCTGTTATCTAAAGCAATCCTGGCAGTCTTTTGGCTAATTTAAGAAAGTTGCCCCTATTTTCCATGCCATATTTCTCCCTTGTTTGGTATAACGGGGTAACTACCAAGGCCACCTTTTTGCTAGGTCCTTCATTATTCTAAGTGAGGTGCCTGGCCTGCCTGCAACAGGTCATTGAAAAAGGGCCATCTAGTGTTAGGGTAAGGCCTAATTGTGCTACATAGGCTGATGCAGTTGGGCATGTAACATTCTTGGTACAACTTGGTAGGCAAGTGTGTTCTAGCTCTAACCTCAGGGGGTGAAAATCATGTAAAGAACGGGTGAAGTCAGCATAAGGAGGTTCATTGTAGAAGACCGATCCAGATTTATGTTGGTTACGCAGATTCGTATGGAATGCATTAGTGTTTTATAAATTAATGAGTGGAAGAATGGCAGACTTGACATGGTTGGTGCCGTTATCTTGGGCCACTGTGGCACACGTACCATCTTACATACTTTTTACTGCAGTTACTGATGCCTTTGCCAACTGTTGCTATCTTGACTCTGCCCAGGACATCATCATGACAGAGTGTCTCCATGGTCTCGCCTGCGGTCCCCCATGTTCAGATACTTCTTTGGGCTTCTACTGGGACTGGCATTCCTGAGGAGCAGGTTCTGAGCTTATTTTAAGCAAAGCCAGTGGCTTAGGTCGCTTGCTGAATGTAGCACCATTAGTACTACTGCTGCCAGGGATTGCTATCTTCCCCCAGCTGCCTCTGAGCTGTAACCCTGAGTCGATCTTTGACCTGTAAGAAATCTGTTGATGTAGGTATGCATCTAACACTGATTATCACATAGGAGGCCAGTGTGAATAAATGACCGGGTTGGGCATAAAAGGTTGACTTGCCAAAATGGCTGCATGTTAATAAGCACAACTTCCAGGATGGCAGTGATTTTGCCCTACAGTGTGGCAGTTGCTAAGTCTTGTTTGGGTTGGCATGTAGTCGCTAATGGTTCTGTTATTCCTGAGGCCATGCCGACTACACTGGGGGCCCCCTGTAATGACCTTTGCCATAGTTTTTCCTGTCTGGTGCATTTCTGCTTGGGTAAGAGCAAGAATGTCCTGCCTTGTATAGTTTTTCACTTAATTTCTTTGGAAATAGTACTGCTATTGGTTCTCATCCTGCCAGTTTTGCATGTATTTGTGACACCTATATCGCCAAATTCATTCAGGTAGAAAAGCAGTTCTTCCAGGTACAGCAAAGCAGTCTTGCAGAGTACACAGCAGGTGACAGCAGAAGGCAGTCCTCAAGGTCCATCCGCATGTCAAGGAGTGAACTGAAGAGTGGATCTGAGGGCCCTACTTTCTATTTGGTGCCGCCTTTGAATTTGTACATACTTTCTAGAGGTTTCTATTTCAAAAGCATGGAATTTCCTAACTCCCCTGGCTCTAGGCTGGCTGCAGGGACAATATGGAGGTGACAAGCCCTTTGTGTAAAGGCAGAGCACAGCCTATTTAATTGCAAGTGAGACTGTGCCTAGTTCTGCCCCGCTCTTCAACCTGCTAGCAGATTGTCCATCCAGGCACATCTTATCCCTCTATTTTGTGACTGTCTGGGAGGAATTCACAAAGTCTGTCAGTTACACCCAGTCATGTGACCCAGTGCAGACTGCAGGCACCAAACGGCCAAGTACAGGACAATCCCAGCTTTCTGAAATTGGCATTTTCAAAATTGTAATAAAAAATCTGACTTGCCATTAAAGAGGATGTTTCATTACAATTTTCACAGATTCCAAATATGAAATGCTTACCTGGTCCCAATCAAACGTTAGCAGTAATTAAATGTAATAAATCAACCCAATGTTATCCTATGGGACAGGTAGGCCTCGCAGTAGTGAAAAACTAATTTAGGCGTTTTACACTGTCAACATTTTAATTACAATGCACCCTGACCTATGGACTGCCGAGGGCCTATCATAGGGGTGACTTATATGCAACAAAAGGGGAGTTTGAGGCTTGGCTGGTAGTTTAAAACTATGTTTTGGCTGCAATGGCAGCCCTGAGAAATGATTTAAGGGGCTACTTATGTGGGTAACACAATAGGCGCTGCAGGGCAACTAGTAGCATATAATCTACAGGCCCTGAGTGCATGGTATACCACTCTACCAGGGTCTTATAAGTAAATTAAACATGCCAATCAATTGTAAACCAATGTAACCATATTTAGGGGATTGTGCACTTTACCTCTGCTAACCAGTGCTAAAGTGTTTGTGCTCAGAGTCCCAGCAAAAACGAATTTCAGCAACAAGTGTAGGTAAATAGGCAAACAGTGTAGGTAAATAGGCAAACGTTTTCAGGGATAATTGGATCTAAAGAAGCCTTTTATTTAACCAGAGAGGCTGACATTTCTCCTCTGTTAAATGGACATTTCGCTAATTTAGTTATGCACGAAGCAATTATATTGCCCTTTACATTGGAAACAAGATCAGGCTGCAAATCATAATTGTGGCAGTTTTTATAAAAAAAACTTCAGTATTTGCAGGTTAAAATTCAGTAAACTCACATTTACTAGCTACTATTTAACATCACTATCTAGATCTAGGCATGCCTCCAACCTATCAGCATAACTGATATAGCAGATATAATTGATTTAACAGTGGTGAATGTCCCTTAGTTTCTGTATGAAAATAACATTAAACGATGATGCAATTTTTAAGATAGACTAGGAAGCGAAAGTAGACAATATGGGCTGGTGAAAGACTGGATAACTTGGGCGACGTCTCTGGGTTTGTCCGGCCCTTTCAATTTGGAAGGACAATAATGCAGTAAAGTAGCATTCTTATATGCATGGAGTCAGATGTTGTGATGACGCTTCGCACTTTATGACTCTGGACTAAGGAAGAGACCATATGACTCAGTGTTGACATTTTGGTAGCTCGAAGTCTAGCTGACTAACTGATTGTAACTTCTGTATAATTAAGCACGGACGTCATGAAACCTGCTAAGCACTCTTTGGGACTTATTTCGTTATTAATAACGACGTTTGGTGATAAAATGTATTCATACCAATCTCAATGTTATCAGAGTATTCTTAGTTAATGTAATGAGCCAATTTTAGAATGATATCTGTGTTTCATACCCCTTATAGTACTGAATGTGCAATATGCTATATAATTCTGCATAGCTAAATTATCGATGAATCTGTAAATAAGGATTTGGAAAGGTTTTAAGCAATAATTATTATTTTTAGGACAATATTTATTTATTGGTTGCAATTAGCACTTTATGCAATATCAGGCTTTGCCAGAAAAATAGTTTGAACATGAATTCTGTAATTTGTTCTGCAGTTCAGAGTATTTACAAGTTTACATTTCCTCCATTTAGTCGTTAAGCGTCTTCAGTGGTGCTTTAAATCAGAAAATGAGAAGAAATATTTAACACAAATCTTCAATCTGACCTAGCATTCTTTGGTCATTATTTCGTAGAAGAAGATGAAGTACACATTGCAAATAAAATAGTTCATGCTAAATAATGCTTTTTAAAAATTGAACACGTAACTAAAGTATGGCTTGTATAAAACGTACTTTTGTACAGACTTATGTGTACAAAGTAGCCAGCACTAATTAACACAAGCAAACATTGTGCACCTCATAACTCAGCGCAAAACGAGTGATTTTTGTGCGGATTAAAACATCAGCATGACCTAGCCCATTCCATGTAATAATACTCAAAGCTGGTGTGATTGCTGATTGAAGTTTATTCTCTGATCTCAGTTTTGTCCAATAATATTTGTTTACAATATTTATGCAATATAATCTAAGGAGGGCACTTCCCGGTAGTTATAGACTGAGGTACAATCAGAGGTCTTGGTCAAAAACTCCGTGAATATAACCGCTCCCTTGAACAATATTGCTATTGTTAATCGGACCTTTACAATGTGGGGGGAAAGTTACAAAATTGCGCGTTAGATGGTTTATTTAGGTAGAATGTTGCAAAAAGTATACCTTTTGATTTTATTTTCGTGAAAGGCTGCACCATAGCGCATAAAAAGGTGTATACATACAAGGGCATATTCTCAAGGACTCATCGCCGATTTATCTGCACTTTTCCGTCACGAAAGTGGCAATACATTTATCGCCCTATTCACAAGCCTGCGCTAACAGCCGACATCTTCAGTTTACCTGCGATAGCTGGCACTAAAATCATCGCCAAGGCTGACAGCTACAACTAACGCTAATCATATGCAGAGTAGGCGTTCCCGTGCAAAAACTCATGATAACACCACTTCATGATATTCTCAATGACCAGCCAGATCATCGATGAGGTCCAAAAACAGGCGATAAGGCAAGTTACCAGCAGGGAATTAAGGCCTGCTTTTTTCTGGTCATTGTAAGACGAAAACCTGCAGCATAAAGGGAGCCCAGCCCAGAGCCACATCTGAAGACCAACAGATACCATGGATCGACTAATCATGCAGCTTGCAGAACCAAGGGGGCCACAACACCCACCGCCACCTCCCCCAGGACCACCCCCACCCCCAGGACCACCCCCCCCCCCCCACGGACTACCACCGAGGCAGCACAGAACAAGACAGTGGACCATCTGAAAATGCACCAGCCTCAGAGACTTAACGCCAGAGGATGTCATTGCCCACTGCAGTCTCAAAAGGACAACCATCCTCCGCATCCTGACCCACATTGCCCACAGCCTGACGGTACCAACACAGCGGACAACCAACATCCCTCCGTAGACAAAGCTGCTGGCTGTTCTGCAATTGTTGGCCTCTGGTACCTTCCAACCAACAACTGCCAATGTCGGAGGAGTCTCAAAGCTAGCTCTATCAAAATTCCTCACACCTGTCTTGAATGTCATCATCAGCTTCATACACCAGCACCTTCACTTCCCCCACACTGAGCAGGAACAGATGGAGACCAAGCAAGGCTTCTACGCCATAGCTGGCTTCCCACACGTGTTGGGGGCAATTGACTGCACATATGTCCTACTTGTGCCCCCTGCTGACACTGCACACAATTACCGCAACAGAAAGCACATACATTCCATCAATGTGCAGGCAATAGTGGACCACCGGGGACTGTTCACCAATGTTGTTGCCAACTTCCCAGGCAGGGTGCATGATTCCTACATCTTCCGACAGTCCATCACCAACCAGCGCTTTCAGGATGGCACCTATGGAAATGCACTGCTCGTTGGTAAGTACCAACGGAACACACCACACACCTCAACTCCACAATCATATAACTCACAACTGTGGGAATGCACACGTAACAACATCACATACAACATGCCAACCAACATGCTCACCTACCAGACACAAAACACAAGTAACTGTGGTAACAGGGGCCAGACATGTAGACAAACCATCCACAAAGGCATAGCCCCTCTGCCACACAATTGCAGAATGTGGGGAGAGGTGGGAACCAAGAATGTGCGAAGGAGGCAAGTGACCCATGAATAAGAATGTACGCAATGTCAAGTGTGGTGGTGATGTGCTGGACAGTCCTGAGTATGCAGAGCATAGACATGTCCATGTAGACATACACTGCTGGTGTTTGTAGTGTTGTGGACAGTGGACGCAACCATGTTACCTCAGGCAGTGGGGAAGACCGAGGACATGTAGCTATGTCCCCCCCTGTAAGCGTAAGTGTAGTGGGCTGGGCCGGCGTACGTCAGTCCTGCGTATGAGTGTGTATAAATCGCGCGGGGCTCTGGGCATGGTTCACTACCGGGATGGCCACCAAAGTAACTACTGCGTGTGTCTCTGTGTCTGCCACATCCTGACCTTAGGCCTACACACATGGCCGACCACCTCCAACGGCCAAATTAACACCAGCAACAAGGTGGCTACGTCACACGCCACCCGGCGCACATCTCGTCATCGCCCGCAGGGGCGTGTCTGCCAGGGTGGCGCCCCTCACCCAGCCACGAGGCAGCCGCCATGATCGGTGGTGCCTGCGCGCTCCTGTGTGCCTGCTGCACCCCAGCCTGCTGGTCCCCAGACCCATCCAGCGCCCAGCGGTGATTCTCACCCCTGCACACCCAGGCCTCACTGCTCACCTGCCGCCACCGGCGTGTCTCCAAGAGGGTCACCACGTGCTGGTGCAATCTTTAAGCCCGAGGCACGCAAGCTTGGCGTCGTAGACGGCATCAAACTTGAAGTCTTTGCTGTTCCTGAGACTTCTTGAACAGGGGGCAAGCTCTACCTCAAGCCGTTGTAGAAACTCACAAAAGCAGATTGTAGAAAATTCAGTCCAGTCCGTCCTTTTACTGCCCAAGACAGAAGCAGCCACTGCAGGCCAACACAGCAAAGCACACCGCAAAGTGGTTGTTCCTCCTCACAGCTTCTCCAGCTCTTCTTCTTGGCAGTCTTCTTGATCCAAAAGAGTTCTGAAATATTGGGGTCTGGGCGCCAATATTTATACTAACAAATCCTTTGTCCTCTGCAGGCAGAGGGTCCTGTACCTAGTTCACAACCAGTTCTGGGTGCATTCTGCCAGTGTGCACCATCTTCCTTTGTCAGTGTGGGCCAGGGCCCTCAGACGCACCACAGGAGGTGGAGCCAGCATTGTGGAAGGCAGGCACAGCCCTATTCAGAACCAGGTGCTACTCCTCCCACCCATCTACATGCAGATAGGTCTATTTAGCCCTGTGCTGACTCACCCTGTCTCCTGGAGTCTCCCCCAGCCCCTGTCACTCACAAACCAGACAGACAATACACAAGCTAGCAGAGGCAGGCTGGATGGTTAGGTAAGAAAATACCTACTTTCTAAAAGTGCTATTTTCAAACACAGAGTGTTAAAACCAACTTCACAAAAAGATGTATTTTATCATTCTGAGTTCAGGCATACTAAACTCGAATTTCTACCATGTTCCCTGGGTCAGTTAGGATTATAGGATGTTATAGTCAAACTGCCCATTCTGTGATAAACGAAGTAGGCTGTAATTCACTATCAGGACATGCCACACACACCAGGGAATGTCCTACTTTTCACATACAATGCACCCTGCCCACAGGGGTACCTTGGGCCTACCTTAGGGGGCCTATTGCATAGCCTATGCAATTTGGAACCAGCTGGACGGTGATGTAAGGTAATGCGGATTCACAGACCGGAGTTCCACAGAAAAGAAAGGCTGGAGAATGTCCCGTATTCCTCTTGGCAAGGTTCTCCTGCGGAATGGTATACGCCATACAAATGCCCATGATAAGGTGGCATCACAGTGGCTATAGAGAGTTGTACCCTGAGGAATTTGAACCTAAAAAGACACACATGCGTTGTGATGGCATTGATGGTGATGTTCAAAGGCACATGAAAAGTAAAAGTCATGATCCAGTGACCTCGTAGAAAGAGCTTCGAAAAGTTCGGTCATTGAATAAATGCTTTTATGAATGTGAGGCTAGCATCCCCGAGAGATCGGGTCATAGTGGCTATAAAGAGCTGTACCCAGAAGAATTTGATACTGATAGCCCTGATGAAGTTCCATCCTCTGGAACGAAACGCGTTGGCTGTAGTCCTGTGTACATCTATTGTTGTATGAAGATGAATAAGGAATAAAGGAATTTTCATGAAATAAGATGGCTTTTTTGGATATGTAACTTCATCCCTGGTGCCGCCTCCACTTTTCTTCAAGAGTCTATCCCTGGATTATCCAGTAAGACCTTTCCACAGCAGGTCTTGGAGACGTCTGGCACAGGACTTTTTCTGACTTATGGGACTAAAATATTGATGTGCTCAACAATAGTCGGCTGTGGGATCCTTTTCTTGTAATGTCATGATAATTGGACTGCAGCCATGCTAATCGTCATGCAGTGTCACTTGCATTTTCAGTGTGGCTCACGGACACGCCGATTTGCTGTGTTCAGCACATGTGCATGGTTTGTTGTGAGATTAGTGATGTGTAGGGAGGGCCCCCTCTGGGCACATTGTCGATGGGGGCCTACTTGCTGTTTCTATGTGTGCTGCAGTATGCCAATGAGATCAGGGACATTATCCAGAGTCATTGTGGGTGTGCACTGTGCTATACTTAATTGTGCATGTGTGCCATTGTGCCCATCTTCCCCCGTCCCCCAAGTCCCTGGTCGTTACTCACCCTGTTGCTGTTCGGTCAGGTCATGTTGAGCAGTGTCCGGTCCCCCAACTCCTGCCACCGTCTCCCCACTGATGACTGTGGACACCATTTCCTCCATCTCATCCAGCTTGTGCTGTGGCGCTGGACTCCCACCTCCAGTCTGCATTGCGGCTTTCCGCTTCTTGCAGTTGTCCACTCCCCTTCTTTTCACTTCGACTGCATTCACCTTGGCCAAGATGGACTGCCATATTACATTTTTAGTTGCCAATGACACGGTGGAGGTGATGAACAGTTGTTGGTGGTGTTCTATCACCTCCATAATCAGGATCTTGAATCGCAGGTTCCTCTTCTTCTTCTCCTTGCCCTTCTCCTTCCCCGAGGTCCCTGGCTGGTCCTCCGGGGGGCTTGTGGGGTTCCGGTTGGCCTCTGTAGTTGCTCCAGCTTCCTCCATGGTGTTTCTCAGTTGTTTAGGTTTTGTTTTTGTTTTTTTGCTTTTTTGCAGCTTTTATGGTGATTTTTCCCACCTGACGTGGGAATAGTAAGCCTGGAACTGATTATCGCTGATATTTTTATCGCTGTTGGGCCCATCGCAACTTTTTTCACGTTCGGGTTTCCTTTTTTATCGGCGTCCCGGTAAATGTAACACAAACATTTGACGCGTTATTGGGGAACTATCGCCTGTTGCCAGCGTGTTGAGAATACGCAGTTAACACAGCGTCAGTTTCCCGCGATAGACGGCGTTATGTAAAATTGCGTTAACCTAGGTTGGCGATAATTATCGCCCGTTCTTGAGAATATCCCCTAAAGAGTGATAGCGAATTCTAGTCATAATATAAATCATTTGTTTGTGGTATACTAATCTACAGAAGTTTAGTTTGTGCCTAAGGTAGTTTTAATCTGTGAAAAATGCTGATTCACAGTTGGGATTTGAAGAACCATGTTTGAGAAAAACTATTTGCTCTCATGATTTTCTTGTTGAAATTATCGAAGGTGCTCCAGAAGCTAAAACATACATTAACAAATATATTTTTTAGCCATGTCAGTAAAAAGCCTTACATGCTGAGTAACACATACTTTCAACAGCAGCAGCAGTCTGTCAGTTGGTTCTCTAGTGTTCTAATGCACCTCCACTACAGAGTTCTAATGAACAACTAGAGAATGAACATGTTATATTCACAACAAATATAAAGCACACCTGACGACCATGTGGGTGCAATCAGAGCTGTAGAACTCTACAGAGGGAACTGCGGTAAAAGAAAAAATGAGGCTTTTTTCACATAAAAATTATGATTAGTGCTCTAGATAGCTAAGCAGACTTTCTCGAAATTCTCAAATATATTCCACATCTAAGCCAGAAAAAAATTCTGGCATGCTGAGTGAATCTTTCAAGTTCAACAGAGTAGAATTCTGTTCTTTGACTCCCCAGTGTTCTACTGTAGCTTCACGCAGAGCTCTAATGACCAAGGGAGGCACTTCCGAATACCATTTTATTAGAATAAGAGATGTTGAATTTAAATCTTTCTAGCATGTGAGCAGTCTATTTTAGAAGTGCAGGAAGCTATTTAAAGAGTGATCACATTTGTTTTGTTCATTTATGTTTTGACAGATTGGATACAATTATCCATCAAGAAATACATTTTAAAAGAAAATTACAGTTACAATTTATAAAATCAGATATTAACAAACATGCAAAACAAATTAGAGACATTGGGCCATATGTACGTAGCCTAATACCGGTCGGTAACGGCTGATTTTCGGTAATTATACCGTTACCGACCGGTATTTAGGCTTTTGCAATGTAGGGGGCACATTACAGGATTCGGTATTTACTGAATCAGTAAAATTACCGAATCCTGTAATGATATGTAGGGGGAGTGTGTGGGTGTTGTGGGGATTCGTTATTTACCACCAACTAAAAGTTGGTGGTAAATGACGAATAGGTGAAAAAAAGCATTTTTGTGCACGTTTAAGTGTGCAATGTGGCAGACATACATGCCCTTAGGGCATGTATGTGTGCCACATGTGCACACATGCAGGAATCAGGGGTGCAACAGGGTGTCACTGTGACACCCTGCCACCCTTGATTGTGCTCCCCCCATTACCGAATCGGTATTTACCGATTCGGTAATGGTAACTGGCTTCAAGGGATGCATTATTACCGAATCGGTAAATACCGGTTCTAAAATACCGAATTTTACCGATTCGAAAATAATTACCGAATTATTATCTACATAACATTTACCACTTCATAAATACCGAATTGGTAAAATTCGGTATTTATGAAGTGGTAAATGTTGGGCTACCTACATAAGGCCCTAAATCAGGTAAACCATGAATTGAGTCTATTAAGGGCATGCCAGATATGACTAATTTTATCAGTAAAATTCATGAAACTAGTTTCAACAATTTAATTCTCAATAGCCAGATAGATTGAAAGAACTTCGACACTGCAAACACAACACAAGTGCTGGTATCAAGCTTACATATTCCTTGAGCAACCTCCTATTGGCATATTCCTAATATAAGACATAGCAGCTTATTCTCAAGCCCCTATCGCCACAGGAACGTCACTTTTTCTGACGTTCCCTTGGCGATAGGGTCAGCGCCTTAGTCTCAAGGCAGCGTTAACCCACTTAGCGTTGCTTTAAGCCAAGTTAAGTGGCTTAACGCTGCCTTGAGAATCAGGCCACTTTCACGCTAAATTTAGCTTGAAAGGGGCATGTAGTGGGTGCTGCGGTGGGCGTTCCACAGCAACACCCATTGTGATCAACGCTGCCACCTATTATCAAGGGCGGCGATAATAGGTGGCAGCGCCGAACTTAAGACCAGGAAAATCCTGATCTTAAGTTGGCGAAACAAGGAGAAATGCTTTATTTCTCCTCGTTTTTGCTTTTTGTATGTGTGCTGCCTTGTCCAGCACACATAGAAAAAGCAAAATGCAATGGTTTGTTCATGTGCAGGAAGGTGTCCCTTCCTGTACATGAACAAACCTTTTAAAAAATGCCATTTTATAACTTTGATGTGTGCTGCACGAAGCAGCACAAGAAAAAGTTGCAAAATTGTATTTTATGAGCACCTTCCTGTACATAAACAACCCTCCCCTGCACACAGACACCCTTGCACTCTGGTGCAAGGATGTCTGCGTTGGCGCTAAGTCATGAAACTTAGCGCCATCGCAGGGGGAAACGCCAGGCTGCACAACATCCTTGAGAATAGGGTGCAGCCTCGCGTTTCCGAAGCGGCAGTGAGAGGCGTTAAGCCAAGGAGGCTAACTCCTCTCACCGCCACTTCCTTGAGAATATCCCCCACAGTGATTTCGTCCAGTTTGATTTTAGTCTATTATAGGCATTGTAGAAGAATATAACATGTCCCTCAGTTTCATCGTCTGGCATGCAAACTGGACATGTCTTATATTCTTGCTCAGGGGTTGTACTCATGCTACTGGGAGAATTCCCAGTCTGAGCTTTACATAAATGGTTCTGGCTAAAGATGGATACATGTAATCCAGGTACTCCTCACATTTATAATCACATTTCATTGTTGATTTATTGGGAAGCTGAAGGAAGATGATTGCAATTTCATTAGCAAAACCTCTCCGTATGGTGTGATACTGGGCCAATATTTGGCGATCCCTAATTTTAACAGTGGGTTCTTTACATTTCTCACCCAGGGAATCTTAGTTGCATGCGATCTGCTCATAACGGAAAAGGTCAGAACACTAGAATAGAAAAGGAAGGGCTAATGGCTGAAACAGGGGTTCTGCACTGCACTGCAACATATTTAAAACAAACCGATTGGTTTTGTCAATACATCATCTCAATAATGTTTCAATATCTATAATTCAGTGTATTCCGCTGTACATATGTGGCAATGGTTAATAATTAGTGTTGCAGAAATATTTTCAATAAAATATTTGTACTCAAAAGAAGCATAAACATGCACAAAAGCGAGACATACACATGCTAGAATCAAGCATGCATGAAATATATCAAGGAGTGTTATCTCCCACTATATAGCACCATGTTACTATTGGTTTAAGTAAATTTCTTGGATCTAACAATCTCAGTTGACCATTTAAAGCCACAACAGTTTTGTGCAGCTTGGGGCCGTATGTTATGTGTTATGTTATTTGTTATGTGTCACATAACATAGTGAATGTTTGATGGCCTTTTTGAATGTAGGCCAGTTTTGAAGCTGCAACACCACATACAGTCCTAGATGCTTAAGGTGATTAGATATAGGACATATTTTAATACTGAGTGATCCTGGTTTATGATGGTGTCACGATGTTCTGCATGACAACACCATACATGAAGATCTGATGCATGGCATACTTCAATTTGATGAATGGATCTCTCACCTGGAATATACATAGTACAATTGTATAGCAGTTTGATGCAAAGGTCCACTATGAGGGACACACTGGCTTTATAAGAATGTCCTATAACAGTGATACATCAAACTTTACTTCGGTATTGTTTGTTTTTCCTTTTTTCTCATCTTTAGGTTGGCTAATCATTTTAATTTAAAATAGTAGGTAACTCCCTTTTAGAGGGATCCACTTCCATTACATTACAGGTGTGGGGTAGGCCCATTTTCACTTTTGGTCCTGATGAAGTGCCACAGATCATTTGACCACCGGGGTCTAAAACCTGTTGACCCTACCTTGTTTCACCTACACATCATGAGCTACTTAGGTACATTATACCCCAGTAGTAGCTTTAACCAATTTTTTGGCTTCTAACTCTGTTAAGGGAATCTCCATTTTAAAGGTTAATTTAACATCCCTCAAATACTTTTTAATTCACTTTATTCACACATATCACTGTCACCCCACCCATCGGACACCCTTATATCCATCAGACAGCTGTAACAGCTAAAAGATCTCCTATTAAGTGATCCTTAGGGTGTTGCAGCGACTGCTCAATGAGGAGCACCCGCCCAATGATGAAGCATGACATCCCTAGGGGTGTTTGAGGGCAACAAGGGACAATGCTGCGTAGTGCCCTTGACGTCCCGTCCCGCAACCTAGGCCTCTTTTTGTCTATAGGAAGAGTACCCCATTGTCTAATTCACATTTTTGATACCCAACTAAAGGGTGTGTTGTCTTGGGTTGGTAGGTCAAAGTTCGCTCACCTCCAAAAGGTGATGACAGTCCTCAAGGATCTGATGATGCTTTAGGCTTGGGCCACTGGTGCTGATTTCGGCCCATAACAATGCTTCTAGTCAAACACACCTAGCTGAGTGCCGTTCGTGGCATGTTGTTAAGATGGTCGAGTGGGCTCGATTCCAGACAAATCTGGGATCCGGATGAAGACCTTGGCTGGTGAAAGAAACTTTTGTATATTCTTGTAATAAATTTGTTTAGCGAGCTGCTATTTTTGCCAAGTAATATTTCACTGCCGTTGGAAAGTGAGGGGGAGACTTTGGCCCTCATAACTTTCAGTAGTGGCGAAAGGCTTGGCCCCAGAAATTGTTTTGAAAGTGTTGATAAAGTCATCTTTATCAAGAAGCACAGTTAATCTGCAGTTGCTCGAGTCTGATCGGAAGCCCCCTTTGTGAATGGAATTAATTATAGCACCGCGCCATGACTCATGGATTGTCGAGCTCCTCAGGCTGTAGTCAAAAAGTAGGGAAAGCCTTCCTGCTCAGAACGGAGTATCCTGTTTGAAAAGGGCTATGGGGAGCCCCATGGGGCCCCTTCAGTTCTACCCTTCGATATTACATGGGTCAGCTGTTTCGTCAAGTGAGCCATATCCATGGCGGGGCAGGGAAAGCAGTCTTGATCTTGAGGGGAGGCAGGTACGATAATTGTTTCTAGACTTCGGAGGCCCGCGCCAAGAAATGACTGGACAGAAAGGATACCCATTACGGTTGCGTAATGTTCGCACAACTGATCCATTTGGAACCATTCTGCTGCCTGTTTGCCCTGCCCAACAATTCCTGGAATTTTGTTTATTGCTCTCACATAGGAGGACTGCCCAGAAGGGCTTTAGATGTCTTAGCCTCTCTGAATTAATTGCCTGCTGTTAGTTTTTGTCTTCAAGTTTAAATGTGTCTATTAACTCCTTCGATTCTGGGTTCTTTCGGATTCCACTCATTGTCGTGTTACAGGCTTTCTTTAGACACCAAATTTTGGTTGAGCCAATAGCTTGCTTAGTACAGCAGTGCCATCGGGATGAGTATGGAAATTTAGCTAGGAGGTGGGAGATAATGCTGATCCATGCAGTGATCGGTGATGCATTGCTTGAACCCGTTTCCACTGCTGGGTTTGTGCATTCAGCCTTGATGTCAACACTGATGGCATCGCTCCATTTAAGGTGCTTGAGGTTCTCAGTATATATTATATTCATTTGCAAGTGGTGCTGGCCAAAGCATGATAGGACAAGCTGGATTTATTGTAATGGTTTGGGGAAGGTGATCACTCTCTGTGCGCAGGATAACATACTTATGTTACATATAGAGTAGTGAAAGTAAGAGCAGATTTTTTCGTCTGTTCTTTTCCAGTTTGGTGGTGTGTCGTGTGGGAATCTAATATTCAATACTTTAAAGCCCACACTGTAAAGTTGCAGGCCCAGGATTTCTCCTAGTGGGCAATGTGGGCCGCCCTTCTTCCTAATTTGTTCAACGATATTCATGGGGTCCCCAAGGTAATCTCATTGGGATCCTCTTGATGGTTTTGAAAAAGAGTTGTGTTGAAGTCCCCGGTTATCATACATTCTGCTTGGGGGTTATCCCCGATCAGGTTGCACAGGGTCAGAATCAAATGGTGTAATTTTAGCCTCTTCTCCCATGCACTAGGACTGACATAAACGTTAATCAAAAAGAGGAGATGCTGTAATTTCCAGTTGCTGATTTTAATTCCTTGCGGCCAGCTCTCTTGAAATGTTATTGTGTCAATGATCCCTTTCAGGTTTACTGAGGTGTAAATAGACAGAGCACCCTTTGTTCTGCCAAACTTGCACTCTCAGAGCCGGCTTCAAATGCTCAATCAATCCCGTGATCAGGCAACTCTGCTCAGCCCATGTCTCCTGTAGGGCTATAACGTTGTGACTGTTTAAGAAAATTGTTGAGTCGAGGTATTGTAATTTCTGAAGGAGGACAATTATGTTTCAGGAGCAAAGGGTTAGCAGGAATGGCTAAGTCACTTTAATTAGAGCTTCCATGGGAGGCGACAGAGAGCAGCCAGTCCCAATTGTTTCTTAAGGGATCAATTGTTGCCGTTCTGTGTTCACTAAAGCTTTTCATTGTGCGCCCCATGGCATTTTTTTAATTGAGCAAGGCTTCCTTCCTGGGCATCTATGTGGGGGTCTGGAGTTTTGTAAGTCCTGTTGGATAGCCAATCGATTTAAAGGGACTGATCTTGATGCCCAATAAGTTAAATGCCTCGCATTGAGATGGAATTAAGTGTGCGGAAACTGGTGAGGCAAAGATTGCTAATGTGGTTTTTGTGATTTCTGAGAGCCCCTTGGAGGGACAAATTAGATTGATGCATTATCACGTGACTACATGCCACTCAGCTAGGAACAGCCGTCAGTAACCTTAGGATATGTCTCCTGACCCAGCGAATGGTATTCCAGTGTTAACAGCAGTTTAGTGTTAAGAGGTGCTGGGTACCTTGCTGTTGAAGGCCGTGTATCCTGGGCGGATCCTGGACTGCCAGGCAGTAGTAACATTTCAAATTTTGTAAATGGAGGTCAAGTGAAGATCCCACCGTATTTTGAACAAGCAGAGGAGCAAATAATTCTTCTCTTCAATGTTGTCCACACCAGCTTAACACGATCAGTTGATACTGCTGAGCCACTGTGCCTACTCAAAAAATTATTTTGTTGTAGGCCCTGCCCTGTACCTCTATAAGTTTTGTTTTCTTTTTTACTACAACACAGGAACTGCACTGAGATAGGAGTCATCAATTCCTCCATCCATTCCTTACATAATGGAGTGAAGGCTTTTGGGAATCAACTGAAAACCACGATGGACTATATGTCATGATGAGTGCCCTCAACAGCAAAGTCGTTGCTGTTTTCAAAGATCAGCATATCCTTGTAAGGGATTTCCATGCAGTCTTCATGGCACTCACTAATGTTCTCTTAAAATTGAGTCCTTCATCCTCTACCTCTGGTGATTCTGAATTTGAGCCATTTAGAAGTATCCCAGATCCTCAATTGGAAGCCCAACCCCATACATGGAGGCAGTCCAATCATCAGATGATGGAGAGGTAGTGTTCTCCAGTTTTAGATCCAGAATTTAAAGATGAGCATTAGTGGGTAATATTTGGTCAGTTATGAATTTGTTATCATACAATCTAATTCACAATAAACTGCAGTCTTCTAGTATTTTTTACATTTTTTTGTTTGCTTTACCGGCTTTCCTTTTTAGTAAGGTTGTGTACATGAATTCTTTGCAGCGTATAAAAATACAAGTCTTCATTTCTTCATGAGAATAGGCCTTAGATTTTCTTGTTTAGAATGGTGATATTTAACTCTACATTTTTTGAAATCTTGAAATAATGGTATAAATTGGGCTTAATATCGCAAACATAGATCACATTTTAAGATTACATTTACATCTATAGTTATTTCAGGTATTTGTTTCACATTAATATAATGTTAAAAAAAAGAAGATTACATAACTTTGATAAAAGCCATATGCAGTAGGCAATTATACTGTTATAGCCTTCCGTTTTGAGAAGAATGTAGTGGCTTTCTCACAATATGGTTGCAGTAATTACTTTCTACACACCCATCATTTTGGATCGTGATTAATATTGATCACACAACTATTGCTACAAAACATGTATTCAAAATTTAACCTAGTAATGTTGAAGTTTTTGTGATATAATGATATAATAATATTTACTGAAAAACACAAAGGTTAAAGTAACATTATGGGTAGGTGTGATAAAAACATCTGTTTTTGATTTTTAAAAATCTTAGAAATTCACGGAAAAAAACAAAGGTTAAAGCGACGTTATAGTTCAGTGACTATGTCAGTGACAACATTAAACTTTTTAACAAAAAAACCCCACTGAAATTCACTAGTTATAGTTAGCAGACCCAGCGATAACTTGCTTCCCTGCCATGCACTGTTTATGACCTCACATGGTACATCACTCCTGATATGTTCTAAGACATTTATGACACCACTGATGGCATCTCGAATGACATCATTGCTGACATCACTGATGACATCATCCATGCTTTGTTTCACATATTTCTTTATAAATAGTATGGCATAATAAGCTTGAAAGTAAGTACAAAATAACTCAGAATAATATGAAGTATCATTAATTCCATCACACATACAACTCTCTTTGGTGTAGCAAGTATGTTTTATGTGCAACATTAACCCTATACCATACACTTCATGGGTAGCCTAGTTCACATAAATAATCAACCACAGATATATATTAGAAACCCTAATTGTACACTGTGTTCAATATGTATACAACTGTTCAGAGAAAGCCAAGTTTCTCAAGATACCCAACGTCTGTTCCAAAATTAATGTCCTACTATGAACAGCTTTTATTTATATCAAACCCTCACATTCACCAAACTGAAATTAAGTTGATATGAGTAGAAATGTAAGTACTGTAAACAGTGTTTACTCTATGGAACGCGTTTACCCTGTACCACACTATTTGCAGATAGTGAAACTCTCATGAAAAATACACCACAGTATTAAAACGGTATCTAGGTAACACTTATCCAAAAATACACTATCGGTCTGCAAATTACATTTACATGGTCATTCCAGATCATGATAAATGTAATCCCCATGATGAAACGTTAGATGTCTTACAAATAACAGCAATCTGTGTCTTCCCAAACCTTAGATCAAATAGTTGACATGGGTTCTGACAGTGCCAAGATGGCACACCTGTGTGCAGCCCTAACATATATTTGAAATGCACTGACCTATTTGAAGTTTGTGTGAAGGTGTTGTAGCGCAGATACTGATGGTGACAGTTAATTGGGACATGTGCTTAGGCCCAGAGGGTGGTGAGTAATGGCACTTTGCAGTTGGCCTGTATAGATATAACAAGGTTCTAGCATTGTTTAGTTCACTACTGGACCTCAGATGTGTTATTTATGTGAATGTGATGACATGGGCATTAGTAATTTGCATTAAACAATGTTTGTTGGGCCTCATACCTATGCATAAGCATGGCCAATATGAGATAGAGAATGACAACAATGAGCCTTCTCCTGTGTATGCAACATATAGGTCCCAAGTGTCTCACCTACTGTACCTCACAACACATCTACTGGGAAGCAGATATGCATTAATGTAATGTGGATGCACCTTGGAGTCTTTGCTAGGTGAGAATGGATAAAAATAAGCTGCATGACCTTAGTATGGTGGAGGATATTATATTCATTTATGAACAGGCAGGGGATTCTACAATTGGATCCAATGAGTAGCCATGGTGAGATACTCTGGAAAGACCCTAGGGGGGTCAGCTGTAGGAGGGACAGGGATAATCATGACTGTGATGACTGACAGTAAGGATGCAAGATTCGGCCTTATTGCTATTGGAATGAATCAGTATGTAAGACACGCATGTGTTTTGTGATATGTGTTAGCAGTCATATTTTGAGCACTTAGCAGTGACATATTTCATTTTTTTTTTACTAATTTCCGGATGTCTACTGTCACCATGCCCAGCCTCATAATATGTGATGGCCAATATGTGTAACTAAGTACAGTATTGTGTTGGTAATCATTTTTGTTTTATTGTTCTTTACTACTAGCAACAGTGAACATTTTCTGTTATATACATAAGTATGTTGACAGAACTTTGCATACCTACATGTGGTCATTTTTAAATAATATGCATTTGTTACTCAACTAGGTAATATGAATGCTGTTGCCATGCATGCAAGATTCAGCTGCATCCCAAAAAAATGGCATGAGAATTCTGCAAAATGGGCAAAATGTATGACTTTGAAAAGACTGAAAGGTCTAAAGATCATGGAAGATAGGACAACCTGCCAAGCCCCTCACAGGGAATCACTTAAAAAATGCAAAAAAGTAAGGAAAGTCAAATTTCCTAACAAGAGTCTACTCAACCTGTATATTCTACTGGCCTCGCCAATCAATTTAATTTGACAAAGAAAAATAGCAAATTTCGGAAATAAATGTACAAAAATGTGCCAAAAATTTGGAAACCTCTCCTGGTCAATAACAAATTGCTAAATAGATGTCAGGAAGCGCTGCTTCAAATAACTCAAAATGAAGTTGACCAAATCCTTTTTATGGTTGTATTGTGTACATTTTAGGAAAAATTATATATTTATATTTATTAATGTAAAATATTTGTATATACACATTAGTTAGATTAGTGTAGTGTTTGGAATAGTTATATAGTGTTAAGGATAGCATGATTTATTGTTTATGTGCAATTATTCACTGTGCTGGAATGAAAGGCAGTGTGCTCCCTCCCCCCTTGTGTTTAAAAGGCTCTCTTGAGCCACCGAGCTGACAAGCTCTCCTGGGATGCAGTTGTGTGCCTGTGGAGAAGTACTGTGACCTGTGAAGACTTGGGAATTGTTTCAGCAACCCCTGATGACTTTTCTCTGTTCGTTACTACTTTTGCTCTCTACTGATTAAGGGCTAACCCCAGAAACACTTGTCTAGAGATAACAGCTCTAGTTGCACCAACTTTGGTGAAAGACTACAGCCAATTTGAAAGTGAGCGTACTGCATTTATCAGGATGCAATGAGGTGAACTGTTCTGGAATGAGAGGCAGTGTGCTCCCTCCCCCTTGTGCAATTTTTCTGTGTTTTACTAGTTGTTTAGATGTGAATTATTGGTGAAACAAATTGTATGCATGGTATTAGTAAATGTAGTGTTATATTTAAGGTGGGAGGGAGTTGATTATTTTTTAGATATGGTTAGATATAGGTATTTAAACTGGTTTTGAGTGTTATTATCAGTTAGAATTTAGTATTATGATTTAGATATTAATGTATTGTACGATATATATTTTAGATATACTCTTATTGTTATAAAATGTTAAAAACCAAATCTGTATACATTGTATTTAATGTAACTACATTAGTTATATTTTTATGGTATGTCACGACAGGTTGAGTTTACTTTAGATAATTCTTCATATGTTTTCCTCTTACATATTCATCTTAAGGTGTTATGTCTATTCATTTTGTACAAAAGAGATAGAACACTGATACTGAAATTTGTGGCCTGAATGTGAGAACACAAATGTGATATAGGAACAAACATGTTCATGTTTTGCCTTCACTGAAATGTCTGCTTTGAATGTGACTGTGTAGGGGAGACACAATAAACCTGTAAACATGTTGAAGTGTGCCTGCTTTTCAGACCAGATTCTTGCTGTGCATAAAGTCAACCCTACCACAGAAATACTAGGATATCAACAAAATGGACCACTGTATCTGTATATTAACTATATATAAGGCATACAAAAAGAGAAAATGATACACTAATATTCACATAATCCTTGTAACACCTAGATTAAAGTGCCTTAAAAATCATTTTATTCAAGTGTACTCATCTTATTATATGTGGGATAGTGTGAACATACGTGGGTTTATGGATGCCAATTACAATGCACCACACATGGAAGTGGATCTAAATACAAGTGACCATATGTTAGTGCAATGTGGTCTGTTCTGTACCTTTCTATGTAGTGTATCAGGCAAGGGCATAAAGCACCATTTTACTAATATTTTTACATTGCCTTACTACTCCAATAAAATTACACTTTTAAAATGCAGGTTGTAGGAGATGTTGCTAATATTAGATACACCTCTTGTGTAAAGTAAGCCTTTCAGCTGTGTTTTATGAGGTAGATTATCCTATCAACAGATGACTGAACTTAGTTGAGTTGACCAAATCTTGATTGTGACAACCGATATTTTACAAACACACACCTACTCAACTATATGCTTTAGGTTGCGTTAGTATTTTCTAAGTTACTAGGAGTCCTGAAATGGTTTTCTGGATACAGTGATTACTGTAACAAAATAGCAAACTTAATTTACACACAGATAAACATTTACAAGTCTTCTTTCAAATATTTGGAAAAAATTAATGGTTCTGTCAAATTGTTAAATAAATTATTCTGAAAACTACTGCACCATGGCACATATGCTACAATGTTAGTAATTCCAACATTTGTGACAACAAGATTTTGGCTTGACTACCTAAGACAATGACACCTACTTCTAGGCACTAGACTATGAGTCCATAGATATAAGTAGCGTTGGATATAAGTAGGTTATATCGTTTTTCGGGAAACCACATACTTGTTTACAGGAAAGTGCTGTGGTCAAGAGGAGGAGTGTAAGTAAGTGATAAACAATAGCACTGACAACTACCCTCACTCTTCTGCTCTTGCTATGCCTTTTCTACATTCAGCAGAGGATGTGGACTATGTGGTATTATGATGATGAAGCAGGATCCATCAGGAGAATATCTGACACCATCTGCAGTTATACTCAAATGAAATATGGTCTCCCATTTGATGGCAATTACAAGTATTTAAAAGAGTATACTGACAAATCGTAGATGACTCAATTCACCAAGGAATACAATGGCACACATCACACACTTGACAATTCTTGTTCCTTGTAAAATGATTGCTTACTGATTGGTACATATATTGTTGCACTACGATGTGTGATACCACAATAATATTGAGTAATTGCCTTGATGTCAATAATTAGAAAGTTTGTTGTGTGAGACTGCACAACCTTAGACAGGTTCATATATGCCACTACATGTGACAGAATGTCTTGAACATTGTTCCTAAACCTGATAAGCACCTCTACCATCTCTATTGACATAAATAAATGATTGGAACATGTTATACATTGTAATATGTCTGAAAATTCAATACACAGATTAAAAAAAAGCAAACACACATGATAAGGCAGAGTTTATTAAGGTTTATGTTATTGATACATTAATTTCGACATACACATGATTGATTATGCATATTTGTTGACCACATACATAACTTATCTAAGCCTATTGTACTTTTAATATTCTTGACTTGATGACTAATAATGATTCACTTTGTTATATTTACATTCACATTCTATTTGTGGTATATGTTTATTGCTGTGCTGACAAATGTTCAACAAATTTATTTTGATGAGTACAGCCTCCAGCAGACTCTGTGCAATCTTCAGAGTATCATATTTTCTTCATATCTTTATTATGGATTATCCTATTTCTATTGTTAATTTGATTTGATAGTAAGCAAATATTGTGCAGCACAGCACACTAAAGTATAATTTTTCAGACCATAGGTGGTGAGCACAGCTTTTGACCTTCTGACTGATCCAAACATTAAAATATATTTTAAACACCAAATGATGCTCAACAACATTGCAAGTTAATGAAGTGTTGAACCTTTTTTGACTTTCAGTGTGTGGCTATCTAAACCGAGTCATCATCCTTACTTGAAGGCATTAACCTTGATCTGACAATACAGGTTCACACTGATGGTATAAGTCTCTTTAAGCAGAAATGTGATAGCACCATAAAATATGCTAGAAGATATCTTACATTTTGATAATTTACGGGCCTCTTACTTAGCAGTACTAGCAGGGTAAGTGTCAACAGGCAAATTGTTATGATGCATATCATTGACAAGAAGGTTATACTTTTAAAAGACCACATTCATTTATTAACATTTATGATATCAGAATAAAAAAAAAACATTATGGAACCAATTCACAAAAGTAAAGTTAGACCAAAAGTCTTATTTATTTATTTATTTATTTATTTATTTATTTATTCAGTGTTTTCTATAGCACAAACCAGACCCAGGGTATGGGTATCAGAGCGCTTTACATTTCAAATAACTTCTAAATCAGCAGATATCAATTCTTTCACGTAAAGAGCACGTCTATGTATTCCACTAACATTGGCATATATTTATCCATACTTAAGACAGTTGTAATGAGGAGTAAAATAAGTCAATAGATTACAATCAGATTGTTGTGTTGTTCATTAGATTTAGGATAAGACCATTCCTGAGTTCTTCTATTTCCAAACTGGTTATAGTATTGTTATGTTCACCACATTGTTCGTTATGGGAGAAATTTACCCAACAGAAAGGACTTGGTCTCCTTTTTGAATCGTGGTGCATAGGTGATTATTCTGATGTTCAGTGGGGGCGAATTCCAGATCCTTGTTGTAGCTCCCGTGAATGCTCCATCGTAAGTCTTTTTCTTACGGAAGAATGCTGGTTTCAGTAAAAAATCATCCAATCCCCTCAAGGTTCTTGTGCCTCTGGACAGCGTAACTTTATGGGCTAGGTAGTGAGGAGTTTTGTGATGCATTGCCTTGTGTGTATTACATGCAATTTTTAGCTCTATTCTTGCCTCGCATGGTAGCCAGTTGAGCACTTTCAAATGTGGCGATATGTGGTCATATTTTCTGGTTCCGGTTATAAGTCTAGTTGCTGCATTGAGACAGGCTTTTAGAGGAGCTGTTGATATCTTAGGGAGTCCTGATACTGTTGTGCATCCATATTCAATTCCTGATATGACCAGTGACTGTACTGCCATTTTCAGATCCATGGGCTCCATAAGTGGCTTCCTTCTTCTGAGGTAATTCAGATGAAAGCAAACAATAAACCCCTCCCAGTAATTAACAAATGTAAATCAAAATATGTAAAAAAAATCATGCTATCCATAACACTATATAACTATTCCTAACACTACACTAATCTAACTAATGTGTATATACAAATATTTTACATTAATAAATATAAACATATAATTTTTCCTAAACTGTACACAATATAACCATCAAAAGGATTTGGTCAACTTCATTTTGAGTTATTTGAAGCAGCGCTTCCTGACATCTATTTAGCAATTTGTTATTGACCAGGAGAGGTTTCCAAATTTCAGGCACATTTTTGTACATCTATTTCAGAAATTTGCTATTTTGCTTTGTCAAATTAAATTGATTGGCGAGGCCAGTAGAATATGCAGGTTGAGTAGACTCTTGTTAGGAAATTTGACTTTCCTTACTTTTTTGCATTTTTTAAGTGATTCCCTGTGAGGGGCTTGGCAGGTTGTCCTACCTTCCATGATCTTTAGACCTTTCAGTCTTTTCCAAGTCATACATTTTGCCCATTTTGCAGAATTATCATGTCATTTTTTTGGGATGCAGCCGAATCTTGCATGCATGGCAACAGCATTCATATTACCTAGTTGAGTAACAAATGCATATTATTTAAAAATTATCACTACATCTTCACAAACATTGGCCCATCTCTGTTGGTGATTTCAATGTTGTTTTGTAACTGGCATATGTAATTGTGCATGAATAAGTAAACATTATAGTTGCATTGTAAATGCAATTAAGTAACTATGTAAAATGTTATGCAAAATCATCATTTGTTGTATTTGTTTCTTGACTTCTTCATTTAATTTCCTCATACAGCCCGAGTAGATCTACCCACTGGGGCAGTGGTTCCTACACTTTCAGGAAGGCAACATCACGGAACAGATCAACCACTTCATTCAGCACAAACTAGTTCGTATTTATAGCCAGGGGCATGTCCCATGTACTAGAGTATTGTAAGACAACCTATAGTTGTTTTTCATAATCTCCATCGTGAATCTCACACATGTGATCTTAAAAGGTAAATGCCAGCTTTAACATGTGTAAACTAGAATGAAAAATAAATTATACTCATATTCTTTAAGGCACTGTGACATTGGCCCAGGGCAACACATACTACAGTGACTTCTGTTCCACATAAGGGTTTGACATATGGTCAGGTACCACACACTGGGTGGATAGTAGATCCTGGGAAGATCACTGACAGATAATTTTCTTTAAAGCTCATAGTCTATTATATAGGATGACATGTTATTACTATGTGTCAAATATCCCTGTTGTCACCAATCTCCATATGCTCAGATATGGTTCGAAAGAATATACTACTTTACATCATGTTGGCTAATAAAAGTATGACTTTATGTTTAAATGAAAATAATAAAGTATGTACCCAATTGCTTATATTGTCTCATCTAAAGAGGAGTTGCACTGTGCATGGCCAGTAAGCTGTGATGGCAGACGTGCTAACCTAAAGCTCTGTACCCACATCCCTTCATCCACTGTATGTCCTCGCTGTGGAGCCCCTTAGGATGCCATCCCGCTTCTGGTGAAAAGCCTCAGAGTTTGGGTACAATAATGAGAGTCATCCGTAGTGCTTTGGGGCCTCAACAGCACCAAGTGCGGCTGGAGTGCGGCTGGGCCAGGCGTGCAGCGGAATGGGTGGTGGCGGACCCAGCATGCGTGGGAGATCAGCACCTTAGAGGGGTGAGCTGCTTGCACTGATCTGCCTGCTATCTGCGTGAATTGACGGGTGCCCATGCACTTGGTGGGACTGGCAGGGGCTGCTGACTGCACCGAAGTTGGTGAATTGAGTCGGCGAGGGTCCGGAACAGTTCAGACCGCTACTGCATCTGGTGCGACCAGCCGATGCCTGGGCTGCACCGTGTGAACTGAGAAAACGCAAATTAAAAAGGTGAGCTCCCTCCATCTTACAACTGCGCTGTTGCACTGACTGGAGCTCTCTTGCACACATGGCCATGGATATGGTGGCCCGGAAACCGGATCGGGGCTAGGCCGGGTGGGGGAGGAGCAGAGCAGGAGGTACTAGACTGCTGTGGTGTAGCTTTATGGCCCTTTCCTGGAGCGGGAGGAATAGACTGGGACTGGCGGCCATACTGGGCCCAGGCCAGGCATCAAGGGGAAGGATTATGCCTGCCGTGTGTTGCCGCTGGTCGGGAGGCCTCACCTCACCCTCCCATCAGGTATTATCCTTGTCTGGAGAGACGGTCTGGGAGCTGGATCAGGCTCGGGCCACAGAGGAGGACCTCATCCACTGGCTGGGGTGAAAGTCACAGTGAAGCATAAGAGAGAGAAATGCAGTGACTGATTGGGACATAAACCACCAATTAAACCATTGGACGTGTTGCAGCATTTGTTTCCTGCTCAGAAACAAAGACCTCCATACGCACGGTCAACAATAGTACCGATAAGGCCCTGACAGCGTACTGAGCGCATTAACTGACTAGTTCACGGACGAATGCTTGAAATTACACGTCAGCCTCCTGAGAGTGGTGAGATCACCCCCCCTTCTGCCACAGAACAGTGCTTGTGTAGTAATTGGAGGCCACCACATTACCACTCGGGTGTGGTTGCGAAAACGGTACCTTGATCTGGGGGTGGAGAAGTACCAAATATGGGGACACTCATGATATAGGTGGAATATCTGTAGCCAATTGCCATCCGCTAGTGGCTTCCAGTAAAATGATATTGGTCAGATGAATAAAGGGGGAGCCACAACATAGACACGCTGCTGCTCTGGGGCATGCTGCTGCCCGAGACCCGGGGTGACCACTTGGGGGATTTAGTATACAATATTGGTATTTGGGACTTGCAGTGTCGTGAGTTCACGTACCTGTCTCTGGGTGGGCTCACAGGGAGAACACGTTTTGGCAGAGGTGGTGGGGAGGAGTGGGTTGGTCCACTGTCCTGCCCCACCGAAAACTGTTGCTATCAAGAAAAGCGGTGTGCACAAATGTACCTTGTAGCCCCTACAACTCTTTAAATGCCCACAGCAGAGCAGTTGGTCATGGGTCAGCTCCAGTCTAAACTTCCGTCCACATCAGCGGGGTCGTACCGGCCACAGGGAAATTATCAGAGAGTGACTCACAACCCATACCTGTGCAAGTGGAAATGGCACTAGGAGAGAAATTAGATAGTGTGCAGATCTTTTGAAGGAAATCTCCAAACAGCTTCCTTCATTCTCAGGTGTGTCTATTCCCAGTACCATAGATCAAGTGTTAATGGCTAATAAGTAGAACCATTGGGTAATCGATTTTAGGATAACTTCGCACCCTGCTAGTCAACGCAATCCACTAGTAGCACTTTTAAAGTTAGATTGTTGACAGCAGACTCTAAGGCTACCACTGCTCCTATTGTATTTAATCCAAATAGTGGGTATAGATTAAAATGGGACCAGGTTGACCCAAAGGTTTTCGTGCATAAGATTGTGGCAGACAACTATACGCTAGTTTTGAGTTGTCTAACTGAAGAGATTTCCCCAAGATACGTAGTTCAAGTTTTTGAAACTTTATGTTCTGATATTTCGCATGCTCTAGTAACCAGCATTCTGTACCTCGGTCTCTTTCCCGATGATGGTTTATGGTGCATGCTTGAAGGCACATAGACAATTAATACTGGCCTTAAAGGCTTGTCCTACGGATAGAGAAGCTATAATTGCCACCCATTCTTTGTACAAGAATACAATTAAAGCCAGAAAGGCAAGCTAAGACGTGAAGCATGGGAGGATCTACTGGCAGCAGGTAGATTGAGATTCAAGAAAACTTTTTGTGAGGTAATAAACTTGCCCTTGTTTTCACCTCCTCCTCTGATATATTTTGGAAACATCTTAGTTTATTCATTTCTCCCACATTTTTAATCCTCTCAATAGAGAGTTAGATCCTGCGAAGAGGAAATGAGTGCAGGGAATGGAACCCAATTTTTAAGAAGAGGGATAGAGCCGACCCAGCCTGTTATCAGCCAATCTCTTTAATCGATGCTGCAGTTAAGATCTTGGGGAGGGTCCTTTTATCCCACCTAGAATGATGGTCATCCTCAAATAACATCCTTTCAGATGTTCAATATGGCTTCAGACTGGCCATGGGCATGGTTGAGCACTTTCTAAATCTGTCACTCATTGTTGGCCAATATGCCAAGTCCATGAGAAGCTCTCTACATCTAGCATTTATGGACTTGTCAAGTGAATTTAACACTGTCAACCGTGCCAAACTCTGGGGTATGATAGGAACATGGGGGTGGAAGAACCCCTTGTCATTCTTCTTCAGAGACTGCATTCTAGTACTACGGTGAAGATCCAGTATAGCCTGGAGGCGAGGGTACACCCTCTAGAGTCCTGAATTATGGCATGCGGGCGAGATGCATCTGGACTCTCTTTTTATTTTTGATCTATATAAATGATTTAGAGACCTACTACCTGCAAGAGAAGTCAGATTTTCTGAGAATTACCACTCGGCCTGTACCCCTCCTGTTTATGCAGGCAATGTGGACATCTTAGCTAGAACAGCAGTCTCCAAAAAGCTCTGGAAGCTTTTGTTCAATGTATTTCCTTTTTGGATTTGAAAATAAATCATCCTAAATCCTACATAATGGTATGGAAAATAAATCATCATAAATCTTACGTAATGGTATGCTGCCAAAAAGAACTAAGTCCAAGGCTTTTTACATCCAGGGGAATCTGGAGTTAGGGTATTGAGGAGGTCTACCAATTCAATGATAGACGTACACTAAAATGGCGGAAGATAGTCTTACAGGAAGACAAGATTAGGAGCATTCACAATGATTTGGAAGCAGGTGCTATCGAGCTTCAGTATTTGGCTACATGCTCAGGTAGAGCGGCTGAGGTAGTTACTGCTCATTCACGCATCTTAGCTCATCTCAGCTCTTACTTTACTTATTCGAGAACAGACTGAAGGCCACACACTTTCAAAGGGGGAACAGTCCTGTGGTATGCAAGGGATTGCAAACGTACGCGCTTAACCTTAGCTTCCTCCATCAAAGCCAAACACGGTGCCCTAATTAAAGCCTCTAGGAAGAGTTACAGGGCAACCTTGCAGCAAGCCAGACGGGTGTGGGATGAATCCCGGTGGCAGCAATTAAAGGAAGCGTGCGCAGAGAAAGATTCCAAATCTTTGTGGTCCCTAGTCACCTGGGGCAATCAAGCAGGGGCCCAACCACCACCCACCTATATCACTGACGAGGCCTGGTTTGACAATTTCTTGTAGCTTTACTGTGCCTTTGAGGTGACGTCCTCTATGGGGAGAGGATGTAGCCTTACAGCTAGAGTGGTCGTCGTTGAAGCTGGGGAATCGGGTTCGAATCTTAGCAACGACGCTCAACATCCTGTGATTCTGGGCAAATCACTTTAATCTCCCCGTGCCTAACAAAAATGAATGTGTCCTTGTGTAACGAAACTGGTGCTATGTAAAGTGATCTGATACTCAATATCTTCTGGTCTAGTTCGCGCTATATAAAACAAAAACAAACAAAAAAATATTTGGTAGATGCTGGGCCCTTTATTCAGCCTTCGACAGACGAGTTTTTTACCCCGGTGAGATTGAGTTCTCCCTAGGCCGAACAATACGGTCTAAAGTGGCAGGGCCTGACGGCATACCAGGAATTTACTTTTACCAGATATTTCAAGCTGGGCCATTTACATATTACTTCTGTCCAATGCCATAGCCAATGGTGCTCCATCCCACGGTCATGGAAGGGGGCAGAAGTGGTCCCAATTTACAAGAAAGGGGATAGATGGGAACCCTCAAATTAAAGGCCTATCAGCTTGATCAATGCCCTCCAAAAGGTCTTTTGTAGAGCCCTTCTGCATAAATTCCAGGCTTGGGAGGAAGAAAATGCAATCTCATCCCAATACCAAGCTGGTTTTAGGGAAAACACAGGGACTATCGATCAAGTATTCCGCCTCCTGCTCCTTTATTGGAAAGTTGCTGTGATCGGTCGGGGTAGTCTTTACTTAGCTTTCAATGATTTAAAGACTGCCTTCGACTTAGTCCCATGCACAAGCTATGGCTCGTGCTCAATGGCATAGGTATTCCATCACACATTCTCAGCTTGTTAGTTCGATTGCAAGAAGGTAATTATGCACAGATCAGATGGGGAACGCAGGGACAACTCACTGAGTGTATCCCAGTTAGTGGGGGATTGCGTCAAGGTTGCGTTTTGGCTCCCACAGTTTTTTCATTATAGATGAACGGGGTGGTTATCTTTCTGCAACAAGAACATGCAAACACACCAACCTTGGGGGGGGACAAGGTACCAACCCTATTGTTTTTCATATTACACCCTGCTGGTGTCTAACACCCCGGCGGCACTCCAGCTTCTGCTCAATAGATTCCAATCATTCTGTGACACAGTGGGGTTTGGTCATTAACACTACCAAAAACAAATTTATGGCCTTTAACCCGCACAAGTCTTTTAAAGGCAGTGTAGTGTAAGGAGGGTCCCCCTTGCAAAGAGTCGGTATCTTTGACTACCTAGGTGTCCGCCTCTCAGACAGAATGTCTTAGAATCCCCACATAACTAAGATGTTGCTGGGCCACAAGTGTGTCACGGGTGCGCTAGGGAAGGAACACTGCTATTCGCATAGTAGACCCGATGCTGCCGCCCTGCAGGTCGATGATCTGAAGGCAGTTAGCGCAGCTCTGTATGGTGCAGACCTGTGGGGTTTGGACAAGACATCAGAGCTTAGCACCTCAGAGAACACATTTCTTAGGAATCTCGTGATGCTGCCCCAAAGTACCCACTTCCACCTTTAATGCTCGATATGGGCAGACGCCCTATTGTCAACAGAGCTAAGGTCGGCCCGCTGCTTTATTGGGCATGCATTACGAGGACACCAGAGCGACTGCCCTTCATGGAAGCCCTGGCTGAGGTCACCCGTCTTGACACGTGCAACAAGGTAGTGTGGATTAGAAACGTCAGGAAATTGGTGTCAGATGTCGGGTTCCAGGGTCTTTGGGACAAGCCAGACCCCACCCTGCTTCGAAAAGAGGCATTGAAGCAATACTATTGGAAATGGGTGGAGCAACATGAGTCCATCAAGCCTAATCAGGGGAAACTCTGAGGAATTCCTGCTCCACAAACAGGCCAGATCGTTGGAACCCTACCTAGAAATAATCCAGAACCCCCAGAATAGGATGTTATATATCCGGTTTAGGTTTGGCACACTTCCTGTGGGTGAGGCAGCCAAGTGGCACCCTAACGCTCCAAGCCCAAACAATTGCCCTGGTTGTAATGCCCCAGTGGAGTCGGTAACCCACGTGCTGTTTGCATGCCCTGCTTATGCGCAGCCCAGGGACAAATGGCTCAAACCGGTCTGCCGACAACTGGGTACACGGAAGCATTGGGAAGCACTGTGCATACTGAAGTCGGACACCGGGCCCCTCTTTGCCTGTGCTGTGGCTAAGTTTCTAAGGCTCAACAAACCAATAGAGCTATAGAAGCAATCTTCCGATTTGCACTAAAAGTGGGTCATAGACCTGTAAAAGAAATGATAGTTATTTTTAATGCCAAGTGTCTTTCCATTTCTTCAATGGGATGTGACTCTGTGGGTATTTGGGTTGTTCTAGACTTCACATTTTAGAAAATAGTTTTCCTTGGAGACTATTGATGGTACTGCAGGGAACTTTGACCACTTTTTATCATTCAGAGGTGAGCTTACAATTTCTAGAGAACTGTGTGGATTTGGCTCCATTTCTTCCATGGAATACACCAGAATTAGGATTCTCTAGACGTATACTTTAGGATTGCTTGGCCCTGGATAACACTGATGGTATGCCCTGGCTTACGTATACACACTCCAGTTTTAGGCAGCTAGGGGCTCAGTGGACTTTTTGAAGAACCAACTCAAATACCACATGCAGCGAAAGCATTAGTTAAGATTTCCTACTATGAACAGGCCCAGGAGAAGAGCTTACGCAAACCTTTGGCAAATTTGGAACACGTGATTTTTAATTGTGACGTGAAATTTTAGCTCAGTGTTATAGAAAATTCTCAATACAGATTTTCTTTGATAGGTATATGTCTGGGTACTATACACTTCTTAGTGGTTTTCCAGTCCAAGGCGGGTGGTAGGATAACCTTCCACCATGCCTGTGTTACGGTTCCTCGAGTCAAAGCACCTTGCACTTTCTACTTTTTTTGCACTTTATATAAAAGTGAGAAGAAAGTTTTAAGTCCCTGTTTGGCGCACCTGCTCTTTTAATACATATTTTGAAGGCTATAGATTTTTAACCAGCTTGGAAACCCCAGATGTTTTGCTAACTGCAATACATTTTAATAGAGAAGTACTTTACATTAGGAAACGATATGGTTAGTTGTTCTTTTGTGACACTTTTTTTTAAATTATCTTTTTAGTTTTCAAATATAGCAAACAGACAACAGCAAGCTGTTGACATCACATCCCCAAGTATGTCATAAGAACAAAGTAGCAATTTCAAAGTCATTACAATGAGCAAGTATGACATTATTATGTAAAATCGAAGTGTGTTTGAATGGAAAACAGGTAAATAAATCAGTAGTTGTGGAGAAAAAGAATGTTGCTACTAATCGGCAGAGTCAGGTTCAAGGGTGCAAAGGTATTCGCGGAAAGGCTGCCAAATATCCTTGGGTCTAGACGAAGGTGGTTAAAGGAGGGCATCTCTTTTACTAACACTGTCACAATATGTCATGCTTTTAAGCCACTCTGAGGAAGTGGGCAGTTTGTCGCTACACCAATGGAGCGTAATCTCCTGTTTGGCTAATTAGAAGTACCGATCAAGTAAGTCATCATATAAAGTGTGTTATGTCCCTGGTATATCCTAAAAGAGCAAGCAGAGGGTCCGAAGGGAGCTCCATGTCTGTCATTGCAGGGACATGAGTGAAGACAGAGGCCCAGTATGAGGAGATCATTGGGCACGTCCATGTTAAGTGTGTAAAATCTGCCCTAGGAGAATGACACTTAAGACAGTGGTCAGATCTTGTGGGGTCGAATTTAACGATGAAAGATAGAATGAAGGAATTTAAAATGTAAAAGTTTATGCCTGTGGTTAATTGAAATGGGTTGAATCTGTGAGCAGCAATATGACCATATCTTGTCTGGAAGAGGAGTTCTCAGTTTCTCCGGCCACACCTCCCACACAATAGTGTCATGTTTCATATTAATACATAAACAGTATAATATAGAGGTCACATGGAGTCCATCCGTATCAGTCACCACGAGTGTTAGGGGTAGAAAGTCCTCAGGGGATATTGGGTAGGAGGGCAAGCGAGCTCAGAGATCCATGTATGATGTGTCCTGCAAGCAGGGACCAACAGTAGGTTGTAAAACATGGCCATCAGGGAAAAGATCCCTCATGGTGAATAAGTTCTGACTATGGCGTGTGCGTTGTACTATTTTTTCCTACATGAGTGGAAGCCATGGATTATCATGGAGTGGGAGGGAAGTGCAATATAAAGGGCCACCTCCAAACAGCTGCCACAGCCTATGCCATGCCCAGCAGGTTGTGGAAAGTTTGAACATCGTTGGCAACCAATGGGATGCTCTTCAGCAATATATTTGAGTATAAGAGACCATCTAAATAATCCCACTCAGGCCCCTCAGATATGGAATGCAGGCTTCCTGATGGTATGATCGATGTGTAAATTGACTCTGGGCCACAAGATAGTATAGATGAAGTTCAGGAACCCCAAAACCTCCATAGTCATAATGGAGGGTGAGATTATGCCAGTGTACATGAGGATGTCCCCGGGCCCAGATCAGGTATAAGAGGAGATCACGCAAAGAACCAAAGAAGGTCTGCGATAGGGTTGTGGAAATATTTAAGAAAATATATAAGAAATGGGGAAGTATGGCCGTTTTAATATTAGCCACACATCTGGCCATAGAAAGGGGTAATTTAACCCAGTGTTCCACCCGAGTAGTTAGATCCCTCATTGCTGGACCATAAAATAAGCTGTATAATTTGATCCATTTCTCTGTGGAGCCAGATGCCAATGTATTTAGTGCCTTTGCCTGTACATTTCAAGGGATATGCAGGCGGAGGCTTTGCAGAGCCTGTTAATGGGAAACGATCTGATTTGGCCCAGTTAATCTGGAGCCCAGAAATATTGCCATACGTACAATCTCCTGCATCAGAGGGGGGAGCTTATCTGATGGGTGGCGAATAAATAGCAAGATATTGTCTGCATATAAAGATAGTAATAAGGGATCATGAGTGAGCTGTAGTTCCAGATGTCCGTGGGAATCTTGCAAGTACCAGACTAATTTGTAATCATGAAAATAAGGGAAGATGGGGGAAGCCCTGTCTGGTCCCTCGCATAAATGGGAATTAGTGAACCATTGAACTGAATGCGGGCCACTGAGTTAGAGTAAAGGAGCATAATTAGGGATTTGAAAGAAGAGGGAATACCAAGCTTGCCTAGGACTGCTTTCAAGAAGATGTATTTGAGAGAGTCAAATACTTTTTTGGCAGCCAACAGGGCTACAACTACAGGTGTAGAGGGAGATACCTTATTGATTACTGCAAAAATGGTACATAGATTGAGAGAAGTTGACCGATGAGGAATAAATCTGGATTGGACAGGAGGTATGATCTGCTCCATCAACATTGACAGTCAAGTGGTGAGGACTTTAGCTAGCATTTTATTATCAAGATTCAAGAGAGATAGGAGTTGGTAGGATGCACATGAGCAAGGATCTTTATCTAACTGTAACAATAGTGCACGAACAGCCTTGTGAAGTGAGGGAGGTAATACGCCAACAGTCAGGGATTTGCTGTACAGTGCAAACACATGGGGGGGTCAACTGCTGCTTGAAAGCCTTATAAAAGGCCCCTGTCAGACCATCCACTCCCGGTGCTATAGAGTAGTTTAGCGTGTCAATAGCCTGGATCACCTCCTCCACAGTGAATGGTTCACTAAGAAAATGACATTGACCATCTGAAAGCCAAACCATTGCAACCTCCTCAAGATAAGAAGAAAGCTCAGAAGGGATGCCTGGCACTTGGGAGGTGTAGAGGCATTGATAGTACTGTTGAAACTCAACCAAAACTCCCTCACTGTGCACAATTTGCATTCCTTTTGTGATACTTGTTCAAATGTATTGTATTGTAACCGTTCCTAGGATGCTTGTTTCTGGTCCAGAGAGGACCTGGCTTGGCAGTTCGGGCTGGACTGTTCTCATGAGGCCCAGGGTCAAGACTGATTTGCATATGGCCAGGTCTAACCTGGGGTGGCATGGTGAGCAAAAGAATGATGGATTTAACCCAGATCTCTTGACTGGGGGTGAATGTTTTGATTTGTTCTGCATTCTGTCCATCAATTGTGTGTCTTTTGCTTTCTCGCCCTAAGTGCGCCAGGCATGCCCAGACGTGGGTCCTTGGCTCACTGTGCCACTGGAATCAAGCTATCCTGGCTGAAGAGGGGTGAAACCCCGAAACCGGTCCTAGGATGCTTTTTTCCGATCCAGAGAGCACCTGGCTTGGCAGTTCGGGCTGAACTGTTCTCATGAGGCACAGGGTCAAGACTGATTTGCATATGGCCAGGTCTAAACTGGGGTGGCATGGTGAGCAAAAGAATGATGGATTTAACACAGATCTCTTGACTGGGGTGAATGTTTTGATTTGTTCTGCATTCCGTCCATCAATTGTGTGTCTTTTGACATCACTATCTATGGGCCCGAATCCGGCTAGCTTATAGTGCCTCACTTTCCCTCCTAACCTTTGCAGAGAGAGAAGTGATTTGGTTCCCCAGAACACAACACTCTCGACTCTCCAAGGGATCGTGGTAGCAGGTCACCCCCTTTCGTTACCTCACTCGTCCTTCTCCACAATAAATTAAAAAAAGACACAAAAGAAGATTACAATATTTATTTAAACTATTGTGTTCTAATATGCAATACTTGCACCACAATTAGAAAACAAATGTCAGTAATGTCATTAGCATGATTAGAAGATGACATACAATGAAAAGCCTTGTCATATTAGCTGACATATTTGCTAAACCCACCCTCACCACAAAAGCTAATTGATTATAGATTTATAGATCTCTGAGTTTAGTGGCAGGCCCATTACCTTAGCCTCCATAGATAGTTATTCTACATCTCAGCTGATGTAGCCCTCTCACCTGAGACCTTTGCTCTGTCTTCAAGTCTCCCCTCTCTCCTGGTTAGACCGATGCATTCTAGGTTACAAGACAAACATGTTTTCCAAAACGGCATCTGGGTTTCTCTATCATGGATAGGTGCTAGGGTGTGACCGCAGAGAATAACAAGGAACAATGCTGTTGGACCTTGCCTAGGCTGTCTCAAATAAATCACAGGAAAAAAACAAAATACAAAAACATGTGCTAACTATTTGAAAATATAATGTGGCACAAAAAACAAGCGTGATATTTGGTAACGTGTGCAAAGCAAAAGCGACCTACAACATGCATAATTAGGCTAACATTTGGAAACATCAATGAGCTATATAGGGAGTACACAACACCTCAAGAGTTAGGGAGAGGTCGGTAGCAGGCCCGATGGTGTTGGGACCTGCTCAGAGGACGCTATCTTCATTTCTAGTTCTTGCGGGCCAGGAGGAGACCCATATTCACCATCCCCCAGGCTGGTCATGTCCCTCTCAATGCCCCCCCTTCAGTCTTCTCTGCCAAAACCGGGCTGTTGATGTTTATGGCAATGTCTCTGCCTGGCTGTGCACACTACCAATGCCTGTTGCTTGGTCTTTTTCCTCCTCCTCCTCCTCTTCCTCACTGGTTGTACTTAAAGGACATGTCTGCCAACAAGCTGAGGATGTCATGGTCTGTCCCTGGTTCTGTCCAGATGGTCCTTGGCCTGCCTGGTCCACTGAAAATGAAGACAAACAATTATGTAGTTAGAGTGCAATTTGCTGACATTCTCCGTCCTTGATCTCACTAACCAATAACATGTGGTTTGAAACCAAAAGTCGGTGTACTGTTACTGTATTGTCAAGAAATGAATTAAACAATAACACATTTCTCATCTTAGCTCAGTATTTATCAAGCTCACTTTGAACATTAATGCAATATGAGGTTCCAGACATTTAAAAACAGTTATCTTTAAATGTAATTTTACAAGTGGAGATAGTACACAGTCTGGATGGATATCTCCACACCTAAAAGTGGATCAAGTTTATCCATTTATGCATCCAAATGCGCAGTCTCAACAGTCGTATACTTATTAACAACTGTCATCTGTTGTATAGCATAGTGAAAACCAATATGCATGCTAAATTTGTTGTACCTATGCATACAAGGCATTAGATGTAACCTGTGCAAAGATGTGAGTCAAAGTTTTTGCATATTCCTTGGCTCTATCAGACACCTTACATGGAAAGAGAAACATTTTGCATGACAAGTCTTCTTTGTTTGTGCTGTCCACTAGAAATCATATGTGCTTATTTAGTACAGCTACATCTAAATTGGAAATGAAATACATGCCACTGTTGAGAATAAGTGTGTATTTAGTACACTTTTGATATGTACGTATCCTTTTGAATGAGACAAGGGGCACAATGTCAGACTTTACTTTATTTTACAATGAATATTAGTTCTCATGACAAATAACACACACAAAAACCATGCATGATACAACATACAGCACAATAATCCTCACATACCAAACATAGACATTGTCCAAGCCATTCTTTCACCATAGTATACATCAGTAATCAAGCCCTTAGTTCACTAGTCATGATTGTGCAAGTGCATTTTTTCTCAAATGATGATCTACCATTCGTGTTGGAAAAACTGCAAGTTCCAGAATTTCCTCAGAAAGCAGCCTTCCAATAGCTCCACTGATGCATAGACCGTATAATTGTGGCAGTCATTTCTCAGATACAGTGAAAGGTGACAAACAACACATGATGAGACATCTCACTCATCACTTACATCATAAGTCCCTCAGCCATGTTGTGGGCAGGAAAGGTGTATAGAGTAGCAGGATGGCGGAGAATGTTCCTCTGAAGAGAGGATGGCACAGAATAAACACAACATGGCTGCCTCCAACTTCCTGTATTTCACTTCCTGTGTCTTTTAAATTTAAGGCCAAATGACGGAGTCTTTGCCCCAAGTGCAGGACCTCTGCCCTGAGTGCAGAGCGGAATGTCTGCACATGGTGCAGAGAGTTTGCAATCGTGCTTGAAACCAATGAAAATAGAAAGGAAGTGGCATACAGGAAATTACATGCAGGATGTGTTTGTTCACCATTTACATGTCAAACAGTGTCATACACTCCTTGCCAATTATCTTTCATGTTACCTGGAAGTATCTATGAGACAATTACATATATTAATAGGGTAAGAATAGACTTCATTAGTATGTGTGATGCTTTCGGCATCACACAAACAAAAAAAACTACCTTCTACTTTTTAGTTGGGCGCATGAAGGGGCCCCTTTCTGAGCAAAGATAATCCAGGTGATTTCACAGGTACACTTGCAACATGGTGTATATATGTTAATGTTAATGGAAAGTAGTTTTATAAAGTACGCTTTTACCCAAAAAATGAACTTTCTTTGTTCTGGGAACTTGTACTTTGTTAGCTGTGCGAGATCTTAAACTATGTGGGGGTATGTACCAGTGAAAGATTTCCTGCAAAAAAAAGTGGACCGTCATGATCTAGACCCTTATGGGCCTAGCAAAGAGCTTTGAACTGGATCTGCTTCCTAACTGGAGGCCAATGAAGGTTCCCTAATGGATTTAGAAACTGACCAAAACTTTGGTAACGGAAACATAACCCTTGCTGCTGCATTTTGCAGAGTTTAAAGTTTATTAAGAAGAAGTGCTTGCCATCATACAAATAGTGCGTTACAATAATCAATCACTCAATCAACTTTATTCGCATTTGATAAATGCATAAAAGTACAGACTTAAGAAAAAATCAAAGTGCAAAATATACAAATACATTTTAGTTCAAGTAAGTTGATTTCCTATTAAAATAATGCTGTACCAAAACCTATATACACATAAAAAGCCAAGAAGCATACATTAAATTAAATGTTAAAACCCTTACAAAAAGTGCACTATTAGTGGTTAAAATGGTATAACCAAACTATTAAGACAGGTCGAGTAAAACAACACCCCTCACAGACAAGCTCTTCCTATTCTGTAAAACTGAATATAACAAATTTGCTGTCATACCAAACAAAGGGGGTTTCCAGCGCATTCATTACTGCAAGGGCTGAGGAAAATGAGGTCAGGCTCAGTTTTCTTAACATTGGATTATACATTTTTTCCTCTCCTCTTTATAAAACAAACAAAAGAATAAAACGTGAGACATAGATTGTGGGGATCGGTTATCACAGGGACATAGGGACAAATGGTTTATCGAGTGTACTTGAGATGAGTATCCTACCATTAGAGGGAAGAAATTCAGTCTCATCCTGGCCAATAAATAGCGATGCAAATTATTGGAGACAAAGGAGAGATAGGAATCATGTCCTCTAGCCACTCTAGGCAGGATCTGGTAAGTTACAACCATAGTTTTACATTGGGTTTGTTGTTGTCTATCAAGTTTGCACTTAGTGATAAACGCTTCCCCTAACTTAGCTTTAGAGAAACACAAGCAGTTAGTCAGTGAATCGTACAAGAATGGTAGGCCCAAATCTGAGAGGACTGCTTAGTATATGCTAGCCATGGGATACTGGTAGCTCGGTCAAGATTAATTAAATCCTTTAACACTGCTTGATTTATTATAACCAAATTCCTTTTCCAGATTCTTAACAACAAGAGGAACAGAGCCAGTTTAAAGGAATCAGTTATGAAAGGGAGATCGAGTTCTTTGTGGGCAATCAAATTCGAACATGCAGGTGGGACTGACAGCAGTTTTTTTACAAATTTGTCCTCCACAGTCTACAAGGTACCCACTTGTTCTGTGCCCCATTTTATGGTGCCATAAGTGGCTCGAGCTACAGATTTTGACAGGTAAATTTCTACCATTTCCCTACTTGGCTTTTTTCCTAAATTGGAAGCACATTTCCACAAAGCTGCTAGGCTTCTTTTTGTAATGTTTGTTCTATTTTCCACCATAGCAGACCAATTTAGTTTAGAGTAAAAAAAATTCCCAGGTACATAAAGCTCTCTACACATTCTGGCCATCAGGACCGCATAATCTGCATAAAGCAGAGTGGGCAGGCATAGCCCTCCTACAGATGAAACGTACTTACATTCTGCGAACACACCTTCATTGAGTTTATTGGTATATAACAAAAAAAGGAAAGGGGGCGAGAACGCACCCCTGATGGGCAGCCTTTTCAATTCTGAATGATTTTATACATTACCCCTGTTTCCCATACCTAATTACAGCCCCTGCCACTCAATACAGCTCTCTAATAAAAAGGATTATGGAGTTGTCCATGCCAATTGACTCCAACAAAGCCCGCAATTTGGCCATGGACAAGTCCATAAAGGCCATGTAGAACTGACCCTTTTTAGCATGCACATATTAAGTAACAATCAAGGCTAAATATAAGCCTTAATCTACCGAACCCCTCCACTTAATAAATCCGTATTGGATCTTAGCAAAAACTTTATTTGTGAATGCCCAGTCCTCTAATCTATTTAAAAGCAATTTCCCCATTAGATTGGTAATACTATCAATTAGGGAGATTGGAAGGTAATTTGCTGGGTTTGATCGGTCTTCCTTCTTGTAAATAGGAATAATCAACAATTGTTTCCAGGATACATTGGGACCCAATTTGGCAACAGCGCTATAAACTTGGGTCAGGAGAGGGGCCCACAAGGGTTTATGTGCAAGAAAAATACCAAGTGGCACCCCATCCATACCCGCTGCCTTTAAGGTATGCGATTGGGGGAGTGCAAGCTCAATTTCCTCTAAGGAGAATTCCATCCACGGTTGGACCAGAGGAGAGTCCTCAATATCGATTATCTGTCTATCCCTCTGTACATGAAATATGTTATTAAAGTGAGTTAACCAGATGGATTCATCTATATTGAGATCGAGAGAAGGGCCTCCCTATTCCTGTAAAAAAGGGGCATTTGCCATCTTCCAGAAGGCCTTGCTATCTTTGCTCCTCAAGGCCTCATGCAAGCTCTCCCATGTTTCCTCTCTCAGCTGTTTCTTTCTCACATCCCTCGCCAATTTATCATCATCTCGTACTTTTCTTATCAGATATTTGTTTCTAGGGTACTTTTGAAGAGCACTTTGAAGTTGTTTTAGAGGCCTTCGAGCAATTTTCCTCAAACCATCTAGTTGACAATGGAGTATTGTGTGCTGCTGATCGTTAGATATTAGATCTAATAGTCATTAGAATCTTATTAAACTCTGTCACAACTTGGGAGCTATTAGTTTGGAGATCTAAGCAGGATTTAACCTTAGGGAACGCTTCCTTTACAACCTTAGGGAGGAGGGAGGTAGGATCAATATCCTCCCATTTTAGTGTAAAACCATTTTTTTAGTAAGGATAGATTTTGGAGTGAAGAGCTTGACTTAACAGAAAGAGGCCAGACAAATAAAAAGAGGAGAAAATCATGATCATAGAATTCTGTCATCTGGGGCAATGGGGGCTTAATGCAGCTCTTAAGATTTGCATGTATGATGATAAAATCAATTGTCGAGGTGGTCCCAGATTGTTGGAAAGTTGGGAGAGGTTGTCCTGTAGGGGGTTGACAAGGGTTTATTATAACTAGGTCCCAAGTTAATAAAAAACTGTTTAAAACGTTTCCATAATTATGATGGTTAAAATGGACTACCAGCACAGATACGTTGGTCTGATTTGTACAACAGTGCATATTAAAATCACCAGCCCAAATAATAACAATTGATTGTGGGTGGTGAAGCAGCAGGGCTTCTAGTATTTCCCCAACTCATCTGTCACTTGTGTAGGTTTTAAGAAATTATTGCTATACAAGTTAATCAATAATAAATCACCTAGCCCTTCAACTAAAATGATATGAAAGTATGTTGAATTATTTATAAAGATCACCTTTCCTAAAGGGATTGTGTTTGCTATGAGGGTGAGTTAACCCTCTACCTGAGGCCGAAGGGAGAACTGGTGTAGTAAAGTATTGGTAGCCATTTACATAAATAGCCTGTCCTGCCCAAGTTTCCTGAAAACAGATAATATCTGAGATCAGAATCTCATTGAACCAGTGCTGATTATCTTTTTTATTTTCATATCCAGCTACGTTCCATGAGAGATACGTTGTACACCCCCAAGGCTCCTGTACGGGAGTAATCGCTGACTAGGGTAAAGGAGATATAGTAAGAGTTAATGGGGGGTGACAATGCCTTCTGGGTCTAGAATAGGGGTCTGTACCCTCTCTAAGGGCACCAAGGGATGGTCTATTTGATTTTCGAGATCCAAATCAATCAAAGAGGGCGGATAATGCAGAAGATTAGGGAGTCAATCATAGGCCTCCATGTCTTCCAACGGTTAATAGCTATTTGAGAGGAGAACGGTGTTAATGGCCAACTGACCCAACTTGTGACAGGATCTCATTGCATGGTGACCCTGATCATGTGTGATAGAATTACATTCTATAGGAGGCCTATGGAAGAAGCCCAGAGGGACAGTATACATTTCAGATTGTGATGAAGGGGCAGCCAGTAAGCTCCCCAGCAGGTGTTTCACTACCATTTGCTTGTCATAACTGAGGATGACACAGTCATTTTTGATTGATTTAACATCTGACCCAATCCAGGGAGATCTTCTGGCCATAATCCAGTAATTTTGGATAAGATAGTCGCTATTAGAGTTATGTGACACCCAGTGCCATGTTTTAGCCAAAAGCTGGCATGTAGACTCACTTTGGTTGGTTCAGAGTAAAAGAATAACTAGAAGTAGAACAAAGAGGCATGCTGCTGGGGGAAGATTCATAACCTGTTGGTTCAGTCTTCCAAGGTAAAAAGAAGTGGGAGGGTTTCGGTTAGCCTCTACCTTGGGAGAATGTGGGATTTGCCCCCTTCCAATATTATATTATAATAATATAATACTCATTTGGACACAAAAAAAAGGTCTACGCATTTCAAACCCAAAACGGCTTTTCATGGAGAACGGATGACCGAACGCGGCTCAAAAACGAGAAGCAGAAGATTGAATTCATGGGGCAAACAGAGTGATGGAATTCGCTTCGAACACCTCGGATAACATACCAAGCCAGTCATTCAAACTCAATTTAGTCCATTTTGTTAGATCGACAATGGACTACAACACGTGATTAGCGAAGTGATTTTGAAATAGAAGCGCTTAGTGAAAAAAGCACTGTGAGGCACGAGAGGTGCCAACATAAAGAATAGACAAGCTCACTTCCTTGGTCCTGAGGAAAACCCGTAAAACAATATTGGGTTTGAGAAGCATATACCTTTTTGTTGTGTCCAAATGGGTATTATTGATAAGTGTTCTATCTGGGTTTTTGACTGTGGTGTTTCTCTCTAAACCTTTCCCTTGGGTTCTCTTTACTTTTCTTCCTTCTTTTTCTGCTCTAGTTCTGATGGGATTTGAGCTTGCTCAAAAATGATCGCATCCTAAGTATGAAATGTGAGGTCATAATTATGTTATGATTGTAACTTTATGTACTGTCTTTTCTGGTCCAAAAAACGTGCAATGTTCATGCAAATGACAACATGAACCAGTTGATTTTGAAAAAGAATATTGAATATCAAAAAAGAAAAGAAAATAATTATTTATTAATTGACTTCTTCAATCACTATGAGTGTCATGTGTGATTGTTGGGATTAACATATTATATTGATATCAGTATTGGCAATTATTTAGTTGTATTGATTTTAATTTATTAGGTGCGACAGCTATACAAGAGGGTTTCCCGGCACCAGCCTGTAAGGAACAGAAGGGAATGAAAAGAAATTATTGGTGGAATAACCAGGTTTTTAGGCATTTACGGAAGTTGCAGTACAGAGTTTCAGTGTGAAGCAACACAGGGAGAGAGTTCCATAAGGAAGGCCCCAAGCAGGCAAAAGAGCGGCTGCCCAGGCATAATCGTCTAACTCTTGGGACCGAAATTCACCTGAGTGGCAGAGCGGAGCGCGCGAGAGGGCAGGTAGGGATGAGCCAGAGCCCGCAGATATTGCGGAGCCACACCAGATATGATTTTAAACATATAGTTCAGGGCTTTGAACTTAATCTGGTGTTCTACCCTGAGCCAATGAAGGTCTCGCAAAGAGCCAGAGATGGAGGCAGCTATAGGGATTTGACAGAGCAGTCTGGCGGCAGAATTCTGTACCACCTGCAGTTTACGTGTCACATCCTTGTTGGCCCCCAGATAAAGAATGTTGCCGTAATCCAGTCTAGAAGTGACCAGAGCCTGGACTACGGTTCTCTGAGTGGCAACATCCAGATAATCTTTTTGAACCATTTCAGGATAGTGAAACAGGTGATTGCCACCATCACAGCTTGTTGTCTCATTGACAGTTGATCATCAATGATGAAACCTTTTGCAGACCTGGCGCGAAGGATGAGGAAGAGCGCCCATCTCAGCCGGCCAATGCTGGGGGCCCCAACGCTCTTTATCTTACCCCAAGATCAGGACCTCAGTTTTCTCTCCGTTGAGCTTGAGGAAAATAGCCTGCATCCAAGATGCAATCTTACTCAAGCCCAACTGAAGAGCGGATGACTCGGACGTCCTCTCGGCAGAAAGAGAGAAGTTAGTCTGGGTGTGATCTGCATAAGAAAACTGAGACAACCTAGCCTCCTCTGCGATGACCGCCAGAGGTTTGACGTAAATATTGAACAGCAAAGTGCTATGAATGGAGCCCTGGGGAACCCCTTAAGGAGAGAAGTGAATGTCAGATATGGCCATTGGGGAAAAGACCTGAAAGGTCCGGTCCGTGAGGAAAGAGATAAGCCACATGAGTGCCAGCCCGGCAATGCCCAACGATTGTAAAGCCTTTACTAACATGGTGTGAGACACCGTGTCGAAAGCTGTGCTCAAATCGAGCAGTATGAGGGCCACCGTTTCTCCAGTAACAAGATGGTGACGCTGTCTTTACGTGACTCCAAGGAGCGTCGTTTCCATCAAGAAGCCGGCTTTAAAGCCTGACTGAGAAGGATGTAGATAGTTTTGTGACTCGATGAACTGAGTAAGCTGTGAGTTAATATGTCTCTCCAAAATTTTAGAGATGGCCGGAATTGATGAAGTAGGCCGATAGTTGGAGGGCTGATCAGGATCTGCATTGGCTTTCTTCAGAAGAGGAAGAACCATTGCATGTTTCCATTCTGGGGGAACCGTAGCCTCCAGTAAGGAGGCATTCAAATGTTCCATGATTGTCATAAGTGATGGCATCTCAAGCTGCTGTAGGACAGAGATCGGGAGAGGGTCACAGGGTGATCCGGATTTTATGATTGCTAAAAGCTGTTTAAAAGAGTTCATCTCTAACGGAGACCAGGTTTCCAGTTTACACCTAGATTCCGGAATCTTGATCACACTATCAGTGGGGACATGAATGCTTGCTGAGGGGAGTTCCCTGATTGTCGGTCATACACCTCCGAATATATTTTCTCCACTTTATAGAGAAAATATTTGGCAAGGTCTTCACATTGCAAATAATTCAAAGTGGAAGGGGTAGTTTGGGTTTCGGAGCCTGACAGTTATTTGACCATCTTAAATAGTGTCTTAGAACAATTTAGCACACTAGAAATGGTGGAGGAGTCATATTCGGCACGGGCTAATTTACAAAGAGTGTGGTATTCAGGTTTTGCCCTTTTATATGCAAGTTTGGTATCAGACGCTTAGTTTCTACTCCAGCGTTGTTCCAAAACTTTACATTTGGTTTTCTCCATTTTTAATTCCTCTGTAAACCAGGGAGCAGGAGGGCGGTGCTTAATCCCCGTCTTGATTGAAGGTGGGAGACAGGTGTCAATGGCATTTAAAATCCAGTTGCAGACAGCGCCCAAGCAAGAAACCAACATGTCTTCAAGTCTCGGAGCAGTGGCGGACAGAGTGTTATTAAGAGCTACATTATCTAATGTTCCCCAATTTCTGGTAACCTTTCCAATGCCAAATACAGCTAAAGGAGATTTCGCAGAAATCTTAAAAAGGAAGCCAATCGCGAACTGATCTGACCAGCATAGAGGAAGAGCTAGAGGGCATTGGATGTTAGGTAAACTGGAAAAGATGGGGTCTAATAAGTGGCCAGCCGTGTGAGTGGACACAACAATACATAGTGCAATATTCAATGCTGCTAGGCCAACTAGTGACGCTATGTGTGCAGGCAGGGTCATCCAAATGCAAATTGAGGTCACCCAATATAGAAAAATTAGCGGCATTGGAAAGAAGAGGGGTAATTAGATCAGGGAAAGATGAAACCCATGGGCCAGGTGGTCCAAGGGCACAGTAAACCAATATACCTGAAAAGGTAAATTTGGGAGACAGGGCAAGTATAAATAAAGCTGCCTCACAGTTCGTAAAAGGCAGGTCTTCAAAGTTGCACAAGTAAGATTTTAAAAAAATGATGGCAATGCCACCACCTGTCTTAAAGTTCCTATCCTTCCTGACTATGGCATAATTCGATGGTAAGGCTGCAGCTACGTCAGGAACATAACTCATGTGTAACCATGTTTCAGTCAGAAACATGGTGTCAGGTTGTTCACTAACCAAAAAGTCAATAATATCAGCTTTATGTTTCGGAAGGGAATGGCAATTAATCCTAAAAAAAGCTACATTTCTTTTCAAGTGGGGTTTCGCAGCTAGGGAAGGCGTCCTCCTGTAAAACAGTAGGGATAGCTGTTAGCGTGTTAGAATTATTGTAGGAATGTGTTTTAAAAGAAAAGCCGCAACCAGTGCAATTTATATCCCAATCCTCTGGATGGAGTAAAATACAAGCATGTGCCTTTTGTAGCAACTTCCGCCCCCCTAGCGCCTTGAGACCCTCACGGATATGTAGCGTGCTTTACAAATGCTTTGACTGATTGATTTATTGATTGATTTTGTTTGGACCAGGGCTTCTGGCCCCCGGGTCCCGGTTGGGCACGGATGGGCTTACCTTTGGCGCGCCAACGGCACGCCCGCTGCGTGCGTCCGCTGCATATCCGATCAGGGGCCATTAAATAAGTATTAGGCATGATGGCGTGCAGCGACTAGAGCGCTGCCCGGCGTGAGCATGTGGCCTAACAAAATGGCCTACCCGGGAGGAACAGCCCCGCAAAAGTGCAAATTCCGCGAATAGGAAACTAAATTGAAATAGAAGGTATTGCGATCATGAGCACCTATTAAGTCATTAATTCAGTTCTGCCAAATTGATTTAAAGAATACTATTTCAGGTTAAAAAAGTGTAAAACAATAATCGATTAATTCCTCAAATCAGTACTGTACATTCAAGTCATTGAAAAGCGATTTCAAATTTAAAAGTACATAAAATAAAGGCCAACAGAGCAGCAAAAGAGTGAAATGAAACCTTAGAGGGAGGACAATGATTACAGTTTTCCTGTATTCTAATGAAAAGAATGAAGTCTGGGCGGTGAACTCTGCTCCGCTCACAGAGTTTGCGGAGTATTATCCCCTCAGCGTTACTTGGACCGAATGGAGTTCCGAAAACCTCCACTCCGCGTAGTGAAGCGGAGTTTTTTTCAAAGTTGGGGAGCGTGAAGAAAACCACCTCCCGGTTAGATTATTCCTCATTCGCAATCATCAAAATCAAGTTGGCGAGAGTGAGCATGGAAAATCAACCTGCCGGCGAGATTTCTCAACGCGGGCGGTCAGATTTCTCATTGCGAGTGGTCGCGTATTCTGGCAACCGCTTGCATTGAGAAACCGCCCATTCACGTTGAGAAAGCTGACGCTCAAGTAAAAATCTACTCGAGTGGCAGAAAGGAGGCAGCGCCCACTTGTGCTCTGCATGGTGCCATTTGCGATGATTGCACAGTGTGGACAAGCACCTGGCACTGAAAATCACCTCAAACGGCATTTATCTAATGCACTCCGCTGTTTGCGGAGACAGAGTTTTTTTGCACTTCGCAGAGTTCCGCATAGCAGAACTCCGCAAACTTTGCCCAGGCTTAGTAAGAATGGTAGGATCTTTTTTTTATTTTTAACGTGGAAAAGCAGGAGGAGGTCACCTGGTTTGAATGTTCTATGAAGGTTATTCTGATGCCACCAAGATTTCTAACCTTCTGGGTTGGAGTTGACAGCGATCCCAAATTAGATGGCCACCAGGTGGAATTCCAGAAAGCATTGTTTTTACCAAATGTTAGCACCTCCATTCTTATCGGAGTTAAGCTTAAGGGAGTTCAGTTGCATCCATTGTGCAATACTATTCAGGCATGTGTTGAACTGCAGGGCTACTTTTTCTTGACCTGATGAAATTGCTACCACTAGCTGTGTACTGTCAGCATGAGAACAGACCGAGAAACCATGTGCTTTGAGTAGCTGAATCAGTAGAGTGATGTATGCATTAGAAAGAGTTGGACTTCAGGAGGACCGTTGCGGGACACCACAGGAAAGTTTAAATGGAGTGGAGGTATATCCTTCAGACATCACTAATTGCTCTCTATTAGTAAGAAAGGATTAAATCAATTTCAGAGCCTCTCCTTTTATGCATATTTTGTCAAGACAATTGTTTACTGTGTGGTGATCCAATGTGTCGAAAGCAGCTGATAGGTCTAATAAACTCAAGGCCGCATTCCCTCCCATATCAACAATGGATCTTTTCTTTTCTGTAGTTGCCTGGAGAGCTGACTATGTATTGTGTAGGGGTGGGCGGAATTTGCGTAACCGCGTTACACAAATCTCCGCGAAACGGTAAAAAATCACTGCGAACACGCAGAAATTCCGCGAACACGTGGAATTGCTTGTTCGCGATGCTTTTTTCCTGTTCACAATCACTGTTTGCGTGCTCGGGGAGAAATATCTCACGAACACGCATTTTGAGAACGCGAACAAGCAAAAAATTTCGCGAAATCGTGGAAAGCAGACTTTTGTGCAATTTCGCGTTCTCCGCGGAACGCAAAATTACGCAAATTCCGCGAGCGGAACGGAATTTACCACCCAGGCCTAGTATTGTGCCCTGTTGTTTGGAATAAAAAAGATTATTGGAATATATAAAGGAGATAAATTGTTTATTCAATATTTTTGATGGTAATTGTAATCGAGAAATAGGCCTATCATTTTTCACATTGTAGGATTCCCAAGATGCTTTTTTTATCAAGGGTAAGAGAGATGCTTTCTTCAATGTTGTTGGGAAATAGCCCGAATCCAATAAATTATTTATGATTCTATTGAGGTGTCCAGCGGCTTTATCTGAGACAGGATAGAGAACCTCTGGGGGACAGGGATCAGTTGGAGATCCTGACTTAATCATTTTTAAAAGAGAAACCTTTGGTTCTACTTTAAGATAAGTGAACGAGAACAGAACAGGGGCAGGGGCAGCTCAATTTTGGATTACTGTATCAGTATCCCTGATAGTACCTGGAATAAGACCTTGACTAATAAGTTAACCTTGAACGTCTTGAAAGATTGTGTTAACTTTGTTAAAGAAAAAATTAGCCACTTGTTCACAAAATTCTTGACTAGGTGTCACCTTGTTTTTATCTTCGAAGGTATCCAGAACTTTCACTGTTCTAAATAATTCCCTCGAGGAATTCTTAGCTGCTTTTATTTTGTCTGTGAAATAATTTGTTTTAGATTTTTTAATCAGCTTTTATAATCCTTTATAAGATGTGTATATTTTAATTCATCTTCTTGATTATACTGCTTTCTCTATAACTGCACCTGGTGCCTAAATTTTTTCTTAAGGTCCCTAAGATCTTGTCAGAACCATGGGGCTGAGGGCTTTTTCCGACATGTTATGCTACATTTTCTTGGGGCTAGTTGGGACACTTCACCATTAATCCATGAATCATACATTATTGAGGCTTGTTCCAGATCCTCATTAATTACAGGTCTGTTTTTTAATAAATTATCATATTTCATTTTATCAATTTTCTTCCATGCACTCTTACTACTCACCAGTTGAGTTCTGGTAGTGTCAAATAGGGGAGTAGGGATGTTAAGTTTAAACAGTATAACTTCATGATCCGTCAAAGGTAGGAGTTTATCAATCCTAATGATAATGACAGACATGTAGTTTCCTTACATATTTTTTATGTTTTGAATCCTAAACTCCACACAGATACTTGTACCTTTATGCATACATTACTGTCTGAGTATATCACATATGTAACATGGAGACTGAAGGAGTGTGTAGTGTGTTTCTGTAGCATCATGCTATTCATCATGATATAACACGGATACACACTTTATAATGGCGACTCAATGTTTTACCATTACTAGGCTCACTGTGTCAGCACCACAACTACTGTGACTCCAACACTGACATTAAGGGCATGATTATCAAAGGTAAATTTGCACTTTTGCATAAGTTTACTTTTGTCTTGGTATTAACAAACACAGAGTTAAAAGTAAGGTTACAACTGTGGAGACTTGGCAGTAGGGTGGGGAAATCCACACATACAAATATAGGCATCTAAAGATATGCATTTATGTGCTGAGTCTAGGCATATGTGTTGCAGCATACACCAATGATTCCCTTCCTATTTCACTGTGTTGTGGTCTACCCCACGTTTCAAGCTTCTGGCTGAGAGCAGTGATTTCACCTTTAGAGCAGAACCTCTGCAGGCATAAAGGCATTACTTGTAGGCCCTTTCTAAATCTCAAAATGGAGTAACATTGAATGTTTGGTCTAAGTTAGACTTTTGAACTAGATTTACCTTTGTGAATCAGGCCCTTCTCTATAATTTAACAGCTTTCTATTTCTCCAGTATTTGACACAATTGATTACTGTTGCCATATTAAGTGCAGTACACAGGAGAGATAGTAATAAGTGTCTTCGTCTTTAATTAAATAATACCAATGTACATGAAATTGGCATGGCATGCATTTTAGAGGTCTTAGAGTTTTGTCTCTACACAAAGCCCTTTTATGAGAGTACCATGGAGCTTTGAATCCATGCATTACATTTAGTGAGACTCAAAAGTTATACTGAGTTATGTACACTAAATTTGTATATGGCTCACACAAACAATGCCATACAAATGATGACACAAATGCTCTACAGACTTTATATAACCTTCAGATAGGAGTTGTAGTAGCTGCACACATTGAAAGGGGATGTTTCATTACAAGTGTTAACTTTATTCCTGCCAGTTATCATCTTTTCATAGTTACAAGGGTACATTACACGGTGCAAGTTGTGCTGTTGTGCAAGTGAGCATAAGTTACTGTTACACATCCACTGTACAGACATTGTATCATCCACAATGAAATTATATTTATTAATTACTTGGCCCACCAAATAACACCCTTGCTTGCTGCATTGCATGATTTTTTAGACATTTCTTCCAGTACTATTTACCAACAACATTTACATATAAAATGTATATGTAATGATCAGAACATGTTATTACAATACAAACCTAATTAAATTTCTCTTTTGCATACAAAACACATTAGAAGATATTAAACATACCACTTACCCCCCAGAAGTGAGTGTCCATACATACCATTCTGGAAGCTCTGATTAATGGAGCAGTGTCTAAATATAAAGGCATCATGTATGTTTACTGGGTAGTTGGCAAATTGCAGATTGAGTAGATGTACTTGCAATTCGGTTAAATGTGTGCTGTTGCTGCAAGTGGTCCCAACTGCACATGCTTGCAGTCAATGCCTCCCGAAACATGACGGAAGCTGGCTATTTCATAAAATCTTTGCTTTGTATTAAATTGATTATGAAAAAATAAATATACTGCAGAGTTAATTTAATGATTGCATCAAGGACAGTTTACAGAAATGACAATGCACCCACAGATAAGTGCCAACCTGCCAGAGGTGCTCTGAATAGATCCAAATACCAACATATGTAGCACTGCCATCGATTTGTCATGTTTTAGGATGGATTTGAACATGGTGGGATTGCATTTGAATGATAGTTCAAGACTTGATGTCATCTTTTGCAATAAATCCAAGATATCTCCTTTCATCAACCTACATAACTGGATCACCTCCCTCTCAGTAATGAGGATGGTCGTCTGATTAAAATTATTTTCCTTCCTCCTTTACTGCAGCTGTCGTTGATGACCATGGCTCACTTGTAGAATTACAGTCTCCATGGCTGGAAAGAGCCTGCCAGAGATTGCTTGATGGAACACATTTTTATCCTGCTGTCACTGCATTACTTGTTTTACCTGTGATGATCATGCGTACCATTCTGATGCATCTTTATCCTTGTGTTACACTGTGATTCTGTGTCATGCAGCATGTGGTTTGTAAATAACACTGCATTACACCTGTGTTCGAATTTGCATGGTAACATACACCTTGCATACATTATAGCATGTGAGGGTATAAGCAGTGCATGACCAGGGCGAAAGTTCCTTCAGGGCTTTAAGAAATATAAAAGGAATATTTTAACTAATTAAAACAAACTACATCAAATTATTAACAGTAACTTAAAAATGTAAATCAACTAACATACATAACAGAAACTTTTGCCAAATTTGATGAAAAAAATTTCAATCAATATAACAAAACTGTCATAATTAATGTAAATTACATACTTTAAAAAAAAAGTATCCGAACCATTTGAAACAAATTACATTAGACACATCAATAATTAAAATTTTAATTAAATAAAAATATGTACACTAAAACTATATCAAACTTTATTAAAAAAGAAATTAATATAGATAAAAGAAAATGTAAATAAAATATGCACCATTTAAAAACTATATCAACATTAATAACATAAAAAGGAACATCAGAGCGACAAAAAAGCACTAGTGAAAGTGTTGGGCTTTAAAGCAAGCAGATTTAATATTCAAAGTCAAATGGAGCACTTTAAAGGGGTTAGATGTACTATTCCCTGCTTGGCGTAACCAAAATCAGGTGAAGTGTTGTCATTTGGAGGGGTTAGATTGAAAGTTCACTCTCCAACTTGTGCACCGGTTGGGAATGTGCTGGACTTTGGAGGGGTTAAATTTACCATTCCCATCCAATTTAAGCAACTGTTGGGAAAATGTTGGACTTTGAAAATGTTAGATTTACTATTACCACTCCTATGCTTGAAAAGACACGTAAAGTGTTGGAAACTGGAGAGGTTAGATTTACCTATCACCCTCAAATTTAGGCAAAAGCAGGGAAAGCGTTGGACTTTAGAAGGGTTAGATTTACTGCACGTACTCCAACAAAACCCAAAGACGGGAAATTGCTGGATTTTTGAGGGGTTAGATTTACTAATCCCACTCCAATTTAAGCAAAAGCAGGGAAGGTGTTTCACTTTGGAAGGGTTAAATTAAATGTGCTATTCCCACTCCAATCTAAGCAACAGTAGTGAAAGTGTTGGGCTTGGCAAAGTTTAGCAATACTATTCCAATTCATAAACTTAAAACAAAGTTTGAATACATAACAAAATAAATATATTTAAACAAACCTTTATTTTGAAAGCACATGCATTATAGATAAATCTAAATTAAATAAAAAACATACTAATTTTTCAATGAAACATATTTATAATAAGTAAAACTCTCTACCACCTAAAAAACAATAAAGTACAAAATAACTTCAAATTATATATACAATCATACTAATAGATGAGTTATGAAGTAAAACAAAACAAAAAAAATGCATATGTTATGTTATGTTATGTTATGTTACTAAGATTTATACAGCGCACGAATACCAAACGGTGTCTTGGTGCTAACAGTCCGGAAGCAGGCAAGTGCACTATTTGTTGAATAGCCAGGTCTTTAGGGCTTTATGAAAGGATGTTAAAGACGGAAGATTTCTGATGGAGAAGGGGAGGGTGTTCCAGAGTTTCGTGGCACCCACAGTAAAGCTTCTACCACCCCAATTAGCCTTGCAGAATCTCTGAGAGAGCATTAGTTTTGCCCCTTCAGACCTAAGACATCTGTTTAGAGAGTACCAGATTAATGATCATCTCCAAAACTGAGAGCCGATACCATGAATTGCGTTGTATGTAACAAATAAGGCCTTAAACTTAATGCGACCCTTGACTGGAAGCCAATACAGTCTCCAAAGATGCTTGCCTATTGATTGAAACTTAGGATTCCCCAGCAGGAGACTTGCAGCTGCATTGTGGATCATCTTCAATCTATGTATCTGCTTCACGGGCATTCCAATATAATGCCCATTGCAGTAGTCCAGTTTAGCCATGACTAGAGAGCTAATCACTATTTTTCTGCTATATACTGGGATGGGAGGTCACATTTTCTTTATCCTCTTAAGTAGAAGAAAACTGAGTGATGAGACTGCTTTCACTTGAGCTTCAAAATGTAGTATTTTGTCTATGATCACTCCCAAAGTTTTTGCTTTGGTGACCGGGATGGGTACTGCTCCCAATTCATCCAGCCACCAGATCCGGGACAAATTAGGGGAATAATTCCCAAACAGGATCACCTCTGTCTTTCCTGAATTAAGCTTGAGGCAGTACGAACTCATCCAAGCGTTGACTGCCAACATGCAGTCTCTAAATCTTGTTTCTGGAGGTATGACACTTTTACAGATGGACAGGACGATTTCAGTGTCATCCGCGTAGGATGTTAAATCCATCCCGAAAGATCTAATTAATGCAGCCATTTCAGATACATATACATTGAAGAGTGTAGGGCTCATTGAAAAGCCCTGAGGGATCCCACATTGGAGAGTGAAAAATGGGGAATCGTAATTGCACAAGGCAACTGATTGTATCCTGTCAGATGAAAAAAAGAAGAGATCAAAGTTAAAGCGTTGTCCGTAATGCCCAATGCATTTAGACGGATAATTAGTAGGTTATGGTCGACCGTGTCGAATACTGCGGACAGGTTGAGCAAGATAAGGGCCGCAGCACCACCTGCATCCAAGACTGCTCTGATTTCATCAGTGGCTTTTATAAAGGCACTCTCGGTGCTGTGCTCTGCCCTGAAACGGAATTGGGATTCATCCAAGAAGTTATATTCCTGTAAATAATGTGTAAGTTGATTATTCATAACTTATTCCTCCATTTTGGCAGGAACTGGGAGAAGTGAAATGGGCCTATAATTATTAGTATCAGCTTCATCAAGATTTGATTTTTTCAGAAGAGGCAGAATCGATGCCCTCTTCCAAATGGTGGGAAAGACACCCCCCATAAACATAGAGTTATAAATTGAGATTAGACTGGGGCCGAGAAACTCAGGAACTTGTATCAAACTTATAGGGGGAAAGGGGTCATGGGGAGAGCCAGATTTGGCCTGTACAATATGGATGGTGACCTCATCCACCGTTACTAATCCGAATTCTTTGAAGGTTGGAGCATTAGGATGTCGTGGGATACCTGGATCTCGAATCTCAGACCTTGTCCTATAGTCAAAGGTGGTATAGATGTGTTCTACTTTACTTTGAAAATGTTGAGCCATTGAGTTACAAAAGTCCTGAGAATGATTATTTGCTATCTTACCTGGTAGGGTAGACAGATTAGTTAACACTCGAAACAGCTCTTTAGTGGAATTTTCCGCCTCCTTAATTTGTTTGGAAAAATAGGAGTGTTTTTCTGTCAGAATTAGATTTTTAAAGTCAGCTAATACTATCTTATACTTAGCGAGTTCATGATCATTATAATGTAATCTCCAACATCTCACTTGTATTCTACACTCTTGGTTTTTTATTCTCAAGGTTTCTGAAAACCAGGGGGCTGTTGGGGTTTTCCTATTGCTTAAGATTTTTTGAAAGGGGGATATATTATCAGCTGTCTGCATGAACCATTGATTCAAATGTGATGAAGCCTGTTCTGCCTTTTCCGGCATTTTAGTTTGCGAGCGCGAAAGCTGAAGCCTAACCCGTTTCCAGTTGCAGTAGGATCTGACTGGCCTATTGGATATATTTGGTTGGTCCTTGAAAGTACTATTAAGCTCCAGGTAACCACAAAATGGACAGTCCAGCTCTGAGGTAAGATCTCCTTAATTTGATCAGTGTTAGTAAAGATGCCATCTAAGGTATGGCCTGCCCGATGTGTATGGCCAGTGACCCTTTCCTCTAAGCCAGCCACCTTTAAGGTATCAAGTAAGGAGATACTGTTTATGTCAGTAACAACCTCTCAATAGAAATTAAAGACACCTAAGATATAGAAACTGTTTTAAAGAGCGTAGGTTTCAAGGAGTGTGTTAAGGAAAGTAAGGAAACCATTTTTTGCCCCAATGGGACGATAAAGCAACAGCTCTTTAGATACAAGGAGGTTGTTTATCTTTAAATTAAAAAATAATGGTCCACTGTCTTGAGAGAGTACCGGCTCAAAAGAGGTTGTATAAGCATACCGGTAGATCAGGGCTAGCCCTCAGCCTTTTTTGTGGGCTCTGTCATGTCTAAAAACCGTAAAACCCAACGGGACGGCGATGCAGAAATCAGGGCCTGATGCCTGATCAGCCCATGTTTCTGTAATAAAGAGCATGTCAAGACCCTGAGCATCTATCAGCTCAGCAAAATCTGACGTGTGTTTATGCAAAGACGGTGCATTAATAATGGCTCCATGAGGTGTTAGCAGGGGATTGATGGTATCTTCCGGCGTAGGAGCAGTGTTGAGCGGGAGTGTGTCTTGACATTCGTGCTAGCGAGAGACCACAGCTAAAACAGAGGTCAATTTATTGATAGACAGTGGGTTAGGGTCAAAACATGCACATTTATTAGAATGAATGTGATGTGATTAGAGCCCATAATTCCTTGCCTGTATAAATCAAGTGGCATGCAGTTGGGTTAGACTGACAGGCAGCATCTTTGGTGCTGGGTGTGGTACAGGCACGAACGGGCACAGACGGGCTTGCCTTTGGCGTGACTTTGGCGCGCCAGTCACGCCCCCGCTATGCGCGTCCGGCTGCACATGCTGCTTAAGTAGCCAGCAAGCCTGTCACCAGGAACTGCTGTGGCGGACCGGGGAGCAACCAGGGGAGCAGAAAAGTGCAATGTGCTACAACGTTTAAATTATCCCAAGTAAAAAATCTTCAAATCATAGATAAGAACACGTATTTTTAAGAAGGAGCAATCCAAAGTGAAAGTCTGCCAAATTAGCCCTCGGCCCGCTGCTTACTTAGTGCTTCGCTTCCGGCTACACATGCTGCTTAAGTAGCCAGTACGCTTGTCACCTGCCGGAAATTGGTGCAGCCAAGGGGAGGAGCTCCGTCCTTCTGCTCAATCTGTGAGAACTGCTGTGGCGGACCAGGGAATGGCGAGCAACCCGGGGAGCCGAAAAGTGCAATGTGCTACAACGTTTAAGCTAACCCAAGTAAAAAATATTTAAAACATAAATAAGAACACAAATCCGAAGGGAAAGTCTGCCAAATTAGCCCTCGGCGCCCTGCTTACTAGTTTTCTAAACATTATCAAATACACTGATTAATTAATTAAAAACTAAAAACAATTACCTAATTCAACAATTAACTAATTTTCATAATTATCAACTATTTTAATTCACCTAAGATTTTAGCTAAAAACAAAAAATCATATTTTAGGCTTTTTTTATAATCACAATTTATTGAATTTACTGAGCAGGTATCATCCAGTGCGACCCAGTCATCAATAGCAAGGTTACTCTGGAATACAATATATAAAATAATCATTACAAACAACAGTCCCATCAGGACCCACCATTTTACCATACTTTGTTGTATTTCTGGGTACAGCCACGTGCATCATATATCGGTTTCTCTTCTTGAGCACATCACTCAACTGCTTTGCATCACAGTTGCATCGTGTGGGGTGAAGGATGTTTCCATAGGTGGGCAACATACCTTTTGGTTACCATACAGGCCACCCCTATAATATTTTAGATTTTTAACATCTCCACACCCTAATACCAACACATCCACCAGTCTACAACTAAAGTAAAAATTATTCATTAAACATTTGAAAAATGTTATTACAAATTTATAATCATAAACTACACTGAAATCTATACTTATCAATTACATAGTTAACATTTATTTATTAAATGTAAATTTAATCACAAAATAATGTTTGATAAAATGTCCCACCCTGATCCCCTACAAATCCAACCAACCCACTAAATTAAATTACTAATTTTATTTTTAAAAAGACAAACTATGCTTAAAATAATTAAAATAATTATTCAATCAAATAATTTAATTTATACCATTAGCTAACAAAAAATCAATTACAAATATATATATATATATATATTATATTTTAACTACTTTTAATCTAATCCTTTTCAAATTCCCCTACAAACCCGACAATGTGGTGGTAAATTAAAAATTACTAATTACATGTAAATATGTTCATACCAGTCATAGCTATGAATACCTATACATATAATATATGCTACTTTTGCATGCTAAATAGGAACCTCATTTTATAGGGGGAGAAAACAAAACTGGCAGAGTGAGTGAAGAGAAAACTTTATTTAAACCGGTAATGTTGTGAAGAACTGTTTAGTGTTTCGATTATCAAATCACTCTCTCTGCCATTCCTAAATGTAATTGATCTGTATCTCAAAAACATTCTACATAAAAGTTGGTCAAATTTAATTATCTATAACTTGTAAACAACTTTAATTTGGTTAATTAAAACATTTTAAAATACATCATCCGACAGAAAAACGAGGCTCCTCTTTTAAAACAATGAAAACTGTCATTACCTGCACAATTAAATATGTAATGAAAACAAATAAGAAAGAGTGTTGTCACGGACTCGTTTGTTCAAGGAACCTGCAGCAGCAGAGAAAAACATTTTCTTGTACATACTCAGCCTTTTCCTCAGGAAAGTGAATGATTCAAAAACTGCCATCTCTAGCAGCATGTGTCTCCCAGTGCAAGCACATCCTGTGAACATTATTCATTAGAACTTCATAGAAAGATGATAGGGGAATACGGAATAGTGAAATGTGGCTTAAACCGTAATGAGACTTGTCTAAAGTGCTAGCTATGAATCTCCTGGGTGGATATTGACTGACTAGGAGCTACTCAAAATGGAGCATTTTTGGTAGCAGTCATCTGTCTGATTTACAATATCTGTTTCTAAATGCTTATCTGCGTAAACCTTAAATCTACATCTCCTGTCAATGACTGGAAGGTTGGCTGATGATCTTAGCAATCAGCTTTCTTCCAGTGCTAAGCATTGGTAAAAGAAAAAAGTATTAGGTGGTTTTTCAGAGCTAATTCTTAAGCTGACTGAACGGTTGTTACCGGGCCATGATTTTTCACTGTTTCTAATGGTATAAATATTACGCAAATAAAGCATGTTGTATTTATTCCAAATCTGTCATAATGACAATAGTCAGTATACTTCCTGACGGCTTACACTACAGCACCAATTATGTTAACATCGGTCTTGCAGTATTTGTTTTCTTAATTATATACGAATCGAAAAAAAAAACATTATCACCACTTCACCTGCATTGTGTTAGCAAAATTGCCAAATTAACACTTGATTCGATTTATTTTCGATAATTGCCATTGTATTTTATATGTAGGTGTTCAGGATATTAACAAAGAATATACATTTCCAGCAGCTACAAACAAAATGGTATGAAGGTCAGACAATCTATGTCAGTTTCATATTAGAATTAGGTTTTGGATAACATCCGTGAACCACATTCACGGACTTTGTTTGTGTCTAATGTTAAATTTGATGCACCGAAAGTGTCATCTGCAGCTGCAAATTGCAGATCATGATTCAAAAAAATTATTTGGACATGTATGCCTATAAATGGAAGTTATATCTCTGGAAAACTGCAACTTGGCCTATTTTAAACAGTCAAACTTCAGGGGTCGGAACATGAGCAATGGCCATAAACAAATGTGAAACGCCATGGATTTTCATAAACATTTGCCATAGGTTTTAAGTCCAATTATTGGGAAATGGGGGCTCCTGGGGGTGGCAATCGCAGATTGTCCACCCCCGGGTAGCTTCGGGCAGTGGTATGCCCCGGACAGGTGGCGCGCTCCCTAATCGTTAGTGTTGCAGCGCAAGCGTGGAGGTTACGTAATAACCGTCGCGCACCGTTGCTGGAGGGCGTGAGGTAGGGGGTTTTGAAATTTTTCAGTCATAGAATTAATTAACTTAAATCGTAACGAAGATATTATGGATGCAGCCGCTTCCGTACGCGAAGCGCTGCAGGTGTTGTGCGAGGCAGGAAGGGATGACCTCATAATGCCGGGAGTTTTATCGCAGGCATGGGTGGGGTTGGAGCGCAAAACGTGCAGGGCGGCGGGCGGAGTATCGGCAGCAGTAGCAGCGTGTGTATCGAGTGAAGGATCCCCAACGCCTTCACTCGGTGCAAGAAGTTTTAAAGAGGATGCCTTACCGGCACGTGGTGCGTGTCTGCCCCAGGCCCATGGAGCTACCTCACAGCCGGTTGTTAATTCAGTGCTGAGACAAAAAGAGGGAGGGGCAGGCCGCGCATGCGTGCTGCCAATATTTTGGTAAAAGAACAACAAATAAAGACTGCTGAAGACCTGGCTTCCCCCCAAGTAACACGGGGATTATTACAGAAAGAAAATACGCCACCTAGTGGTTTACCACAAGAAATGCATGTTTCTTAAGGCAAAGAACAAGCATTGATAAAGCAAAAACATGTCATAGGTATTTTTAACAAAAAACATTTCCAGGATTCACGCTTGCCTGCACAGTCATCGAAGGATAGGTGTCTGTCACCTATTATTTCCAGTGCAGGGGGCGACATAATGGCACAACCAACACATGTAAGCCGCGATTTAGATACTCGCAATTCTTTGTCATCACGGATTAACGATGAGGTTTTGCTCACATTGAGACCGGCTGATAAGGCCGCTCGGGGGGATTCTTTTACTGATTATACAGGTGAGGCAGCGGGGGGTCAGGCGCATGACGAATTTGAAGAAAATTCGGAGGGACAGTGGGTTTGGATGCCCAAGGAAATTATGAATAAGGCCCGACTATCCCAATTGGAAGAAGGTAGATCGCATGTACCTGCAAGTTCAAGCGCCTTGCAGCCCTCCGAGGGCGAGACGCTGCCATGCATAAAAAAGGGCAGTGGGGGCACACCGGCCAGGCTTTTTACATCCTGCAACGTAAGAAATACGAAGGAGGGGGATCTTCTAGCAAAATTTCACACGCCGTTGGATGCCAAGAGATCATCTCGTTTTACGCGAGCTGTTAACTGGAAGATGTATGATGGGGGTATTGGGGACGGAGAGCTTCCTGGTAGCAGCAGTGGGGGTGGTAGAGTAGGTGAGGAGGGGGTGTTAAGGAACACGTCAGTCGAAGATGATAGTGCATCTTTAGAGGAGGGGGAAATTGGAGATGAGGATACCCTGGTGCAAGAATTTCTTTTTTCGTTTGGGGGGGTCTACTAAAGATATCCCCAGAGATTATTTTTCACAGAGAAAATCCAGCGAAGATGCTCTGAAGGGGATCGATACCGGAACTAACACTAATGGGAGGAATATTGTCGTAGGAAAGAACAGCCATAAGAGCAGGTGAGGCGCATTTTAAGTCTTGTCGCAAAAGTTTATGTTTTGATAAGGAAGTGGGCACGGATTGTGGTAATGCCAAGGCAACAATGGTGGCGGCAGCTAGTCAGGCAGTCACAGACACTGTAAGTTCAGTTGTCAAGCATCATGAGGCTGTAAATACAGATAAGGGCACCAAAGCAGAGGGTGATACATCACAGTCCTCAGGTTTGAAGCGCTTACCTTTTATGGGTTTCTCGATTCCATTGGGCGCCCATTTATCCAAAGTTACGAAAGAAAAGATATGGAGGGGGGATTTCGTGGATGTATTTAAGCTCCTTCATAGGGAGGTCCAGGCAAAGGAAGGTTCCAAAGAAGAGGCGTGGGAGTTGGCTAGGAGACCTAGGGTACCAACTAATATAGATACTTGGACCTCGGCTTTTCTCATCTTCGTGAGTATACACTGCGAAAGGTTACCGGATAGGTCAGTGGCAATTTTAAAATACGTGGATACCATCAGGAAAGCGGCTATTGAGTTTGGGGGGTATGCCTGGTTACATTACGACGAGGAGTTCAGGGCACGATTAGTCCTTACCCCCGAGAAACCATGGGGCGAAGTAGACAATGAACTCTGGGTGCAATGGATGTACCCGCAAAGGCCCCCTCCAGCCATGCATACAGCGAGTGGTCTAGCAGTGCACAGTCGGCCCTTTCAAAGTAAGCCCACCCTGGGGGGGTGGGTAGTTGGAACAGACAACAGAGTGTTCACGATGTGGAGGGAAGCATGCCGTCACACAATGTTTCGGGGAGCAACTACATTTGGGGGTCGGTTTGCCAGGTAGAGGAAGGGGTGGAGTCTTTCAATCTGGTAACAAGGGCTTCTACGCCAATTAACATAGACAAATTAAGTACATATTTGAAAATACTATCCTGACACACATGAAGCATCACTGCTTGAATGGGGTTTTAAGGAAGGGTTCAAGCTAGGATATCCGGGACCTAGGTTTCGCCGTTTTGCAAAAAATTTAAAGTCTGCGGAGGATTTCCCACACATTGTGCGGAAGAAATTGCTGACAGAGGTGGTAGAGGGCAGGATGGCAGGCCGCTTTGACACATGGCCTTTAATAGACCTTATTGTGTCACCCCTGAGTGTAGTCCCTAAAAAAGTCGAAGGGGAATTCAGGATGATTCAGCATCTCTCTTGGCCACATGGTGCATCGATCAACGATTCCATTGCCAAGGAAGATTCCATGGTGAAGTTTGCTTCCGTGGATACGGCCTTGGGTATGATAAGAATTTCAGGGGAGGGTTCTGAGCTAGCGAAGTGCGACATTAAGTCGGCTTTTCGGTTATTACCAGTTCACCCTTCTGATTTTTCTCTGCTAGGCATTTATTTCGAAGGAAAATTTTTTGTAGACAAGGCCCTACCAATGGGTTGTGCTATATCCTGCAGGCTTTTTGAATCATTTAGCTCATTCTTGCAGTGGTGTTTTTCTTTGGTGATGGGCCACATGGGAGTAACACACTATTTAGATGATTTTTTGTTTATGGGAGCTGCAGGTTCCCAGCAATGTGGCAAAGCGTTAAAAGATTTTCCATCGTTCGCTCAAGAGATGGGTGTTCCCTTAGCACCAGACAAAACAGAAGGGCCTAGCTGCTGTTTACCATACCTGGGTATTGAAGTCGATACACATAAGATGGAGGCTAGACTTCCAAAGAAAAAGGTACTCGAAATAACCAGGCTATTGGACTATGCCATAAGTGCGGATAAATTGAAGTTGCTTGAAGTACAATGTTTACTTGGCCATTTGAACTTTGCCTGCAGGGTTGTACGTGCAGGCAGAGCATTTTGCAGAAGGTTGGGGTTTGCCATGTCGGGCATTCAGCCTCCACATCATAGGATCAGAGTAACTGCCAATATCAGGGCCGATCTGGAGGTATGGTTAAAATTTCTGAAAGATTTTAACGGCATTACGATCTGGTCTTTGGATGAGGATTTTATATGGCAAATACAGTTGTATTCTGATGCGTCTGGTGCCAATGGCTTTGGCATATTTTGGGAGGGAAAGTGGTGTGCGGAGCATTGGCCGCACAGGTGGATTGCTGAAAAGAGGAGCATAGCTTATCTAGAATTTTTCCCGCTTGTAGTGGCATTGGCTATCTGGGGTCCACAGTTAGCTAACAGAGCGGTGGTGTTGAACGTGGACAACAAAACTGTAGTGGATTTAGTCACCGGGCAAAAAGTCAGAGATTCAAAGTTGCTCAAGCTTTTACAAAACTTTATGTTAAGATGCTTGCAATTTAATATAATTTTCAAAGCTAAACATATTGCGGGAGTGGCAAATAACATCGCAGATGCCCTATCTCGTTTTCAGTGGGCGAGATTCCGTGGTTTGGCACCCGGAGCACACTATCAGAAGACTTCTGTTCCCCGGGAGTTGTGGGATTTGGCGAGTTGACCACACATCGTCTCATCGAGAGCTCATTAGCGGACAGCACCAAATTGGCCTACAGACGTGCTTGGCTGGAATTTTTAGATTCAGGTGCTAAGTATACATCGCCCAATGGGACTGCTTTTATGCAGCGTAGAAACGACATAATTAGTTTCATAATGGGCAATATGCGAAAGGGTATATCTTCCACCACTATAGCCGGGAAGCTTGCTGGGGTGTCCTTTTACGGAAACATTTTCTGGGGCTATGAGCCTTCAGCGGGCGAGATGGGCCGGAGAATATTGCAAGGCTGGGCGAAAACGATAAAGTGGGGTCAGTACTAAAGAGATCCTATATCTTTGAGATTATTATACAAGATTACATGTGTTCTAAGTGGGGTCTGTTTTTCGCATTTTGAATGTCATTTGCTCAAATTATCTATGATTTGGCTCTTCTTTGGAGCATTTAGGATTTCAGAATTGTTAGGTACAGCTCATAATGAGGGCCTTAAAGTTCATAACGTTTCTCTGTCTCACTCCTCTATTTCTATTTTCTTAGAACAGTCAAAAACGGACCAAACAGGTAAAGGGTTGAAGGTGGTTTTGCAGGCCATAAAAGGTCCTTTATGCCCCAAGCAAGCATGGACAGATTTTACGTTAGCGGGGGGGGCAACCTCAAATTTAGTTTTTAGGCATCAGGATGGATCCCGACTCAAAGCCTCCCAAACGTTGGTGATTCTGCGCAAATCTTTAGAAAGGGTGGGGGAAAACCCCTTCAATTTTTGGACACATTCTTTCCAAATAGGAGCGGCTTCAGAAGCTGCCAGGTGGGGATTTTCTCTAAGTGATCTTAAAAAGCTGGGACGCTGGACCTCTGATTGTTGCTTACGCTATATTAGAGACTTGGAATGCGATGTTCCTAAGTTATGACACTAGTTGTTTTTTCTTTTCAGGTGTTTTGGCCAGTAACACATTGTCCCAACGCCGAGTGTGGATCATTGGTCATTCCTTTATTAAGTGGGCCGCTAAACAAGCGGAGAAAAGACATTTTGGGAGAAATTTGGGTTTCCATTCAGAGGAGGTCCTATTGTCATTGTTTGGGAAAAGCGGGATGAGGTGGGCTCAGCTTCTGCCTCTAATGAGCGAACTTTCTTGTAAAAGTAAACCGGCAATGTTGCTGATTCACCTCGGTGAAAACGATTTAGTACAATTGTCAGGTCTTGGTTTAATTATAGATATGAAAACAGATCTTCAAATTCTGTTAAAGACATGGCCTGAAACACAGTTGGTTTTGACAGCATTAATGCCACGAAGAGTTTGGAAAGGAGCAGAAAGATTTACAGCAGTAGAACGAGCACGACGAAAAGTGAATAGAGACCTTCATCGTTTCTGTCACTGTGCCGGAATAGATTGGTTGACTCATGAGTCAACTACAAAAGATGATTATCAATTTTTTAGACATGATGGTTTTCACTTGTCTTTTATCGGTAACGAAAATTATCTTCTATATATTAACGAGAAGGTCTCTAAAATCTTTCAGATTAACACATGGTGTTAGGTTTATGCTGTTTTAGCGACAGCTTCATGGTTATATCTCAATTGTTCTGCATTTGGTTAAGACAATTTGCAACAAGAGCCATTGATCTCCTACTTTTCCCACACAGCCCCCCCCATTCCTTCCACCCCCCCCCTTTTTTCCTTCAGGAGTTTTCTCATTTCTCCTTCTTAAGGTATAGAGTGGGAGGTTTTGGAATGTATTTGTGGGGGTTTTTCTTCAAATGTTGTGGCACAATTGTGGGATTTTTTGGCATGTTTTGAGGTATACGGTAAAATATTATGTATGAATAAAGTTTTCACCTGTTTGGCGACATTGGTGGCATGTGTTCTATCAACTGATGACGAGCGTCCAGTCAATATGGGGCAATCGTTTTTTATTAGGGGGGCACAGGAAAAACTCCTGTGTTAGGGTTTTTCCTGGTGGCAGAGTTGGAGGAGAGCCAGACAGGCAGGAAGGGTTGGGGGCATCAGGAATAGTTTCGGACAGAGGGAAGCAAGGGAGCTAGGTTGGAGGCAAGGGTTAGGCAGGAGAGGTAGATAGGGGTTTGGGGAGGAGGATTAGGCCGAACAACATTGGGGAAGTTGGTTGTTGGGAAAATTTAGTAGGGGTGGGGGGTGATAGTTCGGAATATGTATTTTGTGCTAATGATGTACTACTTTGCCCACCTGTCCAATAAAGCGGCCTTTTACCCCACTTATTGGTTTTGGGTCATTATTACTGCCCGAAACAACTTATGCAAATGATCAAATACTCAGCATACATGTTTATCTCCCCCTCGGCCTCGCGGGCATGCAAAATGGCAGAGAGGGGTTGCGGTTGGAGTTTCAGACGGCGGCAGATGTTATTCTCATGCCAAAATGTGTGGAGGTCCTGTCCCCAGACGCTGTTTTAAGTGAGGTGCGTGTCCGGCTGCACTGGGAGTGCACAGGGCTGTGACGGATCAGCGCTCCTGGCTCATGTGGCAGGGTGAGTGAGACGCTAATTAGCAACGGACGGACTAGCAGATGACTGTGGAGCGTTATTATTGTGGTGCTAACCCTGAGAATAGTAGCGGAGCTGATCTCCTTGATATGGAGTCTGGACATATTGCTTAAAATTGTCTGGGAGCATTGCGGGGCATGTAGGCAGGTGGAACCATGGTCTCACTCAGTGACTGTTTCTGACATAGCTGCAGCTCCGGTTGCCAAGTGCTGGAGTCAACGCTGGAATGAAAGTGTGCATAGCTGCTGATTACCACCTTTCGGCTTAAATATTGGCGCTAGTCTGAACCGCCAGCATGACGGGGCCAGTTGGTGACGGAGTGGGTCCAGGCACAGGTTTAAACAGTGTCATTGCAAAGCCGACCTCATCACCATGGCGATCTTCATGCGAGCAGAGCCAGACCCTAAGATGGCGCCCGTGACTCATCCATTCAGTGATATTGCCATCGGACACTGCTACAAGGTACAAATCGGTTCAACCCTGTTCTGTTACACCATGCTGGGGGGCATTACACCAACATTACCAGTTTCTTATCAGATGATCCCTCAAACTGCCGGTGCCCTCTACAACGCTCATGGCGCTCAGCTCTTTAATGTGTAATTTTCCTTCTGACAAAGCGTCAAGCTAACCACCCAAACATTTGTGGGACTTCACTGTTTAACACTAGGATAAAGCAACATTATGGAGACCATAGAGACCAAGCTTTTTGGCCGATGCCCGGTGGAGCTACTTGATAGCTATAGAGGAGATGGGCTGTGGACTACTCCTTCGGCTGTCACCTACTTAGCCGGATATTGGGCAGACCTCACTTCGTCTCTCCGTTGTACTCTCCCTCCTACCCCTTTACTCCACCCACTTTCCCCTTTACGCTTCATTTATCCCTTCTCTTTGCTCTCTTATTGTTTTCTCATTGAGACCTAGCCGCTTGACTGATGCCCGGTGGAGCTACCTGATAGCTATAGAGGAGATGGGCTGTGGACTTCCCCCTCGGCCGTCACCTACCCAGCCGGACATTGGGCAGACCTCACTTCGTCTCTCCATTGTACTCTCCCTCCTACCCCTTTACTCCACCCACTTTCCCCTTTACGCTTCATTTATCCCTTCTCTCTGCTCTCTTATTGTTTTCTCATTGAGACCTAGCCGCTTGACTGATGCCCGGTGGAGCTACCTGATAGCTATAGAGGAGATGGGCTGTGGACTTCTCCCATGGCCGTCACCTACCCAGCCGGACTTTGGGCAGACTCTCCTTCGTCTCTTCATCCATCCTTTCTCCATCCTTTCTCCCTCTTACACCTTTACCCCACCCTGTTACCCTTCTAACCTACAACTATTTTGTCTTCCAACGCTCTTGAAATGTTTTCTTGTAACTGATGTAACTTGTAACTAATGCAATTTTGTAACTTTGTGGATCCTTATTTAAAGCGCTCTGATACCTCCGGGTCTAGCTAGCGCTATATAAAACTCAAATAAAAAAAAAAATACATTCCTGAGAAGTTTTCAGTTTTGCTTTGTATGACATTTGCAGATTGTCAATGTGGTTATGATTAACTTTTTAATGCATTAAATATGACAATCGTAGTGGTATTTTTCATCTGTGTAAAGCCAAGTGCTTGTGGCCATGAAAGGTGTAAAATGTCCAGAATTTTAATTAAAACGGCTGCAAGACTGCTGGGTCGTATTGAGGAGCATTAGCAGAGTTGTGTTTGAATCCACATTTGAAAAGTAGGAAATAGGCTGGTGCAAGAAATAATGAGGTATGATGGAGACAGAATCAATGTGTACATTTGTGTCCCAGTAGTGTAATATCAGGGGTATTGCAGCATGCGTTTTATATTTGAAGTGTGCTCCATCAAAACAATATGTGTGCAAGCACTGAAGTGGTGGGGATTGCAGCAAATTAAAAATTAGGATTTAAGCGCTTTTTCATAGGTATGTGTGTGTCCCAGTAATGAAATATGAGAGACTGCAACATGAAGGTTTGATTGAGGTGACTCAAAGCTTTTTGTGTGCCTCCGTAATGACATTGTAGGAAGTATTGTAGACTGGAAGGGTATGGTTTAAGCTCATTGTCAGAGATGTCTGTTCCCTAGTAAATAAGTAGGGAATGTGTGTGGTGTGATTGAGCTGCATTGGTAGAGCTGTAGGTGGTGCACAATGCTGCATACAAGCTGGTGTTAACTCCAGGTCCCATAATTTAATATTTAATAGAAATATAGTTTCAGTGGCGGCTCCTCGAGGGAGTGCTGCGAGGCGATGTGGCGGGGTGGGGGAGGGGCAGGGTAGAGGGTAGTAAACTCTGGATTTCGGCCGAAGAACGGAGTTGAGTAAAGAAATAAAGTAATAAAACGAATTACATTGTGCGCTGCATCGCCGATTTGGCGTTGCAGCGTACGCAATGTAATTCGTTTTGTTTATTTATTTCTTTACTCTACTTTGTACAGCCCAAATCTGGAGTTTACTACCCCCTACCCTGCCCCTCCTCCACCTCACCACCCCGCAGCACTCCCTCAAGGAGCCGCCACTGTATAGTTAGCATTTTGTATACCTTTATATGCATATACTCCTCCCCGAAGTGCAGGTATCGCAGTACTCCCATGGGTTCCAACAAGGCACTCCCACGATGTACTCCAGGATTCCCTCAAGAACCGCACTATGGGACCATGCAAGTTATACTGGATAGCGTTTGCACGGTCCCATGCTGCCATGGATGTGAACCTGGGACTACAGTACTGCAGGAATCAAAAATTAATTAATGTTAAATGTGGGGATGGGGTCCATGAGTGAGCTGAAGAGAAGGTCAATTAGGAGTTGGCCTTTCATGAGGGGCAGGATGCAGGGCCTGGTTGAAGAAAAGGCACTTTGGAATAATCCATGCAGTTTATGTCTGAGGGTGATATGAAGCAGGGTCTTCGCCATCTGCGAGGGGTTGGGCACAGCACTTGGCCAGGGGCCAGATCCTGTGCTGAACCCCTCCCTGCATACTGCTGAAGGCCATATGAAGTGGGGTTGGCTCTAGGCCCTGACCACAGGCCAGGCCCTGCAACTAATTTCTTGCTGTGCATGGCCAGGGCCATGGTCAACCCTGTAGCCAACTTCATTCCAACCATGGACAAATGCTGTGAGTATCTGGGTATTGGCCCCCAGAGGAAATTCAGTTCAAGGCATAGTCACAGTCCAGGACATGCAGTCAACCCTCCACTTCTTATGTGTGGTACCTGGAACACTGGAACTTGCCCAGAGAGTGGATTGGGTGTCCCAAGCTCTGAAGCCAATCCTAACCTTAACATTAATAGACAGACACAAAAACAACAAATGTTGGTTCTATCTTTAAGCGAGAATAGTGGTAATAACAAGCTCCTTTTTCACTTATTTCACCTTTTTAATATTTGGGATTAAACTAAAATCAAGAAACAATGTACATTTCTTTGTTGTTAAACTTTATTTTTTCAAACCTGTTCATTAGCAGTAGGGTAGTCACCTCCAGCCTGGGTGCTTTGCTCTCCAGTGGATGCAAATGTACTCCAATCCATGCAGTATAAACCAATTATACAGTAGAGAGGGTTCACATTCAGTGTTAGATGAGCAGAAGTTTCAGGAGGAGCAGTATCAGCAGGCTGCCCAATGTGAAGTAGACCACTAGATGTGGAGGCTCCTTTGTTCCACTTCCTCTTCCTATTTGCAACATAGATCTGTCTGGTGTGCCATGCCTAAGATGATTCAGAATCCCAGAGGAACATGATGAAAACCTATTTTCAGTACCTCAGAAAAATCTGATTGCACAGAGTGCAGGTGACTACTATGGCTGAGACTTTATCCTCTCAGTGGAACATTGAAAAGATCCCACACTATGGATGGTGAGGTGGTCTGTAGATCCTCCTGTTGTTCTTGGTCACTTTTTGACTGGTGTTTCCTACCGTCTCCTGATGTTGTTGGTACAATCACCCCAAAAAATGCAAATACAAAAAAAACATAGACTGTCTAATTACTGTAAAATGGTGTGAATTTCCAGCAAATAAGATGAATCTAATGAACTTTGTCAATGAAATGATGCTGAAGTGCCCCTTCATAATGGACATGACTTATTTTTAAATGTTCTGGGTCCCATTGTACTTTTGAGGGACCCAGAAAAGAGGTAAAGGTCCAGTAGGAGTGATGTGGCACTCCCTTATTTACTCTGTGAGTACTACTGGAACACTACAGTTTCTTTTTGGTGATAAAAAAATAAGTGCCGCCACTTTATTTGCCAGAAAGTGAACAGTGCTTAAAACACAGCCTTAGACTCCAGTATATCATTTGCCATTAGCATTTCAGAGTGAGGTGGATCAAATTATTTCCACAGCCATCATGGCTTCTAGCAAAACTGGGTAGAAAGAGTCATCGAACTGAGACAGCAAAGAGTGTAAATCAACACCATCATTGCAGGATGAAGATATAATTGTGGCATTTGTTTACACTTCCTCCAAGGCAAATAAAAACATCAATGCCCGAAATTCCACATGCACATTGTACAATAAAGAACTTTATCATGGCCATCTGAAGTACTACTCCATGGGCACTTCAGGAATGCGGATGCACCTCAGATCGTTGCACCCAAAGAAGATTGCCCAGGCTGAGTACCAGAGAGTGCGTGCAGCAGTGATGAAATACAATGAGCATCGGCTAATGTACTTAAATGCCAACAGGAGGAGCAGGACTGCAATATGCAATATTTTCTGACCCACTGCAAAGAATCTCATCGTCAGGTGGTCTCTTTGGGCAAGACTAACAGAAGAGTTTTCGCCAAAGAGGTGGACACTCACTTAAGAGCACCACAAATATTTGCACAAAAAACCTATTATGTGAAAAGTAAAAATAAAAAAGTCACAACATTATGTAACAGAAGATCCTATTACTCTATATTGTTATGTGTCTGAGACCCTACCACCTCTCTTCTGCCACCTTTGGTCTATTGTGATGACACTGCCAGTGTTGACTGCTCTACCCTCTGTTCCCTGTGTTTGAATTCCTGCCTTTTCTCACCTGCTTACATGGTCCACTCTACTACCAGTGCTCTTGCTGCCTACAGTCACTGCTTAGCTTGCTGCTCCAGTCCTCTTGTCTCCATATGTGCATACTTGTCCTATGTGGTGTTTTCTGCTGGTACTCTTTGCTGACCCTGATCCTCCATCTTCCCCTTGTCTCACGTTCTCTGTATGTATGCTGCTTCCCCCTCTTCCTGCACTCTGTTGGCAGCTTGCTGCACCTGCCTTCTTCAACCGTATGTTTTCATCTGAGTGAATCTGTTCTACAGACAACCATAGACTGTAGTAGGAGACTAGTTTGATTGGAATTTTGGGCACAGGGGTTAGCCATCTATTTGAGATCGGGTGTAGGCCCCGGCCAGTCACCAAGCCATGAAGTCACACCGTCCCCCCCACTGCAGTTGGCTGAAGGTTGTTGGGCGTTATCTAAATATGATAAAAAAAACTTACATTTACTAAAAACAAAGGTTAATGAGATGTTATAATTTATGTTTTAGTTATTTTATGTTATAGTTATGTTAATGTAAAGTCACACCATATTGATTAAAAACAAAAAAAGATACTAAAATTCACCACTTACTTTATTGAGCTAACTATAGCTTGTGCCCCAACCATACACTGCTTTTTGTACCACATACATCACTCATGTCATCTTAAACAAAATCATTTAACATACTGGTCTTAAAGTTACTGTATAAACATGTAAACAATTTTGAAAAATGAGTCAGTAAAGGACTCACAGACATACGTTATATATTGACTGCATGTGTACATCTACGAAATAGTGTAGTACTGAAGAAATGTGTGTGTTAGGATGTTAAAAAGTTATATGTTGCACACTTTAGCTAGTAGTGTCTTCTAGATGCAAGCAGTACTTAATTCAAACAAGAAAGAATCAATACAAAAAGTACTGGTTGCAGGCATACATTGGAAAATGTTTGTGTGTTAATGGTGATACATAATACTTTGTTGGAGAATATATACTGTGTGGGCCACTCACTGTTAGACTTTTCAACTTGCACTATGATGGTAAGCATTGTTCTAATGTTATTTGTCATTCTGTTGATTACTGTATTATGTGTAGTCTATTTTTCCAAAATACTACGAAGCATTAATCATAAGGCCTGGTTGTGCATGCTTTATCATTGGTTAATGTATGGATGTGAAATGCGTCAATGTAAAATACTATTTCGGGTGAGGTATTCAGGAGACACATTATTAAGGAAACTAATTACAAAATACTTTTTTAGACCATATTCAGTGTGATATTTTGCTGATCTCAGTAATATTTATAGAGCAATTCTTTCACACCTGAAAAATACAATCACATAATCCCCCTTACTAAATGTGAGTGATTGTACAGATAATGTTCACGGTTTGAATTTTGTGTACGATTACACTCATTAGCAATCGAGAAGTAGTAGAAAATTGGGTCTATGTGCACCTGGCTGAATACCTTCCAGTTAGAAAAGTCAATAGCAAACTGTCATATACAGTGAGGTCAATGATGTCATTTGAGACGTCATTATTGATGTCATCAATGTTGTCATTTAACATGTTATGAGTGATGCGATAAGTGGCTTTATAAGCAGTACGTGGCTGGTATGCAATTATCGTTAGCTCAGCAAACTAAGTGCCACATTTCAGTGTTTGTTTTGTTTTTAAACATTACATTATGTGAATGAAACGTCACTTTAACCTTTGTTTTTTCAGTGAATTTCCGGGGTTCTTTTGTGTAAGGTGTTTTCTCAATAGCCAAATATATTGTTTTTTTGTTAATATATTTATTGGTATTTCTTAAGGTAGAACAACAGTTGAAATGTATCAATACCAGTTTAAATATAACCATAGGGATACAGGTATAACATTGAAGAACCCTTGCAGATACATCAGGTCAATTCGTATTTGGATTAATCGTTTAACAAAAGGTGCAATGTGGAACATGAAAAAGTCACTTTAACTGTAACAAAACCTCGGCCTGTGCTCTATTGTTTAATAAACTAAATGCATCTCAATATCTACTTTCTTAGTCCACTGTGTTTCCTAAGGGCAGGTATAAGCATCTGATCCAACTCATCCACCCTGCATCACACCAAATGACTAAGTGAGTGTACTTCAGCTGATTAGCCAGGAGCAACATATTAACTTTACCTAGTCCCCTCATGGGGGTGTGGCATCCGGAGAGTCAGTCAGAGCTTGCATCCTGGCTCCCCAAGAGACCAGGTCATCCGTCAGTCTCTCATCTCAAAGCTCCTTCCTCATATGCTTCTCCTCATCTTCTGCCCATTCTAGTAAATCGAGCTTCCAATCTTACACCAGGGGGGCATCCGACTCAGCCATCTGATGACAATATGTCTCTAAGCTAGGACCAGAGCAAGCGGTAAGAATTTTTTCTTAATTGTATTTTTCTTTTTTTCAGCGAAAAGGCCCAGTAGGCAGTGTTTAATTGTGAGTGTGATGGTCCAGCCTGTGGCCCTGTTGAGCTGTCCCAACATCTCTTCTAAGAATTTTGTAATAATCAGGCAGTCCCACACCACCCTATTATAATGTTACTTTAACTTTTGATGTTTTCAGTGAAAATATACTTTCATATATATGCATGTGTATATATATCTATTTTTTTGTTTAATGTACTACAAATGTGTGGGATCTAGCTTCTAGGTGCAGCATCAGTTTGTTATGGTAATAAGATAATAATTGACAATAGCAGACAGGACAAATATCCATGTATAAATATGTGCCAAAAATAAAAATGATTTCAAAATCTTTAGGACTGTTTCTGAGGTCACTTTATTAACACAAACAAAAACACAAGGAGACGTGCAGAAAAGTGCTAGTAAACCCGTATCTGTACCCATGTGCTGACTTCACAGGGACATGTAGTAACGACTTGTTGTCCTGCACCCTTTCTGCTGACTTTGATTGGATGTCCAGTAAAAACCTTTGATCCTACAAACTTGTGCTGCCGGCATTACAAAACTGGAGCACATAAATACATTGGTGTTTGGGAAGGATGTGAAAGTATATTTTGCAAACATCAGTGCTCATCAGAAATACTGCGTCCGATAAACTGCTTCCATCTCAGTCGATCTTTAGGTATATCTGGGGACTCCTAGCCAGATCTTGGGGTTTAGAGACGATGGGCCTGATATAGATTGTGGCAGATGGGTTGCTCAGTCACAACATTCATGGATATCCTGTCTGCTGAAATTTAAAACCCATAGGATGTCATGGGATTTATATTTTGGTGGATGGGATATCCATCACCATTGTGACAGAGTAAACCATCGGTTGCAAGTGTCTTAGCATATCAAATGATTCTGGTTCAACTGGAAAATGTGTTGTGAAATTTTAGAGTGCTCCCCATATTCTATAACACAAGAATATATCTTGTGCCGTAAGGGCAGGATTACCCTTATATGACTGATCTTATGTCTGGGAAGTAGTCATCTTTACAGACTTAACATATTTTTGTTAGCTCTAGAACACACAGTGCTCAACCGCTAGGACAGATGGCTCAAGCAGCAGGCAATTCTCTAGACAAATGCTTGCTAACTGCAAGCAGTGCAGACAATTTTAAGGAAAGACAATAACACAGTAACTTGACCGTATCAATGTTAAAAAGATTCAATCAGCCAAATTACACCACAACTACTAAATTGGATAAGACAAACCAGGGATATGAATTTTCAAAACTATAATTCAAAAAGCACCAAGATAAGGTAAAGTCCCAATCAAAATGAATACTCCCAAGCTGACTGGGATGTGGGTACAACTTCAGTCTGAGCAGGGCTCCATGAGGCTGGCTTTCTTTACTATGAGGCCCTGTTGCACCAGTTCTCATACTCACTTTGCTTGGTCCCTGGTGTGTTCCATTCCTGTCCTGGGTGATAGGCCCAGCAATCAAATGGGGTTCCATTTGTATTGCCAAAGTGTGAGCATGCTGATTGGTAGGAATTGTATGGATACCATCGGATTCTGGAAGTTCCCTTCATACAAATTGAAGGAAAAAGAGGTTCACATGCTATTATGAGTATGAAAACCCTGTAAGATCAATGCAAGCCATACCACTATGGACTCCCCAGGGTGGCTAGTTTAAAAAAATGTCTGAGCTTAGTGGGGTTCCTTGGTTGCTGGCCAACCCCTAATCCTGAATAGCACAGTTTTTCAGCATAGTAAGTGAGAGGAAATCAGATTTTTCCTCCCTCTGCTCATACATATGTCAAGCATATGGCCCAAGCATCCAAACCTCCTCTTGAGGAAAACTTACATGATAACATAAAAAACATTTTTATGTACCAGACTTTTCGTTGTCATGTTTTTCAATAGTAATTTTAAACTGTAGCCCAGGCAGAGCACAATGGTGCTCCCTGAAGTGAAATATTGTTTTCATAGAACTCATATCTGCCACTTAAATTCTTTCATAGTCCAAAGGGAGGGACAAGGGGCTTAATTTAAGGAGGTCCAACGTACATGCCCCAGAAGCCTATTTTCAAAACGGGGTACGGAGTTCCTCAAGTACAGGAAGAAGAGAGATGCGGACCAGGAGGAGACCCAGTCAGTCACCAATTGGTTGTAAGGAAAGGTATAAGGGAAGGGCCAGGGGAGTGCCCTTTGCGGAACTAGAGCTCTCACACACCCAGCAAGCTAGGTGTCATGCTTCATCATATGAGCACTGCCCCTCGTCAAGTCGGCGCTGCAATCCTTGACGGGCTCCCGAAACCGGGGCTCTTTAACGGGGATCTTTTGTTCCTGCCGATATGTGCTTGGGGTGAGGGGCCTAGTGGAATGGATGTAGCAGAAAATGGAGATGTTTAAAAAGGGTTAGTCAGTCCTAATCATGTATTTATTCTGAAGGTAGACTTCCCTATTAAAATTAGTGTAGAGTGGCTAAGTCATAGAATTAAGGTGTCTAGACGTGTAGCTCTACTCTAAAAGATCGACATGTTTCTTGCCAAAAATTGTCTGGAGGATCAAGGCAATTCTTCAGGATCATAAAGCTGTCTACATAAAAGTGGTAATGTGGACTCTACATACTACGTCCTAGGTTGCTGCCCTAGTGAATTGACTAGATGTGCTAGCAACGGTGCTGGCGGTTATAGAGGACACCAATTGGGTCCAACGTCAGTAGACGTAAATCCCGACGACCTACCCAAAACCGCCAGGGACCAGCGGTTCCTGGCGGTTAGATTCTTTCACCATCTAACATGGCCTTAGAGAACAATTAAATAAGCCAAATAAGTGCACAGTTCATGTTTTGGGAGAAGCAAATGTCCCACTGTTTAGCAGTGGCATAGTGCATAACTTTGAACCCATAAATGAAAGTGTGGTATCACAACAAAAGTTATGTCCTTTCTTACACACATGATTGTCATATATGTTAATACCTATGGGCAGTAATGCTTTTTAAATGTGTCCTGCATAAATCTCTAGCTGGACAATTCAGAATTAATGAATGAAGGAATCCACTCATTCATATATCATACTCATGAAATGGATCATCTATGTGCTGAACAGTCACTAGCATCGAAGACCAAACGTTTCCAAACGTATTTCAACTACGTCCTTTCACTTATATTGCATTCAATTATTTCATACGATTATTATCATGATTGTCAACAAAGTGCATTGCAATGCTGTATGACATGGAAGTGAACAGGGCAAGAAGAAAAAGAGTATACATTTTTTAAGCTCATTATGAGCAGAATGATCTCCAGTCACTTCAACTTTTTCCTGATGAAGAGTGCAATGTATTTAGGGCGTGAGTAGCTGTATGACGGCTACTGACCAAGACATCTCACTTGACATACAACCCCATCCCAAACAGCTGTGTTTTGGAGGGGCTGCTCCAATTCACAGATCTACAATAGATTATCTTAATGGATTTTATCATTTGTCATTGTTGAAAAGGGGCCTCTTTCTAAAGCTAAATATCTCAGTTTTCAGCTTGCCTGATATTGGTCCATACTTCATGTTACTGAATAAAAAGGTCCTTTTCGGTTAATGAGAGGGATAGTTAACTAGAATGCATTGGGTGGGTGGACCAATCAATTGGGTGGGCATTTGAAAGCGAATGGACGTTAAAAAATGGGACTGCTGAGAGGTATTAAGTGGCATATTTACAGTGGAATGGAGAAGTGTGGCATTCAGCAAACATTGCTAACATCCTGGCATCATCCTGGCATCCATGGCACATCCTCCATCCCGGATGTGCCATATTCACAAGAATGCGGTGCACCCCTTCCTTTCCCCTGGCGCTGGTGCTGAGGTTAGCTGCCTAACACCAACACAGGCACCCTTGCAAAATAGTGCATGGGTGTCTGCATTAGGGGGAATATTGTTTATGTGCAGGAAGGTCCCCCTTAAACAATCTTTAAATGCCATTGTTAACTTCTATGTAGGGGTGGGCGGAATTTGCGTAAGCGCGTTACGCAAATCTCCGCGAAACGGTAAAAAATCTCCGCGAACACGCAGAAATTCCGCGAACACGCGGAATTGCTTGTTCGCGATACTTTTTTCCTGTTCGCGATCGCTGTTTGCGTGCTCGGGGTGAAATATCTCGCGAACACGCATATTGAGAACGCGAACAAGCGGAAAATTTCGCGAAGTCGCGGAACGCATATTTTTTGGGTGATTTCGCGTTCTCCGCGGAACGCGAAATTACGCAAATTCCGCAAATTCCGCGAACGGAACGGAATTTACCGCCCAGGCCTACTTCTATGTGTGCTGCTTAAAGCACTGTGGTATGTACCATTGTAACGCTACCTGCTTCTCCCACAAGTCTATGAAAAGATTTGCATAACTGCGGGCAAAGCAGGTGCCCATGGCAGTACCGCCTATCTGAGCAGTTGATCCTGGAACAATTTATTTTTATTTTTGAGACACCACTCAACAAATTCCAGTAGCATCTTATTGTGCTCAAATAATGAGTATTAGTAATGTGTACTAACCCCCCAGGGGTTTTACGTTGTGCACCAGAGGTGCCTGCCATCTCATCTTCAAGTACTTGAGGAAGAGATAATAAAAGACCTGGGCAAAAACAAACAGGAAGAACTAAGAGAACAAATGAAAAAACGCCTGATGAAATATGAGTTGAAAATAAATCAACGAAAACAAGAAAAGTTTGAGAGAGATGAGAGGGACTACTCATTGGGAAGGGTGCTAACCTTCGCCAAGAAATTTGACGGACCGAGAAAGGAAATGTCATAAAAGAAGGCAACGCCAACCTTAGTGAGAGTGGAAACCTCGGAATCAGGTGTTACAGAAAACGAACACTCAGAAGATGAGATGGCAGGCCCCTCTGGTGCATAACATAAAACCCCTTTTCACGAGGAATTCAATCTAATCCTCCAGTCCTGGTTAAGAGGTAGGAAGAGCAAGCCACCAGAGAGAACCACAGAAAAACCAGAAGGGGGTGCTGGAAGAGGAAGAGGCAATGTAACATCAAGAGCAACACGCAGCAAGAGATGGTAATCGAAGCAGAGAACTTGACAATAGTCAATTTAACATCTAAAATATTGACAACAGAAGAAACTGTATTGAAATTGGGACTGACTTTCTGCCCCCATAACCGTCTGGAGTTTACACAGACAAGGATAGATCTTTTTAAATTTATCCGTAAACTCAAGCTGCATAAATATTTTAAACTCAAACCAATGATCAAAGAATCCAGGCATATTAAACAAAAAGATAGAGATACATATATCTTGACAGTTGATGATCTAACATGTTTGGAAGTACTAAAAAAAACAGGAATTTTTTTCGGCATTCTCCTGACGAAATCAAATCCTATATTATTAGAGACATTCATGCCTGGCGTGAATGTACATAGGGTTACGGAGGTGAAGTTCTTAAGAGATAATGTAATAAGGAGATACAATTAATTAAATTCAATTCTCTCGATAGGTAATTGTACAGTTCTTCCCCGTTGTTTAATCCATTTGGGGTTCTAGTATTCAGTTCTAGTATAAATTTCGACTCCAATTGTCTTAAAAGTTTCTCCCTATTTCCACCTCGTCTCATAGGAGGCACTGCAGCAATGACAAAGTACTTTAAATCATTTACATTGTTGCGATGTACTGCTCTGACATGCCTGACCACTTGATATGTCATGTCTGAATTCACTATGGCTCTTATGTGCTGGAGGATGCGCACATGCACTTGTAGTTTTGTGCTGCCCACATATTGCAAACCGCATGGACAACTCAAGACGTACACAGCATATTCTGTGCTACAGTTGTATCTCCCCTACAGCTTGCTCATATTGGGGCCATATGTTGTGGTGTACTGGGTAGTATTGATCCTGAATTTACACACACAGCATGAACTACATTTGATGAACCCATTCTGCGGTGTTAGCCACATAGTGCTGGATTTTGATTTGTTGGAGACTAGTTCCGGGCTGGACATGACTATGGCATTATGCATGGACTTAGACTTTCTAAATGTTAATGCTGGTGGATTGGGAAACAGAATTATTTAGGACAGCATCCGTTAGTATAATCGCCAGTGTTTATTTATTATGGCCCTAAATTTTCTTTGTTTTAAAAAATATATATATTTTATTAGTTTTTCATACAAAACAATAATCATAAATTGGAAACAAAGGCCAGCAGTAGTTCTCTGGTCGGTAATAGCTTCTGATTGCAGTTCCATTAAGCTGTCACAGTCACATAAAAAGGATCAGGAGCATCAGTCTCTTATGGGAAGCACCATTATACAAGGCAAATAGTTGGGAAAATGGGCTGTCCAGTAAGGATCGACAACCAACAGTAATCCAAAGAACGCTTCTGTAGCCATCAAGCAAAATAGAGCAAAATAAAACTAAACCAACCCTTGCCACCCCCTTATCCCACCCCCATCCCCAGCGTGTCCCATAGCATGAATATTTCAAGAGCACCGACCTAGGGTGTATCATTATGCAGAACCGGCAGTATGACGTGTACAATAAGGACCACTACTCCCCTATCAAGCGGCACATCCATAACTACAATAAATGCGGGCGACCTTACAGAGTACTTATAATTCAGGGTGAAGCTATCGGGGGTACTCGCGGCAGAGTTTACATCCAGGTCAGTTTCTGGCGCCTGTAATAAAATCACTAGAGCTTCCCAGGCCCTTGCGGCTTCCAAGGCTTTATCTCTATTTGCTCGGCTAGCTAGTTGGAACCTAACCGTGCCCTCACTCGCTGCCCATCTGAGAAATTCCACCTTCCACCTCTGAAAGCTAGGGCCCCGTGTAGCCGTCCAGTTTGCCGTAATGCCCCTTTTGGCCAACAAGTCCAGGAATTTGCTCTTGATTTTTGTTTTGAATGTATGGGGAAACCAGTGGAGCAGACAAGTAACCATGTGCTATTTCCCTGTCGGTGATTTCGCACAACAATGTAACTACCACCTCCCAGTACGTTCCCAAATGCAGGCAATCCCACATCATATGCCGGAACTCTGCCCCCTCCGAGTTACATCATGGGCATTTCACTGTGTCTGTATTGAAATATTTATTTATTTTGGCTGGGGTGAGGTATGCCCTATGTAATATAAAGAAAAGTACCAATTGAAGCTGGGCGTTTTTAGTACTTTTCCACGCCCTCTTAACCACCTCAGCCCATGCTTTCTCAGGGATCTCTTTACCACGGTCCAATTCCCATTTCTGTTGTAGTTCCCACAATGGAGTTAACACCTCACATGTCATACGTCTATACAAGCAAATAACTGCTCTAAAGGTCCCTGCCGCCATTACAACATACTGACAAAGCCATGGATGTCTGGCCTTCCGATAACCCCTCCCGCAAGGGCTTTTGTATGGCAGAGACCAGTGCTGAATGGAGCAGGAAGTCCCATCGGGGGAGGTCATATCTGTCTTGTAAAGTGTGATATGGGAGGAGGGCACCATCTTCATACAAATCTCTTAACATGTGTAACCCCTTTTCCTCCCAATCAGCCGATGCAGTCCAATCGCCTCCATGCGGGAATACAGTACACATAGTTAAAGGGATCTACGGAGCATAAGGTCGCTCAATCATCGTTCGTCGCTGACTCCGATTCCAGCAAAGCCGCAACGTGCGGACCGCATTAGGAAGCGTCTGGAGTCACAAGGGTTGTTGGAGAATAATGTATGATAATACCTGTCTGGAAACCCCGCCCCCATCGCGCTCAGCTGGCCCCCGCAACTCCGGCGCCACTGCCTGGGTGAGCCATTGCAGCTGAGCCGCCAAATAATACATCTCAAAGTCAGGTACCGCGAGTTCCCCATCGGCTTTCTGGTGCATCAAAATATTTAGTGCAACTCGCCGCCTGCCAGTCGCCCAAATAAACCTCGTAATCAGTGATTGAATTTGTTTAAAGAATGGCGTGTGAATCCAGACTGGCATTGTCCGAAAATAGTACAACAGCCGAGGGAGAGCCACCATCTTGAGTAGGCCTGGGCTAAATTTCCGTTCCGCTCGCAGAAATTGCGATAATTTGACATTGTCGCGTTCCGCGGAGAGCGCGAAAATGTCAAAATTTCCGCATTCCGCAGTTTAGCGATAATTTGTTTCTTGTTCGCGCTGTAAAATAATACATTCTCGCGCACGCGCGATCGCCTTACCTGAATCCCCGCGTTCGCTGACAAGTTTTCCCGATCCGGTCGCGTTCTCCACAAGATGTTGGATTGTTGGTAGCCATTTGCGCTGTCTCGCGACAGTTCGCGGCCGCAGTCATGTCATTGGTCGCGTGATCACGTCTTTTTTCTCACGATCATGCACCGTGAGAAGAGTGAAAACAAGATGGCCGCGCCCGCGAGTAACCACATGGGTAAGTTGGCGAGCCGTGACCACGCAGAAAATACCGCGAACGGGCGGGAAAAAAACTTCCGCATCTTCGCGATATTTCTGCGTGTTTGCGGAGATTTTTAACATTTTCGAGATAATTTGCGAAAGTCACTTTCGCAAATTCCGCCCACCCCTAATCTTGAGTAGGGCCACTCGGCCTGCTATCGGAAGAGGTAAAGTTCCCCATAAGTCTAAACTACCCCGAAGACTCTGAATAGCTCTACCCACGTTACCATCTACGACAAACACCGATATTTCCACTTTATCCAATGAGTAAAGAGGGTGATGGGACAGCTGGGAACAAACAGAACTTTGCCCAGTTCACCCTGAGGCCCGAGACCGTTTCAAGATCCTGGAGCATGCCCTTCGTGCCAGCAAGACCATCAGTCGTATCTGCTAGAAACATAAGCAGGTCATCAGCATAGAGCGAGATGTATTGTATAGCGCTGCGCACATTAAGTCCCGAGTAGCGCTGTCCCAGCCTGGCCTGGGTAGCCAAGGGCTCTATGGCCAGAGCAAACAGCAGCAGGGAAAGCGGGCACCCCTGCCACATCCCACGACCCACCACACAAGCGGCCGAGACAAGGGCTCGTCCTAACCCGAGCAGTAGATGACTTATACAATATCACCGTCCAGGCCACAAAGGCGTCACCAAGGCCAAAACTACGCATAACCCGGAACAAGTACGGCCATTCTAAGCTGTCAAATGCGTTCTCAATGTCAACCGATAGGATGACAGCAGATTCCGATGGGTAAGAGTCAGCCTCCATTATGTGGAGTAGGTGCCTCACATTGGCGGCGGTTTTACGAGTTGGAATAAACCACGCCTGATCCCTATGGACCAAGTGCACCATAAACGGGAGCAGTCAAATCCCTAGTATCCAACTAAAAATTTTGTAATCCGTTGTAAGCATTCACAGCGGGCCATAAACTGTTTTGTCAGAGGGAGATTTCCCAGGTTTCAACGTGATATCCTGCCCTAGGAGGTCAGCCTGCGTCCTGTCAAGTCGCAGCAGCGCAGCTTCCAATAATAAATCCCCAATGGTATCTCAACATAGCTCCAGCTTACTCCGATAAAGGTCCGCACAATAAGCCAAAACAGGTAATTAATCCCTTGCTGGGTATAAAAGGGGTCCCCTGTCGGGCCACCTAATTCCAGAATAATCGTCCCTCTCCGGGCATGGTTGGCCAACCAAGCTAACAACTTGCTCGCTTTATCACGCACTGCATGCACACGCGCCCAGTATTTCTTGTGATTAAAGCAGCGCAGCATTTCAACCTGCACCACAACCGCTTCTCTAGCCTCCGATACTTCTCTCTGTCCATCAGGGTGCTCAGGCCGGGCACGCTACGCTGTGCGCAAGTGCTGTTCTGCCGTCTCTACATCCTGCAATAGAGTCTTCCGTACCCCCACCATATTAGCGATACAGAGTCCCCGCAGCACAACCTTAAAGGCATCCCATTCCACTGCAGGCAAGGATGCCGTACCAGCATTTTCAGTAAAGTACCGAGTAATACCAGTCCCAACCGCTTCCCAGAAAACCTGGTCCTCCAGGAGCTCTAGGCGCAATCGCCAAGTCAGAATCGCGGGGTTCACTGGGACCATTGAAACCGCAACGGTAGTGGATTATGATCCGACAGTGTTCTAGTGAGATATTCGCCATGTCTAACTGTGGTGTGTGTGTCAGGTGAACATAATATCGCATCTAGCCTAACATGAAGCTTGTGGAGTGCCGAAAAGAACGAATAATCACGTTCTCCCGGATGCAGAGCACACCAGGTGTCGACTAGTCCCCATCTACATTGCCAATCCCTTCTGGCCTTGGAGGTCTTATGTATTGGTGCTTCGGGTAGTGGGGATGGGAGCGATCCAATAAAACATCAGGTACAGAATTAAAGTCCCCGCCCATAATCACTGAGCCAGTTATAAAAGGCGCTAGTTTTCCGGATAATTGATTACAAAAGGCCGGCTGATCCGCGTTGGGCTCATAAATACTACTCAGCACTACATCTCTACCATTGAGACAGCCCGCAACCACTACATACCTCCCCTCTGGGTCTACTAACTGCTGCGTTGGAAAGGAGCTCCTGCTCTAACCCAGATCAGTACTTCCCATGCAAAAGCAAAATACGTGGTCTAAAAAAGCTACCCCCTCCATCTACGGTGTGAAGCCCAACCTTCGTAACGTGTGATGTGCGTTTCCTGGAGGAAAGCAATTTGAACCCCTCTACGCACTAAATAAGCATGTACTTTGTGGCGTCGCATCAATGTATGGATTCCCCTGACATTCCAGGAGATGCATTTCAATTCAGGTAATGACCCCATGTTGCAATTGAAGACTAACTTCAAAGTGAACTCTCAAAAAGGGACACACGGAGGCCCCCAACTACCCCAAAACAAACTTCAAAGAACCCCCAACTCTCCCACCCCAGAACAGGCACTAAAACACTAGTCCCCATCCAAACTAAGTAACATACAATATCCTCTAGTATCTACAGAGGATCAAGAGGGGAGGCGGCTGTGAGCCATACGTACTGAGCTAACTTCCTGGCAACAGGGCAGCGCCATTGCCCAACCTGCAACCAAGCCCCGCATCCAAGGGCAACCATTTCTGAGTTAACAATCTCGGCCCATCCCTCCAGCAGCTCAGTAGTGCAACAACTGACATTGCAGCATCAATAAAGCCAGGGAGCCAAATATTAGTAAAGAAAAGGGGAAAATAAAAGCAATTCGTAATTAAGGCAATACGGTAAATAATCAGACAATCTCATCAGCTGTCCCCGGTGTAACATGTGGCAGGGTGATGCTGTCCGCATTGGACCCATCCGAGGCAGTTCCAACCGATCCCTTCTCCGACTCAGTGTCCGCTGCAGATGAAGAAAGGCGCTCTTGGAATAATTCTGACACCTCCTGTAAAATAGCCGATCTCTCCTTCTCAGTCTGTGTCATGGCACGCACCCGCAGAACAGTTCGTCGGCGTCTTGTGCGTTTCGAATCTTCAGAGGCGTTGTTCCTCCACAGCTAGGTCCATATGGCGCCCCGCTGAGCCACATCCAGATTTATAAGATTCTAGCCAGTTCCATGCTTCCTCAGGGTTCTCACAAAAGTGAGTCTTGTCGTCCAAAACTACCCGCAGTCATGCCGTAAACATGAGCGAGTACTGCAGGCCTTTGTTGCACAATGCTTTCTTGACCACCAGGGTCAGGCAGGGACTCTGTGGGCCCTCTCCAGTGTATAGAATGGAGTCAAGCCCTCAGGCGCCACCACGTCTCGTAAATATGTACATCTAGGAAATCAATAGATTCACTGTCTACTGTGGCAGTTATTTGTAGATTGAGACTGTTCATATTTAATGCCTCAATGAACATCTTTGCCGATTCCCTAGATCCCCTCCAGACAAAAAAGATATTGTCGATGAAACGCATCCAACAAAGGATGTATTCATCCCAGACCTCTCTGTGTTTCACTTTGAGAACCTGCTCCTCCCACCAACCTACGTGTAAACACGCATAGCTGGGGGAGAAGCAGGTTCCCATCGTGACTCCTCTGGTATGTGTCTTTATTAAACATAAAGAAGTTGTTATGAAGACAGAAGGATATCATATCCACTATCATTTTCCCATGTTGGTACATTTCTAAAGGCCTGTTTTTTTTTAAAAAATGTACTGCAATTACACCACCCGAATGGTCAATACTAGTATACAATGCACATATGTCTAAGGTGTATATATATATTTACCTACTGGTCAGCAGTAGGTAGTTATAGTTATGACCTAGTTTCCATAGGAAAAGCATTTTTTGACTTGCCTATAACTTTGGCTTTGTGTTTAACCAATCTTCATGAAATTTTCCAGAAAATTGTCAAGGTAGGTTCTGGTTGTCATGGAAAGTTTGGAGGTGATCAGTGCAGTGGGGACCGAGAATTTGGGGCTCGAAATAAGGTTGCGTTTTTAATGTAAATTCCCATAGAAACCTTTAGCCACACTTACAGCCTGAACTGCTGAACAGACTTACACCAAATTTGGCAAAGAGGTAATGTCGGTTCAAGGAAGTGCCTTTGCTTTAAATCCATTCAGTAGTTTTGGAGAAGTTTAAGTTTAAAATTATAGTGATATCTCTGGCCACAGATATTTTGGAAAGGTTTCGCGAGTAATCGCAAATGCAGACGCCAATTGGAATGCTCTGATTTGCTGGACAGAACCTGAACAGAAAGTTGCTGCAGCCATTTTAGTGCTCAGGAACAGTTCCTTTTTCTGAAAAAGATAACATAAGCAGTCAGAGTAGAGGCACTCTGACCCCATGTTTGAAGAATAGGGGTGTAAGTGACACAAGTTATCTGTCCTAAATGGTTCTTTTTTTTAATTGCGTGCGATATTCACTATGACGCGGCGACTAGCAGCGTGGCCCTTCACCGGTACCATCGTATTGGTGGAAATATAAAAAAATATATATCAGTGAATCATTAATACACATTGTTATGGAGATATTGAGATTCTGCTAAATGTTTTTATAGAGATATTTATATAGTGAGTTATCTACTGTGATGGGTAGAATTAATTCTATAGCTGTTATTTTTTTATGTGGTGTTGGCTATTGAATTCCTGCTTAGTTTTTGCTTTTCACGACGTAACCACGGGGTTTCCGATTACTGATGTCATCTCAATCTCCAGCCTCTCCACAAAAACGGAAAATAGGCTTTAGAAATGGCTGTTCTTGAAATACACTAGAAAAACATGATATTGAAGTGTACAGTAATAAACTCCTAGTGTGCAAAATACTATAATATGTGTGCATATATGTGTTTTCACTTTATGGGAAAGGAGCAAAGGAAATTAGGTCTGAAAGATGGCTTTTAAAGAAACTTAGTGCAAAAATATGAATTTAAACATGCTTTGACAGATAAAGTAATATGTCTAGTACAATGTTTAGAATTGATTATCATTTACAGTATGTTTGCAGAAATTAGATACAACAGGGGCAAAATGCAGAAAAAGTAGTGAAAGAAAAAAGGACAAAGTTATTTCCTAAAAATAATGTGGATATTTGCAAAGATTACAAAATAAAGAAAATTAAATTATGACTATAAGAAACAATAGGAGTGGACAAAGTGTACATTGCAAGAACAGAAACTATTGTAGAAAACATGGACGCACATTAACTAGGAGACAGAAGCAGTTTAAGGAAATGTTTAGTACTAGAGCGATTGTAAATCAACTGAGACATTTGAAAAGGTTTAGATGAAGGAGAGATGCACTGAAGCAGAAAGAACAAGTTGAGAAAGTAGTTGATAAGGCCTTTGCTTTTAAGAGAAAGCTATTCATTTTGATTCTAAATTGAATGACAAAATAGATTTGTGCATGCAGAGACAAAACTAGAAGAAATGGCTTGTGAATAGAAGTAACTTTTGGACAGTTTTTATTGGAGGAAGGATACTTACTTCTAGTAAAGAGCCTTTCTTTTTTTTTTTTTAAAACAAACTTTATTGGGATTTTCTTTAATGAGGAAAGCTATCTCCAGGATAACAGATGAGTTCATACCATCGAAGAAAGCGGAAGATGTTATGGAATAAAGAATGGCAGTCCTATAGCAAAAGAGGTAATGGTACCTGGAAATGTAGAACAACTTTTTGCGGAAGAGGTACATTGGAGGCATAGGCAGGCACCTGTATACAAATGGAATTGTAGTAGTGTTTGTAGTATTAGACAGCTATCTATTGATATATTAAGGGAATTCCTACATGTATTTCCAATGCAAAGTTTAAAACACAAAATAAGTACTGTACAAGGTTTGGATCCTTGCAAGCTGAGAAAGCATTCAAATTTGCAGGGACCTTGACTAGCTTGTTTATCAAAGAAAGTGTGCCAAAGCACCGTTCATAATTTTAGGGTTCTAGCTGTACATCACTCAACAATTTGAACTTTATTTAGGAGTCTGTACTATGTGAAAACTCCTGCTTTATGTTTAGGAGAAATAAATAGGGCACGTTTGCATGGTACTGTGGCTGAGGCAGAAAGGGTTTGTGAAGATGTACAGTTTCGTTTCTTTCATCCAAAACAGGAGTGTAGGGAAATTGAAGAGTTGATAACTGTAGACATTTTAGAACATGACACAGGTAGTCCAGTTGACAGTTTTGAAGAAGAGATTACAAAAGTTAAGACAGTGTCTGCTGGAAAACCAGGGTATGTTTGTATACGCTGTTGATGCGCTCTCTAAAAGAATCAAACACAGACTGTTAATTTATATTTAAAAAGTGAAACATAGAATTAATGATAACTGGCAAAAGTTTGCATTGTACTCATTTGTAGAAGAAAGATTTGACTTGTCCACATGACAAGTTATGTGTAAGTACTGCTACAATAAATTAGAGGATATTAAAATACCTGCTATAGCTGTGCAAAACAAATTAGAATTGATTAGAACTGGTTAGAACTGGTTCCCACTCCAGAAGCACTTGAAGGTTTATATATTTATGAGTCCATTCTTAGCCAAACTATAGATCCATTTCAGGCTATGGTACGTATGGAGCAAAAGAAAGGCAAGTTACCCCTAACAGAGCTGCAAAAAGGTCTGAAAGGTAGAGTAGTGTTTCCCATTAGATTCCAAGAAAAACATTGAAATGGTAGGGGCAGATAAAGATTTAGAGGAAGGACTAATAATTCTTGTGAATGGTGTGCCTACCAAGAACAAGAAGATACGGTAGGAGTTAGTAGATGTTACCAAAGTTTAAAAAACAACTTTATATCTGGTACAAAACAATGTTTACTATAGGAATATGGAAAGCCTGCAAAATATCACACATATGGAGGATCAGACATTTCCATCAACAGCTCAGATTGAGAAGGTGGATCCGCCCGGAACTGAAGACATGTTGTAACATTATAGCATCCACCAGTTGCATTCTAAAGAGGTTATTGGTGATGCCATTCAGCTGTTTCAAATGAAGGAAGCAAAAGGAGCTCCAGCAAGTGTGTGGGTAAAACGTTTAGAAGCTCAATGTTTCCCACATCTTTTTCCTACTACAGTAGGTGGCAGGTATGACGAGCGGACTGTGCAAATACCTGCAGCTGAGCATAGATGTAGTGGACTTTATTCAGAAGATTCTAGATTTCTTTATTGTATTCCATATATATTTCACCTACTATTTGAGAATGACTTGTCTACCTCTTTTTAAGAAGTGCAGACAGATTATTTGTAAGAAGAACTTTATTACAAGTTCTCTGGAACAACCCCCAGATACATCTTCTCTCAGCAACTGCCAGCTCTCTTCTCCTGGCATGCTCAGAATTCTATCATCCTAGATACCATTAGAAGAATGCAGACCCTGTTGCTAAGACAACATAACAGGATGCATCATATCAAGATACAACACATCTTCTTTCCTTAATAATGAAGGTGAATTAGAAAAATATTCATGTACAGCTATAATAATTTAACAAGTAAATAAATAATGAAATTAATGATAATAAAAAGAATGAAGCAAATGTAACATAACATTGTAATATGGAAACATATGAATAATTAATAAGTCACATAATCACTGAGCCATTTTGGAGTCATCCGGGTACGTTTATCCTTGTTTATATCATCACATCCTTTAACTATATTAATATTGTCACCATATTTTCCCATCAAGGCCTTGACTTCTAATTTGTTGCACGAGGTAACATTTCGAGTATTCCACACCTTGCCATCACTCAGACACATGCTGTTACCAATAACTTTGGTTATGCGTTTTGGCACAGACCATTTTGAAAGGCCTCTCTTTTGTAGCCCCACACTGTATATTCTTACCCAATCACCAATGGTAAAACTGCAAATTTTCTATTTTAATTTTTCTTTGTGTCTTTGCACATACCTATCTTGTTGTCTCTATACTCTACTCTCCAAACTCCTCTTACATACAGGTCCTGGGAAATCCTTGAACATCCATCCAGGAATAACCTTCGTGCCCGGTTGTCTACCCTTAAGAAGTTTGAATGGGGACTCATTAGTGACTGAATGGGGTGTGGTACGGTAGTTCCACAACGTTTGCTTTACAGCCTCTTTGCAATCTCCACCACTCTCCTCAGCTAATTGTACGCATTCTTTCAATACTCTGTTAAATCTCTCCACAATACCATTTTCCCTCGGATAGTAAACAGCTGTGGTGTGGTGAATAATACCCATTCTGGTAAGGTATGTATTGAATTCACTAGATACAAATTGTGGACCTTTTTCCGTGATTAATTTATCGGGACACCCTTCTCTGCGAAAGACCTGGTCACAAAATTCAATGATATTGCATGCTTTAATGTCACCAGTAAATGCCACCTCTGGCCACTTTGAATGATAGTCAATCAACACCAACACAAACTTGTTTGTTATTCCTTTGGCCGAAAATGGACCACAAATGTCCATTGCGACCTTTTCCCATGGTCTGCTGGAAAAATTAGTAGAAGAGATAGGTGACTCCTCTACCCTGTGGGTTTTGTCACTACACATGCATTCCATGCAATCACGTACATGCTCCTCTATGTTTTTGTTCATGCCTGGTCACCGAAACGTTTGTCTTGCTTTCCTCTTCATTCCGGACATACCACTATGTCCTTCATGTAATAACTTAAGTAGTCTATTCTGTAAGCTTTCTGGAACCACCAACCTACCACTCCTGTGTAGCACTCCCTCCACAACAGAAAGCTCTGTCCATACTGTCCAAAACTCTCCAAATTTTTTCTTAAAAATGGCAGTAGGGATAGATGGATTTGATAATTTAACCATCAATTCCTTAAAAATAGTATCATTGGTTATAGCTTAATTCCATTCATCACAAGTTATAGCTCCTTCACACGACTCAACCACACTGGCTACCACACAATCATCATTAGAGTCTATATCATTATCATCACATTCCAATGGTAAACGTGATAAACAGTCAGCATTGACATTGCGAATGCCTGGTACATATTGTAGGGAGAAATCATATCCTTGCAGCCTGTACAACCATTTGGCTATTCTGGGAGTTGCCTTTGCAGCTCCTGGTTTGTGGTCTGATCTAATTTCAAAACGTGTGCCCCATATGTAATTCCTGAAGTAGATCACACCCCACCAGCATGCAAGTGCCTCTTTTTCAATGACCGAGTATGTAGCCTCTGCACCCCTCAATGTGCGGGATGCAAACGCTACTACCCGTTCCTGACCTAAATGCTATTGCATCAGCACGGCACCCAGGCCATAAGCACTAGCATCCACTACAATCATGCTTTGATGCGAAGGATTAAATAGCTTCAAGTAAACAGCCTTAACAATTTGTCGGCAAAGTGACGGACACATTTGGAATAGAATTCTGCAAGATCCTGAAAGGAACGTAATGGATCCTTGTCCTGTGGTGCAGGTGCATTTGTGATCACATCCAATAACTTCTTCTTTGGCTTGACCCCATCTCTGGATAAGGTGTGTCCCAAATAATCAATTTGTTTTAACCCTACCAATCTTTTAGACATTACCTTCTGAAAAAACGCTGAGGCGGACGCTAACCTAAATGGCATTCTAATGAGCTGGAAAGCCTCTTCCGGTGTGATGAAAGACGTGAGATGTTTAGAAGATGGATTCAATTTGATCTAATGATACGCATTAGATAAGTCAATCAAAGAAAGTATGTGGCATTATTTACCGAAGACACCATTTCATTCATGTGAGGTAATGGGTATCGATCAACAAGGATATTGCGATTTAAATCTCTCAAATCAACACACATGCACAAATTGCCATCCGGTTTTTGCGCCAAAACAATTGGACCAAGCCATTCCGATGACTCTATTGGTTCTATAACTTGTGCCTCACACAATCTTTGTAATTCTAATTTCAATTTTTCTCTCAGAGTGAAAGGTACACTCCTTGCTTTGTGAACACTTGGAATAATATTGGACTTAAGCACAATATGGTGTTCACATTTTTGTAAACAGCTTAACTTCTCACTAAACAATTTTGGAAATTTGGTACTCCATTTAATGGTTTCAGCATCCTCAGTGGCCAATACTTGTTGTGGGTGGTTGGGATCTAAAGTGATCCCCAACTTTTTTTGTTCACACCACCCCAACAATGCTCTTCCCTTTTCCACCACATATACTTTGCTGGTGGCTATCCTTCCTTTGTGAGACAAAGTGCATTTGAAATAACCTAAACATTGAAGTTTAACTCCACAGTACCCCAATGGTTCAACATCAGGAATCTTTAATTCATGGCTTCCTACTTTCTCCCATGCCTTTTTATCTATGATGGTGTATGGAGAACAAGAATCAGCCCACACAGTTATTCTGGTGCCGTCAATAACTAAATCACATTTGGGTGGATAGTAAGTTTCAGATACTTCATTTATAACATTGTCACATATGACCATTATTTCTACTTCCCCTTCATTTTCAGAACTGTTATTCTCAGCATTTTCTCCTATAGTATTCACAGGGTGCTTCCATTTTTAATTGGATGAGGATCCTGCTTTGCACATGCGTGCTAAGTGACCCACCCTTTTGCATTTATAACATTTCTCTTTGACTGCAAAGCATTTGTCAGAGTCTGCAGTGTGTCTTGTACTCCCACATCTGTAACATACCTTGTTATATTTCTGAGTGGTGGTGATTTTGCTATATTATTTTCCTTCTTTTTAATTGGATTTTATCCTACAACGAACACTTTGGTGGTAACAGATTTGTCTGAACTTAATTCTTTGACATATTTTGAAGTGTTTTCAACTCTCCATGCTACTTATATGTTTTTTTTAAAAGTTGGGTCATTCATGTTTAGTAGCCTCTCTTGAATTTTAATGTTGCTTGTTCTGTTTTGAATTGATCCCTTATAATTTCTTTGTGAAGATCTCTAAATTTACACGTAGCTGCAAGTGTTCTCAATCCAGAAATGTATTGCTCTACAGTCTCTCCCGGTTGTTGAGATCGAGAAAAGAATCTGTGCCTTTCTACCACTATGCTGGTCTTTTTACCAAAGTTTTCTTCTAGTGCACTTTTTACTTCACTATACTCATCAGTAGTAAACGTCTCCTCATAATGTATCTCTTTTACATCACCCTCATCCTTGTTTCTGCCTTCGCTAGTTTCCTCTTCAATAACAATTTGTTTAGTAACTGTACAAATGGGTAAGGTTTTTAACACTTTTCTACCTTCTATACCTAAATTGTGCTTTAGTATTGCCACCTTACGAGACGCTACGAAATCCTCCCCACCAAGAGTATGTTTCGAAGGATTCTATCCAATCCTCCCACGGTAAGGCAGGTTCCCCAGGGCTTTATAAAAACTTTGGCGGAGCTACAATGGATGACATATTCATATTGATTGTGTACTTTTCTCGAAAATTTGTAAGAATAAACTATATTACTAAACAACCAATCTATAAAATTGATTTGAACAAATTATGTCCCATAGCAACGTTATATACTCCTTACATGTTTTTTGCAACAGTGAAATAGTTGCATGAGTGGTATAAATTGTCACTGGTTTGGCAAAGATACCTGAAAAAAAATAAGATTAATAAAAAAGCAAACTAACAAAATCGAAGTAGTCACCGTAGTCTAAAAAGTGATAATGTTCCTTTGATTTCCTTTGGTATTCCTTTTGTATTTCCACTTGAACAGTAGTCAGTTGTGGCACCCTTCAATTGTATATGTTGGATACAGTTCATTATTTTCTGCTCAGTTATTTTAAAAGATTCCTGCTGTCATCGCAACTTTAATTCTATTTTACTTCGCTTCCCCTCCCGCAATTTTCCACTCTTGCGATCGCGTTTTATCCTTGCGATCGCATTGCAGTGTGTACATTGGTTGTCATAACGACCATTCGCTGTTGCTGAGCAAGTGTTTTACACATTGCGCGTCATGACGTGTTGCAATTCCCACATTGCATTGCGCGTTCCAGATGCGGAAGAAGGTCACATAACGAGACCGAAGTTCGGCAATGTAGGATTCCTAACAACGCGCATCAACAACTCAATTGCGTGCACAGAGAAGCGTGAGCAATGTCCAGTGAGTTGATTTAAATGATTACAATGTTGCAGAATAGCCGGTAGTAAACTTCTCCATGTCAACGGTCAATACAATGGAAGTAGACTTGTGTTTCTGCAGCAAATATTTCTTTAAGATGAAAAAAATACTGCTTCCTGCTTTTCTGGATAGTCGCTTTTTTATCCCTCTGTAAATTTTATGCAGATCGTGTTTTCTTGCACACACGTTTCCTCACTCAAAGCGATCTTGCTGGTTACACGTTATAGCGCTGACTGTGTCTTTATCAGTTTCACATATAAACAAGTTACAACATCGCCGCTCATTTACTTCTATCTTCCTGTAGTGATTACTGCTTGTATTACACAGACACTTTTCATATCCCAGCAATAGACAAACGATCCAGTTCAACGGTTCAGCTCACAATTTCACAATGCAAGTTAATGTGAATATCAGGGTTGTAGTCCACTGATTTAGCTTACAATCACATAACACCAATTAATGTGAGCATCAGAATCGCAGTTAATATGAGCATCAGGGTATATCTTTCTCTCTTACCCGAGACTCATAACATGAGCAGGAACAGATGGTACTTCAGTAGTTTTTCCATTAATTTCTGGCCATTCCAATCTCATCTGAAGATGTGTTCATCATCAAGGCGTCTTCACGAAGTTGTAGCAGGGAATGTAATGCTGAACTACTTTGTCAGCTTATGCTTATCTAGGGGTTGCTAGTTCACATTTTTTTTTAGTCTGCTTTCAATAGTAGATACATGCCATCCTCGTCGCCACTTTTAAGAAGTGCAGACAGATTATTTGTAATAAGAACTTTATTACAAGTTCACTGGAACAACCCCCAGATACATCTTCTCTCAGCAACTGTCAGCTCTCTTCTCCTGGCATGCTCAGAATTCCATCATCCTAGATACCATTAGAAGAATGCATAGCCTGTTGCTAAGACAACATAACAGGATGCATAGCAAGATACAACACCTCTCATATGCCGTGAATCATATTCTTATAACAGGAGTTCATTTGCATAATATATCAACAAGAGAACTTTTGGAGAAAGTTCAAGGAAACAATGATCACTTGGAATACAATTTAATAAACCTAATGACATGTCAGCTGGGTAAAGTGAATATTAGTATTGGCATCATGGTGAACTGGAGTGCATGTTGAGGAACCTTGGAGCACCTACTTGGTTCCTGATGCTGAGTTGTGCTGAATATAAACATGGGATAACCTGCTTGAATTCTTGCAGGAGGCAAATTCAAGTATTCATCTGAAGACTCCAGGAGAACTCTGCTCACTAGACCATGCAAATGTTTGCACATATTTTAATCACAGCTTTCAAGCAATGATGGCTTTTATCATGAACAAAACAAAACCTCCTCCTGGTGAAGTGACTGATTTCTTTTGGCGTAAAGAGTAACAAGCTAGAAGTTCTCTCCATATTCACATGCTGTTCTGGGTAAAAGATGCCCCAAAGTTTAAAACAGACAGTGATGGGTCTGTGTTGTCTATTATTGAGCAGTATGCAACTTGCTCCATCCAAAAGGAGAGTAGTAATACCATATTAAGAGAACTAGTTCTATGAGCCCAAAATCATAGATGTGGAAAATACTGTCAATGAAAATACGGAGTAAAAGGGAAATTTTATACAAGAAGTTGTTTCGGATTCCCACGACCTGTCATCTCACTCGGTAGAGTCTACAGCTTTTTGTCTGAACTCAGACATACACCTACAAGAAAATCATCAAAAAATCCACACAACCTAAGAGGCACAGAGGCCTTTAGGTACATTAATGACTACAATCTTGTGATTATGAAGATCCAGAATGCAAACATGGATGCAGTTTGTTCCAGACAACTCAATTGCTGTTGCTCGGTACGTTACATATTAAATAACAAAGTCTGAGAAAACTGAGATAACAGAGATGTGGGAGATTTCAGCAGAAAAGAGTCTTACAAAGAAATTGTGCAGTTTTAATTTGTGAAAAATGCTTTCTCACAGAGAGATAGGCTCCTATCAATGTGTATACCGGTTAAGCTCAGCTATTTTGTTTTCTAAATCTAGAGGAGTTCTATGAGTGAGTTTAGGACTTTCTTATACTCGTAATTGAGTACTGAAATCTTCTTCTGAAATTCAATATCTTGCAGAATTTGAGCCACAAAGTACAGATATTCTGAAGAGTAACATGCTGGATATATACTATGCAAGAAGAAGTCGTCATATGGAAATAATGTGTCCTTATTAAATACTTCAACATTAGACTTTCAGAAGTAATGTCAGTGAAAACATAGATTAAGGTAAATTTGCTGTGGCTGGATGTGAAGGATGCTTGGTGAAATATAACAAAGGAAATTTAATCAACTATCAAAAGCTAAGTTGCCAAACTCAAGACAAAAGAGAGGTTTTCTATTTAGCCTTGTTACAGTTGTTTAGGCCATGGAGAACTGAAAGTGAGCTATTTGGAGATGTTGACTGTTATGAAGACTCATTCTCTGCTGTGATTGCAAGAGAGAGTTCTCAGAGCAGTCAAAGTTCAGCACCTGGAAGTCAAGATCCTCTTGGACAACCAATCATTGAAAATAAAGCTGCAATAGCTATGAATGAATTTGAGAATTCAATGCAGCAAATTAGACAGGAAACTGTGAACCTAGAACTAATAATACCTCAATTGAATGCAGATCAGAAAGAAATGATTGAAGATGTAAAACATAAAGTAGAACATGGATTTCATATTGAGAACAAAAAGTGTGCAAGTTCTACATAAAAAAAAGTTTTATTGTACATAAGTAGTCACGCTGGAACTGGAAAAAGCTTCTTGAGTAAAATACTGACAATTTACCTACAGAAGACAACAGATTCCAATTTGTTGTATGTAGTCACTGCACCAACAGGCTTAGCTGCTCATAATGTTAAAGGAGTTACCCTTCATTGATTATGTATGCTGCCTGTTGAACATGAAAACACATCACAATACAACAAATTATCCGGCGATGCTTGCCATGATGTGTCAAGAGTATTAAAGAAATGAAAGCTCCTAATTATTGACAAGTCAGTATGGTGTCTAACCTAATGCTAGCTTTTATACTTTTAAGAATGCAGCAAATATGAAGAACTGACGATGATATTCAGTTCAGTTCATACTTTATTACTGTTTAGACACAGTCTTTAAAACCTAATTTTAAAACGGATAACATTTATATAAATCTATATCTATATAAATACCAGTTCATCATTATTCTAGCTAAACTCACCATACCCCTATCACCTAAACACATTTAGACACTAATCCAAAAATATTTTAAGAAATTTAGCCAGTGTGCAAGCCACATCAAAAAATGTGATTCTTACCAAAAGTGCAAGTGCCTCATTGCAGCAATTTATGTTATACTTTATAAAAGGAGGTTTTAAAATCAAGCAACAAAGCCTATACAAATGATGGCAATCAATTAAAACATGAACATTGCAATTTTGAGAAGGCAATCCACATGTGCAATTATTCTCTTGGTCTAAAAGACTTCAAACTTTTCAGCTCTTACATAATGCACATTTAATGCTAACCAGAATTTTAACAGTACTAATCGTAACCGGGTGTCTGGAAGTGCAGATAAATACGGAAAAACATTAATATTTTCCTATGAATCTATCACATGCTTTGCTGAGGGTCAGTTCCTTACATACTTCAAATCAGCCGTCCTAGATTCTTTTTTACAGGCTATTTTTAATTCTGCTTTAGAAAGTGAGGCCTCTGCTATTTGTAATTCTAATTTTAAGGTTCCTGAGATGGCTACTAATCTTTTCTTTACCTTCTTCGCCGACTGTAGTTCACTCTTTCCTATTTCAACAGCACAGAAGGCTGATATCTTCTCTGTATTTGAGACCAAATGTTTATCCCAGAATCGCAAAGTTGATTTATAGGCTAAGAAGTTCCAGGCCTGCAAATTTGCTTCTAATCTCATCACCTGAGACATTGCACCTTTGGGGAGAGCCAATAATTATTTCAAACATTTACGTTTGCATCTCTCCCAACTTCCCTCCATACTTATGGCTAATAACTCATCCCCATAGAGGCATTGCATGGGGACTATTGCATTATAAGTTTTTAAAAGGGGAGTCCAACAGGGGCCACCATAAGTCTTTTTAAACAATCCAGTCCCCTATTGTTGCTAGTGCCCTCGTCTCCACAATTTCTTTTTGCAAGGTCCACCTCAGCAGACTGGTAAAGGTCATGCCCAGATACTTAAAGAGGACACAACCTCTTCCCTAGAATTGCCTAACTGCCACTTATACGGTTTGCTTTCTTTCCCAAACTTGATTATTTGTGTTTTCCCATGTTTACCTTCAATGTATTAGCCTCACAATAATGATTTAATTTATTCAGTTTTCTCAGCAGGTCTACTTGAGTCATATCCAGAATTGAGAACTCATCTGCATAGAGTAGACACAACACATGTCTATCCCCAATTTTCAGGAAAAACAAATGAGTCGCTGCAGGTCACCCAGAAGGTAGGCTAAGAACAGAGAGAATAATGTGGGCGCTAAAACACAGCCCTGCCTTAACCCATTTTCCAAGGGTATTCTCCCAGAAAGGGCCTCATCTAAATCAAGCTCCACTTGGGCCCAGTTCCCCGTATGCAATTCCTACTAAACAATTTGGAATACCCTGATGTATTAGTTTAGCCCAAAGTATGCTGCAATCAACCAGTTCGAACGCTGAGCTTAAATCAACAAATCAACAGAATAAGTTCCCAGTTGTTTTTTTGTCTTCTGCCCCAAAGCCCAAAAAATGAAACAATGGTCTATTGTAGAACTCCCAGCTTCATGGCAATAATACAGTTTCCCTCTATCCAGTTCTTTAAAGCCCTTAATATTACTAACTATGATATACTTTTTGGAGGAAAACACTTTATAGTCTTTGGAGACCTGCTACAACTAACTCATGTAAAAGGGCAACCAGTATTAAAAAAACTTCTACATACTGAAACAAGGAGTTCACTAGGAATTATTGGAAATGTGAACATTTGGCAAAACGTTCAATACAGAGTTAATACAACATGTGCGCCAAGAATTAGATATGCATTATGCAGATATACTAAAGGACATAAGAGTGGGAGTCCTCACAAAAGAGGGAAATACAGTATTACAAAAATGTGTTTCCAAGTAACATTTCAACTGCTGAAATAATGTATCATTTTGTTAAGGAAGAGAAATCAATTTTTTGTCTGAGGCAAACTCTTAAGGAGTGTGGTAAATTGAATGAACACATTACGACTGGACAAAAGAGATTGTTGAAATTAGAGCAAATGATAAAATATAAGATCAAGGAGTTACAATGCAACTAACAGAAAAACTGCAATTGATATTGAATAGTTTAGAAAAGTCTGTGTTGAAAAGTGCGAGATTAGACAAACAGTTATGTATCTGTAAAAGGTGTTGCGTAATCTCACGTCATAATTTAACTGTTGAAGGAGGGGTAATGAATGGTGCAATGAGTAAAGTGAGAGACATGTGTTAATTTTCCAAACAGAAATGATGTGGACTACTTAGCCCTAAAATCTGATGATATTGCAGAAGTGAAGCAGATTGGTTGATGCTTTGTATGTTTCCTACTTGTGAAAGCATTCCCCAGTGTCTTTAGCAGTAAATATTCACAAATCTCAAGGTTTAAGTGTAGATACAGATTGTGTTAATATTCGTAGTAGTGTATTCAAAGAGGGAATGTCATATGTTGCTTTGTCGTGAATTAGAACATTGTCCGGTTTATTTCTGATTGATTTTGATGAGAAGAAAGTAATATGCTCCTTATTTCGGCCCGTATCCTGCGGTTAAAAAAGCAATACTGTGTCCAAAGTAGCAAAATATCAAAACAGTCTATCATAGTTAAACAGAAAGATCAACAAAAAAAAAATCAAGAAGGAGGAAAGAAAAGAAAACTAAAGCACAATGAGGATATACAAGGATATCACTTTAATAATAAATCTGTAGTGAATTGGTATGCAAATGTAGTGTTAAATTTTGTGTGAAACTATATTTTTTGCCTCATTTTACAACTTCTATTAAAGAAAAGGTAGATAAAAGAATGTCTTCTATGTAGTTTACTTGAAGAATTAAGAAGTGACAGAAGTATTATACATTCTGCTACTTGAATGGGAAAACTCACCAATGATTGTACTAGATCAGTACTGGATCAGTAGTGTTCTCTCAAAATCTTCATCAGGATGCTCAAGAAGTTCTAATGGAATCATTTGGTTTAACTTATAAATGGACCCATAACAGTGAAATTTGTAAATTTATGTATAGCAGTGAAATTAATTCAGAGCAATTCCTGTACTTGACATTACCAGATTGTAAAGCAGTGTCAGTTGAAGATTTAACTACAAAGGTGCATCAAGATATGACCTGTCCAATCTGCAGATCAGAACTTCGGTCAACGTTGTTTCTACAAAAGTATAAAAAATATATATCCATAGGTATGCTACAACTATGCAGAGTGAATGGTACTAAATTTGGAACTGAAATTCCAAACTATAAAGCTGCACAAATTTCCATTTCAAAAATAACTTTCACAACTGTGGCAATCATATTTCATGAAGGAGTTAATATAACCTCTGGACACTACACAATATATTATAGATGTCAAACAGGATGGACAGAGTGCAATGACAGACAAGTGACATTAACCAAAAAGTTACCGAACTCATGTCTGCTGTTTCTAGAACTGACGTTCTAAGGAGAATCTAGGATAAGAAGATGTCACTGACCATGTCATGAGTGATGTAATATGTGAGGTCATAACCAGTGAATTGCGGGGACATGAGTTATAGTTAGCTCAGCTAACTATAACTGCTGAATTTCTTTTGGTTTGTATGAGTGAAATGTCAGCCTAACTCAAACATCCTTGTAACCTTTGCTTTTTTCAGTGAATATATAAATATATATTAGTTTATAAATATATGTGTGTGTATATATATAAACACCTCTAAATACATCGATTCTTTTTTGTGTCCACTAACTAAAGCCTTGCCCTCATATATTCAGGACACGGGTGATTTCTTAAAAAGAATATATGATATACCCTTGGAGGATGACATGCTACTAGTTACTATTGACGTAACCACGCTGTACACAAGCATTAGGCACGATGATGGCCTAAGGGCCATAAAACATTTTTTAAGTGGACGACCAATTAAACTCTGGTCACACACCCAAATGCTGCTTCAAATGGTCTCTATGTATCTGAAAAATAACTATTTTCTCTTCAATAATGATTTATACCATCAAATCTGTGGCACCGCGATGGGCACCTGCTTCGCCCCGAGCTATACTAATTTGCATATGGGCTGGTGGGAGGAGCAGGTGATCCGGGTCGAGTTCCAAGAAATATGGGAGGAAAATGTCCTACATTGGAGTCGTTTTATTGATGACCTGTTTATTATCTGGAGAGGAACGGAAGAATCTGCAAAAAACTTTATTAAGAGAATACAAACAAACTCATAAAATTTGCAATTTACAAGTTCAATCAGCAATACCTCAGTTAACTTTTTAGATTTGACTGTGTAAATAGAAGACTCTAAAGTGCATACAAAGATGTATCGGAAACCGACAGCGGGGAACACGCTGCTACATGCAACAAGTTCCATCCGCAAAATTTAATCAAAAGCATTCCGTATGGTGAGTGTCTTAGGACCATTCGTAACTGTAGTGACCAGCAAATCCTAGAAATAGAACTTGGGAATTTGGAACGACGATTCCAATCACGAGGTTACAAAAGGGAATATATTCAGGCTTCTATTGAACAGGCAAAAAAGAGGACAAGGGAGGACATTCTGTTTCATGATAGCCAGAGTAAGATCAAGAGAAACAGAACACAGAACAATGAAATAAGAATGATTACCTCCTTCAACCTGTGGAAATATGGATTTTTCTGGTCAGTTATGTCCCCTATCTTGGACCCCAACGGTTCTATGTGCATGTTACAAGTACATGTATGCTCCCTCCAGTTCCAGTTATGAAGACGCAAACACATGTGCGTCCACCGTCAACATGTCCTCTGTCAGATCCGCCATGAATGGGCCGGATATTCCCTTCCTAAGTACGAAAGGCCACCGCCTTTATATGGTTCACTTATGCCATTTTACAGTCCAGGCAAGTAGGCCCTGATTCTGTCATCGAACTCTTCTTGCCTTCTGCCTCTGAAAACTCCAGTCTGAGCCTGCATCTATGACCATGAACTTTGTCTCATTCTCTGCGCGGCTCACGAAGCCTGACATCAGCCTATTCTCTGCCAAGAACTGTATTTCACCTTCGAATTATCTGCTTCCCCCTCAGCCGATGCATTCCTGCCTAGTAGTTTAAGTAAACATTCTTCCAGTTACCAAGCAAAAAGCCCGACTTCTCTGTCTTTATGCAAGTAATTCATAGTCCTGTTACTATGGAAGATTCCGCCCTCGCATTTAGTATAGACACTTAGACGCTTGTAAACGCACGCACAGTCAGTATAGAATAGATTCTGTCCGAGAGTCCTTCTTTTGTGGATAACATAGTTCTTTAAACATAGGATGTTAGATATGATTTGGGATTAGGTTGACTTGACCCTCCAGACTTCTGTCTCCACATGTAGAGCTAAATGTCAAGCCCCCTCCACCCCCTAGTTACACGTCAATCACACGTCATACTGCTGCGCGCGCATCTATGCCAAGTATTATCTTATAGATCCACCTATATATGACATCATAACCAATTATGTTCCTTTTTACTCCTTAATTACACCCATTTTCGGTTACGCATAATATTCGTCATTTTCCTTATCAAATTGTTACGCCTACTGCATTCGCCTCATTGTAATGTATGATCTATAAAAGTCATTTCATGTCAATAATGTATGTACTTCACTTCCTGAACCTTCGTGGTGACGGAACTTGGAGCAACCGATTATAATCGTTCATTGGAATAAAGCCCATTCCGAACCTCTAATACCACGGATTCTGCCTCTCATTTTACTGAGCTGTTTTATTATGTTTCCGTATCAAATTAAGTCCCGGTAAAGGAGAATTATTTACCACAAGAATGGCGCCCGAACAGGGACACTTTCTCATCTCACGCGCCGGCGGTGCGTTGCAGGCTCGGTCTCCTGCCACAGCTGGACGGACAACAACGCGTACCAGCAGGATTTCCTGTATCTCCCTCCGGTCAAGCGGGGGCGACTGAGGCTGCGATCAACACCCAGACGAGGCGGTGAGAAGTGCGAAGTATCCCGACCAGAGCCTAGCTGAGAGAGCAAGATCCGAGGTATACAGAGGCCCACCAGTTTTCCGAAGTCCCAAGTCGAGTCCAGTGTCCGAAGCGTTCGAGTCGAGTCCAGTCCGGTTCAAGTCCAGTCAAGTTTCTGAGGCCTTCCGTTTCCGAAGCTACCCGGTGAGTACCATTGCTGGGGAGGCATTTCTGACGTGCACATAGGTTGTGCCGGTCAAGACGGGTTTGGGTACATAAATCCGGTCTGCACTGTTTCAGCAGTGTATCTGTACTGTTTAGCAGTATATCAAGTATTCCGAAGTATCTAGTTATTGTCAAGAATTATGCTTGGTGATTAGTTATGCAGACGATCATCATTGTTGTTTCAGTTAAAGGTTTAATGTTAAATGTTAAATGTTTTAAGTACGTTCTGTATATTGTGGTATGAATGATTGTTCATTATTGTGCTATTGTATTAAGTCTGTTCGAGATCAAGTATCAGGTTAGTTGGTCAAAATCAAATATAAGGCCAGTTCTCAATATGCCGTTCTTTTCGAAACTAAGACAGATCACTACAAGAAAAGGGGTACTCGAAGAAGCCGTTCCTATTCCTCCTAGGGACACTCCAGGGCACTTCATGTATCATAAACATGGCTTAGACGCTATATTATTTCTTGATTTATGGGTAGACTACACCAAGGGGTTACCAGAAAGTCAGAGGTGGCCCACAGCGGGAACCTGGGATGCAGAGTGCATCATGAAAGTCGAGGAAGAGTTATGGAAAAGGAAAGTCAGACAGTCACAGAAAGATGCCGTTGAGTTATGTCGTAAAGAATCACATAGACGAACAGAAAAAGCACGTAGACAGGAAGAGAAGAATAAAGAGAGTTCAAATGAAGTCCGAGAAAATCTATTAATCGAAGAAGGTGCACGAGTGAAATCAGAACAAGTAGACAGACAAAGAAATGCCCTTATGAATGGTATGTATCCCCTTCTCGCTGAAGGATTACCTAAGGCTACTCCAGAAATACCAAAAGACTTGCCAACCCCATTATTTCCAATCAAGGTACATCCTAAGGGGCATCCTAGAACCGCAGAAGATGTTTTTCTTTCCTCATATTTAGATGACACAGCTCCCGAGTATGCTAATTCTGCCCCACATAGACCGCCTATCAGGGAGGTTCAACGCCAAGATCCAGTACCCGTATCGTTACAACAACAAGTTCCGACACAAGTTCCGGCAAGCACATCTGTTTCCGCATCTGTTCCTACAGCTACTTCTATAGCTGTGTCCACACCTATAGTTGCTGTGTGACGTACAACGAATCCTTTCACACCCGACACCCCAGATGGGGCTACGGGAGGTGCCAGTAACATTTTTTCTACGCCGCCTAGAATAAATAAACTTACTTTTCAAGAGTCAGCACATTCACGTACCCCCAAACTCATAAATGCCCGTACGCTTAAGGAACTTCTTATAGATTGTAGATATGACCCTGTGCCCGGAAAAGAGGACGAAATGACCCTAGCATCGTTGCGTATCAGACGAGCCGCGGTGTATCTAGGGAAGTTACCAGGAATGACTGCGCATCTAGATAATATATATCATTTTGTTCAAACAGGGCAAGATTCTGAATGTATTAACAGAGCTATGGAATACCAGAAAGTGGAGATACAGGGGGAACTGTTACGCTTCCTCATAAATTGTGTGATCAGAAATGAAGACCGACCGGGGGTAGACCCGGAAGCAATGTGAATTCTTACCCGATGGAGCCAGAATATATCAGAAGGTAGACATGATAAACAAAATTGTATAATAGCCATGTGCCGAAAGATCCGTAAAGAAATAGAACGCCTACACGAAGAGAGATTAGAGGTAGACGAGTTCGAACAAAACGAGGAAGAAGGGTCAGGACCGCCCACAGGACAGTCAGAAACTATAGCCTATGTGGGTAGAGGAAGACCTTGTAATGGTACTAGATGTCTTATTGACCCGATACGTCCGATATGTCCAGACAATAACAGGAGTTTCCCAACACCCATAGTCCATATCAGGTCTAACGAGCATTCGTTCCAAGCCGCCGACAAACTACTCCGAGAACGAAGGGGTTATCATTTCCTCGATTCTATGGACGAACAAGACTTAGCCAGGGCAGCTGTCCATTGGGTGGACAGTCCCGGAAAATATAGTGATGATACAGTAACACGCACATTTTTGAATCTCACCCCAGATGAACAGAGGTTAGCTGGGATTTATATGATTCAACAACTCATTATACTATATCGGAGTCAACATTCGGACCCTGGTCCCTTACCTGACATATTGACCGAATTACTCACGAATAGATGGAGAGGTTCAGGTACTAAATTAATTAAAGAAATTCTAGAATCAAGAAAGCAGTATATTCTTTTTGTATGTTCAGAACATGTTTCACTGCCCATCAAGGAAAGAACAACGTATTACATGGATAGACAGAATCCCTTACGAGAAGTGCACCCAATAAAGGGCGAGGACAGCGAGTTTAAGCGCGTATTTGTATATACGCCCATATCAAAAATAGAATTGTTACAAATGAAGAAAGTGGTACCCAGTCATGACAAAGATCCAGCGGGTTTTCACCGAGAAATTAAAGACATGTTACTCATGGGAGAGTATACCTATCCCGACATTATGACAATACTGAAGGTATTGATGCCTGCTGGCATTTACGAAAAACTCAAGGAAAAAGAGTGGGAGGTAGGAGACCAAAAGATAGAATGGTCAGTATTAGAAGCAGAAGAAAAGGCCCGAACTGCAGGAGCAGGGCTTGGGGACAAAACTAAGGCATTACCAGGTTTATTAGTACAGGTACTGCCACGTTTATTAACTACGAAAAAGGAAGATTGGGGTACAATTTCAGCCTGTAAACAGAAGCAAGATGAAGACACTAGTGATTACTATGCCCGATTTGAAAAATGTTTTGGTATAAATAGTGGCATAAAAGCAAGTAGCGAATCATACCCACATCTGTTTGTAACAAAATTAGTGGAGAATGCCCTGCCCCAAGTAAAGAATAGAGTATTAAAATTCGAGAGTACCTGGCAAGGTAACACTCCATCACAAATGCTACAAATGTTACAGTATCATCACAATAGAATTAGAGAGGAACAAGAACATGAACATAGACGCATGAAAGACACAAAAATGAAAATGCTAGTTTCCCAGACAGTTCCAGCTGAAGGACATAAAAAGGGTATGACACACTCCGGTGATTCAGCAGGACCTGTAAAAGGGACATGCAATTATTGTAAAAAGCCAGGTCATTACGTACACGATTGTCCAGTTTTAAAACATAATATCGCCATAGGTAAAACACAAGAAAGATCACGGCCACTCAGACAGGACCAGAATGAACAAGGGGCTCCGCAGCATGCACAGTCCATGCCAGCTTCACAACAGTCTATACAGTTTGTGCCGGCTGCACCAGCGCTGCCTGTTGCTGCCACACAGACAACAACACGACAAATGTATCAGACCGCACAGTATGAATATCCTGAGTATCAGCGTTACGCATGAACTAGCCTAGAGAGAGAAGTTGACTTACCCCTTATCGAGATCCCTGTAGATCAAGAAGGACCTTATGTACATAGTGAATTGTTAGGCCAAGACAGAAAATTTTTACTCGATACAGGGGCAAGTCGAACGACCATAAAACGTAGTGAAGTTCCAGGGGCACCCCTCTCAGGCTCTCAGAATATTTCCCTTGGTTTTTCAGGAAAACCCATTGTTAATGAAGTGTCACAACCTCTTCCACTTACAATAGGACCTTTGACCCGAACTACAGATTTATTGCTTACTAAATCATGTCCAGAAAACTTGCTAGGAATTAAAACATTGAAAGCTCTAGGAGCTATAATATGTTGTTCTCCGGAAGGAGTAAGGTTGTTTTTACGTGATTTTAAAGGTCACTATGTGTCTAGAGACATGGATCCCCGACTGCAGACTTTACCTACACGTCTATGGGCACAAGGCCCTACTGATGTTGGATGCATGAATATTACACCATATCGAGTCACATTAAAGGCAGGAGTGGTGCTACCACGAATGCGACAATACAAGGTACCACCAGATGCTGTAGTGGCTTTACTACAAATCATTGACGAGCTCATTGCCCAAGGAGTGGTTGTGGAAACAGACTCCAATGTATGTAATTCACCGATAATTCCGATTCTTAAACGAACAGATCCAAAGGCCCCGCCAGTATATCGATTGGTTATTGATCTGCGCGAATTAAACAAATGTATTGTGCCACAATTCCCTGTGGTCCCCGATATATCTCGTCATTATTGACAGCCATTGATTCCGAAGCAACATTCTTTACTGTAATTGATCTTAAAAACGCCTTTTTCAGCGTCCCAATAGATCCGGAAAGTCAATATTTATTCGGATTTAGTTTAAATGGGCGTAGCTTTAAATTCTCACGCGCACCTCAAGGATTTACAGAAAGCCCCAGCATCTATAGCCAAGCACTGAAACGAGAACTTGACAGTATCCACATGCCAGTTAACACTGCCTTGCTTCAATATGTCGATGATCTGCTGATCACCGCCCGAAGTGAACCCGAATGTGAAAAAGCATCACTGACAGTTTTACAATTTCTAGCCGAAAAGGGGCACAAGGTGTCCCCTTCTAAGCTGCAATTCTGTGTCCAGCGAGTTATTTATCTTGGACACTCGCTGTCCAAGGAGGGAAGGCAGCTTACACCAGACCGCATTCAGTTAATAGCTAACATGCCGATACCCAAGACACAAAAGGAGGTGCGGGCTTTTATAGGCCTCACTTCATATTGTAGACAGTGGATTCCCCAGTATGCATTTCTAGCCAAATCGCTCATTCAGTTGACAACACAGGAGGCAGCCACATCGACTGTTCTCCCTTGGACTCAGGAACATACACAAGCTTTTGAAAGCCTAAAGAAAGCTTTATGTCAAGCACCTGTTTTAGCAACGCCATGTTACAGAAAACATTTTACACTCTTTGTTACAGAACGCGAAGGTACTGCCTTGTCAGTACTCACACAGGAACAAGCAGGAGCACACAAACCATGTGCTTATTTTTCTAGTACATTAGATCCAGTAGCTCAGGCTCTGCCTGCGTGCCTGAAATCAGTGGCAGCGACAGCTTTAGCAATCAGACAAAGCGATGCCATAGTGTTAGGACATCCATTGACAGTACAAGTACCACACGCCGTAGAGGTTCTTGTAAATAGAACGCAAACACAACACTTGACTATTGCGCGACTTACAGGATACGAGCTTACATTGTTTCAGCCACACATAGAAATCAGACGTTGTAACACATTGAATCCTGCCACACTTTTACCTGTAAATGGAACAGACCCATTAGCCCACGATTGTATTGAAGTTATTACAATAACGACGAAACCCAGACAAGACTTGACAGATGTTCCATTGTCAGATCCAGACCTGACGTTGTATGTAGATGGTTCATGTATGAGAACAAGTACAGGGGAGTTAGTGGCTGCTTACGCAGTCACAACAGATACTGAAGTCATTGAAACTAATCGTATAAATACTTTGTCAGCCCAAGCAGCAGAGCTCGTCGCTCTGACACAAGCCTGTATTCAAGCCACAAATAAAAAAGTCAATATATACACTGATTCACGTTATGCATTCGGAGTTGTACATGACTTCGGCGTGCTGTGGCGAGAGAGAGGTTATTTAACTTCCCACGGTGCCCACATTCAGCACGGACCCCTCATTCATGCCTTATTAGATGCGATACATCTACCGATTGCAATATCAATTATGAAATGCAAAGCACATACGAAGGTTACTGATATCATTTCTCAAGGCAATGATCTAGCCGACAGAACAGCTAAACAGACTGCTCAGAATAAACCTCACACATCCGACATGACAAAGACAATAGTCCCGACACCTTGTATGACAGTTAAAGATCCTACTTTTGACGTAATTGACATCCAGACACATGCTACACCAGATGAAATAAAGAAATGGACTGAATTAGGAGGGATCCAAACGGACCAAGGATGGATGATGAAGGAAAAATCTGTGTGGTTCCTTCCTGATTCAATGGTCCAAGTTATAGTTAACACTATACATAGTCCAGCACATCTAGGAGAAAAAGCTATGCTAGACAGCATTCAACACATTTGGTTCAATAAACATTTACGAGCAGCAGCCAAACAAAAAGTCCGTACCTGTATGATCTGTTGCCAGTTCAACCCAGGAAAAAGTGTTCCCGTAGAACAAGGTGGATTTCATCCTCCTGATCATCCTTTTGAAGTCCTCCAGATGGATTATATCCAGATGGAACGATGCAGAGGATTCAAATATGTTCTCGTAGTTGTCTGCGCTCTGTCCCGCTGGACGGAGGCGTACCCGGTTTCAGATTACACTGCCCCGACTACTGCCAAACAGTTGGTTCGAGAATTCTTCCCACGATACGGTTTACCACGTGTTGTTTACTCAGATAACGGCCAGCCGTTCTCATCCGAATTAATGAAACACGTTTCACTTCTGTTAGGATATCAGTGGAAATTCCACTGTGTCCGACACCCCGAAGCAGCAGGTCTCGTAGAAAGACATAATCAGACCCTGAAAATTAGATTGTCCAAAATATGCAGAGAGAAAGGTGTCGACTGGGTAGTAGCACTACCAGTTGCACTCTTTTTCACAAGAATGGTAGCACACTCTCGAACAGGGCTATCCCCGTATGAGGTGATCTTCGGCAGACCACCAAATATGTGGGGGACGCCTATACCACGCAAAATAACTGATGTTGACTGTAATATGCTGACAGATTACTTGGCTTCCTTGATGTCTGCACTACAATCTTGTCGTTCACAGGTAGCTGCAGCCTTTCCCGACAACACTGAGGTGAAACCCCATGACGTAGTTCCGGGTGATCTCGTGTGTGTGAGAAATTTCGACCGAAAGACTCAGCTGGAGCCCAGGTGGAAGACACCCAAGTTGGTTTTACTGACCACAAGGACAGCCGTGAAGATCGAGGGCCGCAAGGGCTGGATTCATTCAAGTCATATCAAGAAATTTCATGGACTATCCTCGGATATAGACATTGTGCCCTGCACTCCCTCACAGACTGATTCAAAACTTCCTTTGGTTGAAAAGACTGAAACCGAACTCTATAAAGTTAAATTGAGGCCTAGAACGTCAGACGATTTGATTGTTTAAGTCCTCTCCTAGGTGAAGCGGTTGAATCTGTCTCTGACATGTATCCTCTAGACCTGAATCATGGACAGTCACGGAAAATGTTGAAACGACAGGCGTATTGTAAATCACTGCGTAGCCATTGCATAGTGACATTAATAATCTTGTTTTTCTGAAGTCTTTTAATAATTACTGCAAGTATATTGTTGCACATATATTACCCTATTGCCAGAAATGTTTACAATGTTACTGCTGAACATTCTTTTAGTGACTTACCCCCGCATGAATTGTCTTATAGGCTTGCGCTGCGCAATAACACTTTCATTAGTATGTTACATCATTCCCACCAGACTAGTAATGCAACTAATTGTTGGGTATGTGGCCGGCTCCCTCCCTATCAGAATTATGAAGGAGTCCTGCCATTCTTTCCACACCCATTTACACATAATGGCTCCTGTGGAGCATGGTTTAGCTTAATCAATTCCATAGACTCAGACACAGCAGTTTACCAAGATCAGTGGGTATGGGGAAATCTGAACCTAGTTTTATTCAAAGTCTGTTACCCTGATAAGGAGGGTCGCCCCAAAAGAACAGGAACTGATCTAGAAAATGAAGTATATGGATTAGGTAATTTTACACCTAATCTCATGATTCTAAATGTCGAATCCGAAGTTGAACTAGTTCTACCAATCATGTCAGTATTCCCAGGGAAAGGTGAACTGTGTGTAAGAAAAGTTGGTTCCATACATATGGGCCATAGTAAATGCACTACTACAGTAGAATTCAGTGATCAAGGTAAATCTTCATTTAGAGCTTATCGCCACTCCTACTTTATATGTGGTCAGACTGCATATATGCGTCTACCTCTAGATTGGGATGGTACCTGCTACATTGCATTCCTTTTGCCACCTGTTTTCCTAGCTCCTCCTGATTATTATAGAAATATTCATTTAGTACACAATAGAGAGCGGAGAGATCTCCCGATTGTCGATTACACTGAAACAGCATGGGAAAAATACACAGATTTCAATAAAGGCATCTTTCCCTATATAGGTACTGTTACTAATAGTAAGCTGATACGTAGATTAACCAGAACCCTTGAAGCAGTAGTGAACGAAACTATTTCCGCCTTAGGCAATTTAACAGAAGAGCAGTCTGCTATGCGGATTGTTGTGCTTCAAAATCGTCTTGTCCTTGACGTCATCCTGGCTGATAGGGGCGGAGCTTGTAGGGTCATCGGATCAAGCTGTTGCGTATTCATACCAGAAAATTCGCCATCAGTATATAAAGCCATAACCCGCCTTCATAAGATTGTAAACCAGATACACCAGAATCCAGGCACCTGGACTTGGTCCGGTTGGTTTTGGAGCGTGATATCAGCCTGGGGATGGAGAGTCCTATCCTTCCTAGGTATTGGCCTTCTCATATTATTCAGCTGCTGTCTATGTCTGCAATGTGGACCAGCGATTTGTGGTCTGTGTACCACATCGTGCATTCCACATCAAGATTTTCATTCAAGACCCCGGAAGAAGAAAGAAGAACAAATGATGCTATATGAACAGATCAATGGATTAATGAAGATTGACATCTCTTGATGGGCAAGTAGGGGACAAGGAGGGAATGTGGAAATATGGATTTTTCTGGTCAGTTATGTCCCCTATCTTGGACCCCAACGGTTCTATGTGCATGTTACAAGTACATGTATGCTCCCTCCAGTTCCAGTTATGAAGACGCAAACACATGTGCGTCCACCGTCAACATGTCCTCTGTCAGATCCGCCATGAAAGGGCCGGATATTCCCTTCCTAAGTACGAAAGGCCACCGCCTTTATATGGTTCACTTATGCCATTTTACAGTCCAGGCAAGTAGGCCCTGATTCTGTCATCGAACTCTTCTTGCCTTCTGCCTCTGAAAACTCCAGTCTGAGCCTGCATCTATGACCATGAACTTTGTCTCATTCTCTGCGCGGCTCACGAAGCCTGACATCAGCCTATTCTCTGCCAAGAACTGTATTTCACCTTCGAATTATCTGCTTCCCCCTCAGCCGATGCATTCCTGCCTAGTAGTTTAAGTAAACATTCTTCCAGTTACCAAGCAAAAAGCCCGACTTCTCTGTCTTTATGCAAGTAATTCATAGTCCTGTTACTATGGAAGATTCCGCCCTCGCATTTAGTATAGACACTTAGACGCTTGTACACGCACGCACAGTCAGTATAGAATAGATTCTGTCCGAGAGTCCTTCTTTTGTGGATAACATAGTTCTTTAAACATAGGATGTTAGATATGATTTGGGATTAGGTTGACTTGACCCTCCAGACTTCAGTCTCCACATGTAGAGCTAAATGTCAAGCCCCCTCCACCCCCTAGTTACACGTCAATCACACGTCATACTGCTGCGCGCGCATCTATGCCAAGTATTATCTTATAGATCCACCTATATATGACATCATAACCAATTATGTTCCTTTTTACTCCTTAATTACACCCATTTTCGGTTACGCATAATATTCGTCATTTTCCTTATCAAATTGTTACGCCTACTGCATTCGCCTCATTGTAATGTATGATCTATAAAAGTCATTTCATGTCAATAATGTATGTACTTCACTTCCTGAACCTTCGTGGTGACGGAACTTGGAGCAACCGATTATAATCGTTCATTGGAATAAAGCCCATTCCGAACCTCTAATACCACGGATTCTGCCTCTCATTTTACTGAGCTGTTTTATTATGTTTCCGTATCAAATTAAGTCCCGGTAAAGGAGAATTATTTACCACAAACCAACAACATTGTCAAGTAAGGAATATTCTTAACAAGTACTGGCACCTTATTAGGAATGACACAGTGTTAGGCAAGCTAGTACAAAAAAGACCTGCAATCACCTTTAGAAGAGCTCGATCTTTCAAACAGATGCTAGTCAGTAACATGATTCCACAACAACAAAATGTAAAGATGCACACATGGTTAAGAAGGAGAGAAGGGTTTCTAAAATGCACCAAATGCAAAGCATGCAGCAATGGGAAAAACACTTTTTCCTACAAACCTGGACTCTCTAAAAGAGAGAAAAAGATCAAAGGTCTGTTATCTTGTAAGACAGAATATGCTGTCTACGTGTTGCAGTGCCCATGTGGTCTGTAATACGTGGGCAGTACAATTCACCCAGCACATGTTAGAATCCTACAACACCTGAGAGCTATTAGGAATGGTGATAAGTCAAATCCAGTAGCACGGCATTTTGACCTTCACCATGCTAAAAATGTACAAAGAGTTAAGTTATTTTGTGATAGATTGCGTGCCTCCTAATATCAGAGGCGGTAACCGAGAAAGAAAGCTCAGGAAATTAGAATCGCACTATATCATAGAACTGAACACGAAAGCCCATATTGGCTTAAATATGGAAGAGGATCTGATAACACATTTGTAGATTAGTGGGCACAGAAGTTGTCAATTATGTGAGAATGATTCATGCTAAAAAACCTCTTTTAAATTCTGGTTTTAACTATTTTTCTTAAGTTTTTTCAACTTTATTTTATAATTTTGCACATTTATTTCACGGGGGAATACATACATTCAGGCTAGTAGCAGGATCGGAATAATTCACGTGCTACGTTAGGGTAGGTACAGCATCAACAATACAGTGTTATTATGAGCAAATCTTATTTTGATCTAATTAAGAAAAGACACGCATGGTTAAACTGGACATAAGCTGTTCTTATATATCAATTAACCGTGAAAAAACCTTGCAAGACATGGGTTTATGCCCACAGGGGCTTTATCAAATCAATAGATTGAATGATATTTCTGTTACGTGACAGTAACAACGATTTTATTGTCGTTTTTTAGATATTTGAATATGGCATACCCACTAGGGTTTAAATGTTCTGACCCGTTTCAGCAAGTGTTTCCCACTAGGGTAGAAGTGTTTTTTATGCTAACGTAATCCAGCAAGGTAGAATGTGTGTAACCCATACGGTTGCATAAAGTTTTATTGAAACTAAAAAATGAATTACAGTAGTTTGTTTTGCTATTTATTCACCATTTTAAACTTGCATTTTGTTGATGTATAAAGAATCACCTAACCAATGCACGAATACATGTATTAATTTGTTCATGTAACGATCAACTGAAACTAGAATTGCTCGATATGTAAGAACTACTAGTCTTTTGTTCAACACACTGCAAGTGTAGTTGTATCACGTGATTATGTCTCCATGCACTGTGGTTTAAATGGCCGATCTTGAAATGGTAAAACTATTGGTGAACAAGCCTGCTGGGCAGGCGAAATGTGTCCTTCCAAGCTGTCCCAATAAAATAATTGGCCAGAACATAGCGTCGTCAATCTTTGTCGTTGTGAGAAGGAAAGAGAAAATATTACGGACCTTTCCTGGGTGGTCCCTTTCGACGACGCACCTGTTGATTTGGAGAGCGGCGGCTGTTCCGGGGAAAGAGAAGTTGACATCATAGTAAACCGTCATGAGCATTGACGGTTTATTATGTCGTCTTGTGGAGTATTGGTGTTTATATTTTGCAATATGTGCATCCAGCATTGACACACGTGCACTTGAGGTGATGCATGAGTTGCGAATATACGCACCGGGGGTCTTATGAATAAAAGAGCCCACCGATGAGAGTTAGTCCTATGCCGATCTTCGGCAATAATATTCAAATATGGTATCAATGAAATCAATAAATCATTATAGGACTGGCTTTGCAAGGCATTGATGGTGTCTAAATTGAATGGTATGCCCATAATGAAATGTATTAACATTGATAATGATGTAAATAATGAATACGGACTACACTACAAGATGGCGCCTATTATAAGCATTATAGGATCCCTCATCTGTTTCTATGTCTTAAAAAGTGACGATAAAAAAGATGGTGTCTCTCGGCGCCAATGGTGAAACACTGACGAAGGAGTATATCCGAAACGCGTCTGTTAAAGAAATAAAGCCACCGCTGTGATTTGAAAAAACCCCGTGAGTGCTGGTATCCTTCCCGGACTGGGTAGGGTTTTTGGAGCATTGATATATGTATATATATATATTCACTGAAAAAACTATAGGCTTCACACATGTTATTGTTAGCTGGACATTTCACTTGTGAAAAACCAATGAAATTCCCCCGTTATAGTTAGTTCAGCTAACTATAACTCGCGCACCCGCAATCCACTGCTGATGACATCACATATTACATCACTCATGACATGGTCAGTGACATCACTCATGACATCACTGATGACATCTCAAATGACATCACTGATGACATCACTGATGACATCATCCAGTGAATGTGTGTTTTTCTGAAAATTACATATGTTTTATATATGTATATCTCAAGGTCGATGGAAGAATAAATGGGTATATAAGTGTCTAAATGGATTATTTTTTTTTGAAAAATGTATTGTGTAACTGACTGATTAAGTGTATCATAGTGAATACATGGCTTAGTGAGTAATGTTTAAATATGTAAATATCTGTATCAGTCTCTCACTTTGTGTATAAGTGGCTGCATGGGTTGGTGAGTAGGTACATGGGTGTCTATATAGGTTATTAGTTGGAATTTTGAGTATCAGTCTGAGTGTCTGCATGGTTCGGTGGGGGGTATTACGTAGTGCATAGGTGCATGAATGAGTGACTCACTGTATGTGTTGAAGACAGCATGTGTGCAGGACTGTATGGGTGGATGAGTATGTGTAAGGGTGTGTTAGTGAGTGAATGACTTTCTCAATAGTGTCTTTATGAGTAACTACTTATGTTTTAAACTAGTATATGTGACTATTGGTGTATATAAGTGAGTATATGTGAGAGTGAGAGATTGAAAGAGTTCCTGTATTAATAAGTATGTGTTTCTATAAGTGATTGTTTAAAAGACTAAGGGGCAGATTTATGTTGCACTTGTGGCACTTTTGCGCCGCCGTTGCGTCACTTTTGTGACGCAGCAGCGGCGCAAATCCTGCACCATGGTGCGGGGCATTTACAAACGTGACGCATCTCCCAGATGCGTCACGTTGTAAAGCCCTGCGCCACATGTAGGCGTTCCAGGGCAGGTGGGGGCGTTCCGGCGCAGGAACGCCTCCTAAAAGTGGCTGAGTGAAATGTACAAGATTTCACTCAGTCACTTTTAGGCCCATGCTGCGTCAAAACCCTGCGCCTGCTTGAAGCAGGCGTAAGGATTGACGCAGCATTGTACAGATAGGGCCCCCCAGATCATTGCTGGAGCTGCGTCGCGCTTGCGACGCAACTCCAGCAATGCGCCACTTTTCGGCACAGATGCGTCACGCATCTGTGCCGTTTTTGCCCCATGGTGCGCCGCATTATAAATGCGGCGCATCCATGGTGGCGCAGCTGTGGCGCATAATAACTGGCGCATCCCTGCTGATATGCAGGGATGCGCCAGTCGTCATAAATCTGCCCCTAAGTATGTGTAAGTTTCCGTAGAAGTAAGTGTGGTGGTGTGTGTTTAAGTGTATATGCAAGTAAATGTATATTTGATTCTTTATTAGCATGAGTGACTATGTGTATGAGTAACTCTGTGGATGAGTGGCATTGTGTAACAGGATGTATAGGTGTATGAGTACATATGAGTGAGTACATGTATGAGTGACTGTACAGGACTGTTGGGGAATGAGTGGATGTGTATGTGGATCTCAGAATTAGTGAAGAGATTGTTGTAACTGGTATTGGTATGTCCAATATTTTGTAAATTTTAGTCTCTATTTTTGAATGTTTGTATCAATTGTTATATTAGGGTGAGAGGAGGTCTGCCACTCTATCACAAGGTTGATGTCATCAGTGATGTCATCAGTGATGTCATTTGAGATGTCATCAGTGATGTCATGAGTGATGTCACTGACCATGTCATGAGTGATGTAATATGTGACGTCATCGATTTGGGAAAAATGGGGTGGTGATGGACAGAGTTTCTGAATGATGCAGAATACTCTTACCAAGTCAAGAGATCATGGTTTTAATCCATCACCGTTTTTTAGCTCACTGCACCATTCCAGCTCAGAACCTGGCTACATGCAAATTAGTCTGTACCTGTCCCAGTGCATGATGGGAACAGGGCAAACCAAACTACCAAGCCAATTCTTATTCTGGGAAGGAAACAAGCTTCCGGGGACCGGCTTCTGGCATCACAGCCTTCGTCGGCCCGGCTTGCCTGAATCCTGATGGTGCAATGAGCAAGGGACTCACGTCTGAGCATACCCTCCCACACAAAGTGTGGATAAAATCGATTTGGGAAAAATGGGGTGGTAATGGACAGAGTTTCTGAATGATGCAGAATACTCTTACCAAGTCAAGAGATCATGGTTTTAATCCATCACCGTTTTTTAGCTCACTGCACCATCCCAGCTCAGAACCTGGCTACATGCAAATTAGTCTGTACCTGTCCCAGTGCATGATGGGAACAGGGCAAACCAAACTACCAAGCCAATTCTTATACTGGGAAGGAAACAAGCTTCCGGGGACCGGTTTCTGGCATCACAGCCTTCGTCGGCCCGGCTTGCCTGAATCCTGATGGTGCAATGAGCAAGGGACTCACGTCTGAGCATACCCTCCCACACAAAGTGTGGATAAAATCGATTTGGGAAAAATGGGGTGGTGATGGACAGAGTTTCTGAATGATGCAGAATACTCTTACCAAGTCAAGAGATCATGGTTTTAATCCATCACCGTTTTTTAGCTCACTGCACCATCCCAGCTCAGAACCTGGCTACATGCAAATTAGTCTGTACCTGTCCCAGTGCATGATGGGAACAGGGCAAACCAAACTACCAAGCCAATTCTTATACTGGGAAGGAAACAAGCTTCCGGGGACCGGTTTCTGGCATCACAGCCTTCGTCGGCCCGGCTTGCCTGAATCCTGATGGTGCAATGAGCAAGGGACTCACGTCTGAGCATACCCTCCCACACAAAGTGTGGATAAAATCGATTTGGGAAAAATGGGGTGGTGATGGACAGAGTTTCTGAATGATGCAGAATACTCTTACCAAGTCAAGAGATCATGGTTTTAATCCATCACCGTTTTTTAGCTCACTGCACCATCCCAGCTCAGAACCTGGCTACATGCAAATTAGTCTGTACCTGTCCCAGTGCATGATGGGAACAGGGCAAACCAAACTACCAAGCCAATTCTTATACTGGGAAGGAAACAAGCTTCCGGGGAGCGGTTTCTGGCATCACAGCCTTCGTCGGCCCGGCTTGCCTGAATCCTGATGGTGCAATGAGCAAGGGACTCACGTCTGAGCATACCCTCCCACACAAAGTGTGGATAAAATCTATTTGGGAAAAATGGGGTGGTGATGGACAGAGTTTCTGAATGATGCAGAATACTCTTACCAAGTCAAGAGATCATGGTTTTAATCCATCACCGTTTTTTAGCTCACTGCACCATCCCAGCTCAGAACCTGGCTACATGCAAATTAGTCTGTACCTGTCCCAGTGCATGATGGGAACAGGGCAAACCAAACTACCAAGCCAATTCTTAAACTGGGAAGGAAACAAGCTTCCGGGGGCCGGTTTCTGGCATCACAGCCTTCGTCGGCCCGGCTTGCCTGAATCCTGATGGTGCAATGAGCAAGGGACTCACGTCTGAGCATACCCTCCCACACAAAGTGTGGATAAAATCGATTTTATCCACACTCAGTGTGGGAGGGTATGCTCAGACGGTATGCTCAGACGTGAGTCCCTTGCTCATTGCACCATCAGGGTTCAGGCAAGCCGGGCCGACGAAGGCTGTGATGCCAGAAACCGGTCCCCGGAAGCTTGTTTCCTTCCCAGTATAAGAATTGGCTTGGTAGTTTGGTTTGCCCTGTTCCCATAATGCACTGGGACAGGTACAGACTAATTTGCATGTAGCCAGGTTCTGAGCTGGGATGGTGCAGTGAGCTAAAAAACGGTGATGGATTAAAACCATGATCTCTTGACTTGGTAAGAGTATTCTGCATCATTCAGAAACTCTGTCCATCACCACCTCCTTTTTCCCAAATCGATTTTATCCACACTCAGTGTGGGAGGGTATGCTCAGACGTGAGTCCCTTGCTCATTGCACCATCAGGGTTCAGGCAAGCCGGGCCGACGAAGGCTGTGATGCCAGAAACCGGTCCCCGGAAGCTTGTTTCCTACCCAGTATAAGAATTGGCTTGGTAGTTTGGTTTGCCCTGTTCCCATAATGCACTGGGACAGGTACAGACTAATTTGCATGTAGCCAGGTTCTGAGCTGGGATGGTGTAGTGAGCTAGAAAACGGTGATGGATTAAAACCATGATCTCTTGACTTGGTAAGAGTATTCTGCATCATTCAGAAACTCTGTCCATCACCACCCTCTTTTTCCCAAATCGATTTTATCCACACTCAGTGTGGGAGGGTATGCTCAGACGTGAGTCCCTTGCTCATTGCACCATCAGGGTTCAGGCAAGCCGGGCCGACGAAGGCTGTGATGCCAGAAACCGGTCCCCGGAAGCTTGTTTCCTTCCCAGTATAAGAATTGGCTTGGTAGTTTGGTTTGCCCTGTTCCCATAATGCACTGGGACAGGTACAGACTAATTTGCATGTAGCCAGGTTCTGAGCTGGGATGGTGCAGTGAGCTAAAAAACGGTGATGGATTAAAACCATGATCTCTTGACTTGGTAAGAGTATTCTGCATCATTCAGAAACTCTGTCCATCACCACCCCCTTTTTCCCAAATCGATTTTATCCACACTCAGTGTGGGAGGGTATGCTCAGACGTGAGTCCCTTGCTCATTGCACCATCAGGGTTCAGGCAAGCCGGGCCGACGAAGGCTGTGATGCCAGAAACCGGTCCCCGGAAGCTTGTTTCCTTCCCAGTATAAGAATTAGCTTGGTAGTTTGGTTTGCCCTGTTCCCATAATGCACTGGGACAGGTACAGACTAATTTGCATGTAGCCAGGTTCTGAGCTGGGATGGTGCAGTGAGCTAAAAAACGGTGATGGATTAAAACCATGATCTCTTGACTTGGTAAGAGTATTCTGCATCATTCAGAAACTCTGTCCATCACCACCCCATTTTTCCCAAATCGATTTTATCCACACTTTGTGTGGGAGGGTATGCTCAGACGTGAGTCCCTTGCTCATTGCACCATCAGGATTCAGGCAAGCCGGGCCGACGAAGGCTGTGATGCCAGAAACCGGTCCCCGGAAGCTTGTTTCCTTCCCAGTATAAGAATTGGCTTGGTAGTTTGGTTTGCCCTGTTCCCATCATGCACTGGGACAGGTACAGACTAATTTGCATGTAGCCAGGTTCTGAGCTGGGATGGTGCAGTGAGCTAAAAAACGGTGATGGATTAAAACCATGATCTCTTGACTTGGTAAGAGTATTCTGCATCATTCGGAAACTCTGTCCATCACCACCCCCTTTTTCCCAAATCGATTTTATCCACACTCAGTGTGGGAGGGTATGCTCAGACGTGAGTCCCTTGCTCATTGCACCATCAGGGTTCAGGCAAGCCGGGCCGACGAAGGCTGTGATGCCAGAAACCGGTCCCCGGAAGCTTGTTTCCTTCCCAGTATAAGAATTGGCTTGGTAGTTTGGTTTGCCCTGTTCCCATAATGCACTGGGACAGGTACAGACTAATTTGCATGTAGCCAGGTTCTGAGCTGGGATGGTGCAGTGAGCTAAAAAACGGTGATGGATTAAAACCATGATCTCTTGACTTGGTAAGAGTATTCTGCATCATTCAGAAACTCTGTCCATCACCACCGCCTTTTTCCCAAATCGATTTTATCCACACTCAGTGTGGGAGGGTATGCTCAGACGTGAGTCCCTTGCTCATTGCACCATCAGGGTTCAGGCAAGCCGGGCCGACGAAGGCTGTGATGCCAGAAACCGGTCCACGGAAGCTTGTTTCCTTCCCAGTATAAGAATTGGCTTGGTAGTTTGGTTTGCCCTGTTCCCATAATGCACTGGGACAGGTACAGACTAATTTGCATGTAGCCAGGTTCTGAGCTGGGATGGTGCAGTGAGCTAAAAAACGGTGATGGATTAAAACCATGATCTCTTGACTTGGTAAGAGTATTCTGCATCATTCAGAAACTCTGTCCATCACCACCCCCTTTTTCCCAAATCGATTTTATCCACACTCAGTGTGGGAGGGTATGCTCAGACGTGAGTCCCTTGCTCATTGCACCATCAGGGTTCAGGCAAGCCGGGCCGACGAAGGCTGTGATGCCAGAAACCGGTCCCCGGAAGCTTGTTTCCTTCCCAGTATAAGAATTGGCTTGGTAGTTTGGTTTGCCCTGTTCCCATAATGCACTGGGACAGGTACAGACTAATTTGCATGTAGCCAGGTTCTGAGCTGGGATGGTGCAGTGAGCTAAAAAACGGTGATGGATTAAAACCATGATCTCTTGACTTGGTAAGAGTATTCTGCATCATTCAGAAACTCTGTCCATCACCACCCCCTTTTTCCCAAATCGATTTTATCCACACTCAGTGTGGGAGGGTATGCTCAGACGTGAGTCCCTTGCTCATTGCACCATCAGGGTTCAGGCAAGCCGGGCCGACGAAGGCTGTGATGCCAGAAACCGGTCCCCGGAAGCTTGTTTCCTTCCCAGTATAAGAATTGGCTTGGTAGTTTGGTTTGCCCTGTTCCCATAATGCACTGGGACAGGTACAGACTAATTTGCATGTAGCCAGGTTCTGAGCTGGGATGGTGCAGTGAGCTAAAAAACGGTGATGGATTAAAACCATGATCTCTTGACTTGGTAAGAGTATTCTGCATCATTCAGAAACTCTGTCCATCACCACCCCCTTTTTCCCAAATCGATTTTATCCACACTCAGTGTGGGAGGGTATGCTCAGACGTGAGTCCCTTGCTCATTGCACCATCAGGGTTCAGGCAAGCCGGGCCGACGAAGGCTGTGATGCCAGAAACCGGTCCCCGGAAACTTGTTTCCTTCCCAGTATAAGAATTGGCTTGGTAGTTTGGTTTGCCCTGTTCCCATAATGCACTGGGACAGGTACAGACTAATTTGCATGTAGCCAGGTTCTGAGCTGGGATGGTGCAGTGAGCTAAAAAACGGTGATGGATTAAAACCATGATCTCTTGACTTGGTAAGAGTATTCTGCATCATTCAGAAACTCTGTCCATCACCACCCCCTTTTTCCCAAATCGATTTTATCCACACTCAGTGTGGGAGGGTATGCTCAGACGTGAGTCCCTTGCTCATTGCACCATCAGGGTTCAGGCAAGCCGGGCCGACGAAGGCTGTGATGCCAGAAACCGGTCCCCGGAAGCTTGTTTCCTTCCCAGTATAAGAATTGGCTTGGTAGTTTGGTTTGCCCTGTTCCCATAATGCACTGGGACAGGTACAGACTAATTTGCATGGAGCCAGGTTCTGAGCTGGGATGGTGCAGTGAGCTAAAAAACGGTGATGGATTAAAACCATGATCTCTTGACTTGGTAAGAGTATTCTGCATCATTCAGAAACTCTGTCCATCACCACCCCCTTTTTCCCAAATCAATTTTATCCACACTCAGTGTGGGAGGGTATGCTCAGACGTGAGTCCCTTGCTCATTGCACCATCAGGGTTCAGGCAAGCCGGGCCGACGAAGGCTGTGATGCCAGAAACCGGTCCCCGGAAGCTTGTTTCCTTCCCAGTATAAGAATTGGCTTGGTAGTTTGGTTTGCCCTGTTCCCATAATGCACTGGGACAGGTACAGACTAATTTGCATGTAGCCAGGTTCTGAGCTGGGATGGTGCAGTGAGCTAAAAAATGGTGATGGATTAAAACCATGATCTCTTGACTTGGTAAGAGTATTCTGCATCATTCAGAAACTCTGTCCATCACCACCGCCTTTTTCCCAAATCGATTTTATCCACACTCAGTGTGGGAGGGTATGCTCAGACGTGAGTCCCTTGCTCATTGCACCATCAGGGTTCAGGCAAGCCGGGCCGACGAAGGCTGTGATGCCAGAAACCGGTCCCCGGAAGCTTGTTTCCTTCCCAGTATAAGAATTGGCTTGGTAGTTTGGTTTGCCCTGTTCCCATAATGCACTGGGACAGGTACAGACTAATTTGCATGTCGCCAGGTTCTGAGCTGGGATGGTGCAGTGAGCTAAAAAACGGTGATGGATTAAAACCATGATCTCTTGACTTGGTAAGAGTATTCTGCATCATTCAGAAACTCTGTCCATCACCACCCCCTTTTTCCCAAATCGATTTTATCCACACTCAGTGTGGGAGGGTATGCTCAGACGTGAGTCCCTTGCTCATTGCACCATCAGGGTTCAGGCAAGCCGGGCCGACGAAGGCTGTGATGCCAGAAACCGGTCCCCGGAAGCTTGTTTCCTTCCCAGTATAAGAATTGGCTTGGTAGTTTGGTTTGCCCTGTTCCCATAATGCACTGGGACAGGTACAGACTAATTTGCATGTAGCCAGGTTCTGAGCTGGGATGGTGCAGTGAGCTAAAAAACGGTGATGGATTAAAACCATGATCTCTTGACTTGGTAAGAGTATTCTGCATCATTCAGAAACTCTGTCCATCACCACCCCCTTTTTCCCAAATCCATTTTATCCACAAACAGTGTGGGAGGGTATGCTCAGACGTGAGTCCCTTGCTCATTGCACCATCAGGGTTCAGGCAAGCCGGGCCGACGAAGGCTGTGATGCCAGAAACCGGTCCCCGGAAGCTTGTTTCCTTCCCAGTATAAGAATTGGCTTGGTAGTTTGGTTTGCCCTGTTCCCATAATGCACTGGGACAGGTACAGACTAATTTGCATGTAGCCAGGTTCTGAGCTGGGATGGTGCAGTGAGCTAAAAAACGGTGATGGATTAAAACCATGATCTCTTGACTTGGTAAGAGTATTCTGCATCATTCAGAAACTCTGTCCATCACCACCCCCTTTTTCCCAAATCGATTTTATCCACACTCAGTGTGGGAGGGTATGCTCAGACGTGAGTCCCTTGCTCATTGCACCATCAGGGTTCAGGCAAGCCGGGCCGACGAAGGCTGTGATGCCAGAAACCGGTCCACGGAAGCTTGTTTCCTTCCCAGTATAAGAATTGGCTTGGTAGTTTGGTTTGCCCTGTTCCCATAATGCACTGGGACAGGTACAGACTAATTTGCATGTAGCCAGGTTCTGAGCTGGGATGGTGCAGTGAGCTAAAAAACGGTGATGGATTAAAACCATGATCTCTTGACTTGGTAAGAGTATTCTGCATCATTCAGAAACTCTGTCCATCACCACCCCCTTTTTCCCAAATCGATTTTATCCACACTCAGTGTGGGAGGGTATGCTCAGACGTGAGTCCCTTGCTCATTGCACCATCAGGGTTCAGGCAAGCCGGGCCGACGAAGGCTGTGATGCCAGAAACCGGTCCCCGGAAGCTTGTTTCCTTCCCAGTATAAGAATTGGCTTGGTAGTTTGGTTTGCCCTGTTCCCATAATGCACTGGGACAGGTACAGACTAATTTGCATGTAGCCAGGTTCTGAGCTGGGATGGTGCAGTGAGCTAAAAAACGGTGATGGATTAAAACCATGATCTCTTGACTTGGTAAGAGTATTCTGCATCATTCAGAAACTCTGTCCATCACCACCCCCTTTTTCCCAAATCCATTTTATCCACAAACAGTGTGGGAGGGTATGCTCAGACGTGAGTCCCTTGCTCATTGCACCATCAGGGTTCAGGCAAGCCGGGCCGACGAAGGCTGTGATGCCAGAAACCGGTCCCCGGAAGCTTGTTTCCTTCCCAGTATAAGAATTGGCTTGGTAGTTTGGTTTGCCCTGTTCCCATAATGCACTGGGACAGGTACAGACTAATTTGCATGTAGCCAGGTTCTGAGCTGGGATGGTGCAGTGAGCTAAAAAACGGTGATGGATTAAAACCATGATCTCTTGACTTGGTAAGAGTATTCTGCATCATTCAGAAACTCTGTCCATCACCACCCCCTTTTTCCCAAATCGATTTTATCCACACTCAGTGTGGGAGGGTATGCTCAGACGTGAGTCCCTTGCTCATTGCACCATCAGGGTTCAGGCAAGCCGGGCCGACGAAGGCTGTGATGCCAGAAACCGGTCCACGGAAGCTTGTTTCCTTCCCAGTATAAGAATTGGCTTGGTAGTTTGGTTTGCCCTGTTCCCATAATGCACTGGGACAGGTACAGACTAATTTGCATGTAGCCAGGTTCTGAGCTGGGATGGTGCAGTGAGCTAAAAAACGGTGATGGATTAAAACCATGATCTCTTGACTTGGTAAGAGTATTCTGCATCATTCAGAAACTCTGTCCATCACCACCCCCTTTTTCCCAAATCGATTTTATCCACACTCAGTGTGGGAGGGTATGCTCAGACGTGAGTCCCTTGCTCATTGCACCATCAGGGTTCAGGCAAGCCGGGCCGACGAAGGCTGTGATGCCAGAAACCGGTCCCCGGAAGCTTGTTTCCTTCCCAGTATAAGAATTGGCTTGGTAGTTTGGTTTGCCCTGTTCCCATAATGCACTGGGACAGGTACAGACTAATTTGCATGTAGCCAGGTTCTGAGCTGGGATGGTGCAGTGAGCTAAAAAACGGTGATGGATTAAAACCATGATCTCTTGACTTGGTAAGAGTATTCTGCATCATTCAGAAACTCTGTCCATCACCACCCCCTTTTTCCCAAATCGATTTTATCCACACTCAGTGTGGGAGGGTATGCTCAGACGTGAGTCCCTTGCTCATTGCACCATCAGGGTTCAGGCAAGCCGGGCCGACGAAGGCTGTGATGCCAGAAACCGGTCCCCGGAAGCTTGTTTCCTTCCCAGTATAAGAATTGGCTTGGTAGTTTGGTTTGCCCTGTTCCCATAATGCACTGGGACAGGTACAGACTAATTTGCATGTAGCCAGGTTCTGAGCTGGGATGGTGCAGTGAGCTAAAAAACGGTGATGGATTAAAACCATGATCTCTTGACTTGGTAAGAGTATTCTGCATCATTCAGAAACTCTGTCCATCACCACCCCCTTTTTCCCAAATCGATTTTATCCACACTCAGTGTGGGAGGGTATGCTCAGACGTGAGTCCCTTGCTCATTGCACCATCAGGGTTCAGGCAAGCCGGGCCGACGAAGGCTGTGATGCCAGAAACCGGTCCCCGGAAGCTTGTTTCCTTCCCAGTATAAGAATTGGCTTGGTAGTTTGGTTTGCCCTGTTCCCATAATGCACTGGGACAGGTACAGACTAATTTGCATGTAGCCAGGTTCTGAGCTGGGATGGTGCAGTGAGCTAAAAAACGGTGATGGATTAAAACCATGATCTCTTGACTTGGTAAGAGTATTCTGCATCATTCAGAAACTCTGTCCATCACCACCCCCTTTTTCCCAAATCCATTTTATCCACAAACAGTGTGGGAGGGTATGCTCAGACGTGAGTCCCTTGCTCATTGCACCATCAGGGTTCAGGCAAGCCGGGCCGACGAAGGCTGTGATGCCAGAAACCGGTCCCCGGAAGCTTGTTTCCTTCCCAGTATAAGAATTGGCTTGGTAGTTTGGTTTGCCCTGTTCCCATAATGCACTGGGACAGGTACAGACTAATTTGCATGTAGCCAGGTTCTGAGCTGGGATGGTGCAGTGAGCTACAAAACGTTGATTGATTAAAACCATGATCTCTTGACTTGGTAAGAGTATTCTGCATCATTCAGAAACTCTGTCCATCACCACCACCTTTTTCCCAAATCGATTTTATCCACACTCAGTGTGGGAGGGTATGCTCAGACGTGAATCCCTTGCTCATTGCACCATCAGGGTTCAGGCAAGCCGGGCCGACGAAGGCTGTGATGCCAGAAACCGGTCCCCGGAAGCTTGTTTCCTTCCCAGTATAAGAATTGGCTTGGTAGTTTGGTTTGCCCTGTTCCCATAATGCACTGGGACAGGTACAGACTAATTTGCATGTAGCCAGGTTCTGAGCTGGGATGGTGCAGTGAGCTAAAAAACGGTGATGGATCAAAACCATGATCTCTTGACTTGGTAAGAGTATTCTGCATCATTCAGAAACTCTGTCCATCACCACCCCCTTTTTCCCAAATCGATTTAATCCACACTCAGTGTGGGAGGGTATGCTCAGACGTGAGTCCCTTGCTCATTGCACCATCAGGGTTCAGGCAAGCCGGGCCGACGAAGGCTGTGATGCCAGAAACCGGTCCCCGGAAGCTTGTTTCCTTCCCAGTATAAGAATTGGCTTGGTAGTTTGGTTTGCCCTGTTCCCATAATGCACTGGGACAGGTACAGACTAATTTGCATGTAGCCAGGTTCTGAGCTGGGATGGTGCAGTGAGCTAAAAAACGGTGATGGATTAAAACCATGATCTCTTGACTTGGTAAGAGTATTCTGCATCATTCAGAAACTCTGTCCATCACCACCCCCTTTTTCCCAAATCAATTTTATCCACACTCAGTGTGGGAGGGTATGCTCAGACGTGAGTCCCTTGCTCATTGCACCATCAGGGTTCAGGCAAGCCGGGCCGACGAAGGCTGTGATGCCAGAAACCGGTCCCCGGAAGCTTGTTTCCTTCCCAGTATAAGAATTGGCTTGGTAGTTTGGTTTGCCCTGTTCCCATAATGCACTGGGACAGGTACAGACTAATTTGCATGTAGCCAGGTTCTGATCTGGGATGGTGCAGTGAGCTAAAAAACGGTGATGGATTAAAACCATGATCTCTTGACTTGGTAAGAGTATTCTGCATCATTCAGAAACTCTGTCCATCACCACCGCCTTTTTCCCAAATCGATTTTATCCACACTCAGTGTGGGAGGGTATGCTCAGACGTGAGTCCCTTGCTCATTGCACCATCAGGGTTCAGGCAAGCCGGGCCGACGAAGGCTGTGATGCCAGAAACCGGTCCCCGGAAGCTTGTTTCCTTCCCAGTATAAGAATTAGCTTGGTAGTTTGGTTTGCCCTGTTCCCATAATGCACTGGGACAGGTACAGACTAATTTGCATGTAGCCAGGTTCTGAGCTGGGATGGTGCAGTGAGCTAAAAAACGGTGATGGATTAAAACCATGATCTCTTGACTTGGTAAGAGTATTCTGCATCATTCAGAAACTCTGTCCATCACCACCCCCTTTTTCCCAAATCGATTTTATCCACACTCAGTGTGGGAGGGTATGCTAAGACGTGAGTCCCTTGCTCATTGCACCATCAGGGTTCAGGCAAGCCGGGCCGACGAAGGCTGTGATGCCAGAAACCGGTCCCCGGAAGCTTGTTTCCTTCCCAGTATAAGAATTGGCTTGGTAGTTTGGTTTGCCCTGTTCCCATAATGCACTGGGACAGGTACAGACTCATTTGCATGTAGCCAGGTTCTGAGCTGGGATGGTGCAGTGAGCTAAAAAACGGTGATGGATTAAAACCATGATCTCTTGACTTGGTAAGAGTATTCTGCATCATTCAGAAACTCTGTCCATCACCACCCCCTTTTTCCCAAATCCATTTTATCCACACTCAGTGTGGGAGGGTATGCTCAGACGTGAGTCCCTTGCTCATTGCACCATCAGGGTTCAGGCAAGCCGGGCCGACGAAGGCTGTGATGCCAGAAACCGGTCCCCGGAAGCTTGTTTCCTTCCCAGTATAAGAATTGGCTTGGTAGTTTGGTTTGCCCTGTTCCCATAATGCACTGGGACAGGTACAGACTAATTTGCATGTAGCCAGGTTCTGAGCTGGGATGGTGCAGTGAGCTAAAAAACGGTGATGGATTAAAACCATGATCTCTTGACTTGGTAAGAGTATTCTGCATCATTCAGAAACTCTGTCCATCACCACCCCCTTTTTCCCAAATCGATTTTATCCACACTCAGTGTGGGAGGGTATGCTCAGACGTGAGTCCCTTGCTCATTGCACCATCAGGGTTCAGGCAAGCCGGGCCGACGAAGGCTGTGATGCCAGAAACCGGTCCCCGGAAGCTTGTTTCCTTCCCAGTATAAGAATTGGCTTGGTAGTTTGGTTTGCCCTGTTCCCATAATGCACTGGGACAGGTACAGACTAATTTGCATGTAGCCAGGTTCTGAGCTGGGATGGTGCAGTGAGCTAAAAAACGGTGATGGATTAAAACCATGATCTCTTGACTTGGTAAGAGTATTCTGCATCATTCAGAAACTCTGTCCATCACCACCCCCTTTTTCCCAAATCCATTTTATCCACAAACAGTGTGGGAGGGTATGCTCAGACGTGAGTCCCTTGCTCATTGCACCATCAGGGTTCAGGCAAGCCGGGCCGACGAAGGCTGTGATGCCAGAAACCGGTCCCCGGAAGCTTGTTTCCTTCCCAGTATAAGAATTGGCTTGGTAGTTTGGTTTGCCCTGTTCCCATAATGCACTGGGACAGGTACAGACTAATTTGCATGTAGCCAGGTTCTGAGCTGGGATGGTGCAGTGAGCTAAAAAACGGTGATGGATTAAAACCATGATCTCTTGACTTGGTAAGAGTATTCTGCATCATTCAGAAACTCTGTCCATCACCACCCCCTTTTTCCCAAATCGATTTTATCCACACTCAGTGTGGGAGGGTATGCTCAGACGTGAGTCCCTTGCTCATTGCACCATCAGGGTTCAGGCAAGCCGGGCCGACGAAGGCTGTGATGCCAGAAACCGGTCCACGGAAGCTTGTTTCCTTCCCAGTATAAGAATTGGCTTGGTAGTTTGGTTTGCCCTGTTCCCATAATGCACTGGGACAGGTACAGACTAATTTGCATGTAGCCAGGTTCTGAGCTGGGATGGTGCAGTGAGCTAAAAAACGGTGATGGATTAAAACCATGATCTCTTGACTTGGTAAGAGTATTCTGCATCATTCAGAAACTCTGTCCATCACCACCCCCTTTTTCCCAAATCGATTTTATCCACACTCAGTGTGGGAGGGTATGCTCAGACGTGAGTCCCTTGCTCATTGCACCATCAGGGTTCAGGCAAGCCGGGCCGACGAAGGCTGTGATGCCAGAAACCGGTCCCCGGAAGCTTGTTTCCTTCCCAGTATAAGAATTGGCTTGGTAGTTTGGTTTGCCCTGTTCCCATAATGCACTGGGACAGGTACAGACTAATTTGCATGTAGCCAGGTTCTGAGCTGGGATGGTGCAGTGAGCTAAAAAACGGTGATGGATTAAAACCATGATCTCTTGACTTGGTAAGAGTATTCTGCATCATTCAGAAACTCTGTCCATCACCACCCCCTTTTTCCCAAATCGATTTTATCCACACTCAGTGTGGGAGGGTATGCTCAGACGTGAGTCCCTTGCTCATTGCACCATCAGGGTTCAGGCAAGCCGGGCCGACGAAGGCTGTGATGCCAGAAACCGGTCCCCGGAAGCTTGTTTCCTTCCCAGTATAAGAATTGGCTTGGTAGTTTGGTTTGCCCTGTTCCCATAATGCACTGGGACAGGTACAGACTAATTTGCATGTAGCCAGGTTCTGAGCTGGGATGGTGCAGTGAGCTAAAAAACGGTGATGGATTAAAACCATGATCTCTTGACTTGGTAAGAGTATTCTGCATCATTCAGAAACTCTGTCCATCACCACCCCCTTTTTCCCAAATCGATTTTATCCACACTCAGTGTGGGAGGGTATGCTCAGACGTGAGTCCCTTGCTCATTGCACCATCAGGGTTCAGGCAAGCCGGGCCGACGAAGGCTGTGATGCCAGAAACCGGTCCCCGGAAGCTTGTTTCCTTCCCAGTATAAGAATTGGCTTGGTAGTTTGGTTTGCCCTGTTCCCATAATGCACTGGGACAGGTACAGACTAATTTGCATGTAGCCAGGTTCTGAGCTGGGATGGTGCAGTGAGCTAAAAAACGGTGATGGATTAAAACCATGATCTCTTGACTTGGTAAGAGTATTCTGCATCATTCAGAAACTCTGTCCATCACCACCCCCTTTTTCCCAAATCCATTTTATCCACAAACAGTGTGGGAGGGTATGCTCAGACGTGAGTCCCTTGCTCATTGCACCATCAGGGTTCAGGCAAGCCGGGCCGACGAAGGCTGTGATGCCAGAAACCGGTCCCCGGAAGCTTGTTTCCTTCCCAGTATAAGAATTGGCTTGGTAGTTTGGTTTGCCCTGTTCCCATAATGCACTGGGACAGGTACAGACTAATTTGCATGTAGCCAGGTTCTGAGCTGGGATGGTGCAGTGAGCTACAAAACGTTGATTGATTAAAACCATGATCTCTTGACTTGGTAAGAGTATTCTGCATCATTCAGAAACTCTGTCCATCACCACCACCTTTTTCCCAAATCGATTTTATCCACACTCAGTGTGGGAGGGTATGCTCAGACGTGAATCCCTTGCTCATTGCACCATCAGGGTTCAGGCAAGCCGGGCCGACGAAGGCTGTGATGCCAGAAACCGGTCCCCGGAAGCTTGTTTCCTTCCCAGTATAAGAATTGGCTTGGTAGTTTGGTTTGCCCTGTTCCCATAATGCACTGGGACAGGTACAGACTAATTTGCATGTAGCCAGGTTCTGAGCTGGGATGGTGCAGTGAGCTAAAAAACGGTGATGGATCAAAACCATGATCTCTTGACTTGGTAAGAGTATTCTGCATCATTCAGAAACTCTGTCCATCACCACCCCCTTTTTCCCAAATCGATTTAATCCACACTCAGTGTGGGAGGGTATGCTCAGACGTGAGTCCCTTGCTCATTGCACCATCAGGGTTCAGGCAAGCCGGGCCGACGAAGGCTGTGATGCCAGAAACCGGTCCCCGGAAGCTTGTTTCCTTCCCAGTATAAGAATTGGCTTGGTAGTTTGGTTTGCCCTGTTCCCATAATGCACTGGGACAGGTACAGACTAATTTGCATGTAGCCAGGTTCTGAGCTGGGATGGTGCAGTGAGCTAAAAAACGGTGATGGATTAAAACCATGATCTCTTGACTTGGTAAGAGTATTCTGCATCATTCAGAAACTCTGTCCATCACCACCCCCTTTTTCCCAAATCAATTTTATCCACACTCAGTGTGGGAGGGTATGCTCAGACGTGAGTCCCTTGCTCATTGCACCATCAGGGTTCAGGCAAGCCGGGCCGACGAAGGCTGTGATGCCAGAAACCGGTCCCCGGAAGCTTGTTTCCTTCCCAGTATAAGAATTGGCTTGGTAGTTTGGTTTGCCCTGTTCCCATAATGCACTGGGACAGGTACAGACTAATTTGCATGTAGCCAGGTTCTGATCTGGGATGGTGCAGTGAGCTAAAAAACGGTGATGGATTAAAACCATGATCTCTTGACTTGGTAAGAGTATTCTGCATCATTCAGAAACTCTGTCCATCACCACCGCCTTTTTCCCAAATCGATTTTATCCACACTCAGTGTGGGAGGGTATGCTCAGACGTGAGTCCCTTGCTCATTGCACCATCAGGGTTCAGGCAAGCCGGGCCGACGAAGGCTGTGATGCCAGAAACCGGTCCCCGGAAGCTTGTTTCCTTCCCAGTATAAGAATTAGCTTGGTAGTTTGGTTTGCCCTGTTCCCATAATGCACTGGGACAGGTACAGACTAATTTGCATGTAGCCAGGTTCTGAGCTGGGATGGTGCAGTGAGCTAAAAAACGGTGATGGATTAAAACCATGATCTCTTGACTTGGTAAGAGTATTCTGCATCATTCAGAAACTCTGTCCATCACCACCCCCTTTTTCCCAAATCGATTTTATCCACACTCAGTGTGGGAGGGTATGCTAAGACGTGAGTCCCTTGCTCATTGCACCATCAGGGTTCAGGCAAGCCGGGCCGACGAAGGCTGTGATGCCAGAAACCGGTCCCCGGAAGCTTGTTTCCTTCCCAGTATAAGAATTGGCTTGGTAGTTTGGTTTGCCCTGTTCCCATAATGCACTGGGACAGGTACAGACTCATTTGCATGTAGCCAGGTTCTGAGCTGGGATGGTGCAGTGAGCTAAAAAACGGTGATGGATTAAAACCATGATCTCTTGACTTGGTAAGAGTATTCTGCATCATTCAGAAACTCTGTCCATCACCACCCCCTTTTTCCCAAATCCATTTTATCCACACTCAGTGTGGGAGGGTATGCTCAGACGTGAGTCCCTTGCTCATTGCACCATCAGGGTTCAGGCAAGCCGGGCCGACGAAGGCTGTGATGCCAGAAACCGGTCCCCGGAAGCTTGTTTCCTTCCCAGTATAAGAATTGGCTTGGTAGTTTGGTTTGCCCTGTTCCCATAATGCACTGGGACAGGTACAGACTAATTTGCATGTAGCCAGGTTCTGAGCTGGGATGGTGCAGTGAGCTAAAAAACGGTGATGGATTAAAACCATGATCTCTTGACTTGGTAAGAGTATTCTGCATCATTCAGAAACTCTGTCCATCACCACCCCCTTTTTCCCAAATCGATTTTATCCACACTCAGTGTGGGAGGGTATGCTCAGACGTGAGTCCCTTGCTCATTGCACCATCAGGGTTCAGGCAAGCCGGGCCGACGAAGGCTGTGATGCCAGAAACCGGTCCCCGGAAGCTTGTTTCCTTCCCAGTATAAGAATTGGCTTGGTAGTTTGGTTTGCCCTGTTCCCATAATGCACTGGGACAGATACAGACTAATTTGCATGTAGCCAGGTTCTGAGCTGGGATGGTGCAGTGAGCTAAAAAACGGTGATGGATCAAAACCATGATCTCTTGACTTGGTAAGAGTATTCTGCATCATTCAGAAACTCTGTCCATCACCACCCCCTTTTTCCCAAATCGATTTTATCCACACTCAGTGTGGGAGGGTATGCTCAGACGTGAGTCCCTTGCTCATTGCACCATCAGGGTTCAGGCAAGCCGGGCCGACGAAGGCTGTGATGCCAGAAACCGGTCCCCGGAAGCTTGTTTCCTTCCCAGTATAAGAATTGGCTTGGTAGTTTGGTTTGCCCTGTTCCCATAATGCACTGGGACAGGTACAGACTAATTTGCATGTAGCCAGGTTCTGAGCTGGGATGGTGCAGTGAGCTAAAAAACGGTGATGGATTAAAACCATGATCTCTTGACTTGGTAAGAGTATTCTGCATCATTCAGAAACTCTGTCCATCACCACCCCCTTTTTCCCAAATCGATTTTATCCACACTCAGTGTGGGAGGGTATGCTCAGACGTGAGTCCCTTGCTCATTGCACCATCAGGGTTCAGGCAAGCCGGGCCGACGAAGGCTGTGATGCCAGAAACCGGTCCCCGGAAGCTTGTTTCCTTCCCAGTATAAGAATTGGCTTGGTAGTTTGGTTTGCCCTGTTCCCATAATGCACTGGAACAGGTACAGACTAATTTGCATGTAGCCAGGTTCTGAGCTGGGATGGTGCAGTGAGCTAAAAAACGGTGATGGATTAAAACCATGATCTCTTGACTTGGTAAGAGTATTCTGCATCATTCAGAAACTCTGTCCATCACCACCCCCTTTTTCCCAAATCGATTTTATCCACACTCAGTGTGGGAGGGTATGCTCAGACGTGAGTCCCTTGCTCATTGCACCATCAGGGTTCAGGCAAGCCGGGCCGACGAAGGCTGTGATGCCAGAAACCGGTCCCCGGAAGCTTGTTTCCTTCCCAGTATAAGAATTGGCTTGGTAGTTTGGTTTGCCCTGTTCCCATAAAGCACTGGGACAGGTACAGACTAATTTGCATGTAGCCAGGTTCTGAGCTGGGATGGTGCAGTGAGCTAAAAAACGGTGATGGATTAAAACCATGATCTCTTGACTTGGTAAGAGTATTCTGCATCATTCAGAAACTCTGTCCATCACCACCCCCTTTTTCCCAAATCGATTTTATCCACACTCAGTGTGGGAGGGTATGCTCAGACGTGAGTCCCTTGCTCATTGCACCATCAGGGTTCAGGCAAGCCGGGCCGACGAAGGCTGTGATGCCAGAAACCGGTCCCCGGAAGCTTGTTTCCTTCCCAGTATAAGAATTGGCTTGGTAGTTTGGTTTGCCCTGTTCCCATAATGCACTGGGACAGGTACAGACTAATTTGCATGTAGCCAGGTTCTGAGCTGGGATGGTGCAGTGAGCTAAAAAACGGTGATGGATTAAAACCATGATCTCTTGACTTGGTAAGAGTATACTGCATCATTCAGAAACTCTGTCCATCACCACCCCCTTTTTCCCAAATCAATATGTGACGTCATCAGCAGTGGATTGCGGGTGCCCGAGTTATAGTTAGCTGAACTAACTATAACGGGGGAATTTCATTGGTTTTTCACGAGTGAAATGTCCAGCTAACTATAACATGTGTGAAACCTATGGTTTTTTCAGTGAATTTTCAAGGTTTTTTAAATGATAATTCCTAACTATAACGTGTGTGAAACCTTTGGTTTTTTCAGTGAATTTGTACGGTTTTTTAAATGCTAATTTTTGTAATATTTAATTATTAAAAAATATTTTTAATAAAAATAAAATTCCTATGTATTCATTTATATATTATCTGTATCTTTTTATTTGTTTTTGTTTTTTTAAAAAAATTTCAATTAGGATAAAGTTGATTATTTTTTATAATTTTTGCAATTAATTTTTCTCCACTTTTTTTTTTTATATATAAATTCTTGGGGTGCGCGCTCTGGGCGCGCTCCTAGTACAATTTCGTACGTTTTTTATGAATACCGTCGTACGTTATTTACGTACGCAAATATACGTTATAGTGCGCGCTGGGAGCGCGCACCCAGTACGTATGTGTTCGTACGTACGCATGCGTGCGTGCGTCCTACGCGCTCCACGCGGTTTACTTCCGCATACGCTAAAATTACACGCAATAACGATCGCGTATACGCGTGTTCAAAGTATGCGCGCTAGGTACGCGCATATGACGTATGCATATGCGCTCCTACGCGTTCGCGCATACGTAATCACGAGGTGCGCGCTCGGAGCTTGCGCAGTGCGCGCACCTCGGGTTTATGCATAATAAAACAGCACTTCTTATTGGTTATCATTACTTTCAGTTTCTAATTGTTTCAATACCACTCCCAATCCCCTCATGGCAAGTCAAGTGATCAAGAATCATCACTTTTGATTGGTTAGAAGTACTTTCAGTTCCAGATTCTTCCCAAACCACACCTACTCCCCTCATTATTAGTTCTGATTGCTTTGGAGAAGGAGCTATTCTGTTGTTGAGAGACAATGGCTGAACAGCAACCATCTTCAGACAGTGACCAGGACACTCTTGAGAGGCAGAGGAACAGGAAGCAGAAAGACAGCTTTATATGGCAGTTTTTCACTTTTCCTGAGGGACTAAAGAAGGTAAATGCACCTAAAGTGACTTGTGTACTTTGTCAAAAAGTCTTGTCACGTGGGAATCCTAATAAGAAGTATTCTTTTAGCATTCACACTATGTTGAGGCATGTTGACAAAATGCATCCAGTGACTTTTCGTCGAGCTTCTGGAGCAAACCCTCCACCTGCTCTACCGACGACATCTGCAGCAGCTCAGCCGAGCACATCTTCGGCAGCTCAGCCGAGCACTTCTTCTGCAGTGGTGCCTTTGCCTTCTTCCACACCTCTTTTTGGACCACCTTGTTTGGCTAGGTTGTCCACACGCTGCACTGATTGCGGTAAACTTAATTCTGTGGGTGAGACCAGTCTTGATCTCATTCAGAGAAAATTTGATGCCCATGAGTGCAGTAGGCCATATATGTTTTTTCTTTTTTTTAATTTTTCTCTTCCTGTTTCCCTCCATTAACTCAAGGGCTCTTTTAAGAGCCACTTATAAACTAAACCCGCAAAAAATTTTTGGGAGGTATTTTTTTTTAATTTTTTTTTTAGGTGCGCGCACCCTGCGCGCACCCAAGGGTTTTTTTTTTTAATTTGTTTTTTTTCTTTTTTTAAATTTAATGTTCATAAAGAGGTGAAGAAATGGAAGCATGAAAAGGGAGGATTGAGTAATACTAATATATTTCACTTATTTTTTTAAAAAAAGAAAATTTTTCTAAAAAAAATTTTTCAAGTATTTTGCAAGGGAACAGAATTTTTTTAATTTTTTTTTTCCAGTTCTGCAAAAAAAGAAAAAATGTATTAATATTCAATCATACATTACAAAAAGCATTACATGTTTTTACATATTTTACTAAGCAATTTTTTGCCCTTTTTTTGCTGTTTTCAGAATTTTTTATTTTTCACTTAAAATAGTGAAAACAATTGTATTCATCATTTAACAGCGGGCAAAAAAAAAACAATCTGAAAGATTGCTTAAAAAAAGCCCCAAATCTTCACTAAAATATACCTTGTTAGAAATATTACATATATATTACAACTACTTCTCTAGATGAATAAAACATTTCTAGACAAACCGTCTTTAAACCTTGTCGCAAAAGCACACATGCCAAAATAATTTCTGTCAAAGGAGTCCACAATTGTTTTTATTACTTTTCCTTTAGGCCAAATAGTAATTTCAAAATCCTTTTTAAGTGATATCTTCAATTTTAATCCTTTAAAATTACAAAAAATGCTTCCTTCAGAAGCAGTTTTTAGTTTTCAAAATTTAGGTTTCGAAAAAATTAAGTAAGAATTGGGTAAATCATAAGGCAAACGTTGCTTGAAAATTAATTGGGAATCATTACACAGTGTCCAGCCTTTTTCACATTTAAGATAAACTGTGTAATGTCCAGAAGTTACAGTAGGTCCTTCATGAAAAATTATTGCAACTGTAACAAAAGTTTTTCCAGAAATTGATAATTGCTGTCCTGTAAACTTCTTTATTAAAGTGTCCAATTTTGAACCATCAGTTCTACAACGTTGCATCATTAAAATTACATACTGACCATATTTCTGTAAAAATAATGTTGAAAACATGTCTGATTTACATTCAGAACATTCCATGTTGTGATTGGCATCTTTAACTAATTTACTAAAAGTCACTGATTTACTTTGTGGTAATGGTAAAAATATGAACCTTTCTGAATCAACATTACTACTACATGTGTTCATACAGTTTTCACAGCAATGTTCCCACTTGTAAGAGACACCAAATAAGTTTTCTACTTCTACTCCTTCATCTTCTAGTACACTCAAAATATATATTAAGAATTCCTGAGCATCTTGCTGGACATTTTCTTTAAACTGTGTTGAACCAGAACATACATCTAAAAGATTTCTAACATCAGTAGCACTTTCTATTTCAGTTTTATCAGTACTCAGCTTCTCAAAAAGGAGACTCAGCAGAGAACACAATCTTTTTCCATGATTTACTATTATCTGTTCTAGCAACTTTTCAAGATAAAATACAACATTCAGCACTACATTTGCATAGCAGTTGACACCAGAGCTATTTTCAAAATGGCAACCAACAACCTCTTCAAAACTGTCCTTTTTCTTTTTCCTTGCTATCACATCACTGTCCTTTTTTTTTTTTGTTCTGTTCATCCACATTACAAATATTCTCAAATCTCCTTTTCAGAGAAACAACATGTTTTTCAATCACAGGATACTGACCTAAATGAGGAGCATAGGTTCTTCTTAATCTATTATACTCCTTTACACAGTTTGTATCAGCACTAACTTTTGAGTCATCAAAGTCTATCATAAATAAACCAGATAATGTTTTTACTCGTGACAGAGCAACATATGCCATACCTTCTTTGAACACAGTAGAACCAATGTTTACAAAAGCACTATCTACAGTCAATCCTTGAGACTTGTGAATAGTTACAGCATATGCTAGAGAAAATGGAAACTGCTTTCTACGCACATATAAGTCTTTCACAAGCATGAAACGAACTGAACAATGACAAATGTCTTTAACTTCTTCTATCTGATCAAATTTTATTTTTAAACATTCAATTCCTTCTTTTTTCTGATAATTAATAAAACCCACAACTCTTCCCATAGCTCCATTCACTAAACCTTTTTCTACATCCAAATTTCTCCTTAAAATCACTCGACAGTTCATGCAAACATATAGATTTTTTTCTAATCCAGCTGTTTTGGAAATATTCTTCTCTTGTGAATCCAATTTATTTTTCAGTTTGCCTGTTAATGTAAAAGTAATTCTTTCATGCTGAATTTTGTCCTCTGCTTCAATTTTCTTAATCTCTTCGTTTTCCAATTTCAAAAGTTCCTCATTGAATATTGAGCACTCACGTAGTGTTGGCATTAAGCAGATTACAGTATTTTTTTCTGCAATGTTCTGTTATATTTTCTCTGCAACTATTTCTTCATTTGGAAATAAGTTATGTAGCAACCGACTCTGTAATGCTTTTTTACCAACTTCTGGGAGTAGTCCAATTCTGATATCTTTCAGAATACTTGCATAATCTTCGTCGTTTGCTTGTCTCATATTGGTAGTGAGTTCTTTGTACTCAAAGAACGACCAAATATTCGCATTACCAATGCTTCCTAATGACTTCTTCGTGTCTTCATGTGTCACAGTATTAAACACTGGTTGTCCTTTAACTGGAGTGAGCTGCAGAAGATCCCCAAAAACTATGACGTGTTTACCTCCAAATAACACGTCATAGTCTGTCTTAAGTATTTGTTGCATTCTTAAATGCACAAAGGCAAGCATTAAATTTGAAACCATGCTCACCTCATCAATAATGAGAACTTGCATCTTCTTCAACACTCTTGAAACTTCGAGGCATGCTTCTCCAGTTAGTTTGTGGTATTCTATTTTGTTCTCATGCTCCACTGGTAACATTAGCAAGCGATGTAAGGTAATTCCTTTTATGTTATAGGCTGCTAACACAGTTGGAGCAGTTACCACACAAGACAAATTTGAAGCTGTTTTTTGCTGTAGGTAGCTTCTGATGACTTTTATTAAGAAACTTTTACCAGTTCCAGCTTGTCCACTCACATACATCCTGATTGGTTCAAATGATGTGCATGAGCACTCTTTCTTTTCATGTAGTAATCCATGATCAATTTTTTTGATGACTTCTTCATAAATTTCTTTTTGTTCTTCATTCAGTTGTTCTTTCAGATTTAGTAAGTCAATTGAATCTTCCTGTGCTTGATTCATAGCCGTTTCTACTTCAGTCATGGCTACTGCAGCTTCATTTTCTATGATCGGTTGTCCTAGGGGATCTTGACTAAGTGTTCCTGAACTTTGGCTGTCTTGAGAACTGTCTCTAGCTACTTCAGCTGCAATTTTTGCTTCCTGTTCATTTTCTTCATTTAACATTTGGACATAAGTTGTGAAAGTACTGCATTCTATGCTGTGTTTGCTAGCATTAAAAGAAACTTCATAGTTTTGAAATTCTCCCAGTAGCTCGTCCTCTGAACGCCATGGTTTAAACAGCTGTAAAAGAGCCAAGTAGTAAAATTCCTTTTTGTCAGTAGTTTCGCAACTGAGCTTCCTGTGATTTATCAAACTTCCTTTTGTTTGCTTCACAAAACATCCTTCCTCACCAATGACTTTATATTTTCCATTGTTGATGTCTTCTGTGGCTTTCCGTGAATAAATGTAGTTCTGCAGCACTTCATAGAGACACATGTTCTCAAGATAATGACTTCTCTTTGGGTAATATGTGTCCAACATGTTTGATTTCAAAATATCTGTACTTTCTGGGTCATTCTCGGCCAAATATTCAATTTCTCCAACAGATTTCAGTACCCGATTTCTCATTCCTGCAAGGCCTAAGCTTACCCAAATTATTCTTCTGGATTTCGAGTAAAGACTTGCAGATGATAACCTATCTGAGCATTCGTAGGATCCAATTTCTCGATGTGATAACATCTTTAAACTGAAGCTGTACAGCTTCTTACTGACAGTCTTCTCGTGAGAAATCTCTTCCCACATTTCCTTCAATTCTGTTTTCTCAGATTTAGTGATGTAAGATGCCACATACTGAGAAACAGCAATAGAATTGTCTGCCACATACTGAATATCCATGTTAGCATTCCACATGGATAAAATCACTGGGTTGAAGTCATTTATAAATTTTGACTCTTCATTTCTTTTTAGGTTGTAGGTATTTTTGGGAGATTTTCTGGTTATAGTATGTCGCACAGCTGACATAAAACTGTTGACTCTTCCTTTTGAAAGAACAGGTCTAGGAAATCCAAATCGACACTTTGTGTAGAATTTATCTTTGGTCTTGTACTTCCGTCGACAGTATTTTCCACACCGATGACTTTGGAAACGTAAAACTTGTTCTTTTAACTTTTTCTCTTCTGTGCTTTTAGGTATAGCACATGTTGCATATTCTTCAATGAAAGATAACACTGCTTCATCAGTATCTGTTCCAAACTTTGGGGCATCCTTGATCCACAACAGCATATGAATATGAGGAGCACCTCTTGCCTGGTACTCTTTTCTCCAAAAGAAATCCACTACTTCTCCAAGAGGTGGATTTTTTTTATTGCAGATAAAGGACATCATAGCCTCAAATCTATGATTGAAATATCTGCAAACATTAACTGGATCCAAAGAGCACAGTTCTCCAGCTGTCTTGTATTCAATGTTTTTAATGTTTGAATTTGCCTCTCTTAGAAAATCCAGTAAATCATCCCAAGCATACTCGGCACAGCTTAGGGTAAGGAACCATGTTGGAGTTCCTAAATTCCGTAACATGCATTTTAATTCACCATGGCGTCGGTACCAATATTCATTTGTCCCACGCTGACAAGCCATCAGATTGATCAGTTGTGTTTCCAAATTATCATCTCGGTGCTGCACTTTCTCCATAAAATCCTTAGCAGACACATTTTGTAAATGTACTCCACTTTTTAAAATGTGATTTACTGCATATGATAATGCAGACAAGTCGCTTTCAAATAAAATATGGAACAAATAAGGAATACTTTGACGAAATCTTGGATCTTCTGCATATAGTCTTGCAGTCCGATACTCAGAAGCTGGAATCTGTTCTGGACGTTCATCGTATCGTCCTCCTTTTCCTGTAGGAAACAGCTGGGGAAAACATCGAGCTTCCAAGCTCTCCTCCCATACACTCACGGGAGTTCCTTTTGCTTTCTTCATCTGAAACAGATCAATAGTGTCTCCCATAACTTCTTTTGAATGAAGAGGATGTTTGCTAAAATGTTCATAAATTTCTTCTTCCTTTGACTTGTCCACTTTTTCAATTTGACCAGTTGGTGTTTCTGTGTCTTCTTGTAAATCTTCTTCTTCTTCTTCTATATAAATTGATTCATACCATTTATTATTTTTTTTCAAATACAAATTTGCTCTTAGTACTTTTCGTACATCCACCAGCTCTTGCCAAATCTTCTTATTCTTTGTAGGTACACCATTAACCAGAATTACTAATGGTTCAGTTTCCAAAGTATCTGCATCAATAGTTTCCATATTTTTTTTCAAATCCAAGGGCAAATACACCACTCTTCCTTTTAAACCTCTCAGTAAATCAGAAGGAGGTAATTTACCAGTTTTGGGCTCCATACGTACTATGGTCTGGAACGGATGAACACATTGAATGAGTATAGACTCATATGTATTTAATTCAGAAAGTTCAGCAGGAATAGCATCCAATTATAAATTATTATGTACAGCTCCGGTCAGCATTCTATTTTCTTCTAACTTATTATAACAGTATTTACAAATACGCTGATCTTCACCCAATTCAAAACAATTTTCAAGAAATATATATGTTGCAAAATCCTTCCACTTATAATTATCTTCATTTTCACTTTTTTTATACAGATCAACACTCCTTGTTTGAATTTTATAATGACTTCTGCGGCAACAAATACAAGTAATATTTGGTCTTTCATTAGAGGTGATAGTAAATTTTGTCATTTCATCCTCAAAATTTTTAGTAATAATGAGTTCTACATTCTGTTCCTCATATTCCTCATTTACTGCGTCCTTTTCTGCACTTTCTTGTTCTGGACCAAAGAAACAAAACTGAATCTCATCAGTAACCTTCACTACATCTGATACAGATCCACGGAACAGAGCATTATTCAACTCATTCAACTTTACTGCTGGACTTTTAGCAAAATACAATGTTCTCACAAACTTTCTCATTTCAGTATGATGAACAGCCAGCATCCTAAAATGATGAAAAACACTTTTACACACTTTTCTAGATAGACAAGCCAGAGAATGTCCCTGCAAACCAGTATTTTCTCTCACTCTGCATGGATCTAGTGTTTGAAGCACCTTCATCTTCTGTTTTACACTCTTTTTACTATATTCTCTTAGAAAGTCACGTAATTTATCAATAGATTCCTGACGCACAGTACAAATACTACTACAGTTCCAAGTGTACACTGGGGCTTTTGGACGTCTCCCCATAGCCTCAGCAGCCATTACTTCTTCCTCATTTCTAGGGACCATTTTCTCTTTTTGCATCACACAACCATCCTTAACTTCATATGCTCTACCATTAGTGTCAACTGCATGCAACAAACTATCACTTTGAAGATAACTCTCTTCATTAAAAAATGGTTCAGTACTTGAACTGTGTTTCCATTCTCCCAAGAACACTTTACAAAAGTTACTTTTTTTCACTTCTCTTTTCCTTTTGCTTTGTGACTTCATTGCATTCACTAATTTTTCTAATCTACGCATCCTATTCAAAATTAGAATAAAAAGTTTTCTTTTTATTTCCAAAGCCTTACTTACAATATGTTCTATAAAAAAAAAATTCTTAATAAATTTAGATTTTTTCTTATATTTTTTCACATCCTTTAGCAAATTTAACATCACTCTTCTCTGAAACATTTTTCGACGAATGTTTTTAAAATCTAATTTTCGTGTTAAATCTGTTTGACATACTTCTGATTGTACATTAGCTTTTTTTTTGCTGATGACTGTGTTGTGGCTTTGTACATAAAACTCTCTTTGTTTTACAGTTATTTTTGCCATTTTTTTGTTTTTTGAAAATCTTTTTTAAGAAATCTCTGCTCTGCTTACCAGTAGACTTTTTCTTTTTGCCATCACCAGCTTCTCCTGCTATTTTTTTTTCCCAGTTTTGTCCAGATATACTTGTTGTTGCTTTTCTTTCCTTTTTCTTGTCCTTAAAGGCATTTTTTTTTTCACTGTTGCTCAGCAATACCCGCAAGGAACTAAAAAAAAATCCTTTTTGTAATTTTAATTCATTTAAATATTTTTTTTTACATTTCATTTATTTCAAATGTTTTTCCATTTCTTTCATTTGTGATTTACTAATTTGTGCACAGTACTAACCACCACAGTTGAAAAAAAACAAGCTGCCCCTTTCCTGCAAGTGCATTTTTTAACAGAACAACTGCAACACAAAATATATCTGTGGCCACAATTTCTGTGCACACACAGCCTCATGATGTGCTTCTAAGCAGAAAACAGAATTTGATTTCCAAATTCAAAGCACATTTACTACTCTGGTAGATCAAGTGATAATTGCTGTTACAGCCTTACACATTTTACCTGGCAGAAAAGAGCACATTTCCGAACAGCTACTTCATACCATAAGTATCTGCAACCTGGCTGAGTGTTTAGAGTAGAGCAAAGAAAAAGAGGCCTGGGTGACGTTGAATGTGTTTGCATTACACACAGACCTGAGTAGTACGCATGGGAGTGTTGGAGAAGCTGCTGCGTGTGTCCCAAGAGTGTGTTTCTGCAGACTATGTATTGTCAGCTGCAAGAGACATAAGCAAGGAGATTTCCAGAACTGCATAAAGACTACAGGGATGTACGTAACAGTGCATGTGTGCTAAGGGATAATTTGTGTAAACACAACAGGCTGCCCCTTTCCAGGAACTGCATTTCTTACTGAACAACATCTTCACAAATTACATCTCTGCCCACAATTCCTGTGTGCACACAGACTCATGCCATCTTTTTACGCACATAACACAGGCTGCCCCTTTCCTGGGACTGCATTTCTTACTGAACAACATCTTCACAAATTAAATCTCTGCCCACAATTCCTGTGCGCACACAGACTCATGCTATGTTTTTTGGAACAAAACAGAGTCCCTGAATAGTACCAAATTACTGTTACAGCCTGATACATTTCCCTTATCATTTACTGAAGCAGAAAACAGCACATGTCCTAACAGCTCCTTAAAACCATGTCCATGTGTTACAGGGTGAGTGAATAGACTAGATCAATTTAAATGAGGCCTTGCTGACGTTGAATGTGTTTGCATTACACAGTGCTATCTGAAACAGCACACAGAGCTGAGTACTACACATGAGAGTGTTGGAGAAGCTGCTGCGTATGTCCCAAGAGTGTGTTTCTGAACACTGTGTATTGTCTGGTGCAAGACAGATGAGCAAAGAGACTTCCAGAACTGCATCAAGACTGCAGGGATGTACGCAACAGTGCATGTGTGCTAAGGGATAATTTGTGTAAACACAACAGGCTGCCCCTTTCCAGGGACTGCATTTCTTACTGAACAACATCTTCACAAATTAAATCTCTGCCCACAATTCCTTTGTGCACACAGACTCATGCCATCTTTTTACGCACATAACAGAGGCTGCCCCTTTCCTGGGACTGCATTTCTTACTGAACAACATCTTCACAAATTAAATCTCTGTCCACAATTCCTGTGCGCACACAGACTCATGCTATGTTTTTTGGAACAAAACAGAGTCCCTGAATAGTACCAAATTACTGTTACAGCCTGATACATTTCCCTTATCATTTACAGAAGCAGAAAACAGCACATGTCCTAACAGCTCCTTAAGACAATGACCATGTGTTACAGGGTGAGTGATTAGACTAGATCAATTTAAATGAGGCCTTGCTGACGTTGAATGTGTTTGCATTACACAGTGCTATCTGAAACAGCACACAGAGCTGAGTACTACACATGAGAGTGTTGGAGAAGCTGCTGCGTGTGTGCCAAGAGCGTGTTTCTGAACACTGTGTATTGTCTGGTGCAAGACAGATGAGCACAGAGACTTCCAGAACTGCATCAAGACTGCAGGGATGTATGTAACAGTGCATGTGTGCTAAGGGATAATTTGTGTAAACACAACAGGCTGCCCCTTTCCAGGGACTGCATTTCTTACTGAACAACAGTTTCACAAATTAAATCTCTGCCCACAATTCCTGTGTGCACACAGACTCATGCCATCTTTTTACGCACATAACACAGGCTGCCCCTTTCCTGGGACTGCATTTCTTACTGAACAACATCTTCACAAATTAAATCTCTGCCCACAATTCCTGTGTGCACACAGACTCATGCCATCTTTTTACGCACATAACACAGGCTGCCCCTTTTCTGGGACTGCATTTCTTACTGAACAACATCTTCACAAATTAAATCTCTGCCCACAATTCCTGTGTGCACACAGACTCATGTCATCATTTTAAGCACATAATACAGGCTACCCCTTTCCAGGGACTGCATTTCTTACTGAACAACATCTTCACAAATTAAATCTCAGACAACAATTCCTATATACACACAGACTCATGCTGTGTTGGTAGGCACAAAACACAGGCTGCCCCTTTCCTGGGTTATCAATTCTAACAGAACTAATGCTTTTTTCAAATGTGCTGCCATTTTCCTCTCTTTTCTTTCAAAGTGATTTCTGCTAAATGCTAACCATCACAATTAAAAAGAAGCTGTCCTTTTCTTTCAACTGCAAGTCTTACTTTTCAACAGCAACACAAATTAAATCTCTGTCAACAATTCTTCTCTGCACACAGACTCATGGTTTGATGGTAGGCACAAAACAGTATTCCTCATTGTTACCAGTACACATTAACTTATGGTGAAAACATACTCCATAATATTTTACATATTCAAAACAGTTAAATATCTCGCAAAACAGAAAATGTAAATCACAACTTTAAACAAATAATCATAATTCTTTTATTTATATCAAAATTAACCACAAACACCCCCTCTCAAACTCATAACTCACCTTTAAAATTAGTTAGTTGTGATAGAAATGTGGCAGTCACACAGCAGTTTATCAGACCAGAATCTCTGAGCTGAACACCTCTCTCCTCTCAGCAAAACCAGTTAATGGCACAGTTTCCCTCTCTTTTTTCACACATATACATGTTAATTTCAAATCTCAGTGCTTCCCACATTTTTTCAAATGAAATCACACATTTCTATTGGTTGAAAACTTCAACCCCTTTCCAAATGTACCCTTCCCCCAACTTGACTTCTGCCTGCTACCATAGCAACAGGTCATGGAACACAGGTGTGAGCAGAGAGGTCAGAAGTTCAACAGACAATGTTTCATTTCCAAAGAGCAAGAGTGCTTGACTTTTCAAACAGCAAATCCAAACTAATGTTCTTTGTTCACACATTTTTCTGAACCAATACAATACATGCTTTTTAAAATTTAAACATACAGCCTAGTTTTTAGTGTAGAATGGTTTGAAACAGCCAATGAGTTCTTTTTATAAAAAAAAGTATGTGTGCCCCCATTTTTCAACTGTCTTTCATTTCTTTTTGCCTTTCTACTGAAAGACACCTCCTGAGTGCATCCAGATCTCCTTTGAAGATGTTCACAGTGTGGATTGTAGGTCACAGCTATGTCTTCTGGAGTGAAAAATTTGCAGAAAAAAGAGGTATGGTGAGAGACCTTGCTTTGCCAAATGTAGTCATTAAATGGATTGGTCAGAGAGGGTTAAAGTGGCACCAATTAATGCCTTTGGTGAAAACATTTCTACATCTCCCACAGCCTAACCTTATTATTGTGCACTGTGGTGGAAATGACCTAGGCACTTTAACTGGGGTAGGTCTGGAAATGCTTATTAAGGACACCTTTGTGCAATTGATGTCACTTTTTCCACAAACTGCCTTCGTATATTCTAACATATGCCAAAGGCAAAAGTGGAACTGGTCCAACCAATTTTGTCCGCAGATTGACAAAGCAAGGAAGCACGTCAACAAATCTATTTCTGCTTTCCTCAGAGACTATGGTATGGGTTCTATATACCACAACAACTTGCGTTACAACATGCAAGACATTTATAGAGGAGACGGTGTACACTTCACTGATGAAGGCAACAGAGTCTTCCTCTTGAACTTTAGACTCTGCATCGGTACTTACTTGTAGGTACCAAAAAACAAACAATAAACACAAGGCCTCTTTTTAGAGCCACCTTATATCTAAACACTTAAATGCGATTTTTTATTATTTTTTTTTAAAGTTTTTTTTCGGGTGCACGCTGGGTGCGCGCACTCGGCGATATTTTTTTTCAAAATATAAATCTTTTTTTTTGCCCTACAAGGTCCTACTGTGACCCCCTTACAATGCCTAGTGGGTCAATATCTCCCCACTCTGCCCCCTTTACACGTTCTCCCCCTTTGTTTATCACCCCCTCTTTATGCGAGAGACAAAATGGCGGCCGCCGCTTCCTGATTTCCACCGATTCGAATGTTTACTGACATCTAACAACCAATCAGAAGTGCGCTCGCGCACGGCAAGGTGCGCGCACAGTACTTGCTTAGTGCGCGCACGCTGCGCGCTTACAGATGTATATATTGATTTAAATGCTAATTTCTCAGGAAATACTGAACAGATTTACACCAAACCTGCAAAAGGCACTTCATGGACCTTATGGCTACCTCTCTGCCAAATTCCACATAATTCTGTTCAGCCGTTCGGGCTGTAGCTGCGACTAAAGTCCCTATGGAAAAATACATGGGGAAAATGCGTTTTGGGACCCCCCTTTTTTCTCGGCCCCCGCTTGACGAATCAACCCGAGACTTTCAGGGTAGGAGCTGAGCGGAGCGCCCCATTAGTTTTGAAAATTTAGCGAGGATTCGTCAATCGGCGCCAAAGTTATTCAAAATAGAATTTTGAGATTTCCTATGGAAACACGGTCCTAACTATAACTACCTACTGGCGACCGCCAGTAGGTAATATATATATATATATATATATATATATATATATATATATATATATATATATATATATATATTTTCACTGAAAAAACCATAGGTTTCACACACGTTATAGTTAGGAATTAGCATTTAAAAAACCTTGCAAATACACTTAAAAAACCATAGGTTTCACACATGTTATAGTTAGCTGGACATTTCCCTCGTAAAAAACCAATGAAATTCCCCCGTTATAGTTAGTAAAGGGAACTATAACTCACGCGACCGTAATCCACTGCTGATGACGTCAGATATTACATCACTGTATTTATTCACTTATTTACCCATTTTTCTTTCCTTTAACCTTTAGCTATACATATTTAATAAATATTTATTTTACAGAAAGACACATATGTCATCAGTGATGTAATATCTGACGTCATCAGCAGTGGATTGCGGTCGCGTGAGTTATAGTTCCCTTTACTAACTATAACGGGGGAATTTCATTGTTTTTTTATGAGGGAAATGTCCAGCTAACTATAACATGTGTGAAACCTATGTTTTTTTAAGTGAATTTGCAAGGTTTTTTAAATGCTAATTCCTAACTATAACGTGTGTGAAACCTATGGTTTTTTCAGTGAATTTGTACGGTTTTTGAAATGCTAAGTTATGTATTTATTATTTAAATTTTTTTTTTTTAAGGTTTTTCACCGTGCGCTTACCGTGCGCGCTCTGTGGGCGCACGGTGCGCTTCGCACACCGCGCGCCCACGTTACGACGTTCGCGTAATTTTCACGTTTCTACCGTGCGCGCATGGTAAGCGCACTCCGCTTTTTTTTCGTAAAAATATTAAAAACATTTATGGACCTTGGGGGTCCTTTGGGGACCCCCTGACAATGGCTAGGGGGTCAGGAACTGTCCACCCTGCCCCCTTTTCATGTTCTCCACCTTTATTTTTCACCTCCCTCGGACTGCGAGAGACAAAATGGCGGCTGACACTTCCTGGTTTCGACCGATTCAAATGTTTACTAAGATCTAACAACCAATCAGAATTGCGCTCGTGCACGGCAGGGTGCGCTTACCGTACGCGCACGGTGCGTGCCTATAGATATATATATGCTTTTAAATGCTATTTTCTCAGATACTGAACAGATTTACACCAGACCTGCAAAAGGCACATCCCTGACCTGAGGACTACCTCTCTGCCAAATTTCAAGGCTTTCTGTTCAGCCGTTCGGGCTGTAGCGCGGACTAAAGGTCCTACGGGAAAATGCAAGGGGAAAACGCGTTTTGGGACCCCCCCTTTTCCTCAGCCCCCGCTTGACGAATCCTCCCAAGACTTTCAGGGAAGGAGCGGAGCAGAGCGCCCCACCTATTTTGAAAATTTCGCGAGGATTCGTCAATCGACGCAAAAGTTATTCCAAATAGAATGTTGCGGATTTCCTATGGAAACACGGTCCTATCTATAACTATCTACTGGCGACCGCCAGTAGATAATATATATATATATATATATATATATATATATATATATATATATATGTGTGTGTATATATTATCCAGCAAAATGGCTCTTTATGACGGTGCGCTCTCGCTGCTGGTGCGGCATTTAGAAGAAAAGGAACCAAATCCCTCATAACATTGTTGACCAAAGAGACACTACCGCACTCCCAGGAGTTGTATAAAACATTTATTCCATGAATCCAGCTTTATTTCATTTGATTTTCAGAGCCCCATGACGCATTTTGGCTTCCGTCGTTTTCAAATGGGGGTGGCTCTCAGCTGTTTCCAAAGCCCCTTTTATACATGTGTTTGAAGCATTTTGGAAAATGCTGTCCGCTATTCAGTCCGTATCAACTCATTATATTATTGCACAGTGCTGTATTTTGATTTGTGCATACCCCACACATTGTATTTCTTTTTTGGGCAATATATACAGTTTGTAACTCCTGGGCCCATTAACCTCCACTTTTTCCGGGCCGCATCGGTGATTACACATCAAAGGAATCAAAGGTGAGGCGGTCTCCTTTTGAAATCCACAAGAAATTGCAATGCTTGCTGCAACAGCACCATGAAGAAATCATACAAAACACCAACAGGGGAGAGAAAGATCACTCAATTTCTCACTTGTGGCACTACTTTCATAATCTATGTTCTAGAGTGTCCATGCAAATTGCAATATATAGGCAGCCCCACATTGGCCACCAAGAAGAAGGTCCTAGAATATATGAGAGCTATTAGCAACAAGGACCCCCACTACCCTGTGGCAAGGCACTTTGCTGAATTCCACCTCTCTAATAATTCCCTCCTTATATACTACACCACAGAACAGATAGCGCAGAACCACAGGGGAAGGAATAGAGCGCTACAACTACGCAGAAGAGAGTCGTGGGACAACAGTATTATGAAAACCAAAAGCCCGGACTGACTTAACCAAGATGAGGAAATTAGTTATCACCTTCACGAATAGTTTTCTGTGTCATATCCTAAAGTACATAAATAGTCCTCTGTCTCATGTAACATGCTTCAATTAATTTCTATTGTTAATTGTTATCAGCCGCCTTGTGTTGAAGTGATCTCTCCAACAATGTATGATATAGAATGTGATATATTCTGCTGATTTCTGCAGGTTCTCTGATATTTTGATGCGGTGCTATTGTGTTAACCTGTTAGTGTGTACTCTATCCAATGTTTTATGATGGATCTTATCCAGTACTGTGAGAGTAACTCATGGTTTTCTTCTATTTTAATCACAGGAGAAAAGGAAGGGGTCACTTTAGAGAAATCTGCTTCAAGCAAAGAGTTCTTCTTCTTCCTCCTAACCTTTTCTTCGTCATCACTACGGTGCAGGGCATCACTGGACAGACAGGAAATCTTTTATTATGAAATGTTATTGTATTATGAATTTCATTCCATTGCTCTTATAGAGTTGGAAGATCCACAGGGAACAACTTCACTGCTTCACGGTCACTAGATCTCAAAAACCCCCCCTTTGTTGTGGCATTTTGGTTTACATAATTTTCCAATGCCACACAAGCTCAGAATCCGTTAGGGTCCCTCACACAGCTCTCATGTAGGCTGAACAGTTCTCAGCCGATGGGCAAAGATGAGGTTAATGGCATTTTGCTTTCTCTGAAATCCGGAGCTCCAACCGACCCATGTCCCCCCTCTTTTATGCATCCTGCAGCGGATCCGATATGCAAATATCTCACTCCGATTCTGAACCAGATTATAATATCTGGTCAGTATCCTGCCATTTGGAAACGCGCTGCCATCATTCCCCTTTTAAAAAAATCTACTTTGGATCCAGCCAATCGCCGGCCTTCCTTTTGCAGCCAAGGTTTTAGAGAAACATCTAAATAAAGTGCTTACAGCCTATCTAGCCACTAACAGTCTGTTAGACCCGTCCCAACATGGCTTTGGGCCTCGTCACTCGACGAAGTCAGCGCTGGTCAGGGCGGCTGAAGAGATTCGTAGGGCAGTCGCAGTGGGGGAAAGGCAATTTTGGTACTTCTTGATCTGTCGGCTGCCTTCGATACCGTTAATCATTTGGCCCTGGCACAGCGGCTGAGGGAAATTGGGATAGGAGGAACCGCTCATACTCTTCTGGCATCCTTTCTCAGTGGCAGGGAGCAGAAGCTGTTTTGGGAAGGCATGACTTCAGATGATTTTATCCTTCCCTGCGGAGTCCCACAGGGTTCGGTCTTGTCTCCCACTCTGTTTAATGTGTATATGACACCTCTGGCTGATCTTGTCAGGAAACATGGCTTTGTCCTAGTCTCATATGCTGACGACTCCCAACTTGTCCTAACCACCAACAATCAGTGTGGAGCTATAGCAGGCAGGTTTTATTCTTGCCTCACAGAGATCATGTCCTGGATGGGTCAGAATTATCCAAAGATAAACACGGATAAGACTGAGGTGATGGAGTTTGGGCCGGGTTTACCCCTATGGAACACATCATGGTGGCCGTCAGGAGCGGGTACATGTCCGACTCCAGTGGGAAAAGTTAGACATCTGGGTGTCCTTTTTGATAACAAACTCAGTTTGGGAGCCCAGGTAAACAGTCTTGTATCCTCATGCTACTATCTCTTGAAGATTCTAAGAAAGGTGCTTCCTTTCATACCACTTGAGCTCCAAAAAACTGTGATGGTGGCCCTATTTCTTTCGAAGCTGAACTACTCCAATGCCCTATTTTTGGGATTGACAAGTGTCAGTTGCTGAAGCTGCAGTCGCTACAGAATGCAGCGGCTAGGCTACTGTTGGGTCTTAACAGAGGACAACCAACCTTGGCAGCACTTAGATCCCTGCACTGGTTGCCTATCAAACAATGTGTGGAATTTAAGGCGCTCACGTATGTGCACAAGGCAATATATGGAGGCGCCATAGAAGATTTGGGGAATTTTTTTATACCTTATGTCCCTGAACACCCCCTTAGCTCAGCTACACAGGGGCTTGTTAGGGTCCCAAAAATCAAAAAGTCATGCTGGGGGGGGGGGGGGTGCGGGGGGGCGGGCAATAACATATTGGGCGGCTAGACTGTGGAATAACCTGCCTCTAGCCATGAGACTGCAACCCGACCTCCAGACCTTTAGGAAAGGATTAAAAACTCACCTTTTTGACACCATATGAGCGACCCTGATGCTTCCCCCACTATCACACCTCAGCGCCAAGACGCCTCGGCATTCGAGCGCTTTACAAACCTATAAACATAAACATAAATGTGTCTTGGCAGTCATTAACCAGAGTGTTAGACGGTATCCTTTTCTATCCCATCCACACATGTACATTGCATGAGGAACCTTGGGTACCCCACTCCCTCCCCCGCCCCCCCACTTGGCTCTAGCCACTGACAGATAACAGGGAGTGCCAGCTGAGTACGTTGTCCGAGCCCACCAGTTAGGCATCCAAAACTGGCACTATACTACGATTTCCTCCTATGGATGCCTAGTAGTACTTACAGTTTTGGTGTTTCATTGGCTTACTCTGTGCCCACCATCAAATTCAATACCAGCACTATGTCGTGCATTTTTCCGGGATGTAACAGGGGCTTATCTGTACCGTCACTTGCCACGTAGAATCAAAGGGGCAGCCACAGAGCTGAGTTGGCATACCGATTTGTTATATCATTGATTGATATTTAATGACAAACAGTTTGTTTCGACATTCTACGTGATGATTTGTAATATTTGAATTGATAAAAATATTTTAAATAATTGGATTTGATAAAGTTTTCTTTGCCTTTGCAAATCAGTAACTGTCGTAAATTGTGAGTGGTGACCTGACTAGGTTCTGTCTCATATTAATTATATGTTATATGTTATGTGAGTAACAACGTTATACTTTTTAGTTTACTGTAAACATATTGAAATGACAGTAGTATAACTTAAATTGGAATAGTGGAACAATAAAGTTTTGTTAAGAAACTATGCTTTTCCCACCACTCCAAAATGGCTGCCATATTAACGTGTAGGTGAATTTATCCATCACAGACATATGTTTATGTTTTCACTCTAGTTGTATGACAGCCATTACCCAGAATGCAGTGTGAACAAGCTTGCCTTGCAAGCAAAATGCGTAACTGATTAAACCATCTGCTGATGAGGAGTATAACTCTGAGTGACCACCTAATTCTGGATCTGTTTTACGGAGTAAATACCCGGCCACATCGATCCACTGCCTAGGGGGAGGGGAGATGGAAGGAGCAACGTAGCTGCAACAGATATTTCTTTTGCCAATATCTTTGGCGACGTTTGACAGATCTTCACGAAAGTTTCAAATCTAATGGTTCACTCAGGTCAGCTCTTGTCTTGAAAGTTTTGGGTGATTCATCAAGTGGGGGCCGAGTAAAAAGGGTGGTCTCAACACACGCTTTCTCCCTGTTGATTTGCATAGGAATTTTGGAACAGACTACAGCCCGAACTGTTGAACGGAATTACACCAAATTTGGCAAAAAGGTAGCTTTTGGATCAGAAAGTGCCCTTTTTTAAATGGTCTAAATCCGTTCAGTAGTTGCTGAGAAATTCAAAAACTAAACATTTGTATATCTGAGCACTGAGGAGGTTCCGCGAACCCTCAGGAGCACGAGCTTCATTCTGATTGGTGAAGCACTCCAAACCAGGAAGTGTTGGCAATCATCTTGTGACTCAGCAAATAAAAACTCACAAGAAAATAGTAAAACAAAGATAAAAAACAAGAAAAGGGGGCAGGGTAGAAGCACCCTGAACCCCTAGGCCTGCTTAGGGGGTCCCACAAGGAACCCCAAGCCCAAAAAAGCATTTTTGTTTTTTTTAAAATGTCCAAATTCGCGTTGGGTGTGTGAATGCGGCCGAAAAACCCCCAAAGCTTGGCACATTTCTGGTGGGGTGAAGAGGTTCTCTTATGTTCTCAGGACATCAGGACTAAAGTGGACTTCATCACCGAGGAGCAGTGCGCCAAGAGGCGTGTTTGCAGAGTGGTGTAAAAAAGGGGCCGTGGCCTCAGACCACTCTAAGCAATCCAGCTGTGTGGGGCTTAATGGAGGTACCTGTGGGTTAGTTGGCCCCCAGTGACCCTCAGGAGACAAGGGGACTTAATCCCCAACCTAGACCGTGCCAGGAGGTGTGTTTGCAGAGTGAGGGAGAAAGGGGGCATGACCTGTGCCCAAATGTCAGCTATTCCACGATCTGGGGCATACTGGAGGTATCAGGTAGGCTAGTTGGCCCCTAAGGACCTACAGCAGTGAAGTGGGCTTTAATTCCCATCCAAGAGCACGCCAGGGAGTGCGTTTGCAGAGTGGTGGGTAAAGGGGGCGTGGCCTGCAATGAAAACTTAGAAATGCTGATGTGTGGGCCTTACTGGAGGTAATAGGAGGGGTATTTGGCCCCAAGGTTGTCCTTGGGGGCAATCTATCCCTTTCTCCACCTCTCTGCAATCGCGACTACTAGTTAAAGAAGGATTTGCAATTTCATAGGTTTCACATTTGCGAGAGTTAGAGCTACAGGCATTGTAAACGTAAAAGTGATTTACTAATGTTTCTTGGAGTGGAGTGGATGTATGTTGTGTGCAGTGGAATTATGTGGTATGATGTGCAGGAAAAGTTTCTGGGTAGACTTTGACTTTGATGTGGATAGAAAATATGTGGTATTTAGTGTGTAGGAATTATGTAGAGTGAGATTATGTGTTTTGGAGTATAATTACGTGGTATGGTATGGGTTGAGAAGAAGGGGACCCCTACAAATCACAGTGAACCTGCTAGCTAGTAGGGAAAATTACACAAGGGGTAAAGGCAAGGGCTGGATACAGGTTTAAGATTCAATTAGAGTACAACATTTCAGGCTACTTTTTCACATAAAGAAACATAAATTCAAGTGCACTAAACATCATATATACACATGACCATAGGTGTATATTGTTTCCACAAATAACTTTTTTATTTCAATTGCTTAAAGGCAATATATATTTTTCTATATTAAGAATCTGTATGAAAAATAATCAACATTTCTCCATGCTTATAAATCCATGTGTACAATATATGAATATAAATTCATTGGTCGGTGAAAACCATGTTGATAGACAAACTCACCTGTCTAGAGAACCTATAAGATGACATAATGATGACAAACACAATTACCATCCCAAATCATGAATAGTTAGATAAAGAAATAAACAATGATTAGATTCTCAAATAATTTTAAGGGCTGGCGGTAGATGATAACACTACATATGTTTCGACTTTTATGTCTTCTTCAGGTAGACCATCACAACATTCTCTAATAATTATGTTTGGAGCTGCTGTTCAAAAGCCTTTGGTGGATGATTATATTTCTTATGACTCAGGTCATCTCATAAAGTTTGTTGTTTGCAGTCTTTGAAAGTAGTTTAGGCCAACAATATAGCCAACAGGAAGTATGGAAGTGTCTTTAAAAAAAAACCTCAAACAATATATTTCCGGTATAGGTGCTGGATAGCAAAAAGCTTTTGATTCTATGTGGTATACATTTATTGTGCAAGACGAATCTCCTTTAATGAATGTTTAACATAGTTGTTCCGACTGCATGGTCTTCCGTTACAGTGCTCGCATAGCTGTCTTAATACGTTTGGAGTTTGTCCATACGGTAGGTTGCGTGGTATGATTGTCTGTGTTGTGGAGCAGTAACCTCAGATTTAGTCTTTTTTTATTTTTGTTTATTTTTTTATTGAGCAGAGCCGAGAACCAAACAAAATAACAAAACATTGGTCGTCAAGGAGCAACAGCACTCATATTTCCAAATTTAACGCTCACATATCATATATACAATTAAACATACGTCTAACAACTATATCATATATACAATTAAAACCTGGAATCCTTCAGACAAAGATACACAAAAAAAAAAAAAAAAGAGTCCGGAATACCCTATGGTCATAAACATCCAGAAAGCAATTAATTACACCCTCCACATCTAAAACTACCCTAAAGTGACTAGTGCCAAGTAATCGTCAAGAATACAAGTAGATCAGTTGGTTCACCAGTAGCTTTTTTTTTTTTTCCTTCTCGTTTCCCCCTTTTTCCTTTTTTTCCCCCTCTCTTTTTCCCCCCTTCCTTTTTCCCTTAATTTACAAAATCTTGGCATTATAACTTCTAAAGTGCAAACGTGCTAAAGTGCTAAAATTCCTAAAATACAGCCAAATTGTCAAAGAACTTCCAAACCACTGCAAACCTTTTTATTGCACCAACACGTTTAGCATATGCTTCCTCAAATCTCCTTATTCTTGCCATTTTGTTTACCCATTTTTGGTAAGATGGAATCTCTTCCGACCTCCAATTTTGCAGGATTAGTGAGCGTGCTACTGTAGAACAGATTGATATATAGGTCTCTTCAGCTTTTATCAAATCTGACTTAGCTTTGGAGAGTCCAAAGAGAGCCACTTCTGTCTCAGGGTTGATCTTTTTTTTAATTGACTGGCTCATTGCAAAAAAAATTCTTTCCAAAAGGTCTCAAGCTTCGGGCATGTATAAAATATGTGAAGCCAGTCTCCCTCACCTTGGGAAAGACATCGAAAGCATTTATTATCTACTTCCGGATGACATTTATTTAGTTTTTTAGGAGTATAATAGGCCAGCCATCGTGACAAGAAGGCCATCCTTTTAAAATTAGCCGCTCTCAGGGCCTTGCTTCCTAATTGGGCTATAGCCTGCCATTCCTGATGAGAGAGGGAACAATTCGTCTCGCGAGTTATTTTCCCCAGCAGTTCATCAACCAAGGGGAGTGCCTTGTGCTTCATGAGTAAGGAATACCAATTTCCCACTCCCTTCAATTTTACTTTGAATAAAGCATTAGCCAGTTGAGTTGGAGCCCCGCTTAACGGGAATATATATTTTTTAATAAAGTTTGTAATCTGCATATATTCCAAGAACCCTGGCTTAATTCGGTTTCCTGCCCTACATAGTACTCCTTCCCAAGAAATAAGAAACTGGCCCAGATTTTCGAAGCCAATATCTTTCCATCTCTTAACACGGCTTGATTGAATATGTAGGCCGAATCCCCTGCATTCATCTAATTTCAAAAAGGCAAACCCAGAGACGTTTGCCTGTTTAAACAGTAACTGGAGTCGGATAGAATAGACACGAACTGTCTTATAGCAAGACTTTTTCGGTAGTTTAGATGTTTTTAAGAATACTGGGATTTGTGTACCGGCCTCGACAATCATTTTTAAAAAAAAACATATGTGTCCATCTGGTCATTAGGTTCCACTAGGCATGCCGTCAGATCTAATAACGCAGCCTCATAATATGTGCAAATATTTGGTAGGGCTAAGCCCCCCTGTTTTGTCTCTAATTGTAGTATGGGCAATTTAACCCTGGACGCCTTCTTGTTCCAAACAAATTCCCTAAGCATAGAATCGATTTCCTTAAAATATTTAGCATTAATTTTTAAGGGTACATTGACAAACAGAAATATTAATAATGGAAGGATTGACATTTTTAGGAGTGCTACACGGCCAATCAATGTCAAAGGCAAGAGGGACCATTTGTCTAATAAAGTTTTAATTCTGATTCGCCCAGTTATATAATTCAAATTAAATAATTGATCTACATGAGATGAGACACTGATACCCAAGTATCTAATTGGCTCGTCTTTTAGGGCCTGAGTTCTTAAAATCATGGGTAAGCAGTCACCATTTGAGTTAAATAATAACATCTCCGTTTTCTTTTGATTTATTTTATAGCCTCCTATTTGTTCAAATTTGCTAAATTCTAAAAGGGTTTCTTCAAAGATCTGTTTTTCCGGCCGAAGGTACATACTAATGTTGTCTGCAAATAATTAAAATTTTGGCACCCCTTCGCATGGAGCTCTAATAAGGGAATTACCACGAATTCTTACAGCCAGGGGTTCAATGAAAAAAGTAAACAAAAGAGGAGATAACGGACACCCTTGTCTAGTACCGCGGTTTATTTCCACGGTCCCTACTACCTCTCCATTGACTATCACCTGGGCTTGAGCGCCTTGATAGATATTTTTTAGCATGTTTAGAACTTGAACCGGAAAACCGAATTTACCTAGACCAAAAAAGTGCATCCCAATTTACCAGGTCGAATGCTTTTTCCGCATGGTAATGAGGGTGGGTATTTCATTATTCGTCACGTAATCAAGGGCTTGAATTAAAAAACGAGTATTTGTAGACATGTACCTCCCCGCTACGAACCCAGTTTGGTCACAGTGAATAAGCTCCTGGGCGATAGGGGTGAAGCGTTGTGCCCAGATTTTCATTAGTATTTTAAAATCCACATTGAGGAGACTAATCGGCCTATATGAGTTAATGTCTTTCCCGTTTTTACCCTTTTTAACGAAGCTGAACAATATAGATTCCTTAAAACTAGGAGGAACATCGCCTCCTGAAGTGATGTTGTTAAAAAGATTTACCAAAAATGGGGTCAGCTCTCTTGAAGAAGTTTTGAAGAACTCTATTGGAAAGCCGTCCGCACCGCAAGCTCTTGCTCCCGGAGTGGACTTGATAACATCTATAATCTCTTCTTTAGAGATGTCTAGCAGGAGCTGTTCCGCCCTAGCCCCTGAAAGGGTAGGAAGCTCATTACCATCATAATAGTTACTAATTTGAGTTACTCCAGCTTTATATCTAGTTGTATATAACTGGGAGTAATGATCTAAAAAGACTTGAGCTATCTCCTTTTTGCCCGTTACAGACAAACTAGTTTTAGGGTCTATAATTTCTGTAATGGTGGATGCCTCCTGTTTGGTTTTAACGCTGCCAGTGAGCAGCTTGCCTACCATCTGACTCTCCTCATATACGCGCTGTAGATAGGTTCTAGAGCTGGCAATCTCTTCCAGAGTAAAGAACTCTTTTAACTCATATTTGGCCCTATCTAGCTTTGCTTTAGCGTCCCCTATACTTGGAGATGGTGCATAACTGATTTTTGTTGCTTCTTCTACGGCCTGCTGGAGCTTAAGAATCTTCTCTTTCCTTGATTTAACTAAAGAGGTGGATAGTGCTATCATTTGCCCACGAAGGGCAGCCTTAAATGTCCCCCAAACAGAGAAAATTTCTGCCGTATCCATATTAATCTTAAAAATACAACGATCCAATCTTTTGTATTAGCCACCCATTGATGGTCCTGCAAAAGGAGCCGATCCATCTGCCACCTGGATCTTGGCCTCTTATTTACGCCGATTTATACTGAGTTTAATGAGAGAATGGTCGGAAAATGGATTAATATCGATATCAGAGGTTGTACAACCCAGGGATTTTGATATTAAAAAAAAATCAATTCGCGAGGCCGTATGAAATTGATTTGAATAGCATGAGAATTCCAATTTGGATGAATTGGCAGCACGCCAAGGATCCATCAAAATATGTTCCTGTTTTAAAGCGTCAATAACCTTTTTAGTTTTTGGTTTGAGCTCTTTTTTATTTTTATTCAAAGTATCTTTCTTTAAATCCTGAATAAAATTAAAATCCCCCCCATAATTAATTTCCCGGGTACCCCCCTCAGTAATTCACTAATTGTACACAGGGCAGAAGTATCGTCCGTAATGGGGCCATAGTAGTTGATGAAATGTAATATCGTACCATTTAGTTTGGCCTCCACCCATATCCATCTCCCCTGAAGATCTCTCTTCACTTGACCAAACTCCCATGGGGGACCCCTGCAAAAATAGATCGCTACTCCTCGCTTAGCCAATCCTGCAGAAGCAAAAAAGGCATGCGAGTACATTCTTGGGAGAAATATTCTAGGAGAATTAGTTTTTAAATGTGTCTCTTGTAAAAAAAAGTACCTGGGGTACAAAGGAAGCCAACCATCTAATTAGAGCTCCATATTTTTGTTTATTCAAGATTCCATTTACGTTTAGTGAAAGAATACTACATTTACACATCATTAATAAGCCTATTTCTATAGACCATACCAATTACATCAAAACTTTGCATACTCCTGCCCCTTATTCCCATCAAAGCCCTGCTACTGATCATTTTACAACTGCTGTCACCCCCCCCCCCCTCTCAATCGCTTCCTTCTTCCCAAATGTGGTCTCTTCTGGTCCCGCAAACCACATTTCCCCCTTTCCACTAATGGGGTGCCCTGGTCCTGCACCCTAGGTGAGCACCCCCACCCCCCAAACCAAGAAAAAGACATGTGGATAAGAGCTATAACATTATACATATTCATAGAGCCAGTCAAAACAGTTTCATCTCACAGTAGAAATATCTCTCAGCAATTCCTGAGCCTCTTCTACCCCTGTGAGCATATGAAATTTGCCTTTAGCTAACACCCTTAACTTGGATTGTTGTGCAAAGGATGCCTGAGCCCCTTGAGCTTTAAATAAAAACAAGATCTTGACAAATTCCTTGCGCCTACGGGCTGCCGTTGCTGACATGTCCGAAAAAAACCGACATTTCGAGCCCTCATCAATAACAAATTGTTTCTGCTGAATTGCTTTAGTTAACACATCTTCTTTAATCCTGTAATCTGTGAAATTAATTAAAATTGTACGAGGGTATTTGGAATTCGGAATAGGATGTGCCGGAACCCGATGTGCCCTAGTTATTGTAAGATTCCCCCAAAAAGTCAGGAAGTACTTTCTGCTTGATAAATGTTTCAACCCAGCGAAGGGTGTTAGTACCATCTTTCCCTTCGGGGACTCCCACGATGCGCAGATTTGAACGGCATGAGTAATTTTCCAACTCCTCTACTTTAGACTCTAGGGCGGTCTTTACCACTGTCACCTCATTGAACTTCTGTATGGTAGAGGTCATCTGATCTTCCAATTGAGCTATTCTTGATTCCGCCTCCTCAAGCCTCGCAGGAGTGCCAGGGATTGATTCCTCGATTTTTTCGAGTCTAAGATGGAGAGCAGCTATCTCGTGTGTCTGGGACTTTTTCATTTCCCTGATCTCCTCCAATATCAGATTAAGCAAGTCTTTCATTTCCATCTGCTGTGGGTCTACCATCGGGGATGGCAAATCCAGATTTTCTTGTGGTTTCTCTTGTGGGTTTTTGCGCCCATTCTTGCTCGACTGGTTTGGAGGTACCCGGCCTTTCTCCTGGAATAGACCTGGGTGATCCTGTATTCGCTGTGAGCTCTCTTGCTGTTGTTCTGGGCTATTTATTGCCGCGAAAAATTGAAGTGGCAAATCTGCCCCGGCAAGCTTTTTTGCTGGGAGGGATGGTGTATTCTCTTTTCCTTGATCGACTGTGGCAGACGGTATCGGGGCTGGAGGCGAAACCTCTGAGGGTGGAGAGATATGTAGCCTTATAAAGGAATCAATTGTTGCAGCCTCATCTGGTGTAGCAGGAGAAATTGCAGCTGCCAGTGAAGGGGATGGAATTACAGGGGACTTTAGAAGTTGAGAGCTCTTTTTAGTGAAAAGCGGAAAGTCTTTACTAGCTCGTATGGAAGATTCGCTAGGTCCCTCTAGAACTCCATCATGTAATCCATTCGTTCCTATGCTCACGTCCCCCTCCCTTTGTGCTCCTTGTGGCTCCATCAGCATTTCCGTGAAGCTCTCTAAGCTTGAGATTGAGATTGATCTGGAGCGATTTAAGGCACTTGAGGCTTTCGCCGGGGCTAATATCCCTTTAGCCTTTGTTTTAAGTTTCTTCTCTTTCAATCCTTTCGCAGCTGCCACTGCATTTACTTGTCTTAGATGTCGTCCCATCCTGCTTTTAACTTTTTAACTTTCCCCCAGCTGCTCACCCGTACACGAATGGCAACGTCAGCTATCCCAGGGAAATGGAAGAAAGAAAAAAAAGTGCGCAGATACTGAATGGTCACCTTCAAATAATACCGCCCCGAAAAAAAAAAAAACACCAGGCAGGGACTAATATAGCTCTATTTATGATCTTTTACGGTTCAGCTGTTTCCTCTAGCCTCCCAAAGCCTCTCACAGCGTTATATTCAAAGCTTCAGGCAGACAGGGTGACACATTTAAGGGCACATTTTTCAAAGGTCCCAAATCAGCAAGAAATACGCTGGAGTCTCTTAAGTTATTCCTCCTTTCCTTTTTCCTCCCTGCTTTTCCCCGATACCTGGCTGAGCAGGGCGCTGTTCAGCGCATAAAGGCCATCTGTATCCAGTCGGCTCTGATCTCGCCTATCAGTCGGAAGCAGCGTGAATTCCTTGCCGGGTTTCTCCTTGAACTAAAGTGCTCTTTACCTCTCTCTGCCACACTCCAGATCACTCCTGGCAGCAAGCGCAAGAGGCTGACTGGCCTCGCAGAAACTAAGGAGCATTCTCAGATCAGTTATCATGCTGGTCCTGCTTTTTTGGGCATTCTCAGCTCTCCGCCATTACCGGTTCATCTCTGCAACGGTCTTTCCCAGTGGGGGGCGAGGTCTCACACACCTGAGCTACGGAGAGGCGGAAGTCTCCATAGCCATCCAGAAAGTTCTCAACCTCAGGTTTAGTCTTACTCTTTTCCATAGAAGCTAAACTATAAACTTAATGAGACAAAAAAGGAACCACTGAGGAGCATTTCTGGACCTAATCAGATGTATGAACAGGGCCACTGGAATTATGCGACTGTTTGGCTGCACTGACTTTTGCACATTTTCCGCATTTGCCATATGATATAATTCATCATCTGCTGAATAATCTGTGGATTTGAACAAAAAAAACTTGTTTCTAGCTCAAACGACTCAAACGTGACCAAAAATGCAGCGGCATGTGTTACAGCATGTTGGAAGGCCGTTTGCAAACCTAGAATGGTCACCTGTTACTAATTGCTAAATGTGGGTATTACATTGGTACTAATGGTGTGTAAACCACTCTTGCTTCTTTTGGCGCCTCTTTCTACATTTCTGTTGCACCTTTCTTTCTTTTTCTGTACTTCCTTTGCCCTGTTCTGCTCATCTCTTCCACTTTCTGCACCTCTCTTGCCTCTTTCTGCACCTCACTTGCTTCTTTCTGCATCCCTCTTGCCCCTTTTTGCATCCCTCTTCCTTCTTTCTTCACCTCTCTTGCCGCTTTCTGCATCCCTGTTCCCTCTTTCTGCACTTTTACTGCCTGTTTCTGCACCTCTCTTGCCTCTTTTTGTACCTCTCATCCTTTTCTCTGCACCCCTCCTGCCTCTTTCTGTACCCCATTTTTGTCAGTGTACACCCCTCCTACCTCTGTCTGCACCCCTCTTGCCTCTTTTTGCACCTCTGTTGGTTCTTTCTGCACCCCTGTTCCCTCTTCCTGCAGCTTTCTGGCCTATTTCTGCACCTCTCTTGCCTCTTTTGGCACCTCTGCTGCTTCTTGATGCACTTCTCTTGTTTCTTTCTGCATCCCTCTTACCTTTTTCAGCACCTATGTTGCTTCTTTCAACACTTCTCTTGCTTCTTTCTGCACTTCTCTTGCTTCTTTCTGCACCCCTCTTGCCTCCTTCTGTACTTCTTTTGCCTCTTTGTGCACCTCTCCTGCCTCTTTGTGCACCTCTCCTACCTCTTTCTGTACCTCTCTTGCCTCTGTCTGAAGTTCTCTTGCCTCTTTCTGTACCTCTTTTGCTTCATTCTGCAGTTTTCTTGCCTCTTTCTGTACCCATCTTGCCTCTTTCTACACCTCTGTTGGTTCTTTCCTGCACTGCTCTTCCTTCTTTCTGCACCACCATTGCTTCTTTCTGCACTTCTCTTGTTTCTTTCTACACCTCTCTTGCTTCTTTCTGCACCTCTCTTACCTCTTTCTGCACACACAGGGCTCCTTTTAAACTGACATTAGGTTCAGCAGTGCAGACATGCATGAACAGAAAAGGGCTGCTGGCCTCTAAACTGCCATGCCCTATTATATGCTAGGGACTTTAAGGTAGTTTTAATCACCCTGCCCTATAATGTACTAGGGTCTCACAGGGGAGGTCATGCCAATCACAGGGGTACCCCAACCCATAGTGTACCCTAGTGTATATAGTTGTTTTCACTGTATTCTAATTGTCTTTCAGCATAGCACTGGCTCCAAGCCTGGTTGTAGTTAGAATTTAGCATTTTAAAAACCTTAGAAATTCACTGACAAAAAGCATAGGTTTGCAGGGACATTATAGTTAAAAAGTAGCATTTAAAAAACCTTTTGAAATTCACTGAAAAAAAACATAGTTTTAAGGAATGTTATAGTTAGAAATTAGCATTTAAAAAAACCTTAGAAATTCACTGAAAAAAACACAGGTTTCACTGTAGTTATATTTAGTTGGACATTTCACTTGTACAAAACCATCGAAATTCAGCCGTTATAGTTAGTTGAGCTAACTATAACTAGCGCCCCTGCAATGCACTGCTGATGACGTGAAATATTTCATCACTCATGACATGGTCAGTGACATCACTGATGACATCAATGATGACATCTCAAATGACATCACTGATGACATCATCCAGTGACTGTGTGTTTCTGTAAAGTTTAAATATGTTTTTTATATATATATAGGCCTAGGTGTATTGAAGAATGAGTGGGTGTATGATGTCTGGATGGATGATTTATTAGGAGCTTCTTATATGAGATTCTTGCTCCCTTTGAGGTCCAGATGAAACTGTTAATCATCTATTGCAATGTTTCTACCCATTCTTTCTTAAACTGAAGAGAAATTTTGTTAAACAGAAATGTATATTTAGGCAGGATAACCATTTTGACCATATTATTTCTGCGAAAATTAGTCAACAGAAGGAGTAACCGAAACACTTGTGAATATCTCCAAGAGCATTTGTAAAGTTAATTTGGGTATCTTTTCAAGGTCCTGTGTGATCTTTAAACCAAGTCATTTCATCTCATTCCTAATTAATTTGTTCTCTCTTGACAAATTCCAGACCATAATTTTGGATTTTGAAGGCCCTTTACCTCTCTGAAATCTATATCACGTGTCCAATGACAGGACTAACTGTAAATTAGAAGTATAGTATATCAAACACAAGGGGTGAGTAAAAGGATAACCTGGGTTCATCCCCCAAAACTAATTTATGTAAAACAAAATGGGAAACCAGCCTTGGGAAAAAGAGGACCAACCCTTGACTGGAGAAAAAAAGGGTATTTGAAAACACTCACCCAACAGGGTAACCCATTGGTGGCATGCTTCATCAACAGACCCATCTCGTTCTACTCCAGAAAGGGCGTGCTGCCACCTACGGAATACATGGGAGCACTTCAGTTGAATATATAATGATATAGAAATGGTGTTTAAAAACGAGTGAGAGTTTTATCCTGCATTATATCTTAAACATACCTGGCTAGTAGGAGCATCCTTTTTATTCTGATGTCTAATCGGTAAGATTAACAAATAAAGTTAGTCATGTACCTAATTTCCTAAAATGTCAACATGTTTCAAGCTGTGCCCATACTGGCTTTTCATCAGGACCTAGGGAACTGAACTCCCTGGTACCACTCCTATAGTATTACAATGGATGCATATTCATTGAATGCTAGACAAATGGTGCATATACAGTTACCACCAATCTGGAGAGCTCTGTCTCTGTTTCTGTATAATGCTTGGATAATGCATTATGGTTCCTCTGGTGGAGAGGTAAGAACTGAAGTCACACTCACATCAAGTTCTCTCCTCTTTTATGCCACCGTTGACCGCATATGATGAAGCATGCCACCAAGGGGTAACCCTGCTGGGTTAGGGTTTCAAAAGAAAAACACAATTTCTCCAGCAGAGGCCTTGTCCCCTTTTTCTCAAGATTAGAAGTATAGATCATAAGATCATCAAATGAAAGGGCTACTAGAGGTCTCCTTCCTGAGTTTATGAGCCAAAGGTTCGATATGTGGATTAAATATTATTGGGGATAACGGACATCCTTGCCTTGTGACCCTTGATAGTTTAAACTGAAGTTAGCCTTGTATTTAATAGAAATCAGGCTGAGGGATCTTAATAAGTTGATTGGACTGCACTGCAATTTTTTCTCCAGGGTATAATGTTTTAACACTGTATTCAAATATGTCCAGTTTACCCGATCAAAGGCTTTAGTCGCAACCAGCACCAACACAGCCAGAAGGGCCTTATAGGTGGTGACAAAGTCTGTCGATCCAATTAGGCCATTCGTCAATTCATGTAGAAATCTTCCACTCAAGAAGCCTTTCTGATCCTCATGTATCAGACTTCCTACTACTCTATTCATCATTTTAGCTAAAACATTAGCAAAGAATTTATAGTCACTGTTCAAAAGTGAAATTGGTCTATGTGACTTGCAGGAAGAAGGTTTTCTCTGTGGGTTTAGATTCAGAGTGACAATAGCTTCCTTCCAAGATTGTGGAAGTTGGCCCTCCCTTTTGCAACATGTCCACAAATAATCTGAGCATCATCAGGACTATTGTTTACCTCAGTGGTTTGTAGATTTCACTTGGTAGGCCATCAAGGGCCTGCTGCTTTCCCTTTTTTGGGGGACTTACCAGTCACTATTACTTCATTACAGTCTCAAATCTGAAATAGATTGAACCAATTATACAGTGCCAGATTAATATCATCACATCCCCGTTTGATAGCTCTTAGTACCACATATAATCGGATGTTTGCAGATGTAACCCCACTCAATTGCCATCACCTTTACAAAACATTTCTCTGTGGTGTAGTTTTTTTTCACAGAGAATGCAGATCACTGTCAAGTCAATTCCTCCAGTATGATCAATAAATCTTACCTCCATCCTCAAATTTCCAAATGCACGTTTCACAACCCAAGGACAAATTCCCATTTTAGTGTATTCCTACATCAGTCAGTAATTTCGAATGTAGGAGCTTGACAAAGATAAAGACCATCCTCATTCAGTTCCCTCAAATATTGAGATTCTAATTTAGCCCTAGCTGTGTACCCCAAACATATCACACATTGTTCTGACTCATTTGTTATACGTTTCTATATCTCTGAATAATTCCAAGAATAAGAGCTAAACAGAAATACATACTACCCACTTTCAGATACCTCAAAAATTAGGGTAACACTATAGCCCTCTTTGTGTGCCGGCCCCCAAGCATATCTCACATTATGCTAACAACTGTCTTATAACTAACTATCCATAGGCAAAAATATACCTCACCACAGATATTTTCCCAAACTCCAAAAATGCATACAGTAAGAAATCTAAACTAAATAGATAATTTCAAGGTTGTATGAAGTTGTGAGCTGTGTTTAATCGCTTGCCCATTGAGTTCATGTTATTAATCCACCATGTTTTCTAGAGTCTCAATTTATGTTCATGATCTCCACTTCTGTGCATATTCTATTTCAAAGAGTGAAATCTTACCAACTCATTCATATTATGTCATGAAATTTTACTGTCCTTGTTTTGATTGCACTGATGGGTTCTTTCCATCTCTCCTTTAAAGGGTGTTTTGAGGAACCAATATATTGCACTTCACAAATGCAGAAAATCACATACACAAAATATGTTGTGTTGCTGTTGATAGACAGGTTAATTTTGAACTCTTTTTGTGCTATACTTCTTATGCTCTCTCTTTCAATCATGGTGAAATAGCCTTCCCCAAATTCGTGCATTTAATGTACTTGTAAGTCCCTGTCATATGACACTACATGTATCCAGTACCTGTAAAATTGATGCTACTAGTGGGCTGCAGCATTCATTATGAAACCCATTAAAGTAGCATTTAAAAACATGTTTAAGGCCTGCCATTGCAGTCTGTGTGTGCAGTATAAAACTGCCATTTTGACCTGGCAAAATAAACCTTTTGCCAGGCATAAATCTTCATTTTTAATACATACCTATAGGCCACCTCTAAGGTAGGCCCTAAAGGCTCATAGGACAGGATAAATTATATTTAAAGAGTGGGGCATGGGTACTTAAGTTTAACCAACAGTGAAACACTTCAAAATGTGTTTTTCACTGTTGTAAGACCTATCTTGCCCATTGACTAATGATAGGTTACCTTATTCTATTTAATAAGTGCTAACTTTAGATTGGGAACAGATAGCGATATCTTGTTTACAATAAATTGTAATTTAAAATCCCTTTTAATGAAAAAATTGGTCTTTAAGCAAGAATTCTGCAAATGGCACTTTGAGAAAATTGGCCTTTTCTTGTCCCAGCTAACTGAGCCTTTTGGTCAGTGTACTCGGTCACATGGCTGCGATTTGCTCTGTTGCTGGTGTTTATGTGTTACTTTCAGACAATGACACAAAGGGGACAGGATGGGCCATCTTGCAAGATGTTCCCACCCCAACTAACACATCAAAGAGTTTTGCTTACAGCATACGCAAAGGGACATGACACCAAACCTTCCCTGCCTTTTATCACCCAAGACAGGGGCCTTGACCAGGGGAAACCAGGAATAAATATTGTACCTCCAGAGCTTTTCATCAGAACACTCCAGGACCTGTGGAAGATTCAGAAGAAGCACTGCCTGACTGCCAGAAAATGTCCCTGCTGTTTGAATGACTGCACTTTTATCTGACAAAGAAAGACTGGACCTGCTTGGCTTGATCCCAGGCTACCCATAGTGACTCCATGGTTCAGTTGGCTGACCACCTGTGTGAGCTACGCGGACTCCACAAACTTCAGAGGCCTACCTGCAACAGCCCATCTGCAACTGGAACTTCTTTGACCTGCTGAGCCCCACTGCTGGCCTTAGCTGGAGTTATCTCTGATCCCCAAGAGGTGCCCACCAGGTCCTGAACCATTGACTGGCATCAGTGGAAGCTCTACCAGGAAGAAGAAGAAGTGAATGGGCTTGTTCCTGCCAAAATTCTGCCGCCCACAAGAACAGCAAATTTGACCTCCGATGAGATCTGATCTTCATGCTGTCATTGACCATTTACGATGACTGGCAGCATTAGACCTGTACTTCATGCTACAGCAACAATGGCACACGACGACTGCCACTGCAAAGTTCCAGCAACAAACAGATCTTCATGCTGCCGCAATGACAGTGCATGACACTCAACCATTTCTTCCCGCCAGAAGCCTCCTTCTTTCAGCCTCCTCAATGTGAATGTAACTCTTTGCGCTGGACTTGAGAAGGTAACTTTTCAGCAGGACTAACCTGGTCCCTATACCTGATCAGCGCTCCATCATGGTCGGCATGAATTGCTGACGTTCCCCTGGTCTGGGGTAACCCAATGACCATGAGTTGCTCTTTGTGCTTTTAGGCACTGTTTTCACTTAAATCTTTATTTGTTAACATTGACTGTATTTTTCTAAACTGGTTTGGGAATCTTGGGATGTTTCTAATGTTGGGTTTTCACTTTATTACTATTTGAGTGCTGGATAAATACTTTAGTTATTCCCTCTAAGTTAAGCCTAACTGCTTTTGTGCCAAGCTTCCAGAGGGCTAAGCACAGGTTAATTTATAGACTTTCGTGTTTCATCTTGAAAAGGATTGTGATTGTTGTCTGAGTGGGACTTCCACTTCCTTCAACCAAAAAATCAATCGTTTACAGTATTGTTAAAAATCTGCAACACACACAGACCAAAATCCCTGGTTTGACTTCTGACCACCAATTTACAAGGAGCCCGTCAGCCAGTTTGTAACGCAACATAGTCCCTTTAAGACGGTGTTTATGCCACCGGGAATCTGATGTTGGTTTCACACAGCCTTTCCATGCAGTCCTTTCCAACATGGGAAATCTGTTGAAAAGTGACTTTGGGGGCCCCTAGCAGGGCCATCTTGCCTCCACAGCCTACAGTTGGGGGCCTGAGGGGCACCACATGGTGCAAGGATTTACACAAACTCTGTATGAGAGCTTGTGTTGCGGCCAGTTTCTGACTGCAGCACAAGCTCCCATAGGGATATGGGAGTGTGCAACTGCACCATGTGCGGTAGCTTTGTAATAATGCGGTCGGGACCACAGACCGGAAGTCGTCGGACCCGATTCCGCTGTGATGTCAGTCGGAAGCAACTCCAACTGACATTGTAATCAGATCCACAGTGTCCTCATTTAAAAGATCCCAGTGATTTAGACATTATGCAGTTCCCTTAAATTTCTTATCTAATAGTATCATTCTGAAATCAACATAACTTGGTTTTCTGACAACCTGCTTGTATGCAGGCTTCTTGCTTGTTGAGTGGTACTTTGAGTACAACTGTGTGTGCTTTGCATTATGAACAAACGTGCAATGTTGCCTATTTATCTAGCAGTCTGTGTGCATTGTTTCTCAAAGAATTGTCAAACATTATTCCATTGGTTGCACTGCATATTTAGATTTTATTTAGGGAAACAGTAACTTTCATATGAAAGTAAAGATGTTTGCACATTACTATTCTGATCTAGGTTTTCTTTTCTGGCAGCAGGACAGTAATTACTTATGACATGACTGTTTCGTTTTCTCAGAGGAAAATGTTCTTCTGTTTGTTTTCTGTCTGGCAAGGGAGACACAGATCTTAAGTGCTGGCAAGTGTGTGCTAAAATTAGCTATGATTGACCTAATGCAGCTATTGTCTGCATTTCTCTTCACATTTTTCCAAGTGCTTTTCAACCTGGATGGTTGATACAACTTATAATTTGCAGGATTCTATATTTTAGAACATGTTTCAGGTCACTATAGTTTGAAAAATAATTAAAATGCCTGATGAGCATTTCTTCACTTATTACTTGCGTGTGTGGGACCACATTACACAAAGTGTTCAGGGCGTGCACGGGCATTTATGCCTGCTTTGCACACCTCCGGGGCACTTTGGTTTTAGAGAAGGGGCTACAGATGCTTGTGCAGTCCCTTCTGTAATACTGAAAGCGCTGATGCACATGAAGCACCAGTGCTTTCTCAAGAGGGAGTTCCCTCATTTGCATGGGGACATGCCCCATGCAAATGTGGGAATCCCTTTGCCTATGTTCCGGTGTCGTATTACAGACACTAGCGCAGAGGCAAAGAAGCTGTCAACAGTGCGCCCCACCATAGAAGCCCTCTGGGGGGAATGGGGGTTCTATGGACCCCCAGATATACCCTTGCAGGTGTGTGCAGTCACTCACTGCACCAGCACTAGGACACTATTTGTCTGTCATCTTTACATCAAAAGGTGTCTGTTGCAAAGATATATAAAACAAAGGAATATTATCATACAAGAATGTATGTTAAAATCATTACACTAGTCTACAACTCAGAAATGTAATCAAAAAGCATTACATAGTTGCCACATTTGAAAGCCATCTCTTATTAATAAAGCTCTACATGGCGCGCAACCAAGATGGCCGCGTAGGTGCGAGGCTCCCGAGGACCTCCGCAACCTCCTACGACTATCCTGAATTTATCCTGTCTCGGATGAGGGGACTGTGTGGGTGAGCCTGAGCTGAGGTGGCACCCGTTTCCCGTTGTCAAATCGGACCTCGGACACCGGAGTGAACACCGATTGAAGTCTGCGGCCTTCTCCTCGCCAGACCCCGGATTTGCGTTGAGGGGTGACCCAGTGACAAAGTGAACAACAGCGGCGGGCCGGGCCTGGCGAGTCACGTACCCCGGACTTTCGCTTTCGCTTTCGCACCCCCTTGCCGTCTCTGCAGGGTTGGGTCGCGGGGCTCTTTGTGTTGGTGTGGCCTCGCTGGGAGACTCGGCCTGCCCGCCGGCTGTGACCCACCCCGCCGATCTGGGGTGGCCCCCCCGGAGCTTGTGGCCCTGATTGCCTGCCCTTCACGACGTGGCTGGTGCGACCGGGGGACTGGTGGCCATGGCCACGAAACAAGGTGGAGACCGGGCAAAGACCAAGTCGACCCGGCGTGGCACCACCCATCAGGCCAACAGTATGGACCGCTATACCCTCCAGAAGGGATCTCCCGGCGGACCGCACAAGTCCCCTGAGGGCCCTCCTGATGCCCCGGACCTGCCCACGGATCTGACTCTGCGGGATGTCATGGGCGCCATTGCCGAAATGAAGGCCTCGGTGGGCCAGCGGTTCGACACACTGGCACAGAAGATCGACTCGGTCCTCGTGGATGTTGGCCTGGTGAGGGCCGATCTTTCCAAGACCAACGACCGAGTTGATTCTTTGGCCCACACCGCATCGGGCCTTACTACTGAGGTGGCGGCACTACAAACAGAGGTGCGCCGGCTTAGTCAGGCGAGCGCGCTTATGGATCAGCGCCTGGAGGACTCCGAGAGTCGGGCCCGGAGGAATAACATCCGCATCATCGGGGTGCCCGAGGGACGGGAGGAGGCGGCGGCGGACCTCTTTGTGGAGGACCTGATTGCTACCGATCTCCAGCCACGGGGGCTGAGTAAATTCTTCGCGGTGGAGCGGGCCCACAGGGTTCCCGGGGAAAGGCCGAAGGTCGGAGCCCCTCCGCGACCTCTCATTGCCCGGATTTTCAACTTTCGGGACAGAGACGCTATCCTGCAAGCCTCCAGACTGCATGGGCCGGTTAAGCTTGACAATATGGAGGTGAACTTTTACCCTGATTTCACCCCAGCGGTCCAGAAGCAGAGACTGAGCTTCCTAGGCGTCAAGCGCCGTCTTCGGGACCTGAACCTTAAATACGCTATGCTCTTCCCAGCCAAGCTGCGAGTGGAGGTAGAGGGTCGCACGCACTTTTTTGATCGTCCCGAAGCGGCCGGAGACTGGCTGGACACTCTGTCTGGGGATCGTGATCAAGGGGGCGGGGGGGGCGGCGGGGGGAGACGGCACACTGGATCGGGATTGAGGGGGTAATATTGGGCTTCACTCTGGACAAAAATGATGCCACTTTCGATTAAGCGTCTGTCTGTATAATTTCCCCTCCTATGGAGGTTGTGTGGGGTCTATTGGGGGTTCTCCTTCCTCCTCTAGGGGGTTTAGCTAGTTTTACTATATATATGGGGCGACAGGCACACTGCACGTTGGGGGGGCTGTTCGGGCTCATGCAGGGGTGCAGGGAGGGGGGAGTTTTGTTGGGGCGGGTGGGCAGGGATGGGGGGGTGTTGTTCGTTTTTACCACAAGGCAAAAGTATCATTGTGTTAGCTCTATAGTGCTCTCGGGGGGACAAATGCTGGCTTCTGTCTATGATGGGGGGTAGGGAACTAACTCTGTTGTCCTGGAACGTGAATGGACTGGGGGACAGGATTAAACGTGGTGTGGTCCTGCAGTTCTTGAAGCGAATCTCGCCCGATGTAGTTTTTCTGCAGGAGACACACCTCATTGGCAACTCCTTCTGCGCCATGAATCGGCGTGGCTATCGCCTAGTGGCCCATTCGGGATTCACGTCTGGCTCAAGGGGTGTGGGCATCATGGTTAAGAACTCGCTCCCGTTGGAGATTGCTGAGGTGCTCCATGACGACAGGGGACGTTACACGGTCTTGGTGGGAAGGATGGAGGGCAAAGTGGTCGTTTTTGTGTCAGTATACGTCCCGCCGGGGATGCAGTCGACTACCTTTGCGGACCTGGGGCGCCTCCTCCTTGGCCTTCCGGGGGGGATTCTGGTGGTGGGGGGGGATTTCAATGCAGTGGTTTCCGGGACTGTGGATCGTCACCCCCCTAGGGACCTCCCCCGGGCCCAAGCGTGGCTATCTGGCCTATTGGACACTTTGGGATTGGTGGATTGCTGGCGTTTAAAACATCCCATGCAGCTACAGTATACCTTCCATTCGGGGGCCCATGGTAGTCTCTTACGACTAGATTATGTCCTGGTCCCGGCGGCCTATGTTGGGAGGGTGGGGGAGGTGCGCCATTTGGCACGGGGTATCTCGGACCATTCCCCGCTCCTGTTACACCTGGATCTTTTTCCGAGGGGTGAGGGTAGGGTGGTCCCGATCAATCCCTTGTACCTGCGCGACCCCACCATTCACGCTGAATTGATTAAATCCCTCCAGCGCTATTTTGACGAGAATGTGGGGTCCGTGCCTTCGGCTGTCTCACTGTGGGAGGCATTCAAGACAGTACTACGAGGAGAGGCCCTGTCCCTTATTTCCCACACCCGGAGGCGCGAGCGGGAGGAGGTGACCCGGGTGGAAGCTGAGATAGCCGAGTTGGAGGGTAATCTAGAATGTGGGGTGACGGATGCCGTATTACATGTTCTCCAACTCAAGCAAGCGGCCTATCGGGCCCTCGTCACGGAGGCGGCCAGGGGCCTCAGTAGAGAGCAACAGGGGAGACTGTATGATGTGGGTGATAAGGCTGGTAAATTGATTGCGTGGCTGGACAAAAAGGAGAGAGCGAGTCGTGTAGTCCCGCTGATTGAGAAAACGGACGGTGTGTGTGTTACTGAGCCGGAAGAAATTGTCTCCTGCTTCGCGGATTATTTCCGTGGGGTGTATTCCCCGGTGTCTTTCCACTCTGAAGAGGATTCCCGTGCCCTGCTCAGGGATATCGCGCTGCCTTCCCTTTCGGAGGAGGACAGAGTGTCGCTGGACGCCGCTCCAACCTCCGACGAAATCGCCCTCGCCATACGTTCGGTCGCTTCCGGCAAGGCCATGGGTCCTAATGGTCTCCCCATCGAGTTGTACAAGTTGCGACCGGATACGCTGGCACCACATCTCCGATCGATGTTCCTGGAGGCTCACTCGGTGGGCTCCCTCCCGCTGGACCAGCGTCTGGCTACAATCGTGGTTATCCACAAGGAGGGGAGACCTCGGGACCGGGTTACATCCTATCGGCCCATTTCGCTACTGAACGCGGAGCCCAAAATTCTCGCCAAGGTCCTGGCCAATCGGCTGGTCGGCGTGGTGGGCGACCTGGTTCACCAGGATCAGTCCGGCTTTATTCCCCATCGTAACACGGCCCTTAACTTGCGGCGTTTACATGGGGTGCTCGCACGTGTTCAGTACATACGGGAGCCGCCCATTTTGGCATCCTTGGACGCCACCATGGCGTTTGACACGCTTGAATGGCCATACATCTGGGCGATGCTTGCGAAGTTTGGCTTTGGCGCAGGGTTTATCAGTTGGGTCAAATTGCTGTATTCGGGCCCATTGGCGCAGGTGGTGGTGAACGGTAGAGTATCGGCTCCGTTTGAGCTGGGCCGGGGCACGCGGCAGGGCTGCCCCTTATCGCCGCTCCTTTTTGCGCTTGCCTTGGAGCCCCTGGCGGAGTGGCTGCGGTGGGAACCTTCTATTCGTGGTCTCCGTTGGACCCCCGAGTATGAGGACCGCGTATCCCTATACGCTGATGACATCCTCTTGTACCTAGCTTCCCCACGTAAATCACTGATAGTACTGGTTGATGTTTTGCATTCATTTGGTCGTAACTCCGGCCTTGTCATCAACTGGGCTAAATCGTGCGTGTATGTTCTCTCTGGGGAGGCTCCTATTCTCCCGCAGGGCTGTCCGATCCAGATCGCCCCGCAGGGATCTCGGTACCTGGGTGTCTTCATTACTCTGGACCCGGAGGCCCGGTATGATCGGAACTTGCTTCCCCCCCACCAGCACCTGAAAGAAGATGTCACGCGCTGGCGGCGCTTGCCGCTTTCGCCGCTCGGCCGGGCGGCATTGTTTAAGATGATGTCTCTGCCGCGTTTCCTGTACGCTTTGCAGAATACTATGGACCTCGTCCCAGCGCGCTACTTCCGCGAGGTGGAGAGTTTGCAGCGCCGCCTGTTCTGGGACGGGAGGCCGCGTATCGCCCTGGCGAAGCTGACGCTCCCATGGTATGACGGAGGGATTGCCCTCCCGGATATCAAACGGTACTATTGGGCCTCCCAGCTGGCTGCGATTAATCACGGCCTGTACGGGCCCGCCTTAAACCCGGCATTCGAAATGGATAAGATGCTACTCCCGGGTGGGGACTATAATCGAGCGCTCTACGCTCGGCTGACCGGCCCCACGCGTGTCATGGTGCGAGTGTGGCACGCGGCTAATGTGGCGATGGGGTGGAAGGACCGTCTGACCCGGGCATCACCACTATACGCGTCCGAGCAGTTGGGCTCCCTGTGGACCTCGAAGGGCTTCGAGAAGTGGGACATGATAGGCATCAGCAAAGTGGGGGATCTCTGGACGAGGGGAGGATTTAAAACGTTCGAGATGCTGCAGACGGAATTCCAGTTGCATGACAGGGAGTACTTTTGGTATTTGCAGATCCGTCATGCACTGGGCTCCGTCTTCCCGGACGTTGCATCCATCCCGGAGTATTCCCCCCTGGAGGATAGAGTGCTGGATGGGCACGTTCTGGACAGCACGATCTCACTGATCTACGAAAAACTGATCAATGACCGCTCGGGATTGCTGACTGCCCTTCGTGAGGCTTGGGTTGCCGATGGACTGGAGCTGGACGACGAGGACTGGACCTCTGCGGTGGCCTCCCCGAAAAAGGTGGCCATACCGGCCCGCCTTCGCTTCGTCCAGCTCAAGATACTCCACAGAGTCTACATGACGGGGCCAAGGCTCCTGCGTATGGGCTATGCTGTGGACGGGTTGTGTAAGCGTGGGTGTGGCGCTCTGGGGACCTTTCTGCATATATTGTGGGAATGCCCGGAGGTGGAGCGATTCTGGCGTGGTGTGCATGAGGTCCTGCGTGTGGTTACGCATGTGGTGCTGCTACCCGAAGCGAGGAGATGCCTGTTGAATGTGTGGGAACCTACCGACTACTCGGCGCCACAGACGTGGTGGGTGACTCTGGGATATATGGTGGCCAAGCGCGATATTGCTCAACTGTGGGGATCCCAGAGGTCCCCGACTGTCTCGGCCTGGAAGGAACATATGGATTGGTGCATGTTTCGGGAAAAGGTGGTGTATGTGGCGAGAGGTAAGCCTGGGACATGGGTGAAAGTATGGGGCCCCTGGAACGCCTACCGCGGGGGAATCTGTGCTCCGCCGTTATTGCCCGATCCGTCGCCTGCCCCATCCCCTTAGCCGACCCACCTTCCTTGTTCCGGACATTGAGTTTACCCAGCCCTAGTCCTGATCTCTTCCCCTTCTTGATACTCCTATGGACTGGTAGGGTCCCCCTCTCAGGGGAGCACATGCTGCTATTTCTGATTGTGGATTGCCTTGTGGGTTTGTTTTTCTGGTTGTTCTTTCAGTTTAAAATGAAACCGTACAGTGGGGCCCGGATGGTGTGGCTATCAACACTGCTAACTCCTGTGCATCTTCTTCAGCCGCAACACACGCTCTACAATGTGTATCATATGCTCCTTTTGTCTGCTAGCGGCCGGCCGGAAGGTTGTAGGCCCATCTTTGTATATTTTTTGAGTTTTGTAATAAACGGTTTCAAAAAAAAATAAAGCTCTACATACTATTTATAAAAAAATTTAAACGATGCTCTTGGCAGGAGGTTATAATTAGGAGATGTTATTTTTCCCAGCTTTCTTTAGGTATAATAGGCTTTAGTACAACCCTCTCAGTTTTTATGATTCCCACTTCCTCATGCTGTGGTGAGCCTGATATGAAATTGTTTTAATGGTCTCCGTAGAGCATTAGTGTTTCTACATGAGCTCATATTGTTTGCGTACATCTTTTGGTGCCGAGTATGCCTCTGCTGCAATCATTATGTATTCTGGACTCTACTGGCTCAGTCAGTTCCTTCTTACTGTCAGTTTGTGCACAGCTCCCCACTAAATTTTAAAGAAATATCATGTATAGTATTGTTTTCCCTTTGGCCACCAATTTCATTCTTCTCAGGTTTTATCTGAAAATGCACACCCTGCCTAGATTTGGGTAAAGCTGTGATGGTAACATGATCGTGCATAGAGAAGTGGAGGAGGGAAGCAGACTCAGACCTTTATCAAGAAATTGGTGGGATGGGAGGACAAGCATGATATTCACTCACTATATGATGATTGAATTATCATATAGTAGCATGGCAATGAAATTGAAGCTAATTGAACAGCTACACCCAATGGGTTGCTATTTTTGCAAACAACATATAGGACACCTTATTCTTGTCAGATGGTATTTTCGCTAAAGATATATTCACATATAACTATAATGAAAATATATAGTAAGGTAGTGCAATGGTTCATAGCTAGTTAATGTGGAAGATACTGATCACTATTTAGATCCCAGCCACATACATTTGGTAATTGCAATGGTGATTATGAAGGCTTTTAGTAAGAATTCAAGTTAGAGGAATAATAGTTAAAGGTTTGTATGGATAATGGTAAGCTGTCAGCAACCCCTCAGCAAGGGGTATCAAAGACCTACATTGACCAATAGGGCATTTCAAAGTTCATATTTCAGACAACACTTTGAACTATGAGAGTTGAATGATAAACCCTTAGCACTTAAATGGAAACTCAGCCGAAGGCCTACAAGGTATGTCCTTTCTCCTATACAGGCAGTAAATATTGTAACATGGCTCCAATGAATACACCACTATATCAGGTTTTGTTCTTTTTCTAATCCAGTTTTCTTTTGAAACCTTTCTTTCAAGAATCAAAATCATTAATCATAAAATGTAACACTTAAAATCACGATCAAGAAAGTGTACAGAATGAGGGAAAGTGGTGAGTAGGTTATGCCTGGTTTCTTCAAGATACTGTAGGACTATTCCAAGTCTTGGGCCCTGTGAAATATTCTTCCTTTTTAATATACAGTAACAACAAAATGTAGCATTGGTGCTAAGTCGTCTTACCACTAGCTCTGCACCTATGCTCACACCTCACTCTATGTGTGTTAAACCTGTCAGCCTTAGGGTGGTCTTCCCCAAAAATGTTGCCTACTTACCTCCAGATTTAGCTGGATGTCGATTTTGTTGGCATTAGGACTGTGTGTCTTTTACCACTGATAACCAGTGCTAAAGTGCTTGTGTTCACTCCCCTAAAAATGGTTTGGTTGGTATATACCCAATTGCACTATTTAATATAGTTATAAACCGGTTGTAGAGTGGTGTACCATGTACCCAGGGCCTGTAAATTAAATGCCACCAGTTTGCCTGCAACACTAACTGTCCCACCCACTTAAGTAGTTCCAAAATATGTCCCAGACCTGCCATTTCAGACTAAATGCAGTCACACACTGCCATGTCATCTTGGCATTCAAATCCTATTGTCAAGCCCTAAACTCCCCTTTATTTTATATACATAACGCTGCTGTTAGCGTTTGAGAGAGCAACGAGGGGGCTGCAAACATCCCCTTGCCATGAGGGGAATGGCCAATGCTGCCAGGATCTGCCCTTGCCTGCTGTTAGGGGAACGGCTGCCATGAGCCACAACTCCCAGCAACGCCCCGCTCTGATGCCTCCTGCGACGCCGCGAAACGCGCCTGGAGGCGCAATAAAATCGCTGCTAGCCTCCCGCAGCGCGGGACGCCGGTGTTAGCACTTGGGAGAGCAGCAAGGGGGCTGCCAACATCACCTTGCCGTGAGGGGAACGGCCAATGCTGCCAGGATCTGCCCTTGCCTGCCGTGATGGGAAAGGCTGCCACAAACCCCAAATCCCAGGAACTCCCCGCTCTGACACCTGACATGACGCTGCAAAACGTGCCTGGAGGCGTGATAAAATCACTGCTAGCCTCGCGCAGCACAGAACGCAGGTGTTAGTGTTTGGGAGAGTAGCGAGGGGGCTGCCAACATCACCTTGCCATGAGGGGAACGGCCAACGCTGCCAGGAACTGACTTTGCCTGCCGTGAGGGGAACGGCTGCCACGGACCACAACTCCCAGCAACCCCCCACTCTGACGCCTCCCGTGACGCTGCAAAACGTGCCTGGAGGCGTGATAAAATCACTGCAAGCTTCCCGCAGCCCGTCAGCGACTGGAGGAGGCCGGGCTGGGCCAGACCCCTTGGCTGTTTCATTTGGAAGCCCGCAAATTGTGCTTTGGAGGTTGAGACGTTGGACGGAAATCAGGCAATACATTAAGGTACTTTTTAATTACCCCATTAAACCTGAACATCCAAGTACTCCATAGTGACCTCACACAGAGTCAGGGAACTCTAGTGGTTCAGTGTCCGAAATGGTCAAAAGGAAAACAACTGCTACACTCGGGGGTGCTTCGGGGGTTTGCATGGCCGGCAAAATTGATTCATTCTTAACTAAAGCTGCTCATGCAATCACACAGGAGATAGCTCTGACTGAACAAAGGTTGCCTCTAGAGGCTGGAAAATGTCTTCAGACGCACATTATCAGGGAGGAGGGAGAACAAGGAAATTCTGTAGCTGTCATGGGACCTTTAGAATGCTCAGCAGCTCCAATAGCCTCTGTGCCTCCAAGTCAAATATTCACCTCTGATGAACTTAACATGTCTTCTAATATTTTAGCTGTTAAAACATCAGAGGGAAATGAGGCGACTTCAGACTTACCACCGCCCAAGAGAAAACAAACTGCCTATATAATAAGTCTTCAAGGAAATCCCCACGGTCACAAACACGGATACAACCATCTTACCAACCTGATTTGTGCCAAGAGCAGTTACTAGACTCTTTATTTACAAAGTTTTAATCAGTGACAAAGATCCTTTTAGTGCTAATAATGCAAAAAATAGAAAAATTTGAGGAATTAGTTCACAATTTGATTACCAATTGTAATAAATGTGTTATGACTTTTGTGCCAAAACCAAGGGGGGGAGGGGCGGAAATCCCATCTCAAAATAAGAATCCCACTCAACCTGACCCACCTGGCCCATGTTTAAATGTTTTAGGAACTAATGGTATACCTAGTGGATCAAGTCAGCCAAATACATCCGAGGTGACAGGACCTGTAGCCCCTAGCCCCGAGGTAGCGCAGGTCAGAAGACCCTTGAATCCTGAGAGGGCATCTCTACCCACACGTAATCAGCCTAATTATGGCACACCCAAAGCTAGAAACCAAAGCACCCTTGATTTGCCACCTGCATCTGCCCCGTTAGTTGCAGTTTTACTGAAGGTCCCTTCTCTCTCTCAAGAAACTAGGAAAACCACCCAGGATCTAATACATAAAGTGACCCATTGGTGTACTAAAAATTGAATAAATGGTCAGAACATATAATCTAATATTATTATGGCCAGAAGAGTAGGGTGGATAGGTCACCAAACAAAAAAGATTGGTGTAGGAGACTGTATAATTGTCAACTTTAAGGACTCAGAGAAAACAAATATCTTAATTGGCTGCGCATACCAGAGCAGTTCAAACTCCTCAATTAGAGTAGTCTCACTACAATTTTTTTACCCCCCAAGCTAGCGCAGTTGCTCTATGCAATTGCAATGGCAAATATCTCGAAAATCAAGTAGGCCTGTCGCTAAAACTAATATAGACAATAACTTACCAATGAGCAACAGATTCCAACCCCTAGCAAGTCACCAAAATAAAAAGATAAAATACATCAGGGTATACCTCCAGTTAACATGACACTAAACGCACAAACACTTCGGGTCCCGGATCATATTGAAATAAATACTACAATCCCAGAATCTCTCCCTATCCCAATTCCCACTGTGGCCATGTATGAAAAGGTCCTCTCATGGAACATAGCAGGAAAAAGGTCTAAAAGACGAAACTCACTCTGGGAAAATGTTATTTCAATGCATCATATTATCGCCCTCCAGGAAACTTGGGAAGTAAATGATTGTTTTTATCTAGATGGTTTTATTTCATTTTCATTCATTCTTGATCTTTATTTCGGTCACCTGGACCATAAAAGAATACATTGTAAAACATTTTAAAAGAACGAAAGATACAGTAATAATTTTCAGATGATTGACCAGAGTATAAAACAATCATTCAGATACTGAGAGCTTAATACATTGAGTACGACTGTGCCACATTGCCGTTAAAAATTTTGAAACCGCAAACACAATTGGGGCCGAGAGATCTCTTTTTAAGATCCTGAATGCCGGAAGGTAACTCCTGAAGCCCAGGTTTTTGAGGATTGGGACAAGCCAGTACTGTCTTGCTCTTCTATATGCCGGGCAAAAAAATATTATGTGCAAGTCACACTCCCTCGAATGCGCACAAGCTGGGCAATGTGCTTTTCCATTGAACATGGGTAAAGCTAGAGGGGGTTTACTATTCATGTTCTCACTAAAGCTCTCTTGTAAGACACGCTTGGTTGATTGTAAATCTCCGAATGTTTTGGCAGTAGAACTGTCTTTTAAGAATCGTGCCACCATGTTAGTGATACATTTTTATAATTATTTTTCTAGAGGGCATTAGCTGGAACATCTACAAGATCTAAAGGAGTTTTTGGAATGTTATGAGGAGACTAAACAAGCGTATTATGAAGTAATAATTCTAGGGGATTTTAATATCCATCAATGTCATTTAAATTGTTTTATAAACCAGGACCAGGGGAAATTTCTTACTTCACTAAATCATTTTGAACACACACCATCAGGTATTTTGCTTGAAGGTATTCTTTCAAATCAAAATCTATGCTGCCTTCAACAAACAGATAACTTGGCTCCAGTACCCACTTATGTAGGAAATGGAAGATCTAGCATTATTGATTATATGTTATTGTCTGCTCCGCTAGTTTTATTTACTGAGGATTTATTGGTTACTTGGTCAGGTTTTAGTGACCATAATCCACTCACTGTTGCTATACCACCCTCTGTGATTGAAACCAGAGAATCTGCCATTTGTCTGACAAATATAAATATAAGAACTAAAGATCAGGCCTGTAGGCTAAAGTAGGAAACGATAGTCCCAGACAACTTTTTTATTAATTTGTACACAGTCTGCGCCCTTGCAATTGAATCCTGTCTAGACCCCAATATACAGGACAGCTCTGTCTTAACAGACTTCGGGAAATTAACAAAACAAATTCAATCTGACCTCACAATTATTGGTGGGACCAAACTCCCGAAGGGTGCAAGATGGTTCAATGGAGCATGTTCAGCAACCCACACGGAGCTTATACAGGCCCTAAAAAATACCCCTAGAGATAAAACAGAAATTAGGGACAAAACAAAGGCCTATAAAATAGCAGTCGACAACAGGAAGAAGGAGATAAGGGAACAAGCATGGGATGCCCTACAACAGGCTAGCATACCGAAAGAGAGTGTGAATTTCTGGTTGGCAGTCAACAGTCCCTTACTCTCTGAAATTCCTAACTCCAACATTGACTGTTTAATTCCAGCAGACAAATGGGTATCACATTTTGGAAATATTTTTAGTGATGTAAATCTGGGAGAAACAAAGGAGTATAGGGAAGGGGGACAAACTAGTACACCACTCCACTTTAGAGTAGAGGAGGTTCATGAAGTAATCGCAACTGCATCTGGCCGAAAGGCCCCAGGCCCCGACAGGGTCCCTACCGATCTATACAAAACAGATCCAAATGTATGGGCTAGCATTTTGACAAATGTTTTTAATGCCGCATGTTCACATCGATAACCAATATCCTGGGGGAAGGCAGTCATCGTCCGCATTTTTAAAAAGGGCGCAAGAGATGAGCCTACATGTTATAGGCCAATCTCACACTTAGATTCTGCAGCCAAAATTATGGAAATAGTCACTACATCGTCTAATGACATGGCCGGATGACCAAAATGTTTTTTCCAACGTGCAATATGGTTTTAGGCCAGGTAATGGGACCTTGGACCAATGCTTAAATTTTCATTTAGCGGTAGGGAAGTACACCATCGCCAAAAAGGGCATAATACATTTAACGTTTATGGACCTGACACAAGCTTTCGATTGTGTAAATCGATCAAAGTTGTGGTCCCTCCTAAGTGACATGGGTCTCGAACCAGAGCTTGTGGATTTCTTACATGCTATTCATGAGAATAACACAGCAGCTGTCAGATACAACAGTAATCGGGATTTGACAATCGCCTGGGATGTCAAATAGGGGTACGCCAAGGTTGTATCCTGGGTCCCCTCTTATTTACACTGTACATAAATAAATTGGGAGATTTTCTAATAGCCAGCTGTAAAGACATCCCAGATTTGGCGATAAGATGATCCCCGCACTTTTTATGCGGATGACACAGTTATATTAGCTAGAACGGCAGTGGGCCTTCAATCACTTTTAGATGCTTTTATAGTTTTTATGGACTCTTTAGATCTTTCAACTAATTTTAAGAAATCGCACACTATGTCCATTGGCCCTGGTAAGACCCAAAAAAGAACAACTGTTATTGTAAAGGGACAGAACAAACAAAGGTTCCAACTTTCCCTTACTTGGGGGTTCTTTTTGACGAGTGTGCGTCATGGGGCCCACAACTTATGCAAAAAAAGAATACTTTCGCTAGTGCTTATGGGGCAACACTAAATTTTGCTAAAAGATTAGGGTCAAAACCCATTTCGGCCCTGATGAAGATATATAAGGAAATATTTATCCCATGGTAACCTACAGCAGTGGCATCTGGGGATATAAGGAAGGAAAGGACATTCAGCATGAGCAAGATAAGTTCTTAAGCAAGATTTTGGAAGTTCCGTATTCCACCCCTGCATATATAATACACGAAGAACTAGGGGAGGGTTACATCTCAGACCAGATTGCAGTGGCTCAGTTAATGCCCTGGCTAAGAGTATGGGCAAGTTCCATTATAAATCTAACTCAAACAATAATTACTGACTGTCTAGCGCTTGATAGAGCCGATCATATTCCCTGGCTAAAGTACTTAAGGGAACCGACACATTCGCTAGGTTGCCCTGATTTATTCCTATGTCCCAAAACCATTGACAAATTTAAAATTAGAAATATCAAACACCAGTTTTTGATTAACTCCAGGGACTAAGGGAAGAAAATGAGTTTTTAAACCAACGGTAAAATGTTATGTTACATTATCCATGGATAACCAAGTCCAACCTTACCTATTAATTGTTGGCAATCCCTTCCATCGTTTTGTTTTAACAAGATTTCGTCTGCAAATGGCTCCCTGGCTTTTGTCAGTTCCTCAGGGCTTTTCCAAATGATAGGTTCACTTTTATCACATTAAGTTGTCAAATAAAGCATTCTTCACTGACTGACTGACATATACGTAACTATTAAGGTAGGTCCTAGGAAGTCGATAGTGCAGGGTGCTGTGTAATTAAAAGGCTGGACATGTACATTTAAGTGTTACATTTCTTAGTATTGAAAAGTTCCCAAACTCATTTTTCACTATTGGTCACTATTGAGAGGGATACCCCTCCCAAAGGCTAACAACAGGGAATCCTTATTGCATTCAATAAGATGCAATAAGCTGTAAGTCCTAATTGGAAGAAGGTAGATATGTTATGTTTATTACCTATGAAATTGTAGTAACAAACCATCTTTAAAGGTAAAGTCAGATTTTTCATTATAATCTTGAAAATTCCATTTTTAGAAAGTTTTCATTTTTCTGCCCTTAGCTCTTTTGTGCCTGTGGCCTGTCTTGGGTTACCTGACTGTGTGTAGCTGACAGTTAGACTTTGTGGATTCCTCCCACACAGTGACACAATAGAGGGATTAGGTGTGCCTGAATGGGATATTAGCTGGCAAGATGGGGGGATGAAGCTGAGCACAGCCCGACTTACAAATGAGTAGCCTGTGCTCTGCCTTTATACGAAGGGCCTACCATCCCTGAATTGTCATTTCAGCCAGCTTGGAACAAGGGCAGAGGAGGCATGGAATTCCATACATTTCAAAACCACTATCTAGAAGCTTTTCCCACCTTTCAGAACCAGGGCACCAGGGTATCAAAGAAGGACCTTAGACACCAACTCTTCAGTTCACTTCAGAACCTGTGCATACTCTGCCAGGAATATCTATAATATACAAACAACTGGTATTGAGGGATAAACCTCTCTTTTATTTTTGCACAAGAGTATATAAATTACCTTGGCAAAACACTATTTCTTATAGCAAATTCAATGAATATTTTTCAGGTGCAAATATCCATCAGTGAGCATCAGAATGAATTATACATAAAACTAGACAAATTCATCACAATTATTCAAATATAAATTGCAAGACAATCCATATATACATAATCATATATACAACAACTACATCATATATATTTTCCCCTAACTACTTCTTAAAAATGTACACTTCTCCATCTCAGTCATACATTCAAAGGTAGTCCTCTTGGCATCAGAGGTGTCATCCCTCTATCTTAATTTATTATGCCAAATAACTAATGTGTTAATTGAAACAATAGGCGGACTCCTCCTTCGTCTGTGTATCGACGCTGTCGCGTTTTAGCCTCCACTTTCTTATTGGCTTCCTCAGGACGGGGGTACACTCTACAACAATGGTTAAACTTATATAAATCATATGTTCTATCGTACTTCACTCTATCCCTTATTTGCCCATGCACTGCTCGGAAGGAAGGAGACGTCTCAGGAATTCAGTGACTCTAGCTCAAGAAATCTATCATCTATAAAAATATATCTCTAAAGCAATCAATCAAAAGTGACAAAATCAAATGGAAACGCACCACACCGGCGGGACGCTCCGGGAGGAGGAATACTCAGGTGTGGGTGTAAAAAGATAAGATACGTCAACACCACATGCACATACACACCAGTAATGTGACTGTGTGCCAAACTAACCCAGCTTCATCATGCCATTTCTCAATTAAAACCAGAAATATACCTGTATGCAGTCCAAATTAATCAAACTTCAGAGCAAATAGGCATCTGCTTTGGCCCCATTCATCAATCTCGTAATCCTACAATAATGGACAATTACTTATAGAAAACTCTTATCAATCTCATTTTGCGGATTATATAATTAATCATGTGGTACTTAATTCCAAACCTCTAAACACGTGCTTCATCTAGAGAGGACCTGGCATTCTTCACGTGATTCATCGTAACCTCAGGTCACTACAAGGAAAGAAACGAATATACTATCTGTAGATAGCAAATCTATGTCTTTATATACACACCACCTAATCTCTCCCAATTGAAACTACCTTCCCAGTGGGTCGAAGGATCCAAACTTACATTAAATTTAAACCAAGTCGCTGCGCAATCGTCCGGCATTTCCTCCTCTCGCTTCAATCTGCAGGCGCTGCTTGAACTTCCAGGACGTGTATGAATACGTATGTGCGTGATCGCGTCATACATTCCCGGGCTATAGATATAAACAAAGGGCTAATCTCTATGCTATGCTTGGGTTAACGTACTACTAAGTAGAATCGACCTTCGACAAGATACTCAATGCCCCAGATTCAGTACATCTCCAAAAATAATAATTAAATAAAAACCTCCCTCAGACTCCACATCAAATACGTAGCGCAAAAAACATTTTTGTCTAAAAAACATAATAATAACACAAACTAACTAATTCTTTCTCCTATCTTCTTAAATGTCACCTGGGCTCTAGGCTCCTCAACCTGCACATAAAATATGCGTGTGTGTCTCTGTGTAGCATAACCTTCGTATTAAATCCCCATATTGGCGTCGCCATTCTGTATGTATCAACCTTATTTCTGACTGTTATAGATTCGTTAGGCAGTACTCATCGCTCCCACTGTTAATATCCATCCATCACAATGTAATTTATCAAGGAGAATTCTCAACGAGGAGATCTCCAAGTAATTTCTCAAGACCAAGAAGTATGTCACACATCTCATGCAAGTCCAAAAATTTGATAATGGAATCTCCAAGGTACGTATCAGAACTTAGTGGTAAATCGCACGTCTCCTGTAAGTGCAACAAATGTAATATGTGACATCTAAACACAAAAAGTCTCGTAAATTCCAATGCACTGTATGTTCAAACACAGGGGCTTACATTCTGACAAGGAAGCTAAAGCCTCACTTCCTAGTATGTCATCTCTTATTTTCCCAGTTAGATTTGCAGACAAGGAGAGAAGATAAAATCACATTTGTCTGGATGATTCAAATGCATTCCTGGTTAGATGTTTTATACCTGATACCTGACGAATAGGAATGCCTCCTTCTACTTTAAATCAAGGCCCATAATTCATCTCTCTCATTCAGACCCTCTGTCGCTGTATGGTATCTTTCAATGAGTTGTGCTTCTATGCAATGTAGCCTTATTTCCAATTCTCCTTTGTTGCTTGCTTTAATTACAGCTAAGACTGTCCACTCCATTTCATTCTTGCGATGGCCAGACTCAACATAATGTTGTACGAGTGGGGCTTCCTGGATTTTACATCTAATGCGGGATTTATGTTGTAAAATCTGCATCTTAACCATTTGCGTTATCTGCCCAATGTACATCTTCCCGCAGGGACAGGTCACAGCATACACCACATTTTTGGTGTTACAATGGGAGAATGCTTGCATCACATGTTCCTTGTTATTGATCATCAGTGCTTTGGAGTCGCTTGTACTAGCGCAGGCGACGCAATTATTGCAACGGTAATGCCCTATAACTGCGGGGAGGCCAAGCAAAGTTCTTGTATCTTTTTTTGTCATTGGTTCCCTCATGGCTTTTACCAAGTGTTGTTTCAAATTTTTACCTTTTCTAAAGGCAAAAAGTGGTTCCGGTATATTGAATTGGTCAATCAACCTCCAGTTTTTTAGGATAATCTTTTTAACCTTGTTTGCTTTTGGGTTGAATGTCAGTACACATGTCATAAGTTCTGTCTTTTATTTTATTTTATGAGTTAGTAAACTCTCCCTAGGCGTATACCACGCTCTTTTAAGTGCCGTTCGTACCAGTTTTTTTGGGTATCCTCTGGCACACAATTTAACCTGTAGTTTCTTAGCTTTATCAAAATAATCGTCTTTGTTAGAGCAGTTGCGCCGTATTCTTAAAAACTGCCCATAAGGCAAGTTTTCTTTTAAACTTCTTCGGTGCCTGATGAAAACTCTAAGAGTGTATTCCGATCAGTGGGTTTCGAATACAGATTCACCTCCAATTTCCCTTTGTTGTCGAAGATCCACACATCGAGGAAATTAATACGTGTATTACTGACGCATTTTGTAAATTTCAAATCTGGTGTACATCCGTTCAACCAGATATGGAATCTCTCTAATTCCTCCATTTTTCCATTCCAGATAAGAAAAATGTCGTCAATGAAGCGCACCCACTTATGAGTGTGATGGTAAAATGGTGCTGCTTCATTGTAGACATATTACCTCTCGAATTGGTCCATTACTAGGTTCGCTATTTCCGGGGCGAAGCAACAACCCATGGCTACGCCCTTTATTTGTAGAAACAACTCATTCTTAAAAGAGAAAAAATTGTTTTTCAAACAAATTCTCGCCAACTCTTGTAAGAATTCGGTTGGGACCTGATGAGGCCTAGTTCTTTGGTCCAATATCAGTTCCATTACCAAAAGGGCCTCATCTTGAGGTATGTTAGTATACAGGCTCTCAATATCAAAGGAGACCAACAATTGCTGGTCTCCATCGAAAGCCTGATCTTCTATTTTAGAGATGAGGTCCATGATGTCTTTTGTGCCTGTGGCCTGTCTTGGGTTACCTGACTGTGTGTAGCTGACAGTTAGACTTTGTGGATTCCTCCCACACAGTCAGACAATAGAGGGATTAGGTGTGCCTGAATGGGATATTAGCTGGCAAGATGGGGGGGATGAAGATGAGCACAGCCCCACTTACAAATGAATAGCCTGTGCTCTGCCTTTACACGAAGGGCCTACCAACCCTGAATTGTCATTTCAGCCAGCTTGGAATCAGGGCAGAAAAGGCATGGAATTCCATACATTTCAAAACCACTATCTAGAAGCTTTTCCCACCTTTCAGAACCAGGGCACCAGGGTATCAAAGAAGGACCTTAGACACCAACTCTTCAGTTCACTTCAGAACCTGTGCATACTCTGCCAGGAAGGACTGCAGTGCTGCAACAAGATTGCCACTCTATTGGCCTGATGGTCTCAAATAACTGCTGCCCTACTGTGCTGACCTGCTGCCTGCTGGCCTCTTGCCTGAGGTAGAAGAACTGGACCTACAACTCCATCTAGAACCCAGGATGCCAGAGTGACTCATAGGGCTAGTCTTCTGGCCTCCTGATCTGAGCATCAAGGATATTACGTGCTCCCACACAGCTCCTCGACCAATCTTTAGTGAGTTCCTGACCTCCAGGTGGTGCCTCTCAGGTCCTGGACCCTTGGTGTTTCTTTTGAGCTCTTACAATCAAGCTTTTGGACTATTTGTGACCCAAAATTGACCCGTTAGCACTGGAACAGTGCACCTCGCAGCAAAATCCAGCATGAGCTACTGCCAGCATGTCTCTCTGCAGCATTGGCAGCCCACGGGGATTGCCAACACAGAACTTCAGCAGCCTGTCCATGAGGCCTGGCCTGCTCTTCGCACCATGCAACTACCACCCACAAAACTCTCTGTGCTCATCGCAATCCTCTCCAATGCAAAAGGGATTATTGACACAAAACTTGGGAAGATAAAACTTCAGCAGGCTAATCTGGGACTGTGTCCGACTCGCTCTCCATTGTGGCTGGCCTGAACATTTGACTTTGACCCAGTCCAGAGAGACCAGATATCTCCAGTTGGAGCTTTTTGCTTTTAGGGGCTACATTGCAGTTAATTCTTTTAAAATACTTAACTCTGGTTCTACTAATACCTTGCATTGTGTTTTCACATCATCAATGTTTGTGTGCTGAATAAATACTTTACACATTATCTCTAGGTTAAATCTGACTGCCGTTTGCACCCAAGTTACCCAGGGTTAAACACAGGTTAATTGAGGGACTTTTTTGTGGTTCATCCTGAGAGGGATTGTGACTGGTTCTTGACCAGGGTTCACAACCCAGCCAAGCAACAACCCAGTTTCTCACAGTTCGGCTCTAGACCTACTTGTACTCTGATGCTTTCATTAACTCCTACCTCTATCTGTACACTTTTGTCTCAGGAGTAGGGTGTTGGACGTATGGCTCCTTGCTGTGTGTGCGTATGGTATGTTAGCCTAAAGTGTGACACGGTGCAGCCAAGTAGGGGAATTACCCTATGTGTTTATGGGTAGAGACCCACACAATTCACAGAAAAACCAGTTCCTGGGCACACGTTGCAGGGTGAAAATAATGGTGCCTGTCTTCAAGTTGAGCTGCGGGTCCGCCGTTTCAACAGATCTCTAGTGTGTGCACTATGAGAGAAACAGGCACTGGTTCACATCTGTTCCGGAAATGGATCCATTGCAGATAGGCACTCGCTGTCTGGAATCTCCTGCACCTAGGAGCTTCCCGATTGCCTTCTAATTAATTACTCCCACGGACTACTCCGTTTTTCATTTACACTCCACCAGACCGGCAGGGTCGGAATTATCACCGGCATAGTGATTTCCCTAAAGACATCGACGCTCTCTCTCACAGCCCTGAAGAAGTCACAGGCTACTTCCCATTGTGACAAAACACGTATTGGCTGGTTGTGTCATTCTAACGATATAAGATTAAATAACTCAAGAAATTCTGAACCACTTGAAAGGACTCTTTATGATCACTCTCCAGAGACTACATTAACCATTATCTTCACCCTGCAACGTGTGCCCAGGAACTGGTTTCTCTATCTGTACACTATCTCTACCTCTACACCTATGAATAACTTTACACTGAATCTACACTGACTCAGTGGCTCAACGAAACTTGAGGGGGCCGCCATGCAAAATGCATGAAGGGCCCCCCTCCCCGGCCCACCACCTACCACTTTTGCTGAGGGGGACCCTGGAGCACAGGCTCCCACACTGTGGGGGCTTATGCTGCTCCACTGCACGGAATCTATACCTATTTACACCACTATCTCTATCACTAACTTTACTATCGCTACTCATACCTGTACCTCTGCATATTCCTTTATATCTGCATCTTCCTGTACCTGTATATGTAATTCAATTTACATCCCTTGCATTTTTAAATAAATGTATTCTTTTTTTAAAAAATACACAAAATATGCATTCCTTAATTGTTCTGCTTTACTTCAATATACTAACTTCACTAAAGTGAATCACATTTTTTAATTCCTTGATTTTGGATTCACAAAGGTGTCATTCCTTCATCAAGTTTTTTTAACTATAATGCCATGTGGAAGAACAAGAAGAAGAGGAGGCAGTGAAAACAGTTTAGTGAAAGAATTGCTTTGCTGTTATTCTTTTCTGTATGTAGCAAACACAGTGATGGCCAAAGTGTGTGAATTATTCTCAGCCACTAGCAATCATTTTGGCTGAATTCTAGTCTATTTTTTACTTTTTTTGGCAGATCTATAGTGTGCAAACTTGACCCGAAGGTATCGAATTGCTTTACTGAGCACCAGTTACAATACACAAGGTCATATTCATTCAGTCAGAAACAACATTAATGCAGAAATGCTTCAGGCATGAGATTAAACCAAGAGTAGGGACCAAATTATTTTATTAATGAGCAAGGGATTGGGAAAGGCAAATAGGTCAGTTAGTGAAGAGCGAAGGGGCTGACATGAAACCACTCTAAGTATCAGATAATTTATTGGATATAATGCTGTCTGCAAAAGACAACTAAGAAATGTTCTCTTAATCTAGATATGGTGCAACATGATCATTGTTTATGAGGACTCAGATATAATTAATCAGAAACCTAATCTTTTTGTCTTAGAATAAGCATGTATTACTCCTGTAAATTCAGGATAATGCTACATGCAAAACCATAGTCTAACATAAGATTCCACAGAAAATGCTTTCTGTTGCAGGCCTGCCTATCCAGGGGTTACACATACCTAGGATAGGGGTATGGCAAACCCATAACAGAGAAGGTTGATTGAAATCAGTCCATTTCCCTTTGTTCTTTATCAATTACCTGATTCTCTTTTTGCCTTCCTAAATTCACCTAAAACTAATCCTTTAATTGACTAATAACAGACTAACTGATTTAGTCACCCTTGGCTTGTTTGTATTCTTCTGTCTTCTCAATTGCTTGTTTAAGGCATATGCGTGGTTAGGGTAAGCGTGGTTCAGCTTGCGGGGAAACTGCATTTGTGGCTCAGCCCGTGTTGTTAAGGCCGGTTTCCACCTACTGGCAGCTATGGTTTGAAATTTTAGCTGTTACAGTAAACTGTAATGATAACTACAGCAATAAGATAGACATCATTATGGGTGATACTTTGAACTCATGCAGATTTCAAATGAACTGTGTTCCTATGTCTTAACTTTAACACCATTTCCCTTGCGAGTTTGAAACTGAATGGGTGTTTCCCAACCTTTTTTCTGTGAACTTTCAAAGGCAGAGAACTTCTACATTGATAAGGTTCACCAAGGTTGGAAGTGGTCTTTTCAATCATATCAGGTGTTCTTGATGACAAATATCTAGTCTATGTCTCGCATGCTTGCAAAATAGCACCAAAGCCTAATCGTTGATTAAGCACTGCCATGTCAAGTCAAGTCAACAGCACATCCCATTCAGCAACCACCATACATCCTAGAACCATTCACTTTGTGTTGGCCTAAATATACACCATCCTCAGGGCACAACATTGCATCAAAGCTATATAACTGACTAGGTGTGCCAGGGTTCTCACGGTGTGTAGTGGACAAGTGTTCACCCAAGTGCAGCAAAATAAATGGCAAAGTCCTTCAGCACGGGCATTCATACACATAGTACACAATAAAGAGGCATATTTACAAGCCCCTATCACCACAGGAGCATCACTTTTATTGATATTTCCGTGGCGATAGGGGCTTTGTCTTGTCACATGGTGGCATTAAGCCACTTAATGTGGCCTAATGCCGCCTTGTGAATAAGGATCCCTTTCACGCTATACTTAGTGTGATAGGGGTGGGCAATGGGTGTTGCAGTGGGAGTTCCCCCACAACACCCATTGTGTTTGACGCTGCCCCATATTTACAAGGGTGGTGTAAATATGGGGCAGGGACAACGTTAAGACCAGGGAAAACCTGGTCTCAAACAGGCAAAATGAGTAGAAATGCTTTATTTCCCCTAGTTTTTGATGTTTCTATGTGTGCTACATTATGCGTCATACATAGAAACAAAAAAACACCATGTATGATTGCTTATGTGGATTTTAAAAATGATCAGTTGCACCATTTATGATTGTTTATGTGAAATAAGGGACACCTTTCTGCACATAAACAATCATTTCTCGCAATGCAGGCACCCTTGCACTATGGTGCATGAGTGTCTGTGTTGTTGCTAGGCAGCTAAACTTTGTGCCAGCACAGAAAGAAATGCAGGGCTGCACCACATTGTTGTAAATACAGTGAAGCCCTGTATTTCTAAAGTGACAGAGTGTGGCGTTAGCCTTCTTGGCTTAACGCGCCCACCCTCACTTAAGTTGTAAACATGCTCCCCAGTGTCCTAACATAATCTTAGATGTTTAAGTTTTCACATTAACCAATGTAAACATTTGCTAAGTAATGATTTAGACAGACTAATAATATTCAAATAAATAGAGTGGAACACTAGTGCCAAGTGGAAAAGGTGCACAGACTGCGGATAATAGTTGAAATGGGCTGGGCCGCTACCTTACAAATTCTAAAAAGATAACATAACATGAATGACTTTTTCTGTTAATATATTGAGAAAATGTATACATCTTAGCACATCTTTGATAATCTGTGTTTGCTGGCAGATGTAGTCGTTTGCAAAAACGTGCATTTTGGGAAGTTGTAGAATGTTGTAACATAAATTAGATATTCAAATTAGACACCCAAAGATGAATCTAAACTCAATAAATGCAATGACTGCAAACACACATGCACCAATGCCTTAGCAATTGCCATTCCATTATGTGAGAATGTTTTAAAGGTTAGGTTGTTTCATGGACATAATGCTCTGTGAAAAGGAACACATGCGTTCTCACCAAACACCATATCATTTAAAAGTAGCCTTGCACATTTTAAATGAGGGCTAAGGGGTTTATTATTCTCTGCACTGGCAGCATGGGAGGCCATCCCTATTTAATTAGTTAGGCCAACTGCATTTGCAAAACAATTAAGAATGTAATTTAATTTTAGTGTTTTGTAAACATCCAGGGATTCATTTATTTTGGACTTGTGACCTGCATGTTGAGTTAACTTTGAAAGTATGATTAACCAAATCAACTGAAACGGACAGGAGTAAAGTAATCATCCAAGCAAGCTCAATTGCTCAATTGCAAACTACATTTTGTTGGTGACTATTACGAAATAGATCTTGAATGCCTTAACCTCAGCTGGAACATGTCTTGGTTCGCCCATCTACCTTGGTTTGCTCTTTATATTACTAAAGGTTGAGAATGTAAGTGTAAGAATTCGTGCTTATGATAAGAATAAGTGTCTGCCACTCATAACATAAATTAACTGAACAAAATCGCTGTGCAATGAGAATTCCTGAATGAAAACACATTTGTGTTACCTAAATAGTCAAGTAGCTGAAAACTACGTGGAATACGAAAGTTCATTGGATTCTTTTCTCAACTGTCCTATATCCCTGCTCTGAGTAAGTTGCCATTTTTTCGCCTTGTGATCTCTTGCCAATACGATGCCATTTGGGACAAGTTCTGTGGAGCTTTGACTCAGCCCATTAACTTTTTTCTGCTCTTTTCATCATTCTTTCGATACTGCTTGCTCCTTTTTAACTCATCTGAGGGATATTTCACAGCTATCGGTGACAATGACTGTTCTGGTAGACAATCCTTTCCTCCGGCCTCAAATGATAGTTTTCTTATGCAATCTGTTCCTACCTTTCCCAGGCATCTTTAGATTTAAGATCAATTTCTCCTCTCTAGAGTGATGCTTCTTTATGTGAGAAGTTCCCCCAGGCTTTTTATTTCTTTCCAGAAAGAAAGTGTGGTATTTTGCAAACGTAGCACAAAACGTATATGAGGTTTGTTGGCCCCTTCACTTGTATTGCTGCCAAATCTTCTTCAGCGTGTTATTTGCACACACCTGGATTCCGCCTGTTGTGCTACAACTGTGTGTTGAATAAAGCATGTTCCAATGCTGTTTCTCCGATTTTAGTGATATGGTGGCATAGTTAGGAGTAGTTATTGCTTCATTAGTCTTAACACACAAGAACTGACTGCCATCTTTCTCGAGTGTTGTCATATAATGAGGAGTATGTGTTGACTCTCCCTATAACTCCTCCAGACCGTAATGTGTTGGATAATATTGCTTGGCAGGGCCACCAGGGAGTTTCCGGTTTTATGGACCTGAAGTATGGCTTTTTCTGTATTGCTACCACTGGGATTATGGTATGCGAGTTTCTGTGTTCTATCCCTGTAGCTTTGTGTTAGCGCTCCCACGATTTCTGGTTTTGCGCACCTTTTCCTGTGCTTTCAAGTCTTGAAGGGGGCCAGGAAACTTAAGCTTTGTCCGTGATCTAGCCGTGGTGGTTTCATTTCTAGCAATATGTAGAGATTCGCCATTTCTGAATTTGCACTTGTCAGAGGAGTGTCTTTAGACCCTTTGTTTTGGTCCTAGTTCTTTTGTTGAGGAGGGAGGTTGCTCTTAGGCTTATCTGCACCAATTCAACTTGGCTAATGGAGCGCATTCACAACTTCACTGTGGTTTTGTGTTTTAATTTTTGACAAGATCCATTGGCTTTTGCAATTCTGGCATTTGAGGTTCAGTGGTGCATATCCAAGAAGTGCTGTGCTGCTTAAAGGACTCAATTGGACCGCCGATCTGGAAGTCCTGCTTTTCTGTTTGTTGCCCTGCTGCCTGCTGCTCTCTGACTGCTGAAGAAGAGCTGAACTCTGCCTTCACTCCAAGTGATCTCCAAGGGCTTTTTACCTTATCTCCTGTTGCTTGAGACTCAGAGATATAAAAGTCTCAACCCCTACTCCTGTGCCTGGCTCACTGAAATTGGCCCAGATGCTTGCCACACAGATTTTGATACATCTGTGTTTAGCAGAACCAGTGCATGGATCTAATTGTGGGAGTAAAATCGTCGCAACGGAACCAGTGCTTTGCCACCAGAGATTGAGGCATCTGACAGAGAATCACTGTCGCTGCAGCTTGGTGAGGTTGACACATCCCCATGACTGCGTGGCAGAATCTGGCGCATCGCTCTATGCCTCTCAACTCTGGCACCTGTCTTCTTTTTTAAGTTTAAGTTTATTCAGAAAGAAACAATACATTTCAAGGAATAACAACATGTACAATAAAGTACGATACATTAAGATAATAATTTATCAGGAAAACATTCTATGAAAGAGTGAAGATGGAAAAGATGGGGGGAAAGGCAGGGAAGGAGAGAAGCAAGGGAAAGGAAAATATATATATATTATTTATAATCTTAGCACTATTATCATCTTACAAGAAAAATAACACATGGAATTAATTCCTGTATGCATAAATGACAATTTAAAAAGTAAAAACAACAAATTGTAATAAGGAAGAACATCGAAGGGAATATTGATGAGAACTTTTTTAAATGAACAAAAGACAGCATGTGTATCCAGGAGGTTTCCGAACTTCGTTAGAAGTTTTGACTGATGGATCACTGTGTGAGGCAATATAAGTTAAATATGTGGATATAGGGAGCCATAAAAGATCTCTTTTCATAGATACAGAAATAGGGGTAATGTCATTGGTATCAAGTCTATGATGAAAACAAACGGCATTCCACCACGCTCTAAAAGTGACTTTATCGGCTTGTTTTCAATTAGAAGTTATTAAATGAAGAGCTATTGCCAATAACAAATCCACTAGTTTAAAAATAGATGGAGATTGGGGCCAGGAAGGTGATAGGGAACCTAGAAAAATGTTAGAATGGGAGAAAGGGACCTTTGTTTCAAAACTTTTGTTATTTGGGACCAAACTAATTGCCAAAAGCGATGCACGGGAGCACAATCAAATAGCATGTGTTGTAAATCAGCATTTGTGCAGTTGCAAGACCAGCAAGTAGAAGAAGAGTTTGTAGAGAAGGAGGCTAATTTTGCGGGAGTAAATAAAAGGCGTTGGTAGACAAAATAAAGGGTTTGAGACGTGTTAGCAGCTCTGGAAGTTTTATGGATTTTTAGCCACAATTTATCCCATAAAGGAGTCGTCCACCAACATTCCATGAGATATTTTTCCCAAGCCAATTCAGCCTTTGTTTTGTTCCTATCAGAAGAAAGAGATAAGCATTTATATATAGCTGAAGCTGAGGAGGGAATAGCTAGTAAGGAAAATAGCATGGAGCATCAAGAGGGAAGAGAAGGTGTGGACGGTAAGGATCTATGGTACTGGGAAAGGGAAGGATATAAAAGATCATATTGAGTTCTACATGAAGATGGTAGGGAGAATTGTTTTTGAAGGTCCGAAAAGGTGAAAGGGATATTATTAAGTAATAGTTGTGAAATCAAAAGCAGTCCCTTATTTCTCCAAGATTTCCAGTAAATGGTGCGATTTTTAATGCGTAATAAATTATTATGCCAAATGAGCTGTTGATCTAACGAAGAATATGAAGGGTATGAGGAGGGTAATAGAGGAGCAAGAATTTTACGAGTGTGAGAAATGACTGGAGTTCGAAAGGAAGAAATATTGTTGGTAAAAGCAAGAGATTCTAAAAATTTGAAAGGAAACATAAAATAGTTTTCTATAGACAACCAGATAGGAGGATGTTTATACTGATCAGGAGAGAGCCAACGGGAAGATTGTTTTAAAGAGAAGGAATAATTATAGTTTTTGAAATTAGGAAAGTTAAGACCACCAGAAGTTTTGTCCGACTTCAAAGTGGACAGGGCTATTCGGGGAGATTTGTTCTTCCAAAGAAATTTGTTAAAAGAGAATCGATTTTTTAAAAGTAAAATCCAGGAATATGTACAGGAATCATAGAAAGAATATATAGAACCAAATGAGAAAGCATCATCTTAATGGAATATAATCGTCCCCACCAAGGGAAAAAAGTGGGTGCCAATGATCAATAGAGTCAGATATGGTTTTAATAATATGGTCAAAATTTAGTTTTAGCGTTCCTGAAATGTTTGAAGAAAACCACAGGACTAGATATTTTATTTTAGAAGTTTGCCAAGAAAAACTGGTAGAAATTAAATCTTGTTTAAGGCAAAGCACATTAAGGGGAAGAACTTCACACTTGTCTGAATTGTGACGATAACCGGATAATTGAGAAAAAGTATCAACCTGTTTCATAAAAGACGGAATGGACATAGAGGGATTAGAACAATATAAAAGAATGCTGTCTGCATAAACAGACATTTTGACATGGGAAGTATCAAGTTGGAATCCGGTAATCTGAGCGTCCTGTCTTATTTAAGTTAAAAAGGGTTCTAATGCTATTATAAATAAAAGAGGAGAGAGGGGGCAACCTTGACGTCCTCCCATAAGAAGAGGAAAATAATCAGAGATGTTTCCATTAACAAAAATAGAAGCTTTGGGACCTGAGTACAATAACGAAATAAGGGATATTAACTTAGGAGGAAATCGAATCCATTTTAGTTCCTGGAGCATGAAATCCCATCCAATCCTATCAAATGCTTTCTCTGCGTCCAACGCTATAGCTGCAATGGGGTAATCAAGAGAGGAAGCTTTACTTAGGATATTAAAAAATACTCTGGAATTATCGGATGATAAACAACCTTTTCCAAACCCGATTGTTTGGGACCAATGAGATTAGGTCAAATGTGATCAATACGAAGAGCAAGAATTTTTGCAAACATCTTATAATTAAGATTAACTAAAGAAATTGGGCGATAATTTTTGCAAAGAGACGGGTCTTTGTTGTCTTTGGGTATTAAACAGATCATGGCTTCCTGAAATGTTCCAGAAGGCGAGCCTGTTGTAAAAAAAGAATTAAAAAGTAATAAAAGACGTGGGAGAAGTAGATTCGCAAATTGCGCATAAAATTCAATAGTAAATCCGTCCAGACCTGGAGCTTTCCCCCTTTTTAGGACTGAAACTGCATGAGTAATTTCAGAGAGGGTGATATCAGTTTCTAAAGATGTAAAGTCAGTATTATGGGGTGGAGGGTGATCAATAGACTGAAAATAAGTAGAAAGGTTAGTTGAAGTTGGTTGTTGTTCGGGAGTATATAGATTTTTGTAAAAGGAAACAAACTTGTTTAAACCTGGAAACCTCATAGTGTCACAAATATTAGTAAAACAGGTACCTGGAAGCTAGGGATGGGCCGGAGATCCTGTAGGCTACTCTCAATGGTGTTCATGTAAGTTCTGGACTATGTGAAGTGTTTTGTTTTCTTCCCCTACCTCCATCCAAATTAGCAGTAGGCCTCGATCAGGCTACAGGGCACAGAATATGATTTCAGGTCTCAGGTCTCACTCGTGACATACCATTTGATTCAGGAGTGGTCCCCACTCCAGCGATAGGGCTCAGTATAACAGTGGTAGTCACAGGCCTCACTCTGAACTGTACCATTCAGTTTTGCAGTAGGCCTCCCCCGGTCATAGGCTCAGCATCTGACATACAGTAACTCACTCTGTCTACAGATGTCACCTCAGATATAAACCTAGCTCCAGCTGTAAAAATCAGCTCAGCAGAGTGCCTCCATGCCGGTACTGGGGTCACCATTTCAGGTGCATTCACACCCTCTGCTCTCACTTTGGGAGTCTTTAAAAATGTAGGCCTAACTCAACCGCCTTCCTTCATTGTGTCACTGTGTATTTATTTTATTTAGTCTGCACCCGTCTCCTCTAGATCGGCGCTTGGCAGTGAATGCCCTTTGCCTGTATGTGAAGCTACCAGCACACAGCCGCCTGGTGATGCATGCAAGGCTTGAGCCAGGGCCATGCCCCGCTGCTTGTAAAAGTCCCCCGGCTGGCCCGAGCCGTGGGTGCCGCACCCGAGGGTTCCCTGACATTGTTTTCACCAACCGCTCGCTCGGCAGAGCCCTGTTTTACTTCCTTAATGGAACCCCATCCCGCCGGTGGGCCGCTGCTCCCGGCCGCAGTAGGCGAGAGTTGACCGGGGAAAAGGGGCCCGGAGCCCAGGATTTCAGGCATGGAGGCGTCAGCCATCGGGGGAGCGCAGAGTCTCCCCACGGATCACAAGCCACTGATGACGGGTGCATCTGAAATGGGGGCAGGCACGGGAGAGTGCTGAAGCCGGGCTCCTTTTCATGTATACATGGAAGCACGTGTTTAACTGATACCATTTTAAAACGTAGATAATCCGAAGGTAGGAAACACAAAAGTCAGCTCTGAGCAGAGAGCCGAGTGTGCCCCGAACAGCCCTGTCTGATCGGGACCAATCAGAGGCTGGCTCCACCCTATATATTCACGGGGCTCGGGCTAGGAGGTACATTTCTGTTCTGTGACAGTGCCCGTGCCGAGACTTGATCTACCATGGCTGAAACCTCTCCAGTCGCAGCGGCTCCTTCCGCTGAGGTCACCCCCAAGAACAAGCAGAAGAAGACAGCGGGGGGCCTCCAAGGCCAAGAAGCCTTCCGGTACCAGCGTGTCCGATCTGACCTTGAAGGTGGAGACTCGGCTTGTTATTTCAACACCTTCAAAGTAGGCGTGGCTAGCACAGCCTTCTGGTACGTGTAGTACGTTAAAGTTCAAACTCATAGTGAGAGAGTCTCTGCTGCTGTTTTTATCCAAAAGTATTACACCGCAGTGGGTTGGGTTTGGGTCCTGCACCTTTCGGATTGTGTTTCTTTTGCTGCAAGTATGGCATACCTCCGTATCACCAACACCTCCTTTCACGTCTCAACGGGTCCGCTGTTTTGCGGTGGTGCTCTCCACAGCAGTGGCTAGCCGCAACATATTCCAAATGAAAGGTTGCCACCACGATGAAGAGCCATTCAGGTACGTTTTTTATTCCTTCAATTTACTTGGAGCCACAATCCGTTGATGCTGTTACTAAACGGGTCCGCTGTTCTGCGGTGGGGCTCTCCGTGTACTACTTTGAAAGTGTTGAAATAACAAGCCGAGCCTCGCAGAAATTAATGTGCCATTGAAAAAGGGAGAAGTTACCCAAAACGCGTTTGGCAGAAATTGAGGTGCTTTGCTAACAGCATTAACGGATTGTGGCTCCAAGTAAATTGAAAGAATAAAAAACTTACCTGAGTGGCTCTTCATCGTGGTGGCAACCTTTCATTTGGAATATATATTTATATATATATATATATATATATATATATATATATATATATATATATATATATATATATATATATATATATATATATATATAAATCCAAACAGCTGTCTCCCACCTCCAACCGGCGAGGAAGAAGCACACGGACACCAAATCGTGCTTCAAAGGTTTTAATGTAGATCAGCACCCACACAGCACGCCCTTACGCGTTTCGGCCACCAGATGGCCTTGATCACATGAAGTAACTGCTGAAACATTGTGTTTTTATAATCCAAAAGCACTCTAAAATCTCGTGATGCTTGTGTCCATAGACATGGAAAAAATACATTGGTTTTTAAGTTTGTAATATGGTGATGGAAAACATATAGAAAATACAAATACATTGATAAATAAGCCAGCATGGGTCGGAAACATTAAATGGTTTTAAAGAATCGGTAAACCTGCTTAAAGGATGCTCTTTGATGTGAATAGTAAAATCACAACCTGGAAACTACAGGTTATTCTGCATGGGTTCAAGGTACAGTGCTACGTTGTGCAAATACGCAATAACATGTGCAAAAGCTGATATCTAAAGTGCAAAAAGGTACTGTCAATGTGCAACAAGATGCAAGTGTGCAAAATACGCAAAGGTAGTGCAAACTGCAAATAGATGCATATTAATGCATATAGAGACCATAGATACTGTCCTTAAAATTATCCACAATCAGAATTCATTACCACATGATGACATATTTAAGAGGAATATCCGTTGATAAAATCTAAATGAGCGACCCAAAATAGCTGTTAAAATCAATAGTCAATGTAAAAGATCCTAAAACCAATCTAAAAGTGAGTAAAGTGCAGAACTAATGAAATATAGATAAAAATTCAGCGGGAATGCGGCAAGGAGGTAGGTAAGAGGAACACTCCAAAGTAATATTAATGAAATTCTAGCATGACAGATACATAATGTCAACCAAAAACATGGATATGAACAAACGTGGGTCCTGAGTTAACAAGGGTCCCTAAAATTGCTTGTAACTTGGTGGTGTAGTACCCAGTTGAAGAAGGGAACTCAGGTGGCAGTCTCCTCATGTTTGGAAAACTGGAACACGTCGTTAAGAGGAGGGAACATTAGATATTCATAGTTTTCTTGTCTGTCGCCTCACTCCTTTAAAATTGGAAAGACAAAAGTAGGGGAAAAATATAAAAGGAGCAAATTAGTCCAAACGACTGGGTAACAGTTCTGTTCCAAATGCAATTGGAAATTGGTATTCATATAATTGGCGAGGATACAGGTAAGGTAAACAAGGTAAGTCAAACAGTTGGATAACTACGAACATGGGGAATTGATATTATATGCACTGCAGGAAACAATCAAGAACGCTCAAAGCTAATCTTAAAATGAGAGAGAGCAAAAGTAATTCCCTACGGTCTGCCATTGATCAGATAAAATTATGTAGATCTTCGTTGGTGTTAAGGCCCATAGGCACTTTGCTATCAAACTCGAGTATGTAATTTGTTTCGAGTTGTCTGAGGGCTTTTTCTCTGTTGCCCCCTCTTCGCTGTGCGGGGACACCATCAACAATGAAATATTTCAGACAATTCAGATCATTATTGTGTAGTTTTCTGAAATGCCGTGCTACGGGGTAGTTCGAGTCATTGTTTACAATTGCCCTTAAATGCTGTAAAATTCTTACATGGGCCTGTAGCTTGGTGCTCCCAATGTAATTCAGGCCACATGTACAGGAAAGGACATACACCACGAATTCAGATCTACAAGTGAAGTGACCCTTAATTTGTCTAGGGTTATCACTGAACGGGACTGAGTACTGACTGGTGTTCTGACCGAATTTACAAGCTCTACAGCTGGTGCATTTGAAGAAACCTTTTCTAGGTTTTAGCCATGAACTGTTAGTCGAGGTTTGGTTGTTAGGTCTCATAAGTTCTTCTCTCATGGTTTTGGCCCTTCTGAATGTCAACACCGGTTTTGGAGGTAGCATGGGGGCCAGGACACCATCAGTCAGTACGATTGGCCAGTTTTTATTTACCATGGCTCTGATCTTACTGTGTTGTTTATTAAATGTTGTGATCAAGCGTGGTACATTAGAAGAAGTATTTTCAAATGTACCCTCGGTGCTTTGTTCACTCGTATTGACTGATTTGTCTATGAGTAGAGAGTTCCTGGGAGTGGATTCAACTTTTTTATAGGCTTCCCTGAGGGTCCCCTCAGAGTAACCTCTTTGCCTCATCCTATTCATTGCCTCTTCTGAACAACGTACCCTCTCCTCCGGTATACTGCATATTCTTTTAATACGGAGGAGTTCCCCGTACGGGATACTTTTTATGAGGTGTGATGGATGGGCACTGCTGGCGTGTAAGATGGAGTTGCCAGCAGTGGGTTTCCTATACAGACATGTTTCTATATGGTTATCAACAATCGTGACAGTGGTATCTAAAAATTCAACTGATGTCTTGTCTATCTTAAAAGTGAATTTGAGATTAAAATCGTTGTCATTTAAAACCCCAATAAAATCAACCAAGCTTTCACGATCGCCTCTCCAAACCATAAAAACATCATCAATGTATCTATACCACTCTGCAATCCTGGATCCGAACACATTGGCATGGGTTCCCATGAGAACCTGCTCCTCCCACCAGCCAACATGCAGGCAGGCATAACTGGGGGAAAAGCAAGCTCCCATGGCGACTCCCCTCTTTTGTGAATACAGTTCATTTTCAAACATAAAATAGTTGTTGTGCAATGCCCAGTGAATAAGTTCTAAAAGCATGTTGTTATGATTATAAAACTTAATTGGTCTGCAGTCCAGATAGTGTTTGGTGGCGGCAATCCCTGTATTGTGTTCTATACTGGTATACAGGGACTCTATGTCAAGAGTGACCAATAAGAAATCCTCATGCCATTGAATTTGAGCTAGTTTCCTGATAAAATCGCCAGTATCCTTAATGTACGTTGGTAAGGCTCGGACTAATGGCTGTAAAAAATAATCCACATACTTACTGGCATTTTCACTGATACTCCCAATAGACGAAATGATTGGTCTGCCAGGTACAGGCCTCACGCCTTTGTGGATTTTAGGTATCAGGCGGAGCGTTGGGATGATCGGAAATTCATTGAACAAAAACTCAAATTCTTGGCTGGAAATTAATCCCTGTCTTTTATAGGCATGTAGCATTTTCTTAAGGGATTCCTTAGAAGTGTTGTAAATTTTCAAACTGATTTTCTCATAACACTCAGTGTCTGAAAGCTGTCTTTTAACTTCAATCCTGTATTCCTCCTTGGGCCAAATGACCACATTGCCCCCCTTGTCGGACATGCAAATTATAAGGCCAGGGTTACTGTTCAATTTGCAGATCAAGTTCTTATATTCTGAGTCTTGATGTTTTGTTTTCCTGCTGTTGGAACTGGTAACCCGATAGAGATGCTTTAGATCGTTGATTACCATCTCTTGGAAGATGTCGATCGCGTCCTTGGGCATCATAGGGATGAAATTAGATTTGCCTCTGAAGGGACTTAGACCTGCACATGGTTCTGTGCCGATGATTGATGTAAGTCTGTCTTGAGAGGGCCGTATATCGACTGTCTGACTGGGGGAATCCTGATTCATTCTGGTCAGATCTGCCAGAGTAAGGAGTAACTGAGCGTCCGCAGATTCCAGGTTGTGGTCATTGGGAATTGCACTGGTGTCATTAGGACCCAAGTTCGTTTTGCTGCCAGATTTGATGGTAAAAAACTTTTTTAATTTTAACTTCCTTGTAAAATTGAATAAATCTGCTCTGGTTTTACAGTAGTTGAAGTTATTGCCAGCGCAATATGAGAGGCCCAAGGAAAGGATATTCTCCTCTTTAGGGGTGAGCACGATCTTGGATAGATTCACTACAGTATTTTTGTTGGTTTGGTCCTCGTCTAACGTCGTCGCCATTGTGGTTTTCTGCCTCTTTGCGCGGCGGGCCTTCCTTCTGGCATTGCGTTTTTTGTTTTGTTTTGCCCTGCAGATACTTGTGGATTCCGCGGCCTCAGGGTTTGACGGCGGTCCTCGGCTAAAAAATTCAGCTCCTCACCAGGTTGTAGTCTGCCGGACATGAGACTGCCTCGGATCATTTCATCGCCTTCATTGCCGCTTCCACTGGTTAGGGAAGCAGAATCACCTGTATCGGATTCTATTGTCGTACACTGTTCGCCACTATTAGGTATTTCGTGCGTGGTGGTGGCCAATTTATCCGATCGTCTCTTCCTCGCACCATCGTACCGGCGGGCAAAAGTGAAGATCTGGCCCAGCTCGTAGTCCTCTTTGTCTCTTAAGAATTTTCGTAATTTCCTTAGTTTGATTTTATCCTGTTGTATCTTAATCCTGTCCTCGATTTCCTTTCTTTGTTTGGCAATTTCTTCCTTTTCTGAACGATTATTGAGTTTGTCGTTAATTTCCTCTATCTGTTTGATCAGTACTTCACGGTCGATTCGGGCATATTTAATGAGGATTTTCACTGCATTCATGGACGCATTTAGGTTGTTGTCCGCCCATTCCACCAACATTTCTGGGTGGATGTTGTCGAAATTGGGTGCCAGCATAATCCTTAAGCCTCGTGGGACCCGACCTGCTTCCACGTATTTAGTTAAAGATATCTCCTCCCACCACTTTGTCATTTCACTCCGTTGGCATTTTTCGAGTGATTTGAGTAGTGTCCTGAGATCCGGGTTAGCAGTCGGGTCGGTGCCGGAATCTGAAGGTTTTGAAGATGCTGTCATCAAATCTTTAAAAAGCTCCTCGGCCTCCGCCTCGCGATCCCGCTGGGCGTTACTAGACATGCCTGTGGGGTGGTGATATCGCTTAATCGTCAGGATCCGGAGATGTGCCCGGATCGAATATATGCTGAAGCACTGCCTCGAAACCCGTACGCGTCTAAAGTCCTTCTGGCCCAAGTTCAGGGAAACTGCCTGGAATCACCAACGAAGACGTGGGAGAATCGCATCCGGCAACACTTCACCATGGGCACTCTGGGATATGAAGTCCGTACGGGGGAGCCACCGCGTTATTCCTTACCAGGAATACGTTACATGAAGCGGCTGAAAGCGGCGGCCCACACACTTCGAAGGGATCCGTGAACGGTAGCAGACCCACTACCGGATGATTGGTATAGAAATCCAAACAGCTGTCTCCCACCTCCAACCGGCGAGGAAGAAGCACACGGACACCAAATCGTGCTTCAAAGGTTTTAATGTAGATCAGCACCCACACAGCACGCCCTTACGCGTTTCGGCCACCAGATGGCCTTGATCACATGAAGTAACTGCTGAAACATTGTGTTTTTATAATCCAAAAGCACTCTAAAATCTCGTGATGCTTGTGTCCATAGACATGGAAAAAATACATTGGTTTTTAAGTTTGTAATATGGTGATGGAAAACATATAGAAAATACAAATACATTGATAAATAAGCCAGCATGGGTCGGAAACATTAAATGGTTTTAAAGAATCGGTAAACCTGCTTAAAGGATGCTCTTTGATGTGAATAGTAAAATCACAACCTGGAAACTACAGGTTATTCTGCATGGGTTCAAGGTACAGTGCTACGTTGTGCAAATACGCAATAACATGTGCAAAAGCTGATATCTAAAGTGCAAAAAGGTACTGTCAATGTGCAACAAGATGCAAGTGTGCAAAATACGCAAAGGTAGTGCAAACTGTTTTATAGTTTGTTTTTACATGTTTTTGCCTCTTCTTTCATTTATTATTTTTCACGAATTTTCAACGTGTGTTTTTTTGAATCATGACATTTAGTACATTGGACAATATCATGTCTAGGTAACCCTAGTGATTGATTTGGTTTACCTTGGGGCATTATGCAGGATACTGGCACTGGATTTAACCAGATATTTGGAACAATCCTATTTGGCATGAGTTAATTGCAATATACATTTGAAGCCAGTTCCTCCTTCTACCTATAATATATATGTGGAGTGACTTACATATGGCATTAATGTTTAAATTTCCAAAAATTGTAAATTTTGAACTTTTTACATTCAAATCTATATTCTGTCTTTTTGGGTTTCAACATGAGGTGTTTGATAATTCAATCACTTCAATTTTTAGTTTAAATGTAAAAAGATATATATATTTTTAGTTATTTATTTATATATAAATGATTTTTTAACAACTGCGTTTATACTATTAGGCACTCCTGCACGTTGCCTCGCACAATTTTAACAGTATAGGAATAACAATTTTTACTTGCAAAACATGACTCCTGTTCGCTGTCTTCTCCAGGAATTACTATGTATTTTACATGTATAAGGAGGACTATTTTTATCAACAAATGTACAGTTGTTTGCGTATTTTGCACAGTTATATGCATTTTACAACGATATTCCTAAGCTGTTTTCTATGTCCATTGTCATGATGTCATTAATTATGTATGCACTTGCACTTTAAAAGGTCAGGCTTCTGACATCAGCGTCATGTGATCAAGGCCTCCAGTAGGCCGAAACGCGTCATGGCGGCTGTATAAAGTTTTTTGTCCGAATAAAAAATTTCCAGCACTTACTTTGGGTCCGTGTTCGTCTCTGCGCATTGAAGCTGCGTAACCGATGAGGCGATTCCTGGTGACATATATATATATATATACATATATATACATATATATATATATATATATATTCACTGAAAAAAACGCAGGTTTCAGGAACGTTATAGTTAGAAATTAGCGTTTAAAAAATCTTGGATATTCACTGAAAAAAACACAGGTTACAGGAACGTTATAGTTGGGCTGACATTTCACTTGTACTAAACCATAGAAATTCTGCCTTTATAGTTAGCTGGGCTAACTATAATTTGTGCCCCACAATGCACTGCTGATGACGTCACATAGTACATCACTCAGAAAATGGTCAGTGACATCACTGACGACATCACTGATGACATCTCAAATAATTTTAAAGGTTTTTTAAATGCTAATTCCTGCTCACTATAAATGTACAAAAATATTTTTTAAATATATTTTAATGTTTTTATATAAATGTTTTATATAATTTATATGTATATATGCAGTAAGTAGTTTTTTAAATATAAAAATGGTCTGCAAGATGCTACCTTGCCATGATACAGGGAAATTGTTGGATGAGTGCCTCAGTGAATGGTTGACTGTAATAGTAGTGCCCTGGTGATTGGATGACTGCATGAATAGTGTGTGTCTGATTGCATGAGTGCATGCGTCTATGTCTATGTGGGGATGTTTGTAGAGTGAACTGTTACTCCAAAGAGTGTCCTGATGCTGGCTGAATGGTAGTAGCATGGGATAAGGAACTTAGGGGCAGGAAAACAGCCATGTTTTCATTTTTTTCCAAAACAGGGGAGTGGATTCAATGTGTCTCAAATGAAGAGGCATTTTTTCCAGTGGAGAGAGACTTACTGCCTAACCTGGACTTAAAATGGGGGACATTGGCCAACAACAGATTAGCGGAGGGTAGCTGTCTACGAGGAGAGTAGAAGTAAATCCTATGTTTAAGGTAACTTGGTCCTTCCCCGTAGAGTGCTTTCTGTGTGACATGCAGAGTTTTAATAATTATTCTTTTCCTTACAGGGAGCCAGTGCAGGCTCCTCAGAAGTTGTAACGCAAACAAATTTCGGGGAGCTCAAAAATGGTCTGGGCTGTTGTCTGGCAGCCTTGGATAAAAAGAACATGAATTTCCATAGAAGACGCAACAAAGCAAAACAGGCGCCAACTACTGCATTAACCTGAGTGCGAAATAGCAGCTGGTTATCCAATTTGAACCCCAGATATTTCACCACCAGGCAGTTCGCTGAGGGAGCAGGAGCATCCCCTGGCCAGAAGACATGTAGGGGGGTCTCCGCCGCTTTACCAAAAAAAGAGTAATTCAGTTTTAGCAGCATTACATTTCAGCTATTTAGAGGCCAGCCAACTGAAAACAGCTGCAAGGAAGGAAATGATTAGCAAACCCGGGCAAGGCTCGTTAGCCTTCCATGTGAACAACAACTGTGTGTCGTTTGCATAGGACACAATTTTGGGCCCCCATGATTCAGCCACCTCTGCTAAAGGAGTGAGGGAGATGTTAAACAGAGTCAGACTCAAAGCCGAACCCTTTGGGACCCCCACCTTCAATGAGCGCAAGGAAGCTGAAAAAGGGTTGCACCAGACCTCCTGCCCCCCCTCTAGAAAAGATGTCAGCCATTTCCAAGCCAAACCCCTGATGCCAATCATGTGAAGCCGGGTCAGGAGCATGTGATGTGAAACCGTATCGAAGGCGGCCGACAGAGCTAACAATATCAGCAACGTCTTCTCACCTGTCTCCTGACTCAGCCGGATAGAGTCCACCACTTCTAACAGAGCTGTTTCCATACTGAGGTTAGGGCGAAAGCCTGACAGGCTGGGGTGGAGTAGGCCATTCTTTTCCAGAAAGGATGATAGCTGCTGGTTCACATGTTTCTGATATGCCCGGATCCATCGCAGGTGGAGGGAAGGCTGCCCTGGATGAGTAGTGCCTGGTTGATTGGATGACTGCATGGGTAGTGTCTCAGTGAATGAATGAGTGCAAAGGTAGTGTCTGGGTGCTTGAATGATTGTATGGGTAGCGCCTGATTGAATGGATTATTGCATGGGTAGTGCCTGAGTGAATGGAGGAGTGCAAGGGTAGTGCAGGGTGATTTCATGAGCAAGAGGAATGCAGAGAGAGCTTCACAATTCACCGACTGCTAAGAATGTTGGGCCTAGCCAAATATAAAACAGCAACCCTTCCCATGTCACTGTTGTAAGTCTCACCATGTTTTTTAAGGCTTCAAAGCGCGTGTCTGTGCCTCTTCCTAGTGACATGATACATAAAAAGAAATCTAGAAAAGGTAGAATACCTGTGTTTCAGACTGCATGCTCTCTAAGTTTCTGTACAAGAAGGTGTATGCATTCTGGTCTGCTCATAATACAGGGCATGTGGGTATTCAACAGTCTATTTGAGGGGCTCTGTGACACCTACATAGGTAAGACATGTCTCCCCCTGCGACCGAATGATGGAGTGGAACTGAGAAGATTTGTGTACCTGCATGAGAAGCTACCAGTTTTTTAAGTTAGGATCTTCCTACGCACAGCATGTGTCAGAATACATGTACAAGTAGACACATACCTGAGTCACGAGAGCACGCAGACCTTTAAACTTCACAGAGTGCACTTGCCATTGCAAGCAGACACCTGAATTTATATGGCCTACTTCAAGTGTACCTTTCCAGAGACTCACATGAAGTATCCTAATCCATAATCCCTCAAGCCAACATGTCTTAAACCTCATTTTTCTCTGGTGGCTTCACTATTCAGCAACTACTCAGAAGGTTGGGCCTAGCCAAATATAAAACAGCAACCCTTCTAATGTCACTGTTGTAAGTCTCACCATGTTTCCGTGGACGCACCCACTCACACCACTGTAAAATCTTTTATACACCTACTGCCGCTTCCACACAACCATTCACAAAGCCAGACCAGTACTTACACACCCACTCACTCATTCATTGATCTATACGCACAACCTCTCGCTCACCCATACTGCCACTCATAGTCCCCCTTACTCACTAATACAGCCAATCATACAGGCATATAGGCACTGACACACTGAGTGAGTCACCCATAAAACTACTCACACACCTAGACACTCACCCATACAGTCAATCATGCAGCCACTTACTCACCCAAACAGCTACACACCCACCCAATTACTTACTCATAGAAATTGGAACACATATTCAGTCAGCTATACAGTCACTGACAGAAGAATGTACTCATTTATATAGCCACTCTCACATTTACCCACTCACGCATCCAGTCACTCATATACCCATCACTCATGTATACTGCCTTTCACATACTCACCCATACTGACACATGCACTCAATCACCGACATAGCCATACAGACAGATACTCACTCAGTCATACTACTTTTCACACACATACCAGTACCCCATAGAGCCACTGACTCACCCACTCCCTAATCCATACAGGCAGTTACACACCTCCTCACCCATACACATAGACACCCAGAAAACCATAGACATAGTCAGACAACCAATCAATCACCCATATAGCTATTTACATATTAACTAACACACTCATACCCCCACTTAGACATTAACTGACAGACAGATGCACACATTCATACAACCACTCACCCATACATTCACTGAGACACGCAATCACTCACTTATATAGTCAGTCACGCACAAACTGAGTCATCCATACAATCACTCATAAACCCACTGATTCACCAATATACCTTGGTATATATATTTAAAACTCATAAACTTTTAAAAAACACTCACAGTCACTGGAACCAGGGCACAGTAAATCTGCTCCATAGGAATTACAGGTGGTACCAGGAGGGCTTCTTGGCCCCAATGTCCCTCAGGAGTAAAATGGACTTCATCCCCAACCAGTAGTGCACCATAAGGCACGTTTGCAGAGCAGTGGAGAAAGGGAGGCGTGGCCTCTAAAAACCTCTTAGCAATTCCACTGTGTGGGACTTACTAGAGGTAACAGGAGGGGTAGTTTGCCCCCAAGGAAATCCTTGGGGCCAACTACCCTTCCTATCACCTCCAGTAAGTCCCACACAGCTGGATAGCTCAGCTCTGATACCAGGCCACGTCCCCTTTGTCCACCACTCTGTGAACATGCCTACTTTTGTGCTTATGGTTGGGGGGTGAAGCCCTCTTCACTGCTGGGGATCCTGAGGGGCCAACTAGCCTACCTGTTGCCTCCAGTAAGCCCCACATAGTGGTTGGGGGATAAAGTCCCCTTGCCTCTTGAGGATCCCTGGGGGCTAAGAAGCCCTCCTGGTGCTGCCTGTAAGTCCTACGCTGCAGATTTCCTGAGCATTGTTTCCAGTGACTGTGAGTGTTTTTTAAAAGTTTATGAGTTATGACTGATGTCATTTGAGATATTATCAGTGATGTCACGGACCATGTCATTAGTGATGTAGTAGGTCAGGTCATAAGAAGTGCATTGCAAGAGCATGAGTTATAGTTAGCTCAGCTAACTGCAACTGCTGAATTTCTCTGATTTTGTGCGTGTGAAATCTGAGCCTAACTATGACGTCCCTGTTACCTTTGGTTTTTCCTGTGAAGTTCTATTGTTTTTTAAAGTAGAAATGGTGTTTGCAGAATGGTGTGGAAAGATGGCGGGGCCTCCTACCAGCTCTCAGGAATCCCGTTGTATAGTACTTACAAGAAGTACCAGGTGGGTTTCTTGGTCCCCGAGGTCTTTTAGTATCCAAGAGAATTTATTACCCAACCAGTAGTGTGCCAAGAGATGCATTTTTGGTGTTTAAAGGGTGCATGGCCTCCGAAGACCTCTTAGCAAACTGACTGTGTGTGGGACTTGCTGGAGGTAACAGGAGGGGTAGTTGGCCCCCAATGACCCACAATAGTCAAGGGGACTTCATCCCCCAACTAGTACTTTGCTAGGAGGCATGTTTGCAGAGTAGCGGAGAAAGGACGTCCTCAATGATTCCACAGGTAGTGCCTGTATGATTCTATGAGTGCCATTGCCAAGGACACACTATGAATACCGGGTGTTTTTGACAAAGTGTAAAACACTTATATAGACATACTTCAATGTCGCTATTTAGTAAGATACTAATTTAACTTTCCCCCTTTGTATTTGTCGAAATACCTACATCAAAAATGAAGTTTTCTTCTTCACAGCAACACCAAAGGTTGCCGTGATATCAGTAGTCACATATACAAATGGCAAAATGTAAAATAGATATTTAAACATATTTTACAAAACGTTTGAGTCTGGCTGTTTAGTAACATAAGTGTGTATCTTTATTTTAACAACACATGTAACAAAAACAACAAATTCAAAATATAGCATTCAAAATCTGAACTAATTGAATAGAACATAACTACAAAATACCCATAAAACTACCAATTCTTACCCACACTCAACAGGAATCAAAAACTGCTCTAAACTAGTACAATGCACTCTTGGTGAAAAGATTCACTCTAGAGGGGCCAATAAAAAATATTCAGGTGGGATGACATCTATCTTAAAACCTAACATAGAAAACATCTCTGATTGGCAAACAAGTAGAGGGAAGCTGTAAGACCATCTAGATCAATGGCACCAAAAACAATTCACACCCAGAAAGTCCTTTGAGAAGTGCAGACTACTGCAACAGATACGGCTCCAGAGTTTTCAAAAATGGCCACGTACAAAACCACATAAACAAAGTCAAAAACAAAACAGAAAATCACAAGGGAATCAGTGGATAATATACTTTTCAACTAAAAAAATAAAAAGAACATGCCCAGAGAAGTTCATAGTGAGCAGATTTGCACAATGCACAATATGTCACAAGACATTGTCAAGGAGTACAAATAAAAAAATAATTGCGGGACTACATCAATGATTTACCATCTAAAAACATACCAAAGCAATAGTTTGAAAGCAACAAGAAGGCAACACAAGGCTGAAGGAACCTTAACTTTAATACCAGCCACAACAACACTGAGGCAAAGAGTCCCTTCACAGGTCCAATCTCAACTTCCAGATTTGGATCCACAGTTTTCTAAAGATGTCGTCATAATGCATGGATTGTGGAGTTGTTGTGAGTGCTGGAGAGCAGTCAATAAGAACCCTTCGCCATGCTGCAAAGAATCCTATATATATATTTGTTTTTTTATTTTTTAACCTTCATAGTTTTTCTACATTAGCAGGTATTTTATTATCTTACAAAAATGGGTATCTAATAGCTATGTGTTGTTCATTGTATTATCTTCAAATTTATTCTAACACTAATTATGTATAGACAAGTCAAAGCATTCCTCTACAAATAAATACACAGCTAACTTTTGCCAGTTCTCATTATTTACTTTTTCACTTTTTAAACACAAGTCAGCTGTGCGTGTTTAAATCTTCTACTGAGTGTGTCAACAATATATACAAACATACTCTGGTTTTTAGACCACACTGTGGAACATTTTATAATCTCTCCTTCAAAACTACCAACTGCAATATCTGTGTCCTATTCTACAACTCCTCCTCTTAACAACTCATAATTGTTCCTAGAATCCTGCTGAGCACAAAAGAAACAAAAATGCACATCAACACAAACCTTTTCTACATCTGTCACAGTACCATACAAAAAGGGCTCTATTTATTTCTAATCAACATAAAGCAGGAATGTTCACACAGTACAGCCTCCTAACTAAAGTTTGCATAGTTGAGTCGTGTACAACTAACATCCTGAAATAACAACAAGTGCTTTGGCACAGTTTGTTTGATAAAACAGCTAGTGAGTGCCCCTGCAAATTTGTGTGCTTTCTAATGCTGCAAGTATCCAATCCTTGTAATTTATTTATTTTCTGTTTTAAAATTCACCTTGGAAAGATACGTAGAAATGTCCTTAATATATTAATGAATGGCTGTTGAATACTACACACACTACTAAAATTCCATTTCTATACAGTTACCTGACTTCGCCTTCCTTGTACCTATTCTCCAATAACTTGTTGTACAGTTGTAGGTACCATCATCTCTTTGGCTATAGGAATGCCATTCTGCATTTCATAACATCGTCCTCTGTAATCAATAGCATGAGATAATCTATTATCCTGGAGTTAGCTTTCTCCAGTAAAGAAATATTCTGTACTAGAAGTATATATGCATGCTCCACAAAAAACTGTACAAAATGTACTTCTATTCACTAATCTTTTTTTCTGGTTTTGTCTCTTGAAGTACATTATCATGTTGTTAATAGTCTTCATTCTCTTTATAATCACAATAAAAACCTTCACCTTCAAAGCAAATGCCTTATCAGCTACTCTCCCAACTCATTATTTCTGTTTCACTGCAGGTCTCCTTCTTCTATTATTCTTAATGGTTCTCAGTAGATTTCTCAGTATATATATAACTACTGTATTATGAAACATCCTAGCTCTGATTTCCTTTAACTGCTTTTGTCTCCTGGTTAATGTGTATGCATCTTTGTTACCTGCTTTCCTGTTCTTGCTATATAGGTTTTGTCCATTGTTATTCTTTTTTCATAGTTTGAATTTTATTTTTATTATTTCATAATCTTTGGGAATGTCTACATATACTTTTAAGAAATTAGTTCGCCCTCTTACCAATAGCTCTTTTTATTTCACCACTTTTTCTTCATTTTGCAACTTTTAAGTCTCAGTTCTGCATAGATACTGTACTTGCTTCTGTTCCTTTTCCCTTCTGAGATTTTGTATTGCTTTAGTATGCAATCTGTCTGTAATTATACAGATATTATCTGTCTAAAACAAATATATTTATTTGAATTGTTTTTTAGCCTATGTACCAGCTACTTTACTACTGGGTGACACATAATACAAAAATAACCTTTATGTTATGTTGCAGTTTTATGGTTGTAACATTTTATTGAGTTCATTTAAAATTCCCTTCGCCTACATCCATTGGCCGGAAAGGTATGCTGCAGTTTTAAATGTACAAATCAATCTCCCTTTATAACCACAAGCACTTACTTCAATGTACCAGTCCGAAACCAAAACACAAAACGTAATTTATTATTTACCTTTTAATATTTTAGCACACTCTGCTACAACACAGCTGCAACATATCTCAGTTCCCACTTATACACGCTAAAAGATTACTTTACCCCTTATGTACTCAATTTTAAAATAAAAGTTCACCAAAGTGTAAAAGAACATACAGTGTCTCAATACTGTAAATTCAAGAACACAACATAAGATCTATATCTGTGCCTCTACAACTGTGCCACTGGTACAATTAGTGTATCAATACTTTTCTACTTAGTTGTGTCAGATTAAAATTTTGGGAAACACTCTATATAAAAATCTGCACAATAATGTGTATCACAGCATTTGGCTCACTAATTCTTCCGAGTACATGCAAACAGTGTGTGCCAGTCTACATATATAATTCACCAGATGATGCTAAAACAGTACATATTCCTCACTAAAACCTGTAAATACGTGTGTTTCTGATTGAGTACACCAATACACCCTAGATGATAGGATAAGTGCATAGATAATGCAGTCATAATTCCCTCAGAATATAGATAGTGGCTACATATTACTCAGAGTATAAAGGAACTACATCATTGGTTTCATATCTGCATAGTTAGTGCCTGTGCATTCACATAACTATATTGCTACTATCTGGGTGGTCTGATGAATGCATGTGTGTTGCCTGCGTAGTTCAATGAATACATAATTAGTGCCTATGTGATTTGAAGAGTGCATGTGTAGTACCTGAGTGATTGAATAAGTGTAGATATCACACTTGATATATGATTGCATACATGGCTGTCTCAGAGTATACATTGCTCCGTTACTCAGCATCCAGATGCATGAGTAACTTTCTTAATACTGAAAACAACAATTCACATCTTTTGTAAGCACAAAACCTTTTCCTAATGGCATACGTACATGATTTCACAAGTATTTATTCTGTCTTTAAAACATATATTCAGAATTTCTGAAAGAAAGGTTACATGTTATGTAAAGCTAGCACACAAACTCTCAAAAGACATTCTTTACTATTACCCCTCCCCAATTTTAAACAGAGCGTATTAAAATAAATGCACCATCCTCACTATGTGCGTAACATTTTCAACAGCCTTAAGGAACATAGACCGCCATGCAGAAATATATATGTGATTTAATAAAAGATATACACCTTCAGCTCATCTTTCCTAAAATATATAGTTCTCTACATCTTTAAGTAAACTCAACAGTCTAATCGTACATATAACTATCAGCAACCCGAAACACCATATCTCACCATTGAAACATATGCAAACCGATCATATAAGTTGAAAAAAACATTGACAAACACTTCCTAATACATAATTAACAAGTATTACTACTTTATTATGTATATACAGGCACAGCACATGTTCTTATGTATTATTCATGACTACAGGACTCCTGTTTAATAATGGGACTAAAACTACCGCAACTCCCATTATGTGCAGAATAGATGTATCTATTCTGCACATAATGCTTAGACATTTAAAACATTGTCATTGTTAAAGGCATTGCTCACGGTAATTTTCAACAGTACTAACATATTAAACACATACCCTCTGCCAGATACAGTTCATCTGATATATTTTTTTCAAGATCACCATACTCTTTTAATCAAACTCCCATATAAATCTTCATTTCTAATATACATTTTTTATATAATTAAAACATTATATACATATTGGTGATGCGAGCTCGTAGATTATATTGTTCTTTTTAGCTCTTTCTGGATAGTATTGACACTGTTAAGATTTGTAAAAACTATAGGCACACGAATGGGACACACTCTCATGGAAAGAAAGACTACTGTATCTCCACTGTGAATGCTTAGCATCTGCTAGCCCTTTCTATCACTTTCAAAGTGAGGTTTCTGTCTCTGTGTGTTTGTAATGTTTTCGTGACGATCGTGGAATAATCGCAAAAAAAATGGTACTCCAAACCTATAGTTAGCTTCAGTTTTTTAAAATGTAAATACTGCACAACAGTCACTACTTAAATCTTAAATTGTGTCATAATTCCTCAAAGTTTTAAAAATGTTCTGTCTCTCTAACACCCTTACCCCATACACTCTTAGCTCAGTGTACCTAGCAACCCAGTAGAACCAGTAGGTCACAATCTCACAGCACATTGTGGAAGGAACATGCTGAGATACAGCAGGTGTGGTTTACTCCACAAATTCAAAAGCATATCAATACATTTTTTTTTTAAACAACAACCAGCAATAAGACTTCTTCCTAAGGCATCCAACACACTACCTAACCTGACAGCATTCAATAAAATATATTTTAAAGATATATTAAAAAACCTCAATTTTAACTGCTTTTCCTTTGGAAAAATACCCCAGTCAGCTCCAGCTGTCTCCTAACTACTATTGCTTTTTCACTTCAAAATGCTTAGATTATGAATTGTGGGCCACAACTATATCTATTGGGCTAAAGATGCTGGAAAGAAGAGAGGTATTGACAGGGACTTGGGCTTGAAAAAAAAGTGCAGATTACTTGGTTTGGTCAGAGAGGGTTAAAATGTAATCAGTTGCTTGCTTTGTTTAAATCCATTATGGATTCCCAAGCTCCTCACCTCATGATTGTGCACGGTGGTGAGATTGACCTTGGCACATTGGCTGGGGTAGGACAGGAAATCTTAATGAAAAAAAACTTTGCAAAACTGATGTTGCTGTTCCCTCACACTGTCTTGGTGTACTCTAATATATGCCAAAGTCAGAAATGGAAGTGGTCAAATCAATTCTGCCCACAGATTGACAAAGCCTGGAAACATTACAATAAAACTGTTTCTGCATTCCTAAGAGACCATCGCATGGACCATATCTATAACAGCAATCTGCGTTTTGACATGCATGGAATTTATAGAAATGATGGAATGCACTTTACAGATGAAGGTGACAGGATATTTCCAAGTAACCTGAAACTCTGAATCCGGTCTTATGTGTACCAGCTTAATACACAGAACATACGCAACCGCTTTTGTCAGAGCCACCCTAGTACCCGAAATATTGTGAAGTTTTTTCTTAAAGATTTAATTTTTTACAGTCTTCGCAACAACGTTGCGATCTCCATGGATACGTTGCAAAAATCGAAAGCAAAAGCAGACATTCAATAACCACCAACAAATCCCGAAATAATATGTAAAAATATCCATTCTGAACATTGCACTACACATGTTACTATATGAATACTTCTTTCAAAGCATGTTTAAACTCATATATTTGCACTAAGTTTCTTTCAAACCCATCTTTCAGACCTATTTTCCATTTTCGTGGTTATTCGGGGTGTCTTGACATTGCTGTTAACCACGACCATCACGCCTTTTCCACAAAGTGAAAACACATATATAGGCACACATATTACAGTATTTCACACTAGGGGTTTATTACTGTACTTTTCAAACTCATGTTTTTCTCTCTAAAACCTATTTTCCATTTTCACGGTGACACCAGAGATATCGATGATGTTGTGAAAGCAGAAAGCAAAAGCAGGTATTCAATAGCCACTGCCACATTCAAAAATGATAACTATATAATTAATCCTAACCATCACAATACATAACTCACTATATAAATACCTCTATAAAAACATTTATCAGAATCTCAATATCTCTATAACAATGCGTATTGATGATTCACTGATATATTTTTTTACAATCCCACCAATCTTTTCGATGCCTTCGCTATAGTCGTGATGTCCTCACAACAGTACATGGGGGCTGTGCTGGGAGTCGTGGCTCACTGCAAATATCGCGCATTATCAAAAAAACATTAACATTACAAACTAACCCTTACTTCGATCCCTAAATTCTCGGTCCCCACTGCATGGATCATGCCCAAACTTTCCACGACAGCCAGAACCTACCTTGACACTTTTTTGGGAAAATTTCTTGATGATTGGTCAAACGACACTAAAGTTATAGGCAAGTCAAAAAATGCTTTTCCTGTGGAAAGTAGGTCTTAACTATGATTACCTATTGCCAGAACTAACGTGGAGTGGGCAAAACTCAGCCAACTCCTCCAGCTGAGCAAAAGCTATTGCCCACCCCTAATTACGAGCCCTGAGGATCCGCTCATCTGATAAAGACTTCAACAAGGAAGCTGACTCAATGATGTCAAGGTATTTGTGGAGGTGTGTTGGAAAATGGCCCTCTCTGAAGGGCCACCCAAACTGTTTGCCTTCCTCCTTCTCTATTTGCTGATTCCTCTTATTGGCCTTGAGATTTTGAGCACTTTACGACTGCTGACCAGTGTTAAAGTGCAAGTACTTCTCCCCTAAACATGGTAACATTAGTGTATACACAATTGCCATATGTAATTTACTTGTGAGTCCCTTGTCAGGTGGTATACCATATACCCATGGCCTGTAAATTACATCCTACTAGTGGGCCTGCAGGTACTGATTGTGCTATCCACATAAGTAGCCCTTTAAACATGTCTCAAGTCTGCAACTGCAGAGCCTGTGAGTGCACCTTTACTGCCACTTTGACTTGGCATTTAAAACCCGTTGCCAAGCCTAAAACTCCATTATGATTATACATAGGTCAACTCTAAGGTAGGCCCTAGGTAGCCCATAGAACAAGGTGTTATGTTATTAAAAGGTAGGACATGCACTTTTAAGTTTTGCATGTCGTGGTGGTGAAAAACACCCACATTTGTTTTTAACTACTGTAAGGCCAACTCCTCCCATAGGTTAACATTTGGAATTCCTCAATACACTTTGAAGCTGTAATTCCTGATCAGAAAGGAGTAAATGTGACATGTTTTATATCTTTGGAATGAGAATTATAAATCCTCTTTGCTGGCAAAGTTGAATTTAACATTACTATTTTAGAAATTACACTTTTAAAAAGTGCATATTTTTCTGCTCGTTCAGTTCTGGGTGCTTGTAGCCTGTTTCCAATACATTTCTTGGGTGGGTGATAGCTACACTTTGCGCATTCCCTCTATAAAGCCACAAACACAGGAAGTTTAGGTGTGTCTGAGTGCTCGTCTGCATTCTGATGGCTCTTCTAGACAGGTACATAGGGAGGAGCTGATACACCTGAATAGGCATTGTCCTCTCCTCACACACAGGGCTGATTACCCCCAAACCAAGTCTGGAGCCAGAGCTGGCAAGAAAGAACTTCTGTACATTTCAAAGACCCTTCTTTGAAGTCACCCCCACATCAGACATTTCTGGACCTGTAACTGATCTGTGTCAGAAGAACTACTGTGCTGCTACAAGGACTGACACTCTGCTGGACTGCTGATCTGGAAGACCTGCTTTTCTGCTGCGCTGCCCTGCTGCCTGCTTCTGTCTGACCCTGTAGAGGGACAGCTGGACTCTGCATTGTAACCAAAGTGATCTCCAAGGGCTTGCTGGCTTGCCTGCTCTTGCTTGTGACTCAGGCCTATCAAAGTCTCTACCCCTGCTCCTGAGTCTGGTCCATTGGCTTCCTGAGCCTGACGCATCGGAACCCTGAGTCACCACACAGCTGTGTAGAGATATCAATACATCCCCTCAGCTGGTGACAAAAACCAGTGGATCTCACTTCAGAAATAGGCCTGGGCAAAAAACTCTGATCCGCTTGCGGGGTTTGGCAAATCTGCGTTACACATAGAATGCAGAGTTAACGATAAACTCCGCACTCCGGAGTGGAGTCTTTTTTGTTGGCACAATCAAAATGCCCTTTCGTGCACCCGGGAGCAACTTGCCGGGTGCTCGCAATCGCTGATGCGACTTTCTACCCGTTCTGGAGCTGCAGCAATCTCCCGCAAGATTTTGTGGACACCAACATATCCTCTGGGTATGCCAGCGACTTGCAGCAGAGATTTTGTGATGTACTCAATGAGAGATAAAAAAGGTAGATTTCGGACCTATATTATGTTAGCATGATGCATCTATGCGTACATTCCCTGTTTGATATATATGCTTTTGCTTGGAGGAAACTCGTTTATTTCCTCCCTGTATATCTATTGCTAAAAGAGTAGGCCGAGAACCATACAGACACCATCTTCTGACCATATGCTCGAGCACGGGCCGCGATCACGTGTTGATCACGTGCAGTTGTTAGGCCCCAGTTCATTTGAGTTACTGGTAGCAGCTGAAGGTAGGCTGTTTACTTGACTGTTCTAAGACTCAAGGTTGCATCCGCCTTTGGGGGCGATAAGCGCATTCCTGGAGGCGCCGTGTCTACCCTCCCAGGCACCAAGATGAAAGGGAGTCACCCCTCCTGACCTCATCAGTAATAGATAGTCAAGCCTTTGTACTGGTCTAATGTGTGCCATATATGGTCCTTTCCTGGAGCTCGAGGGCCAACTGGTGTTTTTCCTTTTACAGTGATTGTATGTATTGAACCGAAAAGTATATAACCTCATGTTTGAATACGAGCCAGCAGTCTTCTCGGCGCACCTGATAGGTGAGTTTCGGAGAGGCTCCTCTATAGAGTATTTTGTTTAATAAACGATTGAACCTTCTTCACTGCCACCTGGCTGATTATTTGGTAAAGGTGTTGGAACTATTGGTAGGTATAGTCCTTTAGTTTATTTTTATGGTACATCAGTTGGCGACTCTGCCGGGACTCCGTGACTGGGTCGTCCTCCCCGTAAATGGGTGGTAAGGACAAGGGGTAATTCTGGTTGAGCGGGTGGACGGAAAAAGGATCCTTTGAAATTTAGCCATCTTTGGTATGAACTTACTCCGCTCTCACGATCAGAGTATCCCCAGCTGCTAGTGACCCTTCACCGGAGTCCTATGGGCGTAACCCAGGAGCTGACCGTGTTGGTCTTCAGGAGTTGGCAGTGGAGAACATGCCATTGTACCTGTGTGCACCAGGTGAGTGGAATTGTTTTGATGTTTTTGGCATGCACTGTTGAACAGTGCTTTTGAAGCAGTTAACTGTGTAAGTATTTGGTGGTCAGTGTACCACGGAGAATCTTGGGGGTCTGACGGGGCAGCATTGTGGTGGCTGCACGTATAGATGCTCCACGGACCTTTTGTGAATAATAGAGATGCCGATCGGACGCCCGGTGTGGCACGTGTGGTGCGCACCCGGCCGGACTGCTCTCGGAAAAGCCTGTGGCTGTACCTGGGTAGCCTTGGGAACACATCTGAAGCGGTGCTAATGAAGCGGGCTTAGTCAGAATAGTCCCAAGAGTGTACCAGGAAGGCTGCGGAATGGGCTGTAGGTCGGTCTGTGGTTATACCTGTCTGACGGTCTCTTGGTAGTCTTTGGACTGCTTGATTTTGGTATCTGTCGGTCTTGGAATCTGAATTTGATTGATTCTCCACGAACAGGAGACGACGGGCTCTGTTCTTTGTTTGAAAAAGACGTCATTTTTGAATATCTTTGTATGTATATATATTTTATTGTCTTGTGTATATTTGAATGAGCATGAGGTGGTATGTTTTGTGAATGTTTGAACATGGCCATGTTTGGAAGTTTTATGATCGAATGAGGAACGTGTGACGACAATTACCATGCCATGCTTTAGCACATTGAGTTGTTTTGGATGTTGTTGCCGCCCTAATGATACGCGTTTGGCTGAAAGTCAACCTGCCCCGCCTGAGGGCAGCCCAAGTTATGATATGTATGTAAAGCATGGTATTACACCTCTCTTGTTTAATACACTATGGCATAAATATACTAAAGATAATGTGGAATTGCAATGGCCTTTAACCGGGTCTTTTGATGAAAAAATATAAATTTCCTGCAGGATCGATTATTTTCTAAACGTAGTCGACAGTCAATGTTTGACTTCCTAAACCTGTAGCAGAAGGAAGCAAAGCGTAGACGTATGCGGGAAGAGAAAGTATGTAGGATGAAAGGAAATCAGACGATTACGCAGAAAGCTATAGCTTATGATAAAGCACAAACTGAACAAAGGATTGGTTGTGCAGATAGATAATTTAGATTGCAGGTGGATAAGACTTATGTGGCTAGGACTGAAGCGGAAGATGAGATAGAGGATTTATTGGATACTCATCCACCTCGACCTTATGCTCCGCAGCGTATATATCCCGTTGTTCCCCCGACTCTAGTACAGGCCCCTTCAGCTTCTGCCCCTGTTGTTTCCTCTTCCCTTGCCTCTCCGGGAACGTCCTCTGTTTTGTCTCCCTCAGTGTCTGAGATGGCTACCTTATGGCCTGTTACACTGCTGTCTTCCGTTCTGTCCACAGCTGTTTTGTGTCCCCCCACCACTGTGTGGGCTTCCCTTTCTGCAAGCACAACCCCATCTCCAGCTGTTTCGACTCCATTTCGTGCTCCGGGGGATTTCGTGGCACGGAAGTTGTTTACCCGTTCAGCTGTAGGACAGAATCAGAAACCCCAGTGGATGCGACAGCCTATTTACACTCTAACTGATATATGGAACACGCTTCGAGACTATGAGCCTGTTATGCAGCAACATGTCTTGAAACACATGGCTGCACGTATTTTTCTCTCTGGGAACAGTGTTTTCCAGGAGGGATGGCCCCCCAAGTGATGTATGACATCTGGGAAAGGGCTCATATGTCTGAACTTAGCCCAGATGAAGTGTATAGAAATGTGGAGGTTTTATTAAACTATTGAGAACGAATGCATCAGAAGTGTCCCTCGTGGGACACTCCGCATCCTATGTGAGAAGTTCATCCTATCCTTCATCCTGAAATACCGGAACTAAAGGATGACCATGGCTTGGTGACTATACCTCATGTAGAGGCCCGAGTGCAGGAGCAATGGGTTTACACCCCCTGGAAGAGGAGTGAAGTCCTCTCGCTAAAATCACAATTACCCCACCCCCGGAAGAATCCCACGGCTTATTATAAAGATCTCACAGAAGCGGCCTCTTCGGCCGTCATGACCTTAGCTGACATAGAGCTATTTTTTGCATTATTAGTTCCCATTGACGTATGCATGATCAGGACCATGCTCAAGAATTAGGCGGAACATGGGAGCAGATAAAAGATTGGGACAAGGATCGTAAACCTGGATATAAGCCGAAACTTGAATTATTGGCCGTATTATCATTTACATATGCATTCCTTAATTCCGCCTCGTAAGGTGGATTGGGACAAATTGACCGCATGTAAACAGAAGAAAGATGAAAGTGTTTCTGATTTTTTCACTAGATTTGAGGGCGTATTTATTGATTTTAGTGGACAGGATTTATCGTTGGAAGGCGGTATACGATTATTTGTTAATCGTTTTGTGACCAATTTGTTACCAGAAGTCTCTGCACGGCTACAAGCTGCTGAAAGTACCTGGACAACTTCCACGCCCTCGGTAATATTGAGTATGGCCCAATATTACGAACATAGATAAAATGAGAGTAAGGATAAGACGGAAAATAGAACGAAGGATCTTAAAACACGGGTGTTATTGCAACAAGTTGTTCAAGGACGAGGCAGAGAGAGAGGCGGTAGAGGATTCGTCCCAAGGGGGGCGGGAACTGGCAAAAGCAGAGGGCCGGCTGTTGTTTTGGGAATAAATCAGTGTGCTTATTGTAAGGAGGAAGGGCATTGGCGATTTCAGTGTCCGTTGTTGCAGACCCAGAACGGGGATATGAGAAGTAGAGGAAGAGGTCGAGGAAGTGTGGATCGCAGTGATATGTGACAAGAAGAGACAACGCAAGTTGGACAAGAAAATAATTATTTTGATAATCCAAGAGGTAGGCAGTATTATAATGAGGGGTGTGTAATGGACGCGACCGAAGGGTATGCTTATACATAGGATAGCCATGGACAGAGTGAGGGCCAGGGGTCAGTACCCGTCGATCAGCAAGGGCCTTATGTAGCGGCGCATTTGATGGGGACATCTGAAAAGTTTTTAGTTGATACGGGTACAATGAATAGTTCTATTTCTCGTTCCCTGGTCCCAGGGGCTGCTCTGTCAGGACACAATAAAGTTTCGGTAGGATTCTCGGAAATTTCGGTGGTGAGCCCCATCTCCAAACCTATTCCTTTTACAAGTGGTCCTATTATGATAGACTCCCCGTTTCTTTTGACTTCCCATTGTGGCGAAAATTTGTTGGGCTTGGATTTGTTGAAGAAATTACATGCTAAGATTCATTGTTCACCTGATGGTGTTTACCTGACTATTAATTCTCTTGGGAAGCATACTTTGCAGTGTTTCACTAAAAATGAACCCCTCCCTCCTGAGTTTGCTGCTATTCCAGCAACATTGTGGGCCACTGGTGACACAGATGTAGGATTATTAAAGAATCTGCCCGTTTCTATTACTTTGAAGCAAAATGCTCGGCTTCCTCGTATACCTCAGTACAAAATTTCTCCGGCTGGCGAGAAGGCTTTGCTCTCCATCATACAAAATTTGGTAAAAAGGGGTGTGGTGGAAGAGACAGCTGCTAATGTGTGCAACAGCCCCATTTTGCCTATCTTAAAGAAAACCCCTGTTGGAAGCGATCCTGACTATGCTGATACCTATCGTTTTGTGACTGATTTGCGTGAAATTAATAAAATAGTGGTTCCTCTATACCCAGTGGTTTCAGACATCACTACTATTCTCACTATGATTCCTCCTACTGCTAGATATTTCTCTGTGATTGATTTAAAAAATGCTTTTTGTAGCATTACGATTCATCCTGATAGCCGCCATATTTTTGGCTTCTCATTATCTGGTCACAGCTTCCAGTTCTGCCGCGCTCCCCAGGGGTACACAGAGAGTCCTAGTATTTATAGTCAAGGTTTGAAAACATTGTTGGATGATTTGGTCTTGCCCCCTGGTAATGTACTGTTACAATACGTAGATGATTTGTTAGTGGCCTCTGATACCGCGGAAGGTTGTAAGAAGGCCACTGTGCAATTATTGTCTCATTTGGCTGCTAATGGCAATAAAGTATCCCTTTCTAAATTTCAATATTGTCGACAGGAGGTGTCCTGTCTCGGTCATCTACTGGAGGGGAGGAGACTAACCCCTGAGCGTGTGACTACCATTTTTAATATGTCTGTACCTCGTACTCAGTGTGATGTTCGTGCATTTCTCGGCATAACTTCTTACTGTTGCCAATGGATCCCTAATTTTTCCCTTCTTACTATACCCCTTCTGTACTTAACCACTAAAGATATGCATGAACCTTTACCCTGGACTGATGCTTGTCAAGATGCTTTTGACTCTTTGAAATCTGCGCTTTGTTCTGCACCTGTTCTTGGTACTCCTGACTACCGAAAACCTTTTGTGCTTTACATACACGAGGTGGACGGTTGCTCACTTTCTGTGTTAACACAAGGATTTGGTGGTAAGCAGAGACCTTGTGCCTATTTCTCGGCGGTGTTGGATAACATCGCCAGAGCACTCCCTAGCTGTTTAAGAGCTACTGCTGCGGTTGCGGTGGCTATTCGACAGTCAGAAGGGCTCATTCTGAACACTGGCCTCACAGTGATGGTACCGCACACTGTGGATATGTTATTGAACAAAACAAAGACCCAGCACCCTACGAGTGCGCGTCTTACCGGATACGAATTGACTTTGTTTGCTCCACGCATTACGATTAAACGATGTGCCTCTCTGAACCCTGCTATGTTACTACCCCTCCCTTTGGATGAAAAGAACAATGATGTTCATGATTGTATATTTCGGACTGAGGAAGAAATGAAGGGACGGGTAGACCTGACTGACACTCCTCTATCTGACCCTCAAGGGGAGTTATACGTCGATGGCTCTTGTTTCAAGTTACCAGATGGCACGACAACTGCTGCATATGCGATAACTACTCTTCACACTATAGTTGAGGCTTCTTCAGTACCCTATCAGTCAGCACAGGCGGCTGAATTAGTGGCATTGTTTCGGGCCTGTGAGTTAAGTGAAGGACTGGGAGTAAATATTTACACCGACAGCCAGTACGCCTTTGGCGTGGCTCATAGTTTTGACCGACTTTGGGCAGAAAGAGGTTTTCTTACTTCTCATGGGCAGCGAATACAGCATGGCCCCTTGATTTTGCGATTACTGACAGCATTGACGTATACAGAAATAGTGGCTGTAGTCAAAGTAGTGCACACAAGGCAGTGGTTGATGCAGTGGGGGAGGGTAATGCCTTTGCCGATCAAGTAGCTAAGGAAACTGCGAAATCCAAATTGACCTCAATGTTTGTGACTAGCTCTGCTAGGTGGGTGGCTGAAACAGAGATGTTTGATAATACCATGGAGAGTGTCCGAGAAATACAGAAAGAAGCTACCCCTATTGAACTGGCTCACTGGAAAGAGCGAATTGGGAGATTAGATGCAGATGGTTGTTGGACTGATCTGACAGAAAAGCAGCGGTGGCTGTTGCCTAATGCATTAGTGAATGCGGTGGTTACAATGGCACATGGTTCAGCTCATATTGGGGTGAAAGGTATTTGTGCATTATTAGATCCTGTATGTTACAATCCCAATAGTTCTAGGACCGCTGCTCATTTGGTACAATATTGCATGGTTTGCTTACGACATAATCCAGGGGGCAGGGCAATATTGCTAATTATATTTCTGGGAGTATTCATATATATAGAATTTCGCCACCCTATGCATACTGATTTAGGAACAACTACCCCACCTCCGGAACATGTGTTTCATACTTTAGCCCCTCATAAGGAAAGGCATCGTCAGACCTATGTGAAAAACGCATTAATTGAAATGCTTCATAAAGCACACAGTGCCACCAATACTACGAATTGTTGGGTTTGTGGTCTTTTACCATCTGTTATGCACAAGTACGACTTATTTATATCTCTACCTCGAAGGTTTTCAGAGAGAGATTATGAAATGATTTTAGCTTATATTGAGGTTCATCAAGGATTCAACCCCGATGGGAATAATGGAGAGGGAACCTTAGATCCGAATGCCTGTATGAATATGTATATAACTCACGAAAATACCACTTGGTTGAAAAATGAAATTTTGGACTTTGTTGAATTCAATTTCACTCAATATTATCGACACTTTCAGGACCATAATGTTACTGAAGATAGGGCTATTCCAGTGTCTGTATTAAACAGCACCTCTACGTTTTGTGTTCAAGGAGCAATGCACATATCAGTGGGGAAAAGCCAATGTAATTACACTTATGAGTTGCGTACCTTTAGCAGCCCTCCGTTGTTAACCCCTCCTAATGCATATTTTGTCTGTGGAGAAAGTGCCTATACTTGGCTTCCACGAGGTTGGAATGGACGTTGCTACCTGTCCTTCTTGTACCCTCCAGTCTATATTGCCCCTTCTGATTATCATAGGATCACGGACTAGATAAACTTAGCGTGCTTATTAGGAGAAATAAAAGAGTGATAGATACCACTGATGTAGATCAGACAGATACTCCACTGCAGCATTTCACCGACATTATGAAGGGAGTGTTAGCCTTTTGGGGGCCTATGATTACTAGCCAAGAAGTACGACGTTTGTCTAGAGTAGTTGAAGGGATAATTAACACTACTGCATGAATACTGACCAATATAACAGTAGAACTACAGGCGACCAGACTCGTTTCGCTTCAAAACCCTATGGTTTTGGACATTATCTTGGCAGATTGAGGAGGAGCATGCCTTGTGATCGGCAGCTCATGCTGTGTTTATATTCCTGACACCGCCCCCTCCGTTCATTTGGCTATACAGAAGCCACATCGTTTAGTTTCCGAGATACATGTAGAAACTGGTACGTGGTCTCTCTCTGGTTGGTTCTGGGGTTTGCTGTCTACTTGGGGATGGAACATTTTGATGGTGCTGGCATGTATAGCCGGTATCATATTCACGTGTTGTGTTTGTGTACAATGTGGACCTGCATGTTGCTCTTATTGCGCGACAAAACTCACTTCCTCTGTGTCTGGTACATCCCCAACAGCGGTAAAAGCTCAGCTAGTTCAGCAGGAGCTCAAAGACCTAATGCAGATTGATTAGGGGATATTTGAATATTGAACTGTTTTAGTTAGCTACATCATGTTAAAAGGGCCGTTCTGAGGGATAAAAAAGGTAGATTTCCCGTATAAAAGTAATATTGGACCTATATTATGTAGCATGATGCATCTATGCGTACATTCCCTGTTTGATATAAATGCTTTTGCTTGGAGGAAACTCGTTTATTTCCTCCCTGTACATCTATTGCTAAAAGAGTAGGCGGAGAACCATACATACGCCATCTTTTGAACATATGCTTGCGCACGAGCCATGATCACGCGTTGATCACGTGCAGTTGTCAGGCCCCAGTTCATTTGAGTTACTGGTAGCAGCTGAAGGTAGGCTGTTTACTCGACTGTTCTAAGACTCAAGGTTGCATCCGCCTTTGGGGGTGATAAGCGCATTCCTGGAGGCGCCGTGTCTACACTCCCAGGCACCAAGACGAAAGGGAGTCACCCCTCCTGACCTCATCAGTAATATATAGTCAAGCCGTTGTACTGGTCTGATGTGTGCCATACATGGTCCTTTCCTGGAGCTCGAGGGCCAACTGGTGTTCTTCCTTTTACAGTGATTGTATGTATTGAACCAAAAAGTATATAACCTCATGTTTGAATACGAGCCAGCAGTCTTCTTGGCGCACCTGATGGGTGAGGTTCGGAGAGGCTCCCCTATAGAGTATTCACTGCCACCTGACTGATTATTTGGTAATGGTGTTGGGACTATTGGTAGGTATAGTCCTTTAGTTTATTTTTATGGTACATCAACAATCCTGAACACGCAGGCTCTACTGTGGCTGCAATCTGGGGAAGATTCTTTTCTCATGAAGCATCGGAATCTTCCCAAAATGATGATTTGGAGTCAAAAGCCTACAAATGGACGTTTAGCATGTTTTTTTGTGTGTGAGGAATCCTTTTTCTAATAGGAAGGAAGTGCCCCAGAGTCTCCAATGTCCTGTACATATCCAACAGGATCACCCCAGTGCTTTGTGCCTCTCATGGTCACTTTTCATTGGAATTTGGAGTTGGAAGGATCACTCTCCTTATCTGCTGCATATATACCATTGGATTTAAAGCATTTGTATTTGGGATTTCAAAAGTAAGTTGAAAATCAAGTGTATAAGGGTGTTGTTTGTTTGATTGGGGGCATGCATCTGGATATATTTTCAAATTGAATCGATTTTTAAAATGTATTGTGGTGGGTGGCCTGCAGTTTCAGTAGGGGCCTAGTTATTTTTTTCTATTTCATTTTTCTTCTTTTATAATGGAAACATGTTGCACAGTTCACTACATTTTCTCCATGGATTTTTTCAATAAATTTGCAATATTGATTTAATTCACGATGTGGCCTAGTCTGCCAATGGGCCATCCAGCCAGTAGGCCCAGTACTAGACATGGGTACATGAAACAACTGTTTCTGTCATGTCTGTTCAAATGAAACATAATTTAGGCCATGGGTGGCATTGGAATCAATTACAAAATGTTTTTTTGTGGTATTTCATGTATTTTGTCTCCTGCAAGATGTGTATAAGTGGGATAATGCCTTTGGAGGATGTGTGTTGTAAACATTTTAGCCCTGTTAAATTTCGTTTTTTTGGCATTGCTGAATGAATGCTGTGTTCTCTCTGTTACCATGCCTCCTTTGTCTAGCCACTGTGTGTGTGTATATGTGTGTGTGTGCTATTGGCCAACATTTGCCTTTGTTTCCCATGCCATGTGGCCAGGGGCCATTTTGTATAGTCAGTGTCCATAGGCCTGCATGTGTTCCTTGTTGTGGCCATGCCTTCTTGCTGTTTGATGTTTTGACCAGCAGTAGCTGGCAGCCATTGTGTGTAGCCAGTGTGTTTTCCCCATAGGCATGCATGTTTTCTTCTTAGTTTGCTCCCCATGCCCTCTTGCTTTCTGTTGTGACCATGTGACTGGTGGCTGTTTTGTTTAGCCAGCCAGTGTGCTTTCCTCATAGGCCTGCTTGTGTTTATTGTTTTCCAGGCCTCCTGTTTCTTGTTGTGACCAGGTGGCTGGCGGCCATCTCGCTTAATCAGGGAGTGTGCTTTTGCCTTAGCCTTACATTTATTCTTTGTTTTAGGCATTGCTTCGGTACTGGTTGCTGTTGTTGTTTTTCATGTAATTTATCTTATTCTACAGGAAAAATGTTGGCCAGTTTAGTATTTTTTCTCCATGTTTTTAAATAAATTTGCAATATTGATTTAATTTGCTGTGTGTCCTAGTCTGCCAATGGGCCTTCCAGCCAGCAGGCCCAGCACTAGTCATGGGTGCATGAAATACCTGTTTCTGTGATATCTGTTGTATTGAAACAATATTTAGGACATGAATGTCATTGTATTAAAATACAGAATGTGTTTTTGTGGTATTTCATGTTTTATTTTCTCCTGTCAACAGTGTATAGATTGGGTAATGCCTTTGGAGGACGTGTGTTGTAAGCATTTTTAGCTCTGTTAATTTTCATTGTTGGCATTGCTGAATTAATTCTATGTTCTCTGTGTTACCATGCCTCCTTTGTCTGGCCGGTGTGTGAATGTGCTTTCCAAAGGCCACCATTCGTCTTTGTTCCCCATGCCATTTTGTATAGTCAATATCCATAGGCCTGCATGTGTTCTTTGTTTTCCAGGCCTCCTGCTTGTTGTTGTAACCATAAGGCTGGCATCCATTTTTTGTAGCTCGACAGTGTGCTTTTGCCGTAGGCCTGTATGTCTTCTTGGTTGTGGCCATGCCTTCTTTCTGGTTGTTGTTGTGAACATGTGGTTGGCGGCCATTTTGTGTAGCCAGCTAGTATGCTTTCCACATAGGCTTGCATGTCTTCTTTGTTTTCCAGGCCTCCTGCTACTTGTGAGTGATCGTGTAGCAGGCAGCCATTTTGCATAGGCAGTCAGTGTGCTTTTGCCATAGCCTTGCATTTGTTTTTTGTTTGTGGCCATGCTTCCTTGCTGGTTGCTGATGTTGTGACCATGTGGTCGGTGGCCATTTTGTGCATCCAGCCAGTGTGGCCCTTTGCCATAGGCTTGCATGGATGATTGAGGTATGAGATAGAAGATTAATAAATTATGATTATATATGCTTGACAATAATTTCATTTATTTCTATTTTTTATTTGAATTTTTTTATTGTATTTTATATATTATTTTTAATTGTATTCTTAATATTTTTTTATATCATTCTTTTATTTTCTTTTTTCAGATTAATGTTTTCTATTTAACTTTGATTTTTTTATTATTAAATTTTTATATTATATAATTTTAATTTTTTTAATTATCTATTTTTACTTATTTTAGTTTTTACATTTTTAACTATTTTCATAACATCTGGCATCATGTCTGCTATAGATGAACAACACCATTCATTGTCTGGGGATTATTCCATTGTCATTTGTCAGCTGCACCACCCTGAATGCCACATCTAACGTGATGTACATGAAGCAAACAGTTGCATCTGTATGTTGTTGTTGTTGCTCTTTCTTATCCTTCCTGAGTGTACACACGATTAAAGTTTTTGTAGGTGTGGTTTTATTAATGGATAGTGTATACACTGTATTGTTAATTATTAATATATAATAACTTAAGTAACCAGTGACCACACTAAATGATATTGTTTGCTTGTACTACTAATTGAACTACAACAATTCCACGTTTCACTGATGTTCCTCTTGCTTGTTTGTTTTTAGGTGCACAAGAGACAACATCACCCACAGTACTGCCAGACAGAAGTCCCGTGCATGACGTGACGCATGACCTGACCACACATCATGGACATCTCAACTTGTGAAGCTAAGTGCCATTGCCAACTGACAGCTTCAAGATGGCCCCAAAGAAAGGTACTACTGAGACCTGCTTGACACAGCTGCTGTGACCAATAAAGCTACGATTGAATGTTGGGCGCTCCTTATCTTTAATCTAAAGTAGAGCCTGACACGACACATAGAGATCTACTTATCACGTCAGCCAAATTACCCAATAACAAACTTCCATGTACATAACGCTATACAACCTGTGATCAGCCAATAAGAAACCTCCATGCACATAACGCTATACACTTTGTGATTAGCGTCACATATTACGTAGCTCACCGCACACTACGTCAACAACATTTGCATATTAATTATATGGTTTCTAAATATACCTACTATAATACAAGCTATAGCTGCTAATAAAATAATATAATAAAAGAGAGATTACAACATGTTAGAAATTTTACCCTTCTTTTTACGCTGATACCAAGTTTCACTCCAAAACCTCAAACGTTTCATCCAACATGTGAACTACCCTAACCAATAGCAAAACGCTATTTGAATAACACAACCACTATACGAGTAGCGTCACACACTACTCGATATCGTTATAGTAACATAAGAAATGCTTTACGCGTTACGCTCTTGGAACGCACCAATCACAATACATCTTATAGACGCCTAGAAAACATATAAACGCGAGAGACTCAGAGATACATTGTTTCAGCTATTAACAAAGGAGCCCAGTTATCATCTAAAGCGTCCACAAACTAAGGTAAGCCGCACGAGAATCTAGCACGGTATATATATATTTATCTAGTAGATACACCGCTACCTTGCACCAATTAACAGCAATAAGCGTTGTACCCTGTAATAATACTTTAATGATGTCTCCCCCATATATACGAACTAAATATAGTACTAGATTTATACAACACTAGTAAAGCAGCAAACTTTATTGTCATGCAGTTTATAATATCATTTACAAAAATACACAAATGTAAGTTTTTACTTTTTTAACAAGGTAGTGGCCTTATTTATTTCTTCCCTTGGCCTAATTCGATCCATTTCCTATTACTTTCTACTTCCAGGTTAAATCATACCTACCACGCTTCTATCGCTAACGTACCATATCGCCATCATTTAATCAAGATTTGGTACGTAAAAGAGCCTACCATCAAATAAAGGTAATACTTGATTTGTACCAGTTAGAAACCGAGTAAAATTATCGCACTTAGATCAATCTATAAGTAATAAACAATAGTAATAATTATATTCTTTCATTCCTATCTTTTAGATTTGATTACCTCTAAGGGCCCATCGACACGAAATACATAAAAGAATTGTTATCCATTCTCTGATTGATTGATCATTATTAAATGAATAAACAACCACCAAGGTATTAACCATAACTGTCTAAATAAGATCACTAAGATATACAGCTCTATACGCACAAAGATATAACCATGCGCTCTATATTGTTAGGTGTGCATCTACCTGAAAAATACTTTTGACCTCCTGGAACTCCAGAATTCCTTACTTGGAGCACAGGTAGATATACAATCAGATAATAGACCCTAAAGCGATACCCCCCGTTTAAGAGAGATCTTGAACATATCTATTTCTCTTACTCTCTTTATCTTTTTCTTTCTTAAAATCCTGAACAGTTAAAATAATAACTATACAGACTTTTTGACTAATTGTTTAAATATATCTATGTACCAATAGCTTTTCTGATATCTTTCCTACTTTTTCTCTCCTCTATGTATTCAGTCAAATATTTGCCTTCACAAAAAAGGCACTAACATAGTTTTGGAATGAAGGCATACCCCATACCAACTTAATAGTAGGGGTGGGCGGAATCTGCGTAATCGCGTTACGCAAATCTCCGCGAAACGGTAAAAAATCTCAGCGAACACGCAGAAATTCCGCGAACACGCGGAATTGCGTGTTCGCGATACTTTTTTCCTGTTCGCGATCGCTGTTTGCGTGCTCGGGGTGAAATATCTCGCGAACACGCATATTGAGAACGCGAACAAGCAAAAATTTTGCGAAGTCGCGGAACGCAGATTTTTGGGCAATTTCGCGTTCTCCGCGGAACGCGAAATTACCCAAATTCCGCAAATTCCGCGAACGGAACGGAATTTACCGCCCAGGCCTACTTAATAGCATATCCTAGTCAGACTGAAGATTTGTTAACTTCAACAATGACAAATATATTGTGTATATATGCAAAAAAGCAGTCTTGAAATATTGTTTAGAGTCTTTCTTCTTTTTTTAAATTACAGGAATTGTGGCTTTTTTCCTGACGAAGGAGTTAATTACGCCGAAACGCGCGTCGAAAAGTATACAGTTGTGCCAGAGCATTGTTTACTTCTCACTTCTATGTAGACTACGAGTTATTGTATTGTTTGGAATGATTTTACTATGTGTTCATATATAACAAAACTGTTTTTATTCATGAATGTACTAGTCAATTATAACTAAAAAACAACAACAATTCCTATTTTTGTTTCACTGCTTGAGTTGTTCTGACTATTGGATATAAAATTAACTTTTGTCATCATCTACAAGAACTGCCTAGGTTGTTATCTCTCAAATATATATTACCCTGTCCTAGGAATTATCAGGGGGTCCTTGTTACTTTTGAGAAACTACTGAGAAAGTGGCCAGTAAAGAGAAGAAGGAGTTTACCACCATTGGTATTTCAACCAAGACCTATTTCGGAGAAGAAAAAAAAACTGTGCCTGCCACATCGTACTCCAGGGAGCACGCGGGGAGCAGCACTCCCCCTATCAGCGGACCCACCCCAACATAGGCCCAAGCCCATATCTGTCACAGAGGCAGCCAGTCTAGTTGCGACAATGCTGACGAACAGTGATGTGGAAATTGATTTATCTTGTTTTCAAAGTAGTATCCAATCATTGCTAGAAACTCAGAGAAGAAGACAATAACAGCTGCAGGCAGCAATAGTAGTTCCTCCCGAAGTAGGAGCTGTTCAGAAGATTGAGCTTCATGTTGAGAAAGCAAAGGAGGGACAAATGCAAACAATTGATGGACAGAATGCAGAACAATGTCATACATTCACCCAAGTACAATGATCTGGGCCTAAATCCATCGTTTTTTTGCTCACCATGCCATTCCAGTTTGAACCCAGCCATATGCAATTCAGTCTTGACCCTGTGCCCAATGGGAAAAGTCCAGCCCGAACTGCCAGGCCAAGTCCTCCCTGGACTGGAAACAAGCATCCTAGGACCGGATTTGGGCTATCAGCTCTCATCAGTCAGGATACCTTGACTCCAGTGACATGGAGAGCACAGGACCCACGTCTCGGCATACCCGTCCCACTCGGGGTGACAAATGCAAAAACAACAGTTGTTGGACAGAATGCAGAACAATGTCATACATTCACCCCAGTACAGAGATCTGGGCCTAAATCCATCGTTTTTTTGGTCACCATGCCAGTCCAGTTTGAACTCAGCCATCTGCAAATCAGTCTTGACCCTGTGTCTCATGGGAACAGTCCAGCCCGAACTGCCAAGCCAGGTCCTCCCTGGACTGGAAACAAGCATCCTAGGACCGGTTTCGGGGTTTCACCCCTCTTCAGCCAGGATAGCTCGATTCCAGTGGCATGGAGAGCACGGGACCCACGTCTGAGCATACCTGTACCACTCTTGGTGACAAATGCAAAAACAACAATTGATGGACAGAATGCAGAACAATATCATACATTCACCCCAGTACAGAGATCTCGGCCTAAATCCATAGTTTTTTTGTTCACCATGCCATTCCAGTTTGGAGCCAGCAATATGCAAATCAGTCTTGGCCCTGCGCCCAATGGGAACAGTCCGGCACAATCTGCCAGGCCAGGTCCTCCCTGGGCTGAAATCAAGTATCCCAGGACCGGTTTTGGGCTTTAAGCCCTCATCAACCAGGATAGCTTGACTCCAGTGGCATGGAGAGCACGGGACCCACATATCGGCATATGCGTCCCACTCAGGGTGACAAATGCCAAAAGAACAATTGATGGACAGAATGCAGAACCATATCATACATACATTCATCACAGTACAGAGATCTGGACCTAAATCCATTGTTTTTTGCTCACCATGCCATTCCAGTTTGGACCCAGCCATGTGCAAATCAGTCTTGACCCTGCACCCAATGGGAACTGTTATGTTATGTTACATCAACCAAACCATTGTTGCTGTTCAGTCTGCGCGCGTGTGTGTAGTAGATGGAATGTCGGTTGGAACGTGGCTTGGCATGTTTTGAAGATGGGAGTTGGGTGCATGAGCAGCTGAGCAGCAGGAAGGGGTTCTCCGATGGGCATTTCTAATGGCCATATCTTGATCAATAAATTGTATCCATCATCCTCATGCTTCCGGATTTCTTCTTCACCTTTGAGTAGCCGACCTATAAAAGTGGCGACGATCGGACCCAGCGTGCTGAATAGATATAAAAACCAATGTATGTCTCATAGAAGGTATGTGAAACCAATACCTCATCTTGGTGTTTAACAACATTGTCTGCCCCATCGAGAGTGTGATCACCATAAAGAGATCGGACTGGACATTTGATTTGTGCTTATCTACAGTAAAGCCTAATATCTTGAATTTTGGAAAACTTGTTTTGTGGACCCGTGCTTGTGGGACTGTGACGCTGACATAGCGTGGTGCTTTGCTGTGTTCAGTATCGCTGCGCATTCCTCACGCTGGTGCACACATGGAAAATTTAATAAGAAAATCTTCACCTTCAAGCACATTGTTTTTAAACGTTGTCCGCGATCGTCATGTATATCTGTCCATTCGGAGGGAACCGCGCGCCTCGGATCCTCTAGTTACGAGCTTACTCGAGCAACAGGAAGTCATCGAAGAACGTACGCGTCATCGCGCAATCGAGTAATCCTCATCACTGCTTAGCAACCACAGCCATTTACAAGGAAACAATGCTGTGCCCTAGCAACCACAGCGAATTACACGGATACATCGCGGACAATTTTGTGTTAATGTTCGGGCCCATGTTTAAATGAATTCACTAAACCTACTAAGAAACGTTTGCAGTTCTGTTTAACCACAGTGCATTTGGTAACAGTCTCATTTATGCTACTTGACAACGGTGTCTACTTTAATTGTTTTAATTTTTTTTTTTGTTCACTATAACTTTATTCACTCATCATTAGTCTTTATTCGATTTAAAAAATAAATCATAAAAGACACAAACATAAATCCAGACATGACATATAAAATCCATTAAAACTTTAGAAACCATCAATAAATACGTTAAAAATTTTTATTTTTTTTTTAAAAAGCATTAAACAAGTCAAGATAACAACAAAGTTACTAATACATGATTAATAAACCCCCATCAACTACAGGATTATGAAGAATCAGTTGACGTAATTTCAGACTGTGTTGCAACAATTTGGGCTTGATGGAGGGGATGTTTCTGGTGTTTACCGCAGGCTTGCGTCCTTAGGGTCCATGCCCAACCCAAAAATGTTGCTATTGGTATAGAAACAGTTGGCGAAGTGCTAGTGCATAAAATTCTTAAAGCAACAGCACTGCTCCTTGTGCCCAAGTTTCTACACAAAGGTGTCAGCCACACTCGTCTGGGAATGACTAGTACTGGGCAAACAAACAGGAAATGGGCAATAGATTCTGTCTGTAACCCACAAGCAGGGCAGATTTCCTCTCGAGGACTAGACCACCTGCCTGTAAGAGATTTGAGTGGTAGGGAGCCTGCTCTCTGCTGGAAGTAGAGCCTCCAGTCTCTGGGTTTCGTGATCAGGTCCCAATATAACTCAAGGACAGGCGTGGTCTTCGCCTCTAGGTAGCGACCAGCCATCCCGTTGGAGTTTGCTCCGCTCCATACCTGGTGGTCAACTCGTTCCCAATAAATGGCTTTTATAATTTTCTTAGAGGAAAACTGTGCAGTTGCAGGGTCGCTCCATAACCCCGCCATGCCCAAAACTGTCAAGGTCTGGCGTAGCTGCCTCAGCCAGTCAATCTTGTGGAAAACGTCTAGATCTATGACATCCATAAGCCCTTTGGCATACAAGGAGAGCTCGGGAGTAGTCCATAGCCTTCGCCTGTATAAAACCGGACGAAGTCTGGCAATGTCCACGATGGCCTTCCTACCAAGCTCATACCTTACACTGTAAGTGGTCGGCCTCGGAGCTCGGGAACCGGGTTAGTCTCGGCAAGGGCGCTCAACATTTTGTGATTCTGGGCAAATCACTTAGTCGCCTCATGCCTAACAAAAATTAATGTGTCCCTCTGTATCATAACTGGTGCTCATGTAAAGATGCCTTCAGGTCTAGTTTGTGCTATGTAAAACTCCACCAAAAAAAGAAACGACTCCACAAACTGATCCTTAAATGGTTACAATTCAAATAAGCCCACATGAAGCTGTGATAGTAAAGTTGGTTAGGCTCTGGGGCCTGACCATGAACACCCTCCTTTGTGGACAGGTGTTCTGTTCTTATCACTTTTTTCCCTCCAAAAGTATAGCAAATATTTGCAGCTATTGTCTCCTGTTTCACAAATATGCTTATTGCAGTCTATACCTTGTTGCGTTGCTTGCACTGCAACTCTAACGTTCACTATTGGCATGTTGTATTTCACTCTTTAATTGATATTCAGAATTGGTGTTCATCAGCTATGGCACCTTGCTCACTTGACAAATGAATAAGTCTAGGAATAAAGCAAGCAGTAATGTTCAAACTGTTATCTGGGTATTTACCAACTAATAATGGCCTGGTAAGATGTGTGGATAGTTACTGCACATGTTTATATAATTTGACTACCAGAGGACAACAATTTTTTTCCATCTCCCATAATGGGCCAATTTGAGTGTGGGATTATGTTTGCATGAAGCAAATGATATTGCCTGCTCCGGTCTATCCACTTTGAAAGGAAGACCGTTGCTTCTGTGCCATAGGAAGAGAGATCACGCAGTCTAAGAGCCTTTCACATCACAGTATCAAAAGAATTTTTTTGTCTCTGGAAAGCCTGTAAAGACCCACTGATGCAAGATGCGGTGTGCTCTGATAAAGTATAGAACTGGTACAAGACTGTTCATAATGCTGCCAGAATCTATGATGATAGTAATGAAGATCAAAATATGAGTGCAGTGTAGGTATGTTTTGAGGCACAGGAGGCTCCATTAACATATTAACTTTATCAGTGTGTCTTCCATCCACCTTTTGGCTAACAGTACTTGAACAAAACATTGATTTTTATTAAAAAACTTAAAATACCTTCCCACAATATACATTCAAGCTAATAAATACTATTCAGGCCAAGACATTTCATTGCAAGGTAGAAACAATGGCACACTGCCACTTTCTTAAATTTTACCTCTGATGCCTTGCCTGAATACTCATTCACTTGATATCTAAACAATAGGCATATTTGCAGAGTGTCCAGCTCACCCCAAGAAGGCCCCTTGGTGTCACTGACAGATAACTGATGTTTATTTTTACCAAACTCAACAATAGTTATTTTATCAACCTCGTAAGGATGGAAGGCAGAGTGCACTCACCGAAATTCGAACCTGTGAACATGTGGTCAAAGAGAAACTCCTGGAACATGTACAAAAGTTTACTGAGCCACCAGACCCAGATCACTGCGATCTGCGAACTCATAATCCATTCCTAATGCATGATTTTGGAAAATAGCCCACGTACACATTCATAGCACATACATAATTTCAGTACTTTGCTGTTGTTTGATGTCACCTAGTAGCGGCGGAATGATGCTGTTAAAAATCGATTTCAAAGAAATCAAGGGACCACGCAGAATAGGAGAGTAAAAAGGCTTATGCAGTCAGTGTGAAAGAGGAAGTGAACATAAATAAATGTTACTTTTGTAATGTAGCCAGGTTTCAGAAATAGCATAGTTTGAAATAAAGGTGAGGGGTGTATGCATACATGCCAACATTTCAGAAGAGCAAAGTGGGAGATTAAAAAAAAAAAAAATCGGGAGACTATGGCCTTGAATCGGGTTACTGACATGTATGGGCTTTGGAAGTGAGCTGCTGCAGGATCGGACATTTTCGAAACACAAATGCACGTTTTTTTTACCTTTCAGAAGCATGGAGGCAATGGCAGGTGATGCAAGTGTTGTGCAATGGCCTGGCAAGTTGCTGGCAGTGCACCCCCCCCCCCTCCCCCCGTGTTTCAGCCCGGGCTGAAACAGCTTCCAGTGCAAACACACAGCCCCCCCCCCCAGTACTTCACAGGTCTTTAAAAGACCATTTACTTGCCAACGAGGCTGTGTTGGTTTTTCACCCCTTCTAGAGCCCCCGCGTCGCCACTCTGACTATTGCTGGAAGAATTAGCACGTTACTCATTACCAAGCCCTGTCAGCTGAAACCCAGAGGAATCGGGTTTTTGCTTGCAGGGATCGGGAGGCGGGAGACTAGCCTTCAAATCGGTAGTCTCCCGCCTGAATCGGGAGGGTTGGCATTTCTGGGTGTATGTGTGTATGTCTGAGGGGTGAAAAGTAGGGCATAGTGGATGTGGAGAAAGGAAGAGGCAGCTGACTCACCAGTTCTTCGAAGCCTTGTTTTCCGATGTTCTCCAATCAGAGAGCACATTGAAATGCACTCTTCGGAATTCAAAACAAAGAGCACACGTTTTGGATTCCGGATCCAGGCAGGAGTGCGATCGGGAATGCGCGACCCCCTTTATGTGAGTCCACGCCCCCCCTGGGGGTCGCGCCCCACAGATTGAAGACCCCTGCCTTACAGGAACCATAGGGGAGCTCTGGGGGAGTCCTGTTATACTACGGAGGAATGAATTTTCGGCTAGGGTTAAAGAAACCAGCCGGTTGAACCCCCATAGTTCTGCCCCGTATAAAACTGAACCTAAGGCCTTTGCCTCGTAGACTTGGAGCACAGGTTTTATGGGCCTAGTAAAAGATGTTTTGTGCTCTCTAATTAGTGTTCCCGAGATTTGCCTAAGCTTCAGGGCGGCTACCTCTATATGCTTGTCCCATTTGTTACTAGTTGTTATGTGTATGCCCAAATAAACAAAGTTGGAGACCATTTCAATTGGTTGCCCATCCAAAAAGAACTTTCTCCCTCCAAAGCTTGAGTGCGGATTAAAAGCCGTGAGTTTCGTCTTGGCCACGTTTACCTCCAAGCCATGACCAAGGCAAAAATCCTCAAAGACTAATAGAGCTCTTTGTAAGCCACTTGGGGTTTTTGAGACGATTAACGTATCATCCGCAAACATTAATATCGGAGTAATAACTCCAGCAAGCTTCGGAGCATCAGTGGTAACACTAAGCATATATTGGACCATCCCATTAATGTATAGGGAAAAGAGCGTAGGAGCCATGGTGCAGCCTTGCCGCACTCCCCGTTCAACCGGGAACTCTGTAGTGACCTCATCCGCTCCTCCCCACTGGATTTTAGCAAAATTAGCCTCGTGGAGCCTCTTTATCAAGGTCAAAATTTGTACGGGGAGCCCTAGTTTGTCAAGGACTGCCCACAACCGATGGCGAGGCACAAGGTCAAAGGCAGCTCTCAAGTCCACAAAGGCTACATAGAGGCTGCCTTTCCCCAAAGTAACTACTTTCCAGTGGAGTTGCACGAAATGGAAAACCTGGTCCAATGTGCTGGTTGACTTGCGAAAACTAGCTTGAAAGGGAGACAGAATCATATTATCTTTAGCCCACACTAAAAGCTGGTTCAGTAGCATCCTCCCTATGATCTTCTGAATTGTATCGATCAGGCGGATTGGTCTGTAGTTCCCAGGGAGGGTTCTGTCACCCTTCTTAAACACGGGGATTATGACAGCCCCCCCCAGGATTTAGGAACTGGGGCACCTACAGCAATAGCATTTGCCAGTAAGGCAATATATTTACTCCAGGACTTTTTGTTATGAAGGAAGAGATCAGCTGGAATCACATCAAGTCCTGGAGCTCGTCCAGCTGCTACGGATCCCAGAGCCATTAGTGCATCTTTGGTACTGAAAGGACCAGTAGAGAAAAAAACAAGGGATTTCTCCCATGTAGGGATTGTCTGAGGGTCGCATGCGTATTGGGGTCTAAAATAGTTTACCCATTCTTCTTGCGAAACATGGTTTAAGGGTCTTTCAGGTAACCCACCCCTGCCCCACTTAATGATATTCCAAAATAGTCGCGTGTCCCTAACATCACTAGCATCCTTTAGGTCAGACCAATAGAGCTCGTCCCAGTTCTTTTTAGCCAAGCCTATGCATTTTTTATATAAATGGCGGGCTTCCCTTACGTAATTAGTACTACCACTGGAAAGAGCTGAGACTAGATTAGTTCTGGCTTTCTTGCAATCGCTGTTATACCATCGTAAACGCTTTGGAGGGGTTTTTTTACCTTTCCTAGTTGGTTTAAGAAAAAACCAGCATAATCCCTCGAAGAATCTTTCGTGGAGATCAGTGATTAGCGAGATACCTGGGTCAGTGATCCCACGGCTCTCGATCTCCAATATAACTTTGGACAACAGATTATCAATGCTATCAATTGCCTTTTCATTGGTCTTAACCACGCTCCACTTGAGCCTACGCATGTCATTAAAGGGGAATACTTCAGGTAGCGTGGAATTCACCTCCACTGCATTGGTGCTACTATTCTTCCACCAATGATGCGTTACACATAGAGGGTTATGGTCACTTTCTGGTCTAAGTTCAACTACCATATCTTTTACGAATTGCCATAACCTCGTACTACAAAGGACGTAGCCAATTCTACTCCTATGGCGGCCATTGTCAAAGGTGTTGGCCCCTTCCTTGTCCCCCAAAGTTCGTCCATTCAATGCCCTCAGGCCTTTTTCATAGCAGAGGGCATTAACCTGCACTGCAACCTCTGACCAGCGTTTGATTGGGTCCATGTCAAGTCCAGGGATGCCCCATAGCTGGTCTTCCTCTGGGTCAAATCCCCAACAAGAATCTGATTTGAAAAGTGGTTCAAAAGTTACATTCAGATCCCCCGCGGCCAGCACTCCCCTCTCACATGAGTGCTGAGCAATAAGGGAATCCAATGTAACCAAAGTCCGGGACCTTGTCCCGTTGGTCCCTCTCAAATACAGATTATAGATATCCACATCACCCACTGAACCCAGGGATAATCTGACTAATTGAATATCAGGGGACCCAGTATGGATCTCTTTTGCCACCGAGAATAATTCTTGGCGAACCCACATTGTTAAGCCGCCCATAGGACGCCCTTTGGGTCCCTTAGATGCGGGGACATGAAAGTTCAAGAAACCCCGGGAGAAGCTGAGGCTCACAGGACCAAGTCTCCTGAAAGAGGCAGACATCGAAGTTGCCAATAAATTGAACCCACTCTGGGGAGTCCATTTTTGTCTTCAGGCCGGCAACATTCCATGAAATCATTGAGCCCACTCCTGCTCTTGACGGATTAATCTGATGGGTAGTGTTAGAGGTTCCATCTTGATAACTTTATTCAACAAACTATGTTCTTCAACTAATGGATTTGAACATCATGAAAATGCTCTTTGCTGTGTATTCAACCAATCGACAACGGTATCTATTTTTGTTATGTTAATTTATTGTTTATGGTCATAAACTGTTACTAACACATGTTCAGACGGCGGTTACTACTTTTTTTTTTTTGTGTTGCATAGGCATGATACTATTGTTTGTTTCTTAATACCTTCTTATTCAACATTTATAGGTGCAATCTGTAACCATGGAATCAAACTCTGTATTAGCTCCACCTAAGTTTTTACAAAACCCTGGTTTGCCCCCGATGGCTTGGGAAGACTGGCAAGATTCTTTTGAAACTTATCTTGAAGCAATTGGTGGCGACACGTTCTTAGCCTCACGTAAATTAGCTCTTCGAAAACATAATTTAGGAGTTGAGGGAAGGAAAGTTTTAAAATCCCTACTCATACCTGTAAAAGTAAACTCTTCTACCAGTAATATTGTAGGAAGGGAAGAAGGTAATAATTCATCAGACAAAGAAACAGTTTTTGACAGTTCCAAAACTCAACTTTATGCTACTGATGAATACTTCGATGCCTTAAGGTCATTAGAGGAGAATTATGGAAAGAAGACTAGCATTGTTGTTGAAAGGCACAAGTTTTTTCAAGAGCGCAGTTAACAGGAGAAACTGTTGAACAATACGTCGCAGTTTTAAGAACCCTGGCTGCAACATGCAGATTTAAAGATCTACATGAAGAAATTATCAGAGACCAGTTTATAAATAGAAACAATAATTCAAAGATTTAAGAAAGATTATTAGAACTTAATGATCCAATGTTAGAGAAAACCATCAATGTAGCTAGAAGAATTGAAAACACTTCACGATATGTGAAAGAGTTGAAAAATGAAAACACTAACAAACCGAGCGATGTATGCTTGGTAGATAACCGCACATCAAGAACCACTGCTTATGCACCAAGAGATCACTCTAACACCTTCAGATCCAAATCTAAGTTTATGTTGAGCAATGATAGGCACAATGATTCTCGCACTCATTCTGTCCAAGCTAAAATGCAAGTTTCAACACACAAACGTTTTTGTTTTAGATGCGGTAGCAACATTCACACGGCTATCAATCCACGTTGCCCTGCCATTAATGTCACCTGTTTTAAATGCAATAAGACAAAACATTTTTCTAAGATGTGCAAAACTGGTAATCGTGAATTTTGGAAGCGTTCTGTAAATGTTGTTGATGACTGTAATGCATTGCCTTTGAGTGATAACGACAGTGAAATGAAAGTGTTAGTTATCTGGAACAATGAAGTGAATGAGGTGTCAGGCACATTCCAACCGTGCCTGTCGGAACAGTCCAGCCCGAACTGCCAGGCCAGGTCTTCCCTGGACTGGAAACAAGCATCCTAGGACTGGTTTTGCGCTTTCAGCGCTCACCAGCCAGGATAGCTTGACTCTAGCTAGTGGAACACGGTCAAGACTGATTTGCATATGGCTGGGTCCAAACTGGGGTGGTGTGGTGAGCAAAAGAATGATGGATTAAACCCAGATCCTTGTGACTGGGGTGAATATTTGCATTGTCCAGCATTCCATCCATCAATTGTTTCGTCTGCATATGTTGCCCTAAGTGGGAAGTGTTTGTACTGGGGGTCTCTAGTTGGCAGAGGGTGGTACCTTTGACCAAATAGGGACCCTTGCTTTTAAGTCAGGAAAAGGGGATTACACTACTGGATAACCCCTGCTCACCCCCTTGGTAGCTTGGCACGAACAGACAGGCTTATCTCAGAGGCAGCGTGTTAAGCATTTGTGAACACATACAGTAATACAGTGAAAACACTACAGATGGACACCACACATGTTTTATAAAAATAAGTATTCTTTATATAGACTTAACACAAGACCACAAACAAAAAAAATCCACAATACTGTACTCAAAATTGACTTAAAGATGATAGAATTAGCTTAGTTTAAGTTGTTGGTAAATGCAACACAGTTCTCACAAAAGTACCTGGATGCGTAACGCAAAATAAACAAAATGCTTGCAGCATTGGAGATGCTTCGGTTCCTTGCTTCGGGGGAGACGATGCGTTGCGCCTCAATGCTTGCGCGGAGTAGGGGATGCGTCTTGATCCTTACTGGGGAGAGGGGGTGATGCGTAGATTCTCGTGCTGCAGCCTGGTTGCGATGCAATAAGATGGCGCCCTTGATGCGATGACATTGAGACTATGTGACAAGTCCTGGCAGCCTTGCGGCAACTCTGTACTTTGGAGCCGTGACAGGCCCTGCGACACGCTTCTCCGATGATGTGACAGCAGATAGCTGCGACGAAGGCACACTTCTGGGAGATGCGGCGGCACGCTTCTCCGGTGATGCCATGACTACAGCTGCGGCGACAACATGCTTCTTCTCGTTGCGTTGCGCTTCCAGCACCCATCGACACGCAGGCTTCTGCAGATAGAATTCCCAGCATGAAATTCAGAGGGGAGCTGGTGGTGAAGTCTGTTGTCCCTGAGACTTCAGCAGGAGGCAAGCACAAGTTCAAGCCCTTGGAGAAATATTCTTCAAGATGATGACGTACACACAAAGTTCCTTCTCCTCTCCTTGGCACTGAAGACACCACAGTAGGCCAACCCAGCAACACAGCAGACTGGCAGGGGGGCAGTCCAACTCCTACAGCTTCCTTTGGTTCTTCTCCTTGGCAGAGGCTTCTTCTTATTGTTCCAGAAGTGATCTAAAGTCTTGGGGTTTGGATCCCCATATTTATGCTATTTTTCCTTTTGTCCTCTGAAGGCAAAGAGGCCTTTGCCTAGTCCAAACCAGTTCTGGTCAGTCCTGGAGCACTTTGTTTACCTGACTCCTTCTTTCCTTTCAGAGTGCAGGGCAGAGACATCAGACACACCACAGGAGGCGGAGCCAGCATTGTGGAGAGAAGGCACAGCCCTATTCAGGTACCAGGTGCAACTCCTCCCACCTATCTACATGCAGTTCTCTCTATTCAGCCCTGTGCTGACTCACCCTCTCTCCAGGAATCCCAGCCCCTGTCACTCACAGAACCAGACACACAATACACAACCTAGCAGAGGCAGGCTTGGACAGTTAAGCTTCAACTAGCCCTGTAAAAATCATATGTCTGTACATCATCTATATGTAGATGCTACATACTTGCAGTCAATCATGTTACACTAGACATTAATTGGCTTCAACTAGCCTTCTAAACATCATATGTCTACACATCATCTATATATGTACATACCGCATACATCTAGTCCATCATGACCCACTAGACATTTGTTTTAAGTGACTGTAACCATTGAACTACCTCTCAAATTTCCTACTTAAGGACTGTGGGAACTGTATATTACCCAGTATGTCTGTCTCCCTCTCACCTGCCATGATTCTAAATACCACACCACTAGGAATCAGCCAGATCACATACTCTATGCACATACTGTGTTGGGGTATGGGTCATTTCTGGCAACATGCCCTCCATACTCCTTTCCTTAGATAGCGCATTAGGAACATCTATATATAATATGTCCCTCCGGTGCATCTCACCCCACCACCTTGCTGGGCACGCTTGAACCGCTTTGAGTAATTTGTCAATTGTATGGCAGGTTGCATGACATCATGATGACACTATCCCTTGATGCATTTCAGAGACCAGAACCCTGCAGTTACAGGCGCTTGGCCTTTAACCACGCATGCGCGGCGCAGTGCTCATTTTTCAAACACGAGCATTACCACGATCTTTGCGCGCATGAGCAGCGCGTTAACGCTTTCCGAATTTTGAAGAGGACTCGGTTCAGTATCAAATCCGGAGCCCTGTACACAGTTGCTTGGCCTTATTCCACGCATGCATGGCAGAGTGGGCATTTCACTGCACACAAAAATCCTAGCGCACATGTGCAGCGCACATTCAACATTACGATGGGGACGCCGGCCCCACCCAGGGCATTATCTACATGCCTACCCACACGTACTGAATACCGTCGCTTTTGACACATCCGGACCCCATATTAGGAATGTCAGGCAAGACTCCAGACCTCCAACATAGCATGACGTTGGGACACTGGATCCCACACTCCAGCTTCCTAATTAGTAGTGATTAACAATCAACACCTTACACTGACACTATACAAAACCGGACGCCGGCTCACTCACTTCACATCGAGGAGCGGAGGTGCACAGATCTAGGCGCAGAGGCGGAGATCACGTCTAGTTACAGTAAGAGTATGAGTGTTGGGTTGAATGACTTCCTTTACAGGTTTCATGCCATTGATGCACTACAGAACCTCTTGTGCTTTTGGCAGTACCTCAATTGATTTAAACATCTTGTGTTCATGTGTTTTCTCCTTATTTACATTTCTAGCATTCTGACCTAAGGGGTCTCCTGCCCTCACTCTCCTTTAGGGCAAAATTAGCCTCATTACAGGGTAAGAATTTTTGGAGAGATTTTCTCCTAACTGGTTCACAGATGCCTGTCACAAACTGTTGCACTTATAGCCACTCACGTTAGATTCTTGGTGTATGTGGCTCATATTGTTGTATGTGTCCAATGCTATTTGACAATTTGTTTGTCCATTTTGTCTTTACCTTTCAGGCTTAAGTATTTAGCCATATCACGGTGGAGTGTGATCCACATCACCCCACTGAGTGGAAATCCTCTCACCATAGCTTGGTAAGAGTGGAGCCCGTTAATTTTTATTTATCACGCTCCTGATGAACGCCGCGGACCCAACTGGGCCTTCAGGCAGAAACATGTCAACCACATTGATAGCGGTGGGGGGACAATACAATAATATCCCCATTACACCGATCACTTTGTTTTAAACTACCATACAGATGCCAGCACTATTCAATTTAGGCTGACATCTTTAATGGCCTTTTAACTCACTACTTTTTCCCATGGGCCCCCACTTAGTTTAGAAGTGCATCCTTGTCATCAGGTATATGCCTGCCCTCTATCAAACCAAGTTTTTAGAGGGCGAGGACTGGTCTATGATGAAGCATGACCCCAGGTGGTGTGTGAGACCAGCCCTTCACTTTTTGTGAGATGCCTGCACTCACAGACTAAACTGCACTAGCACTAGCGACACCCCACTGGGAGCGGCTTCATTGTGGTACACAGTTTATGTTGGAGGCTGCCGATTCCCAGCACCCCGTACCTCTGGTTCCCTCACCCCATATTTGGTCTGGATTTTGTGGTTACGCAAGGTTTAGGGACTGGCAAGTGGTTGCACTTGGTCAGTCAGCATGGCAGTACAAGACTGCACATAGGCAATGGCAGACCTGAGACACACTTTACAGGCTGCTTCTGTGGGTGGCACAACCAGTGCTGCAAGCCCACCAGCAGCATTTGATTTACAAGCCCTGGGCACACATGGTGCACTGCATTAGGGTCTGACAAGTAAACCAAATAAACCAATTATGGAGTCACTAATCAATACATCAATTTAACATAGGGAGCACTTGAACTGTGGCCATGAATGGCAGAGGCACAGTGCCCAAAGCATCTAAACCAGCAAAACATATCAAAAACAGAGGAGGCAATCAGAAAAAATGGAAAAGAGACTCACACCAATGGTACCAGGTCTAACAGGAAGGTTATGTCCAGACGTGGGTCCCGTGCTGACTACACCACTGGATTCAAGCTAGCCTGGCTGATTAATGGTGATGCCCTGAGACCGGTCACAGGATGCTTGTTTCCAGTCCAGGGAGGACCTGGCTTGGCAGTTCGAGCTGGACTGTTCCCACAAAGGAACAGGGTCAAGACTCATTTGCATATGGCTGGGTCCAAACTGGGGTGGTGTGGTGAGCAAAAGAATGATGGATTAAACCCAGATCCTTGTGACTGGGGGTGAATGTTTGCATTGTCCAGCATTCCGTTCATCAATTGTTTCTTTTGCATATGTCACCCTAAGTGGGAAAGGTATGCCGAATCGTGGGTCCCGTGCTCACTACACCACTGGATTCAAGCTGGCCTGGCTGATGAAGGGTGATGCCCTGAAACCGGCCCCAGGATGCTTGTTTCCGGTCCAGGGAGGACCTGGCTTGGCAGTTCGAGCTGGACTGTTCCCACGAGGAACAGGGTCAAGACTCATTTGCATATGGCTGGGTCCAAACTGGGGAGGTGTGGTGAGCAAAAGAATGATGGATTAAACCCGGATCCTTGTGACTGGGGGTGAATGTTTGCATTATCCAGCATTCCGTCCATCAATTGTTTCTTTTGCATATGTCACCCTAAGTGGGAAAGGTATGCCCAGTCGTGGGTCCCGTGCTCACTACACCACTGGATTCAAGCTAGCCTGGCTGATCAAGGGTGATGCCCTGAAACCGGTCCCAGGATGCTTGTTTCCGGTCCAGGGAGGACCTGGCTTGGCAGTTTGGGCTGACTGTTCAAACAAGGAACAGGGTCATGGCTGATTTGCATATGGCTGGGTCCAAACTGGGGTGGTGTGGTGAGCAAAAGAATGATGGATTAAACCCAGATCCTTGTGACCTGGGGTGATTGTTTGCATTGTCCAGCAATCCATCCATCAATTGTTTCTTTTGCATATGTCGCCCTAAGTGGGAAGGGTATGCCCAGAAGTGGGTCACATGCTGACTACATCACAGGATTCAAGCTAGCCTGGCTGATGAAGGGTGATGCCCTGAAACTGGTCCCAGGATGCTTGATTCTGGTCCAGGGAGGACCTGGCTTGGCAGTTCCGGATGGACTGTTCCCACAAGAAACAGTGTCAAGGCTGATTTGCATATGGCTGGGTCTAAACTGCTGTGGTGTGGTGAGCAAAAGAATGATGGATTAAACCCAGTTCCTTGTGACGGGGTAAATGTTTGCATTGTCCAGTATTCTGTCCATCAATTGTTTCTTTTGCATATGTTGCCCTAAGTGGGAAGGGTATGCCCAGACATGAGTCCCGTGCTCACTACACCACTGGATTCAAGCTAGCCTGGCTGATCAAGGGTGATGCCCTAAAACCGGTCCCAGGATGCTTGTTTCTGGTCCAGGGAGGACCTGGCTTGGCAGTTCGGGCTGGACTGTTCCCACAAGGAACAGGGTCAAGACTGATTTGCATATGGCTGGGTCCAAACTGGGGTGGTGTGGTGAGCAAAATAATTATGGATTAAACCCGGATCCTTGTGACTGGGGGGGAATGTTTGCATTGTCCAGCATTCCATCTATTAATTGTTTCTTTTGCATATGTCGCCCTAAGTGGGAAGGGTATGCCTAGACTTGGGTCCCGTGCTCACTACACCACTGGATTCAAGCTAGCCTGGCTGATGAAGGGTGATGTCCTGAAACCAGTCCAAGGATGCTTGTTTCTGGTCCAGGGAGGACCTGGTTTGGCAGTTTGGGCTGGACTGTTCCCACAAGGAACAGGGTCAAGGCTGATTTACATATGGCTGTGTCCAAACTGGGGTGGTATGGTGAGCAAATGAATGATGGATTATACCCAGATCCTTGTGACTGGGGGTAAATGTTTGCATTTTCCAGCATTCCATCCATCAATTGTTTCTTTTGCATATGTCGCCCTAAGTGGGAAGGCTATGCCCAGACATGAGTCCCGTGCTCACTACACCACTGGATTAAAGCTAGCCTGTCTGATGAAGGGGGACGCCCTGAAACCGGTCCAAGGATGCTTGTTACTGGTCCAGGAAGGACCTGGCTCGGCAGTTCGGGCTGGACTGTTCCCAAAAGGAACAGGGTCAAGAATGATTTGCAGATGGCTGAGTCCAAACTGGGGTGGTGTGGTGAGAAAAAGAATGATGGATTAAATCCAGATCCTTGTGACTGGGGTTGAATGTTTGCATTGTCCAGCATTCCGTCCATCAATTGTTTCTTTTGCATACAGGAAAGCAGAGGAAGCCACTCTTTCAGAATATTCATTGTCCTCCAGATCTCCAGCAAGAGAAAGGAGGGTTAGTACAACATGTTCTTCTCTAAGCCCCCTCTGCTGATCTACACACCAGGTGGATCCCGCCTCAGTCTGAGAGTGAGACATGCCATGAGAGTCTAGTCAAAGGAAGGTGCCTGAAAGACATAGACTCATGAATGTAGAAGAGGAGGATGACAATGAGCCAGTCATCACGGAAGTTTGCCCTGCCCCAGTGGAGACCGATGTTACCCAATCCCAACCTGCTGTGAGTGGTGTGGCACTACAGACACCACCAGCACTGTGGCCAGCTGCCATATGAAAAGTCCTTGCATCAACCTACATCCACAACCACATCAGGAGAAGTAGGTACAGCAGAGAGGCAAATGTCAAATCGCCTACCTTCCACCAGTTCATATGACATTGGCAGTGGCACCAGCGTCAGAAAATGAACCTCCCCAGTTTAGGACTTTTTTACGTTTAGCAAGAAGAAGCAGAACACTGCCATATGTTCCATTTGCAGAACAAGTGTAAGTCGGGGTTAGCTTGGTACAAACTATGGCACCAGAGGCCAAACAACCCATTTCAGAAAAAAAAAACACAATCCATTGTGAGGCGCACCTTAGAGGCCAAAAAACTGCAAATGGTGTTGATGAAGGGGATGAATGGCTGAGCTGGGAATCTGATCCGATCATGTTGGAAGGTGAAGAGGAGGAAGACATTTTTACTACGCAAAGCAGCACTGTCCCCAGCAGTGCAGTAGTATTGCCCACATCAGCAACATCGCAATGGCACAAGACTCAGGTCGAGATACCAAGGCAAGAGAGTACAGTGACTACCCCGCTGAAATGCAACATTGAGCCTACCACTGTCTGCTCTCAAGAAGTCACCTACATCAGTAGCCTAGTGTACAGACTTAAGGCAACAATGATACCAACATTACAATATTTAAACAAACTATATAGAGGAACAGAGAAGAACCAACATATGTTTTTCTTTTAAAAAATACGTTTTTATTAATTATCAATTAAATAGTGAAACAATTATGACATGCTAAAATAACACCCCATTTATATCAATTCATTCATCTTCATTCATACAACGTGTGACTGGCAATCAATATAAAATCACAATTTTTTTTCTGTTTAACGAGACAATGATGATAATCTGTTTCTGATGATAGTGGAGAAACAATGTGGCACAAAATTAGTAAACCTACATCAGTAGCACCAGAAAAGAAAAAAATCCAGGCTACTATTCCTGGCATCTTTAGGCAAAAGGGCAGAACAAACCCAACCACCCAACGGCACGTTTGTACAATGTGATGCTGGCTAAAATGTTAGTGCTGGACCTCCTCACTTTTTCTTTTGTGAAAGGGATGGGTTTACTTGATTTTGTGGTAGCCATCTGCCCGGAATGAAAGGTTTGCAGATCATCCTATTTTGCCAGAGTTGCTGCTCCAGCACTACATCACGATGTGCTGCAATTGCTTGGAAGGGCTTTGCAGCAGAGTGCTGTTCACACTATCCACCTGATCAAAGTCATATGGAACAGTTGTCAAGCCACTGATTACATGTGTGTACCTACACACTGGATCTCTTTTGTTTGGGTTAGAGAAATGATATCTTCAGGTGTTGACATTGCTGAGATTTCTTAATAGCACTCAAGAAGCATGCCACAGTAGCCATGCTTGCTATAAGGAAATCCCATACTGCTGCAAACATCTTGGAAGAATTTAACAACAAGGTCTTGTAATGGCTATGAGCAAGAAGACTTAACACTAGATTTATTGCCACGGACAATAGCAGTAATATTGTTAGGGCCATGGCAGATGGTGGCTATTTCAGGATCTTTTGTTTGGTGCACTGCTTCAACATCATTGTGCAGCAATTTCTCAATAAAGAAGATTGAGTCAGCAACTTACTGTCCACCAGCAGAAGAATATGCACTCATTTCAGCCATTATTTTAAAGCCCGGAAGCAGCTGAGAGTCATACAGCGTGATAATAGAATGCCAGTGAAAGCACTCATACAGGAGGAGCTAACACATTGGAACTCGACTTATTACATGTTGCAACACCTGTTTGTGCAGTACAGACCGATCAATGAATATGTTATGCAAAGAGAGGCTGTAACGGTCAAAGGCATGATCATTGAGATGGACCAATAGGGCATAGTCAAATGCCTAACAGAGATGCTGTTTCCTTTTGAAGTGTCCACACAGGAAGTCAGTGAGGAGGACAGTACCATTGGCCAAGCTATCCCATTGTTACACCTTCTACAAGAACAGCTCAAGGAAGTGGCTACAATGTACGCAGCTGTGAACGAAAAAATATGCATATGAGTTGGTGCAGAACTGAACCCTTCACTTATCTGTTAATGCGAGGGTTCAAAGAGACATTGTTTTATCCAAACATTACAATCTGTGCCACAATTCTTGATCGACGGTACAAACCATTAATGTCCACTTTCATTCCTTTTTCAGGTGGAGATATTTCAAACTACAAAACATGGATTACTGAGAAAGTCAGTGAGCTAGAAAACGAAGGCTGGGAATTAGAGGCCCATTCCTCCAGGGCACAAGTTCTGCCACATAGGCTTCAAATTCAGAGCCTGAGGGAAGTGATGTTGGCTCACAGCAGCCAAAACCAACAACAAGAACATTAGCACAAACAGGAACAGGAGCATCAGCCCCAAAATCTGCATATGATTGGTTTCTATTGGCATGTCTGAAGCCCAGTGCAGACGCGTAGGCAAAAGGCATCTAGCAAGATGGAGCACCAATGACTATTAAGCGGATGGTCCAGGCCTATCTGGATGACCCAACAGAGGTCTATCTTGATCAAAACCCATTGGCATATTGGTATGGGAAAAGGTGTCAATGGCCAGTGCTCAGCAGGCTGGCAATAAACTATCTGGCTTGCCCGGTAGCCAGTGTCACCCCTGAGCATCTTTTCAGTGCTGCTGGTGCATTTGGTCTAGTGAAAAGGACCAGTCCCTTGCCCCAAAATGTGGAGAGATTAGCCATGATCAAAATGAATCAGCACTTTATACCACTGAATAACTCCATACCTGAAGTACGACTGGAGAAAGATGAGATTTGATTGGTCAGACTCAGGCCATGGAAATAGTTTGTGAGCTGACCTACTTCTGGTTGAAGCACCTGAGTTTGAGGACAAACTCTACTTCACTGACTACTATGCCTGGGCCACCAACAATAGAACCTGTCTCTCTAACACTGATCTGCTTTGACATAAAAAAAAGATATAGCTAGGGGAACATTAATTTATTTTATTTGTTTGTGTCAGGCTGACTAATGCAGCCCAACTATCTAAAACACATTTTATTGCTGGATTGGAGTTGCACCAGTGTGCAGTGAAGAAGCCCCCCCAACCCATTTCCCTCAAGGACATGATTGGAGATAAAAATGTGTGCCTGCCTCCATCTGTTGCCTATCTATCATTTACCAGTTTATTTCCCTACTGGCCCACATTATTTGATTTACAACTTAAGACTGACCAAAGTCTGTTTCATGAAAAATTAATCTGTAATGTATCACAGTGACCACACCTGAATTAGAAGAACAGGTAAATGGCATGTATTGCACGCTGAATTATTGTTTTTTGTGAGTGTGTTTGTTGATTCATGTCGTGGCAGGCAGTTACAGTGGGTGTTTGTTTATCTGTAAGTATTATGCTTGAATATGTTTGTGATGATTTATAATGTTGGTGGCTTAGATAAGATAGATACACTGTTATTGCGGAATTACTTAAAATCATTGCAATTAGTTACATAAAAGGGCAGCAAAAACCAGTTTTTTTCCCATTTTATAAAAACATATATACATTTTTGATCCTACCACTCTTAAAATGGACTCTTTTAAATCCTTTAATTATCAGACTTTTTTTGTAAAAAGAAAAGAAAGGCAGCTGGGCTTGTGTACCAAACGTTTAAAGCTCTGGGTGATTATCAATGTTCATCATAGTGTTAACCGTTGTCATGAATTTCAGAAAACAGGCAGCCAGTTGAAGGGAATCACCTTCCTTGCACTCTCCCAGTGCCACGTGGCTTGTTTGTTCATACAGAATGCGCCAAATGGGGCAAAGACCACAAATTCCCAAAGACCTCAAATTCTTTCAGGTGCACAGCATTAGTGTTTCCTCCCCTTTTCTGCAGAGGCAGCACTGGGTGTCTATATCTTCCTTGTTCCTATGACGGTACTTGCTTGCAATCAGCGGAATTAATCCAAACCTTAATGTCATTAATTGGCACTTCATTATTTGCTTAAGGGGGGATGATAGGTAGTGAGGCAGGCCCCCACAGCCATAAATGTTTAACACCCAACTGATGTGACTCCGATTTTCCATGGCTAATACATCATATTCAGCAGATATTATCTTTGCTTCGTTGGTTAGTAGTTTTGCTGCCATAGCTGTTAGAAAAGAGCTAGACCAAATTTCATGAGCTTCCAATACTTCTATACAGTGCTTTAAAAAATGGTGCCAGTTTGACCCTGAGTTATTTATCAATAACCAAATGTGACTCTAGGGTGTGTCCCTGGGCATATTTTTCTTTCAGACAGCAATCTACAATCCTAGCTTTTAATATCTATTGTTGAGATGACAGGTTAAATTTCATGCAGATTTGAGCATGAGAGGTGGAAGTTGGAACACGAAACACTCCTTGGTGGCAGGTTGACTGAGATCTGTCCAACCATATCGACATTTTAGGCCATATCTATGAACATATCATTTTGCGATTTCCTTATTGCGAGGATTTGTAATTAGTAAATTGCAAAATGGAATGTATGAAGGTGTGTAGTACACATTTTGCGATTCCTAGGAGGTCGCAAATGGCCTACCTCATGAATATTAATGAGGTTGATCACAATTTGCGTCCCCCTAGGAATTGCAAAAATCACAGGGATGGTGGCCTGCTGAGTTCAGCAAACCACCATGTCTGTGATTGCTTTCAAATAAAGCAATCTTTTTTTTTGTAAAGCAGCCTATTTTCCTTAAAGGAAAACAAGATGCTTTACAAAAAGAAAAAGAAAAACATTTATTTTCATTTTTTAAGAGCAGGCAGAGGTCTGTGGGACCACTGCCTGCTGTTAAAAATGTTTTTTTAAACATTCACAAAGAGGAAGTGGTCCGCTTTGTGAATGGGTTACCACCTACTTGAAGTAGGTGGTAAAATTTGGATGTTTTGCAACTGCATTTACACAAAACATTCATACATAACAATGCAATTCGGTATTAGGAAGGGACGCCCTAAACACGCCCCTTCCTAATACCGAATCGCAAACCCATTTTGCGATTTGGTAATAGGTTACCGAATAGCAAAATTGGGGTTGCAACATCGGAAAAGCATTTTTTGTGTTCGCAAATGAGTAGATTCTGTGAATCTGCCCATTTGCAAACTCAAAAAGGCTTGATACATCTGGCCCTTTGTCTTTATCATTGCACAGTAGACCACTGATGGTAAGAATGTAGCACCCATTATTCAGATTAGAGGGGCTAGATCTGGCATACTCATGGATTTCCTCACTTTACAGAAGGCCCCACTAGGGAGTGTGCCATCCCTGCTTTGTAGAGATGTGTGTAGCCAATCTTCCACTATTTTCTATCCAGACTCCCAGATACTTCTATGCGGCCACTACCTCAATTGGTTTTCCTTCTATATGGCAAAAACCTTTCCTTGCTTTTTTTCTAGTGACTATCATCACCTTAGTTTATACTATGTTTATATTCAAGCAATTTATCTTAAAGTATGATGTCAATGCTGTGAAAAGCGCCTGAGGCCACACTAGGGTTCGGCTGAGCAGTATTGTGTCATCCGTGAATTCCATAGATTAGATTTTACACCCAGCAAGCTTAGGGGGGAATGCCCGAACTCCTGCCAACAACTCTAGTAGATCTGCAAGATACAGATTAAAATGTAATGGGCCAGTATGTATCATAGTTTTAGTCCCTTGTTTGTTTTAATTTTACAGGTCACTGACCATCCAGAGGTGACTCTTATTTTCACCAAAGTTTCTGAGAACAAAGTGATACAAGCGTTTAGTAAGGCTTGAGGTATGCCCCAGTTGTTTAGTTTTTCCCACGATCTAGGGCGAGCCACTCTGTCACATGCTGTTTGGCAATCAATATATCCTAGGTACAAGGCCCTCCCTTTTGTTAGAAACATGTCCTCAATCATATGAGTTAAGCATACCAGATTGTCTTCAGTGTGACAGCCCTTTTGAAAACCTGTTTGGGTATGCTGGATCAGCTTACGCTCTTCCACACAGAACACAAGTTCGTGGAGTAGCATACTGGCATAGCACTTCCCTTCTAGATCTAGGAGAGCAATCATTCAATGGTTTTCAGGATTAGATCGGGAACCTTTTTTGTGGACTAGAACGAGAAGATAACACCTCCATGAGTCCAGGAAATTTTCTCCCATTCTGCCTTCCCAGAAAAAAGGTGCCATAACTGTGGCCGATTTTTGCACTGGTGCTTTGCACACCTTTGCTGGGAATGCATTTGGGCCAGGCGCCTCCCCCCCGGTCGCATTTGTCATAATAATGTGAACAACTTGGACAGATGTTATTTTTATAATTTCAATAATTTATTTTTGAGGATTTAAACTCTTTAATTCTTTGCTACTCTCCCATTTGCTTGCACCTTTGGCAATGGAAGACTCCACTCTACATAAAGGGATTTAATGTGGGCTTTCCAGTCTGTGGGAGCAATATTTGTTGCTCTTGGTGGTTGATGGCCTGAAGCATTTTTTCATTCAAATCCCAAATTGCCTTAGATCTTTAAATTTCATGTGCATCTTCCCAAAGTTACTTTTCCATCATTCTCTTTTAAGTGAATCTCACTTTCCTGTAATCCTGGCAGGTTGCTGAGACCTTTACTTGCAGTGATTTGTGTTCGATATTATTATTGGTGGTTCTACGTATTATATTATTTAGTTTGCATTTTATTTTCACTATTGTTTGTTTATGTTAAGTGAGAAGTTGGGATTTTTGAGGATAATTTATTTAGGCTCTGTAATCTACCTTACATTTTTTACTGGTTCTAAATTATCTTCATTACCAATCGGGTAGATTTTTGGACGAGGGCACTGTGAAACCGGTACTTCACGGGTAAGAATAGCATGATCACTTGCCAATAATGATATCACTGCAGATTTTTGGATTGTGTGTAAGTGAGCGATTGAGACCAAGATGTGGTCCAATGTGGCCATTCTAAAGCATGAAGTGTGAGTGTAGGCGACAGGTGAGTCAGTGAATGATCTTCAGATTAAAACATGGATACCCAAATGATTTCAATGAGCTGCTACTTTTGATCCATGATTATCTTTCCATTGATACTGACTTCTTATTTCAGGAATGTCAAATTTGATCATTCAATGTTAATAAAGGAGAATTCAAATCTGATTCCATAAGATTAGCATTAAAATGTCCCATTATTAACAATAGGTCGTTTGGGAACTGAATGCAGATAACCCTCATAGCTGGTTTAATTCTACTCAACGTTGCTTCACGTTTGGTCCTAATTGGATGAAGCTAGATGCAGCCTATGATCACAATTTGTTTTTTTGGGGCAGCACCTGTCCAATTTTTTTATCGGAGCCTTGAGGAATATGTAGTCTCCATGGCCTCTGCACAGAAGTGAGATGTGTACTGCCAAATTGTTTTTAACATAACGTGACACACCGCCCGAGGCTTGACCCCCCCTACGTGGGAGGCTATTGCATTTGATTCATAGACACTGTAATCCTGCCAGGGTATTGTTTGCAAGGCCCAGGTTTCTTGTAAAGCAATGATGTCATAGCTCATCAGGTGGTGTATTGATGACCTTTTGCCTTCATCATCATTTAGCCCTCAAATTTTCCAGGAGCAAATTTTTAGGTTAAAGGTGAGGTTATTGTTTACGATATTATACACCAGTATATTAAGCACTTGGACCAAGGGTCCATGAAAGCCTTGTCCAATCTTCAATTTTTTTCTGTTTGATGAGGCACTGATGTGGGCCCCTTTCAATACCCATTGTTATTTGTAGAGCGCCTTCTCTCCAAGACATGGTTCTCGGTCCTACTATGGTGCCGTGCAAGACAGAGCCTGATATGAACCTAGTGGTGTTGTTATTGTTCTCTCTTTCTTGTGTTTCCTTCACAACTATATCAATTCTTTCTTTTAGACTAGAAGGGTACTTTGTTGTTGCTGCGTTTCTAATCTGAATTCCCCATTCTTCCAGACGCTTTTTGTTTTTCCTTAGGGCAGTTGCCATTCCTTGCTGAAGCAGGTTATTTCCATGGCCTGATTTATGTCAATCAGCTCCTGGGAATTAAATGCCACACTATCGATGTCTGTGGTTTTGATTTTCTCTAGCCCTGGCAAGTATGAGCAAAGTTTCAGAATTCTTCCTTTGTTAAGGGTGTCTCATTTCCTTTGTGAAGTGTATTGGGGGTATTGTTTCAACTTTAGGTCTTCAGAGTTCATTTTTGTGTTCTCAATTTGATACATTTTATCTCGTTGTCATGGCAAACCTGCCAATGAGTCATCATTGACCACACTCGGCTCCGGGGGCAGACTTTTATTTTTGGGCGTTTCTTCTCATGAATAATTTGAATGTACTTCATATAGTGATTCATCTCCCCTTGCCTTAAGTTGAAGGTGCTGTGATATGTCATTGCTTACTTAGAGGCGTTCAATGCTCTCTCATTTTTATTTGTCCCCATCAAGTGTCTTTGTTTTACTTTGGTTACCATTTCTTGGGTGTCTATTTTTAGTTTGTTACCTTCTCCTCTTACATCAAAGGATTGCGGTAACTCTTGATAGGAGCTATTTTCATTTTGGCTACTCCCTTTAGCCCTAAATTGGGCATTATTTAGGGCATGCAGTTGTCCTTTTAACATTTCTATGTTCTTTTCTGGTTTTGAGATATTCTCTTCAACATCCTCGGCTCGGTACATTTGTTTGGAGATGGATTCACAATTACTTTTTCACAGCTCTTTCCAATTCCAACTTCTGTATATTGATCATTTTCTTCATTGTATTGCAGTACACCTTGCTCTTTACTATTCTGCTGATTGAGCTTCTGTGGCACTTTTATGCTGTTGTTTCCATTTAAATCCATTTTCACTCCCTCCAGGTCACCACTCTTCTACTACTTGGGCTTGGAGAAGGCTCTATTTGGGCTGTGTATCCCTTGTTTTCACTCTGAAGCCAGTGCTATACAGGGCCTTTCTTGCTTTTCTTACGCCTATTCGATTTATTTAATTTTGTTTTATTTTTTCTTGTTTTTCCTGGATAGATACTGGCTGTCCTTGTTTTTTTTGGGGCTGTTTATTACTTCTGTACTTAATGTCGGATTAGTAACTCTTCTTTCAGATTTTAATCTAATTTTTTTGTCTTGGTCATTTCTTGTTTCCTGTCGTATGATGTCAGTTTCTTGTTTGTCACCATAGTTCAGGGGCTCACCTAGTCCTCCTGTTTACCTTTGGCCCTATGTTTTGATGCCTCTGAAAACTTCTGGATAGATGACTTTATTCTTCCCCTAGTTCCAATTTCATTGTCTCCTCAGCTCCCACTCAGGTTAAGATTTTTTTTGTATAATTTTGACAAGTTTTGATGTAGGGTGTTTGTTGCTGAGGGGTGAATTGATTAGGTATGGCTCTCCTTTTACCTCTCTCTCCATATCCTCGATTAGAGAGCTCATTATGTCTGGTAGCATTTCGAACTTCTTTTATATGGGACTACAACCACATTCCTCATACATTTGAGACTGTTCAGACCTGAGCTCTATGTATCAAGGAGTTCTGTTCCCTTGGTGATGTTTCAAATTTAGGGGGCTCATTATCCTGAGTGAGGAAGCACAAGGTTGTCAGATTTGAGCACCAGCTTGCTAATGAGCATCTTTCTCCTTGTTGGTTATCTGGTGATTCTGGTTGGGACTTGAATGGTTTGCTGTTGTTGCCTATATTGTTTGTTGGCAATGCGGAGTTGGGATCTCCTGATGAGGAATTTGCTGTACAGGTCATAGTTTGGAAATAGTGCAACTCCTCAATGTTATTATTATTAGCAGGTTAGTGGACAGAGGCATAGAGAAATAAGGCTGAGGATAGGGTCAAGTTGGTCTTATGTTCTTGAATGCAAGTTCCTCGTTGACCGCTTGCTACATCTATTGCCTTCATACAAGTCAACGGGCTTGTTAAACTGGTGAATGTGTTCTAGAGCTCTTTGAGTATGTTGAGGAGACCCATATGGGCAATAGTTGGTTCATGTGATGATTTATATGGGGGTCCCAGCGTTCTAAAAGGTCTTGGGATTCCATGTGCATCCAGGCCTGTTGCCTTTCCCTTCTAAATTTCTTATTGCTGGAGGACAAAACTCCGTCAATAGATAATACTTACTTTAAGGATTTGTTCTGTTGGTTTTCTCCCATTTTCCTAGCAGTTATACCTTGGTTCAACAGTGAAGCTGTTTGTCATTTTCCTCAAATGATTATTTCTGGCAATGGGGGAATTGGTGGAGATATTTTTGTTAGATTTTCCTCACTTTGTGTGTTACTGCTAGGGACTTTGCCTCCCAAGGTACCGTCTACCGGCTTTGACTCTTGGCATCTCTTACTTGTCAAGCTTGTATAGTCTCTAATATCTCTGCTGTTGCGTTTGGTTGTGTTTTTATCAGGAGTCAAGATATTACTAATGGGAGCTCCCCTTGTCCCTCATTTGGGCACATTAGCTGTTTTCCTAGTCTTCCTACTTGTGGATATAGCATCATAGTTTTTTTCTCTTTTTGCAGTCTTAAGCGGACGGGGATGTACTTGAAGCTGCAACTGCGAAGAGATTCTTGTATGCATTATTTTTTGCCCTTACTTAAGTTTTATAGGGATTTCCTTTCTCTTTTAACTTGCCACATCCATGACCCTCTGCTTTTGGTGCTACCTCCTTATTCACCACTAGAGGTGGAGTTTGGCATCTTGAGATCTGGAATCCTGTTGTGATGCCCCAATGACACCTAATTTTGCCACTGAACCCCTGAGAATAATTTGCCAGGCAAGCTTGTAGCCTTATAGAGGGTGAAATCTGAGATGTCTCAAATAGTACTCTTCCTCAGAATTGTTATTGCAAAGACTCTCTTTTCAGAATAAGGCTTGGGGTTTTTATTTATGCAATGCTATCTAACAGAAAGGCTATCACAGATGCCAAAATGAACAATATTCAAATACACATAGATATATATATATATTTATATGCAAGCATTAATAACACACATGGTAAATGCAACAGTTAAATGCATGAATAATACTAATGAATAAACAAGCAACAAATAATATGATATAAGACTCAAGAAATTATACTGGACGTCCTGCAAAAGATCAGAAAGATATATACACTGAGTCACAAAGAAAACACCTCAAATGATTAAAGCTACTGGCCACACATCGCAAAGGCATTAATCAAATCTCAAACACCTCAAATGACCACAGCCACTGGATCCACGCATCACAATGGCAATGGTCAGAAACAAGTCACCTCACCCGATCGTTCACTCGACATCTTTGCCAATTCACGCTGGGGGGGGCATTCACAGCTGACTTGGACTCTCGACCGGGACTCAGGTTCCGTTTGTCTTACAGCAGTACGTCTACTCTGTAAGTGAGCTCCCAACTCAGCTGTCAACAAACCTCAGCCTTATAGTTTCAAAACACACACTAGAAGGTTCGAGAGTCTTCCCCCCTGCATCAAAGGAATCTTACAGGAACTGGCCAGCTTCCAGGCAAGCATTCCACGGCAGAAAGGAGTTCCCACGTCCCCTCTACATTCTCGCATGTTCCAGTCTTTATCTTAATGAAGCTCACAAAAGCCTTCCAGGGTACATTAAACAATCTCTCACAAAACAATCCTTGAACATGATTAACCCAAACAGATTGTCAGCATGTCTGTGTTCGTAGATAAAGCTCAAGCCAGGCAGAGTCAGAATTCAGGATGACATGAGGCCATGTGAAAGCCAATAGTAAAAACTTAATCATTCTTGTGAATGTCCAACATAATGCACATTTGTGCACCACATACTTCATCTCTCAATGTACAACACAGTGCACATTTGTGCACCACTACTTATAACACTGCACTTCGAGACCAAAAAGTACATTCCACACCTCTCTCTCTCTCTCTCTCTCTCTCTCTCTCTCTCATGCTTACAAATGCATATCCCACACGTTCTGTTCTTGGCAAGGCTGTTCTACTCCGTGACAGCTCCCACTGAAAGACTGCAAGCTTACAAAAGATAAACCTTTAAGAGAAACAAGGCATATGCAGGACGTCGTACATTCAGGCTAGGGCAAAATAGCACACCAAAGTCAATTAAAATAATGGTAGTCAAAGGTCATCACAGGGTGTCAAACCACAAGAGTGCCTCTAGCACTATTTCCATCAATCCGTCATTCTTAAAGTTCATTTATGAACCTTTGTCTGCTAAGTTGCAGATATAAGAGGACACAATAACTACTCAACTCCCACTGTATCTGAAAAAGCGGTGTGTTGTTCACGAGTCAGTCAATGCTCTCGTAGTGAGTACATTACTATTTGTCAATAAGTAAGCAATGTGACATACCAATGCCCGCTCCTATTGCTGCTGGTTCCCCCCACTTGTGACAGGTGCAGCTGCGTCCCCTCCACTGGTACCAATGCCCCCAGCACTAGTGGTCTGTGTGGCTAGAAAAAACATTACACATTTATATTTTGAGATGTCAGATATGCCTCCCCCTGTTTTTTTAAGCATAATATAACCACAAAATAAACATCATTACAGTTCAGTTACAGTATCTTAATCTTCTATCAAAATGCAAAACATCAGGTTGGGCATTTTGTTGGTTGGCAACAATCCATACCAGGAGCTGCTCCCACGCTTTTGCAGTTCCCCCCACTGTCACTGGAAGTATCTCTAGCCATCATCAAGGACCTCAAGTCAGGTTCCCAAACCGACCCTTGTCCAGCAAAATTGTTAGCCTCTGTTGCATGGGCAATTAACCCGGTTGCCAACAAATTTTTCAATATCTCATTGGACACGAGCCACATGCCTTCTATATGGAAGTAGGCTAAAATTATGCCTTTGCTCAAAAATCCCTCTGCTGACCCTAAAGTACCTGCAAATTATAGGTTTATGTCCTTGCTACCTGCATTCTACAAGGCCCCTGAGAAATATGTTAATACATTTAACACCAACTATGTGGAAACCAATAATTTTGTTCATATCAGTCAGTCTGTCTTCAGAGCCAACCATAGTACTGAGTCTGCACTATTAGAGGTATCTGAACACATTAAGGAAAGCCTTGATGTGGGAGGAAAAGCCATCCTGATCCTATTAGATCTGTCAGCAGCCTTTGATACTGTTCCCCATAATAGGCTCGTGGACAAGATCCAGACCCTCGGTATTGGTGGCACTGTTTTAAAATGGCTCTCCTCCTTTTCGAAAGATAGAGATCAGGAGGTTTGGACTCCTTCCTTTGTGGCTGGAATCCCTAGTATGAATTCAGATTCAGGGCCCTAGTGTTATTCTTTAAGGCCTTCCATGGGAGGGGCACAAGATACCTCAGTAGGAGAATTACCCACTATACTCCTCCCAGAACTTTGAGATCCTCTTCCATGAACCTTGCTGTAGTTCCTAGAATATTGCTTGCCCGCTCGGGCAGCATCTCTTTCAGGTTTCTCGGAGCACAGGCCTGGAACGCGCTCCCCGCGTTGTTAAGATCGGTGACTGATTTAACTACATTCAGGAAGCTCCTTAAAAATTGGCTTTCTAATCAATGAATTATCACGTATTAGCAGCATCCTTTATTCCATATTTGCACGTGCATAGGGGGGTTGTTAGTGCGGTGCAAGCAATGCCTTCTCAAGCGCCGGACACTCTCTTTTGAGTAGCTGTGCTCTATATAAGTGCCTTCATTCATTCATTCATTCAATGAAAAGCCAAGTAGTCAAGTCAAGGAAAACATTTTGCAATCAGGAGTGGCAGAGCATTTTTGAATCTGATTTATTGAAGCACAATGAAGTTGCTCAATAATTGGTCAATGAAGGACATATGGTCCTCATTGGCAAATGCAATGGGGCCATCCTCATCATCATACTTCCAAGTTCCAGCCATGCTACACGGACATTAACTGATGGTGTACCATTAATACATGGGATCCACCATGACCATGGCCACTCTCTTGTTTTACCGTACAGTTTGAACATGAGCAAGAAAAAAAACCTTCTCATCAAACATGCGTTGAGTACCTTAACTGCATGCAATCTTCACAAAAGAGTATCTGACCTAAAATTAGTTATCTGAGTCTTACTGTATCACCAGTCTATAAAGGGAAAGGGAAAGCTTACTGACAAGGCAGAGGAAAAAAGGAAGCTACAGTCAAGTACAGATAGTTTTGAAGTCAAGTAAATAAACTTGAAATATAGAGAAAGTAAGTAGCAAATAAGATAATGTAGGGATGAGAAGGATTTAGGAAACAGATCAAAGTGGTGTTGGCAAAAATTAGAAGACAGGCACAGTAAAAAGGAAAAAGTAATTCTAAATGTGGAGCCATGAAAGAAAAATAAAGATAGGGAGATAAATAATATTAACAGTAGAACTTATTGGGCCCAGCAGAACAATCTATACTTGTGGTAGTACATTCAGCTCCCTCACCCACCTGCGCCGCGGTGGTGGTACTCACTGCCGTATCCCTCCTGCCCCTGGATTCTAATGTCTGACATAAACAAAAGTAAATTAAAAAAGATTAGCGGTACAGGTAATCTCCCCAAAACGTTTTGACTGGGAGAGGCAAACACAGTAAGATTTGATTTAACATTTATAAATCAGATCTCCTCTCCTACTACTATTGTGGACCAATTCCTTAATTTCCTAACCCTTTTCCAAATTTCCTATACTACATTGGGACTACTGCATGCATAGTTGCTAGTTACTTAACACTTTATACACATCACTGTAAATTCTCCTGGGGTTGGGAGTTGGGACTGTTAGAGCTACAAAAAAATAAATGCACAGAGAAGTGAAAGAAGAACCTGTTAGCTCACTGTCTAATACAACACTATCTCAGTGATAGGACGGAGGTGTCTCTGCATGACTTCCTAAATAAACAGTCTAAGCAAGCGTGAACGACACAAGTAGTTGTCTACTCTAGGATGATCACAATATTTGTAAATTAAACTTAACTTACCTGAGTGTGAGAAGCATGCTTGTTAATTGGAAAAAAATATTGGCATACATATAACACAATAAATACTCATTATTACTCACCAAGTCCTGCAACCTCCCCGCCCAGCAGGTCTAACAGGTCCTGGTCCTAATCCAAGAAGTCTGCCCACCGGTGAGTTCGCTTTTGTTGATCTCCAAACAGCAGCGAACAGCCAAGCGCACTCTCTTCCAATGTTGCTTCCTCTCCCTGAGGGCATAGCCACTAACAGGCCTGCCGCCTGCTGCCAGGGGGGATGGGAGGTTGCGCTGCACATGAAAAACTAGTGCTGCCACCTCCACCCCCCCCCCCCCTTCCCCGTGAATAGTACACAGGGATGCACCCCATCTCAGCACAGCCTACCACAGGGTAGGAGGCTGGTGGTTCAGGGAGGCCTGGTGCTGCAGCTCCCGTGCTCTGCCTTGGCGCTGTGTGGGGGCCGGAGAAGGGAAGAATGTAGAAGAATGAAATAGAAGGAAGGAAAAATGAAGTAAAGCGAGAAATAAAATACAAAAGTCATGCTAAAAACATTAAACAATTGAAAAAAAACATGAAATACAAAGACACAAGTTAAAGTTTTAATAAAAAATAGGGGTAGATAGGTTTAAGAAAGATAGGATTAAGAAGATTTTGGGGAGAAATTAAAAATAGGCCCAGCACTATAAAACACAGCAAACGCAAGATGTCTGCGCCTGTGCCAACTGACAGAAAGTGTAACACAAACGGGTTCGTCAAGCTACTCCTCCCACTCACGGAACTCTGCATAGCTCACAGAGGTTTTTTACCACTTCATGGAACTTCGCGAACTCCGACCAGACCTATTCAGAACCAAAGCATCTCGGTGCTACGTCTTCTGAATCAACACATCAACTGGACCGCAGGCTTGACATCTAACCATCGCTCTTCTACCCCCTGCATCTTACTGTTGCGACCAAGATCATTGTACTGTGTTCACTAGGACCAAATATTTTACGCATTCCCTCTTTAGATAAGCCTGACTGGCTGTGCCAAGCTTCCAAAGGGTGAGCACAGGTTTTCTTTTAGTGTGTATTTGACTTACCCTGACTAGGAATGTGGCTCTTGCTTTGACGAGGTGCATAACTCTGACAACCAGAAACCCACCTTCTAACAAGGTGATGCCCAGAAATGTACTGTTGAATGCATATGAAAGATTAAAGTTGAAGAAGAGGGAAGACCTAGTGCTCAAAAAAAGATACAGCAATAGGAAATGAAATACATGATGAGGTCGGTAGGTTGTTCATGAATCTCACCATGGAACATCAAATGGAGAAGAAAGTGCTATCAAAGATTTGGAATGCATTAATGAATGGTGATACTCTTAAATGTGTGGGTTCACACCCAGACATTATATATAGAAGAGCACTCTAGGGGGCCTATTGACATCAAGCTTCCTACATGTGCATAAACAAAATACTACCTGGTTGAAGGAAGGCAATGTGGGTTTTTGGAAATGTGAAACCTGACCTCCAAATCATGAAGCACAGGGCAGAATATGAAATACTATATCACACTTGAAGGGAAAAAGATTCCTATAAGAGAGAAAATCAATTTAAATTCAGAATATGTGCTTTGTGTCCCGGAATGCAGCAATGGGAAACAATAACAGGCAGCACAACCAAGTATAAGTAAAGAGGCACATTTTACAACACTTCAGCATGTGAGCAATCAAGAACAAGGATGTTAGTTCCCAGTAGCAAAACACTTTTGAATGTTCACCAGGGTGACTCTGACTGTGTAAAGTACTATGACATTTAGCATGTGAAGGCTGTCCAAGTGGAGGGGATAGAGAATTAAACCTGAGAAGATAAGAATCCTCTCTGATATTGCAACTGGGGGTAGAATTCCCCTGGGGTCACAATATGGATGCAGAATTACATCTGCATATCTAAATAAAGAGTAGAACAAGTTGACTGTAAACAGACAGTCCAAGGGACAGTGAAAGATTACAGAACATGATTCCTGAATGGAATATGAACACTATATGAACTTCAATCTGTCAACAGCATACCAGAGACAATATAAACTCCTTGAGAGGTGAATGGAATGCTGGATCATCAATCAATCAATCAATCCGTCAATCAAAGGCATTTGTAAAGTGCATGGCTGCTTCAGGGTAGCGTTCCAGCACTCAAAAGCTACAAAGACTGATATCATACAGAAGACACTGTAAGTGTTAGTTAAAGTCAAACAGCATGTTTTTTAAGTCTCTTTTAAAAATGGAGACTGACAGTGCCCTGTGGATATTGAGCAGCAGGGCATTCATAATCCATAGATTAGCCGTAAGTACATAAAGGAACTGCCTACACTCTAAAAGCCAACATAAGGGCTTTAGACGTAATGCATTTCACCACTGCAAGCCAGTGCAGCAGCTTCGGGTGCGGGAAGATATCCTATCGAAAAGGGATGAGTTGAATAAGTCTAGTCACAGCATTTTGAATGATCTGAATTCTATGAATCAAAAATCAAGCAGGGCCAGATAAAGGCTATTTTTGTAAACCAGACAAGAGGATACCATAGTGTCAACCACTATTTTAAAGGTATCCTCTGGTTCAAGGTGTAGCAGCTTCCTTAAAACTTTTAATCTGCGGAAGCAAGCAGAGGAAATCTGCTTGATTTGGGCAGAAAAGGAAAGGGCAGAATAAAAAATAATGACCAACTTCCTGGCAGAGGCTGTAGGAGTCAGGGAGGATTTCAGTCTTCAGGCCACCAGAGATTCGGGGCAGATGACACTGAGACAAAAAAGAAAACTTCAGTTCTGTTGGATTTCAACTTAAGGAAGTTTGCCTCCATCCAGTCAGCAACTCCTTTTAGTTATCCCTTGAATGTTTAGAGAGCAGCCTCTGAATATTCCTGAAGAGAAAATAGAAGCTGGTTTTCATTCACATAGGAGGCCATCTTCACAACCCAGGATTCTATCAGGCCTGCTAAAGGAGCAAGGTACAAGTTAAGCAACATTAGTCTCAGGGCCATTCCCTGGGGTACCCCATATAGGAGTGGTTTGGGGAGATGAGAAAGGGTGGAGATGCACTTGTTGGGATCTAACTTCTACGGAGAATTAAAGGCAAGAGAGAACCTTGCCATGGATGCTGTTCTGACAGAGGGACTGATTATGAATTTGGCAGTCCGTGGACCGCAATACCCATGGTGACAAATCAGTGGCACAGCGGTGGTGGTCAGACCACTGTATTACATCGAAGCGCCCGGAGGCTCATAAAAGATTGCTGATTCCTTGGTGGGGCGGGAAAGCGCGAAAATAGAAAAACCTACCGGACTGTCCTGCTCCTGCTCCTTGACGGGGGTGCCGTCCTTGCCCTCCCTGTTGCGCCGCTGGCTTTGTTGGTGCTCTGTTGGTGCTCCCTCGCTGGCTGTGGGCTGCCATTTCGTGGCGCTGCCTGGAGCGGGGAAAAACTTCAACTCCCAGGTGCCCCGGCGCTCCCTGACGACATCGAAGCGCCCGGAGGCGCATAAAAGATTGCTGCTTCCCCCACGTCGCGGGACGCGCACGGGTGGGCGCCGGGAGAAGCCCGGGACAAGGGCGGGACCGTCTGTGGCCGTCCGGGGCAGCCCGTGGCAGGGCTGGGCCACGACCCTTGTGGCTTCATTCCTGAGCCCAATTCACGTGAGTTTGCTGTTAACCCTTTACCCTGAGGAACTGGATGCTTGTGGACTTGCGTGACATATAGTTACGATATTCCAACGAGAACTTTGATTGGGGGCAGTATATACCTCCTTGTTTAAGGGGTTGACATTTTTTGTTAGATTTGTGTTCTGACCATGTCGAGCATCAATCCGGATTCGGGTACAGTTGTGGCCGGCCCTATGGATAATTATTTAGTGAAAATGGTCAATAAAATTAATAATGATCGCAGGCTTTCACTTGGGAAGGGGGGCCCCTCCATTCTGCCTGATACCACATGTATACCTGTGGATGTAAATCCTTTTGACGATAATATTAGTGTATGTGTTAGTCCAGTTGCATCGGTAGAAGGCCAGGTTCTTTTTGAAAACTCGGAGGAATGTTTCGATCCACAGGATTTGGCCTCCGATGCTACTGAGGAGGTCCTCCCTAGCTCCAGACCAGTAAGAGCTTGTAGGAAACTTTTAAATAAAAGGGGGGGGAGGCCTGCTAAAAAAAGAGCAGAAGCTTTACACAAAGTTCAAAATAATACTGCTTCGGGGTCTGGTCCACCGGAAATAAGTAGACTGGGTGGTAACACTCTAGACCCAGTCCAATTTGCGTCACTAATAGCTACTCTTGAGGCTAAATTTGAGACTCTGTTAGCCAAGCATACGCAATCCTTACTGCTCCAATTAAAAATTACCAACAAGGAAGTACAGAGGCTTGGTGAGCTGGTAGCGAAACTTCTGCTACATAGTGGGGAATCTAAGTCGCCAGATATTGGCTGTGCTGGGGTCATTGATGATAATGTTATAAAATCTCCATTACCACCCTCCCAGGCACCCGCATCTCCAGTTCCTGCTTGTTCTGACCCTCCACCTCCCACTATTCCAATTAAGCTACCCTCTGTGAGACAGGATGGTACTTCTATTTCTAGATTTGGAACTTCCTCTGGTTTTACTAATCTTCCCCCCGAGTGTGCTCCTTATGTGGTCATCTTGACTAATGTGCCCGTCCTAGGAAATCTGCACGCCCATCCTGTTGAGGAAACACACGAGTCGCTAAAAAACAAAACTGTAGCTTGGCTCAATAGAAGATGTGGCTTCCCAGTACATCTTGCTGATCAAATTATTTCCACCAGAAGGACTAAGTGGGTTGGTCCGTCCCAGAAAGGCTGCAGTGGGGACTGTGTTATAGTTAATTTTAGATCCCCACAACATGTTAATACAGTCCTGATACGTGCAGCTTCCTTAACAACTGAAAACACCAGTGTGTGTGCGCGCTCGTTGGGTTATTTCTATAAATGTTATGGGAGTTTCCCGAACAGAGTGGTGTCAAAACCCGTTTTAGCTAGGGTCCCCCAGAGGTTTCCAGAACCCCAGTGGGACAATAGGGCAACTTTTTGTAGGGAAGACCATAACATTATCACCCGAAATAGATTTGAGGTACTCTCAGGCCTAGACGCCTGTGATTGACAGGAGGATTCTGTAATTCAGGGGAGCGCTAGTGTGGCAAATCCTGTCCCCAGAGTAAATGCTGAAACCCTAATGCACCATGGAACCTCACAATCAAACTCCGTTAATATTGTTTCTGATTCAGGTGAAACCATAAAATTTATGAGTTGGAATATTGCGGGTTTACGGTCAAAGAAGAGTGACCGTGGTTGGTTAGATACTTTACAACTATATGACATCATTGCCCTTCAAGAGACTTAGGACAAGGACTGTGACTTCTGGATGGATGGCTATACCTCTTATTTTGTACCGGCCCAGAGTTCTAATGCGGGAAGAGATAGGGGAGGCCTCATGTTCCTCGTTACTGTAAATATTTTGGGCTGTGTCAAGAAGGTTGTAAGTACTTCCTATAATTGTCTTATTTTGGAAGTTAGTTTGGCAAATGATGTTAAGTTCTTGTTAATCAACTGCTATAATTCCCAGCAAGAAGAGTCCCCTAACGAGCATATCCTCTGGCTGACCGAATTTTTAAAATCCTATAAGGACAATCATACCACTTTTTGCCATTATATTTTGATGGGTGATTTTAATGTTCATTTATGCAATATTAATTGTCACTATAGAGATAAGGATGGCCCTGAACTTTCAAACCCCCAACACTTTGAACATAGTTCTAAAGGGGTTGCCATGGAGTCGCTTTTGGCAAATTCCGATCTCTATGAGGTTGGATTTCGGGATATGCATTCTCGTGTCCCCACCTTTGTTGCTAGGGATAGGGAAACTATAATTGACTATATATTTTTATCAGCAGGGCTTTTAAATTATGTACTTTTTTATAACGCCCAGTGCTCCTGTTTTACCGATCACAACCCGGTGATATTGATCTTGGCCAACGTTTTTCCAATTATAGATAAACGTAACTTGACTCCTGTGGTGGTTTCGGTGAATGCTAAAGATCAAGGGAGGAGATTACAATGGTCCAAGGTTATCCCTGAAGATTTTTTCAACTCAATTATCTCAAAGGTTGGTTTCGAATTAAATACATGTACCGACCCATCTTCTTATGACAAAGATATAATAATGGCCTTTGAAACCATTTGTTCTCAAGTAGCTACGGAACTTACCACCAAAGGAGGCCCTGTTAAACCCAAAACTGACCAAGGTTGGTTCAATCATAGCTGTACTTCAGCTTCAACACAACTTAAAAAAGCCCTTAATGAAAAACCGAGGAACAAAGGATTGGTCACACAGTTAAGGAAAGCATACTCTCAAGTAATAATGACACGGAAGAGGGAAATAAAAGAAGAAGCTTGGGAAGCCCTAATGGATAACGCTACCCTGAAAAATAGTTCCAAATTCTGGGAAATTATTAATTCTCCTTTTTTATCTGGTTCCCAGAACATGGCGTTGGAATTAAATATCCCGGAGGAAGACTGGCTAGCCCACTTTGAAAATATTTATGGGAGTAATCTTGAGCAGGAAGTATTTAAGATCCCAATTTCTAGCTCTCCCCTCCCTCCTATCATTTTTTCCATTGAAGAGGTGGAGAAAGCAATTGAGGGCTCGGCCGGTCGTAAGGCACCAGGTCCGGATGGGGTGCCTACGGACATGTACAAGGCTAATCCCAAGTACTGGGCCAAAGTTTTGTTAAATGTTTTTAACTCTGCATCTTCAGTAGCCCCACCGAAATCATGGTCCCGGTCTATTATAATCCCTGTGTTCAAGAAGGGTCAAAGGGGTGATCCTAGATGCTATCGACCTATATCCCTGTTAGATTCCTCGTTCAAAATTTTGGGAAAAGTTATCCTGGCCAGGATAAATAACTGGGCAACTGACAAAGGGGTTATTTCTAACGCCCAGTATGGGTTTAGATCAGGGAGGGGTACAGAGGACCAATGCCTGAATTTATATTTAATTATCGCAAAGTACACCAAAGCTTCTGAGGGATCGATTTATGCAGGTTTCATGGACCTGTCTACGGCTTTTGACCTGGTTAACAGGTCTAAGCTTTGGTCGATACTCATAGAGTTAGGCTTGGATAAGCCCCTCGTGTATTTTATGGCAGAACTACACAAAGACCTGAAGGCCTCAATTAGGATGACTAAGGAGGGGAAATGCACTGCTAGCTTTAAATCTGGTAGAGGGGTACGCCAGGGGTGTATTCTTGCCCCTTTGCTATTTACTTTGTATATAAATTCCCTGGAAGATAGTTTGCTAGCTGCCTCCCTTGATATACCTAGGATTGATGGTATTCCCGTACCTGTGCTTCTCTATGCGGATGATACCGTTCTTTTGGCACGGACTCCACTTGGTCTTCAAAGACTATTGAATTCTTTTGGTAATTTTATGTCATCTTTGGACCTGGTGGTTAATAACGGCAAATCCCACATAATGGCATTGGGGAAGGGAAAAAAACAACTTAAAACGTTTTATTGCAATGGAGCGGCTATTTCTAGAGTAAAAGTTTTCACCTACCTGGGCATCGTTTTTGACGATAAAGGCAACTGGTTACCCCAAGTAACTACAAAGGTGAAAGCTGTGCGTAGTTCCTCGGCTGCAATTTTGAGCTTTGCATAAAGGTTGGGAGGGAAACCCTGTGAGGCTATTTTGAAAATTTACCAAGCTAAAACTATATCAGTAGCTAGGTATGGGGCCGCTATTTGGGGGTATATTAACCTTGAATCCATCCAAGTAGAAGAGAATACATTTTTCCGAGCCCTTCTTGGCCTCCCCCAATCCACTGCGACCTATTCAGTACATCTAGAATTGGGGACGGGATATATCTCTGACATTTTAAAGTTAGCCCCACTTTTGCTATGGATAAGAACCTGGTTGAACCCGGATCTTACAATGAATCACAATATCTTGAAAGAATGTTCTAAACTGGATAATTGGAAGAATATTCAGTGGCTGTCTTACATTAAATTAATTGCAAAGACGGTAGGACGACCTGAACTCTTTTCCAACCCCGAAAGTTTAAGGAAAGCTGATTTAGGGTGGGTCAAGACGTATTTTATTAAGCACTGCGAGGTTGAGCGAGAATCTCAAGAGCTCGGTAAAATTTCAGTCAGGGCTCACCTCTTGCTTACTTTATCCACGGTCATGCACCCATATTTATCTATGGTTACGAACAATTATCATAGGTGGCTTTTGACAAAGTTTCGTTTTAACCAAATACATCAGGTTTTAAGTGTTCCGCAGGGTTGGTTTAGTTCTGAAGAGGGGGTTCCTTGCAGATGTGACAACTTTTCTGCCCAAGATGTGATGCATTTCTTATTTTTTTGTCCATTGTACCTAGAGGCCAGGAAAAGGTTTATCCGGCCTATTTTAAGAAAGGAGGCTTTTGTACAGGTAAAACCAGCATTATTCTTTTTGCAATTAATGGAATCTCCAACAACTATGTTTTGTGTGGCTAGCTTTTTAGTTGCCTGTATTAGATCAAGGAAATCAAGAGTGACTGCTTTGGAAGAGATCAATTATTTTTTATATTGGGAATCACCGGGGTAAATTATTTTTTTTTTAATATGTATATGAATGGATTGTTTTTCCTTTTTAACTGTGTAAATGTATTGTACACTTTTATGATTTTAACTAATCGAATAAAGTGGTTTTGATTCTGATTCTGATTCACTGTATTACAATTCTGGCAATTGGACCCCCATGGGACCGCCGCAACCACTGGGGATCTGTGATCCCCGTTGATGGTGTGGCGGTCTGAGGCAGCAATATGTTTGGTGGTGGTGCTACCTCAGTGCCAAGCATATAATGAGTTTCCTCATCACCCGGTCTCTCATGGCAATGCTCACACCAGGAACATTCTGGTCGAAACCAAGGGGGCCCTACATGGCTCCCTGTTGCCTCTGGGCCTGGGGATACATGCAAGGGGGCAGCTGATGTGCCCACCTATGAGCATGCACCCTCTTTCCTGCACGTCATGGACTGCACAGTCCATGTCGAGTATGAACAGGCCTTGGTGCTCCCATTGCAGTGTCTTTTTAATAGGCGCTGCCGTGGAACCACTAAAAGACCTACCGCCAGGCCATGAGGAAACTTGCAATCTGACAGGCGGGCAGCGGTTGAGTTGGCTGTGTGGAAATGAGGCTCTGGCATGGCGGCCTGCTCCCACACTGACAAACTCATAATCAGGCCCATAGTCTGTTCAGAAGAGTGGCATGAGAGACCATGTCAAATACAACCAACAGGTCCTACAATACTACCATGGCAAAGTGACCCCTGTCTAAGTTTTCCTTAAAAACCTCAAACACCTCCAAAAGTGCAGTGTCAGTGAAAACTCCAGTTTAAATATTAGCGGAGGCAATTAGATTCCACAAAGGAGGATAATTGATGGTTCAACAGATTCTCAAGAAGTTTTGCATAGGCTGGAAAAAGGTAAATAGGCCTGAAATTGCTTACAACAGATGGGTAAGAATTCACTTTCTTGAGTAGTGGTAGAAGGAACGATTGCTTCCAATTATTTGGAAATAAGCCATATTCCAGGGAGTTGTTCCAAATTTTGTTGAGAACTATTCAAAAGTTCAAGCCAGCCAAGGTCTGGATACGTTGGGTAGCCTGAGCACACGTAGGGTCATCCACATGCACATTAAAATCACCAAGAAAGGTTAAGCTGGCATGTAGCAGTGAAAGTTGAGCAGTAATATCAAAAAGTTGGGAGCAGCCACTACTAAGGCAGGAACAAGTGGAAGCAAATTTAAAGCTGAAAATTAACCCCTCTGGTTTCCCAATGTGTCTCAATGGTGTAGAGAAGGCTTCAAAGGATTCCCTAAAAATTATAGCAACACTGCCTCCCATTTTATCACCTCATCAGTTACAGGCATTATGCGACAACCTGGGGTATTGTCAGCACTGAGTTGATATTAGAGGTTTTTTTCAGCCAAGTTTTGGTTAGAATTCGGAAGTCCCAGGTATTATCTAATATTAGAAGAAAAATATCTGAAGAGTGTTTGGGAAAGTCCTGCAGTTGATGAAACATGCCTTATGGCCAGATGAGAATGTACAGTCCCTAGGGCCCAAGGCCAGAGGTAACGTCCATCAAGTACCAGGAGAAGCCACTTCTGCTTGAGGCCCTCCCTGTGCAGAGTTCAGAGTTAATCCACAGACCTCAAAGGAATAATAATTAGAAAGACCGCATTTTGGGTGGTAGAGCTTTGGGAGTAGCAGGATCAGCTTTTGAAAGACAGTAGCATCTCCCTGGAATATAGTCTAACCTGATTTGAGGATGAACAGGCAGCATAGCTGGCAGTGGACGCAATTTGACGTGGACGGGCACAGACAGGTTTGCCTTTGGTGTGCCAGTGGCATACCCGCTGCACGTGTCCACTGCATGTCTGCAGCATGGACTTGCCTAGGTAGAGGAGTATGGAACAAATAGGCAGAACTGCTAGAGTGCTCACTCCCCAAAATGGCGTCCCTGCAGTGGCATGTGGAGTGGGACAAAAAATGGTGCTCCTTTCCAGTTCAAAATTCAAACAATTACCCCCAAGAGGAGCAAAATGAGCATAGTGCTAAATTTTGCAAAGTTTCTCACAACAAAATCAACAGTTTCAATTTGACATACTAATCAGCATAAAAATGATTGCAGACAATTGCAGAAGGACACAAGTATCGTGCAGAATCCCCCCCCACACACACACACACTATTAACTCAACTATTTCAATTTGCCCAAAAAATTAGCATACAAATATTACAAACAGTTACAGAATGACACTTAAAAACATGTAAATTAACAGCAGATAGCAGTCTCTGAATCATGGGAAGATAACTGATTGTTTTGAGACCGTACAAAAGACTCAGGAAGAAATAAAGTACTATGGAAACTCTAACATTAGATGAATGAATGGGAATTTAACGTTTTTTTAATGCTCTGTCACTTTAATAAATTGCTTATGTTTTAGACTGATTGTACATCCTTTTTTGTCATCTAAGTCCTCATAATGATTATGTAGTTTATCAGTGAATCATAAGGGAATATAGAAATATGCACTGTACCTTGGTTGACTTCTACACTTTAAAATGATTATTAAACACTAAGTAAACATCAAATCTGGTTAAAGAGATGACTTGTTGGATGTGGAGACAAGTCCCACAATGCTTCGAAATTAGATGAGAGGTCCCATCATCAGCATTGATTGATTCTGATTTGATTGATTCAATTAGTTCCCCAAAAGCACCCGTGACTAAATTGCAATGAATATTGCTCCTAAATGAAATCAGAGGTTATACTACCATTATTGATTGATTTTGATCTGATTGATTTAAATAGAATGTAGTCTGTGGTATGAATTAGTGCCCCAATAGGACCATCACCAAATTGCACCAAACAATGCAAGGGAGATGAGATAGCAAACTACTATTGACCATTGCAGGTTAACTTAATTTCAATTACAATAAACAATTTAAATATAGTTACCTCTACTACGCTGCGAGATGTATAAGGCACTGATACTTCAAAGGATGCAAAGACTAATAACCATCATGACAGCATCTTAGATCAATATAAGAGGCAAATACAACATTGACATTTACATGAGACGAGTAAATTAATTTCTTCACTATAATGTGACAAACTGACCATTTTAATGAACAATCCTATATTTTTAATTTGACTCCTTAATGGTGACCTATATGAAATAATGGTACTTTAATTACATTTTAAATCAAACTGTTCAGTTGCAATCCACCAATATTGGATATGACACATACAAATTTACTGACAAACATGAGAGGTGAAATATCAATATGATAAAATATTGCGACAAGCACAATGTACTGATATGCATGTGAGGTTGACTGTCACCATGGTAACAATCAACATTAAGACAGAAGATTCTGTACAATTGAGAAATAAAGCACACAAATTTAAAAGTCTTTATTTGTATCGTTCTGTAAGTATTTTGATTTTAGCAATCCAGTATTAGCATATTCTCGATGCAAAACACAGCATAAATGGCAAAAAGGTAGACACATAATCCCCCCACACCAATCAACATTGCTCATAATGTGGTCTAATTGTTTAAATATTGCAAGTGAGGATGGACTAACAATCGTGCAATAAGGATCCAGACATAAACCCATGTAGCGTAAAAGGCCATTTTATTAGGGCAGGCTGGTAGTCATCAATTCATTATTATCAAGTACAATACACAAACCATAGAATCCTCACTAATCCATAATGTTTCTTGATGTCCCTTCTTCCTTAACAAGTCCCAATCTTTGCAGCAATTTCTCAGCCCAAATTGACTTGCATTCCCAACAACATCATCTTTTGCATTTTCTATTCCCACACCTTCCCATGCATTACTGAATCTCTCTCTCACCCAGCCTATCAACCATCTCCAAATTAACTTGCTTTCTCCAACAAACTCACCTTCACCCCCTCTGAGTCCTTCCCTGCACCTGAGGGGTATATATGCCCACACCCGACTCTCCAACCCCCCAAAAGGTGCCTCCTGTTGGCTACATCCTGTCATATCATGGTAGGCCTGTAACACAATGTTGCTATCATACAAGCCTTAACAGCAAACAAAATTGAGAAGAAGTTTCTAGGGTGGGTAGACCTAGCAACTAATGGGAATGAGTGCATTCTGTGTTCCAAATCGCGCACAAATGGCACCATTTGCTTTTCATATGCGTTCTCATGTTCCAAATCACGCACAAATGGCACCATGCGGTCCGTATGGGTGCAACCATCTTTTTTTTTGCTCCCTGTTTTGGTGCTGAGCCTAAAATTGTATCTCTTTCATCTGTGTAATCCTCCCCATTCAAAACTAATCAACCCCTCATTTCTATTTTTTATATTGGTGTGTGTCTTTGTGTTTGTGTATTTTTACGTTTTTAGAAAACAAATTATGTTTTCCTTGATTTTTGGTTTATTTCCACTTGCTTCCTTATTTCTTTCAACTTTCCTTTCCATTTTTTTAGCTCACCAAGCGCCATGGCAGGGGTAGGTCGGCTATGTTGTTAGCGGCGTCGCCACCCAGGTGTGCAACACTGGGTGATCTTTAGTGAGGAGGAGGTGGCAGCACTGTTTTTTTCAGTGCAGCTCTACCTGTCCTCCATTCTGGCAGCAGGCCCTGTAGCAGATACCCCCCTGCAGGAGCATCAGTAGCATTGGGCGAAGGTGTGCTGGTGTGTGCAGCGTACCAGCCAGGTTCGTGCACCAACCAGCAGCTGGGGCACCACTGGGTGGCTATCCTGGTCTGGGAACAGGATCTGCTCGACCTGCTAGGCATCAAGATTCCGGGTCTTAGTGAGTATTAATAATTTATTTGTTGGGTTTGTGATCTACAATGCTAACATTTTGTTTCAGAATAGTATGCTGCTCACACTCAGAGGTAAGTTGAGTTTAGAATACGTTGGAATAATATTGTGTGAACCGGTTTCTAGTTTCAGTTAGGCAGGTGCTCAGCGCTACCTAGTCGTACTCATCAATAGCACTCGCTTTGGCAGACTAATTAAGAAGCAATTGCAGACTGTTCTTCTGTCATTATAGTGAATCAGCAAAATCAGTGAGTAGACTGTTCTCTCTGTGACTTTGTTTATGTAGCTCGTACAGTTCCAAGTTATTTGACAGTGATGTGTAGTGTGCATCTATGCATTGAAAAAAAGGGAGACTGAGTTGGTCCATGAAGGGGATTGAGAAATGGGAATAGAATCTAAGACCATTCACTGCAGTGCATTAGTTCCAATTGTAGTTTTTGTTAGGGATTTCAGGATTAGTATGTGCAACTCAACAATGGTCAATAGATTTGAAATTTCACTATAGGTGGATATGCCTTTTAATACTTTTCTGCCACACAGTCAGTGCTTTTTATGTAAGGCATGTGGGTAAAACATACATTTGTCCTGGTGACCCTCCTAATCATAATCACATAAAAATCGAATGGCCTTAAGGGACCAACAATGTACTGCTACTGTGCCACTCAGTAATTTAAAACAATTGTTTGCACAGAGCATTATTTATAATTTGTCATTTTTGTTTTTCTCAACATAGCTGCTCCTACTGATCCAGCTGGATCACCCAGCAGACAGGAGATAGTGGCCCATTTGCGGCTGCAGAGGCTGGATTGTATCCAGCAAGAGTACCGGTGGCTGGTGGACCTGGAAGAGACGGAAGAGGAAACAAACGTTTCTCAGACGGGCTCCATTGCAGCCTGTCCCCCTCAGTCTCCATCCTCCCAGCCACCCCATCTCCAGCACCACTGCCAACTTCCATCAACTGCCGTCACCCCACCCGCACTGTCAACAACACCAGGCAATTGCTCTGCGGCATCCAGCAGACGATGGACTCTATCGAGAGCCATCTCACCACAATGGAGCAGAGCCTGGACCAGCTCTGAACTGACATCCACAATGCCCTCTTCTACCCCTTTTTAATCTTTTTTCTATTGGTGGGAGGGACTTGTTTGTTGAAGCTGAGTGGAGAAAGTGGGAAGTGAGTTGGAAGTTACTTTCTTTGGACATTTTAACCTTTGGGATTTTGGGGCTTGGATAAGTTTTGTTTGGGGAGAGTGGAGGGCATGTTGTATGGGTGGAGAGGGTAGGTTTCTTTGTAATGATATAAAGGGGAAAACTAATGTATCTAAGTTTATGCCTGAAGTAGTTTGTTTTACTTTTACTTTGCACAGCTGCTTTCAGCTTTTATGCAGTCTATTTATGTACTTATAAGAGAGAGTGTAGCACTTAGTTATAGAGTTATACCACCAAAATCTTGAAGCCGCCTGCGCTTAGATCTGTCATGCCCCATGTTGGCTTCTGTAACTATCTTGACCATTAGGGGGAATGCTGCCATGACCAATGTAGTCCACAACAACCTAGATAAACAATAGTAGCAGTTAGTTAGTTCCTTCATACTAGATGTCTTACCTGAATATAGATGAAGCAATAACAGGGAACGCATCACACCTTTACAAGTGAGGTCCCACTTCCAGTTCCACCCAAGTGAACTCCAACTGTAGGATACATCTCAATGATTGATTATACATCATTGGAAACTAATTGGAAATAAAAAAACTGAGTTAGTGGGTTATATTTTATTATTAAAGCTTTACAAAGTATTGATGCCTGAGTCCTACATTAGGACACAACAAGAATGACTAATAGTGCTAAAATACAAAAAATAGCAATCCTGGGTTATACAAAATTGACTCAAAGTCTGGAGTGGACAAGCTCAGGTTAGGCGTTTACTGTTATGTAGCACAAGGCCTGAATGATGATGCTGACAACTGATGTTCTTTATTCTATATCTAAAATATGGATGACTGTTTATGCACGTGTGGGTAAATGGAGCCAGTGGGGCAGTTGCTTAGAAGATCATGCAGTAAGTTGGTGTTGCTTTCACCACATCTGCCCCACCAAATGTGTGATCCATTGATGGGTTAAATTAAGCTACTCCTCAATAAATCACACAGCCCAGGGGAAGAGGGTTAGGGGTTTGATGAACGGATGGGAAGAGGGATTAGGGGAAAGGTTTAAGAAAGGCAATCACTACACAAAGACAACATTCATCTGGGCAATGAGCAGCACATCATTTGTCATCAATCTGTTGTGGAAGGAAACAAAGGAATGAGTATGACAGAGTACAGATAAATGCATTTCAAACAGTCCTTCTGCCCCCGAGACCCAAGTTATCAGATATCTAAATGTTCTGCCATCTAGGTTGGGGAGTGAACCCACCCTCCCAGTTTTCCAAATATGATTGTGAAAAGAAAAATGATACTGAATTGCAAAATTAGCTGGTACATCTGCATTCTCCTTGGTGCCTGTCTAGATTGATCTGGTAGGTAAGCAGAAGTGATGTTAAGCTTTGTTTATGCAGGAGACTAGAAAAAGGCCTGCTGATTATAAAAGTGAAACTGTATTTTAGAGTCAAGGAGAAGGACAGAAGGAATGTCAGCTTCATTAGGAGTGTATCGAGACAACTCTCAGAGCCAAAAAAATATAGGGGGACTCAGAGTTTTGCTTTTGACACACGTCCAACACACAAACACACACAGCAGCTTTTCAGAAATGCACCTCTCTCCATTCCACATAGCTAAGTACTAGGCCTCAGACTCTTGTTTTACCTTTGAACTGACGTTGATAACGTCTTGCCTATAGCTGCTGATAAGGTATTCTTGCAGCTCCAGCCCTGAGTTCTTCCATCCTCCTCCTGATTTCTGACTTAGAGCAACTCTGTTCCAGACCAGTCATCATAATGACCTGAGCAGGATAGACGTGTAGTGCACTGCTGTTAAAGAACAAATAGAGAAATAGAATTATAGTATTTTGTATAGGTTTTTGTTTGTTAACTAAAGTGACTGTTCTGGTCTCTGAAAAACAGAAATAAGGAGACAACCCTACGGCTAAGTGTGAAACGGCCAATCACCTCAAGGGAAAAAGATTATCCCCATCACTCTGGCCCCAAACATTGCAAATCAATAATCATCTCAAGAAATTTCCCGTATTACAGTTCAACACACCTTCCTTCACTGTCAGCCACCACATCAATCATCACTCACAGTTACTCAAAAATCTGATCACTTGCTGGTGCAATGGTAACCTGGTCAAATATAAGCATGGTGGTAGGAACACCATCTCCCCTTTGATGCAAGCAACAGTTTGGAATTTGGTAGTCTTGTAAATCAAATGATTATCTGGGACAGCCATCCTAGATGATGAAAAAATAGAAGGATCATAGGAGTAGATCAAACTGGTTAATACATATTTGCTAAGTAAATTTGTAAAGGCCAATAACCTCCAGGAAAAAAATGATCACCCATCATTCAGGCCCCAAACAATGCATATCGATCATCACAGCCAAGTTCCCACATTACAGTTCAACACCCTACCTCACTGTCTGCCAACACATGAATCATCAATCATCATCATCACTCACACAATTACTCCCTCATCATTGCAATAGTTATAGTTACTTCTTCCAATCCGAGCACGGGTAGTTTAGGTATTAGGTAATCATCTTTGATGCCGTCGACACATTGGAATTTGGTATTGGCAGGCAGTCTGTAAGATCTTCTGGGGCAGACCTACTAGTGCCAAGTGATACAAAAAGCGATAAGCAATAAGAATGTGAGGCGGTCAGGCATTTTCTCCAATGGTTGAAGGAATTATGGAGACTTCTTCAATACATACTGGTCCAACTGCAGTCCTGCAATATATGTGACAAGAAAAATGGTGGGGCAGCGTAAATCTGACTCAAAAATAATAATGTTCCACTATCCCTTTTTGGTTTGCGAGAAGTTCAACGAAAAACAATATAAAAATTCTATAGGGGCACTGGCATACTTAGTCCGGGAAGTAAAGTTCATCCTCACAGTCCAGTGGTTTGCCCAGAAGTTGATCACCTTACACATTTGATTCAATTTCAGACCAATCACCCTCCACCTCCTGCTGTTTCAGGAACAGTATAATTGAGTGGTATAAAATGTTGGTTCGTTCTCATCATAACCAATCTCGCTATGTTTTGAGGTGAGAGACTGGTCCTTTTCACAGTAACAACCACACCAGCTGCACTGAACACATGCTCAGCAGACATATTGGTGATGGGACAAGCCACATACTTTATTGCCAGCCTCCTGAGCTCTGGCCATAGGCGCATCTCCCCATACTAATAAATTAATGGATTTTGATCCACATAGACCTCTTTTGGATCATACTCCTGGAACATCCTGTGGATGATCATTGGTGCTGCCACTTGCTCAACCTGTTTTACCATTGCCTCTGTTTTCATTCACACCTGTGGGGATAAACCTTTCATACACCTTCTTTACCTGTTTCTGTAGGAGATGCAACAATGGGATAGCTTGGCCCATCGTACTGTCCTCCTTGCTAACTTCCTGTGCGAATACCTCAAAAGATAGTAGCATCTGTGCAAGGCATTTGACTAGGCCCCATTTGTCCGCATCTATAGTCATGCCTTTGCCAACTGCATCCCTCCTCTTTGAATGACACATTGATCTATTTGTACTGCTCAAACTCAAACAGACATTGCTACAGGTAATAGGTCGAGTTCCAATGTTTTGGCATCTCCTGTATCAGGGCTTTCACTGATGATCTATTGGTACGCTAAATAATCCGCAACTGCTTCCGGGCTTTAAAGAATGGCTGAAATGAGTGCAGATTCTTCTGCAGGGGGTCATTATGTTGCTGACTATGTCGTCTTTTTTGAGGAAGTCTTGGATAGCAGGTTTATGCAATGGGCCATACACAAGACCCTGAAATAGCCTCCATCTGACATGGCCTTGAATATTTTACTGCCATTGTCTGTGGCAACAGATCAAATTCTGAGAACTCTTGGTGTCAGCCATTCATACACCTAGCTGTTAAATTACTCTAAGATGTTTACAGCTGATTGTGATTTCTCCATGGCGAACGTGGCCACTGTTGCATGATGCCGAACGCTCCAAAAACTTTTTTCTGGGCCAAGACCTGCAGATAGCTTTTGGGTTGCCCCCGCAAAAGAGATCCAGTGTGCAGTGATGCACATCTAATCAGTCGCCTGACAACTGGTCCACATGTCTGTCGTCAGGTGGGTGGTGTGAACAACACTTTGCTGCAAAGCTTGTCCAACCAACTGCAACACATCATGATGAATCGCTTAAACAGCAACTCTGGCAAAATAGGTCTAATTTGGTACCTTCCATTACAGGCAGGTGGCTACCACAAATTCTAAAAATGTTACTTCTTCTACAAAGGAAACAGGGAGGAGGTCCAGTGCTAACATTTTTGCCAGCTTCCCATTGTACAAACGTGCAATTGGGGGGTTACCACTTGTACTGTCCCTCCAGCCTAAATCTTCCCCGTAATAGTAGCCTGGATTTTCTTCTTTTAAGGGGCCACTGACACAGGTCTCTTTCGTGAAGTAGATGGTGGTGGTAGACTCAATGAGCATTGTGCTGGGGCAGTCAGTTTATGCTGTGGTGTCACCAGCTCACTCCAAATTGTATGCCATTGTGAAGTTGCAGATGTGGGTGAATCTGCTGGTGCACTGCTGGGGACAGTGCTGCTTTGCGTGAAGATGTCACCCTCTTCTTCCTCATCATCACCTTCCACTGTGATAAGACCTGTAGCTGATGTACCATAGATCTCCTCACCACCATAAACATATTCAGCAATTTTTTAAGGTGCTCCTTCCACTAGATCGTGTGGTGTTTTTTCTTATGGGTCATTTGGCCTCCAGTACCAACATGTGTGCCAGGCTTACCTCGAGGAACACTTGTGTGGCAAATGTTACATACTGCAATATGCTCCCCCTCTTTGCTTACCGTAAAAAAGTCCCAAACTGGAGAGCAGTACTCTTTTACTATGCCATTGCCAATGCATGAAGAAGAACTGGAGGTAGGTGGGTGTGTTGTCGATTGCCTCGCTTTTTCTCCTGAGGTAGAGTTTGGTTTAGGTCTCAGCTGGGGGTTTGCAAATATAGGAGCTAGTGGCGGTGCTACCTGTACCACATTCTTCAGAGCAATTTGAAGAGCAATGTCAGACTCCTCTGTGTTACCATCCACCATGACTGCCTCATCGTTGTCGCCCTCCACATCATCCTCTAAGTCTTTAAGGGACTTTTCTTTTGCCTTACCTCTACTGTTGTCTCCTGAACTCTTCCAGGGTCCACTCCATGTCCCTATCATCATAATCAAAAGTAGTGTTTGGAAAAAAGTGGTGGAGTAGTACCCTTCCTTTTCTTTGCTGGAGATCTGAGAGACAATGATACTAAAAGAAGAGGTTCATGCTTGGAAGAAAGCTCAACCGCCTGTTCTGCTCCAACATCAGGCAAATATACTATTGCTGGCTGCTGTCCATTTTTCTCTGTTTCCTGAAACAACTGTGTACTACTTTGCAAAAGGGACAAATCCAATTCAACGTCACTGCTCATCAACGTCAACATGATTGCAGTGTCTGCCTCACTGACATACATGATCCCGGACTTAGGTTGGGGTGCTGCTGTTGATGCAGGAGTGCTGCTCTCAGCTTTCTCAACCAGGAGGTCGGTGCAGCAGGCACAAGTTAACCACAAAAGGTACTGGTCAGCACATCAGTGGTGGAAATCTGCTTTGTCTCCTCCCCATTGGCCACTTTCTTGGCAGCACCTTTCTTTAGGTGCATATTGAAGCTGTCAGTTGGCAGTGACACTTGGCTTCACATGCTGAATAGATGCTGGTGTTGCTTAGTCAGTCACGTGTCACATCGCGGACAAGCCTTCAGTCTGGCAATACTGTGGGTGAGCTCATAAAAGCAAACAAGCACAAAGAACAGCAGTGAAATGTGTCATTATTGCAGTTCAATTAGTAGTACAAACAATATAATTTAGTGTGGTTACTTAAGTTTATATAAATAAGTAACAATACAGTGTATCAATTTGTAAAACCACACCAACATAAACTTTCATGGTATACACTCAGGAATGGTAAGAAAGAGCCACAACAACAACATACAGATTTAACTGTTTGCTTTATGTGTATCAAATAAGGATGTGGCATTCAGGGAGGTGCAGAAGAGAATAATCCTTAGACATTGAATGCTGTTGTGCTGATATAGCAGATATGGAGTTTATGCCGGCTGTTAGGAAAATGGGGGGAAAAATTGAAAACAATAAAAAAGTAACATTTTTAAAAAGTTAAATCACAAAAAATTAAATGAAAAAATGAACTAAAAATGTTGTAATTAAAATGTAATACCTGAAAATTATAAATAAGTGAACCATATAATGTATTAAACCATCCATGCAAGCCTAAGGCAAAGGGGCACACTGGCTGGGTGCACAAAATGGCCCCCATCCACATGTTCAACTTTAACACTGAGCAAGAAGGCATGGGGGCAAAGAGAAGACTGCAGGCCTCTGGCAAAGGCACACTAGCTGCATATACAAAATGGCCACCAGCCACATGGTCACAAAAAAAAGCAACCATGAAGGCATGGGGAACAAATAAGACATGCAAGCCTATGGCAAAAGCACACTGGCTGGCTACACAAAATGGCTACTGCCCCCATCATTAGTTAAGGCCCCAAAACCAATTACAAGTTTGTCCTGTTTGCCAGGGATCTCATTATCCAGCGGGGCAGCCTCAGTTCTCTGCCCGGGCTGACCAACCTTCACAGGGAGGTTCTGCTTAGAACCAGTCTCGCCATCCTGACAGGGTGGGATGCAATCCATATCAGTTGTTTTTTGAGGCAGCAGGGGTGGTTGAGACTTTCTGCTGGGGGTAATGTTGGATCAGGACAAGTATCTATTCTCACTGCAATGGGGGTAGGCACTCCCAGTGAGCTCACTGATCCCAGCAGACCAAGCACCACTCCTCCACAAAGATCATCCACAAGGAAAGTAAAAATGGCCGATCTATGATGAACAGTGGGCAGAAGGGCAATGCCGGCAACCAAGACAATGTAAAAGAGATTGACTATGGAGATAATTTCTTCTCCATGTTGGATCAATCTAACTCATCAGGAGATGAGTCCCCCTCTATTTTTAGACCTAGCCCTGGAGGAGAGTTACCCAGCAGCTGCTGGAGGGAAGCTAGCAGAATACATCTTGAGAATGATACTGCTGGTAATTCAGAAAATGGCTGTGCAACGGTACGGAAGAGACACAAGACGCTTGAGGGTGCTGTACAAGCCGGAGATACAGTTGCACTGCAATGGGACTACTCATTTACAACAGGGCTTGCAGCCATTGGAGGACCCACTTCTAAGCATCCAGAAGAGACACTGGTGGAAAAACCTGGGCAGATATCCCTGGCAGTGATTCTCCAAAGTTTTTTTACACATAGAGAGGAGACTCGTAATGAGAGCCAGGGGACACAGGGAGCATGTAGACAACTTTAGAACTCTATAAGGTCCATTTCTAAAGCCTGCTCAGTATTTGCGGACAGGCATAATGTAGAAGTGGCACGTATTTAAACCCTGGAAGATGAACTTGCTGCTCAAAGATCTATAACTGAGGCAATACGCTCTGAGGAAGAAGACACACAATGGACACTTATGGACCTGTAGAATTGCCTATGACAGAATAAGCTCAGAGTTTTGGGTATACCGGAGGGTACTGAAGCACAGGACATTAAGAAATGTATTGCTGACCTTTTTGAGGAAGCCTTTTCCAAACTTTCACAATGGAACTGGAATCAAGAAATACAGAGGGCACATCAATTACCCTTTAAACAACAGCTGAGACCGGGACAAACCACTCCTAGACCCAGAGCAATTTTGATTTGTTTAAAAAACATTCTAGCCTGCCAGGGGATCTATGAACTGCCGTGACAAGATAAGGAGAGGGTAGGGACGGGAAGGGGACTGAGGTTTTTGTTAAACCTGACTTTTGCCCATCATATTTTGTAAAATCGCTGGCAGCTCCGGCTATTAACTATTAATCCCACTATTTCAGGGCAAGGGGGCTCAGGCTTTTCTTCTGAACCTGGCAAAGTTGAAGATATTCCATAATGGACATAGTCAGTTTTTCTCTTCAGAAGTGCAAGCCAAATAATTTTGACAGTCACTTTAGGTAGTGCACCCTGGACTATATATTTTTTTTCATTTTGTTTGGAGTTTAAGTTGGAGGCAGTATGATAAAGGTAGATAATGAAGAGGAAGGGGGGCGGTCCGGGTAGCCAGGGAGCTTTTTATCTCACTGGACCTTGGGTCCTATTGTGTTGTTTTTGGGAGGGGGTGGGTGTGGGGTTCAGGACAAGGCCCTGTAGAGGGTGTATAGGAGTGGGGGAGTGGGCTTAGGGGTGGGGGCAGGGAGCACTGGGGAGCTTTGACTGGGTGGTGGTATAGAAAATGTATCCATAACATGTGGAAGTTTGATGGGTGTGCTCAGATCTTGAAGCTTAGGTGGATTAGCCAGCGGAATGCTTCTGATTTGATCAATGGGGGTAGGACTATTTCTCTGGGGGTATGCATTTGTTCTTTTAATGTATGTGGCTTGAACAATAGAGGGAAACAGCAGTGCATGGCTGCAGAGCTTAGGGTGATGAAACCTGATGTGATCTGTATACAGGAAACCCACATTTCTTGTGATAAACAAAGCACTTTAGCTGAGTTTGGTTCTATGGTAATCGCGGTGACACAACAAGGTACAACAACCCGGGAGTGGCTAGTCTGGTGGCATAAATTGTATGGGGTACGGGTAGGACTCTGCTAGACAAATACGGTTGGTGGGCTATAGCTGAATGTTGAGCAGGGGGTGCCAAGTTTGTTGTATGTTCAGTTTACGGTTCAAACTTGGAAAAGCCACAGGTATTGGAAGGCCTTAATGCAGAACTAGCAAATTCTAACATTCATATAGACTGTCAGATAGCACACCCAGATATCACCAGCTATAGGGTTAGGAAACCAAAAGTCTTTAAGGCACTACAACAGTTGGTAGCTGACCATGGACTTGTAGATGTTTGGTCGACATTGAGACATCCTGACACAGGCTTCAAATTATTTGCACACCCACATAATAAGTTTGTTTGGTTAGATGATTTTTTCATGTCTAGGACATTTATTTCAGGGTTGAAAAGGATAACCTCTGACCATGGCCCTTTGTTGTTAGACATTCTGGTTATGGGCATCTCTTGACCTCCTAGAACTTTTTTGTTTGATAAAAAACTCTTACAGGATACCCTGTTTATTAGTCATATTAAACATTGGACCAAGCAATTTTTTTGATATCAATCGCAATTCAACTTTGTGCCCGCTGGTATGGAAAGTCTTTAAGGCAGGGCTTAGGGGTTAGAAACAACTAAAACTTCCGATGCAGTGCTTCTTTGATGATCTTATAAGGGTTGAAATTAACCTTTTACTAGGCGTGCCTGATAGTACGGCCATCATGTTGCTGCAAACCAAAGTAGCCCACTGTAAGGCTTAGATTAACCTACACTGGAGCAAACAAATTGCATGTAGATATAAAGTATATAGAGACAATAAGTATGAATCTGGGGAGGCTACGGGAAGGCGTCTCGTGCAAAGGCTTTGGTCTAAGGAAGCGGCACAAGGGATTGTGGCTATGACAGACTCAACAGGGAAGACTGTGGAGGCACCAGCCAAGATTTTAGGAGTTTTTTGTACATTCTTTGAGGCACTCTACATGGAGAGTAACCTCGGTCGGCAGACTGGGGAGGATCTATTGCAGAATGCTTGTAGGGAAAGGCTGAGCTATGAAGAATTGGCGCTAATGGATACACCCATCACAATGGAAGAGCTAGAGGAAGCAATACTTTCACTGGCTAAGGGCAGGTCATCTGGCCCAGAGAAATTTCCACTTGAAATCTGTAAAGTCTTCTTTTTCGAATTAAAAACTGACGTACTGGTCACATTTCAAGAGGCACAATTTGACAATGCGCTATTTTTGTAATGATGATGGTATTTTTACATGTGTAGCACTGGCTGGATATCACCTTCCAAAATCTGAATTTTTAAAGTGCTTATAGATTTGTGATGTTTTATGTAGGAGACAGAAGGACAGGTGGGTAGAACAAAACCCCTTGGTAGAGGCTATCAGATGTAAAGACCGGATAGGTGTGCTATGTAACTGTCTAGTGGATTTGCAGCAGGATGATTTAAAGGCCCAAAATCCCAATCGGAACAAGTGGTTGTTAATGCAGGGAGCAATGTTGGAGGAATATATTGCGATCTCGAGGAGTTATTGATCTCTGCTAGTCTAAAATCACAGCACTTTAAAACTATATTCCATCTTACTATACTCCTGCTTGAATGTATAAATGGGGGGACAATGGGAAATGCTTTCGATGCGGGCGGTTCAGGCTGACATTCTGCATATCTTTTGCACATGTGTCTATTTAATTCAGTTATTGGGGGAAATTGAAACATTCCGTTTCGAGTTGACTGGCGTGGAAATTCAAATTACGCAGATAACAATGTTATTAGGTATAGGGGAGGGGACATTAACTGGACAACCTGCTCATGAATTTCGTTTTTTGATCTCCATGCCTACGGCAGTGGCACGGTTGTGCATAGCCTCCTCGTGGATGCAAAAAGACCCCCCCCTTTGAGATGTGGAGAGCTAGATTTTAGGCTTTTTACAAACTTAAATACAGTTTCTACTCACTCAAGGGGCCACACAGACGGAAATTGGGATTAAAGATCTGGGGCCCAATGATTGATCATATGACAGAGTGAAAAATCTTTTTACGTATTTAACCTAACCATATTTATCTTTCTATAAACACCAGACTGTTTTATCTGAATACTGTTTCTACTTCTGTACCCTATGTTTAAGACTTAATATGGAAAAGTTCTCTTTGTTTATTTTTTATACTTTGCTTTATTGGATTCTCATGGCTAATGAAATTCCTCTTTTGAAGAACATGTTTTGGATTGAAATAAAAAAAACAAAAGGAAAAAAAAATGATCATTGCAGGGATGGGTACAAGTAATCTGTTCATGCTCTAGGGCAGAGACAAACACGTGAAGATGAAGGAGGCCTACATCAGCTGACCAATAAGAAGTAAGCAAATGAGAGTGGAAAAACTAAAAATGGAGTGAAACATCAATGATGATCGGTTCAGAAATCTTAGTGCTACATTTCACAAATAAAAACAAAATAAATCTGTTGTCAGACATCCATGATTAGTTAAAATTGCAAGATACTGTGCATGGTCAAGGCACACCAGTCAGAAAACCTCTGGGACTGTAATTGTTACTTATGTAGTGTCAGTAGAACTGATCAAATTATGCCTGCATTCAATGCGACAAGAAACTCTAAAGCATGATATAAAAAAGTTGCCATTTACTTTTTGTAAATGATTCAGCATGATAATGTTCCTTCAGCAAGAGTGTATCAAGAAATAAAAAGATTTTTCAAATATCATATTGCTTTTGTCTCCAGTCTGCTTTCTGACTGACAGTTTTACCGGAACAATTCCATAACAATTTCTAGGAAACTAAGAAAGTCACAGCTTACCAAAAGTGCTCTGAGAACATTTTGTGACTAAAAATATCAGCTATGTACTCAACATGCAAGCATTAGTCTTCAAAAGTACTATATTTTTGGCAGAGTCATAATGAACTTTGTGTTTTTAGATTATTTGTCATTTTAGTAATACTTTAATAGTTTCAAAATGCCAACTCTCATTACGTCTCATAATACGTATATAGTAGGAAAACTACAGTGGTAATACAGCATCAAATATTACTAATAAAATTTGGTTCAGTATTTTCTGGAAGCATTTTTGAAAACTTTTTTTTTGCAGTTTTATATAGCGTGAACTCACTCCGAAGGTATCAGATCGTTTTGCATGAGCACCAGTACATTACAGACTGACGCATTCATTTTTAGGTACGGGAGATTAAGGGTCAGATGTATGACCCTACCAATGTGCAAGTCGCAAATGACATGGTTGTGCGACTTGCAATCTGCGTATTGAATATTGGAATGTACAACAGTGTCTCAGACACTGTTAGCACTTACTAATGGGGTCACAAATTGTATGCATCATTAATATTCATGAGGCAGGTGCAATTTGCGCCCCCATTCGGAATGGCTAGCACTCCCAGGGATGGTGGCCTGCTGGGGTCAGAAGACCACAAGCATTTTTTTCTTTTTTTAAATGCAGCCGTTTTACTTACAGGGAAAAGGGATGCATTTAAAAAAGAAAAATGAAACGTTTCTGTTTAATTTTTTAAGGGCAGGCAGTGGTCCCTGGGTCCACTGCCTGCTCTTAAAACATATTTTTGCATCCATTCACAAAGGGGACCCCTTCCCGTTTATGAGGGGCTTACCACCTACTTGAAGTAGGTGGTAAACTGCGAGTGTTTTGCGGACACAAATGCAGTCGCAAAACAATGGTACATTCCATTGTGACTTGCTATTAGGAACTGAAGCCCTGTACTAATAGCGAGAGTCACAAATTATATTTTGCTAATCTACGACTTGCAAAATAGCGTATGTAAATGCCAGGATCCTTTTTTGCGGTCGCAAACGGGGCGATTTCCCGCTTGCGACTGCAAAAAACTGTCGTACATCTGGCCCTAATTGATTTGCCAAGAATCACAGGATTTTTTAGCCTTTCACCAGAGTCGAACTGGCTCCGCAGTTTCAAAGTCGGTTGCTCTAGCCGTTAAGCCACATCATTACTGTGCTGTAAGAAATGTTTGCCTATAGAATTGCAATTTACTGTGGAAGTTGGTATTTCTGCATTGATTTTCTCATCTGCTTCCCACATTCTGAGAAGATTACCTTACAAAACATAGTATGCCGCGATTTCAGTGGCACATATGTCTGTCGAAAATCCAGGGGGGTCAATAATACTACACATCTTGGAGCTGTGTTTCCACTCTAATTAAGATTTGACAACTACTTTGAATGCGGAACATACTGAGAGCTCCTGAGTGATTATATTGTAGGGTGACAAGGCCACCTGGCTTGTGACAAATCCGCTGGTTATTTCAAGAGCAGCAAAAATACGTCTTAAATCAAAAAAAATGTGAGCATTCTGCTCTACTCAGAACTGCAGTCATACTTTCTCCTGGAAAAACCTCTAGAGGCAGGAAATAGTGTTCATATCAGGCACCATAAAATGCATGCATTCACTCTAGAATGAAATTAACAGGCTGATGAATGGACGTTAATTAACTGTAACCTCAGGATTTTTTACTTGTTCCCTGAAAAAGTATAACATGTAAAAAATATGACCACAACAGTAATTATATCCTGCTAAGAAAATACTTGGCAGATGTGTAATTATGTTAAGCTCTTCAGTGCATTATAAATCTAGCAATCTTTCATTTATTTGCAAAGGGAAAATAATGGTTGCCGCAAAAGGGCTCAGGCCATTAAAAAGCAATGAGTAAATAATTGTATCTCGAAATGCAATTATCTCTTAAGGTAAATGTGTCAGTTAATGAACCTCAGAGCCTCTGACCTCAAGGCATTACAGGCTACTGTAAAATGAATGCACTAGGCTATGAGATTTAAGCGTTTATAAAAACATTGATCGGGAATACATGACAGGTGTATACTTCCATCTTTTTGTACACATATCTGTCTTTCAATTAGTCCCTGGGGCTATACCACGAACGTGCGCAAGCGCAGTGCTTCATTTGTAAATAAATAAGTGCCAGGGCTCTCGTCAGGAGACCACTGCAGCTTGCCCCTGCCATGCTGCCAATGATAGTAACAACACAACTACTAACCATCACACTGCTACAAGTGTGACAGTTCAGACTATTCCAGGCCAACACAACTATAAGAATGGCTTGGGCAGCAGGTAATAGATATTTTTAATGTATATTGAAATAATAATTGACTGTTGCTGAGGTCATCTGAGACAGCGCCGCCTTGTGGCAAACTGTCACAAGCACCGGTGTTGACACTTAAGTGCTGGTGCCGAGCACCAGAAACCACCGGCTCAAATTAAGCACTGCGCAAGCACAAAAAGCACCTGTGCACTTCTTTATGAACTGGTTGGGTGTCTTTATAAATCCCCTTGTTTTTTTTTAGGAAAGATTGAAAAGAAGAAATTTGGACTTGTAGAAAGTGCTGCCCTCAGAGCGCAGCTCAGGACAAAATATTATAAGACATAAATATTAAAAAATCACGCAGCGCAGCAAATCACGTTGCTGCGCTGCATGATAGGAAGAGGCCGGAAAGTGCTGCATGTAATATGATATGGCAAATTCCTATCTTTTACCTGCACAGGGGCACAATGTGCTGCATAGCGCCAACACAGGCACCCTTCCGCTGTGGAGCAACGGTGCATGCATTTTAAGCAGGATAGTTTTTGTGCAGGAAGGGTTACTTTCCTGCAGAAAAACAATCCTAAAAGGCATGCTCCTCTTTCTATAGTGCTGCAAAATGCAGCACACATAGAAGAGAAAGTAACAAGGAGAAATAAAGATACTGCTTCTTGTTACACCTCTCCTGGGGACACATAACATTTTAACACATTCCCAAGCCTACCAATATTGGTAAATCTGGGAATGCGCTAACATCCATGGGTGAGTGAGTGGGAACATTCACACTCAACCCATGAATGCCTCCCTGGGGCAAAGTAAAACAATGCAATGATTTGTGCTGTGTTGCTTTATTCTAGATTTATCAAGTCATGCAAGGCCACGCTCTCTTGGTCGCTTGATAAATCTAACTAAAGAGTTTCATGGCTCTTGCACCAAATTGGATGGCACAAGGGCATCACAAGTCGTCGATAAATTTGGCCCTATAACTACTGTCTGCCTGCTTTGCACATGCTGCTCAAATCTCTTAGTATCTTATCTCTAAGTAAGAGCATGAGCTGCAGAGAGCACACCTCAGAAACAAAGAGTGATACCTGCAACTTTGTGAGATGGAGCAGTGCTGTCTGCAGTCCATGCAGTATCTCAGACAGTTACTGGGTTAGTGTGAGCACAAATATAGACAGTCCCATTCTGTTCAAAACAGATGCACAGTTCCACACTGTGCCTGTGTGTCTCGCTCGAGACATTGCTCTGATAACATGCAACGCTGATGTATGAAATAATGCTTGACCCATTCATCCATTTTAGATATGAACAGAGGGCCTCATTTACAATATTTTGTTGCACTGCAGTACAGCGAGCATTCCTGCTGCGTTGCCGTTCATCAAAACTAAAGTGCAGGAATGTGCTGTGTCTACTAGATATGGCGCATTCCTGTCCATCTCCCCTGTGCCAGTGCAAAAACAGCTGATGTGCCAACGCAGACACCCTTATGTCATTTTGCAAGGGTGCCTGCACTAAGGGGAGGAGAGTTTTTGTGCAGGAAGGGGCAGCTACCTGGCCAAAAACAATCATTGATAGAATTTCCCTCTTTACATGTGTGCTGCAGATTGCAGCATGGTTAGAATGAGGAAAAATTAGGAGAAATACAAGTATTTCTCCTCGTTACACCTCTCCTAAGCCTCCCAAGTGAGGCATAGGATTCTGATGCATTCCCAGGTTTACAAAATGTTGTAAATTTGGGAATGCGTCACATTCCATGGATGTTGTGTGGGAACACCCCCAGCAACAGCCATGGATGCCCCTTTCATGCAGTTATGAGTGAAAGTGAAACATATTTACAAGGCCATGAAAAGTCACGCAGTGTGACTGTACATTACATGGCCTTGTAAATATGGATAAGCCCATTGTGCTGCCGGTGCATCAATAAAATTGATTTATCAGCGGCGCAATAGGCTTGTAATAAGCCTCAAAATATCACTAACCTCTTTCTAATGGCCTACTTCCCACCCAGTGGCCGCTTATAAATCATAAATGATGCCACAAATGACAAATTACATTAGTTATGACAGTGCAGTGTTGCTTGTGTCCATATGTTATGTTATGTTAAGTTATTGAAACTTGTATAGCGCCTGTATGCTCATAGGTGTCTTGGCTCTTTCACGATCATAAATATACTGCGCTGAGGTATAGCTGATTTCTGAAAAGCCATGTCTTAAGTTGTTTTCGTAATGCAAGAAGGGAGGGTATGGTCCTAAGATATAGTGGAAGATAGTTCCACAGCCTGGCTGTACTGTGACTAAAACTCCTACCACCCCAGCTCGTATTTCTGATATTAACGGTGGTAACCAAGCTGGCATTGGCTGATCGAAGAGATCTACTTGGAGATTACAAACTAAATGTATCCCAAAGAAATTTTGGACCTTCTCTGTGCAGAGCCTTGTGAGCAATGCAGAGTGCTTTAAATTTGACTTGTTGGCATACCGGTAGCCAGTGAAGATTCTGAATGCCAATGGCTATCGGCTGATATTTGGGAACATCTATGGATATCAGTTTCTTAAAGTTGATGTTAGTATAACATTTCATTGCAAATTCAAATTTGAGGGAAAAAAAACTAAAGGTGATTTTATTTTACAACCAGAAAACTTGCAAAATGATATTTAAAGTGCGTCTTTATAGATATCTGCTTCGCTATTCTGGCCATAGGAGTGACTAGTCAAAACACGGGTTCATACCCTGCCTGGATACTGTATTTGCGAAGTATCTGCAGCGACTCTTGAAACAACAGAAGTAACCCATTGGTTGCTGAGCATGTATGACCCCACCGTACCATATTTTTCCTTTTGTGCACTGTACCATTGGAGAATTCTTAGTTCTGTTGATATACATTTTTTTTTCCTGGGAGCGAGGTGTTGATGCTCACCAGATTGTGTGGGCATAGCTTCAGGAGATTAAAGTGCATGATAGATCACCAAGAAAAACCATCAGATGTTGACTCTAATGAAATAGGCGAGAGAAGACATCTGGAGATTACAAAGTTTCCTCCATAGTCTTTGGTCGGAATTTTTTTCCATCCTCTAATTTGATAAGTATCTCAATTGAAGCCCTATCTCCTGCTTGCCTTCTTATTCACAAAAAAAGACTTAAAAGTACTGGTGGAGATTTGTGCCACCCCGTGAGCATACTTTCCGGTAATTTTGCAGTTCATAAACATTCCCATTTATACGCTGGGAATATTCTTTTGTCACAGGTCTGCAGGCGCACTTCTGAGAATTTCCAGTCACTGTTAGCCAACCTAGCCTTTTTATGACTTTTTGAGAGATCGATATGTTCAATCCTTGAAGCTTCATGCGATCAATGGTTTTTCAGTTTCACTATTTCTTATTTTTACACTGCAGAATTGCTGTGTTTAGGAATGAGGTACTGAGTTTGTTCGTTGTATTTCAACAGCTTCTCCATTAGACAACCCAGAAGTGCTCTTTCTCTATAAGTTAATGAATATTTTACTTTTTATTACTGTTGTTATCTTTGGGTCAAAGGCCAATTTGAATATCTTGTAGTATTTCTCAATATTTACTCGCTGCAGCTTCTCACATATTTGATTTAATTCAGCATGCCAGTAATTCAACGGCATGTTTACATTTCCAAGGCTACCTAAAGAGTTATGTATTGCTTCATGATGTCACTTTTAAAAAAATGTCTGCCCTTTAACTGATTCTAACTGAAGGAGATCGCCAAACATATTTTATCATAATTAGCTCTGAGAAGCTCATACATCCTAAGGAGATCGAAAGCTAGCCATATCACATGAGATCCTTTTCTGGCATGTTCCTTCTTGAGTCTGATGAGAGCAGCCATTTCAGATATCACATGTGTAAAGGATGGGAAATCTGTTTGCTACTCGTCTGGGACAACACCCTCTCCTATTTAACCTTAAATTCCAATCTATGCTAACTTAATTAACAATTGTTATCTTCATTTAAAGAAGCATAATGGGTGCGTCATCAAAGAGTATATGATAGTCTAGTTTATTCTTGCATTCCACTGGAAACATAAAAGGGGTAGGCAGAGTAACGTGTGTGATATTATGAGTAGGCAGTCCTGTTGGTTCAACAACAATACAAGAGGAATTATAGTTTGGTTCTTTGGTGAATAAAAGCTGTTTCCCTTTAAAAGGAAAACGTTGTTCTTTTCCTCCGTGTCAACTAACGTCATGCAATAAAGGTCTGTGTAGTGTCGCGTGTTAGCTCTGCTTTGTCCGCGTGTTTGGTGATTCTGTTTCACGAGGACAAAGCAGACCAAGAATGCGCATTGGAGATGTGTATGTTTAAATGTGCATGCTCGAGGGCATTATCTCGAGCGTAAGGTTACTGTTAACGAAGTTGTTTATTTGGAAAGTAGAGTATCAGTTGGGAGAATTTCGTTATTCTGAGAGAGAGAGCCAGACGCTAGAAGACTGCCGGTTGAGCTTATCAATAAATTATATTCACAATTCAAATTCGTTAAGTGTATTTACTACACTTACATTTTGGCGACTGGGAGCTCGACCGGAGAGAATTCACGCGTTTTCTTCTGGATTCTGACGAGGTATTTTCTTCACTTTTCTGGATTGGTTCATCAAGTATCCAGCAACCTCATTTGGCTTCACCACAAAGTAATCAGCACACTATTGGCTGTTTGGATTTCAATCGCTTCGTTTGGTTGGTTAATTCACTACGAAGTACTCAACACACTATTGGCCATTTGGATTTCAGTTCATCTGCTTCTTTTGGTTGGTTAATTCAGACTGCCTCGTATTTGCAAACAAAGTCCTTCCGATCGCTGTTTCCACACTCTCCGCCTTGGCTGTCACTTTACAGTCTCTTCTGCGATGATTCAAAACAGCAGTAAGCGGTAAGAGGTGCGCTTTGTCTCGATTGGAGGCAAAAAATAGTTTGAACTTAGTGGGGCACGTGTCAAGCAGTAACAACGTTTGACTGGGCACCGGTTGATTAAGTGTCTCTTTCAGAGCGTAGTGCGTCAATTTTCAAGCAATGACAGCGTGAAAGAGAGGAAACGACAGAGTGCTCATTCACAAACCAACCACAAGCGTAGTGTGTTCCACACATTCTGGAAGATTATTATTTTCTTTGCTACAGTGTGAGTGACTTATGAAGCCCTTCTCTGTACTTTAAATGGAAAGATAATTGTCTTAGCGTCACAAGCTTTAAGAGGTTTGAGTTTAGTGGGCTTTATTTTTGTTACTGGAGCAACAAAGTCGGACTCAAAGTTTACTTCTAACTTTGCAATATTTCGTTTTTTTCTACAGAGTCACTCCTATCAAACAAGGATCTACAAATAATTTTTGTGGGAACAGTTATCTTTTTTCCTCAGCAGTGTCACACGGATTATAATTCAAGTTTAACCCAACTTTATTTCAGGTTTAAGTTTTTCTTGCAGCTTTGTTTCTCTGTTGTCACCATAAGTCGATTTCCTTTTCAGCTTTAAATACATATTGAGTTGTGCAGTTTTTTTCACTAAACATTAACAATGGCTACGCCTACCACCAGTATTACCGTCAATCCACCTAAAGAATTCTTGTGCACCCCTGGTGATCTTCCTGTCCCATGGTTACAATGGAAGGGGTATTTTATTAATTATTTGTTCACCATTAACCATGCAAATAAATTATCTGCGGACAGAAAAAAAGGGTTACTAATGCACAGTTTAGGACCAGAAGGCTTAAGGGTTTATAATAAATTAAATAAGGAAACTGTTGCTGGTGATGAAAATGTATTTAATCAAGCCATCAGACAATTGGACAATTATTTTTCACCTAAAGTCTGTATTGGTGTTACAAGGTTTACATTTTTCAAAAGGAAACAACTTAAAGATGAATCTTTTGATGATTTTGTAACTGCTCTTCAGAAGTTAGCCATTGACTGCAGATTTGGTGTTATTGAGGAAGAATTGATTAGAGACCAAGTAGTAATGCATGCTTATGATTCTTCCATTCAAGATAGGTTATGGGTAAATGGAGATAATGCACTCAAAGATGTATTAGCTATCGTCAGGAAGGCAGAATTGTCGGGTAGATGCGCTAAGGAACTAAAAAAAGAAAATTACGACAATACTCAGCACGACACTGTAGCCAGAGTGGTTTCTAATAGAACTAAAGGCAAAACTCCAAAGTTCACAGTAAAAAACAAAATTGGTTCAGTTAAGAAAGACAAAGTATACAAATGTTATCGTTGTGATAGTAAGAACCATTTAGCCAATGATAAAAGCTGCCCTGCTATTAAACAGAGATGCTCCATCTGTAAAAAGATGGGTCATTTCAGCAGAGTTTGTCATGCCAGTAGTTTTAAAAATCAACAAGTCAAATGTATTGAGGAAGGGTATGTTTCTTCTAACAATGAAGATAGTGATGATAATTCTTCCAATTTTTTGAGTAATGTAGTTCTCAATATCTTTCATGATAATGATTCTAGCAAACCCATGTGTCACATCTCCTTAGGAGGTGTTAACATTGACATCGCGGCTGATTCAGGGTCCCCTTTTACCATTGTGAATGAGTCTGTGTGGTCAGATAAATTTGTCATCAAGCTTGGTCCTAAATTATTTGCACCAGACATCACACCTCTAAGTTATAATGGTGAGCCTATTGATTTAGTAGGGTACCGTGAATTAGTGTTTAGATTCAAAAACAGAAATGCATTATGCAAGCTTTATGTATCAAAGAAAGGACCTTCTGTTTTGGGTTGGAAGGACCAAAGAAAACTTGACATAATACTTGATCCTAATGGAATTGAGCAAGTCCTGGTAGTAAATGAAGGGGAATCCTTAAAGGAAGTGCTTTATAGTAAATTTCCAGAGGTGTGTTCAGGCAAGTTAGGAAAAATTGAAGGGTTTGAGCATCTCATTCGTCTCAAACCTGATGCGTGTCCTAAAATTCATAAATTACGCAATGTTCCTTTTTCTGTTAGAGAGGAAGTACAGAAGGAACTCGAGTGCTTAATGAAAAAAGGAGTTATTGAAACTGTTGAAGCTTCATTATGGGTTTCTCCATTGGTCGCAGCAAGGAAATCCAATGGAAATCTCAGGTTATGCATTGACTTAAGACATCTGAATGACAATATTTTGGTTGATCAATTTCCTCTCCCTAAAATCAATGAAATGATCACCAAATGTAAAGGAATGACAGTTTTTTCAACAATTGACCTATCCCAAGCGTACCATCAGATTTCTTTGGTTGATTCTTGCAAACATTTAACATCCTTTATATCTCACATTGGATGTTTTCAATACACAAGGATGCCTTTTGGGCTCGCCTCTGCGGCGGCTGTGTTTCAGCGACTGATGTTTAAAATCTTCGGGCATTTGAACTATGTTCTTATTTTTCAGGACGATATTTTGATAATGGGCAAGGATAGCCAAGAACACAAAGCAAGGTTATTCCATGTCATGTCCCTGCTAAAAGAATTTGGTTTAACTATTGAACTTTCAAAATGTAATTTTGCCTCAAATGTAGTAACTTATTTAGGTCATGAAATTAGCGCCTCTGGTATTCGCCCAAAAACTAAATTAGTCCCTGCGATTTCTGATGCCCCTAGTCCAAAGAACAAGGACGAAGTCAAATCTTTTCTGGGGTTAGTTGAGTTCTTCTCGAAATATGTAAAAAAAAATTCATGCAGAACTTCTCATATCAGAGTTCTCCTCAAGTCAAAAAGTACATATTTTTGGAGTGATGTATGTCAAGAGGAGTTTAATGGCGTAAAAAATGCCATAGTTTCTGCTCCTGCACTCCAAGGTTTTGATCCAAAGGCAAAAAATATAATCACCACAGACGCTAGCGGGACTGGGATTGGCGCAGTTTTTTCACAGATGGATAAATTTGGTTCAGAACACATTGTGGCGTATGCTTCTAGGTCATTGTCTCCCGCTGAAACTCGTTATGCTGTAATCGAAAGAGAAGCTCTTGCTTGTGTTTGGGCTTTAGAGCACTTTCGTACTTTTATATGGGGGAGTGATGTTACCATCAAGTGCGACCACAAACCCCTGGTTAAAGTCTTAAAAAATGTTGGTATGATAAATGTGTCTTCTAGGCTAGCTCGCATCTCAATGAGACTTATAGACTTCTTGTACAAGGTGGAATATCTACCTGGGAAAAGAAATGCTGTAGCTGATTTTTTGTCAAGGTTGCCAGTCCAGTTGGTTGAAAATAGCGATGAACTAATGGATAATGAGCAAGTGGCGTTACTTTGGGATCATGGTATGGAGGCACTAAATAAAAATGAATGGGAAGAGGCTTTTGCCAATGATGAATGTTTGAATGAGGTTTTGAAATGGGTCATTGGTGGCTGGCTGCGTAAGCCTGAAGCCAGCGATATCAAACCTTTTTGGGAGGTCAGGAACGAATTGTCTTGTGTAGATGGTATTTTAATGAGGGGCGATAAGATTGTTCCTCCTTCAGCACTCAGAGAGAAGATTTTAACATTGTGTCACGAAGGACATCTGGGAATTAATAAAACAAAGTGTATTGTTAAAAATAAGTTCTGGTGGCCAGGTTTGGATATTTCGGTGGAAAGGTTAATAAGAGATTGTAGTTTATGTTCCAATGCTGATAAATCTCTCAAAACTCTTAGACCACCAATGAGTGATTTTTATTGTCCTAGTGTGCCTTGGGAAAGTATTGCAGTAGACATCATGGGTCCTATTGGTGAGTCGAGTAAATACATAATTTCCATGATGGATGTTTTCTCTAAGTTACCTGTCCTCAAGATAATCAAAAAGGTTGATACAGAATCGGTAATTGCATTCTTTGACAAAGTGTTTACATCTGAAGGCTCTAAAGCTAACATTATTAGTGATAATCGGGTGCAGTTTACTTCGGAAACCATGACTAACTATTTAACGGAATGCGGTATCACTCATAGAACTACGTATTTGTACAACCCGAGTGGTAATGGTTTATTTGAAAGGTATAACAGGGTTCTTAAAGGTGCCATACAACTAGCTTGCCAAAATAGTATTCCATGGGAAATTCAAATTTTTAAAACTTTATGGGCGTACAGAGTTTCGATTACCGATTCAACCAAGTTTTCTCCTTTTGAGCTGATGAGGGGAAGAAAACCGAGGGGTAAATGGTGTCCTGGTTGGATTAAAAACTCAGAGGATGTGATTTGGTCATCAAGGGAGGTAAAAAATAATTTATCTATTAAACATGATGAATATAAAAAATGTTATGATAACAAACATGGAACTAAAGATGTCAACATTTCTATTGGACAGTGGGTTAGGATCAAAAAAACAGGTTTTACCAAGAAGGGGTTTAGCAAGTTTTTTCCACCCCAACGCATTATTTCTTTAAAGAAAAATGCAATTGTTTTGGAGGATGGAAAGTGCTGGAATTTGAAGAGAGTTGCATTATGTAACCCTCCCAAACCTAGTTTGAATGCTCAACCCACTGTACTTAGTAAAAGTGTTAATGTTTCTTCCCAACAAGGTGATGTCAAGTTGGATAATGTCAAACAAATGTCTTCACAGAATGAAAAGGTTTTTGTTAGGACTAAAAGGATTATCAAACCACCTGTATCTTTACAAGAGTATATATGTGACTAAATTAATGTTTTGTGTAAGGGAGGAGATGTGTAGTGTCGCGTGTTAGCTCTGCTTTGTCCGCGTGTTTGGTGATTCTGTTTCACGAGGACAAAGCAGAGCGAGAATGCGCATTGGAGATGTGTATGTTTAAATGTGCATGCTCGAGGGCATTATCTCGAGCGTAAGGTTACTGTTAACGAAGTTGTTTATTTGGAAAGTAGAGTATCAGTTGGGAGAATTTTGTTATTCTGAGAGAGAGAGCCAGACGCTAGAAGACGTCCGGTTGAGCTTATCAATAAATTATATTCACAATTCAAATTTGTTAAGTGTATTTACTACAGTCTGTAATCAGTACAATGGAATTGAGCAGCTTCATGAAGAAATTCATGAACCACAGACAAAGTGACTTTGTTTGAAATGTTCTTTTGCTCATCACTGAGTTTAGTAATTAGAGCTACCAAAATGATGGTGTCCGCTCTCACTTAATTTATGGCAGGTTTGATCCCCATTCATGGTTACAGATGCCTCATTCTCCCCTGGGGCTGGGACTGCAGTTGACTCTAAGAGGGGTAGACTGTGGGGTGGAGACCTGGCAGGCAAATTGAGCCCTGATGGAACTGGTGGTGAGCAGGTCCTAGTGCTGCTGTAGGTAGAATGGGCTGCCCTTCCCGGCACCCCCTCCCCCGGGTTCACCGCAATTGATGTTACTCTTGCACTCTGTAATACGCCTTAGAGATGCATGGACACTGTCTTTGTTTATATTTTAAAAGTGTATTATTATTACCTTATGGCATTTAGTGCTTCTGAAAGAGGGTTCATAACCACATCTGTTGTAGGTGTTTACTTGCTCCTGCTTGCACAGTGTTGGCTAATAATTGTAAAGCCAGGAAACAGATTCAGGGTTTATTTGCTAATAAGTGTAAAACCAAGAAACCGATTCAGTGTTTATATGGTACTGCACTGTTGTCATTTAAGAAATGCCAATACACAAAAGTGTTAGTAACAGATGCCTAGTTTTCAAAAAATAGTTTGGCCAAAGTGCATCCCGACTTCCAACACCTTCATAATTAGTTTCCTTAGCAATTATTGTTGCAAATAATTCTCTTGGCAATTTTCTAGTTACAAGAAACGTATGTATGTTGAGACAGAATGAGACTGAAAGGTGTCTTTTTCATCATTACATGCATCATCATAGTAATCCTAATCTCTTGAATGCCATGAGTTACAAGAAAGTTCTATGGGAAAACAATTTTCTGTGGTCTGGCAAAGTCACTTCACAGTGGTTTGCTCATTGAGAGCCATTCTGCTTGTCAGCAGAAACTTGAGGAGGACTAATCACTATGGCTAGAGATCCCCATCTGCCTGACATCAGTCTGACTACGTTGAGGGATCTCTTTACCTTCGAAGCAACTGCTGGTGTGGATGTTGTTTTGAAGGCTGAAGAATTGGCCAAATATGTTCTGTGCTGTTTTAGCACTGATTAACAAAAGTGTTTGTTTTTGAACATCAAGCTCTCAAATCTGGATTTAGTTTTTGAAAAACAAACAAAAAATTTACCTAATCTACAGGGAAATCTCTCCATGAACTTTTGGGATCATTGTTTGCTTTTCCTGCCGATGATATCTAGACTCAAGATGTGAAAGCAAATGATTGCCTTGTATAGTGTGTGGTGACAATCACTATGACCTGGTGGCCTGTGACAGAAAAAGCCATCAGGTCAAAAGCTTCTGGTGGCAGTACTAGCTTATGGTCTGCCACCAGAAACCTGGTGTTTGATATACTCAACTCTCAATGAAGTGGGCAAACTGTGAGGTTGGCAGGGTGGGTGAACATCAACTTATGGCAGTTCACTCACTCCACTAAAATCTAAATCGTTCCCTTGGTGTGTTGCATCTCCCTAAACAAATTCTACAGTCTATTACTGAGAAGCAAACTCTTTTCTCATCCACTTCAATATACAATTTCTACGTGTAGAAGAGTTTTCTCTAGTAGAAGCTTACATTTTTTAAAGTTGGACTGCATTTGGATAGTTAGCAACAATAATGCTATTTTGGACAATGTCGGTCATATCAGGATCTCCTTGAATCAGCCACTGAATCACTCTAAAATATGAAGCAGAGCCAACACTTAAACAAAGGATCTCCAATGAATCTCCATACAAAAGAGTACCTCTGATCTTATCCTGGGAGATATAGGAATCCCATTCTTGAGTGTATAGCATCTACAGTTAAGCTGTGTTGTTTTTGATTAAGAGTCTTTTCTGACTCAATATTATTCCAGACATTTTTCATTTTAGTGTTTAGTGTTTCTTTACAACAACTGTAAAGGTTTTGTATAGCAAATACTGTACATCCAGTTTAGCATTATTTTTTGTTTAAATGAAAGTGTTGTAGGCATATATGCACCAAGAATCCTCCCTTCTCCTGACGTATTTGGTATGTTTCTTGGTGACTTGGCAGTTACACTGTGCCTAACTGCAGTCATGATACTGTTAGCATACTTTTTTTGCACGTCATAGTCTTCTGAAACAGCTCTTGTCATGACACTTTTCTCTTGATATAAATCAGCATTAGCAGCCCTTTTCACATCTCCAAAAAAAGTTCATCTCAAATCTTTGTTGCCTGTATCCGTGTTCATGTAACGTGGTATTCAAAGAATGATAACACAGACTCCTTTATGCTTTCTCCAAATTTAGCTGCTCCTTTAATCCAGAGCAGTCAACGAAGGAGTGGAGCTTCTTTTTCCTTATGTTTTTCTCTTAAGAAGTATTTTTCTTTTTTGTTTTCAATTATTTATTCTATTTCTTTAAAAAATACCATTAATACGAAAACATATGTAATACAATGAGATATATGCATTCAATATCGACCTAACATTGGAAGACACAGAAAAATAGAGGAGTATATAATTAAACAAAAGGATATGATTAAGGGGGGAAGATAACATTTGGATAAGAGAACATGATACAGTGCAGACTGCCCCTCTGCTTGGTTATAACAGGATATAGAGAAGAAACAAAAACAAACACAATATGACAAAATTACAATGCAGACAAACTAAGCCATTATCAAGGCCCTAACTACAGTGACAAATTTCCTACATTACCTCCAAAATTACCCTCTCATCTCATTCATCCAAATTGGATCAATTAGTGCCATCTATCTAATGAGCAGTAAACAGCTTTTAGAAAACAGAACTGATATTAAATAAAGTGTTACTTTAGAGTAGAGATACTTTGTCAACAGGACGTAATTCTGTATATTTCAATAATTTATTCCCCATATGCTGGTCAGATGGATAAGCTCCAGTGTCTCAGTTGGCATACTCTGGTTGTGGTAAGTCTCCAACTATGTTGGCCATATGTGACTATTCATGTCTATTCCCAGTTTTGAAGAATTTTATCACTTCTGAATTTCAACTGAGCTTTACCAATGTCTTTGTTATGGACTCTAAGACTAGGATCACACTTCTTTGGTACATTTGTGCCAAAACAACCATTGACACATGTAATTCAGGTTTTCCTCCAGTGGTTTAGAGAAGGGTTCAGCTATCAAGACCTGGTAGAGTCCCAATATCAGCTCTCTGTATTTACTTCATACTTGCGTGTAGTCCAGTATCGGGGACTCTGGAAGGCCCAAGGTCATCTTCAAGGTCTGTTTAAGGCAGTATAGCAGTTGTGTATAGCACCCAGTTGGGACCTGCCCAGATTATGTTCAGATTGTAGACCTTGGAGCAGTTTCAGAGCACATTATGACAGCTAGAGAAGGTCTGAATGAACCCTGTTACCCATCCAATAGTACTTCCTCCGATATAGATGACAGTGTTGTGTCACATAAGAGCATATTTGTGGTGGGTGAGATCCACCATTAGATATTAGTGGGTTGATTTCAACACCTGAACTGTTGCTTGAATAATTGGGTCACTTCTTAAAATTTAGGGGGCTGCTCCCAAATAAAAAGTTTCTAAAACATTCATTTTGGGTTAAATAAACATGTGTTTTTCCTTATTCTTTACAATGCATAGATGTTAACATTGACAGCAAAGTCTTCCTAAGGCATAATAAATATAACAAACAAATAATTTTATATATTTAATTTAAATTTGAACCAAAGTGAAAATGCTACAGCGCAACTAATTAAATTTTGAATTACAACTTTATTTATTGAAACTATATATAATTAAAGCCAAATCATTTTACTGAAGTGTAAATGAAAAAAACAAATTCCCAGAAAAATATTTTTAAATAATTATCAAAAGTGATTTATAGAAATCATTGAAATGTATTTAATTATTTGTAATTTTATTCATTTTAAAATTCTTAATAGGTTATTAAAATATGTAATAGATTAATATGTACTTTTTAAAACATATATCTTGTAACATTAATAAACAATATGTAATTTATTTATATTTTAATACTTTTATTTTCTATGGGGGTGTGTTGCCAGTACCATTGGCTGGCTATGGTCAGTACTTAACTTACTACTGTTTTTTTAGTAAGTTGCTCTTTTTTTTAGTAGCAACTTACACTCAGAGTTTGTGAATACCGAAAAGTAGTATACGTACTCAAAAGTGTAAACTTATTCAAAAGTGTAAGTTATCTTTGTGAATCATGCCCCAAATTTGATAGGCTTATACCATGGAAATGTCTCCCTACCATCAATTTGAGATATTTATTTTGTGGTCTCATGTTTAACCTCTTGAGTGCCCATGACGAGCTGGTCTCGTCATGGGCCGCGGTTGCGCTGTGCCCATGACGAGACCAGCTCGTCATAAACCCCGCCCGCTAATGAAACGCCCGGCACAGGGCGGAGAAAGGGGCGGGCACTCAAGGGGTTAAAGAGATCAAAGATTAGATATTTGTGTACTACATCACAAAGTCTTCTGATCGGTAGAGTCAGTGGTAGAAAAGGCCATTGTACAAAATTGGGTTATTAGTTGTGAAGGATTGGAGTTCTTCAAAAGTAAGAAGTCCACAACATTTCGTATAATGGTGTGGGCTAGTATTCCTGTTCACTGGTGAGCAGCACAAAACACCCAAGTCACTGTTGAGTCTGTGTTTTTTACTGATAAAAGGGAAAAGTACTTTATCATTTTAAGAAAATGGGTCATTAGTGTTCAACCTGCACAAGTATTGGGTCCACATTTGTCCTCCACTGGGAACCAAACATCTCAATATAGCATTTGACTCTCTCAGGGTGGAGAAGCTGAGCAGTGCAAGGCCTACTCCAGCGAGGTGTTGTAGGTTAGTAATCACCATTCACTGGCACGCAATAATAACACTCAATTTATGATTGTCCAGTCTGTGCATTTTATTTTGAAAAAAGAAAAAGTACATTTATTATACACACACTACTTGATAGTGTGCAGTAACCATTTTAGAAGTAAATGAAATAACCAAATATAACCATGAATGAGTGCAGTTAATAATTTATTTCACCCCTAGAGGGTGTTGCACCACATGTACATTGCTTATAACCACCTTCAGGCCACAATGACTGCAGCTATAGACTCAATCCCTAAAGGGTGCAGCACTCCCAGCTGTAGAGCAAAAGCTCCAGCTTTGGGAGTGCTTGAAATCTATGAGGAAATCCTGGAGAGGTGATCCTTTTTATGTCCCCACAAACTTAGAGCCAGATCTTCTCAAATCTGTTGTGGGAGGGCTATGCCCTCCTGCTGCTCCCCCACACTCTTTTTGGGGCTTGTTGATGGTGGCACGGCTGTCCTGTGACCACCACAAGGGACAAAAACTGTGCAAAATAAACAAGCGCCACAGGGAATTATACTGCACTCCTCTGGGAGCAGTGAATAAGTAATGAGCAAATCTCCAGTTGTGCCAGGGAGAGCCGCTGCTTTGTTTCCTTGTTTTTATCTTCCATGTGGCATTGTGCTGTGTTGCCTTTTCCTTTTTTGGGTGTGTCTGGTCACACCCAGGCACCCACACTCACTCACATTGGGGGAAAGTCCAGGGAGCACATCTGTTGCTGCCCCACCAGCTCCCGCCTGTGCAACACTCTTCCTTGATGCTGCGGGACCCGGCAAGGTTCATCTGCCTGCCCGCTACTGCAGACAGGTGCTGATTACCTTAGTAGCCTCCCACTGCTCCTGGACATGAGAACAGGCAGGAAAGCTTGTTGACCATGGTTGAAAGAGCACAACCGTGCTCCTCCGTCATCGTTTGTAATGTGAGCCATTGAGGATGAGGTCTCTAGGAATAGAGAAAAGTCATTGGAGTGGGCCCCATGCACGCTCCTCCCTGGGGATAAAATATTAAATCTTCCTTGTGCTGAGGCTTGGAGCCTGGCTCACTCCGGGGGCAAATTAGGACCTGGTGGTGGTACCCCAGCACTTCATTGCTGGTGAGGATCAAAGGATGCCACATTTCAAATGTATATAACTCAGGCCTCACTGGCTCGATTCGGATGATATGCAACTCATTTTGCTCCTGGTGGTGGGTTCTAGCAGACCTCCTCACCTCCAAAGTGGAGGAATCCTCAAAGAGATGTTTTTCATATCTCCCTGCACCAGACTTTCTCTTTGGTTTCCTCTGGGCCTCTCTCCTACTTGGTGCAGAAGCCCAGTCCTTTCCCCAACTAGTCCTCAGTGGGTCCTGGGGAAGAGTCCCACTGGTCCTGGGGTCAATTAAAGTTGGCCATCAGGGGGTTCTTCCTTCCACACCGATCTCCAGCACTAAAGCACAACCAATAGAGAGTTCTCCATCCCTGCGAAAAACCTTTTAAGTAGGGGCCGGAGGTTCCAGCAGGGATGCACCTCTGGCCTATCCTGGGGTGCCACATCTCCTCTCCTCCCCGTCCCAACCTCCTGCACAGCCTGCTTGGACATTTCTAAATGGCATCCCCTAGGGGTCACTTGCCACATCTAATCTGGGGTCTCAGCTCCACCCCTCGCTGACATTACTGTCAGAGCCTTTCCCAGCAAATCTTCAAAGAAAGCCCCTTCTTGGATTGGCTCCGGAGGTCTAGACACCATCTATTGTTTAGTGGGCTTGGGCAGGCCCATCCCTGGCACAGTGTAACAGCTGGTTGATTGATGCAGAGCATTCCGCCCCACCCCTTTCCCCCTTTGGTGCTGAGGAAAGCATTGTTAATTGCTCCGTTTGTCTGGGGAGGCCTATGTTCCTGTAGCTGGAGAGAAATGTATTTAATCCTGAACTGAGCCAGAGAAATATGATATTACTAGATGACCCATAAGATATGTTTGCGGACTTTGTAGAATAGATTTTCTAATAAAAGTTATGGCATAATTTGGCATTTGTCTGGTGTCTGTAGGCCAAAGGGAAGCACAACTGCACTCTAAGGTAGCCCTTCCCATAGGTTTTCAATGGAATGCAGACAAGACAGTAAACCACACTAACTTTCCCTATGAGTGTACACTAATATTATGAGGCTTACCCAGGGTCAATAACCAAACCTTCGGAGTCTCCTCTGTGCCAGGCTACCTGTGCTCAGGTACCAGGCTACCCCCAACAGGAGTCTACCACAGGCAGCCCTCCCATGTGAGTTCATGCGTGTGCACATGTATTCACATGTACCCAGCCAAATGCCTCTTACCATTGCTGTGTCACAGTGGCCTTATCTTAAAAGGAGGATACTGGCAGTAAGATCGTACAGTACATATACCATGAGTTTACAGTGGACGAGTTCAAGGTTATGAGGCTCCCCAACATTAATAGTTTGAAAAAGCAAAAAATCTGGGCAGATTAGATGGACAGAACCATCTTCTCACAATTACATGTACAAAACTGTGAATATTCACAAAGTTGTAGAAGTAGGCAGATGGAAATACCTAAGATGACACCATCCTAATAGTTCACATCTCTAGCATATCATGAACCCTAGGACCACAATAACCCCCACCTATCCTAGACACAAGATAAGGGCAGTGTAGCTATCGCCCAGCAGGTTAACTGGATTTGTCAAGGTGTCACCACATGATTAAAACAGGGCAATGTCATTCAAAACAAATGCCACACTATTAAAACCACTAGGAATTATACCATCCTAAAACAGCATTCATTAAGGCCTATGATGGCTCAATCTTAACCTTATAATTGTCAATAAAACGATTCAGTCACCTCCACCAAAATATGCAACGATTGACAGTTAGCTCAGTGCCTGTTAATAAAGCCTTTTCATGCTTTGGTTAAACCAATAACACTCCCTTCATTTTCAATAAAGCATTTCTAATTCAATTTGTGTATATGTGTCCTTCTTCCACTTTTAGAACACCAATACTGTATCTTTACGGTCACCCAATAAGGATTTCACACTCCAAAGCTTCCAAATAATAGCTCCAGCTCTAGAAGTCCTGGAGAAACTGAGAAACCGCTCCTAGGGTCATGACTGTAACTCTCAGGAAGGCTTAAGGCAACTCTCACAAATTCTTCTGGGTGGCTGCCACACTTCCTGCAGCCTCCCAAATGACTATTGAAAATATTGGTGGTGCCTTAGCCAACTTATAGGGCGTAAAAAAAACAGATGTCCACATTTATAGGCATGAATATGGAATGAGGGACTTTGCCAATCGAAAAATAAAAATGCTTTTTATTTTGTTTTTATATGCTCCCTTACACCACAACCTTTAATCTTTTAAATGCTCCTGCCCCTTTCACGGCAAACCTAGCAAATGTGACTCTCTAGGGACGTTTGGGGAGAACATTCCCGTATGGCCTGCTGACTTCCACTGCTGTCACAGATATTCTGTGTTGGCACAGATTAAGTCTCCTCGCTTCCCCACGGCAGTCAGTGAGGTTGGAGGCCTATGGTAGTGGGTGATTCCCACTCCCACCAGACATTGGCATGGGGATACCCAGCAATGCCCCTGGAGTCTTGTCCTATCCTGGGGCTTCTCATTCTCTGAGTGTGATGGTACTCATGTGCACGCCCTAGAAATGGGGGCACCCAGGGAATCAGATATACTTTGAGGTAGTGGATGATTCATTTGTTCATGGGCCCCCAAGAACCTTGGCCCTCTCAGGTAGTTAATTAACAATCGTAGCTGAGCACTATGCATTCAATTCCCCACCCTATGCCCCCGGCCACCGAACTTCTCTGGTCCAATTCTCTGTCCTTGTTGGGCCTACTAGACCACTTTACACAATGTTGATGTCATTTTAATTCTGGTGGCCAGCTCTAGCCACCAAGCATATTTCCTTCCAGACTACTGGCCTCTCAATTTTATTTTCCTTCATTGAGTTTGGTTTCAGGGTTGAGTCAGCCTAAGGCCTGCCATCCTACCCTTTAACTTCTGATGGCAGATCTGTCCTCTGCCTTGGCTCTTGAAAACTGTCTTTTCCTAAATGCTTCCTTATCAGACTCTCTGCAGCCTGCCAGAAAAGTACCCTCCCTGCATTTGCAAGGTCCCATGACTTAAACTGTCTTGCAAGGCATCTGTGTCTCGGTAGCTGAAGCAGTGGCCCCCTCCTAATGGTGGTCGCCCATCTGCAGGACCATTCCATAGAAGACCCAGAGGAACTCTTCAGTTTCTCCTCTATTCCTCTCCTATCCCTCAGCGGATGCAATGGGGCCAGCACCACTTGGCATGGGGAAACACTTCTAGTCATTGGGTGCCAGCTGGATTTTAAAAGTCTTTAAGTACTTCCTTGCAGCAGAGTAAGCTGGCTTCCCCTTCAGCTGGACCTTCCTTTGTCGTAGTTACTCCCAGGTTCAGAAAGTTCTCAACAGTCTCTTCCTTGTCCAGGGGTTTTAAAAGGTCATAGACACTTCTAGAAGGTAGGCACTTCAGCTCAATCCTAAGGTGACTTATCATCACTCCACCCCTGCCTCAACCCTCCTGCACATAATTCTAGAGCATTTCAATGGCCTGAACTGGTCTGCTGAAAGACCTTCTCTGAGATTCCCAACCTTTGCTCAACTGCAACAACTACCTGACCCCTTCCCTCGAAACCCCTACTCCTATGACTGGCTCCAGAGGTTTGGATGTCTTCCTTTGTTCCTGTGGGAGTGAGGTTTCTCAGGCCAGGTGGAGTGTGTATCTTAATTAGTCCATGCAGATTCAGTCCTTTCCAATGAACAATTCCAATCCCTTTCAAATGGCTCTAAAGTGTGGGGAGGCCTTTAGTCCTCCTATTGGCCAGCACAGTAGTTATCTTGACCCAGTAGGGGAAACAAAGTGAAAGCAAGAGAATAATGACACATCTCTATATAAGGAGTACAGATATAAAGAAAGTGAAATTGGATATGCTCTTGGAGTATATTTTTAATCTACAATTTGTACCTAATCCATACCTCCAGAACTAAATTGGGTGAAATTGAACTTTGGCACGGATTTTTCCCATAAAGTGTAAGTCAATCGAGTTCCCAGACTTTTTCAGCAATCACTACAGCTGTACACTATGAATGCCTACTCTTAATATGAGACCTACACCATATCAGCACGAATCCCAGAAGGCTTCTTTGTGCAACAGGCTACCAGTCCAAAGACTCTTACCCAGATGTGCAGTAGCTGACCTTATCTTAAAAAGCGGGCTGTAGGATGCTGGCTCTCCATATAGTGCACTAAAATGAAGTACACCGTGCAGAGAGTCCAGTGGATCCCCAATAGGTGTACAGAGGTAAAAGCAGATAATTCTAATGCGCCTTTTGAGGTAGTGTGGGCGAGCAGTTAGGCTCACCACAGGGTAGTGCTAAGATTTGTTGTCACACACAGAGAAAATATATGAGACACACACTCAGAATAAATCCGAGATTAATTAGGAAAATAAACTTGTATCTTTATAGATATATTTAGAAACTAAGAACTTCATTCAACAGTTAGTAATTGATTGTAGTCAATTGCTAACCAATGCTGTTCAAGATACAAATGTTTACAGGTTTTAAGCAACAATTGTCAATACTGTCAGGCAAAGACAGTGGCAATTCAAAGGGAAGAAAGCATATGGTTAAGTTAGGTAGCAGAGTTTTGCCAACATATTTACCATTGCAGTCGATGGAGGCAACACTCCGCCCCGGTATTTTGTGGGACAACGGTCGCCCAGAGTTCAGGGGATGTTCTACTCCAGGAGAGTCAGGGTTTTGGATGTCCCAGGGCTCGTGCTCAGCTGGCAGTTATGGGTTACCTGGGTTACCTAGGTTGGAGTTACCGGAGGTCTTGCGATGCAGAAGTGGTTCCTCACTGGTGTCATGCCCAAGTTGCTGCTTTCACACAGTTTACGCTACCAGACAGTGGATATAGGCTCACAGGAGTGGGGCTGTTTCCAGCGAGGATTGCAGGTACTGTGATGATCCCTTGGGCTGGTGGATGTTTTGATGGGGTCAGTTACTGGACTGGTGGCCAACAAACCTTGGCTGCTGCAACGTTTGTTTGACGATATAAAGCGCATCGACACAGACCGTGCCGGTCTTCACCTCATGCCGGTCATCACCTCCTGGAGGTCTTTAGCGGCAGCGTGCCAGGGACTAGCCCTAAGGAAGGCCCTAGGCAAATGGTGAATGCTGGCAAGGCTTCTGGTTGTTTGGAGACTGCACAGGTTTCAGGCAGGGGCGGCTGGCCACAGTTGTTGTGTCCTTTTGCAGTTGGCACAGTTTGGGACAGGTTTCCTCTGCAGTAGGGCTCAGTTCCTGGCTCAGCAACAAGACTTCTTACTTTGCCGTCATTTGGTCCATGGAATCAGAAGTCAATGTTTAGAGGAGCCACCTAAATTCTGAATTTAGGGGTGTTACAAGGGGAGACAGGCAGCAGCCAATGGCCTACCTGCCTATAGGGTGTCTATTCCCTCTAGTGACTACTTCCTGTGGGAAGAGGCACTACCCTAGTCCTGATTGAGGGTTTTCACCATTTCAAGATGCACTGAATTTGCAGTGAGTGAGACATAGTTGGTAAGACTCACTCACAGTAAAGGTCCAAAATCAGGTAGTCAAAAAGCAACAACAAAAGTACATGGGGATTAAAAGGGTGGATCCCATTTTTCTGCAGTCGCTACTGTTGCACAGGCTGAAATGGGAATAGTGAATCTTACCCCTCCAAACTCCACCGCTTTGACTACTGTTGAACAGACTGGAGTGGGAATAGAAAATCTTATCCCTTTGAGGTTCATCTGTTTCCCTAGTATTGCAAAGATTGGAGTGGGAATAGTAAATCTTACCTCCCCAAAGTCCAAATGTGTCCCAACTGTAGTACTGTCAGGGTTCACATGAGGTTTCCTCCTCGTTACTCTACTCTAGCAACCATCTCAGCTTCCTACTTACACAAACAGAGATCACGAGTCACGACCCACCAGGGATCTCAGTTGGTTGAATTGCTGGCGGCGCTGGATTTCCAATATGGCCGCCAGCTCACACGATAGTCAGCATTCTAGTGTGCCATAGAATCTTGGGGTCTGGTGAAGCTCGGTTCTACGTTCTAATGCGCACTTCACCTGAGTTCTCACCGTTACAGCAGCTTCTCTCCTTGTGTCTGTTGTGTTTAGTCAGTCAGGGTAGTTCTGTCTGGTCCGACGTTTCGTTTCCCCGGTTCGGAACTCTCGTTACAAAGCTTCAGGTTTGTGGTTATATTTTCGCGCAGGCTCCTTGTTATTTTCTACGCGCATGCTTGGAAAAGTCAGCATTGAAGTAACTAGCGTTCCTCTCACGCATGCTCACGCTTAAAATTCATTTTTTGCATGCTTGTGAGGAAACCGCTATTCAAGAGGGTCTGGTTATCGGTATTTGCAAGTGTGGGATTCTACACTACCCATTGCCTCAATACTGTTTCTGGTTTTAGAGTGAGTTTTCAAGCACTATTCGAGCTCGCTCTTCTTCGTTCATTTATTTCTTGGATCTTAAATTCTGTCTTATGGGCATGGTTAGTTTCAAACACTCTCTCCCTAATTGCAGTCAGTTATAAGAATCCAATGCGCATAATATAACCAAACTATCTTTGAGATTCTGTTCTGTTTCCACTCACCGAGATTTCACAACGTAGAAGGTTGACTGAAGGAGTTCTTCTTCTTCTCCACACCTGAAAAAGAAATAAGAATACTAGTAAGGCTCTTAATCTCTACCTCCTTATCTTTTCTACAGCTACTCGAGAGACACATAGAAGAGAGGCTAAAGCCAAGTAAATTCCTGGTAAGATAAATTATCTTAACACATGTTTTAAATCAACTGACATTATGGAAAGAGATTAGTTAATAAAGTTGAATTGTTGTAACTGTTTACAGAAGGAAGGAAGATGCAGCTGAGCTAGCGGAACCTGACACTTGGCTTCCTATTCTCTCACTTCCCTTCCCCTTTCCCCCCTTGGTATTTACCTGCAAAGGAATTACTAAACCTAGCAGGAACTTATTGAGAGAGGCATGGGGACCTAGGCATCATTCTGCTTCTGTGCTAATTAGGAATTAGAATCAATTGAATCTGACAGAGTGAAGTGCCCACGTTGGTACTAGCACCCGAACGGAATGGCAGAAGGTTTTGACCTAAAAAATTTGAGTGATATTTTGGTGAACATTCAAAGAGATTTAGAAGCAGTTCAGGAGGAAAATAAAATTCTTAGACAGCAAATGGTCAACTGTAGGAAAGAAATGGCAGAGCTAGCTAGTAGATTAGAAGCACCTATTTTAGGAGGTAGACTAAAGAGTCCAAACTTTGGAACTCAAGATTCCACCACAAGTTCCTTATCATTCACTCCCACACAGGTTATTCATTCATTATCCCCTGTAATACCTTTGGCCCCTCCAGAGCGATTTAATGGTGGCCCCCAAAAGGCCCAAATTTTCTTAACTCAGTGCTCCCTCCATTTTATGTGTCGCCCAACGATTTTCCCAGATGCTCAGTCTCGTGTCGCATTCATTCTATCGTACCTCAGTGGTGACGCTGCCTCTTGGTCCATGTCATTAGTGACCAAGGACGACCTCATCTTATACAATTTTGAAGGTTGCAAAAGAGAATTCCTCTGGATTTTCGACAGAAGGCAAGCGTCACAGGCCACGGACAACGAGATACTAGAATTAAAACAAGGAAATCGTGAGCTGGTCACTTGCCTGGCCTAATTCAACAAGCTTATGGTCGAGACCGAATGGCCTGAGAACAAAAGAGCTGCAGTCTTTTGCAGCGGGCTAAGAGAAGAATTGAAGGATGCATTGGCACAAATTCCGAATCGTCCTACAGAGATCTCAGCTCTAATTGATTTGGTTTTAGAGATAGACTTTCGACATAGTGAACGAAAAGAAGAACGAAAGAGAGAATTCCGAACTAGCGTTCCTCGTTTCGACCAAAGTAAGAGACCCAAGACTCCAATGAAGGATAAGGAAAACTCACAGCATCACCAGTAAGCGGAGTTGGACTGGTGGATGCGAACGAAGATACAACTCCAATAAAACATCAGTTGGCAAATACTCTGCAAGCGTCGTCATCTCACCTAATCATGACCATGACGTTGAAATTTTGAAATGTGATTTTGAATGATGTCATAGTGATGGTAGAGTCTGGTGCAACCGGTAACTTCCGCGACCTAAAATTCACTGCACAGATAGGTCTACAAGCCATCAAGAAAGAAAGAAGTGAAGTTGTGAGAGCGGTTGATGGAATTAACTTGACCTCAGGACCAATCACAAGCCATACTGAAAACGTACATAACCAATGAAGGCCATAACGAAATTTTACAGTTCAATTTAATTGACGCCCCACAGTTCCAACTGATTTTGGGGCTTCCTTGGCTAACAGATCACAACCCGTTTATCAATTGGGAGGCCAGGACAGTTCTGTTAAATTCCAAATATTGCAGAAGACATTGTTTTAAGGAAAGAGATGACCAATCTGAATCTAGCAGTGTGCTCAACTTTTTGAGAATGGAGAGTCAGTGTGTGTCATTCAGGCAACTGAAATTCCAGAAGAGTATCGAGATTTCGCTGACGTATTTGAAGGAGTCATGGCTGAGAAGTTACCACCTCACAGGTCCTACGACTGCAAGATTGATTTGGAACCTGAGGCAAATTTGCCTTGAAGTCGCATCTATGCTTTGACTGAAAAGGAAAATCTGCATTTAAAAAAATATATAAAGAAATATCTGGAGAACGGATTTATCAGACCATCGCAATCCCTGGTTTCTTCTCTTTTTTTCATGCCAGAGAAAGGAGGAGATCTTGGAACTTGCATTGACTATAGAGCAATAAACAGGATAACTACAAAAAATCGATACCCATTACCTCTCATTTCCGTACTTCTAGACCAGGTAAAAGAAGAAAAGATTAACACTAAGCTAGATTTATGTGGAGCCTACCACTTGGTCAGTCTTCAGAAAGGTGATGAGTGGAAGACAGTCTTCAGGACCAAGTACGGACTCCACAAATACCTTGTGATGCCATATGGCTTGTGCAATGCTCCAGCAGCGTTCCAATATTTCATCAACGATGTATTAGGTGATTTTATCGACACGTGTGTAATTGTGTACATAGACGATATCTTAATCAACCCCAACACAGAAGAAGAACATCACGTGCAAGTACGAGCCGTGCTTCAGTGCTTAAGAGAAAATTCTTTATATGCTAAACTTGAGAAATGTATATTCAACACAAACTCTGCGGAATTCTTGGGGTTTGTATTGTCACCCTCCGGAATTACAATGGATGAACAGAAAGTGAGAGCAGTAACTGAATGGAAGTCCCTTTCAAGAATCAAAGAAGTTCAGAGCTTCATCGGGTTCGCAAATTTCTATAGAAGGTTTACGCAGGACTTCTCCCCGAAAATTCTACCGTTGAGAAGATTATTGAAGAAGGTAGTAACTTTCAAATGGTCAGAAGAGGCGGAGGAAGCTTTGTCTTGCTGAAAAGTAGTTTCACAACTGCACCTGTTTCACCTCATGCAGATCCTACCGAATCTTTTTATTTTGAGACAGATGCTTCGGAATTTGCCATGGGGGAATACTTTGTAAGAGTCATAAGCAAACAGGACAGTTGCACCCGGTATCTTACCGCTCTCGTAAGTTGAATCCAGCAGAATGTAACTATACCATCACGGAAAAAGAACTTTTAGCCATCAAGGATGCATTTAAGGACTTGAGACACTATTTGATGGGTGCAAAACACACAGTGACAGTATTCACCGATTGCCGGAATTTGAAGTTCTTAAGATCAGCTCGTACCCTTACTCCTAGTTAACTTCGCTGGTTGCTTTACTTTGCAGATTCTGACTTTGTTATAACCTACAGACTGAGTACAAAGATTGGTAAAGCAGATGCGTTATCCAGAATAGATACAAATAACCAAAAGAAGAATATTGACAGTCAACAGATCATACCTGAAGACAAAATCATAGGAAGCATTTCACAAGAACCTTTGGAAGATCAAATCAGATGCTCAATGAATGAAACAGAAATCGAAGACTTGGTCACTGAAGACCTACAACAAATGGTTTGAGATGGGTTGCTTTACCAGGATAAAACATTGTTTTTACCAACTGAAGACCTTTGAAACAGAGCAATGAATGGGTGTCATGACGATCCTCTAGGTGGCCCTAAAGGTGTACAAAAGACTGAATACTTACTCAAACGAAAGTTCTGGTGGCCTCACATGAGTCGAGACATACGTCAATACATTTTAGGATGCAAGATTTTTGCACGGGGAAAAACGGTCAGACAGTCCCCAAAAGGGCTTTTACAGCCATCGCCCACTCCCCATATCCTTGGCATACCGTCTCCTTAGATCAAATTGTAGGCTTACCATCGTCCCAAGGTTTCGATAGAATCTTAGTTTGTGTTAACACCTTCAGTAAAATGGCTCATTATATTCCTTTCAAAGGAATACTCACAGCAAAACAACTGTCCCATCTTTGTAACCAGGCAGTAATTCCACGTCATGGTGTACCTAAGGTATTAATCACCGATAGGGGGTTTCAGTTTTTGTTCCGAGAGAACGAACCAGGAACTTGAGCAGTATCTCAGACTCTATTTATTAGATGAGGAAGGTGATTGGCCAAATTTCCTGTTGACAGCTGGGTTTGCTCACAATAACGCCCAAAATGTGTCCACAGGGTACTCCCCCTTTTTCATGAATTACAGCAGACATCTAATTCTCACATGGAATGTGGTAATGTAGAAGTTCCAGCAGTTCAAGAAATGGCCCAACACATAACTAAGATTCATAAGGTGGCCACTGACAGTTTAACACTAACTAAAAACTGCTATAAACACTTTGCTGATCTCAAGAGAAAGAAATTACCCAATCTTCAAATAGGAGATCTGGTTTGGCTGTGCTCCAAAAACCTCAAATTAAAAGGGACCCGTAAGTTCCAACCACGCTTCGTGGGTCCCTATCCTATTGAAAAATTATCAATCCAGTTACTTACCGTTTAACTCTCCCAGAAAACACTAAGATACATCCAGTCTTTCATGTCTCCTTACTCAAAAAGGTTCAACCAGTTTTGAGACAAAAATCTCCTCTTGCTCCTTTGGTTATAGATGGAGTCGTGGAATATGAGGTCAAAAGAATCTTAGACTCTAAAAAAATAAACGATGACCTTTACTACTTAGTTGACTGGAAGGGTTATGGACCTGATGAAAGATCATGGGAAAAACACTCTGATGTTCATGCTTCATGCCTAATTAAAGCCAGGTATGGAGGAAACCCCATTGAGAGAGGGTACAGTCAGGGTTCCCAGGAGGTTTCCTCCTCGTTACCCTACTCTAGCAACCATCTCAGCTTCCTACTTACACAAACAGAGACCATGACCCCCCAGGGATCTCAGTTGATTGAATTGCTGGTGGTGCTGGATTTCCAATATTGCCGCCAGCTCACACGATGGTCAGCATTCTAGTCTGCCATAGAATCTTGGGGTCAGGTGAAGCGCGCGTCAACGTTCTAATGTGCACTTCACCTGAGTTCTCACCGTTACAGCAGCTTCTCCCCTTGTGTCCATCGCGTTTAGTCAGTCAGGGTAGTTACATCTGGTCCGATGTTTAGTTTTGCTGGTTCGGAACTCTCGTTAACAAGCTTCAGGCTAGTGTTTATATTTTCGTGCATGCTCCTTGTTATTTTCTACGAGCATGCTTGGAAAAGTCAGCATTGAAGTAACTAGTGTTCCCTTCATGCATGCTCGCTCTTAAAATTCATTTTTCGCATGCTCGTGAGGAAAGTGCTATTGAAGAGGGTCTGGTTATTGAAGGTATTCGCAAGAGTGGGATTCTACACTACCCATTGCCTCAATAGTGTTTCTGATTTTAGAGTGAGTTTTCAAGCACTATTAGAGCTCGCTCTTCTTCGACTATTTATTTATTAGACCTTAAATTCTGTCTTATGGGCATGGTTAGTTTCAAACACTCTCTCCCTAATTGCATTCAGTTATAAGAATCCATTGCGCATAATATAACCAGACTATCTTTGAGATTCTGTTCTGTTTCCACTCACCAAGATTTCACAACGTGGATGGTTGACTGAAGGAGTACTTCTTCTCCGCACCTGCAAAAGAAATAAGAATACTAGCAAGGCTCTTCATCTCTACCTCCTTATCTTTTCTACAACTACTCGAGAGCCACATAGAAGAGAGGCTAATTGAATTGTTTTAACTGTTTACAGAAGGAAGGCAGATGCAGCTGAGCTAGCGGGAACTGATACATGGCAGTCTCTTCTCTCACTCCCCTTCCCCTTTCTCCCCTTGGTACTTACCTGCAAAGGAATTACTAAACCTAGCAGGAACGTATTGAGAGAGACATTGGGACCTAGGCATCATTCTGCTTCTGTGATAATTAGGAATTAGGAATTAGAATCAATTGAATCTGATAAGTACAAACTGGAGTGGGAATAGTAAATTTAACTCCACAGAAGTCCAATGCTTTCTTTACTGTTGCACAGACTGGAATGGGAATAGTGCATTTAATCCTTCCTTAGTGCAACACTTTCCCACTGTTGTACAAACTACAGTAGGAATAGTATATTTTGCCCCTTTGAAGTCCAACACTTTCCCTACTCTTCCACAGACTGGAGTGGGAATAGGAAATGCAACTCATTCTAAGTTCAACACTTCCCAGATTATTGTGCTGTTTGGAGTGGAAATATTACATTTAAACACTCTGAAGTCCAACACTTTTTCTACTATTGCACAGACTAGAGGCAGAATAGGAAATCATATTCAGATTGGGCTACTCACAACATCACAGCAAAGCCCCTGCTCAACCTCTCCAGTAGAATGCTGGGAACAGAAAAAAATACATGCGTTAATCTGCTTGTACCTCCATCCAACCCTCCCACAAATGCCCACCAGCCTTATTCCATACATTTCCCACCTGCACTGAGCAGGTGCAAATGTATGTGTTTTTCCCACGGGAATTGGGGAATACCACATAGAAAAGATTTGTGTCGTAATTGAAAAGTGATGTGTAGATGTTGGACGGAATGGGAGATTAAAGTCCCCCAAATATCCACACACCAAATTCCGGCAATCTTATAATGAGGGCGTTAGGGCTTAAGCAGCATGCTTTCTTCTCTTTGTAAGTTTTATGTTATTTTTGGATCAGTGTATCCTTTGTGCTCTGTGCAATAAAGCAAAATGAAGGCATGGGTCCACAGTGCCCGATGAGGCATCCATGATTCGTGAACTGACCTCAGCAAGCTATTTTTAAATTCACAACATTGAATTGGAATCCCTCTTCATATGGCTCCCAAATGTCAATTTTATTTTTTCATACCTTTATAATCATGCCATCATTTACTGTTTTATGAACACTAAACTGTCAAGATTTAAAGATAATAATCTAATCACCAAATCCCAAATGTTCACCTGTTCAAACCAAGGCACTGAATAACAATGTGTCAGGAAGGAGCAGGAGGGAAATAGGTGAAGAAAAAGACAACGGAGATACTGGTTTGGATTGATGTTGATCCAGCATTACCTGGGTCCAATTCATTACCCAACAAGCTCATTCACACTGGGTGAGTGAAGTACCAAATTTACCAAAATCCAATTAGCATATAATCCTCTCATATACTTTGTGGCGATGCAATCTTTATTTATGTAATCAGGGTTTGGCAAACTAATTCCTGGATGTAGAAATACTCATTATAAACTAAATTCAATATCTCCAATAAAGACAAACTCACTTGTATATTTTAATGCTTTATCTAAATAATGTGACTGCTCATCATAACAATGCAGCTTGAATCACCGATTACCACACAAGTAACAATAAATGAAAATGACAGCAACACATCTCAACATCAATGCAATGAGTAAGATTAGAAACAAAAGACATTTGCAAATTGATTATGAAAATTCCGATATTATACTAACCCTCAAAGGAAATTAGGAAAACTATTCTCTGGCTATGAGAGCAGCAAGGCCCCGCAAGAAGAGTTCATGAGCAAAGAATAATTCAGGATTTAGCAAACAGGAACAGCCAGCCCAAAAATGAAAAGGAGACAGCAATGCAGCCCTCTCCTCTCACAAAGAAAAAATCACGCAACCACCTAAACCCCTCCCACCATGTAGCTAATATGATACTCTAAAACCCAAAAAGACTAACCCACATTGTATCATATCACACAATTTCTCTTCATTCTGTTGGTCAAGGAAGGGAGTGTACTGTCACACCACTCTTGTCATGACTCTTCTGTAAGACTGTCCATTGTCCTCTTTACTAATTTTTATCAACTTCCAGCCCAGGAAATACAAATTCGAGGGGCTGTCATAGTACACATTTCCTCTATCTCAGTCATGTAACAGCTTTTGTGCCTCGTTTGTTCATTTGCGCCGCTCTCTAAGGAAGCGTTCTGCTTCCGAAGATTTTTTTGTTTCTCCATGCACACTTTGGCAGGGTCACAGGACCTGTGACGGATGAACAGCTTTCCACCTTACCTTTCTCGCTCAGATTAAACCCGCATTTATTTTCTAAAATGACTCTCGGGCCTTTTCTGCAGGGCAGAAAACCATTCTTCTACGGAAAACAAACACATTTTTTATTAATCGCTTATAATGCTAAACAATAATGCACCCACCCTGTGTGTTGCATTTACCCATGCGCATTCAAGATTGATGTTATTTCCAATACATATTAGTATAGAACAATCAAGCAGCATTAGTTCTTTTATTTTCCATTAGTCATAAGCATTGGCAGCCTACTCCAGCATTTTAGTTTCTGCTTGCGCAGTTTCATTTTCCCTCATTTTAGCTCTTTATGTATAAGCGGTGCCCTGACTGACCTGTCTTCTTTTCTTATTATATGATGATCAATGTACTGTATTGTTGTGCTGATAAATGTGTGTCTTTTATGGTCATATTTGTTATATATGCAGAATAAAGATTTTTATTATTAAAACAAAAACCTCTTTTCGCATTTTGTTTGTACACCACATGATTAATAAATTCAAACTATGGGAGTTTAATCCAAGCAGTTTTCATTTCTCAAAAACCCTGTGATGTGTTGATGCTGGATGAAATGGGAGACTCAAGCCCCCAAATATCCACACAACAACTTCCGACAATCTTATAATGATCACTCAATCAATCAATCAGGTATTTGTTAAAGCGCGACTACTCACCCATGATGGACTCAAGGTGCTGGGGGGAAGGGGGGTGCAGGTTCCAGTCCATCAAGGAGGGGGTCTGTCAAAGAGCCAGGTTTTGAGGTTTCTCCCGAAGATGGGGAGCGATGTTGTCTGTCTGAGGTGAAGCGGAAGGGCGCACCAGGCTCTGGCCACGAGGAATAAGAAGGACCGGCCTCCCGATCTGGTCTTTCTGGTGCGGGGGACCATGGCATAGGAGAGCTGGGCTTATCGTAGGGTCCTTTAGGGAGCATGGAATTTGAGTCGGCTGTTCAGGTATGCTGGTCCGGTGTCTTGGAGTGCCTTGTGTGTGTGGGTGAGAATCTTGAAGGTGATTCTAGCCTCGATGGGGAGCCAGTGGAGTGTGCGCAGGTGCTGGGAGATGTGGCAGTGTCTTGGCAGGTTGAGGACCAGTCTTGCGGCGGAGTTCTGGATGTTTTGTAGATTGCGGGTGAGGTTTTTGCTTATTCTGGAGTAGAGTGCGTTGCCGTAGTCGAGTCTGCTGGTGATAAGGGCGTGAGTGATGGTCTTTCTGTGGTCAAGGGGGATCCATTGAAAAGTCTTACGTAGGAGGTGAAGGGTGTGGAAGCAGGAGGATGCTATAGAGTTGATCTGGCGGTCCATTTTGAGCTCGGAGTCCAGGATGATTCCAAGGTTGCGTGCATGGGCCGTGGGGGTGGGTGGGCTCCTGAGGCTGGGGGACACCAGGTGTCATTGCAGGTGTCGGGGTTTGGGCCCAGGATGAGTACTTTTGTTTTTTCGGTGTTGAGTTGTAGGCAGCTGATTTTCATCCATTTGGCGACAGCTTCCATGCCTTCTTGAAAGTTGTGTCTGGTGGTGTTGGGTTCGTTGGATAAGGAGAGGATGAGTAGGGTGTCAGCTGCGTACGACACAATGTTAAGTCCGTAGGTTCTGACGATGGGGGTGAGCGGAGCCATGTAGACGTTGAAGAGTGTAGGGCTGAGGGACGACCCCTGGGGGACTCCGCAGGTGGTAGGTGTAGGGTCTGAGAGGAAAGGGGGGAGTCTTACCCACTGTGTTCTGCCGGAGAGGAAGGAGTGGATCCAGTCGAGGGCCTTGTCCCGGATCCCTGCGTCGTGGAGTCAGCGTATTAAGGTGCGGTGAGAGACTGTGTTGAACACCGCTGAGAGGTCGAGGAGAATGAAGGCTACTGTTTCTCCTCTGTCCATTAGGGAGCGGATGTCGTCTGTTTCGGTGAGTGCGGTTTCTGTGCTGTGTTTTTTTCTGAAGCCAGATTGGGAGGAGTCCAGGATGTTGTGCTCTTCGTTGAAGGTGGCGAGTTGGCTGTTGATGGCTTTCTCAATGACTTTTGCTGGGAACGGGAGCAGTCAGATGGGTCTGTAGTTCTTGAGGCTGGTAGGGTCTGCCGAGGGCTTCTTCAGGAGGGGGTCAATCTCGACATGTTTCCAGTCATTGGGGAACACGGCGTTCATCAGGGAGCGGTTGATGGTGTGGCGGAGCATGAGGGCGATGGTGTTGGTGGCTTTGCTGAAGATGTGGTGGGGGCAGGGGTCCGTGGGTGCCCCGGAGTGGATTGACTTCATTGTCTTCAGTGTGTCTTCAGTGCTGAGGGCTGTCCAGTTGTCAATCGTTGGCTTCAGGGTGTCGGGGTGGCTGGTGAGGGTTCAATGTGTTGGTTGTCTCTGTCGAAGTTGTCGTAAATGTTCTTGATTTTGAGGTGGAAGAAGGTGTTGAGTTTGTTGCAGAGGTCTTGTGAGGGAGGGATGTCAGTAGACTCGCTGGTGGATTGGGCGAATTCCTTGATGATGCTGAAGAGTTCTTTGCTGTTGTGCGTGTGTGTGGAGATTCTTCAATTGCCTTTTTCCTCATTTTTCTGATGAGTTGGTGGTGGGCGTTTGTGGTGGCTCTGAAGTCGTTGTGGGACTCTGTGGATTTGAAGTTCCTCCAGGCTTAAGTTGCATGCATTCTTTTCTTTGTAGGTTTTATGTTGTTCTTGGTATCCTTTTTGCTCTGTGCAATAAAGGAAATGAAGGCATGGGTCCACAGTGCCTGATGAGGCATCCATGGTTACCAGGCACCGACCTGGTTCCTATGTAAGCATTTAAGATTTGTTGACCCATAAGACCACAGAAGTCCTACCCACAGGTCAGAAGTGAGAAATAACATAGCTTTCATGGTCCCATCCTCCGTACTTACCAAATCTGACCTCTTTTGGAAATAAAGGAGAGTCTAAACTTTGCATGTCCAGAGAAAGATACCATTCTTGCAGGATCATTCCTGATATTCCTGATATCAGCTTCTGTGATTTCTCCAGTGGTATTGATGGAGTAAGGTTTCTTAGAAAAGAGACTTGCTCGGATGCAATCCACTTGTTTAACTTACTAACGAAGTTATTAACAAAAGTACGTGAATTAAAAACCTTCCACCTTACCAAGAAGAAGCTAGTAGAGTCACCCCGAGTGCACCAGTGATAGGAATGCATTTAATCCCACAAATTTTACATGATACGTCTGTTAATAGGGTGTTGCAAGATAATGAGAGAGAAGCCTTCAATAAAACTAGGGAAGAATTAGTTAAAAAAATAAGCCAATTGAATTTAAATGCCGAGACTTTGACGGCACCAGTGACTATTGGTCCTGTTATTCCGTTATATGGAGATAAAAAGGTTTGCCCGAAACCTCAAGTTGTGACAATTCCTATGAATAATACTAGAAAAGAAGTAGTGATGTCTGATGATCAGGCCAGTGAGTGTGATTCAGTCATTTCATTAATGGATCTCCCAATAATGGAACCTTTAGCAGATACCCCAAAGAGAGTTTCTCCCGAGATTTTGAAAGAAAAAGGGTCTATGGTCCCTATAAGAACAGGAGGTTCAACAGCGGTCACTCCTGAAGATTTAGAGAGATGGGCACAGGGAATAGAAAAATGAAACTCACAATCAAAGATTCTAGATATCAGCAGATTGAAAGTAGATTTGGATGAAATGATAGCTGGTAATGTGAGCACAGAGAGACTGAACATTTACAATGATGAGGAGTTATTATTCCTATGCAAGAGCATAACAAGAAGAGCAAAAATATTTCATGAGAAATTGACAAAAGTTGCCTCAGAGATTGGAATAGATATAGGGAAATCGAAATTATTGCAAAAACCATATAGAGTGGAGTTTACTGAAAAGGATTTAGAAAGTTTGAATGCTTCTGGTAAAAGATTACAGATAAAAGAGTTGATGAATATTTTGCAAAAGTGGTGAGGCATTGACAAATGGAGGATTAGGTGGACAAGAAAGAAAGAGGAAGTACAAGCAAAAGAAGTGTCATCTGCATTTCCAGTGAGAGAAACAGATAGGTTTGAGAAAATATGTTCAATGAGAGAAGTTCCTGGTGGTGGATATGTTCATGTTCTTTGGAGTAGACAGGATATGTTGTCATTTATGAATGATTTCCCTAGGTTGAGAGAAAAACCAGTTGAATGTTATAAACAGGTGGAAAGATTTGTGAAAGTTTCAAAGGTCTTTTTGAAGGATTTGGATGGTTTATTTGATATTGTGGTACCAGAGGATTTATGGACAGAATGTAAAATCACAGTTGATTGGCCTAATGAGAAATATCCAAGAGATTCTAAAACAGGAGCACCATCAGAGGAGGTGATGAAAAAGTATCACCAGGTGATTACGTTTTTGAAGGGGAAAATTCCTCCTAAAGAGACATATTGGGAAAAAATAGATAGAACAACTCAGGAGCCAAAAGAGTCTGTGCATGCGTACTATGCAAGGTTGCTATAGGTATTCAAGCAGTATAGTGGACTTGAGAACATTGGAGATAAGGATATGGGACATTTTGTATATCGGTTTGTGTATGATCTGAAACCAGAGATTAGTCATATGATTCAACAGCACATGTTGTGCTGGCAAAGCAAAACAATAGACAAAATATTGAAATATGCAAAGTATTGTGATGACGACATTGAGGCAAAACATAGAAAGCCAAAAGAGAAAATGATGTGGGCACAGGTGAAATTAGCAAAGCAGCAGGAAGCAAAATTAATTTCCCAGAGTGATAATGTGATAAAAGACCAAAGTCAAAGTGAACAAGTGTCGAGTGGTGGTAAAGGACAAGGATGAATGAATAGAGAGGAAGTAAGGAAGAAATTTCCTTGTCATGCGTGTGGAAAGCCTGGACATTGGAAGAACGAGTGTAAAAATGTTCAGAATAATAATGGGACAAATCAAAATTTAAATGCGCAGATGCAGAATGAAGTGGTTGTGAAACAGCAACAGCAGCAGGTAGTTACTCCACAGTATCAGGTGCCACAACCTCCTATGCCAAACCATGTGAATATTCAAAAATACAGTGCGAACACCGGATTTTAAGGAGAAAGTGGTAAGAATAACCCTGTGGTTTCACAGTATTTTTGCAGAATGATGACAAATCGGACTATATGCAATGACAATGCCTGAGGGGGGAGGAAGAGGAGTGCGTGCTTGGCGCATCCTTGCCGGTAGATCAGACAGGTCCATTTATTGATGGGAATGTTGAAGGTAGTGACATCTCTTTTCTATTGGACACTGGTGCTACCCGGTCTACTGTGAGAACAGCAGATATCCCAAACTTACCTCTCTCGGGAAAAACTATCCAACTTGTAGGAGTGTCAAATAAACAGATTAGAACCCCAGTTACAGAACCAATGGAAGTGCATATTGGAAACTTTAAAGACATGCATCGATTTGTAGTTTGTGACTCAAGACCAGTAAATCTGTTAGGGAGAGACCTATTGTGCAAATGAATTGCACAATCTACTGTACGCCTGATGGTGTTGCTTTCCAAACACCTGATGAGGACGTTGTTTACAAGATGATGCTAGCTAAGCAAGGTACAGACGTGGATGAGATGTTTTCATTAGTAACTGAAAGTGAATTACCAGAAGAATTGAGAGTCACAGTAAACACAGAGGTGTGGGATTTTTCAGGAAAAGATATAGGGCTAATGGCGAAGGTAGATCCAGTGAAAATAGTGGTAAAAGAAGGTGCAGTTTTTCCAAACACACGACAGTACAAAATGAGTCCAGAAGTAAAAGCAGGAGTTGCTCCAGTAATTGATCAAATGATTAAACAAGGAATTTTGAAAGAAATAATGAGTAGTCTTTGTAATTCGCCAATTATAGGACTCAAAAAGCCGAGTGGTAAGTACTGGATAGTGCAGGATTTGCGGAAAATTAACAAAATTGTAGTGCCTTGTTGCTCAGTGGTGCCAAATCCAGCAGTGATTGTTTATCAAATAACCTGGAATGCAGGTTGGGATACAGTGATTGATTTGTGTCAGGCATCCTTTTCCATTCCTTTACCCCCAGACAACCAGTATCTTTTCGCCTTCCGGTTTGAAGATCGTGTATGGCATGGTGCCGAGTTCCTCAAGGGTACACAGAGAGTCAATCAAATCCTGAAAAAGTGTCTAGAGTCATTAGTTATGCCCGGGAAATCAGTTCTGGTACAGCACATTGATGACCTACTGGTGGCATCAAAGTCACGAGAAGATTGTGTCACTGACACAATTGCATTACTGAACCATTTGGCCGAAGGAGGACACAAGGTGTCTCCTGAAAAATTGCAGTTTTGTCAACAAGAAGTTAGATATTTAGGGCATAAAATAGAAAGAGGAGTTAGAAAAGTGACCCCGGAAAGCATAAAAATAATCAAACAAATGCAACTACCTCAGACACAGAAAGAGAAGAGAATGTTTCTGGAAGTGGTTGGGTTTTGTAGGCAGTGGATAAATAGCTTCTCCCTGCTAGCAAAACCATTGATACAATTGACTCGGAAAAGAGCGAAAGATCCAATTGATTAGGATGATGAATGTTTGGAAGCATTTGTGTAATTGCGAAATTGTCTGTGTGAGGCCCCTGCATTAGGCATGCCTGATTATTCAAAAGAATTTGCGCTGTTTTGTTGTGAGAGAGAGAAAAAATTGTGCACTTTCAGTTTTAGCACAGAGACATGGACTAAGCCGAAGTCCAGTGGCGTATTTCTCTACCAGCTTGGATCCAGTGGCTTCAGCTTTACCTGGCTGCTTAAAAGCAGTCGCTGCTACCTGTATGAGTTTGGAGCAGAGTGAGTCAATTGTGATGGGACATCCTGTAAAGGTATATGTTCCACACTCAGTTGAGATTCTTTTGACAAGAACACGAACACAGCACCTTAAGCCAATTTGGATGATTAAGTATGAGAGAGTGATTTTGGGAGCTGACAATGTAACAGTGATAAGATGTACAATAATGAATCCTGACACATTATTGCCAAATCCATGTTGTGAGGAAGTGAAAGATGAGATTGATCATGATTTTTTGGATGTGACTGAATTAAGTACTAAGCCCCGTCCAGATATAAAAGAAACACACTTGAAGGAATCTGATCATTAATTGTTCGTGGCTGGGTCATGTCCGAGAACACAAGAAGGAGGGCTAAGTGCTGCATATTCTATATGCAAAATATCAGGAGTCATTGAAGCATCCTGTTTACCGGGAGTCAAGTCTGCACGAGTACCCAAATTGGTAGCCTTAACAAAGGCATGCAAAATTGGGAAAAATTGGAGAGTAACCATATTTACAGATAGTCAATATGGATTCGGCGTTGTGCATGACTTTGGGCAGCTCTGGATGCAAGGGTGATTTCTGACTTCTTCAGGATCTCCTATCAGAAACAGCAAAAATGTAAAGGATTTATTGGAAGCACTAAAATTGCCAAAAAAAATAGCTGTCGTTAAATGTGCTGCACATCAGTCAGGAAATGACTATGTGACGGCAGGTAATAAGTACGCAGACCAAATTTCTCAATACTGTGCAAGAAATACAATGGCAATTAATAGAAAAGTGGAAACAGGTGAAACCAGCTTCCGACTTATGTTTTTCTCAGTTCCAGAAACATGGGATGAGGTCAGACACTTGCACAAGAAGAAATGACAGTCTCACAGTTGCTAAATTATTGTGGAGGGAGTTGATACCTCCTTTCGGTTTCCCAGTTACTTTGGAATCAGATAGAGGACCTCATTTTAATAATGAGAATATTCGATTATTCTGTGCTGCATTTAACATTGAACAAAAACTGCACTGTGCTTATCGTCCAGAGGCTCCTGGCGTAGTTGAACAGCTTAATGGCACAATCAAGTCAAGATTAGGAAAGGTATATGAATCCACAATGCTAAAATGTCCAGATGTGTTGCCTATTGTATTGATGGGTCTCAGAAGTATTCCTGACAGGAAAACTGGCTTGAGTCCTCATGAAGTGCTCATGGGAAGGGCAATGAGACAAGCATTTATTCCTGGAAATAAATTAATGAATATAACCAATGATCTGGTATTGGTCTATTGCAAAGGATTGGCTGAAATGGTGCGTTCTGTCACTCATCAGGTTGGAGAAGACGCTGTTGCAAGGCAGCCAGACCAGGCGCATGATTTGAATCCTGGAGATTGTGTGTTAGTGAAGAAACACGCAAGAAAATCGTGTCTGTCACCAAGGTGGGATTAACCACGTCACGTCATACTAGTCACTACCACAGCAGGGAAGTGTGCAGGTTTACCCAATTGGATTCATGCTAGCCATACCAGAAGAATTCCAAGCCCATCTGAAGAACAAGAGTGGGCAACTGACCAAACCAGCTGAGACACCAGAAACAGAAGGTTGTGAAGTCGAAGAATCTAAGGTGACAGATTCTGAAAGACAAATAGATGATGCACAACCAAGTACAAGTCAAGAAGGGTGGATACCAGTGATTGAAATACCTGAAGCTTTTATCAAAACAAGAAGAACAAATAAATTAGAGAGACAGGAAAGTAGAGAGGAAAAGATAGGGAAAGAAGAACACACTCAGGTAGAAGTAAACAAAGCTATTCAGAAACCTGAGCAGGGTGAGATAGAAGAAGAAGAACAAGCTCAGGCAGAAGAAGAACAAATTAAAATAAGACCTGAACAGGACCAGGTAAACCTAGAAGAACAGGTTCAGGCAGAAGAGGAACAAATTACAATAAGACCTGAACAGAAGCAGGCAGAAGAAGATCCAAATACAGAAAATTCAGAGCAAAAACAATTAGTAAGGGAAAAAGAACAAGAACAGATTGTGCCCAGACATATTGAAAATAAAAGAACTTTAGAAAACAACAAAGAAGGTTAAAGTGCAGTTCAGGCCAAAAGGATTAGAAAAGGTGATAATTGGCAAGGCGGAGTGAAAAGATTAAGATACTACCTTAGAAAATCAAGAGAGAAACCAGAACAAGTAAATGAAGTTTCAAGTCAAACTAAATCTAAACAGCCAATAGTAAAACTCACTCGAAGAAGTCCAAGACTGAGAATTCTAAACAGAAAATACAAGGCCCCTGAGAGGACCTATGTAATTCTAGAAGAATTTGAAAATTTAGATTTACGTGAGGAGTCTGAGAAAGTTCATGTTGCACAGATTGATGACAAGAGATTAAGAACACCTTAGAAATAAAAGAGACTGAATTGTGAGCAATGAAAGAAAAGAGAAAATACATTATTGACTGATTTGCATATGGCTGGGTTCAAACTGGAATGGCATGGTGAGCAAAAAAACGATGGATTTAGGCCCAGATCTCTGTACTGGGGTGAATGTATGACATTGTTGTGCATTCTGTCCATCAACTGTTGTTTTTGCATTTGTCACCCTGAGTGGGACGGGTATGCTCAGACGTGAGTCCCGTGCTCTCCATGCCACTGGAATCAAGCTATCCTGGCTGAAGAGGGGTGAAACCCCGAAACCGGTTCTAGGATGCTTGGTTCCAGTCCAGGGAGGACGTGGCTTGGCAGTTCGGGCTGGACTGTTCCCATGAGGCACAGGGTCAAGACTGATTTGCATATGGCTTGGTTCAAACTGGAATGGCATGGTGAGCAAATAAACGATGGATTTAGGCACAGATCGCTGTACTGTGGTGAATGTATGACATTGTTCTCCATTCTGTCCATCAACTGTTGTTTTTGCATTTGTCGCCCTGAATGGGACGGGTATGCTCAGACGTGAGTCCAGTGCTCTCCATGCCACTGGAATCAAGCTATCTTGGCTGAAGAGGAGTGAAACCCCGGAACCGGTCCTAGGATGCTTGGTTCTAGTCCAGGGAGGACCTGGCTTGGCAGCTCGGGCTGGACTGTTCCCATGAGGCACAGGGTCAAGACTGATTTGCATGTGGCTGGGTTCAAACTGGAATGGCATGGTGAGAAAAAAAACGATGGATTTCGGCCCAGATCTCTGTACTGGGGTGAATGTATGACATTGTTCTGCATTCTGTCCATCAACTGTTGTTTCTGTATGAAATTACCATCATCGGTGTCAGACGGGTTGACTTATCACCATATACCCTTGACATATGGTATATAATGTACCGTTCTATCAAGTTTATTTTATGTTACCGGAAAGCTTCAGTATTTTTCTTCAAACTTAAATGTAGTATTTTCAGAACTACCTATTAGAAAGAATATGAATCCAGTACTTACTAGTAAAGATGCACAGTTTATGGGTGAATTTTTCTTAACAATAAGTTCAATAGTTATAGCACAAGCACACAAGGATAATCTAACATGCATATTGCATGAAGAAGAAAAAGAGTTTTTGAATTTAGTAGAAGAAAGAAGACTGGATTTAACAAAGAAAGCTGCTGAACAGAAATCTCATGTACCTTCATGGGCTGAGAAAGAGGGAATGTATGCAAAGGGCGAGGCTCTTGCTGCAATGTCCCTAGACTTTGTGAAAAGGGTAACAGTCTGTCTTCATAGATTAAAGACAGATTATAAAAACATTTTCATTGGTTCCAGTGAATTTGAACACAACTTCCTACTTTTAGGGGGATGGGGAATAAAAGGGGGAACTGATCCTGTATTTCCAGGAGTTTATTATGTGTGCGGAAATAATGCCTATCATAGTGTAGTGAAGGTAGCGATTTAGATGCATACATTGCTATGTTAGCATAAGCGCGTTAGCTTTTAGAAAGCCATCTTGCCACTTTTGCTGCTTTTGCACACGACATTGCTGAGACATGTTATTATTTGAGAACTGCTTGCTTGCCTTTTCTTCACATGAGAACTGTCTGTTGTTCACATCCCTAGACGTGCACTGCGACCTTGGTCTGAACATTGTTTGCAAAACACTCTGAGCCGCCAGACAATGTATGTTTTTGAGTCCAGGTTGATCGGCCCACTCTCTAGTCATAATATGCACACAGCTGTAAATACTTGAATGTCGAGAGCCTTTAATATTACAGTTTGCATGCATTTGAAACACATTCTGGAGAAGAACATTTCCAGGCGCAGAGCAAATCTGATCCTGTGATGTGATCTACCTAAAGCTGATCTTTACGGTATGGGGTTCCCCATTCAAGCCTAGAGATCTTCTATTAGCCTAATAATATTAGTTTACTAGTGAAAGGAAGGTGGCTGCATTCCACTGTCATTTATACTATGATTACTCCTTTCATTTTCTATGGTATTGTAACAATGCTGATGGTTTTAATTATAATCATTTGTGTGCTTATGTTAGCCAAAGTACTGCATCTTAGGACACGTAGTTTATAAAATAAACCTTTTAAACTTTACCGTGTCTCTGATTACTCTTGTTGTGGATTGATATAAGAATAATAGCGAACAGGTATTTCTGAATCCCACCATTCCTGAGAATACTCCAAGCCGCTTGTTCTGGGTTGTCTATACATTGGGACCTCCGAGATAATACGGATAATGAATGGGACACTGATGCTCGCAACATCGGAGAAGCGTAACTTATCTGGAAGATCCCGTCTTTATTTCTTTTGCACCAAGAACTTCAACGCCCCTCCATCGCTGCAACACTTTTGTTGCCCTGCGTGTCGCATCTAAGGTACATTGACTTAAAGTGTCGCATTTAAGAACTTAAGAGAAACTAAGCAATCTTCTACCAACTAAGCAACCGTATTGTGTATTTTTAATCGTTTAATGGTCTTGTGATAATCCTCTATAAAGAATCCTTATTTTTAATATAAATAACTGTGTGGTGTCCATTTGTAGTGTTATCACTTGGTTACTGTATGTGTTCACAAATGCTTAACCTATAACACTCTGAGATAAGCCTTGTCTGCTCGCGCCAAGCTACCTAGAGGGTGAGCAGGGGTTGTTTTAGTAGTGTAACCCCTTACCCTGACTAGAGGAAAGGTTCCCTGCTTGTCACAAGTACCTACCTGTGTCAACCAGAGAACCCGGATTCTAACAGTCTTGCTCTTGATATCTTATTGGCAAAAGAGGGCGGAGTCTGTGGTATGTTGAAAATTCACCATTGCTGCACTTACATTCCTGACAAAAGTAAGAGAATTAAAGGGTATATTAAAAATATTACAAGTATGCATGAAGATTTGACCCAACTGGAGGTTGACAGTGTATGGGGGAAATTAACAGAGTATAACATCAATAAGGAAATGGTTTGCTAATTTTGGGAAAAATGTCCTAGGTCAACTAATAGTACCAGTAGTTGTGGTAATGATAATAGTATTGACAATAATGATTGCATATAAGTGTTACAGGAGTAAAGGATAAACAAGAATACGTTTAGAAAGGGAAGGGAAAGGAAAGAAAAGAAAAAGGGAATAGGAAGAAATTCAGCTGGAAGAGATAAAAGGAAAGCTATATAAAAGGATGAAAAATTTGGAAGGGAAAGGAGAAACTGAAAAAAGAAGGGAGAAGGAAAAGATGCTGAGATATGCTGAAGTTGGCATCTGGGAAGGGATGGGTAATTTTATGATGGCTCAAAAATGCCATCATAGAGGGAATTGATGGAGCAATGCTTCTTAGGCTTGCTCGGATGCAATCCATTCATTTAACTTACTAACAAAGTTATTATAAAAGTATGTGAATAACTAATATACACCACATGAACACGCGGGTTAGTGAAGCTTGCGTATGTGTGTACTAATGTGGATAACAATGAAGATGGACTAATATCGCTTTTTTTTTTTTTTTAAAGTTTAATTTTTTCCAAATAGATATTGCACAATAATAAACGTACATTTGTTACTCGAGGATCAAATTAGCAATCAAAATACAATACAAATTCATGAAATCAAATACATATTTAAAATCGATAGAGCAGCAATTCATCCTTGTGAATAAAAAAATCAAAAATCCTTTTTAACTTTTACACATCAGTAGTAATTAGATTAAGTCAAGATCTGCGATCATTCACAGCTTCCTTCCATCTGTAAATAGGTTCCCAAAAGCGCCTACCCAGTTTTTTCCCTCTCGTTCCCTTTCTCTCATAAATCCCTTTCTCTAAATTAAATATAGCTAACAATGTAGCAAGCCATTGCTGAAAGGTTAGGGCTGATTGATCCAGCCACGCAGAGGCAATGATAATATGTAGGGCAGCCATAGCAAGAAATAGAAAATAATAAAATGAGTTTTGCCTTCCCCTCATTTGGATCCCCAAGTGTATTAGAGCTGGATCTAATATCGTTTGTATGTTCAGTGTATAATCCAGAAACTTTTCTATCGCTTTTAATAAATGTACCAGCAGGGGGCAGGTCGAGAACATGTGGATTAGGTCAGCTTCAGAGCCATTGCACCGAGGACACCTGATTCCTTCCTGTCCACCCCACTGCGCTATCCTTGCGGGCGTATGGTACATAGAAAAGATCGGTTTAAAATGCTGGGTCTGTAGTCCCGCTGAACACAAGATAGTCTGACCCAGTTCTAGCGAATCAGAAAAACAATCCTGATCGATGCCTAGCTTATCAGCCCATTTTTTCCCATATTTATCCAAGTCATCTAATAGCATCTATGATTACGACTTTCTGGAAGTCACACGGCCCCCCTCTTTTCCCTTTAAAAAAGCTCTGTAACTGTAGATATTTAAAAAAATGTCTTGCATTAACACCATAATCGTGCTGGATATTGCTAAACACCCGAATCCCATCTGGACCTATCAAGTCCCTTAAGACCCGCAGCCCCTTCCCCTCCCATTCCAACATTATTGCATTGGTAAATATTTCGGGGAGCGTTGGATTTCTGTATAACTGTGTGTAAAAATTAAATCTGCCAAGGCCAATTTTCTCTTAAAATGCAGCCCAAAACTTGTATGCGGCCATCAAAGTCTTAAATCTCGTTTTTTTATAATAGCTTGGTTCGCCAAATTTCATACAACAATTGATCGCTCCGTCTCCTAATAGTAGTTCATATACATCAGGAGATCCTGAATTATCCCAAGAGACGCCAAAAGCCCTTCCAAATAAACCGGACATGTATTGTAGAGCCGCAGCCCAATCAAACATCTTAAAATCTGGGACTGCCCAACCTCCTCTCTCCCTAGGCTATGACATATATCTTATACCCGATCTGGTTTTTTCCATGAGCCCATACAAACCTATTCACGATATGCTCAAGTATCATAAACCATTGCTTCTCAAACTCTAACGGTATGGCCCTAAAGAGATAGAGTATCTTAGGGAGGAAAACCATCTTTACCCCATTGCTGTGACCTACCAATGACATATGAAGATTGTTCAATCTTTCAAAATCTATAATTGGTTCGAAATTTCTTTCTACTAACTTCCCCAAGTCTGGGGTTATATCAATACCCAGATAGACGGCTGAATCCACCACCCGTAAATTTTTTTTTTTACTATCAACGTCTTCTGGCTATAATGGGCCCGATTCACAGAACTAACTTAAGACAAAATCCTAAGCTTACTACCATTTTGGTATTCACAGAAGGCACTTACTCATTTTGGTATTCACAGAAGGCACTTACTCCTTTCGGTATTCACAGAAGTTAGGAGTCCTAACTTTAGGACTCCTAAATGCCTTCTGTGAATACCGAAAGTCTTAAAGTTAGGATTTTTCTCAGTTTAGTAGTAGTATAGTTAGGACTCCTAACTTTAGGACTCCTAAATGCCTTCTGTGAATACCGAAAGTCTTAAAATTAGGATTTTTCTCAATTTAGTAGTAGTAAAGTTAGGACTCCTAACTTTAGGACTCCTAAATGCCTTCTGTGAATATCGAAAGCCTTAAAATTAGGATTTTTCTCAGTTTGGTAGTAGTATAGTTAGGACTCCTAACTTTAGGACTCCTAAATGCCTTCTGTGAATACCTAAAGTCTTAAAACAAGGATTTTTCTTAGTTTAGGAGTCCTAAAGTTAGGAGTCCTAACTTTACTACTACTAAATTGAGAAAAATCCTAATTTTAAGACTTTCGGTATTCACAGAAGGCATGTAGGAGTCCTAAAGTTAGGACTCCTAACTTCTGTGAATACCGAAATGAGTAAGTGCCTTCTGTGAATACCAAAATTACCAAAATGAGTAAGTGCCTTCTGTGAATACCAAAATGGTAGTAAGTTTAGGATTTTGTCTTAAGTTAGTTCTGTGAATCGGGCCCTTAGTGCGTACCCAGATATCGATCCAAAAACTTGAGCCTCTTCTTCTATTGCAATCATTGTGTCTTGAGGGTTCAGAGGGACCGCAGCGACATCGTACGCGTAAGCCAATATTTTTGTCTCCAATCCATGGTATCGCATAGGTCTTATACTAATTGTGGCATCCAATTTCCTTATCAGAGGATCAATGCATAAAGCGAAGAGGAGAGGCGAGCCGGGGCACCCCTGCCTTGTGCCTCGCTTAATAACCACCGGCGCAGTGTATCCCCCATTCAGTCTAAGCTGAGCCTTCGGTGCTTTATATAAAGCCTGAATGGCCTGGATATAGTTTCTCCCAATCCCAAACCATTTCATAACATCCCTGAGAAAGTCCCAGGAGACCCTATCAAACGCTTTTTCAGCGTCCATGAGTATTAAAGCCATAGGATACCCTGAGACTTCAGCTGCATCAAATAAGGTTAGATCTCTTCAGATATGTTCTGTAGTACCCCTCACGGGGATAAAACCGTGCTGGCTGGGGTGAACTATTTTCACAATTATTTGATTCAGATGGGTCGCCAAGGCTTTTGAGTAAATTTTAGCATCGCTATTCATCAGCGTTATTGACCTATATGAGCCCGGTTCCCTAGGTTTACCCTTCTTTAAAAACACAACCATATCCGCCCCAGTCAATGACTCGGGGATTGAGCAGCCTTGCTGAGCTTGGCCGATTATGACCACCAGATCATGTCCTATGACCTCAAGGAATGTTTTATAAAACTCTAAGGGAATTTGATCCGGTCCGGCAGCTTTCCCGGATGGGAGACACCCTAATGCACCATATATCTCATCCTGGGCCAGCGCTATGTCAAGTACCTCCCTGTTTTTGGGATCAATACTCTGCTTCAATATTCCCCGTAGATATTCTTGGTTTAGTGTTTGTTCCCCTCATTGTTTATCCCTGTAAAGAACTTCATAGAATTGGCGGAAGACTTCCCGGATCCCTAGTGACCCTGCTATTAAATTTCCATTTCTATCTATAATGTCCCAAATCTCCCTGGCCATATTTTTTTGTCTAAGTCATACGGTGGTATGCCCCTCCCGTTCACTAAACTCCTAGCGCAGTTCCCTTCTCGCCAAAAAGTTTACTGCAGTCTTGATCGCCGCGATATCCCCTATTTCAGCCTTTGCTATTGCCAGCTTAAGCAATATATCCTCCAGTGATTTGCTCATCCGAATCGCGCCTATGAGCTCCTCCTCCACATCCACCAATGCCTTGCATAATATATTCACTCGTTGACCCTCCGTCTTCTGCCGGCCAAAACTATAACTTAATCTCTCTCCTCTAACCCCGGCTTTAAATGCATCCTAGACAATCCCTGAACTGGCACTCTCTCTATTAATCTCCCAGAACCCCCTGATCCATTTATTCATATGAGTCAAATATTCTGGATCCTTTAAAAGCCCTTGCTCAAAAGTCCAGGCCTTCTCTTGTCTTTCCCCCCTCCTAAGGTAATTGTTAAAATTAGGGGGTTAGGATCTGAGATTATCTGAGAATGTTTTTCTATCCTACATCTTAATTTTAGTGAGTAAGACACAAAAAAATAATCGAGTCTAGTAACAATCATATGGGGTGTGGAAAAATATTTACTACCAGGGTCAGTGGGATTTAGCTGAGCCCATATATCTATAAGTGCATTGTTCGGAATCAGGTTAGTAAGTGCTCCATAGACTCTTCTCTTTCTACCCGCGTAGCTACTTCCCGCTCCCCCCGCCAAGGCCACCCAAACCATTAATATTAAAATCCCAGCACATTATAACCGGGGAGGGCCAGGAGACTAATTCAACATCCAGGAAATCAAAAACTTCGGGTTCATCTCTGGTAGAGCCATAGATAGAGCATAGTGTGATTGTTTCCTCATGCCACATACATTCTACCAGCATCCAGCGGCCCCATTTATCAGCAGTTTTCTTAAAAATAGCATCACTTCACCAAGAAAGAATGGCGACCCCTCTCGTTCTAGTACCCTGATTAGTATTGATAATTAGTTTAAAGCCCAACTGTTCCATGAGATTTGCCCTGCTACCTTCTATATGGGTCTCTTGAACACAGAAGATATCTATACGCATTGTTTTCAAAGTTACTGCGGCCCTTTGTCTTTTGGCCAAATCATTAAGGTCGCATATATTAATTGAAGCAATACACAAACTCATCACTTAATAATAACCACCTTGCCATTCGCGATACCTAAATTATTAAATCTTTGCTCTTTTGTTTCAGCTCTTTGATCCCCCATTTTCAAATATGACCTGTATTGACTTATTGTACTCAAAGTATTCATCCTCAAGTACTGTGTTCTGCTGTGCTGTACTGTGGACTCCCTCCCAAGCTGCCCATCCTGCCCCCACACCCTCCCCCCCAGTACCCTCACAGGCAAATAGGTCTACCATGACATATGCGTGGCCGCTGTGTCTCACAACTCAAGTCGCTGCCGTCCCCCCAAACAATCAAACCCCATATACACCCCTATGCCTCACTCGTGCCATTTGAGCCTGACTAAAAAAAGAAGATAAGAAAAAAGAATAGGAGAGAAGAAAAACTCAACAGCAGGTAAACAAATGAAAGAAAGATAACCAAGTGCACCCTGTGGGGAAAATTATAACCTTATAGAGCCTTATGCATTAAATCACATCATAGCACAAAAGCCAATTTCTTAAAGTGTTCTTTAATTCCTCCTAGCTGCAATTAAACCCCCCCCCACTGCCCCCTTTGACCCTTTCAGCTCAGACCGATATTCCTGTGCTTTTACCTCTGAAAAAAACATGTGCACCCTCCCCTTTAGAATAACCTTGAGCCAAGCAGGGAATAACAGATAGGCTTCACACCCAATCCCCTGGAAGGGGTTTATCAGCTGTCAGAGTCTCCATCTCCTTTTGACCGTTATTTGACAAAAGCCAGGGCGAGGGAAAAAAGTATGACCCTCATATGTTCGTTTTGCTTCCGGTCGTGCTCTATCCAGAATTGCCTGTCGAAGGAGAAAGTTACCAACATAAACAAGAATGGCTCTGGGTCGCTCCCCCTGTCCGGAAACATTGGCTTTTATTTGGCTAAACGAAAAGCGGTGCGCTCGCTGGAGTTCAGTATCACAGTTTCATTGGGCCAGATCTGGAAATGCCCCCTTTAAGAGATTAACAACAAAAGACATAATGTTCTCCCCTTCCGTATTCTCGGCGATACCCAGCAGTCTCACATTGTTCCTACGCTGTCAATTCTCAAAACCTTTGAGTTTCCACATCACATCCTCGGATTGTTTCTCTTGTGACTTCTTAAAGCCTTGCAGTTTCCCCATTTCCTCTTCCAGTACAACAGTTCTTTCTTCAACCTGAGTGACCCTTTCAGCCATATCGGAACACAGTTTATTCACTTTCCGAAGTGATCCCTGCAGTTTCTTGGTGGCTTGGTGTGCCCCCAGCTCTCCAATCTTGCTTCCCCCTGCATCTGCTTTAGGGTGGAGTATACTAGTTCTAGTGACGGAGGGACAGGCAGGGCGGAGGGATCCTCTAGGCTGCCCAACTTCTCATGTACTGCCGGTTCCTTTTCTACTGCATTCGTTTGATTTGTAGTGGAGTAATCCCATTTAAGTTTCCTAGCTGTGGCTATTGCAGGATCACCCTTAGAAGGGCTGGTTCTAGATTTAGACCTCCGCCTCTGGGATAGGGACCTCAAACGCTGTATCTTTTGTGTAGTGGAGGAGTCCCCAAAGGAATCGCATGAATTGGACCCTTGAGATATATTCCCATCGCTTGTAGATGAGATGTCTGTATCATCATTTAAATAGAAGAACTTATCCTCTCCTGGAGAGCCCAAGGCTATTAGATTTGGTCCTGCAGCCCCCCCTCCAGGTATCCTTGACTGCATAATCACAGATTTCCACCAGGTCGGCTTTTAAATTATGTTTCACCCGAGCCAGCAAGCCAGTTCTGCTCCCTTCAGAACCATCTCCTTCCATACTAATCGCCGGTGTAGCTACTGTTGTTTCCCTATCAAGAGGTACTCACACATTTCCTGCAACATTACACTCATTACCTTGCATGGTGCTTTGCGGTACTTGTGATACCTGCGTAACCAGTCCTGGTTGCTCACACAATCCCACAACAGTCTCAAACAGCTACTCCTCCCGCTGCTCCTGCTCTGGTTCAGACTGAAGCACTGCCACCGCTGCCTCTCCGGATGGACCCAAGCCTGGGGCAGCTGTTTCTCTCCTACCGGGCTCCTCTGAGCGTGTAGCACACAGCAAGTTGTTACCAGTAGCCACGAAAGCCTCTGTAACTGTAGGCTGCCGCATGGAGTTCTCACCACCCATTACACGCCGCCCAGTCCATCCGTCCGCACCGTCCTCCCGAGGCTTCCCCATGTTTTCTTCAGCTTTCTTCAGCAGTGCACCTCGGCGATTTTGCCCCGCTCCCTTCGCCGCCATGCCGGCCTCCTTTGGTGGGTCTTTCGCTGCCCCATCTTTCACGGCTTAGTTATTTTTGGAGCCATCAGTCCCCCGCAGATAGGGCACCCAGTGTCAGTGGTGGTTCCGGACTCCTGCAGTACGTCCAAAATTGTCAAAAGCGCCCTCAGCCTCCAGCGGGAGCCGCGTCTCAACAGCCAGGCAAGCAGCTGATCTAGCAGCTAAATGCACAGTGGCATATCCTCAGCTTATACTAATCCATCAGGCTGCTCGAGGGAGAGAGTCTAAGCAGCGAGTCTCACAGAAGTCAGTCAGCGGCCATCTTGCCTCCCAGTGTAATCAAATAATATCGCTTTAAATGGGGAACTGTTGTGCGCATGCGTCAACTGCATCTACGCAGTATGACGAACTAACGCTTGGAGGGAAATTCTGGCGCATGAGCAGAAGACACTAAAATAGATTCTTGAAGTCTCGAGTTCATGGCATCTGCTTACTTGAAATGAAAGCAAGCTACTTTACTAATGCTAATGCGGGAAAAGTATTAATTAGAAAAGGGGAATAGAGTAGAGGTGGGTGGTATACAGTGCGACCACTTTATTTATGAAATTAATATTTGTCTTTCTGGATTTATCACTAGTGCGTATTTGGGCCTCTCTCTTATAACTGAATTAAGCTGAGTAACATGAAGTCTGCACATGTCCACTGAAAGGGAACCCGGAACGGTGACTGAGAGATTGAATGAGAGCCAAGGACACGTGTTATACCCTGGCAACGGATGGTGAAGAGTTCAACATTGAAGACTCTTATTCAAAATGTTATTAGATTGTTTCAAAGTAAAATGTGAAAGCGTATGAGAATTGAATTTATGAATAAAAATTAAGGGGATGGGTTTTCGAACAATAGTTGAACTGACTTTAATTGATAGAGCTTCCCCTTTGCCTAACCAATCATATTTCTTATTTTTACGAGATTGAAACTTTAGTGTGTGGAACATGAAGAACGAAAGGTATAATTAGGATAGCTTTAGTTAGTTAGATAGACACAGATGCTGTGAGTTGTGGATGCTGTCTTTGCTGTGGGAGATGCTGTTGCTAGGAGAGATGCTATAAGATGCTGATGAAGAGCCTAATGCAGAACCTGCAGCAGAACTTTCTATCCTAATTTAATTGGGTTAGATCAGAAGATCGCGGAAGAATCTTGAGGAGGAAGAGAGTGTCAGAGAGGGGTGCAACACAATTGTCGGTATTCTAGAGAGGAAATCTATCCTGTCCTGAATCCTGTCCTGAAGTCTTTGTCTCCTGACCTTTCCCGGGGCACCCTTAGCAGCCCGTTGGCCAGGGGGTTGGTCTTTCACACCATCCTTGGTAATTATAAATTCTCGTTATTCGCTGATGTTCTGTACTCTCTGTCCTCTCTCTTTCTGAGCATTGATCATTATATGAGTCCGAAGTATATGCTTGGTTGTTTATGAATTTAATTTTCTCTCCTATGAATGTTGGTGACTGCACTGTATTTTTGAGATGGGTCACATGCATTTAATTTAGATAAAGATTTAAAACTTTCCTGAGTCTGTGGTTATTTACTTTAAATAAATGAACAGTTAGAGTTATGTTAATTATCACCATCAACTAGTTCAACTAATGGTCCATTGACCACAGGTAAGAACTTCTTGATCAGTGAAAGGTTAGTTAGGAGTATTAAATAACTAATCCTAAACATTGTGAAAATTACAAACTTGACCCCAGCGGTTTTACGCACACAGGTGAGTAAATGATAGTGGAGTATCTGTTGTTGGTGAACCGCTGGATCAGTATCTCCTCCACTAAGGTGGAGGAGCGTCACCCCACTGCTCTTAAAGCAGTGAAAAAGGGAAAAATAAATGATAACAACAATGTTATTATCATTTTCTTTTTCGTTGTTGCGGGGCTAGATTGGGCGGGGCAGGCCTGTTGGCCGAGGGAGGAGGAGTGGTTTGTGCACACTTTCGTGCTCATGACTGCTTGGTCTGCCAAGCATATATGCTTATTCCCCACCAGGTAGTAATGCACAGGATGGTGGGGAATATGCACAGGCTCCCTCTACCCATCTAAGCGCCAATCTACGGCACTCAGACAAATCACAATGCTGCATTGCAGTGTTATTATTGGTAAATATTTTTAAACGCCACCCCTGTTGCCCAACAGCCACCACTGGATTTCTCTGTGGAATATGTGAAATGATTCTTATACTGTAAACATATAAAGTATTCTCTATGCCTATTTATCCAATATGTATGTATAAATTGATTATATATCTATAGAAACAAGTGTGCACATTTAAAGGCTGGTTAAGTGCAATTTATTGGTATTACAGCAGACAGCGAATCTGACCTGTTTTGGTTGCAATGCAAGCCCTGATCATGGTGGATGTCTTCTTTGTAAACAATCATTTCAAGGGCTTGGTGTGACAGAAAGTGAAAATACAAAAGGTGATGGGACGAAGGTTTGCAATAAGTCTAACTTCTCGCTGTCACTCACGATAGCATTCCAACCCATCATTCCTTTGTCAACCAAGCCTCCTCAGTTTGGACACTACCATAAACAAATCAGTCATAGCATGCTACAATAAGAACAGTCTGGCCCAACTTGTCAGGCCAGATTCTCCCACAACCAGAATATAAACAAACCAAGAAAATGTTCACCTGGATTGAGGCTCATCAGTCAGGGAAGCTTGTTTCCAGTGGCACAATGAGCACAGGACCCATGGCTGGGCATACCCTTGACACTTGGGGTGGAACATCAAACACACAAAAAGGGTACACTGACAATATATCGACACTCAAAAGATCCCCATGCAAAAATATCTTGACCAAAATATCAATGTAAAAAATATCTACATCCTATACTTATAATGGCAAGTACAAACATATCACACAAAAAATATTGATGTCATAAATATAGTTGTCCAAAATATCGTTTTTATATATTTATATATAAAAGATATTAATAAATATTAAATATATTAAAGAATAATATTAATTTTTAAAAATGAATTAGATTTAAAATACATTATAACAAATTAAACAGATAAACTTACTTTAAAAAAGTGAAACACATAAAATAATGTATATATATATATATATATATGCACTTAAAAAACCATAGGTTTCACACATGTTATAGTTAGGTGGATATTTCACTCGTAAAAAAACAATGAAACTCCACCGTTATAGTTAGTTCAGATAACTATAACTCGCGCGCCCGCAATCCTCTGCTCATGACGTCACATATTACATCACTCATGACATGGTCAGTGGCATCACTCTTGACATCACTGATGACATCATCCTTGTGATAGAGTGGCGGTCGCGCGAGCTATAGTTATCTGAACTAACTATAACGGTGGAATTTCATTGGTTTTTTACAAGTGAAATATCCACCTAACTATAACATGTGTGAAACCTATGGTTTTTTAAGTGAATTTGCAAGGTTTTTAAATGCTAATTCCTAACTATAACGTGCGTGAAACCTATGATTTTTTCAGTGAATTTGTACGGTTTCTTAAATGCTAAGTTATGTATGTATTATTATTTTTTTTATATATTTATTTTTCAATAAAGTACGTATTAAAATGTTTTTTTTTATGGTTTTCACCGTGCGCGCACGGTGCGCGCACCCCCGCGATTTAAAAAAAAAACATTGTAATGTTTTTTTTCTGCCTTAGGGGTCCTTCAGGGACCCCCTGACAAAGGCTAGGGGGTCAGGAACTCTCTACCCTGCCCCCTTTTCACGTTCACCACCTTCCTTTTTCACTCTCGCACTGAAAACAAACAAAATGGCGGCCGACACTTCCTGATTTCGACCGATTCGAAGGTTGACTGACATGTAACAACCATCAGAATTACGCTCACTCACGTTAGGGTGCGCGCACGGTGCGCGTACGGTGCGCGCACCGTGCACGGCTATAGATATGTATGTGCTTTTAAATGCTATTTTCTCAGGAACTACTGAACAGATTGACTCCATATATGCAAAAGGCACATCCCTGACCTGAGGACTACCTCTCTGCCAAATTTCTAGTAATTCTGTTCAGCCGTTCGGGCTGTACCTTCGACTAAAGGTCCTATGGGAAAATGCATGGGGAAAACGCGTTTTGGGACCCCCCTTTTTTCTCGGCCTCCGCTTGACGAATCGCCCCGAGAATTTCAGGGTAGGAGCTGAGCGGAGCGCCCCATTAGTTTTGAGAATTTTGCGAAGATTCGTCAACCGGCGCCAAAGTTATTGAAAATTGAATTTTCAGATTTCCTATGGAAACACGGTCCTAACTATAACTATCTACTGGCGACCGCCAGTAGATAATATATATATATATATATATATATATATATATATATAATATATATATATATATATATATAAATATATATATATAAATATATATATTCTCCAATGAGTGCAACAGTAGGGAAAGTGTTGGATAGTGGAGGGGTAAAAAGTTCTATTCCCACTTCAGTCAGTACAACAGTAGGGAAAGTGTTGGATAGCGGAGGGATAACATTTACTATTCCCACTCCAGTCTGTGCAGCAGTAGGGAAAGTGCTGGACAGAGGAGGGGTAAAACATACTTTTCCCACTCCAGTGAGTGCAACAGTAGAGTATGGGGCTGATTCTGATAGCCAGTCGGACCGCTGTCCGTAGCCTTAACGTGTGACCGACACGTACCCGGAGCCGGTCCGTCCTGTAGAGTAAGTACGATGCGCATAACTGCCAAAAACATGACCGACACGTAGGCTGTGAATCAAGCCCCATTCTCCGTCCGAGCCGTAACTTCTAAAGAGGAACCGAGCCACCCGGAAGCAGTATCCATAGCAGTTTCCGGCATGAAAAGTAAGATGCGTACGTCCTACGCGCCGGACAGGTTATCACGTACGGCACGTCACAGCATCCGGAAAACAAGCATATCAGCTAGGATTTGCGCCACAACTCAATCCACGGCTACGAGATGGACCGGCTTGCAGCAGGTACGAGACGGAGCAACAAGCAGCGTGTACGACACGAACACATCATGCACATCGCGCAGGTCATACCAGTACTCTACATTTATGATCGGCTCAGGGACCGACGCCGACGGCGCAGGCGGTAAGTTAGACACCTACAACACAAACAAACGACACATACCCGCAAAATGACACACACACACAGGGGATGCACATCCTGGCCACTAACAACAGCCCACCATAGGGGTTGCATTGCCAGCACCACTAACACCCCCACCCATATTGGACCTGTTGCCCATCACTACTGCTACCCACACCCATAGGGATTATGTTGCCCATCACAACTGCCACCCCCACTCACAGGGGACCTGTTGCCCATCACTACTGCCACCCCCAGCCATAGGGGACCTGTTGCCCATCAATACTGCCACCCACACCCATAGGGCTTATGTTACCCATCACTACTGCCACCCCCACTCACAGGGGACCTGTTGCCCATCACTACTGCCACCCCCAGCCATAGGGCTTATGTTGCCCATCAATAAAGCCACCCCCACCCATAGTGGACCCGTTGCCCATCACTACTGCCACCCATATGGACCAGGTTGCCCATCACTACTGCCACCCCCACTCACAGGGGACCTGTTGCCCATCATAACTACCACCCCCAGCCATAGGGCTTATGTTGCCCATCAATACAGCCACCCCCACCCATAAGGGACCTGTTGCCCATCACTACTGCCACCCACACCAATAGGGGACCTGTTGCCCATCACTACTGCCACCCACACCCATAAGGCTTATGTTGCCCATCACTACTTCCACCCACACCCATGTGGCTGATGTTGCCCATCACCCCTTCCACCCCCAGCCATAGGGCCTATGTTGCCCATCACTACAGCCACTCCCACCCATAGGGGACCTGTTGCCCATCACTACTGCCACCCACACCCATAGGGCTTATGTTGCCCATCACTACAGCCACCCCCACCCATAGTGGACCTGTTGCCCATCACTACTGTCACCCACACCCATATGGCTGATGTAGCCCATCACCCCTGCCACCCCCAGCCATAGGGCTTATGTTGCCCATCACTACAGCCACCCCCACCCATAGGGGACCTGTTGCCCATCACCACTGCCACCCACACCCATATGGCTGATGTTGCCCATCACCCCTGCCACCCCCAGCCATAGGGCTTATGTTGCCCATCACTACAGCCACCCCCAGCCATAGGGGACCTGTTGCCCATCACTACTGCCACCCACACCCATAGGGGACCTGTTGCCCATCACTACTGCCACCCACACCCATAGGGCTTATGTTGCCCATCACTACTGCCACCCACACCCATATGGCTGATGTTGCCCATCACCCCTGCCACCCCCAGCCATAGGGCTTATGTTGCGCATCACTACAGCCACCCCCACCCATAGGGGACCTGTTGCCCATCACTAATGCCACCCACACCCATAGGGCTTATGTTGCCCATCACTACAGCCTCCCCCACTGTTAGAAGGTGACCCCAGAGGAGTCAGGGAGGTTACCTGAACACCCTGAGACCTACCCTCGGGGTATCGTAGCCGGGCACTGACGGGAGACTCCTCAGGGGGAAGAGTCTCGTATCTAGGATCTCACACACGGCCCCACACGACAAAGAGACACCACACGGTAGGTTCTTGGGAACAGATCTTTCTCTATTCAGCTACGTCAGATCTTTATGATCCTCAAGGTAGATATGTACAAAATAGAGCACGGGCTCAGAAAGTCTCGGTAGGGAAGGGGGTAGCGGGACAGTCTTTGGAGGATCTGGATAGATGCAGGGGCGTACCCAACGCACAGCTCACAATCCTCGAGCCGGGGGATACGCTGTGGTCCAGCCGGACCAGAGGAGTCTTTAGGAGCCGCGAGTCACTCAGCAGGGCTCAAGCACAAGTTCGGAGGTCTTACGATCTTCAGGGGAGCCGCGAGTCACTCAGCAGGGCTCAAGCACACTTTCGGAGGTCTTACGATCTTCAGGGGAGCCGCGAGTCACTCAGCAGGGCTCAAGCACAAGTTCGGAGGTCTTACGATCTTCAGGGGAGCCGCGAGTCACTCAGCAGGGTTCAAGCACAAGTTCGGAGGTCTTACGATCTTCAGGGGAGCCGCAAGTCACTCAGCATGGCTCAGAGGTTCCAAGGGTGCAAGGGAGCCGCGACCACGTCAGCAGGGCTCTCGTCGTTCCAGAGTCTAATCTGCCAGATAGCCCCAGAGCACCCCTTGTTATAGGTCAGCTCCTCTTTGATGTCTGGGGTCCGTGTGGGCAGGGGTCTTAGCGCCTGGGGGGCGCTCGTTGGAGTTTCCTGCCCTATTGTCCTTTGATCCTTTCAGGGCCGGGTCGGGAGGAGTCCCAGACACCCAGCAGGCATGGAGTCAGCCCTCAGGGAGGCCAGAGGGCCGATCGAAACCCATCTCCCGAGGGGAGGCAAGAGGTGTGATGGAAACTGCTCCTCCCTCTCTCACTCTATGGGAGCGCGATGTTCCCCAGCCGGGGTGGCGCCTCTAGGCCGGGGTTGTGCTGGGGCCGGGCGGCCATCGTAGGTGCATGAAGTGGGCATGCGGGCCCGGTGGTGCTGGGAAGATGGAGGGCACAGACAGGGAAGTCCGGGTCGGGTGTGTGTGGGTCCTGGTGGACAGGACCGGCTAGGCCGTGTACTGAGGGACTGAATGAGGTGTACGGGTCAGGGGGGTGGCCAGGGGTCAGGGATGGCCATGCCACAAGGCCGGGTCTAACACGCGTCCCCCCCAGCTGAAAGCCAGAGAGAACTACCCATCTTCTTGGGGGTTCTCTTCGCTGAGGCGGAAGAACCGGGAGAGGTTGTCAGCGTTGGCGTGGTCAGTACCAGGACGGTGCTCTACGGTGAAATCCATCCCCTGGAGGGAGATTGACCACTGCAATAGTTTGGGGTTTTCCCCTCGCATCTGCATGAGCCATCGCAGGGGGCGATGGTCGGTTTGGACTTTGAAATGGGTGCCGAACAGATAGGGTCGTAGTTTCTTGAGGGCCTAGACTACGGCGAACGCCTCTCGTTCAATGGTGCTCCACTTCTGTTCTCTGGGTAACAGCCTTCGGCTGAGGAAGGCTACGGGCTGGTCTAGACCTTCGTCATTCACCTGTGACAGGACTGCCCCAATGCCATGCTTGGAGGCATCAGTTTGTACCACAAACTCCTTGGAGTAGTCGGGGGCCTGGAGCACGGGGGCAGTACACATGGCCGCTTTCAGGGCATCGAACGCCTCCTGGCAGGCAGAGGTCCATTGCATCTTCTTGGGCTGTTTCTTGGACGTGAGTTCCGTGAGGGGACCGACCAGGCTGCCGTACCCCCGGATGAATCTTCGGTAGTAGCCAGTGAGGCCCAAAAAGGCTCAGACCTCCGTTTGGGTAGTGGGTGGTTCCCAGGCTAGGATGGCGTCGATCTTAGGCTGCAGAGGGGCAACCTGCCCGCGTCCAACCTGGTGCCCTAGGTAGACCACCGAACCTTGCCCAATCTGACATTTGCTGGCTTTTACTGTGAGACCTGCCTGGTGCAGGGCCGTTAGCACCCTCCGGAGGTGCTGGAGGTGCTCCCTCCATTCGGAACTGAAAACCGCGATATCGTCGAGATATGCGGCGCTGAACTTTTCCAGCCCGGCCAGGCCTCTATTTACCAGTCGCTGGAAGGTGGCCGGGGCATTTTTCATCCCGAAGGGCATCACGCGGAAGCGATAGTGCCCATCCGGGGTGGAGAAGGCGGACCGCTCCTTGGCTCCTTCTGTGAGCGCAATTTGCCAGTACCCGCAGGTTAGATCGAATGTGCTGAGGAAATGAGCCGACAAGAGGCGGTCAATGAGCTCGTCTGCTCGTGGAATGGGGTGAGCGTCGGCTCGGGTGACTTCATTGAGTCCCCGGTAGTCCACACAGAATCGGAGTTCTGGGGCGACACCGGGGGCTGCTGCTTTCGGGACCAGTACCACGGGGCTGGCCCAGGGGCTGTCTGAGGGTTCGATCACCCCCAAGGTCAACATCTTCGAGACCTCGGCCTGAATGCAAGACCAGACTCGATCAGGTACTCGGTAGGCTCGTTGCTTCACCGGCGGGCTGTCTCCGGTGTCCACGTCATGGACACACCAGTCGGTGACTTTGGGGACGAGAGAGAATAAGTCACGGAATTGCCCTAAGAGCTGGCGGCAGTCTTCGCGTTCCTGGGAAGTGAGGGATGGAGAGAGGTTCATTCCTTCCACGGAGCCATCCTTCTCTTCGGTACACAGGAGGTCAGGGAGGGGATCTGACTCCTCCTTGGCCCCGTCATCGGTGGCCAGCAGCAGACTCAGCTCCGTCCGCACGAAGTGGGGCTTGAGGCGGTTCACGTGAAGGACCCGAAGGGGGTCCCGAGGGGACTGGACGTCCACCAAGTACGTGACCTGGCTCTTCCGCTCAATGACTTTGAAGGGCCCGGTCCATTTATCCTGGAGGGCACAAGGTTTCACGGGGGCCATGACCCATACCTGCTGGCCTGGCTGGAACTCGACCAGAGTGGCATTCTGGTCGTACCAGCGTTTCATTTCTTCTTGGCTCGCCTCCAGGTTGGCCTCGGCCAATTCTCGAAACTTCCTAGTCTGGTTTCGGAGGGTCAGAACGTATCGGAACACATCTCGGGGGGGGCCTCGGGTGCCGCCTCCCACCCTTCCTTGACCAAGCTGAGGGGCCCCCGGATTGGGTGCCCGTAGAGTAACTCAAAGGGGCTGAACCCCAGGGATTTCTGGGGGACTTCCCGGTAGGCGAACAAAAGGCAGGGGAGCAGGACGTCCCACTTGCGCTGGAGGGGCTCTTCCAGGCCCGCGATCATCCCCTTCAGAGTCCGGTTAAACTGCTCTACTAGGCCATTCCCTTGGGGGTGGTACGGTGTAGTGAACTTATAGGACACTCCACATTGTTGCCACATCACTACAGCCACCCCTACCCATAGGGGACCTGTTGCCAATCACCACTGCCACCCATACACATATGGCTGATGTTGCCCATCACCCCTGCCACCCCCAGCCATAGGGCTTATGTTGCCCATCACTACAGCCACCCCCACCCATAGGGAACCTGTTGCCCATCACCACTGCCACCCACACCCATATGGCTGATGTTGCCCATCACCCCTGCCACCCCCAGCCATAGGGCTTATATTGCTCATCACTACTGCCACCCCCACTCACAGGGGACCCGTTGCCCATCACCACTGCCACCCCCAGCCATAGGGCTTCTGTTGCCCATCACTACAGCCACCCCCACCCATAGTGGACCTGTTGCCCATCACTACTGCCACCCACACCCATATGGACTATGATGCCCATCACCCCTGCTACCCCCAGCCATAGAGTTCATGTTGCCCATCACTACAGCCACCCCCACCCATATGGGACCTGTTGCCCATCACTACTGCCACCCACACCCATAGGGCTCATGTTGCCCATCACTACAGCCACACCCACCCATAGGGGACCTGTTGCCCATCACCACTGTCACCCACACCCATATGGCTGATGTTGCCCATCACCCCTGCCACCCCCAGCCATAGGGCTTATGTTGCCCATCACTACTGACACCCCCAGCCATAGGGCTTATGTTGCCCATCACTACAGCCACCCCCAGCCATAGGATGGGGGATGTGCAACACATCCAGCATACTCCAACATCTGGTATGTCCGCAAAATACATCCCCCCTAACATCATGACAACAGTGTGTAGTCTGTGACAAATGCCCACAACAGTGATTATGGCTACGAGCATACAATGTAAGTAACAGCACATGTGTGACCAACACATGAGTGTGACATACACAAGGCAAGCATCACCATAGCACTGTGGCAATGTAAAAAGAACACCCCCTCACTGTGTAGAACGGAAGTTAAGTGGGGGCTCCCAAAATGCAGCAGATGTTGAGCATTGTGGTGATTGGGACTAACCCCCCTCATCACAGTGACCAAAAGGTAAGTGTCATCATGGTCAAAGCTGCAAATAACAAAAGGCATGTATGATCCCTGCTCCCAACACATCAAACACTTCTGGGGCAAACTAGTGGTTGTGTCCCTTACACACAGAGATGTGGTGAGGCTAACAGTGCTGTGAAAACAGAACACACTCTCGGCCATGTGCAGACAAGCACCACCCATGTGGGCTGACAATGCATACAGCGTACAATGACACAACAGCAGAAGTGACCATCCCCAAGCATGCACACATCTCGAAAATAGACACACCAATCAAAACAACATGTGTAGACTGTAGGTGTCAGATCACAAACTCACATTCCATGCCAGCAATGTCACCCAACAACCAGGATGAATGTGCACAAACAGCATCCAGACAAAGGCCCACAACAGCAATACCAATGCACTGGTGCAGATGCACAAACACAAACAGGCAAACTCACACTGCACATCGGACACAACATGTGTGTTTGTGTGTCACAGTATCCACAGGCAACTACACAACACATGAGGGGGGCTGAACCACAGTGACACGGATGTGGACACAGTGCCAAACAAAAGTAAACCATCATTGGGACACCCTCAGTGGGCAATCAGGCATTGGGAGAGGGAGCACAACAGACACATGTGACACAAGCTGAAATGAACACCAACTAACACAGCAAGAGACTGACACACAACACCACTACCCCCAGGGAACAGACATTGGGGTGACACAAGCATGCATGACACCTTCACTGTGATGACAAAGGCAGATGTCGTACAAACTGGGAAACCCAGACATGTGTCCTGTGCCACAAACGTACATCACACATACACAAACACAAATCACTCAGCATGGCCCCTCATCCATGGACAAACGGGAGCTAGGGGACCACCTATGCAAACATTCACATCAGTCCACCCTCAACACCACACACCCTGAACTGCAACAATGTGTATCTGTGAAGCCCACATGGACAGGTGACATTGCACATGCACCCATTACCAACAAAGGAATGTTGGGAGGAACTAAAGTGCACACACACATCACACAAGGACAGTTCACAACCCTGGAGAATGACAGACATACTGCACAGTATGCGGTACATGGCCATGACCTCAGAATACCTGCCACAGTCCCAGGACAATGCAGATGCCAAGGAGAAACACAAGGCACACATGCTGACACCTGCCAGTATCGCAGCCATGAACCCGACAAGTGGGAGCAGTCACACACACATACAAATGTCTCAATCACTGAAAACTACCACCTAGGGACAACTACATGATTTAGCAAATAAACAGGTGCCTTGAGGAACCCTGACTGTGTCCCATCTGTATCTGACAACATCATCACCACTCAGAACTGACAAATCCCAATGATGATACACCAATTAACAGCAGTGTGTCATTCATCCACACATCTGGTAGCCCATTGGAAAAGTAGTGGGACAAACCCAGTACCACTCAGCAAGCATCAACAACAGGAACATATCAAGGGAACACTGTCTGTGTATGAACAGGGATGTGGACACACACACATGCTCATACAACACACACCATGGGCCCAGGCCATGTCACTGGACAACACACGTACTTGAGGGGACCCAACTCCTGTGGGAGCCCCAGCTGTGCCAAACATATTCACCGCAAGTCCCACTCATGTCTGCAGAACACTTGGTCAGTCAGCCATCAGTTACCACACAATGAAGGCTTGGTCACAACAGCCTGGGTACGTTAGTCTCCCCTAAGTCATCTGCACATACCTAAAACAAATGTCTGGCAAGTTGCACAGAGGCCCCAGTTGCTCCTATTACAATGATGCCCACACCTGTAGGTCCAGTGTTGATGAGCACAAAGTATGTGGAAGTGACAAATTGGACAATGGGAAGCACATCATATGTGCAGGGGTGCAAGCCACAGATGTGACCATGCAAATGAAATTCTCACAGAGAGATGTACACAAATAGTGGATCCCGACACACCCAGGTAGCTGCAAAGGATGATATGGATACCCACCAAAATAGGATACATATCTCATGGACCACAGGGAGTACCTCACATCAACACATCAGTATTCAACATTGTAAACCAAGCATTACAGGTGCAAGGGCATGTAAAACAACATCAACATAATGTACAGCTAAATCAAGTTCACAGGGATAAAGAAAAAAGCTTTATTCAGTATATTAAAAGTGAAACGTCTGTTCTAACAAAAGGCCAATGGCCAGTCCATGTCCAAATGCCAAGGAGTGAACTAGAGTGACACATTCAGTATCTGAAAATCTAAACGTCTGTGCAAACAAAAGGCCAATGGGCAGTCCATGTCCAGATACCAAGGAGTGAACTAGAGTGACAAATTCAGTATATGAACATCTAAACGTCTGTGCAAACAAAAGGCAAATGGCCAGTCCATGTCCAAATGCCTGCACTGCTAAGGACCGGGGTCATCCCCTCGGAGGGGCATACATGGGGGCAGGCCAATCACCGCAGGGACAGGATCAGGGCGCAGCAGGAGGCAGTGAAGAGGTGGTGGATGCAGGCGAGACACTTGCAACTGCAGTGGAGCTGACTGAAGTGGTGGGTGCTGTCACAACTGTGGGGCACAAGTCAGATGGGGTGGGTGCCAGCACAACTCCAGTGGGCAGGTCAGATGGAGTGGATTGGATCACCACTGCAGTGCCCAAGTCAGACGGGGTGGTTGTGGACTCCAAAGCAGTGCCTACATCCATGGGAGCGGAATGGGGGACAGGTGAAGTCGGCAGGGGGGACATCAGTGGCACCAACTGTCTGACCAGGTGTGGAGGAGCAAGTGCTAGGGGAGGATGGCCTTAGCATTTTCGGGATGGTGTATCTGTGTGTGGGGGAACCCAGGGCAGGGAGTGGCGGGGGAACCTCTGGAGTGGTGGCCTGGGGGATGGAGGACGGAGACTTTGTCTTGAAGCGTTGGCGGGGGTCTTGCTCTTCTGGCACCGGGGGGATATGCGGGTGGGCGTCTCTGTCTGACTGCGCCTGGGGGAGGGTGTCCGGTTGTGAGGGGCACTCCCTTCTGTGTGTGGGGACTTCCTCTTCCCCTTGTAATCAGGATATGCAGGGTCAGTGGGGAAGAGGCCAAGGTCACAGAGGAAGAGCTTCTGGGGGGATGGGGTTGCAGGTGAGGCAAGGGAAGGGGGCTGGGAGGGAGAGGTCTCGGAGGACTGTGGAGTGGTTGTGGATGACTGTGTATGTGTCAGTAAACCAGCCCCTGTGAGTGTGGAATCAGTCCCCTGCACTTGCTTGTGTGCACGTCTAGACCTTGGTTTGGGGATTTCTGTGCTTGGGACAGGTAGGGTACTAGGAATCGTGGGTGGTGCAGGGGTAGGAGGGGTGTGGGACTGTTGGAGGAGGCCACAGACTGATCGGTCCTCTGTAGGGCAGACATGCCCGAGGAAATGCCCTCCATGAATGACACCAGTTGTGTCAACAGACCTGCGTGTGCATGGAGAACCTTCAGCATCGAAGTCTGCCCTACATGGATCTGTCAAAGTAAGTCCACAGACTCCTCACTCAGGGCACAGGGGACACAGGGGCAGGGGATGCGGTGCCTGGCACAAAGGACACATGCTCACGAACACGGGAGCCCACAGGGACCTCTGGGACGGGAGCCGATGGGAGGGGGGTGATGGTGGTGGCGTTGGTGGGGGCGTGGACAGCCTCACTAGCTGAGGTTTGGTGGCTGCTGACACCCGCCTCCACAAGGGAGTCATCCTCAAAGCTGCTGTGGCCCTCAGCTGGGGGGGATGGTGCTGACGACTCCTCTGTGTGGCTCCACTCGCCCTCCGTGTCACTGGGTCCACCCGACTCCTCTCCTTCTGTCCCTGTAAGGCTCTGTGGCTCCTCCTAGTTCTTGGAACTGTCCCCTCTTGTGGCCGTGGATGTATCTGGATAGGAATAGGAAGTAAGAGAACAACATCAGTCACCTGCACCGACTGCACACACCACAGTGATTACATCACATCACAGGGCAAGCCCTGGCATCATCAGCTGAATACAGATCAAAGTGCCAACACTGTTTAGGATAAGACAATTGTCATTCTCTACATCAACCATGGCACACATATCCCTCCTTGACTTTCACACATATGTCTGTTGCATGTTGGATGCTAACACCCCAATGTGCCAACATGCACCACCCACACATTAGTTGTACATGCAAGTGAACATGTAGGAGTATGTCACTATACACACAGCACATCTCTTGCTACTGACTCAGTACAGGTGTGCGGATGAAGGGATGGGCAGAGACTCATTCCACATGCTTGTGATGCATGCCAGCAACACACAATATGATGTACTCCTGTCCTGATGGGCAATGCCACAATGTACTGCATGGTGCACACTTGAACACAATGCAGGCTCACTCATAGCAAGTTAAATGCCATGGCACTGGGATGTCCTGAAAGTCAGTCAACGCTGTCTCCTGTCACAGGGGCAGGGCATCCAGACAACAACAATATGCAGTGACTCACAATCCTAGCTCTGGGGTAAAGCAAACTCAGCAGGTGACCGGCGCACTTGCCCATCCCATGCAAACAACATATCCAGGACCCAGAAGACCCCACATCATGCAAATCAGACATATGAGTCGCAGCAAACACTAATCCTTGTACATTAACACATCACAGTCTGCCAAGCATATAACCCAGCTGCATGAAGGACACAGTTGCATACACCATTGTGCCCTGTCAGATGATCACACACCTATATGTCACACAGGTCTTGTCTCTCACAGTCACATTGCAGATGTCATGCTGACCCTCTGAATCATGGACACCCCAGTTGTATGTAGCAACAAGCCACACCCTAATGACACAGAGGCAGACACCTGAGGGCACATGTCACTGAGCACAACCTGCAATTTCATACACAGGAGTGGGATTACAGAGTGTTTCTAAATGCCCTTGAGGGGGCATGACTGGCCAGGACTAAGTGAAACAGTGTTTGGCCCTGGACAGTAGTCAGGTGGCTAAGCAAGTGTGACATACTTGCTATACATACTCCTGAGGCCCAAAAATTGGAGTCCCCTGCTGCATGGGTTTGTTTGGAATACCCCAGCCACATGTTGTGAGTCAGACCAGCAATTGGTACACATCTCAAGGGCACACACAGATCACATGTCAGATCTCAGGCATTGTGTAAACAATTGAACCACCCATGAAACACACAACAGATTCACGGGAACTGATGCTGACCGGTACCTGAAGCATAGCTGACTGCAGGGACACAGCACCCTAGTGACACAAGCAACCGATTGTAGGGGCCACACCTGTTGAACAGATGAGAAGGGTGCATCACACAAATGAGGGTCCTGAGTTTGGGACTACAAAGGCTACGTAATGTGGAAGTGTGACCAGGATAAAAGACTGCTATTTGTATGTCAGACATAGTACACAGATCAGACATGGGCTCACCCCCTTCCTGCTGCTGTCTGGCCTTCAGCTGCCTATCCAGGTCCGAGAAGACCACTGCCAGGATACGGAGCATGTGGGGAGTCAGGGTCCGGTGTCCACCCCTCCTGCGTGGAGGTGACAGCTTCAGCTGGACTCTAGCTATCTTCCAGGTCCAGCCCCGAAGGTCCTGCCACCTCTTCTGGCAGTTGCGGATCCGGTGCTTGTAGACCCCCACAGAACGAACAGCCCGGGCGATGGTCAGCCAGATCTCCTGCTTCTGGTGGGCATCAACCTGTGAGGAGGACAAAGTGAAAAGTACATTCACACACATGCCCCAGATTGCTGCAGCACACATTTGGATAGACATGTCATCATCACAAAGGGAAATAAATTACACAGGTAGTGCAACCATGGGGATTGCAAAAGCACATGCATGTCTGACATGTTAACAATGCCTGGATAGTTTAAGCTTGCAATAATGCACTTTAGCAGCAGAAAAACTGTTCATTGCATGTACCTGCACACTTTGGGGGATGAAAGTAGTCATTGAGAATGCTTCCCACCGGTGTACACACTGCTAGTACTGCTAGTCAGACAACATGCATAATTAGGAAGTCAGTGGACTGCACACTCACCTGCTCCCCTGGTTTGCCATAGAACTTTCTGTACTCTGGAAGGAGCCCATCCAGCAGGACCTGGTTCTCCTCCTCAGTGAAGACTGGGGCCCTCTCCAGAGTACGTGCCATAGCAGGAGCCAGAGGATGCATAGACAGCAGCAGTGGTAGCAGAGATGTGGTCCAGTAGCATGTACTGCAGGCAAGTAAGGTCCCTGGGGGCCAGCCAGCCTTATATCTGTGCTGCAGAGGCAGAATCTGTGCCATGTGTCCCAAGTGATAGGTCCAACACGTTTGCATTCTATGAATCTGGCCAATCCATTTAAAAGTACAACTCGTACATGCCTTCCGCATCGTTCAAATCTTCACCTTCATGGAACACTTGAAATTGCAACATTGTTGTAGGCATCCAACTGAATTTCCAGTGCACAACTCATACAAGTTTTGAATCTGCATCCGTCTCCATGACAGTCCAGAGCCAATGGGTGCGCCCGGCTCGTTCAACTGACTGTACAATGCGTTATTTTGAATATACACATGCACCCGTCTACATACGATTCAATGGCCAAGGCGTACGCCTGTCTCAGACCATGCCTGTCCGACACGTATGCATGATAGTCACCCGCGTCGGACCTCATTGCATTCAATGACAAAGCGTACGCACGGCTCGGACATGACCCGTGCAATGCGTACGCATTGTCACCCGCGTCAGACCTCATTGCATTCGATAACAAAGCATACGCATGGCTCGGACATGACCCGTGCAATGCGTACGCATTGACACCGGCGTCAGACCTCATTAGTGTGACTATTATACAGATGCAACACACATATACTGGCCATGGACACCTGTGCACATCTGCCACACTACAGCATTGGCCACACAGTGTCCCATGGCATGTAAGGCTGCATTCCCTGGGTGTTTGGGGGGCCACAGCTGTTTTTTTGGCTGGCACTTTGTGCAGCCACTCCCAGGCTATGCACGTGTACATGGGGGCAGAATCCTTTGTGTGTTGTGCACATTACCACTGTGATGTGCAATTGGACAGTAATGGACATTAGTCAAGGCCACAGTGTCAGGTTGGATATGTTTAGGACATGTCACATACACCCTGAGTCCTGGGGGTGATGGCATGTACGTCACAGTGAGACCTGTAGCCACAATACTGATGTGCACCCACAGTCTGTGTGCATGTTGTGTCTCAGATTTGTCTGATCAAATGTTACCAATGGGTGACAGTCTCCACATCCATGTGGTATATGCATCAACCTTGATGGGATGTGTGTCTAAGAGACGTACATGAAGGGCCAGCAGGAACAACAGTGGCCACTACCTGTGGGACTTACGCTTGCCTTGTGGTGTGTTCGTGCTAAGCCATGTCCATTGTTGTGTTGATGTGGCAATACAGGGAGCCTGGGTTTCTGCATGGCAAAGATCTGTGATGCCTGTGAGACATGAGGCCTCAATTGTCACTGTGGTGGGTTTTTTTAACGTTGCAGCGGCACACGATTGGCCATTGCACTACATGGGACTCATGTGGACATGTGGAATTGAGATGTGAGGTGCCGGTCTTGTAGGTGACATATGTGTCCATGCCCAACAGCACACACCTCAGTACATTGTGTAATGTCATGAACTAGCATGTGATAGTGATCGTGGTCTTGGCCACATGGGTGGATGAACTGACAATCTTCCTTTGTGCATCTCTGTACTACAGGGCACCAGCTGTTCATCGTCCGTTCCCAGACCTTGCAACCATGCAGGAACACGACTGCATCAGACGGTAATGCTTCACCAGGCCACTGATTGCGGAGTTGGCGGAGCAGTTGGTGCCACATCTGCTACCTGGCCGGACATACCCCACAGCACTGACCCCAGAGGTGAAGGTGATGGCAGCCCTGCACTTCTTTGCCACCGGTACCTTCCAGTACGCTGTGACTACTGCTGGTGGTATGTCACAAACGATGTTTAGTCGGGTGCTACGCGATGTCTTGGAGGGGATGTTGCAATTCCTCGACCTGTATATCAAGTTCCCGAGCCCAACTGAACTCCCTGAAATAAAGGATGCCTTTTATACACTGGGGAGGATGCCGACCGTCATCGGATCTATTGATGGGACACATGTTGCCCTAATACCACCACAGGCACATATACAGGCATACCAGAACAGGAAGCACTACCATTCGATCAATGCTCTGGTGGTCTGTCTTGCCGACATGTCGATCACACATGTGTGTGCACGGTTCCCTGGTTCGGCGCACGATGCCTACATTATGAGGAGTAGTCGCATTACAACGCTGATGTCACAGATGCCAGCTCAGCATGCCTGGCTTGTCGGTCTGTACTGACTGTTTCTCATTGTGTGTGTTTGTCACTTTTGTATTCCGCACTCCTACAAAACTCAGCTACTTGTTCATTGTTGTGTGTGTAGGTGACTCCAGATACCCCAACATGCCGTGGTTGCTGACACCCCTCAGGAACCCTGTGACACCAGCCGAGGTGCGCTACAATGAGGCACATGGTCGGAGCAGGAGGGTGATTGAGCGGCCATTCGGCCTCCTGAAAAGCCACTTTCGCTGCCTGGACAAGACCGGAGGGGCCCTCCCATATGAGCCTGCAAAGGTGTGCAAAATAATCCTTGTCTGCTGCATGCTACACAACATGGCGGTGCGGAAGGAGGTGCCTCCCATCCAGGATGACGATGACGACGACCAACCTCCGGCACCTGTGGAGGATACCGGCCTGGGCCAAGATGCCAGTGATGATGAAGATGATGGTGACGTCCGCGCCCAGCTCATCAACAACTTCTTCACCTGAATGTGAGTTTACAGGGTTGTTATGTGAATGTATGCAGGTAGCCTGGAATGTGTTGTGCCAGCTCTGTTGCTGTCTGAGTGTGTCTGTGTGCCACTTGACTGGATGAGTTCTGTGATGTGTCCATTCAGGTGGTGAGTACTCCACAATAGGGTAGTACTGCTAACTAGTGTTTGTGTAGGTGTTTTGCAACATGTTTTGTGCATGTGTATTGCATTTCTCTCCTGTTCTTCTGTGCTTTTGACTGTATCTTGTCTGTCCTTCCCAGGGTACTTTGCCTGTTGTGTGGTCAACACTGACCACCAACACCCAGAAGCCAACTCCAGTGTGGAAGTTGACAATTCCCATCAACTGATGTACCACACATCCCTGGACTTCCATTATCCAACACATTGTGAGCGTGTGTCCACTGTTACATAGAATTACCGTGCAACTAGCGTGGAATAAAAGTGTTGCTGATGTGTAATGAACCTGTGCTACGCTTTGTTATGTGCGTTGTCTGTCTTCCCACATCTGAGTGACATCTGCTTACCTCACCTGTGGACTGACTGGGCTTGGTGTTGTGTCTGTGCATGCCAATGTGTTTCAGGTCAACATCATTGTGTTTGATGAGTAACATGGCCATGGTGAGTATGTTTTGTGTTGCCATAGTGGTGTGTGTCCCTCACATGTGTCACATCCCCATGACTCACCTTACGTTGGTCACATTGTTGCAGTATTTGGCATGCACTGTGTTGTGTGGCAGATCGACATCTCCCTGAACATGACAAGTTGGAATCACAACAGAGGCAAGTATGGTGCACTGGTGAGTTTATTTACAAACATGTGTGAGGGAAGTGGGTGATGTACAGTGGTTTGGGAATCCAAAGTTCACATTGGAGTTGGAAGTGCTGGTAGATGAAATGTCCAGAGTAAAGTCCACAGTCATCTGCTACATTGGCCCAACATGAACCCTCCATGTCATGTGGGTGAGTTGTGTGCAATTGGACAAGGTGAACGGGTTGCGCACAAAGAACATTGTCCAGAACAGGTTTGGAGGCCCTGGGGGATGTGCTGGGACATCTGCCTCTCACATGTCCTTCTTCGGACGACCCCTCTTCTTCCGGGGGGGATCCTCATGTGCAGGCCTCTGTGGTGCAGGGGACTCTCTGCCAGAGTCCTCCTCCCTCCCTGTGGCGCTGGCAGATGGTGTTGCGACAGATGTTGTGGGCACACAGGGGTGTGTGGACAGGTTGGTGTTGATATGGCGGAGGCATTGTAGTATGTCCCGATGCACTGCAGTGATGTCATCCCATTCGGCCTCTATGCGGGCATGGTGGGCGACCTGCTCGTGTCCTTGAGGATCCCCACTACCTGGCCAAATCGTACGGTGCTATCCCGGTACACATCTAAGATGTGTGCCAGTTGGGGGACATCGTGCAGTCCAGACCCCTCTGCAAGGTGCACCCTGTGCCTCCCACCCCTCCCAGCACCCCTTTTCACACGGGCAGGACCAGCGGCGGTACGCACAGGTGACACTGGGACCCCTTGGGTGGTGTTGCTGGTGGTGTTGGCTGTAGCTTCCGGGGGGTCCTGTGTCCCTGTGCTGTGGGTGTTGATTTTCCTTGGTCTGTCCGTGTTGGCGGGGGTGCCCTGACGGGGTCCAGATGCTGGAGGCGTGGGTACAGGGGGGGCAGATGTTGATGCTGCTGGCACTGCATGATGGCTCACACCGGAGGGGCCAGGTTGGTCATCGTCATCCGAAGAGGACAGTGAGAGAGTCAGACCAGAGAGCTCAGTGTCCACCAGAGTCTGGGCCTGGGTATCCTCATCATTTGGTGCTGGGTGCCCAGCACCACCTGTGTTTGGAAGAGACACACAATGTGATTTATGTTTCTACATGCATCGTTTGTTCACAAACATGACATTTTCTACTTTTCAAACAGATGCCTGCCTGTACACTGCTTTTTCTTGGCCATTTCCCAGCATGGCCTTGTGCTCCCCACAACAGAGCCCTGGGTCAGACATCTTGTCAGTCCCTTCCCACTCCCTGTGAGGTGAGTATGGTTCAGTTTATTCTTGCTTGGCCATGTGGGTTGGTGTAGGTTTTCTGTGACTGCGACTCTCATCATACTCTTGGCTGCACCCCCCTTCCCAGCATGCCCATACTTCCTCCCTCTTGACTCTGCTTCCCTGTGAGGGGGTGTAACAGCAATGGCAAGATGGCTGACTGTGTAGTCCTGATGTTTGTTGTTGGCCATTTCCCAGCATGGCCTTGTGCTCCCCACAACAGAGCCCAGGGTCAGACATCTTGTCAGTCCCTTCCCACTCCCTGTGAGGTGAGTATGGTTCAGTTTGATCTTGCTGGGCCATGTGGGTGGGTGTAGGTTGTCTGTGACTGCGAGTCCCATCATACTCTTGGCTACACCCCCCTTCCCAGCATGCCCATACTTCCTCCCTCTTGACTCTGCGCCCTGTGAGGGGATGTGACAGCAATAGCAAGATGGCTGACTGTGAAATCCTGATGTTTGTTTGGCTACAAGTCCCAATTGAGTCCCTGTGCTTCACACAGCAGCACCCAGTGCGGGGTATCTTTTGCTGATATTTCAATGAGGTGTGTGTCAATGCATTGTACCCGGTGAGTTGTGTGGAGTTTGTGTTGAGGGGGGTGCCTCCCCATGCTGATTAGTATGGTTAGGGCTGTCAGTCCTCCTTCCCATCATGAAACGTGCTTCCATTGTAGGGCGTGCAAGTTGTCTTTCAGGATGTCAGTCAGTGGTGTCCTGCTTCTGATTTGCACACAACCCCTAGCAGGGCCTTGTGCTCCCACAGCAGGACCCAGTGTCAGCCATCTTGTCAGTCATTTTCCACTCCCTGTGATGTGGGCATGTTTCTGAGAGGTCTTGATGGGCCAATCAGGAGGGTGTGCATTATCTGTGACTACCGGCCCCATCATGCTTTTGGCTAAACTCCCTTCACCTGCATCCACACTTTTCCTCCATGACAGTCAGCTGCACTGTGAGGTGGTGTGTTTGTGGTGGCAAACTGTCTGTCAGGGTGTATTTGGCTGAGTGCCACTTGCTTGCTCTATTTGTTTGTAGGTTTGCGCACAACCCCTAGCAGGGCCTTGTGCTCCCACAGCAGGACCCAGTGTCAGCCATCTTGTCAGTCATTTTCCACTCCCTGTGATGTGGGCATGTTTCTGAGAGGTCTTGATGGGCCAATCAGGAGGGTGTGCATTATCTGTGACTACCGGCCCCATCATGCTTTTGGCTACACTCCCTTCACCTGCATCCCCACTTTTCCTCCATGACAGTCAGCTGCACTGTGAGGTGGTGTGTTTGTGGTGGCAAACTGTCTGTCAGGGTGTATTTGGCTGAGTGCCACTTGCTTGCTCTATTTGTTTGTAGGTTTGTGGTAAATAATTTAATTACCGGGACTTAATTTGATACAGAAACATAATAAAATAGCTCAGTAAATAAGAGGCAGAATCCGTGGTATTAGAGGTTCGGAATGGGCTTTATTCCAGTGGTCGATTATAATCGGTTGCTCCAAGTTCCATCACCACGAAGGTTCAGGAAGTGAAGTACATACGTTATTGACAATCAATTACTTTTATACAATAGGCATTACAGTGAAGCAAATACAAGAGGCGTAACAATTGATAGTGGTGATAATATATTCGTACGTAGCAAAAAATAGGCGTAACTGGGAGTGATTTAAAGAACGTCATCAGATGTGATGTCATAAGAGGGTGGTTACATGAAAGAATTTCGCAATGTCAGCAGAAATACTTGGCAGAAATGCGCGCGCAGCAGCATGACGTGTAATTGACGTGCAACTAGGGGGTGAAGGGGACTTGACATTTAGCTCTACATGTGGCGACAGAAGTCTGGAGGGTCAAGTCAACCTAATCCCAAATCATATCTAACATCCTATGTTTAAAGAACTATGTTATCCAAAAGAGAGGTCTCTTCGAGTAGAATCTTATTCTATACTGACTATACTGACTGTTAGTGCGTGTACAAGCGTCTAAGTGTCTATACTAGATGCGAGGGCGGAATCTTCCATAATAACAGGGCTATGAATTACTTGCATGAAGACGGAGAAGCCGGGCCTTTGCTCGGTAGCTGGAAGAATGTTTACTTAAACTACTAGACAGGAATGCATCGGGCAGGGAACGGAGCAGATAACTTCGAAGGTGAAATACAGTTTTTGGCAGACAGCAGGCTGATGTCAGGCTTCGTGAGCCGCGCAGAGAATGAGACAAAGTTCATGGTCACAGATGCAGGCTCAGACTGGAGCTTCAGAGGCAGAAAGCAAGAAAAGTTTGATGACAGAATCAGGGCCTACTTGCCTGGACTGTAAAATGGCATAAGTGAACCATATAAAGCCGGTGGCCTTTCATACTTAGGAATGGAATATCCGGCCTATTCATGGCGGATCTGACAGAGGACATGTTGACGGTGGACGTACATGTGTTTGCGTCTTCATAACTGGAACTGGAGGGAACATACATGTACTTATAACATGCACATAGAACCGTTGGGGTCCAAGATAGGGGACATAACTGACCAGAAAAATCCATATTTCCACATTCCCTCCTTGTCCCCTACTTGCCCGTCAAGAGATATCAATCTTCATCAATCCGTTGATCTGTTCATATAGCATCATTTGTTCTTCTTTTTTCTTCTGGGACGAATGAAATCTTGGTGATGGGACACACGATGTGGCACACAGACCACAAATCGCTGGTCCACATTGTAGGCATAGACAGCAACTGAATAGTATGAGAAGGCCAATACCTAGGAAAGATAGGACCTTCCATCCAAAGGTAGATAATACACTCCAAAACCAACCGGACCAGCTCCAGGTGCCTGGATTCTGGTGTATCTGGCTTACAATCTTATGAAGGCGAGTTATGGCTTTATATACAGATGGCGAATTTTCTGGTATGAAAATGCAACAACTTGATCCGATGACCCTACAAGCTCCGCCCCTATCGGCCAAGATGACGTCAAGGACAAGACGATTTTGAAGCACAACAATCCGCATAGCAGACTGTTCTTCTGTTAAATTGCCTATGTCGGAAATAGTTTCGTTCACTACTGCTTCAAGGGTTCTGGTTAATCTACGTATCAGCTTACTATTAGTAACTGTACCTATATAGGGAAAGAGACCTTTATTGAAATCTGTGTATTTTTCCCATGCTGTTTCGGTGTAATCGACTATTGGGAGATCTCTCCTTACTCTAGTATATACTAAATGAGTATTTCTGTGATAATCAGGAGGAGCTAGAAAAACAGGCGGCAAAAGAAATCCAATGTAGCAGGTACCATCCCAATCTAGAGGCAAACGTACATATGCCGTCTGACCACATATGAAATAGGAATGGCGGGAAGCTCTAAATGTAGACTTGCCTTGATCACTAAATTCTACTACAGTGGTGCATCTACTATGGCCCATATGTATGGAACCATTATTTCTTACACATAATTCACCCTTTACTGGAAATATTGACATAGCGGGCAAAATTGGAGTAGCTTCGGATTCAACATTTAGGATCATAAGATTAAGCGTAAAATTACCTAATCCATACACTTCATTTTCTAGATCAGTTCCTGTTCTCTGGGGAAGTCCCTCCTTGTTAGGGTGGCAGACTTTAAGCAAAACTAAGTTCAAATTTCCCCATACCCAGTTATCTTGATAAACTGCAGAATTCGAGTCTAGAGAATTAATTAAACTAAACCATGCTCCACAGGAGCCGTTGTGTGTGAACGGGTATGGAAAGAGAGGTAGAATTCTTTTATAATTCTGATAGGGAGGGAGTCGGCCACATATCCAACAATTTGTAGCATTGCTAACCTGATGGGAATGGTGTAACATATTAATAAACGTGTTATTGCGCAGCGCAAATCTATAAGACAACTCAAGCGGAGGTAATTCACTAAAAGAATGTTCGGCAGTAACATTGTAAACATGTCTAGAAATAGGATAATATATGTGCAACAATATACTTGCAGTAATTATTAAAAGACTTAAGAAAAACAAAATTATTAATGTCACTATGCAATGACTACGCAGTGATATACAGTACGCCTGTCGTTTCAACATTTTTCGGGTGTTTTCTCTATTCAGGTCCAAGGGATACATGTCAGAGACAATTCAACCGCTTCACCTTGGAGAGGACTTAAACAATCAAATTGCTCGACTGATTGGACCTAAGTTTCAGTTTATAATGTTCAGAGTTACTCCTTTCAACAAAAGGAAGTTTTGAGTCAATGGGTGAAGACACACAAGGTGTGGTATTCACATCTGCTGGTAGTCCATGAAATTTCTTGATATGACTTGAATGAATCCAGCCTTTTCTGCCCTCGATCTTCACGGCTGTCCTTGTGGTGAGCAACACCAGCTGAGGCAACTTCCACCTAGGTTCCAGCTGAGTCTTTCGATCAAAGTTCCTCACGAGGACCAAGTCTCCCGGAACTACGTCATGGGGTTTCACCTCAGTGTTGTCAGGAAAAGCTGCAGCTACCTGTGAACGACAAGATTGTAGTGCAGACATCAAGGAAGCCAAGTAATCTGTCAGCATGTTACAGTCAATATCAGTTATTTTGCGTGGTATAGGCGTCCCCCACATATTTGGTGGTCTACCGAAGATCACTTCATACGGGGATAGCCCTGTTCGAGAGTGTGCTACCATTCTTGTGTAAAAGAGTGCAACTGGTAATGCTACTACCCAGTCGACACCTTTCTCTCTGCATATTTTGGACAATCTAATTTTCAGGGTCTGATTATGTCTTTCTACGAGACCTGCTGCCTCGGGGTGTCGGACACAGTGGAATTTCCACTGATAGCCTAACAAAAGTGAAACGTGTTTCATTAATTCGGACGAGAACGGCTGGCCGTTATCTGAGTGAACAACACGTGGTAAACCGTATCGTGGGAAGAATTCTCGAACCAACTGTTTGGCAGTAGTCGGGGCAGTGTAATCTGAAACCGGGTATGCCTCCGTCCAACGGGAAAGAGCACACACAACTACGAGAACATATTTGAATCCTCTACATCGTTCCATCTGGATATAATCCATCTGGAGGACTTCAAAAGGATGATCAGGAGGCTGAAATCCACCCTGTTCTACGGGAACGCTTTTTCCTGGGTTGAACTGGCAACAGATCATACAGGTACGAACTTTTTGTTTGGCTGCTGCTCGTAAATGTTTATTGAACCAAATGTGTTGAATGCTATCTAGCATAACTTTTTCTCCTAGATGTGCTGGACTATGTACAGTGTTAATTATAACTTGGACCATTGAATCAGGAAGGAACCACACAGACTTTTCCTTCATCATCCATCCTTGATCGGTTTGGATCCCTCCTAATTCAGTCCATTTCTTTATTTCGTCTGGTGTAGCATGTGTCTGTATATCAATTACGTCAAGAGTAGGATCTTTAACTGTCATACAATGTGTTGGCGTCGGGACTATTGTCTTTGTCATGTCGGATGTTTGAGTTTGAGCAGTCTGTTTAGCTGTTCTGTCGGCTAGATCATTACCTTGAGAAATGATATCAGTAACTTTCGTATGAGCTTTACATTTCATAATTGATATTGCAGTGGGTAGATGTATTGCCTCTAATAAGGCATGAATGAGGGGTCCGTGCTGAATGTGGGCACTGTGAGAAGTTAAATAACCTCTCTCTCGCCACAGCACGCCGAAGTCATGTACGACTCCGAATGCATAACGTGAATCAGTGTATATGTTGACTTTTTTATTTGTGGCTTGAATACAGGCTTGTGTCAGAGCGACGAGCTCTGCTGCTTGAGCGGACAAGGTATTTATGCAATTTGTTTCAATGATTTCAGTATCTGTTGTGACTGCGTAAGCGGCCACTAATTCCCCTGTACTTGTTCTCATACATGAACCATCTACATACAACGTCAGGTCTGGGTCTGACAACGGGACATCGGTTAAATCTTGTCTGGGTTTCGTCGTGATTGTAATAACTTCAATACAGTCATGAGCTAGTGGGTCTGTTCCATTTATAGGTAAAAGTGTGGCAGGATTCAATGTGTTACAACGTCTGATTTCTATATGTGGCTGAAACAGTGTTAGTTCGTACCCTGTAAGTCTTGCTATAGTCAAATGTTGTGTTTGCGTTCGATTCACAAGAACCTCTACTGCATGTGGTACTTGAACTGTCAATGGATGTCCTAACACTATGGCATCGCTTTGTCTGATTGCTAAAGCTGTCGCTGCCACTGATTTCAGACACGCAGGCAAAGCCTGAGCTACGGGATCTAATGTACTAGAAAAATAAGCACATGGTTTGTGTGCTCCTGCTTGTTCCTGTGTGAGTACTGACAAGGCAGTACCTTCGCGTTCTGTAACAAAGAGTGTAAACTGTTTACTGTAACATGGCGTTGCTAAGACAGGTGCTTGACATAAAGCTTTCTTTAGGCTTTCAAAAGCTTGTGTATGTTCCTGAGTCCAAGGGAGAACAGTCGATGTGGCTGCCTCCTGTGTTGTCAACTGAATGAGTGGTTTTGCTAGAAATGCATACTGAGGGATCCACTGCCTACAATATGAAGTGAGGCCTATGAAAGCCCGCACCTCCTTTTGTGTCTTGGGTATTGGCATGTTAGCTATTAACTGAATGCGGTCGGGTGTAAGCTGCCTTCCCTCCTTGGACAGCGAGTGTCCAAGATAAACAACTCGCTGGACACAGAATTGCAGCTTAGAAGGGGACACCTTGTGCCCCTTTTCGGCTAGAAATTGTAAAACTGTCAGTGATGCTTTCTCACATTCGGGTTCGCTTCTAGCGGTGATCAGCAGATCATCGACATATTGAAGCAAGGCAGTGTTAACTGGCATGTGGATACTGTCGAGTTCTCGTTTCAGTGCTTGGCTATAGATGCTGGGGCTTTCTGTAAATCCTTGAGGTGCGCGTGAGAATTTGAAGCTACGTCCATTTAAACTAAATCCGAACAAATATTGGCTTTCCGGATCTATTGGGACGCTGAAAAAAGCATTCTTGAGATCAATTACAGTAAAGAATGTTGCTTCGGAATCAATAGCTGTCAGTAATGATGAGATATCTGGGACCACAGGGAATTGTGGCACTATGCATTTGTTTAATTCGCGCAAATCAATAACCAATCGATATACTGGCGGGGCCTTCGGATCTGTTCGTTTGAGAATCGGAATTATCGGTGAATTACATACATTGGAGTCTGTTTCCACAACCACTCCTTGGGCAATGAGCTCGTCAATGATTCGTAGCAAAGCCACTACAGCATCTGGTGGTAACTTGTATTGTCGCATTCGTGGTAGTACCACTCCTGCCTTTAGTGTAACTCGATATGGTGTAATATTCATGCAACCAACATCAGTAGGGCCTTGTGCCCATAGATGTGTAGGTAAAGTCTGCAATCGGGGATCCATGTCTCTAGACACATAATGACCTTTAAAATCACGTAAAAACAATCTTACTCCTTCCGGAGAACAACATATTATAGCTCCTAGAGCTTTCAGTGTTTTTATTCCTAACAGGTTTTCTGGACATGATTTAGTAAGCAATAAATCTGTAGTTCGGGTCAAAGGTCCTATCGTAAGTGGAAGAGGTTGTGACACTTCATTAACAATAGGTTTTCCTGAAAAACCAAGGGAAATATTCTGTGAGCCTGAGAGGGGTGCCCCTGGAACTTCACTACGTTTTATAGTTGTTCGACTTGCCCCTGTATCGAGTAAAAATTTTCTGTCTTGGCCTAATAATTCACTGTGTACATAAGGTCCTTCTTGATCCACAGGGATCTCGATAAGGGGTAAGTCAACTTCCCTCTCTAGGCTGGTTCATGCGTATCGTTGATAATCAGGGTAGTCATACTGTGCGGTCTGGTACAGCTGTCGTGTCGTGGTTTGTGTGGCAGCAGCAGGCAACGCTGGTGCGGCTGGCACAAACTGTATAGACTGTTGTGGAGCTGGCATGGACTGTGCATGCTGCAAGGCTCCTTGTTCATTCTGATTCTGTCTAAGTGGCCGTGATCTTTCTTTTGTAATACCTGTGGCGATATTACGCTTCAGGACTGGACAATCGTGTACATAATGACCTAGTTGTTTACAATAGTTGCATGTCCCTTTTACAGGTCCTGCTGAATCACCAGAATGTGTCGTACCCTTTTTATGTCCTTCAGCTGGAACTGTCTGGGAGACTAGCATTTTCATTTTCGTGTCTTTCATGCGTCTTTGTTCATGATCTTGTTCCTCTCTAATTCTATTGTGATGATACTGTAACATTTGTAACATTTGTGATGGAGTGTTACCTTGCCAGGTACTCTCGAATTTTAATACTCTATTCTTCACTTGGGGCAAGGAATTTTCAACTAATTTTGTCACAAACAGATGTGGGTATGATTCGCTACTTGCTTTTATGCCACTATTTATACCAAAACATTTTTCAAATCGTGCATAGAAATCACTAGTGTCTTCATCTTGCTTTTGTTTACAGGCTGAAATTGCACCCCAGTCTTCCTTTTTCGTGGTTAATAAGCGTGGCAGTACCTGTACTAGTAAACCTGGTAGTGCTTTAGTTTTGTCCCCAAGCCCCGAACCTGGACCTCGGGCCTTTTCTTCATTTTCTAATGCTGTCCAGTCTATCTTTTGGTCTCCCACCTCCCACTCTTTTTCCTTGAGTTTTTCATAAATGCCAGCAGGCATCAATACCTTTAATATGGTCATAATGTCGGGATAGGTATACTCTCCCATGAGTAACATGTCTTTAATTTCTCGGTGGAAACCCGCTGGGTCTTTGTCATGACTGGGTACCACTTTCTTCATTTCTAACAATTCTATTTTCGATATGGGCGTATATACAAATACGCGTTTAAACTCATTGTCCTCGCCTTTTATTGGGTGTACTTCTCGTAAGGGATTCTGTCTGTCCATGTAATACGTGGTTCTTTCCTTAATGGGCAGTGAGACATGTCCTGGACATTCAAAAAGAATGTACTGCTTTCTTGATTCTAGTATTTCTTTAATTAGCTTAGTACCTGAACCTCTCCATCTATTCGTGAGTAATTCAGTCAATATATCAGGTAAGGGACCAGGATCTGAATGTTGGCTTTTATATAGTATAAGAAGTTGTTGGATCATATAAATCCCAGCTAAACGCTGTTCATCTGGGGTGAGATTCAAAAATGTGTGTGTTATTGTATCATCACTATACTTCCCGGGACTGTCAACCCAATGGACAGCTGACCTGGCTAATTCTTGTTCATCCATAGAATCGAGAAAATGATAACCCCTTCGTTCTCGCAGTAATTTGTCAGCGGCTTGGAACGAATGCTCGGGGGACCTTATATTTATTATAGGTGTTTGAAAATTCCTGTTATTTTCTAGACATATCGGACGTATCGGATCAGTAAGACATCTAGTACTATTACAAGATCTTCCTCTACCTACATAGGCTATAGTTTCTGACTGTCCTGTGGGCAGTCCTGATCCTTCTTCCTCGCTTTGTTCGAACTGGTCTACCGCTAACCTTTCTTCGTGTAGGCGTTCTATTTCTTTACGGATCTTTCGGCACATGGCTATTATACAGTTTTGCTTATCATGTCTCCCTTCTGATATATTCTGGCTCCATCTGGTAAGAATTTGCATTGCTTCCGGATCTACCCCCGGTCGGTCTTGATTTCTGATCACACAATTTATGAGGAAACGTAACAGTTCCCCCTGTATTTCCACTTTCTGGTATTCCATAGCTCTGTTAATACATTCAGAATCTCGCCCTGTTTGGACAAAATGGTATATATTATCTAGATGCGCAGTCATTCCTGGTAACTTCCCTAAATACACCGCGGCTCGTCTGATACGTAATGATGCCAGGGTCATTTCGTCCTCTTTTCCGGGCACAGGGTCATATCTACAATCTATAAGAAGTTCCTTAAGCGTACGGGCATTTATGAGTTTGGGGGTACGTGAATGTGCTGACTCTTGAAAAGTAAGTTTATTTATTCTGGGTGGCGTAGAAAAGATATTGGTAGCACCTCCGGTAGCCCCGTCTGGGGTATCGGGTGTGAAAGGATTCGTTGAACGTGATACAGCAACTATAGGTGTGGATACAGCTATAGAAGTAGCTGTAGGAACAGATGTGGAAACAGATGTGCTTGCCGGAACTTGTGTCAGAACTTGTTGCTGTAGGGATACGGGTACTGGATCTTGGCGTTGAACCTCCCTGGCAGGCGGTCTATGTGGGGCGGGATTAGCATACTCGGGAGCTGCGTCATCTAAATATGAGGAAAGAAAAACATCTTCTGCGGTTCTAGGATGCCCCTTGGGATGTACCTTTATTGGAAATAATGGGGTTGGTAAGTCTTTTGGTATCTCTGGAGTAGCCTTAGGTAATCCTTCTGCCAGAAGGGGAGACATACCATTCATAAGGGCATGTCTTTGTCTGTCTACTTGTTCTGATTTCACTCGTGCACCTTCTTCAATTAATAGATTTTCTCGGACTTCATTTGAATTCTCTTTACTCTTCTCTTCCTGTCTACGTGCTTTTTATGTACGTCTATACGATTCTTTACGCCATAATTCAATGGCGTCTTTCTGTGATTGTCTAGCTTTCTTTTTCCATAATTCTTCCTCTACTTTCACGATGCACTCTGCATCCCAGGTCCCCGCTGCGGGCCACCTCTGACTTTCTGGTAATTCCTTGGTGTAGTCTACCCATAAATCAAGAAATAATATAGCATCTAAGCCATGTTTATGATACATGAAGTACCCTGGAGTGTCCCTAGGAGGAATAGGAACGGCTTCTTCGAGTACCCCTTTTCTTGTTGTGATCTGTCTTAATTTCGAAAAGAGCGGCATATTGAGAACTGATCTGATACTTGATCTTGAACAAACTTAATACATGAAACACAATAATGAACAGTCATTCATACCACAATATGCAGAACGTACTAAAAAACATTTAACATTTAACATTTAACTGAGCAACGATGATAATGACGATCTAAGAAAAACTTAATCACTAAGCATAATACTCGACTTTAACTGGATTATTCTGAATTTATATACTTGATATACTAGATATACTGCTAAACAGTACAGATACACTGCTGAAACAGTGCAGACCGGATTTGTGTACCCAAACCCGTCTGGACCGGCACAACTTATGTGCACGCCAGAACGCCTCCCCAGTAATGGTACTCACCGGGTAGCTCGGAAACGGAAGGCCTCGGAAACTGAACTGAACTTGAACCGGACTGGACTCGACTCGAACACTTCGGACACTGGACTCGACTTGGGATTTCGGAAACTAGTGGGCCTCTGTATACCTCGGATCTTGCTCTCTCAGCTAGGCTCTGGTCGGGATAATTCGCACTTCTCACCGCCTCGTCTGGGTGTTGATCGCAGCCTCAGTCGCCCCCGCTTGACCGGAGGGAGATACAGGAAATCCTGCTGGTACGCGTTATTGTCCGTCCAGCTGTGGCAGGAGACCGGGCCTGCAACGCACCGCCGGCGCGTGAGATGAGAAAGTGTCCCTGTTCGGGCGCCATTCATGTGGTAAATAATTTAATTACCGGGACTTAATTTGATACAGAAACATAATAAAATAGCTCAGTAAATAAGAGGCAGAATCCGTGGTATTAGAGGTTCGGAATGGGCTTTATTCCAGTGGTCGATTATAATCGGTTGCTCCAAGTTCCATCACCACGAAGGTTCAGGAAGTGAAGTACATACGTTATTGACAATCAATTACTTTTATACAATAGGCATTACAGTGAAGCAAATACAAGAGGCGTAACAATTGATAGTGGTGATAATATATTCGTACGTAGCAAAAAATAGGCGTAACTGGGAGTGATTTAAAGAACGTCATCAGATGTGATGTCATAAGAGGGTGGTTACATGAAAGAATTTCGCAATGTCAGCAGAAATACTTGGCAGAAATGCGCGCGCAGCAGCATGACGTGTAATTGACGTGCAACTAGGGGGTGAAGGGGACTTGACATTTAGCTCTACATGTGGCGACAGAAGTCTGGAGGGTCAAGTCAACCTAATCCCAAATCATATCTAACATCCTATGTTTAAAGAACTATGTTATCCAAAAGAGAGGTCTCTTCGAGTAGAATCTTATTCTATACTGACTATACTGACTGTTAGTGCGTGTACAAGCGTCTAAGTGTCTATACTAGATGCGAGGGCGGAATCTTCCATAATAACAGGGCTATGAATTACTTGCATGAAGACGGAGAAGCCGGGCCTTTGCTCGGTAGCTGGAAGAATGTTTACTTAAACTACTAGACAGGAATGCATCGGGCAGGGAACGGAGCAGATAACTTCGAAGGTGAAATACAGTTTTTGGCAGACAGCAGGCTGATGTCAGGCTTCGTGAGCCGCGCAGAGAATGAGACAAAGTTCATGGTCACAGATGCAGGCTCAGACTGGAGCTTCAGAGGCAGAAAGCAAGAAAAGTTTGATGACAGAATCAGGGCCTACTTGCCTGGACTGTAAAATGGCATAAGTGAACCATATAAAGCCGGTGGCCTTTCATACTTAGGAATGGAATATCCGGCCTATTCATGGCGGATCTGACAGAGGACATGTTGACGGTGGACGTACATGTGTTTGCGTCTTCATAACTGGAACTGGAGGGAACATACATGTACTTATAACATGCACATAGAACCGTTGGGGTCCAAGATAGGGGACATAACTGACCAGAAAAATCCATATTTCCACAGGTTGGTGCATGTCATGACACAGTTCCCAGTCACTCTGAGATGGCGAATATTGTTTTTGTGTGACTGGCATACACATCTTGGGCTGATTATCTATTGGTTAGTGTAGCTTTGCTTGCGATGCATGGTTTCACTGTCCCCTTGCCACACAATCTTGGGTATGTTGTTTGTGTACTCACCAGGTTCTGGGATGTGTGTTAGGCCATGAACGCTCTCTGGTGGTAGGATGTCCCGCACCTTCTCCTCCCAGGTCCTGAAGTAGACTGGTTTGGCAGGAGGGCCACCGCCGGTGCACTGACTCAGGGTGTGACCTTTTTCGATTAGTTTCTTGACCCTCCTGCGCACATCATACCACCTGTTCTGGATGTCGTCCTTTGTGCGCCTTGCTGGTGCTTGGGCGTTCACCTTGTCCACAATCCTCACCCACATCTTGATTTTCTGTGAGATGGGGGTCCTTTGAACCAATGTACCAAACAAATGTGGCCCTACTCTGATGATCTCGTCTACCAGCACTTCTAACTCACTATCTGTGAACTTTGGATTCTTCTTTGGAGGCATGGTGATGGGTGGTGGTGGTGAGTGATGTATGTGTGAGGTTGCAAGTGATGGTGGGTTGGTGTTGGTTTTGCTCTGTGTATGTGTGTGTGCTTTTGTATGAGGTGCTGATGGTGTGTTAGTTGTGTGATGGGTGAGTTGTGAGTGTGTCTGTGGTTGCTGTGTACTGGTGTTTGCTGCTGGCTGTGTCTCCTGTTTGCAAGGGATGATGGTAGTGATTGTAGTCCTTTATATAGGAGGAGTTGTGGGTGTGTCTTTGTCCCATGTTTTTTTCTTTGGTATTTATTGGCTTTGTCATTGCTTGTTTGGTCTTTTTTTGTCTTTTTTCCTTTGTGCTTTGTAGGCATGAAGGAGACGTTCATGTGACGGAAACGGATGCTACTGTTGTCTCGTGCGGTATTCTCTGCCTCGTTCACGCTGCCTGTCTTCTGTGTTTGGTACGCGTCGGTGTGCCCGGTTGTCTGTGCGTGTCGGTCGTGCGGCTTGGTCTCCGTGCGAGTCGGTCTGTTTTTACACACATTGCATCGTACTGCGCTAATAGTACATCGTGGGTACGGGTCGGTCAGGTTCATTCCGGGTTCGTGTCGGTCGGTGAAAATCGCGTCGGTTTTCTGTCCGGATCACTATTTTCCCTACGGCTCGGTCGTACGGCTTGTATTCCGTACGTGTCGGTTGTAATTCACACGCATTGCATCGTACTGCACGGGTCGTAAAGGCGCTGGTCCGTGTCGGTCGGTATTCGGTCCGAGTCCGTGTCGGTCGGTTCGTTTTGCAGCCGGAATCAGAATCGGCCCTAAAGTGTTGGATAGCGGAGGGATACAATTTACTTTTCCCACTCCAGACAGTTAAAAAAAAACTAACAAAATATCATCAACAGAGTAAAACATTTTTTTAAAAGTAAGTTAAAAATAAAAAAATATAAAGATGTTAAAAATAAAAAAAAATATATTTAATATTAATAAAAAACATATTATAATGTTAAAATACATATCACATATACTTGTAAATATTATATTAAATAAAATAAAGAAATGATTTTGAAACGTACATTTATTATTTTTAGATGTTATTTATTAACAAGAACATTCATTATTACATACATTTAGTCTTCCTAGCCTATAACACCACACAACTCACAACCCATAAAAAAAATATTTGCTAAATTAACATCAATAATTATCAATTAAACAAATATTGTAAATTAAAAAACAAATGAATACACATAAAATGTAATTAAAATCCCACCCTTTAAACCTAGAATCCCCAAAACCCACACCTAAAATTAAAATGTAGAAATTAACTGCACAATTAAAAAATGTTGTCAATTGAATAACTAATAGTATTTAACAACTAACTATACATTAAGTAAAATTGATTTACTCCCCAACCTTCACCCCTATAAACCCAAAACTCAAACACACAAAACTTAAACAATTACCCTAATTAATTATCAATTAAGTGATATTTATCATCAACTAATTATTAATTAATTACAAATACATCTCTTCCCTACCTGTACCCCTAAGATACCCAAAACCCACAACTAAAATTAATTGCACAATTTCCATCTTTAATTGTCAATTAATGAATTAATATTAATTTGCAGCTAATTATTAATTATTTCAAAATAAATTACTTCCCATCCTTTACCCCATAAACACCACAACCCACACCTAAAATTAATTGCTCAATTACCATAATTAATTGTCAATTAATTAATATCAATTAACAGCTAATTATGAATTAATTACAATACATTACTTCCCACCCTTTACCCCGATAAACCCCACAACTTGTACCTATAATTTACACATTTAACATTATAAAATCTTGAATAAATAAGAATAATAAATAAAAAATATTCATTAATATTATAATAAATATGTTCCTGCGCTATTCTTCTATAAGCTCACAACCCGCTACGGACCTAAATATATTACATTTCATTAAAATAAAATTAAGAACTGCTAAAAATGTAACACATACATTAAAAAATACATAACCAATACTTATACAAAAAATACATCACATCTATTTAAAATATTTACTAAAATACATAACACTAATTAAAAAATCGATATTTTAAACAACTTTATTTTTGCAAACGATATTAATGACTTATATATTTTTAAAATCGATATTTCTTACCTTAAAGTCGATATTCTTGACCACAATATTCTTGCTGTCGATATTGCTGTCTCACGATATTTAAAACTCTATATTAGTGTAAGTCTACATTTCCAACTCAATATTTAGACTGAATACCGGACACACCACCTCGACAGGCCAATGAACAGATGGTAATATGGGCAAACAAATGTTTAAAGTAGAAACTTGCTGAGAAACACAAAGTCAAGTTATGACTGTGAATTAAAACTCAAAAAGCTCTCAGATTTCCAAGTTATGGTTAGGACCATAATCTATAACTGGCACAACATACATGCAAGCTATACTTAACATACAGGATGTCATGCTCTTGACCTCACACCTGATTTAACAGCTGCAAATACAAATCTTATAAAGTTACAGATGAGATTACATATCAAATTACTCCTAGCACTATGAATGAAATTACTATGAATGTATCTTTTTATTGGTTTCAGTATTTATTTGAGTCGTATTGTTATTTGATAATTTATGACTTTAAGAGGTCAATTCAGATCCCGTTCGGAAAGCATACTGACTGACTCGGTTCAGGAATGCTTTTCATATGACTCGGATGGGGGCAGTCCGACTGAACGAGTACAATGCATCTGTATACATCCGGATCTGATTCGGTTGGACTCCCATTGGCATCAATGGGAGTCTGTATTCTGAATGTGAGCACAGGCTCCCATTGAAGAGAGGGGTGGTTGGGGAAAATCATGCAACCTGACATGGGAACCACATGGTGTCTGCCACACTGTGCATTGTTGGGAAGAGGGGACCCATGGGTACTCCCACGGGCCTGATTCGGAGGGCCCCGGGTGAAGTGGTGCCTACTACGGGCCCCCAAAAAACGATTCTGTCAGCAATTTTTTTTTGGGGCAAACAGAATCGGAGAGCCTGTCTGCATCTGTCATCGTTCTCGCTTGTTAGGAAACCAAGTCCATAGAGCTGTATAAATCGGCTCCGGAAAGGCTCATCCTGTCTGAATGCCTTCCAGAACTGATTCAATCAGCCCTGACGGTTTCCAGGCATCGTACTTGGTCGTTCGGACCTGGGAATGAGTCGGTCGGAAACTAGGGCTCTGGATCAGTTTCGGCAAAGCCGAATCCGACTCGGAGTCTTTCCGACCAAGATCGGAATCGACCCCTAAGTGTTGTTACTTATCGTGTTAATTATAAATTATTGTGTGGTTATAAGTATTGCATTTGGTGTGAAAGTTTCAGTCTGCAGTACTATTAGAAGAGTTAATGATTGCTGGTCTAATCATAACATTTCAGTGTTATTTCAGTTTAATTCATAACCAGTTCAACTGTGGTTCTTTCTGTGAATTTCTTTTTTTTTTTTAAGCATATGCTAATGTTTCACAGACAGGCAGGCAGAGAAATAGATAGATAGATAGATAGATAGATAGATAGATAGATAGATGGATGGATGGATGGATAGATAGATAGATAGATAGATAGATAGATAGATAGATAGATAGATAGATAGATAGATAGATAGATAGATAGATAGATAGATAGATAGATAGATAGATAGATAGATAGATAGATAGATAGATAGATAGATAGATAGATAGATAGATAGATAGATAGATATGCCATGGCATTTTTCAAATTGTTTAAAATGGTATTTTAGAAAGGCAAGACAAGTCCTCGTGATTTTTAGGAGCATTATTTCCCAGAGTTAAGCCACTACTTTAGCAATCTGTGAATCAGTAAACAGTGGTTTTCTAATTTCAATGTCACTGTACAGTAGTAATATTATGGAATGGTACCTTTGACTTGTAAATAAGTTGGTGTTAATTAGTACAGTTGCTCTTAATACCATTTGCGATTGAGCCGCATTTATTTTCACTGCACTGTAAAAATAAACACATGCATACACCTTTTGGGTATGTGCTGCGCACATGAATAAGTATAAAAAAGATGAGTGTAGAAAGCAAAGTCAAACATTTAAAGAGTATCATGTCAATTTCAGAGCATTTATTTAAACGGAATGTTAGCTGTGACAGCAAAAGATCAACCTTGAAATAGTTGAAAATTCAATAAAGAAAAAAACAGACTCGTACTCTGTGCTGCTGAATCTATTTACCGGTTAAATTGTTTCCCTGCTAGAATTACTTTAATGTGCTTTTTGGATACTTGCGGCTTTTAATGAGGTTTCTAATCCCTGTTGGATAAGTGAGCAAAAAGGCACATGTTTGTTCTTAAGCGTATGCTTACAGTCTTTTCCTCAGAAGAAGGAGGTATCCTTTCCCCAATGTTCTGGATATGAAGCTGCTGTAGTAACAATTAGAGCAAACACACAGCAATATAATTCAAATATAATTCGATTGATCCAAGGTAATTTGTTTGCCTAGCAAGCATCAGCCAACATTAGTGACCTTCTAAATGATATACATGTAGGATTCTGGCAGGGTACATCACTGCAATTACAAATGTAATGCAATATTCCCGAAATATCTATGAGGCTGTTGTAGTGTTATTTATTAAACATTATATCCAATTATTTTGGCTCAATCTTCTGGACTATTGTTCCTTCGCGAAAACAGCAGCTGGCATGGCCAAGACATTGCAAAGCACTAATAAAGATGGACTGCACACAGCTGCAGCCCTGCCCTCTGATTAATTACATGGAAGCACTGCAGAGTGTAACATTGGAGTAACATTGAATTGTAAGCTCAGTCTCCTGCTAAGCAGATTGCACTTTTGTGAAGGCATATTTGATTTTGTGTGCTCTGGGATTGTTAAATCTGCTTGAAAAATAGGTTTAGAGAACATTTGGGAAATGGATCATTTCCAATGTTATTAAGACCTTTTCAATCAGGGTTAATATTCTCTATTTGTCTGTGACAAACCATTCTACTCAACAAGGTTGTTTTTTCCATGATAGTATGTGTCCCCGTTGCCAATTTCAATACTCATTTAGTGCACAACATCGAGCGGGCCAATTCACGCAGAGCAACTGCGATTTACACATAATCAGTACTCTTCACACTCATAATCATTTTAGGATTTTGAGAGCTCCGTACGAGACATATAATGTTGGGGCCCCTGTATGAAAGAACTATGCATTTTTTTATTGCACATTTTCTGCTAACTTAAACCCGATGATGCAAAATAATATTGAATAATACGTTCAAGGTAGAGAGAGAAACATTGACAAATTGGACACAAAGAGAAAACTCACTTTCCCAGGGGACCCTTGGAAGGAGGGAGCACTGGGCAATTGCACACTTTGTCCGTCCTTTAAAACATCTCTATTCACATTGTCTCAAACTAAAGAGCTGATGTCACATAGTGGCATAAAGTGAGCTCGAAACACCTGAAGAGCGCAGGTTTGCAGTCCGGGTTTGGAGGTTCTAGGCTGCAGAAATTCACAAGAAGTTTTACAACATCCACAGGACATCAGCAACAGCCTCAGACGTCTTTTGTTATGTATTTTTGGGTGGTTTCTTGTCCTCTCTGGCAGTGCCACGCTCTAAATCCCACATTTAACATGGGTGGCACAGTGGTGATGGGCTCAAAGCCACAACCTTCCACTTCAGACTCCACCTCTGCAAGCCCTCTCCCCACTCAAAATGTACAATTATTTCCAAATTTGGCAGGTCTGTGACACTGTCTGGAAGTGGCTTTTGTGCCATGTTATGTTATGTTCATATGATTTGTCAAGCACATGGTTGTCCCAGCAATGGGACTTCTGAGCGCTAACCACAGTTGATCGGCATTGTGCATCAGAAGAGGTGGGGAGGCCACAGACAGGTCTAGGTAGCTAACAGCCAAGTTTTCTTTTCTGTAACAGTAACGACTGAGTATTCCTTAGATGAGGGAGCATGCTGTTCCAGAGGACAGGAGTCATAACCCGAAAGGAGCAACCTCCCAGTTTCCTTCTATTGAATCAAGGGATCACTGCCAGATTTATTTCTACAAAGTGAAGTGCCCTGGCAGGGTGATAGGGTAGCATGAGTTCTGAAAGCATGGGGGCTTCTGCAGCATTCATAATCTTGTGAGCAGTGCTAAGTACTTTAAAATGTAATTCACATCTCGATCAGCAGCCAGTAAAGCTTCTGAAGGAGCCCAGAGGAGGAGCAAAACTTAGAAAGGTAGAACAGGAATCTGGTCGCAGCAATTGCAACGTCGATAAGATTGATTTCTTGCATCGCAAATACAGGATGTTACAGTAGTCGAGGTGAGACAAGATGAGAGATTGAATGATCAACTGAGGAATGTGGGGTTGGAAGAAGCCTCATGTAGGTTTGCAGCCTCTCAAAAGGCCAAAACATGTGCCTTCTCGAGTTCTCACTTGAGTCTCAAAGGAGAGAGAATCCTCTACCCAACCACCTATGTTTTTTATAAAAGATTTGGGTGGCGGAAGGGGCCCCAAACCCTCCAGCCACCAGTGGTCTCCCCAAGTGTGGGTGTGCTTTCCAAACAATAGGATCTCCCTTTTTTTAGAATTGGGTTTGCCAGCATAAATTCCTGAAACTTAGTGATGACTTGAGAGGCATCAGCAGAGAAGGAGACAATAACTTGAGTATCATCTGCATATGATACTATGGAGACCCCAAATGACTTCACAATCCCCCCCAAGGGCCTCACATAAATGTTGAAGAGAATATGGATCAACAAGGGGCCCTGGGGGACCCAATGCTCCAAAGGTCTAAGCGTAGAAGAGAAAGGAGGAGAACTGACCTGAAAGGAGTGGTTGCTAAGGAAGAAGACTAACCAAGCAAGAGCCTTGCTGCCAATACCAACACAGCAGAGACATTGGAGGAGCACATTATGGGATACAGTGTGGAAGGCGGTGCTCAAGTCGAGACGGATGAGGGCTGAGGAGCCGCCTTTATCTGCTGCTCTTCTGAAAGACTCTATCATGGTCAAGAGATCAATAGAGTACATTCAGAGCTGTGATTGGACTTGAATTTATTTTGGGACATGTGCAAAATGTGATTGCCTTCTAAAAACTCAGTTAGGATTTTATTGATATGTTTTTCCACAACTTTTCCTAAATTAGGGAGCAGAGAAATAGGGCAGGAGTTTTCGGGTGTAGTAGCGTCAAAAGACAGTTTCTTCAGTAGGGGCATCCCTGGTATTTGATTTCCTAATAATATTTGTTTTCTTTCACAACAGCGGGCTTGGCATCAATTTAGATGTTGGAAGAACACATTTCCCTGATTTTCACTGAATTTATTATAGTTTAGTCATTCACTATTGGCAAATTTGATTTTATTCTTTAAATTATTGATATGTTTATTGACTATCATGGATCCCTGGTCATGGAAGACAAAGACACTTGAGATATAGAAAAAAAGTACACTGTGAGCATCACAGGCTGATTTCATGTTGTGTGCAGATGTTTGTAGGTTGAAGTACTTGCACGCTCTCTTGAATCACAAACGATCATCATTGGAAAAATGTATCTGCACTAACAAACAATGGCATATTTTGGATACCACAATCATTGGGGAACATCAACATGCAAATCATAATTTTTATGTCTCTCTCAGATTCTTTTGACAAGTTACAATTTAACATAGAAAATGCATGTTGGTTCGAGCAGTGGCAGAAAGGGGCAGGTTTCCTAACTCTTCATGCAATGCAGAGTGGAATCGCTAGTCCTGAGGTTCGTGTTGTGGTGGTTAAGGACACCACTCCTCTTTTCCCCCACATACGGGTCTTTTTATCGGACTGATTTTAACATTGTATTTCCAACTTTAAATATCGAAAAGTTTTAGATATATTTTAGTTCTGACACCTTGACCTCCTTTCTATATACCTACACACCTCCAGGTATTATTAGGAGTCACTTACCCCTCTCCTGTCTCACTCAGCACTCCCTGTTCTGTCACGGCTTGTGCCATTTGAGCGGAGGGACCACGCTCACAAGACAGGAAGCAGAGCACTCTCACAGGTGGGAGGTTAGCGCTCTAGCTGATATTTCACCACATACTTTCCCCAGCTCCTGCCTATTTAGGGCAGGAAAGGGCACGGACATGCAGTGGAATCTCCAGTCTGGAGGTTAGTGCTGTGGTGGTTAAGGACACCACTCCTCTTTCACCGCGTACGGGTCTTTTAATCAGAGTGCTTTTGACTTTGAATTTACAACTTTAAATATTGAGGCATTTTTAGATATATGTTAGCTTCTGACACCTTGACCTTTTTTCTATATACCTACTCACCCCCAGGTATTATAAGGAGTTACTTACCCCTCTCCTGTCTCACTCAGCAGTCCCTGCTCTGTCGTGGCTTGTGCCGATTGAGCAGAGGGACCGAGCTCACGTGACAGGAAGCAGAGCACCCTCACAGGTGGGAGGTTAGCGCTCTAGTAGCTATTTCACCACATACTTTCCCCAGCTCCTGCCTATTTAGGGCAGAAAAGGGCACAGATGTGCGCAGTGGCATGCTGGTGGCATGCCAAAGGCAAGGCTTTCTGTGCCTGTCCACGCCTGACTGCCGCCAGCAGCCAGGACCCCTGCCCATTTTCTTTCATTCCCATCTGGGAACGGGATCCACCCTGACCTTCTCTCATATAATGGCCTCATACCGCTACTCTAAAAGGGAACTTAAACAACTGTATGAGAAAGACAAGTTTAAAGATACACACTGTATTGCAAATCCTTCTATGCTAGTATCCAACAGTGGATCCTCTTTCAACTGCAATCAATGCAAGTTCACATTTCCCCAAAGGCCTTCTCTCACTGGTTCTGGGGGCAGGAACACAGTGGAACTTAACAAAGTACTATTGGGGCTCTATCCTATTGCACGATCCATCCATACAAATGCACTAGGGATTTGGAATCTATTGGACATAGAGAAGCCGGATATCTGTTTTCCCTTCCTGATGTGGCAACGGCCTTTCCCCCAGAGAATATGCTAATCAGACTAGACAGAAATAAGAAGAGGGGGTGGCCTACCGCTAGCCTTTGGTGCAAGATTAAAGATCAGTACATTGGAATCTCTCACCTCTCATTGAATCAAACTTTGTATTTTTAGAATAGAGAAACTGGACAGGGGATCCTGGAGAGGTTCTCTTGTTTACATACCTCTGAGTCCTAATATCAGTTTTAGCACCACCTAATTGAACTTATCGCCCCCATATACTCGCAGCAGATAATTTTCTTCTCAACGGAGGCTTCAGTTTTCATGCTGAGCTATCCACTGATATGGACACCAGTCAGTTAACCACCAATCTAAACACGCTAGGGATAGTGCAGAGGGTGATCAGACCCACACACATTGCAGGACACACCCTTGACCTCTTGTTCACAAATGAAGCCAATGTCAGGTTGGACCCTAACCTTCCCCTGATTTGCTCATTCCACAGTCTATTAAAATTCCACATACAAGCTCGACCCTCTCAAGGAAAAAGAATCCCAGAACAGAAATTGAGCAGGCCATGGAAAAAAAGCACTTACGCTTCCTTCTCCACCCACAGGCCTTATTTAAATAACATTAAGGAAGCCGGGAAAACCTACATCATCAACAGAATTGAAAGGAACTATACAAAATCTTAACTGAATTTACTAATCCCTCACCTTGTCAGAGCTTCATCCCATCCTCACAAAACTGGGTAGATGAACTTTCTATATTTTTGGAGGAAAAAATAGACAGAATTTACAACACCTTTCCTAAACCCAGGATAATAAATGTTGAGGGAAACATCTTTTACAATGCGGGGATTACATCGCGATGCCATTACAACGCGGTTTTTACAACGCAAGTCGTTACAACGACTTGCGCTAGATGGCGCTCTAGGACAAGGAATAGTATAATTTACTATCCAACACCTTCCCTACTGTACGTAGACTGGAGTTGGAATAGTAAATTATACTACTCCTAAGTCCAGCGCCCTCCAACGCAAGTCGTTGTAACGACTTGCGTTGTAAAAACCGCGATGTAATGTACCGCGATGTAAATGTATGCGTTGTAACGTCATACATCCAAATGTTGAGGATGAGCACATGAAGGTACATAGGACAACACATTTTGATGTGTTCACTGAACTAACTCAGGAGGAGGTCAAAGTTGCACTTAATAGAACCAAATCAGGTTCTCCTCACGATCTAGCTCCACCTCACATCTTCCTTATTCTATCTCCTGTGCTACTTAATAGTCTCACAGATCTTTTCAACATGTCTTTAAATCTGGAGACTGTTCCTATTTAATGGAAATCAGCAAAGGTTAAACGTATTTAGAAAAAAACAATTGGCAGATCCTAAAGAATTTAGTAACTATCGGCCAATATCCCTGCTACCATACTTTGGGAAGGTAACTGAATCCCTGGTGAACATACAACTAAAGGCATATTTGGAAAACCATCAACTGTTTGACCCTTCCCAGTAAGGCTTCAGGGCTGGTTTCAGCGCTGAAACGACCCTGGTAGAGGTAGCGGACAACATAAGACTCTCTTTAGATGATGGGCAGTCAGCAATGCTGGTCCTATTGGATTTATCAGCTGCTTTTGGCACCATCTCTCACGCAGTCCTAATACAGAAGCTGGAAGAGATTGGAGTAAGAGGAAAAGTCCTTAACTGGTTGAAACACTTTCTAAAAGAATGAACCAGCATTGTACAACAAGAATCCCTAGTTTCACGTAGTTCAAGGGTTGACAAAGTGGTTCCTTAGGGATCAGCACTTAGCCCCATTAAGTTTAACGTCTATGTAGCACAACTGGCAAGGGTAAGCAGAGCGTACGGCTTCGACGTAATCTCATATCCAGATGATACCCAGTTGATAATTACCCTGGGACCCAACCCTGAGGATACAATAAACTGAATTAAAAAGTGTATGGTTCATATAACCAATGAATGCAAAAGAACTGCCTACAGCTTAATGCTCACAAGACCAAAGTGATACTATTTGACAAAGCACAAGAACTATGGTCAAATGACTGGTGGCCGACCAGCATGGGTCCTTGTCCATCTCCTAAATCCACGGTATGAAACCTAGGCATAATGATAGACGATAAGCTGTCCATGAAGGACCATGTAAATCATACCCTGGCCAACTGCTATGGCATCATGTGAACGCTATGACATTTTTTCTAATAGATACCTTTGGAACTCAGTAAAACTTTGGTTCAGGGTTTGATAATCAGTCATCTAGAATATGGAAACGTATTTATGGCGTCCATCAATGAAGAACTTTATACTATACTCCAGGTGTTGCTGAACACCTCTGCCAGGTTAGTACTAAATCTTCCATCTCTGTCCTCTTCTGCCCCCATCCTGAGATCCTTACGCTGGCTCCCAATCAGGAAACGTACTCATTTCAAGCTCATATGTATTGCACACAAGTCCCTCTACAGAGATGGGCCAAGTTACCTAGCTAAGAAACTCAATTGGTATGTAGCAAAAAAGAATAGGAGGTCAAGAGGAAAACACCTTCTGACCCCCTTTAGGGTCCGAACCACTAGAAATGGAGAGAGATCTTTCCCTCACCTAGCCCCTCAACAATGGAATGAGCTTTCAACGCACCTCCGAGCAATTACAGACCACACATTGTTTAAAAAGAAGCTGAAAACCTGGCTGTTTTAACCACCTTCCTCTGCCATGGCCGCTTTCTCAATCGATCCCGCTACAGCGCCATGAGACCCTTCGGGGTTTATGTGCGCTCAATAAATGATCATAACAAAACATAAAATAGAGTGCTGCAACCAAAGTTGCTGTGCCGTGTTGCATCAATTAGAGTGAGTAGAACAGCGCCATATTTTGCTAATGGCACTTTTTCAGAGTGTGTTTCTATGTCTCAGTTAGTGATTTAGCTTGTTCTTGACCTAGAGTCCAGGTATTTTAAGTCATTGTGATTGTGTCCTTTGTGAACAGACATGGCACTCTGTCATTCTAGAGTACGTTTTCTCTCAATATGATAGTTTTACTGTCCTTGATGGTTCTATTTATAGCTTATATCCCTTAGTTCTTTTGCATTGTCTCTGTCCCGGCCTCCCATTCTCTGTTTCCCAATTGCTTACATAAATGGAATTGCAGAATTCAAATGCCCCATTGCCCTTGTAATTCATATGTCAGTGCCATAGCCCTAACGAGTCAAGTTATAAAATTGTTTTCTGACCAGTTGTTTCAGACAAGTATTGCAGTGTTCTGTGTTCAAGTATAGGTGCATTTTTTATATCAAAGCATCTCTTTGAATTTGTCTGCTTACCCTGCTGATGCTCCATGCAAGTGTCCAGTAACCTAGAGAGATTGTGTTTGGCTCACCATTGTGTTTCTGTGTGTGTTTGGGAGTGTTATTGAGAGAAACAGTGTAGGCGAAACCCTTTTTAGTGTCGTATCTTTTTCAGGTCATGCAGACCACATATGAGGCAGTGTAGGTATAGCTTTCAAACAAGTAGGGTAAACCTTCTGGGCAGAAAAGTCCAGGATCCTGACACTCTCCACCCTTTCCTAAAATGTTGTGAACCTGGTTCTCTTAGAGCTAGGGTGTCCATATTCTGCAACCCATCAGCAGGCATCTTGGACTCTTCAGGTGTCCATGGGAATGAGCCATGAGTGACTTGTCTGGGGAAATCGTTATTGGGGATGAAAGTGCAAGAATAATAGTTAGAGGGAGTTAAGGTAGAGGAGATAGTGGAATAATTTAATGTCCTAATGTTTCTTGAGTCTGAGCCATAGTCACCAAGGCTTTCAACATAGAATTGCCAGGTCTTTGCTTGTATGCCCATAAATGGAAACCTGTGAAGGATACCTATAGAGTATGTTTGTGTACCTTGATCTTAGGTCATATGACTCTATTGTTTAATCAAAGGGACAGAAATAGGCTCAAGTAATGAAGAGACAAAGATGGATAGAATGGGGATTAGGGTACAGGGGAGCACATCTTACCAAGAAGAGGAGGGAGGTGACAACGAGGGAGGAAAAAGCATTGTGAGAAATTGGTTTTGAACCATATATAGGGATACACTACATGCTCTTGTAGATACTAGGATTAAGAAACTGAAAACTGATATTTATGTTGAAAATGCAATGAAAACATGTGCTATATAAAATAAAGTGGACAAGTGCGTTGGGAGGTCTTAAGACGTAATAACATTGTGTTTATTGATTTAAATTGTTGCAATTTGGTATCAGGAACCTAGCCAAATGAGTGTCAGAGCTTGTTAGACCTGGCATCTTTTGGTGTGTTTGTTGTCTTTTTGCTGGTTTAGTGTTTTTGTGCAATTGAATATTGCTGATCGGTACTAAAGTGCAAATGCTCCTACTCTAAATTGTGTTTATGGATTGGTCTTTCCATGATTGGCTTATTTGATTTGCTCCTAAGTCCCTAGTACTGTGCACTGTGTGTGCCCAGGGCATGTAAACCAAATACTGCTAGTGCAGCTCTTATTGTGACACCCACATCAGCAGCCTTCAAAGGGTTCTTAGACCTGCCACTGCGGTATTTGTGTGCATGTTTTACTGCCATGACGACCTGGCAAGTGCACCCACCTGCCAGGCCCGACTTTAGCTCTTCTCACATATGAGACACCCTTTAAGGTAGGCCCAAGGTACTCCTGTGGGCAGGGTGCAGTGTGAGCAAATGTAGGACATGGACTTGTGTTTGTTACATGTCCTGATGGTGAAATACTGTGCACTTCAGTTTCACTGTTGATCTGTCCCACAGGTTAACATGGAAGGGTCTAGGCGTGGAGCATGGAGCCGATTTTTAACAGCATTATAACAGTCAATATTAGACCAGACTACTGGAAGGGCTCGATCATCTGATCTATCTATATTGGAGGAGAAAGCTCGGACCCCCTAACTTTCGGTTGATAGCCCTCTTTGACGTAAAGTCAAAATATTTTGCAGGATGCCTACTGGATGAATTAACGTCCTGGGCTGCTGAACAGTGTATAATTCCACTTAACTTAACAGGCTTCTCAAAAGGCATGGGCTCGACAACAAATAGCAAATACCTATGCCACAGGCAGTGGTGGGTAGGCATGGCACCCAGGTAGGTGTGCCATGTCGACTCCTTTAGTTTAGTCACACCACAGAACATAGTCTGCAATGGCAGTGTATATGTGTTTGGTTAGGGGTCCTTTAGGGTGGCACAATCCATGCTGCAGCCCTAAAGGACCCTCTCTGGTGACAAGTTCCTTGGTACCACTGGTTCCTTTTGCAAGTGACTTAAATATGGGCCAGAGGTGTGCTAATTGTGAAAACAATGACTCAGTTTAGGGAAAGAACACAGGCACTGGTAACCTGATTGGCAGGGACCCTTCGCAGTCAGTGGCATATATATATATACTCAATATTGTCAGAGACATCTGGGATGCTCCCCAAAAGAAGGAGGTACAGACTTTTTGCAGTGCTGGGCATGTTGCTGATTTTGAATTACACTCTCCCTGGAGTGAGGCTGATATATACCAAACATTGCGAGTCCCCCACTATGTCAGCCAAAGAGTGACTTCTTTGTTGCTGGCACAGAAAAGTTAATGTAGCCTGGAATTAACCCCTTCAGCGCGGCGCGGATTCCCGCGCTGTGCTGAAGGGTTCGAGCGCGGGCGGGGCCATGACGGAACGGTTCCGTCATCCGCACAGCGCAACCGATGCTCATGACGGAACCGTTCCGTCATGAGCATCGAAGGGGTTAATGGTGATTCCTTTACCCAAGTTGATTCCACTACCCTGCTTTCCTGCAACAGGATCACCTGGAATGACTGAGATAAGCTGTGTTTTTTGGTTGCCTAGTTTCCTTAGCTGATCTTTGATGTTCCACAAGCATATTCGTAGGTGGTCTGTTTGACTAGTAACGGCTTTATCTGAGGGTGCAATTTATTGCTGTGATCTTAGACTGTTCAGTACCCCCGAAACCCAACTCTAATATTTGGGTTAATCATTTGGTCTTTGTCATCCATGCTAGAGGTGGATTTGGCCTGTATTTATTTGCCGGTGACATACTCAAGGATTTAACAAATCTTCCCGTAACGCAGCGCAGCCCCCGCGAGGCTGTGCTGAGTTGCACGGCAGGGAGGGAGCAGAAGAGGATCATATTTTCAAATATATGGCTCTCTCCTCCCCGTGCCAGTGCTGATTTCAACTGCTGTGCGCCATGCACATACCTTAGCGCCGTAGCACTAGGTTGTGAGCATGAGAGTAGCATAGGGTACCCTTCCTGTACAAAATACTATGCAGGGCACAATGCAAAGCGTTTCCCACTTTGCATACTTGCTGCAAGGGCACAACACATGCAAAGTCAGAAAAGGAAGGAGATATGAAAGTATTTCTCCTTCGGAAGGAGAAATGAAAGCCTTTCTCCTTCCTTGCACCTAGTTGAAAAGGGTGCAGTTTACTCACGCTAAACCCAATCTACTGTTTTAGTAAATTGGGTTTAGCGTGAGAAACCTTGGGTGGTTGCATGGGAACGCCCACGCACCACCCTTGGTACATCCCCATGGTGCAAAGTAATGTGAAGCAGTGCAATGCCCTGCTTCACATTACTTTCGCATTATTTCCAGTGCTAAACAAATTTAGCGCTGGAAAATTAATTAGGAAAAAAAGATTTTGCAGTGTGTTTGCATCACAAAAGTGATGCAAACACACCGCACAATCTGGGTAAATCACACCCGGAGTGTGCTTGCTTTGGCCCACATGTGTCACATTGCTCATTTGCCTGATTTCCTAGTGGATGAGTGTAGGCCGGTTCTTTAAAGGTGGTCACGTGAATCCTTCATCCTTTCAAAATCTGGGCTGTATTCAACATCATTTTAATGGCATTGGCTTACGCCCAGGAGACCCTGGGCATTTTGTTAAGATTCCTCGATCTAGATTCGACAAACTCAGCCGAGACTATGTCACTCAATCTTATGATTTTTATTTCTGGCATTTGATGGAGGAGGTGTAGAATAGTACCATGATTCAGTATGTTGAAGCTCCACCATGACTGGTATTCTGAGTACATTAAGATCACCAAACTATCGGGAGATCTAGATGGCTAGGACTGGTCGGAGGTGGACACTTCATCGCCTCCCAGTTCCCGAACCCTGATGTTTTTGGACCCTTCTGGGTTTAAGTCGCAGCGAGCAGCCACTCCATTAGGAGTGTGTGGCACTTTGGGTATGTTCTTGCTGTTTCATCCAGGTGAGGGTAGCTGGATAGCTGCTTGTTTAATCCCTATCATGTGCACTGTTTGCTCTTCAAAAGGATTTAGGGGATTTAAGAGGACCTGAGGTCAGCCTTCCCTCATGAGGTCTGCTGCCAATGTCCTGTGAGCTTAATTGATCTATCCCTGCATATCACCGGCCTTGGGCTGTGCTTGCTGCCTGCGAGCGTTTACTATGGGCTAGAGCATCTGTTACCTGTTGGGCACTGTGAGGCAAACATTTGTCTTGACTGTCTAGAGAAGCTTCTGGGGCCATATCTTTCAAAGATGTAAGTCCTTTACTAGGTTTTATACCATCCAGTGGCAGGTCAAGGTCACTCTCTTCACCTATTTTGAGGCTTCTGTTCGGGAGCCGAATTGCATTCTTGAAACTTGAATAGACATTACACTTGTATGCCTGTTTCTACTTCTTGTTTCTCCCCTTTCAGTGGTTTTTCCTACGGTGTTTGTGGGGTTTTTGGGAGTCGTCTGGCGTCATGTTTTCTTTTATAACCTCTCCCTCGTCCCATCTTATGGCCACTGAGGTTGCAGTTCCTAACAAGGTGGAATGCGAAACTGTTGACTTGATGCCCTGAGATGGATTTCTTTGACATAGGATCCTCTGTGGCATTGAGGTTGTGATGCCTTGGTTTTCAATGACCGTATTCCTGTTTCCTGGCTGCTGTTGCAAATTTTCTTTAGGGTGTCGTCACTAGTTTGCAATTAAAATTAACAGGTGTGTGTCCCGATCTGTTCGTATTGGTCACCTTTTCTGATTTTAGTGTGTTCTTGGGATTTACCAAGAGACCGCTTTAAAGAGTTGGTAATGATTCTAACTTGTCCAGTATCGGTGAACAAGTCCAAGGGGCATGAAGTGTTACGGCTGCAAGTTGTGCTCACTTTATGTGGCTATTTAGATCCACTCTTTATGTATCAATGCCAGATATGAAGATCGCCATTGTGTTAAGGAAAATTAATTGAGTGCCCATATTTTTGATTGGTAATTAAGGGCTTCAATGCAAGATTGAAATGCTCTTAAAAGGAAAGCCCAGATATCCTCTGTCTCGGCATTGCTTGATTTAGTTTTGGGTGCCATGGTCTTAACGTTTGGGGTAGTGTCTGATGTTCCGCCCATGTAGGATGCTACCATTTCCTCCCATTCCTCGTGAGTCATCAAGACCATCTCATTCCACTGAACCCCCTGCTAATCTGCTGGCTGTCTGGGTCCTATACGGCGAAGGTCCATTAAGTATCTTGCAAGAAAGCAAACTGCTGATAGCCCTAATCATTTTCCTGTGGCACTGTCTTGGGCAATTTATTAGGACTGATTGGCTGTGAGATGGAAGTACACAGCCTGCCCAAATTGTTACTACCAGTTGACTGCCTCCTTGTCATAGTCTGCTTTGTCAATTCCATGTCACCATCCAACCCTTTGATGATAAGAGTTAAGTCGTCATAGAGCGATGAGTGATTTGAGCTGTTTGTATTGCTATTCATCAAGGTTTCTCCTTCACCCCTATGGATGGAAGATATTCAATGGTGCCTGTTTTTCCTTGGGGACACTCTTATGGTCCTGAGGTCTATGGTTGAATCCAAATTGGGCTGAGCCTAACATTCCTACCATTACAATTTCAATGCCTTTTGCAGAGGCTTGTGTCTTGGCCTGGATCTCGACATCGGGAGGCTGGTACAGTTCACCTGTCATGGGTTGCTTACTGCTTGAGGTTGAATGCATAAGCTCTATCTTTGCTGTGTGTAGACAGTGATGGGAAAGTAGCTGGATTACTGTTGGTTCAAGAGGGGAGGGCAGTCCTGATATGCCGACAAACGTACCACAACCCTGTTGTTTAGGTTGCAGTAGCTGAGTCCTTGAGGTAAAATAATTTTGTAAAGATTTGTGGGCAACAGGAGGTGGCCCTCTCATGGTGTTTGTGGTGCAGCTTTCTTGCTGCTAGCTATTGGTGCCAATACTATCGGCGCCAATCTGGAGTATAGTTTGCACTTTGTAGATCCCCCACTGGAGGTGGTACTCTAGTCATCTCAGACCTCATTACTTCACCTGCTGGTATTGGGTTTGGTCTGCAGGTTGCTTCAAATTGCATGGTCAAGGTCAACTCTATGTCCTCCCTAATATCCTGTATAACTTGCCATAAAGCCAAGCCAGGGGCCGGAGTCTTACTTATTCAAAGATGACATTTCGGAAACTATGTATTAAGGAGTCGGTGCTGCCCTTTGTCTTCTGTATAACCACAGTGGAGAGCTACAATGTAAGCCAGTTAAGACATGTTTATTAACTAAGCCGTGTCAATGGTCACACTCGTCACTGGTCACTGAAGATTTCCTGAAGACTTCCTGCCTCGAATGGATGGCTGTAGCAGGGAGTGAGGGGAGGCAGGGCATTGGCAGAGTGGCGACAGGGGCAGGGGAGCTCACTGTGGCACAAGCCACACTGAACACTACTTTGGCTGCTTCCACACCTAGTGGGACTCAACTCTGTTTGATGCAGACAAACTCTCCCTGGTGCTGAACGGGCATCTTGGGCAGGGAAGCAACTCGGGGAAGCAACTCTTCTGGCATGATTTTGGTGCTGCTACCGATGTGAGCACTGCACCTAAGGATCTGAGGGTCAAGTGCCAACAATAAACAGGAGCAAGCGATCGAGCACCCATCACTATGAGCACAGTGCTGGAGTGGGCGCAGGAATGGGCAGTGTGAAGTGGACAGGTGGGCCTTTCTCCTGGTTTCTCAGCCCTCTGTGGCTGAGCCATCGGCCCTGCATGCATGATCTTTGCTCTTGGGCTTAGTGGTGTCCTTTCAGCTGGCAGGCGCATTGTGTCTCACCTCGCTGCTCACAGGTTCCGGCTCCGCATCAGAAGTCCGACTGGCATGTCAGCAGAGGAAGGACTCTATGGAACTGGAAGGGTGCCAGGCAGAGACAAACAGCAGGATCCAGTCCAGATCTAGTTGCTACTGACCAGATGGTTATTTTCTAGAAAAGGCCTCTTTCAGATTGTTGTCTACCTGTATCCACACAGAAGGTCAGCCAGGAAAACCTGGGAATTTACTTCTTTGTCCTGCGCAGATTCGGGTTATCATCCTTACATCAAAAACTCCACTGAAACTCAGCTACACCTGACTGAAGTGCCCAAATTATTGCAAGACTTGCCTTGGTTGCTTAATTTTGAGTTCACTGCCACAACAAGGTACTGGATGTAATGTTTGAATTGATCGCAGCCACTGGCAATTCTTTGAAGTCACATTCCAATCCATTGTTTCTCGCCCACCATGCCACCTCAGTTTGGACTCAGCCATATGCAAATCAGTGTTTACCCTGCTCCAATGGGAACAGTTCAGCCCAAATAACCAAGTCAGATCCTCCCTAAACTGAAATACAAGCAACCAAAGCTCGGTTTCACTCAGATAAGAGCTCGTCAGCCAGGTATAGCATAATTCCAGTGGCAATTCCCAAGAGGACATACAAATCGGTATGAGATGTATCAATGTTTTGTGACTGAAATCAAGTTGGAAAACATTTAAAAATTACTTACTACTGAGTTGGGGTGGTAAGCCATTTGTAAAAGTGAAAGGGTCCCCTTATGATTTACCTATTCCCCCTGTAAACCTTAATATCCAAGGGAATCCTCAGGATTCAACGTGTAATGGTCTGGAGTTTCTTACCGCCGGCAATTACTTATAGGCTCAGTATTGGTATACCTCTATGGATGCGTAAAATCTGGGCCATTTTCTGAGGCACTCACAATGAAGGCCTTAGAGATGGAAGAAATGAAAAGCATACCATCCAAGTACTACTCTGAGGAGAATCCTTTCTTTAATTGTAGACTCGTCAATAATGCAGTGCAGCAACACAATGCAAAATCCAGAGGTGTCTTTTGTAATGGAATACCAACATCTAACTACATTTACAATTATGCATGTATTTAGGGATCAGCCTCCTAAAATTTCCAAATGCATTTCCTAACATGACCACCTTTGACCACATTTTCTTTGCAAAATTAAAAAGAGGACACTCAGGAATAAACACAGGTGTTTGACTGGAACTATTGTCAAACTCTCCCATAGGGTAAATTTGTGGTGGGATTGAGGTCTGCAGATAAGCCCACTAGTTTGGGTATAGGACACTAAGTAGATTATCCAACTAGTTTTGGGACAGGAAACTATGTACTGGAGTTAGAAATCTCCTTTGTTGGTAGGTCTCACAATTATGGGCCTGTGAATAAGCACAGTGTAGTTGGTATGTAGATCTTGATGAAGGTCTGCCTCTGTCTTATGCAATTCATTTCATAGCTGTTTTAAAGTAATAGCACGATTTTCATACTTTTTAAGTCTTTTTCTTTTAAACAAGGCCTGGCACAAATTAACTATATACAAAGGCCAACACCTACCTTTCTTGGACATTTTAATCTATTGAATTCTTTCTGCTACTGTGAAAGGAAATGTGAACATCATGAGGCAACCTGTCTAACAGCCTTCTAACATTCAAGTAAAGCATAAAGTAATGTGTAGAGGTGTGAGAAATTTGAGTAATTGTACAAAACCGCCATTTGGCTCTATATTTTGATGTACCCTCACATCCATTTTAGACGTAAGGATGCATTTTCTGCAAATAAAAGTGCAAAAAATATAAACGATTCAAATAGCATCCACCTGCATTCTGGTCCCATGCACTTGTGCCAATTTTTTGACACAAACGACATGTAATTATTTTACGCAGTGTGATACAGTAACAAACTTTCAGCAATTTTACATAAGAAACATACCACAACCATGAGCTAGAGTACATCATCCTAGAACGTCGGGGCCGGCATTGGCCACGCCAAAGGTATGGCAGTTGAGCCGCCCCCCTCCGCTGCAACAGGGGGGCGTGCCTCTCGCGCACCTCTGTGATGCGACAGGCGCGCCCCCTACCCCCATATGTCCTGGTCTTGAGGAGCGACCCGGAAGTGATTAGAATCACTTCCGGGTCGCGCTGATTGGCAAACGTCCGGCCAGTAGCCCTGGCCGGGCCATCTAGGGCTATAAAGGGCTGTGGAGCCCAGGAATCTGCCTTTTTGCTCCTGGCTCCCCAGCTTGCCCCCAAGCCTTGCTAGGAGGCTTTCACTTTTGCTTTTGTTTCTCTCTCAGGTCGGCTTGGATCCCAGGGCGAGGGTCGAGTCCCTTCGTGTGGTTTCCGCCTCTACGTCGTTCGGGCAGCTGCAGTGAAAGAAGGAGTGGGCCGTCATCTGCTGCGGGACTCAGACAGCGGCTGAATTCAGGACCGATCCATCCGAGGGAGTCGCGGTCACGGAGAGGCCTCTTTTCGATCAGAGCGGATGGGCAGGCGCTCCGTGTCAGGTACCCGGTTGGGGTCGCGCAGGAACCGGTAGCAGCGCGCACCCCTCCGGTTGCGTTTCAAATAATATTGTCGGCTTTCACAAAGTTTGCAAGGCGCTTGGGGTATTTTTAGGCTTGTGGTGTTTGCTCACCGCGCGTCAAACTTACGTAGCGCGTGCGGTGATTGGACAGCGGCTTGCTTTGAGTCAGAGCGTAGGCGCTTAACAGTAATACACACTTGTTGTCACTACCCGGAATAAGTCTGCATCGGGGTGTTGCTCACCGCGCGTCCGAAATCAGTAGCGTGCGCGGTGATTTAGTCAGCAGCTTGCCTTGTGGAATTCAGGGTCGAAGGGTTCAATCCCCTGTTTGGTTGGTATGCAGCGCATGAATTAAATATGCTGATTTCATTCAATAGGGGTCAAATAAGTTTGTGATCGTTTGAACAAATAGTACAGAGTACGACCGTTTTTTTGGGGGCAATTATTTGCTTATATTGAACTCCTAATACGTTGCCTGGTTTCTTACCTTGTGTGGGGTCTCAGTAAACTAAACTAGAGTGGCTTCTTACGCAGGGCTATTTCTACGTCTTCGTGGTGTAACCGTGAATTTTACTTCTTTGTGTTTTTAATGTGATTATCAGCCTGCTTAGCCTGTTAGCTCATTCATCTTAGGGTAAAGGCCATTAATTAAAAGTACCCTCTGTCCACATCTTTGCTACCGCTGTAAGATCAAGGTTGGGGCAAGGGTTGTATTTAGTGGGCGTTTGAGTGGTTTTATTAGGTTTTTATTGCATAATGGCGGGGAAAGCTAAAAGGGGGGAGCAGGGCTCTCGTATGGAGAGGCTGATGGAGGATATGATGAGGAAAGTGACTGAGATGGGGCAGGATCTTGCTAACCTCAGGGAGAAAGTTGAGGGGCGGGAGGGACCCAATGTGCCCCCCAAGGCTGCTTTTCCAACAATCCCTAAAAGGGTGAGAACTAAGAAGCGCGTGGCGAAGGGACTAGCTCCACCCACTTCCCAGATCCCTAGTGGTAATGACCCTGTGCCACCTACCCCAGTGACTGTCCCACCTACTCAAGTGCCTGTCCCAGTACCAGGACCAGTGAGCCCAATGTCACCAGTCCCGGCAACAGCCCCTCCGGTTGCACCAGTACTTGCACCACCAGTGGCACCACTGACCCCACCTCTGCGTCCAGAGCCGCCAGCGATCCCCGTGGTCCAAGTGCCCCAACCCGCCCCCCTAGTGGCGCCAGTCACGGTCATCCCGGTCGCCGTTCCTTTACCAACACCCGCTGGGGAGACACCGCCGGGGGGGTGGTCCCTCAAGAGATAGTGTCACATTTGGTGGCAATATTGCCCTGGTTGGGGAAGGCAGGCATTCTCGCTCCGGCGGAGGGGGTGAAAGAGTTGGGTACCGATGCTTTAGCAGAAGCAACTCGCATTGTATCTCAGTTCAATGCGGGCCCAAGGAACAAGTCACTGCTGGGCCAGCTGCTTCGTTACCATTCATTTCAGGGGTGGTACCGGCACTCTGGAGAACAAGGGGTTGTCAGTCCCCAGTGCGGCAGCAGGGATTCAGCAGGAGACACCTGGGACAGCGGCAACAGGTAAACTGCCAACATTACCTATTTTGGGCATGGGCGAGTGCAGCTCTGAGCAGGAGTTTTTAGGCAGGCATGTGTCTCTGGAGTTGAAGAACAGAATATGGGCTGGTGAATATATTAACATGTTTTCATTACTGATCTGCGAAAGAGAGAGGGAGGGGGCAAGGAAGAACAAAGATTATATGCTTCCCAGGGAATGGGCTAGTGAGATGTTGAAGTACAGGGTGGAAGAAAACTTACTCAACTGGATCGGAGCCTTTTCCATATTCATGGCAGTCACAGCGGAGCGTTTCCCAAATTTGCAGGCGCAGATGGCTTGCTACCAGAACAGGATAGTGGTGGCCCATGATAAATTTGCAGGTGGAGGGTGGTTAGAGTATGACAGGAATTTTAGGGTGGCTAAGGCATCCAACCCATCGCTGTCATGGGACCGAATTTACACAATATCTTGGTTGGATCTTTTTGGGGGCGAAGGGCATGGTAACACAAAGAGTCAGTCCCCGCAGTCAGCTCAGCCCTTTCAGCCCTTTCGGGGTAATTCAAGTTACACCACTAGTTCAAACGGTAATGGTGGCAGGAAAGGGACGTGCTGGGACTTCAACAGACGGACTTGCACCAGACCACAGGGTCAGTGCAGATTCAAGCATGCATGTTCCATTTGCGCCAACCCATCCCACCCCGAATCCAAATGCCTCAAAAGATCAAAGGATAAGGGCAGGAAAAAACAGGAGTGAGGTGGTGTCCCCGCTCAAAGCGCGGTCCCCCATTGAGGTGACGGCTCTGACACCATGGCTCAACAAATACCCATGCCACCTTACGGCAAGAACTCTGTTGGAGGGTTTCAGGGATGGTGTTAGGATACCAGCTCCAAACTATGTGGGGTCATCTGAGTGCCAGAACCAACTCTCTGCCCGGACCAATCCAGGTATAGTCTCCACAAAGATTGCCAAGGAGTTGCGCCTGGGTAGGGTGGCGGGCCCTTTCGAGTCTGTGCCGGTTGAGAATTTTGTCTGCTTCCCGTTGGGTGTAGTCCCCAAAAAGGTAGAAGGGGAATTCAGACTAATACACAACTTGTCAGCTTGCAAAGGTAATTCTCTGAATGATGCAATTGATGATGAGTTCTGCAGTGTAAAATACGCATCCTTTGACCAAGCGGTGGAGATCCTCAGGGGTTTGGGCCCTGGAGCATTGATGGCAAAATCTGACATAGAATCAGCCTTTCGGTTACTCCCAGTACATCCAGACGGTTACCATCTGCTTGGTTTTAAATTTCAGGGAAGTTTTTATATGGATATGTGTATGCCAATGGGCTGATCTGTTTCATGCGCATATTTTGAAAAATTCAGTTCATTCTTGGAATGGGTTTTCAGACAGAAGACAGGGCACCAGTGGGTCATGCATTACCTGGATGACTTTCTTATCCTGGGGACAAGGGGCTCCACAGAATGTGGGTGGGCGCTGCAGGAATTTTGCGTGCTCATGCAGGCTTTGGGGGTTCCTTTGGCTCCGAGAAAGACAGTTGGGCCGGCATTTACGATAGAGTTCCTGGGCATTGAGTTAGATTCTATTCAGAGGTGTTTTAGGTTACCTATGGACAAAGTCAACAAATTCAGAGCTGCTTTACAGCTCTGCTTGGGCAGACAGAAGGTCACACTACACCAGCTGCAGCAGACAGTAGGGCAACTGAACTTTGCTTTAAGGGTTATTCCAATGGCTAGACCTTTCTCCAGATCCATCTCTCAAGCCATGGCTGGGCTCAGGGAGAAGCATCACCACACAAGGCTGTCAGCTGAGGTTCGGCAGGACAGCGGATTTGGATGGCATTCCTGCAGGATTTCAATGGCACAGCAGTGTGGCCCGGTCCGCCCACTGCCTCTGCAGAGTTGGGTTTAATGACTGACGCCGCGGGCAGTGAGGGATTTGGCGCCATACTCGGTACCGAGTGGGTGGCACAGCGGTGGCCCGTATGGTGGATGGAGAACGGCCTAACAGGTAACATTGGTTTCCTTGAGCTCTTCCCCATCTGGGTGGCTTTGACTGTATGGCCAGAACAATTTGGTAATCAGTCAGTAGTTTTCTGGTCAGACAACATGACCGTCGTTGAATGCATCAACCAGCAAGCAGGCCGGTGTAAGATGATTCTCCGCCTCGTGAAGGAAATTGTTCTCACATGCATGAAATTGAATGTATAATTTAGGGCTAAGCACGTGCCTGGTGTCCTTAATCATGCTGCTGATGCACTTTCTCGCTTTAAGATGCAGGTTTTCAGGGCTCACCTCCCAGCAGCAGCAGAGTATGCCACCCTCTTCCCAGAACGACTTTGGCAGATTGGTGCCCCCACCTACCGGACCTTGTGGCAGCTAGCCTAGCACCCAGGACCAGGAAAGCATACGAAGGGGCGTTCTGGCAATATTGTTCATTCTTGGGTATGGGGTGGGCTTAGAGGTGGCACGACACTGGGGCACTCATTCAGTACCTGGGTTGTTTAAAGAGCAATGGGCGTTCGGCTGCAGCAGCTAAACGGCAAAAGCGGCGATCTCCTTCTTCGCTCGGATCAGCGGCAAGGGTGATCCCACTAATAGTTTTACAGTGAGGAAGGCTCTAAGAGGTTGGCAACGCCTCCAAGGGTCGGCCCCAGACACAAGGCAGCCAATTGGGGTTGAGCTCCTGACGTCATTACTAGCAGCCCTCCCAGCAATTTGCAGCACATCAGGGGAAGTACGGTTATTCAAGGCGTCATTTTCGTTGGCCTTCTACGGCGCGTTTAGAATTGGGGAATTAGTTGCCCAAAACAAACTGGATATACATGGCGGCCTACAGTTTGAATGCATTAAGGTCAAGCCAGACACCTCACTAATATCAATCAAGAAGTCCGAGAACAATCAGGAGGCCCGGGGTGATGGGGTAGTTCTACACCGGGCACAGGGTAACCCATGCTGTCCTATATCACATGTTGAGAGCTACCTGCAGGTTAGACCACATAACAAAGGGGGGCCTTTCCTGATACATGCGGATGGGGTCCCACTGACACGCTTTTAATTCACAAGGGTATTGGACATGGCAATTCTAAAGGCAGGTCTGAATCCAGGCAGTTTTGGTACCCACTCCTTTAGGTTAGGGGTTGCCACTGAAGCAACGGCCAGGGGTCTGCCAAACAGCAATGTACAGAGGATCGGGAGATGGGCTTCCAATTGTTACAAACGATATGTGCGTCTACAAATGCTGTAAGTGAGAGAGTTCACAAAACACTGATGCATGTGTCTTTTTCTGCTTCCATTACAGTTTCTCAAGCCTGTCACACAGGGGAGAAACTGAGGACACAGCAACAGCAACATTTGGCAACGCAAAGATCATCACCACCAAAGGAAAGACCACAGACAGTTTGGATTGTAGGCCATTCATATGTAAGGTGTCTGTCTAACCTTTTCTTTACAGGTAAATATAGGGACAGAGCACGGCAGGCAGGTTTTGAAATAACATGTCATGGGAAAGGGGGTCTCTGTTTTAGTCAGTTCAGGGGTATCATACTGGACTTAGTAAGCAAAGGTGGTCCGCCCCCCAATATAATCATACTACACTTGGGGGGGAATGATCTAGCAAGACTGGGAAGAAGAGGGTTAGTGGAAACTATAGTCACAGAAATAGGCTGGTTAGCCAAGACTTGTCAGGGCTGCACTATCGGGTGGTCTCAGATGATACCCCGATTCCAATGGAGAGGAGGGGAATCTGTAAAGGCTTTGAATCACTCCGCGAGCAGAATAAATAACAAGATTGAGAGACTTTTCAGGGCTCCCCACTTACAGACCATCGCCCATGGATGCATTAGGGGTGAACCGTGCTTCCTAGGCATTCACTTGTCCAAATTAGGCAATGAGGTTTTCCTGGAGAATATTTGGGCGTGGTTGGGGGGCCTTAGTCGCAGGAGATGACCTTTCTAGTGAGCACAGGGGGGGGCTAGATAGTCGGTCAACTATGCTAGCCTGTGGCGGTAAGGTTATGATTGGTGAGCAGTAAATTTAAGGTCCTTAGAGGTCGGCTCCATTCCCGAATGGTGTCGCCCAAGTGGGAGGGACAAGTGGTCTCTCCAGGTCAGTTGGGTGCGGGGGAGGAGGGAGTCATGCTTTCTCTAGGCTGGTTTGCCATCCCACACGTGCACAACGGCTGCAAGGGCACCTTTATGGAGATCAGGTACAGCGCGTATGGGGGTAACCGGGGGGGAAGTACACTCATGGTGAACGGGCCCTCTGCGCATGCGCACTCCGGCTGGAGGGCGTGGTTAGAAATTGATAAGGATCTGACAACAGTTAGTGACCTTGCCTTAGGCTCTATTAGGTACGCAGAAAATAAAGATTGTAATGGTTATTAAAGGTATGTTTAGATATGGATAGGAAAACCTTTGTATTAGAGTTATGTTAAGGTGAGCCATCTGGTATCTGTACTTATCAATTGTAATCAGTGTAAAGTATATTTTCTGCTATATTTTGTAAATATTGTATTTTTAATAAATGTTTATTAATTTTGTATAATAAATATGGCCGGGGGGTGTCACGCCCCCCACATCCAAAAACTTCTCACCTGTCACGGGTCTTGAGTGGGGAGGAGGGGGTGTAGATAGTACCTGGCCATATAGGACTATCATAGAGTACATTTCATTGTTAGGATATCGCGATGAGAACACTGTAAAGTGGTAACAGTTGACAAAAATTTCAACTCCATGAATACTTGTACAATTATCAAAAGCAAACATATTTTTTAATTTTAGCTTCAGAGGCTGATTACAAAAGATATGGATTTAATTATTTAAGCAAGTATAGCATTGATAAATAAAGTAAATATATGAATGTATAATACACGGCTTTAAAATGCCAGAATCAAAAAGATGTGATCTTCAGTATTGTAATTGACTATCTTTTGCATAATGACACAGAGATGTTTGCTTTGACAGTTTTTTTGCGCTGTAGATCTCTGTTAGCTTTACCTCTACTTACCAGAAAGCACATATGCTCCCCTTTTCAATGTGATGTAGTTGGTATACCCCTAATTGGTCTACTTAACTTATTTAGAAGTCCCTAGTACATAGTGACCAAAATATACCCGGGCCTGTAAGTTAATTGTCACCAGTGGACATCAGCACCCATTGTGCCACCCAATGCAGTTACAATGCAAATATAGCAGCAGGCTTTCCATGTTTAGCCTGGCTACATTGGTTTTAATGCAAATTTGACCTGTCACAATAACCCCTTTTAGCACATCTTAACCTTTCTATTCAATATTTAGAAGTCACCCCTAAATAGGTCTCATTGCCTGTAATGCAGGGTGCTAGGTATATACAAGTAGGACATGTAACGGTTTAATGTTAAACATGTCCTTACATTGTTAACGCTGTAAAAACTATTTTCACTGTAGCAGGGTTGACTATTTCATAATAAAGCACAGGTATATAATGTTAAAATTAAATAATCTTATCTCTGCCAAGGAACAGCTACAAAGTTCATTGTCGGACTTTTTAAAATATTCGCTACAAACCCAATTTATTGGTAAAATTGGACTTGCAATAGATATTGTAGAACAGGTACTTTTACAATGTTTCTGTTACTTTCCTGAAGCCTCTAGAAGACCATTTGTCTGCACTTCCAACTGTGATTCAGGAGTGAACAGCCCCTTTTAAGGAGGTGATAACTTTCTCCCACAGCCGGGACAAGGCCTTTCTGGAGGTGATCTGTATTTCTGGGAGGCTGACCATCTGTGCCCAGGAACTTAATTAACTTCAAAGGGGCCTACCCTGTCACAATCAGCTAAAACCTGGACAAGCACACTTCCTTTATCTCCCTTGCCAGTCAAGCACCAAGCCTGGTGAGGCAAAAACTGCCCCAGCACTGGTCTAGAATGTCCACAGTGGAGCGGTTGCTCATTTTGCTGGTAGCACTTCTGGGGTGGTTAAAGGAGCTCTGAACAAGAAATGAGAGGTTCTGCCATATTCATTGTGGGCAGAGAGATGCACAGTGGGATTGTTTACATTAAAACACACAGAAGTGCAGCAAACGTGAGTAGGGCCAACCTTGGGCTTTTACACCATTGGTTAGGGAGTGGCCAAGGTTTTCTTCATCCACAGGGTGGCACTATGCATAAATGTGGCACCCACAGTACCCTCCTCAGAACACTTACTAGACCTGCAAGAGGACTGGATATGCTGCCTGTGACATAGGAAGAGCTCTGAAGACTGGACCTGCTTTCTTTTTTGTACCCAGGCCAAAGAAGTGTACTTGAAGGTTTCTACGTCTGACCTTGTGTCTGAGTTACATGAAAACAGCAAGCTTGCTGCATTCCCAAGTGACGAGTTACAACTCGACTTGCCCAGGACTGCTGCTTGCCTCTGCTGGAATGAATCCTGACCACCAAGTGCTGTCCCCAAGGTTCGGGACCCATGGCTGGTGTCAAAGTGTACTCCTCCTAAACAATCCTGAAACTTAAGTCTTATAAATTGTCTGCTAACTTTTAACTCTGTGAACTGCCAAAGATCAGGACCAACCTGCCAAACCAATCCAATGAGGCTATGTTGCGGCTGGGCAAAGATTCGGGTTGCTCCCACTACATTCTTCTCCACAGCAGCAAATCCAATTCAGCAGGACCTCTGGAAGGTATCCGGCCTGGTGGAACCCTCATCGGCTGAGATATGGAGCTTTGTCCCCCTAGAAAAATTCATGTTACAAACAAGTGACTAAGTCTGAAGATAGAAATCTTCTCCAGGTAAAGGTGTGGAAAGTATCTGGATGGTGAGGGACCTTCCCTGTTACAATATGCACTTTTTGATGTTTGGCATTTCCTGCCCTCTGTCATTTGGTGACGTAGGTCACATGTTTGGGTGTAACTGACAGTTAGACTTTGTTTATTCTTCACAGTTAGTAATAGTCACATAATAGAGGAATTATTGGAGTGCCTGATTAAGCCATCTGCTGGTAGGATTGGGGCAGAGCTAGGCACAGCCTCACTTGCAACTGAATAGGCTGTGCTCTGCCTTCACACAAAGAGCTTGTCACCAAGCACTTCAAAAAGAAACCTCTAGAAACTTCTCCCAAATCACAGAGGGTTCCTGGTATAAAAATAGGGCCCTCAGACCCACTCTTCAGTTATCTTTCTGGACCTGTGAAAGGACTTCCAGTTGGCTGTCTGTGGCTGTGGTGTGGTGAATACTCCACAAGACTGTTCCGCTGCACCTGAAAGGAGTGATTTGCTTCCTAGAGCCTTCCTAGAACACTCAGGGGCCTGCACTGCTGCTGAGCCCTGCTTCTCCACCTGAATCCAGGTCTACCAGAGTGATTCTAAGTGCTAGTTTTCTGGCCTACGGTTCAAAGCCACAGAGACATAACAGACTCCCACCATCTTAAACCCACACCTAGACCCAGCCTGAGTGAGTTCTAACCCCCCCACTGGTGCCCCTCCAGTCCTAGACCCTTGGTTTGGGTGCTAAACGTGGCCAGAGAGGTAAAATCCTAAACTTACGACTTAGAAAATCTTTGGTAAAAAACGTCTATGAGAACTGAAGGAATATTAGGAACAACCTGCTTGTCAATCTGCCCAAGGTGCATTGCCTGTCAGCCTGACTTTCCAGCTGCTCCTGCTATGTTCTTCTGCACAGCAGTAGCAAATCCTGTTCAGTGGTCCTTTGCCAAAGGTGTGTCCAACCTCCTGAAACTCTCGTCGACTACAGCCTCCTGCCTAGCCCCACTGGATATTTTTTACTTCCACAAAAGCGACTAAGTCCAAATATAGAAATCTTCACAGCAACTTCATCCAGTGGCTTCCTGATGATGACGGTCCTTCCCCTGACATCACCTGCAGCCTTGTCCCGCTGAACTTTACCTTCTCAGAACTTTTTCACGGAGGTAAGCACCGACCGGACCGAATCAACTTCCTATATCTTTAGGCGCGAGGTTTTACTAAGAAATCCATATCTCTGGTTCTACTGATTGGATTGTTTTGGTTTTGGTGACAAATAATGTATGAACAATGACCCTTCTGTTCTAAATTAGTGTGGGATTTTACTTGTGTTGTGTTTTCACTTTATGACTGTGTGTATGCTGCATAAATAATTTATACATTGCCTCTAAGTTAAGGCTGACTGCTTTTTGTGCCAAGCTACCGAGGGTTGTATAGCAGACGTAAGTGGTTTTGTGGGTCATGGGTGGGAAATGTACAATTAAAATATAATTACATTAATTAAATTAAATAAGAATTATAATTAAATTCTATCAACATTAATTGCAGTTACATTATTTTAAATAGCTTTTTACATAGTATTATTTAAAAAACGTAATACTTAAGTAAATTAGATTCATTTTTAGAATTAAAACTTTATATTTGTGTGTATGTTTGAGTATGTGTGTATGTGTGTGTTATGTTATAGTGATCCACATAGCACACTAATCACCTGGGAAAATATCCAGGCACTTGGACAGGCGTGTAGGTTTGTGGCCTCAAAGGTGCTTATACAAAGCGACAGGTCTTCAGCTTCTTGTGGAACTTGCAGAGGCTCTGATGTGTTGAGGGTGGTCGTTCCATATCTTGGGTGTGATGTACAGGAATGAGCGACATTTAGTCTTGCTTTTCTGGATGCGGGGAATGTGTGCAGGTGTTAGTGCGGCAGAACATGGATGTCTGGTGGGTGGCAGTTCAGGTATTCTGGTCCTGTATTCCGTAGGGATTTGTATGTATATGTTTGAAGTGTGAATTGACTGTGCTTGTGAATGGGGAGCCAGCGAAGCTTCCCAAGTTGCTGTGTGATGTGGGTGTGGTGTGGGAGGCTGTGTATGAGTGCTGCAGCAGTGTTCTGGATGTTCTGGAGTTGTTTGGAGACTGGCAGAGAGAGTGTTGCAGTAGTCCAGCCTGTGTGCGATGAGTACTTGTATGATGGTCCATTTGGTGCTCTGAGGCAACCATTTGATGATTTTTCACAACATGCATAGGATGTAGAAGCAGGAGGTGCTCACTGCATTGACTTGAGCTGTCATGTTGAGCTTGTCATCTAGGATGATCCATAGAATTCTTACATGTTCTGTGGGTGTGGGTGTTAGTCCTAGCTCCGATGGCCACCAGATGGAGTCCCATGGGAAGGTCTTGTTGCCAAAGAAAACCATTTCTATCTTGTTAGAGTTGAGCTGTAGGCAGTTGTTTTGCTTCCTGTCTCTTACCTTGGTCATGCAGTTGGTGAAGTTGGTTGTCGTGTCCATAATGCAGAGGATGATTTGGGTGTCATCGGTGTAGGAGATGACAGTGATGTCTTGTGATCGGATGATGTTGGTGAGCTGTGTCAAGTAAACGTTGAGGGTGGGGCTGTGGGATGATCCCTGTTGGACTCTGTATATCAATTTCTTGGTTTTTGATGTGAAAGGTGGCAGCCTGGCCCTTTGGGTTCTTTCCGCAAGGAAGGAACAGATCTATTTCAGAGTGGATCCTTGTATGCCAAGCTTGTGGTGTCTTCTGATGAGGTAGTTATGAGAGACAGTGCTGAAGAATGCAGAGATGTTGAGCAGGATGAGTGCCGCTGTTTCTCCTTGGTCCAGGATGATTCAAATGTCATTGGTGGCTGTGATGAGTGCTTTTACATTGCTGTGGTTCTTTCTGATTCCTGATAGAGTGTTGTATAGAACTTGGTGAAGTTCTAGGTAGGTTGTGATTTGCTTGTTAATGGCCTTCTCAATCACAATGGCTGGATGGGTAAACAGGGAGATGGATCTGAAGTTGCTTATTTGATTTGGGTCCGCTGTTGCCTTTTTGAGGAGGGTGTTCTGCAAGTTTCCATTCATCCAGAAACGTGGTGGAAGTGATAGAGCTGTGTGTGTGTGTAGGGTCTAGAAATGACACTTACCAACTTACCAACTTGCCTGGGTAGTAAAGTCACTGATGTAACTCCACCACCCCGGCCTCCAATACCACCCACACCACCACCAGTGATACCCTAAGATGCATCCTCCTCAACGTACGCTCCATACACAAACACGTCATGGAAATCTGTAACCTACTCAACTTTCACTTGTCCAACATCGCCTTCTTCACGGAGACCTGGACCAATGCCTCCTCCGCCCCCGACATCAACACCGCCATCCCGGACTGATAAAAGATCCAGAGGAAGGATTGCCCCAATCACCCTGGAGAGGGCCTTACCATTGCCCACAAGATCACCCTCTGTCTCACCACCTCCAGCGAAACCTTCCCCTCCGCCAAACACCTGCACTTCCAGATCCAGATCAGCTCTAACACCACACTCCGAGGAACCCTTGTCTACAGACCATCCGGCCCTCGGACACCCTTCGCCACCACCATCACCGACTTCATCACACCCATGCCATCACCTCAATGAACTACCTTCCCAAACAACTGGCAGCGCACAAAAGTCAGGTCCCTGCTAAAGAAGCCCTCAGCTGACCCCACTGACCTCAAGAACTACTGGCCCATCTCGATCATCCCTTTGCAGCCAAAGTTGCAGAGAAAACAGTCAACAGGGAACTGACGCAATTCATTGAAGACAACTCTATCCTCGACCTGTCTCAATCCGGATTCCAAAATAACCACAGCACCGAGACCGCCCTACTCACTGCCACAGACGACATCCGCACCCTCCAGGACCAAGGCCACTCCGCAGCCCTAATCCTACTTGACCTATCAGCGGCCTTCGACACCATCTTCCAGCGCACACTAGTTGCCAGACTACACGCCGCCGGCCTACAAGGAACTGCCCTGGCCTGGATACAAATATTCCTCACCGGAAGAAGCCAAAGGATCAGACTGCCGCCCTTCCTCTCCGATCCCACAAAAATCCCCTGCGGAGTCCCACAGGGGTCATCACTGAGCCCGACCCTCTTTAATATCTACATGGCCCCCCTCGCAGCCATCATCAGACAACGCGGCCTCAACATCGTCTCCTATGCTGACGACACCCAGCTCATCCTCCCCCTCACCAAAGACCCCACCACCACCAAACTCACCTTTCAGAAAGAAATGCAAGACCTCGCAGTCTGGATGACCAACAGCTGCCTGAAGCTCAACGCTGGGAAGACAGAAGTCCTCATCCTTGGAACCACCCCTTCAGCATGGGACGACACTTGGTGGCCGACCGCCCACGGAAGCCCACCTACCCCCTCAGACCACGCCAAAAACCTCGGCATCGTGCTCGACTCATCACTCACCATGAACCAACAGGTCAACGCCGACACCCCCAACTGCTTTAATGCCCTCTGCATCCACCGCAAATGGATCCCCCCTGAGACGAGGAAGACAGTCACCCATGCACTCATCATCAGCAGACTGGACTATGGAAACACAATACGCCGGCCCTATTCCGCAAACTCCAGACAATACAGAACACCGCGGCTAGACTAGTCCTCAGCATCCCCTGGTACGAACACATCAGCCAATACTTATGAAGACTCCACTGGCTCCCTGTGGAGAAAAGAGTCATCTTCAAGATCCTCACTCACACCTACAAATGCCTACACAACAACGTACCCAAATACCTCAATGACAGAATCAACTTTCACGTACCCAAAAGAAACCTCTGATCATCTAACCTCGCACTGGCCAAAACCCTGTGCATCCACAGGGCTAGAGCAGGCGGAAGATCCTTCTCTCAAATTGCAGCCAAGATCCGGAAACAAGCTACCAGCAGGCATCAGACGTGCCCCCTCCCTGAACACCTTCCGGAAGATCCTCAAGACCTGGCTCTTCGGCTAGACAGATCTGCGGACACCCCACCCCCTCAGCACCTTGAGACCCTCATGGGTGAGTAGCGCGCTTACAATTACCCTGATTGATTGATTGATTGATTGAGTACTCTGATGTACTTACCGGTATGTAATGAATCCTGGTGTAACAGCATGTGAAGTAACATGTGATATTTGACTGCTACATCCATACTTTGCAGCAGTAGATGTAAAATACTTCCTGTATTTTTGTGTGTATTACTGGGTAACCAGAATCTTACCAATGGTGAACATCTGTAATTGAGCTATGAAAATGCCTAAAAAATAAAATCTTCTTCGAATATAATTAAATAAACATTAACTAATTAGTTTATAATTTAATAATAAATGTGTACAATTGTGTATGTTTTTTAAAAATTAATTTATATCTATTTTTATTTTTAACTATTTTCTGTGGGAGTTTGTTGCAGTACCACTGGTTGTGCAGTGCTTGACTTATTACAAATGTGTAAGCTACGACAAAAGTGTAAGTTAATATAAAAATTCAATTTGTGCATGAATGAATGAATTGAGTTTACTTAGCTCAAAACAACTGCTCCAAAAAGGAGCATTGCGGTGCTAGGTAGAGTAAGACATGAGCAATTTTACGTGTGGGAAGTTGACCCAGAGGTGACCCGCTCAGTGTCTATTATATTAGAAAATTTTGATATTAGACATCCTATTGTGAAAAAAGTCCAATATGTTATCAACAAACTCCTGGAAGGCAGAAGCCGACTGATATTGAACTGAAAGCTTTTTAAAATTGTGCGGGTGCATTTTCTGCCTCATTGATTTGTTTCGTAAATAGTGAGGTTTTGGCTTTTTAGGTCGAACCTAGGCAGCATGCATGCGCTGTCTGCAAGACCTGTTGTTATCTCCTCTATCTGCTTTTGGAATGCCAATGAATTGTGATTTGTTTGTTGTTGTGCCACTTAGAAATACTGAGTTTTTATTGGTGCATTGGGTCTGATTCTCCCTCCTTTGCGTGCTTGGGTCACGCCCAGGCAATTTCACTCATTGTTTGCTTGCGTTGACCATCCCAATACATCCGCGTTACTCCTGGTCATACTGATCTGCCTTTTTATTCTGTAGGCTATCAACATCGTTTTATGCTTTCAGTCCGCTTCACGGACTAATGCTCTGTTCGGCACCTGCAAAGTGGCAATTGACAGAATGAACACACTAACCATTTTTTCATTGCCTATTGTGGCAGATGTACCATTACTGCTCTGCTTTTCTTGAGTTCCATCACTCCCTTTTCTCCCCCCAATCATTTCTGTCTCTCACTCTCGGTCCCCCTCACTACTGCTCCCCTCCAATTCCACGGCTTCAGGATCATACTGCTTTAGATGCAACTGCTGGGACCTGCAATCTAAACCAGTATCTAACTAAATCTCTACCACGACTAAGGAAATATTGCTCTAGCTACTTCATCTAGGTCCCATATGGGGAGGAGAACTTCTGAAATCCTCCGGTCTGAAGTATTTGAGAGGTTCTAATGCTACTAGTACACCCATCAAAACTTGGGACCTGACTCACAAAGGTCCTCCACGATCTTGGTGGTAGCCCCGCAGTCATGGTTGAGTCTGTGAATGGGGAGACTCCCCCACGACTGTGGGCCCTTCGCAACAAGTGCAGAGGCTCCTTATTAATTAGTTCCATGGAATGTACCTTCCACAAGATCTGTCAGCTTAGATTGCTCCATTAACATTGCATGTACTCCCATTTCTTAAACTGAGCTGATCAGCTGCTTAAATTGCCATCTGTTCTCTGATTTTATCAGGAAGGATCTTTAGCGTATATTCCTTGTTTAAAGGATTTTTGAGTTAAAAGCTTTCAACATAATTTGTTTCATGACACGATAGTCTTGAAAATGTATTCAAAGTGGAAGTGGCTGAGCATTATGTTTTGGATACTGAAACAGAAATCAATGCACTCTACAAATCCTTAAATCTCTTTCGAAATCCTGCATCACATGTTGAGTTGCATTTTTCACATCTCCTTTGTATTCATGGCCCCCACTAAACATAGATGTTTTCTCTTTAAGCTATGATTTCCTGTCTTTGACTTCAGCCATTTTGTTTTGTTGATCGGCGTCTTCACGTCCTTTACTTCTATCCTGGCTTTCCTTAGCTTGTTGTGGCAGGTTGTCACTCACTGGCTGCTGAACCAGCATTGGTATCTCTGTGGGATCTCTATTCGTTGTTACCACTAATCCTCAATGAAGCTCTGCTTGGTTTATGACTTCTTCTTCATGGTTGCCCTTAAGCAGCTCAGGGCTTTTAATAATTGGTGTTTCTGCATTTGGGCAAGATTTGTATGTGGGCCTTGTTGCATTATATCTCGAATCTCCCAATCAGTTTGTTCTTCTTAAGCTAATCTCTGGCTACTGGTAATTATTGTGGTAATGATAGTACTTAAGTCCTATAGCTGATTAATCATTTGTTTGTTTAAAAGAGTCTTAGTAGACTTCTCCAATAAGTCAACTGCTAAGAGGCTTGTTTCATCTCTATATTCCCTGCCTTCACCTTGTTCTTTTCCTTTTCCACGTGAAGACGTTTATAAGAATTGAAGAATTGGATACATGTTGTACCACAAGAGCCCCTAATAATTTTCTTTTATCCAATGGATTACCATACACTTGTGTTAAGTTTCAACCTTATCTCAATAGACTGCCTTAAAAGCATAGAACGCACTCCCACAGGCCGAGTAGTTCTAAAATTCAATTGTAAAATATGGGTCATCTGTATATGCCACCATATGTGGCGCTTGGGAGTTCCTTGGGTTGGGGGGAGGTTACACTATAAAAGGATCTCATAGGTATTGCAGATTCCCTCAATGCAACTGGGTCTAGTCCTTTGACTTTGCTGAGACGTTTCTGCTTTTTTTAAGTGCTCGTCTCTGCTAGTTAGTTCTTCTGCTGCCTCTGGAAGGCTCGGCAATGCTGTCTGCTGGTAGATATCACACAATTAGTAACAGTTTGCATAAATTAATCAATTTATTTGTGCATATGTGGGGAACAAATGAGGTCTTTAGTGCTCCATAATCTTCAACTGCTCTCCAATTTCCCCTATTAAAGTTTAACGCATCAAATGGATTAATAGATTTTCCCAAATGATTTGTTCCTTGTAGGGAAGACAAACTACAATTTTGCCTCCAAGACAGAGATCACTTAGCCCACCTCTAACTGTTGAAATCAAATCATGCACTACTTCTACTGCAGAGCCTAGGAGGCCCTCACCTTAAGGCTGAGCGACTGCAAGCTTCCCTCGGGCATGCAAGTTAACGGCTTCATTCTTTCACTGCACACAGTTGAAGCCAGTAGCCCTTTGCAGAGCCTGAGGAACCTTCTATTTTCCTGTTCTGGGTTCTCTGAGTTGCTTCTGTACTCCGGGGCTGGCATCGCTCCTCAGTGTCCTCTGAGGAGACACTGTTCACTTGATTCAGCTAGGTTGAGCAATGTGAACAAAGTTTTGGACACAATGTGGCTTAATGTGGCTTTACGATGTGTGGCTTCATTCCCCATGCTTTAGCTCTCAGTCGGCTTTGTCTAGCATGGAAGAATGGCATGTTACTTACTCCCTACATCAGAAGTAGCATAGCTCGGCTATTGTTGGAATAAATAAAAAGCAATATTAATTAACTGGGCCAAACATTCTTGTGCCATTGATGATGTAATTTTTTATTTCATCTGTAACATTTTATCTATAATGTACTGGAAACGGGGGTGAGCTATTTTTGATTATAGAGGATGAATTGTAGAGCTTTCTAAGCATTATATTGACAGAGATTCTTTTACGCATTCCGCTTCAAGCCTTTAACTGGTATACCATGTTAAAAACATGTTAAAAACACATTAAATCAGGAAGAAAAAGATGCACAGAACAAACAATGAGCTATTGCTAAACAAAAATTGATAATTTTTGTGGAATTAAGAAATATCGGAGCTCCTTTCTCAAAGACGATGAAGAAAAAGAGGGACATTTTATGCTATTGCGTTACTTGTACTGTTGAAGCTAATTTATGTCTAGCTTGGAATTCTCGAAGAATGTATTCTATGAGTAGTCCTTAAAATCTGCTACAGTTGCAGATTTCTTCAAGTACTTAAATGCCTGAGAAATGTCTGTGTAAATGTAGAAATCCATATTTCGATATGCATATACACACTTGCAAATGTCATTACTTTTCCTTTCTATAAATAAAATAATTCTCCTCGATCCCCACCAACTTTTGGGGTAGCCCTCTCTACTTCACCTGCATACAGACTCATATATGTCCTTGACAGAAGTCAGTCACCGACCGCATCCAGAGTTGGAATATTCCTTCCAAAAGTGTATTACTACCTCTAATCTTGCAAATTTGTGGTTGTTCACCACTTTTGTAAGTGAACACAATGCCCACTAGTGGTCCCTTCGATTGTTTTGTGAAAATGAACTCTAATAGGTTACTTCTTAGGATTGAAATACATTCCTGACTTTTTGTGAATCTGGCAAAGTCTGCTAAACTGATAGATTTAAAAAAACATTTTTTATTTATGAGAGAAATGAATATTTTTGAATTGCGTGACTTGAATTTGCATTCACAAATTATGCTACTGTCTAGAGACATGATTCATTTATTTAAATTTCAGGCTTAGTGCACACACACACAAACACATGCACAACAGTAGCGGCCGGTGGTGGGAGTGCTGCCGGGTGGTGGGCGGGGGTGGAGCAGGGTGGGGGGTAGTAAACTATGGAATACGGCTCAACGGAGGTAAGTAAATAAATAAATAAAATACATTTTGTTGCACGCGCTGCATCGCATTTGGCAACGCAGCACACGCAATGAAATTCATTTTATTTATTTATTTGTTTACTTACTTCCCTTGGGCCGTATTCCATAGTTTACTACCCCCAACCTGCTCCACCCCCGTCATGCCCCACCGCCCGCAGCACTCCCACCAACGGCTGCTACTGACACACGCATTGATGCATGCACACACACACACCCACCAGATGTTCTGCTTTCATGAGGCACCTATTTATTGGTGAGGAATTAGTGAGGGCTACTGCTTTAATGGTGCCTGTGAGGCCACAAAGACAATGAAGGAATAGCAAATGCATGCCACTTCTGGATTTTGCTTTGGACTACCCAAAATATACGAGGTCATATGGAACTCGGATGCAGATGTATTAACACCTTGGCCCTTGGCAAAGTCACCAAAAGGTAGCCAAACTGGCACAAAGTGTTGATTTGTTATTTACTACATGTAGCACAAAGTAGTTCTTTCTGCTGCTTTGTGTAACTTTGCAACAAGGGGGTGTCCCATGGGTGGTAAAAGAGTGTTGACATGTAACAACCCATGGATTTTGGCACCAAGCCCTGCCTACGAACTTTTAAAAATAACTAATCGATAAGCCAGGCATTAACATATAGAAGTGTTGTTATTTTTCCAGACTTTTCAAACTTTACATGTGTGCTTCAATGTACAGCACATATATCTTGTTTGAAATAATTTAAAGTTTGTCTTAGAATTGTTTTCTGGATTGGAAAGATATCTTACCAGTACCAAATCTAAACTATACATCACAAGCACACACCCGTTTTCACTATGGTGCAACGGTGTATGCATGGCGCTAGACAGCCTGTTTGAGTACCGGTGTAGGGTATGACAGCGGCAGTGCCATTTCTCTGTAGATAAGGCTCTGTGCTGTGTTTTCTCCTTGCTCAATGCAGCACAACTTCTTTGGTTGCTCTGCTGCATTGCACTACTTTTTAATGAATCTACCCTTAAGTGTTCCGTACCTACACAAATACCTTTGTAAATTGTGCCACAGAGGAAGAACATAAAGTGTTGAAGATGTGAGAACCTAGGGCTAGATGTACTAGTCACTGGTAGCAAAACACTGGTCACAAATTTCCAAGCTGTATTTTGCAGTCATTAAATATTGTTTCGAGCAGACCTCTGTACTATTTGGTCAGTTCATAAAAAAACATATAGCCGGTTTGAGCTACAATGTAACCTACCTAATTAATGTTCATTAAGTAGGTCAAAAATTGCAAGTCACTATGGGGCATATCAGCAAGAGATGATAACAAATTATCCCCGCTTTTGCGTCCATTTTCTGGCGAAAAGCGGCGATAATTTTATCGCCTAATCAGCAAGGTCACGCTATCGCGTGAAACCTTGCAGTAGTGCCTGAATTCTAAACGCCCAGCCTTGCATCTCTAATGAGATGCAAAGTGGCGTTCCTGCCCTGACATGACTGGAGACATGTCGCTAAGCGACATTTCTTCTATCATCAAGCCCCACGCTATGAAGCATAGCGGTAAGAAAAATAGCGATAACCCCTGTTATCGCTACTTTCCTTACGCCTGCTTCAGGACTGACTTAGCCATGATATCCTATGGAAGGTGGATATCATGGCTAAGTTTGCCTTGCCCTATCATCAAGCTAACGCCAAACTTCGTGAGATTATCGCTGGGTTTCCAGCGATAATCTCACGTTTGGCAGTTAGCGCTAGGATTTTTATCGCTTTTGAGATAAGCGTTGCTAATAGCATGCTATTTCAGCGATAAAAATCCACGTTAGTCGGCGATAATTATCCTAGCGCTAAGTGCGCTTAGCGATAATTATCGCCGGTCCTTGATGATATGCCCTGACGTTTTTCCACAATTACATGGATGGTGGCCTGCAAGTGTCAGCAGGTCACTAAGTCTGTGACTAATTTCCATTTGATTTAATTAATCTTCATTCAAGAGTTGCCTACTGCTCAGCAAACTTTTTTTACATTATCAAATGGTAAGGGGTCCCAACCGGGCTTCACTACAAAATAATAGGATGCTGATTCGGTATTTAGAAGGGACACCTCTAACACACCCTTTCCAGATACTGAATCAGTTTCCTTTTAGAATCCCTTTTTAGAGTCTGCGAACCATTTCTGGTCCTAAAAATTGATCAGTACCTAGGATAAAGAATTTACTAGTGGCACATGCTGAATTGGAACAATTGCGATAATCTGGAACATAAAATATCACTAAATTCATTTAAAGCATTAACATAAAAATGTATTACTTTTAGGTATTTACAAATTACATGCACAGTTTTATGGTTCCACATTCCCTATATCTATGTATACGGAGTTCTCTGCACCTGGAGACACCTCAATCGAGATGGAGACTTCCGCGCACATACATGTAGGGAGAATGGAATCAGAAAACTCCACAAGTAGTTTGTGGAGACATAAAAGTAATAAACTTACAAGAGAGCGTAAGCTTACCTTTATGAATAAAGCCTGTAGTGTATTTATAAGATTGCCTATGATAGGCTCCAAGGACTTAAAGTTAAAACCAGAGTTTCAAAGGCTATTTTGAAAATATCATCCGAGATGGAATTGATGCATATTTAAGGTAGAGGCTCTTAAATCAAATAGATATATTGTTGGCTCTTTCCACTGAAATAGGGAAGCCAGGTTTGACAATATCCACAATTGAAACCTTCCTCATTTCATGATAATTTCTGAAATCTTGCAACAATGGTGTGTGTGTGAGGAGGGGACAGTATCAGTTACGTATAATAATAAAAGTGTCTCATAATGAAGACAATTTTTCAGAAAAATGTGCTTTGTCCATTTATTCTAAGCAAACAGACATTAAACAGCATTGGCAAAGCACTAGACCTTTGCTCTAAAAGGCAGAACTATTGGCGTTGTTAAAGGTTTTTGCAGTTGCATGGGGCAAGACAATTGCACATGTATGGCAATAATCTTGGAATGGGTTTTTCATTAATGAATACTAATTTAAGGATGGCCGCTGAAGCACACAAATGCACCTTGATGAATATACACTTGTGACTCATGACATGGTCACACACAATTACATATTGACATGTGTGCGCATGCTGCATGATGCAAGCGGCCATTTTTAATTCAATGGCAGACTGCCATGCTAGAGCAGAAAATTATTAAGTAAGATAGAATGAAAATGAAGTCTGCATGAAGCATAAAAAATAGATTAAGCTGTCCAGCAGCGCTTTTTCCTTGCCAGATCCGATAAAAACAAACACAAAACAAAGAAAAATAGATGAATTATGAGAAGTGGGATGCAGAATATCTTAGAGGCGGGTTGGAAAATGAAATAAAACTGCTAGTGAACACAAATATTAGACTAAGTGATCCATTAGTACTTTGCAGTTGTAAATAAATAAATCCCGGAATGAGATAGCGAGCCGGGCAGGGAACAGGGAAGGAAGGCATGAACAGAACCCATGGTGGGAGAAACAAAACTAGGGAGGGAGAGCAAGAAAACGTACGTAATCTGACAGAGTTCCGAATATAAAATAAAAAAAGCCTAGCCTCAAGAATGTAGTGATATTAAACAACTCATCCAATCAGATCACTGAGAGACAGAAATGCTCCTCCATGGAGAAAAACATAAGAACAGGGAGGAAAGAAATTGAATCAAAAGCACATAACTGAGATAGAAAAAATCCATCCAATCATGACAAGTGACTTAACCAAATCATGCACGAAATATATATGTATTGCAAACAATAGGCTAAAGCTATGTGCACTTGTTGCCTATAAAGCACTACACACAGTCATGGTGATCGTACACTTTAACATTATTGTCCATTAGGAGTGGGCGGAATTTGCAAAATTAACTTTCGCAAACTATCGCGAAAATGCTGAAAATCTCCGTAAACACGCCGGAAAAAGACGCGGAAGTTTTTTTCCCGCCTGTTTGCGGTATTTTTTGCATGATCGCGGCTCGCCAACTTACCCATGCGGTTGCTCACGGGCGCGGCCATCTTGTTTTCACTTTTCCCGCCCTCTTGCGATGCTTACTTCCTGTTTTGGGTCGCGCAATGCATGTTCGCGCCCGATCGCGGTAGATATTTCCTGTTCGCGACCGCTTTTACTTGATCGTGTTGCTTTTTCTTGCTCGGGGAGAAAATATCGCGCGAACTTGCGCACGTGGTCGCAATGGGCGCGGCCATCTTGTTTTTCACTCTATTGCATTGTTCTGGGGCCTGATTTTGAATCCTCCCTACATATTTCAATCCTTTAAAGCCACTTTTTTTGATCTTTCTTAATTATTATATTTTCCTGCTTCTATATTTTTGTTTTTTGTCTACTTTTTTTTGTTTTTTTAGCTACTTTTTCTCTCTTTCTATTGCCTGTTATTTATTTCCTTTACTTCTTTAATTGTATTACCTTTTCTTTCCTGCCCCGTCCCAGAACCATGTCAAAGGGTAGGGCTGGTCATCGCAGCCAGAGCCGCGACCCCCTTCCTTGCTTGGAAGGCGGCGCCCACAAGGAGTGCAGGCAGGGGCCTTATTTGGGGAGGTGGAGTTGGCTGCACTCATTTTCTTTGTGTAGCGCCACCTCCCCTCAACCCTGGCAGCAGGTGGCAGGCCTGGGTCCGGGTACGGCCTCCGGGAGCATGGGGGAAGGTGCACCGGGCAGTGTTGCGCTTCTCTGGGGTCCGGCGCACCCAGGCGCAGCTGAATCACCGGTGGTCCGACATCCTTGACCATGAGCAGGACCTGCTGGACCTGCTAGGAGTGGAGGTCCCGGGGCTTGGTGAGTAACTATTTAATTATTACTACTTTGTGTCTGTTCTTCTGCTCTGTGTTATATATTGCGAATATCTTTTTTCTCTTCCAACCAGCTAGAATGTTTCTGCTTATATTCCAGGTTAATTACGTTTAAAAGTCTTCTGTGATTATGACACAGGTGCTCTTCTGCGCTACTACTAATCTTACCTCTTTGCAACTTTGCATTTGCGCTCGCTTAGCGTGATTCTGTAAGAGTTTATTTTAAAGAAATTAAGTTACGTAATGCTACAGTGACTCTAGTCCACTCCTTACTTTGTCCTGTCACTAAGAGATAGGGGCGGATTGATACTTAGGTTTAGGTACTTTGTATGAGTTTCTAATTTGTTAGTGGTATGCGTGATGCCCCCTCAGTTACATGACGTGCTGCTACTATGGCAGTCTTTATTAGAACCTTTTCTAGTTTGTTCAATGAGTGGTGGTAATTGGCTTAGCAGTAGCAGAACATCAGCATCAATCAATCAGCGCAAAATTTGGTGTATACAAAAAATGTAGTCATGTGTCCTCCATTTGACCATATGCATTGTTGAGGAATAAAAGAAGTGGAAATGCATACTTAATGTGCAATTGGCATGCCTGGAATAGGTGGGCTAGGTCGGGTGGTACGTCGTACTTAGGCTTAGATATAACTTAGTATTCTGGAATCAGAATGGAAGACTGGATTACTGTTGATCAATAGTAACTTAAGTAGTCGATCCGCGAATCCCCCGATACTACTTGTTGACCAGATGAGATCGGTCAATTTAGTTATTGCAATTGTTGTTTACATAGTGTTTTTTGACCGTTCTTTAAAAATATTGTATTTGTTTGACACCATTCATCAATGTTTGTCTCTTTCTTATATCTTTCCTGTTCATCAGCACCCAGGGGCAGACAGACAGGGAGTGGGCAGTCGGCGGAACAACAGTCCGAACACCACCACCAGGAGGACACCAATGAGGGCTCCTCTGCTGGCCCCAGTAAGTCTTCTTGTTTTTAATAATATTTCTTATTCCATAACTTTTACTGCACCATATTTTTCACAAACTATTGTTTCAGTTTCCCAATGCTATTTTTTACCAACAATTATCCTTCGATCTGTACGGTTTCAAAAATGTTTTTATCCCTGCCTCTGCTATGATGATTCCCCTAGAAATTTAGTTTATATAAATTTATAAATGAAGATCTGAGTGAAGGGACCCCTCACCTTAGAAGAACCTAGTACTGGTAGTTGTTGCATAATTCATAAGCTCTGCAAAGCTCTGGTTCGTAGAAGGGAATCTTCCGTCTGTAATGCGAAAAATGAAATGTTGCGCGTTAGTATATTGCAACTTGCAAGCATTTCTCTGCCGTGCCAAAAAGTGTAGCATTTATGGATAAGCAGTATGGACTAACAGTACACCAGTACTTCATAAAAAAGTGGCTTGTTAATGTTTTTGTTGACCGCTTGTACGCAGCACGTAGACAGTAGCAGTGTGAGGCAGGTCATGTGGGCTCAAAGGTGTCTTATACAAAAAACTGCAAGGTAACTTCACATGTGCAAAAATAAAAGACACAAAGGTAAAATGGTTGCATGGCTCGGGCTAACTAAGCAAAGGCTAGAATGACCAAATATAACTATTAGTGTCTACTCTACTACTACCTGATTTGTACTAGTGATGTATGTGAGTATACTATTAACTCATTTTTCAACCTTGCTACTGATCAATAGGGGGAGGTGTATATGACGCCTAATAAATGTGTAATGTTTTCTAGGCGCACTACCGACCACTATTGCTGGGGCCAGCGAAGGCGACGCGGAGGGAGAGGATGCGGCAGTTGCTGCAGATACCGACGATGGAGCGGTAGGGGGAGTGGCAGCACCAGTGGCGGGCGGTGGTAAGTTAGATTCATAATCCTTAACTATTGTTGAACTTGACAGTACACTCACTGCAAGGGTGTACTGTATGTATACTGTACTGTTGAGACTTAGGACCCCATTAGGATGGCGGGCATATTGCCCCCGCCGGGGCGGCGGTATTCACCGCCGACACCGCAGGGGCAAACCTCCCGCCATCCCTGTAGAAAAGAGTCAGACCCCCCACATGTCGACTAGGCGGAAAAGGGTTCAATATGGTGGTGGTGTCTCTTTGAACACACCACCAGCCATATAATCTGCAGTTTGGAATGCCTTTGCATGGCGGCATTGCCGTCCGCCATGGAAAGGCATGCAGACATTGCAGAGTATGTTTGGGGCCCCCATGGAGGGTACCTATGCTATGGTACCCCCCCTGCCTTTCAAAGCAAAACGTGACAGGGCCTGTCATGTTGTGCTTGGAAAAGCAGCACAACATGTATTTTTAGCATTGCTTTTGGCACCGCCAACCAGAATGTAAAAAAAACAGGATGCGCACGCCACTGTGCCGGGCGCATCCTCCTAATTAATTGTCCCCACGGGACCCCCACCCTTTTTAGCATGAGGATGGCGGGCGGACAAAGTCCGCCCGCCATCCGATGTCCTAAGTAAGTATGAGTTGTTGTGAACATTTGAAGAGTGAACTAGAAGACTAGAATCCCTTTAATTGGCATAGGAGCGGGAGTATTGAGTAACCAATGGCCTCATCTATCTGATTTCAACTCCGCTTTGAAAGTTTTATGAAGAAGAGCACCTGGGGCACTGTTCAACTAAAAAGTGAAAGACGGGTGGAAGGAAGAAGGACGGGCGAGATTTAAAATGTTATGTACTACTGTGCTTTATAGTGCTATTCTACCATGCCACTATGTGTATAAATAATTAACTTGTCTTACTGTTTTTCTAAGAGTATATGTTACAACTGTCTTGTTTTTTTCTTTTTGATACACAGCTACTCCTAAACTCAATCGAAGGGAGTTGACCGCCAAGGCACGGTACTGGAAGCTGGAGGCAATACAGCGTGAATACCGGCGGCTGGTGGTCTTGGCAGAGGAGGAGGAGGAGACTGCAGCAGCACTTGAAGCCTCCTCCAGTGGCCCGAGCCCCAGCCACCGCCCTCCAGCGGTACGGCGCCACCGTCTAGCGGCTGCCCGCCACCATCGCAGTGCCATCTCTGGTGCCCCCCCCACTATGGCTGCAACTGCCGCGCCCTCAGACGCCGCGTCGCCCGTTTAGAGGAGCAGATGCGTGTCCTCCTTCAGTCCCGCCCCACACCTTAGTCCCTGTCTTCAAGTTTTGCCCCTTTTTTAATTCTTGTTTGGGTGGGTGGGAACTGGTTTGGGCGTTGGGTTTTTGCTTTTTGGACTACTATTTTCTCCTGGACTTTCCTACGGACATTGGTTGGGGTTAGGGAGGGGGTGAGTCAGCTTTTGTGGGTTTTTAGTTTATTTTTGTTAGGGTAAATTACATATATTTTTCTATGTTACATGCAACGTTGTTAATGTTTTGTAGGTGGGGTTACTGTTTTACATCACACTGTTTCCTTGCAGGTGCAGGGCCGCCCATAGCCTGTGTTTGATTAAATAATTGGCTGACTGCGTAAGACACAAACAGATAGATGCGACACACCTCACTGATTGACTTGTCCCACTAGTACTTTCAGTCTGTCTTCTAGTCTATGCATTCTTTATCTGGACTGGTGTGTGAAATTGAATTCATTGAAAACATGTCCATTATTAATTCTGCCTCCCCCAAACTTCTCTCTTACCTGTGCTTGATGTTATGTTTAACTTACGCATAGCAATGGCTGCATGGTGAAGATGGTTTCCTTTTTCTAACATGCCATGATGGGGGTGGTGGTGGTAGTATAGTAGTAGTAGTAGACACTGGCAGGGCGGCAGCATTTGCAAAAAAAGAAAAGGAGACAGTCAATCGCCTTTGAGAGACTGTTAGAGGAGTAGTAGAATGAAGTACAGGACAGAACTTACCGAGCAACAATAATATGCTAAAATATTTTACAACAAAACATAATGGTGGTTGTGATAGCCTACTAGACAGAGTTACAAACTATAGTTGTGTCGAGTCACTTGACTAGGCCTACAGCCTAACAGTTAGTGCTGTGTATGAGGAATGACAACAAACAAATCCAATCAATGCCGGCAATCAATGCTGAGGTATATGTTCCTTTGTTAAATAAAATAACCTCTAAAATATCCTACTCATGGGTGGGCAAGCAGAAGAAGATCATCGCTCTGCCTTGAAATTGAAGTACTGTTGCTTTCACCACATCCGCCCCAGCAAGTGTGTGATTAAGTATTGGTGTACATTTTATTTAGTCACACCTCGACAATAAGTCACACAGCCCGGGGGAAGAGGGTTAGGGTTTGTTGAATGGATGGGAAGGGGGTTTTGGGAAAGGTTTGACATTGAAAAACAGTATGCATGGACAAACAAACGACAATCTTTGAAGACTACCATATCCATATGTTAAGGGAGAAAAAGGAAATGTATACATGATGCTGAGAGACCCAGATTACATACACTTCATGTTCTGTTGTTCCAGCCTTAATACTTTTACAGATAGCAAATAGAAATTTTAAATATTGGTAGGGAAGAATCGTGTATAAAAACTTATGGGAGTGACCCCACTGCCCAAGAGACAGGGTACCACAAATGTGTAAAGAAAAAAGTTCTCTTGGGTATAATTAACCACCTTAACCACAGTTGTGCCAAATTCAATCATACAGATATCAATTACTCATATTACCAACTAAAATTATAAAAATCATACACTATCAGTTACTCATATTATCAACTGAAGTTGTAAAGACTACTAATATTCAACCAAGCTTGACTTAAGTTCTGGAGCACCCAAATAAATAACTGCATATAACTCAAAGATAAAGATAAAGAAACAAAATCAATTAAAAATTATTATCCTAATTTATTCACAAGGATATAATCACATATCTACATCCCTACAATTGAGTCCATGAATACAATCAACATAAAATACAAAAACAAATAAAACATTTTAGACCAATTCTGTGCAATTCACAATTGGTCTAAAATCCAGAAACTGTTTCATATGCTGATCTATTGCAAAAAGAATAGACCTATGACACGTATACATTGATTTACACTGGAATTACACCATTCTGTGATGAATAGATTGATTTCGCATTACACCTTTGCTCTCTAAAAAATGTAAAAAAAAAAATATATATATTTTATGTTGATTGTATTCATGGACTCAATTGTAGGGATGTAGATGTGATTATATCCTTGTGAATACATTATGATAATAATTTTTAATTGATTTTGTTTCTTTATCTTTATCTTGGGGTTATATGAGGTTATTTATTTGGGTGTTCCAGAACTTAAGTCAAGCTTTGTTGAATATTAGTAGAACTGCAGTTGATAATATGAGTAACTGATAGTGTATGATTTTTATAATTTTAGTTGGTAATATGAGTGATTGATATCTGTATGATTGAATTTGGCACAACTGTGGTTAAGGTGGTTAATTATAACCAAGAGAACTTTTTTCTTTACACATTAGGGAAGAATCGTAAACAGAGAGCAAACCTAATGATGATAATAACAACAAAAAGAACACACTGTTGTAAAGATTGTATACAAAAAAATTATTCAAAAGAAGATAAAAGTTGATACTGTTACTGTGTTATCCTGGTAAAAAATGTGGACTGGATTTGCATCTCGGCATTCCTTTTGGTCCTCTCGTCCATCAATCTTGGGTGTGTCGCCACTCGCCACTGCCCGGCTGGAAAAAAAATGTCGAGTTATTGGTAAGGTAAGTGTGCATTGTAATGTTTTCCAAAGTATAGGGCAAGGCCCAGCCTGTAATTGTAGATGGAAAACCAAAGGGGATATTGAGAAACAAAGTTGAAACAAATGCACAAGTTATGGTGTAGTGCAACAAGAACACCTTCCGAGGTGGCATGTATGCATCATCTCTACTCTAGTCTGTTTCCAGCATTAACCTTCAACAATAACAGGAGAGAGAAGGCCCACAGTGACAGGCCTGACGGCACGTTGCTTAGCAGTAGCACATCCTACGTTTAGACTTTAGAGTACTTTTTTTTTTTTTTTGACAAAGGCAAAGCACATTATCCATTCCAAACATAGCATTTTACAGTTTAAGTTAGTAAATCAATGCACTGCAGTCATCCCACCGCTACACTCTATTCCACTTCTACACAGACATTTGGGTCTGCTGTGGTTGTTGTGGACGTGTTTACCTTTAGGCTTTTAAGTTTTATGCCACTCATGAAACGTCCTCCTGACTTCATCATCATCTCCGATACTTTTACTGACTGACTGTGAAGATCGGCCTGCAGTAGAAGTAAAATTGTTATTACACAACAAGAGTAGAAATATTATTGACTTGAGTCAGTCTTTAGTGTGTACAGAAAGATAGATTACTAGTACACTTTGACTTCACTTTGTGCACAACAAACAAACAATGAAAACACAAACACCAATCGCTCAGAGTCAGGTGTCCACTGTCCAATGCATGCCATTAATTGTCATTACCTGTTCCTTCTCATCTTAATTTAACGGGCCATCTATTTCGCCATCATCATCATGGACGGTGCTCTTGTGTCAATCATACTCATTGCGCAGATTGAGTAAGTCCCCTTCCTGTATTGAATTAAAAGCAATGTATCACCAAGCTGCAGGAGAAGTACACATTTCTTATTTGCAAGAAGGGGAAAATTGAATTCACCTTGAGTTAAGTTTAGTGTGTTCTGTAGAAAGATGATTAGTGCACAATTACATAACTTCATGCACAACAAACACAACAAAATCATTCAGTCTGCGACTCTGCGTCCAATGCATGGCATCAATCATTACCTGTTCCATCTTATTTTCAGTTAATGGGCAGTCTCTCTGGGCTCTGAAAGGAGGATAGCTATAGTAGTCATCTGATTCATGCTCCACTTCTTTTGGCAGGACTAGGAAAGTTTGAATTTGTTCTTCTAGTATTTACCATCATCCAATCATCATTCATGAGGGCAATGGATTTGGGCGGGAGATTCAGTATGATGGAGCAGAGGAGCTGGATTCGGAGGACTGTACTGTCAAATTGCAGACACCTGAAACTTGTATATTAAATAAGAAGAGTAGAAGACGGTGGTAAGGGATTTGTTGTGATTCACAAGTTTGTAACCGGAACGACAGACACACAAATAAAGGGGGAAAAAGAGAGGAAGACAGTAAATGCAAGCCTAATTGTCAGGGAAGTATAGCTCGTCCTCAAACTCTGGGTGGTCAGCCAGTAGTAGGTAATCATCATGTGACACAATACTTCCGTCACCTGAGCCGCTGTCCTCATCTTCCTCCATTGCTTCATGTATTGTGTAATTCAGTGCTATGAAGTGCTGATTCATTTTGATCATTGTTAACCTCTCCACGTTTTTGGGCGAGAGACTGGTCCTTCTCAATGTTACAATGGAACCAGCAGCACTGAAAACACGTTCGGAAGAGACACTTGCGATAGGGCAAGCCAGATAGCTTATCGCCAGCCTGCTGAGCTGTGGCCATTCAGACCTTTTCCTATACCAATACTGCAATGGGTTTTGATCAATGTACACCTCTGTTGGGTCGTCCAGATAGGCCTGGGCCATCCGCTCAATGTTCAGGGGTGCTGCTGGTAAGCTTTTGTGCTCTTTTCTCTGTGCATCAGCACTGTGCTTATTAATGCCTAACTGTACATACCAATCGTCTAACGATTGTACTGGGCCTAAAGATCCAGTTATTGTTGCTGTTGTCGATAGTGATGGTGAGTGTTGTGATCCAAACGCACTGCCCTCAGCCGACGAAGTTGCACTTGATCCTGCATGCCCTGCTGCAGTACTTTTTGTGGGTTGATCTTGCGGGCTTTTAATTAGCAGCCGTTCGTTTTCCAAATTACTGGCTGCTTCAGCTATACAATTTTTGTAGCGGGCAACATCAATCTCAGAAAAAGCAAAGAATGTCTCCAGTCCAAATTTTGCACATGGATCCAGAATTGTGGCACAAATGTAATGTTCTTGTGACAAAATGTTATTTTGTATCCTTACATTTTCAGCTAAGCGACGGGCTAAGCTCTCCACCAAGTCATAGGCTTCCCTTTTGTCCTCCACACCTTTGTATAATTCAGACACATTCTTCAGCTGATGCTCTAGCATTTGCAATAATGGGATAGCTTGGCCCATTGTACAGTCCTCCTTGCTGACTTCACGCGTGAAGACCTCAAAAGGACAAAGCATCTCAGTCAGGCATTTAATTAGGCTCCATTTCACCATCTCAAGGTTCATGCCTTTAACAGTAGCATCCCCTCTTCTTTTCCAGACATATTCATGGAGTGACCTGTACTGCTCATACAGACGATCAAGCATGTAATACGTTGAGATCCAACATGTTGCCACCTCCTGGATGAGTGCCTTCACTGGCATCCTATGTTCACGTTGGATGATCCTCAGCTGCTTCCGAGCTTTAAAAGAATGGCTGAAATGAGTGCATATTCTTCGGCAGATGGCCAGTAAATTGCTGACTATGGGTTCTTTTGTCAGAAAGTCTTGAACTATAATGTTTATGCAGTGCGCTAAACACGGTACCTTGAAATAGGAATCAAGTTCCATGGCCTTAAGTACATTACTGCCATTGTCTGTGGCAACTAAACCAATACTAAGCCCTCTTGGCCGCAGCCATTCCAAAACCTTGCTGCGAAACTCGTCTAAAATGTTTTCAGCCGTATGAGATTTCTCCATGGCGAACATGGCTACAGTTGCATGTTTCCGAGTACCTTTAAAAATCGCAGCTGTGTCAACAGCACCTCGTGCAGATAGCTTATCTCTAACCCCCACAAAAGAGACCCAGTGTGCAGTGATGCACATGTAATCTGTGGCTTGGCAACTGGTCCACATGTCTGTTGTCAGGTGGATATTGTGAACAGCACTCTGCTGCAAAGCTTGTCCAACCAATTCCAGCACATCATGATGTAGTGCCGGAACAGCAATTCTTGCGAAATAGGACCGGCTGGGAACCTTCCATTTAGGGCAGATGGCTGACACAAATGCAAGGAAACCCACCCCTTCCACAAATGAAAAAGGAAGAAGGTCCAGCGCAAACATTTTAGCCAGCCTCGCATTGTACAACCGTGCCGTTGGGTGGTTGAGTTGGAACTGCCCCTCCAACCTAAACATGCTCTCAATAGTAGGCTTGATTACTTTCCTTTGTGGTGCTGTTCATTAACCCACTTAGGCTCAATGACATAGTTTGTCTCATTGCTGTACTCGGTCGCCTGAGTATGGCTCTTACTGCGGTGCCACTCAGATGTTACTGAGGAGTATGTGGGCGGTGCCACTGCACTACTGGGGACAGGGCTAGAAATACCTCCCTCTTCTTCACCTTCCACCACAATAATATCGCTCCCTGATTCTTCCTGACCAACTTCAATGGGTTGAGATTTTCTACTTTCTTTTAACTGAAGTAGGTGATTCTCCCAGACGATAGTGTAGTGTATTCTGAGATGACTTGCTTGGCATCCGGTACCATAGTTTGTACCAAGCTTACCACGCCGAATACCTTGCCGACAAATTGAGCATATAGCAACGTTCTCCTCCTTGGTGCTAACAGAAAAGAAGTCCCAAACTGGGGAGGAGAACTTTCTGGCACTGCTGGATGTCCAACTTTCAATACCAGATCAACTGGAGAGTGTGCTTGAAATGTGACCCTGTGCACCTAGACTGTGACTTTTACTGCCACTACCTACTGAGATGGTTGAGCTGGATGTAGGTCCCTGCTGGGCCTTGGAAAATATGGCAGCTGGAGGTAGTGGTGGTGTAACCTGTGTTGGTGATATCCGTGCTACATCCCGCTCAGTAGCAGCCTTTCTGGATAGGGTGAGAATGTTGGTCTCCAATCCCTTTGGGGTGGGAGTAATGTGTGTGATGACTGGCTCGTCTTCATCAACATCACCCCCCTCTTCTACATCTACCTCCATAACTCTAAGTTTTTCTGGGACCTTCCTTTTCAGAAGCATTGTCTTGTGGCGTATATCACTCTCATACTGAGCTGGTGGGTGCCAAGTGGCATCACGATCATCAGAAGCGGGGCTTGAAGAAGAAGATGATGGACTAAGCCTCCTTTTCCTTGCTGGTGGTCTGGAAGACAATAGATCTTCTGAAACAGTGGTTTGACTTTACTCCACTTTGTCTAAAGGAAGCTCGATTACCTGAAATGCCCCTACGTCAGGAGCAACAACTACTATGGTGGGCTGTTGCGGCTGCTGCTGTTCTTGTTGCACCGCTGCTGTTCTTGTTGCGGCCGCTGCTGTTCTTGTTGCGGCTGCTGCTGTTCTGTTCTTGTTGCGGCTGCTGCTGTTCTTGTTGCGGCTGCTGCTGTTCTTGTTGCTGCTACTGCTGTTCTTGTTGCGGCTGCTGCTGTTCTTGTTGCGGCTGCACACTTATCTGCTGAGTTTGCGCCTGCGTTGATTGTGTACTACTTTGCGATAATGACATTTCTTCAACATCGCTGCTCGTTAGTAGACTAACTACCTCTGCGACACTAAAGCACTTGGGCCTAGGTTGGTGGGGTTGGACCGCTGGTGCGGAGGTGCTGCTCCCAGCTTGGTTCCCGGACAATGCTGCTGCAGGCGTAACTTTTTTGGTGCAAAAGAAAACATTGGCCGGCACACCACCAGTCGTGGTTAATGGCACTTCCTTTTTCTGTTCCTTCTTCTCACCGGCAACTTTCTTGGTACTGGACCTGGTACCTTTCTTTGGGGCCATCTTCTTCAGATGTCAGGCAGGATGCAAATGCACAACAAGTTCTGGTCAACGTGGACGTGATGCGCAGCAGGACTTCTGTCTGGCTGGCAGTACAACGGGTAGCCGGGTGATGCTGATGACACCTCCTCCTCTGGCTTTTTGTGCACCTAATAGCAAATAAGCCAGGAGAAGAACATCAGTAAAATTTGGATTTGTTGTTGTGGTTCAGTTACTTAGTACTGTACTAGTGCAAACAAAAGATATAGTCTAGCCATTTATGACTATTTTTGAACAAGGGCTATGTTATACTACTGTGTACAGTCGCACACTACACTCTCAGGAAGGATAGGAAAGTTAATAAGAACCACCAAAATAAAAATGTAATGGAAGTGGGGTGGACCCTATTTGCCGTTAAATTATTTGAGCATCTCAGCATCCATGGAGCTGCTGCTGGCAAAGGGGGTGGATGGATGGAAGCCGTAAGCCAATAGGAAAACCATGCAGGCCTATATGGCAAAATCAGGACACTAATAACTCCCAACACAAAAAAAAGCCACCAGCCACATGGACACTCACAAATCACAAACAAGCAGGGGGCCTGGGAAACACCAGGAGCTGACAAAAGGCCTATAAAAGCCAGGTAAATTATGCATGCTAAAGCACACTGCTCTGCCTTTTTGATGCAACAAAATGCAAATACGAACATTCACAGGCCCCAAAAAGGTCTGCAGGGTGCATGCATTGCACACCAACACACCAGACACACACAACAAAAGCATGTCCTTAAGACAACCAACATCAGAAAGCCCACCCCGAAAAAACACACATCCCCAACTCAATCCAATGCCATCCATGCCCTAAATGATGTCTAAATTCAACAGACCACACTGAAAACACGTGATTAATAAAGCTGTGGCTACCTGCTCTGATCCTAGTGGATGAAAGCAGGCCTGTTGGCAGACAAGGCCAGGCAAGCTTGCAGGCCTATGCTTCAAAATGGCCACCTGCCACATGGCCAGGCCCAACAACATCAGAAAACCCACCCCAAAAAACACACTTCCCCAACTCAATCCAATGCCATCCATGCCCTAAATAATGTCTAAATTCAACAGACCACACAAAAAACACTTGATTAATAAAGCTGTGGCTACCTGCTCTGATTCTAGCGGATGAAAGAAGGCCTGTTGGCAGACAAGGCCAGGCAAGCTTGCAGGCCTACGCTTCAAAATGGCCACCAGCCACATGGCCAGGCCCAACAACATCAGAAAGCCCATCCCAAAAAAACACACTTCCCCAACTCAATCCAATGCCATCCATGCCCTAAATGATTTCTAAATTCAACAGACCACACAGAAAACACTTTATTAATAAACCTGTGGCTACCTGCTCTGATCCTAGCGGATGAAAGCAGGCCTGTTAGCAGACAAGGCCAGGCAAGCTTGCAGGCCTAGGCTTCAAAATGGCCACCAGCCACATGGCCAGGCCCAACAACATCAGAAATCCCACCCCAAAAAAACACACTTCCCCAACTCAATACAATGCCATCCATGCCCTAAATGATGTCTAAATGCAACAGACCGCACAGAAAACACTTGATTAATAAAGCTGTGGCTACCTGCTCTGATCCTAGTGGATGAAAGCAGGCCTGTTGGCAGATAAGGCCAGGCAAGCTTGCAGGCCTAGGCCTCAAAATGGCCACCAGCCACATGGCCAGGCCCAACATCATCAGAAAGCCCACCCCAAAAAAACACACTTCTCCAACTCAATCCAATGCCATCCATGCCCTAAATGATGCTTGAAAATTAAATACATTCAAAAAACACCAAAGGAACAGTTGCTTCATCATGCACACACCCATGAGGCCATGCCCATGACTAGCTCGGGCCTACTACTGACTACTACTACCCACAACATTTAAAAAAAAAGGAATGATGATAGTTACCAAAAATAAATTGTAGTTACAACAACTGCAATGCCCTCAATCAAACAGACACAACAACCACTTACTTGTAAAATATCCAAATAAACAAATCCTCAAATCCAATTGCAATGATGCAGCAGACAAAAAGAGTGATCTTTCCAGCTCAAAATCCGAAGGCAGAATGAGCAGGAGATGGACAAAGCACTGGGAGGAGCCTGCTGGACAGGAACAGGAAGTTGGAGATTCTGTGGCACTTCCTCCCTCTCCCCACCTTTTTAAAAAAGTACTCCTTGCACAAAAAAGGACAGCCAAATGTCACTCTGAGGAGTTGTTTTCATCCAAAATCATCATTTGCAGAAGGTTTCATGCTGCTAGAGCTGATATTCTTCTCCAAATTAAAATATTACATGTTCGAGTTCTCGAGCTTCACATTACTTCCGCCGAATGTTGATGGCGTGTCCAAAATGACTTGATCGCGTTCTCTCGCTCCCTGTCGCGTTGGATATGACGTGTTTGGGGTCTCTTTCTCCTTTTCGATTAGACGTGCCCGCATCCTCACGCTCTCGCTCGCGGTGGAGAATGACGTGTTCGAGATCTCAATCTTCTCATACTCGTGCGGTGCATGATCGCGAGAAGAATGACGTGATCGCGCGACAAATGACGTGATGGCGCGACAAATGACGTTAATGCAGGCGCGAACTGTCACGAGACAGCGCAAAATGGCTACCAACAAACCAATATCTCGTGGAGAACGCGACCGGGTCGGGAAATCTTGTCGGCGAACGCGGGGATTCAGGTAAGGCGATCACGCGCACGCGAGAATGTATTTTTTTACAGCGCGAGCAAGAAACAAATTATCGCCAAGATGCGGATTGCGGAAATTTTGACATTTTCGCGCTTTCCGCGGAACGCGAAAATGCCAAATTGTCGCAATGTCCGCGAGCGGAACGGAATTTTGGCCCAGGCCTATTGTCCATGCAGTAGGAATTATTAGCTGTTAATTGGTCACTCAGAAATTCTGATATAGAGCTGAAGGCAAGAGCATCAGGGGCAGGAAAACACTATGTTAAGATTCACAAATGAATAAAATATACATATAAAGTTAAAATGGTCAGTTAACATTTGCTAACAGCAGGACCAGGAGACATTTGCATTACGCCAGGGCAATCTCACATTATTTGTAATTGTGTGTAATTTCGGCAAACTCATGTTACACGTGTTATGGTGAATTTCTAGGCTACTATGCCACACCACGTAATTATGTGCCGTTTGTGGGAAGAATTTAGCGCAAACACAGGAAAACAACGTGAATGTCAAAAGGCAAACAGCTTTTGTTTGTGCCTCTTCTGGTTTTTGTGCAAATATTTATTTTAAGCACAAAATGAACTTTCGAATGCTAGGCTTAGCCTCTATGCACTATGGTACAAGGGTGCCAGCGTTGGCGCTAGGCAGCTAAATTTAGTGCCAGCACAGGGGGAAAGGCAGAGCTGCACCATATTGTTGTAAATATGGTGCAGCCCTGTTTTTTCAGAAGTGGTGGAGCATGGCGTTAAACCAAAAAGGCTCACGCCGCGCGCCGTCACTTCTATTGTATATATGCCCCTTGATTGTCTCCAATTCTATACACAAACAAAGGAGGTTGCACTCCTGTACGGGGAAATAATCAAAGCTGAGAATGCAAAAGGCAGGCAGCTCTATCAAATTTGGGTGAACACTATGCCTTCGCCCAACCACGAACCTTTGTGGCAAAAGTCCTTTAAACTACTCCATGAAACAATAATACCTGCCCCTTTAAAGCACAATCGTGTTTTTACATTACATAGAATATACTGGACTCCAAAAAAAACTGGCTACAATATCGAAGCAATCAAGGCCAAGCCTAAAGTGTGGTTTACCCACCAAGATGACCAAAGCTTTCTGTATTTTGGCAAAACGTGAGTACCGTCTGAGGTTTTCTTATTTGAAGTAAAGCTAAGAGTCACATTAATAATATTTGGTGCTGATCCTGCGCTTAATGAGCACATAAATAAAGGAGAGGGGAAGCTGCTCTTATATTTGATATTGTTGTCAGACTGGGACATTTGCAAACATCTGTAGATGCTCAGGGCAGGTTACACTGGGTCAGAGCAGTAAATCTGCTTTCTCAGATGGATGTGGAGGGCAATCACAGAGCTTCTTAGACTTGGAAATGAAGTCGACAATCCAATGATTGCACCATCTAGTAACGAGGGGGGAAACATCCGTTCAGTAATATGTATATCAGTCTGGCAGGGCGTATCCAGTAAGACAACTTAGCCTAGACCGTCTAAATGACTGATGGTGAATTGAGGAAGAAAAAAAAGATTTTTAGCACAAAATGTCGGTAATCTACCATTACTTTGCAGCCACTACTACGACTTACCATTACTACGCATTTTTTACTTAGTAGAATCTTTTACTTCGCATGCTTTAAGGTTGCATGCTTCTACTTTGCATATAAGTCAATTACTTTGCTGACTATTCACATCGTTGTTTAGAAAAGGAGGCGCTTCTGTTTCTAAACAACGGCGTGCAGCTCTGACAACGCCTAAAGCAGGAGAAGAGAGGAAGCACGGTGAAGCGAGGGACCACAAGGAGAGAGAGGTAAGTGGGGCAGTGTAGTGTTTGGGGACATGCAGGGGGTTGCCTTTTAGGTTTAAGGGTTGTGTTTATGTAGTGTAGAGTAGTGTATTTGGGTTTACGGTAGTGGTCATGCAGGGGGTTGTCTTTTAGTTTTGAGGGTTGTGTTTATGTAGTGTAGAGTAGTGTATTTGCGTTTAGTGCAGTGGTCATGCAGGGGGTTGTCTCTTAGGTTGTAGGGTTGTGTTTATGTAGTGTAGAGTAGTGTATTTGGGTTTAGGGTAGTGGTCATGCAGGGGGTTGCCTTTTAGGTGTTAGGGTTGTCTATATGTATTGTAGAGTAGTGTATTTGGGTTTTGGGTAGTAGAGTAGTGTATTTGGGTTTAGGGTAGTGTTGTGGTGTTTGTGTAGTGTAGGGTACTGTTTTAGGGTAGTGTAGTGATGTTTGGGTAGTGTAGGGTAATGTAGTGTATGAGGGTAAGGGTAAAAGAGTCAAAAATGCGTAGAAGTTGTATACTTAGTAATATACTGAGAAGTAAATACATATTTAGTACTTTTAAATGTATTTACAAACTAAAAGCATGCGCAGTTAAATCTTGAGTAGTAATGGTATTTGCAATGTAAAAACATCGTAGTAAAAACTTGCGAAGTAATGGTCTGCTAAGTAACATCATATATTCCCAAATGTCTCCTTGCATCAAAAATGGGTAATTTGGGGAATTTCATTGTAGACGTGTTAAACAAAATTCCTAAAACTAGAATATCATGCCATAGCACACATTTATGCATTATTCATGGCAAGAATGAACAGCAAGAATTTAGCATGAAAACAGGGGAACATTGCAAAAAACAAATACATGAGTAGCTGCTATTTGCAGCGCTAGAGTGTTTTGTGCTATTTTCGAAGGCAAAAAAGGTCTCCTTGTGTCAACAGGGACACCAGTAAAAAATAATGCCAAAAGCCAGTTTTGGATTATGCATAATTGAGCATAATCATGAAAATAATATGACTTTCGCATAACCCTACTTAAAAATCATCAACATGTGGGAAGTAAGGCTGCTGTTTTGAAAGACTTCTTGTTGATAAACAATGTGAAGGGTTTGACAATCTTTTTCTCCCATGCAACTTTTGGACTATGTCATCAATTCTGACCCAAAGTACTTCGGGTCTGTAAAGAGAAGCTTTTGAATGAGCAATTTCTGAGTGATCTACAGTTTCTAGGACTTCATCCACAGGAGACGACATTCTGCTATCACAGGTCCTGCTGGTAGCGTAGCAGCCAATAGATATGTTGGCCAAAACGTGTGACATCAGTTCCATTTTTGGATGGATGAAAGTTGGATCATCTTTCTCTTGGATACAGTCAAAAAGCTGTTGGAAATCCTTAAGTAATACCTGTGTTGTATGTGCTGCATAGGTCCTTACCATGATCACAAAATTGTATTGTGCATAATGCAATTTGAAGGCAGCTTCCAACTTATCGTCAACCACATTGGACATTGTTGAATCTTCTGATGCAAAGGTTGACTGTGAGGCTATTGATGTCAAATGTATTAACTCTCATGGTGTGAGGAAATTCTTTAAACTTCTGAAGAGAGTATTTCTGTTGAGGAAACAAGGATTCATAATTTTTTCTGTGTCCTCATCTTTGAACAGGAGTTGTTTGATGACATCATGCAACGGAAGTTCCTTCACCTGCACTCCCCTATATTTTGAATGAAAGCCCTCTTCAACCTGAGGCTTCTCTTGAAAACAAGTCTTTTTGACATGCTTATGATGTGTTGCATTTGAAGAGACTGTATATATTTGAACTTTTGATCTGCATCCATGACTTAGTCCTGGCCATCTGTCAATGTTTTAACTCTAGTTTCTGCTAGAGCAGAGTCAACCACCTCCCTTATTAAAGATTGCCAATCTGCTCTGGTGATTGCAGTGACTTCCTCATCTTCCTGCACAGTTGCAGGTTCCAGATTGCGCTACTTACTGGCAGCTTTCTTAGCCACCATTTTGGAACAAAGCTGTGCTATAGTAGTGCCTTTAATTATGGTGTCAAATTTGTGAACTTCCACACTAGTAGGATCGTATACAGCAATAGGCCTCCGGTGTCTCTCCATACCTGACACAATTAGTTACACCCATGCAGGCTGGAGTACTGCAAGCAGTCTCCCAGGGGCCTAACTGTTAAATGCTCTGCAAGCTTACTGACCTAGCCTATGACTTGAGCGGGGAGAGTGTCAGTGGCCAGAAAACAGAAACCATCCAGCAGCGTTCTCCTAATAAATGTACACTCGACGTCCCGGAGGGTAGGAAATAAATATAGGGCCACATCATGACCAAAGTTAGCATACCAGTGCCAGCAAAGGAAAAGGTAAATATCATAAAGCATACAAAACATAACCTGCCTATCTGTGTCAAAGCGGAGAAGCAGAGGGAAGTCCATTCTTCTACCACTAACAGTGGAGCTAGAGGAAAGAAGCAAAGATAACGTGTCAGCTCTCCGTCTGGAGGTGGGTTGCCTCATACAGTTACAACAGGAACGCGAAGGACGAGATGAGACGGTAATTACATATGCTTCAATTATGGACTTCAGCTAAAGGCAAGAACGTATTCTGAGGAGAAGGGTAAGCAGCAGCTATTGATGCATAGTAACATCAACTGAATAAAACATTTCGAGCAATCCCCACTAATCTAAGCCATAACAGCAGAAAAGCAGAGCAACTGTCTCTGTCCAATCTATTCCCCAGCTTCACACTTTAACTGAATTTTGATGCAGTAGACAATAATTGGTGCCAGTACTGTAAACATCTTTATTGTCGGGGAGTTCCCAAAAACTCTGCTCCACGGAGCAAAGCAGAGTTTTTTCCTCGCTTGCACTCGCTAACATCAAGGAGGTGAGCACGAGCAAGGAAAATCCAACTACTGGTGAGATTTCTCAATGCAAGCAGTCACTGATGGTCAAGACCGCTTGCATTAAGAAACCTTCTGTTGGCAATGAGAAAGCTGCTGTCGGTTAGAAAATCTACATGAGCGGCAAAAGAAAAGAAGCAGCGCCCTCTTGTGCTGCACATGGTGCCATTTACACTTATTTTACAGTGCAGGACAAACACTCAGCACTGAAAACCAACGCGAACAGCATGAGCGACCCTTGACCCTGTTTCCAGACAAGTCGCTCCCCACGCCGCTCAGCTCCACCTGACGGCGCACGTGCTCCTTGCCCAGCTGCTGCCTCTGCTCTCAGGGTGTTTGAGGCCCGCCTCCACCCGCAGGCTGCCACCTGTGCCTCATCCCTGGTGGCCAGTGGTAGGCCTTAGGTCTGTTTGTTGCCCGCTCGCATTTCTCATTGTAACTGTGATTTTTGTATTACTTGTGACTGTTTTTCTGTTTCAGTGCTTGTTTTTGGCTGCCTTTTGCCTTTGCCTGTGCTTGTTCCTTCCTTTGTGCCTGTTCCCTCGCCGATCCCTCTTCCCGCCGCTGCGTCCCCTGCGGCCCCGCCCCCCCGCCCCTATTGGACCGCTTCCCCCACCCAGCTGCTCCTCCCTCCCACCTCCCCTTCTTATGGCAGCCGCTGCGCGGCAGTGAGAGCGACCCTTAACCCTGTTTCCAGGCAGGTCGCTCCCCACACCGCGCAGCTCCACCTGACTGCACCCCTGCTCCTTGCCTAGCTGCTGCCTCTGCTCTGCGGGTGTTCAAGGCCCGCCTCCAACCGCAGGCTGCCACCTGCGCCTCATCCCTGGTGGCCAGTGGTAGGCCTTAGGTTTGTTTGTTGCCCGCTTGCATTTCTCCTTGTAACTGTGATTTTTGTATTACTTGTGACTGTCTCTCTGTTTCAGTGCTTGTTTTTGGCTGCCTTTTGCCTTTGTCTGTGCTTGTTCCTTTCTTTGTGCCCGTTCCCTCGCCGATCTCTCTTCCCTCTGCTGCATCCCCTGCGGCCCGCCCCCCCGCCCCCCATTGGACCGCTCCCCCACCCAGCTGCTCCTCCCTCCCACCTCCCGTTCTTATGGCGGCTACTGCGAGGTTGGTGCACCGAAGGCGTGCCTAAGGCAAGCCTGTCTGCGCATGTCCGCGCCTGGACCGCGCCCAGCGCCAGAACCCCTGGACCCCAGAGACGCCACAACACCCGACTGCACTATGACGCCAACACCCTCCATGCACTCAACCCAGGATGAGAACACACCAGATAAGGGCCCACCCCGAAGCACACCCAAGGGCCCTTCACCTGCCGGAACTGCAGCTTCACCAGCATCCAGCCCGCCAAACCGTCGACCAAAGAACCCAACCACCTCCTCAGCACCCGCTCCGCTCGCAAACACGCCATCGAACTCTGGGACCTCCTCGACTCAGCCGCCCCCGACGTCGCCTTCCTGACGGAGACCTGGCTGAACACCACCTCAGCACCAGACATCGCCATAAGGCTACAAGATCTCCCGCAGAGACCGCACCAACGGAGTGGGAGGTGGAATCGCCATCATTCACAAGAACACCATCAGGGTCTCAACCAACACCGACGACACCCTCAACACCGCCGAGCACCTGCACTTTCAGATCCACACCGACCCCAACACCACCCTCAGAGGAACCCTCGTCTACAGACCGCCCGGACCCCGACCACAGTTCAGCGACTCCATCGCCAACTACATCAGCACCCACGCCTTCGCCTCCATGGACAACATCCTCCTCGGGGACCTGAACTTCCACCACGAGAACAACAACAATGCCAACTCCACCACCCTGATCGACGACCTCACCAACCTCGGACTCAGACAGCTCGTGACAACACCCACCCACGCCGCTGGACACACGCTTGACCCCATCTTCTCCGCAAGTCCCCACGTCTCCTTCAACCACACCACCGAACCCCACTGGACCGACCACAGATGCTTCCACTTCACCTTCAGGAAACCCACCACGCACCACCGCACCCAACAGATGTGCCGCTGCTGGGGCAAGGTCACCAAAGACCAGCTGACCACCACCCTCACCCTGAGACCACCCGCTGACCCCACCGACCCCGACACCGCCGCCCTCAACAGTGGATCAACGACTGTGCCAGCACAGTCATTGCCCCCCATCTTTGGAAAGCGATCAACATCTCCTTCGAGACAGCAACCTTCCCGGAGAGCTGGAAGCACGCCAAGATCAACGCCCTACTCAAGAAACCCAAGGCGGACCCCAAGGACCTCAAGAACTTCCGTCCTATCTCCCTGCTCCCGTTCCCGGCAAAAGCCATAGAGAAAATTGTAACCAGACAACTGACCCGATACCTCAAAGACAACAACATCCTGGACCCATCACAGTCCGGCTTCCGCAGCAACCACAGCACCAAAACCACCCTCATCGCTGCCACCGACGACATCAGGACCCTGATGGACAAAGGAGAAACAGCTGCCCTCATCCTTCTGGACCAATCAGCCGCCTTCGATACGGTCTGCCACCACACCCTAAGAGCACGCCTCCACGATGCCGGAATCCAAGAGAAGGCTCTGGCCTGGACCACATCCTTCCTCTCCGGTAGAACCCAGAGCGTCCGCCTCCCACCCTTCCGCTCCAAGGCCACCGAGATCATCTGCGACATACCACAAGGATCCTCACTCAGCCCAACGTTGTTCAATATCTACATGGCACCACTCGCCCACATCACCTGACAGCACAGCCTCAACATCATCTCCTACGGCGATGACACCCAGCTGATCATGTCCCTCCCTAAAGACCCTCTCACCGCCTAAACCAACCTCCACAGGGGAATGAAGGCCGTCACCGAATGGATGAAGGACAGCAGGCTGAAGCTAAACTCTGAAAAGACGGAGGTCCTCATCCTCGGCTCCAAACCCTCAGCGTGGGACAACTCCTGGTGGCCTACCTCCCTGGGAACAGCTCCAGCACCCACTGACCACGCAGGCATCCTGGGGGTCATCCTCGACTCCACCCTCTCCATGACCAAGCAGGTCAACGCCGTCTCCGCATCCTGCTTCAACACCCTCCGAATGCTCCGCAGGATCTTCAAGTGGATCCCTTCCGAAACGAGAAAAACCATCACCCAGGCCCTCGTCACCCTCAGGCTGGACTACGGAAATGCCCTCTACGCAGGGGAGACGGCTGCAACGCATCTAGAACGCCTCAGCACGAGTGATCCTCAACATCCCCCGACGCAACCACATCACCCCCATCTGAGAGACCTACACTGGCTCCCCGTCAACAGGAGGATAACCTTCAAACTCCACACCCACGCACACAAAGCCCTACACAACACCGGACCAGCATACCTCAACAGACGACTCAGCTTCTACACCCCCACCCGCAGCCTCCGCTCAGCCAGCCTCGCTCTCGCCACAGTCCCCCGCATCTGTAAAACGACCGCCGGTGGCAGATCCTTCTCCCACCTCGCAGCCAAGACCTGGAACACCCTCCCCACCAACCTACGAACACCCAAGACCTACTGGCCTTCAGAAGCCTTCTCAAGACCTGGCTCTTCGATCAGTAGCAGCCCCCCCCCAGCGCCTTGAGACCCTCACGGGTATGTAGTGCGCTTTACAAATTCCTTAGTTCATTGATTGATTGACTAAATGCATTCTGCTGCTTGCAGAAATCCGCTTAGCGTGGCAGTGTCTTTGCGTGGAACTCAGCGAACTCCACCCAGGCCTACTCGTGGCCCATCCCAAAAGAAGCAGTCAAGTTAGCACTGCAACACCTTCTTCCCTATGCTTGGGAACTCAATAACTCAGGCCAGAGGCTACTGAGCCTCACTGGCGCCCACGCACTCGTCACATCCCTGTCGGGGTTTGCTCCACTCCCACCTCCCCCCTGGCTTTCTACCCTGACGACCATACACGCCCTGGATCTGGCAGCCCATGTTGGGCCTTGGAGCACAGGTTCAGCCTGGGCCTCCCAGACTGGAAGTGCTCTGGCCCCTCCCCACCTCACTTGACCCACTTGGGGGCTACTGTGATTCGGCACCTTAATATTGGTGCAGCTCCTCCTGTCTTGGCCCTTCTGCACTGCAGGGGGCCTGAGGGTCTCATGTATCCTTGCTTCATGGGCCAGAGTTGGGATGCCTTCGGGACAGCCTCGGGCCCGTTCGAGCTCTTTAAAGTGGGGTCGCCCCCTGGCCTGTCTGCCAAGCCTGGTCCCACATGACAACTGGGACCCTTCCAGTCATCTTTGCATCTATAGTGGATATGTGAAAGACACAACCTGCAAGAGCATTGCTTACTCCCCATCTGCGAACTGCCTGAGGCCCCTGGACCTGCCCCCCTTGCTGTGCCACTACTGAATGAATGCGAAGCCTACTCGTACCTTCTGGCTGATTTCTCACCTTGCGTTCTCCATTGGTGCTCAGTCCCAAGTGTTGAGACCTCTACCCTGTTTCCGGGTTTACCTGCAGCCCCTCAAGTTTGTGTTTGCCTCTCACCTGCTTTCTACCACTGAGCACCACCCCTGTGCATGTTGGACTGCACTGGGGCTGCTCCCCTCAACGCAGCTTCCATCTACTGCCATTGCTCTGGTCATTGCCCCTTCAAGTCCCCATCTGCTTCCCTCTGTGGAATTGGTGGACATTGGGGTGGACCTTGGCCTCTGACCGGCTGAGACGTAACCTGCTATGACTATCCCACCTTGCACGTGGCACTTACGACTGCTACTTTTGCTATGCCTTTTGTGCACCTTGTGTTCATCCACCATGGTAACCCAAAGCAACTTAAACCTACCTTCGACCACACCAGGGTGTCTGACTCCCTTTCTGATGCCAAGGATGGGCATGCTGCACCTCAGATCCAGGACCAACAGCAGGGTTCTGCTGCAATTTTGGTGGAGTTCCAAGCTGGATTTCATGCCATTGACACTTATTTTGACATCCCGGTTGGGCGGCTGGACCACATGGGGGAATGCCATGGCTCTCGCCTTGATGCAGTGAAAGAAGGTGCCTCTAGTCTGAAAGATGGTGTGACCTCCCAGAGCCAGCAATTGGAGAAGGCAGAGACCCTCCTGAAGGCAGTGGCTATAAAGAACAAGGACCTCGAAACATGCTCACGAAGGAACAATATTCGCTTAGTGGACATTGCAGAATCCATGGACATGAGGAACACAGGCCACTTTGTGGAGAGATTGCTCACTGAACTATTTGGCACCCAGCACTCCATGTCTACTTTTGTGGTGGAAAGGGCCCACAGGTGGCTGGGACACATTCACCCTCCGAGGACCTCTCCATGCCCCATTGTGGCTCACTTACTTAATTAGAGACTTTGACACTGTGCTTTGGTTAGCCCGTGAGCAGTGTCCATTGCAGTTACAGGGCACCACAATCTCCATTAACCCTGACTTTATGCTCACCGTCCAGGAGGACCGGCAATAGTTTGATGATGCAAAGGCCCTCCTCCGCAAGCAGGGACTCAAATATTGAATGTTAAATCATGCAAGGCTCTGGGTGGTCGTAGATGGCAGAACCCAGTTCTTCAACACTCCAGCGGAGGTTCTGACCTTTCACAAGCAGCTGGGCCCTAACAAACCTTCTTCATCCCGTACCAACCCTGAGTACTCACCTCTGGAACTCCACTTTCTGTCAGTGTAGACCTCTTCCCTCCAAACTGAAATGTTCCCTGGTTTATCTACTAGTATTACCGTGCACTTTTGATGCCCACTAGTTTATTACCTTTGTGATTAACCTGTTCTATATTCATGTTGAAACAACCCTTCTCATGTAACCCTTTCTCTACATACCTGCATTAGCTAACGCACTACAATGCGGGTATTGATTGCTGTAGCATTGTCCACTCCCTGTGGAGCATTCCATTGTTCACAGGTTGGGTTTTCTGTTTGTTTCTTTGGTGTTGTTAGGATTTGCTGGCTCTCTAATGCCTAGTGTGGCTAGGGATGTGGTTTTTGTTTATTTGCGTGGGTAATGCTTTCTGGGTTTTTTTCTTACTATTGTTTATTGGACATGACCACCAATAGCATCAGACACACAACTTTGCCTACATAACTGCTCCTTTCAGTGCGATGACTGGGGGTAATGATCAGCTGGCGGAGCTAGCAGGTGTGATGTGGAATATCCATGGTCTTAACAATCCTCGAAAAGGCAAACAGGTACTGTCACATCTCATCAGACACGGCATAAAGGTTGTGTTCTTAAAAGAGATGCACCTACCTCCTCAATAATCTCCTACTTTTGTAGCATCCTGGGACCCCATAGATACTTTGCCAGTTATAGGATATACTCTTGTGGGGTATACATACTCCTCCATAAAAGTCTCCCCTTCAGTCATTATACCACTGTTGCAGATAAGAATGGATGTTATTGTTAAATGGTAGTGGCACCTTCAGTCGATAACCTTCAAGTATTGCCCGGCGGTAATCGCCTCTTATACCATTCGATAATTAACCAACAAAAGAGGCAGGCGCCGGAGACTGGAAGGCAGGAAACAAAGTTTTATTCCGTCGGAGCAGAACACGTCAGATCGGACAGCAAGGTATCGTCTCGAGGTGCTCTCTCCACATCTCTGAGTCCTGGTCTCTTATACACAGGTTTATTGCTTTATTACACGTGATACATTCTTGTTGAGACTTTGATGTAAGGAAAGACATCCTTGGAATCCCCACTTTAAGCTTGTTCCCACACATATCTACAGTAGAAGTCCCCACTCCACCCACAGTAGGAGATGGCTATCACACAGCTGGACATTCCGCCAATTCCTGGGGGTGTGTGCGACTGGTCGGGTCTCAGGGGGTGGGGGCCTTGATCTACTGTAATCCCTTTGATGTGAGGTGTTTCCCTTACAGTAGGGGCAATAAACTGCATCCGCAGGGCTAGGTGATGGCCTGGGATCGGTTCGGACAATCGGGCGCAGAGGAAGGGGGTTATCAAAAGGATGTATGACCATGTATGGGATGAAAGGAGGTGTTGGTCAGGCGCGGGATGTGGTTCCATGACAGGGTCGCGCAGAAGGAGAGGGTTTATGGCCCATGTATGAGAGAGCGGGGGGTGGCCGGCGCGCGGGGGACGTTTGCAGCGCCTGAGGGGCACGCTGGCGATCGGCAATGAGACCATGGTGCCTAAAATGGCCGTTGCGCGTTTTCTGCGTGTGGCGCTTGGGGAGAGACAAGATGGCGCAGATAATGTTCAGATACGAACTAAATTTCCACAGTCCTACCTTTTAACATATCTCGCCAGCTTGTTTAGTTGGGATCTATCCCCATAATACCACGTACTTCTATTTCGTGCAGGGCTTTCATTTGTTCTGCTTCAAAGTTCAGAGTCTTAGGGCAGATGTAGTTCGTGAAAAGTGAACATAAAGGTGGCAAGCACTGGATCCCCAGACAACATCCACATAGAATCACAATCGGCATTAGGATAAACGTAAACAACCTCCACCCCCAGTTCTTTATTGAGTCCCAAAACCACTTCCCAAGCGACCATCCTTCTTGTTCCTGATGCACCTCTGAGGAAAGTCTGTGGAGGTGTTCGATCGCCTTGTAGACGGAGGGTGAGTTGTCCGGTACGTAGGTACAACAGCTGGACCCAATGATGCGGCATGCTCCTCCACGATCAGCCAGAACCACATCTAGAACGAGGCGGTTCTGGAGAGCCACCAGGCGGACGGCCTGAAGCTCGGCGGTGTTGTTGGTGAGGATGCCAGCCGTAATGTTCATTGTTGTTTCGACTGCCTGGGTTAAGTGCCGGATGGCACGGCTGTTCGCCATTGGACCCCAAAGTGGGACAAGTCCTTTTACTGCATCCATGAACTGTGCTCCGGTGGAGTTGGCTTGCACAATGTCCTTGGCACGTTTCTGCCGGTGGTGGTTTGCTGGAGCCACATATGTTGGAGGAAGGATAAAAGCGATGTAACAGGTGCCTCCCCAGCCTTTCGGAAGCCAGGTGTAGGCCTTAGTACCACAGACGAAGTACATATTTGGGGAGGTAACAAAGGAGGGTGGGTCGACTGAGTCCAATGTTCGGGTGATGAGACAGGAACTGCGGCCCACCGGCTGTGTTCACAGACCTTCGAGGCACACAAGACCTGTGATGTTGATGACGGACAGAGCCACTGTTAGGGTGGCGGCCGTTCGTTTCCGGAGGTAAGAGAAGGTGGGTCTGGCTGGGTTGTTGAACACCTGCATTTCAACTCGTTCTTTGGCAGGGATGTCCATATGAAAGGAAGTGTTTGATCTTAGAGGACAGAAGGGAGCAGAAGTTTTTCCAGTTTTGTTCAGCCAGAACCCATGGTAGAAGTGTGACAAAGTTTTGCTGGAAGTGGCATTGTCCTTGTAGCTTTCTTGCAGGAGGATTAGCCAAGCGAGGCAGGAGCCATGGACAGAGAAAGGTGAGGGGATGAAAGGGATAGAGTGTCCAGTGGCATGCGGTAGCAATCCACAGATCCAGCAATTAGTGGCATTGGCGGCAAGATTGTGTTGGTGGAGCAACTGCACGAAAGAGTTATTCCAGAACTCCTTACGCCTTTCTCGCAGTTGGGGAGAAAGCGAGATCAAATGGTGTTCTTTCATGGTGGTAGGTTGAACAGTGGTCAGCAATGTCTTATGAGCGGGTGAGCTTTCTTCCATGATCCAGAAGGTGGCCATGAGGAGAAGGCAAAAGAGAAAGGTAATAAAAAGCGCGATAGTCTTTGAGCTGTGCATCTTGTCAGTCTTTGGGTTTTGATAGTGGATCTTCGGACGTCCGGTTGCTTCCATCACCTTCATGTCGGGCGCTTCCATCATCTCCAAGGGACTCGGTAGCGGGCAGGACCACTGGCTTTGTTTAGTTTCTCTCCTGGAAGCCTTTTGAGGTGATTAGGCTACCGATCTGGGATCTCAACTTAGCTCGTGGTCTGCTTAGCCGAAGTTCCCTCCTTTCGTCGCAGGTTATACCCTTCCTTGAATGGCACTGTGGGGTCGGGATATTTCGTTAACTCAAGTGTCTCTGTATTCTGGTAGCAGCTCAGGGATGGTCGGTCTTTGTCCGGGGGTCCTCCTTGGCCGGTGATGTTGTCGGTTGTCGTCAGGGTCGGTGATACCTTCTTACAGTGATGTGCGTGCAGCCAGTTGCGCTTCCCCTCCACTCGAAGAGCTGTTCGGGTGGTGATCAAGACTTGCAGGGGGCCCGTCCACCGGGGCTCCAGACTCCTTGCACGCTGGAAATTACGCACTAGGACGTAATCTCCGGGTCGGATATCATGTCCGGGACCCCTGGAAGCGTCGGGAATGGCTTGCAGCACCTGCTGATGGATAACAGACAATGTTTTAGTTAGGTTGTACAAATAGTCAGACATGAGGACGTCCGGGACGTCGCGAATGGATGTCGGTTTTGGTGCAGTCCAAAGGTTCATGGGCCGCCCGAAGACGACCTCGTAGGGGGTTAAGTGGTGTTTGGTGGGAGTGGAACGCATTGATAGCAATGCTAGCGGGAGGGCGTCTGGCCACTTCAATCCTGTGGTGGCAACTATTTTGGCTATTTTGAGCTTCAATGTGGCGTTATGTCGCTCAACCAAGCCTGCAGATTGGGGGTGGAAAACCGCATGGAACTTTTGTTTTACACCCAACCCTTTTAAGATGAGTTGGATAACTTCGGCTACGAAGTGGGGGCCATTGTCGCTCCATAAAATTCGACAAAGACCGTAACGGGGGAAGAATTCCTTCAGTAGTACTTTTGCGGTAGTCATAGCAGTGTTGTCGCGGGTTGGGTAGGCTTCCACCCATTTGCTGAAGGTGCACACAACGACAAGTACGTACTTCAGGCTCTGGCACCTTTCTAACTGGATGTAGTCCATCTGCAGGACCTCAAAGGGATGGTTAGGAACCCCAAACCCTCCCCAGGGTACAGCAGTTCCTTTACCAGGGTTGTGTTGGAGGCATACCAGGCATTGTTGGACCAGACGTCTGGCTGAGTCTGGGATCTTATCAATTTGCCAAACCTTGGAGATGAGTTCGATCATGGGGGCAGACCCTATGTGTGCGGGGGAGTGTGTCATGATCAGCATGGGAATCAGGAATGAGTCAGGTAGCAACCATTTGTTCGTGTCTTTAGTCTGCCAGCAGCCTTCATCGTCTTTCAATCCTACCCGTGCCCATTCAATCAATTCGTCTGGTGTGCTGGCTAATTGGATGTCCCTAATCGTTTCCCTGGCATCCTTCCATCTCTCAGTTTGTGACCTGGTCACGTACATACGTGTCGTGGACCTATTCTCGGCTGTGGTTCGGGCAGTAATGTCAGCCAGAGCATTTCCCTGTCCTATAATGTCTGTCACCTTCTTGTGTGCCTGGCATTTGATCACAGCCAGCCGTGTGGGGAGGAGGACTGCTTCGGTCAGGGCAGAGACTAGATCTCCATGTAGGATGGGTGTGCCATGGGAGGTCAGGAATCCCCTCTCCTTCCATAGGAGTCCAAAGTGGTGAACCACCCCGAAGGCGTACTGACTGTCGGTGTAAATGTTTGCGGTTGTCCCTGCTGCTAGGATGCACGCTCGTGTGAGAGCAATCAGCTCAGCCGCCTGTGCGGATCGCTGTGTGATGCGGGCTGTTTCAACAACTGTTCGGGCCGTGGTGACTGCATAGGCAGCTGAGGTGGTGCCATCGGGGAGTTTGATGCATGAGCCATCTACCCACAGTTTTCCGTCAGGGTCCGGGAAGGCAGTGTCTCGGAGGTCAACCCTACTCTTGGTCTGTTCATTGGTGAGGGTCACGCAGTCATGTATAGAGGACGCATTGGGGTCAGTGTCAGGGAGAGGTAGCAGAGTGGCTGGATTCAGGGTGGTGCATCGCTTCAGCGTGATATGGGGTGCAAGCAGAGTCAGCTCGTAACCAGTCAGTCGTGCGCTAGTCAGGTGTTGAGTCTTGGTCTGGTTCAGGAGGGTGTCAACTGCATGGGGTACTAGCACGGTGAGGGGGTTTGAAAGCACGATCCCCTCACTTTGTCGGAAAGAGACAGCGGCGGCGGCTACTGCTCGAAGGCAGGCGGGCAAGGCTCTGGCTACAGGGTCGAGAGTGGCAGAGAAGTAGGCGCAAGGGCGTTGCTTGGGACCTATGGACTGTGTTAGAACAGACAATGCGCACCCCTCCCTTTCGTGGGTGAAGAGGGAGAAAGGTTTAGTGTAGTCTGGGGTCCCTAGGACTGGTGCTGAACAAAGGGCATCTCGTAATTCCTTGAAGGAGGATTGGCATTCGGGTGTCCAGGGGATAGGGAAGGGGACGTCTTTGGCCTACAGGGAAAGCAGAGGTTTTACGATAAGACTGAAGTTTGGCAACCACTGTCGGCAGAAGGAGGTGAGGCCTACCAGGGACCGCACTTGCTTCTGAGTTTTGGGAACGGGGGTTTCTAGGATGGTCTGAATTCGATCAGGAGTAAGCTTCCTCCCATCTTTGGATAGGAGGTGGCCTAGGTATGTCACTTGGGGTTGGCAGAATTGCAACTTCTTCCTGGAGACCTTGTGACCGTTCTCCGCGAGGAAGTGGAGGAGGTGGATGGTGGCTGTGACTGCGATTGGAGTGGTGTCGGCCGCCAAAAGAATATCATCGACGTATTGTATTAACACCACTCCATCTGGTAGTTGGACTGCATCTAGTTGTCTTTTGAGGGCTTGGCTATAAATGCTGGGACTCTCAGTGTAGCCTTGGGGTGCCCTACAGAATCTGTACGAACGGGCTTTTAAGGTGAAGCCAAAAAGGTAGCGGCTGTCTGGGTGGATGGGGATGGAAAAGAATGCGTTCTTGAGATCAATAACAGTGAAGGTAGTGGCAGTGGATGGAATCAGGGTGAGGTTGGTGGTGATGTCTGAGACTACGGGGTACTGAGGTATGACTACTTTGTTAACTTCTCGTAAGTCAACAATGAAGCGGTATGCTTTCCCATCTCCTTCGCCTTGTTTCTTTACAATGGGTAGGATAGGGCTGTTGCAAACATTACTGACTACTTCTTCTACCACTCCTGCGTCGACTAGGGACTGGATGATTTCCACCAATGCCTTCTCTCCTTCGGGCGATATCCGATACTGTGGAAGCTTTGGGAGCACCGCGTCCGGTCGGACAGTTATGTGTACAGGGTCGATCACCATGCGTCCTACGTCTGAGTCGGTTTTAGCCCACAGGTGTGAGGGTAACGTGTCGAGTAGGGACAAGTCAGCATCGGTTATAGAGAACATACGTTGCGTGAGACAAGGCCTGAACAGATCTGGGTTATCGTGCAGTATGACTCGGACTCCGTCTGGTGAACATCTGATGGTAGCTCGGAAATGTTTTAGTAAATAAAGACCCATAATAGCGTCGGGGGTGTTGGAGGAGAGCAGAAACGTCATGTCAGTGGTGTTATTTTCCAAGTCAAAGGAGATTGGTGCGGACAAGGGATTAGTGGAGGGCGTTCCATCGAAGCCTATTGAGGTTACGTGTGAGCCAGACAAGGGTGCCCTCGGAATCAGTCGTTTAGATAATGCAGTACGTGTCACCCCGGTATCTACCAAAAATGGAGACTTTGTGCCCAGGACCTTAGCAGTGACGTAAGGACCTTGCTGGTCAACACGGAGTTCGACTGGATCCCTCCCTTGCCCCTGGCGGTCCTATGCAAAGTCATGGGCGTTTTCATAGTCGGACTGCTGACACTGGTTCTGTCGGGGGCGGTCAAAGGTGTTTGGTCTGCCTGGCCTGTCGTAGGTGGTGTCGTTCGTGTACCCTCGTCCCTGTCCTCTATTTCTGGGGCTATTTGCTATGTCTCTTGTGTCCCTATTCTTGTTCATATCCTGAAGGACCGGGCACTGGGATTTCCAGTGTCCAAACCCCTTGCAGAACGCGCACTGATTCTCGTCTAAGTCCCTGCGTCCACCGTAGGGTGTGGGTGCATGGTCTCTAGGGGGTAGTTTTCTAGGAGCAGTCGGTTGGTAATTTACCTTGGGAGGTTCCCTTCCTATGGTCACCCCTTGCAGCTGTGCGATCATTACCCTTTCCTTCAGTTCCTTTTTCTTTCTCTCGGACGCCCTATCGTTCTCATTCTTTTGGTGTTCGTAGTACTGGGCCATCTGGAGGATAGCCGCGGGTTTGGAGGCTGCCCAACTACTCTCGCTGGTCTGTAACTTCTGGGAGACGTCCTGTGACAGACCCTTCACATAATTCTGGACAAAGAGGTGGCGTCCGGTTGCAGTGGCCATGTCCTGGCCACTATAATCGGAAAACGCTGTTTCGAATCGAGAGAAGTATTCGGACACATCCTCCTGGGGTTTCTGGCGGCAATCCGTCACTATCGACCAGTCTACATTCCAATATGGCCTTTAGAGGTTTCTGTCCAGGTCCTCGCTGTTTGTCTATGGTATCGAGTTGTGCCCAGGTATATCCGAACGGCTCAGCGTGGTCGACTTTCCGGATTTGCTTCCACACATCCGCCGGCAGACACAACCCGAAGAACAAATCAATATCCGCCAAGGTCATTATAGTTGAACCTAAGGCCGTACCTTGTTCTGTGTAAAAGGCAGCCGGGTTCTTTCTTAAGTCGGGTAGGGTTTTTCTAAAGGTCAAGATGTCTTGTCGGTCCCATGGCTGATAGACCCAGTTATATACAACCCTTCCCTTCGCATCTTGGTGGTTGATGTCGTCGTGTGTTCCCTGACCTCGTGGGGGGACCCAGTAAGGAGCAGCTTCCTTGATGGGCATCATGGTATCAGCTTTTCCTGCCTGGGGTTCAGTCGCTATGGGGGTCTCTGCCTTGGTTGTCTGTCTGTGTTCTTTAAGATGCCGGAAGACTTCGAGTGTACAAGTGAAGAGGTCCGTTACATCGCTCTCTCCCCCCTCCCCAATATGTACCTTCCTATACAAGGTCGCTAAGCCTTCGGGACCTCGATCCTGGTACCTATCCTCATAGGCATTCAGGATGTGATAACAAAGTCGTACGACAAAGTGTCGTCTGTGGTTGTCGGCATGCGAGTTATACATGTCTGTTACATACTCCTCACTTTCCTTCCGTTCTACTAGTGTTCTTACTACCTTATCGATTTTGGCTCGTTCATCCTTTGTTAGTCTATTCACTCTGGCGGAATCCCTCTTTCTCATCTCAGGGTCATCTAACGTTATTGCTAACGTTGTGTTCAGTACAAGTGGCTCGGCCGACGCGGAGGCCGTGAGGACCGAGGCCCTGGTACTGCTTTCGCTTGCGTTCGGGGGTTGCGGGTGCTGCACTATGGGTTGGGAGGGAGCGTATGGAGGGGGCATGTAGATGATCGGGGGATCTAATAGTAATTCGTCATTCACTCGTTGCTTGGAAGGTAACTCAGGGTAGAGCGTAGAGGAGGTCCTAACAGGGCACTGGCCTGATGTTTCAAACTCTTGTTTTAGTTTAGCTTCCTTTCTCTCCTTTATCTCTTCCTCTAACTTTCTAGCGGCAAGGTGAGCTGCCTTACGCAATTCCTTTTCTGCTTTTACTTCTTCCCTCTTTTTTCGTTGTGTTGCTTCTTTGCGCCACATGCCGATACTGTCAAGCATAGTAGGCGTCGTTTTATTACTACGTAGAGCTATTTCTAGCGTTTCTATTTTATGATCATCAAAGGATCCCATCAGTGGCCACTGACTCTCGGGGTCCTTCTTTGTATATGTATGCCATAGTTTGCTATAAGCTACGGCGACTAGTCCATATTTAGTAAACATGTCCTTATTAGGGGTGCCTTCCAGTGGAGCCGGATGGTTCATCTCTAATAAGCGGTCCGGGCATAAACAACTACCAATCAGTGGGGAGAAGATAGGTATGACGGATTACAACGGGGACAAAAGTCTGCACTACCTATCTTTTCACTGCTTGCAAAGACTAGATAGAATATCTCTATTCTACGTTATTTGCAAGTAGAGAATACCTCCAAAGAACCAATATCGAACAACCAGTGTTCGGACAATCAATCAATCAAATGGTGAGAAAGAGATAGGCACGACGGGTTACAACGGGGACAAAAGTCTGCTTTACCTACCCTTCACTATTTGCAAAGACTAGACAGAATATTTCTATTCTTCGTTATTTGCAAACAGAGAATATCTCAAAGAACCAATATTCTTCTAAAACAATCAATGTTCGGACAATCAATCAGTGGGGAGAAAAAAATAGGCACGACGGGTTACAACGGGGACAAAAGTCTGCGTTACCTACCCTTCACTATCTGCAAAGGAAGAGAGAGTATTTCTACTCTTCCCCGTTTGTAGACAGCGAATATCTCAAAAAGAACAATCAAGTAAGCAATACTAGTATTTTCAATCAATCAATCAATCGTTTCGCAATTCGTCGTGTTACACGACCTTACCCGGACCGCATGGACAGTTTCTCGTCTTCCGCCTCCAGCGCCCGATCGTACTCTGCTCTCCGTATTTGCCGCGGCACTCCTGACGGTTCCCAGTCAGGACCGTAGATCACTCGAGAGAGGTCTGTTCGGAACCAGTGAAGTTCGGATGATCGGCTGCCAGACGAGGGTCTATCAGGCAGGAGCTCTTCCCGATTGTTGCAGTCGTTCACTTTGTCGTCAGGACCTCTCCCACTGGATCCACGTGTCGCTGATGGGCCCCACTCTTGGGACGCCAATTGTTAAATGGTAGCGGCACCTTCAGTCGATAACCTTCAAGTATTGCCCGGCGGTAATCGCCTCTTATACCATTTGATAATTAACCAACAAAAGAGGCAGGCGCCGGAGACTGGAAGGCAGGAAACAAAGTTTTATTCCGTCGGAGCAGAACACGTCAGATCGGACAGCAAGGTATCGTCTCGAGGTGCTCTCTCCACATCTCTGAGGCCTGGCCTCTTATACACAGGTTTATTGCTTTATTACACGTGATACATTCTTGTTGAGACTTTGATGTACGGAAAGACATCCTTGGAATCCCCACTTCAAGCTTGTTCCCACACATATCTACAGTAGAAGTCCCCACCCCACCCACAGTAGGAGATGGCTATCACACAGCTGGACATTCCGCCAATTCCTGGGGGTGTGTGCGACTGGTCGGGTCTCAGGGGGTGGGGGCCTTGATCTACTGTAATCCCTTTGATGTGAGGTGTTTCCCTTACAGTAGGGGCAATAAACTGCATCCGCAGGGCTAGGTGATGGCCTGGGATCGGTTCGGACAATCGGGCGCAGAGGAAGGGGGTTATCAAAAGGATGTATGACCATGTATGGGATGAAAGGAGGTGTTGGTCAGGCGCGGGATGTGGTTCCATGGCAGGGTCGTGCAGAAGGAGAGGGTTTATGGCCCATGTATGAGAGAGAGGGGGGTGGCCGGCGTGCTGGGGACGATAGCAGCGTCTGAGGGGCACACTGGCGATCGGCAATGAGACCATGGTGCCTAAAATGGCCGTCGCGCGTTTTCTGCGTGTGGCGCTTGGGGAGAGACAAGATGGTGCAGATAATGTTCAGATACGAACTAAATTTCCACAGTTATGTCCTTATGATTGTTACATTAATGGGCAATGGGTCCTCCTATTGAATGTTTATGCCCCTAATGTAGATGAGCCCCCTTCTTCCAGGATCTGAAGGCCCTGCTTGGTGAATTTGATACTGATATTGTACTGTTAGGTGGAGATCTGAATCTTATTTTTGACTCCTCACTGGGCACCAACAGCTTACATTCTTGCGGTAAACCATACATGCTGCGTGCCCTACAAGATATTATTGACACTCACATTCTTAAAGATGCTTGGCATCTTTGCCATTCCACAGTACCAGGATACACTTTCAATTCTGCCCCCATGCAGCGTGGACGTGGATAGACTACTGGTATATATCCAAGAATACTGGACCATGGCTCAAAGATGTTCAGCTTTTGCCACACACATTGTCTGATTATGCCCCAATCTTGTCATTGATTTTCCATAGGGAGGGTGCTGGGAGTGACGATGTTGCTTCCCTGGTATGGCTCTGTTAGATGCAGTTTTTTGTTCAGAACTTGAAGTACTGGGAATTTTAAGCCCAGCGGTGCAGGGGAACACACCCTGTGACTTCGGGTTCTTCCTGTTTCAGACCTACAGAAACACAGAGTCTTCTGGGTGAAGTCAAAGATCAGTTTATTGGCTGCAGACCAATTACAGGCATCCTAGAAGTACAACAGCGTGTATGTTCTCAGGAGACTGCTTAAAAATTACAGAAACGGGCTTCTCCTTAAATACAAAATATCCTGCTTCAGTCATACATTCCTTGTTTTATGATATGGCCATATAAATGTATACATTTCAAACGAAAAGGCAGAGTCATGATGACCATCCCACATTCCAGTTAAGCCAGCCCACAATTATTTACCCAGCAAGGCTCAGATCCCACATCAGATATCAACAGGCCCCAATAAACACGAGCATCTCCTGTTTGGAAAACAAACCATAAAGCAAGAACAGTCAGGTGTGAAAGAGATTAGCCGGAGGCTCGTGTAGGATGAAAAGGCTTTATGGTGTGTCAAACCCTGATGCTAATCACAGGTGGCCGAAGGACGGGGAGCTCGTGAGACCGGACTGACCTGGGGCAGCGGAGCCAAGCTGCCCAGGTCACAGAGAAGTCAAACAGAAAGTACATGTGTTCTAAAGGCCCGTACTTGCTTGTAATGTGTAGCCTATGTGAGGGCAACCATAAGATGGCCACCGCTCTAAGATGGGACCCACGAAGTCAATGTATAATAACGTATACATAGTGCATTTATCAATGAAACGTTATATAAAGCACTTGTACATACCGCATTGACCGTTCGCGGTTCGCTAATACCGGAATAGACAGGGGTAGGGCCCTGCCTCCTACGCGGTCCCAAATTGTAAAGTACTACAGACCCTCCTTTTGCCCTTACATAGGCAATAACTATACTCACATCAATCCGAGTCTAGGTCAATATTCACGAAGTCATGGAGATGTTGCTGTAGCATCATCCTATTACTTAGCTTGTCCCTCGATACAGGTTTCCTTACACATAATGTAGCACAGAGGCCACATATCGCTGGAGCACACTGTATGCACAGACAGAACAGGAAAAGGATGGCTAAGATCATTCCAATGACCATCAGAACTTTCCAACCCCAGGCAGATATCAATTCCCAGAACCACCCCACCAGTGACCAATCTCCTTTATCCACGTGTATGGACTCAGATATTTTATGTAGTTTGGAGATGGCTTGATAAACTGTTGGAGCGTTGTCTGGTATGAAAATGCAACAACTAGATTGGATGACCTTACATACCCCACTGCGGTCTGCAAGCATGACGTCGAGAACCATGCGGTTCTGCAAAGTCATGAGGCGATCCGCTTGGAGCTCAGCTGTCAAATTACCAAGGGCACCAGCCGTTACATTAACAGTGGATTAAACCACACGAGTCAGTTGTCTCAGGTTCCTGCTATTGACCATAGGTCCCCAAAACGGCAGGAAACCCAAAAAGAAATCTCCCGCTTCCTGACCGGCAGTATCCTCCTTACTAATCACGCCTCTCACAACTCTGGTCTTGTGATAGTCAGAGGCAGCAGTAAATGTTGGCGGTGTAGCAAAGTTAGCAAGATAACACGTGCCCAAGAAATCAGGGGGCAACCATATATATGCTCGATCGTTGCAGACAAAATATGTACCCTTGGCAGCCAAAAACGCAGGGGAAAACTGTGATGGGAAAGTGTACGTTTCAGTACAGTCACTTTTCCCCAGTTGAGCGCTTGGATTCTGACCATTACCTTGTAAACAGAACCGACCTATGTAGGGTACGACCCAAATTGGGGATGAGATTTTTCGCTGTCTTTCACCCAGACTAATACTATACCCCGTCGCGTTCCACCCTACATAAGCTCTCAATTCCTCCTTGGGAATAGATGAGTATGCGTCGATATCTCTGCTCATATCGGCAACTCCTTTCATTAAAGCTTTATTATTGGTGCTAGGTCTGATGGAACGCGGTTGTCGCGGGGAGTAGGCATCTAGGGCAAAGAGAAACATGGTCTGGAATGCCCATGACGATCCATTGTAACTAAACGGCAGCACTTGATAAGGAATACCCTTATTAATGGAATGTGGCATTAAACCACACACCCAGCAATTGGTTGTATTCATGACTAGTTGGTGCTGGTGCAGGAGCTGAATAAACGAGTTGTTTACAAACTCTGATCGTCTAGCTTGTTCGTGTTCAGGCAGAGGGTGAAAAGAGTGTGAGGAGACAGTAGGAGGAGGTATAGGCTGTACAGTGGGTGCAATGGGCTCTTGAGAGGAGAAGAATACAAATCCTACAGTAAAAATCATCATACTACATAGTATAAACAGACATAATAATATAAAACGTTTGCTCTTCATTATTTTACATATTCTCGTTTTAGAGTTCATTTCAACAGCGGGTCTCTCCATCTTGAAAAACTCCATCCTCTAATCGTGCCGCTTGCGGCGGGTGAGTATCTTCTGCTAAGGAGTACGCCTGTCAGTCCAGGGAACGCCCTAGACCAACCAGAACCATTGACCTAACATCTTCGGTCTGTACCCCAAAGTCTTGGCACCGCGACCCTGCGGCTGAACCCGGATGGTGGTTCGAAAAACAAAAATCAAGAAAGTCCTTCAGATGGGAGAGCTATGGTTATCAAAAACAAAAGGGTAAGGAAAAGAATATTTATTTGTCCATAGGCCTTGGTCTTAGATTGTAGTGGAAACAGCCAGGTACTGTCTGATCTTGAAACAAGAGTTCAGGCTCTGTGGTGTCCAATCGAATTGACGGTGGCACAGCTTCTTGCAAAATATCGTCACTTTCTTGTGCTGAAGCTGTGCCTCTTACGCGTGCATCACTGAACGGCACAAAACGAGGTACAGTGTCTGTTTCAGAGTCGGCGATACCCTCCTGGACCCACTGGTCATACGGTAGAGGCAAAGGTATCCTCTTGATGTGGGCGCCGTGGATCCAATTCTTTTTCCCCTTTACTCGAACAGCTGATCTTGTAGACAGAAGTACGAGGTGAGGGCCAATCCAACGGGGCTCATCGTTGCTTTTTCGCTGGAAATTCTTGATGAGCACCCATGTGCTAGGGTCGATAGGGTGTCCTGGAGCCTCAGAGGCCTGGGGGAGAGTATCATGCACCTGTTGGTGTAAAACACGCAATTTAGCCGTCAATTCAGACAAATAATCAAGCAGTACTGGATGTTCGATTTCGCTGAATTTCGTCGGTCTTGGCACACCCCATACATTTGCCGGGCGGCCAAAAACCACCTCATATGGACTGAGTCCCACTCGTGAATGCACAGTCATTCTGGTGGAGAGGAGTGCTAGAGGCAGAGCATCAGGCCATTTAAGACCGGAGCGCGCCTGGATTTTGGCCAGCTTGAGTTTTAGAGCGCCATTGTAGCGCTCTACTAATCCAGCTGATTGGGGGTGATTTGCAGCGTGGAACTTCTGCTTAATCCCTAATCCCTCACACACATTCTTCATCACTCGACCCACAAATTCACTCCCATTATCACTCCACACCATTCTTGGCATTCCAAACCTAGGAAAAAATTCCTTCACAAGGGCTTTGGCTGTGGATAGAGCAGTGTTGTCTTTTAGGGGATATGCCTCTATCCATTTTGAAAAAGTGCAGACAACCACCAATACATATTTCAGGTTGTTGCACCTTTCCATATGGATAAAATATAGCTGCAAAACTTCAAATGGATATGATGGAGGCGCAAAATGACCAGCTGGAGTTGTGGTTCCTCTACCAGGGTTGTATTTCAAGCATACCATACAATTTTTGACCACATTCTCTGCACACTTGGGAATTCCATAATTCTGCCATACTGGAGCCAACAACTTACAGATTCCTTTCATACTGATATGTGCCATTCCATGTGCCATAGTAACCACTGGAAGCACATATGCATCAGGTAACAACCATCGCCTATGTTCTGACAAATCAATCCAACAACCATTCTCATCCAACTTACCCGTACTTTCTCTCCACTTGCTCAACTCTTTCTCTGTGGCTTCAGCTTGAAGGGACTTCACACTCTCTATTGTGTTTTCACACATTCCAACATCACCAACCCATCTTGCTGGGCCTGCAACATACATTCGAGTCTTCACATCTTTTGCTGTTTCTTTCGCGACTTCATCAGCAAACGCATTACCACGACCAACATCATCAGTGATTTTCTTGTGCGCACTGCATTTCATAATCGCAACTTGTAACGGTAGGGTCAGCGACTCAAGGAGATCATTCACCAACTTGCCATTCTGAATCTTAGCTCCATGTGAAGTCAGGAACCCACGTTCTTTCCACAATCGCCCAAAACTGTGCGCCACGCCAAAGGCGTACTGGCTATCCGTATATATGTTCACTTTCATTCCTTCAGACAACACGCATGCTCTTGTAAGGGCAATCAATTCTGCTGCTTGAGCCGAATTTTGTGGCACACGTGCAGTTTCAACAATCGTGTGCAAAGTTGTGATAGCATATGCAGCAGTCGTATCACCATTTGGAAGCTTGAAACACGAACCATCCACCCATAAAGTACCATCACACTCAGTCAGGGGAGTATCTTTAAGATCTACTCTCCCTTTCGTCTCTTCTTCTGTTCTGAACAGACAATCATGTTGCTCAATCTCATCTAGGTCTGCTGGAATTGGTAATAGTGTAGCTGGATTCAACGTGTTGCATCTCTTTATGTGTATATGATTTGCTAACAGTGTCAACTCATATCCGGATAATCGCGCACTAGTTAAGTGTTGTGTCTTGGTCCTGTTTAACAATGTGTCCACAGCATGTGGAACCATAACAATCAATGTATTATCCATTACTAGGCCAGCAGACTGTCGAATAGACATAGCTGCGGCGGCTGTAGGTCTCAAACAACTTGGCAATGCCCTCGCTACCGGGTCCAAGGTTGACGAAAAATATGCGCATGGACGCGGTCTATCGCCAAAAGGCTGTGTTAACACTGATAATGCGCAACCATCTTTTTCATGAATATACAATGTAAAAGGCTTGCTGTAGTCAGGGGCACCCAACACAGGAGCTGAACACAATGCATTACGCAATTCCCAAAAACTTTTCTGACACTCTTCAGACCATGGAATAGGATTCGGTGTGTCTTTACATGTTAATGCTAACAAAGGTTTTGCCAGCAAGGAAAAATTTGGTATCCAGTGCCTACAGTATGAAGTAATGCCCAAGAAAGCACGCACTTCTCTCTGTGTTCTAGGCACACTCAACTGTGCAATGGCCTGAATTCTCTCTGGGGTCAGTTTCCTTCCCTCCTTCGATAAGAGATGACCTAAGTAGGTCACTTCTTGCCGACAATATTGCATTTTTGAGAGAGACACTTTGTGATGGAAGGCAGACAAATGACGCAACAATGACAATGTAGCGTTTTTGCAGATCTTCTCAGTATCCGCGGCGATTAGTAAATCGTCAACGTACTGAATAAGGATAGCGCCACTGGGTAAAACCAATGCATCAAGCTGCGCTTTTAACCCCTTCGGTGCTCATGACGGAACGGTTCCGTCATGAGCCACGGTTGAGCTGTGCTCATGACGGAACCGTTCCGTCATGACCACGCCCGCGCAAGATTCCGTCAGCACAGCGGCGGAATCTGCGCAGCATGGAAGGGGTTAAAGCTTGACTATATATTGATGGACTTTCACAGTAGCCCTGTGGAGCGCGTTTAAAGCGGAAGCTGCGACCTCCTAAAGTGAAGCCAAAAATGTCTCTGCTCACCTCTGCAATTGGGATGCTAAAGAAAGCATTCTTCAGATCGATCACTGAGAACCATGCAGCGGAGGCTGGAATCATAGTTAACAAGGCAGTTATATCAGGGACAACTGGAAACTGTGGCACAACAATCTTATTAACCTCTCTAAGATCAATCACAAATCTGTAAACAGGTGGCTGTGAAGGGTCCGTTCGTTTTAAGACAGGTAAAACAGGACTATTGCAAACGTTACCTCTTGTCTCTTCAATTACACCCTTTTTAATCAAATCACTGACAATTGCTAACAATGCTTTCTGACCTTCATTGGAGATCTTGTACTGGGGAATACGTGGCAATCTGACATTCGCTTTTAAAGTGACCACGTATGGCGGTATTTCCAAAAGACCCACATCATTGGGACCAGTAGCCCAAAGGCCATCCGGATGGGATGACAATTCAGGTGGCATTGCATTTTTAGACAAATACATTGGGGAAATCACTTTCTTGCCTAATGTAAGTTGTACTCCTGAGGGAGAACAATATAGCGTCGCATGCAATCTTTTAAGCAAATCCAATCCTAGCAGATTTTCACCACATCCTGTCGTTAGGATGAGGGGTGCTTTTAGCTCACAAGGTCCAACAGAAAGTGACATAGGACTAGAAATCGGGTTCCTAACTGGGGCGCCAGAAAAACCTACTGAAACATTCATTTCGCCAGACAAAGGCGCGCCAGGGAGTTTTGAATGCATGATTGAACTCTTTGCAGCACCAGTATCCAGCAGAAAGGGCTCCGTTACATTTGCTGTAGTTACTTTAACATAAGGTCCGCTCTGATCCACTGGCACTGAAACAACTCCCTCTCTCTGTCTACGGCTGTCCTAGTAATCATTATCTTCTACATTGTCGTCTTCTGCATAATAATCATTATTGTAGTACTGAGCTATATTACCAGTCGCGTTGGCTTGCTGATCAAAGCTATTTATCGTATTTTGAGGCGGAAGAGGACGCGCGTTTCCGGGAGCATTTCCACGCCCTCTGCCTCTAGGAGCTTGCTGACCACCTCTACCTCTTGCGCCATACGCATTACTGTTACGCTGCATTAATTTAGGGCAACTATATTTAAAATGACCTTCCTCTTTGCAATATGAACATTGGTTGGGACCTACAGGGATTCGTGGTTGATAATACCCATTCATTTGCTGATTATTCTGAAATTTTTGGGGCTGCTGATAGATACCTTGGGTTTGCCTATAATTATTCTGTCCTCCACGTGGCGGATAGGCCTGCTGCAAGAGGACCTTCGTTTTCAGTTCTTTCGTTTTCTTATCTGTTCTATCTTTCTCGTCTTTATCTCTATTTTCATAATACTGTGCAATAGCCAGTATTTGCGCTGAAGAGGAAACAGCCCAGGAACTTTCTGAGTCTTTTAATTTCTTACACAACTCGGGAAGTAGATTCTGTACAAATTTATCCACAAATAACCGTTGGCCACCTTCAGTGCTCATGTCTTGACCACTGTGGTCGATAAACGTTTCTTCAAACCTGGTAAAGAAATCGGACACTGTCTCATCTTTCTTCTGCTTACATGCGGACAGTTTATCCCAATTGACGCGCATCGCGGGCATTATAGTCTTCATGTATGTAATAATTCTACCAGGGAGTTTTGCTACCAAAGGGTCAGGTTTCGCGCCGCCAACTTGGCCAGCATCTGCAGCAATGATATTAGCCCATGTGTTACCCAATTCTGCAGCGTGATCTACATTACGAATGGATCCCCATAAAGGCTGTGGAACCACATTCCCAAACAGCATATCTATGTCAGCCAGATTCATTACACACGATTCTGCAGTTTGTGATGACTCCTTATAATATACTGTAGGGTTTTTACGGGGGTCAGGCAATGTCTGCTTAAGTGCTAAAACCTCAGAACGCTTCCATGGAACATTTACCCAAACACGCTGAAAATGAGCTGGAGCAGCAACAATATTTCGGCTTCCTTCTATACCGGAGGGACTTCTCTCATAGGATATTGTCGCGCTTTTCCCTTTTTCCCCACAGGGAATTCCTGTTCGAACAATGATTGTTGACAATCACCATTCCTGAAGGACAGTAAAGTCGCAACTGCTTTATCTACATTGGGACCCACAATTGTACCTGTTTCAAAATCAAACCGCACTCGACACAATTCCTGCGGGTTGGGGTTTGAACCATTATCCTCCAATTCCTCACAGAGGAATTCACACATTTTATCAAAGACATACCTCTGTTTTGGGGCATCCCATTGGTGAAAAACGTTAACAACTGATTCCACATCATAGAGTGAAGGAAAACCAATCCACCTACACGCCAGATGATCTAACACCTCTTTCTCGTCAGGACCAGGCAGCTGACTACGCAATTGCTTACGCTGTAAACCAGGAGTCGCACTAGACGACCCAAAGAGAGGCGACATTAAACTAGTAACTACATTAGCTAGTCGTTGTCGTGCTGAAGGAGAAGTTGAGGCGAATACGGGGGGATAGACAGAGGGAAGAAAAGCGGAGTCAGATACAGGTACCTGGGTAGTGTAAGAAGGAGCGCCAGGGGAGGCAGCTGATGTGCTAGGCAAAGTCGCAGGAAGCGCGGGGGCAACAGGTAACAAAACTGGCGAGCCTTGAGAGGGCTGCGCTGTAGGGATAGGAGCCAGCTGAGGAGGAGCTGGCGGCTGTGGGAAGGCTTGAGGCATATTTACTGGAGGCTGCGCATTTACAAGCTGTGGAGGTGCGGTGGAATTTTGCACATACGGGGGTGGCGAACTTAGCAAATGGGACATTAGGGAATCTTTCTCTTTCTCTTTTGTCTCATCTTGCACAAGGGTTGACAAAACAGGGTAACATTTATCGATCCCTAGTTTGCGCTGTCTATGTAGCTGTTCATTCATTTGTTCCTCCTCATTATCTTTAAATTGCACAGCTGCTTGCATTACAGACATACCTCTTTCTCTCTTATTCCTTTTCGCTAGCTTAATTTCCTTCTGTTTGGCTTCCTTTCGCCATAGGCTGAAAGAATCAAACATCGCCGGCCGGGCTTTCTTTTTAAACAATTTAACTTCCAAATTATCTAAGATATCTGTATCGAAACTACCATTTTGGGGCCATTTTAAAACACCGTCCTTTCTGGTGTACCGGATCCATACTTCATTACATGCAATGGGGCCCACGCCATGTTTTACATAAAGCTCATAGTTGGAGTTCCAATTGGAGGAACCAGACATGAATCCTCTAACTGGAAATCCCTTCCACAACCCAAACAAAACAATCTTCCAAATACACTAGCACCAGGCATCTTTGCTCACTAGTCTAGTTCCAAACTTCAAAGGATTATCGATTACGATAGTCTCGTGAATACACGAGTCCTCTGGCTTTGGCGTTTGCAAACTCCAAATCAAAATGATCCTGAAGGATACCAAAAATCCCAAAGGATACCAAACAAACTGGGAGACGCTCCACTTATACTTAACTGAATATCGATGATCAATGGCGTCACCAGAAGACTCACTCGATTGTTTCGCTCTACCAAAATCGTCAAGGGTCCAAAACAGGGTGATTAATCAAGGCAGCAGTCCTTCGTAGCCGTCGGGACACGGAGAACCTCGCAGAAAAGACTTTCGGACCACGTCGACATGCAGGGGTCGATGAAGTGGCGGCCTTCCTCCAGAATTTCCACACGAAGCTCCTCACGAACCTCTGGCTTGGACCGGTACCGCTGAAATCGTCCCGAGTTGGGCGCCAACTGAAGTACTGGGAATTTTAAGCCCAGCGGTGCAGGGGAACACACCCTATGACTTCGGGTTCTTCCTGTTTCAGACCTACAGAAACACAGAGTCTTCTGGGTGAAGTCAAAGATCAGTTTATTGGCTGCAGACCAATTACAGGCATCCTAGAAGTACAACAGCGTGTATGTTCTCAGGAGACTGCTTAAAAATTACAGAAACGGGCTTCTCCTTAAATACAAAATATCCTGCTTCAGGAATACATTCCTTGTTTTATGATATGGCCATATAAATATATACATTTCAAACAAAAAGGCAGAGTCATGATGACCATCCCACATTCCAGTTAAGCCAGCCCACAATTATTTACCCAGCAAGGCTCAGATCCCACATCAGATATCAACAGGCCCCAATAAACACGAGCATCTCCTGTTTGGAAAACAAACCATAAAGCAGGAACAGTCAGGTGTGAAAGAGATTAGCCGGAGGCTCGTGTAGGATGAAAAGGCTTTATGGTGTGTCAAACCCTGATGCTAATCACAGGTGGCCGAAGGACGGGGAGCTCGTGAGACCGGACTGACCTGGGGCAGCGGAGCCAAGCTGCCCAGGTCACAGAGAAGTCAAACAGAAAGTACATGTGTTCTAAAGGCCAGTACTTGCTTGTAATGTGTAGCCTATGTGAGGGCAACCATAAGATGGCCACCGCTCTAAGATGGGACCCATGAAGTCAATGTATAATAACGTATACATAGTGCATTTATCAATGAAACGTTATATAAAGCACTTGTACATACCGCATTGACCGTTCGCGGTTCGCTAATACCGGAATAGACAGGGGTAGGGCCCTGCCTCCTACGCGGTCCCAAATTGTAAAGTACTACAAACTCCACAATTCCATTCTTGAATATTTTGAACTCAACTCGGGCTCTGTTCACAGCCATGATGCCTTAAGGCATATATACGCAGAATCTGTATTTCAAAACACATGGGTATCATTGTGACATCTGCAATAATCTGGCATGAGTAGAAGCTGAACTCCTTGATATTAACAGGGCCGACTCCCACCACCCTGACTCTCCTTCCCTCCACACACTATCTATTCTCTTTGTGGAATACAAGGACTTAGCTGACAGGGAAACTGCTTATTTAGGTAAATATTCCACGGCCCACAGGTATGGAGGATGCAGCAGCTTGGCCACACTCTTGCCCGCCTCCTGCGCCCCAGTCGGAGCCCAAGTGTATAACTGAACTCCACCGGGACGATGGAGTCCGGGTTACTGCTAGTGCAGACATTATCCTTGAATTAGTAACCTTTTATACGAATCTCTATACTTTGCAGTTGGGTCATGCCAAAACATCATCACTGACCTATTTTGAGGAAATAGCTCTGGTCTGGCTTACCGGGGGGCAGCAACAATTTTTAAGGGAACCCTTTACTAGCAAAGAAATCACCCAGGCAATAGATTCCCTAGAGGGCTCTAAAGCCCCTGGTCTAGATGACCTCACAGGTGCCTTTTATAAGGCATACAAAGGCATCCTCACCTCCCCGCACCTGCTTGATATGTATGCTTAGGCCCTCGGCAATGGGGTCATCACACCCACACTGAGGGAAGCATTGATTTCCTTACTGCTTAAGCCTAGCAAAGACCATCTTCATTATGTCTTTTATAGGCCACTTTCCCTGCTCAATTTTGATAATAAGATCCTGGCCAAAGCAATTGCCAACAGATTGTCCTTGTTGCTTAACCAGACCATTTCACCCTTCCAAACTGTATTTGTCCCTTATAGGTCCACTTCTTTAAACTTACGCAGCGTTTTTTCAGTTCTTAACTGGGTCATCCAGGATGTTCCTTCAACCGTCACTCTTCTTGACGTTGAGAAGGCATTTGATTCTTTGGAGTGGCCCTTTATCCATACAACACTACGTAGACTGGGGTTCCATAGTGGATTCCTCTCCCTCATCTCCCTTCTATATTTTGAATCAGTGGCCTGAATACTAGTGAATGGTTCTCTTTCTGAACGCTTTGCCATCTCCGGAGCCTGACTCTTGCCGGCCTCATGATGCGCTTGCCTTGTCTCAAGCTGGCTCCAACAAGTGATCTGACCAGCAGCTTTTGGGTTGCTCGTGACTTGGAGCGATAACCTGTGTCTTTTGCTGGAAATCTTGGGACCCCACATATATGATCACATCCCTTTTTACCTTCTGGACCAATGATTTCAACCCCCTCACAATGGTAATAACAGACACAGAGGGGACACACATGGTCGCTAAACTCTATTGTGCTGGCATGGCTCTCAGACAAAAACATGACAGCAGGGTTCAGCTGCAATGGGAGGAAGACCTTAGCTATCCTATCTCTGACAAGGACTCGTCCTATTACTGTGTGCATACTAAAATAGTATTGCCCAACCATCACCACAAGTTACTCCACTTTTGGTTTTGGCACAGATCCTACACCACTTTTGCTGGCCTTGCCAAACTCCAACCTTCCAGGCCTTCTTTATGCCCCAATTGCAGGTATCCCGAGACAGGCTTCTCCCACTTAATGTGAACCTGCCCCCTTATCACCATGTACAGGACTAATGTGTTTAATACCCTTTCTCGCATGATTTCAATGACTCTCAAGCCATCCCCTAGGATGACCCTCCTCGGAAATGCGGCTGATGTCCTGAAGAGCACTCACAGGTTCATCGTTATAGCTCTGCTACTGGCAAAGAGAGAGATGGGGCTTCACTGGGGTAACAGGATCCACACTACTGGTAAAGGCCTGGCTCCATAGAATGACATATTGCGACATGATGAGTGAAGTATATGCCACGCTACAGCCTCCCAGTGCCAGACCGAAATATATTTGGCAACCCCTCCGTGCCTACCTTCTTTTTCTGAAGTCGGATGCCCAGAGACAAGAACCCCACTCATCTGCAGCTGCCTCTTCTTCATATTCTGCCTGTCAATGACACTGTTATGTAGTTTGCCCTCTCCTCTGTCACTCTACCTTTCACGATTGTGCCCTTTTGTGAATTATGAAGTGTTGTGTTTTGATGTTTTTTTCTATATATTGCATTCTCCGATGCATTGAATTGCCATGATTCCATTAGTTCTTTGATGTATCATTATTTGTCTCATATTGTCCATGTCTTCAATTTGTGGAAAATGATAAATAAAGCTTTAAAAAAAATGTTGAAAGAGAGATAAATAGTCTTGATGCTGTTGCAGGTTAAATAACCTGCAATTATAGATGAAGAAGTTGTTTTAAGAAATTCATTATGACAGCTTTTAGGCCTTTCTAATGCAACAATTTTATTCCTATTTAACATATAGTACTATATAAGTACTTCAGCAAATACTTCATATTTCACCACTAAAATGCAATTTGAAAACAATCTGTTTTCATGTCTAACTTTGGTAAATGCAATTCATAATTTCCGATTTGACTGACAATATGGATTGAGACTGTCTGTTGCCGAAGGCAGAATAGTCTATTGTTTTGCTACACACTTTAAGAATCTCTGCATATTCTCTACTGGATTTCAGAGGAAAAGAAATAGAGATTTCTAAAACCCCTTCAAAATAAAAGTTAGGACTTCAAAGCAGCTTATGACAATTCATATGCAACAAGAAAGAACTCTGGGGAGCTAGTTTGTTAAATTGATTTTTTAAAGAAAAAGTTATGTAATTGTCATGTCTCAGATATAGATTTATCTTACAAACATCACAAAATACTTAGAACCGGGTATAGAAAAGCAGCAGCAACTAAGGGGGTTAATTGGGATGTGAGAATTGCAGGTGAAGTGCGAGTGCTGACCATTTATGTAGGTTTGGTTAGTGTAAAGCATTATTGGGGATATATGTACAGAGTTTGGATAGATGGGGAAATATGTGGGAAGAGTTTGCAGTGATTACAGATGTGAAAGGAGGGAGAAGAGGATGATAATTTAGGAGTATGAATGAAGTATACAAGTAGATGCTGGGTAAGTATGAAAGGATGGTAGAGGTAATTTGTTAGAGGAGGAGTGTACTATTTTCTGGGGAAGGGAAGAGGAGAAGTGCATTGGATAGCAAACATTGACTATGATGCAGTAGAGGGGTGAATAGGATTTGGAATGTTTATAAACTGGGTGAAAGTTTGTATTGACATGAAGGAGCTGGAGTACTTGATGGGAATAGGCATGAGTAGATAGATGTGCAAGGAGCTTGGTAGGATGTGGGGTGTTAGTCCTGAAAGCCTTGGGGTGGTCTTCACCCAAAACCTTTTGCCTGGTTACCTCCTCTTTTTGCTGATTTTTTTGTTGGCCTTAGGACTTTGAGCACTTTACCACTGCTGACCAGTGCTAAAGTTTGTGTGTTTCACCACTAAACATGGAAACATTGGTGTATACACAGTTGGCATATTTAGTTTACTTGTAAGTCCCCTGTAAAGTGGTATACCATATGCCAAGGACACGTCACCTAGATGGTACTAGTGGCCCAGCAGCACTGATTGTGCCACCTACACAAGTAGGTCTTCAAATGTGTCTCAGGCCTGCCATTGCAGGGCCTGTGTGTGTAGTTTACTACCACTTTGACTTGAAACGTCCCTTTTATTACACATAAGTCACCGCTATGCTTGGCCATAGGAAGCCCATTGGGCAGGGAGGTATGTAAGTAATAGGTAGGACATGTCCTGGTATGTTTTGCATATCCTAGTAGTGACAAACACCCAAAAGCATTTTTCACCACTGTGAGGCCACCTCCTCTCACAGGTTACAGAAAGGAGTAGCTGCATCATTTTTAATATCTTTGCAATGGCAATGATAAATCATCTTTAATGGTCAAGTTAACATTATTATTTTTGGAATGTCACTTTTAGAAAGTGGACATTTCTCTGTTCTTACTGCTCTGTGTGCCTGCAGCCTGAGTCCAATACACATCTGGGGTGGGTGACAGCTACAACAGCCACAAACACATGTCGGGTAGTATGTGACAGAGAACTTCTCTGTATTCTGATTCTGTTTTTAGGCAGGAAGAGAGGGAAACTGACACACCTGAATAAGCAGTGTTCTGTTTCCCACCCAAAGGGCTGATTACAACATACTGATAGTCTGGAGCCAGGGTTGGGAAGAACAGGTTTATGTGCACTTCAAAGACCCTTCTTTGAAGTCACCCCTCACTTCAAAGGCACAACTGGGTATAAATACTGGGGCTCTGAGCCTACCAAGAGAGTACACTACTGGACCTGTCAAAATCTTTGCCAGGAGTAACGACTGTTGTGCTACAAGGATTGCCACTGTGCTTGACTGCTGCTCTGGAAGAACTGTTTTTCTGCTTTGCTGTGTTGCCCTGCTGCCTGCTGATCTCTGCCCTGCTGAGGACAAGGACTGGACCCATCTCACTTGAACCCAGGGTGGCTGAAATGGCTTGCTGTCTTGCTCCTTGTTCTGAAGTCTCAGGACCATCATATACTTCCTTCAACCCTGCAACAATCCAGTCCTGGGCCATTGAATGGTGATTTTTGCTGTTGTGATCCATCAAACCGACACATTGCCTTTCAACACCGTCGTGGGTGCCGCTCAATGATATTGCTTCAACGTACCGTGCAGCTCGAGGCCAACGTACTGCGTGGCTCTACAACAAAGCATCTCCTGCATTGTAAAGGGGTTCGTCAATGAATCCTTCATCAACTGTGTGTATCAGAACTGGCACATCTCCTGCATCCACGGGATCGATGACAATGCCTCATCTCCTTGCATCAAGTCTTCGATGACGATGCCACCTCCATCCAAGGTACTTTTTTAGCTGGACCTGCCTGAGTCCTGTAGCTGGCCTGCCCTCTATCGCGGTTGAACTGAACTTTGGATTCACCCCAGTATGGTGGGTCCAGATGTCCCCAGTCAGTGCTTTATGATTCTAAGCAATATAATTTAATTTCATTCATAACTCCAGTTCTACTTATTGTATTTTTGTCTTTTTGGTCTTAATTTACTCATACAAATATATTCTTTAGTTCTTACCCTACATGGAGTATTGTTGTGGTGTTTTCATTGTGTTAGTGTGTGTGTGTGTGTGTGTGTGTGTGTGTGTGTGTGTGTGTGTGTGTGTGTGTGTGTGTGTGTGCGTGCGTGCGTGCGTGTGTGTGTGTGTGTTTGTGTGTGTGTGTGTGTGTGTGTGTGTGTGTGTTGCAAAAATACTTTACACATTGCCTCCTTAGAAAAGCCTGACTGCTCTTTGCCAAGTTATCAGACGGTGAGCACAGCTTATGTTTTAGTGTGTATCTAGCTTACCCAGACTAGAGTGGTAGTTCCTGCTTGTACAGGGTGCATACTCTGACAAACAGAAACCCCATTTAGAAATGTGAGGGTGATTACATATTAAGGAGAGGAGGAAGAAGTGCCATACAGTGGTGGGAGTGATGGTAGTGTTGTTAGTGTGGTGGCACATTTTTTTTAGATAAACATGAGGGAGCAGCATATGTTACTTATTTGATTGGAGAGCGAGACAGACCCTAATAGACCCTAAAAGACAGCAGCCTTATCCTGTCAAAGCTTACCTGGATTCAGTCAGGTGACCTGGGCCCAATTGGAGTCTTATATTTAACTAGTGATTAGGTGAGGTGGCGCCAATGAGAGCCGTAAGAGCCACAGACTGGGGTGGCTAATGCTAGGTCAAATTTGAAAAACCTATAAATATGTTTACCAGGTGGAGCCCTATTGCTAAGAAACTCTACTTGGTGTGGAAGTAGTAGGGAGAAAAAAAAGTGAATTTGATTCAAATCTGTACCTAATGATCAAAACCTAATTTTAAACACCATGCAATCAATACAATCTATAATGTTAAAAGATATTCCAAATTGTTTAACACAGAAGCTCTACATTGTTTCAGACATACTTGCTAACTTAGGATCAGGCAGTTAGAATGTTAGTCCTCTGAACCATCATGTACCAGTTTCAGAAATATAAAAGTATTGATTCTGGGAAAATAGGTTGCTATTTCAGAATCATCTGTTCTGCTGAAAGGCATGATATTTAATTTCTTGTCATTGTTAGATGGTCCTGCTGTGTTGCCTCAAAAACTGTGAAATAAGAAAAGTTGCAGAAAAGAGAACAGCAGTTATTTGTGCCTTAAGCCACCCCTTATCATCCACTGCTTGCAATGTTTTCTCAATTTCTGTTTTGGGTGTTTATCTAATGTTATGTCTGTCCTTGGTCATTGAAGTGATGTCTCATATTTTGTCAACACTTCATAGCCCATCACCACCAACCGTTCTCTTTTGTTCACATTCTTTATGACTATGGGCACGATTTAGAGTTTGGCGGACAGGGGGCTCCATCACCATGGCAGTGGAGTACCCACTCCAGCAAACTGAAGGTCCGTCCACCTCATTTAGAGCCAGGTGTACATTCACTTTATTAACGGTGATAAAGTCAACCCCGTCTCCACTGACGACATACACCTCTGACAGTCCAACATAGTAATGGCCATCATAGGTTTTGACATTTGTTCGCCCACCCTATTTGAAGTGGGTAAACAAATGGCATGTTTTCACAGTGTATCTCTACCAGGTAAAACCTGGCAGTACAGGAGCAGTGAAAACTGCAAAATGACCCCTCCATGGAAGAAAGTTCCCAGGGCTAAGGGGATAATTCCTTTTTAAAATTTTCAAAAACAAAATCTCGCTTTGGGATTTTGTTTTTGAAAATAAAAAAATACTGAAAGTTTGATATATGGCTCCTCGATGTTGAGAGATGCAAATACAAGAAATGTCTTCTGGGCCTGCGGACATCTCCATATTTTGTGTGCGGGGAAACCTATCCATGGCAGCTTCAAGTTCGTATTTGTGTTTAATGTTTTCAAAATTGATCTTTTGTTCTCTACATTTAGTTTTCCAGTAATTGAATTATAAAAAAATCTTTAATGACCAAAGTCTCCTCATAAGTTTATTCTTTTTGGTAGTGCCTGTATGTGTTGAGATCTGTTGGTAAGGACAGAAAAAAATCACCCAGCTATCATCTCATATGTCTCCTAAATCTAAAGGAGTTTGTTTTAATGCCAAAGGAATCATTTTGCAGGGTTGCACTGTATTGTTTTCAACACTTTCTCCTCAAACTCATCAATTAGTACTGGAAAAAATAGCAACTAGATTTCCCACATTTTATTTGTCTCTGCTTCCCCTCACCAGGTATGACTTTTTCCCTTTGTACACCTTCTAATAAAATATGTCCCTCCGCTTCTCAAGCACATTTTATTACACCAGAATCTGTGGTTCTAGAATGTGTAGGTTGTTTTTCTTACTTTCCTCCCTGAATTATCTTTTCCTCAAACTACTTGTTTGCAAGTTTGACTGTCCGTTTTTCCCACCTTAATTAAGTGTAAACATTTGCCCAACAGTACATCTTCTTATTTTTTAGATCAGTGGTATCTTGTTGGATCGTCAATATTTTCTTTCTTTTCATTTTCTGATTTGTCATCTGTGCCTTACAAATCCAGTTCAAATCTCCTTTAACAATCTGTGGTTATAATTGCAATTTTATTTTGCAGAGGCTTGTTTATACTTTATGCAATATTCCTTTCATTAAGGGCTTGTTTTTCTGCAACCACAAAACACAGAACATGGGGTTAATCTCTTTTAAATATCTGTCCTTCGATTGACAGTTTTTTCAATCTAAATTAGAATACAGTCAGCAGGGTTTGTCTAGGTGAACTCTGTTATAATCTCATTTCTCTCTTAATTATGTTGCATAGGTGTTCGGCATCTTGCCATGCCATTACCTAATATGTGTCTTCCTGATTCTTAACTTATGATCCTTCACATCTCCAATTTTACACCGTCTCAGTGTCAATGAATCTCCCACTAGGTCTATTCTTAGTTTCTATTATTTTCTTTTGATACTGTCCATTCATACTTCATTTAAACATGATATATCCAGAAGTACTATTAATCCTTAGGGTTATTCAGTGGTCTATTCACAAAAGCTTTTTTGAGTTAGTAATGTATTGCTCCAATAGAACTACTTTATGCACTCACAAATGTTATTCACTAATGTGGCCAATTATTCGAAGATTTATGTAGGTATTGTTGAGTATGTGAAGTAGTACTCCAGTGCTTCACATTCTACTACAGGCAATTCATTATTATGCAGGCAAGGATTTCCATCTATGTCTCTAGTATACGAGAGACCAATTCACATAGATTTTTTCTAGTAGTGTTCCTAAATTCCAGGACTGAGGCATGACTAGGCCAAGAGTTCAGTATAATGGGTATTCAATGCAATTATCGTTTGTTACAACCACATCTACTTCAGTAGTAGCTCAACCAAGGAAGGCTCAAATCTACTCCATCTAAGTCAGTCTTGGAGTAACTTGCACACTGCACATGGCCACTTACAGGTACTAGAAGGGTGTCAAACTAATGAAGGCAGCAAATGACAGTACCAGCAGAAAGTCCAACAGCTAAAAAAGAAAATACAGGGATGGTCATATGATCTTCAACATTGCACACACCTCAAAACACCACATTCTAAAAATATGTCAAAATTTAAAATGAAATAAAAAATGAAATAAAACTAATATTTATTTTAAAAAGTCATATGCATGCCAACATTCCATATGCCAATTTACATCACACTGTGCAAATATAACAAAATACAAAAAATAATATAATTAACCTTTTAAATGTGGAGGAAAAGACTCTCACATCCTCTGTATTACCTCTGTAAAGAAGAGGACATGAATGCCTTATCCTCTGGGGAACCTGCAGGGCAACATGTGTTGCTTGCACCAGAGGATTACCCTCATTTAGAAAATGCCCGGAGCCAATGTGGTATCACATGTGTGCAAACCAGCCTTCCGCCTCCATCAATGATGGCAGAGCACAGTATGGTACACTGACATAATTACACAGCCACCAGCAGTAGAGGTGTAGTAGTGCTCTGCACCTCTGGTGGGATTCCCCCCAGAGTATTTTATAAATGTGTTCTGCTCATGGCTCACAGATGTTCTTCAATGTGTTTATTAGAGTTTTACAACTATACCGAAACACTTAGATAGCAAAGCATTCCCTACATACAGAATCATGCCTCACAGAGATGTGTGATCCAGGAGAAGGACTCCCAACTAGTCACCAGATATGTCTGGTTTTTTTGGGGGGTAGTCCTCCCAAACATGGGTCAACACACACAGGAGGCATAAATACTGTAGAAATATTTTTCTTTGTCTGGGGTTATTGTGGCACAAGCAGGGTGCAACCATCTCTACAAAGAAAGGAAAATACTTGTGCACATTTGTATTTGTTTTCCTTGTTCCTGCCCAAACCACAAACTAAGCAGGAAATGGGACATATGGGGCACCATTGGAAAGGAGAGAGTCACCTTATTAGAATGGTGCCATTTTGCCATATATATATGGTTGGGAATGATGCAGGGACCATGATCTCCAACCAGGATTCTACTAGGTCAATTGGAAAGTTTTTTTAGGAGGACTAACTAAACTGTGACTAATGCCATTCCATTTTTTTTGTTGGGGCTCCCAGCTAGCCCTCTTCATTTATTGTTATATAATTCACATTTGTCTTTATCAACTACAATATTTGTTATGAGGCAATTGGTCAGCCCACTTCAGCCATTGCTTCACTAAACTGTGACTTAATGGATTCAATATATATTGTAGAGACTTTAATGTGGTCATCTTAATGCATTGTTGTGTTATTCACATTTATCTTTGGACTACTGCAGTACACAGTATGGAGCTATGGGTTAGCCCACTGTAACTATTGGCTAACTTGGCTGTGAGCGATGTCTTTCTGCCCCTTCACAAGTAGCACATGCTTACACAAAGTAATTCTTGAAATCAATGGTACCATTCAGAATAGTGTTGATATATATGTCTATGTTATTGCAGACTGTATGGACTCTTTGCACTTCATTGCGGTCCACACCATTTCACCTTCTATCTTCACACACTATTAAACATGTCTCAGTTTTTCAATCTACAATGGGAAACCGGCCACCACTCCCTATGTTGTGGTCTATTTACACCACAATGCACCACGCACCAAAGCATATGAGTGGTTAAGGCAAGCTCGGTAGTGCTTGCATTGTTGGAACACATGTGGCTCTGCTGCGTTGTTCCGACTATTTCCATTTGGAGGGTGATTTCAAACCAACCCCCTTGTGGATAAGGTCATGTGGGTCCCTAGACCAAGTTCCAACAGTCATTACTTTGATACCTTGCCTAGGGGGTCTGGGTGCAGAAGTGACTTTCCTGTCCTTGGTACTGAATGGGATAAACGGGAGCTGTCAAACTTGCAGCAGTTGACAAAACCACACTTGGAGATGGAGTTTCACCCTACTCTCCGAGACTATAGGTCTTTGGGGTACTAGGACCTGAGTTCAACAGGTGGATTTCTTCTACCTTGCTCAGCGGGTCTGGAAACAGCGGTAGCTGGCAGCTGTCAATCACCATGGCTGGTCATGCCAAAGACGCTTTACCACATACTCGATTACTCCACCTTCAGGATGCAGTGACACTGCAGCACGTCATTGCCAATGACGGTTGCTGTTGCAGTGAGGTGCTCTTGGAATGGAGATTTCGTTCATGGGGTCAATCACCCAACTGGCGAACACCAATCATTGGCTGCAGCAAATGTAGTGTATGGTTACTTTGGAGGGTAGATGTCAACAGGAGTTGGGTGGCGGCTTGAAACTTGGTGAAAGCGTAGCTTATACTCGGGGATTGCAGGGCACCACTTATCTTTGGGCTCCCTCTCAACAGGCCTAACGGGTCGCGATTCTTGCCATGCAACACATCGATTTTCCTTCAGTCTGCAGGGGACTGGTCACACCAATTCAAATCTGCTTTGGTTTCTGGCATCCACTGGAGTCCCTTTAGCTGGAAGCAATGAGGATTTGCCACAGACACACGTAAAGCGCATGGTTCTAGTATACGGTATCTTTAGGGCACTTGTGTCCTATCTTTGCACTGTGGCAGAGTCCTACATCCATGGTTGCATCTTCTTTATGCCTATTCTTAGATTCAAAATCAGAACTGAGGTTCTGGTGTCAGGGGAGCCCCTTTAATCCTAGTTTAGGGGGTATTAAGGGTTTGAGGGAAAGTGGCCAATGGGCTAGCTGTTCTTGCTGCTAATCCGTCCCTGAGGTAACAGCATCCGGTAGGTGAACATCACCTTTCTAACCAGAGTCCTCTAATTCAGGGTCTTCCAAATTGACAGAACCCTTTCTTGGCTGTACAGACCTCCCAGCCCACCCTAAAGATGTGGCTAGCCTACTGGAGGTGTACGTCTTCTGACTACTTAATTTTCTCACCTGTCTGCATGGACATGACAGGAAGTACTTTGTCCTCGAGTGGGGGCCTTTGAGGCTTACTGCACTGCTGACTATGAACACTAGCCATCCTAGGAATGAGGAGGTTTGACCTCCTTCCTGCCCAGGCCTTTGTCTCCATCCTGGGGAAGTGTTAGTGCATCCCACCAGGAGTGCAGACTTTTTCTGTGGTGGCAAATGGAACCAAGAAGCTCACCAAGGCACTGGGTCACTGTATCCTGGGGGCACCTACTCAGGGTGGCACACCTGTGCATGGCAGCTCACCCTTGACATGAGAATCGTGGTGGGGTGAAAAAACACAGTGTTTGACTCCAAACACGACACAACAACATTCAATAATGGAGTTGGCTATCTCGAGTTTCCTCAGCAGCAAGCCCCTGTTACTCTATTGACCACTGGTCACTTACAGTAAAACCTTGCTTTACAGGGTTATTATTGCAGGGATATATCTGTGTAAGCATGTATATCCACGTCTTTAATATAATGCACTCTACCTCCTTGGCTTAGGAGGACTGTCTTGAGAGTTGCTTTCCGTTAGTGTGGAATCAGATAAACAAGGGTGAGCATAGTTATGCTGTTTAAAGAAATGTATAAAAAACAAATGTAGAATTGGCAAAAAGATACATATTACTCTCTCACATCTTAGAAACCCACCCACTATTTGTGTATTTCCTTGATTGATTAGAATTTTAGGAAGAAGTAATCCTGTAGGGAACTAAGTCCCGAATAGGAAACTTAAATACTCTATTGATTGGTGAGTGTTGGATTATGAATGAGTTGATTGAAGTGTATGTGTGGACATTTCAGTGACAATGGCTTTTGTAAATAACAGATGATGCTAATCTCTAAATGTCACAAAATATATTATAGAGACGTAGAGTATATGATTATGATAAAGGCCACATATAGGGATTCATGGATGAGGTATGTTGTGCTGAGTCATAGTACCACTCCAGTATATGAACCAGTTGGGCGAGCAGTTTGGCGCTATGAATATTTGTCAAATCCTTGTACTTGATGCATTCCATTAGAAATGTATCTTAATGCTTGTATTGTTTTCTACTGATTTTTATTGTATACGGGTTTTTTATATGTTTGTTCCAAAGAAAGTGGTTTAAAAATCACGCAGAGTAGCAGAGAGTAGGAACCACATATCCGCACCGGCCAAAATCAATTTTTGTATTAATCAAAATAGATACTTACCCAGCCTACCTAATCATATTGAATCCTAGCGAATATTGGAACAAAAGACGAATAAAACACACATTGTGCATTACCACAAAAAGTTACTATTCTTATCGCAAAGACTGCTACACAGCATTTAAAAAAAGGATGAACAGAAACTAACACTGTGCAATACAACAACAGTGTTTCTTCTTTTTCGTTTTTACTATCCAGCTATAATTCTTATGACATTTTTGACAATTACGATAACACCTCAAGAATTGTACCTTTTTTATTGACCCTAGAAAACGACTGGTCATCCTATAAATATCAGCATTAGATTTACCATATGTTCCAGCTGTGGCCCTCTTCCTGGTGAAGGCACCCCTGTGTGCCGACGTGCGCGTAGAACACCACCAGTCATTTGAATTCGTGCCACATTATTTCAATTGAAACTATTTTTAAATATATTGTGTAAACCCATCATTTTTGTGCATAGTGCCACCACATCAACAATGTTTTTAAACTGCATTGAGTTTTGAATGAGAGTGTGATTGAAGGACATGAATGTGAATGTATGAATATCATAGGTCCTCTAAATGTTAAATATTAAAATAAATGATAGTTTGTGTTTTTGATAAATATTATTGCTACCTAGGTTCTTTCTGCTTTTTATTGCTCACGTATTAGCACCAATTATTAATCGTGGATGATTGCGTTAAATCTGTACATTGACTAAAAATCATGAGATCCACTGAAACGTGTCGCGACGTTAACAAGACTGAATCTGTGTACATTTCTAATATGATAGATGGTGAATCATCAATGAAATCGAATATCATGTATAATGATGGATGAGATCAGTAAAACTGAACAAAACACTGTTTTTGTTTTTCTTTCATTCTCCCTGTGCTTTTTTATAACTTTGAATTTTATTGCACGGATTTGTTTTGTGCAGCACTGTGAGAAAAAAAACTGCTTAGCGTATGATGGTTTAAATAATAACTGTTTTTATCTGTTTTGAATTTTGGGAAATTGTATAATAATTTCTTACTGTGGCATTATCAATTAACACTTTCTATGAACCTTTAATTTACAATTAAAAACAGTATTTGAGAATACACAATTTTAGCCTAGAGTCTCTTTATACTGCAGAGGTACTTAAGTTCAAATAATCAGAGCATATGTCATACTAGCTTTTGTATGCTGGTTTGAAAGTGTATGTAGCATATAGCTGTGGTTTGGTATTTCCCAAGGAGAGATTTAACTTTCACTGCTTTAAACAGTGCTCAGTTGACTTGTTGTTTGGGGCCCTCTCTTGTATTCCAATATATAATTATCCGCCCCACCCCCCTCCATTGCAGTTGGCCTGAAATTGAGCCAATGTCCTAGTCAATAACCAACAATGATTTCTGATTAATGATTTACTTCTTGGTTCTTTTTGCCCTAAAACCTTTAAAAATAATGTGTCTGGTTTACCTATTTGTATTTTGATCTTTTTGTTTGCTCTATATTTAGAAATTGTTTGTGGTTTTTCTATTGTGTTGGGGTTGGCTTTTTAATTGTGGTTCTGCTAAATACTTTACTAATTTTTCTTTAAGTTAAGCCTATCTGCTCTGTTCAATAGCTACAAGAGACAGAGCTCAAGTTTATTTTATTGAACATGTGTGTTAGAGCTGACAAGACCTTGGACTTACATGTATATTTTTATGATATGGTTGGTTTACTTGTCTGCAATGTTTACAATTAAATAACTATTTTGTTTACATTTTTATAATAACATTTTTTGTTTGTTTTTTATAGCCACTTTGCAATTGAGCCCTCATAAAAAAAAATGATTTAACATAAAATGTATCCAGGCAAATATTTCAAAATGTTGTCTTTTTTAAAAAATTTGATCAAATTTGTGTGTTTCTTTTAAAAGAATGTGATCATCAAAGATTCTGCTGTGCTTAGATTGCCATCTTTGCAGCTTTCCAAAAGAAGAGTGAATGTGATAAACATTATTACCACAGTTGTTGCATTTTTAGGTCGAGCCTAGTAGCAGCACGCATGCGCTGCTCGCTCTGCAAGACTGCAGTAGTAGAACATGGGAGAGAAGCCGCGCCCAGTCTCCTCCCATATTTTTCATTGACTTGTGTCATCGGCTTGCGTAAATGCTGCTTTCAGATTCGTTAAAAGGCTTTTTAGTCCCTCCTTCTTATAGTATGGCCTTGTCTACATTTGTTCCCTCCCATGGCGACCGGCCATTTTACTTCAGTTGTTACACTGGACCTGTTATTTAGTCTGTAAGCACTGTTTACTTTATTGAGTTCCTTTTACTGCAGGCCGGACATCGCTGCTTCAGCTGAAACTGCTTGTGTTTTTTTAAACAGCACAGCTGCCCCAGTAACACGGGCGCCTGCTTTCTATCACTTTTACCGGGCATTATCTTGTGTCTGTTACTCTGTTTCAACCCACCAAGTAGAATGGATTTAGAAATGGTTAACAAATTAAGTCATGTGAATACCACATAGCACATAATCATGTGCTAATGGGCTGAAGCTGACAACAGCACATCTGTGTTACATGTCATCTGTACTACAGCCACCTGTTTTAAAAAGCCTGCTTTATTAACAACAACATCACCACCAATACCACCACCACCAATACACCATCATCAATACCACAACCTCCACTAATGCCACCACCACCAATACCACCACCAGTGCCACCAGCACCATCAACACCACCAATACCACTACCACCACCAATACCACTACCACCAACACCACCACTACCACCAATACCACCACCACCAATATCACCACCAATACCACCATCGCCAATACCACCACCAATACCACCAGCACCATCAACACCACCAATACCACTACCACCACCACCACCAATACCACTACCACCAACACCACTACTACCACCAATACCACCACCACCAATATCACCACCACCAATTTCACCACCAATACCCCAACCACCAATACCACCACGCCCCAATGCCACCCCCAATACCACCACCGATACCACCATCACCATCAATATCACCCCCTCCACCACCACCAATACCACCACCACTACCTCCACCACCAATACCACCACCAGTACCAACTCCACCAGCACCAATACCACCACCAATACCACAACCACCACCATCAATACTACCATCAATACCACCACCACCAATACCACCACCGCCACCAATATATTGTTTTGGCTGACGTTTGCTTGTATTTCAATGGGTGGGGTGGGGTGGGGGTTTGTTGGGTCAAAAGTTGTGACCCTTCCCGTGATTCGATCAGGATGTGGCTTGGTGAAGTACTTGGGGATAACTGGGACTAGTGTCCCTCCACGTTTCAAGAGAATCAATGAAGTGGAAGGGGTCAAAACACAATTGTTTGTGAATGTCCGGTTTGCAATGTTATCCAAAAGGCCTGTTTTGGGGGTTTGTCGAGAAATGCTTTTGGGGGAGTTCCAGTTGCTCGATCTTAAAACGCCTTCTGTCACTGATTGCTAGGGATATCTGTGATTCTTTGGGAGGAAACTGATCCAAGGAAAGGGTGGTTTTCGGCCACGTTTTAAAATGGGAAAATCCCCTGCATTGGACCTCTTAAAAGGAGCGGTTCTGCACATTTTTGGGTGCAATTAGAGGGTGTTCCATGTGGTTCTGAGTGGATCTGCATGAACGGGTGAGTAGCTGGAACCTCTAGTTTTGATTTTACCACATATATCCATTTAGAAAGCAAGCATTTACAATGAAAATAACTGTAAAGGCATGTGTGGTAAACAAATGCGTGGGTAAGATGCATTCATGGTTGGGACCACGTTACAGAGGCATGCGTTGTTCAGCCACACATGCCTCTGTGATACAATCCCCTGCAAGTGACGGAGTGTCACCTGTGTTTCCTCCCATTCATTTCAGTAGGCCAGTTTGACAACTTAAAGAGCATCTATTTTTGAATTCTTTAAAAATGCAGAACTACGGTTGTATGTATGATACATGGTTCTTTTTGTTGTCTATACTTTTATAAATTGGTGTTTGGTTTCATAATGGTACTGTAAAATGCTTTACACATGTTCCTCAAGAGTACCTTACTGCTCTTTGCAAAACTACCAGGACTGAGCTAAGTGGTATTGTTGTTGAACCTAAGGATCATCTCTGTGTATTGTGAGAATATTACAAGGAAAGGCCTCCGAGGCTTACCACAGTAATATTCCACCTTGCAACACTTAGGGGCCGATTACGATGCAGTTTGGAAGGCCTCCTAACGGCATTTGCTCCATCTGAATCGGATTGGGAACGTGTCTTTCCGACCGAATCAGAAAGGTTTCCAACCGACCGATTACGAAGCGAGTTAGGCATTAGAAATATCCTAATCCAAACCCGATGACATTAGGAATGACCGAGCCGTACGGAGCAGACTCGTACGTCTCTATGGGCCGTGTTTCCAAATGTCCGATTACGATTCTGGATTCGGACAGCCTTTCCAAATCATACCGTCCGACTCGAATAGGCAGTCGGAATCAGACTTTGTGGGCCCGTAGCGGGCTCCCCTGCACCTGGAGCCTTCCCAATCGGGGGTCGCCACGGGTCCTCCCTTACCAGCCATGCACAGTGTGGCAGGCACCAGGGGGTGCCTGCCACAGGGTGCCCGATTTTCCCCAGCCACCCCTCTCTTCAATGGGAGCCTAAACATTCGGTCGGAACCAAGGCTCCCATTGAAGTCAGTGGGAGTCTGAGCGATTTGTATCTGGAAGCATCCAGATGTATCATAATCGGCCAGTTGGTCGGACTCTCCCGATCTGAGACGGTTGGAAACCATTCCCAAACCGATTTGGTCAGAATGATTTCCAAACCCCATCGTAATTGGGCCCTTAGTCTCTGACATGGAAGTCAAAATCCCTTAGAAGAGGAAGATTGAAGTCTGGATCCACTGAAGACCTCTCAAAGTCAGATAGCTGGTGGAAGAGGTCCCACTGAAGCTATAGGTTTTGACAGAAAAATCTCTGAGTGGAAAATTTCAAATTTCACATCGGACAAAGTGCTCTCATCAGTTGGCTCCTTTTCGTGCTTTGGTCCAGTCAAGATTTCTACCTTTGGACTTACCTTTTTTTTTTAAAAAAAACTGATATTCCTCAAAGGAGACAATCCTAGAGGCTGTATCTAACGAAGCTAGGCACAATTGGAGGCTCTGGAATGTTTGGAGCCCACAGATTTTTTAAGTCCAAATTAGAAAACAGAGTCTTCCATGTATTGTACTATTCACAGGCACATATACACAAAGCACACAATTGTAACCAGACATATGTTGTAAAGCACCACGTGCTAACTTGATGAGGTCAAGGGTGAGTTACACCCACAGCAGCAGAACTTTACATAAGTGATTGTGTAGACTTTACTCCAGTGACACAGGTAAGAAGGCCTGTTGACTTCTAAGGATCACTACATGGTATGCTGCACCACCGCGCTCGTGATACTTAAATCCTGGTGAAGGAAGGGTGGTGCTTTGGGTCCCCTCCTGGTCCAATTTGACTGCAATGCGTGAGGTAGGTCTATGTCACAGCACAAACATATGGTCTGTGTTCACCCTTAACAGCAAAAATCAGCACAAGAGATCCACACACTGTTGCAACTGGGACACTCGGGGTAGGCGCTGCATGTCTGTCACCATGCAAGGGACTTTTCCATACCAACAGCTCCTCTTGTTACCTTCTAAGGCTCCTAGCAGCTGATGCACAGGAGGTCATCCAGCTAACCATTATAGTCCAATTCTTAGTCCTGGGAACAAGTGAGAGAAGTTCCAGCCATTAAAGTCTCCACAAATGTCATATACTGAGGTCCAGTAATAATTTGTTATTCTGAAGGTCCTGTGTGTTCTGATCAACTGGGAGTTAAGTGCCATGTCTGTAGGATTCACTAGGCAGAGATTTGGTGCGACTCCTGTACACTCCCTAACCAATGTGATAAAATATTTGCAAGGGCAAACCTTTCCACTATTGCAGCACATTCTGTTTTCCATGAGGTAAATCATCCAACAATGCTCTTTTCTTAGTTAATTTCAACAAGGCAGAGGTCTTCTGCCTCTGGAGATGGCTGGTGCTCCAGGCAGGGGTGCATCAGAGAAATGAGCAGTCCCCTCATCATAACCCTGAACCACATCCAACTGGTTCTAGTATGCGCTCCCCCTTCCACTGTGCCGGTGTGAAGTGGGTCACTCCGTACTCTGTGATTAAAGCGTTTCTATTCCCCAGGTCTCCCTTGACACTTAAGTATGAATGGTCAGGCTTCACCCTCGTCCTTTGAAGTTAATGACATTTCTAAACCCTGTACAACTGCCTTGTCTGCAAGAGGGTCTGTATTATACCTCACAGCCTGACCTTCCTGACAAAAGGCATAAGCCATTTTTCTGCCAAGGGAGCACATTTCACAACTTTTCAAGTGGAAAGCACTGATAGTGGGCAGCTTGTGACAGGCTTATGTTATTTTGACTATAGCAGATTCAGGCAGGCAAAGTCTAACCTTTTTAAACTATTTTTCTGTATATTTATCAAAATTTCAATTTCACTATTGAATTTGATTTTAATTACATACTAAAACAGTGGCTGAATCATTAGCAAACAAAGTATTTGAACTGGACTTTAGTCGTTCTCTAGGAACCACTCCAACCATACACAGTGAAAATAGCTTTTGGGGGGAAATCATGTAGGAACATACCACCTGCTCATAGAAGGAACTCGGAATTTTGTGTAGTTTTATGGCTGGCAATGCTGGTCCCACACAGTTATTCTCCAATTCAACGGGTTTAACTCATAATCACAAGGAACTAAGGGGCATTTATCAGGAAACAGCGTTAAAATTATCGCCGCTTTGGCGGCAGAAAACTGCAGCTAAAGCGGTGATAATGGGCTTGATAATATGCCTTGAGAATTCCCATAGAAGCCCATGTTCTGGTGTCAACATGGGCTTCAATGGGAATTCTCTACGGCATATTATCAAGCCCATTATCTCCGTTTTAGCGACAGTTTTCTGCCTTTAAAGCGGCGATAATTATAACACTGTGCTTGATAATATGCCCCTAGAATGGTGCTTACATATGGTAATGTTTTCTTCCACATCCAGAGTTTGCACCCCACATATACTGCTCAATTCTTAATCAGGACCCAAGTGGAAACAGGGAGGGTGCTCTTGGCAATGCTCTTGATAAGAAACGGATGCATAGAGTCCCCTTAGCTATGGAAACATGAAAGAGAGAATGTTAGAAAGGTGGTGCTTAATGGGGCTGCTGATTTGCATATTTCTCCTACAGCCCAATGCCGTTCTTTTTTGTTGTTGAGTGCTCTAAAAATTCTGTGATTGAAGTGAACCATTTGGGTGTAGGCCGTAAATGTATTGTAACACCTCTGTTGTCCCCAGGAGGGCAGCATCTTTGCCTTCGGGTAAAAATATTCTGTTCACGTTTGTTATATTTTTGGCTTTTCATCTTTTTCTCATTAAGGTGCCCACTTGAGAACTTTAAAATATTTTATTTGTGTTAGAATTTGATTTAAAAAAAGTTTACTGTGCCATGTTAATTGATTTTCCTCTGGTAAACGTGCATAGTGATGTGGTGGGCTCATACATGTACTTAAGATAATAAGCAGAGTCAAGAAGAAGGGAAAGCCTGAATTCACGTTTTCTACCAGTCGTTGCTTTTATTTGCTGCAAGAGCGGTAACATTCAATGGAGGAAATTCCTGGTACCGAGAAAGGATTGGTGCACTGATGTAATCAGGCTAATGGGGAATCACTGACACAATATCGAAAGTCTAAAAATCGACCTACAAATATATCGATACAAAATAATAGATCACATTATTATCGACATCATATACTTATTTAAAACATCACAAAAATATCGAACACACAATTTCGAACTACAGAAATATAGGTACACAAAATATCGGCAACACAAATATCGAAATCCTAAAATATCGATGCTCAATAATATACATATACTTCATAACAAAATATCGTAAACTAAAATATCGACCACTAAAATATCTCCATTTTACTAATATCGACTATATAACATTTAATTAAAACCTAAAATCAAACTACATAAACACCAAATAATGTCTTTTATCTCTACACAAAATTATTATTAAACAATTATATATTTACTACATTTAAAAATGGATTTAAATAATTAACTCTTTACTAAAACATTATTAACAACATTCCTACATTAAACAACTATATTATTAAATTATACTTTATCAATTCATGCATCCAATACATAATATAATGTTTAGAAAAATACATAAAAATAATACACCACAAAACCACTAATTAGCGTTTTCCTTATTAGGAAACTAACTACCAGAAAAAAAAAAAAAAAATTCGAACTAACCAATAAAAACACTCCGAATTCAAACTGACCAATAAAACACATATTACAACATCCAAAACACTATAAAAAGAAGTTCAACTTTATTCACAGTCCAAAACCAAAAAAACGAAATTGAATGAAGAGGAAAATCGACTGGATTGCAACTACAGATATAAGAAAATCAACATAGAGGAAATGTTTAAAACTATCAAAAGTAAGTTAACTATATTATTCTCCTGAAGACTCAAATAGAATAAGGTGCCGATCACGATCCGGTAAAAAATACCCCCGTGCGACTCGTATCGGGTCTTTTTACCGTACGAATCGTACAAGTGCCGTATGAACTGGCAATCACGATTCGCATGGTAAAAAGTCCATACGAACCGCACCGGGAATCATTCCCCACACGTCCTCGGGTCGGAAAATGTGTCCGACACGTCCTCGGACGATTTACCTTACAAACGTAAAAATCCAAGTCCGACCGAGGAATCACGATCCATCCCGTGCGTCCGAGCCGACAACCGTATGGAAAAAACACCGTCCGCACCGAACACCTATAGCAACCATGGAGACATGTGCCCGCATACGCGCCCAACACTCCCCCCAGCCCCCGTACGTCCGACACGTACCCCCCGTGTATGTATACCCCCACCCGTCTAGGTACACCCCAGTACGTTCAAGTCGTACCCCCACCCCAGTACGTGTCGTACCACCATCAATGTACACCCCCCCACCCCTGTACGTGTCGTACCACCGTCTATGTACACCCCAGTACGTTCCAGTCGCACCCCCACCCCAGTACGTGTCGTACCCCCCGTGTACCTACACCCCAGTACGTTCGAGCCACACCCCCACCCCAGTACGTGTCATAGCCCCGTCTACCCACACCCAGGTACGTTCCAGTAGTACCCCCACCATAGTACGTGTCGTACCACCGTGTACCTACACCCCAGTACGTTCCAGTCGTACCCCCACCCCAGTACGTGTCATACCACCGTCAATGTACACCCCCCCACCCCTGTACGTGTCGTACCACCGTCTATGTACACCCCCCCACCCCTGTACGTGTCGTACCACCGTCTATGTACACCCCAGTACGTTCCAGTCGTACCCCCACCCCAGTACGTGTCGTACCACCGTCAATGTACACCCCCCCACCCCTGTACGTGTCGTACCACCGTCAATGTACACCCCCCCACCCCTGTACGTGTCGTACCACCGTCAATGTACACCCCCCCCACCCCTGTACGTGTCGTACCACCGTCTATGTACACCCCAGTACGTTCCAGTCGCACCCCCACCCCAGTACGTGTCGTACCCCCCGTGTACCTACACCCCAGTACGTTCGAGCCACACCCCCACCCCAGTACGTGTCATAGCCCCGTCTACCCACACCCCAGTACGTTCCAGTCGTACCCCCACCCCAGTACGTGTCGTACCCCCGTGTACCTACACCCCAGTACGTTCGAGCCACACCCCCACCCCAGTACGTGTCATAGCCCCGTCTACCCACACCCCAGTACGTTCCAGTAGTACCCCCACCATAGTACGTGTCGTACCACCGTGTACCTACACCCCAGTACGTTCCAGTCGTACCCCCACCCCAGTACGTGTCGTACCACCGTCAATGTACACCCCCCCACCCCTGTACGTGTCGTACCACCGTCTATGTACACCCCCCCACCCCTGTACGTGTCGTACCACCGTCTATGTACACCCCAGTACGTTCCAGTCGTACCCCCACCCCAGTACGTGTCGTACCACCGTCAATGTACACCCCCCCACCCCTGTACGTGTCGTACCACCGTCAATGTACACCCCCCCACCCCTGTACGTGTCGTACCACCGTCAATGTACACCCCCCCACCCCTGTACGTGTGGTACCACCGTCAATGTACACCCCAGTACGTTCCAGTCGTACCCCCACCCCAGTACGTGTCGTACCACCGTCCATGTACACCCCCCCCCCTGTACGTGTCGTACCCCCCGTGTACCTACACCCCAGTACGTGCGAGCCACACCCCCACCCCAGGACGTGTCATAGCCCCGTCTACCTACACCCCAGTACGTTCCAGTCGTACCCCCACCCCAGTACGTGTCATACCACCGTCAATGTACACCCCCCCACCCCTGTACGTGTCGTACCACCGTCTATGTACACCCCAGTACGTTCCAGTCGTACCCCCACCCCAGTACGTGTCGTACCACCGTCAATGTACACCCCGCCACCCCTGTACGTGTCGTACCACCGTCTATGTACACCCCAGTACGTTCCAGTCGTACCCCCACCCCAGTACGTGTCGTACCACCGTCCATGTACACCCCCCCTGTACGTGTCGTACCCCCCGTGTACCTACACCCCAGTACGTGCGAGCCACACCCCCACCCCAGGACGTGTCATAGCCCCGTCTACCCACATCCCAGTACGTTCCAGTCGTACCCCCACCCCAGTACGTTCCTGGCGCACCCCCAACACAACCTCCTAAGTACGGAGCGCACCCCATGCCCCAACATCACAACCGCATGTACGAGTCGTACAAAGCCACACACAAGGACCAAATCGTACAACCAAATGGCCCATGTACACACCGTACACACGCTCAAAACGCACGTACACAACAAGGACAAAACAAAACAACTCAACAATACACCATTCGAAAGGCACACAGCCACTAAACATGGCCAAGAACCACTAAAATGACACAATCACTGACCTGCAACTGTCAAAAACAAACAGAGGCCCAATACACCACCACTCCTTATAACACACCCACCCAAAATTCAAACACTGCCACACCCACCCATGGACCAATAAAAAGGGCCCACACACACAAACCATGAGCCTTTGCAACAGACCCACTGCTGCCAGACACCACAGAACCAGACTACAAGCGACACCACATCTTACACTTGCACACCTTCACACGACCACCCTCACAAACACCCTCTCATCACATTCACACACACACACAACCATCCACACCCCCCCCCAACATCCACACACCCCCCACACCCACACCATCCCCACCCACACCCCTCACCATGCCCACTACCAAGAATCCAAAGTTCAGTCACCGAGAGTTGGAGGTCCTTGTTGATCAAATCCTCAGAGTCGAGCCACAGATCTTTGGAACATTGGTCAGAAGCACCAGCCAGGCAGCCAAAACAGCCATGTGGCAGACCATCGTCGATGCTGTGAATGCTGTTGCGGACACCAGGAGGACCAAGCAGGATTGCCAGAACAGGTGGTACGATCTGCGGAGGAGGGTCAGAGCCAAGAGACAGGAGGAACACGACCAGGCCAACGCCACCGGAGGAGGGCCCTCCCGCAGACCCGTACAGTACCATCCCTGGGAGGAGAGGGTGATGGCCATACTGCCGGTGGAGGCAGTTGAAGGAGTAGAAGGACTCCGAGACCCGGGTGAGTACACATACAACGCACCTCACATGGGGGGAACTGCAACCACAACCAAAATTAATAACAGGCACGCAACCACCACAAGCCATCGCATTACTCAACCACACTCCATGAGCAGGCACATGCCACTGCTGCCACCATGCCCCATGCACCCAGCTGGACAATGTCAAGTCACAGGCCACAGAAGACAACAACACATGACACGGTAACCCGGATGTCGGGAGGCTGGGCACCAAGAATCACATAGTGCGACTCCAAAGCAGACAACAATGCCCTCTGCCCATATGGCCTAGGTCACAGCCAGACAAACACTGTGTCCCAACACAGGAATGACTTGCCAGCAAATGGCGGATGCCTTGCATCAACACATGGGGGTGAAGGCACTGTTTTGCACATGCCAGCAGCTAATGAACAGCCAACAGTGTGAAAGAGTGGCAGCACACACCACCACAGCAGCAGCGCACAGACACACAGCAGACAAAATGGGTGCCTGGAGATCAGAAACAAACTCACATCAACAGGCCAAGGGCCACTCAAAGATCTGCTAACAGTGTGTGCCCAGGGAGCTGGGCCAAGGTGACAGAGGGTGACACACGGAGGGAGGGAGAGGGGGACACAGAGGGAGGGAGAGGGGGACTGAGAGGGAGGGAGACGGACAGAGGGAGGAGGCTGACACACAGAGGGAGGGAGAGGGGGACAGAGAGGGAGGGAGAGGGGGACAGAGAGGGAGGGAGACACAGGAAGATGGACAGAGGGAGGAGGCTGACACACAGAGGGAGGGAGAGGGGGACAGAGAGGGAGGGAGAGGGGGACACAGAGGGAGGGAGAGGGGGACAGAGAGGGAGGGAGAGGGGGACAGAGAGGGAGGGAGAGGGGGACAGAGAGGGAGGGAGAGGGGGACAGAGAGGGAGGGAGACACAGGAAGATGGACAGAGGGAGGAGGCTGACACACAGAGGGAGGGAGAGGGGGACAGAGAGGGAGGGAGAGGGGGACACAGAGGGAGGGAGAGGGGGACACAGAGGGAGGGAGAGGGGGACAGAGAAGGAGGGAGACACAGGGAGAGCAAATCAGTCCTGTGGTGTGTGGGAATGTCTGCTCGTCAGCAGGTGGACTGCGTGCATGTAGACAAGGGTGGCCAGTGCCAGAACCCCCCCTCTTCATCATGGCAAAACGCAGGGCCATGTCACAACCTGTACACGAGCACAAGGACAGCCACCTGCATCATATGAGTGTGTGGATCCACTCCATGTGCACATGTACAGTGCTACAAGGAAGGCGCAAATGCATAGCTCGGCACACATGCACACTCCACTGCTGACTGCAGTCACACTTGACGCAGCAAGTAAGACTGTGCCACACATAGTTAAAGGGGCCAAATTGGTGCCCAAGGGACACACACATGCACAAGTGCACTGTGAGTGGAATGCAAGACAGATCCTAATTCCAAGAGGAAATGTGCCAACTTTGTAACGGATGAAACATGGATGTTGCATGGATCCAAATTAACATTTTCTCTCTCACACAGGTCAACGTCGTGCTGCACCCCCCAACACTGGGGGGGAACACTCACAGGACCCGGATCTGCAGGAGACCGATCCCACCGGCAGCACCACTCTCACCACTCTGCGGACGACCCCGACCGACCTGGCCCCTCTGGTGTCCAACCACCTGCAGCACCTGCGTCAGGTACAACCGTGCCAACCACCACCCCCACTCCTGCCACATCCCAGGAGACACCCAGGATCCCTGCCCCAACACCACAATGCAGCCAGGCTCGCCAGGAGGGACACGGTGTCCCGGGCACCCAGGAGGAGGCAGGCGACAACGCCAATGCCACCCCTCAGGGGTCCCGGAGACCCGATGTGCCCACAAGTGCAGGCCAGACGCAAGTGGGCAGGGGTGGTGGGAGTGGAGGACGGCGGAGGCGTGAGCCTGACCAGTTGGCTGGGGATCCGGTATTTTCACATGTCCGTAACATCCTGGACTCATACCGGCAGGACACCACGGGCATGGCCCAGGTTGTGTACGTCCTCGAGGGGATCAAGGTCCAGCAGGCCCAGCAACATGCGGAGCTAATAGCCTGTCTACAGCTACACCAACGGAGGATGGAGGACAGACAGGCTGAGCAAGTGACGGCGTCCCAGGGGATTCACGCTGAACTCCGTCGGATGGCCGACACCATGGCCGACCCTCCCTGTGCCAGAAGGCGGAGAACATCACCACCCACAGGGAGGGATCATGAGGAGGAGGAGGAAACATCCGACGGAGCATCCCAGACGTCGTCACGGCCTGCTGCTGAGGTTCCCCGCAGGAAGCCGGGTCGTCCACTGAAAGGACCGTGAGGGTGGCTGCTACATCACCATCTCCCAGGACACCTGGCCTGGCACCTGGCCCACTGGAGCAACAGCATCACAGCATCAAGAGACATTCTCTGCCACATGGCCCTGCTGGTCACTGGCTGACCAATGTTGACAAAGACTGTGGCATGGACTCTGAGGATTTCCAATGGCAAGGACACCAACTCCCCTACTGAACTTTGGATTCCCTAATCCCGGAAAGCCCCTCACTTTGTCCCCCCCCCCCCCATAATAAATCAGACTATTAAGAGTAGATGCCTGCTGGTAGCATTATTACCTAACATGTGTCTTGTACAGTCTAAACATGCCTGAGTCATCTGTTCACTTCAACCATCCACACCCTGGGGCCTGAGTCTGGCACAGGACACATGGGTCACAGTTTATTAGGCAAGACAGACATGGAGCACCATACACACCTGTGATGGTCAGAACCAGCTGAGGGGGTGGCCGAACAACCGTGCTGACAGACACATTGAGTACAGCAACAGTCATGCGCAGAGGTCAGGGAACCTGGCCCGTGTCCTGGGGGGCACCCAGGTACGTGTAGACAGGTGGCAGAACCATGTCCTGCAAGCTTGAGTCCGGTGGATGCAGAGAATGGGGGCCTGGACAACGTTGGATGCATGGGGATGGCACATGTCACAATACCCACACAGTCATGGACATCATGCCCAATACACAGTCTCAGCACACACACACAGCTTGCATATTGCTACTCGACACATTGACACATAGCCACAATCTGGGAATACCATGCCAGACATGCAGGATGCACCGTGCCAACACACCAGCATTGACTGAGCAGAGGCACCTTGGAGGCATAGGGACACCTTTAATAGTCATGTTTTTGGGATTGCAGAGGCAACTTGAAGTACACATGAACACATCATGTGGAGTAACATGTGGCTCAAACACTGGCACCCCCCTTCTGCAGCACAAATGCGTGATAGCCATGGAACTGGCACACAAGTGTCGGCTAACAGCTAAATACCCAAAGCTGCTCACGGAGAGACTGCCATACACCATACATCCGCTGATGTGGAAGTCCCACGCCATGTCAAGACAATGTTAACCGTATGTGTCCGAGGGCAGTGTCACACACATTGATGCCTTCATCACAATCCACTATCCCATCACTGATGACTGACAACCAGGCAGCCCATCTATTCAGGTGTACCCAGCTGCATGTTGTGTCCCATGGGGATGCCACATGTCTGCAGAGGAACCAAACACCGACCTGGCCAGTGTGCACACATCGTGAACAACTGCCACACCCAATACACCCCAGATGCATCCCTTACCCCATGGAGACTTCCAAACGTGTCCGTGCCTGTAACGCTGAGTCAGCCCACGATGCCATGTCCATGAGGAATAGCAGTGCCACAACAATGCAACCAGAAGACGGCATGCGCAGGTACCTGGGGAAGAGAGACACACAAGAAGTCAGCCACACAGAGCACAGCCACTTGCATGTGCATTGACTCGACACATGTATGGATGAAAAATTGCTAGGTCACAATTATGAGTGGGGAAATACTACCATCACTGCCACCATCACTCCAGTGACACACCCACGCACACCTCTGACTCACGTGCCATACATGCAGGTGGAGACACGCATCACAACACATGCCACACGGGGACCAAGGCGTGCACACTCAGACACTGGTACTCACCACTAAGCAAAGAAGTCGCGTATGAGCCGAGTCCGGATGTCCTCTTGCGGCTCCACATCCTCCACATCACTAGCCCCATTGCCAAGCCCTTCGTCCTCCACGGGTGGATGTTCCTCGTCATGTTGATTCAGGATGAGTGGCACAGCTCTTTCAACTGCCATGTTGTGCAGCATGCAGCAGACCATGAAGATCTTGCAAACCTTTGCCGGGGCATATGGGAGTGCGCCGCCGGTCTTGTGGAGGCACCGGAATCGGCTCTTCAGCATGCCAAACGTCCTCTCTATCACTCGCCTTGTCCGGCCATGGGCAGTGTTGTAGCGGAGCTGGGCCGGCGTGATGGGGTTGCGGAGAGGTGTCAGCAGCCAAGGCATGTTGGGATAGCCAGCGTCCCCTAAATGGAAAGCACATGGATATCGTTAGAACTGGCGAAGCGGTAGTGCTGCTCGGCCAAACAGAATACAGGACAGACAGACTGTACCCACCAACAACACATGCTCGTTCGTTGCGCAGCTGCATCATCATATCAGGCATCCCGCTACGCCTCATGATGTAGGCATCGTGTGCTGATCCTGGGAAACGAGCACAGACATGTGAAATCACCATGTTGGACAGACACACCACAAGGGCATTGATGGAGTGGTAGTGCTTCCGATTGCGGTACGCCACCTCCCGTGCGTGTGGTGGTACCAAACCTACATGTGTCCCATCTATGGACCCAATGACATGGGGCATCCCTCCCAGGGCATAGAAACCACGCTTGACCTCAGTCATCTGTTCAGGGGTTGGGAACTTGATGAAGTCATCCAGGTGAATCAACATGGCCTCCAAGAAATCATGCAGCACACCGCTGAACATGCTCTGGGACATGCCACCAACATGAGCTATGGTATTTTGGAAGGTACCCGTGGCAAGGAAATGTAGGGCAGCCATTACCTTCAGCTGGGGTGTCAGTGCCGTAGGATACCTGTGCTGCGGTTGCAGCTGTGGTGCCAGTCTCGCCGTCAGCTCCAGAATCAACGGTTGGGTGAAGCGGTAGAGCCGGATCCTGTCATTCTCCTGCATGGTGGCCAAGTCTGGAATTCTTCGGGCAACAGGAGGCGCTCTGCAGTAATTTGGAAGTGACAAGGAAGAGTGAGTGCACTACGAGAACAACTCATGTCTTCTGAGCACATGTAAATCTGGCAATACACACATGCCACATAGGGAGTCAGGCATGTGCTACATGCCCAGGACACGTATGGATGCAAGGTGACACTCCTTCCAAGACCCAGCTACACACGGTGATTGAGAACCTCCCCATGCCACGCCATGGAAATAGCTGTGTCCCAGTGCAAGTGCACTGCCCGACGCAAGACAGGAGTGACATACACCCACACATCAGCAGTAGTGTGATGCCGATTGCAGAGACTGGCAGCGGAACACTTGAGCCACAGGTCACATGACATTACACTAGTCCAGCCCACACACCTTGCCATGAAGGTGCACATGTCATGACTCACCACACATTCCTTGTGAGTTTGCTGACATGGCCTTGTCACGCTACTCCGTGTCCCTTGCATACATGTGCACCTCACATCCGAGAACACATGTGGCATGGTGTTGGGAACAGTGTGCAATGACAATCTACACACAGCCACATGTTGGTTGCTGCAACAGCTGCAGCTTTTGGGGGTGCTACAACATCAACCTGATGTAAATCCCGGACACATATATGGCATAGTCACATTGTGCACTGTGGGTAGTGATAAGTCATGTGTCATGACCCCTGTACCTGGCATCATGGGACACTTCCGTGTGTTGGTGTCGGTGCCATTCCAGTGACGCTCACCCCAAGTGCGCAGTCCCACATGCACACATGTCAAAGGAGTCAAGGGCATGCCTGGCACACATTGCACCCTCACACAGTACACATGTACACATCTCATCATACATCTGGTGCCTTCTCCACTCAGGAGGCATGTTCCACATCACAGCCTGTGACACCTGTGCCCCACACATGTGGTAATGCACAGACGATGCCTTGATGTCCATTCCTGGACAAGTATGTCCATCCATGGACAAGTATGTCTGCCCTATTCCTACATGTGTGTCGCCTATCACCACAGTGATGTGTAAAATCCACCGTACTGCTGCTGAGAGGGCCTGTGCATGTTCCCAAATCACTGTGGGAGTGCTGCCGTATGTGTACCCATCGTGATGGCGAGCGTAGATGCGAGTCTACGGTCCGTGCCACTACGGGTACGCATACGCGTGCAGACCCATAGTGATGAGAGCGTAGATGCGAGTGTACGGTCCGTACCACTACGGGTACGCATACGCGTGCAGACCCATAGTGATAGTGAGCGTAGATGCGAGTGTACGGTCCGTACCACTACGGGTACGCATACGCGTGCAGACCCATAGTGATAGAGAGCGTAGATGCGAGTGTACGGTCCGTACCACTACGGGTACGCATACGCGTGCAGACCCATAGTGATAGAGAGCGTAGATGCGAGTGTACGGCCCTATCACTATGGGTCTGCACGCGTATGCGTACCCGTAGTGGTACGGACCGTACACTCGCATCTACGCTCACTATCACTATGGGTCTGCACGCGTATGCGTACCCGTAGTGGTACGGACCGTACACTCGCATCTACGCTCACTATCACTATGGGTCTGCACGCGTATGCGTACCCGTAGTGGCACGGACCGTACACTCGCATCTACGCTCACTATCACTACGAGTACGCATACGCGTGCAGACCCATAGTGATAGAGAGCGTAGATGCGAGTGTACGGCCCTATCACTATGGGTCTGCACGCGTATGCGTACCCGTAGTGGTACGGACCGTACACTCGCATCTACGCTCACTATCACTATGGGTCTGCACGCGTATGCGTACCCGTAGTGGTACGGACCGTACACTCGCATCTACGCTCACTATCACTACGAGTACGCATACGCGTGCAGACCCATAGTGATAGTGAGCGTAGATGCGAGTGTACGGTCCGTACCACTACGGGTACGCATACGCGTGCAGACCCATAGTGATAGTGAGCGTAGATGCGAGTGTACGGTCCGTACCACTACGGGTACGCATACGCGTGCAGACCCATAGTGATGGAGAGGGTAGGCATGCATGTACGGGCCGTTGCCATGCATTTGGGGTGCCCTAGGGCCCCCACACGCACCGTACCTGTGTGTGATGCTCCAAATTACATAGGGGACAAGTATTAAGGCCTACATGCATGCTGGTTGTCATGGAGACCAAGTTCAAAATTCGAAATTGTTCTGGAAGGTGCACAGCAGAAGTCAGTTGGAATTTGTCTACTTTGTTGCAATGTGTTTGTGGGGCTGACATCATGCAGGAGAATGAAACCGATAGAGAACACACAGACTGCTAGGTTTGTAGGGATTGGTGGAAACATAGGATGCAAATGTGAGTGACCAATCTCTCTGTACTCCTGTGCATGAGACTGGGCAGAAGGGCACATATAAGGCAGCCAGGTCCCATGAGGGAGCACTTGCCTGCACATCTTTGCATTCGTCGACCCAGCTGCTGCTACTGATTCTCTGGAACCATGTCAAGGGCTGTGGAGAGGACACAGCCATTCACCCTGGAGGAGAACATGGCTCTGCTGGATGTGATCCTCCCACAGTACCCCATGCTGTATGGGCGACCAGGGTATCAGGTGAGTGCATAGGCCACTGCCACAGACTGTCCCTATGTTGTGACTGTGACTTCTGCCATTGCGTCCAGGTGTAACACACATGCCATGTGCTGTCGGGGGGGTCCCAGGGGGGGGGTGCCTGATGTCTCCCAGCAGTGCCCTGAGACAGGAGGGGTGGGGGCCTATCACTAACAGCAGTGCCCTGAGACAGGAGGGGTGGGTACAGAGTGCTCCCAGCAGTGCCCTGAGACAGGAGGGGTGGGTACAGAGTGCTCCCAGCAGTGCCCTGAGACAGGAGGGGTGTGTGCCTATCACTAACAGCAGTGCCCTGAGACAGGAGGGGTGGGTACAGAGTGCTCCCAGCAGTGCCCTGAGACAGGAGGGGTGGGTACAGAGTGCTCCCAGCAGTGCCCTGAGACAGGAGGGGTGGGTACAGAGTGCTCCCAGCAGTGCCCTGAGACAGGAGGGGTGGGGGCCTATCACTAACAGCAGTGCCCTGAGACAGGAGGGGTGGGTACAGAGTGCTCCCAGCAGTGCCCTGAGACAGGAGGGGTGGGTACAGAGTGCTCCCAGCAGTGCCCTGAGACAGGAGGGGTGGGTGTGATGCACAGTGTGAGCCTTGATCATTGATTGTGACATTGCCATCATTCCACCTGTGTACACACTGTGGCACGTAGTGCTTTTTCCCCTCACCAGGGGATGATGTCCCTATGACAAAGGTGCAATGCGTTGGCTGCATGACATGCCGTGTTGTAACCAGCTAATTTGTACCCATATGTCTCTCTGTGACATGTGGCTGGTGTATTGATGTGGTGTCACTTGTTCTTCCTCACAGGTAGGCGCCACTGCCAAGGAGCAGATCTGGCTGACCGCCGTCAGTGCCGTGAGGCGTGTGGATGGTCGGAGGCGGAGCCTGGCCCAGGTGAGGAAACGCTGGCAGGATATCCGGTGCTGGACGCGGAGGATTGCACGGCTCCTGCTGGGGGACTCACCTGAGAGCCACAAGAACCGCGGCCGCCGCCGTCTGAGCCACCTCCACAGGCGTGTGCTGCCGGTGGTCTTTCCAGACCTGGAGAGGCGCTTACAGGCGATGCAGCAGCCGGAAGGGGGTAGGTACATGTGTGTTTGTTGTGTGTCACCGGCATTTGTAAGGGCACAGTAGCATGAATTCACTGGCAGGGTTTAAAGGTGCTGTGCAGATCCTGTTTGCCCCAGTATAGCGCTGTGCCCCTGCCACCCTTCCCCTCCTTGCAATGTGTTCCCTGGTCTGTGTGTAGTCACTCCTTCACAGGGTAATGTAGGCTGGCGCTTTGTCCACGGGAACAATGTCTGTAGCATCATGTGTGGGGGTGGTGTGTAACAGGTTGTGGGACATTGCCTGTGCACTGTCAAGTTCACTGCATGTGGGTTCCATATCAGTTGGCACTGATGCTGACTCCAGACATGGGAGTTGGTCTCTCATGTGTCATGCCTTACAGCGCGCATGTCCCATGTAGTGGCCTGTGACATGATGTGCATGAGTGTGCGATACACATAGTGCAGGGATGGTGACGTGTGTTGCAGTCATTACCATTCAGTAGCATGTAGTTGCGTGCCCACTAATGTCCCCTGGGGCACCTTTTCCTCAGTGGTGTATGCGTCATCATAAACGTGGCCACTGTCAGTGTCTACAGCGTAAGTTGTGCTCTCTGCCATTGTCCCCTGTCACCATGTATATAGACGTGCTATTTTGTACAGGTGTTCACTGTGCAGCCTGACCTGATTGTCCTTCTTCATACTCACAGTTGCCAGTGCCTGTGTGTCTTGCTATACTCATCTGAGGATGGGCACTGGTACCACATTATTTGTACAGGCGCACCTTGGCTGTTTGGCGTTCAATCTCGCTTTTTGGCTGCCCCTGTGTGTATCACCCAGACTATGAGATGTTGGTGCCACCTGTGTCTCAACAATTTGCCTCGTGTAGGGTCTTGTTGGGGCGGGCAATGCCTATGTGTTAAATCCTGATTACCACTTGCTGGGTCTGGGCAGTGTGTGATGTGTCTGGACACACACGCAATGTGCAGTGACAGAGTCATGTTGTGCATGTTTTCAGCATTACCTATGCAGCATGTGTCTCAAGTTCATGGATATGGTCCCTGGTCATCGGTATTTTCGCCAACGCTGTGTGGTGCAGATGCAGTGCTGGATTGTCCCCAGGGCCTGGGTGCTATGTCAGACTCCTTTTCCTGTGTTTAGCTATTGTCTCATGCTCTCCATGGTATTTCAGTGGCATGGTGGCTCAACCAACTGTGTGTTTCATGCCCTACATCGGTACCCTGTTCAGTAGATGTTAGGGATCTTCCTTTTCAGGCCATGCAATGTTACCTATGTGGATTGGACTCATGTGACAGATGTGTACAGATGTCTGATTATTTCTGTCTCTCCACCCTGCCCACAGCATCGTCGGGGGACACGGAGGGAGACATGGACACAGACCAGGCGGAGGGACCGAGCACCAGTGCCAGCCGTGACATCGGGTCTGGCACATCGAGTGGTACAGAGGCGGAGGAGAGTGTGGCCGAGGACCTGTCGACTGGCACATCAGACTACGAAGCTGACAGGTCCGGGGACGATGTCTCCGAGTGGGCGGAGGCTGCACCAGCAGCTGACAGCGAAACAACACCTCGCACCGCCCCCTCAGTTTCCACCAGCCGCCTCCCACTTGCTCGTGTCCCTTCCCAGCGTGCCCGGTCACAGCATGTCTCCTTCCTGCCAGGCACCGCACCCCCTGCCCCTGTCTCCACTGCTGCCGCCAATGCAGAGTCTGTGGACATCCAGCGGCAACTGCAGGTTGGTCAGGCTGCGATCCTTAATGTCCTCCATGCCCACGGCAAAACCCTCACCAACATCGAGGCTTTCTTGGAGGGCATTCATTCATCGCAGGCTGACCAACGCAACTTGCTGAGGTCCATCGACTCCACACTGACTGCAGCAGTGGGTCTCCTGCAGCACGACCTCCCCCCACCTACCCCTGCCCCATCCACACTTCCCACTCCCATGCCTGTCACACGTACACCCAGACGTCGGCATGCACCCACATCAACGGACACGGGCACCACACCAGCAGGGAAGGTCCACCGCACTCCTCCTGACACGCACACACAGGGTGAGGTAGGCACACCCACTGGGTCGGGGGGCAAACGTGTGACACGCAGCCATAGTGGGAGTCCGCATTCCACCCAGTCCACTCCCTCCAAATCCCCTCCCCTCAGCTCTCCTGGCCACATCTCCCCCAAGGACACCTTCATGGCCGCTCTGTCCCTGAGCCCCACAGTTACACCACCACGCAAGCGGTCAAGGAGGTCCCCGGTCAGGGTGGTTGAGTCTCCCCCCCTGTCTCCACCCTCCCCCGGTGGTGCTGCGACCCATCCCTCTGACCCCCCCCCTACTTGGGGCCTGAGGTCCCTTCGGGTGCAGGGGACTCCCTGGAGGACCTTGCAAAGGTGTGTAGTGCCATCCTGGCCTCCGCCTTTGGCACTGACCCACCCCCTGTGGTGGAGTCCTCCATCCCTGCACCCACAACGCCGCCCCTTTGCCCTGATGTCCCTGCGGTGCCTGTTGCTTCCCCCCCCCCTGATGCCCTCACCAGTGTGGAAGACGATGCCATTTGACTGTGCAGGCAATGTAGGGGACACGCATCCCACTGTGTCCCCCATCCAGCTGAGAATCATTGACTGCCCTATGGGCTTTGTGAAGATTGAACTGCCTGCGATCCACGGACATTGTGCTCATGCTGAATAAAGCTTAATTTTGTTTTCATTATCACACTACTGCTATGCTGGTATTGGTGTTGGTGGGGCTGCTACATGGTTTTGGGTGGTGTGTAAGGGTTTGGGTGTGTGGGATGTGTAGTAGTGTACTGCTCATTGGTGGGACCCTGTGATCTGTGTGCCATCACAAGGTGTTGGCTAACTTTCTTTGTTCATGTAAGCAGTTACTGCATGGTGCACTTGTCCCAGGGTGTATTCCTTCCTCTGTGTACCCAGCTTTCTTCCCTGCAGGGTGTTCCCAATGTTTAGCGCAGAGCTGTGTCTACATGAGCTGTGTGTGTGACGGAGCCCTTCTACTTTGGCCATGCATGCAGGGCCATGTCTCCACCTGCGACAATCGTGGCATCCTTGGTGATCACTGTACTTGTGTGTGGAGTCTGTTGACATGAGTTCATGGGGACATGTTCCCTTGTAGCCAGTATGCATGTGGATAATTCTGGCCTCACACACATGTGTTACACCCCTCCTGTATCAGGGCACTGCTGGGAGGACTCCACACCCACCCCTCCTGTCTCAGGGCACTGCTGGGAGGACTCCACACCCACCCCTCCTGTCTCAGGGCACTGCTGGGAGGACTCCACACCCACCCCTCCTGTCTCAGGGCACTGCTGGGAGGACTCCACACCCACCCCTCCTGTCTCAGGGCACTGCTGGGAGGACTCCACACCCACCCCTCCTGTCTCAGGGCACTGCTGGGAGGACTCCACACCCACCCCTCCTGTCTCAGGGCACTGCTGGGAGGACTCCACACCCACCCCTCCTGTCTCAGGGCACTGCTGGGAGGACTCCACACCCACCCCTCCTGTCTCAGGGCACTGCTGGGAGGACTCCACACCCACCCCTCCTGTCTCAGGGCACTGCTGGGAGGACTCCACACCCACCCCTCCTGTCTCAGGGCACTGCTGGGTGGACTCTGCACACACACCTCCGATTTCAGGATATGTGCGCTTGGCACATACACGGTGGGGGTACGCACAATGCATTCGAGGTGAGGGTACGAGTCTACTGACACTGGTGTGGTGGGGGTACGCTCCGTACGTCAGCGGGTGGGGGTACGGGTCGTACTGACACTGTTGGCATGGGGGGTACGCTCCTTGCATTCGCGGGTGGGGGTACGGGTCGTACTTACACTGTTGGGCTGGGGGGTAAGCTCCTTGCATTCGCGGGTGGGGGTTCGAGTCGTACTTACACTGTTGGCATGGGGGGTACGCTCCGTACGTCCGCGGGTGGGGGTACGGGTCGTACTGACACTGTTGGGCTGGGGGGTACGCTCCTTGCATTCGCGGGTGGGGGTTCGAGTCGTACTTACACTGTTGGCATGGGGGGTACGCTCCGTACGTCCGCGGGTGGGGGTACGGGTCGTACTGACACTGTTGGGCTGGGGGGTACGCTCCTTGCATTCGTGGGTGGGGGTACGGGTCGTACTTACACTGTTGGGCTGGGGGGTACGCTCCTTGCATTCGCGGGTGGGGGTTCGAGTCGTACTTACACTGTTGGCATGGGGGGTACGCTCCGTACGTCCGCGGGTGGGGGTACGGGTCGTACTGACACTGTTGGGCTGGGGGGTACGCTCCTTGCATTCGCGGGTGGGGGTACGGGTCGTACTTACACTGTTGGCATGGGGGGTACGCTCCGTACGTCCGCGGGTGGGGGTACGGGTCGTACTGACACTGTTGGGCTGGGGGGTACGCTCCTTGCATTCGTGGGTGGGGGTACGGGTCGTACTTACACTGTTGGGCTGGGGGGTACGCTCCTTGCATTCGCGGGTGGGGGTTCGAGTCGTACTTACACTGTTGGCATGGGGGGTACGCTCCGTACGTCCGCGGGTGGGGGTACGGGTCGTACTGACACTGTTGGGCTGGGGGGTACGCTCCTTGCATTCGCGGGTGGGGGTACGGGTCGTACTTACACTGTTGGGCTGGGGGGTACGCTCCTTGCATTCGCGGGTGGGGGTTCGAGTCGTACTTACACTGTTGGCATGGGGGGTACGCTCCGTACGTCCGCGGGTGGGGGTACGGGTCGTACTGACACTGTTGGGCTGGGGGGTACGCTCCTTGCATTCGTGGGTGGGGGTTCGAGTCGTACTTACACTGTTGGCATGGGGGGTACGCTCCTTGCATTCGCGGGTGGGGGTACGGGTCGTACTTACACTGTTGGGCTGGGGGGTACGCTCCTTGCATTCGTGGGTGGGGGTTCGAGTCGTACTTACACTGTTGGCATGGGGGGTACGCTCCTTGCATTCGTGGGTGGGGGTTCGAGTCGTACTTACACTGTTGGGCTGGGGGGTACGCTCCTTGCATACGGGGTGGGGGTAGGGTCCGTACATATCCGTCCCCACGCTAAGTGATGTTTGTGCGGCCCGTACCCAGGCCTTTGCCACGTGGGTGCGATCCATCCCGCCATTGTTGGGGTGACGTGTGTGGGCGTGGTCCGACTGGTACCCACGCTCTTCAGGCGTGGGTACGGGACGTACCTGTCTGGTTGTGTTGCCGGTTCGCGTGGTGACGGACTTCCGTTGTGGCGGTCGCTGGCTTATCAGGACACGCCCCCACCCCCTCGTGGTGACCAGGGCATGGGAGTCAGGTATGTCAAGGCCATGTGTGGTGTGTGACTTATGTGGTTGTTTTGTGGCCTGCCCTGGTCGTGCCACCCCCACCCCACCCCACTTTCCCCCCTCCCTTAGTTATTCTGACCTTCTGCGGCGTCTGCGTCGTAACCTGTAGAGGAGGTGTACTGCTATGAGGGCAGGGATGACTCGTAGGTTCGGGTCCATGTCTGTCCGTCGCGTACTGGTCCTCCTTGTTCGCGTCGTCGTCTGTCCGTCGCGTACTGGTGGTCCTTGTTCGCGTCGTCCTGATTTCCCGGCAGTTTTTGGCTGCCGCAAAATATTCACCGTGCGGGGTGACGTCGGTGCGAATCGTGATTCCTGGGTCGTGAATGGCTGGCTGCGAGCGTCCCGACGTCAGGTCGTCGCTTTCCCGGATCGCATTGGTAGGTGTTTTTTGTTCGGTCGGGCTTTTTTACGAATCGTACGGTAATGGTGTACCCGTGCGATTCGTAATTCCTTGTTTGTAAATTTTGACGACCGGGTACGCGTCGGACGGAGAATATGCTCCGTCCGACGGTTCGTACCCGGTTTTTACCGGATCGTGATCGGCACCTAAATTGTAATTACAATATACATACACTATAAATAAATTAATGTCTTCTTTCTATTTCATGTTTTCACTACAGGAAACTCCAAAAGAAACTAAGAAAATACAGAACAGCACCAAAAAAGATACAACTAAAAAGTAAGTATTTCATAACCAAAAATCAACTAATAGATTAAAATACCACCCTAATTAAATCCCAATTGCAAATCCCCTAACCATTCCCTATAAAAATATAGAAACAATTATTACAACACATTTCCTTTTCTTTTCCAGACAAAGAAAATACTAGAGGAAAATCCCACAAATAAAGAATCAGGAGCATTCTACTCAAACACATCAAAACCAACTTTGTAAGTATATAGTAACTAAATCTTGTTTTTTTCTACTGAAAATTAATATAACATCATATATAATAACTATAATATATATTTTTCATAGATAAAGCTACATCAAAATGACTGAAGGAGCTGAATTCATAACAAGCCAGAAGGGAAAAATGTTACTATGCTATATGGGGTACACTTACACACAGGAAAAAGTATATGGTTTAAAAGTTAACTGGAAATGCACTAAATACTACTCTAATAAGTGCTATGGGCGTGCTACAACACGACAAACAACAGTACTATACACTAGAGAACATAACCACCCACCAAACATTACTGAAATCGAAGTCAGATCTGCTTTAGAAACTATAAAGGAAGCTAGCACAAGTTCTCAAAAACCTACCAGCGTAATTTTAAAAGAGCAGCTTCCCAAAATTCCTAAAACTGCTACTACACAAATGCCATCTGTAACTTCACTCAAAAGAACTATTGCACGTACTAAAAAAACCACTACTACTTCAACCCCAATTCCTCACACATACAGTGAAGTTATTCTAAGTCCAGAACAAAGTATAACTTTAAACAAAGAACCATTTGTCATTTTTGATAATAAAAACAATGACAAAAGAATAATAATATTTGGAACAGCTAATAATCTCTGTAAACTACAAGAATCACATAACTGGATGATGGATGGGACTTTTACCATATGTCCCAAACCATTTTTCCAACTATATACAATACATGTCCTATATCACAATTGCAATATACCATTAATTTACACATTATTACCAAACAAACATAACTCCACATACACTGAACTATTAAATATAATAAAACAAAAAACAAATGACTTTTCCCCACAAAAAATAATCCTAGATTTTGAACATGCAATGATTAATTCTATATTAAAAACACACCCCCATACCTCCATACAAGGCTGTTACTATCATTTTAATCAATGCCTATGGAGACACATGCAAAAATCAGCCCTAAGCATTGAATATGCAACTAATTCATCTTTTGCATATCAAATAAAAAAACTCATAGCACTAGCTTATGTACCTGACACAGACGTAACAGAACATTACAACATTTTAATAGACAGCGCCTTCTACAAACAAAATGAAGAAAAACTAAGTTCACTATTGGACTATTTCGAAGATACATGGGTCGGCAGACTACATAGATCTGGCCACAGAAGAAACCCTAAATTCTTAATTCCCTGGTGGAACGTATACAGAAGCACCTTAAATGGAGAATCCAAAACTAATAACGCAGTTGAAGGATGGCATAACGCCTTCCTACAATCAACAGGCAGAACAAAACCAACACTAGAAAGATTTATATCATGCCTACAAAAAGAACAGAGTTATCAAGAGTTCCGAATGGAACAATCCATAACTCAGCTAACTCCAAAAACCTCAAAACAAACTAAACAAATGTATAAATATCTAGAGCAACAAGTAAAATTGTACCCTACTACCAAAGGCCTAGAATACCTAAACATCATAGCTAAAACACTTCTTTAAAGTACAAATACAAATAAATGACTAATTACCCATTTTCAATAATATCAAACACATAAAATATATGTATCTTATTACACAAATAATTACTGTGTGTAACATATTTATACATATTGTCAAAAATATATTAACACACATTAATAATATTTGTAATAAAATAAAAATGAACAATAATATTAAACAATACCCACCCACAAGAAATAATAATAAATTAACTTACCACGTTTATTCCAAAGTCTGAAAAATCCATTTCCTGCTTACACAATCCAAACTTTAAAAAAAAGGTTCCCAAAAAAAATGCTAAAATACAACTGGCGATTAAATCCATAAGCCATTCACCAAATATCCTTCGAAAATCCATGAAAAACCCGAAAATAGCTAAAAATATTAAAAAACGATCCATGAAAACCGAAACTTTTAAAGTAGTGTAAAAAACATATTGTTCAATAAAACGAACACACACTTCTTTAAAAAAAAAAAAGAGTCCATCCGAAACGAATAACCTAGAAAAGAAATAGTAAAAACAAAGCAACTGACATTCCCACCCACATAAAACAACACATAAACACTTACTAACAATAATACTAGATTTAAAACACTTCTAAATATACATTAAACACCTTAAACCTAACTTTCGAAACATGCCTACACATCGTTAAAAACACGTAAAAACACAACACGCAACTCTAACACATAACATTTCCAAATATAACTAATAGATGTACAGCTACACTAAACATTATCTAACTAGGCTCAAAAGTAAATTTAAAACCATCTAAAACACATAAAACAAACCTTACCTTTCACGACGCGAAGTAACTCCCAACCGCGAGCTTCCCTTCAAACCAAATGACCCAAAACAACATTACCCGGTTACAAAATAGAGTGTCCAAAACATAATAAAACATTTAACTATACTAAAAAGCCCTAAATAAATCAGGTAAAACAGTAAATTCACACACAAATATTTTATATTATTTAGCAAAAATATACCTATTTTTTTAATTTACCTACAAATTGTCAACAAATGTTCCTAATTTGTAAAATTATATAAATAAATATTTTAAAATTTAAAATATTTATTATTTTAATTTCTAAAAAGATAATACTACAGAACAATATATGAAAAATTGTTAAAATTTTTTTGCATGAATGCTAAAATTTTATTTATGTTAAAAAGATGTTTGTTTCGAAAACATTGTAAAAATAATTAATATTAATATTTTACATATTAATATTAATAAAAAAGGTATAACATGTTTGTACTACAAATATTAAAATGTTTATATATGAAAATATTTGTTAAAAGTTTTGTATAAAGATTTACAAAACCTATTGCTATGTTAATTTTAATTTAAAACACTACATTGTACAACATTATTAATAATCTTTATAATTTACTTAAAAATGTTAGAAAATATACTTAATGTACATAAAATTTGTTCTGACCTATATTCAATATGTTTGAATGTAATTACAATGTAAATAATGCTATTTCTGAATGATCTTACTCAAATGAATAAACAATAACAAATTTAAAAAACTACAATAAAAACCATGTTCTTGTCTTATGAATTGTGTTTCTCTGATTATTAATATTAATCTTCTATTATGAATATTTAATATATAGAATAATTATTTTATAAAAAATTACAAATCAATCAATATTATAAAATTACAGAATGCCATTACCCATTATTCCAATAAAAAATATTCATATATTTTTCCTAATAATAATATTAAATATTCCAAACATATCAAATTAAAAGGTTACATGTATATATTATCCTAAACTATAAATATAGAATTAATTACTACAAATCCAATATATAATAATACAATACAAATAATATTCACTTAAATATATTTTTATAACTACTATATCAATGTAATTTAATTAAATTAAATACCAGACAGATTAGAGTAGTTGCTGGACACTGACCATAAACAATTTACTATTCCCACTCCACTCTATAATAAATAAAAGTAGATGCTTGACACTGACCCTAAATAATTTACTATTCCCACTCCAGTCTATAATAAATTAGAGTAGGTGCTGGACACTGACCATAAATAATTTACTATTCCCACTCCAGTCTATAATAAATTAGAGTAGGTGCTGGACACTGACCATAAATAATTTACTATTCCCACTCAAGTCTATAAAAAATTAGAGTAGCTGCTGGACAGTGACCATCAATAATTACTATTCCCACTCCAGTCTATAATAAAATAGAGTAGGTGCTGGACACTAACCATAAAAAATTTACTATTCCCACTCCAGTCTATAATAAATTAGAGTATGTGCTGGACACTGACCATAAACAATTTACTATTCCCACTCCAGTCTATAAAAAATTAGAGTAGGTGCTGGACAGTGACCATAAATAATTTACTATTCCCACTCCAGTCTATAACAAATTAGAGTAGGTGCTGGACAGTGACCATAAATAATTTACTATTCCCACTCCAGTCTATATTAAATTAGAGTAGGTGCTGGACACTGACCATAACTAATTTACTATTCCCACTCCAGTCTATAATAAATTAGAGTAGGTGCTGGACAGTGACCATAAATAATTTACTATTCCCACTCCAGTCTATAAAAAATTACAGTAGGTGCTGGACAGTGACCATAAATAATTTACTATTCCCACTCCAGTCTATAATAAATTAGAGTAGGTGCTGCACACTAACCATAACTAATTTACTATTCCCACTCCAGTCTATAATAAATTAGAGTAGGTGCTGGACACTGACCATAACTAATTTACTATTCCCACTCCAGTCTATAATAAATTAGAGTAGGTGCTGGACACTAACCATAAAAAATTTACTATTCCCACTCCAGTCTACAATAAATTAGAGTATGTGCTGGACACTGACCATAAATAATTTACTATTCCCACTCCAGTCTATAATAAATTAGAGTAGGTGCTGGACACTGACCATAAATAATTTACTATTCCCACTCCAGTCTATAATAAATTTGAGTAGGTGCTGGACAGTGACCATAAATAATTTACTATTCCCACTCCAGTCTATAAAAAATTACAGTAGGTGCTGGACAGTGACCATAAATAATTTACTATTCCCACTCCAGTCTATAAAAAATTACAGTAGGTGCTGGACAGTGACCATAAATAATTTACTATTCCCACTCCAGTCTATAATAAATTAGAGTAGGTGCTGGACACTGACCATAACTAATTTACTATTCCCACTCCAGTCTATAATAAATTAGAGTATGTGCTGGACACTGACCATAAATAATTTACTATTCCCACTCCAGTCTATAACAAATTAGAGTAGGTGCTGGACACTGACCATAAAAAATTTACTATTCCCACTCCAGTCTACAATAAATTAGAGTATGTGCTGGACACTGACCATAAATAATTTACTATTCCCACTCCAGTCTATAATAAATTAGAGTAGGTGCTGGACACTGACCATAAATAATTTACTATTCCCACTCCAGTCTATAATAAATTTGAGTAGGTGCTGGACAGTGACCATAAATAATTTACTATTCCCACTCCAGTCTATAAAAAATTACAGTAGGTGCTGGACAGTGACCATAAATAATTTACTATTCCCACTCCAATCTATATTGAATTAGGATTACTATATATGTTAGATTTTTTCAAACAATTACAAATTTGTAAACACTACCCACCCTTATCCCCTATAAATCCTACATCACTCTTATTAAATGAATTATCTTCTTAAAATTGTTAAATGTTAATTAAAATAACATTTCTAAATGTAAATAATTTTTTATGAATAATAAAATTTTTATATATTTATAAAACACTCCCCACCCTTATCCCCTATAACCCCAAAATACCACTTATGAAATTTATTTTATTATTAAAAAGATTAAAATTTACTTTTATTAAGAAATTAGAACTTTGCATTATATTTTTCAAAAATAAAATATTACATATATTTTGAAAGTACTCCCCACCCTTATCCCCTATAACCCCCAATTCCCACTTATGAAATTTATTGTATTAGTAATTTATTTAATTTTAATTTTTAAACCCAAAAATTAAATTTATATTTTTTTTTTATAAAATATTAAATATTTCTCAAAAACACTCCCCACCCTTATCCCCTATAACCCCAAAATCCCACTTATTAAATGTATTTTATTATTAAAATGTTTAATTGTAAATTTTAATACAAAAATTTAAATTTAAATTTTTTTGAATTCAATATTAAATAATAAATATATATCTAAAACACTCCCCACCCTTATCCCCTATAACCCCAAAATCCCACGTATTACATTTATTTTCTTATTACAATTTTCACATTTAAAATTTTAAAACTAATTTGAAATGTTTTTATTTCTAAATATAATATTTCAAAAATTAAATCATAAATTATTAAATATTTTTACTAAAATTTTTAATTGTAAATTTTCATACCAAAATTTAATTATTTTTTTTTAATTAAATATTAAATATTAAATATATATCTAATACACTCCCCACCCTTATCCCCTATAACCCCAAAATCCCACTTATTACATTTATTTTATTATTACAATTTTCACATTAAAAATTTAAAAACAAATTTTAATTTATATTTTTTTTTTAAATATAATATTTCTAAATTTATATCCTAAAATATTAAATTTAATATTTATTTCCAAAACACTCCCCACCCTTAACCCCTATATACACAACATCCCACTAACAATATTTTTTTTCATTATTAAAATTTAAATATTACTATTTTGTTCAAAATTTAAATTCAAATTCTACAAATATTTATTAAAATATTTTATTTCTAATATATATTTTTAAAACACTCCCCACCCTTATCCCCTATAAACCCAACATCCCGCTCCTAAAATTATATATCCAAATTAAAAAAATTATATTAATTATATTTCCATAATTATATCCTAAAATATTAAATATAATATTTATTTCCAAAATACTCCCCACCCTTAACCCCTATATACACAACATCCCACAAACATTTTTTTTTTTCATAATTAAATTTTAAATAATTGAATTTTGTTGACAATTTAAATTTAAATTCTACAAAAATTTATTAAAATATTTTATTTCAAATATATTTTTTTAAAACACTCCCCACCCTTATCCCCTATAAACCCAACATCCCGCTCCTAAAATTATATATCAAAATTTAAAAAATTATATTAATAGAAACAAAATTGTTATTTTTAATACACTTAAATAAACATTTGCTGACACTTCTAAACAATAATTTTTGACAAATCACAAAGTAACTTAATACTATACTTTTTCGATATTTTTACTACACGATATTCTGTCTTTCGATATACTATACCTCGATATTTTACTACACATCACAATCTCGACATTTTTTACATCGATATTGTTGACAGAGATATATTGTTCCATCGATATTTTGACTTCGATATTTCTGTGTATCGATATTACATTTCCGATATTTTGTCTACTCACCGCTAATGGGAAGGGCTCTTGCATTTTTGCATAGCTACCTCACGGCAAAGATAAGAATGGCTAACTGCATGTTGATGAGTTGCTATGTGAAAGATCCTCGATTAGATGGGCAGTGGAAAAACTACAATGATGTGTGTAAAATGATCTATTAGAAAGCGTTAGTTTCCACGAACTGGAATAATACTCACCCTGATCTCTTTCTTATAGATAATTGCCACTAATCCATTCCTCTACAATCAGCCAGTGTGATTCTGAGAGCCAGTATGTAAACTACCATGCAATAGCTAATACCTGCAACCAATAGAATGGAGGACTGATTATGACGCACACACATGCTTAATCTACGGTACGCCAAGCCAGCCCTCAATAGTGAAAGCAATGTACTTGGGGAACCTGTGCGTGTGTATGTGGTAGGGGTGGGCGGAATTTGCGAAAGTGACTTTCGCAAATTATCGCGAAAATGTTAAAAATCTCCGCAAACACGCGGAAATATCGCGAAGATGTAGAAGTTTTTTTCCCGCCCGCTCGCGGTATTTTCTGCGTGTTCGCGGCTCGCCAACTTACCCATGCGGTTGCTCGCGGGCGCGGCCATCGTGTTTTCACTCTTCTCGCGGTGCATGATCGCGAGAAGAAAGACGTGATCGCGCGACCAATGACATTACTGTGGGCGCGAACTGTCGTGAGACAGCGCAAATGGCTACCAACAATCCAACATCTCGTGGAGAACGCGACCGGATCGGGAAAACTTGTCGGCGAACGCAGGGATTCAGGTAAGGCGATCGTGCGCGCGAGAGAATGTATTATTTTACAGCGCGAGTAAGAAACAAATTATCGCTAAACTGCTGAATGCGGAAATTTTGACATTTTCGCGCTCTCCGCGGAACGCGAAAATGTCAAATTATCGCAATTTCTGCGAGCGGAACGGAAATTTAGCCCAGGCCTAGTATGTGGGTGTGTGCTTGTTTGTGTGTGCATATTGTGCGCCTGTAGGGTAAGCCTACTCCATGCAAGTGGCCTTTGTAACAGGTGCCTGCACAATTGGTCCTTTATTTTTTTTTTTTACTTGTGCTTGGAATTTACGAATCAGACCCCTTTCTCCCTGCCTTTATGTTGACATTGTTTGCACTACTGAAAGAGTCGTGGTGCGTTTTGGCATCATGGTAGTGTAGATGAGAGGACCTGACAGAATCCCTAAAGTCCATACATTACTGAGATCTTCGCCGAAACCAATATGCGACTGATTAATCGGGAGATGCACATAGATGGCTCCTCTGAGAGGCAAGCGCTGACTCCCACACTGGCACACACAGCCAAGCTAGTCTATAAAACATGTGTTTCTTAATAGTAAATAACAGACAGCGAGAGTGCCCATCAAAAAGAGCAACAGAATTGTTTTCTTTCTGTAATATTCATAAATGACCAACATCTAACTCTTCATGTGACAGATGGCACCGTGCCCTGGTGTATAATCAAAACAAAAGATATAGCATGGGTAGTAATTTGCTTCCAACAGATTGACTGAAAATGTGCTCGATCGTTCTCCAGAGGCACTCGTTGTGTGGGTGATAGGACTGCGGTGGTTTGATTGTCCATTTTACTCTGTTTTCACTTGTTTGATCATAAAGGCGACACTGCTACTGTGTTTTGATAACACATTCTATATATAAGGAGTCTTCGAGTGTAGGCGAAGTACAAAAAATATATAAGAAAAGGAAAATGTAAATATATAACATCTCTGTAGCTTGGGGATTACCCATACACTTTGATATAGTTATATTCATTCTTTATGGGTTACATATTTTGCGCTGTCAGTGAATAAATCCTATGTCAGTTTGGTTCCGTTTACAGTGTGTCCATTTTGCGATACATTTATCCTGATATAGCACCGGTAAACGCGCCCCTAATGTTAAACAGGCTAGGAAAAAAGCTTACATCCGAAGTCTAAAGGGAAAGGACCAAAATGCCACTGCAGAATCGACAGATATTAAAAGATCAACAATGCATATTTTAAACATGAAAACTGGCAACGTAACAGAATTTCGTGCCTGCAACAGAGCATTCAAAAATGTTTCAAAGGAAACAGAACGAGATGCCAGAAAACTGCCGACTGAAGCACATTTCAATCAGCCAGCAAGTCACAGAAATACTCACTCTATTTTGTGCGAGAGAGAGAAAACCTGCAGTTTCTTCTGATTTGAAGAAAACATAACTTGGTAGCCCATTCCTGGTTATACGTGGAAAAATATGAAAGGTCCATGTTATTAACGTCTTGTTTGTAATAAAAAAAGAAAAGTACAAATTAAATGGGTCAGAAATAATAGCCAAGATGATGTTGTTCACGTTTTATTGTAAATGCACCGGTTTGTTTCCGACCTAAAAACACATGCTCGCTTATAAATCATTTGCAATAGGTTAAATGTGAGACTGGATAATGTGATTGTTTTTCTCTCATCACAATAAGCACTTTAGGGGTGGGCGGAATTTGCAAAAGGGACTTTCGAAAATGATCGCGAAAATGTTAAAAATCTCCGCAAACACGCGGAAATATCGCGAAGATGCGGAAGTTTTTTTCCCGCCCGTTCGCGGTATTTTCTGCGTGGTCGCGGCTTGCCAACTTACCCATGCGGTTGCTCGCGGGCGCGGCCATCTTGATTTCACTCTTCTCGCGGTGCATGATCGCGAGAAGAAAGACGTGTTCGCGCGACCAATGGCATTACTGTGGGTGCGAACTGTCGCGAGACAGCGCAAATGGCTACCAACAATCCAACATCTCGTGGAGAACGCGACTGGATCGGGAAATCTTGTCGGCGAACGCGGGGATTCCGGTAAGGCGATCGCGCGCACGCGAGAATGTATTATTTTACAGCGCGAGCAAGAAACAAATTATCGCTAAGCTGCGGAATGCGGAAATTTTGACATTTTCGCGCTCTCCGCGGAACGCGAAAATTTCAAATTAGCGCAATTTCCACGAGCGGAACGCAAATTTAGCCCAGGCCTAATTTTAAATCTACCAATCAACACATGTTAGTTTCAGCCATGTTCTTGCTACATGCCGAACCACAATACATAATTATTGGATGGTACCGGTGACACCCAGCAGAAGGACATGCCTGGAAAGACGTTGTCTCATTGTGTCTTCGACTAAAAACAAACGTGTTAGGTAATTTAGTTTATTTGGAAGTGAGTGGGTAGAATGCGGGACGTTCCATTTGTTCTCTTCCTCTGCTGTCTGACAGTAACATGATTAGTGATCAGAGATTAAAGTTGGAGGTTATTTCAGATATGATTAGCTCTTCTCCAATGTGTTTGGCAGCTGTGACAAGTAATTATAGAGCAAGTGATTAGGAGAGAACAGATAAAACAGTGTCACATTATTGAAACAGTCTTGAAAGCCGCTATCATGCTCTTAATCTTTTATTGATATAGTATCGCTTGCTACCTTAGGATTTTAAATTTGTGCAAGCATCAATGTAGTGGTTTCTGAACTGCATAAGCAGACCTATTTCTGTTGGTTATTGTACTCCGAGACAGCATATGAAGGCCCGGTGAACCCATTTGGAGAAGGACCACCCTGGGTGGTGGGGGAAGGTGTGCGTCACAATGAAACTTGCAGCCGAGATATGTGACTCCATTTTTAGTATTAAAGACGTAGGGGCATATTTACTAGATTGGTGGTGCAGTGCCTTGCTGTACTGCCCTGCATCACAAGGAAAGAGCAGGAATGCACCATATTTATCCAATACTGTGCATTCCTATACCTTCACCCTGAGCAGGGGATGTTTCAGTAGCGTTGCACCAACGCACGCACCCTTGGTCCATAAAGGCAGTTTCTTCTTTCTTTGTGCACTGCAGACTCCAGCACACATAGAAAGAGGAGAAAACGAGGAGAAATAATGATATTTATCCTCGTTATGCTTCACCTGAAGAGGTGTAAGATTTTTACACATTCCCAGGTGTACAAGTCCTTGTAAATCGGGGAATGCACCAAAAGCCATGGGAGCTGCGTGGGAACACTCACCGCAACCTCCTTGGAACACCTTCTTTGCTCACAGTAAGGCAGTGCTGCATTTTGCACTGCTTTGCATTACTCCATATTTGTGAAGCCATTCAAAGCCACTCAAAGTGGCTTTGCGTGTCTTTATAAATATGACATAGGGCTTTGCATCATGCATGTACCATGTTGCATGGTGCAAGCATGATGCAAGGCCCCCGTAAATATGCCTTGTAGCACCTAGCTATGGCTGGTGTAGATTTCCTCTGTGAAACTTTCTTCTTATACTTCTTTCGGTCGTTAATTAATGGAAATAAAAAGAGTACTTCGGGTGCCATATTTGTATGATTTTGCAGTCAAGAAAGTAATCAAACTCGACATTTTTAAATATGAGAGTTGCTATTATGAGGTGCTAGGATGTGTTTCATGAGGTTTCACCCATTAAAAGAAATAAGCAGAGTAAAACAAGTATCTTAAGTGAATTTGCATGATACTCATTTTAAAACAGAGAGCAGTCTGGTGAAGTAACAGTTTTTTCCCGTTTCAAATAAGTAATGCAATGGGGCTATGTCTGAAACTGACAGAAGAAAGGACCTCAGTCTCTTGGTTTTCTGAGGCTAATGTGAAGTAAATAAGAAAATCAAAAAATGAAATAAATATGATTGATCTATAGAAGTGACTTTACTCTGCCCAATTATTTTATTTGCTGTGTGACAAGGGGAGAGCCATGCTCACATAAATAGTAAGTGAAACATGGCTGAGACCAATGCAACAATAAAGCCTATTAAACAAAAAATAATAATAAGAGTTTTATTCCATCAACCAAATTTTAACATCAGTTACAAAAAATAATTCAGTTTCAATGCTGACTTCATCAATCAATTTAATTAGACCTGTGTCTCCTGGATCACTTAATGCATACAGTTTGACATTAATGTACACAGGTTTTTGTGATGTGTGCATGAAAAATGTAACCTAGTAAATCATCTGTAGCTTTCTAATGTTATGAAAGTCAGACTCACTTCCTCTTTAACTGAAAATATTATGCATGCTTTTAATATGTGATCCTTCTGAAAGCATGCATTTGAGAAATAAAACAGGGAGGCTTAGAAGTGACATAAGCTAAAGATTCTCAAACAATGTTTGATGTTTGCTCAACTTGCATTGTTAGCTCATGAATATTGATAGCCACTAACTAAAATACCTTTTGATTTTTCTAGTAATGATCAAGAGCAAATGTTTATTTGGTGAACTATATATGTGTGCTTAAAACAGAGGGGGTCATTACGTTGGCGGACGGACTTTAGTCCGTCCACCATCGTCATGGGAATTGGGACCGGCTGTCTATATGGCGCCGGTCCCGCACATGGAATTACAATGCGACCGCCACTGGGCATGCTTACCATTGTGGCGGGTGCTGCAGGCTGCAGCACCCACCGCAATGGCAAAAATGCAAGTTCTGCATTTCCCTGCACTACGTGGCAGGCACCAAGCGGTGCCTCCCACATGGTGCTGGGAAATGTTGGGGGGCACCATAGATGCCCCCAATTGCAAAATTGGAATGACTCTGCTGAAGGGGGGCCTGCTACGGGCCCTCAAATTTAATCCCGGCAGCCTTTGAATGGCGGTTGAACCGCCATTCAAGGCTGGGAGGGATGAAGCATCCTAATGTGGCGGATGGTGCCTGCTAGGCACCGCCACCATTCTAGGTATGCTTTGGAGGTCCGCCAGGCAATCGTAACGATTGCTGAGTTGGACCCATGGCGGACGGACTTTCCGTCCGCCAGGCACACTGCCCGCCATCGTAATCTGGCAGGCAGAAAAGTGCTTTGCGATGGCGGTGAATCCGCCACTGGCAGGATGCCGGTGGTGGGTTCACCGCCATTGTAATGAGCCCCAGAATGTGTGCTGTACCTCCTGTATAAGGGTATTTCTTGGTGATTTCACAATCAACTTTCTATCCCTCTGTCAGTGGGAAAGAATCTCCACATATCAGACCACTTCTCATGTACCTCCTGTTCTATTTCCCATTTACAAACCCTTCCCACCATCGCTAGCGTCAATAAATCAAACTTCAAGCAGGATGGCCAGTCAAGTAACTCTCCCATAACCTGTGAATAGCTTTTCTGTTGGTTGTCTTGTCTGGGTTCCCTTACCAATATAATTCTGGCAAAGATCATGACATCACATGCAACCTTTCAAAACAAAATGTGACACAGATGCCTAATTTTCCAATTTCACTATGAAGCTGATCCAACGGATTACCAGCTTGGGTTACTCACACACCATGTACTCACCTGGGCCCATAAACATTCTTACAAAATAAGCTAGTAGTACCGCCGGAGTCAATATTGGTTTTACCTGCAAGATTTTGTTATCTTTACTCAAATCTTAGTAATCCAATCTCCTTGACAATACATTTCCTCTGGTCAATGAATATAATAGCTAGTAGAATAGGCAGAAATAACAATTAAGGTTTTCTCCAATAATCACAGACTCAAACAGTTTAAAAGTTCTATTGAATCAAAAATTTGTGAGTCAAAGATCAAATACATGTGAACATCAGGTTCATTCAGGAAGAAATCAAGTTTAGTTCAATATAAGTCTCATTAAAGTATCGTGATGACAGTACCTGAAGAGGGAGAAAAAAGAGAGCAGGTACAAGGACATATATTTCACATAATTATATTTACCTAAGGTGTTAGATGAACCCAACTCCTTGAACATGAGTCTGGTGGAGTCCACCAGGACAGGTGGAAGACAAGGATCAGGACAGGTTCAGGCCAGGAAGGTGACCTCTTCTAAGTACAACGTCAGCGTTGCACCCCTCTCTGGCACTACTCTCCTCGATATTTCTTCTGTGACTCTCCTTCTAGATGATTGGATTATCGATCAGTATTTCGGTCAATGGAGCAGGGTCTCTGGCATCTGAAGGGCCTGAGACAGCATCTCAGACAGAGTCTGTGGCAGCATCTGTGTCGGGTCGGAAAGACGGGTCTGACCAGATCTCTAACTAACTTACCTCAATTTTCTATTCTGTGTTCTTGTACCACCCCCAAATGTTTCAAAATCGTGGGTCCCCTATTTATGATTGGACAGGGCAAGGAGGTGAGTTCATCACACCATGTTGAATGTTCAATCTTCCCGCCCCTTAATTTATTTTCCCAAAGCTTTATTCCCACCCGCATTTCATGTTATAATCAATACATTGTATATAATTTGTTCAAATTGGCTTCCTCTATCCAGGTCGATGAGTTAAGTTCCCAAGGTATTCTTGCCAGCTTGACCTTGGCTGGGTTTCAACAGTATCATCATATTTCCGGTCAGGGTTTTGTGCATGTGCGCACGGTTCAGGTGGGATAGGGATTCCAGTCACCCTCCGAGGCCCAAGTACAAACTAATAATAAAGTCAGAGAAAGACATGTTAGAATACGAAAATAAATGAATTCACTGTATACCACTCATCACTACTCTAATCTCATTTTCTTATAAAAATCTTTCGCATTTGCAATTTAGTAAAACTTGCAAAGTTTAGTGTAAGCAAAAGCATGCGCATTGACATGTAAGTTACAAGCGGCCATTTTAGAAGCTATTGCGCAGCTGCAAAAGTTTCCCTCCAAGCACAGAAAACATCATACAACGTAGATTCAGTAGACGCATGCGCAGTGAAATTCCCGTGTTTTGTCGGCCATTTTAAGACACTCGGGTTACTGGTTAGTAATACACATAGGCAAGCATCCCCTAGATTCAATATATATAGTGTATAATGCAATGATTAGTATTCACAAACAGATTGATTACGGTATTATACATTATTTGAGAGGATTGCATCCAAGCAAATTTCTTATTCATGAAACCTTGCTCCATCAATCCCCTCTCTGATGGCATGTTATGCCATCACCAATTTCTGTTACTGATTCAGATGCCAACTTTAGCACTTATCCATTTTGATTTCTTCTTCAACTCTTTAATTTCTTTCTTTTCCCTTTTGTGTTGTAAACCCCTTATTCTTTTGTAAAAATCTCTTTTTATTTCATCCAGCTGTATTTCTTCGTATTTTCTCTTCTTTGCCTTTTCATTCACTCCATATTTCTTTTCTTGCAAAATTTGTGCCAAAACATAATTGCTAAAAGGTATTATGTTATTCCCATTATTGGCATTTTGAATTGACGTAAAATACCTTTACCTATATTAGAAAACCAACTACCTATTTTAGAAATGCTATTTGTTAATTTCTTCCATACACTGTCAACTTCCAGTGGTTTCAAATCTTCTTCTAATTTCATCATATTTTTAATATATCCTCCAATTTCAACACTTTTATCAGGAATGTAAGTGCAACAATGTTGCGTTTTCAACATTTTACAGACTCCGCCCTCTTTTGCCAATAATATATCATGAGCAAGTTGATTTTGCAAAACCATTGATCTGATCGCAACCAATTCTGTATTGATCATCAAGAACCCTCCAAGCAGTGTCAGTAGATAACCGATCCACTACTGTAGAAAGTTGACAAATTTTACGAGAGTTCAGACTTGCTCCCACTGAAGGTATCAATGCACCGAAATTGTCACCTACTATTTCAGAAAAACAAGCTCTTTTTGTAAGTGTTAGTTCTTTTGCGTCTTCATTGCTTCCAGTGATTCTTTTCATATGATACACTTTTGGAAAAATTATTCCAAAATAGCAACTCCCGTACCAATGATCAGGCAATCTGAAATACGCTTTATTGCCACATACATAATAAATTCCAGGAAATACTGGATCTGTTCCACCTTTTAGTCCCCACCCCCCAATAATCATGAAATTATGCTCACATTCACTGGAACCAATAAACACATTGTTATATTCAGTCTTTGATCTATGGAGGCAGATCTTCCATTTCTTTTCAAAGTCCAAGGACATAGTAGCATGAGTCTTGCCAGTTTTATAAATTTCATCTTTCTCAGCCCACTGAGGTATCTGTGGTTTCGGTTCAGAAGCCATTCTCTGGAAATCCTGTCTCCTTTGCTCAACTAAATTCAAAAATATATTTTCTTCTTCGTGCAATTTACATGTTAAATTGTGCGTATGTGCTTCAGCTATATCTATTGTTTTCATATTTAGAAAATATTCACCCATGAATTATGAGTCTCTAGTACTAAGGACAGGGTTCATATTCTTTCGCATAGGAACCTCGGAAAAAATCACCTCTACTTTAGAGTAATAATATTGTAGTTTTCCTGTTCTTTAAAATAAACTTGCTAAAACACTACAAGAGATACCATATGTTAATGGAATATGATGATATGTCACACCTTTTGCTACTGATGCCGGTAACTTCATACACACATAACAATCACTAACTTCCATAGTGTCCACGTATTGCAGTAATAATTTTTTAAATACATTTAAAGCAGGGTCATTGTCTGTCACTGTGTGTGATATATCTTACTCATCTGGTGCTTTTAAATCTACTTTGTCTCGTCTTGTCTTATTCTCATCTGGTGCTTCCAAGGCAACCCTATTTTTTTTAATGTTAGCTACTCTCATGTGTGTGCATGTTATTCTTCTCTACGGTATCCATTATATAAGAAATGGCAACTGTTAGTGCTAACCAAATTACAAGTACTAAAATATGCTACATGTACATATTCTGCAACATTTTACACAATTTCGTTTTGGGTTTTCACCTGCTTTGAGAATAAACAAGCTATGACAAGTACATATTTCAATCCTCGACAAACAGGCACCTGAATGAAATCTATTGAAGCCTTACAAATGGACCTCTGCCTTTCCAATTATTCCCATACTGACTATGGTTTTGTTTCCTGGAATCATTTGTTGACAGGTGAAGCATCTCTGACAAAGACTCTCTACGACATTCCTGAACTTTGCATTAAACCAATCTTGTCTGAAAAGTCTAATCATTGCATCTCTGCCTATGTGAGTGTCTCCGTGATACATCCTAGCCATTGGTGCAAGCATACAGTCTGGCATTACTGGTCTGCCATCCAAATAGACCCATACAACATCTTCTGCCCTTGTCTGACAACCAACTTTCTCCCACTCCTCTCTTTCTCTTGTTTCAACCTCATCTTGTAGTTCTCTTACTTCTTTCCATGTTTCTAATCCTGAAAGTAGCATAAGTTGGCAGCTGAATCCACATGTTTCAATGTTCTTGTTCACTGCTATTTTAAATTTGGCGCAATGTTGGGCAACCTAGTCAACATATCGGTTACCTGCCGTCACATGGTCATTTTCTGACTGATGTGCAGCACTCTTGACCACTGCCACTTCTTTTGGTAATTGTATTGCCTCAAGTAATTATTTCACAACATTTTCATTTTTAATGGGAGACCCTGAAGAAGTCAGGAAGTCTCCCTGCATCCAGAGCTGGCCAAAGTCGTGCACAAGCCCGTAACCACACTGATTATCAGTGTAAATGGTTACTCTCCAAGTTTTCCCATTTTTGCAAGCTTTAATTAAAGCTATCAATTCGGCTACTTGTGCAGACTTGACTCCTGGTAAATAGAATGCTTCGACTATTCCTGCCAATGTACACACAGCATAAGCAGCACTTAGTCCACCTTTCTCAGGACACATACACGAGTCACCTACAAAGAGCTCATGTTCAGCATTCGTCAAGGGTTCCTCCTGTATGTCAGGACGGGGTTTGATACTGAGTTCCGCCACGTCAAGACATTCATGTTCGACTTCATCTTTCACCTCTTCATTGTATGGATCTGGTAACAAGGTAGCTGGGTTAAGAACAGTACATCTGACTATGGTCAGGTTTCAGCTTGTAGTATAATTCTCTCGTACTTTGTCATTCTACTAGGTGTAAGATACTGAGTTCGGGTTCTTGTTGAAAGAATAACAACTCCATGTGGGACGTACACTTTTACAGGGTGTCCCATTACAATGGACTCGCTTTGTTCCAAACTCTCGAATGTTGCGGCTACCGCTTTTAGACAACCAGGCAATGCAGAAGCTACAGGGTCCAAAGTATCAGAAAAATATGCCACAGGACGTCGCATTAGACCATGTCTCTGTGTTACGACTGAGAGTGCACAATTATCTCTCTCACAACAGAACAGTGCAAATTATTTCGAATAGTCAGGCATACCTAAAGCAGGTGCTTCACACAAACATTTTCATAATTTACGAAGGATTCCATGCTTTGATCATCCCACTCTATTGGGTCCTTTGCTCGCTTCTTTGTCATTTGTATCAAGGGTTTTGTCAATTGGGAAAACCCTACAATCCATTGTCTGCAATATCCTACAACACCAAGGAACATCCTTATTTCTTTTTGGTTTTGTGGCAATTTCATTTGACGTATTATTTGTATTCTCTCAGAGGTCACTTTTCTTAGTCCTCACTGTATCTGATGTCCCAAATATTTAACTGTTATTTGACAAAACTGTAATTTCTCTGGGGACACTTTATGTCCACCTTTGGCTAAATGGTTCAAGAAAGCAATGGAATCAGTAACACAGTCATCTCTTGTTTTGGATTCGACCAACAGGTCATCAATATACTGTACCAGGACTGACTCCCTAGGCAGCACTAATGTTTCAAGACACCTTTTCAAAATTTGGTTAAAAATCGAAGGACTTTCAGTATGCCCTTGAGGAACGCGATTCCAAACATAAATACGATCCTCAAATTTGAAAGAAAATAAAAACTGACTATCAGGATGCAATGGAATGGAGAAAATGGCATGGCACAAATCAATTACGGTAAACCATCCTGCCTTCCATGGTATCTGATACAAAATCACTGCAGGGTTAGGTACTATAGGGCAACATGGCACAACAATCTTGTTTATCTATTGTAAATCTTGTACTACCCAATATTTTCCATTAGGTTTCTTGATGCCTATTATAGGTGAATTACAAGGACTGCTCATTATTTCTTTTAAAATGCTTTGTTCGACCATTCGATCAATTTCTGCTGCAACACCAGCTTTTATTTATGGACTCATTTTGTATTGTCAAGTATTTGGGTAAACTACACCTTCTTTTATAGTCACTTTTACGGGATCCACATTATTCATTAATCCCACTTCTTTTCTGTAAAATCCCACACTTCAGGATTTACTATTGTTTTGACCTCATCTGGTAAGTCCTCTTTGGTCATTATGGAAAGCAATTGATTTACTTCTGTTTCTTGTTTGGCTAGCATGATTTTGTATACTCCATCTTTGTCTGGGGTCTGAATTGCAACAACATCTAATGTGCAAAATATGGTGCATTTCATCTTGCACAATAGATTTCTTCCTAATAAGTTCACAGGACTGGAGTCACACACTATAAACGTATGCATCTCTTTGTATTTTCCGATACATACCTCCATTGGTTGTGTAATAGGGGTTCTAATTTGTTTATTAGAAGCGCCCATTACTTGGATCGCTTCTCCCGAGTGGGGTAGGTTTGGGATGTCTGCTGTTCTCACAGCAGAACGGTGTTACGAAGTCACTCACCAGTGTTCCGGTTGTTTCCTGCTTAATGCTGCATGTTCCTAATTCCTCCTTGAACCAATCAGTTCGGCAAGAAAGAGTAACTCTAGCCAACCTGACTCGTCCCGGGGAAAAAGGGGAGTTGGAATGAGAAAACAAGAAAACACTGGACTCGATCTCCAATCAGATGGGAGTCGTGTAGTTGTCTGTCTCTCAGGTTGATGTGACTCTGGACCTTCCTTTCTTGTTCTTGGGAATTTTCAATCTGTCCTCGAACTAGATATCTGTAAAATGATGTTACAACCAAATAAACAATGGAGTCTTATGCGTCTTCAGGACTGTCCAAATAAAATGCCTTTCTAGATAAATCTTTGAATTTTAATCTACCACAATTCAGAAAGTCCATGCATACACTTCGCAAGTTATGATGTATCTCGTTTCTCAATAATGGTTTGATCACCTTAAATACAAGAATCAGTTTTAATATATAATATATATATATAATGTATACCCCTCCTCAGAAACCTGTTAGTTTGGTTAGTCTCTACTTAATAACTTTAGTATTGCCTCATACCTTAGGTCTCTTGAGATACTCGTCCAAAAGGGGTTCTGAAAAATAACATATAAAGAAAAGAAAAGACTAATGCACAAAACCAAAGTGCTTGTACTTGCTCCAGAACTCTTATTTAAACAGTAAAACATTGTATCTACAAAGGCATTCTTATAGACATAGAAATGATGGGGAAAACAATAATCCAATTGTCTTTTGCACATTCAAATATGTGGAGTCCTCTAAAACGCTTAATTACAATGACTCCTTTAAGCTCCTTAAAGCGAGACAGGAGTTATCCCTGCTTGATGAGTTCCGGTGGTATTGCCTTTCTCTCAGGAAAATGCTATGCCAAATGTTTCCTCTGACCGCAATAAGTTCGTGCGAGTCCAGACCTTTATTCTAAATAAATAAGTCTTACCGGTTTGTATCCTGGCAAACAAAATATTACCGATCGTGAGCTGGAGACTGGAAACTGGAATTCAGTAACGTTAACTTCTTTTGTTTATTTTGTTAGGAGTCGCCCGGAAGCTACGGACGAAGGCGCCGGAACAGGAAGAAGTCGACTGGTGTCAGATGAGGAACTGAAGATGGCTGGAGCCGAGGAGGGACCGAAGATGCCTGGAGCTCAGGAGGGAGACACGGGACTGGATATCGGGAAGGTCAGGTAAGCCTGTTTCTGTAAGTGGGTCCGGAACACTAGCGGTGACGCTGTGAAGTGAAGCACCATTAAGCGAGCGGGTGGGGTTTTTATAGCTTCTGAACGTGTAACGTTGCAGGTGCACGTTTCAGTACTCGTGTTCTTCTGTTAAGTACGGCACGTGGATTTGGCCTGACAGTTGGAAAGGTGTGTAGATCATGAAACACATGAGCCTGTCCTCGTAACAAGTGTTCAATGGTTGACTATGAAAACAACAAGCACTGCTACCTTCAAATGCAGTTATAACAGACTATACTTTGTGTTTACACATAGGAATACAGGAATTACACAAAGATATAGCTATAAACATGATATGAGCAAATGTTGACTACTTCAAAAGGTAGACTAATGGAATCAAAATGACATACATGATGCTAACCCAGTATAAACTCTAACAGTTCCTCTCCCCAAAGGTCGTCGTACCGGGCGGGGTTTCTGAGGATGTTGAGCATGAAAGGATTTGATTAATTTTGGGACATGTACATTAGTTTCAGATTCCCAAGACCTTTCTGATACGTCATAGACTTTCCAATCAATTAGGTAATGTAAACACCCATGAATGCGCTTTGCATCCAAGATGCGGTTTACCTCCTATTCTAAATGATCTCCTATGACTAGTAGTGGAGGTGGATTGTCAGGTGGTGTAAATGGATTGTGAGGTTTGAGCAGAGACACATGAAAAACTGGGTGAATAGCGTAGTCTTGGGGTAGGTCTAACTTCACTGAAACTGGGTTCAAAATCTTGGCAATGGGAAATGGTCCAATGTACCGTGGCTTTAGGTTTTTGGGACCTTCGATCTGAATGTTTCTGGTTGATAACCAAACGAGGTCTCCTACCTTATAGGGTGGTGTGGGTAATCTGTGTTTGTCAACAAATGAGTTAACCTTTTGTTTATTTTTTGCCAAATTCTTTTTGGCTTGTTCCTGGAATTCTTGCAATTCATTAAGTCATTCTGTGACGGCTGGCATCATTTGTTCATCTTCTGGAAATAGAACTGGGATAGAACATGGATGTAGACCAGTTAAGAAATAAAAGGATGAACAACCTAAAGCTGCATGATAGCTATTGTTGTATGAAAATTCTGCTAATGGTAATACTTCATCCAATTGAGCTGATACTGTAGAGGTCAGACATCTCAAGCTTTGTTCAAGATATTGATTTACCTTTTCGGTCTGGCCATCAGTCTGAGGATGAAAAGCTGATGATAATGCTATTTCAATTCCTAACTGTTGGCTAAGTTGATTCCAAAATTTTGAGATGAATTGGGGGCCCCTGTCTGAAATTATTTTACTCGGGAGACCATGAAGTTTTACGATATTATTCAAGAATATTTGTCTGAACTCAATTGCCGAAGGTATTTTAAATAAAGGAATAAAATGTCCCATTTTAGATAACAAATCTACCACAACTAATATTGTGGTAAAGCCATGGGATTTAGGTAAGTCTGTGATAAAATCTAGACTCATTGTGTGTCAGGGAAGGGGGGGAATAGTCATTTGATTGTAAAAAACCCATAGGTAATGAGAGAAGAGATTTTAGTTGTGCGCATACTGGGCAAGCTTTAACATATTGTTGTACATCTTTTTTAAAGGTATCCCACCAAAAATATCGTTTACATAACTCTAGAGTTTTATGACTCCTGGGTGACCAGCTGTGCCTAAATCATGATTCCAGTTCAACACCTGCAAAATTTCTCATCAGGAACATACAGTTTATTTTTGTGAAAGAAAAAACCCTTGCGAATGGTATTGTTTTTCTGGGATTTCCACTGATGTTGATTCAAGGTCTCTACTCCTGTTTTTACCTGATTTAGAAACAGATCTGAGTGGGTGGCTGCTATTATTTTATCAGCAGGAATTATACTTTGTGCATTGGTGACTAGGTCATTGTGTTTGTCACAAACTAAGCGTGACAAGGTATCGGACAAGAGTTGTTTTGGTCCTGGACGATATGTAATGAGAAAATCAAACTCGCTAAAAAATTGCAACAAACGCATCTGTCTGGGAGTGAGTGCCTTTACTGTTGAAAAGAAGTGCAGGTTCTTGTGAACGGAAAATATAGTAATAGTGTGTTTAGCTCCCAACAAATGGTTTCTCCATTCCTGGAAGACTGCCTTTATTGCTAACAATTCACGCTCCGCAATAGTGTAGTTCTGCTCAACGGGTAAAAACTTACGTGAGTAAAAGGCTATTGGGTGTAAATGTCCTGTTCCTGAATCTTTTTGCATTAGTACGCCTCCCAAGGCTGTTTGAGAAGCATCAGCCTCGACAAAGAACGGCTTATCGGGGTCAGGGTGAATCAAAATGGGTGCTCAAGTGAAAGCCTTTTTTAGTTTCTCGAAGGCTTGATCAGCTTCAGAAGTCCATTGAAACTTCTTTCCCTTTTTAAGCAATTGAGTGATCAGTGTTACTATCTCAGAAAATTTATATATGAAGCGCCTGTAAAAATTGGCAAACCTCAAGATTCTTTGTGTGTCTTTTATTGATGCTGGGATGGGCCAGTTCAAGATTGCTTCCACCTTTTTCGGATCCATGGTTATTTCTTCTGGTGAAAGCCAATAGCCTAAAAACGACCTTTTTTGTATTGAATACGCACTTCTTCAGTTTCACAAATAAAGAATTGTCTCTTAATCTCTGCAAAATGGAGCGAACGTGTTCAATATGATCTTCTGTTTTTTTTTAATAGATCAGTATATCATCGATATATACAATAACGCACACGTCCAGGAGGTCATGCAAGACTTCATTGATAAAATACTGGAATGCGGCTGGGGCGTTACAAAGCCCAAAAGGCATTACTGTCTACTCGAATAGGCCATATTTTGTGCGGAAGGCTGTTTTCCATTCATCACCGTCTTTTATGCGGACAAGGTGATTGGCCCCCCGTAAGTCTAGTTTGGTGTAAATACTAGAGCCTTTTACTTGATTTAACAAGACTAGAATCAAGGGCAAAGGGTATCTATGTTTTATTGTTACGTTGTTTACCGTGCGGTAGTCAATACATGCCCTCAGATTGCCAGACTTCTTAGCCACAAAGAAAAGAGGTGATGAAACTGGCGATGTGGAATGTCAGATAAAGCCAATTTCTAGAAGTTCATCCAAATATAACCTTAGGTATTGATTTTCTGGTTCAGTCAGGGCGTAAATCCTGCTGCAGGGTAAGACTGCACCTGGAATCAAATCAATTCTGCAATCATAAATTCTGTGTGGTGGTAGTTTGGTTGCTTTAACAGGATCAAACACATCAGAATAGTCTTGATAGTCTTCCCGAATGCAAGAAGGTTCTTGATTCAGAGCAGCACAAAAAAGAGGCATTATCGGATCTTTAGTCTCTTGATAACGGTGAGTTTGGCAATATGGTGAATCCAAGGTCACAGTTCGTTTGACCCAATCAATTTTCGGATTATGAAGCTCCAGCCAGGGAACTCCTAAAATGACACCAAAGGTTTGTGTATCAATAAGATCGAACATTATATCTTCCGTATGCCCATTCTCTGCAACAATGGTTAAGGAGGAAGTGTGAAATCTGATTAAATCGGAAGATAATGCTGAGCCGTCCACAGCTCTGACAGGCTCTGGCTCGGTTTTGGGCACTTGTGTTATTTGTAATTTACGAGCTCGTTCTAAATCAAAGAAATTACCAGTGGCCCCTGAATCTAAGAGAACAGGAATACTATGCCTTTGTTGAGTGGTTAAGATAAATGTCAGTCTTACAGTAAAGTGTCTAGGGGTGTGATTAATCACATTGGTGGCGTACTGGGAGATCTGTTTGTCAAAGAATCTCAAAGAAACAACCTCATCTTTCCCCGAGAAAGCTAGTTTTCTGACTCCTGAGTTACCTCACTAACCATAGCTATTGACTTCTTTTTAGTGGTTTTTGCTGGGCATTCTTTAGCAAAGTGGCCAGACTTGCCACAATAAAGACACAAGTTCCCTTTAAGCCTACGTTCTTTTTCTTCGGGTGAAAGCGGTCCTTTTACACCGCCAATTTGCATAGGTTCTGGCTGCGAATTTCTTTCCTCTGTTTTCTTCATTTCTGCCTTAAAGTGTAGATTCCTGATGTCTCCTCTGGGTCTCTCATTTCTTTGCTCCCCCAATCTGTGATCTAACTTAACCACCAAATCCAGAAATTCTGTATACTCTTCAGGTAGATTGACGATATGTGATAAAGAATCCTTTAGGTCATCTCTAAGACCTCTATAGAGGAAAGCGGAGTTGGAATGAGAAAACACTGGACTCGATCTCCAATCAGGTGGGAGTCATGTAGTTGTCTGTCTCTCAGGTTGAAGTGACTCTGGACCTTCCTTTCTTGTTCTTGGGAATTTTCAATCTGTACTGGAACTAGATATCTGTAAAATGATGTTGCAACCAAATAAACGATGGAGTCTTATGCGTCTTCAGGACTGTCCAAATAAAATGCCTTTCTAAGTAAATCTTTGAATTTTAACCTACCCCAATTCAGAAAGTCCATGCATACACTTCGCAAATTATGATGTATATCATTTCTCAATAATGGTTTGATCACCTTAAATACAAGAATCAGTTTTAATATATAATATATATATATATATATATATATATATATATATATATATATATATATATATATATATATATATATATATATATATATATATATATATATATAATGTATACCCCTCCTAAGAAACCTGTTAGTTTGGTTAGTCTCTACTTAATAACTTTAGTATTGCCTCATACCTTAGGTCTCTTGAGAAACTCGTCCAAAAGGGGTTCTGAAAAATAACATATAAAGAAAAGAAAAGACAAATGCACAAAACCAAAGTGCTTGTACTTGCTCCAGAACTCTTATTTAAACAGTAAAACATTTTATCTACAAAGGCATTCTTATAGACATAGAAATGATGGGGAAAACAATAATCAAATTGACATTTGCACATTCAAATATGTGGAGTCCTCTAAAACGCAAATTACAATGACTCCATTAAGCACCTTAAAGCAAGACAGGAGTTATCCCTGCTTGATGAGTTCCGGTGGTATTGTCTTTCTCTCAGGAAAATGCTATGTCAAATGTTTCCTCTGACAGCGATAAGTTCGAGCGTGTCCAGACCTTTATTCTAAATAAATAAGTCTTACCGGTTTGTATCCTGGCAAACGAAATATTATCGATCGTGAGCTGGAGACTGGAGACTGGAATTCAGTAACGTTAACTTCTTTTGTTTATTTTGTTAGGAGTCGCCCAGAAGCTACGGACGAAGCCGCCGGAACAGGAAGAAGTCGACTGGTGTCAGATGAGGAACTGAAGATGGCTGGAGCCGAGGAGGGACCGAAGATGCCTGGAGCTCAGGAGGGAGACACGGGACTGGAAATCAGGAAGATCAGGTAAGCCTGTTTCTGTAAGCGGGTCCGGAACACTAGCGGTGACGCTGTGAAGCGAAGCACCATTAAGCGAGCGGGTGGGGTTTTTATAGATGCTGAACGCATAACATTGCAGGTGCACGTTTCAGTACTTGTGTTCTTCTGTTAAGAATGGCACGTGGATTTGGCCTGACAGTTGGAAAAGTGTGTAGATCATGAAAGACGTGAACCTATCCTCATAACAAGTGTTCAATGGTTGACTACGAAAACAACACGCACTGCTACCTTCAAATGCAGTTATAACAGACTATACTTTGTGTTTACACATAGGAATACAGGAATTACACAAAGATATAGTTATAAACATGAAATGAGCAAATGTTGAATTCTTCAAAAGGTAGACTAATGGAATCAAAATGACATACATGATGCTAACCCAGTATTACCTCTAACAAACGGGTAGCACTAGTGTCCAACAAGAAGGTAATGTCATTTCCTTCTAACTTACCATCAATATATGGACCTGACTGATCTACCGGCAAGGATGCGCCAAGTACGCACTCCTCTTCCTCCCCCCCCAGGCACCATCATAAGGTGCTGTCACCAAAATAAGAATCCTGCAAAAGAAACTGCGATGTTACAAAATATTTCTGACCACTTCCTTCTTGAAATCCCGTGTCCATACTGTACTTGGCTTGACTCACAAATTTGGTATAGGGGCAGGTGGCAATTGACTCTGTAGGTTTACAACCTGCTGCGGTTGACTCATTATCACCTCATTCTGCATCTGTGGATTTAAATTTTGATTTGGGGCATTATCATTCTGTATACTTTTACACTCGTTTTTCCAATGCCCAGAATTTCTGCACCCATGACAGGGAAACTTTTTCTTTGCCTCTTCTCTGCTCAATCGCCCTTTCGGTTTACCCCCATTATTTTCACCATGACTTTGCCCCTTTCCCGTTCTTCCGGCCAAATTATTTAACTGAAGTTCTTGCTGTTCTGCTAATTTCACTTGGGCCCACATCACTTTCTCCTCTAAATTCTTTCGTCTATTTTCAATTTCATCTCCACAATATTTTGCAAATTTTGGGATCTCATCTATGGGTTTCGCTTGCCAGCACAGATTGTGCTGCTTAATCATTTGGGATATCACTTGCCGTAACCCTGACACAAACCGATATACAAAATGAGTCATGTCCTTATCTCCGATATTTTCAAATCCACTATACTGCTTGAACACCTGTAAGAGGCGCTCATAGTAAGCATGTACAAACTCATCCTTTTCCTGGATTGTTCTATCTATCTTTATCCAATCTGTTTCCTCTGGTGGAATTTCTCCCTTTTAAGAAAGTGATTACTTGGTGATATTTCTTCATAACGTCTTCTGACGGAGCTCCTGTTTATCCATCTCTCGGGTACTCATCATTAGGCCAATCAACTGTAATTTTACATTCTGTCCACAAATCAGCAGGCACCACTATGTCAAATAAACCATCCAAATCTTTCAACAAAACCTTCGAAACCTTCGCAAATCTCTCAACTTGCCTGTACCATTCCACTGGTTTTTCTCTCAACTTAGGAAAATTATTTGTAAATGATAAAATATCCTGTTGGATCCATGGGACATGTACATATCCCCCTCCTGAAACCTCTCTCATTGGGCGCAATCTTTCAGCCTTCTCTGTTTCGCTCATCAAATATTCAGATGTTGATCTATTTGTCGGTGCTTCTTCCTTTTTCTTTGTCCATCTAACTTTCTAACTGTCTAAATCTCCCCACTTTCGCTATATCTTCATCAACTCCTTAATATGCAATTTTCTTCCTGACATATTCATGTTTTCCTAATCTTTATAGAAAATTCTGCTCTATAGGTTTTCTGCAACACCTTGGATCTCCCTATCTCTCCTCCCATTTCAGAGGCAAAATTTGTCGATTTCTCATGAAATATTTTCGTGTTTCGGTTATTGCTCCTGCAAATGAACAGCAACTCTTCTTCACTATAGGTGTTTAACCTATCCAGTCCTACATTTTCAGCTATCATTTCTTCTAATTCAACCCTTAATTTGAAAATGTCTAATATTTTCAGTGATGGGTTTGGTTTCTCTCTTTCTTGTGCCCATCTTTCTATTTCTTCTGGGGTTACTTTTGTGGCACTCTTCATTCCTGTGGATGTCTCTAATCGTGCTTCTTTTGAGCATCCTGGTGTAACTCTTCTGGGTGTGTCATTTATTTGCCCTCTTATCGGTAAGTCCATGAATAAAATCACTGACTCACATTCACTAGCTTGGTCATCAATTATTATTTTCTCTTTCCTAGGTTCAATGATGGGAGTAGTTATGACGGGTGTTTTAGAACAATTTGATTTATCATCATACAGTGGGACAACAGGACCTATAGTCACTGGTTTAGTCAGGGCTTCAGGATGTGTGTTTAACTGGGTTATTTTCTGTATAGTTCACTTCTATTTTTATTTATCGCTTCCCTTCCTCTTTCTTGGAGTACCCTCTCCGTTGTTTTTTCATGTACTACCTGTAGAACTAAAGGTGTATCTAGAACTGGGGAACTCGGGGTAGTTCTATTAGGCCTTTCTTGATAAGGCGGAGGATTTTTCATTAAAATATCCTCTAAATAATCATCTTCTGAGTCTCCACTACCTGTCATTGCTAAATGTTTTGTTTTCTCTGGACATGTATCTCCTGTCTGTTCCTCAGCCATCAATACAGGATATAATCCTTCTGTTACCATGGCTTGCCTTCACTGTTTCATCTGCCTATCTCGGGTTCCGCGTGGAAATTTGGGATAAAATCTGCTCAAGTTTCTTGATCTATCGCGCTCAAATGCTTCAGTCGCCCATTCTTCTAATGCCTTATACTGTGTTAATCTGGGTCTGGGTTCTAATTAGTTCATTGCAGTACGTACATTATGTAGGATTCTTCCATTAAATGTTCCAAACTCTGGAAAAGCTAGTATCCCATCATCTTTTGTATATTCTATCCAATTTCCTAACCATACACAAGTATGGTAACCTCTCTCTATCATCATGTAGGATGCGGCCATTTTCGGTGGAGGAATAAGTATGCCTTCTCTAGTTTTAATGGGTTTATGCTTTTTAAAATATTTTTTAATTTTCTGCATAACTGACATTTTCCTTTTCTCTCCGTACATTTTTCGAGATCTTCCTTTTATGTGTTGTTTGTGGACAAATCCTAAGTACCTTCTATCTGAACGATTCCATATCAAAGTAGGATCGTGTCTCCACATGCAAGGTCCTCTATCAATTATTATTATGGCTTCTATTTTCAACTAATCAAATGTTTGCTTTTACATTAACAATTGACCAATACCAGTGCAGCTTCTTATTCTTCTCACCAATCGGATTCTAATCTGCTACGTGTTTAGCCAATACTAGTGAGGCTCTCAGTGACGTCAGTATCACTCCTTACTACTGACCCCTCCTTTCCAATTGTTTGTATCAGTCACACGCCCGCTGTTCCAACCAATACCAGGGCGGCCCTCTGTGACGTCAGTGCAGCACTCGCAACTGACCCCTCCTTTTCAAGGTAATGCGAAAACGTATTTTCTTCAATTTTCGTGCAATTTTCATTATTTTACACCATAGAAACATTCAGTACTTTGTCTGATTCTCTAAATTCAAAGAATAGTCTATTTCTTTTGCTGTGAGTAAAACCTTTCTGCTTACTCTTCACACACTATGGGTAAAACCTTTCCGCTTACTCTCCACTCAAGCATCAGAGAACCTGCTTCTCCTTCAGTGTTACCCTTTCTAGGTGATATAAGACCAAAGTTTCACCAGCGAACTCTTTTGCTACCAATTACTCTCACTTTTATATGAAAGAAAATAATCCCTAAATCAGTGCTTTTAGTCCTGCAGAACTTTCAGCACCTTCTTGATTGAGATAAGTAACCTCCCTGCAGTGTGGCTTCCATTCGCCACCTGCTATTCAATATTCCCGGGAATTTACAGACAACATAAAACAGAATATAACACAGCTGTGGTTAATACATAAATCAATAATTCAATCCACAATATTTTCTACCTAACTAACTAGAACTCTAAACCATGGCTCTGCTACCAAGAAATACTGATCCAGCTGATTACCAGCTTGGGTTACTCACACACCATACACTCACCTGGACCCACATTCTTACAAAATAAGCTAGTAGTACCCCCGGAGTCAATATTGGTTTTACCTGCAAAATTTTGTTATCTTTACTCAAATCTTACCAATCCAATCTCCTTGACAATAAATTTCCTCTGGTCAATGAATCTAGTGGCTAGTAGAATAGGCAGAAATAACATTTAAGGTAATCACAGACTCAAAGAGTTTAAAAGTTTCATCTAATCAAAAATTTGTGAGTCAAAGATCAAATACATGTCAACATCAGGTTCATTCACATCAGGGTCTGAGACAGCATCTCAGACAAAGTCTGTGGCAGCATCTGTGTCGGGTCTGTGACGGGTCGGAAAGACAGGTCTGACCAGATCTCTAACTAACTTACCTTAATTATACTATTCTGGTGCCGATCACGATCCGGTACAAATTTTCCCTGTACGACTCGTATCCGGTCTTTTTACAGTACGAATCGTACAAGTGCCGTACAAACTGCCAATTACGATTCGCATGGGAAAAAGACCATACGAATCGCATTCGGAATAGTTCCCCACACGTCCTCGGGTCGGAAAATGTGTCCGACACGTCCTCGGACGATTTACCGTACAAATGTGAAAAGTAAAGTCCGACCGCGGAATCACGATCCATCCCGTGCGTCCGATGTTACAACCGTATGGAAAAAACACCGTCCGCACCGAACTCCCATAGCAACCATGGAGACATGTGCCCGAATACGCGCCCAACACTCCCCCCAGCCCCCGTACGTTCGAGTCGTACCCCCCGTGTATGTACACCCCCACCCGTGTATGTACACCCGTGTACGTGTCGTACCCCCCCTGAATGTACACCCGTGTACGTGTCATATCCCCCATGTATGTACACCCATGTACGTGTCGTACCCCCCCGTGTACGTTCGTGTCGTACCCCCCCCGTATTCACACCCGTGTACGTTCGTGTCGTACCCCCGTGCATGTACACCCGTGTACGTGTCATACCCCCCCGGTGTATGTACACCCATGTACATGTCGTACCCCCCGTATGTACACCCGTGTACGTGTCATACCCCCCGTGTATGTACACCCGTGTACGTGTCGTACCCCCATGCATGTACACGCGTGTACGTGTCGTACACCCGTGCATGTACACCCGTGTACGTCTCGTACCCCCCGTGTATGTACACCCGTGTACGTGTTGTACCCCCCGTGTACGTTCGTGCCGTACCCCCCGTATTTACACCCGTGTACGTTCGTGTCGTACCCCCGTGCATGTACACCCGTGTACGTGTCGTACCCCCGTGTATGTACACCCGTGTATGTGTCGTACCCCCGTGTATGTTCGTGTCGTACCCCCCCGTATTTACACCCGTGTATGTTCGTGTCGTACCCCCGTGCATGTACACCCGTGTATGTGTCATACCCCCCGTGTATGTACACCCGTGTACGTGTCATACCCCCCATGCATGTACACCCGTGTACGTGTCGTACCCCCCGTGTATGTACACCCGTGTACGTGACGTACCCCCGTGTATGTACACCCGTGTACATGTCGTACCCCCGTGCATGTACACCCGTACATGTCGTACCCCCCGTGCATGTACACCCGTGTACGTGTCGTACCCCCCGTGCATGTACACCCGTGTACGTGTCGTACCCCCGTGTATGTACACCCGTGTACGTGTCGTACCCCCGTGTATGTACACCCGTGTACGTGTCGTACCCCCCGTGTATGTACACCCGTGTACATGTCGTACCCCCATGCATATACACCCGTGTACGTGTCGTACCCCCCGTGTATGTAGACCCGTGTACGTGTCATACCCCTGTGTATGTACACCCGTGTACGTGTCGTACCCCCCGTGTATGTTTGTGTCGTACCCCCTGTATTTACACCCGTGTACGTTCGTGTCGTACCCCCCTGCATGTACACCCGTGTACCTGTCGTACCCCCCCATGTATGTACACCCATGTACGTGTCGTACCCCCCGTGCATGTACACCCGTGTACGTGTCGTACCCCCGTGTATGTACACCCGTGTACGTGTCGTACCCCCCCGCGTATGTACACCCGTGTACGTGTCGTACCCCCGTGCATGTACACCCGTGTACGTGTCGTACCCCCCGTGTATGTACACCCGTGTACGTGTCATACCCCCCGTGTATGTACACCCGTGTACATGTCATACCCCCCGTGCATGTACACCCGTGTACGTGTCGTACCCCCCCCTGTATGTACACCCGTGTACGTGTCCTACCCCCCTCTACGTTCGTGTCGTACCCCCGTGTATCTACACCCGTGTACGTTAGAGTCGTACCCCCACCCGCCTATGCATGGAGCATATCCCCACCACAACATTCTAAGTACGGAGCGCACCCCAGGCCCCAACATCACTACCGCATGTACGAGTCGTACCAAGCTACACACAAGGACAGCACAGTACAACAAAATGGCCCATGTACACACCGTACACACGCAAAAAACGCACGTACACAACCAGGACAAACCAAAACGACACAATAATACACCATTCGAATGGCACTAAGCCACAAAACATGTCCAACAACCACTAAAACAACACATTCACTGACCTGCAACTGCCAAAAACAAACAGAGGCCCAAAACACAACCACTCCTTATAACACACCCACCCAAAGTTCAAACACAGCCACACCCACCAATGGACCAATAAAAAGGGCCCACACACACAAACCATGAGCCTTTGCAACAGACTCACTGCTGCCAGACCCCACAGACAACCTACAGCACCATACTAGAAGCTTTACCACACCTTACACTTACACACCTTCACACACACACCTTCACAAACACCCCCTCATCACATTCACACACACACCTGCACAACCACACCCACACACCCACAACCATCCACACACACCCCCCCACCATCTACACCCACACCCCTCACCATGCCCACTAACAAGAATCCAAATTTCACTAGCCGAGAGTTGGAGGTCCTTGTCGATGAAATCCTGAGAGTCGAGCCACACCTCTTTGGAACATTGGTCAGACAGACCAGCCCTTCAGCAAAAACAGCCATGTGGCAGACCATCGTCGATGCTGTGAATGCTGTTGCGGACACCAGAAGGAACAAGCAGGAATGCCAAGCTAGATGGTACGATCTGCGGAGGAGGGTCCGAGCCAAGATGACGGATGAACACAACCAGGCCAACGTCACTGGAGGAGGGCTGTCCCGCAGACCCGTACACTACCATCCCTGGGAGGAGAGGGTGATGGCCATACTGCTGGTGGAGGCAGTGGACGGATTAGGAGGACTCCGAGACCCGGGTGAGTACACAAACAACGCACCTCACATGGGGGGAACGTCATCCACAACCAAACTCACAAACAGGCACGCAACCACCCCAAGCTATCGCATGACTCAACCACACTCCATGAACACGCACATGCCACTGGTGCCACCATGCCCCATGCACCCAGCTGGACAATGTCAAGTCACAGGCCACAGAAGACACCAACACATGACACGGTAAGCCGGATGGCGGGAGGGTGGGCCCCAAAAATCACATAGTGCAACTCAGAAGCAGACAACAATGCCCTCTGCCCATATGGCCTAGGTCACAGCCAGACAAACAGTGTGTCCCCACACAGGAAAGACTTGCCAGCAAATGGCGGACGCCTTGCATTAAGACATGGGGGTGAAGGCACGTTTTTGCACATGACAGCAGCTAATGAACAGCCAACACTGTGAAAGAGTGGCAGCACACACCACCACAGCAGCAGTGCAGACACAGACACTACACCCAATGGGTGCCTGGAGATCAGAAACAAACTCACATCAACAAGCCAAGGGCCATTCAAAGATCTGCAAAAAGTGTGTGCCTAGGAAGCTGGGCTGAGGTGACAGAGGGTGACACACAGAGGGAGGGAGAGGGGGAGAGAGAGGGAGGGAGACACAGGGAGACGGACAGAGGGAGGAGGCTGACACAGGGAGGGAGGGAGAGGGGGACAGAGAGGGAGGGAGACACAGGAAGACGGACAGAGGGAGGAGGCCGACACACAGAGGGAGGGAGAGGGGGACAGAGAGGGAGGGAGACACAGGGAGACGGACAGAGGGAGGAGGCCGACACACAGAGGGAGGGAGAGGGGGACAGAGAGGGAGGGAGACACAGGGAGAGCAAATCAGCCTTGTGGTGTGTGGGAATGTCTGCTTGTCAGCAGGTGGACTGCGTGCATGTAGACAAGGGTGGCCAGTGCCTCCATGGCAAAACACAGGGCCATGTCACAACCTGTGCACGAGCACAACGACAGCTACCTGCATCATATAAGTGTGTGGAACAACTTCATGTGCCCACGTACAGTGCTACACGGAAGGCGCCAATGCACGGCTCGCCACACCTGCCCACTCCACTGCTGACTGCAGTCACACTTGACGCAGCAAGTAAGACTGTGCCATACATAGGTAAAGTCGCCAAAGCTGTGCCCAAGGGACATACCCATGGACAAGTGCACTGTGAGTAGAATGCAAGACATATCCAAATTCCCAGAGGAAAAGTTCCAACTTTGAAACTAATGAAACATGTATGTTGCATGGAACAAAATTAACATTGTCTCTCTCACACACAGGTCAACGTCGTGGATCACCCCCCAACACTGGGGGGGAAGAGTCACAGGACCCGGCTCGCGGGATGAAGGAGCCACCGGCAGCGACGACTCTCACCACTCTGTGGACGAACCCGACCAACCTGGCCCCTCTGGTGTCCAACGACCTGCAGCACCTGCGTCAGGTACAACGGGGCCAACCACCACCCCCACTCCTGCCACATCCCAGGAGACACCCAGGATCCCTGCCCCACCACCACAAAGCAGCCAGGCTGGCCAGGAGGGACATGGTGTCCCGGGCACCCAGGAGGAAACAGGCGACAACGCCAATGCCACCCCTCAGGGGTCCCGGAGACCCGATGTGCCCACAAGGGCAGGCCAGGTGCAAGTGGGCAGGGGTGGTGGTAGTGGAGGATGGCGGAGGCGCCAGCCTGACCAGTTGGCTGGGGAACCGGTATATTCCCATGTCCGAAACATCCTGGACACATACCGGCAGGACACCACGCGCATGGCCCAGGTTGTGTCCATCCTCGAGGGGATCAAGACCCTGCAGGCCCAGCAACATGCGGAGCAACATGCCTGTCTACTGCAACACCAACGGAGGATGGAGGACAGACAGGCTGAGCTTGTGACGGTGTTCACGGGAATTCACAGTACACTCCGTCGGATGGCCGACAACATGGGCAACCCTCCCTGTGCCAGAAGGCGTAGAACATCACCACCCACAGGGAGGGATCAGGAGGAGGAGGAGGAAACATCCGATGGAGCATCCCAAACATCGTCACGGCCTGCTTCTGAGGGTCCCCGCAGGAGGGCGGGTCGTCCACGTAAAAGACCGTGAGGGTCGGCGCTACAGCACCATCTCCCAGAACACCTGGCCTGGCACCTGGCCCACTGGAGCAACAGCAGCACAGCATCAAAAGACATTCTCTGCCACATGGCCTTGCTGGTCACTGTCTGACCAATGTTGACAAAGACTGTGGCATGGACTCTGAGGATTTCTAATGGCAAGGACACCAACTCCCCTAGTGAACTTTGGATTCCACACACCCGGAAAGCCCCTCATGTCAAACCCCCCCCCCCACTAAAATAAAAAGTCACACCATGAAGAGAAGATGCCTGCTGGTTGCATTATTACCTTACATGTGTCTTGTAAAGTCTAAACATGCCTGAGTTCTCATTTGACTTCAACCATCCACACCCTGGGGCCTGAGTCTGGCACAGGACACACGGGTCACAGTGTATTAGGCAAGACAGACATGGAGCACCATACACACCCGTGATGGGCCCAACCAGCTGAGGGGGTGGCCGCACAACCGTGCCGACAGACATATTGAGTACTGTTGGACAGGCCTCACAGACGGCTTGCTCCCTCCCCGCACGAAAGGGCCCGAACTCCGGCCCACCTGGCATACCCCCGCGACAAGCACCCGTACTCCGTCTCCCGACGGACCCTCTGCCCTCGGACCCCTACTCATCACGGGGTCCAGCCCCACCGGCTTCCCCGGCCGGGTCAAGCCGCCCTCTTGGGCCCTGCACCACGCGGCCGCATGGCCTCACCTCGACCCTAACCCCGGGCCTGGCCGGCCCCGACATCCCGGCACCACCATCCACCCAGGAGGTGAGCGGACCACTTGGCAGGTCAATGGGAGAACGAAGTGTCAAGGGCTCTCCCCCGCCAGGTGCCGATCGCCCCCAGCTCCCCCAGGCACTGGCTCCACCCCCTGCTGGGTGTCTGGACACCTTCATCCCGGACCCTCCAACCTCCAAGTGCGAGGGTCCGGACATCAAAGGGCACCAGCCCTATAACTGAGGCAGCTCCGGAGCAGGAAGGCAGTGGTATCCTGGAGTCGAGAGACACCGAGTGAACTCAACCTTGACGGTCTACTGGCGCTGCCGTAGCCGCTCTTGTGAACCATCGTCCTGCCTGCTGGCGCTGCCGCGGCCTTCTGCAACATTCATCTTCCTGGGACCTGCTGGCGCTGCCGCGGCCCGTTGTAACGACCATCCTCACCGGGACCTGCTGGCGCTGCCGCGGCCTTCTGCAACCTTCATCTTCCTGGGACCTGCTGGCGCTGCCGCGGCCCGTTGTAACGACCATCCGCACCGGGACCTGCTGGCGCTGCCGCGGACCGTACATCTTCCGGGGACCTGCTGGCGCTGCCGCGGCCCGTCGTATCGACCACCCGCACCGGGACCTGCTGGCGCTGCCGCGGTCCGTACCACCTAACCACCACGCTCGAGGATTGTGAGCTCATCATCATCTCATCCGAACTACCTGATTGGTAAATAGACTGTCCCGCTACCCCCTTCCCTACCTTGCGAGACTCTAATCGAGGGGACCCCTGAGTCCAGACCTCCTTGTACCATTCAACCGTACCTTAAATAAGTGCCTATAAAGAACACTGAACCTTATCCGTGTGTAATATCTGTCTGTGGGGGGGAAGTTACTTGTCTGTACGATCACTGGAGACGGCTCTCCCCGGAGACCTCTCCCCCTGACCCCGGCCGGGCCTCTCGGTCCGTCTACCTTTTCTAACATTGGTGGCCAGCGGCGCGATCCGAATCAACGCGTAATCGTACAGAGAGTAGCTCACCCCACGACATAAGCACGATGTCGACCAAAGATAGCAGCTCCACCGAGAAATTCCAAATGGAGAAATTAGAAGAATACAACCACCGCGAACTGAGACAATTTTGCATAGAACTTGGCATTGCTACCACCGGCCTGAGTACCAAGGATGATCTAAAGCGCGCTCTTGAGTCATGGACAGAAACTGGGGTCACAGGACCCTCCGACCAAAGCAGCGTCACACCAGACCAAAACAGCATCACACCAGAGGAGAACGCCACGGCTCCCGAGGAGCGGGGAACGGGCCTCTCGCAAGAGGAGATCCGAGAAAGAGACAGAGTCAGATTACACGAGTTGGAGATGGCACGACTCAAGATGGATGGGGAACTCAAGTTAGCTGAACAGAAACTCAACCTCGAGCATATGCGGCTTCGAGAGGAACGAGAAGAAAAGCAGAGACAGAGAGAGCTGGAAGAGAAAAAAATAACGCTCGAGCACGAGCGCCGACTAGCGGAAATAGAACTGCGCAAACAGAATAAGGAACTGGGAGTGCCTGAGCGACCACACACCCCGGGGCCAAGTGAGAAAAAAGTTCACATCCCCAAGGATGTTGTCCGCGAATATGTCCGAGAAGACGACATACAACAGTGGTTTAAAGCCTATGAGATCGCCATGACCTCCCACCGGATCGACCGGAGTGATTGGGGAGCCGGACTTTGGGGGAGATTTATCAACGAGGGTCGCGATGCCCTGCTGCAGCTCCCCGATCACCAAATGTCGTCCTACGACCACATGAAGGCTGCCCTCCTCACCCGCTACGGCCTCACGCCCGAGATGTACCACCAGAGGTTCAGAGATTGCACCCGGATCCCAGGTACAACTTGGGTGGAATACGTGAACTATTTCAGCCGGGCCTTCGAGGGTTGGATCAAGGGAAGTCAGGTCACCACCTATGAACAACTCTTCAACCTTATGGTATGGGAGCACCTGTCAAACAACTGTTTCGTCGAGCTCAGGCAGCACCTACTCGACAGTAAGCTGACTGACCCCCGGCAGCTCGCCGCCGAAGCTGACCGGTGGGAAAGCACCCGAGTGGGCCGGAGAGGGCCACACGACCAGAACAGAAGCAACCAAGGCCAGCACCGTCCTCGGGGAGGAGGAGGGGGCCCGGGGCGAGGGAGAGACGCCTTACCAGCAACACCCGTGGCCAGCACCCCGCCTCCGGCCGGCCGGGGCAACCCCCCGTTGCGGCCTGGGTACCGAGCCAACGTCACGTGCCACCGGTGCCAGCGACTAGGCCACTACGCCAACGACCCGAACTGCCCGCTAAACCAAACACCCAAGCCCCGCCAGGTAGCTGCCGCTGCCCTAGGGGAAGAGCAATCATCGGAGGGACCCGAAGAGTACGAGCCGGCCCAGCAAGGGTGGGAACCGGCCGCCATGGTCCTGGCATGCTTAGGGGGAAGAGACATGGTTCCGCGGGCTCCCCTACCCGCCAACACCAGAAAATACGGTCAGTGGGTGACCATTAATGGACAGAGAGCCGAGGCCTTGCGTGACACCGGCGCCAGCGTGACGGCCGTCCGCTGTCATCTGGTGAAGCCCGAGCAGATCCTGCCGAACATTCTCTGCCCCGTCCGCTCGGCAGATAACTCTGAGAGTATGTGTAAGATGGCCTGCGTCCCGTTTGAATGGGGAGGGGTCTCCGGCCTACTGAAGGTGACGGTCCGGGACGATGCCCCCGTGGACTGCCTCCTGGGGAATGACCTCGAGAGTTCCCCGTGGGCCACCGTCGAGAAAAGAGAGCACCTGGGGATGCTGGGCCTCCCGGACTGGGCCTGCATAACCACCCGATCCATGGCCGCCCGTGCCGCCCCCCGATCCGAAGAAACCGAATGGCCAGCACCTCCGCCCCCGGTTGCCCCCGTAGAGGACAACGGCGAGTCCGACCTCCCGGACCCGACTACCGAAGAAGACGCGCAACACCAGGACCTTCCGGATCTGGCTCAGTGGCGTCAAGAAGGGGGGCCCACCCAAGAACAGTTCCGCCAGGAACAAAAGACCTGTCCCTCCCTCGAGGGACTCCGCCAACAAGCCAGTACCCAAAACGCCGGGGACACCACCGGAACCCACTGGGTCTACTGGGATAACGACCTGCTCTACAGCGAGCAAAGAATCGCCGAGCTGGGGGCCGGTCGAGTTCTGGTGGTACCGCTCCGCTTCCGAGACTTTCTGCTCAACCTGGCCCACGATGTTCCCCTGGCTGGACACCTGGGCCAGGACAAAACGTACAGTCGCCTGGTGACCCACTTTTTCTGGCCGAAAATGAGGAATGACGTCCTGAACCACTGCCGATCTTGCCCCACATGCCAAGCCAGCGGGAAGAGTGGTCGGAAGCTGAAGGCCCCTCTGCAGCCCTTCCCTGTGGTCACCACCCCGTTCGAGAGGGTGGGGATAGACATTGTGGGGCCTTTGGACCCCCGCACGGCACAAGGACACAGGTTCATCTTGGTACTAGTGGACCATGCCACCCGCTACCCCGAGGCGGTGCCCCTACGGACAGTGACAGCTCCGGTGGTTGGCCGGGCCCTGATGGGGATCTTCTCCCGGGTAGGCTTCCCCCGAGAAGTCGTCAGCGACCGAGGTACGAATTTCATATCTAAATACATGAAGTCCCTCTGGCAACAATGCGGGGTCACCTACAGATTCACGACCCCCTATCACCCCCAAGGGAACGGACTAGTGGAGCGTTTTAACCGCACTCTCAAGGGGATGATTGGGGGATTGGAAGAGCCTCTCCGTCGCCAGTGGGATGTACTGCTCCCGTGCCTCCTCTTCGCCTACCGGGAAGTTCCCCAGAAGTCCCTCGGTTTTAGCCCCTTCGAACTCCTGTACGGGCACCCTGTGCGAGGGCCCCTCAGCCTAGTCAAGGAAGGTTGGGAGATGGCCCCCTTAACGACCCCTCCAGACGTCTTCAAATACATCCTGGCCTTACGAAACCAGACCCGGCGCTTCAGGGAGATGGCCAAGGCGAACCTCGAGGCCAGCCAGGAGGACATGAAGAGGTGGTATGATCACAATGCCTCCTCCGTTGAATTCGAGCCTGGGCAGCAAGTATGGGTGATGTCCCCCACCGAACCATGTGCCCTGCAAGATAAGTGGACGGGGCCCTTCAAAGTGGTCGAGCGTAAAAGCCCCGTCACTTACCTCATCGACATGGGGTCCCCCCGGAACCCCCTTCGGGTCCTCCACACCAACCGGCTCAAACCACACTTTGTGCGCTCCGAACTAAGCCTCTTGATGGCTACAGACAGTGGTACAGAAGAAGACTCCGAGCCCCTCCCGGATCTCCTGAAGACTCAGGAGAAGGACGGCTCCGTGGACGGGGTCCGGCTCTCTGACGCCCTCACTTCGGAGCAACGCCAGGACTGCCGGGACCTCCTGCTGCAGTTCGCTGCCCTGTTCTCCCTCACCCCCGGGGTCACCCCTTGGTGTTTGCACGACGTAGACACCGGGGACAGTCCCCCTGTCCGGCACCGGGCCTACCGCGTACCAGATCGGGTACGGGCCTGCATACAGGAGGAAGTGGCCAAGATGCTCACGATCGGGGTCATCGAGCCCTCGGACAGTCCCTGGGCCAGTCCGGTTGTATTAGTTCCCAAGGCCGCTGCCCCCGGCACCGCACCTGAACTAAGATTCTGCATCGACTACCGGGGCTTGAACGCTGTCACCCGGACCGACGCTCATCCCATCCCCCGAGCAGACGAGCTGATCGACCGGCTGGGGGCCGCCCGCTACCTTAGTATCTTCGACCTAACGGCGGGCTACTGGCAGATCGGCCTCACACCCAGGGCTCAGGAACGGTCAGCCTTCTCCACCCCCGATGGCCACTATCAATTTAAGGTCATGCCCTTTGGCATGAAGAATGCCCCCGCCACGTTCCAACGCCTTGTGAACCAGGTCTTGGCGGGGCTCGAAGAATTCAGCGCTGCCTACCTGGACGATATCGCTGTATACAGCCGCCACTGGTCCGACCACCTCCGTCACCTCCAAGAGGTCCTACAAGCCCTCCAGCGGGCTGGCCTCACCATTAAGGCCGGCAAGTGCCAAATTGGCCAAGGGTCTGTGACCTACCTTGGGCACCAAGTGGGAAGCGGGCTAGTGGCCCCACTACAACTTAAGATTGCGGCCATCCAGTCCTGGCAGCCCCCCGTCACCCAGACCGAGGTCCGAGCCTTCTTGGGGCTCACCGGCTACTACCGGCGGTTCGTGAAGGACTACGGCAGCATCGTGGGGCCCCTCACGGGTCTCACATCCAAGAACCAACCGAAGCGGGTCAACTGGACTCCTGATTGTCAAGCGGCCTTCGAGGAGCTGAAGGCCGCCCTGTGCACCGCCCCGGTGCTCCAGGCCCCCGATTACAGTCGGGAATTTGTGGTGCAGACCGACGCCTCCGACCACGGCATCGGAGCCGTCCTCTCTCAGTTGAACCCCGAAGGTCATGACCAGCCGGTGGCCTTCATCAGTCGACGTCTCCTGGCCCGAGAACAGCGTTGGAGCACCATCGAGAGGGAGGCATTTGCAGTAGTGTGGGCCCTCAAAAAGCTCCGACCCTATCTCTTCGGTACCCACTTCCGGGTACAAACCGACCATCGACCCCTGCAATGGCTGATGCAGATGCGGGGGGAGAACCCAAAACTCTTGCGCTGGTCCATTTCCCTGCAGGGAATGGACTTCACCGTGGAGCACCGACCAGGCCAAGACCACGCCAACGCGGATGGCCTGTCCCGCTTTTTCCGCCTCGACGAAGAGAGTCCCCAAGGAGATGGGTGACTCTCCCCGCCTTCAGCTGGGGGGGACGCATGTTGGACAGGCCTCACAGACGGCTTGCTCCCTCCCCGCACGACAGGGCCCGAACTCCGGCCCACCTGGCATACCCCCGCGACAAGCACCCGTACTCCGTCTCCCGACGGACCCTCTGCCCTCGGACCCCTACTCATCACGGGGTCCAGCCCCACCGGCTTCCCCGGCCGGGTCAAGCCGCCCTCTTGGGCCCTGCACCACGCGGCCGCATGGCCTCACCTCGACCCTAACCCCGGGCCTGGCTGGCCCCGACATCCCGGCACCACCATCCACCCAGGAGGTGAGCGGACCACTTTGCAGGTCAATGGGAGAACGAAGTGTCAAGGGCTCTCCCCCGCCAGGTGCCGATCGCCCCCAGCTCCCCCAGGCACTGGCTCCACCCCCTGCTGGGTGTCTGGACACCTTCATCCCGGACCCTCCGACCTCCAAGTGCGAGGGTCCGGACATCAAAGGGCACCAGCCCTATAACTGAGGCAGCTCCGGAGCAGGAAGGCAGTGGTATCCTGGAGTCGAGAGACACCGAGTGAACTCAACCTTGACGGTCTACTGGCGCTGCCGTAGCCGCTCTTGTGAACCATCGTCCTGCCTGCTGGCGCTGCCGCGGCCTTCTGCAACATTCATCTTCCTGGGACCTGCTGGCGCTGCCGCGGCCCGTTGTAACGACCATCCTCACCGGGACCTGCTGGCGCTGCCGCGGCCTTCTGCAACCTTCATCTTCCTGGGACCTGCTGGCGCTGCCGCGGCCCGTTGTAACGACCATCCGCACCGGGACCTGCTGGCGCTGCCGCGGACCGTACATCTTCCGGGGACCTGCTGGCGCTGCCGCAGCCCATCGTATCGACCACCCGCACCGGGACATGCTGGCGCTGCCGCGGTCCGTACCACCTAACCACCACGCTCGAGGATTGTGAGCTCATCATCATCTCATCCGAACTACCTGATTGGTAAATAGACTGTCCCGCTACCCCCTTCCCTACCTTGCGAGACTCTAATCGAGGGGACCCCTGAGTCCAGACCTCCTTGTACCATTCAACCGTACCTTAAATAAGTGCCTATAAAGAACACTGAACCTTATCCGTGTGTGATATCTGTCTGTGGGGGGGAAGTTACTTGTCTGTACGATCACTGGAGACGGCTCTCCCCGGAGACCTCTCCCCCTGACCCCGGCCGGGCCTCTCGGTCCGTCTACCTTTTCTAACAAGTACAGCAACAGTCATGCGCAGAGGTCAGGGATCATGTCGAGTGTCCTGGGGGGCACCCAGGTATGTGTAGACAGGTAGCAGAACCATGTCCTGCAAGCTTGAGTCAGGTGGATGCAGAGAATGGTGGCCTGGCCAACGTTGGATGCATGGGGATGGCACATGTCACAATACCCACACAGTCATGGACATCATGCACAATACACGGTCTAATCCCACACAAACAGCTTGCATCTTGCTACTCTACACATAGACACATAGCCACTATCACGGAAAACCATGCCAGACATGCCGAATGCACCGTGGCAACACACCAGCATTGACAGAGAAGAGGCACCTTGGAGGCATAGGGACACCTTTATTAGTCATGTATGTGGGATTGCAGAGGCAAGTCGGAGTACACATGAACGGGTCATGTGGACTAACATGTGGGTCCAACACTGGCACCCCCCTTCTGCACCACAAATGCGTGATATCCATGGAACTGGCACACAAGTGTCGGCTAACAGCTAAACACCCCCTGCTGCTCACGGAGAGCCTGCCATACACCATTGATCCGCTGATGTGGAAGTCCCACACCATGTCAAGCCAATGCAAACTGTATGTGTCCGAGGGCAGTGTTACACACATTGATGCCATCATCACATTCCACAATCCCATCACCGATGACTGTCAACAAGTCTGACCATCTATTCAGGTGTACCCATTTGCATGTCATGTGTACCATGGTGATGCAACATGTCTGCAGAGGAACCAAACATCGACAGGGGCAGTGTGCATACATCGTGAACTACTGCCACACCCAATACACCCCTGATGCATCCCTTACCCTAAGGAGACTTCCAAACTTGTCCGTGCGTGTAACGCTGAGTCAGCACACGATGACGTGTCCATGAGGAATAGCAGTGCCACAACAATGCAAGCAGCAGATGGCATGCGCAAGTACCTGGGGAAGAGAGACACACAAGAAGTCAGCCACAAAAAGCACAGCCACTTGCATGTGCATGTACTCGACACATGTATGGATGACAACATGCTAGGTCACAATTATGACTGGAGAAATACACTCATCACTGGCACCATCACTCCAGTGACACATCCACACACACCTCTGACTCACGTGCCATACATGCAGCTGGAGACACACATCGCAACACATGCCACACGGGGACCAATGCGTGCACACTCAGACACTGGTACTCACCACTAAGCAAAGAAGTCGCGTATGAGCCGAGTCCGGATGTCCTCTTGCGGCTCCACATCCTCCACATCACTAGCCCCATTGCCAAGCCCTTCGTCCTCCACGGGTGGATGGTCCTGGTCATCATGATCCAGGATGAGTGGCACAGCTTTCTCAACTGCCATGTTGTGCAGCATGCAGCAGACCATGAAGATTTTGCAGACCTTCGCCGGGGCATATGGGAGGGCGCCGCCGGTCTTGTGGAGGCATCAGAATCGGCTCTTCAGGAGGCCAAACGTCCTCTCTATCACTCGCCTTGTCCGGCCATGGGCGGTGTTGTAGCGGAGCTGGGCCGGCGTGATGGGGTTGCGGAGAGGTGTGATCAGCCATGGCATGTTGGGATAGCCAGCGTCCCCTACATGGAAAGCACATGGACATAAGTAGGACAGGAGAAGCGGTTGTGCTGGAAGTCTACGCAAAATACAGGACAGACAGACTGTACCCACCAACAACACATGCTTGTTCGTTGCGCAGCTGCATCATCATTTCAGGCACCCTGCTTCACCTCATGATGTAGGCATCGTGTGCTGATCCTGGAAAACGAGCACAGACATGTGAAATCACCATGTTTGACAGACACACCACAAGGGCATTGATGGAGTGGTAGTGCTTGCGATTCCTGTACGCTACCTCCTGTGCCTGTGGTGGTACCAAAGCCACATGTGTCCCATCTATGGACCCAATGACATGGGGCATCCCTCCCAGGGCATAGAATCCACGCTTGACCCCAGTCAACATTTCAGGGGTTGGGAAATGGATGAAGTCATCCAGGTGAATCAACATGGCCTCTAAGAAATCATGCAGCACGTGGCAGAACATGCTCTGGGACATGCCACCAACATGAGCTATGGTATTTTGAAAGGTACCCGTGGCTAGAAAATGTAGGGCTGCCATTACCTTCAGCTTGGGTGTCAGTGCCGTAGGATACCTGTGCAGCGGTTGCGGGTGTGGTGCCAGTCTCGCCGTCAACTCCAGAATCAACCGTTGGGGGAAGCGGTAGCACCGGATACAGTCATTCTCCCGCATGGCAGCCATGTCCGGAATTGGTCGGGGAACAGGCGGCGCTCTGCAGTAATTTGGAAGTGACAAGGAAGAGTGAGTGCACCACAACAACAATTTATTTGTACTGAGCACATGTTAATCTGTCTATACACATATGCTACATACGGAGTCAGGTATGTGCCACATGCCCTGGATACGTATGGCTGCCAGGTGACACTCCTACCAAGACCCAGCTACACACAGAGATTGTGAACCTCCACATGCCATGGCATGGGATTAGCTGTGTCCCAGTGTAAGTGAACAGCCAGACGCAACACAGGAGTGACATACATCCACACATCAGCAGAAGTAGGATGTTGATTGCAGAGACTGGCAGCGGAACACTAGAGCCACAGGTCACATGACTTTACACTAGGACAGCCCACACACCTTGCCATTAAGGTGTACATGTGATGACTCACCACACATTCATAGAGAGGATGCAGACATGTCCTTGTTACGCTACTCCGTGTCCCATGCATACATACGCACCTCACATCCGATACCACATGTGGCATGGTGTGCGGAACAGTGTGCCATGCCCATCTACACACAGACACATGTTGGCTGCTGCAACAGCTGCAGCTTTTGAGGGAGCTCCAACATCAAGCTAATGGAAATCCCCCACACATACATGACATAGTCACATCGTGCACCGTGGGTAGTGACATGTCAGGTGTGGTAACCCCTGTACCGGGCCTCAGGGGACACTTCCGTGTGTTGTTGTCCGTGCCATGCCAGTGACGCTCATCCCAAGTGTGCAGTACGACATGCACACATGTCAAAGGAGTCAAGGGCATGCCTGGCACACATTGCACCGTCACACATTACATGTGTACACATCTCATCATACATCTGGTGCCTTCTCGACTCTGGAGTAATGTTCCACATCACAGCCTTTCACACCTGTGCCCCACACATGTAGTACTGCCCAGACAATGCCTTGATGTCCATCCATGGACAAGTATGTCAGCCCTATTCCTTCCTGTGTGCTGCCTGTCACCACTGTGATGTGTGAAAACCACCGTACTTCCGCTAAGAGGGCCTGTGTATGTTCCTGTATCACTATGGGAGTGCTGCCGTATGCGTACCCATAGTGATAGTGAGCGTACAGGCGTGTGTACGGGCCCTACCACCATGAGTACGCATATGCGAGCACACCCATAGTGGTACGACCGTACACGCGTGCGTACGTTCACTATCACTATGGGAGTGCTGCCGTATGCGTACCCATAGTGATAGTGAGCGTACAGGCATGTGTACGGTCCGTACCACCATGAGCACCATGGGGGAATTTCTCCCTTTTAAGAAAGTGATTACTTGGTGATATTTCTTCATAACGTCTTCTGACGGAGCTCCTGTTTATCCATCTCTCGGATACTCATCATTAGGCCAATCAACTGTAATTTTACATTCTGTCCACAAATCAGCAGGCACCACTATGTCAAATAAACCATCCAAATCTTTCAACAAAACCTTCGAAACCTTCGCAAATCTCTCAACTTGCCTGTACCATTCCACTGGTTTTTCTCTCAACTTAGGAAAATTATTTGTAAATGATAAAATATCCTGTTGGATCCATGGGACATGTACATATCCCCCTCCTGAAACCTCTCTCATTGGGCGCAATCTTTCAGCCTTCTCTGTTTCGCTCATCAAATATTCAGATGTTGATCTATTTGTCGGTGCTTCTTCCTTTTTCTTTGTCCATCTAACTTTCTAACTGTCTAAATCTCCCCACTTTCGCTATATCTTCATCAACTCCTTAATATGCAATTTTCTTCCTGACATATTCATGTTTTCCTAATCTTTATAGAAAATTCTGCTCTATAGGTTTTCTGCAACACCTTGGATCTCCCTATCTCTCCTCCCATTTCAGAGGCAAAATTTGTCGATTTTTCATGAAATATTTTCGTGTTTCGGTTATTGCTCCTGCAAATGAACAGCAACTCTTCTTCACTATAGGTGTTTAACCTATCCAGTCCTACATTTTCAACTATCATTTCTTCTAATTCAACCCTTAATTTGAAAATGTCTAATATTTTCAGTGATGGGTTTGGTTTCTCTCTTACTTGTGCCCATCTTTCTATTTCTTCTGGGGTTACTTTTGTGGCACTCTTCATTCCTGTGGATGTCTCTAATCGTACTTCTTTTGAGCATCCTGGTGTAACTCTTCTGGGTGTGTCATTTATTTGCCCTCTTATCGGTAAGTCCATGAATAAAATCACTGACTCACATTCACTAGCTTGGTCATCAATTATTATTTTCTCTTTCCTAGGTTCAATGATGGGAGTAGTTATGACGGGTGTTTTAGAACAATTTGATTTATCCTCATACAGTGGGACAACAGGACCTATAGTCACTGGTTTAGTCAGGGCTTCAGGATGTGTGTTTAACTGGGTTATTTTCTGTATAGTTCACTTCTATTTTTATTTATCGCTTCCCTTTCTCTTTCTTGGAGTACCCTCTCCGTTGTTTTTTCATGTACTACCTGTAGAACTAAAGGTGTATCTAGAACTGGGGCACTCGGGGTAGTTCTATTAGGCCTTTCTTGATAAGGCGGAGGATTTTTCATTAAAATATCCTCTAAATAATCATCTTCTGAGTCTCCACTACCTGTCATTGCTAAATGTTTTGTTTTCTCTGGACATGTATCTCCTGTCTGTTCCTCAGCCATCAATACAGGATATAATCCTTCTGTTACCATGGCTTGCCTTCACTGTTTCATCTGCCTATCTCGGGTTCCGCGTGGAAATTTGGGATAAAATCTGCTCAAGTTTCTTGATCTATCGCGCTCAAATGCTTCAGTCGCCCATTCTTCTAATGCCTTATACTGTGTTAATCTGGGTCTGGGTTCTAATTAGTTCATTGCAGTACGTACATTATGTAGGATTCTTCCATTAAATGTTCCAAACTCTGGAAAAGCTAGTATCCCATCATCTTTTGTATATTCTATCCAATTTCCTAACCATACACAAGTATGGTAACCTCTCTCTATCATCATGTAGGATGCGGCCATTTTCGGTGGAGGAATAAGTATGCCTTCTCTAGTTTTAATGGGTTTATGCTTTTTAAAATATTTTTTAATTTTCTGCATAACTGACATTTTCCTTTTCTCTCCGTACATTTTTCGAGATCTTCCTTTTATGTGTTGTTTGTGGACAAATCCTAAGTACCTTCTATCTGAACGATTCCATATCAAAGTAGGATCGTGTCTCCACATGCAAGGTCCTCTATCAATTATTATTATGGCTTCTATTTTCAACTAATCAAATGTTTGCTTTTACATTAACAATTGACCAATACCAGTGCAGCTTCTTATTCTTCTCACCAATCGGATTCTAATCTGCTATGTGTTTAGCCAATACTAGTGTGGCTCTCAGTGACGTCAGTATCACTCCTTACTACTGACCCCTCCTTTCCAATTGTTTGTATCAGTCACACGCCCGCTGTTCCAACCAATACCAGGGCGGCCCTCTGTGACGTCAGTGCAGCACTCGCAACTGACCCCTCCTTTTCAAGGTAATGCGAAAACGTATTTTCTTCAATTTTCGTGCAATTTTCATTATTTTACACCATAGAAACATTCAGTACTTTGTCTGATTCTCTAAATTCAAAGAATAGTCTATTTCTTTTGCTGTGAGTAAAACCTTTCTGCTTACTCTTCACACACTATGGGTAAAACCTTTCCGCTTACTCTCCACTCAAGCATCAGAGAACCTGCTTCTCCTTCAGTGTTACCCTTTCTAGGTGATATAAGACCAAAGTTTCACCAGCGAACTCTTTTGCTACCAATTACTCTCACTTTTATATGAAAGAAAATAATCCCTAAATCAGTGCTTTTAGTCCTGCAGAACTTTCAGCACCTTCTTGATTGAGATAAGTAACCTCCCTGCAGTGTGGCTTCCATTCGCCACCTGCTATTCAATATTCCCGGGAATTTACAGACAACATAAAACAGAATATAACACAGCTGTGGTTAATACATAAATCAATAATTCAATCCACAATATTTTCTACCTAACTAACTAGAACTCTAAACCATGGCTCTGCTACCAAGAAATACTGATCCAGCTGATTACCAGCTTGGGTTACTCACACACCATACACTCACCTGGACCCACATTCTTACAAAATAAGCTAGTAGTACCCCCGGAGTCAATATTGGTTTTACCTGCAAAATTTTGTTATCTTTACTCAAATCTTACCAATCCAATCTCCTTGACAATAAATTTCCTCTGGTCAATGAATCTAGTGGCTAGTAGAATAGGCAGAAATAACATTTAAGGTAATCACAGACTCAAAGAGTTTAAAAGTTTCATCTAATCAAAAATTTGTGAGTCAAAGATCAAATACATGTCAACATCAGGTTAATTCACATCAGGGTATGAGACAGCATCTCAGACAAAGTCTGTGGCAGCATCTGTGTCGGGTCTGTGACGGGTCGGAAAGACAGGTCTGACCAGATCTCTAACTAACTTACCTTAATTATACTATTCTGGTGCCGATCACGATCCGGTAAAAATTTTCCCTGTACGACTCGTATCCGGTCTTTTTACAGTACGAATCGTACACGTGCCGTACAAACTGCCAATTACGATTCGCATGGGAAAAAGACCATACGAATCGCATTTGGAATAGTTCCCCACACGTCCTCGGGTCGGAAAATGTGTCCGACACGTCCTCGGACGATTTACCGTACAAATGTGAAAAGTAAAGTCCGACCGCGGAATCACGATCCATCCCGTGCGTCTGATGTTACAACCGTATGGAAAAAACACCGTCCGCACCGAACTCCCATAGCAACCATGGAGACATGTGCCCGAATACGCGCCCAACACTCCCCCCAGCCCCCGTACGTTCGAGTCGTACCCCCCGTGTATGTACACCCCCACCCGTGTATGTACACCCGTGTACGTGTCGTACCCCCCCCTGTATGTACACCCGTGTACGTGTCATATCCCCCATGTATGTACACCCATATACGTGTCGTACCCCCCCGTGTACGTTCGTGTCGTACCCCCCCGTATTCACACCCGTGTACGTTCGTGTCGTACCCCCGTGCATGTACACCCGTGTACGTGTCATACCCCCCGGTGTATGTACACCCATGTACGTGTCGTACCCCCCGTATGTACACCCGTGTACGTGTCATACCCCCCATGTATGTACACCCGTGTACGTGTCGTACCCCCATGCATGTACACCCGTGTACGTGTCGTACCCCCGTGCATGTACACCCGTGTACGTCTCGTACCCCCGTGTATGTACACCCGTGTACGTGTTGTACCCCCCGTGTACGTTCGTGTCGTACCCCCCCGTATTTACACCCGTGTACATTCGTGTCGTACCCCCGTGCATGTACACCCGTGTACGTGTCGTACCCCCGTGTATGTACACCCGTGTACGTGTCGTACCCCCGTGTATGTTCGTGTCGTACCCCCCCGTATTTACACCCGTGTATGTTTGTGTCGTACCCCCGTGCATGTACACCCGTGTATGTGTCGTACCCCCCGTGTATGTACACCCGTGTACGTGTCATACCCCCCGTGCATGTACACCCGTGTACGTGTCGTACCCCCCGTGTATGTACACCCGTGTACGTGACGTACCCCCCGTGTATGTACACCCGTGTACATGTCGTACCCCCGTGCATGTACACCCGTACATGTCGTACCCCCCGTGCATGTACACCCGTGTACGTGTCGTACCCCCCGTGCATGTACACCCGTGTACGTGTCGTACCCCCGTGTATGTACACCCGTGTACGTGTCGTACCCCCGTGTATGTACACCCGTGTACATGTCGTACCCCCATGCATGTACACCCGTGTACGTGTCGTACCCCCCGTGTATGTACACCCGTGTACGTGTCATACCCCTGTGTATGTACACCCGTGTACGTGTCGTACCCCCGTGTATGTTTGTGTCGTACCCCCCGTATTTACACCCATGTACGTTCGTGTCGTACCCCCGTGCATGTACACCCGTGTACCTGTCGTACCCCCCGTGTATGTACACCCATGTACGTGTCGTACCCCCCGTGCATGTACACCCGTGTACGTGTCGTACCCCCGTGTATGTACACCCGTGTACGTGTCGTACCCCCCGTGTATGTACACCCGTGTACGTGTCATACCCCCGTGCATGTACACCCGTGTACGTGTCGTACCCCCCGTGTATGTACACCCGTGTACATGTCATACCCCCCGTGCATGTACACCCGTGTACGTGTCGTACCCCCCTGTATGTACACCCGTGTACGTGTCCTACCCCCCTCTACGTTCGTGTCGTACCCCCGTGTATCTACACCCATGTACGTTAGAGTCGTACCCCCACCCGCCTATGCATGGAGCATATCCCCACCACAACATTCTAAGTACGGAGCACACCCCAGGCCCCAACATCACTACCGCATGTACGAGTCGTACCAAGCCACACACAAGGACAGCACAGTACAACAAAATGGCCCATGTACACACCGTACACACGCAAAAAACGCACGTACACAACCAGGACAAACCAAAACGACACAAGAATACACCATTCGAATGGCACTAAGCCACAAAACATGTCCAACAACCACTAAAACAACACATTCACTGACCTGCAACTGCCAAAAACAAACAGAGGCCCAAAACACAACCACTCCTTATAACACACCCACCCAAAGTTCAAACACAGCCACACCCACCAATGGACCAATAAAAAGGGCCCACACACACAAACCATGAGCCTTTGCAACAGACTCACTGCTGCCAGACCCCACAGACAACCTACAGCACCATACTAGAAGCTTTACCACACCTTACACTTACACACCTTCACACACACACCTTCACAAACACCCCCTCATCACATTCACACACACACCTGCACAACCACACCCACACACCCACAACCATCCACACACACCCCCCCACCATCTACACCCACACCCCTCACCATGCCCACTAACAAGAATCCAAAGTTCACTAGCCGAGAGTTGGAGGTCCTTGTCGATGAAATCCTGAGAGTCGAGCCACACCTCTTTGGAACATTGGTCAGACAGACCAGCCCTTCAGCAAAAACAGCCATGTGGCAGACCATCGTCGATGCTGTGAATGCTGTTGCGGACACCAGAAGGAACAAGCAGGAATGCCAAGCTAGGTGGTACGATCTGCGGAGGAGGGTCCGAGCCAAGATGACGGATGAACACAACCAGGCCAACGTCACTGGAGGAGGGCTGTCCCGCAGACCCGTACACTACCATCCCTGGGAGGAGAGGGTGATGGCCATACTGCTGGTGGAGGCAGTGGACGGATTAGGAGGACTCCGAGACCCGGGTGAGTACACAAACAACGCACCTCACATGGGGGGAACGTCATCCACAACCAAACTCACAAACAGGCACGCAACCACCCCAAGCTATCGCATGACTCAACCACACTCCATGAACACGCACATGCCACTGGCGCCACCATGCCCCATGCACCCAGCTGGACAATGTCAAGTCACAGGCCACAGAAGACACCAACACATGACACGGTAAGCCAGATGGCGGGAGGGTGGGCCCCAAAAATCACATAGTGCAACTCAGAAGCAGACAACAATGCCCTCTGCCCATATGGCCTAGGTCACAGCCAGACAAACAGTGTGTCCCCACACAGGAAAGACTTGCCAGCAAATGGCGGACGCCTTGCATTAAGACATGGGGGTGAAGGCACGTTTTTGCACATGACAGCAGCTAATGAACAGCCAACACTGTAAAAGAGTGGCAGCACACACCACCACAGCAGCAGTGCAGACACAGACACTACACCCAATGGGTGCCTGGAGATCAGAAACAAACTCACATCAACAAGCCAAGGGCCATTCAAAGATCTGCAAAAAGTGTGTGCCTAGGAAGCTGGGCTGAGGTGACAGAGGGTGACACACAGAGGGAGGGAGAGGGGGAGAGAGAGGGAGGGAGACACAGGGAGACGGACAGAGGGAGGAGGCTGACACAGGGAGGGAGGGAGAGGGGGACAGAGAGGGAGGGAGACACAGGAAGACGGACAGAGGGAGGAGGCCGACACACAGAGGGAGGGAGAGGGGGACAGAGAGGGAGGGAGACACAGGGAGATGGACAGAGGGAGGAGGCCGACACACAGAGGGAGGGAGAGGGGGACAGAGAGGGAGGGAGACACAGGGAGAGCAAATCAGCCTTGTGGTGTGTGGGAATGTCTGCTTGTCAGCAGGTGGACTGCGTGCATGTAGACAAGGGTGGCCAGTGCCTCCATGGCAAAACACAGGGCCATGTCACAACCTGTGCACGAGCACAACGACAGCTACCTGCATCATATAAGTGTGTGGAACAACTTCATGTGCCCACATACAGTGCTACACGGAAGGCGCCAATGCACGGCTCGCCACACCTGCCCACTCCACTGCTGACTGCAGTCACACTTGACGCAGCAAGTAAGACTGTGCCATACATAGGTAAAGTCGCCAAAGCTGTGCCCAAGGGACATACCCATGGACAAGTGCACTGTGAGTAGAATGCAAGACATATCCAAATTCCCAGAGGAAAAGTTCCAACTTTGAAACTAATGAAACATGGATGTTGCATGGAACAAAATTAACATTGTCTCTCTCACACACAGGTCAACGTCGTGGATCAACCCCCAACACTGGGGGGGAAGAGTCACAGGACCCGGCTCGGCGGGATGAAGGAGCCACCGGCAGCGACGACTCTCACCACTCTGTGGACGAACCCGACCAACCTGGCCCCTCTGGTGTCCAACGACCTGCAGCACCTGCGTCAGGTACAACGGGGCCAACCACCACCCCCACTCCTGCCACATCCCAGGAGACACCCAGGATCCCTGCCCCACCACCACAAAGCAGCCAGGCTGGCCAGGAGGGACATGGTGTCCCGGGCACCCAGGAGGAAACAGGCGACAACGCCAATGCCACCCCTCAGGGGTCCCGGAGACCCGATGTGCCCACAAGGGCAGGCCAGGTGCAAGTGGGCAGGGGTGGTGGGAGTGGAGGATGGCGGAGGCGCCAGCCTGACCAGTTGGCTGGGGAACCGGTATATTCCCATGTCCGAAACATCCTGGACACATACCGGCAGGACACCACGGGCATGGCCCAGGTTGTGTCCATCCTCGAGGGGATCAAGACCCTGCAGGCCCAGCAACATGCGGAGCAACATGCCTGTCTACTGCAACACCAACGGAGGATGGAGGACAGACAGGCTGAGCTCGTGACGGTGTTCACGGGAATTCACAGTACACTCCGTTGGATGGCCGACAACATGGGCAACCCTCCCTGTGCCAGAAGGCGTAGAACATCACCACCCACAGGGAGGGATCAGGAGGAGGAGGAGGAAACATCTGATGGAGCATCCCAAACATCGTCACGGCCTGCTTCTGAGGGTCCCCGCAGGAGGGCGGGTCGTCCACGTAAAAGACCGTGAGGGTCGGCGCTACAGCACCATCTCCCAGAACACCTGGCCTGGCACCTGGCCCACTGGAGCAACAGCAGCACAGCATCAAAAGACATTCTCTGCCACATGGCCTTGCTGGTTACTGTCTGACCAATGTTGACAAAGACTGTGGCATGGACTCTGAGGATTTCTAATGGCAAGGACACCAACTCCCCTAGTGAACTTTGGATTCCACACACCCGGAAAGCCCCTCATGTCAAACCCCCCCCCCCCACTAAAATAAAAAGTCACACCATGAAGAGAAGATGCCTGCTGGTTGCATTATTACCTTACATGTGTCTTGTAAAGTCTAAACATGCCTGAGTTCTCATTTGACTTCAACCATCCACACCCTGGGGCCTGAGTCTGGCACAGGACACACGGGTCACAGTGTATTAGGCAAGACAGACATGGAGCACCATACACACCCGTGATGGGCCCAACCAGCTGAGGGGGTGGCCGCACAACCGTGCCGACAGACATATTGAGTACAGCAACAGTCATGCGCAGAGGTCAGGGATCATGTCGAGTGTCCTGGGGGGCACCCAGGTATGTGTAGACAGGTAGCAGAACCATGTCCTGCAAGCTTGAGTCAGGTGGATGCAGAGAATGGTGGCCTGGCCAACGTTGGATGCATGGGGATGGCACATGTCACAATACCCACACAGTCATGGACATCATGCACAATACACGGTCTAATCCCACACAAACAGCTTGCATCTTGCTACTCTACACATAGACACATAGCCACTATCACGGAAAACCATGCCAGACATGCCGAATGCACCGTGGCAACACACCAGCATTGACAGAGAAGAGGCACCTTGGAGGCATAGGGACACCTTTATTAGTCATGTATTTGGGATTGCAGAGGCAAGTCGGAGTACACATGAACGGGTCATGTGGACTAACATGTGGGTCCAACACTGGCACCCCCCTTCTGCACCACAAATGCGTGATATCCATGGAACTGGCACACAAGTGTCGGCTAACAGCTAAACACCCCCTGCTGCTCACGGAGAGCCTGCCATACACCATTGATCCGCTGATGTGGAAGTCCCACACCATGTCAAGCCAATGCAAACTGTATGTGTCCGAGGGCAGTGTTACACACATTGATGCCATCATCACATTCCACAATCCCATCACCGATGACTGTCAACAAGTCTGACCATCTATTCAGGTGTACCCATCTGCATGTCATGTGTACCATGGTGATGCAACATGTCTGCAGAGTAACCAAACATCGACAGGGGCAGTGTGCATACATCGTGAACTACTGCCACACCCAATACACCCCTGATGCATCCCTTACCCTAAGGAGACTTCCAAACTTGTCCGTGCGTGTAACGCTGAGTCAGCACACGATGACGTGTCCATGAGGAATAGCAGTGCCACAACAATGCAAGCAGCAGACGGCATGCGCAAGTACCTGGGGAAGAGAGACACACAAGAAGTCAGCCACAAAAAGCACAGCCACTTGCATATGCATGTACTCGACACATGTATGGATGACAACATGCTAGGTCACAATTATGACTGGAGAAATACACTCATCACTGGCACCATCACTCCAGTGACACATCCACACACACCTCTGACTCACGTGCCATACATGCAGCTGGAGACACACATCGCAACACATGCCACACGGGGACCAATGCGTGCACACTCAGACACTGGTACTCACCACTAAGCAAAGAAGTCGCGTATGAGCCGAGTCCGGATGTCCTCTTGCGGCTCCACATCCTCCACATCACTAGCCCCATTGCCAAGCCCTTCGTCCTCCACGGGTGGATGGTCCTGGTCATCATGATCCAGGATGAGTGGCACAGCTTTCTCAACTGCCATGTTGTGCAGCATGCAGCAGACCATGAAGATTTTGCAGACCTTCGCCGGGGCATATGGGAGGGCGCCGCCGGTCTTGTGGAGGCATCGGAATCGGCTCTTCAGGAGGCCAAACGTCCTCTCTATCACTCGCCTTGTCCGGCCATGGGCGGTGTTGTAGCGGAGCTGGGCCGGCGTGATGGGGTTGCGGAGAGGTGTGATCAGCCATGGCATGTTGGGATAGCCAGCGTCCCCTACATGGAAAGCACATGGACATAAGTAGGACAGGAGAAGCGGTCGTGCTGGAAGTCTACGCAAAATACAGGACAGACAGACTGTACCCACCAACAACACATGCTCGTTCGTTGCGCAGCTGCATCATCATTTCAGGCACCCTGCTACACCTCATGATGTAGGCATCGTGTGCTGATCCTGGAAAACGAGCACAGACATGTGAAATCACCATGTTTGACAGACACACCACAAGGGCATTGATGGAGTGGTAGTGCTTGCGATTCCTGTACGCTACCTCCTGTGCCTGTGGTGGTACCAAAGCCACATGTGTCCCATCTATGGACCCAATGACATGGGGCATCCCTCCCAGGGCATAGAATCCACGCTTGACCCCAGTCAACATTTCAGGGGTTGGGAAATGGATGAAGTCATCCAGGTGAATCAACATGGCCTCTAAGAAATCATGCAGCACGTGGCAGAACATGCTCTGGGACATGCCACCAACATGAGCTATGGTATTTTGAAAGGTACCCGTGGCTAGAAAATGTAGGGCTGCCATTACCTTCAGCTTGGGTGTCAGTGCCGTAGGATACCTGTGCAGCGGTTGCAGGTGTGGTGCCAGTCTCGCCGTCAACTCCAGAATCAACCGTTGGGGGAAGCGGTAGCACCGGATACAGTCATTCTCCCGCATGGCAGCCAAGTCCGGAATTGGTCGGGGAACAGGCGGCGCTCTGCAGTAATTTGGAAGTGACAAGGAAGAATGAGTGCACCACAACAACAATTTATTTGTACTGAGCACATGTTAATCTGTCTATACACATATGCTACATACGGAGTCAGGTATGTGCCACATGCCCTGGATACGTATGGCTGCCAGGTGACACTCCTACCAAGACCCAGCTACACACAGAGATTGTGAACCTCCACATGCCATGGCATGGGATTAGCTGTGTCCCAGTGTAAGTGAACAGCCAGACGCAACACAGGAGTGACATACATCCACACATCAGCAGAAGTAGGATGTTGATTGCAGAGACTGGCAGCGGAACACTAGAGCCACAGGTCACATGACTTTACACTAGGACAGCCCACACACCTTGCCATTAAGGTGTACATGTGATGACTCACCACACATTCATAGAGAGGATGCAGACATGTCCTTGTTACGCTACTCCGTGTCCCATGCATACATACGCACCTCACATCCGATACCACATGTGGCATGGTGTGCGGAACAGTGTGCCATGCCCATCTACACACAGACACATGTTGGCTGCTGCAACAGCTGCAGCTTTTGAGGGAGCTCCAACATCAAGCTAATGGAAATCCCCCACACATACATGACATAGTCACATCGTGCACCGTGGGTAGTGACATGTCAGGTGTGGTAACCCCTGTACCGGGCCTCAGGGGACACTTCCGTGTGTTGTTGTCCGTGCCATGCCAGTGACGCTCATCCCAAGTGTGCAGTACGACATGCACACATGTCAAAGGAGTCAAGGGCATGCCTGGCACACATTGCACCGTCACACATTACATGTGTACACATCTCATCATACATCTGGTGCCTTCTCGACTCTGGAGTAATGTTCCACATCACAGCCTTTCACACCTGTGCCCCACACATGTAGTACTGCCCAGACAATGCCTTGATGTCCATCCATGGACAAGTATGTCAGCCCTATTCCTTCCTGTGTGCTGCCTGTCACCACTGTGATGTGTGAAAACCACCGTACTTCCGCTAAGAGGGCCTGTGTATGTTCCTGTATCACTATGGGAGTGCTGCCGTATGCGTACCCATAGTGATAGTGAGCGTACAGGCGTGTGTACGGGCCCTACCACCATGAGTACGCATATGCGAGCACACCCATAGTGGTACGACCGTACACGCGTGCGTACGTTCACTATCACTATGGGAGTGCTGCCGTATGCGTACCCATAGTGATAGTGAGCGTACAGGCATGTGTACGGTCCGTACCACCATGAGCACCATGGGGGAATTTCTCCCTTTTAAGAAAGTGATTACTTGGTGATATTTCTTCATAACGTCTTCTGACGGAGCTCCTGTTTATCCATCTCTCGGGTACTCATCATTAGGCCAATCAACTGTAATTTTACATTCTGTCCACAAATCAGCAGGCACCACTATGTCAAATAAACCATCCAAATCTTTCAACAAAACCTTCGAAACCTTCGCAAATCTCTCAACTTGCCTGTACCATTCCACTGGTTTTTCTCTCAACTTAGGAAAATTATTTGTAAATGATAAAATATCCTGTTGGATCCATGGGACATGTACATATCCCCCTCCTGAAACCTCTCTCATTGGGCGCAATCTTTCAGCCTTCTCTGTTTCGCTCATCAAATATTCAGATGTTGATCTATTTGTCGGTGCTTCTTCCTTTTTCTTTGTCCATCTAACTTTCTAACTGTCTAAATCTCCCCACTTTCGCTATATCTTCATCAACTCCTTAATATGCAATTTTCTTCCTGACATATTCATGTTTTCCTAATCTTTATAGAAAATTCTGCTCTATAGGTTTTCTGCAACACCTTGGATCTCCCTATCTCTCCTCCCATTTCAGAGGCAAAATTTGTCGATTTTTCATGAAATATTTTCGTGTTTCGGTTATTGCTCCTGCAAATGAACAGCAACTCTTCTTCACTATAGGTGTTTAACCTATCCAGTCCTACATTTTCAACTATCATTTCTTCTAATTCAACCCTTAATTTGAAAATGTCTAATATTTTCAGTGATGGGTTTGGTTTCTCTCTTACTTGTGCCCATCTTTCTATTTCTTCTGGGGTTACTTTTGTGGCACTCTTCATTCCTGTGGATGTCTCTAATCGTACTTCTTTTGAGCATCCTGGTGTAACTCTTCTGGGTGTGTCATTTATTTGCCCTCTTATCGGTAAGTCCATGAATAAAATCACTGACTCACATTCACTAGCTTGGTCATCAATTATTATTTTCTCTTTCCTAGGTTCAATGATGGGAGTAGTTATGACGGGTGTTTTAGAACAATTTGATTTATCCTCATACAGTGGGACAACAGGACCTATAGTCACTGGTTTAGTCAGGGCTTCAGGATGTGTGTTTAACTGGGTTATTTTCTGTATAGTTCACTTCTATTTTTATTTATCGCTTCCCTTTCTCTTTCTTGGAGTACCCTCTCCGTTGTTTTTTCATGTACTACCTGTAGAACTAAAGGTGTATCTAGAACTGGGGCACTCGGGGTAGTTCTATTAGGCCTTTCTTGATAAGGCGGAGGATTTTTCATTAAAATATCCTCTAAATAATCATCTTCTGAGTCTCCACTACCTGTCATTGCTAAATGTTTTGTTTTCTCTGGACATGTATCTCCTGTCTGTTCCTCAGCCATCAATACAGGATATAATCCTTCTGTTACCATGGCTTGCCTTCACTGTTTCATCTGCCTATCTCGGGTTCCGCGTGGAAATTTGGGATAAAATCTGCTCAAGTTTCTTGATCTATCGCGCTCAAATGCTTCAGTCGCCCATTCTTCTAATGCCTTATACTGTGTTAATCTGGGTCTGGGTTCTAATTAGTTCATTGCAGTACGTACATTATGTAGGATTCTTCCATTAAATGTTCCAAACTCTGGAAAAGCTAGTATCCCATCATCTTTTGTATATTCTATCCAATTTCCTAACCATACACAAGTATGGTAACCTCTCTCTATCATCATGTAGGATGCGGCCATTTTCGGTGGAGGAATAAGTATGCCTTCTCTAGTTTTAATGGGTTTATGCTTTTTAAAATATTTTTTAATTTTCTGCATAACTGACATTTTCCTTTTCTCTCCGTACATTTTTCGAGATCTTCCTTTTATGTGTTGTTTGTGGACAAATCCTAAGTACCTTCTATCTGAACGATTCCATATCAAAGTAGGATCGTGTCTCCACATGCAAGGTCCTCTATCAATTATTATTATGGCTTCTATTTTCAACTAATCAAATGTTTGCTTTTACATTAACAATTGACCAATACCAGTGCAGCTTCTTATTCTTCTCACCAATCGGATTCTAATCTGCTACGTGTTTAGCCAATACTAGTGTGGCTCTCAGTGACGTCAGTATCACTCCTTACTACTGACCCCTCCTTTCCAATTGTTTGTATCAGTCACACGCCCGCTGTTCCAACCAATACCAGGGCGGCCCTCTGTGACGTCAGTGCAGCACTCGCAACTGACCCCTCCTTTTCAAGGTTATGCGAAAACGTATTTTCTTCAATTTTCGTGCAATTTTCATTATTTTACACCATAGAAACATTCAGTACTTTGTCTGATTCTCTAAATTCAAAGAATAGTCTATTTCTTTTGCTGTGAGTAAAACCTTTCTGCTTACTCTTCACACACTATGGGTAAAACCTTTCCGCTTACTCTCCACTCAAGCATCAGAGAACCTGCTTCTCCTTCAGTGTTACCCTTTCTAGGTGATATAAGACCAAAGTTTCACCAGCGAACTCTTTTGCTACCAATTACTCTCACTTTTATATGAAAGAAAATAATCCCTAAATCAGTGCTTTTAGTCCTGCAGAACTTTCAGCACCTTCTTGATTGAGATAAGTAACCTCCCTGCAGTGTGGCTTCCATTCGCCACCTGCTATTCAATATTCCCGGGAATTTACAGACAACATAAAACAGAATATAACACAGCTGTGGTTAATACATAAATCAATAATTCAATCCACAATATTTTCTACCTAACTAACTAGAACTCTAAACCATGGCTCTGCTACCAAGAAATACTGATCCAGCTGATTACCAGCTTGGGTTACTCACACACCATACACTCACCTGGACCCACATTCTTACAAAATAAGCTAGTAGTACCCCCGGAGTCAATATTGGTTTTACCTGCAAAATTTTGTTATCTTTACTCAAATCTTACCAATCCAATCTCCTTGACAATAAATTTCCTCTGGTCAATGAATCTAGTGGCTAGTAGAATAGGCAGAAATAACATTTAAGGTAATCACAGACTCAAAGAGTTTAAAAGTTTCATCTAATCAAAAATTTGTGAGTCAAAGATCAAATACATGTCAACATCAGGTTAATTCACATCAGGGTATGAGACAGCATCTCAGACAAAGTCTGTGGCAGCATCTGTGTCGGGTCTGTGACGGGTCGGAAAGACAGGTCTGACCAGATCTCTAACTAACTTACCTTAATTATACTATTCTGGTGCCGATCACGATCCGGTAAAAATTTTCCCTGTACGACTCGTATCCGGTCTTTTTACAGTACGAATCGTACACGTGCCGTACAAACTGCCAATTACGATTCGCATGGGAAAAAGACCATACGAATCGCATTTGGAATAGTTCCCCACACGTCCTCGGGTCGGAAAATGTGTCCGACACGTCCTCGGACGATTTACCGTACAAATGTGAAAAGTAAAGTCCGACCGCGGAATCACGATCCATCCCGTGCGTCTGATGTTACAACCGTATGGAAAAAACACCGTCCGCACCGAACTCCCATAGCAACCATGGAGACATGTGCCCGAATACGCGCCCAACACTCCCCCCAGCCCCCGTACGTTCGAGTCGTACCCCCGTGTATGTACACCCCCACCCGTGTATGTACACCCGTGTACGTGTCGTACCCCCCCCTGTATGTACACCCGTGTACGTGTCATATCCCCCATGTATGTACACCCATATACGTGTCGTACCCCCCCGTGTACGTTCGTGTCGTACCCCCCCGTATTCACACCCGTGTACGTTCGTGTCGTACCCCCGTGCATGTACACCCGTGTACGTGTCATACCCCCCGGTGTATGTACACCCATGTACGTGTCGTACCCCCCGTATGTACACCCGTGTACGTGTCATACCCCCCATGTATGTACACCCGTGTACGTGTCGTACCCCCATGCATGTACACCCGTGTACGTGTCGTACCCCCGTGCATGTACACCCGTGTACGTCTCGTACCCCCGTGTATGTACACCCGTGTACGTGTTGTACCCCCCGTGTACGTTCGTGTCGTACCCCCCCGTATTTACACCCGTGTACATTCGTGTCGTACCCCCGTGCATGTACACCCGTGTACGTGTCGTACCCCCGTGTATGTACACCCGTGTACGTGTCGTACCCCCGTGTATGTTCGTGTCGTACCCCCCCGTATTTACACCCGTGTATGTTTGTGTCGTACCCCCGTGCATGTACACCCGTGTATGTGTCGTACCCCCCGTGTATGTACACCCGTGTACGTGTCATACCCCCCGTGCATGTACACCCGTGTACGTGTCGTACCCCCCGTGTATGTACACCCGTGTACGTGACGTACCCCCCGTGTATGTACACCCGTGTACATGTCGTACCCCCGTGCATGTACACCCGTACATGTCGTACCCCCCGTGCATGTACACCCGTGTACGTGTCGTACCCCCCGTGCATGTACACCCGTGTACGTGTCGTACCCCCGTGTATGTACACCCGTGTACGTGTCGTACCCCCGTGTATGTACACCCGTGTACATGTCGTACCCCCATGCATGTACACCCGTGTACGTGTCGTACCCCCCGTGTATGTACACCCGTGTACGTGTCATACCCCTGTGTATGTACACCCGTGTACGTGTCGTACCCCCGTGTATGTTTGTGTCGTACCCCCCGTATTTACACCCATGTACGTTCGTGTCGTACCCCCGTGCATGTACACCCGTGTACCTGTCGTACCCCCCGTGTATGTACACCCATGTACGTGTCGTACCCCCCGTGCATGTACACCCGTGTACGTGTCGTACCCCCGTGTATGTACACCCGTGTACGTGTCGTACCCCCCGTGTATGTACACCCGTGTACGTGTCATACCCCCGTGCATGTACACCCGTGTACGTGTCGTACCCCCCGTGTATGTACACCCGTGTACATGTCATACCCCCCGTGCATGTACACCCGTGTACGTGTCGTACCCCCCCTGTATGTACACCCGTGTACGTGTCCTACCCCCCTCTACGTTCGTGTCGTACCCCCGTGTATCTACACCCATGTACGTTAGAGTCGTACCCCCACCCGCCTATGCATGGAGCATATCCCCACCACAACATTCTAAGTACGGAGCACACCCCAGGCCCCAACATCACTACCGCATGTACGAGTCGTACCAAGCCACACACAAGGACAGCACAGTACAACAAAATGGCCCATGTACACACCGTACACACGCAAAAAACGCACGTACACAACCAGGACAAACCAAAACGACACAAGAATACACCATTCGAATGGCACTAAGCCACAAAACATGTCCAACAACCACTAAAACAACACATTCACTGACCTGCAACTGCCAAAAACAAACAGAGGCCCAAAACACAACCACTCCTTATAACACACCCACCCAAAGTTCAAACACAGCCACACCCACCAATGGACCAATAAAAAGGGCCCACACACACAAACCATGAGCCTTTGCAACAGACTCACTGCTGCCAGACCCCACAGACAACCTACAGCACCATACTAGAAGCTTTACCACACCTTACACTTACACACCTTCACACACACACCTTCACAAACACCCCCTCATCACATTCACACACACACCTGCACAACCACACCCACACACCCACAACCATCCACACACACCCCCCCACCATCTACACCCACACCCCTCACCATGCCCACTAACAAGAATCCAAAGTTCACTAGCCGAGAGTTGGAGGTCCTTGTCGATGAAATCCTGAGAGTCGAGCCACACCTCTTTGGAACATTGGTCAGACAGACCAGCCCTTCAGCAAAAACAGCCATGTGGCAGACCATCGTCGATGCTGTGAATGCTGTTGCGGACACCAGAAGGAACAAGCAGGAATGCCAAGCTAGGTGGTACGATCTGCGGAGGAGGGTCCGAGCCAAGATGACGGATGAACACAACCAGGCCAACGTCACTGGAGGAGGGCTGTCCCGCAGACCCGTACACTACCATCCCTGGGAGGAGAGGGTGATGGCCATACTGCTGGTGGAGGCAGTGGACGGATTAGGAGGACTCCGAGACCCGGGTGAGTACACAAACAACGCACCTCACATGGGGGGAACGTCATCCACAACCAAACTCACAAACAGGCACGCAACCACCCCAAGCTATCGCATGACTCAACCACACTCCATGAACACGCACATGCCACTGGCGCCACCATGCCCCATGCACCCAGCTGGACAATGTCAAGTCACAGGCCACAGAAGACACCAACACATGACACGGTAAGCCAGATGGCGGGAGGGTGGGCCCCAAAAATCACATAGTGCAACTCAGAAGCAGACAACAATGCCCTCTGCCCATATGGCCTAGGTCACAGCCAGACAAACAGTGTGTCCCCACACAGGAAAGACTTGCCAGCAAATGGCGGACGCCTTGCATTAAGACATGGGGGTGAAGGCACGTTTTTGCACATGACAGCAGCTAATGAACAGCCAACACTGTGAAAGAGTGGCAGCACACACCACCACAGCAGCAGTGCAGACACAGACACTACACCCAATGGGTGCCTGGAGATCAGAAACAAACTCACATCAACAAGCCAAGGGCCATTCAAAGATCTGCAAAAAGTGTGTGCCTAGGAAGCTGGGCTGAGGTGACAGAGGGTGACACACAGAGGGAGGGAGAGGGGGAGAGAGAGGGAGGGAGACACAGGGAGACGGACAGAGGGAGGAGGCTGACACAGGGAGGGAGGGAGAGGGGGACAGAGAGGGAGGGAGACACAGGAAGACGGACAGAGGGAGGAGGCCGACACACAGAGGGAGGGAGAGGGGGACAGAGAGGGAGGGAGACACAGGGAGATGGACAGAGGGAGGAGGCCGACACACAGAGGGAGGGAGAGGGGGACAGAGAGGGAGGGAGACACAGGGAGAGCAAATCAGCCTTGTGGTGTGTGGGAATGTCTGCTTGTCAGCAGGTGGACTGCGTGCATGTAGACAAGGGTGGCCAGTGCCTCCATGGCAAAACACAGGGCCATGTCACAACCTGTGCACGAGCACAACGACAGCTACCTGCATCATATAAGTGTGTGGAACAACTTCATGTGCCCACATACAGTGCTACACGGAAGGCGCCAATGCACGGCTCGCCACACCTGCCCACTCCACTGCTGACTGCAGTCACACTTGACGCAGCAAGTAAGACTGTGCCATACATAGGTAAAGTCGCCAAAGCTGTGCCCAAGGGACATACCCATGGACAAGTGCACTGTGAGTAGAATGCAAGACATATCCAAATTCCCAGAGGAAAAGTTCCAACTTTGAAACTAATGAAACATGGATGTTGCATGGAACAAAATTAACATTGTCTCTCTCACACACAGGTCAACGTCGTGGATCAACCCCCAACACTGGGGGGGAAGAGTCACAGGACCCGGCTCGGCGGGATGAAGGAGCCACCGGCAGCGACGACTCTCACCACTCTGTGGACGAACCCGACCAACCTGGCCCCTCTGGTGTCCAACGACCTGCAGCACCTGCGTCAGGTACAACGGGGCCAACCACCACCCCCACTCCTGCCACATCCCAGGAGACACCCAGGATCCCTGCCCCACCACCACAAAGCAGCCAGGCTGGCCAGGAGGGACATGGTGTCCCGGGCACCCAGGAGGAAACAGGCGACAACGCCAATGCCACCCCTCAGGGGTCCCGGAGACCCGATGTGCCCACAAGGGCAGGCCAGGTGCAAGTGGGCAGGGGTGGTGGGAGTGGAGGATGGCGGAGGCGCCAGCCTGACCAGTTGGCTGGGGAACCGGTATATTCCCATGTCCGAAACATCCTGGACACATACCGGCAGGACACCACGGGCATGGCCCAGGTTGTGTCCATCCTCGAGGGGATCAAGACCCTGCAGGCCCAGCAACATGCGGAGCAACATGCCTGTCTACTGCAACACCAACGGAGGATGGAGGACAGACAGGCTGAGCTCGTGACGGTGTTCACGGGAATTCACAGTACACTCCGTTGGATGGCCGACAACATGGGCAACCCTCCCTGTGCCAGAAGGCGTAGAACATCACCACCCACAGGGAGGGATCAGGAGGAGGAGGAGGAAACATCTGATGGAGCATCCCAAACATCGTCACGGCCTGCTTCTGAGGGTCCCCGCAGGAGGGCGGGTCGTCCACGTAAAAGACCGTGAGGGTCGGCGCTACAGCACCATCTCCCAGAACACCTGGCCTGGCACCTGGCCCACTGGAGCAACAGCAGCACAGCATCAAAAGACATTCTCTGCCACATGGCCTTGCTGGTTACTGTCTGACCAATGTTGACAAAGACTGTGGCATGGACTCTGAGGATTTCTAATGGCAAGGACACCAACTCCCCTAGTGAACTTTGGATTCCACACACCCGGAAAGCCCCTCATGTCAAACCCCCCCCCCCACTAAAATAAAAAGTCACACCATGAAGAGAAGATGCCTGCTGGTTGCATTATTACCTTACATGTGTCTTGTAAAGTCTAAACATGCCTGAGTTCTCATTTGACTTCAACCATCCACACCCTGGGGCCTGAGTCTGGCACAGGACACACGGGTCACAGTGTATTAGGCAAGACAGACATGGAGCACCATACACACCCGTGATGGGCCCAACCAGCTGAGGGGGTGGCCGCACAACCGTGCCGACAGACATATTGAGTACAGCAACAGTCATGCGCAGAGGTCAGGGATCATGTCGAGTGTCCTGGGGGGCACCCAGGTATGTGTAGACAGGTAGCAGAACCATGTCCTGCAAGCTTGAGTCAGGTGGATGCAGAGAATGGTGGCCTGGCCAACGTTGGATGCATGGGGATGGCACATGTCACAATACCCACACAGTCATGGACATCATGCACAATACACGGTCTAATCCCACACAAACAGCTTGCATCTTGCTACTCTACACATAGACACATAGCCACTATCACGGAAAACCATGCCAGACATGCCGAATGCACCGTGGCAACACACCAGCATTGACAGAGAAGAGGCACCTTGGAGGCATAGGGACACCTTTATTAGTCATGTATTTGGGATTGCAGAGGCAAGTCGGAGTACACATGAACGGGTCATGTGGACTAACATGTGGGTCCAACACTGGCACCCCCCTTCTGCACCACAAATGCGTGATATCCATGGAACTGGCACACAAGTGTCGGCTAACAGCTAAACACCCCCTGCTGCTCACGGAGAGCCTGCCATACACCATTGATCCGCTGATGTGGAAGTCCCACACCATGTCAAGCCAATGCAAACTGTATGTGTCCGAGGGCAGTGTTACACACATTGATGCCATCATCACATTCCACAATCCCATCACCGATGACTGTCAACAAGTCTGACCATCTATTCAGGTGTACCCATCTGCATGTCATGTGTACCATGGTGATGCAACATGTCTGCAGAGTAACCAAACATCGACAGGGGCAGTGTGCATACATCGTGAACTACTGCCACACCCAATACACCCCTGATGCATCCCTTACCCTAAGGAGACTTCCAAACTTGTCCGTGCGTGTAACGCTGAGTCAGCACACGATGACGTGTCCATGAGGAATAGCAGTGCCACAACAATGCAAGCAGCAGACGGCATGCGCAAGTACCTGGGGAAGAGAGACACACAAGAAGTCAGCCACAAAAAGCACAGCCACTTGCATATGCATGTACTCGACACATGTATGGATGACAACATGCTAGGTCACAATTATGACTGGAGAAATACACTCATCACTGGCACCATCACTCCAGTGACACATCCACACACACCTCTGACTCACGTGCCATACATGCAGCTGGAGACACACATCGCAACACATGCCACACGGGGACCAATGCGTGCACACTCAGACACTGGTACTCACCACTAAGCAAAGAAGTCGCGTATGAGCCGAGTCCGGATGTCCTCTTGCGGCTCCACATCCTCCACATCACTAGCCCCATTGCCAAGCCCTTCGTCCTCCACGGGTGGATGGTCCTGGTCATCATGATCCAGGATGAGTGGCACAGCTTTCTCAACTGCCATGTTGTGCAGCATGCAGCAGACCATGAAGATTTTGCAGACCTTCGCCGGGGCATATGGGAGGGCGCCGCCGGTCTTGTGGAGGCATCGGAATCGGCTCTTCAGGAGGCCAAACGTCCTCTCTATCACTCGCCTTGTCCGGCCATGGGCGGTGTTGTAGCGGAGCTGGGCCGGCGTGATGGGGTTGCGGAGAGGTGTGATCAGCCATGGCATGTTGGGATAGCCAGCGTCCCCTACATGGAAAGCACATGGACATAAGTAGGACAGGAGAAGCGGTCGTGCTGGAAGTCTACGCAAAATACAGGACAGACAGACTGTACCCACCAACAACACATGCTCATTCGTTGCGCAGCTGCATCATCATTTCAGGCACCCTGCTACACCTCATGATGTAGGCATCGTGTGCTGATCCTGGAAAACGAGCACAGACATGTGAAATCACCATGTTTGACAGACACACCACAAGGGCATTGATGGAGTGGTAGTGCTTGCGATTCCTGTACGCTACCTCCTGTGCCTGTGGTGGTACCAAAGCCACATGTGTCCCATCTATGGACCCAATGACATGGGGCATCCCTCCCAGGGCATAGAATCCACGCTTGACCCCAGTCAACATTTCAGGGGTTGGGAAATGGATGAAGTCATCCAGGTGAATCAACATGGCCTCTAAGAAATCATGCAGCACGTGGCAGAACATGCTCTGGGACATGCCACCAACATGAGCTATGGTATTTTGAAAGGTACCCGTGGCTAGAAAATGTAGGGCTGCCATTACCTTCAGCTTGGGTGTCAGTGCCGTAGGATACCTGTGCAGCGGTTGCAGGTGTGGTGCCAGTCTCGCCGTCAACTCCAGAATCAACCGTTGGGGGAAGCGGTAGCACCGGATACAGTCATTCTCCCGCATGGCAGCCAAGTCCGGAATTGGTCGGGGAACAGGCGGCGCTCTGCAGTAATTTGGAAGTGACAAGGAAGAATGAGTGCACCACAACAACAATTTATTTGTACTGAGCACATGTTAATCTGTCTATACACATATGCTACATACGGAGTCAGGTATGTGCCACATGCCCTGGATACGTATGGCTGCCAGGTGACACTCCTACCAAGACCCAGCTACACACAGAGATTGTGAACCTCCACATGCCATGGCATGGGATTAGCTGTGTCCCAGTGTAAGTGAACAGCCAGACGCAACACAGGAGTGACATACATCCACACATCAGCAGAAGTAGGATGTTGATTGCAGAGACTGGCAGCGGAACACTAGAGCCACAGGTCACATGACTTTACACTAGGACAGCCCACACACCTTGCCATTAAGGTGTACATGTGATGACTCACCACACATTCATAGAGAGGATGCAGACATGTCCTTGTTACGCTACTCCGTGTCCCATGCATACATACGCACCTCACATCCGATACCACATGTGGCATGGTGTGCGGAACAGTGTGCCATGCCCATCTACACACAGACACATGTTGGCTGCTGCAACAGCTGCAGCTTTTGAGGGAGCTCCAACATCAAGCTAATGGAAATCCCCCACACATACATGACATAGTCACATCATGCACCGTGGGTAGTGACATGTCAGGTGTGGTAACCCCTGTACCGGGCCTCAGGGGACACTTCCGTGTGTTGTTGTCCGTGCCATGCCAGTGACGCTCATCCCAAGTGTGCAGTACGACATGCACACATGTCAAAGGAGTCAAGGGCATGCCTGGCACACATTGCACCGTCACACATTACATGTGTACACATCTCATCATACATCTGGTGCCTTCTCGACTCTGGAGTAATGTTCCACATCACAGCCTTTCACACCTGTGCCCCACACATGTAGTACTGCCCAGACAATGCCTTGATGTCCATCCATGGACAAGTATGTCAGCCCTATTCCTTCCTGTGTGCTGCCTGTCACCACTGTGATGTGTGAAAACCACCGTACTTCCGCTAAGAGGGCCTGTGTACGTTCCCGTATCACTATGGGAGTGCTGCCGTATGCGTACCCATAGTGATAGTGAGCGTACAGGCGTGTGTACGGGCCCTACCACCATGAGTACGCATATGCGAGCACACCCATAGTGGTACGACCGTACACGCGTGCGTGCGTACGTTCACTATCACTATGGGAGTGCTGCCGTATGCGTACCCATAGTGATAGTGAGCGTACAGGCATGTGTACGGTCCGTACCACCATGAGTACGCATACGCGAGAACACCCATAGTGGTACGGCCCGTACACGCGTGCGTACGTTCACTATCACTATGGGTGTCCTCGCGTATGCGTACTCGTAGTGGTACGGCCCGTACACATGCCTGTACGTTCACTATCACTATGGGTGTCCTCGCGTATGCGTACTCGTAGTGGTACGGCCCGTACACATGCCTGTACGTTCACTATCACTATGGGTGTCCTCGCGTATGCGTACTCGTAGTGGTACGGCCCGTACACACGCCTGTACGCTCACTATCACTATGGGTGTCCTCACGTATGCGTACTCGTAGTGGTACGGCCCGTACACACGCCTGTACGTTCACTATCACTATGGGTGTTCTCGCGTATGCGTACTCATAGTGATAGTGAACGTACAGGCGTGTGTACATTCCGTACCACTACGAGTACGCATACGCGAGGACACCCATAGTGATAGTGAGCGTACAGGCGTGTGTACGGGCCGTACCACTACGAGTACGCATACGCGAGGACACCCATAGTGATAGTGAACGTACAGGCGTGTGTTCTTGCGTATGCATACTCATAGTGGTACGGCCCGTACACACGCCTGTACGGGCCGTTGCTATGCATTTGGGGTGCCCTAGGGCCCCGGAACGCACCGTACCTATGTGTGAAGCTCAAAATTACATAGGGGACACATGAGGGACAAGTATTAAGGCCTACATGCATGCTGGTTGTCATGGAGACCAAGTTTAAAGTTTGAATTTGTTCTGGAAGGTGCACAGCAGAAGTCAGTTGGAATGAAACTACTTTGTTGCAATGTGTTTGTGGGGTTGACATCATGCTGATGAAAAAAACACAATAAGAACCCACTGACTGTGCTAGGTTTGAAGGGATTGGAGGAAACATAGGATGCAAATGTGAGTGACCTATCACTCTGTACTCCTGTGCATGAAACAGGCAAGCAAGGCAGATATAAGGCAGCCAGGTCCCATGAGGGAGCACTTGCCTGCACATCTCTGGATTCCACGACCCAGCTGCTGCTACTGATTCCCTGGAACCATGTCAAGGTCTGTGGAGATGTCACAGCCCTTCACCCTGGAGGAGAACATGGCTTTGCTGGATGTGATCCTCCCACAGTACCCCATGTTGTATGGGCGATCAGGGTATCAGGTGAGTGCAGAGTCTACTAGCACAGACTGTGTCCCTTGTTTGTGACTGTGACTTCTGGCATTGTGTCCAGGTGTCTCACACATGCTATGTACTGTAGGGGGGTCCCGGGGGGGGGAATGCCTGATGTCTACCAGCCAGAGCATGCAGTGGTGCATGTCAGCCGTCCTCACTTGCATCATGTTTACTGTGACAATCACTGCATGGTGCATGCCACATCCTGCCTGTCTTGTCCTCCAGGGAATGTTGCCTCTACAGTCCTCATGTGATTATGTGGTCAGCCCAGTGTGACAGGTGACTGTACCCACAGATGTGTGTTAGTTCTGTGTACCTGTGCTGAGAGTGTCCACATGATGTGTTCGTACCCTGGACATCGGTGTGTGTGTAAGTCCCCTGTCATGTGGGTGGGTGCATATGTGGAGTGTAGCACCCCAGCTGCATGAGGGATGGATATACCCTGGCCATGTGATGTGAGCAGGGAGCAGTGCTGTGTGTCTGACATGCAGAGCCAGCCCCACACCTGTGAGCCCCCCCGTCTACTGGCACATGTGCAGAGTGAGGTTTGTCGCTGCATTTGGCAATGGCAGGTGAATGTTCTGTGCCTGTGTGTGTCTGTGTACTCTGCTGCGGTAGCGTCAGTGGCCTGTGGCATGTGACTGCTTAGAGGTGCTGCACATTATCCTGGTGTAGCTTGTGATGCACTGTGTGAGCCAGGATCATTGATTGTGTAGTTGTCCTCATTCCACCTGTGTCCTTTCAATGGCACGTACTGCTTTTGCCCTTCCCCAGAGGATCATGTCCCTATGACAAAGGTGCAATGCATTGGATGCATACTATGCCTTGTTGTGAACAGCAAATGTGTTCTAATATGTGTCTCTCTGACATGTGCCAGGTGTATTGATGTAGTGTCACTTGTTCATCCTCACAGGTAGGCGCCTCTGCCAAGGAGCAGATATGGCTGACCACCGTCAGCGCCGTGAGGAGTGCGGATGGTCGGAAGCGGCGCCTGTCCCAGGTGAGGAAACGCTGGCAGGATATCCGGTGCTGGACGCGGAGGATCGCACGGGTTCTGCTGGGGGACTCACCTGAGAGCCATAAGACCCGCGGGCGCCAGGAGATGCAGCAGCAGGAAGGGGGTAGGTACATGTGTGCTTGTTGTGTTTCACCAGCATTTGTAAGTGCACAGTTGCATGGATACACTGCCAGGGTTTAAAGGTGCTGTGCAGATCCAGTTACCCACTGTATAGCTGTGCTCTCCTGCCTCCCTTCCCCTCCTTGCAATGTGTTCCCTGGTCTGTGTGTAGTCACTCCTTCACAAGGTTATCTAGGCAGGCACTTTCTCCACGTGAACTATGCCTGTAGCATCATGTGTGGGGGTGGTGTGTAACAGGTTTTGGGACCTTGGCTGTGCCCTGTCCAGTTCAGTACATGTGGGTTCCATGTCAGTTGGCACTGATGCAGAGTCCAGACATGGGAGTTAGTCTCACAAGTGTCATGCCTTACAGTGCGCATGTCCTATGTTGTGGCCTGTGACATGATGTGCATGAGTGTGCGATACGCATAGTGCAGTGATGGTGGCGTGTGTTGCAGTCATTCCCATTCTGGACCATGGAGTTGTGTGGCCACTACTGTCCCCTGGGGCATATTTTCCTAGGTCTCATGTGTGTCATCACAAAATGTGGACACTCTCAGTGTCTAGAGCATAGGTTGTGCTCTGTGCCATTGTCCCCTGGCACCATTTATATTGACGTTACATGTAGTACAAGTGTCCACTGTACAGCCTGACCTGATTTTCCTTGTTCATACTCACAGTGGCCAGTGCCTGTGTGTCTTGTTACAATCATCTGATGCTGGCCATTTGTATATGATTATTTGGACAGGCGCACCTCGGGTATTTGGCGTCCAATCTTGCATTTATGCATCCCCTGTGTATTTCACCCAGACTAAGAGATGTAAGTGCCACCTGTGTCTCAACAAATTGTCTCATGTAGGGGGTGGTTGGTGCGGGGCAAGCCTACATGTCAAAACCTGAAATCTCCTTGCTAGTTCTGGCCAGTGTGTGATGTTTGGCTGGACATACACTCAAGGTGCAGTGAGCCAGTCATGTTGGGCATGTTTTGAGTATTACCTATGCAGCATGTGCCTCAAGCTCATGGATTTGGTCCCTCCTCATCCCTATTGTCGGCAACGCTGTGTGGTGCAGATGCAGTGCTGGATTGTCCCCAGGGCCTGGCTCCTATGTCAAACTCCATTTCATGTCATTTGCTATTGTGTCATGCTCTCCATGGATTTTCATTGGCATGGTGGGTCAACCAACTGTGTGTTGCATGCCCTACATCTGTACCTTGTTTTGTAGATGTTACTGATCTTTCTTTTCAGGCTATGCACTGTAACCTATGTAGATTAGACTCATGTGACATATGTATACAGGTGTGTGATTAATTGCTGTCTCTTCACCTTGCCCACAGCATCGTCGGGGGACACGGAGGGAGACATGAGCACAGACGGAGCAGAGGGACCGAGCACCAGTGCCAGCGTTGACATCGTGGCTGGCACATTGAGTGGTACAGAGGCGGAGGAGAGTGAGGCCGAGGACCTGTCCACTGGCACCACCGAATATGAAGCCGACGGGTCCGAGGATGATCTCTCTGAGTGGGCGGAGGCTGCACCACCAGCTGACAGCGGCACAACATCGCACCCCGCCCCCTCCATTGCCATCAGCCGCCTCCCACTTGCTTGTGTCCCTTCCCAACGTGCCCGCTCACCACATGTCTCCTTCCTGCCAGGCACCGCACCCCCTGCCCCTGTCTCCACTGCTGCCGCCAATGCCGAGTCTGTGGACATCCAGCGGCAGTTGCAGATTGGTCAGGCTGCGATCCTTAATGTCCTCCATGGCCACAGCCAGGTCCTCAACAACATGGAGGCATACTTGGAGGATATTCACTCATCGCAGGCTGACCAACGCAGCTTGCTGAGGTCGATAGACTCGACACTGACTGCGGCAGTGGGTCTCCTGCAGCGCTACGTCCAACCTCCTACCCCTGCCCCATCCACACCTCCCACTCCCATGCCTGTCCCACGTACACCCAGACGTCAGCATGCACCCACCACGACGGACACAGGCACCACACCAGCAGGGAAGGTCACCCGCACACCTCCTGGCATGCACACACAGGGTGAAGTAGGAACACCCACTGGGTCGGGGGGCAAACGTAAGACACGCAGCCAGAGTGGGAGTCCGCATTCCACCAAATCCACTCCCTCCAAATCCCCTCCCCTCAGCTCTCCTGGCCACATATCACACAAAGACTCCTTCATGGCCGCTCTGTCCCTGAGCCCCACAGTGACACCACCCCGCAAGCGGTCAAGGGAGTCCCCGGTCAGGGTGGTTGATTCCCCCCCCTATCTACACCCTCCACCAGTGGCGCTGCGACCCATCCCTCTGACCCCCCCCCCTCCTTGGGGCCTGTGGTTCCTTCGGGTGCAGGGGATTCCCTGGAGGACCTTGCTAAGGTGTGCAGCGAGATCCTGGTCTCCGCCTTTGGCCCTGCCCCACCCCCTGTGGTGGAGTCCTCCATCCCTGCACCCACAACGCCTACCCTTCGCCCTCCTGTCCCTGCGGTGCCTGGTTCTTCCCCCCCACATGATGCCCTCACCCCTGTGGAAGACGACGGAATCTAACTGTGCAGGCAAGCTAGGGGACACGCATCCCACTGTGTCCCCCATCCAGCTGTGACTTCTGGACTGCCCTATGGGCTTTGTAAATATTGAACTTCCTACAAACAAGATTTTTTGGTTCATGCTGAATAAAGCAATTTATTTTTTTCCCCTTGGAACACTACTGCTTTGCTGGTATTGCTGTTGGTGGGGCTGCTACATGGTTTTGGGTGGTGTTCATGTGTTGGGTGTGTGGGAAATGTAGTAGTGTGCTGGTCATAGGGGGGACCCTGGGATCTGTGTGCCATCACACGGTGTTAGCTAGGTTTCTCTGTTCATGTAAGCAGTTGCTGCATGGTGAAATTGTCCAAAGGTGTATTCCTTCCTCTGTGTACCCTGACATCTTCCCTGCAGGGTGTTCCCAATATTTAGCGCTGAGCTGTGTGTACATTACCTGGGTGTGTGACGGACTCCTTCAACTTTGCACATGCATGCTGAGCAATGTCTCCACCTGCATCATTCGTGGCATCCTTGGTAGTCATTGTACTTGTGTATGTGGACTATTGACATGACTTCATGTGGACATGTTTTCTTTTCTGCGCTATGCATGCGTATACTCCCAGCCTCGCACACGTGTGGTACATGTACTGCAGGGTCTTTGTGCACCTGACTGAAATTTGTGGGCATGGTATCTGTGGCTACTCCACCCCTTGCGTTCCATGGGCACTGCTGGGAGGACTCTGCCCACACCCCTCCTGTGTCTGGGCACTGCTGGGAGGACTCTGCACCCACCCCTCCTTTCTCTGGGCACTGCTGGGAGGACTCTGCACCCACCCCTCCTGTCTCTGGGCACTGCTGGGAGGACTCTGCACCCACCCCTCCTGCGTCTGGGCACTGCTGGGAGTGTTAGGCACACACCCCTCCTGCGTCTGGGCACTGCTGGGAGGACTCTGCACCCACCCCTCCTGTGTCTGGGCACTGCTGGGAGTGTTAGGCACCCACCCCTCCTGTCTCTGGGCACTGCTGGGAGGACTCTGCACCCACCCCTCCTATGTCTGGGCACTGCTGGGAGGACTCTGCACCCACCCCTCCTGTCTCTGGGCACTGCTGGGAGGACTCTGCACCCACCCCTCCTGTCTCTGGGCACTGCTGGGAGGACTCTGCACCCACCCCTCCTGTGTCTGGGCACTGCTGGGTGGACTCTGCATCCACCCCTTCTGTCTCTGGGCACTGCTGGGAGGACTCTGCACCCACCCCTCCTGCATCTGGGCACTGCTGGGAGTGTTAGGCACACACCCCTCCTGTCTCTGGGCACTGCTGGGAGGACTCTGCACCCACCCCTCCTGTGTCTGGGCACTGCTGGGAGTGTTAGGCACACACCCCTCCTGTCTCTGGGCACTGCTGGGAGGACTCTGCACCCACCCCTCCTGTGTCTGGGCACTGCTGGGTAGACTCTGCACCCACCCCTCCTGTCTCTGGGCACTGCTGGAAGGACTCTGCACCCACCCCTCCTGTCTCTGGGCACTGTTGGGAGGACTCTGCTACCACCCCTCCTGTCTCTGGGCACTGCTGGGAGGACTCTGCACCCACCCCTCCTGTGTCTGGGCACTGCTGGGTGGACTCTGCACCCACCCCTCCTGTGTCTGGGCACTGCTGGGAGGACTCTGCACCCACCCCTCCTGTGTCTGGGCACTGCTGGGAGGACTCTGCACCCACCCCTCCTGCGTCTGGGCACTACTGGGAGTGTTAGACACACACCCCTCCTGCGTCTGGGCACTGCTGGGAGGACTCTGCACCCACCCCTCCTGTGTTTGGGCACTGCTGGGAGTGTTAGGCACCCACCCCTCCTGTCTCTGGGCACTGCTGGGAGGACTCTGCACCCACCCCTCCTATGTCTGGGCACTGCTGGGAGGACTCTGCACCCACCCCTCCTGTCTCTGGGCACTGCTGGGAGGACTCTGCACCCACCCCTCCTGTCTCTGGGCACTGCTGGGTGGACTCTGCACCCACCCCTCCTGGCTCTGGGCACTGCTGGGAGGACTCTGCACCCACCCCTCCTGTGTCTGGGCACTGCTGGGATGACTCTGCACCCACCCCTCCTGTCTCTGGGCACTGCTGGGAGGACTCTGCACCCACCCCTCCTGTGTCTGGGCACTGCTGGGTGGACTCTGCACCCACCCCTCCTGTGTCTGGGCAATGCTGGGAGGACTCTGCACCCACCCCTCCTGTCTCTGGGCACTGCTGGGAGGACTCTGCACCCACCCCTCCTGCGTCTGGGCACTGCTGGGAGTGTTAGGCAAACACCCCTCCTGCGTCTGGGCACTGCTGGGAGGACTCTGAACCCACCCCTCCTGTGTCTGGGCACTGCTGGGAGTGTTAGGCACCCACCCCTCCTGTCTCTGGGCACTGCTGGGAGGACTCTGCACCCACCCCTCCTATGTCTGGGCACTGCTGGGAGGACTCTGCACCCACCCCTCCTGTGTCTAGGCACTGCTGGGAGGACTCTGCACCCACCCCTCCTGTCTCTGGGCACTGCTGGGAGGACTCTGCAACCACCCCTCCTGCGTCTGGGCACTGCTGGGAGGACTCTGCACCCACCCCTCCTGTCTCTGGGCACTGCTGGCAGGACTCTGCACCCACCCCTCCTGTCTCTGGGCACTGCTGGGAGGACTCTGCACCCACCCATCCTGTGTCTGGGCACTGCTGGGTGGACTCTGCACCCACCCCTCCTGTCTCTGGGCACTGCTGGGAGGACTCTGCACCCACCCCTCCTGTGTCTGGGCACTGCTGGGAGGATTCTGCACCTACCCCTCCTGCATCTGGGCACTGCTGGGAGTGTTAGGCACACACCCCTCCTGCGTCTGGGCACTGCTGGGAGGACTCTGCACCCACCCCTCCTGTGTCTGGGCACTGCTAGAAGGACTCTGCACCCACCCCTCCTGCGTCTGGGCACTGCTGGGAGGACTCTGCACCCACCCCTCCTGTCTCTGGGCACTGCTGGGAGGACTCTGCACACACCCCTCCTATTTAACAATATGTACGCTTAGAACATACACGTGTGTGGGTTCGATCCATGGGGGTACGGGTCGTACTTACACTGTTGGGGTGGGAGTACGCTCCATACGTACGCGGGTGGGGTACGGGTCGTACTTACACTGTTGGGGTGGGAGTACGCTCCATACGTACGCGGGTGGGGTACGGGTCGTACTTACACTGTTGGGGTTGGGGTACGCTCCCTGCATACGAGGTGGGGGTAAGTGTCGTACATACACGGTTGGGGTGGGGGTACGCTCCATGCATACGCGGGTGGGGTACGGGTCGTACTCACACTGTTGGGGTGGGGGGTACGCTCCATACGTACGCGGGTGAGGGTACGGGTCGTACATACACGGTTGGGGTGGGGGTACGGGTCGTACATACACGGTTGGGGTGGGGGTACGCTCCATGCATACGCGGGTGGGGGTAGGGGTCGTACTTACACTGTTGGGGTGGGGGTACGCTCCATACGTCCGTGGGTTAGGGTACGGGTCGTACTTACACTGTTGGGGTGGGGGGTATGCTCCATACATACGCGGGTGAGGGTACGGGTCGTACATACATGGTTGGGGTGGGGGTACGCTCCATACGTCCGCGGGTGAGGGTACGGGTCGTACTTACACTGTTGGTGTGGGGGTACACTCCATACATATGCGGGTGAGGGTACGGGTCGTACATACACGGTTGGGGTGGGGGTACGCTCCATACGTATGCGGGTGGGGTACGGGTTGTACTTACACTGTTGGGGTGGGGGTAAGCTCCATACGTACGCGGGTGGGGTACGGGTCGTACTTACACTGTTGGGGTGGGGGGTATGCTCCATACGTACGCGGGTGAGGGTACGGGTCGTACATACACGGTTGGGGTGGGGGGTACGCTCCATGCAAACGCGGGTGGGGGTACGGTCCGTACATATCCGTACCCACGCTGTGGAATGCTTGTGCGGGCCATACCCAGGCCTTTGCCACGTGGGTACAGCCGTCCCGCCATTGTTGGGGTGACGTAGGTGTGGGCGTGGTACGACTCGTACCCACGCTCTTAAGGCGTGGGTACGGGACGTACCTGTATTGTTGTGTTGCCGGTTCGCGTCGTCAGGCACTTCCGTTGTGGCGGACGCTGGCTTTGCTGGACACGCCCCCACCCCCTCGTAGTGACCAGGGCCTGGGGGTCAGGTATGTCCAGGGCCAGTGTGCTGTGTGACTTTGGTGGGGGTTTTGTGGCCTGCCCCTGGTCCTGCCTCCACCCCCTTTCCCCCCTCCCTTAGTTGTTCTGACCTTCTGGGGCGTCTGCGTCCGAACCTGTAGAGGAGGTCGACTGCTATGAGGGCCGGGATGACACGTAGGTTCGGGTCCATGTCTCTCCGTCGCGTACAGGTACTCCTTGTTCGCGTCGTACTGATTTCCCTGCAGTTTTTGGCTGCCGAAAATATTGTTCGTGCGGGATGACGTCGGTGCGAATCGTAATTCCTGGTTCGTGAATGGCAGGCTGCGTGCGTCCCGACGTCACGTCGGCGCTTTCCCGGATCGCATTTGTATGTTTATTTTCGTCGGTCCGGGTTTTGTACGATTCGTACGGATATTGAGTTTCCGTGCGAATCGTAATTCCATGTTTGTATATTGTTACGACCGGGTACGCGTCGGACGGAGAATATGCTCCGTCCGACGGTTCGTACCCGGTTTTTACAGGATCGTAATCGGCACCTCTGTGTTCGTATACCACCCCCAAATGTTTCAAAATCGTGGGTCCCCTATTTCTGATTGGACAGGGCAAGGAGGTGAGTTCATCACACCATGTTAAATGTAATATTTTACTTTAGGTTCATTGTTCAATCTTCTTGCCCCTTAATTTACTTTCCCAAAGCTTTATTCCCACCTGCATTTCACGTTATAATCAATACATTGTATATAATTTGTTCAAATTGGCTTCCTCTGTCCAGGTCGATGGGTTAAGTTCCCAAGGGAATCTTGCCAGCTTGATCTTGGCTGGGTTTCAATGGTGTCATCATAGTTCCGGGCAGGGTTTAGTGAGCGTGCGCACGGGTCAGGTGGGATAGGGATTTCAGTCACCCTCCGAGGCACAAATACGAACTAATAATGAAGTCAGAGAAAGACATGTTAGAATACGAAAATAAATGAATTCACTGTATACCACTCATCACTACTCTAATCCCATTTATTTATAAAAATCTTTCGCATTAGCAATTTAGTAAAACTTGCAAAGTTTAGTTTAAGCAAAAGCATGCGCATTAGCATGAGTTAGAAGTGGCCATTTTAGAAGCTATTGCGCAGCTGCAAAAGTTTCCCTCCAAGCACAGAAAACGTCATACTACACAGATGCAGTAGAAGCATGCGCAGTGAAATTCCCCCGTTTTGCCGGCCATGTTAAGACACACGGGTTACTGGTTAGTAATACACATAGGCAAGCATCCCCTAGATACAATATTTTGTGTATAATGCAATTATTAGTATTCACAAACATATTGATTATGGTATTATACATTATTTGAGAGGATTGCATCAAAGCAAATTTCTTATTCATGAAACCTTGCTCCATCAAAGCTATCACCTGTCTTATAGTCAATCATTATAAATCCACTGACATAAAGAATGCTGAGGCACAATGAATGTTTCAAATGTAAGTGTTTTAATACCTGCTTCATTTTTATACCGACACACAAGTGTATATTTGGTCAGAAGGATTCACTGATTCTGAAAATATATATTAGAAAAAATCAATTTATACATAAAAAGTTCACATTTAATTATTTTTAAAGTTTATGGGAAAAATTCTCTAGTTATGGATAGGATGCCCAGAGATAGGAATTCCACTGATTTTGTCTTGCTAATAACTTAGCTTTTTCAGGAATCTCAACAAAATTTTGCAGACCTTTTTTTTTTACTGCATTGGCTGCTGATACAAAGTTTTGTGGTTATTGGTTAAAGGGGAGCAAAGAAAAACAAGCATTAAAAATGCAATAGGTCTCGCCTTTTATTAAGTTAAAGCCATTTGCTTTGCTGTACAATATAATTAGCAAAGCAAATTGCTTTAACTTAATCAAAGGCGAGACCGTTTGCATTTTCAATGCTTGTTTAAACAGCCGGGGCTGCACATAAGGAGAGCACAAGGCAGAGTGCGGCTGTTCGCAGTGAAGAAACAACAAAAGTTGACACGGCAGTGATGGGGATGCTTTGTTTCAGGTTTAGATTAGGGAGGGAGAGAGTTGCAAAGATGTAGCACAGGCTCTGAATTAGAAAATAGCATTAGCCAGTGAAACCCCATGACGCACTGTGTGATCTTGGCCCAAGCCTTTTACGCCTCAGTGATGTTTCTCATCCTCCTCACTAAACCAGAGCCGTCACTCCTACATCCGTCCTTGGGAGCACAGTGGTCTGCCCCCAGAGGTTGTGCTGTGTATGTGTAGACCTGACGTTCAGGACGACTACATTTGATTGATGAGCAGCACCCGATATAGCACTTAAAGTATCAGAAGATGGAGCTTTAATCACTGTAAGAAACACTTTACACTATTGGCAGCTGAATCTGTTATTAGCCAGTACACGATTAATCCTCTGTGATTTGATTTTTATTTCCTGGCTTTACTCTTCGCGGCTAAACGCTGTTTGATAGACTGCCAGTAGAATCAATGACTGTAGGCAGGGTAGCACTGGCACTAGGGGGTGGGCTGACAAGGTGTGCACCCCCAAACCTGCAGCAGTGCAGGTTCTTTACCCTCTTCTCGTCCATATAGACCTGCTGCTATGTTACTTCTTTTAGACTGTAGTGCTTTGAAGCCGAGTATACTGCCAACATCCGTGTGGAATTTCCATTTCACGGACATAACGGACTCCGCCTTTCACCCAATGCTGTAGTCTGGTAAAACAACTCCGCGGGTTACAGTTCCTGTTTCCGAGATCTTTCTGTAACTCATGCCCACTTTCTTTCATTTAATGTCCTGCCTTTCTTCCCAGTTCCGGTCTGAGCCGCGAAGCCGCATAGGGTTGGCAGAAGCGCTGCACATACCAGGAAACAGTATAACAAGGCATAATGCTCCATCCTTGCCTTCCTTTCTCTAGGGTCCCCTCCTTTCAGCTCTTGTCCCTCTAGATGCTCTGGAGCAGTTTAGGGTTAAACACCAGCCAAGCAAGCATTGTGACGTAGCATCATGTTCCCTACTCCAATTCTCTAGTCTAGAGTATTCTCTCTCCTCCATGCCCTGTCATTCCCTCTTCAGTTGCATTGCAGCACTTTAAATATGTCTTAAACGGAATAAGCACTATAAAAGCAAATACATTACATAAAGTGACATCCTCCCCTCGTCACTTCTGTGTCCCTCTTCCCTTCACATGCAGCGCTCTAACCCTATCTACATGTGGCATACGCACTATCTATGCAAACTGCTGGCATATTACATCAGGTTCTCCTGTTCCCTCTCTCCAATTCCTTTTCTCCTTCCCCTTGTTTCTCCTTACCTCACTGCCTCCTTTGAGTAATAAGGTGCACTATAAATTTAGGGCACCTTTAGTGCCAACATGACATTACTCCCAGGTTCCTTTCTTTTCTCTCTGGCTCCCTCCTGTGTCCACTCCTTCCCTTGCTTGCTCCCGCTCTGCGCATGCGCCAGTTGTTTACAACCGTTTATTACCATAAGGAAAACAAGGCAACATATTTCCAAGTCCATGAAAAGCCACTCTGGGTGACTTCACATGGCCGTGTAAATATGGGAAACGGTAACTAGACATAATATCGAAAAAAAAATATCGAGTAGCAAGAATATCGAGTTTTTAATATCGAATGGACAGAATATCGACTTGCAAAAATATAGTGGTGAAGAATAACGAAAAACAGGTAAGAAATATCGATTGCAATAATATAGAAGTAAGTAATATCGACAGTCATAATATAGTTAAAAATATCGAATTTTTTATAGTGTTTTAAGTGTTAGTATATGTGTTAAAAGTATGTATTAATATTGGAATGTATGTTAGAATATTTTTAAATTATTGAATTTTATGTTTTTTTATTTTTTTGTAATTTAATTCCGTAGCGGGTTGTGGGTTTTTAGGGGAGTAGGGTGGGAAGTAATTTAATTATAGTACATTAAATAATAATTTATAGGAATTATTAATTATTTTTAATTTAATTTTGCGTTTTACTTCTGTAGCGGGTTGTGGGTTTATAGGGGAATAGGGTGGGAAGTAATTTAATTATAGATTATTAAATAATAATTGATAGGAATTATTAATTATTTTTAATTTAATTTTGCGTTTTACTTCTGTAACGGGTTGTGGGTTTATAGGGGAATAGGGTGGGAAGTAATTTAATTGTTATTAGTTAATTATTAATTGGTATTGCAAATTAATTGGTTGTTGATTAATTATTAATTGGTAAATAATTAGTATTAATTGGTAATTAATTTGTATTAATTGTTTAATTGATAATTATGTTAATTATATTCATTTAATATTTGTAGCGGGCAGTGTGTTTATAGGGGAATATGGTGGCAAGTAATATAATTGTAAATAAATAATTATTTAATTTATTTGTGTATATTGTTAATTAATATATCTTTAATTTAATTTTGCATTTTACTTCTGTAGCGGGTTGTGGGTTTATAGGGGAATAGGGTGGGAAGTAATTTAATTGTTATTAGTTAATTATTAATTGGTATTGCAAATTAATTGGTTGTTGATTAATTATTAATTTGTAAATAATTAGTATTAATTGGTAATTAATTAGTATTAATAGGTAAATTGATAATTATGTTAATTGTATTCAATTAATATTAGTAGCGGGTATTGTGTTTATACGGGAATATGGTGGGAAGTAATATAATTGGAAAAAAATAATTATTTAAGTAATTTGTGTATATCCTTAATTAATATATTATAAATTAATTATTAATTGGTATTATTTGCATTTATTAATGTTTGTTATTGAAAAACAATTGTTTGTTAATTAATTATTAATTGTTAATTAATTAAACAAAAATGTATTGGTATTTATAAATAATCAATTCTTTTGTGATTGGTAATTAATTGTAATACTTGTTTTTGTATTAATAATTAATTAATTTAAAAATAAAAATACATTTATTATTTTCTCTACTATTGCACTTACTTGAGTGGGAATAGTAATTTTTACCCCTACGCTATCCAATGCTTTCCCTATTATTGCACTCTCTGGAGTGTGAATAGTAATTTTTACCCTCCCGCTATCCAACGCTTTCCCTACTGTTGCACTCACTGGAGTGGGAATAGTAATTTTTACCCTCCCGCTATCCAACGCTTTCCCTACTGTTGCACTCTCTGGAGTGGGAATAGTAATTTTTACCCCTACGCTATCCAACGCTTTCCCTACTGTTGCACTCACTGGAGTGGGAATAGTAATTTTTACCCTCCCGCTATCCAACGCTTTCCCTACTGTTGCACTCTCTGGAGTGGGAATAGTAATTTTTACCCCTACACTATCCAACGCTTTCCCTACTGTTGCACTCACTGGAGTGGGAATAGTAAATGTTACCCTCCCGCTATCCAACGTTTTCCCTACTGTTGCACTCTCTGGAGTGGGAATAGTAATTTTTACCCCTACGCTATCCAATGTTTTCCCTATTATTGCACTCTCTGGAGTGGGAATAGTAATTTTTACCCTCCCGCTATCCAACGCTTTCCCTACTGTTGCACTCTCTGGAGTGGGAATAGTCATTTTTACCCCTACGCTATCCAACGCTTTCCCTACTGTTGCACTCACTGGAGTGGGAATAGTAAATGTTACCCTCCCGCTATCCAACGCTTTCCCTACTGTTGCACTCTCTGGAGTGGGAATAGTAATTTTTACCCCTGCGCTATCCAACGCTTTCCCTACTGTTGCACTCACTGGAGTGGGAATAGTAAATGTTACCCTCCCGCTATCCAATGCTTTCCCTACTGTTGCACTCTCTGGAGTGGGAATAGTAATTTTTACCCCTACGCTATCCAATGTTTTCCCTATTATTGCACTCTCTGGAGTGGGAATAGTCATTTTTACCCTCCCGCTATCCAACGCTTTCCCTACTGTTGCATTCTCTGGAGTGGGAATAGTAATTTTTACCCTCCCGCTATCCAACGCTTTCCCTACCATTGCACTTACTGGAGTGGTAATAGTAAATTTTACGCGCCCGCTATCCTACACAGAAAATATTGAATATTTTTAATTAATATCACGTTAAGATATATGTATTAATTTTTTTTTTTACTTACTTTAATTATTCATTAAGTTTACTGGTATTTAATTCCGTAGCGGGTTGTGGGTTTTTAGGGGAGTAGGGTGGGAAGTAATTTAATTATAGTACATTAAATAATAATTTATAGGAATTATTAATTATTTTTAATTTAATTTTGCGTTTTACTTCTGTAGCGGGTTGTGGGTTTATAGGGGAATAGGGTGGGAAGTAATTTAATTATAGATTATTAAATAATAATTTATAGGAATTATTAATTATTTTTAATATAATTTTGCGTTTTACTTCTGTAACGGGTTGTGGGTTTATAGGGGAATAGGGTGGGAAGTAATTTAATTGTTATTAGTTAATTATTAATTGGTATTGCAAATTAATTGGTTGTTGATTAATTATTAATTGGTAAATAATTAGTATTAATTGGTAATTAATTTGTATTAATTGTTTAATTGATAATTATGTTAATTATATTCATTTAATATTTGTAGCGGGCAGTGTGTTTATAGGGGAATATGGTGGCAAGTAATATAATTGTAAATAAATAATTATTTAATTTATTTGTGTATATTGTTAATTAATATATCTTTAATTTAATTTTGCATTTTACTTCTGTAGCGGGTTGTGGGTTTATAGGGGAATAGGGTGGGAAGTAATTTAATTGTTATTAGTTAATTATTAATTGGTATTGCAAATTAATTGGTTGTTGATTAATTATTAATTTGTAAATAATTAGTATTAATTGGTAATTAATTAGTATTAATAGGTAAATTGATAATTATGTTAATTGTATTCAATTAATATTAGTAGCGGGTATTGTGTTTATACGGGAATATGGTGGGAAGTAATATAATTGGAAAAAAATAATTATTTAAGTAATTTGTGTATATCCTTAATTAATATATTATAAATTAATTATTAATTGGTATTATTTGCATTTATTAATGTTTGTTATTGAAAAACAATTGTTTGTTAATTAATTATTAATTGTTAATTAATTAAACAAAAATGTATTGGTATTTATAAATAATCAATTCTTTTGTGATTGGTAATTAATTGTAATACTTGTTTTTGTATTAATAATTAATTAATTTAAAAATAAAAATACATTTATTATTTTCTCTACTATTGCACTTACTTGAGTGGGAATAGTAATTTTTACCCCTACGCTATCCAATGCTTTCCCTATTATTGCACTCTCTGGAATGTGAATAGTAATTTTTACCCTCCCGCTATCCAACGCTTTCCCTACTGTTGCACTCACTGGAGTGGGAATAGTAATTTTTACCCTCCCGCTATCCAACGCTTTCCCTACTGTTGCACTCTCTGGAGTGGGAATAGTAATTTTTACCCCTACGCTATCCAACGCTTTCCCTACTGTTGCACTCACTGGAGTGGGAATAGTAATTTTTACCCTCCCGCTATCCAACGCTTTCCCTACTGTTGCACTCTCTGGAGTGGGAATAGTAATTTTTACCCCTACACTATCCAACGCTTTCCCTACTGTTGCACTCACTGGAGTGGGAATAGTAAATGTTACCCTCCCGCTATCCAACGTTTTCCCTACTGTTGCACTCTCTGGAGTGGGAATAGTAATTTTTACCCCTACGCTATCCAACGCTTTCCCTACTGTTGCACTCACTTGAGTGGGAATAGTAAATGTTACCCTCCCGCTATCCAACGCTTTCCCTACTGTTGCACTCTCTGGAGTGGGAATAGTAATTTTTACCCCTACGCTATCCAATGTTTTCCCTATTATTGCACTCTCTGGAGTGGGAATAGTAATTTTTACCCTCCCGCTATCCAACGCTTTCCCTACTGTTGCACTCTCTGGAGTGGGAATAGTCATTTTTACCCCTACGCTATCCAACGCTTTCCCTACTGTTGCACTCACTGGAGTGGGAATAGTAAATGTTACCCTCCCGCTATCCAACGCTTTCCCTACTGTTGCACTCTCTGGAGTGGGAATAGTAATTTTTACCCCTGCGCTATCCAACGCTTTCCCTACTGTTGCACTCACTGGAGTGGGAATAGTAAATGTTACCCTCCCGCTATCCAATGCTTTCCCTACTGTTGCACTCTCTGGAGTGGGAATAGTAATTTTTACCCCTACGCTATCCAATGTTTTCCCTATTATTGCACTCTCTGGAGTGGGAATAGTCATTTTTACCCTCCCGCTATCCAACGCTTTCCCTACTGTTGCATTCTCTGGAGTGGGAATAGTAATTTTTACCCTCCCGCTATCCAACGCTTTCCCTACCATTGCACTTACTGGAGTGGTAATAGTAAATTTTACGCGCCCGCTATCCTACACAGAAAATATTGAATATTTTTAATTAATATCACGTTAAGATATATGTATTAATTTTTTTTTTTACTTACTTTAATTATTCATTAAGTTTACTGGTATTTAAGTATTTATAAGTATGTGTCAGTTAATTATATGTATTATTTCATTTATTTAACATTACTTTTAAAACATTTAAAAAATTCGATATTTTGACTAACTATATTATGGATTCGATATTTTTGTAATTTCCTGTTTGGAGATAGGACTTCGATATTTTGGCATTCTATATTTTTGCATCGATATTTTTGTAAGTCTATATTTTTGTAGTCGATATTATGTCAGTGATCCATGGGAAACCTCATTGCGCTGCTGGTGCGTCAATGAAAGTGATGCAAAGGCGGCACAATGGGCTTGTAAATAAGCCCCTATATACATAACTTTTGTTGAAGCAGGGCGGCCCCTGATAGGGTGTGACCCACTCATTCCCATGTGGGGGCCCTGACCACAGCACCCTCACATGGGTGGAAGGGAAGCTACAAGCCCAGCCTTCCATGCAGGATTCAGTGATGACGAAGCACAGCGCGAGGACATAAAGAAGGCGAGAGGGCACGCACGGTGACGTAAAAAGCCTCACGCCATAGGAGCTAGAAATACACACGATACTAATAGGGGCAAAGGCCCTCAGGATTAGGCAGCACAGTCAACAAGCACTGGCAAAGCCAATATGCCAGGTAGGCTGGTGCAAAGATTACTTGAAAGGATTACTTTTTAAATTACTTTTTATTAAAAGCATGTCACAAAAAAAATAGCAAAGCATGCACATTAAACATGGAGCCATATGCTTGCAATGCAGTTTTTAAATTAAAAAAAACGACTCAAAGATCATTTTTACTATAACAGCTACTTTCTAGCGAGTGGATGTACATATAACAGGCACAGGAACCCGTCTTAGTTTTAAGGTGCATAATTGGGAATTGATTCATATTAGTGCACAGCAAAGGCACTACTAGCCTTTAATTATTGTTTCCTGAAGCTATGGTTTAAACATACAAGGATAACTAAAAAGAATAAAGAGTGGAAAGAAAAAACATTGCCGAAGTATTGTCCATAATGGTCTGCCACTGAAGAGCACTTCTTTTAAGGCAGATGAGCACACTGGAAACATGCCCTCACTAACAGTGGAAGTCGGTGGGGAAGTGGGCTGACCAACCGCCACACTGTCCCTTGCCGTAGGCTGTGGTGTGCGCTTCAATGGCCGAACTGTGAAAAGCAGCGAGGCTGTAGCCTGACGGCAAGAGCGGGAAACCTCGAAGCAGCGGATTCGAGTCTCGGCTACAACGCTCAACATTGTGTGATTCTGGGCAAATCTCTTAATCTCCTGGTGCCTAAGAAAATTAATGTGTTCGTCTGTAATGCAAAAGGTGCTCATGTAAAGTACTCTGATACCTTCAGGTCAAGTTCGCTTTATATAAAAGTCTGAGAGAAAAAAAATGACAGCTGAACAGGGTTGACCAAAAGTCTCTCTATTGAGGCCACTAGTATTTTTTTATACATATATTTTTGTAATCACGAGGTTAACAGGCGTAAAACGGTCATTAGGCCAGTTCTAACAATTAAAGAAATGTTCACGCAGACACTGGTCGAGGTTTTAATTCTTCTAAGGAGCACCATCAATTTTGGGTTCACCCACCATCAAGTTTTTAATTCATTTAATTGTGCTGCAGATAGTAATGTAGTATATGAGAAGTTAAAATACGAAGCCCGGCTTGAGGTACATTTCAAAGGGTGCGACTGACGAGGTCCACGTTTCCATTGAAGCATCGTGTGATCTTCTGCAGATCAAACTTTCGCCCGTCCTCTAAATGCTGAAAGGGATGCTTCCCACAGATGACGAGCGTCCGCTGTAATCTTTGATCAATGCGTTCTTCTATGTATGTTTCCTTTACTTATGCCAATGCTCTTATAGTCACATGGCTCCTAATTTTCTCTTTTCCTTCTATCAAATTATCTTCGCTGTGCTAATAAGCATGCCTAAAACAAGTGCTCGCCATTGACTTGTCCTCCCCGTGACCCTGAGCGCCTCTGAGCTCCGTGCCTGCTTCACAGCTGTTGTGAAGACTTTTCTTATCTGCTTGTTAAATAAACAAGCAGATAAGAAAAGTCTTCACGACAGCCATGAATCAGGTGAGCCAGTCCAGCATAAAGCCAAAGAGAGGCAACGAAAAACCCTCCTTTCCAATGGGAAGCCAGCGTTTAACATAAACGCTGATGCTACCCAATGGAAATGAGGGGCGGGGCTCGAGTTCCCTTCTCCAAACTGACTTGTTCACTATAAGTCTCGAGGCGAGAAGTGCATGCGCGCTTCCACGCCAGCCGAGACTTAAAAAGGGGTCCAAAACACTTTTTTCTACCAATGCATTTTCCATACACCTTTTTACTAAGACATAGGGACAAAATGGCTGAACAAATTTACATCAAATTTGGTAGAAATTTAGTATATCATGTGGAAATGGTCCTTTTTGTTATTTGATCTTAATTGATAAAGTCATTTTTAAGGTATGAGGGAAAAAATCTTAGTGATATATTGGGCCGCGTTTTACCACTGTACCATTGTGGTACACCACAGTACATGGCAATGATGAAAAACAATATTATTGGTTAATCATAGCACTTGCAAAGTGAAAAGGCTGCCATCTTGTTCAGACCACACTTTCTGTTTGTTCTGTGTTGTTACGTACAAAGTATCTTAGTACTGTTTGTGTAGTGCATAGCAAAAGACACAGTTTAGGGAAGTCTGTAAAGGTAGAGAAAAGTATTGTTATTGGTTTATATGTTTTTTTAAAGGTTTACGGTGTGCCGTGGTACTTGCATGAAAGTATCTAGAAGGTGCAGTGGTACTTATTGAAATATTAAAAAAAGGAATTTATATATGTTACCAAACAATACAATATATTAAAGGGTGGCTCTTAAAAGAGCCTTTGGTGTATTTTGTACTAAAGATTTATAATATGTTTGAGAAGACGAATTTTTAGGTTTGAAATGAAAAGATGTTTTCCATAGTTTGTAAAATGTACACCATCAGGAATATACACTGCTGCATTGGAACATGAAGGCAAGACAAACAACTATATAAAGGCTTAGCTGTTTGGTGATTAGGAAAGTACATAATATCAGCAATTCAATTTTGAAAGGAGGACAATTATTGGTTTAAATACAATTTGGACTACTAATTTAATGCAATTACTACTATAAATCAAAATAAGGTAAGAAAATAAGCTAGTCTGTGCTAATGAAGATTAGCAAGTATTACAAGGTAATTAAAACACGCATTTCTAGTCGCATGACTATGAAAACCAGTAGAAAACTAGATAGGAAATAAAATTAAGAAGAAAAGTATTATGTGATTAGTTATTAACACAAAGTGGGCTATAACACAGCCTATACTACTAAATAACTCAGACAACCATGGAGGTTCTGCTGACAGTTGGGAAGCAATACAGCTCTATTTCTTCTTCAAAGGCATTACATAGAAGTTGACAATTATTCCTCATTACTTCCATCTATATATTTCTTTATAAATAAGGTAAATTTGTGTCTGGAATACTGTTCAAGAAATACTACAGGGAAATACATTTAAAAACTCACACTTGTGGTAGAACAATTGCTACTGTAACCATACGTCATTTATGTGTTTTCAAAAAGAAGTCTTACACAAAAATGTAGTAGGTAAAGAAAAAACCCAGGTCAAAGAAAAAAAATTGTCTATTTATGATTTGCAGGTTAAAAAAACACAGCATATGAATTGTATTGCACTTCTATATGTAATATCAGAGACAGATTCTGAGGCAAAGGACATTTCTAATGACATATAAAATGTTATCAATGTTATCAAACTTCCATACAACTTATATGTCTGCCTATTTCAGAACCATTACTAATTTCCAAAGACATTCCTCAGGCTGTATGAGAAATCAGACCTGTGACACTACATTCCATCATATCAAAATGCTCTCCACATACCATTAAAAAGTAAGAAAACTTATCCGGACATTATATTTTGTGAAACCATCATCCTTGTAATTGGAGAACTAAATTATGCTTTACTTCACCCTAATCCAGCACACGTCAACAATATTATGGACTATATACAATCTAATTATTTCGATGCCCTCTCTGAGAACAATAATTGTCCTGATGTTTCCTTTTCTCAGAATGAATCAGATAACCTTTAATGAACTTAGCCAATTACAGAATGGATATTCTTGGATTTCAAGAAAATATTTCTGAAATCTTTAACCAGATTTGTATTTGCTACCAAAGGACATATTATAAAAGCAAGAAAAAACGATTGACCTCCGTGAAAAAAATGAAAATTGGCTTGGAGAAATCTAACTCTCTTTTTATTTGCAGAAGAAAGATACGATTACTGCAGACAACTTCAAACCTTCATGTGGAATTCATAACAATTTAGAAATATATACAATTCCTTCAGAACAATAGCAACTATATTTATATGAAAGCATATTAATTCAAACAGAGCATCCTTGTTATAACATAGTTAGAATGCACCCAAAATCTGGAACATTTCAGCCACATGAATTAGTATGTGCACTGACAAAAACATCACCACTCCTGGAATTAAACACAAAATAGAAGAACCTTTGTTGCTTTTAGTTAATGGAGTCCCTTCAAAAGAAAAAAAAAATGCACTTTGGCTCACTATACAGGAGATCGTTTTCCCAGTAAATCAAGTGTGATCCTGACTGATCACCTGCTGCCTGGTTTGATGCCTGCTGCCGCAAACCTACAAGAGAAGGGCACTTCTTCTGCTCCTCACAGAATTCCTCCCAGGAGGGCCCCCCTTCCTGCTGCAATTTGGTCAGCCCGGGTAGGTCCCCCAGTTCTGCCACTTGTTCCCCCGTAGGCTCCAGGGCATCCCCCTCAAAGGGTGCCTCTTCCTGGACTGTGGGAACTGTGAGGGTCAGTTTCCCACACCCCCTGCCCTTCTCTTACGGACAGGCACCTGGGCCACTGTTTTAGGCTCCAGGTTCTCTTGAATACCTTTACAGGCAACCACAGACTGAGTGGTTAAACAAGCCCACTCAGGTAGACCCACCATCTCCAAATGCGCCTGGCGCTCCACCTCCTGCCAGGGGGAGCTCTCCAGGTCATTCCCTAGCAGACAGTCTACAGGCATGGACGGACTTACAACAACCTTCGGGAAACCTGAGACCCCTCCCCATTCAAAGGGAACCAGCACCTCCTTGCAGAGGCGTACTGAATTGTCTGTTGACATTACAGGGTGAAGCACATTGGGAACTACTTGCTCTTCGGACACCCACTGACACTGGACAGATGTCAAACTGTCACCGGTGTCCCTAACAGCCTCCACCCCGTCCATTGATGGTCACCCACTGCTTGTACGTTTTAGTATTCTCAGGCAGAGGAATTTCCTGGACCATCTCTCGGTCTCCTAGGGAGAACAGGGTCATAACTGCTTGCTCCTCCCCATTCTAGGGACTCAATTCCTCCCCCAACGCTACACTCACTGAACCAGGTGTTGGAGCACCAGTGGGTGCAGTTGACTTTTTTGGGCATTTAGGGGAAATATGACCCACTTCTTTACAGAAGTAACACGTGGGAGGACCTCAGGGCTCCTTCTTGCCTTTGGAGGCCCAGGCCCTCTTGACCTTGGGAGACTGGGACCCTTTCTTGGGGGAACTACCTTGGGGCCCTTTAGAGGACTCCTTGTGGTTACTCTTGTCCTCCCCCACCTTCGGGGGGACCCTGCATACTCTTGGCAGTAGTATTCCCAATCCCCTTGTGGACTTGTGTACTAGCCCAACGGTCTGCCTCCTAAGCAAGCTTACTGGTATCAGTCAGCTTACTATCCAACAGATGCTGGCGCAGCTGTGGAACTCACAGACTGTTCAAGTGCTCCCAACTGATTCAATTGCATAAGCCCTTAAAATCATTGACCTTGCTGCCCAGCATCCAACCATCCAGTGCCCGTGTGTACTCATTCACACATTCTACCCAAGTACGGGATTCTAGTTTCTTGGAGGTCCTGAACTTCTGCCGGTATTGTTCAGGAATGAGCCCGTACCGGAGGCATAAAGCCTCCCACATGTTGACGTAGGTCAGGGTTCCCGCCCTCTCTTAAGGTGTTAAAACGTCCCTCCCCAAAGCCTCAAAGTGTTTCCGTAGGCCCACCCCTCCAATGCTTTTCAGGGTCCTCATTCATCCTCAGTGCGATCTCATATGCCGTGAACCACGCATAAATGTCATCACCCCTCTGGTAATCTCAAAATAAATCCTTGGGAATTTATACCTTTCCTCCTGGCACTGGTGGTGTGCTGCCACCATTTGAACTGGGCTCGGCTTGTCTAAGCTTAATGTGCAGTTCCCTCATGCTGAAATCATGAGCGAAGAGAATCCGTTTCTCTTTCATCGTGATAGCATTCCTGCCCTCCTCTGCTAGAGTTTTAAGTTTTAACACTTCCAACTCATGCAGTCTGACCCTTTGGTTTTCCTCCAAACTCCTCTGGTGAAAAACGCCTCCCTGAATGGCTACTACCAGCCCCTGCCGCTGGTCCCTCCAATGGCAAATCCTGTGGACCAAATCCATTCCCTGGGTCATCCTCATCCACCTCAAAATCACCTGTCTCCTGAGCCTCTTTGGCTTTCCACCAGGCCCACAAGGCCATTTGCTGCTCCTCCTTCTTGGTGCTACCCTTCATGGGACATCCGAAAGCTCTGCAGAATTTCCTCAACTGATCAACCTTGTAGGTAAACAATGTCTCAATGTTAAACTCTAATTCTGCAGCCTCAGCCTCACCAGCTATCTGGCTCCCCACTGAGACATGATTGTGGTTTAAATGTTACTCAACAATAGAACCACCACATCAAAGCAATATGTTGTTACATCGTGGTCTGCAATCAACTTATGATGTACACCAATTACTGTGAGTGGTTTTGCACATACGCGTTTTAATTACATTAGGATCGTATCCCACCGCTCTGCTGCCAAATGTTGGAAGCCGGAGTCCCAGTCCCGCACTACTGTCACTAAGTGCGAGACTCGGGGCTCCCCACTCAATGTTAGGCCAAGTAAGGACAACTTTTGAGATAGCCCTGCTCACCCCCTTAGTAGCTTGGCACGAGCAGCCAGGTCTATCTCCAAAGCACAAGTGTTCAGTATGTGCAACCATGCCCACAGCAACCCACTGGTGACACCACAAATGGATTCCACACAAGTTTGATAAAAATGAGTATAAACTTTATACAAAAAGATATACGATCAGACCACACAAAACATAAGCCAACATAGAATAAAGGGTAATATTCGTTCCGGGTGGCTGGTAGGTTCAAATCCCAACCACAGCTTTTAAAATGCTATGCTGGTTGCAATGCTAGAATCACACACGTTGCAATGGACAAACAATAGTGCACTCCGTAATGATACAATCCTGTGCTGGGCAAAGGAGAAATAATACAATGTGTAACAATACACCCTCGTACCTGCAATGGGAGAAATAATGCAATGCATACTGCTACATTCATGTACTGCGCAATGATGGAATAATGCAATGCGGCACACCTCAATCATGTACTTTGCAATGAAGAAATAATGCAATGCGGTCAGCTACAATCATGTACTTTGCAATTAAGGAATAATGCAATGCGTAACTACAATCATGTATTTTGCAAGGAAGAAATATTGCAATGCGAGCCGCTACAATCCTGTACTTGTCAAGGAAGAAATAATGCAATGAGTAGCGCTACAATCGTGTACTTTGTTATGCAATAATAATGTCAGGCATCATAAGACAGTCCGGCAGTTCATTAGCAGCAATATTGGCAATGTGTATTGCGACAATCAGCCTCTTCGATAACAGTTGCCCATCACACACTTCAACAATGACACAGAGTACAGCTTCTTACTCTGGCCCCTGTACTGCCACTCCTTTCGTCAGTACGGGCCCTACTCTGAGCCGAAGGAAAGGCTCACGTCATCAGAAGGACTGAGAGACCGAGAGAGTTTCCCTCCGAGCCCGCACCCCACACAGGTAGTAATCCACGTAACCTAGCAGTGCGACACCGCTCTCCTCTCCTCCTTCCTCGAACTGGGCCTCCCGTGCAGAACTTTCTCAATGGCCTAAGCGGCTTGGCCTGGCTGCTCAGCTCCTCCGGGGCTTCTGGTCCAGGCCGCGACTCTTAGGAAGGTCTCAGGTGACTGCAGGGCACACGTACCCCACGCCCCTGAGATTACTTTTACTATGGGTGCACGTTCACCACCGCACTCTCTGGATCTCCTCTGGCATGAAGCCACACACACAACGCTGATGGGACTTCACGTCGACTCCGAGTGCACCCTTACCAGGCACTCCTTCTTGCGGTCTGGGTTGGCACCAAGACACGCAGACCATACTGCAGAGACTCACTTTCTTCTGGTGCACAGGATGATCAGCCGATCACCTCCACAGTCCCAGACCGCACCAAAGCACACACGCTGCTTCACTGAGACTTACTCTAACTCTAGAACCCTGATATCCAGGCGCTCTTCACCAATGCCTTCGGGCGCACCTCGACACGCTCACCGTGTCCGAGTCTCACTTCTCCTCCGGTGCACTCGATGACTAGGTGCTCTTCACCAATGCCTTCGATGCACCCCAACATGCACCCTGCGTGTCTGAGACTCACTCCACTTCCGATGCACACGTTGGTCAGGCACTCCTCACCAGCGTCTCCTGTGCACCACAACACGCACCCATCACATCCGAGACTCACTCCACATACGGTGCACACGCAGACCAGGCGCTCCTCACTAGTGCCTGCGCTGCACCACGACACGCACCCTGCGCATCCAAGTCTCACTCCAGCTTCGATGCACACACTGACCAGGCGCTCTTCACTAATGCCTGCGGTGCACCACAACACACACCAAGCATGTCCGAGACTCACTTCAGCTTCGGTTCACATGTTAACCTAGTGCACTTCACTAACGCCTCCTGTGCACCATGACTTGCACCAAGCGCGTCTGAGACTCACTTCTCCTCTGTGTGTCCAAGATCACAGGGCACACCTTCCGAGGGTCTCAATCTGCCACAACACGCGCCCACCGCATCACTTGAAATTTAGACTGGGCGATCATCATATCGTCCAGCTTTTCTAGTGGGGAATGAATGCAAAGAACATCTTGCTTCTAGTGTTTCTTCTCAGACCCTAATAGAATCTCCTACAGCTTCCTTCATCTGATACAGTTCTAAAGCATCACTCATCATGTCTCTTGAGTTTAGTGGGTACATATTATAATGTTCAGATATCTATTTAGCTTGTTCTGCAGTAATCTGTTAAGATTGTCCTGTTTCATTGGCTTTTCTAAATGATGTATGTGGACGAGAAGTAGTCCAAATCTTTATAATATATGCTTTTTTCAGAAAGTAATGAAGGCCTTCTGAACTTCACATCAGCTAAATAGATATCTGAACTTCATAATATGTACCCACAACACTCAAGAGACATGCTGTGGGGACCTCCGGGAGTACTATTGTGATACTTCACCTACCTGTGCCCCCGACCTGCTTCCATTACTCTTGTACTTTTGATTTCCCTTGTATAACTCTTAAAAACCTCACTGGTTCTTCTTTGGGGGCTTGGAGCCTGTATAGTCCCGCTTTTCCTTATTTTTCAGGGCTGTATCTTCCCTGGCAGAGTCTTTGATTAATTGCTTACTGGCCCTGGATTTTATGTGCCTTACTGTTACCTTTGCTGATGTGTGCGAGCCCTTTTTAACTAACCCAGCTTTTTCACAATTATCGACGGTTAGACCTGGCATATCTTGGCGTGATTACCCATGACTTTTTGCCTCTACCTCCTTTGTTTTTAGATGCTTTGGGTACTTTGCCACTGCTGATCAGTGTCAAAGTAAAAGTGTTCCCTGTGTAAAGTGTAATGGTAATTGGTTGGCCATGATTGGTATGTTTGCCTTACTAGTAGAGTACCTAGTTAAGTGCACTGTGTGTGCAAGGGCTAGTAATGCAAAGGCGCACAGAGAAATTAACTCAGACCTGCATTGTAGGGCCTACGCAAAGTTTGCTAAGTTAACATGTTGTGCTGACAACTGCAACCACTTGTCAGGCCTTACTTTCCCTTTTGCATACACATTGGGCACCCCTGTGGTAGGTCCTGGGCAACCCCAGGGCAGGGTGCAGTGTAACTAAAATGCAGAACATATACTGAGGTGTGTGCTATGTCCTGACAGTGAAAAAAACTTGTTTTCACTGGTGAAAGGCCATTCTGCCCATAGGACGGAATGGGGGAGGCTGGGTAGTGTGTTTTGTTAGCCTAGTTTCCTATAAGTTTATAATGGAGAGGTGAAGTTTAGTATGTATGAACTCACAGTGTCATAACACATCTCTCTATGAAAGTGCTTTTGTCACTGTGTGGTGAGAAACCACTCTTTTAGAAAGTGGCTTAGTTTTGTGCTTTAAGCATTTCTGTGTGTCTCTGTTGAATGTGGATTGACTGTCTGGATCTGAGAGGTGAGAGGAGCTGCGGGAGGTCTTGACCAAAGGGAGGGGTTGAGATGGCACCAGGCTGACCTGCATCTGGAGAGTTGGCGAGGAGAAGCCCCGGGAGGTGAAGAGACCTGGGCTGCTGCTAAAAAACTATTGACCCATCACCTGTTGAGTGATTCAGGATCCAGACCCCCAGTATCAAAGGGAGAAAGGTGACACTGGGAGGGAGACATCCTGAACTGATTTAGGGAGGGGTCAGGGACCCTGAGCACAAAAACTTCAAAGATCTTAAGGGGTATCACTATGACAGCTGAAACCCCTGAAAGTTGGCATGAAACAGAAATGGATTGAGACTGAAAGGCTTGGACCCATTTCGTGGTCAAGAGGAATCTCTGCTAAGGAAGGAGCAACTGAAGAGACTGCTGGGGAAAGACCAATCCTTGCTTTGTGATCTGGGGCTAGTCTTCAGTTTGCTGTTCTAACCAAGGAAGAGGCTGTTGGGACTGTGCTTGGAAGTGCTGGGTCCCCCTCCTTGACGAAGGCAGTGCTTTGTGCTGTGTCTTGTAACCCCAAGGGCCCGAGGTGAGCTGGTTCCCTGTTTGGAAACACAGGAACATAAAAGTTTCCGGAGCAGTTTCAAGTGACATGGTGGCTGCGTGTTGTGGCAGCTTGAGACCCTCGGAAGGTGTGCCCTGTGATCTTGGACACACAGAGGAGAAGTGAGTCTAAGACGCGCTTGGTGCATGTTGTGGTGCACTACAGGCATTAGTCAAGAGCGCCTGGTCAGTGTGTGCACCGAAGCTGGACTGAGACTTGGATGCGCAGGGTGCGTGTCGTGGTGCAGTGCAGGCACTGGTGAGAAGCGCCTGGTCGGCATGTGCACCGGAGGTTGAGTGAGTCTTGGACGCGCTGGGTGCGTGTCATGGTGCACAGGAGGCGTTGGTGAGGAGTGCCTGACCAACCTGTGCATCGGAAGTGGAGTGAGTCTCGGACGCGCAGGGTGCTTGTTGGGGTGCATCGAAGGCGTTGGTGAAGAGCACCTGGTCCTTTTACTGCTAGCATCCGGGTCCCAGCTACATCGAATGCACTGATCGCCTCCACTTCTGCTACAAGTGCTGACTCTGCCCATTGGGGCCCCCTGCCACGGCAGCCTCCCGGGAGCCCCCCCATGCAGTGCGAGCACGCCGGAGCAAACATGCAGCAGCGCAGACTCTCACCCTCTACCATCCACCCCCACACGGGCCACGAGAACCGCGCAAACAGCAGAGACCCAGAGAGCGCGGGGGGTCATTAATGCACGGTGAGCAAACTTTTCACTTAGTCACAGTTCTCTCTCAGGGATAGCTCCCAACGAGCCCTTCAGCCGGCAGTCCTTTTCCCTTGCTCCTCCCCTTCTGCTCCTCCTCCAACAGAGTTTTCAAACTATGCATCATTACTTAATGGACAAAAAGAAAAATCCTGTTGGAGGAGCACTTGTTCCAACCCCCCCCCCCAAAACAAAATGTGAAAACATACCAATTCCAATCGAAACCCTTGAAGTAATCCAGTAAACAGGGTCCTTAAGAAACTTGAAAAACAGGGTTTTTTTTTTAAACTGTACTTGGAAACCTAAAAAATGAAATCAAATTAAAAAGCATTTGTTTACTGTAACCAACTTGATTTTCTTGAAAGAAAAGACTTCCCCAAATGCCCATAGAAAGCATTCATTAACAAAACCTGTAAATAAAATTGATAAAACCCACCCACTAAACACATTACATTCCCAAAAGTACATATACATAACAGTTAATCATCAAAACATAACTAACACCACACAAATTAACATAAATTGTAATACATTATTAAAATAGTGGAAAAAACACAAATGAAAAACTAGTGTAACATAGTAACAGCCATAGATATGAAAAACCAACAAACAACACTATAGCTAACTTTTAAACTTCTCTCCTAAATTCCCCTACCCTCTAAACCCTTAAAAAAGGACTTACCTGTTCCAATGAACAGAAGCACCATATTGTGATCATGGTTCCTGGCAAGTAGACTTAAAATAACACAAATTGCAAAATGGAAGCTAGTGGTAAAAAAATAAATAGCTGCCAAATGAAGCTAAAAAAAGGAGCTTCTCTTCCAGCAGTCAGGACTAGTTGTGACCATTTTCGGGATTTGGGCATACAGATTGTCCACACGGCTGAAGCTAACTATACACTAAACATTTTTGGAACCTCCTTCTACTCTCTATTATGGGAAGAGTGCCCCTAAGCAAGATGGTTCTGCTCCTGTGTTGTCTCTATGTCCAACAAAACTCTATTAGCTGCATCCCGTGCTCCATTTTTACCACCTTGAATAATCTTCGGATCTCCTTGGTGTGGGCCAGTGCGCAATAAAATGAAGCTAAAGGTATTAAAGTCAGACATACAGTCTGTCAGCCTGGGTCTCTCAGACCTTCACCTAAATTATTTTGCAGGTTTACTGCAACATGGGGCACAGTGGTGGGATTAGGGTCCAAATACTGAGAAGGCCCTGCTATGGCACTGGAGCGAGGGGGTGGATCTGCAGAGATGTCTGATGATGGGATCGCAGGTCACTCCTGACTACACGTTCGTGGTCCATCAGGTTGTGGAGGCCTGGGAGCGGGCAGATCCGTCGGTGCTCCGCTGGGACACATACACTCAATTGTCAGTCATTCGGTACAAATTTATTTCAGTTATTTAAACCATAAAAGCATGTACAAGCATTATAGATAAAGGATCAATAATATTTGCAAAATAGGATTCTCTTCTGTTAAAGTAGTTGAAATCATAAAACCATTTTTACAAATTATACAAATTGATTAAAACAGATAAAAACAGTACGTTCTCAAACAAAATCCATTTGTACTAAACACATCATTGGCCATAGAAGAGGGGCTTCATTAAAAAAAAATTAAATATTGTAGCTGAGACCTTCCCAATAATAAAACCAAAGCAACAATTACCAAATACATCAACCCTGGAGCATCAAGGGACATATAGGAGAGTAGTAGATGATAATAAAAAATAATGTTTATCCAGTTAAATCATTGCCCCTGCTTTTTCCTATGTAGCCACACTGTATAAAGGTATCGAATAACACCAAATACCACTGCCATACTAATGTCCCCAAATCACAAAATACGGTATGCCACCCTGTATGCCCTCACAACCCAAAGAGTGCCCAGTGGTTTGATCCATCTCTGCCTGTATAGGCAGGACAAAAGAAGAGGATGTGTTTAACATCCTCAATGGCGTGTTTACATATATCACATTTCAGGGAAATAGTTTGGCAGCGCTTTCATTTATATGCAAAAATAGCAAAAATATTTACATGAAGCATTCCTACTCTGAGTTTCATGTACAATGTACACGCCATTGGTGGCTGAATTCTGTCCACGTATGCTTCCTTGGCAGGAACAACTTTAAAAAACAAGAAAGCTTCTACCAGCCCCCGAGAACTCGCTTTTTGGTAGTAGTTATTGTTTTTCCTATCCCAGAATGCCACTTTGATTCTACCCTTTCTGTCTGCTCCCATTGCAGATGGATTACTCCAGATGTCTCTCAAGTCCAGGTAACATAGATGAAGTTTGATGTGTTTAAGCCAGGGCAGAATATGGGCATTTTTATGGCACATGGTGTCTTCCAAAGCTAACCTATAATGCAAGAGCTTGGGGGTCATCCACAGCCTCACCCAAAATTGTAGCGGTTTTAGCACTGCTAGACCACCCACACTTTTTAGTCCTGTGTCATAAAAAAGTGGGAGGATGGATGTACTCTGCGGCAGGCTTTAATGTTGGAAGGCCCCCAGACTTTGGCACCATATAATGCTGCTGCCTGTGCTTTTGTCCTATAAACCTCATTGGCTGGGGATGCAGATCTAGGGTTGGTTGACCTATACTTCTTAGTGATACCAGAGGCACAGTGTAAAAGAACCGCCTCACTCTTATCCAACTGAGCTTTCTATTCCCTGTCAATACTGATCTGCAGGTAGTCAAATTGACCTACTACCTGGAGGGGTTCACCATTCAGCTGAAAATTCTCTCTGTGTGACTTGTGCGGATTTAACATCATAATCTTTGTTTTAGAGGTGTTCATCTACATCCCATGGATGAGACAAAACTCCTGAAATGTATTTAGTAGATTTTGGAGCCTAGTTGGAATATGAGAAAGAAGAAGTGTGTGATCTACAAATAAAAGCACTGAGGTTGAGCACCCAGCTAGTTTGGGAGAGTCATTTATGACAACACCTTTAATGTAGAGTGGAAAAGCAGAGGTGTGAGTACACACCCCTGCCATACTCCACTCTGCACAGGAATCAAATCATTCAAATCACTACCCAGACCCCATCTAACTTGTGCTGTGGTATTTTTATGGAGCCTTATAAGGATATCCAGCAAAGATGTGTCAATACTCAGGGCAGCCAAGTTTTCTGTTCCCATGGTAGATGTTCATGGGTATCCAAGCCTGTATTTGGAATAACATAAATGTTTGAAAAAGAATCAACCCATTGTTGGGGTTGTATTGATAATTCTAATGGGCTGACAAATTCAGGGCAGCCATGGGAAAATATTTGCAAGAACGTCTGTGAGTCATTGTTACAGGATGTTTCAACTAAGGCTTGCCAATTTGCAGCTGCCCAACTGCTCCCCCTTCAATGGCTTCTCAGCTTTTGACAAGCAGTCTGTGATGGCCCTTATGCAGTAGCATGCTGCAGATTTGTATTTTAATGGATCTTTCGTCTTGCTTGAAGATGCAAGGGAATACTGTCAACTGCTTTTCGGTCACTTTCTATAGTATGCAAAAATATCGCACATTGCCCAAGAACTATGGGTTACTTTTCCGGATGAACCAGAGAATTCATAGACATTGCAACTACTACTCGACCCAGGCCACATTTATAAAGCCCTGAGGGTGGGCAGCAAAGCCGATATAACGATGATCTGGGACAGATGATTTGCAGACCTGCCGCTGCACCTCACAGAGAGGGAGAGGTGGTGGCCATTTTTAAACTCACACAGTCCCACTATTTATATCACACATATCTGACACCTCAGCAAATATCTTGTTTCAATGTAGCGCACTCTCCGGCATGTCCCAGGTGTGGTCTGGAGATGGCAACGTTTCTCCATATATATTTGCGCAAGCCTGGACAGAGGTTGTGCAAGTGCTACAACACGCTAAAAGTTTACATATTGAGCCCTTGGTTAGACACTGTCTATTGGGCATTCTCCCAACCCCAAAAGCTGGATCATAAATGAGGTATAGGTTTGCCCTGCTGGGACATGTGTTGGCCAACTGCACCATTGCTATTCATTGGACACAACTGGCCTCCGACTAGATAAATGGAGGATTGATTTAAGTGAGTGGGGAGTGTCAGGGACAGACGGCTGAAACTGGTCTACACTGATGAGAACGCAGAACATGATTTAGAGCGCTGGTGGGATATGTTAGAGGGGCTGATGATGAATAAAGAACCAGGGGTTACACTAATTTTTCTTTCTCAGACTGTAGGACCTGCCACAGATCCCTCAAATGTTGAATGTCTGAATGTCCAATGGCAGAACTTGCAAGTGAGGGCTGTATGTAGGGGGAGGGGTTACCCAGGAAGATAATGCAGGTGGAAGTGACTGTGTCGACCATGTATGTTCAGAGGGGCACACCTGAGATGGGGTGCAACCTGTGCCTGCTGAGATGATTAATTCCGTCTCTCTGCTTGTCCCCCGAGTGCTTCCTGTCTAGACGAAACAAGTGACCTCTCTTAAAGACTGGGACTTTAAACTCCTGCCCCTTCCTTATTTTCACCTGAATGATGTGAATGATCCTATCCCTTGCCACTCTACTGCTACCACAGTTAATGGTTATTATGTTTTTCCTTGGGTGGTTAATTCCCATATATGATGCACTGTATATTTGAGTCCTTTATGTGTAAATGTATACACTATCAAGATGCTTTTGAGCCAAACTCACTGGCATACTGTACAGGTAAGATGTTGTTAAAATATAATGCCTCTAATAGGTTGCTATGTACTCAATGATTATTGCAATTTTCATATATGACAACCTGTACTGTACTGTATAGTGCAACAGTTTAATAAATACAAATACAAATAAATAAAAAATAAAAAGAAAACTATCTCCCCATACAAATCAATGGGAAATGTAAAAAATTACTACACATGTAAAGTATATCAAAGAATGTTATAATTATGAAACAAAAGGTAAAGTATAAATAATAAAATTGTATCGAATATATTTAATAATTTAATATATACTAATGAAACGTGAAAATGTTGAACATTTAAATCAATAAAGCTAAGAAATATTAAAAAATGTAAACAATGATTAAACATATAAACAATATCAATGAATGGTATAAGAAATTATGAAAACATTGTAAAATATAAATTAAATATTAGCATATAATATACACAATGATTTAATAAAAACTCACAAAACATATGAGAAAATAATGTTGAAAATATGCATGTTAAAAAAAGTTAATAAATGTTAAATAACTTGTAACTATAAAAAATAAAAGTTGAAAATATATAACATACAAATGTGTATAAATATTATTTACCTGTTTTTTATTATTAAAACATTATTGAAAAAATGTTCAATTTACATAAGAAAATGAAAAGTATTGTTTTTTACCGGAAGTATTTATAATAGAAAGTATAAAGCTATACAGTAATACAAAATTAGAAACAAATAAAAACTGAAAAATGTGTGGCATGTTTTAATTATGCTAAATTTGTGAAAGGTGTTGGATACTAAAGGGGTAACATTTACCATTCCTATAATATAATAGGAATAATAATTTATAATCATTTATACCAATTCAAGGAAGGTATTTGACATGTCATGCTGGCCCCCAAAGTCATATTCCCACAGCCTTTCTTTGTCGGAAAGGCCAGCACAGAAAGGCTGTGGGAATCTGGTATCCTAATTCCTAAGGCGCAAAGAGCCGTCCGAGGGATTACTGGAGGCTTTCCAAATGGCAGACCGGCTCTCTGAGCCCGTCGGAGGCCATTCAAAAATCTTGTTTGGATTCCTTTTCGACCGACCCCATCAAAATAGGTCAGTCAGAAAGGAATCCAAACAGCCAATTATGATGCCGTAGGAATGTCTTCGACCGAGGGTCAGAGCCGTTTCCTACGGCATCATAATTGGACCCTAAAAGGGGACATTTACTGTTACCACTCCAATATAAACCATATTGAGAAAGGTGTAGGACACTAAAGGGATAACATTTACTATTCCCACTTCAAGATAATCCAATTTGGGGGAGGTGATGGACACTAAAGGGGTTACATTTACTAATCCCACTCCAATTTAAACCAATTTGTCGAAGAATTTGGACACAAAAGGGGTTACCTTTACTATTCCAACTGCAATCTAATTCATATTTGGAAAGGTAATGGACACTAAAAGAGTGAGGAGATTTACTATCCCCACTCCAATCTAAACGAATTTGGGAAAGCTGTTGGACACTAAAGGGGTTACATTTACTATGTCCACTCCATTCTAAACCACATTAGGATTGGCGTTGGGCACTAAAAGAGTGTCAATTGCTATTTCCACTCCAATATAAACCATATTGAGGAAGATGTTGGACACTAAAGGGCTGACATTTACTATTCCAACTCCAATCTAAAACATATTGGGGAAGGTGTTATACATTGAAGTCCCAATGGGGACTTTTGGTGCAGCGAGAGCGGGCAGAACGCCACTGCCACGCTCCTGCTGCGCCAAAGCCATGGTAGGGTGACCCGCCAGATTAGGAGTTTCCTCCTGTTTGTCAGGCTGTTTTTTGGAGCTCCCTTAGCAGTGCCTCAGAAAATGAGCACTTCAATTGAAATGCCAAAAACAGTTCCTGCACGGCATGGACTGTGAAGTTCATGCCCTGCAGGAACTGGGGTGCATGCATACAGGGGGGCATATGTTGTGCCCCCTGCATGCTTTTGGGGGCTTTGCCATTGGTTCAAATGGCAAAGTCGAACTAGTAGTTTTAAAACTGATATTCTAGGCTGGGTGGACACTCCGTCTTGCATGCCCTGGGTACGATATACTAGGGACTTATACGTAGTTCAGTTTATGTTAATTGGAGATAGCCAATTCAACATACCTTTTGGAATAGGTTAGGACACTGGCACAGAGGCCTAGTTAACAGGCCTCAGTGCACTTTCAGAGTTGGAACCTCAGTAGCATCAGTCCAAAATTGTGGGGGGAGGGTCATGCAAAAAGAGCCATTTCCTTATGGATAACAATGGAAAAATCAGCAGGACTAATTTGAAATTTTGTACTTATTAACATTAGCTCAACAGTACTTAAGGAGGGCAAGACATAAGTTGCTCTATCTTGAGTTAAAACTGTACATGACTGTTTATTTCCAGTTTGTATGCACTCATTAACATTGGCTCAACAGTACTCATGGCATAAGTTGCTCTATCTTGAGTTAAAAAATTTACAGGGCTGTATATTATCGATTTTGATGAGACAAGAATTATTGCAGACAGTAGCTTCTGGAACAGAATATAATAGTTTGCAAAACAAATACACACCTCATCGTGGTCAATATCCTATTTTGTTTAAACCTAAAATGTCTTTAAAATGAAAAATGTAAACTAGCTACAGTGACAAAGAAGAATTAGAAGTACCTAAAACAGAAAACTATACCCATAGAAATGAAAGGGCATTCATTTCCAAATCAAAATGGTATAAATTGCTACAGCAATGCATTTGTTAACCTTCTTTTTTACATACCTTCTGTCAAATAAATTATCCACCAGCATGTAGATCAATATTTCAGCAAAACTTTAATAGATCTTCAAGAAAAGATTCAGTCACACAACCACATTTGTCACTCTACAAGTGCCATAAAAGATATGGTAAGTCTGTGTAGAGGTGCTATTCAATTTTCTATCAAGGAACTATAAGATGTTCAATAATTCTGCATGGCCGTTCTACGAAAAATAGGAACCAGAACTTACCTGAGTTGTAAATTGTTCGATGTAAGCTACTCTTGGGAACATGAGTGCTTAAACTGTCTACATTTGAGCACCACTTTACAAACTTTGAAATATTTGTATATTTACCAATACCTGATTGCAAATCTATTCTATTCAACTGTTTAATATCAAAAGCTGTGCAAGACAACTTATGTCCAAACTAGCAATGTTAACCAAATATGTAATTTTCATGATTCAAAGATGTACTATAAATAGCAGAATAAAACCTTCTATTTCTAACTTTACTGTTTAATACATTTCTATTTCAGTACGTACTAGTATATCAGATGCCATAATTTTATATCACAGAAAACCAGGACACTACACTTAAAGAATTATACAGGTTGGACAGAATGCAGTGATACCACTCTTACTTTTAAACACAGACTGTCTAAACATGTAGAAGACAGTTACCTTCTTATTTTAACTCAAAGGTTCTAAGGTATGATGTTACTGTTGTTATAAAGCAAACATGGAAATTTTGAGTTGCACTTCGATAATTCAGGAGATATGTCATTATTTGGCCTGGCGGGGGAGACAACATTTGTAAAAACATCTCCTCTAAGTATTTTTTTCACTTATGTATTCACATATTTCAAATTACTGAGTTAGATATATTAACAGCTGGACATGCACAACGTCTTTTTTTTTTACACAACCCAATCGAGTTGTTTGACCCCAATGTTTCATGATGACTACTAACATATGCTCATCTTGAACTGCAAATGTTTTAAATGATGACATAGTAAAGGTACTCTGAAAGAATATCGATAGCACAAATATTGTTAGGCATAAATAACGTGTAAAAAATATCGATCTAAAAAGTATCATTTTCCGATACTTATAATGCAATATCAAAAATATCCCAAAAAATATACTGTTATACATTAATACTGAAACAAAAATATTGTTTTTTAAAATAGAAACATACTTAAACTTGGTAAACATTAAATATATGATCACTAAACAGTAATATAATGTAAATTACATTTGTTTTAATAATTAACATTTCTACATTTTATACTTATTGCAAACACGTCATATATATATATGTATATTTTTAAACATAAAAACAAATATATATATATTTGTAATTTATGGTGTGTCTATCTATCTATCTAGATAAATAGAGAGAGAGAGTTTGATAGATAGATAGATAGATAGATAGATAGATAGATAGATAGATAGATAGATAGATAGATAGATAGATAGATAGATAGATAGATAGATAGATAGATAGATAGATAGATAGATAGATAGATAGATAGATAGATAGATAGATAGATAGATAGATAGATAGATAGATAGATAGATAGATAGATAGACACACAATATATTACAAACAGTAACAAAATAAACTGGAAAGCAATATAACACATATACCAATTTAATTATAGATTACAAATACATTTTACTAAAATTTTTTACATATTACAAATATTAATAAATAAAATACTATAATATTAAACAAACAAACACATCATTGCAATATACATTTTAACAATCTAAACAAAAATATAGCTTTATACGAATAATACATACACTATTCTGAGTCAAATTTCTGCAACAGTAGGAAAAAAGTTGGACTCAAGAATGGTAAAATTTACTATTTCTACTCTAATCTGTGCAACAGTAGGGAAAGCATTGTACTGAGGAGGGGTACAAATTAGTGTTCCTACGGTAATCATTGCAATGGTAGGGAAACTGTTGGGTTGCAGAGTAGTAAAATGGCTATTCCCACTCCAGGCAGTGCAAAAGTAGGGAAAATTTGGGATACAGGAGGGGTAAAATTAACTATTCTTATGGCAGACTGTGAATGCAGAGGGGTGAAACTTACTATTCCCAACCCACTCAGTGCAATAGTAGGGAAAACATTTGACTCAGGAGGGGTAACAATTTACTATTCCCACTCCAGTTACTGCAAAAGTAGGGAAAGCGTTGGACTTAGGAAGGGTAACATTTACTTTTCCCACTCCAGTCAGTGCAATAGTAGGGACAGTGTTGAACTCAGGAGGGGTAACAATTTACTGTTCTCACTCCAGTCTGTGCAACAGTAGGGAAATTGTTGGATTACAGAGGGGTAACATTTAGTATTCCAACACCCCTACTCCAGTCTGTGCAACAGTAGGGAAGGGGTTGGACTTAGGAGGGGTAAAATGTACTATTCCCACATCAATCTGTGTAACAGTAGACAAAGCGTTGAACAACTGAGAGTTAACATTTGCTATTACCACTCCAGTCTGTGCAACAGTAGAGAACGAGTAGTTCAAATACAACTTTTCAACAACTATAATAAATAACAACAAAGATGGATATTTAAATGTAATAGTATATATATATATATATATAATGGTTAAAACAAAGGTTGTTTTAATACTGTTTGAATTCAGGAATTGTTTACATACGCACTTGCACTTTGTAACGATTATAGAAAGTTTAGTTTACAGAAGCACTTGCACTTTATAACTAAAAGAAATATATAAAGAATGGTTATGTGATTAAAAACATAGATTGTTATAGAAATTTAACATTCGCCAAAAAAGTTTTAATAATAGTTTTATTTCTCAACTAGCCCTTGGTCTTTTGTAAATAATGCACTTGCACTTTATAATAGAAGTAATTAAGTTTTTACTATTTACAAGGGAGAGTCTGAGATAATATAAAACTAAAAGGTTTTATTTGTGTAACAAATGATTGTTTTTTAGCACTTGCATAAAACAAAACACAACATTTAAGCCACTCCAAAATGGCGCTGCATTTGATTATATAATGAAACAAAGGTGAATGCACATACCATGTAAAGCAGTCCCTTGTCGCTGTTTAAATGTTTTTTAAACCAATCACAAACAAAAAAGCAATGTCGTGAGCAAGGTAGCGTGAGGCTATCGAAACGCGTTGACAAAGCGTCTCGTTGGAATAAAGGAGACCCGTTTGAAAAGAATCCTTTGGTGTGCTGCGTGATTTTTCTGGAAAGAAACAATCGGATATCTAATATCTCCAGGCGGGGCGGCCACCTTTTCAGCAAGCACCGTTGGCGTTCTGGAAGCGCGCCAGTGAAACCGTCAACAAATTATTTGGAGGAAGAGACAGGCGCACCCCCGAAGGATTTCGGAAACACGCCCCGTAACTGAAACATGATCGTGCGAGAGAACGATACGAAGGAATAAGTACTTGGATTCGTTTCCAGAGAAGTGCTGACATATCGTTGTAGGGAGCGGAACCAAGTGACCGGTAACGAATCATCGTAAGCAGTGTGAACTTGGGACACTTTTTTGGAGTGGAGTTAACGCTATGCCGGTGTGTCGTTAAAAACTACTGACGACCCGGGATTGTACTAGCAAATGGTCGGCTGACTGTGAGAGCTGAGTACGTCCCCAAGGAACCCGGGAGGATCCTGCAAATATCGAACCGAAGCATGATCATGAGACAAAGCTGTACGGAGCAGTAGAAACCGGGAGAAGTTTTCTTGTGTAACCACAGCGGAACAGCTGGGGATACAGGAGAATCAACCGTGGAAACGCTCCGGTAAGCAGAGAGAAACTGGGTATGTGTCTGATAACCTGAGGAGCCAAATTAGTAAGAATTGTACTCTCGCCTATTACAGCAAACAGTGGGTGAGTACAAGTCCAATATATTACTTCAAAGGATTTCAAGCGGGTATAATATTATGAGTGACGAGGAGTGTTTGGCACGAGAGCTAGAAGCTAAAAAGCTCTTTGAAGATACAACGTTGCCACATAGAGTGGATAATGTTATCCCAGCGACAACAGAGGACAATGACTTATCAAAATTGCTACAGGAGTATGAAAGACTCAAAAAAAGAGAAATCTCGCGTTGGTGGGAAGTGGCGTCACTGCGCCAGTATTTACAAGTCGGTCGGGTCCCAAGAGGACTTAGAATAATGACAACACCAACCTATGAGAATCCTCATGTTGATATGCTTAAGGAGTGGGCAGAAAACAGTGCCGCCAGTTCAAATATTATGATACGCATACTTGTGAAATATGCAGGACTGGAACGGGAAGAGGTACTGGAAAGAATTAAAGAATTAAACAAAATATTGGATGATCATGTGGAAAAAGGGAGGATTGAAAAATTTAAGAATGAATTGAGACTAAAATTAGAGAAATATGAGAAACGTATAAAGGATAGGAAAGCCACCAAGTTTACACGGGATAGGCTTGATTATGAAACAGGACGCATCTATACTTTTGCAAAAAAATTTGATTCGGTAAGGAGACAACAAATCCAAAGTGGAATACTTAGACAGCAAGAAATCTCTCAAAGTGAATTAAGTGAAATTAGTTTGGATACTGGATCCGAACAAGAACAAGAGATTCGCAGAGATCCAAAAGAAGTCCGTTTAGGGGTGACAGATGAGTTCCGTTTTTTACAGTTGGAACGCCAAACGGACTTTCAACCCTCGAGAGGTCGCGGAAGAGGCAGAGGCCGAGGAAGAGGAGGCAAAGAAGGGGTGGAGAAGGATATAGGAGAAGCACAAGAAAAGCAAACAAAACGCTCAATGAGGTCCAATGTGAAGAAGGTAACAAGGAAATAAATCCCAGTAAAACTGTTATTAATTTAAGCACGATTTCCCTAAGTGAAAAAGAGGAGAGTGTGTTGAATTTGGGATTAACTTACTGTGATGATAATGATTTTAATTATCCTCACAGTAGAATGGAACTCTATCAATATGTGCGGAAATTAAAATTAGCTAAAATGTTTGCTAATAAGAAAAATATTGTTCCCCCCGTAGAAGTTGATGAAGCAAATCAACTGACGGTATTGGATGCACCAATCCTAGAAAATTTGTTGGGCCTTTGTGAAGAGGATGGAATTAGACACGATGAGAGACCGACTGATGAAATTGTTACAAATATAGACACTCCATTTGAATTGAAAGATAGCGACCGTACCCCATATAGACTGAAATCAAAATACATACCGCAGACACCACGGGACAATGTTGATGTATTCTCAGACAATGTTACTAGAGACCTTAAGAATCTATATAGTAAATTGGCGGAAAACAGGAATAATAAAAAAAGGAAAGAAAGAGCCTCCCGAGGAGTGGAGATTCAAAGAACAGTGGAGAGAATACAAAAGGATGGTGGTGTCATAGTCAAACCGTCTGACAAAGGTGGTAATGTTGTTCTGTGGGGACGAGATCTGTATAAGAAAGAAGCCTTTAATCAATTAAATAATATGGAATGCTATAAGAGAATGGAAATGAAAGATTTTATTTTGGTCAAAGAACAATATCATGAAAGGTTAGATGTGTGGAAACAGGAAGGATTAATTAATTGGGATGAGTTTAAATTTTTAAAACAACATAATCCTGTTTTACCTGTATTTTATATGCTTCCCAAAGTCCACAAGAATGCCACCACACCACCAGGGAGACCTATTATTTCCTTGTGTGGTAGCCTATTTGAAAATACATCCAAATATGCAGATTATTTTTTAAATCCTATTGTCAAGACCCTAGCCTCTTATATTAAGGATTCAACAGACTTTTTGAAATATATATATGATGTGAATTGGGAGGAGAACAATATGATATTACTGACACTAGATATAACAACCCTTTATACCAGTATAAGACATGAGGATGGTCTTAGAGCTATGGAATTTTATCTAAATCAGAGACCTTTGAGATTTGCGAGGCATAACTGCATGCTTTTGGAAATGATGCAATGGTGTCTTACCAAGAATATGTTTTTATTTGGTGAAGAGCTGTTCCAGCAGGAGAGAGGGAGGGCGATGGGTACCTGCTTCGCCCCCAGCTATGCCAATTTACATCTAGGCTGGTGGGAGGAGCAGGTACTCAAAGGGCCAAATTTGGAACATTGGTTGGAACATGTTTTGCTATGGGTACGGTTCATAGACGACATCTTCGTGCTGTGGCAGGGCACGGAGAATGAAGTCGAGCGATTTATGAAAGATATAAATGACAACGCACTGAACCTAACATTCACCGGAAATTACAGCAAAACATGTATAGACTTTCTGGATATCAGGGTAAAGGTGAATAAAGGGAAATTGGAGACAACAATTTTCCGTAAAACAACCGCAGGAAATACAATCCTACACGCAGATAGTGCCCATCCAGCCCCACTTATTAGGAGCATTCCTTTTGGAGAGTTCTACCGAGCTCGCCGAGCATGCAGTAATGATGAAGAATATCTAATCATTGAAGGGGAGATGACTGAAAGATTTGTACAAAGAGGATACTTATCGAGTGTGATTAAGAAGGCCGCTCTAAAAGCTAGAAAAATAAATAGGAGAAATGCATTATTTGAAGCCTCGAAAACAAGCAGGAGAATGAACAGTAAAGATGGCACAAATAATTGTAGGTTCTTAGCACGTTTAATACAAGCCATGCAGAAGTTCGGAAAATTCTGAGCAAACATTGGCATTTGATTAAATGTGACTCCGTACTAGGCCCTATGATGAAGAAACATCCAGATATCACATTTCGCAAGTCTAAGTCATTGAAGGACAGAATAGTTAACAGTGAATTCACAGAACAAAAGAAACAGGGGCAAATAAGCTGGTTAAGTAAAGTGGGATTCTTTAAATGCTTTAAATGAAAGGCGTGTCAACACGGAGTGGATTGCACGCAATTTAAAACTAGCTTTGGAAAAATTATAAAAATCAAAGGACATTTAACGTGTAGATCAAGTTTTGTAGTATATCAACTTCAGTGCCCTTGTAAAAAGATTTATATAGGGAGCACCACTTTACCAGTTTTTAAACGAGTCCTTCAGCATAGAAGAGCAATAGTGAATAAGGATAGAACATATCCTATTGCTAGACACTTTGAGAGATATCATCAGAGTAATCCTGAGGGACTGAAGGACAGTTGTATAGCAGAAATCCCTAAGAAGAAACGAGGAGGAGACAGGGAAAAGGAACTTAGAAAATTAGAAACCTACTCTATACTGGAATTTGACTGTAAAGAACCCTATGGACTCAATATGGATGAGGATCTGTTTACTTGTCTCTGAGAAAGAGAAATGAAGAATGAGAAATGTAAATTGTTAAATGAATAATGAATTGATATCTACTGTAGTGAGAAGTTAGTCATTGCCTATTGAAGAAAGTGCCGTAAAAGCAAGATTCGTTTTTAATTTTTGAGAAAGGAAAGGATAGAACAGAGAAAAGTTTTTATCCATCCTTTTCTTAAAAAACATTTTTTTTTTAAAGGAAGCTCAATGAGGGACTGAGGAAAAGGAGTGGAATTAGATTATAGTTGTGGAAATAAAACTCTTTTTAAAATAAACCCCTTTTTGTTTACATAAGCACTTGCACTTTGTAGCCAGAAGGAATATAAACGATCACGTGATTGAAACGGTGGCTGTCTTAGTACTGTTTAAATTCTGAAATCTTTTACATAAGCACTTGCATAGTGTAACGATTTCAGAATACTGGCTTATATAAGCACTTGCACTTTGTAACCAAAAGACATGTGAATGGTTAAAACAAAGGTTGTTTTAGTACTGTTTGAATTCAGGAATTGTTTACATACGCACTTGCACTTTGTAACGATTATAGAAAGTTTAGTTTACAGAAGCACTTGCACTTTATAACTAAAAGAAATATATACAGAATGGTTATGTGATTAAAAACATAGATTGTTATAGAAATTTAACATTCGCCAAAAAAGTTTTAATAATAGTTTTATTTCTCAACTAGCCCTTGGTCTTTTGTAAATAATGCACTTGCACTTTATAATAGAAGTAATTAAGTTTTTACTATTTACAAGGGAGAGTCTGAGATAATATAAAACTAAAAGGTTTTATTTGTGTAACAAATGATTGTTTTTTAGCACTTGCATAAAACAAAACACAACATTTAAGCCACTCCAAAATGGCGCTGCATTTGATTATATAATTAAACAAAGGTGAATGCACATACCATGTAAAGCAGTCCCTTGTCGCTGTTTAAATGTTTTTTAAACCAATCACAAACGAAAAAGCAATGTCGTGAGCAAGGTAGCGTGAGGCTATCGAAACGCGTTGACAAAGCGTCTCGTTGGAATAAAGGAGACCCGTTTGAAAAGAATCCTTTGGTGTGCTGTGTGATTTTTCTGGAAAGAAACAATCGGATATCTAATATATATATATATATATATATATATATATATATATATATATATATATATATAAAAAGCCACAGAGCCCAACTTCGTCTTATTTCCAGACGAATAAATGTCTTCTGGAAATAAGACGAAGTTGGGCTCTGTGGCTTTTTGTTAGTAATTCGACAGGATTCTCCAGTCTTGTCTTTTTGGAGCCCGCCCTGCAGAGTTGGTGGCCCCCAGCAAACTGGAGGTTCTTGTAAGCATCAAATGGAGGGGGCATGACTTGCTTTCCCACCCGCACCAGCCGTCGGATTTCCAAGGCAATTTGGCACTGCGAGTTGGTGAGAGAAAGGGAGATGAGGGAGACCACGCTCTTCCTTTTGACACTTTGCATTCCAAGTATGTACTTTGCGTGGCAGCCAACAGCACTATGCTTTTATTGACAGATGCACAGCGATGCAAAAATAAACACGAGACGATGGCAGTAGAAATCACGCTATTAAGCATTATTTGAACTTTTGCCACATCACTTTGCAATACTTCGAGTGCATTCTGGGGCCTGAAGTGTATAGAGGCCACATGACCACTGGGAGAGTAATAATCACTGTGACTTTAAGAGAATGAAACACTCACCTGTGTACAAGGCATGACGCCGAAACGCGTAGGGTGGAGAGAAGTGTTTAAATGCTGCCGCGCATTCAGACGAATAAATGTCTTCTGGAAATAAGATGAAGTTGGGCTCTGTGGCTTTTTGTTTAGTAATTCGACAGGATTCTCCAGTCTTGTCTTTTTGGAGCCCGCCCTGCAGAGTTGGTGGCCCCCAGCAAACTGGAGGTTCTTGTAAGCATCAAATGGAGGAGGCATGACTTGCTTTCCCACCCGCACCAGCCATCGGATTTCCAAGGCAATTTGGCACTGCGAGTTGGTGAGAGAAAGGGAGATGAGGGAGACCACGCTCTTCCTTTTGACACTTTGCATTCCAAGTATGTACTTTGCGTGGCAGCCAACAGCACTATGCTTTTATTGACAGATGCACAGCGATGCAAAAATAAACACGAGACGATGGCAGTAGAAATCACGCTATTAAGCATTATTTGAACTTTTGCCACATCACTTTGCAATACTTCGAGTGCATTCTGGGGCCTGAAGTGTATAGAGGCCACATGACCACTGGGAGAGTAATAATCACTGTGACTTTAAGAGAATGAAACACTCACCTGTGTACAAGGCATGACGCCGAAACGCGTAGGGTGGAGAGAAGTGTTTAAATGCTGCCGCGCATTCAGACGAATAAATGTCTTCTGGAAATAAGACGAAGTTGGGCTCTGTGGCTTTTTGTTTAGTAATTCGACAGGATTCTCCAGTCTTGTCTTTTTGGAGCCCGCCCTGCAGAGTTGGTGGCCCCCAGCAAACTGGAGGTTCTTGTAAGCATATATATATATATATATATATCCAAAACAAGGTTGCTCTCCAAATGAAGCGCCTCACACGAAGTGCAGTTTAAACCCATATTTAATCAACCGGCAACAGCAGTAACACAGCGCACTGGACTTAGTATGTCTCTCATAGCCTTTTTGCCAGACGCGTTTCCAGAGACAATCTCCCTTTTTCAATGGCAGGCTCAGCAGGAAAGAAACAGCTGCCTTGCATCTCGCATTCTTTTTAAATATTCATAGTCCCGCCCATCAGGGCGTGCAGCATCGAGCATTCTGGTAAGTGTAGTTGAAAACCTACTCACAGTTGTCCATGTTTTCCTCAATAAAGTTAAATATGTTTTATTTATGTATATGTCAAGGTCGATGGAAGAATAAATGGGTATATAAGTGTCTAAATGGATGATTTGTTTTTGAAAAATTGATTGTGTAGCTGACTGATTAAGTGTATCATAGTGAATACATGGCTTAGTGAGTAATGTTTAAATATGGAAATATCTGTATCAGTCTCTCACTTTGTGTATATGTGGCTGCATGGGTTGGTGAGTAGCTACATGGGTGTCTATATGGGTTATTAGTTGGTTTTTTGAGTATCAGTCTGAGTGTCTTCATGGTTCGGTGGCGGGTATTACGTAGTGCATAGGTGCATGAATGAGTGGCTCACTCTTTGTATATGTTGAAGACAGCATGTGTGCAGGACTGTATGGGTGGATGAGTGTGTGTATGGGTGTGTTAGTGAGTGAATGACTGTCTCAATAGTGTCTTTATGAGTAACTACATATGTTTTAAACTAGTATATGTGACTATTGGTGTAAATAAGTGAGTATATGTGAGAGTGAGACATTGGAAGAGTTCCTGTATGAATAAGTATGTGTTTCTATAAGTGATTGTTTAAAAGACTAAGTATGTGTAAGTTTCCGTAGAAGTAAGTGTGGTGGTGTGTGAATAACTGTATATGCAAGTAAATGTATGTTTTATTCTTTATTAGCATGGGTGACTATGTGTGTGAGTAGCTCTATGGATAAGTGGCATTGTGTAACAGGATGTATAGGTGTATGAGTACATATGATAAGTGAGTACATGTATGAGTGACTGTATTGAACTGTTGGTGAATGAATGGATGTGTATGTGGATCTTAGAATTACTGAAGAGGTTGTTGTAACTGTTATTGGTATGTCCATTCTTTTGTAAATTTTAGTCTCTATTTTTGTATGTGTGTATCAAAGGTTATATTAGGGTGAGAGGAGGTCTACCACTCTATCACAAGGATGATGTCATCAGTGATGTCATTTGAGATGTCATCAGTGATGTCATGAGTGATGTCACTGACCATGTCATGAGTGATGTAATATGTGACGTCATCAGCAGTGCATTGCGGGCGCGCGAGTTATAGTTCGCTGAACTAACTATAACGTGGCAATTTCAATGGTTTTTTACGAGTAAAATGTCCAGCTAACTATAACATGTGTGAAACCTATGGTTTTTTTCACTGAATTTGCAAGGTTTTTTAAATGCTAATTCCTAACTATAACGTGTGTGAAACCTATGGTTTTTTCACTGAATTTCTAAGGTTTTTTAAATGCTAAGTCCTAACTATAACGTGTGTGAAACCCATGGTTTTTTCAGTGAATTTGCAAGGTTTTTTAAATGCTAATTTTTTTTTTTTCTTGTATTTTTTCTAACATATTTTTATTTTAATTTTCTTACCTTTTATAAAGACTATGATTAAATTTTTAAAATTCTTTAATATGTTTTTTTTAATATATTTTTTAAAATAAACATGTAAAATTTATTTGCAGTACTTTTTTTCTATTTTTTTTATTATTTTTTTATTACGCGTACCGTAAGCTCATGGTAAGCGTACGGTTTACGCTACGTCCGTAATTTATCCACGCTGCTTGCGTATAGTTACGCAATTTGCGTAGCCGCGCGTACTCCGCGTGGGACGCGTACGCGTGTGCGCTACACGCGCACGTTACGCGGAAGTGTTGGGTAGTGTCTGTTATGCGCATGCGCGCAAGCGCGTGTCTTTTTTACGCGCATGCGCACTTTTGCCGTAAGCGTACCGTAAGCGTACCGTAAGCGTACGGTAGGTCATGTGATCATGAAACACAACTTTTGATTGGTTGAAACTACTTTCAGTTCTAGAACTCTCCTACACCACACCCATTCCCCTCATTTCTGCTTGTGATCCCTTAGGAGAAGGAGCTGGTTTGTCTTTGGGATACGATGGCAGAACAGCAGAGCTCTTCTGAGAGTGAGGCTAGCACTAGCAGCACTGTCTTGAGGCAGAGATCGAGGAAACAAAAGCCCTCTTATGTATGGGATTATTTTACTTTTCCTGAAGGCCAGCAAAAGGTGAATGCACCCTTAGTAACTTGCAGGCTGTGTCAGCGTGTACTTTCTAGAGGTAATCCTGACAGGAAGTATTCCTTTGGGAATCACACCATGAAGAGACACCTCAAGGATGTACACAAAAGGACACATGGTCATCTTTTTGGAGGTAACTCTTCAGAAAGACAAGCAAGTACATCCACAGCAGCTCAGCCTGGACCATCATCTGCAGAGCTGACTCCTTCTTCTGCAGGTCAGGTGAGCCCTTCATCTGTGGGGGGAGAATCTCCTTTTGCTGGCCCTCTGGAAATGAACCCTCGATTTCGAAGGGTTGATATTCGATGCGCCTTTTGTCAAGATCTAATTTGCCATAGGGAGACCAGTGTTTCCCTAGTGAACAACAAAATAGATCAGCACATTTGTAGCTTTGAATAATTTTCCCATGCTTTCTTTCCTCTGTCCCTGCATGAACACAACGGTTCTTTGAAGAGCCAACCTTATCTTTCATCTTTTTTTTACATATGTTTTTAAAAACTTTTTTTTTTTTTTTTTACCGTACGCGTACGGTGCGCGTACTTTTTTTTTATTTTTTAAAAAAAACACTAAAAATCAATTATCACATTACAAGGTCCTTGAGAGACTACAATTATTATTATTGACTTACCATACTCACTCAAAAAAATATTTATTCATTTGTTTTTTTTAAAAATAGCTTTAAAAATGGTTCTAGTTTTCGAAAATTTTCTATATGAATCTGAAAAAAAAGAAAAAAGTATTAATATTTTTAAAACATTTTATAATACAGTACACATATTTACATTTTTTTCCCAAAAATATTTTTGCCTTATTTTTGCTGTTTTCAGAATATATTGCATTTCACTATAAATTGTGAAAGCAATTGCATTCATCATTTTACAGCGGGCAAAAAAAAATAACAATCACAAAGATTGTAATAAAAAAGCCCAGAATCTCTTTTTACTTAAACTTAACATTATAGAAATGCATAATATTCTAAAAAAATATCATCTAATACCAATAGTTATTTCTTTAAAATACCGTCTGATATGTTTGTTTCAGAAGTATAATCACAATATTATATCTCAAATAACTCCACAATACATCTGATTCCATTTCCTTTAGGCCAAATAGTAATTTTAAAAAAATGTTTGGAATAAATTTCCAACAGTAATCAAATAAAATTCTAAAGTTTAATTTGTCCAGATCTCACCGATTCTCTGTTACATTTTGGTTCACGAAAATTTTTGGAATAATTTATTAAGTCCACAATAGAATTGGTTACTTTTCCGCATGGCCAAATAGTAATTTTTTAAATCATTTTTGAAAAAAATTCCAATGGCAGTCCAATAACATTCCAAAATTTAAATTGTGCAGATGTTACCGATTATCTCTAAATTATTGGTTTTTCAAAGTTTCATTAAAAAGTAAAAAAGTCCACATTACAATTGGTTATCTTTCCATTAGGCCAAATGATAATTTAAAAAATCTTTTTTCTACAAAATTGCAATGGTAATCCAGTAAAATGGTAAAATTATTTTGTCCAGATCTTGCCAAATCTGTCTAAAATTTAGGTTTCAGGAAGATTAGATAGGAATTTGCTAAATCAAAAGGCAAACGTTGTTTGAAAATCAATTGGGAATCATTACACAGTGTCCAACCTTTTTCACATTTAAGATAAACTGTGTAATGTCCAGAAGTAACAGTAGGTCCATCATGGAAAATTATTGCAACAGTTACAAAAGTTTTTCCTGAAATTGATAATTGCTGTCCTATAAACTTCTTTATTAAAGTATCCAATTTTGAACCATCAGCTCTACATCGTTGCATCATTAAAATTACATACTGTCCGTATTCCTTTAAAATTAATGTTGAAAACATGTCAGATTTACACTCACCACATTTCATGCTATGATTAGCATCTTTAACTAATTTTGCAAAAGTAACTGTTTTACTTTCTGGCAATGTCAAATAAATAAACCTTTCATTATCAACATTAGAACCACATATATTATAACAATTATCACAACTATGTTCCCATTTATAAGAGAGATCAAAAAAAATGTCAATGGGAACTCCTTCTTCTTCCACTACCTGAAGAAAATACATCAAAAATTCCTGTACGTCTTGCTGTACATTTTGAGAAAACGGTGTTCGTCCTGAACATACATCTAAAAGTTTTCTAATTTCAGTAGCACTTTCTATTTGAGTTTTATCTTTACTCAGCTTTTGAAAAAGGAGACTCAGCTCTGAACAGAATCTTTTTCCCTGATTTACTATTATCTGCTCTTGCAAACTTTCCAGATAAAATGCAACATTCAGCACTACATTTGCGTAGCAGTTGACACCAGAGCTATTTTCAAAATGACATCCTACAACCTGTTCTTCATTTTCCTTTTTCTTTTTGCTTGCAATTACATCACTCCTCTTTTTTTTCCTCTTCTCTACATCTTCATTACAGATATTGTCATTTTTTCTTTTACGAGAAACTACACGTTTCTCTAACACAGGATACTGACCTAAATGAGGAGCATAGCTTCTTCTTAATCTATTATACTCCTTTACACAGTTTGTATCAGCACTAACTTTTGAGTCATCAAACTCTATCATGAATAAACCTGATAATGTTTTCACTCGTGACAAAGCAACATATGCCATACCTTCTTTGAACACAGTTGAACCAATGTTCACAAATGCACAATCTACAGTCAATCCTTGAGACTTGTGAATAGTTACAGCATATGCTAGAGAAAACGGAAACTGCTTCCTACGTACATATAAGTCTTTCACAAGCATGAAACGAACTGTACAACGACAAATATCTTTAACTTCTTCTATCTGATCAAATTTTATTTTTAAACATTCAATTCCTTCTTTTTTCTGATAATTAATAAAACCCACAACTCTTCCCATAGCTCCATTAACTAAACCTTTTTCAACATCCAAATTTCTTCTTAAAAATACTCTACAGTTCATGCAAACATATAGATTTTTTTCTAATCCAGCTGTTTTGGAGATGTTCTTCTCTAGTGAGTCCAATTTATTTTTCATTTTGCCTGTTACTGTGACAGTAATTCTTCCATCCTCAATTTTGTCCACTGCTTCCAATTTCCTGATCTCTTCCTTTTCCAATTTCAAAAGCTCCTCATTGAATATTGAGCATTCACGTAGAGTTGGCATTAAGCAGATGACACTTTTGTTTTCTGCAATGTTCTTGTATATCTTCTCTGCAACTATTTCTTCCTTTGGAAATAAATTATGTAGCAGCCGACTCTGTAATGCTTTTTTGCCAACTTCTGTGAGTAGTCCAATTCTGATATCCTTCAGAATACTTCCATATTCTTCATCGCTTGCTTGCCTCATATTAGTAGTAAGTTCCTTGTACTCAAAGAAGGACCAAATATTTGTAATTCCGATGCTTCCCAATGACTTCTTTGTGTCTTCATGTGTGACAGTATTAAATACTGGTTGTCCTTTAACTGGAGTAAGTTGCAAAAGATCTCCAAAAACTATGACGTGTTTTCCACCAAATAACATGTCATAGTCTGTCTTCAAAATTTGCTGCATTCTTAAATGCACAAAGGCAAGCATTAAGTTTGATACCATGCTCACCTCATCAATAATGAGAACTTGCATCTTCTTCAATACTCTTGAAACTTCCAAGGATGCTTCTCCAGTTAGCTTGTTGAATTGTATTTTGTTCTCATGCTCCACTGGTAACATTAGCAAACGATGTAAAGTGATTCCTTTTATGTTATATGCTGCTAACCCAGTTGGAGCAGTAACCACACAAGACAAAGTAGAATCCGTTTTTTGCTTTAGGTAGCTTCTGATGACTTTTATTAGGAAACTTTTTCCAGTTCCAGCTTGTCCGCTTACATACATCCTGATTGGATGAAATGATGTGCATGAGCACTCTTTTTTTTCATTTAGAAATCCGTGATCAATTTTGTTTTTGATCTCTTCATAAATTTGTTGCTGCTCTTGATTCAGTTGTCTTTCCAAATTTTCTAAGTCTATAAATTCTTCTTGAGCTTGATTCATAGCCGTTTCCACTTCATTCATGGCTATTGATGCTTCATTTTCAACGATTGGTTGTCCTAGGGGATCTTGACTGAGTGTTCCTGAACTTTGGCTGTCCTGAGAACTGTCTCTAGCTATTTCTGCTGCAATTGTAGTTTCCTGTTCAATTTCTTCATTTAACATTTGCAGATAAGTTGAGAATGTACTGCATTGTATGCTGTCTTTGCAAGCATTAAAAGAATCTTCATAGCTTTGAAATTCTCCCAGTAGTTCATCCTCTGTACGCCATGGTTTAAACAACTGTAAAAGAGCCAAGTAGTAAAATTCCTTCTTGTCAGTAGTGTCACAACTCAGCTTCCGGTGATTTATCAAACTTCCTTTTGTTTGCTTCACCAAACATCCTTCTTCACCAACGACTTTATATTTTCCATTGTTGATGTCTTCTGCAGCTTTCCGTGAATAAATGTAGTTCTGCAACACTTCATAGAGACACATGTTCTCCAGATGATGACTTCTCTTGGGATAATAAGTGTCCAACATGTTTGATTTCAAAATATCTGTACTTTCTGGGTCATTCTCAGCCAAATATTCAATTTCTCCTACAGATTTCAGTACCCGATTTCTCATTGCTGCAAGGCCTAAACTTGCCCAAATTATTCTTCTTGACTTCGAGTAGAGACTTGCAGAAGATAACCTATCTGAACATTCGTAGGATCCAATTTCTCGATGCGATAACATCTTCAAACTGAAACTGTACAGCTTCTTACTGACAGTCTTCTCGTGAGAAATCTCTTCCCACATTTCCTTCAATTCTGTTTTTTCTGATTTCGTAATGTAAGACGTTACATATCGAGCAACAGCAATGGAATTGTCAGCAACATACTGTATATCCATGTTAGCGTTCCACATGGATAAAATGACTGGGTTGTAGTCATTTATATTTTTTGATTCTTCTTTTCTTTTAAGGTTGTAGGTATTCTTAGGTGATTTTCTTGTGATAGTATGTCTCACAGCTGACATAAAACTGTTTACTCTTCCATTTGAAAGAACAGGTCTAGGAAATCCAAATCGACATTTAGTGTAGTATTTTTCTTTGCTCTTGTATTTCCGTCGACAGTATTTTCCACACCGATGACTTTGGAAACGTAAAACTTGCTCCTTTAACTTGTTCTCTTCTGTGCTTTTTGGTATAGCACATGTTGCATATTCTTCAATGTAAGATAACACTGCTTCATCAGTATCTGTTCCAAACTTTGGGGCATCCTTGATCCACAACAGCATATGAATATGAATTGCCTGGTACTCTTTTCTCCAAAAGAAATCCACTACTTCTCCAAGAGGTGGATTTTTTTTATTGCAGATGAAGGACATCATAGCCTCAAATCTATGATTGAAATATCTGCAAACATTAACCGGATCCAATGAGCACAGTTCTCCTGCTGTCTTGTATTCGATGTTTTTAATGTTTGAATTGGCCTCTCGTAGAAAATCCAGTAAATCATCCCAAGCGTACTCGGCACAGCTTAGGGTAAGGAACCATGTTGGTGTTCCTAAATTCCGTAACATGCATTTTAGTTCACCATGGCGTCGGTACCAATATTCATTTGTCCCACGCTGACAAGCCATCAGATTGATCAGTTGTGTTTCCAAATGATCATCTCGGTGCTGCACTTTCTCCATAAAATCCTTAGCAGACACATTTTGTAAATGTACTCCACTTTTTAAAATGTGATTTACTGCATAAGACAGTGCAGACAAGTCGCTTTCAAATAAAAGATGGAACAAATAAGGAATACGTTGTCGAAATCTGGGATCTTCAGCATATAGTCTTGTAGTCCGATACTCAGAAGCTGGAATCTGTTCTGGACGTTCATCGTATCGTCCTCCTTTTCCTTTAGGAAACAGCTGGGGAAAACATCGAGCTTCCAAGCTCTCCTCCCATACACTCACGGGAGTTCCTTTTGCTTTCTTCATCTGAAAGAGATCAATATTGTCTCCCATAACTTCTTTTGAATGAAGAGGATGTATGCTAAAATGTTCATAAATTTCTTCTTCCTTTGACTTGTCCACTTTTTCAATTTGTCCAGTTGGTGTTTCTGTGTCTTCTTGTAAATCTTCTTCTTCTTCTTCTATATAAATTGATTCATACCATTTGTTATTCCTTTTCAAATACAAATTTGCTTTTTGTACTTTCCGTACATCTACCAGCTCCTGCCAAATCTTCTTATTCTTTGTAGGTACACCATTAACCAGAATAATTAATGGTTCAGTTTCCAAAGTATCCGCATCAATAGTTTCCATATTTTTTTTCAAATCCAAGGGCAAATACACCACTCTACCTTTTAAACCTCTCAGTAAATCTGAAGGAGGTAATTTACCAGTTTTGGGCTCCATACGTACTATGGTCTGGAACGGATGAACACATTGAATGAGTATAGACTCATATGTATTTAATTCAGAAAGTTCAGCAGGATTAGCATCCAATTCTAAATTATTATGTACAGCTCTGGTCGGCATTCTATTTTCCTCTAACTTGTTGTAACAGTATTTACAAATACGCTGATCTTCACCCAATTCAAAACAATTTTCTAGAAATATATATGTGGCAAAATCCTTCCACTTATAATTATCTTCATTTTCACTCTTTCTGTAGAGATCAACATTCCTAGTTTGTTTTCTATAATGAGTTCTGCGGCAACAAATACAAGTAAAATTTGGTCTTTCATTAGAGACTATTGCAAATTTTGTTATGTGATCATTAAATGTGTTACTTACAGAGGGTTCTACATTCTCTTCCACTTCTTCCTCATTTACTGTGTCCTTCTCTGCACTGTTTTGTTCAGGACCAAAGTAACAAAACTGAATTTCATCAACAACCTTCTCTACATCTGATACCGTTCCTCGGAACAGAGCCCTATTCAATTCATTTAACTTTATTGCTGGACTTTATGCAAAATACAACCGTCTCACAAACTTTCTCATTTCAGTATGATGAACAGCCAGCATCCTAAAATGATGGAAAACACTATTGCACACTTTTCTAGATAGACAAGCCAGAGAATGACCCTGCAAACCAGTATTCTCTCTCACTCTGCATGGATCCAGACTTTGAAGCACCTTAATCTTCTTTTTTATACTTTTTTTACTATATTCTCTTAGAAACTCTCGAAATTTGTCAATAGATTCCTGACGCACAGTGCAAATACTACTACAATTCCAAGTGTACACTGGGGCTTTAGGACGTCTCCCCATTGCCTCATCTGCCATCACTTGTACCTCATCTCTTGGAACCATTATCTCCTTCTCCATTATGCAACCATTTTTTACTTCGTATGAACGACCTCTGGTGTCAACTGCATGCAGCAAACTATTACTTTGAAAATAGCTCTCTTCATTAAAAAAAGGTTCACTACTTGAACTATGCATCCACTTTCCTAAAAACACTTTACAAAAGTTTGTTCTGTTCACTACTCTTTTCCTTTTGCTATGTGATTTCAGTACATTAACCATTTTGTCTAATGTACGCATCCTATTCAAAATTAATATGAATAGTTTCCTTTTTAATTCTAATGCCTTTGCTGCAATGGCTTCAATTTCTTTTTTTCTCTTATAAAACTTTGCCTTTTGCTTATATTTCTTCACATCCTTTATCAAATTGGACATAACTCTTCTCTGAAACATTTTTCTACGTATCTCTTTAAACGCTGTTTTTCTGTTTAAGTTTAACTTTTTAGTTGCAGAAGGTATATTTGCATTAACTAAATTCTCAATTTTTTCTTGTCCTTTTTGTTTGAAATCATTCTTTCCTGTACAGACATTTTGTACATTTTTCCTTTTTTTGAATATATTCCTTAGAAAATCTTTTTTTTGCTTACCAGAAGATTTTTTCTTCCTCCCAACATCAGCATCTTCTACTAACTTTGATCCTCTAGTTGTCTTCAAATATAGTTTTTTTTTTAGCGTTTTTTGAACTCTGGATTTTGTAGGCATCTTAAATTTTGTTCACTGCTCTTCAGCAATACCTGAAAAAAACTAAAAAAAAATTCCTTTATTTTATTTAAATATATTACTACATTTCTTTTCACAATACTCACAAAACGAAATTTCTTTGCCAATTTGAATGCACACTTACTGCTCTTTTTTTTGGGCAAGTGAAAATCACTTTTACAAACTGACACATTATGAAACCACTTTTCAGATTTTTTAAAAAGCCCATGTCCAGACTGCTACACTCCAGCAAGGGCAACCAGCCTTAGTGATGCTGAATGTTTTTGCATTACAGACTGAAACCTGAAAACCCCACTCGCTTGTAAATACTGTGCATGATTATACATGGCAAGCAGATGGGTTTGTGCTAAGAGTCTGCTTCTTCCCCCAAAAAATCGCTCCCCCTTTCCATCTAATGCAACTGTGAAATCACCAGAAAAAAACGCAATAAATCTCTGCCTATAATTCCTCTTTGCACACAGAGTCATGTTTTCACATTAGTTCCAAAACGAAATTTCTTTGCCAATTTGAATGCACACTTACTGCTCTTTTTTTTGGCAAGTTAAAATCACTTTTACAGACTGACACATTATGAATCCACTTTTTTGATTTTCTTAAATGCACATGTCCAAACTTCTTTTTCAGACCACCACCATGTGTAACCTGGGTGGCTGCCTACACTCCAGCAAGGGCAACCAGCCTTAGTGATGCTGAATGTATTTGCATTACAGACTGAAACCTGAAAACCCCACTCGCTTGTAAATACTGTGCATGATTATACATGGCAAGCACATGGGTGTGTGCTAAGAGTCTGCTTCTTCCCCCCAAAAATCGCTCCCCCTTTTTCCTACTAATGCAACTGTGAAATCACCAGAAAAAAACGCAATAAATCTCTGCCTATAATTCCTCTTTGCACACAGAGTCATGTTTTCACATTAGTCCCAAAACGAAATTTCTTTGCCAATTTGAAAGCACACTTACTGCTCTTTTTTTTTGGGCAAGTGAAAATCACTTTTACAGACTGACACATTATGAAACCACTTTTTTGATTTTCTTAAATGCACATGTCCAAACTTCTTTTTCAGACCACCACCATGTGTAACCTGGGTGGCTGCCTACACTCCAGCAAGGGCAACCAGCCTTAGTGATGCTGAATGTATTTGCATTACAGACTGAAACCTGAAAACCCCACTCGCTTGTAAATACTGTGCATGATTATACATGGCAAGCACATGGGTGTGTGCTAAGAGTCTGCTTCTTCCCCCAAAAAATCGCTCCCCCTTTCCATCTAATGCAACTGTGAAATCACCAGAGCAAAACGCAATACATCTCTGCCTATAATTCCTCTTTGCACACAGAGTCATGTTTTCACATTAGTCCCAAAACGAAATTTCTTTGCCAATTTGAAACCACACTTACTGCTCTTTTTTTTTGGCAAGTGAAAATCACTTTTACAGACTGACACATTATGAAACCACTTTTTGGATGTTCTTAAATGCGCATGTCCAAACTGCTTTTTCAGACCACCACCATGTGTAACCTGGGTGGCTGCCTACACTCCAGCAAGGGCAACCAGCCTTAGTGATGCTGAATGTATTTGCATTACAGACTGAAACCTGAAAACCCCACTCGCTTGTAAATACTGTGCATGATTATACATGGCAAGCACATGGGTGTGTGCTAAGAGTCTGCTTCTTCCCCCAAAAAATCGCTCCCCCTTTCCATCTAATGCAACAGTGAAATCACCAGAGCAAAACGCAATAAATCTCTGCCTATAATTCCTCTTTGCACACAGAGTCATGTTTTCACATTAGGCACAAAACGAAATTTCTTTGCCAATTTGATAGCACACTTACTGCTCTTTTTTTTTGGCAAGTGAAAATCACTTTTACAGACTGACACATTATGAAACCACTTTTTTGATTTTCTTAAATGCACATGTCCAAACTTCTTTTTCAGACTACCACCATGTGTAACCTGGGTGGCTGCCTACACTCCAGCAAGGGCAACCAGCCTTAGTGATGCTGAATGTATTTGCATTACAGACTGAAACCTGAAAACCCCACTCGCTTGTAAATACTGTGCATGATTATACATGGCAAGCACATGGGTGTGTGCTAAGAGTCTGCTTCTTCCCCCAAAAAATCGCTCCCCCTTTCCATCTAATGCAACTGTGAAATCACCAGATAAAAACGCAATAAATCTCTGCCTATAATTCCTCTTTGCACAGAGTCATGTTTTCACATTAGTCCCAAAACGAAATTTCTTTGCCAATTTGATAGCACACTTACTGCTCTTTTTTTTTGGCAAGTGAAAATCACTTTTACAGACTGACACATTATGAAACCACTTTTTTGATTTTCTTAAATGCACATGTCCAAACTTCTTTTTCAGACTACCACCATGTGTAACCTGGGTGGCTGCCTACACTCCAGCAAGGGCAACCAGCCTTAGTGATGCTGAATGTATTTGCATTACAGACTGAAACCTGAAAACCCCACTCGCTTGTAAATACTGTGCATGATTATACATGGCCAGCACATGGGTGTGTGCTAAGAGTCTGCTTCTTCCCCCAAAAAATCGCTCCCCCTTTCCATCTAATGCAACAGTGAAATCACCAGAGCAAAACGCAATAAATCTCTGCCTATAATTCCTCTTTGCACACAGAGTCATGTTTTCACATTAGGCACAAAACGAAATTTCTTTGCCAATTTGATAGCACACTTACTGCTCTTTTTTTTTGGCAAGTGAAAATCACTTTTACAGACTGACACATTATGAAACCACTTTTTTGATTTTCTTAAATGCACATGTCCAAACTTCTTTTTCAGACTACCACCATGTGTAACCTGGGTGGCTGCCTACACTCCAGCAAGGGCAACCAGCCTTAGTGATGCTGAATGTATTTGCATTACAGACTGAAACCTGAAAACCCCACTCGCTTGTAAATACTGTGCATGATTATACATGGCAAGCACATGGGTGTGTGCTAAGAGTCTGCTTCTTCCCCCAAAAAATCGCTCCCCCTTTCCATCTAATGCAACTGTGAAATCACCAGATAAAAACGCAATAAATCTCTGCCTATAATTCCTCTTTGCACAGAGTCATGTTTTCACATTAGTCCCAAAACGAAATTTCTTTGCCAATTTGATAGCACACTTACTGCTCTTTTTTTTTGGCAAGTGAAAATCACTTTTACAGACTGACACATTATGAAACCACTTTTTTGATTTTCTTAAATGCACATGTCCAAACTTCTTTTTCAGACTACCACCATGTGTAACCTGGGTGGCTGCCTACACTCCAGCAAGGGCAACCAGCCTTAGTGATGCTGAATGTATTTGCATTACAGACTGAAACCTGAAAACCCCACTCGCTTGTAAATACTGTGCATGATTATACATGGCAAGCACATGGGTGTGTGCTAAGAGTCTGCTTCTTCCCCCAAAAAATCGCTCCCCCTTTTTCCTACTAATGCAACTGTGAAATCACCAGAAAAAACGCAATAAATCTCTGCCTATAATTCCTCTTTGCACACAGAGTCATGTTTTCACATTAGTCCCAAAACGAAATTTCTTTGCCAATTTGAAAGCACACTTACTGCTCTTTTTTTTTGGGCAAGTGAAAATCACTTTTACAGACTGACACATTATGAAACCACTTTTTTGATTTTCTTAAATGCACATGTCCAAACTTCTTTTTCAGACCACCACCATGTGTAACCTGGGTGGCTGCCTACACTCCAGCAACGGCAACCAGCCTTAGTGATGCTGAATGTATTTGCATTACAGGCTGAAACCTAAATACCCCACTGGCTTGTAAATACTGTGCATGATTATACATGGCAAGCAGATGGGTGTGTGCTAAGAGTCTGCTTCTTCCCCCAAAAAATCGCTCCCCCTTTTTCCTACTAATGCAACTGTGAAATCACCAGAAAAAAACGCAATAAATCTCTGCCTATAATTCCTCTTTGCACACAGAGTCATGTTTTCACATTAGTCACAAAACGAAATTTCTTTGCCAATTTGAAAGCACACTTACTGCTCTTTTTTTTTTGGCAAGTGAAAATCACTTTTACAGACTGACACATTATGAAACCACTTTTTTGATTTGCTTAAATGCACATGTCCAAACTGCTTTTTCAGACCACCACCATGTGTAACCTGGGTGGCTGCCTACATTCCAGCAAGGGCAACCAGCCTTAGTGATGCTGAATGTATTTGCATTACTGAGTCCAACCTCAAACCCTTAAACTATTCTTTTTTTTCCAGTACACCTTAATTTATTGTGAAAACATAGTCCATATTATTTTACATGTTCCTCACATTTAAAATTTCTCCCAAAACAGAAAATGATAAACGCAACTTCAACAAAAAGAATTTCCATTTCTATTATTCATTTCTTAAGTTACCACATACATCCCCTCTCAAACTCATAACTCACCTTTAAAATTAGTTAGTTGTGAAAGAAATGTGGCACTCAAACAGCAGAGTATCAGAGCCAGGATCTCTGTTGTGTTCACCTCTCTCCTCTCAGCAGAACCAGATAATGGCAAACTTTCCCTCTATTTTTCCACACATATACATGTAAGTTTCAAATCTCAGTGCTTCCCCCTTTTTTTCAAATGTAATCACACATTTCTATTGGTTGAAAACCAACCCTTTTCCAAAAGTACCCTGCCCCCAACTTGACTTCTGCCTAGTACCCTTCCCCCAACTTGACTTCTGCCTGCTACCATAGCAACAGCTCATGGAACACTGCTGTGTGGAGTTAGGTCAGAAGTTCGCCACACAATGTTTCAATTCCACAGAGCAAGAGTGCTTGACTTTTCAAACCTAACAGCAAATCCATAGTACTGTTCTTTGGTAACACATTTTTCTGTACCAATACAAAACATGCTTCTATTAATTTACACATACAGCCTAGTTCTTATTCTAGAATGGTATAAAACAGCCAATCAGTTCTTTTTGTTTTGAAAAAAATATGTATGCCTCCATTTCCAAACTGTCTTTCTTTTCATATTGCCATTCTACTGAAAGACACCTCCTGAGTGCATCCAGTTCTCCTTTGAAGATGTTCACAGTGTGGATTGTAGGGCACAGCTATGTCTTCTGGAGTGAAAAGTTTGCAGAGAAAACAGATATGGTGAGAGACCTTGCTTTGCCAAATGTAGACATTAAATGGATTGGTCAGAGAGGGTTAAAGTGGCACCAGTTGATGCCATTGGTGAAATCCTTCATGCAAATCCAACACCCTGACCTCATAATAGTGCACTGTGGTGGCAATGACCTAGGCACTTTGACTGGGGTAGGTCTGGAAATGCTTATGAAGGACACCTTTGCACAACTGTTTTCACTTTTCCCTAAAACTGCCTTTGTGTTTTCCAACATATGCCAAAGGCAAAAATGGAACTGGTCCAATCATTTCTGTCCGCAGATTGACAAAGCAAGAAAGCACGTCAACAAATCTGTTTCTGCTTTCCTCCGTGACTATGGTATGGGTGCCATTTACCACAACAACTTGCGTTATGACATGCAAGACATTTATAGAGGAGATGGTGTGCACTTCAATGATGAAGGGAACAGAGTCTTCCTTTTGAACCTTAGACTCTGCATCGGTACTTACTTGTAAGTACCACTTAAAAAAATGACTTCATAAACACAACAGCTCTTTTTAGAGCTCCCTAATATCTAAACTCTTAATTCTGCATTTCATTTTTTTTTTTTATTTTTTTTTTTTACCGTACGCTTACCGTACGCGTACCCCGTGATTTTTTAAAAAATCAATAAATGTTTTTTTTGTACTTTTCTGTCCTTCTTTGACCCCCTTACAAATGTTAGGGGGTCTGTAACTCTCCTCATTGCCCCCTTTTCTTGTTTTCACTCTTTTTTTTCAGAGTGAAATACACAAAATGGCGGCCGCCGCTTCCTGGTTTCGGCCGATTCGAATGTTTACTAAGATCTAAGGGCCAATCAGAATCTCGCTCGCGCACGCCATTTTTCTTCCGTACGCTTACCGTAAGCTTACCGTACGCGTACCCCGTGATTTTTTTAAAAAACAATAAATGTTTTTTTTGTACTTTACAGTCCTTCTTTGACCCCCTCACAAATGTAAGGAGATCTGTTACTCTCCTCTTTGCCCCCTTTTCTTGTTTTCACTCTTTTTTTCAGAGTGAAATACACAAAATGGCGGCCGCCGCTTCCTGGTTTCGGCCGATTCGAATGTTTACTAAGATCTAAGAGCCAATCAGAATCGCGCTCGCGCACGCCACCGTACGCTTACCGTAAGCGTACGGTAAGCGTACCGTAAGCGGGCTCAGATATATATATTGATTTAAAGGCTATTTTCTCAGAATCTACTAAACAGATTTACACCAAACCTACAAAAGGCACTTCCTTGACCTAGGGACTACCTCTCTGCCAAATTTCGAGTAATTCTGTTCAGCCGTTCGGGCTGTAGCTCGTTCTAAAGGTCCTATGGAAAAATGCATGGGTAAAACGCGTTTTGGGACCCCCCTTTTATCTCAGCCCCCGCTTGACGAATCCCCCCGAGACTTTCAGGGTAGGAGCGGAGCGTAGCGCCCCACCTATTTTGAGAAATTCACGAGGATTCGTCAACTGGCGCCAAAGTTATTCAAAATAGAATGTTGCGGATTTCCTATGGAAAAGGGGTCCTAACTATAACTACCTACTGGCGACCGCCAGTAGGTAATATATATATATATATTACCTACTGGCGGTCGCCAGTAGGTAGTTATAGTTAGGACCACGTTTCCATAGGAAATCCACAACATTCTATTTTGAATAACTTTGGCGCCGGTCGACGAATCCTCGCTAATTTTTCAAAATAGGTGGGGCGCTACGCTCCGCTCCTACCCTGAAAGTCTCGGGGGGATTCGTCAAGCGGGGGCTGAGATAAAAGGGGGGTCCCAAAACGCGTTTTTCCCATGCATTTTTCCATAGGACCTTTAGACACAGCTACAGCCCGAACGGCTGAACAGAATTTAATGAAATTTGGCAGAGAGGTAGTCCTCAGGTCAAGGAATTGCCTTTTGTAGGTTTGGTGTAAATCTGTTCAGTAGATTCTGAGAAAATAGCCTTTAAATCAATATATATATCTGAGCCAGCTTACGGTGCGCTTACGGTGCGCTTACCGTACGCGTACGGTGACGTGCGCGATTCTGATTGGCTCTTAGATCTTAGTAAACATTCGAATCGGTCGAAACCAGGAAGCGGCGGCCGCCATTTTGAGTATTTCACTCCGGTAAAAAAGGGTGATATCTTGAAAAGGGGGCAAGGAAGAGAGTTACAGACCCCCTAACATTTGTAAGGGGGTCAAAGAAGGAAAGAAAAGTACAAAGAAAACATTTATTGATTTTTAAAAAAATCGCGGGGTACGCGTACGGTAAGCTCACCGTACGCGTACGGTAAAAAAAAGAAAAAAAAGAAATGAAATGCAGATTTAAGTGTTTAGATATTAGGGGGCTCTAAAAAGAGCCGTTGTGTTTATGAAGTGATTTTTTATTGGTACCTACAAGTAAGTACCGATGCAGAGTCTAAGGTTCAAGAGGAAGACTCTGTTCCCTTCATCAGTGAAGTGTACACCATCTCCTCTATAAATGTCTTGCATGTCGTAACGCAAGTTGTTGTGGTAAATGGAACCCATACCATAGTCACGGAGGAAAGCAGAAACAGATTTGTTGACGTGCTTTCTTGCTTTGTCAATCTGCGGACAAAAATGATTGGACCAGTTCCATTTTTGCCTTTGGCATATGTTAGAAAACACAAAGGCAGTTTTAGGGAAAAGTGAAAACAGTTGTGCAAAGGTGTCCTTCATAAGCATTTCCAGACCTACCCCAGTCAAAGTGCCTAGGTCATTGCCACCACAGTGCACTATTATGAGGTCAGGGTGTTGGATTTGCATGAAGGATTTCACCAATGGCATCAATTGGTGCCACTTTAACCCTCTCTGACCAATCCATTTAATGTCTACATTTGGCAAAGCAAGGTCTCTCATCATATCTGTTTTCTCTGCATACTTTTCACTCCAGAAGACATAGCTGTGCCCTACAATCCACACTGTGAACATCTTCAAAGGAGAACTGGATGCACTCAGGAGGTGTAATTCAGTAGAATGGTAAAAAGAAATGAAAGACAGTTTGGAAATGGAGGCATACATATTTTTTTTATAAAAAAAAGAACTGATTGGCTGTTTCATACCATTCTAGAATAAAAACTAGGCTGTATGTGTAAATTTATAGAAGCATGTTTTGTATTGGTACAGAAAAATGTGTTACTAAAGAACAGTACTATGGATTTGCTGTTAGGTTTGAAAAGTCAAGTACTCCTGCTCTTTGGAATTGAAACATTGTGTGGCGAACTTCTGACCTAACTCCACACAGCAGTGTTCCATGAGCTGTTGCTATGGTAGCAGGCAGAAGTCAAGTTGGGGGAAGGGTACTAGGCAGAAGTCAAGTTGGGGGAAAGGTACTTTTGGAAAAGGGTTGGTTTTCAACCAATAGAAATGTGTGATTACATTTGAAAAAAAGGGGGAAGCACTGAGATTTGAAATTAACATGTATAAGTGTGGAAAAAGAGAGGGAAAGTTTGCCATTATCTGGTTCTGCTGAGAGGAGAGAGGTGAACAGAACAGAGATCCTGGCTCTGATAATCTGCTGTTTGAGTGCCACATTTTTTTCACAACTAACTAATTTAAAAGGTGAGTTTAGAGTTTGAGAGGGGATGTATATGGTAAATTAAGAAATGAATAATAGAATTGGAATTCCTTTTGTTGAAGTTGTGTTTATTATTTTCTGTTTTGGGAGAAATTTAAAATGTGAGAAACATGTAAAATAATATGGACTATGTTTTCACGATAAATTAAGGTGTACTGGTAAAAATAAGGAATACTTTAAGGGTTTGAGGTTGCACTCAGTAATGCAAATACATACAGCATCAGTAAGGCTGGTTGCCCTTGCTGGAGTGTAGTCAGTCACCCAGGTTACACATGGTGCTGGTCTGAAAAAGCAGTTTGGACATGTGCTGTTTCCAGAATCTGAAAAGTGGATTCAAAATGTGTCAGTCTGTAAAAGTGTTTATCACTTGCCAAAAAAAAGAGTAGTAAGTGTGCTTTCAAATTGGCAAAGAAATTTCATTTTGAGACTAATGTGAAAACATGACTCTGTGTGCAAAGAGGAATTACAGGCAGAGATTTATTGCGTATTGCTCTGGTGATTTCACATTTGCATTAGATGGAAAGGGGGAGCCATTTTTTTGTGCAGAAGCAGACTCTTAGCACACACCCAGCTGCTTATCCTGTGGAATCATGCACAGTATTCACAACCGAGTGGGGTTTGAGGTTGCAGTCAGTAATGCAAATACATTCAGCATCACTAAGGCTGGTTGCCCTTGCTGGAGTGTAGTCGGTCACCCAGGTTACACATGGTGCTGGTCTGAAAAAGCAGTTTGGACATGTGCTTTTTTAAGAATCTGAAAAGTGGATTCAAAATCTGTCAGTCTGTAAAAGTGTTTATCACTTGCCACAAAAAAGAGTAGTAAGTGTGCTTTCAAATTGGCAAAGAAATTTCTTTTTGTGACTAATGTGAAAACATGACTCTGTGTGCAAAGAGCAATTGCAGGCAGAGATTTATTGCGTATTGCTCTGGAGATTTCACATTTGCATTAGATGGAAAGGGGGAGCCATTTTTTTGTGCAGAAGCATACTCTTAGCACACACCCAGCTGCTTATCCTGTGGAATCATGCACAGTATTCACAACCGAGTGGGGTTTGAGGTTTCAGTCAGTAATGCAAATACATTCAGCATCAAAAAGGCTGGTTGCCCTTGCTGGAGTGTAGTCAGTCACCCAGGTTACACATGGTACTGGTCTGAATAAGCAGTTTGGACATGTGCTTTTTTAAGAATCTGAAAAGTGGATTCAAAATGTGTCAGTCTGTAAAAGTGTTTATCACTTGCCAAAAAAAAGAGTAGTAAGTGTGCTTTCAAATTGGCAAAGAAATTTCGTTTTGTGACTAATGTGAAAACATGACTCTGTGTGCAAAGAGGAATTACAGGCAGAGATTTATTGCGTATTGCTCTGGTGATTTCACATTTGCATTAGATGGAAAGGGGGAGCCATTTTTTTGTGCAGAAGCATACTCTTAGCACACACCCAGCTGCTTATCCTGTGGAATCATGCACAGTATTCACAACCGAGTGGGGTTTGAGGTTTCAGTCAGTAATGCAAATACATTCAGCATCACTAAGGCTGGTTGCCCTTGCTGGAGTGTAGTCAGTCACCCAAGTTACACATGGTGCTGGTCTGAAAAAGCAGTTTGGACATGTGCTTTTTTAAGAATCTGAAAAGTGGATTCAAAATGTGTCAGTCTGTAAAAGTGTTTATCACTTGCCAAAAAAAAGAGTAGTAAGTGTGCTTTCAAATTGGCAAAGAAATTTCGTTTTGTGACTAATGTGAAAACATGACTCTGTGTGCAAAGAGGAATTACAGGCAGAGATTTATTGCGTATTGCTCTGGAGATTTCACATTTGCATTAGATGGAAAGGGGGAGCCATTTTTTTGTGCAGAAGCATACTCTTAGCACACACCCAGCTGCTTATCCTGTGGAATCATGCACAGTATTCACAACCGAGTGGGGTTTGAGGTTTCAGTCAGTAATGCAAATACATTCAGCATCAAAAAGGCTGGTTGCCCTTGCTAGAGTGTAGTCAGTCACCCAGGTTACACATGGTGCTGGTCTGAAAAAGCAGTTTGGACATGTGCTTTTTTAAGAATCTGAAAAGTGGATTCAAAATGTGTCAGTCTGTAAAAGTGTTTATCACTTGCCAAAAAAAAGAGTAGTAAGTGTGCTTTCAAATTGGCAAAGAAATTTCGTTTTGTGACTAATGTGAAAACATGACTCTGTGTGCAAAGAGGAATTACAGGCAGAGATGTATTGCGTATTGCTCTGGTGATTTCACATTTGCATTAGATGGAAAGGGGGAGCCATTTTTTTGTGCAGAAGCATACTCTTAGCACTCACCCAGCTGCTTATCCTGTGGAATCATGCACAGTATTCACAACCGAGGGGGGTTTGAGGTTTCAGTCAGTAATGCAAATACATTCAGCATCAATAAGGCTGGTTGCCCTTGCTGGAGTGTAGTCAGTCACCCAGGTTACACATGGTGCTGGTCTGAAAAAGCAGTTTGGACATGTGCTTTTTTAAGAATCTGAAAAGTGGATTCATAATGTGTCAGTCTGTAAAAGTGTTTATCACTTGCCAAAAAAAAGAGTAGTAAGTATGCTTTGCAATTGGCAAAGAAATTTCGTTTTCTGCCTAATTTCAAAGCATGACTCTGTGTGCACACCGGAATTGTTTTTAGATATTTAATTTGTGAAGGTGTTATTGTGATTTTCATTTATAGGAAAGGGGTTTATAGTATTTTAAGATTTCAAAAGATCATAAAAAATGTAGTAATATATTTAAATAAAATAAAGGAATTTGTTTTTAGTTTTTTTCAGGTATTGCTGAAGAGCAGTGAACAAAATTTAAGATGCCTACAAAATCCAGACTAAAGAAAGACCACAAAAAAAACTTATATTTGAAGACAACTGGAGGACCTAAGTTAGTTGGAGATGCTCATGTTGGGAAAAAGAAAAAATCTTCTGGTAAGCAGACAAAAGATTTTTTAAAGAACATATTCAAAAAAAGGAAAAATGTACAAAATGTCTGTACTGGAAAGAATGTTTTCAATAGAAAAAAACAGGAAAAAATTGAGAATTTAGTTAATACAAATATACCTTCTGCAACAATAAAGATTAACTTAAACAGAAAAACAGCGTTTAAAGAGATACGTAGAAAAATGTTTCAGAGAAGAGTTATGTCCAATTTGATAAAGGATGTGAAGAAATATAAGCAAAAGGCAAAATATTACAAGAGAAAAAAAGAAATTGAAGCCATTGCAGCAAAGGCATTAGAATTAAAAAGGAAACTATTCATTTTAATTTTGAATAGGATGCGTACATTAGATAAAATGGTTAATGTACTGAAATCACAAAGCAAAAGGAAAAGAGTAGTGAACAGAACAAACTTTTGTAAAGTGTTTTTAGGAAAATGGATGCATAGTTCAAGTAGTGAACCTTTTTTTAATGAAGAGAGCTATTTTCAAAGTAATAGTTTGCTGCATGCAGTTGACACCAGAGGTCGTGCTTATGAAGTGAAAAATGGTTGCATAATGGAGAAGGAGATAATGGTTCCAAGAGATGAGGTACAAGTGATGGCGGATGAGGCTATGGGGAGACGTCCTAAAGCCCCAGTGTACACTTGGAATTGTAGTAGTATTTGCACTGTGTGTCAGGAATCTATTGATAAATTTCGTGAGTTTCTAAGAGAATATAGTAAAAAAAAGTGTAAAACAGAAGATTAAGGTGCTTCAAAGTCTAGATCCATGCAGAGTGAGAGAGAATACTGGTTTGCAGGGTCATTCTCTGGCTTGTCTATCTAAAAAAGTGTGTAATAGTGTTTTCCATCATTTTAGGATGCTGGCTGTTCATCATACTGAAATGAGAAAGTTTGTGAGACGGTTGTATTTTGCTAAAAGTCCAGCAATAAAGTTAGATGAATTGAATAGGGCTCTGTTCCGTGGATCGGTATCAGATGTAGAGAAGGTTGTTGATGAAATTCAGTTTTGTTACTTTGGTCCTGAACAAAACAGTGCAGAAAAGGACACAGTAAATGAGGAAGAAGTGGAAGAGAATGTAGAACTCTCTGTAAGTAAGACATTTAATGATCACATAACAAAATTTGCAATAATCTCTAATGAAAGACCAAATATTACTTGTATTTGTTGCCGCAGAACTCATTATAGAAAACAAACTAGGAATGTTGATCTCTACAGAAAGAGTGAAAATGAAGATAATTATAAGTGGAAGGATTTTGCCACATATATATTTCTAGAAAATTGTTTTGAATTGGGTGAAGATCAGCGTATTTGTAAATACTGTTACAACAAGTTAGAGGAAAATAGAATGCCGACCAGAGCTGTACATAATAATTTAGAATTGGATGCTATTCCTGCTGAACTTTGTGAATTAAATACATATGAGTCTATACTTATTCAATGTGTTCATCCGTTCCAGACCATAGTACGTATGGAGCCCAAAACTGGTAAATTACCTCCTTCAGATTTACTGAGAGGTTTAAAAGGTAGAGTGGTGTATTTGCCCTTGGATTTGAAAAAAAATATGGAAACTATTGATGCGGATACTTTGGAAACTGAACCATTAGTTATTCTGGTTAATGGTGTACCTACAAAGAATAAGAAGATTTGGCAGGAGCTGGTAGATGTACGGAAAGTACAAAGAGCAAATTTGTATTTGAAAAGGAATAACAAATGGTATGAAACAATTAATATAGAAGAAGAAGAAGAAGATTTACAAGAAGACACAGAAACACCAACTGGACAAATTGAAAAAGTGGACAAGTCAAAGGAAGAAGACATTTATGAACATTTTAGCATACATCCTCTTCATTCAAAAGAAGTTATGGGAGACAATATTGATCTGTTTCAGATGAAGAAAGCAAAAGTAACTCCCGTGAGTGTATGGGAGGAGAGCTTGGAAGCTCGATGTTTTCCCCAGCTGTTTCCTACAGGAAAAGGAGGACGATACGATGAACGTCCAGAACAGATTCCAGCTTCTGAGTATTGGACTACAAGACTATATGCAGAAGATCCCAGATTTCGACAAAGTATTCCATATTTGTTCCATCTTTTATTTGAAAGCGTCTTGTCTGCACTATCTTATGCAGTAAATCACATTTTAAAAAGTGGAGTACATTTACAAAATGTGTCTGCTAAGGATTTTATGGAGAAAGTGCAGCACTGAGATGATCATTTGGAAACACAACTGATCAATCTGATGGCTTGTCAGCGTGGGACAAATGAATATTGGTACCGACGCCATGGTGAATTAAAATGCATGTTACGAAATTTAGGAACACCAACATGGTTCCTTACCCTAAGCTGTGCTGAGTACGCTTGGGATGATTTACTGGATTTTCTACGAGAGGCAAATTCAAACATTAAAAACATCGAATACAAGACAGCAGGAGAACTGTGCTCATTGGATCCGGTTAATGTTTGCAGATATTTCAATCATAGATTTGAGGCTATGATGTCCTTCATCTGCAATAAAAAAAATCCACCTCTAGGAGAAGTAGTGGATTTCTTTTGGAGAAAAGAGTACCAGGCAAGAGGTGCTCCTCATATTCATATGCTGTTGTGGATCAAGGATGCCCCAAAGTTTGGAACAGATACTGATGAAGCAGTGTTATCTTACATTGAAGAATATGCAACATGTGCTATACCAAAAAGCACAGAAGAGAAAAAGTTAAAGGAGCAAGTTTTACGTTTCCAAAGTCATCGGTGTGGAAAATACTGTCGACGGAAATACAAGAGCAAAGATAAATACTACACTAAATGTCGATTTGGATTTCCTAGACCTGTTCTTTCAAATGGAAGAGTAAACAGTTTTATGTCATCTGTGAGACATACTATCACAAGAAAATCACCTAAGAATACCTACAACCTAAAAAGAAAAGAAGAATCAAAAAATATAAATGACTACAACCCAGTCATTTTATCCATGTGGAATGCTAACATGGATATACAGTATGTAGCTGACAATTCCATTGCTGTTGCTCGATATGTAACGTCTTACATTACTAAATCTGAGAAAACGGAATTGAAGGAAATGTGGGAAGAGATTTCTCACGAGAAGACTGTCAGTAAGAAGCTGTACAGTTTCAGTTTAAAGATGTTATCGCATCGAGAAATTGGATCCTACGAATGTTCAGATAGGTTATCTTCTGCAAGTCTCTACTCGAAATCAAGAAGAATAATTTGGGCAAGTTTAGGCCTTGCAGCAATGAGAAATCGGGTACTGAAATCTGTTGGAGAAATTGAATATTTGGCCGAGAATGACCCAGAAAGTACAGATATTTTGAAATCAAACATGTTGGACACATATTATCCCAAGAGAAGTCAACATCTGGACAACATGTGTCTCTATGAAGTGCTGCAGAACTACATTTATTCACGGAAAGCCGCAGAAGACATCAAAAATGGAAAATATAAAGTCATTGGTGAGGAAGGATGTTTGGTGAAGCAAACAAAAGGAAGTTTGATAAATCACCGGAAGCTGAGTTGCGACACTACTGACAAAAAGGAATTTTACTACTTGGCTCTTTTACAGCTGTTTAAACCATGGCGTACAGAGGATGAACTACTGGGAGAATTTCAAAGCTATGAAGATTCATTTAATGCTTGCAAAGACAGCATACAATGCAATACATTCACAACTTATCTGCAAATGTTAAATGAAGAAATTGAACAGGAAACTACAATTGCAGCAGAAGTAGCTAGAGACAGTTCTCAGGACAGCCAAAGTTCAGGAACACTCAGTCAAGATCCCCTAGGACAACCAATCGTTGAAAATGAAGCATCAATAGCCATGAATGAAGTGGAAACGGCTATGAATCAAGCTCAAGAAGAATTTATAGACTTACAAAATTTGGAAAGACAACTGAACGAAGAGCAGCAACAAATTTATGAAGAGATCAGAAACAAAATTGATCACGGATTTCTACATGAAAAAAAAGAGTGCTCATGCACATCATTTCATCCAATCAGGATGTATGTAAGCGGACAAGCTGGAACTGGAAAAAGTTTCCTAATAAAAGTCATCAGAAACTACCTACAGCAAAAAACGGATTCTACTTTGTCTTGTGTGGTTACTGCTCCAACTGGGTTAGCAGCATATAACATAAAAGGAATCACCTTACATCGTTTGCTAATGTTACCAGTGGAGCATGAGAACAAAATACAATACAACAAGCTAACTGGAGAAGCATGCTTGGAAGTTTCAAGAGTATTGAAGAAGATGCAAGTTCTCATTATTGATGAGGTGAGCATGGTATCAAACTTAATGCTTGCCTTTGTGCATTTAAGAATGCAGCAAATTCTAAGGACAGACTATGACGTGTTATTTGGTGGAAAACATGTCATAGTATTTGGGGATCTTCTACAGCTTACTCCAGTTAAAGGACAACCAGTGTTTAATACTGTGACACATGAAGACACAAAGAAGTCATTGGGAAGCATTGGTAATGCAAATATTTGGTCCTTCTTTGAGTACAAGGAACTTACTACTAATATGAGGCAAGCAAACGATGAAGAATATGGAAGTATTCTGAAAGATATCAGGATTGGACTACTCACAGAAGTTGGCAAAAAAGCATTACAGAGTCGGCTGCTACATAATTTATTTCCAAAAGAAGAAATAGTTGCAGAGAAGATATACAAGAACATTGCAGAAAAGAAAAGTGTCATCTGCTTAATGCCAACTGTACGTGAATGCTCAATATTCAATGAGGAGCTTTTAAAATTGGAAAAGGAAGATATCAGGAAATTGGACATTAACAGGCACACTGAAAAATAAATTGGATTCACTAGAGAAGAACATTTCCAAAACAGCTGGATTAGAAAAAAATCTATATGTTTGCATGAACTGTAGAGTATTTTTAAGGAGAAATTTGGATGTTGAAAAGGGTTTAGTTAATGGAGCTATGGGAAGAGTTGTGGGTTTTATTAATTATCAGAAAAAAGATGGAATTGAATGTTTAAAAATAAAATTTGATCAGATAGAAGAAGTTAAAGATATTTGTCGTTGTTCAGTTCGTTTCATGCTTGTGAAAGACTTATATGTACGTAGGAAGCAGTTTCCGTTTTCTCTAGCATATGCTGTAACTATTCACAAGTCTCAAGGATTGACTGTAGATTGTGCTTTTGTGAACATTGGTTCAACTGTGTTCAAAGAAGGTATGGCTTATGTAGCTTTGTCACGAGTGAAAACATTATCTGGTTTATTCATGAAAGACTTTGATGACTCAAAAGTTAGTGCTGATACAAATTGTGTAATGGAGTATAATAGATTAAGAAGAAGCTATGCTCCTCATTTAGGTCAGTATCCTGTGTTGGAGAAACGTGTAGTTTCTCGTAAAAGGAGAAATGAGAATATCTGTAATGAAGATGTAGAGAGGAGGAAAAAAAAGAGGAGTGATGTAATTGCAAGCAAAAAGAAAAAGGAAAATGAAGAACAGGTTGTAGGATGTCATTTTGAAAATAGCTCTGGTGTCAACTGCTACGCTAATGTAGTGCTGAATGTTGCTTTTTATCTGGAAAGTGTGCAAGAGCAGATAATAGTAAATCAGGGAAAAAGATTCTGTTCTGAGTTGAGTCTCCTTTTTCAAAAGCTGAGTAATGATAAAACTCAAATAGAAAGTGCTACTGAAATTAGAAAACTTTTAGATGTATATTCAGGACGAACACAGTTTTCTCAAAATGTACAGCAAGACGCACAGGAATTCTTGATGTTTTTTCTTCAGGTACTGGAAGAAGAAGGGGTTCCCATTGAAAATTTGTTTGGTCTCTCTTATAAATGGGAACATAGTTGTGAAAACTGTTACAATATATGTGGCTCTAATGTTGATTCTGAAAGGTTTATTTATTTAACATTGCCAGAAAGTAAAACAGTCACTTTTGCTAAATTAGTTAAAGATGCTAATCATAGCATGGAATGCAGTGAGTGTAAATCTGAAATGTTTTCAACGTTAATTTTAAAGGAATACGGACAATATGTAATTTTAATGATGCAACGATGTAAAGCTGATGGTTCAAAATTAGATACTTTAATAAAGAAGTTTACAGGACAGCAATTATCAATTTCAGGAAAAACTTTTGTAACAGTTGCAATAATTTTCCATGAAGGACCTACTGTTACTTCTGGACATTACACAGTTTATCTTAAATGTGAAAAAGGCTGGACACTGTGTAATGATTCCCAATTGATTTTCAAGCAACGTTTGCCTTTTGATTTAGCAAATTCCTATCTAATCTTCCTGAAACCAACATTTTAGAGAGAATTGGCAACATCTGTACAAAACAATTTTACCATTTTATTGGATTACCATTGGAATTTTCTTAAAAAATGATTTTACAAATTATCATTTGGCCTAATGGAAAGGTAACCAATTGTAATGTGGACTTTTTAAATTTTTTATGAAACTTTGGAAAACGAAAAATTTAGACAAAATCGGTAACATCTGCACAATTTAAAATTTTGGAATGTTATTGGATTGCCATTGGAAATTTATTCAAAAAAGATTTTTAAAATTACTATTTGGCCATGAGGAAAGGTAAACAATTCTATTGTGGACTTATTTAATTATTAATTAATCTTTCGGAAACCAAAATGTTACAGACAATCGGTGAGATCTGTACAATTTAAACTTTAGATTTTTATTGGATTACCATTGGAAATTTAATCAAAAAAGAATTTTAAAATTACTATTTGGCCTAAAGGAAATGGAACCAGATGTATTGTGGAGTTATTTGAGATATATTTTTGTGATTATACTTCTGAAACAAAAATGTCAGACGGTATTTTAAAGAAATAAGTATTGATATTAGATGATATTTTTTTTAGAATATTATGCATTTCTATAATGTTATGTTTATGCAAAAAGAGATTGTGGGCTTTTTTAAAACAATCTTTGAGATTGTTATATTTTTTTTTTGCCCGCTGTTAAATGATGAATGCAATTGCTTTCACAATTTATAGTGAAATGCAATATATTCTGAAAACAGCAAAAAAAAGGCAAAACATTTTTGGGGAAAATATGTAAATATGTGTACTGTATTATAAAATGTTTTATTAAATATTAATACTTTTTTCTTTTTTTTCAGATTGAGATAGAACATTTTCGAAAACTAGAACCATTTTTAAAGCAATTTAAATTAAATTTAAAATAATAAATAATTTTTTGAGTGGGTATGGTAAGTCAAAAATTTCATGGTCCCTTTTTTCCACTTCTCCACAATCACATTTTCAGTTTTTCATTGTAGTCTCTCAAGGACCTTGTAATGTGATAATTGATTTTTAGTGTTTTTTAAAAAAAATAATAATAATTACGCATACCGTACGTGTACGGTAAAAAAAAAAATACAAAAAGTTTTAAAAAATATATAAAAAAAAGTTAAAAGGTAAGGTTGGCTCTTAAAAGAGCCGTTGTGTTCATGCAGGGACAGAGGAAAGAAAGAGTGGGAATATTAGTCTCTACGACAAATGTGCTGATCTATTAAATTGTTCACTAGGGCAACACTGGTCTCCCTATGAGCAATTAGATCATGACAAGTGGCGCACCGAACTAAAACCCTCGAAAACCGATGGTTGATTTCCAGAGGACGAGAAAAAGGAGATGCTCCCCCCACAGATGAAGGGCTCAGCTGACCTGCCGAAGATGGACTCGGCACTGCAGATGATGGACCAGGCTGAGCTGCTGTGGATGTGCTTGGTTGACTTACTGAAGGGTTACCTTCAGTATGTCGAGCAAATGTCCTACCGTGTACATCTTGAAGGTGTCTCAACATGGTGTGATTCCCGAAGGAATACTTCTTGTTGGGATTCCCTCTTGAAAGTACACGGCCACAAAGCTTACAAGTCACTAAGGGTGCATTTACCTTTTTCTTGTCCTCTGGAAAAGAAAAATACTCCCATATGAAAGAGCTCTTTTGTTTCCTCCTTCTCTGCCTCAAGGTAGTGCTGCTAGCCTCACTCTCAGAAGAGTTCTGCTGTTCTGCCATCGTATCACAAAGACAACTCAGCTCCTTCTCCTAAGGGATCACAAGCAGAAATGAGGGGAATGGGTGTGGTGTAGGAGAGTTCTAGAACTGAAAGTAGTTTCAACCAATCAAAAGTTGTGTTTCATGATCACATGACCCACCGTGCGCGTACGTTACGCTTACGGTGCGCTTACGGTAAAAGTACGCATGCGCGTAAAAAAGACACGCGCTCGCGCGCATGCACAAAACAGGCACGCCCCTTCACTTCCGCGTAACAAGCGCGTGCAGCGTACGCGTTACGCGCTACGCGCGCGTGACGTACGTCTACGCAAATTGCGTAAATGAACGCAAACAGCGTAGAAATCTAACGTAATGAAAGCAAGACGTGCGCTTACCGTACGCGCACGTTAAAAAAAAATTTACAAAAAAAAAACCAATATGTTATACTAATAAATCTTACCTGTTTATTTTATAAAAATGGTAAAAAAAAAACATATTGTAGAATTTTTAAAATTTAACCATAGTCTTTAAAAAAGGATAGAAAATTATAATAAAAATATGTAAAAAAAAAATGAAAAAAAATAAATTTGCATTTAAAAAACCTTGCAAATTCACTGAAAAAACCATGGGTTTCACACACGTTATAGTTAGGAATTAGCATTTAAAAAACCTTGCAAATTCACTGAAAAAAACATGGGTTTCACACACGTTATAGTTAGGAATTAGCATTTAAAAAACCTTAGAAATTCAATGAAAAAACCAAAGGTTTCACACATGTTATAGTTTGCTGGACATTTCACTCATAAAAAACCAATGAAATTTCCCCGTTATAGTTAGTTCAGCTAACTATAACTCGCGCGCCCGCAATGCACTGCTGATGACATCACATATTACATCACTCATGACATGGTCACTGACATCACTCATGACATCACTGATGACATCTCAAATGACATCACTGATGACATCACTGATGACATCATCCTTGTGATAGAGTGGCAGACCTCCTCTTCCCCTAATATAACCTTTGATACACACATACAAAAATAGAAACTAAAATTTTCAAAAAAATGGACATACCAATATCAGTTACAACAACCTATTCAGTAATTCTTAGAACCACATACACATCCACTCATTCACCAACAGTCCTATACAGTCACTCATACATGCACTCACTCTTCATATGTACTCATACACCTATACATCCTGTTACACAATGCCACTCATCCATAGAGTTACTCACACATAGTCACTCATGCTGATAAATAAACAAACATACATTTATTAGCTTATACAGTTATACACACACCACCACACTTACTTCTACGGAAACTTACACATAGTTAGTCTAAAAAACAATCACTTATAGAAACACATACTTATTCATACAGGAACTCTTTCAATCTCTCACTGTCACATATACTCACTTATATACACCAATAGTCACATATACTAGTTTAATAGATATGTAGTTACTCATAAAGACACTATTGAGACAGTCATTCACTCACTAACACACCCATACACACACTCATCCACCCATACAGTCCTGCACACATGTTGTCTTCAACACATACAAAGAGTGAATCACTCATTCATGCACCAATGCACTACATAATACCCCCACCGAACCATACAGACACTCAGACTGATACTTAAAAAAAGAACTATTTACCTATATAGATACCCATGAAGCTACTCACCAACCCATGCAGCCACGTATACACAAAGTGAGAGACTGATACAGATATTTTCATATTTAAACATTACTCAGTAAGCCATGTATTCACTATGATACACTTAATCAGTCAGTTACACAAATTTTTTTTTAAAAAAAAGCATCCATTTAAACAATTATATACCCATTTATTCTTCCATTGACCTTGAGATATACATAAATATAAAACATATTTAATTTTCAGAAAAACACACATTCACTGGATGATGTCATCAGTGATGTCATCAGTGATGTCATTTGAGATGTCATCAGTGATGTCATGAGTGATGTCAGTGACCATGTCATGAGTGATGTAATATGTGACGTCATCAGCAGTGCATTGCGGGCGCGCGAGTTATAGTTAGCTGAACTAACTATAACGGGGAAATTTCATTGGTTTTTTACGAGTGAAATGTCCAGCAAACTATAACATGTGTGAAACCTTTGTTTTTTTCATTGAATTTCTAAGGTTTTTTAAATGCTAATTCCTAACTATAACGTGTGTGAAACCCATGATTTTTTCAGTGAATATATATATATATATATATATATATATATATATATATATATATATATATATATATATTACCTACTGGCGGTCGCCAGTAGGTAGTTATAGTTAGGACCCCTTTTCCATAGGAAAACCTCAACATTCTATTTTGAATAACTTTGGCGCCGGTCGATGAATCCTCGCGAATTTCTCAAAATAGGTGGGGCGCTACGCTCCGCTCCTACCCTGAAAGTCTCGGGGGGATCCGTCAAGCGGGGGCTGAGATAAAAGGGGGGTCCCAAAACGCGTTTTCCCCATGCATTTTTCCATAGGACCTTTAGAACGAGCTACAGCCCGAACGGCTGAACAGAATTACTCGAAATTTGGCAGAGGTAGTCCCTAGGTCAAGGAAGTGCCTTTTGTAGGTTTGGTGTAAATCTGTTCAGTAGATTCTGAGAAAATAGCCTTTAAATCAATATATATATCTGAGCCCGCTTACGGTACGCTTACCGTACGCTTACCGTAAGCGTACGGTGGCGTGCGCGAGCGCGATTCTGATTGGCTCTTAGATCTTAGTAAACATTCGAATCGGCGGAAACCAGGAAGCGGCGGCCGCCATTTTGTGTATTTCACTCAGAAAAAAAAGAGTGAAAACAAGAAAAGGGGGCAATGAGGAGAGTTACAGACCCCCTTACATTTGTGAGGGGGTCAAAGAAGGACTGTAAAGTACAAAGAAAACATTTATTGATTTTAAAAAAAATCACGGGGTACGCGTACGGTAAGCTTACGGTAAGCGTACGGTAGAAAAAAAAAAAAAAAAAAAAATGAAAATCAGATTTAAGTGTTTAGATATTAGGGGGCTCTAAAAAGAGCCGTTGTGTTTATGAAATGATTTTTTAGTGGTACCTACAAGTAAGTACCGATGCAGAGTCTAAGGTTCAAGAGGAAGACTCTGTTCCCTTCATCATTGAAGTGCACACCATCTCCTCTATAAATGTCTTGCATGTCATAACGCAAGTTGTTGTGGTAAATGGCACCCATACCATAGTCACGGAGGAAAGCAGAAACAGATTTGTTGACGTGCTTTCTTGCTTTGTCATCGCACCGCGTGCCCACCGTGCGTGCACGGCACTAACTGCGTAAAGTCGGCGCGCGGTGCGCGAAGCGCACCGCGTGCTCACTGTGCGCGCACGGTGCGCGAAGCGCACCGTGCGCGCACGGAACGAACTGCGTTAAGTGGGCGCGCACGCCACGAATGGCGTAAAGTAACTTAGCATTTAAAAAACCGTACAAATTCACTGAAAAAACCATAGGTTTCACACACGTTATAGTTAGGAATTAGCATTTAAAAAACCTTGCAAATTCACTGAAAAAACCATAGGTTTCACACATGTTATAGTTAGCGGAAATTTTACTGATAAAAAACCAATGAAATTCCCCCGTTATAGTTAGTGCAGGCAACTATAACTCACGCGACCGCAATCTTCTGCTGATGACATATGTGTCTTTATGAAAAAAAAATATTTGTAATATATGTATAGCTAAAAATGTATGGAAGAAGACATGGGCAAATAAGTGTCTAAATACAGTATTAGCATCAGCAGAGGATTGCGGTCGCGTGAGTTATAGTTGCCTGCACTAACTATAACGGGGGAATTTCATTGGTTTTTTATCAGTAAAATTTCCGCTAACTATAACATGTGTGAAACCTATGGTTTTTTCAGTGAATATATATATATATATATATATAATATTTTTGAATAGAACAATACATATTTATTGCAATGTTTAATAAACATATTTTAAATTAAAACAAATAATAGCAATATAATTAAAATACCACACTATGGGGCTTTTACGATGGTGTTCAGACAAGCGTCTGACCACCATCGTTTTGGGACCGCCCGAAAAGTAGGTGGTGGTCCCGACCTCCTAATTACAATCCGACAGCCGTACAGGTGTTCGGAAACATGCCTTTTTGCATTGAGGCTTGTACTGCAGGCCTGAGTAAGGGGTGCAGCACAAACCTCAATGCAAACATGCATGTTTAGAAACATCCCTGCACCGTGTGCGAGGGACCATGTTGGGGAATTAGTTCAGGAAAAATCCCCAACAAGCAAGCTCTAAAACTATCCTACAGGCCACCCATCACTGTTATTGGGGTAAAAGGTAATAGAACTGTTATTCCACCTCCTTTGCCTGTCTGCCAAGGTGAAACAGACAGATGTCCATCAAACATGTGAAAAAGCAATATGTGGCCAGTCCTTTACAACTGGCCCGCGGAGACACCAAGAAGGACTCAGAGCAGTGCCTCTCAACCTCTCCCTACTCTAAATACCATAACTAGGGGTGGGCGGAATTTTCCATAGTTGCACTAGGCAAAGCTCCACGAAGTGGTAAAAAATCCCCGCAAACACGCAGTAATTCGGCAAACACGCGGAATTGCTTGTTCGCGATGCTTTATTCCTGTTCGTGATCGCTGTTTCGTGCTGGGGGGGAAATATCTTGCAAACACGCATTTTGACAAAGCGAACAAGCAAAAAATTCCGCGGGACATAAAATTACCCAAATTCCGCAAATTCCGCAAGCGGAACGGAAGTTACCACCCAGGCCTAACCATAACCCTGGAACAAAGAAATAACATTACTAGTTTAAGTTTCTAATCAACTCTCTATGCAGGACACTGAGTTCTACAAACACAAGTGATTATGCCAATCTGACAGTGGCTACTATCCAGTGCAATTCCATGGTGTACTATGAAATTCCACCTAATGCTACGTTATTTGAACTGGTGCCCTTTCAAGGGCCTCAAGAGACCACCGATGTTGAGAATGACTCTGGATATTTTGCAGAGGACTTTCCAACTCCTTCTACTGTCACTGCCAAACACTGTTTCATGCTTATCAATGGTTTTGTGACAAGTAGCTAATTATTCTTCTGTGGTCCTATCCCTGGGTTGCTTTGAGATTATTTTTTTCATTATGTGGATGTCACTGATACTCGTTGTTTTACTGCTACTCAATGGACATTTTTTCCCTGCAAAAACAATGGCATCACCTGTGGTTCGGGAACTACAGCCAAACTCTTCATCCCTCGAAGTATGAAGAGATAGCTAAGCAGCAAATGTCACCGATTATCCTGTGCCTTAGGGCATAGCATGGGAAAAGGATCTATATCAGATTATGTGACCTACTGAGACATTGCAATTGCCATATGTAATGAAAGTTTCAATGAATAATTTTCTCAGACCGGCTCAATCTCAGATGATTGGGATATTGAGACTGTTAAAAAATTATGTCTGATTTAGAGTCATTTGCTACTATGAATAATGAAAATGTGCACATTATTACATTCACAAGACATGGTATCCTAAAGAAATCCATAAATACACACAGTGGTAACATTGTGAGGCATCACCTCCTAATAGTCATCCTAATATCTTAAAGAGACTCCCTTAGTTACAGAGTGCTGACAAATCACTCCCTTTAGCATTCTAATTCATACAGAAGCTGCAACAGCTTCTAAAAAATCTGATCACTACCAGCAAGTTAATTTACTCTAGTAAGATTACAAATTCTGGCTAATAAAGGATATGGGTATTGGAAAGCAAAAGTTGATTGGAAAAGTAATTATGGGACCACATTTTGCCAGAGCCAAGGGAAAGAAGCCTTATTTCGGGCATGCTTAATACAAAAGGAAATAATTTTCCTGAACAAATCAATCCAACAGACAAACTGTCTGGGGTTTGGAAGAATGAAAGACTTAAAGAAACCCTCTACCAAATTTCAATGTGACCATGTTCAATAATTGGCAATTCCATATGAATGTGTCTGAATCAGACATAAATGATATGATGCAAAATGGAGGCTATAATTTAACTTGATTTCCCACTGAAGGTTTAGCCTTATGGCCATATAATTCTAACAATTGTCTGATTTATTTTCTTTTCAATACTCCTGGACCCAAAGCTAATCACCCAACCCATATATATTATACAAATACATGTAGTAGTTACCACACATAGTGTAGGTAAGCTATTCCATCACTGGCTGGAACATTCCAGTCTTCCACCTGTAAAATAAATGTTTTCTTTAATTAAGGGAAACATGGATTTTTCTGAATTTCTTCTTGGACCACATCCTCAAAGAAATAACAGATACCTGCCTACAGCAATAGATGCTGTTTATAATGCATTAAGTGAATATTCAGCAAAAAAGCTGAAGAAAGAGTTAGACAAATATATTGAGAACAATTGTACACAATTTTTAAAGATTTCGACAATGGGATGCATGTGCTTTCTAAGAGAGTGTATCCATTAAATCATATTCTGTCTTCAGCCTTAGACCTCATAAAAGGAGATCTGGATTTGTCGCAAGATGGGCAGGATCAATTATGAGCTAATATACAATTAAATTGGGCCTTACAAACACTTTGAGCAGATTTTATGCATTAGAAACTTCTCAATGAAACAGCCATACTTGAACCACTTAATTTGACACTTACCCAGAAAACAATTTTAAAGAAAGAATCCACAAAAATGCTATTGAGTATAGAACAAATAGAAGAGGCTCCATATACAGTTAATCACACTCCACCTATGACTTGGTTAATACATGGTGTCATTTTCATACCCATTACTACATTTCATTTTCATGATTGCCAAAAATACAAATCCATTGGCTGGTATGAAAATATGCGTAATTCACAAGTCCTCCAAACAATAATTCAACGTCTATGAGAGCACCAGAGATAATGCAGAGCAATGAATCTCTCCCTTCTACAGAATGCTACCAAAGTCTCAAAGTTGCTACATCTTGCTCAGTGCTGATGCCTAGTCCCAGAGAAAGGCTGCTACAGCAGTGCATATGTTCCCTAGGCAATGAACACTTCCTTCACACCTCCACTTATAATGACTACCATTCCTGTTAACAAGGTATGCAGTGCATTGCTTCTCTTTGAGAATCTCTATATTGCAAGTTCTGCTTTCCATGATCTCTCAGTGTAGCACATAGAGAAAGTCGGTAGGGTGTTAGGATTTTGATGCCATTTTACACTTGTTAAAAATTTTCATTTTAATCTTGCTGCTTTCACTATGCCTGCTTGCTGTTTTTATGATATCCCATGTAATTGTTTTAGATGTAGTAAGAAACAGATTATTCCTGTCTTAATGAATGCTTTCATTGAAAATGTCTATTCTTCTTAGCGTAGTGATACTGTGAATAACAAAATAGGTTTGTTTCTGTTACCACAGTGCCCCTAATCCCTTATTAAGGATTGTTAATAACCCAAAAAATGTATTGTATAGGGTTCTGCAGGCCACAATAACCTGTCTTTCACATGCAATGCTGGTACATTGAAGTAAGTTCACTGGTGTCAACCGTGGGTGGGAAAGCAAGCCTTATAGAACTACACCAAAGTCATAGCTTAAGCAACACTATGACCTTATGACTTATTAAAAAGTAAACAGAGTTGTGCATTATTTATTTGTTTGTTTTGGGGATAACAGTCTGCCACTGCACACTGTGAATTCAAGCTAATGCATCAACGATATTACTAAGAACTGTATAATATTAGTGTTATTTCTATGTTTCTACATAACGTAGTAAACAAATAGCTAATACAACAAAACAAATTTAACTTGGAAATGTCATAATGTGATCCATTCACTTCATGTACAATTATCCACTGAAGTGTATGGGGCATCTCAACATGGACATATGGGCATGAAAAGATAGTATCTCCCAAATAAGGGTTGTTAGAAATTGGATTCCTGGTTGGCTGAAGAATACACCCAGGCCAGTCAGGAACCACCACCCTAGTTGGGGTAAGCTAGATACACACTAAAAGATACCTGTGCTCACCCTTTGATAGCTTGGCACAGAGCAGTCGAGCTTATCTAAAGAGGCAATGTGCAAAGTATTTGTGCAACACACACACAGTAACACATTGAATACACTACAAAAAGACTCCACACAGGATTAGAAAAATAGGGAATATTTATCTGACACCAAAACAACACAAATCCAATCAGTAGAAGTCGACATATGAAGTTTTAAAGATTAAATGCAAACACAGTGCTTAGAAGTCACTGGTGGTCTAAAGGTTACTTGAGGTCATGAGAGGCTGGTGCAAATCTAAAGTTCAGGATTACCGCGATGGAGAGCAGGCCGGCTCCAGGACCCAGGCAGGGCGCACTGAGACAGTACGTTGTATGGAGCAAAGTGTCGGCGCTGAGGGTTCCATGCGTCAATCTTGTCCATGTAGGTGGGTCACTGAGTCATCATTAAGCTTTGCTGAGGTGAAGGCAATACATCATCATTAAGTCCCACAGAGCATTGTCATCGGGCCGCACGAACTGGGGAACCGCATTGTCAAACAGCCTCAACATCGGTGTCAAAAGGCGATGGGTCAGTTCTGATCGACTCAAAGGTGATGATGCATTGGTTTTGTAGCAAAAAAACTGCAGAACCCACTTCTGAAGCCCAGAATTTAGAGAGGGCACTGAAGGCAAGGGTGGGACTCACAGAAGCAGCAGAATTAAAGGCATTTATTTGCATCCCTGAGACTTCAGAAAATGGGAGGCAAGCCAACAAGACCCTTGAGGTCACTTGGTAAGAAGGCAGAGTCCAGCACTCCTTTAGCAGAGTTAGGGAGCAGCAGGCGCCAGGGCAACAATCAGAAAAGCAGTCCTTTGAGAAAAGCATTCCAGTTGAGTCCTTTAAGCAGCATAGCATTCCTTCTGACAGAGGTTCAGTTCAAGATCCAGAAGTACCTGATGTTAGTAGGTCAGAGACCCAGTACTTATGCCCAAAAGTGCCTTTGATGTGGGTGGGTGATTTCAAAGCAGTTCTAGGAAGTGCACAAGTATCCCTTTCAACTCAGTGCTATCTGTCAGGCTATCTGTGGGGGTAATCAGTCCTCTATGTGGGGACAGGTCACTGCCTATTCAAGTGAAGTATTAGCCCCTCCCTTCCATACCTGTATAAAGACACCACAAGTGTGGTAACTGCTCAGTATGCATTTCTACCATTGAAGGTACCACCTTTACAGACGGCCATATCAGTTGGCAACAAAATGAATTTACCAACTGCAAAACCAGAAACGTGGTGCATGCCATACTATGCTCATGCAAGAAGATATATATTGAAAAAACCAATCAAGAGGTTAAACAAAGAATTGTGCAACACTGTTCCAGGCACAAAAATAAAATGCTCACAGCACCCATGGTGAATCATTTTGTGGAAAAATGTCATACAGATAAATACTTCAAGTGGACAGTGCTCTGCGCCATTACACCCAAATCCTCGAGGGGGAGACCCAGAAAACTTGTTATTAAGAAAAGAAGCTTATCTCATCATGAAGTTTGACACAGTTTTAAAAGGGTTAAATGAGTTGTCTGAGATTGCTAGGATATAGATACAGCCATAAGTTCTCAATTACGTATAAGCCATCATGAGTGTGGACTCAATCACCCATAATGCACTTGGTGATATTCATTTTTGTTTGTTTTTTATTCCATCCAAGTAGTCCGCTCCAGCACTTACTTTTAACACCAGAATGCATATACCACCCTGGTCTCTCAAACAACAACTGACCACAGACCCTTCTGCTTGAGACGTCACGAAGATCTTCAAATCAAGCAAGGGACTTGTTCCTTTTTTAGCAAAAGGACACAAGCCTGTATTGCCAAGTAGATTTCTATAATGCAAACCGTTGCGTGCCCGACTTTCAAACAGGTCCATTTATTTATTTTTGTGAACGTAGCAGTAGATTCAACCGCACTGTAATGGGAAACTAACTTCACAATTAAGCTTTGGTTGCCCGCCAGTACACACATGTGCACTTTGTGATTAAATTTGCTTCTCTTTCACATCGAGCAACTGCAGTGTTTTTTTAAGACTATTTCAACGCTACTCTGGATAAAGCTCCGTTAAATAAGCACAGTTGGCATTACCTTATTCTAAATTCATTAGCAATTGCATACTTTCCAGAAAAACGCATCGCAATATTTTACAGGTTCCGTTACTGAAGGAAGATTAGAATTGGCAAAAAAAAAACCTCCAGGCAAGTTCCCGAGTTACCTCTGTTAAACTTTAGTGTTAAACATATCACAAAACAAATGAATAAACAATATTTACAATTTCTCTGCAGGAAACTTCAATTTCTCACCAAATCTATCAAGGAGGAGTACAGCCTAAATGAGATACAGTCAAGAACAATTCATGGTTTACCAGTGGACAATACACAATTTGTTAGTCATGTGTCAGTAATACACACCCCGTTGTTTCTTTTGAACAGAAACCACCATGTCCAGGTCCTGATGAAAACTCCATAATGGTCACGGGGTTGGAAACGAATTGACTTCGGCATCTGGGAAAAGACACTTTCAGAGTGCTCAGGGAGAAAACTTACAAAACATAGTTCTCCTTTTGACAACACTTAGAATAACAGGACCCAGAGCTGCACACGCAGAAGATATCAGACATTTAGTCTTTGTACACTTTATTTATTCTTCACCCATGTGTGATTGTTATTATCAGTTAAGGACTGGTGACCTATGTTTTGTATCAAAAACATTTTTTTTCATATATTTGTGAATCAACTGTGATGAATGTCAAAAAAACTGTCTTGATTTTGAGTTGTCCTTTATGATGACATGATGAAAATGCATCTAAAAATGTTCTAAAAAGAAAAGTGGAATAAAGCACACAAGCTTGTGGATTAGAGACATCGGCCCGATAGTTGTTTAATAGTATCTTAGTGGATCAATGCAACTAGATACTATTTTGTATACAATGTATTAGTGGTCCTAACTAGTTTGCACATGGACCCAAACCTTCCATAGGTTTTCACTTTCTAAAAGGGGCATTTCAAAATAGTAATGCTAAATCCAACTTTACAAGTAAAGAGGATTTGTCATTACCAGTCTAAACATATGAAACATGAAATAGAAACTCGTCTCTGATCACAAATTATACAGTTTAAAAGTGTGTTAAGGAATTCCCAATACTAACCTATGAGAAGCGTAGGCCTCACAGCAGGGAAACATTAAATAGGCTATTTGTCACTGCCAAGGCATGCAAAACATATCAGTACATGTCCTACCCTTCATCTACATAGCACCCTGCTCTTAGAACTACCTAGGGCCTACCTTAGTGGTGACTTATGCATAATAAAATGGGAATTTCAAGCTTGGCAAGTAAAATGCAAACACAGGCCCTGCAGTGGCAGGCTTGAGACATGTTTGAAATGCTACTAATGCTGCAGGCCCACTAGTAGCATTTTGTTTTCAATCCCAGGGTATGTGGTATATAACTTTACAAGGGACTACAAGTAAATCAAGTATACAGGAGAGAGAACATACATGTTAGCACTGGTCAACTCTGGGTAGGCCTGGGCGTAGTTCGCGAAGTAGCACTTCGCGAAGCTACGCAAAGTGAAGTTCGCACTACGCGAGCTACGCGTAGCACTTCGCGAACTGCGTAGTACCTTGTTCGCACTGTGCCAGATGTCGTTTTCAATGATTGCACAGTGCGGACAAGCAACCGGCACTGTGCAATCATTGAAAATGGCATCTTGCACAGTGCGAGCTGTAGTTTTCTGCTGCTCGAGTAGATTTTTACTCGAGCTTCAGCTTTCTCAACGCGAACTGGTAGTTTCTCATCGCGAGCGGTCGCGAGCATACGTGACCACTCGCAATGAGAAACCTGACCTCCTCGCGTTGGGAATCTCGCCGGGAGGTTTATTTTCCATGCTCGCGATCGCCAACTTGAAGTTGCTGATCGCGAACAAGGAAAAAGTCTCGCCGGGATGTCATTTTGCTTGCTCGCGGTCGCCAACTTGACGTTGAGGACCGCGAGCAAGCACAAAATGACCGCAGCACTACGCAACACTACGCTACGCGTGTTCGCACTGTGCTACGTGCAGTTCGCGTAGTGCGAAGTAGCGCGAACTTCGCAAACTACGCGAGCGTAGCGTAGTGCTTCGCCCAGGCTTAGTAAGGTGCCCAAAGTCCTAAAGCCAATAAAAAGAAAAAGAGGGGAAGGAAGGCAAAATGTTTGAGGTAACCCTGCAAAAAGGGCCAATATCTAACAAGAGTGCATTACAAAATTTGAATGTGACATATATGACATAAGGATGAACAAAAGAATTGCAGCCATTCTTCGGTACAACATTGATTGAGAAATCAAGTATGTTGCTTTATTTAACATGTAACATATTTATATGATAGAAAAGTGAATATTTCATCCTTTCTGAAAGTCGGCCTAATGCAGATAAAAATAATGTATTGAGTTAGTATGTTCAACTGTCAATGGTACTTAAACTGAATAGAAGCATCAGGTTAAGGATAACAAGAGTGTGAATACATTAACATTTACCTTTCATGTGTTGTTTACAGGCTGCAGAAAATTCCACTGATAGATAATTTATTAAAATAAGTAAATGATTCACAAAAGTACAAAAGTATTAAGAAGATGATGAGACACATAAAAAAATGTGCTCAGTAAAACTTAATGTGTGTAAGTTTAAATGTTATATTATTTGCACTTGTTTTTTCTTTTAGATTGAATAAAATAAATAAAAATATTACTTACAGAAGCGGAAAAATTAGCACTCATTAATCACAGTTGTACAAAACAATAAATGCTCATAAATGCTTTAAAAAATTATATATATCAAAATTGCCATATCCAAGAAGGAAGCTTGATGTGAACAATATTTTTGAAAATATACATACTAATGCCAAGACAGGACTTCTGATGGAATGGGCAGAAATCGCATGAGAAAAAGATCAGGACTAATGAACAACTGATTGATAACACCTCACTAATATGTATTAAGCTACAATGCTGTGCTGGATATTAATGCCTACTTCTTCATCCTTTGATGAATGATCACACTCCTCACACTTTCTTGGAGGAGCACAGAAAGGAGGTTGTGTGTCCATTACTGTTGCACCAGAGGAAGAAGATGAAAGCAGCTTGGTATATAAAGCAAAATTGAGTAAGATGAAGGGTACACTGACATCCCTGGCAAGGGTCTGGTGTGGTGGTTATGGTTATTGGTCAGTATGCTCATCACACAGATGAAGAAGTCCACCTTGTGCAGCAGTCCATGCTTAGTTTACAACACTCGGCAAACATGTGTACCGTGTCCGCTGGGCCCTGTCCACATCTTGGGAAATTATTAGTCTCGCTTTTCCCCCATGCCCACAATTTCGCAGGTGTGAAGTAGAGTCTAAAAACTGTTTTAAAATGTTGAGCCTTCAAATTAGCAGATAAATGGACCATTTTTGACAGTTCTAAGGATCTACATAAATCCAGGTCCTGATTTCCCAATTTATCTGCCCACCCACTTTCCATTTTTGTTAGGTCATCGGGATTACAAGCCATATTGGTGAGTTGTGAAGTGACTGATTTAATTTCCTCCCTAATCTGTATGTATTTAAATAAACATAGGGGATCTATCCCATAACGCTCCTGGATTTCTTCAAATGACTTAAGTCCATTTTAATTAACGATGTCTCCAACACAATTAATTCCCATCTGCTCCCATTGCCTACCAATTTTATCATACAGTGGAGGTTAGAATATTGATGAGCGCCATAATAACAGATAGCGTTGGATTTTTGAGATTTTTAACAGTTTGCTGGATTTCTGACAAACTATCCAGGCTGCTCTGAGAGGTTTAAAACAAGTCTTCTTATAGTAACTCCCCTCCAGTTGTCTAAGTACTGTCCCTGATGCTACGTCGCCCAGAGCTAATTCAAAAATGGAAGGCGGCATCTCCTTATCCTGAACTACTGGTATTATTGGCCTGGGTCTAAATAAAATGGTCAGCCAAACCCCCTTGATCTTGTGGTAGGGTCATTAGTTTCAGAGACCTCCTGACTTTCTTATATCCCCAGATGAACTGTGAAAAAATCCAATCTATTCTTTAAAAAAAAAGAATTTGGTGGTTCCAGTGGTATACATGGTAACAAATATATAATATTAGGAAACATAGTCATCTTTATGACATTTGCCCTTCTAATAATTGGATAAATGCAAATTATCCATTCTCTTTAAGTCAGCCCCGATTTTCCTAATAAGAGGGTCTGCATTTATATTCCAGATTGCCCCGACATCTGCTGCAATAGTTATACCTAAGTACATGGCTGCCTCCACCCTCTGAGGATCCTGCCAAGTAACCAGCTTAGAACAGAGAATTTTTGTTTTGTCTGTATTTAGCCCATACCCTGACTGCTTCCCGAACCCCCGGGCCAGATTTTCAATCCTCTCTATTGCCACCAGAGGGTCAGGGGTAACTACTGCAATATCATCTGCGCAACCTAAGATCTTAGTGCTATAACCCCTGACCACTACCGGCTTGATTACCTGATCGTTTAGTATTAATCTGATCAGCGGGTCTATATATAGCGCGAAAAAGATTGGGGAGCAGGGGCAGCCCTGCCTTGTACCCCTGGCGTTCTTAGCTTTCCCCGACTCCCTCCCCATAAGTTGTATTTTTGCAGATGGTTCAACATACATGGCTCTAAGGGCAGTTAAAATACGTGGACCAAAACCATTTGACCTTAAGTTCTGCCACAGGTTTCCCACTCCACCTGGTCAAACACCTTTTGAGCGTCCAATAAAGTCAATGACTTCTTTTGCCCTGAGATCTCAGCAATATTAAATAATGACATTACCCTTTGAATATGGTCTGTCGTTCCTCTACCCGGGATGAAGCCATGTTGCCATGGGCTTACTAAGGAGTCAATTATCTTTGACAGCCTAAGCGCTAAGATTTTAGAATAAAGCTTTTCATCAGTATTTATCAGCGAGATTGGCCTATAAGAAGCTAGATCTTCCGCTGCCTTTCCCTTCTTCAGAAATGTGACAATATTAGTCTCCTGCCATGACCTAGGTGGAATTCCTTTCTGTTGTACTGCTAAAAACAGGTCTAACAAAAGGGAAGCTAAATCTCTATGCAAAACTTTACAGATCTCCATTGGTGTTCCATCGGGGCCTGCCGCCTTCCCTGAAGCCATCAACAACAGTGCCTCGTTGACCTCCTCCAGTGTAATATCTATTTCTAATTCTTGAATCACTGGCGGTGTTTCTAAAGCAGCATTCCCTACTAATGTAGTGCTAAACCTAGAGTTATAGAGATCTTGGTAAAAATCATCAAATATTTTCACTATCCCCTGAGGTTCAGTAGAGATTATACCATCCTTCCATTTTAGCCTTGTTATACTGTTTTCAGCTACCCTTTGTCTGATACGAAGTGCCAGATGTTTCTCCGTCATTTCTCCATATTCATAGTCATCTCGTTCACTGGTTTGAAATCTTTCAGCTACTATTTTGTTAAAAACCCCGTTTATTTCGGCCTTAATACTGATTACTTTTAATTCAAGATTCAATTGTAACTGAGTCTGTTTTTGTACAATGGCTGTCATGTGTTCTTCCTCATACCTACTCAGCTCCTTCATTAGTGCGCTTACCCCTTCTCTTTGCTTTTTAAATGCGACTTGAGATCATCATCCACAAGAACATGCAGAGCAGATGTATTTTGTGAAGAAGTCTGTTGAGGTTTTGTTGGAGACATTGCCACATTTTTGTCCCATCCCAAGATGGCAGGAGAATTATCCAAAACGTTCATGAGGTGTGCAAAGGTTTGGTCATCCAAGAAGGGCAAGGTGGGATCAAAGGAAGCAAACATGCCGTTGTTGAACCTATCTTCAGGAGATGAATTTTCAGCCTCTAAAATATAATAATGATAAAATTGATTGTAATCTTAGATTTTGAATAAACATTGAAAACCAAAAAATATTTTTAACAAATTAGCCTAATGGGAAAAACATGGATTAAAAACATGAATCTACACAAAACAACTACCTAAGTATATACAATATTAATAGAAATCTATGCATAAATAGCATTACGTGTGCTTTGGAGAAAGAGTGTAGACAGAGCTCTGTATATACTGTTTGTACTGTGATGGTGTTTGCATTGGTCAGTCAATGAAACAGTATGCCATATAAAGAGACCGTAGTCTAATGCAGCACAGGGAATGTAATTATAAATTGCTCCTGCACAATGTCATGGGAATTTAAAAGATTGGAAATACCTTCATTGCTATACCATTTATCATAATTAAAAGGGGTGCAGACTAGAAAGCAATTTATTAACTTATTCTTAAATTAATAATTTTATACAAAGAGGCTGGCGCAATAGAGCATAACACCTAACACTTTAGTGGGTGTGGTTAACAAGAAATCAAGGTAGAGCGCAAGTCCGTAAGACCAGCCCCCTTCGTCTTCCTCACAGGAGAAAATCCGTAGGCAATTACAAAGTTTTTTTTTTTTAAAAACCATCTTCTTGAAATCAAATGTAGGTTATATTTGAATTAAAGAAGATAGTTTAAAAAAAAAAAGAAAGAAAATATGAATAAAGAAATCTCTTCTTTTGAACAAACATAATGGAGTCTGTGTAATATGTCAAATAATTGTGTTAAACTATATTGAACTGAATTTTTTACTATCATAATCATATAAAAAACTGTTGTGCTGAGCCATCAAACTTTGTAATATTCTTAAAAATTCGGTTCTAAGTACATTAGAGGAGAATCCTTGCCTGACATGAACTTGGAAAACATGATATAAACAGGGTCACTTTAAATAACATTGGTCTGTTAAGGGGTGCCTTCTTGAAGTGTGTACAAATTATTAGATATCTTGTAATGAACTGGTAAGAATATTGCAATATGGGCCTGTGTGTACAAAATAGTATTAGAAATTAAATGTAACAAGCCACTTTGTTGTTATCAATACCTGACTGAGCAGCAATATATTTAAATAAAGTCACCATTCAGTAGGCAATACCAACTTATGGATACTGTATAGACTTATTTGCAGACTGCAGCCTCAACTATACTTCTAGTAAGACATATACACAACAAAAGCAGCACGTCAGTGCATATAGCCTTCCAGATGAACTCATTGCCCACCTGGGAGCAGGTCTCAAACATAATATGAGGCAAACATGTTACAAAATAAAAGAACCATGTGGCTGATGGTACATAAACATTTAATTATATGCAAACATGTTAAACTTATTATTAATACTTGAACTTCATTACTATTTAGATAGATTTTTGTGAGTATGGCAAAATAATTGCGTTATCAGAATAAACACATTATAAAGCAAACACAAAGAGATGATGGACGGAGCACTGAAACTTTTCGACACTAACCCCCATTCACAGATCTGGGTTGAATCCATCATCGTTCTTTAGCTCACTTCGCCATCCCAGTTCAGACACAGCTATATGCAAATCAGTCTTGACCCTGTACCTCATGGGAACAGTCCAGCCCAAACTGCCAAGCCGTGTCTTCCCTGGACCGGAAACAAGCATCCTGGGATGGGTTTCGGGCTAACAGCCCTCATCAGCTAGGCTAGCTTGAATCCAGTGGCAAAGTGAGCAAGGGACCCACGTCTGGGCACACCCTGCCAACTTAGTGAGAACAAAGCAAACACAAAGAGATAATGGATGGAGCTCTGAAACTTTTCAGACACTCACCCCCAGTCACAGATGTGGGTTGAATCCATCATGGTTCTTTAGCTCATTTCACCAAACCAGTTCAGACACAGCTATATGCAAACCAGTCTTGACCCTGTGCCTCATGGGAACAGTCTAGCCTGAACTGCCAAGCCACGTCTTCCCTGGACTGGAAACAAGCATCCTGGGACCAGTTTCAGGCTAACAGCACTCATCAGCCAGGCTAGGTTGAATCCAGTGGCAAAGTGAGCAAGGGACCCACGTCTGGGCATACTCTGCCAACTTAGGGCGAACAAAGCAAACATAAAGAGATGATGGACGGAGCGCCGAAACTTTTCAGACACTCACCCCCAGTCACAGATCTGGGTTGAATCCATCATCGTTCTTTAGCTCACTTCGCCACCCCAGTTCAGACACAGCTATTTGACAAGTCCTTTAGCTGGTGCTATGGCATTCATTTTGTCAACTATTGCTCTCTATAAAGTTTCATTCTTGGAAAACGGAAAATTGGAGATAACAAAGAAATACTTCTCATGCTTTCTCACCTATGAAGCCAAAATCGTATTTTCCTCTTCTACAAAATGTATCTTTCTCTTTCTGCTACTCGCCGGGGTAGCACCTCCTTCTTGGCAAATAACCTGCTGGGTGTTAGCATCCTCCTGACTTGCCACGGTGAAAGTGGGGAAAGGCTGTGAGTGATTTTGATTTTACATTTGTCAGTGGGTCTATAAGCTGCGTTTTGATCTGTAAGTTTTATGTACTTTGCCAACTTTAAAACGCAGTTTTTTCTTCGCTGCAACATGGCAATTGAGCTGCTGTCTTTTTAAAAAACTCCTCGAGCAACACGCGCACACTCTCAGCACACGCAACTTATCTGCTGTACCTCTGTGCCTCCCTGCTGACTCTGCATTCCTCGTGGGAACTTTGTGACATCTCTCAGGTCAGTTTTAAACGGACACCCTAATGGCTCCTCTGTGACTCGTCTCTCCGAGTATGCTCTATGAGAGCTACCTAGTAACCCTTTGGAGCACTCCGCAACCGAAAGCCATTTGGTGCCTTTTAAACAGCATGCTGCCATTTTGTGGCTCGGAACCGCTTCTTCGCTACACTCTGATTTTTCCTTCTACTTTGCCAACCACGTTTTCCGTGCTCACCATGTTTCCAGCTACGGACCTGCCTGATGAGCGTAGAATGTCTTCATTCCGTGACTTTTTGTTTCCCGCTTGTCTGTCTTTGGCGATCATCTCGCAACCTCAGGTACTCTCTCTTCTATTCTGCACAGTTGTGGCGCAGCCTCTGTGTTTTTCTGTAATTAACACTGCAGTTTTTGGTTGTCACTCTGCAGGCAGCGTGCTTGTCTTCCTTGGACATTTTTGCAGCACTGGTACTGGAGGTTCATTTCCTATATTTTATCCACTCTAAAGGATCTTTATTTCTTTTCAGGAAATAACATTAATTTAGCAATGTGTTGCAGAAGTCTTTTACATTATCTGCGGGTGACAACATTGTTATCTTGCATGTGTTACTGCTCAATTACTGCTATGTTCAATCGTTTTCGTGATGGTGTCATCCCGTGTCATTTCTCGGGTGAGTAGTCGCTTACCGGCGTGGGTCGCATGTCATGGTCATTACGTTTTAACCTCTAATACAAATGATTTTGCCAGTGGTTTTTTCCTCTTCACAATATGCTGTTGTTCTCATGTTTATTTCTTCACAGGTTTGCATGTTCATGGACCCTAGGCATACACCATGTAGGTACACGCTATCGTGGTACACGCCGTCAAGAGTCCATTGTTTCTTTATTGTATCTTGCACGCTTCCAGTTTCCCTTCACGGGAATTGCAGAGGGTTGTAGTCCCATCTGCTCAGTGTACACTCGTACATGTCAGTCTTTTTCGCATTTATTATATCTGTTTTCTTGACATTGCTCAACCTCTTTACATTATTATATGGGTTCTTACCCATATCTGTTTGGTGACTTCCCTCAACCTCTTTTGTTTTCACGATGTCAATTTTACAAGGACTATGGTTCCTAAGGGTCTTATTCCCATCTGTTACTGCTTATTGCCTTATCCTTCAAGGGTTTGTTTTTGGGGTTATAGTCCTCCCGAACCTCACATATAGTTATGAATTATTAATATGCACTTTTGTCTTTACATTATATTTTTAATATTGTATTGATTATGGTGTTTCTCGTGGGTGAGGATTATCCTTATACTTTTCCTCATCTTCCTTGTTTTCTTTTCTCATTTCTGTTCTATTTGTAATGTTTTCTCCTGGTGTCTTGTGTGGATCTTGAGTTTTCCTCTGCTTTTCTGTTGCGTTTTCTTGCGCTGTTGGTTTATCATTTTTCAGCCTCCTTACACTCCTGTTCTGGCCAGTGGGTGTGTTTTGGGGCAGTCGTTCGTGCTTCCTCTTCAACTCTTCTCTGATTATGTTTTTTTTCTTGCCTTTGCTTTTGTGTATAGAAGGGAGGATGGTTCCTATATTCTTGTTTTCCTCGCTTCTTTGCTTTTCTCATTCTTTTTGGTTGCTCTCTTCTTTCTTTGGTTCGTGGTTCTTATTTCCTTGCTGTTTCTCCTCTTATTCTTTCTTTTTCTCTCATTGTTGTTCTTTTGTATATTTGGTAGAAAGGGGGATATGTTATATCCTGAGTACATGCCCTGCTTGTTGAATATTACTGTGATGACATGTTATAGTATGTTGTGGATCAAATAGTCTACAGTTGGCTGGGCTGAGCAGCATGTTGGCTGCTCCTGGTGGGGTCTCATTATGGTCTCGCTCTGATCTTCTTGTGATCTTACAACTACCTTGAATAAACCTCTCTAAACCATCTCTACCTGTGTGGACTTGATCACTACAGATTTGTATCGCTATTTCTACGGAAACCAATGCAAATACCTCTTGTGTGGTGCAACACTGTCTTGGGGCATGCAAGTCTGATTTGTGTCATGCTAGGATGAGTTACATTACAGCATGGTGCGCTAATTTGGCCTGGGCGGAGTTTGTGGTGATTTACTGCTGCTCGCAGTGATTTTTAGCCCTGGGAGTTTGTCCCACTCTATAAAATCAGCAAGAACGGCACTGCGTGTCGCACCAGAGAATGCTAATTTTTCTGCCGCTCAATTAAATATCCTACTCAAGCGACAGCTTCCTCAACACGAGCGGCAGATTTCTCAATGTGAGTGGTCACAACCTGCTGCAACTGCCCCCATTGAGAATTATTTTCTTGGGAGCACTCGCCGACTTAATGTTGGCGAGCCGCTTGAGAAAAAAACCTCTAGTCTGCATTACTTTGAGGAGTTTTTGGGAACCCCGCACGTAATTCTTCGCCTACCCCTAGCTCTAATACGCTGACTTCGCATTGTGGTTGCATTGTGGTGCACCTGAATATAAATGCAGCATATCCATGATGCAAAAAAGTTACTGCTCATACATATTGAGTCTCCCAATAATTTGCAGTGATCTACGACATGGATTCTGGGAAGAAATTCTGTTTGACTCCTTAAGAAAGAGCTTACTGTGCTGTATGTTGGGCTCCTTTCTGCTTTATCTCTGACGACCCCCTTTATCTCCACGTTTTTCATTCTATTTTACTTTCCCATTTGTCACTTAGAGCACTTCAAAGTGTTCCTTGCAAATATAGTGATGTTATTTAAAATACAATATATTTGTAGCTTTTATTACTTTTTTACGTTCACTTACATGTGTACTCTTTTCCATACGCCTGCACAAGAATGGTGAAATTATGTATACTGCTTTTAAAGGTTATGAAATGGGTTCCCTATGGTTTCTTTACAATTCTGACATTATAAAAATGAAAAGGATAACATACGTAAAGAACTTCACCTGCTACGTCTGTGAAATGAATGCAGACTGTTCCAGTGGGCATTATATGCATGCACATACAGCCTTTGTATTCAGTTTGATTCCATCATTTCCACCAGAAAGGGCAAATAAGGTAAAGTTGTTATATTAAATAGAAGATGATATGAATTATTTATAGGGTGAGTTTTTCCAAGCCAGGCACTAGAATGATTTCAGCATAATTAAGGACATTATCCTAAAATCAGGTGCTGCTACAAAATATCTTTCACACTTGAAAACAACTCCAGAATTGAATGGTAACTGTGCAGATGGGCTGAACAATTTGAAACAATTCAGACTTGGAAAATTAAGAAAGACAAAACAGGAATGTCATTCCCTGTGTCTTTAACATCATCAGTAGCCAGGTTACTCCAAGAAATAGAGGCAACCTCTAAAACCAAATTCATGCAGATTCTAACAAGGAATGGTGGAAACTACCTTTATTTATTTATAGCACTGTATATGAAAGTGTAACTTGCACATCAGATATAAAAAGTCAGCTTCAGCATTAAACAAACGATACACATACTATCTTTACCATATTTTCAATTACAGAAGAAACACCAAAGCATCTTGTGTGACAATATATTATTGACATATTTATTATAGAATTTGAAAATTGCATTAATATATGCACTTTCTTTTACAAGGAACGAATGCGGGTGGTAATAGAGATTGTCTGATACAAGCGTATTTGAAATGTAATACACCAAATTGAACACTGAGGCATTGACCTCGGCTGAACCCTACACAATTCAAATGGCGGCACACACATATTAGTATATTATTTATATTTTTTTAAAATATATTAGGCTCGCTTAAACGTACATCTTCATTTATATAGAATATACTTTATATAGTTTGAATTGTAAGGCTAAAACAGAGGAAGCCAGAAATATTTTGCAAGAAGTCCTTAACATTTAATTTCAGAGGCTTGAGAAGGCTGCTTCAATTTCCAAGTTAACAAGCATTGATAACTCCAGCTTTGATGAAGTGTCCAGGAGACAATCAGAATGTCCTGGAGAGTTTTGCAGTGGTGTCAAGTGTGATGTTATGCAATGTCAATCATTTCCTTAATACCTTATCAAGCTTTTGCTTAGTTCCTAACCACCTTCAAACTTCATTTTTAAAAGAACTGCAGACCTGATTTAGAGTTTGACTGATAAGGTACACTATCACGCATTTGATGAAGTACCTGGTCCATCTATCCCACAGTCCATGAGCTCCATTTTGAGTTGGGTGGGCCATCACTTTTCTTACAGTGGCGCCTACGCTGACTCTACTGACGAAAAACTTACTCTGATGGATCACAATAGTAGGGGCCGTCAGATTAAAGATATCAAATGCCCACCCTATTTACAGCAGAAATTCTAATATCTTTATTTCTGCCCTTCAGTGCCAGGAAAATAATTGTTGTCTCGAAGAAAAGAAAATGACCCCATTCCCTTGGAGAGTGCTCCAAGACTGTGGGCCATTTTTTTTTTCTGAAAAAGCTTCCACTTTGGGAATTTGTTTCTGAAAAGCAAATGTTTGGTGCATGCGCATAGAAGTTGGCAGCTGCTCACCGAACTTTCAGTGCCTTCAAATACCGCCATGGCAGTCGCTCCTGTGAAGGCATAGATATCACTGCAGGGTTGGCAGAGATTTATTAATTTGGTGTAAAGTATTCCAGCTAAGGTAGCAGAGGAGACGATCTCCACCACCCTAATGGACAGTTGGCCAAGTATGAGCAGCTAAACCAGGTCCCCACATTCAGAAATTGTATATAGAAAACCACCACTAGTTTAAGGTTCTGACATAACACTGAAGAGTGCACCTCCAATTTGACGCTGAGGCTTCTTAATCAGTGTTTTAAAATTATTCTGTTGAAACGCTAAAAAATAGAACTGCACATCATGTAAGGCCGGGCCACCCTTTTTTGTAGACCTGCAGAGTTTCTTCCAGGATTATCTTGCACCATTGATTTCCCACAGAGCTGTTAAACAGCCCTTGAATTTTTCTGCCTTGTTTACTGTTTGCTTGTATTGAAATAGTGTCAAATACAAAATTGTATTTAGGAAGAATAGACCTTTTTTAATAGTATTCCATCTAGTTAAGGATACAGTAGAAAGATTACCTTTTTCTAAAGATGTGCTATTTTCGCTGTTAAAATTTTTCAGGTTTCATTCACAAAACTAGCATGATCGGCCTTAATTAAAACATCTACACATTTCAGCTCTTTCCACCATTGAGAAGAGGTGCATAATGAATTCCATGCCATAATTTCAGATTTTGAATTGTTTACAGTATACCCTGACATCCTGACACCCTTCTCAAGTAATGTATCAACTGCTGATCTTTGCTTGTCTGCTGTACAGTGACTGGATGAATAGATGAAACAACGTTGGGCGCCTACAGCATCCCACTCTGTTCCTATTTCTTATTAAAACTGGTTTTAGATTACCATTAATTACTACTGTGGCCACTCGGAAACAACACATATCCTAAACAGCTGTTAAGAATCCTGGTTCGAATGCAAAACACTAAATGACAGTTGTGTAAATAGCCAAAGCATCCTATATACCGTTGACACATCTATCATTATTATAATAAAACAAGTCAAATCACCTATTTGTCTGACAGGAATAATGCTTTTTTTCTGCCTGCATATATAAAACAGGTTATGCATTTATTAAGTTGTGAAGCCATAATGCCAGCTAAGATGTTTACATCGCAATTCAATAAAAAAGAGATCGTCCTGCATGCCTCACAATTTATGGGATCTTTCTTTGGTTTTAAAGTTAAATAATTGCTTCCTGCAACAGTGTGGAGTTTTACTGACCTTAATTTTACTGTAGAGTAAATCCATCTAAATGGATAGAATCTGATCTTCAAAGGCCAAATTAAATCAAGTTGGTAACTTATCGACCTAGCCCCATTGTTTGCTTTAGCCTTTTGATGGGTTCTACTATTTCTTCTTCTGTAATCAGGCAACCTATATAGTGTCTCTGTGGAGGTGACAAAATATGGAGGCTTAAATCATTCATCCAGGCGTTTATATACTCTTCTTATGGAATTCAGTATCTTCATAGGTGGTGTAGAATCCGCATTGAGACATTTAGGCCCCAGTTATGAGTTTCCATTGGAACGGTGGCGTGGCAGTGCAAACTGATGTGCCACCGCTCCGATGAAACTCATGCCGCCCGTCCACCCTATTATGACTACACAGTAGTCATCCAGGCAGGTGGCATGGCAGTCCCATGGTGGTGCCTCTGATAAAGGCAGCACTGCTATTAAAACAGGCACCGCAATGGAACCGCACTACAAGGTACCTGCACGGCATAGACTCGTAAGTCCATATTTAGCAGGAACCTGTGTGCATCCACATATGTTTGAGGCACAAGGGGGCTTTTTAGGCCCCCCTTTGTTTCCTTTCCGCTAGGCTTTTCATGATGGTGAAACCGCCATGAAAAGACTGACAGAGAGGAAACTCGTAATATGCTTGTCGGGACAGTGTTGGTCCCGTCAAGCATATTGCGGCCTCTCACTGCTGCTACTATGCCAGGGAATGGTGGTTCCCTGGTGGAGCAGGCAGGTCGAATTCTGGAGTTGTAATCGGGCAGTCAGCCCACCGGTGCGGCAGTGGCTGGATACACCACCATTGCGTCACAACGAGTCTGGTGGTCCTCGGACCACCAGACTCGTAATAGGCTCCTTAGTGTTCTTCATGATGAAGTTTATTGAATTTAAAGAAGCCTCGTACCATGTTGCATCCTCTGCTCAGTCACCAAGCCATTAATAGACATTACATAAAATCCCCCTACCTCCAACATTCTCATGTTGAATACAAACACTGCGTAATCACAACGAGTCACACTGACTGATGCAGAGAAGACACACAGCGAGAGCAAACAACATCAAACAACTTATACTTAACTATAATACCATAGCCTACCACATATCCATTTCTTACAAAAATAATCATCTTCTTGAATAGCAAAATCTTTGAATTTCTGTGGTAAAAAATGTCCTACCTGATCTAGTAGCAGTACTTTTTCTTTCTCTTACCACATCCTCGCACTGTTCATAAGAATCTCTATAATCAGAGACCTTTGTACCTCCATCACCTGACACACCACCGAAAACGTGTGCCTGTGAAGCTGTGATCAGGATTACTTTATTCTCGTTCCACCAACCCCTGTCTTTCAGAAACACAGAATTTGTTCCCACTTTTTCCACTAGATGATGTTTTTGAAATGAGGTGTTTCTCAACGAAAACGGGGGTCTGAGTACCATCTTCCTTGTCTTCACGGTGCTGATGGAGTGCTGGAGTCAGCGACCTCTCTCTGAAAAGGCTGTGCCTCATCTTTTGGCTGCAGAGCACAGTTGCATAGCCCCTGGTGGGACTGCATGTCCCAGGGTACACAGCGCTGCTACTCGTTTGATAACAGCTGCAGGGGAAGGAGTCCAGCATTAACAAAACTGCCACAGACTCTACGTGGCGCGGGAGGTGTTTCTCAGCGAAAACGGGGGTCTGAGTCCCCTCTTCCTTGTCTTCACGGTGCTGACGGAGTGCTGGAGTCAGCGACCTCTCTCTGAAAAGGCTGTGCCTCATCTTTTGGCTGCAGAGCACAGTTGCATAGCCCCTGGTGGGACTGCATGTCCCAGGGTACACAGCGCTGCTACTCGATTGATAACAGCTGCAGGGGGAGGAGTCCAGCATTAACAAAACTGCCACAGACTCTCCGCGGCGCGGGACGCGCGCGGGACACGCGTGGGCAGCGCCCGGGCAGAGCCCGGGCCAAGGGCGGGCCCGTCCTTGCCCGTCACTGACCGGAGGTGGCTGGGCTGGGCCATTCCCTTTAGTATTTTGACCTCTGGAAAGAAAGGTAACTGCTATAATGTCTATTAGTGGCATCCCTGCTCGTATAAAAAGGAAGCGTGCGTGTACTGATAAAGCCTTTCATACCACCCTTGACGCTACTTCAGTTATGATGCCCACAGCAATTGATTTGATGTTGCAAAAAGCTATTGGGGCAGTGAATTCGGAGATTGAACTTACAGAAAGACGCTTATCAATTACACCGGACTGTTCAACTTTGGTAACACCCATTTCACCTATTATAGTTAATTGTACTGAACCTTCTGTAACCTGTTTTCCTTTACAAAACATCGAACTACAAATAGATTCAGTTGAAGAAGTCAATCCTAAAATATCTAAGATAAGCAGTAAAAATAAAAAAAGACAGGTTAAGACTAAGGGGAAAAAAGGAGGGAAGGGTAGTATGAAAAAATCTTTAATTGATACAGGCTTAGACAGTGTTCTCGATAGTAATAATAGAATGATGGAACACCAAACATATCCCCCTTGGGCCCAAGCACTATTAGCAGACCTCCTTATACAATGTAGGATTATTATAAAGGAAGAAATTGCTCCGCTATATGATCATGTCCAAAACTTAATGACTAGATGACTAGTGTGAGTAAAATTCAGTTGCCGAAGCAACCGAGTGCTAATAGTAATTCACCACAAAGGCAGCAAATTAGGGCTGAGGTCCATCAGATTCCTAAAGAAATCAAACAAGTACACAAAAGTCCAAGGCCCCATACGACATTGGCCCCACCAATACCTAAAGAGGTAGTTGCTATAAGCAACATGAGAGATAACACCACTGACCTACAAATGAGACCGAGAAATGCTGACCCAAGTCAAACCTTAGGTAAAGGAGTGCAACCAATTGACATGGAGGTGAGGAGTAATAAAGCAATGGTGGAAAATAGAGATGTGGTCACCCGTCAGAAAGAAAAACAAAAATTCTTACTTCCAATTATTAACTTATCCCCAGCGGCAGTCCCATATGTGGTCATTCTTGCTGGAGTACCCGAACTTAAACAGAACCAGTATGAGTCACAATTAGATCTTAGAAATAAGACACTGTCATGGCTGGTTGGGTACAAACAATTTCCATATACTAGGACCAATGAGATTCTAATGGTGCGTCGGGCGGCATGGGTGGGCCAAACTAAAAAAACTACACAAGGAGATTGTGTGATAACCAAATTCAAATATCCAGAAGTTGTCCACAGATTGCTAGATTATCCGATGCACCCTATGGACCCCAGACTACCATTAAAACCTTGCCATTAGATTATTTTTATCCTCTTCCCTGGAATATTTCTGAAGATTACTCCTATTGGGATTGTGGTAACCGGCGTGGGGACTTTTACAGGATGACACCAAGTGCTCTCCCACTATATAATATACCGGTAACAAATAGATTTACCCCCCTTGAGGAGATCGATTGACTGGGATGCATTGTACTCCATAATGATTCCAAATCAGGAATGGGAAATTTGGACAAGCTCCCGGAGTTAACACAGCATCAGAGTCAAACGGTAGCCCATATGGAGGAGCATGTAGAAAAACAACATCAGGGTAGTCCCACCCAGGAGGGGTTAATTAAAATCAATATTTTAAAAAAGATTAATGTGACAGACAAGGACCCAACTCTTATACATCTGCCAAGGGGTGAATCAACTAATTTAGATACAATTAAGATCTTGTCTTGGAATGTGGCGGGTTTGCCAAAAAAAAATGATTGCCCCGATTGGGGATCTATTATAGACAAATTTGATGTATGTATATTTCAGGAGACTTGGGCGAGGGAAGAAATAGTAAGGTCGGGCTTTGCCTCTTTTAACCATTTAGCATTGATGGGGAAAAGGGGAAGACCCTTTGGGGGTCTTTCCATATGGGTTGCGACACATTTGGGGTATGTGGTTACACAACTAGCCACCCCAACTGTAGACATACAATGTATTACGCTTAAGTTTCCGACTAATTTTAGGTTGACCCTTATTAATGTTTACTCACGTCCGGTTCGTCTTGGTAAAGAATCTCAGACTCTGACATTTTTGGATACTTTTATTCCTACAGTATCTAGAAATTCCCAACTGATCATTGCTGGTGATTTTAATTGTCAATATGAACCTTTGTCCATTATAGGCAATCACATTAACTTAGAAGAAGATGAACAATGGGCTATACCCGAGCTTCAAATTCCTCCAGTTAAAGCTTGGAAATCGTTAGTAGTTCAGTTGAATTCGATAACAATTGCCCATTCTCTGAGAGCCTGCAATGGTCGGACCCACTCTGACACCATGGGAAGGGCCACGTTCAACCGTCCTGGTCAATCATCACTAATAGATTACATCATGGTAGAGACCAAATCATGGCCTATGGTAATTGATTTTGAAGTTCTATCTCGATGTGACAGCGATCATAACGCCCTGGTACTAAATCTGAGATTGCCAGATACTGGCATCTCAGTGGGGGGCATACTAAGACAGACTAGCGAATTGAATCTTACAAATAATAGGAGTAGACTGAAATGGCCTGTGGTAAAACAATCGTTGGATAAAATGAGTGCTTTGTACTCAATTATTACTAAATCTTTTTTGGAAATTAATGATTTTAATGAAACTGGACAAGAGGAGGGGGGTCTGAAATAACTATAATATATCAGAAACTGGTTGGTGCTCTGGGTGATCCAGCAATGTCTGGACGTAGGTCAAACCAAATGATTCATTCATGGTTTGATAATAACTGCACAGCAGCAAAGTCCTTATTAATTGAGGCAATTAAATCTCCGTCAAGATCTTTAGTTAAATTAAGGAGACAGGAATATAAGCTGGTAACTGCCGCGGCAAAGCAAGAATGGGAAAGTAACAGATGTGAGAACATAAAAAATGCGCTGGGGAATAGAAATCTCCGGGAATTTTGGGCAATTGTAAGAACTGGCAGCAGTAAGGGATTTACTGCCACAGAGCCGAATATTGCAAGAGAAAGATGGATAGAGCACTTTGGGGCGCTGTACTCTAAGGAAAATGGAGAACTTAAAGATTTGTTAGCAGTTCAGACTAGCGGTATTTACTCAAAGTCTAGACTAGTAGATATCCCGATAGCAACCATCTATAATGTAGTAATGGACATAAGAATTACATTGCTGGAGGTGGAAGGAGCAATAAGAAGACTCCCGACAGGGAAAGCCCTTGGCATAGATAAAATCCCAGGAGACCTTTACAAGAACCAGATAGAGATATGGGCTGCGTATCTCTGTATTCTGTTCAATGCCATACTGCAGGGCTCGCCCATACCAGAAAGATGGTTGGGAGCAGAAATCGTCCCTATATTTAAAAAGGGATGCCCATTAATTCCAGCAAACTACCCCCCGATCAGTCGATGTGAGTCAAAAACTGTTTGCCCGAATATTATTAGATCGTATTCAGACTTGGATGGAGGAATCGGAGATACTCAGCCCTTATCAAGCTGGGTTTCGGGAAAAAACATCAACTGTTGACCAACTCCTTAGATTGCAAATCCTGTATTGGAAGACTGTTAAGGTGGAGGGAGGCAGCCTCTACCTTATCTTTGTCGACCTTAAAACCGCTTTTGACTTGGTACCCCGGGACATCATGTGGGATATTCTGGCAGATATGGGGATACCATCCTATCTTTTAAATATCTTGAGGAGACTCCATACTGACAATTATGCACAGGTCAGAAGCGGAAAAATGGTGTACTAACTCCCAGGTTTGTGGTCAATAGGGGTGTAAGACAGGGATGTGTCTTGGCGCCCACACTATTCTGTCTTTTTGTTAATGCCCTAATTGCTCACCTTAGGGCTACTAAAAACATCGATGCGTCCAAGTTATGCGGCGAGCAAGTAGTGGCCCTAATGTTTGCAGACGATACCCTCCTTTTGTCCAAATCCCCGATGGGAATTCAGCGTGCCCTGGATAGCCTTGCCAGTTTCTGTAAGTTAAGAGGGCTGGAAATTAACATCTTAAAAACAAAATATATGATCTGTAATCCACCGAAGACTATTTGTTCCAGCCCATCTTTGAATGGCATAGTTTTAGACAGGGTCGCTGTATTTGACTACCTTGGGATCACCCTTAATGACAACATGGAGTGGGGCCCACAGATACTCAAGGCCAAACTTAGACTGGCACAGTTAACAGGGGGGGTGCAAAAGTTACATCGGGAATCTACCTCCAAACCTGTGGCCCCTGTTTTGGAAATTTACAAAGCGCAAGCCCGAGGGGCCATCCTGTATGGTGCAGAGTTATGGGGCCACTGTAGAACTGAAGATATTCTTATGGTGGAAAACCGCTTTCTGAGATCTTTATTGTCCCTACCAGCCAGCACTCCCCTTATTCCACTTAGAATGGATTTAGATATCACTGCTATAAATGAGGAAATTGGTTTTCGACCACTATTATACTGGCGCAGATTATGGACTACCCCAGAATTGAGATATTTTAGAAAGGAACTAATGGAATTTATGAGATATCATCAATCACATAAAATCCAATGGTTGGTCTACATAAGGGAAGAGAGTAATAGGTTGGGTCTCTCTGGCCTCTGGAGTAATCCAGAGATAACATGTATGAATCTGTCCCGAGCTGACCTGAAGAATCTTTATTTTAACCATCGGTACAAAGAAGTTATTTCTAGCTCAGTACCGGGATACCGAACCTTAGAGTTTCTCATGTACAAAGATGTTTACAAATTTGAGTCCTTCTTGGATGAAATTGTTCCCACCCAAGCAAGGAAACTCTATGTACAATTTAGGCATGGCACGCTACCTCTTAGGTCTTTTACATCCAAATGGTCTGGCGACAAATTGCTAGAATGCCCAGCCTGTGGTGTAAATGTGGAATCTGTGCCCCATGTTTTCTTTTTTTGTCCATCCTATAAGAACATTAGACAGAGATGGCTTATTCAATTATGCAGAAACCTGGGGCTCAGGCAGTATGAACAAGCATATAGGGTTTTAAAAAGTGACACCTCCCAATCAGTGGTATTTTCTGTTTCCCGTTACTTAAATGCCATGTGGCAAAGGCGTAGGTTATACATCAACAGATTTTCTTATAACTGCTGTCGCATTCAATCTGTCTCGTATTCTATAGATATTAAAAAAAAATGTATATATTGTTTTTATCTTTTTAAATTTTATTGTTGTGCATTTTTTCCATAGAAAGTGACAGTGTATTTTTTTTTTTTCATTAGGAATGATGTTTTTAATTATTGTTTTATATGTATCTTTTAAGGCCTTTTTGACCAAAATAAAGATTATTTGAATTGAATTGAAATGAGTAAAAACCTTTAGGAACCAAACTTGTTTTTTCTATGAGTATCCAATCTCCAACTTGAATGTTCTTCCTTTTGACATTGTATTTCTATTCACAGCACATCTTTCTTTTTAATTTAATTTTCTGCACATTGTATCTCACTTTTGCGAGATCCTTAACCACTACATTGTTCTCAGAAGACGTCTATGGAGGGAATGACTTAGAGAACACAACTCTCTTCCAGAGAAGTTCAAATGGTGTTGCCCCTGTTGTTTAATGAGGAGTATTGTGACAATACCTAATCTAGTTTTGTAAATATTTACATTCATCCAACTTAGCAGAGATAGCAGTCTAAACCCCTTCTTTAATAATTCTCCAAAAATCCATTTGAATGAGGTGAACAAAGGGCAACTGTGCAAGGAGCTATACCATTAGCTTTTAGAAACCCACACATTTTCACTGATACCAGTTATGTGCCATTGTCTGAAACTAAAACTTTAGGTACCCCTTCCAAAACGACACCTCACCCAGAAATCCAATTATCACCTCAGTGGAGATTTCTCTAACAGTTTCAAAATAAATCTACTTTGAAAAATAGTCAATCTGAACAACAAAATATCTCTGATTCTTTGACAAGCAACCGAAAGGCCCCCAAAAAACAACAGCTATTTTATCCCACTGTTGTTCAGGCATCTCAACATTACTCAAAGGTGTTTTACAAAAGTGCCAACTTTTGTCAGACCATAGACTCTCATGTCAAGATTGGATATGTCTCCATCATAGTGTCCAGGCCTGGCCACCAATAGTGATTATGAAAACAATTTTTCTTTGTAGATGTTAAACATAAATGTCCCTCATGCTATCATTATCATTCTATTGCCCAAAGGTTTGGGTGTTACAAACAGACTACCACGCAGAGTGATCCCAGATTCAACACTTAATTCAGGGAACACATGAAAGAAATACCTGATGTTAGAAGACACACTACTGATATTTCTGAATTCGTTACCACAAACATGCTTAAGAAGCTCTTGATACTTACTGTCCTTCAAACATTCATTATGCCATTCCTCTGGAGATATGGCAGCACAACACTTCTCAACAGTATCCACAGCTGCAACAACTCACTCGTCTGAAAAACAGCCATCTTCTACATCACTACCCTACACCAAACAGTGACAAACAGTCAGCACGTATATTCAAACTACCAGGCACATAAGCTATTTCAAAGTCAAATTACTGTAATGATGTTATCAATCTGACTAACCTTGAAGACTATTCGCCGACACCCTTGTCACTCATCAGATAAACTAACGGTTTATGATCAGTCATGATCTTAAACTTTTGACCCCATAAATACATCTCAAATGTGTTAATGGCCCTTACATAAGCTATGGTTTCCCTTCCCATTGTGCGTTATTTTGACTCAGTGCCACTGAGAGTGTGAGATATAAAAGCCACAGTTCTCTCCTTATCATTAACCCTCTGACTTAAGACAACACATAGACCATACGCACTTGCAACAAAAGTAACTTCAAACATTTTCCCTTGAATAAATGGTTTCCAAGCACCACATGTAAAAATCAACTTTTTCACCTCATCAAAAGCATCTGTTTGTTCATCTGACCAACATCACTTCTCTTTTTTCTGTAATATCTTTTTCAAAGGTTTTGCTATCACACTGCACCCACACACAGACCTGGCAAAGCATTCACTAAGGCCTAAAAACGTACCTAAACTGTCTTTATCCTTAGGTGTTGGAGCCTCTTTAATTGCTCTACGTAAATCCTCTTTGGGTTCAATACTTCTCGCGGACACCCGGTGTCCTACATATTTAATACCATTTACCCAAAATTTTCATTTATCCTTACATATGGTCATACCACATTCTTGATGAACATTTAATACTTTGCAGAAAATCACATCATGTTGAGTCATAGCAGCAAAAAATTTGATTGTCATCTTGATACATTAATACACCATTCATACCATGATAGAAGCCATCCATCAGTCTTTGAAAGACACTAGCCACTGACAGCAACCTAAACAGCAACTATAAATACTAAAAGGTTCCGAAAGGAGTAATGACTGTTGTTAAATGCCTGTAATCTGATGATACGCAGACTTTATGTCAATTGTACTAAAAATACATGCATCCCTTTTTGTGCAACCATTTCTTGTATTTTTGGAGTAGGATGACACTCCACAATGATGTTCTTGTTCAGCAAAGGAAGATCTGCACACAATCTGATCTCCAAATATTTATTACGTGCAATAACAATACTCGAAATCCACTCAGCACACTCCACTGGAGCAATGAATTTGTCCCTTCACATCCTTTTGAACAGTGCTTTTAAATCCTTACAGACACTCAAAGGCACATTCCTAACTATGTGGGCAACTGGATTTGCATTTTCTTTCAATTTTATATCATGCAGAAATCCCTTCAAACATCCAACCTCATCCCTGAACACCTTATCAAAACCTTTAAGTAAAACTTCAATGTTTTCTACCTCACAAGTGTTAGTGTCTAATGAGGAAGATTTAATACTGAAAATCCACAGGGTTTGCAAATCCTCCTCCACCGAGTCATGATCAAATTGTACCAGTTCCAGAGATCCTGATTTCAAAATGATCCCCAAACGAGCCTGATCCATCCAATCAAACACATCCTTACCTCCAACAGCAACATAGATTTTCATGAGAATCATCCTCATGTGAGGTTTCCTCAAACCAACCTGACATTTGTATTTCAAACCACCCAAAAGCTGAAGGTGAAATATCACTTGAAAATAAGTGCTTATCATTTCAATTCTCCTCCAAAGTTAATAGATCTAAAATTGTAATGGGGAGCCTGAGTCTGCCATAGCAGAGACACTTTTGGTACCAATATCTATGACACAAAACGGTCCTCTATTCTTATAACCATCATCAGATGTGATGGTAAGAACAGCCTCGCTAAACCTGTGTTGATACTCATCCAAAATATCCTCTTCACCAACCTGCACAGTAGACACACCCCACCTTTTTTCTTGTTACCCACAAAACTCCCACTTTATTTGTTTCTACAAACCTAGAAAATTTCAAATCTTCTCACATTTCAAACATTTACGTTTGACTGCAGGACAATGAGGGAATTGCTTAAATGAAATTGTGACCCACAAGGTTAACAATGTCACATTTCTATCCCATTATTATTCCCAGGAGTGTCCTTACTCATAAACTCCACTTTTTTTACATTTGTTTGATCTACACGTACTGCAGCTACATTTGTTTGCTCTGTACTAGTGGATAACACTCTTTCCGATAATATAGACCTTTCCTCCCCTTTAGCAATACCAATTAACTCAGATAATGAGGGATTGCACGTGCACAAAAACCTTTGTTGTATCTTTTTGTTAAAGCAGCCTAAAACCAGTTGATCCCTAAGATATATATAAATATTTGCACCAAAGTCAAAAGATGCTGCACAATTTTTTAACTAGCTATAAACTCAGTAAATCTCTCATCACTGCTGAGTTTATGTGAAAAAATATTAAATGTCTCAACCACTACATTAAGCTGCTCACTGAATTGTTTATCTAAACGTGCATTAGCTTCACGAAAGTCATCCAACGGCACATTCTCATCTTCAGGTTCTTCTACCTCTGGCAAGTTGTCAAAATGTCTTGTACTGCAGCACCAAGACAAGTCAACAAAATTACTTTTTTACTCTCTGGATGAAATCTTCTGGCATCAATAGCTGAAACATAATTCTCAAAATCTTTGTACCATGTGCACCATTTTACAATTGGTTTACCTGCTGACTGTAAAAATGGTTGAGGTTAAGTGACAAATTGTTGTGAAGCCATGACCTACACCAGGGAACAAGACCAATAGAACCAAAATAAAAATTCTTCTAGCACAAACAACACAAAATAAAGATTGCACTGACTTGAACACCTGAACAGTGAATGTAGAGTATTTCAAATAGCAGTGATTCAGAATGAATGAGGAAATTGATGTGCAAATCTGATGATCTTGTATAATTGTATCTAAATCAATTTTAGTCTTTGGCTTTAATTGTTTCTTATTTTTATTTGAAGTATCCTTTAACAAATTTTGAATGTAATTAAAATCCCCTCCAATAATAATTTGGCCCAGAGCTCCTCCAATTAATTTGTTAATCTTTATCACGAATAGGGGTTCAGCCATAATTGGGCCATAATAGTTAACAAAATTTACAAGATCATCAGTTAATTGACCCATGGTGCAAAGTTCACCGGGAAGCGCTCAAGTATACTTGCTGTTCCCACCAATTCCAAACTGCATCCCGTATTGATTTTTTATAATATCCCTCTCCCTGAAACACACTGGCTCGGAAATAGGGGCCAACTCATTTTCAGACCATTCTTTGGTTAAGTTAGATTTAGTAATTGAGGAGGGAAGGAGGACAAGAACCAGGTGGCAGATGGATCGACTCCTCCTTTTAAATCAACAATGGGTAGTAGGTATAAGGGAATGGATACACAATATTTTTAGGATCAATGAGGGAACAGTGGAACTTTTTTCAGTATGGGGTATTTTAAGACGGCAATGCGCGGGCAAATGACTCCTTTTATTGCCACTCAGTCTAAAAATCGAAGCATGTATATAGCTAAACAACCATCAACACTGAGGGGCCCATTCCGATGTCGGATGGACTCCGGTCTGTCCGACATCGGTCAGGAGCTGTAACCGACCGACCTGCTGTCATCGGTTATGGCCCTGCAAGACGATGCGATCGTACCCTGTGCGGTCGCACTCATATGCTTCACAATGGGAGCATGCATTCCGAGCGGAATGCATGCTTGCATTGTGAAAAGCAGGGGTGCAGTTCATCCCTGCACTCTGTGGCCGGCACCCCAAGGTGCCCGCCACCGGGTGCAGGGATCAACAGAGGGGCACCATAGGTGCGGCCAGGCCGCCGTTCAGCGGACTCGCACCTGTGGGGGCCTTACTGGGGGCCCCCAAAGACATTTTCTGACTGCCTTTTCATGTCGGAGAGACCAGCACGAAAAGGCAGTGAAAAACTGCCATCGTACTCCCTCAGTCGTGAAGAGGTGGCTGGGGGAGTACTGAAGGATTTCCGGACGGCGGACGGTCGGAAGCCATCCGGAAATCCGAGTCGGATTCCTTTCTAACCGAGCCCATCGGAATGGCTTTTTCGGAAAGGAATCCAGCCGGCACGTTCCGATTCGGTCGGAAGGGCTCCGACCATCGTTCGGAGCCCTTCCGACCGAAATTGGAATCTGCCCCAGAGTGTGATTTTCACCCTGAAAATATTAAGCTTCAAGCCCTTAATACCAATCCAATTCGTTATCTAGGGATACATGTTTCTAATTAATATGGGGAACTTTATAAATTAAATTTTGAAGTTATGCAAAATAAAATTGAAAAACTGCTAGCCGGATGGTCATTATTACCCCTTACATTGATAGGCCGTGTGGCCCTTATTGAAATGGATATTTTGCTTTTACTGTTTTTTCTTTTTAGAAATATCCTCATTAAAATTAATACCATCTATTTTAAGGAGCTTGAAACAATGTTTATAAAGTTTATCTGTAGTAAGAAGGCACCCAGGGTTAAACTCTTGGTGCTCCAATTGGATATTAACCAAGGGGGGCTTGCACTTCCTCAAATTTGGACATATTATAAAGCCACCATTCTAGATCTGACAGCGCGCTTAGTGAACTTAAATGGATTAGTCATCGAGAAAGCCATCAACAGCCAACTCGCCACATTCATCAAAGAGCACAACATCCTTGACTCCTCCCAATACGGCTTCAGAAAAAATCACAGTACGGAAACCACCCTCCTCATCGCAACAGACGACATCTGCACCTTACTGGACAAAGGAGAAACAGCATCCCTCATCCTCCTCAACCTCTCAGCGGCGTTCGACACTGTCTCTCACCGCACCCTAATATGCAGACTCCATGACGCAGGGATCCAAGACAAGGCCCTCGACTGGATCTGCTCCTTCCTCTCCGTCAGAGCGCAGCGGGTCAGACTCCCCCTTTCCTCTCAGACCGTACACCTACCACTTGCGGAGTCTCCCAGGGGACCTCCCTCAGCCCTACGCTCTTCAACATCTACATGGCTCCGCTTGCCCCCATCGTCAGAACCTATGGATTCAACATTGTGTCATACGCAGACGACACCCAGCTCATCCTCAGCCTATCCAACAAACCCAACACCGCCAGACACAACTTTCGAGAAGGCATGGAAGCCGTCGCCAAATGGATAAAAAACAGCTGCCTACAACTAAACACCAACAAAACGGAAGTATTCATCATGGGCCCAAACCCAGATGCCTGGAATGACACCTGGTGGCCCCCCGCCCTCGGAAGCCTGCCCACCCCCACAGACCACTCATGCAACCTGGGAATCATCCTGGACTCAGAGCTCAAAATGGACCGCCAGATCAACTCTATCTCGTCCAACTGCTTCCACACCCTCTGCCTCCTACGTAAAACCTTCAAATGGATCCCCCTCGAACACAGAAAGACCGTCACTTATGTCCTGGTCACCAGCAGGCTCGACTACGGCAATGCACTCTATGCCGGAATAAACAAAAACCTCACCCGCAAGCTACAGAACATCCAAAACCGCCGCAAGACTGGTCCTCAACCTGCCAAGACACTGCCACATCTCCCAGCACCTGCGCACACTCCACTGGCTCCCCATCAAAGCTAGAGTAACCTTCAACATCAGCCGCGGGCCGTGGAGGGAGTTCCGTGGGGTGGTAAGGCGGAGCGGGGGAGGGGCAGGGTGGGGGGTTCTAAAAAACGGAATATAGATAATTGCAGGTAAGTAAACAATTAAATAAATAAAACGAATTTCGTAGCACGCGCTACGAAATTCGTTTTATTTATTTGATTGTTTGTCCCTGTAGATAGGGGTCAGCATCAAAATCAATGGGTGTTGTGGTGGAACACCCACCACAACACCCATTGCCCTCCCTTTTCACATTGAATACAGCGTGAAAGGCGTCCTTATTTACAAGGCAGCGTTAAGCCACATTAAGTGGCTTAATGCTGCCTTGTAAATAAGGCGAAGCCCCTATCGCCACAGGACGTTCAGAGACGTTCCTGTGGCGATACGGGCTTGTAAATATGCCCCAAGCGTTCTTCAAGATGAAGGTTATTGAATCAAAAGAAGCCCTGTACAATGTTGCGTCCTCTGCGCCGCCAGCCAACCATTAACTGTTTCTACATAGAATCCACCGCTCTCCAACATTCTCATGTTGAATACAAACACTCCATAATCAACCACGAGCTAGACTGACTGAAGCAGAGAACACACACAGAAAGAGCTTACAACGTCAATCAACTTATATTTAACTATTCTGTTGCCTACCACAGGTGGCCTTAAACCAATTTAGAAAGACTTGCTTGATTTGGTGTAAATCTGTTTACTAGTTTTCTAGAAATTAGTGTTTAAAAGGGATCTCTAGTTAGGCATGAAGAGAATACATTTTAGAGATGTCTGGACTGTCAAAATACCAAAGTTATGCGAACCAGGGTATGTTTAGCTCCACTTGTCCAAACATTTAACAAATACTTGAATTCTAATAGCTGAGGGTGCTTTTTCTCCCATCAGCCATTTCAGTTCCGCAAACACATATTCAGGTACTCAGAACCAAAGCATCATATTTGCAGGCCACAACACTGAAAAACATGTCCCAGCCTCCATTACAGGACACAGGCGCATGGTCCAGCATAGAGGGGTATATGAGGGAGCTGCCTTTGCACACCCTGATGCCCAAGAACAAAGGGACCCCTTAAAATAAAAGTTTTTTAAAATGCTATTTTTACCATGGGGTTCATCGAACCAGTGGCTGAATTTGCTGTACTCATTTAAGGTACCAGGATCAATGAATCCTGAATGGGGAAAGCAAAACAAGGGCAAGCATCACTGTTTGGTACAGCAACCCCAGGACAAGTCTCATTGACCATTGTGGACCTACTGTTGGATTTCCAGAACTGGTTCTGGAATAATACATCCACCACACATCTCTGAAGCTTGCCCTTGATTTACAGTAGCACACAGTGACACTTGTTGGCAAATGCAAATCTACATTTAAAATCCGTAAACTCTAAGAGACATTTAAAAAAAAATGAAAGTTGGGCTTGGCTGTTGGTCAGGCAATGAAGACCTCTGGTGTTTATGGTCTAAGACCATATATAGAGGGTGCTGGCCTTCCCCAAGGTTTGGTCTTAGGGCTTGGGAGGCCAGGCCCTGTGACCAATCCCTGCTGCACAGTACCAAAGGGTGTGTATGGAGAACGATGGCTAACCACAGAAGGTTGGACACAGGCCTGACTGGATGTACTAATGTGATGGTAGATCGATCCTTTTACCTGAAACCTGAGCATGAGACAATTCATTGAAGACATGTTTTAATGTTAAGTTTTAGGGTATGCTAGATTTTGAATTTATATAGTGCAATATGACCCAAACCTGGCATCTCATTGCTGAAAGACCCAAGATATATTATACTGTCAGAAAATGAAAAAAGAATGACTTACCTTATGAATGGTGCCGCTGCTAATTTGTGCAGCAAAGTAATGTAATTGGTGGGGATTATTTTTTGTTTCTTTTAAGGTACTATTGACCGTATTTGTTTCTGATTTTACCACGTTAACCAACTTTTATGCAATGTAGCCTGTCAATCCACCACCTCCTTTTTAAAATGCCCTGAGAACCACAAATTATATGGAAGAGTTAGTATGATGCCTTTGAAACATAGTTTGGTGGCCAATTTTCAGTTTGAGAATATAACCAACCAACCAACACTGGAAGAGACAATGAAGAAGGCTAATAGTGTACAAATGTCACAACAATATAAAAAAGAATTAGATAAGAAAAAACTGAATTAATGTGTTGTGTACAATTAAGTAGTGAAACAAAGAGATAAAGAACTACAAATAATAGTAATAATGAATTTTTTGCAGAAAAGTATGTTTCAAATGTGGTTTTGCAGCATATTAATAAAGCGGACCAGGGTCCAATGAAGAATATGTCCAGTAGATAAGGTTACAAGTAACGGTCATTTTGCTTAGGTTTGCAAAAGCAACAAATTGACCAGCAATGGAATTGCCTCAGTGAAAGGGGTCAGTCTAGCACTGAATTAGAATAATCTCAGGTCGTTCTTAAAGATGATGGGCCCGATTCACAAAAGGTAACTGAGCAGAAAGTCTAGATTTACGACTTTTAGTATTCAAAAAGGGTATTTACTACTCTTAAATGCCCTTTGTGAATACCAAAAGTTAAACTTTACAACTTTCGGTATTCACAAACGGCATTTACAAGCAGTAAATGCCCTCTGTGAGTACCAAAAGTCGTAAAGTTAGACTTTCGTCTTATTTTACCTTTGTGAATTGGGACCAATGTGTTGGTGGTGGGTGAATCCACAGTCTGAGCTAGTGATCGTCTAGAGTGCATTTCTCGTTAATTGAACATAAAAATTGGAGGCAAGACACTTCATTTGCTAATTGATTCAGTTGTGAGGCTCATTATGATAACCAAAGAGCTTTACAGCACATTTGAAATTACAGGTCTTTACAACCCCTGATCGAATACTTGTATTCGATGAAGAGAGAAAGAGAGAACTCTTGGGCTTCTTTGAAGGGATACTAGATATAAATGGTAGATGAATCCATAGGAAAACCTATCTGGCAAGTAAGAGTTTTAACATTTGAAGGTGGTTTCACCAAGGCTTTTTGATATGATCATAGGACCTGGAAATTAAGAGCAAGTTACGTTGAAGTGTTTAAGAAGAAGCGTTGCATAAATCTGCCAAAGTAATTTTGGGTGAGTTAGGAAGAATAGGTGAGTTCAAACACAAGATCAGAATCAAAAGTGGGGGCTTCAGGTATAGCACAATTTACAAAGTGAACAGTTTAACATTTATGATAACTAGGAGAAAAAAACGTGATAGATAATGCAAAAGATGTTGGGAATGCTCTGCTCCCGCATTGAGTTGCAGCAGGGGTGGAGCAACGCGGGTACAAAACAACCCAAGAATACGAAAGTAGTGCTTCATGTTCTAGTTCCACAGGCGCCTCCTTCATATCCGGGTTGCACTTACCTCTTCCGGGTCATCTCGGCATTCATCGAAGATATTCCTCATTCCAGTTTCCTTGTAATTCAGGCTGCGGGGCATCTGTTGCGGTGTCCTTTGTCCCATGGATCTTTCCTGGATTTGTGGGAGATATTCCCCCGGGGCTGCTTGCAGGTGCCTCACGTCTTGGGATTCCTGTTTCTTTTCTTCCTGGAGAAAAGAAAAAGACAATAATACGCTAAAGAATCTAAGGCTCTCTTACTGGTGGTAACACGCTTGCTCTGCTGTAAATATCTGTATAATCTAAAAAGCACAAACTTCTCTGACTGAAGTCCCCTTGGCTTTTCTGAAGGGCATCTGTATTCTTTTTTACACATTGACAAGGCTGTGCCTGAGGTAATGCTGTCTGTGGATAGTTTCCTGCTGTTAAGGAGACACAAAATGAGCCTGCATATTTTTGCACATTTTATATTTTTCATATCTAAAAATACATATATCATTCTCGTCATTGATTATATGTATAAGAGATTTATTTTTAGGCTATACATTTTCTTATTCTACATTAAGGGTAAGAAAGTTGTCATGTACTCTTAATTGCTTAAGTGATATGTATACACTGGCTTATCTCTGTCTTAGGGAATTCTTTTGGATTATAGTGGAAGAGGGGAGTGAAACAGGTAGTGAAGATAGCTACTTACCTCATTGATACATTCACCCTGCTACACTCTTACCCTTTCAGGTTCTCACTCTTGTTCTCTATTTCAGAGACACAAACATCTTCCATTGACAACTCCCTGCTGCACTGGTCACACCAAGGGACCCTCTTTAGTTCTAATTCCCTTGTTTCCCTTCTTCCTCTTATACAGTGGTCTTGCTTTGACTATGTTGGACATACTTGGTGATATAGGGAAGGGGAGACCTGTTCTTCAGCTCCTTGCATCTTGTTCCTGCGGAAACTTCAGGCGAGCCCTGATAAAAGAGGTGTCATTGAATAGAGTCATTCTGGTGTCATTCGCCATTAGATGTTGAGAAAAATGCAATGGAGAGCCTATGGGGTCATTGGGTTACACAGCCTTAATAACGAGATATGGGTGAACTTGCACACACTGCCCAAAATAAATGACATTTTGACACCACTGGGTGGGTGTCTGTGGTTTTTTAACCTTGACCTGGAATCAGAGTAGCTGTCAACCAGCCCAGGCATTTATTGGAGACCGACGGCAGTCACATAGAGCAACGTTTAGAGCAGAGAAATGTCCACTTTCTAAAAGTGGCATTTCTTTTTTTATGTTTAAAAAGCTTTATTCGGATAATAACAGGAAAAACAGAATGCCAGCAATACAAAGAAGAGCATATTGAAATAGATATATAAACAATAAAATGGCTAGCACAAGAGCTAAACAAAAGAAAGCTGTTTACATTTTATAAGGAAGTAAGGGTAGGGAGGGGGAGAAAGGGGAGACAAGGGGATATGGGGGCAACTCTTACAATTGAATAATATGTGATATTGCATATCTACAAATGAATGTGAACAATAATCATATTATAGTTAAGAAATACAATAAGCCAACAAGGGTTAGAAGAAAAAGAACAGAGAAAATAAATAATGACGGAGGTTTGAACTTTTCAGAATTTACACGAGAAATATTTGTTAATACCATTTTGTCTATATAGGTAGTAAGTGGCAACCAAAAGAGATCTTTATTAACCATTGGATTGTAAGAGGAGGCAAAAGCAATTTCATGTCGATGAAGATGGCAGAGACTATTCTACCAGTGTTGGACAGAACATTTTGTACGCGTTTTCCAATTAAGAGTTATGTGTTTAAAAGCTAAAGCTAACATAAGGTCAAAAAGACCATGCTTTTGAGTAGGGATATCTAAAAATTCAAACAAACTCCCAGAGAAAAGAATAGGAATAGAAACAGGAATGAGAATGTTAAATAAGCGAGAACTATAGGACCACATTTTCCCCCTTAAATGAGAAACGGAAGGGCAAAGAAAGAGAAGGTGCATGAGATCAGCATTAGGAGAGCCACAGGTCCAGCAGTTTGTGTCAGTAGAATGGGAAAATATAGCTATAGAATAAGGGGTGAAATAAAGTCTATGGTAAAGGAAAAACATAGATTGAGTGAGAGAAGCAGATCTAGAAATTTTAAGGGAATGGGACCTGAGTTTGTCCCAAAAGTTGATGGTCAATTCACATCCCAGGTCTAACTCCCATGCACGCTCTATTTTATTTTTAGGAAGATCTGGATCAGGAGCTAAGGAATGTTTGTAAATGAGAGAGGCCTCAGGTGGAGAGGTTAGAATCTTGATAAGAGAGTTTTGTTCAGAGAGAAGAGGAGTAGAGGGAAGAGAGTAGGAGGTATCGAGAATAACTGCCATTAAAGTAGAGAATTTCTGTAGAAAAGAACAGGGACAATGAAAGGTAGCCTGAAATTGGGGAAAGGAACAGGGAGACAAACCATCACATTGGTTCTTGACCCAAGTTATTCCTTTTAATCGCCAGCATTTCCAAAAGATAGTTCTATTGTTAATGGTAATAAGAGAATTGTGGCCAAATTGGAGATTCTAAAAAGGACTCTCTAGAAACAAATCTTGGTTGGGTCTAAGGTTTCAACAGGGAACAAGTGTGTTTAAACAAGGGAAGAGAAGTTTGAGGAGTTTTGGCGGAAAAGTCTAGAACTTACTTTAAAGAGAAGGGTAAAAGCAAAGCATGTTCAATAGAAAACCATAGGGGGGTAAAAGGGGAAGGTTCAGAAAGGAGCCATTTTGAGGCTTGACGGAGGCAGAAGGATTTATGGTGAGTACGAAAATCAGGAAAACTCACACCCCCATTATATTTTGTCTTGCGCAGAAAAATAGGGATATTCTGGCTTTTTTATTTTTCCAAAGAAATTTGGAGAGGCAAGAATCAATCTTTTTAAAAGGCAGGAATATGGACAGGGAGCATGGAGAGAGCATAAATTAAAATAGGAGTAAACATCATTTTAATTGCGCCCAACCGACCCCACCAAGAAAGTAAAAGAGGATTCCAGGATGAGAATAGTTTGTCAATCCAAGATAAGGCCTCAGCCATATTTAATTTAACAGAAGAGCTGATGGAGTTGGAGAACCACATACCTAAGTATTTGATTTTAGAACTATTTCATGCAAAACAAGTGCAAGAAAAGGAATGTTATAAACAAAATTTTGTTAGAGGGAGAATTTCTGTTTTATCTGAATTGATTTTTTAACCAGAGACTAGGGAGAATGAAAAGAATTCATGTAATAAAGGAGGAATAGAAACTTCAGGATGTGGAAAGCTTTAAATGTTGCTCACCATAAGAGAAACCAGATATAGATTCATTATTACGGATTGATGACAAAAAAGCTTCGAGAGCTCAGACAAAGAGAAGGGGAGAGAGGGCAGCCTTGACGAACTCCACGTTGAAGTGGAAAGTAGGAAGATGCACAGCCATTGACTAACACTGAGGCTCTGGGGGCAGAATATAATAAAGAAATAAGCGAAATCAACTTGGGACCAAAACCATGCCACTTCAAAGATTCAAATAAAAAGGACCAATCAACTCTAGCAAATGCTTTTTCAGCATCAACAGAAATGGCCGCTAAGGATGTGGAAAGGGAAGAGATTTTGTTCAAGACGTTAAGAAAAAGACAAGAGTTGTCCGAAGTTAATCTTCCCTTGACGAAATCACATTGTTCCTTACCAACCAAATGAGGCATAAGAGGGTCTAGGTGTAAAGCAAGTGCTTTGGCAAATAATTTATAGTCTACATTGACCAAGGAAATCAGCGATAGTTTTTACAAAACATGGGATCCCGACTGTCTTTATGAATCAAGCAAATCGTGGCCTCCTGAAACGTGCTGTCTGTCTTACCGGAAAGAAAGAATGACTGAAAAAGTTCTAAGAGTTTAGAAAGTAATAAGTTAGAAAAATGCCAATAAAATTCAACTGAAAAACCAACCGAGCCAGGGGGTTTCCCTTTCTTTAAAACAGTTAAAGCATTGGATAATTCAATAAGAGATAAGTCTGTTTCAAGTTTAGAAAAATTAAAGTGATCATTAGACGGGGTTGGAAGATTGTTAAGATAAGATTGAATAAAGGAGCTGGAAGGAGGAGATTCTGGGGTATAAAGGTCTTTGTAAAATAGCTTAAATTCATTGAGAATGTCCTGGTCCTTGTGAATGGGATTGCCATCTGAGGAATAACTAGAGTCAATTAGAGTACGGTCTTTACAGGATTTGAGATAGTTCGCCAAAAGTTTACCAACTTTGTTACATCCTCCGTAATATCGAGCATTGCTACGGAGAAGTATGGAAGACACATTATCAGTCGTAGTCTTATTAAAGGCTAATTTGGCACAGACAAGACTTTGTAAAACCGAGTCTGCCGGCGAGATATAGAATTTATGTTCTAAGGCCTTAATATTTGCTAGAGTAGCCTTGTGTTGTTGAAGGAAATGTTTCTTCTTTTGTGAGACAAACTCCATGATAATACCCCTTGCTATAGCCTTAAATGAGTCCCATAGTATATTGGGGGGGTGGAATTAGGATCACTGTTTAGTTAAAAACAATTGTTAGCAAAAGTGGTGAAAGAAGAAGAAAAAAGAGGGTCAAGAAAAAGAGAATTGTTAACACGCCATTGGGAGGATCCGGGATCCGGAGAGAGCAGATCAAAATCAACCACAATCGGGCCATGGTCAGAAATGACAATGGGTTCAATAGATGTAGATAAAAGATTTTGAGATAAAGATTGAGAAAGAAAAATATAGTTTAAACGGGAAAGGGAGTTGTGAGGAGGAGAAATGAAAGAAAAGTCAAGAGAATCGGGTGAGAGAGTCTCCAAGCATCTACAAGGTGTGTTTGGGAAATAGAGTTGAGAAATTGTTTATGGGATTTATGAGGAATGAAGCGTACCTGAGATTGACGGTCAAGAAAGGGATCAACAACTTGATTGCAGTCACCTCCTAGGATAAAGATATCATCTCTAAACTGAATACATTTCTGTGTGATCAGAGGCCAAAAGGAACAGTCAGATTGAGTAGGGCCATAAACATTGAATACGGTCAAAGAAATGATATTAATAAACAACTTAGCTAACAACCATCTCCCTTCTGTATCAATCTATTGCGATATAACTTTACAATTCAATTTCTTGTGACATAAAATCATAACACCATTTTTCTTAGTGGAAGTAGGAGAGACTAAAACAACCCAACCTTTTTTCAATTTTAATGCCTCAGGTTCTGTAAGGTGAGTCTCTTGTAAGAGAACCGAACCAGGATTGTAAGAGGCAAGATGTGATAATCTGCTCTGTCTTTTAATTGGGTTAACAAAGCCTTTCACATTCCAGGAAATAACTTTGAATGCAAAACCATCAATAATAAATAAAGAACAATACGTGCAGCAATGAAATAATTAAGTAAGAGATAAAGGGAGAGAAAGGGGAAAAGAAATAGAAACAAATGAGCTGCCAGGAAGAAAGAAGAAAATGCATAGGATAGGTAAGTCAAGAAAACATATGAAGAAAAAAGCATATAAGAGAAGGGAAGCAATATCACCAGAAAAAAGAAGGGGAGAGATACACTAAGGAGGGAAGAATAGAAGGGAATAGAGAGTACAAAAGAGAGAAGAAAGTACATGTCAAAAATGACGACTGTGGTACGTACCTTTAGGGAACAAAAGGAAGGATGAGAGGCGGCAACGGACAACGAAAATATCACAACCAACAACAGGTAACACACCACAACAAGACTTCAATTAGACATAAACAGGAATGGAAACATATCTGGGAACACAGTGAATTTCAAAGAACCTGTAAAGGGAAACAAAGTAATGCAAGTGAGAACAAGAAGAACAAGGGAAATAAATAACATAACACTACGACATTATATGCAATGAATAGTGCCACAGAAGAAACGTTAGAGTCAAGGTTTAGGAGGAGGGCCAGCAATCTCCATTGAAGTATTGGAATGGGACTGAATGAATCTTCTAAGATCAGCCGGAACTTCAAAAGTAGAAATCTTGTTTAAGAAGGTGACTTTAAACAGGCATGGGTGGAATAATCCATAGCGTGCACCCAAGGATTGAAGAGCCAGACGAATGTCAAGGAATTCTTTAAGCCGCTTGGCGGTGATTGACGAGACATCCTGAGAAATAAATACTTTGGTGCCAAGCCACGTCAGTTGTTTTTTGGCTTTAGCTGCACTTAGGACTTGTAGAAGATCCGTGAATTGTAAAAACAAGATGATCACTCCACGGGGTTTAGAAGGAGCAGCCGATGAAGATAAACGCGGGCCCAGTCTATGAGCACATTGTATATTTAACTTGGTCAAAGAGGGGAGACCCAAGAACTGTGGCAGAAAGGAAGAAAAGTACTCAACAGGGTCATCCCCTTCAAGGCCTTCAGGTGATCCGTAAATGCGTAGGTTATTGCGACGGTTTCTATTTTCAAGATCCTCGGTCGATCTTCTCAATTGTAGGACTTCTTTCTCTACAGAGGAAATTCTGGAGGATGAATCCTGTATAACATTAAGCTGTGGTTCCACCACAGTAAGGCGGGATTCCATAGAGGACCGTTTGTTATTCATGGTCTGTAGGCGAGAGTTTGTTAACTCGATTGAAGGTCTGAGGGCACGGATTTCTTCCAAAACAATATCAAGAGAGACAGGAGAGACAGCTGCAGGAGGGGAGGGGGGTAATGTTTGAGTGTCTTGACAGTAGTTGAAGGTGATTGAGATTTAGCTGCCATAGTCAATAAAGCAGTGGTAACGGAGCAAGCCTCTTGCGCCAAGACCTTAGAAGGTGAGGAAGAAGTAGGAGCTGTAGAGATAGTAAGACCAGCTGCCGTGTCGTTGGACTTCTGTTGCTTGGTGGAATGGAGTAGGTATTTGCTCTACCCATTAAACATAATATGAAGAGCCCAGGGAAGAGGCTATTTAGAGAGGCATTGTAGAAGAGACAGGTAAAATTACCTCATAGGTTCAGCAAGTCCGCTAAAAATCAGATTCTCCAATGTTGAAAGAAACTCCAGTGAAGAAGAAGGTGACGTAGGTGAAGAAAATGTCAAAAAAATAATGCTTCAGAGCACCATGAGAAGCAGTTTGAGGAAAAAAGCTGAAGAGAAAAAGACAAAATGGCGGCCGCAAAACGGCTAGATAGTCACCTGCATAGTTTCTGGAGGTATTCCTTAAAGCAGAGGTTGACAAAGGTAGATTTCTGTAGGGGAAGTGTTCCGATTCAAAAATATGCCAACGTGGTAATCGTAGAAGCGCTGGAACCGCTTAAAATGAACCGCGATATCCGACGGGGTGCGGAGCAACAACGCTAGGCGGTCATCTTGGGTCGCAATGCGCGTGACCTCTCCTAAAAGTGGCCAAGTTAAGTTTACCACTAAAGAAGATTTATCATTATCATTCCAAAGATAAGAAACATGATTTATCTAACCCTTTCTAAACCGGAATACAACGTAAACGTTTTTCAAGGAATTCCCAATGGTAGCGAATGAGAGGAGTATGACTCACAGTATTGAAAAATGAATTTAGCTGTTTGTCACTATCAGGAAATGTAAAACATAAAAGTACATGCCCAACCTTTTACTTAAATTGCACCCTGCCCTTATGGCTAACTAGGGCCTACCTTAGGGGTGACCTATGTAGTGAGTTTAAGGCTTGGGAATTGGTTTTAAATGCTACATTGAAGTGGCAGTAAACTGCTAACAGAAGCCTTGCAATGGCAACCCTGAGACAGGTTTGAAAGTATGCTTGTGTGGGTGGCACAACCAGTGCTGCAGTTCCACTAGTGGCATTTACATTACAGGCCCTGGGTATATGGAACACCACTTTACAAGATAGCATTCGAAAGCATGGGCAGATGATATGGGTGGGACATACAAAACATAAATTTATAGATGGGTAGCAGTGAGTAACGGGGATGTTTTTCACCTCAGGTGTGAGTCACATCATAGACAACTGGAGCTTCGCTCTTGTTGTCTTTTATTTATTTTTTTTTAAATTTCTTTATTAAGTATTTTTACATTTATGTACAAGGCAAGGTGTGCTATTCCAAGAAAAAAAAGAAAAATTAGCGTGACAGTGGTAACAACAGTGAGATATTCCATCTGAACTAAGAACATCCAGGGCCAGAAAGTTTCACGTAGAGATAGAAATGCGTAGCACCATAAGGAAGAGATAAACAGGGAAAAAGAAAACCATAAAAAATCATTAATTACCATGAGCATTATCCCCCTCCCTTTTGAGGCAGTCTGCCTACCCATAAGGAGCTTATTATAGACTATACACCAAATAATCACAAATTCTAGTCCACAGAGAACATATATGAACATGCATTGCCAGTCCCATTCAGTGCCTTGAGATGATTTAAAGATTCCCTTCCTTCCATCGAGTGATGGGATCCCAGATTGCCCTACCCAGTTTCCTCCCGTTTTTACCTTTCCTAGCATATATCTCTTTCTCCAGATGATACATCGATAGCAATTTGGCAAGCCACTGATGAAACGTGGGTGGGAGAGGATCTAGCCATGCGGAGGCTAGGCACAATCTTAGAACTGCTACCGCTACAAACAAGAATTCCCCCCTAACTGCGACTCCCCTTCCCCCTCATTTATACCTAATAAGATTATTGCAGGGGTTAATGAGAAAGAGTTTAATCCTAGTACAGTCTTTAGAAAATTTCCAATCTCCTTCTTCAACAAATATAGATGGGGGCATGTGGCAAATACATGTTCTAAGTCTGCCAAGTTGCTTCCACATCTATAACAATTTGTTCCCACAGTCCTTCCCCATTGAGCTAATTTAGCTGGGGTGTAGTACAGATGATACAGCGTTTTATAGTGCTGTGCCTGTAATGATGCAGAACACAGAAGTCTATGGCCCTTTTCCAGTGACAACTCGAAACAATCCTGACTGACCCTGAGACAGTCCTTCCACTTATCGCCCCATTTCCCTAAGTCATCCTGCTTTCCTTTTGTTAATTCAAAATAGAATCTTTTAATCGTACACTCTTTCCCTGATCGTATCAATTCCATTACCGAGTCCCTTCCAAACCCCAGAGATCCGCCCACTTTACTCATCAAGAAGCTCCTTATTTGTAAAAACTTAAAGAAGTGACTATTATGTAAGTTGTACCTGTTCTGGATTTCTGAGAATTGGCAGACACTTGAGTCCCCCAGAACATCCCCAAAGCTCTTAACACCCTTAACTACCCATTCTGTGAACACCGGATCCCCAAAAATCTCTTCTGGTATATTAGGGTTATCCGTTAATCTAGTGTAGCGGTTATACCTCCCCAAGCCTGATCTTTTCATAAATGCTTTCCAGACTACAAATGCTGCCATAAGAGTCTTGAACTTTGTTCTCTTGTAGTAGCTAGCCTCCGTAAATTTTAAAAACACATTTTCTACCTCCATACCCAAAACCAGCCCAAATATTGCAACCGTGCCTAGATCGCTCCCTCCCTCAGCCTCGGCACCCCCTACCAGCCCTATCATATTTTGAAACGTTGCAGCCCAGTAATACAGTCTTAAATCAGGCACTGCCCACCCTCCCCTTTCCTTAGGCAGTGTCATGAATCTTAATGCCCTTTGTGTCTTTCCTTTTCCCCAGATAAATCTATTAAGCATGTATTCTATCCTTTTGAACCACCTAGCATCAAACAGCAAGGGAATTGCCCTAAATAAATATAAAAATTTTGGGAGAATTAACATTTTAATTATATTCGTCCTCCCCACTAAGCTCAAGTGCAAGTTCTCCAGTCTGTCCAGATCTTTTTCTACTTTTTTCATTAATGGAGCAATGTTCCTTTCCACTAACGAGTCCAACTCTGCCGAGATAGAGACTCCTAAATATGTTCCTGAACATATAACTTGGTTGTCAGTACAGATGGCAAATCTATTTTTAATTATTTGAGTCTTTCCCTTATTTAACCTATACCCCGAGACAGACCCAAAGTTTGTAGCCTCTATTTCAATTTGATTAATGGACTCCGACGGTGTTGGGGTGACCACTGCGACATCGTCAGCATAAGCTAGAACTTTACATTGCCCAGTAAGGGTAGGGAGAGCACTAACCAGACCACATGCCTCTATTCGTCTTATAAATGGGTCAATATAAATAGCAAACAGAAGTGGTGAGCAAGGACACCCCTGCCTAGTTCCGCGACCTATTTGAAATTGCCCCGTACACCCTGCATTAACCCGAACCGAAGCGACAGGATTCAGGTACAGTGCCTTGATTGATTTAATAAATCCCTGCTTTACACCAGATCTTTCCAGCACCCCCCACAGATAGCCCCAGGAGACCCGATCGAATGCTTTTTCCGCATCCAATAGCATAACAGCCATCGGGTCTCCTGCAACTTCCGACGCATCGAATAACGTAATCACTTTACGGATATGGTGAGTGGTCCCCCTTCCAGGGATAAACCCATGCTGCATTCTGCACACAGTGTTAGCAATCACTCCTGCTAATCTTGTTGCCAATGCTTTGGAAAACACTTTAGCATCGGAGTTCATTAAAGTGATTGGTCTATAAGACCCAGGCTCCTCCGGCGGTTTCCCTTTTTTAAGTATAAAGACAATCACCGCACCCCCCCAGGATGCCGGAATTGAGACTCCTGCTTGCGCCTGCTGCATTAGGTTTGTTATAATCTCCTTCAGGGCCCCCCAAAAAACCTGATAAAATTCAATTGGAATTTGATCCGGTCCAGCTGCCTTACCCGCCGGCAGATTCCATACTGCATCTTTTATCTCTTCTAATTGCAGTGCCCCCTCTAAACCCTCCGAGTCCTGCTCCTCCAGTGCTACCCCAGGTATCCCTTGGAGATACTCATTCACTGCCCGGTTATCGACATCCCCCAAATCTTCAGTGTATAGCCTCTCATAAAAGTTCCTAAAAACATCTCTAATTTCCTCCGGGTCCGTATGTAGCCCGCCCGCTGCATCCCTTATCTCCCTTATTATTCCCGTAGACTCTTGCTGTCTTGCCCGAACGGCTAGTTGTCTGCCTACGGCTTCACTACACTCATAACACTTCTCCCTTTTAGACGTGTACAATTTAGCTGCTTTGAGAGCAACGTGCCTTTCAGCCTCCCCTTTAACCTTAAGTAGCTCATTCCATGCAGCATCAATTTGGATACCACTCAAGAGGCGGCTTTCTAATTCCGCCTCCGCCTCAATCAACTTTTTCCTTGCCTCCTCGCTCCTTAACCGTTCTTGTTTCTGTTTATAGGAGCTGAAGCTCATTGTCTCACCCCGGATTCCTGCCTTAAAGGCATCCCAGACCACCCCCTCTGCCGCGCTACCTCTATTAGTCTGAAAGAAATCTTTGATCCACTTAGTCATGTGTCCTACATAACCCTCCTCTTTTAGCAGCCCCCTCTCAAATGTCCAACTAGTGCGCTGTCTCTCATTTATTTTACTTGATATTGTAAGTATTAATGGGTTATGATCACTAAATATCCTTGGTAATTTACCTATCTGTACATTCGAGACATCAGAGCTAGGGACTAAAAAATAATCTAACCTGACACACACTTGGTGAGGAGCTGTATAATATGTGTACCCCTTATCAGCCATCTGTTTAATCCCCCAGACATCTATTAGGGCATTATTCACAATTAAGCTTCCCAGCGCTCGACTAACTCTCTTCTTCCTCCCCTTATATTTACCAAAGGAACCCTGCCCTAACCCATCTGACCCATTGATATTAAAATCCCCTGCAATAATGACTCTCGGGGCCCAGGTAGCTAATTCTACATCTAAGAATTGAAAGATTTCCGGATCATCTTCCGTAGACCCATAGACAGATACAAGCGTGGTCCATACCCCATCCAAGAGACACTCTACCATAGCCCACCGCCCCCACTGATCCTGTGCTTTCTTCCTTACCACAGTATTCCTATTCCTAGCGAAGATGGCTACCCCTCTCTTTTTCACCCCCTGCCTAGAGCTCACTAATAGGTAAAATCCCAGCTGATTCAGCAGGCATACCTGCGAGTCCATTATATGTGTCTCCTGCATGAAAACTAAATCAGCATTCATTTGCCTTAAAGCGGTGGAGATTCTCATTCTTTTTTGGGCATCATTTAGGCCACACACGTTCCACGTTACACACCTAATATCCATAAGGACCCAAGGGTATCATTACTTGAATCCTTTCTCCTTCCTTGAATTATTTCTTTTTGTTCCTGACCCTCCCCCCCTGAAATAGCCTCCCTCTGCTTGCATGTAATCTCTATTTTCCAATTACTTAAATCTGTTAACAGTTTTCTTACCCTCTCCTTATATCTCGCACCTTGCTTTTTTTGTCTGTCTCGCCTCTTTTGCCCTACCTGTTCCATTCGCACCGTGCCTTGTACCCCCCCAAACACCCCGACCCGCTCCCCCCTCCCCCCTCCCTTACTGGCAAATAGGTCGATCCCGACCTATGCGAGACAGCCGATCCTCCCCGGAAGCACCCCACCCTGCCCACACACCTTAAGCCTTCAAACCATTCTACACTGATGTGATGTGATGACCCCATTTCCGCAATCAGCTCTTTTTCCCCACCCTCTTTTCCTTTTCATTTTATACCGTTTCACTTTTCACTTCTTATGTCAAACGTTCTGTGTTACTAATAGCTGCATCTCGATCACTTTGCCTGTTTCGTTCCCTCTCTCCCCTTCTCCCCTTCTCTTCCTTCAAAAAAGTTAGATATTCCTGTGCAGCAATTTCTGAGAAAAACACCCTAGTCTGTCCATTAACAATCACTTTAAGACGTGATGGGAACATTAGATACACTTCGCAACCAATATTCTGAAATGGTGTAATGAGTTGTCTCATTCGCCATCTTCTCTCAACTGTCATATGGCAGAAGTCTGGGCGGGTAAAGAAGGAGATGTCTTTGTATGTTCGCTTCTTCGTTGGCTTGGCTTTCATGATTATCTCTTCCCTCTTGTTGTCTTTTAGATGTCAATTAGAATTGCCACCACCATACGGAAAGAATATCCAGATACTGAAAATGATAGACTGCCATAACAATTACAAAAATGTGCTATCATATGTTATTACTTGAGCAATATTGCATTGTATTTTATTGTAATAGTGCTTTATATCTTCGATGAGGAGCAGTAGCACACTCAGGGATGGGTAGCATGTTACAGTGTGAAGAAGTGTTATATTTCTGTGTGGCCTATTTGGAGATGTTTTGCTGTGAGTGGTATTATTATGAATTAGATTGCAGTGCTTAATCCTGTTTATAAGGGAAGACGAGTAAGTGTCAGAATGTATGGGTATTGCATTCATTTGTTGCTGCATCTGGTTGAAAGGGCTTGGGTTTTTAGTGTAGCCTATGCGGAAGGAGTTTTGGTGTCGTGCTTGATAAGAGGTAAAACCCAGTGTAGATGTTGCTGCAGTCATTTGTCTGTGAGGATTGATCATTTGGAATGGAGTTTTGTGAGGGATAGCTGATGATGTGGGCTTCTCTACCATTCTAGATGGAGCAATAGTTGATTTGTTAGTTGGTTGGATTTGAGCTGCAATGGAGCACACCACAGGAATTCACTGGATTTGAAGCGGTCAGAGTAAATGCCCTTTGCTGAGATACTTGTCAGGCAATCTGGGAGCTAGGACTCTATGGTCAGCTCAATTGTCATCAGATATTTTACGGGACTGACTGCTCTTGCTATAAATAAGCGACATCCCTACCTTTTCCTGTGTAGTTCATGAGGCACAAGCCGATATATTTCCCTGCCAGCCCCAGACTCCGTTAGACTTGTTGATCACAGCTGGTGTCACTCGCCGCTGTAGTGTCTGAGCCTTGCTGCACTGCGGCTGATGCACAGAGTCAATCAGCCTCACCGAAGGCGGAAGCACAGGCTGCATGGTCTGTGTCAGTTATCCTGACAGTTGCAGAGGTGTATGTGCATGTCAAGCGGAACACGCATATCAATGCGCTGTGCTGTCAGCTATCATGATAAAGTAACTCTATCAGATGCCCTTTCATAATTATAAGAAAAGAGCTCACGTCGGAAAACGAGAGGCTTACAATTCAAAATAATGTTAGCGTGTAAATATTTGTCCACTAGAGGGTATGGTGTGGGCTGTAGGCTGGTGGTTACTTTTTTGATGTATGTAATATATCACACACCATCCCACGACTTGAAAAACACGTTTCCAGTACAGCATCCCACCCCATACTGTGCTCATTATTATTTCTCGGTCTATTGTGGTTCTATGCTGCTGCAGTGATGACAATACGGTCTATGTTTAGAAAGAAATGAATGCCTCAGACGTCAGGCCACGTGGGTGACATTTCCTTAGCGAGTGCTGGTTTTCAGTACAAAACCTATCAAAAGAAAGTCACGCTAGAAAACCTTTTTACACCCCGTTAGCTTTTTTTCAAGTAACAACCCTCCTTATTTAACATTAGAACAGCGTCAGGCACGACAAGAGAAGTACGTCACGCCATTTACGCGTCCCTGCTTTTCTTCCCCTTTTCCTGTTCCCCTCCCAAACTCCGTAGGCTCTGTTATTTAGCGCTGAAGGAAACAGAACGTCTGCTGAATATATTACTATTTATGCCGCCAGACTGCCAGCGATTCAGAGAACGTGGCGAGTCATTTTCCATTTGCACAACAACTAGGCCAGGCCGCTTTAAAGTCGCCAGCAAAAGGTATTTAGCGTCGAGCAAGGATGCCCCGAGCCAGTGTTCGTGATCATTGGATGTCAATATCCATTACATCCAGTGAGATGCTCCATCTCTATGACTACGAACTATCCAAGAAAAAAGAGACCAGGAAACACATCACCAACTTACCAACCGAAATTATTATTCATGTTGTCAAAGATACAAGGCACAATTTAAACAGTTCTCAGAATCCGTTAGCTCTGTGTTATTGGTGACCGGAGGTGCTTTTTGATTTCGTAATTGTTCAGGACATTTTTTCAAGTGTTTGGTTGCAAATAATTTTCTTTGGAACAGACTGGGTGTTGCTGAAGTGATTGAACGCTTTAGCAGTGCTACGACAGAACCATATATTACGACGGCAGCAATATGCTCACTCACGGGAATTTGAATGTGACAAGCTGATAATATGCCCATTGTGAATGATGGCATGTTCAGTCCATTAATACAATATGTTTCAAATCTATGCAGCTGATTACATGTTAGTCTGCTGTGCCGAATTTAGTATCAGGCCCTGAAGAAAAGATGCAACTGTTACAAATTGCATACTTTCAGCCTGCAGTTGCATGTTGTGCATTACTAACACATTTAATGGTATTTTATGATTGTTCTGTTATGAATTTCAAATTGTATTGTTATGGCCATAACTTGAAAAATGAGGCAGTGCCGATAATGGTAATCTAGCATAGCATCCTGTGCTCCTTCATATCCGTATGCAATATATTTTACAAATGTGAAGGCTTGTGAACTCAACAAGTTTTTATTCAAATTTCTTTTTCAACTGCAGACAAAGGCAAAAGGGTAGAATTCGTTTCACTACACACACTTTTTTGTGTGCCTGAAATAGGTGTGCTCCCACCACATACAGCTGTAGTGTTGTGTAAATAAAAAATGACGTAATTCTTTTGGTTCCTGATGCACCCCGTAGACCTGAGACGTAAGCTTTGGAGGGTAATGAAGTGAATACAGGTTTATAATGTTGAATCCTTGCTTACATGGTAAATAATAAAGACGGTTATAACTACTCCCCATGTGTGATATAGTCATTGGCGAGTACCCGGGCTGGGTAGGACCCCACAATGGTGACGCGTAGAGGATAAGTAATCCGTAGATCGACAAAGCTCTCCCAGAGAGTTTGCCGTGTTCCAGCGAACTACTCATTGGTGAAACGTGTGCCGCATTCGAAGTGCAGAGTCCACGCTAGCACCTGTGGAGTCTCAGCACAACACCAGCCTGTGTAAAACTTGTGCAAAAAACAGAAAGCACTATTGAAAATCGGCACATCTGTGGCTGAGAACCGAAGGAAAAGGTCGCAGACAAAGTTACAGTGCTACTACGCAAATTAATGCTGTATGTCTTACAGAGCGATAATGCTAAAAGCGAATGAAGTGAGGTCTTGAAAACAGCATATTATGACAATCCAGTGCAAGTTCAACTGTCATCTGATGTGCTGTAAAGCAGAGATCAATCAGGTGGTTACAAAGAGATATTCAAGCGCAAAGCCAATTGAATATCATAAAGTTAAGAAAGATACACACCCGAAAAAAAGTGAAGAAACCTTTAAAAAGTTAAGTGAACAAACTTTCACTTAACTAGATATTATTTAGTATTTTCAAAGATACGGCCCGAGCATTGATGACGGCATTGCAGAAAAAAAATATTTTCGCAAGTTCTTTATAGTGGCAAGCATGTGCCTGAGCAAAGGTTTTTTAACATGCCTTGTCAGCAACTGGCTCGGATAAAAGAACTACCTGTTCATCCTTTTCATGAAATGGGACTTTGAAAGACTTGAACAACAGATCCTCTGTTATATCGTTTTATAAGTCTAAAGATGTTTTGTTTAACACTAAGTGATTCATGATTCCATCAGAGTTCACAACATGTGTATTTAGTTGTAAATAGAATATAAAAATGTTTCATATATAATTTGAATTCATATTCATAAGAGGCTATTCAATATATTGGCAAGAGCTTGCCAGTAATCTACAATTAGTTTGATCAGTCCAATATGGCGATCCTCTCAAAAATATATATATATATATATTTTTCATTAAGGTATCTACAGATTCATTCATCTATCTTTTTAAAGATCTATGAGTTTTTTTCATATTGATCTGCTTAGGAGTAAGATTTTTAAAATATGTATCTTAATACGCCTTTATTGAGGTGAAGGTGCTTTTTGTTTTTCTATTTTAGCATCTTTTTTTTTTTCTATATAAAATATGGTTGAACTGGTACTCAAGGGTCTGTCCACAAAAATTGGTAAAGATTTCTTCACTTTTTTCTGGGTGTATATATTTCTTGACTTTCTTGATCAGTTATAAGCTGTCAAATTGACTGTGTATATATGTTTTACATAAGGGTTGTTTATCTTCATATGATTGTTTTATCCTGTAGATGGTCTTATGGATTTACTACAAGAAAGACTGAAACACCGATGCATCAACCCAATTGTTGTCCAAGAATTAATGTTGGATGTAATCTAGGCACTTTGTATAAGCTAGTTTTTGGTATGTTCTAGAAATGGGTATAGAAATAGCAGACTATTATGAAGTGTTATATGTAATGGTTGGACATTTGTCATCAATGCACTTGAAGGAACATCTGTACCCTAAAATCACAAATAAAAGTTGATAAACACAGGGAGACCTTTTCATAGCTGTTACCTTGCTGCTTTTATCGTCGGGAGGCTTTCGTTCGCTGGTTCCAACATCCTGCTGGCAGGCAGCTGTGCGAGACACCCTTGTGCTGCTACCAAAGTTGGGAACCGCCCTTCACCCTGGGAGAAGACTACAACCCCCAGGGTGCACCACCAACATCGCAGCTGCCGTGAGTGAGGAGGAGGCGTGGTGACCATGCATGAAGCGCTGCCTCTCCCCCCGCGATGTGGGAGATCTTTTCATAGCTGTTACCTTGCTGCTTTTATCGCCGGGAGACTTTCGTTCGCTGGTTCCAACATCCTGCTGGCAGGAGGCTGTGCGGCATGCCCTTGTGCTGCTACCAGCGTTGGGAAGTGCCCTTCACCCTGGGAGAAGACTACAACCTCCAGGGTGCACCACCAACATCGCAGCTGCCGCAAGTGAGGGGAAGGCGTAGTGACCGCGCATAAAGTGCTGCCTCTCCCCCCACAATGCAGGAAATCTTTTCATAGCTGTTAACTTGCTGCTTTTATCGCCGGGAGACTTTAGTTCGCTGGTTCCAACATCCTGCTGGCAGGAGGCTGTGCGGGACGCCCTTGTGCTGCTACCAGAGTTGGGAAGTGCCCTTCACCCTGGGAGAAGACTACAACTCCAGGGTGCATCACCAACATCGCAGCTGCTGCAAGTGAGGGGATGGCGTAGTGATCGCGCATAAAGTGCTGCCTCTCCCCCCACAATGCAGGAAATCTTTTCATAGCTGTTACCTTGCTGCTTTTATCGCCGGGAGACTTTCGTTCGCTGGTGCCAAAATCCTGCTGGCAGGCGGCTGTGCGGGACGCTCTTGTGCTGCTACCAGAGTTGGGAAATGCCCTTCACCCTGGGAGAAGACTACAACCCCCAGGGTGCACCACCAACATTGCAGCTGCCGTGATTGATGGGGAGGCATGGTGACCACGCATAAAGCGCTGCCTCTCCACCTGCGACGCGGGACGCACGTGGGGCGATGCCCGGATGAAGCCCGGACCAAGGGCAGACCCATCTAAGCCCGTCAGAGACTGGCAGAGACTGGGCTGGGCCACCCCGCTAACATCCAATTTGTAAGCATTATATTGGTAGCCCTTGGAGTTGCTGATTTTAAGTCGTGGCTAAAATGAATAGGCGTAAGGTGGGTGTGAGTTCTGGAGTTGTGGGGACATTAGATGCGTTGCTATCCAGGGCCGAGTCTGCACTGATCCATGAGATCCAGCTCACTGAACGTAAATTGTTGTTGAAACCCTTACTACCTCTGACCAGTATAGCGTTGACACCTCTTCCTGATCGCATCGTCATTAACGATGCAACTCCACAGACTAGTCAGACATCACTAGCACCACCACATACTCCACCCCCCGTTATGGGGAGCACAGCCCACACCTCCGAGACCCTCATGGTGCACACAAGGAGCCAGAAGTCGAGTCAGGTTCGCGGTGGGAAACTGCCTTCAAGAAAGAGGAAAGCTCGGGTCTCTTGAAGTCCAAACAGCAGGTACCCAGAGCTACTAAACATAAGGCGGGTGAAAATGGGAGCGAAGATAGCTTAAAGATCAATAATGCCCCTAATAATGCATGCACAACCACTATCACCACCGCAACAACTGACTCATCACCATGTCCGTCTGAGGTTGCACTTTTCACACGGATAGAAGACAAGCCCCTAGCTCTGATCAACCCGCTTTTAGATAAATTGATTCTGATAGACAGAAGGTTGGCTAAAATAGAGCAGTCTATCTCCAGCACCCTGTAACTAATTCCAATATGCGGCAGGGTGAAGGGATGGCCTCCCAGTTGGTGAGTGGCACATTTTCCAAGGAACTAACAAATATTACACCTGCCCCCCACCTCTAGCTGCAGCAGCACCCATGGCTAACTAATCTTTGCATTCCACTCAGTGTGGCATACCTCCCCCATTGGCCCCAACAGCAGGTGATTCCCGCACTCAGGTTTCCCTACAACGTGTTACTAGCAATTCCTATGCCCATCCGTCCTTACACCTCCCTCCGGACGCTACACCCTACACAGTTGTTTTGGCCAATGTCCCAGTATTAATGCCTGAAACACAGGAACCAAGCATGATCTTTTCCCTGAATTTAAAATGGTCTGAAGAATACCATGGATTGGTAAATCACACAGTCCCTATCTGGGGACTGTGTGGTTTTAAGCTTTGGGTCTCCGGGTTTGGTTCAACATATTTTGGACAGGGCAGGAAACGGACAAATCAAGACGGACGATATAAACATTCTCCCCCTGGGATTTTTTTACCAACCGACTGCAGACAACAGGGGCAGTAAACGGGTGGCGGCACCACAAGATTGTGGCAAATATAACTACTCAGTCCCTACATACAATCGTTTTGATATTTTTGCCTCTTTAGATGACATCGACTGACTTGGGTCTGATATTGATCTATCGCTCGTAGGCTTATATGATTTCAGGGGCACGTGTAAGATTGGTTCAGATCCTAATTTTTCGCCCCCAATGGAACTAACTCCAAATAGGAATTTTAAACAGGTAGTGGTAGGACACGAGGGAGGCATCTACAATTTGGGGGATAATGGACAAGGTGGGATGGACATGAGTAGTGTAGTGACGGAGGACCATCTCTCCACACTTCCCATCGTAGAGCTCATGTCCAATAATGGATCTAGACAGGTAGAAATGGAGAACATCATCGCTCCTGACACCCTGGTTATTCCCAACAATCCTTCACAAGGGTCTAATAAACCAAATCTATCACTAGGCTGCTGGAACATTGCCGGCCTCTCCTCTAAAATCTCCTCATTTGAATGGTCTGCATTCATCGATAACCACGACATCTGGGCATTCCAGGAAACCTCGGCATTAGAACAAACTTATCACCCAGGCTTCCTGAATTTTCACAAACCGGCCTTGGGGGGACAGAGGGGTAGACGCATAGGGGGACTTGTTTTCTGGGTCAGACAGCAAGCAGGCTATATAGCAGGGGAAGTCAAGATCAACAGCAGGGACCTTTTGGTCATCAGACTCCGGTTGGGAAATGTTCCGGATACAGGGAACGCAGTAATTTGATAATCGTAGGGGATTTCAACTGCACCTTCGAGCCCCTTGACCATGAGGATGGCAAACTCAGCATTTTGAAGGACGCACAATGGGACATTCCGTCCTTCGACTTCCTACCTATTAAAAGATGGACTGAGTCTGCATTACAGCTGCAAGGGTTAAGACTGGAATGGGGAGTAAGGGCAGTGAATGGGAGGTCCAAGTCAGACAGGCGGGCTCACACTTTTAATAATGTGTTGAGAAGAAGCCGTATTGATTACATCTTCTTTAACATGGAATTCTGGTCCTCTTTACAGGACATGGTAGTACAGGATTGACTCGAAAAGTAACCACAAACTTCTTGTACTCTCACTGCAGGTTCCTGGGCTTCCTATTTATGATTGCCAGGAAACAGTGAAGGCCATTGTAGAAGTTGAGCTTACCAATGACTCCAAGAGAGTCAAATGGGCTAAGGTTATTGTTAATGAAGGGTACTTAGAACAGATGAATGTGCTGGTTGAGCGTTTGATAGCTACTTTCGAAAATTGTGATACTCAGGAGGATATAAATGTAATCATTTTGCAGGTCCATAATGAGCTGTTCTTAAAACTCAAAACCTTTTTTTACTAAAAAGTCAAAAAAATCAAGGAAAGAATCTTGTCCAAAGGCAGCCTCGTGGTACAATAGATCATGTAGAGAGGCCTATAGGACATTATCAAGAGCCATTAGATTAAAGAACATGGATGACATTAAAAAGGCAAGGGCTCGGTACAAGCAAACCCTATTACGAGCCAAAAGGGTCTGGGACGAAAACCATTGGCAAGATTTGCTTAGAGCCAGTACGTAAAAAAATATGGCCAACTTTTGGCATCTCGTTAAATGGGGTAGTGGCGCATTAAACCCAGCCCCTACCAACCATGTTGCACCCGAGCTGTGGACCTCTCATTTTGTTTGACGCCCAGTTTGCCGTCAGTGATGACAGCTCAGATCAACTTAACATGCCCAACCCTAACACCTCTCTGCACTTTTCTAGGCAAGAGGTCCAAAATGCCATTAAATTAATTTCGAAAGGTAAGGCTCCTGGCCTAGAATGTATACAGACGGATCTGTTTAGGCATGATGGGGATAATTGGGTGACCTATATCCAGCTACTTGCCAATGCCCTAGCTACTGGTGCTTCCATCCCGGAAACGTGGTCTGGAGCAGAGATCATCCCGATCTTTAAAAAGGGGGATCGAGCTAAACCTGGCAACTACAGGCCAATAAGTCTCATCAACTGTATTAAAAAAATCAACGCCAGGCTGGTATTATGTAGAATCCAGACATGGACTGTTGAAACAGATATTTTGTCACCATTGCAGGCAGGGTTTCGGCCACATACTGGCACTATAGACCAGCTTTTTAGGTTTGTGATTATCTACTGGCGGGTGGTTATCAGAGGAGGGGGCACACTATATGGAGCCTTTATCGATCTTAAATCGGCTTTTGATCTGGTGCCCCGTATAAGAATGTGAAGAGCTTTCATGGATATGGGGATGCCACTTGAAATATTGGCCATTTTAATTACCCTGCACGATTCAAATTTTGCCCAGGTTCGCTGGGGTATACACGGGGAAGTTACAAACAAGTTCCCCATTTCCAAGGGGGTTCGTCAGGGGCGTGTCCTCGCACCAACCTTGTTTTCTCTATTCATTAACAAAGTCATGCAGTACTACTCTAACTACCCCACAGATACCCCCACCCTAGCAGGCATGAAAATACCCCTGTTAATATTCACGGACAACACTCTGATAATATCTAAGACCCAGAAGTGGCTGCAGTTAGCCCTTACCAGATTCGAGGTGTTCTGCCGCAATCATGACCTTGTGGTAAATGTGGAGAAGACCAAGTTTATGGTTCTCCACAACCGTAAGGTCATCAAAGGGAGTGTTTTTATGAATAAAGTCCAACTTGAACAGACTGATGTTTTTACGTATCTGGGAATCACTTTAGGAAGGAAACTGAATTGGAAACCCCAGAGTGATATGTTGACTCTTAAACATGCACAACTGACAAGAGTCCTTATGAAGGAACAGAGACTTTCCCATACTAAGCCAGTGGCACCTGTTATACAGATATATAAAACTAAAATTCGTACCTCGTTATTTTATGTGGCGGAGCTGTGGGACTTCGAAGATCTAGCACCCCTGATTGTAGCCCAAAATAAATGTGTGAGAGCCTTATTAGGCCTCCCACAATCAACACCATTGATGCCTCTTTATTTAGATTTAGGCTGCAACAAAATCGAGGATATAGCTCACTTTTCGACCCACGGCATACTGGAGAAGGCTCTGGGTGACTCCTGAACTGTCCCTGTACGCCCAAGCACTTCTTGAAACCAGGTGGGCTGACAGCTCATGTAAGATCTCCTGGTTAAGAAGGATAAAATATACCCTGAGTGATATGGAGATGAGTAGCTTATGGGAGAATCCCGCAGGTAACCCCTTTCCCTCAAAGAAAGAATTCAAGGTAGCTTATTGGAACATAATTATGATGAAGCGATTTTCATCTCTGACGATGCCTACCTTGACGAGGGATTTTCAGGAGCTTATACAAGAGTACAAGTATGAATGTTATTGGGATTTTATTACTGCACCTAATGATAAGAAACTGTACCACCAGTTTAGAGTGGGTTCCCTCCCAATTAAATCCTTCACATGTAAATGGCACCCTCTGATCGAAGACAAATTTTCCGCATGTCCATCACAGAAGGAAACAATAGCACATGTTCTGTTTGTTTGCCCTGCCTACAAGCCTCCTAGAAACAGATGGCTTAAACCAGTCTGTTCAAATCTTGGCACAAGGTCGGGGGCAGTGGCATTAAGAATCCTAAAGTCGGATACATGTGAGCCCATAGTGATTGCAGTTGCTAAATTTCTGGGATGGATGTGGGTCATACGAGCAAAAATGACAAGGATATTATAGCTGTGACAATTTTGTAGTTTTTTACCAATTCTAGCATTTATGAGTTTATAATTGCTTGATCTTCTTTATTTATGTATATGAATTTCCTCTCCACTGTAAAGCTAGTTTTGTTTTGGCAAATCGTGAAAGCCCCCCTAAGTGCTATATCAGTGGTTTTATGTAATTTGATATTATCCTGTTTTTATTATCTTAATGTCAAGTGTTTTATTTCTGCGATCTATTTTTCTACAAGTTCTATTATATGGTTGTATCAAATGGTTTATATCATGAATTTCTAGATTTTTAATTATTGATGTATGATGTCTTTAATGATTTGATAATCGAAAAAAAAAAACAATTGACTGACTGACTGATAAACACAGAAAGAAGCAATAAACCCAGCTTTGTTGAGATGAATTTTATTTGTTCAAATGAGATTTACTACATGTTTATGATAATTTATTTATGATGCTACAGTAGAGCATCTCAAGTATCTATAGATTTATAATTGGTTGATAAGTAAAATCCCTTGTTGGCACCTTGACCTGATAGCTGTCTTGAAACTGCCATCATCTTTTGATACTGCCAAATAGCACAATATTGGCATATTGGCAAAAGATGGACTTCTTGAATAGAGACTTTTGAGGATTTCATAGATGCAATTGATGAAACAGATAACAAAAATATTATCGTGAATCTGAAGAACATGCTGGGTGAAGGTGTAAAAGAGGTCATAAATACGATACCACCAGATGGTAAAGTGAAATACAATCACATCAAAGCAGCCTTGAATGTCAAGTTCAATCCGGTGCCAACTGTAGATTATGATTATGAACAATACATCTTCAGTCAAGAATGCCGGAGAGTAGGTGAAACTGATAGAGATCAGGGTATCAAATATATGCCCACTACCACGGATAGAGTAATCTCACAGTTACACGCACATACATTCATCATACGCTAGGGCCCATTTCACTAACATACGCTCAAATACTCTACCAGCAATAAACCTGTGGGAAGAAAACTCCTAAACCACCCTGCATCTATATCTAAGCGATAGGACCTGATTATAGTGGTTGTCCCTAAACATACTCTAAATCTATACAACAATAATCAAAAATGTACACAATAATTGACAAGAAAGAATATCCAACACCATGTTTTAAAGTTATATTGCTTTATCTAAAATTAGTCAAAGTAAATCAATCAGAATAAATCATTTCTCATAGTTACCTATTCTAGCTAAGTGTCAGAACGGGTCAGGACCAGTCTCTCGGTAAAGTCTCTCTCAGGACAGAGTCCTCAGCATCGAACCTCAGCAACGCGTGAAGGTGGCCAAAAGAGTGGGGAGAGCCCTCCCTAAACTAACAGTTTTTATAATGGAAAATACAATAGAAACACACATAAAGTTGGCTGAATAAACTGTATCACCGAGCAGAACGAGAAGGAAGAAATGTAGCTTTGCTACATCTAGAAATCTCCGCTCAGGGAAAAGTCACAAGGCATAAACTACGGAACAGGAACCAAGGAAATAAAACATGTAACACTTTTAATCCGATTCCTCCTCGGCCATCGAGCCACAGTTCAGAGTTTCCCTCTAAGGCTCCTTTGTCCTTTGAGAAAGCCAAGGACACTTTCATTTTTCTTGGAGTACACCCAAAGCTGCTGCCGTCCTCATGGAAAATTTCATAGAAGGACCATGGTCAGTTGTCTTCAACCTTTTTCCAGCAGGGGTCTCTCTTGCCACATCACAGAAATATTTACTCGAGGCCAGGCTCACAAATCAGCCATCATGGATTAGGCCTCCATAGGCCACAATAGACCATCTCAATTTAAAAGAAATAAAAACAACGTTAATACAACATAATGATTAAACAGTGTTAACCCCACTAATACCCTTATGTGTATGCATTTATCTAGCTTTGTGACATAAAAAGCATTAATTCAGACAGCGTTTTGTGCTCAAAATAAATAGCACACAGCAACGTTTAAACATGAAAACTTGCACGTTATTGTAAATACATGAACAGCACAAATAAGCTAACCCTCATGTAACTTTCTCTTGTGTTAGGACAAACAGGTTGATTAGTAAAACATACTTGCACAAGACAAATAATTAATTGTTAAATATTAATAAATTAATAGGACGCATAGACATGCCAGAGCTTCAAAAGCCCCAGAATTTTCTAAAAGAAAACTCTGCTCCAGCAATCCCCCCTTTGGTGATTTTATCACCAAATAACCCCAAAAAAAAAATTAGTGAAAATTTAGTCCCATTTTAGGAAATCAGAAATGTCTCTTCCCTTTTAGACAACATTAAACACCAGTCACTCTTTCATCATCTCTCTTTGTCTCTAAATAAACACTCTCCCTTCAATTCTTCTAGTTCAATCTCTTCTGGTTCTCTTTTTGAAAGTTTCGAATCCTTGTTTTTCTTTTCATTTTTCAATTTCTCTTTCCCTCTCCTGTTTTTACAACACACACACACCAATCTTAGTATCAGTAAAGCAACAATTATACAAGACAAAGGAAACAATATTCTACCTATAATAGTACTACCTATTTTTGCAATAAAATCCTTAACAGCTATCATTTTATTAGCTAGTTTAGTCCATAAACTCTCAGTTTCAAGTGGTACTAATTCTTCATGCATATCAGTAATATTTTTGATATAGACCTTCAAGTCTTTACTTTCGTCAGGAATGTAAGTGCAACAATGTTGAACTTTCAAAATTCCACAAACTCCACCCTCTTTAGCCAAAAGAATATCAAGGGCAAGTCGATTTTGCATAGACATGGCATGTACGGCACTTAATTCCGTATTCACCAAAAGAAACCCTCCAGCGGTATTTGTCGATAAGCGATCAACCACTGTGGACAGTTTCCGAATTCCATAAGCATTTAAAGAAATTCCCACTGCTGGAATTAAAACCCCAAAAATGTCACCCACAATTTCAGACCAGGTTTCTCTCTTAAAACGTGTTAATAGATTAATGTCTTCTACATCTTTTACTTTATCCGTATGAAAAATCTTAGGAAAAACCAGGCCCACATAACATGTGCCATACCAATGGTCAGGCAACTTGTAATAAGCCTTGTTCCCACACACATAGTACACTCCTGGAAAAATTGTATCTTCTCCACCTCTGAAACCCCAACCTGTCGCAATGAAGTATGTATCATGGCACTCACTAGTTCCCACAAAATATGTATCATATTGGGATTTCCTTCTGGTAATGCATAGTTTACCCTTCTGCGGTGCATCTAGAGCCAAAGTTGGACTAGCCCCATTCCTCAACTCTTTTCCCATCTCAATGTCCCAAATTGTCTCACTCAGTTCATATTTTCCCCCTTTTTCATGCATGTTCATTCTCCTTTCCTCAACCATATCCAGGAAAGCTTTCTCCTCTCCTTTCAAATTGCAAGTTAAATTATTCTTAAAAATGTAATCTAATGTTAGTCCTTTTTCTTCAATAAAAATTTCACCAAAAGTGTTAGCTTCCTTAGCTGGATTCAGCTCTTTGTTCATTGGCAAGTGCCCAAAAATACTATCTCTGTTAGACGTCTTATAATCTATTTTCCCTAACAAATAAAAAACACTACTTAAAATACTACAGGAAATACCATATGTAGCTGGCAAATGGTGATAAGTAACACCCTCAGAGACGGATGCAGGTAATTGCATGCAGACATAGCAATCCCTTACTTCCATTGTCTTCACATATTCATATAACAGTTTAGAAAAAACATTACTAGAAAAATTATTAATTGACCTATCTTTGTGTATGTAACTACTACTTCTAATTGGATCTACTTTTTGTGAATTCTTTCCTATATTAGTCATGTTTTCTGTGTCCATTCCAAATTCAACCTTAAAAGTTACTAATAAAATTAAAATACCCCATAGAAGCATTAATAATCCAGTACAACAGCAGCACATTTTGCACCACCTCTTTAAAAAGGCACATCTATTTCTATTTTCCTCTATGTTAGCCATTTTAGTTTAGCTTCTACTACTCCACTACTGTTTGAACTTCTTCAATTCCTCAGCAACTCTTCAGCTTTCAGTTTATCCAAACGATCTCCTTATTCACTTAATCCAAGTGAATCCTTCTTCACTCAGTTTGGATACTTGTCATTTTTCACTTCAATTTCTTCAACATCAAACTGTATCAGATCTCCAACGTCGGAATCCTCAGTACTCGACTCTTCTCCAATGTCAGTCAAAAGTACTTTCAGAATTTCACCAGTATCTTCCTCAACCACTTTTCTCAAGACCACTTCCGGATTATCTCGAGTCACTGTTTCTTCTTTTCCCTCTTCAGACAGTGTCACATAAGACCATTCCGGTGATCTGTACTTTTGGTTGGGTCTTTTAACTCTTCTTATTTCTACTGGTTCTTTTGATTTCTTTGATTCTTTTTCTTCAGCTCTTGAAGTTTGGCTTGATACTTCATTCACTTGTTCAGCCTTTGATGAATTTGCTCTTATTACTCTGTATTTCACCCTTTTCACCCGGTTGTTAGGCCAACGATCTCCTCTCACAACCTTTTTCGGCCTCAATTGTTTAACATTCTTCTCTCCAATCGAAGTTCGCTTTCTCAGAACTCGACCTTCTGTTTGTTCATCCTCATCATCTGTTTCAAGTGCCTCTTGTTTCCGTTTCCCAGTAGCTTTTCTTTTCTCCACAGATTTTTCCACCACTGTTTGAGACTTCCCTACTTCCGTACCTCCTCGGGTCTCCGACACGCAATCTTCTTGCTGTCTACTTGTCCCTTCACCTAGCTCCTCATCAATGTTCCCTACACCTCCTCGGGGGTCTTCCGCAATCTGTCCCTCTCTATCTTCTTCTGACCCTGTTTCTTCAAGAATAATCTCAAGTGGTTTTTCAATCTCTTCCTCTTCTGATTCAGGAGTGGGTTCTGTGTGTTTTCTCTTTTCTTTTCTTTTACTCCCACTGCTACTTGAAACTTCAGGCTCTGTAACAGAATTCGATTCTCCCTCTGATACTCGCAGTGAATCTCTTGAAGCTCTCTCTGCTTCTTTTCTCACTGATTCTGTATCTTCAGGATCTTCACCATCACTGGAATCTGACTCTTCATAATACTCTTTACCAGTTCCCTCTCTCGGGCTTGGAACTCTCAGAGTATGACTTGCATGTACCCAGTGCTTCACTCCAGCACACTTTACTGCAGTCGTCGTAGTCAGAATAACTTGTCTTGGTCTTCCCCACCTTGGAATCAAGCAATTTCTTCTTCTGTGCACCTTAATCCTCACCCAGTCACCTGGACTCAGATCATGGGCTTGCTTCTTCTCAAGTGTGGTAGCTTCTTCTCCAATCTGGTGAAACACAGAATGAACTGCGTCAGCCAGGCCTTTACAGTAATCCAAAATCATGTCATCAGTTATTGACACCAATTTATTCACAGGCACGAATGCATGGCGCATAGCACGTCCCATGATTATTTCATGCGGGCTCAAACCAGTAGTTCTATCTGGAGTAGATCTCATTGTCATCAGAACAAGAGGTAATACATCTGGCCATTTCATGCCAGTGGCTAGACACATCTTTCCAATTCTATTTTTGATTGTGCCATTGATCTGCTCAACCACACCAGAAGCCTCTGGTCGGTATGCACAATGTAACTTCTGCTGTATTTTCAATGCTTCACAAATCAAACCAATGAGTTCATTTTGAAAGTGTCCACCTCTGTCAGACTCAACTGTAACTGGAAACCCGTACCTAGGAATCAACTCCCTTAACAGTAACTTTGCCACTGTTAATCCATCATTTCTTCTAGTCGGGTAAGCTTCCACCCATCTTGAAAACAAACAGACTACCACTAGAACATACCTCAGTCTGTTTACTTGGGGCATTTCAATGAAATCAATCTGTATTCTTGTAAAAGGACCTCCTTCTCTGCCAATTGTCCCTAGACTCACCACTGTCTTTTTCCCAGTGTTAAATTGCTGACAAATCAAACACCTTTGACAGATGCTCTCCGCAATTGTCCTAAACTTCGCATTGTACCAGGTTTGTTTAAAGGACCTTACCATCGCGTCCCTCCCCAGATGTCCCTGGCCATGATACATCCTTGCCATTGACGACAAAATTGAGTTAGGCATTACTGGTCTGCCATCTCTGTAGACCCAAACATGGTCTGTTTCTCTTGGAGCACAACCTGCTTTAACCCAATCTTGTTTTTCTTCCTCTCCTGCCTCATCTTGTAACTGCTTTACTTCATCCCACGTTTCTAGGACATTAGTAAACATCACAGAAAGGAGAGACATTTCCTCCATCCTACTCCTGTTAATAGATTGGTTGGTTTTAGCGCAATATTGCGCCACATCGTTGGCAAACCTGTTACCAATAGTGATAAAATCGTCCCCTGAACCATGTGCGGCACATTTTACAACCGCTAACTCCTTAGGCAGCTGTATCGCCTCAAGCAATTTTCCAATCAACTCAGCATTCTTTATCGGAGTTCCACCCGATGTCAAGAAACCTCTTTGTAGCCACAGTTGGCCAAAGTCATGCACCACTCCAAATCCATACTGACTATCAGTCAACACGGTTGTTCTCATGTCTTTCCCAATCTCACAAGCTTTTGTCAATGCCACTAATTCAGCAACTTGCGCAGATTTCACTCCTTTCAATGGTGATGCTTCCATGACCTCTGAAACTTTGCATACTGCATATGCTGCACATAGCACACCATTATCATTTCTCAGGCATGATCCATCCACAAACAACACATGGTCATTTTCAGGTAAGGGAATATCCCTTATGTCTGGTCTTGGTTTTGTACAGTACTCAAGCACATCCAAACAATCATGATCATCTTCCATCTTTATACCCACATTTTCAATATCCGGCAAGAGTGTCGCTGGATTTACATTCACACATCTCTCAAGAGTCACATTTGATGCTCCCAGAATCACTTTTTCATACTTAGTCAGCCGACTATGTGACATATGCTGAGTTCTGCTTCTTGTCAAAAGAATTGCCACATTGTGAGGTACGAATACCCTTACAGGATACCCCATTATGATCCCCTCACTCTGTTCCAGGCTTCTGCATGTCGCAGCTACAGCCTTCAGACAACCTGGTAACCCCACGGCTACAGTGTCAAGTGTCGATGAGAAGTATGCAATAGGCCTTCTCAATTGCCCATGTTTCTGGATTAACACTGAAAGTGCACATCCATTTCTTTCACTGCAGTACAGTTCAAATTCCTTTTCATAGTCAGGCATACCTAAAGCTGGAGCCTCACACATTTTAGTTTTGAGCTGTTCAAATGCTGCCAATTGTTCTGCATCCAGATTTAACGGATCTGTCATTTCACTTTTTGTCAATTTAATCAATGGCTTTGCTATCAGGGAAAAATTAATTATCCACTGACGACAGTATCCCACCATACCCAGGAACATTCTCACTTCTCTCTGGGTTTTTGGAGCTTTCATTTCTCTGATTATTCTGATCCTGTCAGTAGTCACTTTTCTCAGACCTTTTTCAATATTATGTCCAAGATAATGAACCTCTTTTTTGCAAAATTGCAATTTGGCTGGAGATACCTTTAACCCTCCATCTGCCAGATGATTCAGTAAAGCTATGGTATCCACTTCACAAGCTTCACGTGTCTTTGATGCCACAAGTAGGTCATCAATATATTGTACTAGCACTGAGCTCTCAGGCATGATTAGATTTTCCAACGATTTTTTCAATAACTGATTGAATATCGAAGGACTCTCCGTATACCCCTGTGGGATACGACACCATGCTAAAATACGCTGGCCAAACCTAAATGCAAAAATCGGCTGGCTATCATGATGCAATGGAATTGAAAAGAACGCATGACACAAATCAATCACTGTATACCACTCAGCATCATGTGGAATTTGATACAGAATCACTGATGGATTTGGCACAATGGGACAACATGCCACCACAATTTGATTAACTTTTCTCAGATCTTGCACGATCCTGAACTTGCCATTAGGCTTTTTCAGTCCCATTATCGGTGAATTACACGGACTACTCAGTAGTTCTCTCAGAACTCCCTGCTGAATCATTTTCTCAATTATAGGAGTTATCCCTTCAACTATTTCTGGTGTCATTTTATACTGAGGAATGTTAGGATATGTAATTCCCTCTTTCACTGCAATTTTCACTGGATCTACATTATTCATCAATCCCACATCCTCTCCTGTAAAATCCCAAACTGCTCTTTTCACTGTGTCTCTCAGCACTTGAGGCAAATCCTCCGGATTAAACACAGCAAATGCACCAATTAATTCACTTTCTCTATTTTCTAGAGTCATTTGGTAGAAAGCATCATCATCTGGTGTCTCAAAAGCTATTCCATCTGGTGTACAAAAAATTGTACAATTCATTTTACACAATAGGTCCCTACCTAACAGGTTCACTGGACTCGTGTCACAGACAATAAATCTGTGCATGTCTGAAAATTTCCCTATCTGTACTTTTACTGGTTCAGTAAGACGTGTTCTGATCTGTGTATTGGCTACACCAACTACTTGGATTGCTTCATCCGAGAGAGGAAGATTTTTAACATCTGTTGACCTGACAGTTGATCTTGTTGCACCTGTGTCTACCAAAAAAGTAACACTCTCCTCATTTATTTTCCCATCCACAAATGGTCCTGCCTGGTCTATTTCTAGAGTTGCACCAAGTATGCACTCTTCTTCCTCTCCTCGGCACCGTCAATAATCACCCTCAGACTCACTCCCTTCACTCTTTAACAAGTACTTCTGTACTTTGTTAGTACGTCTCGGTTTGTTTACCTGCTCATCATTGAAGAATCCTGAATCCTGATTGTACTTTTGTACCCCTCTATTCTGCGGTAAGGGCGGTTTTGGCTCTTGACTCTGCTGCTGTCTCACAACTTTCTGCTGTTGTTGCTGCTGGTTATTCCCATCATTCTGCACCTGTTGATTTAAGGATTTACCCTCATTTAATGGTGGATTAGGACATTCAGATCTCCAATGTCCCAGTTGGCCACAGTTGTGACAAGGGAACTTTTTCTTTGCTTCCTCAAGACTTCCCCTTCCTTTTCCTGCAAATCTCGGTCTATTTCCTCCATTATTTCCTGGATTATTTGCCTGTTCCACTAACTGTGCTTCCTGTCTTTCTGCAACTTTCACTTGTGCCCACATTGCTTTCTCTTTCAGCTTTCTTTGTTTTGCTTCAATTTCATCACTGAAATATTTTGCATGTCTCAGAATCTCATCTACTTTTTTACTCTGCCAATCCACTGTGTGTTCACGAATTCTCTCACCAATTTCAGGTCTAAGACCATATACAAACCTGTATACAAAATGACTCAAATCCTTGTCACCCAGGTGTTCATCTCCACTGAATTGTTTAAACGCCAGTATCAGCCTTTCGTAAAAAGCATGAACTGATTCTTTTGCTTCCTGTTGTGTTCGATCTATCTTAACCCAGTCTGTCTCTTTTGGAGGAACTTTACTCTTCAGGTATACCATCACCTGATCATACTTCCTCATCACTTCTGGATCTGGTGCCCCTGTTCTTGAATCTCTTGGATATTCCTCAGTAGGCCAACTTACAACTATTTTACACTCAGTCCACAAGTCTGCTGGAACAATTATATCAAACAGACTATTCAGGTCAACCCACAACACTTTTGACAATTTCACAAACCTATCTACCTGCCTATACCACTCGACGGGCTTTTCTCTCAATCGAGGGAAATCATTCGTGAATGATAAAATATCCTGTCTGGTCCATGGAACATGTACATATCCTCCTCCAGGTATTTCTCTCATAGGATAATTCTCCACTGGTTTCTCCTTTTCTCTCACTGGAAATGCTGAATAAGTTGTTCTATCCTCAGATTCCTCTCTTTTCTTATACCACCTATCCTTCCACTTTTCTACATCACCCCATCTACGCAGTAATGCCACCATTTCTTTAATCTGTCCTGTTCTACCAGAAGTATTCAAATTCTCAATGTCTTTCTCAGTGAAATCCATCCTGTACGTTTTCTGCAAAGCCTTTACTCTATCAATGTCAACTCCTTGCTCATTTGCTATTGCTCTTAGTCTATCATGTGTATTCCTTGCTCTCCATGTTATGCTCTTGCACATGAACATTAGTTCACCATCATGATGACTCTTCAGGATTTCTGTTGGAACTGTTCCTGTCACAAGCTCTTCTAATTCTATACGTAACTTAACCACATCAATAACTTGTGAATCCTTGTCCTTTTTCTGTAGAACCTTCATCCAATCATTTAAATCGTCAACTGTTATTTCAGCAGTTTTTCTTACTGGAACCACTTTTTTCTGCGGTTCTAAAATCGGCATCCCTGAACAACTAGGTTCACTGACATCCAATAGTTCACTACATGTTTCATGTCTGATTTGTCTCAGGTCACTTCTCCCTGTCCTTTTTTCTGAATCTCCTGAAGGACCAACTGAATTTGTCGATTCATTTGCAATATATGGAATTACCAGTCCATTCTCACCTGCTCTCTGTTTGTCAAACACAGGCATAACTGGACCTATTGTTACAGGCACCGTAACAGCTTCCAGATTCTTCGTTAACTCCCTAATTTTCTCAGCCAGTTCTGTTGTCGTCTTTGCTAATTTTCTAGCATTTTCCTCACTACCTCGATTCTCTCTCTCCCTGAAGGAACTACTATCTCTTGATTCAGGTGTCATTTTTTCTTTCTCAACTGTATCTCTTATCGGAGAAACAACTGGTGTACTCTCATCTGGTTCTGTTCTATATGGAGGTGGTCTCTTGTAAATCATGTCATTTAAGACCTCATCCTCATACTCTCCATATCTTCTCATATCTGACCCAGAAACTCCTTCTGTCGAAGGAGCAGAAGCTTCAACTGTTCTCATTGGATATAATCCCTCTGACATACAAGCATCTCGCCATCTTTTCATTCGATCATGATGTGTTTCACGATCATGTCTCCTCCCAAACATGTACCTATAATACCCTCCAGACCTTTGCTTTTCTCGGTCATGAACCTCCTCTTCCCATTCCACTAAAGCCTCGAACTGTGTAGGTCTCGGCTTCGGGTCTAAGCATAACATCTTTTCCCGTAAGTTTCTCAACACGGCCAAATTAAATGAACCATGTTCTGGAAATGCTAGAACACCATCTTCTTTAGTATACTTAACCCAATTCTGTAACCATATACAGGTATGCAATCCATATTTCACAGCCATGAAGGATGCAGGTGTTTTCGCTGGAGGTAGCAACTCACCCTCTCTCGTTTTAACCTCTTTATCCTTACTAAACCACTTTTTTACTTTTCCAAAGAAAGTCTTTTTCTTTTTCTCTTCTTGGTAATACATTTTAGCAAGCGCTTATCAAACTCCCTACTCTTTACGTATTATAAATATACAATACGAGTTTCTCAACCAATAGCAGCGCGACTCACACTAACGCACCAATCCTGGAGCGTCTACGTCACTAAACAGTTCTTCCAATCCCTGCGCGACTCACACTAACGCACCAATCCTAGCGCGAACCCTATTCTGATTCACTATCCAATCAGTGCGCGGACCTTCTGACGTCAACAGTCGCTGCAGTCTCTGTCTCCTGTCTCTGTCACTCGTCTACCCCTCCTTTACAAAAAACTCTCAGTAGACTTCATGTGTCAAAATTTCTACAAAATCTATTAGTTACAACATAAAAACATCTCCATTGTCTGCTTCGCTAACCACAGAATAGTAAAAGAGAGTCTATTTCTCAAGAATCAACAACTTTCATACATCGCATAACTGTTTCCTCTAGGACTTATCCAAAGAGTCTTACAGTCAATAAATGTATATACATTCACGCACATTCACACGAGAAAAATATAGTACATGCACACAGAATCCTGCTTCTCGAGAACAGCACAATCTGTCTCTATACAGAATTATAACTCAACAACTAAGCAGCTTACCTCTGCCCAGTTCCTCAAACAAGCTCAGAGAATACCTATTACTCCTCCCGTGATAAGCTTTAACGGCAATCCTTACGGATCCCTGGGACTTAAAACCAGAGTTTCACAAATAACCTTCACTATCATACACACTCCTTACATACCAGAAATATCTATTAGTAACATACGACGATGCCACTGATTCCGAACTCAGACAATGTGAACGCGCAACTTCAATTGTCACACGTAATTCCTTACAATCCCGTCTTTCCCGAGAGCAGCATATACACCTTCTCTGCCCTACTACGGAACTGTTTCCACAGCTTCCAAATTCCAGAAGCACTACATATAACTCAACATTACGACTCCAACATATAGTATTAGTACATATACCAACAACATCAAAATAAATCAATAATCAATAAGCCAATATACAAGCAATCTTATCTTATCAGATCAAGACAACCATCTACAACCATCCTCTGCTACCAGAGAAATTGATAGAGATCAGGGTATCAAATATATGCCCACTACCACGGATAGAGTAATCTCACAGTTACACGCACATACATTCATCATACGCTAGGGCCCATTTCACTAACATACGCTCAAATACTCTACCAGCAATAAACCTGTGGGAAGAAAACTCCTAAACCACCCTGCATCTATATCTAAGCGATAGGACCTGATTATAGTGGTTGTCCCTAAACATACTCTAAATCTATACAACAATAATCAAAAATGTACACAATAATTGACAAGAAAGAATATCCAACACCATGTTTTAAAGTTATATTGCTTTATCTAAAATTAGTCAAAGTAAATCAATCAGAATAAATCATTTCTCATAGTTACCTATTCTAGCTAAGTGTCAGAACGGGTCAGGACCAGTCTCTCGGTAAAGTCTCTCTCAGGACAGAGTCCTCAGCATTGAACCTCAGCAACGCGTGAAGGTGGCCAAAAGAGTGGGGAGAGCCCTCCCTAAACTAACAGTTTTTATAATGGAAAATACAATAGAAACACACATAAAGTTGGCTGAATAAACTGTATCACCGAGCAGAACGAGAAGGAAGAAATGTAGCTTTGCTACATCTAGAAATCTCCGCTCAGGGAAAAGTCACAAGGCATAAACTACGGAACAGGAACCAAGGAAATAAAACATATAACACTTTTAATCCGATTCCTCCTCGGCCATCGAGCCACAGTTCAGAGTTTCCCTCTAAGGCTCCTTTGTCCTTTGAGAAAGCCAAGGACACTTTCATTTTTCTTGGAGTACACCCAAAGCTGCTGCCGTCCTCATGGAAAATTTCATAGAAGGACCATGGTCAGTTGTCTTCAACCTTTTTCCAGCAGGGGTCTCTCTTGCCACATCACAGAAATATTTACTCGAGGCCAGGCTCACAAATCAGCCATCATGGATTAGGCCTCCATAGGCCACAATAGACCATCTCAATTTAAAAGAAATAAAAACAACGTTAATATAACATAATGATTAAACAGTGTTAACCCCACTAATACCCTTATGTGTATGCATTTATCTAGCTTTGTGACATAAAAAGCATTAATTCAGACAGCGTTTTGTGCTCAAAATAAATAGCACACAGCAACGTTTAAACATGAAAACTTGCACGTTATTGTAAATACATGAACAGCACAAATAAGCTAACCCTCATGTAACTTTCTCTTGTGTTAGGACAAACAGGTTGATTAGTAAAACATACTTGCACAAGACAAATAATTAATTGTTAAATATTAATAAATTAATAGGACGCATAGACATGCCAGAGCTTCAAAAGCCCCAGAATTTTCTAAAAGAAAACTCTGCTCCAGCAAAACCATCAATGAATTTGTTGAGAGGCTGGATCTCTTCATAATGCCCTTAGTTCAATTAATTTAATGATGAGGACGCTACATACCTCAGAGCGATAGACAGATGTCTGTCAGATTCTTTTCAATTTCAAAATCTGATGAAAACTCTGAGCTCCAAGCAAGTCCTCACACATGCACTGAAGAGCGTGTTAATTGACAAGCAGCTGACAAGGAGGCCAGAGGTACCCAGAGTGCGTCAGACATGAACAAGAAAAGCAAGCCACAGCATAAATCTGATGGACAGAAAGTAATGTCTCTACAAATATATGTGCTTCAGATGTGGATGGTCATTTCTACATGACGGTAGATGTCCCACCATTGGACAGATTTGCAATGGCTGTGGCAAAGCAAACAATTTTGTGATGGTTTGCAAGGTGAACGGAAATGTAAGTGCATCGCAGCGTGAAGACAAAACGGACAACTGAATGTTGCATCAATAACATTCAACATGCTCCCACAAAGATAAGTGGTCACACCAACGGAGGCAAATAAACACCAAATGAAGTGGGTCATCATCAAAGTAATTTTCAAAGAGATATTTAGTATTGATTTTAAGTGATATTGGCAACGATAACTGGACAATGTTGATGTTTAGTTCTGAGAGACATGCACATGTGGGGCTAGTCGAATGTGAGAAAAACACAGATGAAAGAAAATGTGACCTGAAAATGCACCAAAGACCTACAAAAATTGTCTGAAGATTACCCTGAAAAAAATGGGAGTTTGATACCTTTTGTTATTGATAGCGTTGCGCGATCAACATTATGCGTGAGGAGGAATACTGTGAATTGTCTCCAATGCCACAACTTATGCAATTGAAAACTAAAGTATATACATGGGCTGTGTCGAAACCTTTAAAAAGTCAAGGTTCATTTGTAGGTACGATGAAACACATGAAAACAGCCGTGTAAGCTCCAATTCATGCACTTCAAATTGTGGTTTTAAGTGCCTGTCTCCTCAGTTTCAACACCACTGCTGATTTAGGATTAATATCAGTGTACTAAAATATGAATGCTCATCATGAAATATTAAGTACATTTCCTTCATTATTTCAGAGGTTAGGAAAGCTCAAAAATATGAAAGTACTGTAATTATAGACAAGGATGATTGTCCTATAGACACAGACAAATTGAATTTCTTTTTGCAAAAAGCTTTTGAAAGAGATCTTACTTTGTTGCTCAAACACAACATCATTGAATAATCCACTCATCCAATGCTATGGGTTTCTCCCATAGTGGTAGTGTGAAGGAGTTGTACACATTTGCATTGACATGCATCAGGCCAACATGGCAATTGAGAGAGAATGAAATCCAAGACCGCACATTGCTGATATGATAACTCAATTGACAGGTAGCAATTTTTTCTCTTGACTTGACCTAAACAAATGATATCCCCAGTTGGAGCTTGAAGAGAATCGCAAGTACATTACAACCTCTTCGACACATATTGGTCTGTTTTTATATAAACATCTGAGTTTTGTTGTATCCTCTCCTGCAGAACCTTTCCAAGAAATAATTTCATTCATCATACAGCCTTTTGTAAATTCCTTCAACTATAGTGATGACATATTAGTCTTTGGAGCTACTCGGAGACAGCATGACAAAGCTCTCATGAAAGTGTGTCATTTGCTAAATGATGCTGATTTGACTATGAATGCAGATACATGTGAATTCCACAAGACAAAATTGAAATTCTTTGGCCATGTTTTTTTATGGGGGTACGACACCTGATCCAGCCAAAATACAAGTGCTATCTACTACTACTAATCACCCACAGGACATTTCTATGTTACGTTAATTCCTTATTATGGCCAGTTACTGTTCAAGATACAAAACTTGGCCACGGTCAGTGCAGTTCTGAGAATTGATGAAAAAGAATGTAGTGCTTCAAATGTCATGTAAGTGCGAGGAAAGTTTCAAGAGAATCAAACAAACCATTGAAAATGACATTGAAATGGCCTTCATACAGAGGTTGTAGCCCTGTTGGATTAGGTGCAATTCTTGTACAGCACAAGGGACAAGCCAAATGCCTAAAGGCAAAAAATGGCTTACACCAGCAAAAGCTTGTCACCTGACCGTGCTTATTCACAACCTGATTGAAAACTTGGCAGCGGTGTGGGCATGTTTTCTTTCTTGGAAAGACTTTCACAGTAGTGACTGATCATCAATCACTATTCACAATATTTGGCAATCCTAAAGCGAAGATGCCTCCTTGCATTGAACAATAGGGTCTGAGATTACAAGAATTAAACTACACAATTATTCACCGTCCAGCGAAAGATAAAAATCCTGCTGATTATTATTCAAGAGTGCCATTACAATGCCCTGGAACTCCATCTCAGAAAGCTGAAACATTCAAGAATTTCATTGTAAAATTGAGCAGAGTAGCTGCCTTGTCATTAGAACAAATTGTCACTGCTACGAGGCAAGATAGTGACATGCTCAAACTGAAAGACATTATTGCTCATGAATCGTGGAACCAGCACTCTTGACCACTCACCAGTGACAATGAGTACCTGAAACTCACACTTGTCAGAGGTGAAATGTCTGTAAATCAGGAAGGCCTCATCTTGTGAGGTACATAAATTGTCGTTTAGGGCTCGTCTCGGCTAAGGAGCTCCCGTCATGCTCCGTGGCTGAAGTTGGGAGGGGCTAAGCGGCTGGCGGCAGTCAGAGAAGATTCAGAGTGGTGGCTTTGTGTGGTCCGCGGCCATAGTGCGGCCGAATGTGGCTGAGACTGAGACGCTGGTGTGGGGACACCCGCTGAGAGACAGTCTGAGTGACATGCTCAGAAACGCAAGCTCCTCAGCAGTCTTCATGCCGTCTCTTTAAAAAGAATTCTGGCAGCAGCTGAAACTGAGGCTGGGATACAGAGACTGGGATACCTCTGGAGGGACGCTCTGAGGGACGTGCCGAGCTTTCTCTCATGCAAACTCTTAAAATTGGATTCTGATAGATATAGAGGCTGGGACACTGAGGCTGGGATGCCGGGAAGGAAGCACTCTGAGGTAAGCTTATTGGAGTACTCAGTAAGGACCTTTTTACATGCTGCCTCTCCATAACAGGACTCTGGCAGACAAAGTGGACTGACAAAGTGAGGAGGAGGAGCTGTCTGTACCAGGCGGCAGAGGCACTAAGACTGAGGAAGACAAACGTGAGTTAAACTACAGATTAACCTGATGGTTTATATCTCATTCACTTCCTAAACGCCATTACACCTTACAAATAGGCCGTAAACAAACACTCTTGGGGGCTATTTCTGGACTGTGGAAGGAAGGGGCACTAGTGTGTCCAACTAGAGGCCAGCGAGGAATAGGGTGCAGAAGCAGTCTAATTAGGTTCGGTGCGGCTTGCGCCCTCCTCACAAGCCTCATTTTACCAGCTACAATCACAAGGATAGATCAATATGAAAATAATCTCTTGAGATCCTACCATAAAACCTCGTCTTTTGGCAAACTCTGTAAAGGGTTTGAAAACCCGATGTAAGCGCCCATATCCCAAAGAGATTGAGTTTAGACTATTTAGTGGAGAATCAAGGAAAGACTCTCCAGATAAGGGTGCAGGTCAGCTAAGTACGGGAAGGCCCGACACAAAACAGGGATCTGTTCTATAGCAGGGATTTAAAGCTCTGCAGGGACTCAGGACCTATCTGCTATGTGGACTCCATTATCAACTAAGCATCCGGAAGATCTTATTAATACCTCGGAGTCTCTCCTTAACTCAGCTAACCCTGCTTCTCTTTCTCTCTAAGATAAATCCTCACTGACAACACCTGATTTACCGAGAGGGGGTCCGTCAGCTGATAAACAGCACACAGCCTACCTTTCATTTTTCAGGACCGAATAGGAAGACCGAGTCAAAGCTAATAAGCTTTATTACACCAAGACCCAATATAGGCCCTGTGACTCAGGACAGAGGAGGTGACCTCACCCTGAATGTCTCTCTGTTCACCACCGTGGTTGAAGCTGTGGCTGAAATACCAGCCAAGACCCGCCCTCAGATCCGTCCGCTTCGCAGTCTGCTCCAGATCTGCTAAACTCAAAGAATATGCTAATTTAGAGGATTCCACACAAACTGTGCTTCATCAAATTCTTGCAGAATTGAAGAACATGAAAATCTCCCAAGAGGAAGCTCAGAAAAGGACTGAATCACAGCTGAGCTCAATTCAATCCCACGTCCAGCAGCTCACATCTCGGGTCACCGAGGATGAACAACGCAGATCCGACCTTGAAGACAATGTGCCCTGGCAATTGAATCAAGTAATCAACCTACAAACTGAATTGGCCAGCTTACAAATGAAGGTAGATAATGCGGAAAACCAAATTTGAAGATGCAATCTACGTATAACAGGAATTCCGGAGGGCTGAGGGAATGGACTATCAGTTGTTTAAGTAATTTCGTACCTTATCACCAAGTACGTCTGCCCAGAGGCAATAGCACAGAAGATGAACCTTACCATCTTACGCGTGCATCGTGTACCAACTGTTCAATATCCAAATGCCAAATATACGAGAACGAATAGTGTGAATTTTGGGGTACTAGACAAGCGATTTCAGAAAAAGATTTCAGACATATCTGCCCTCTTTGCCAAGGGCAAACAGGAATTTAGAGGCATGCTGAATTGCTTTCAATGAGTAGAGGCCCTAGCTGGGATAGTCAAGCAATATAAATAGAAGGTACTTCATAAGGGGAAAGCTCATATTTTTAAGACAGTTGGGACGATGCAAGAGTTCCTTCAATCCCTACAACACCCAAGGGCGGGGGGGTGGGAATAGGAGATAAATGAATTATAAACTGAAAACAAACAATTGATTGCGATGAGACTATGGCACAGGGATTAGTGGAAAAAAGGAGAAAAAATATGTTTTTCTTCTTTTCTTTCAGACAACCAGCCACTGGCTCACCACCTTGGATGTCATGTCACAGCACCCCAACGTAGGGGGGGAGGGTTGGGAAGGTATCACATGGGATAGGAGGGAGTGGGTAGGGTCACTCAGGGTAGAGGGGAGATCACCCAGGGATCCCCAGATGGAGAGGCTCCTATGCCAAGGGGGTCCAAGGGAGGGGGGCAAAGGGTCACGGAAGCTAGGTGGGGGCAAGGGGGATGGGTTTACGGGGGCTAGAGGGGTGAAAAAACAAAATGTATCGAAACTATGGCAGTTATGCAAGAGATCAAAATTGTTTATTTCATCTCTATTTTGTATTTAAATGTCAGTTAGTTCATTAAAGTTTATCTCCTGTAATGTAATGGCTTATATAATAGACTGAAGCGTCGATCAATGATGGCTTGGTTTAAGACTTTACAAGCCGATATTATTTTCCTCCAGGAGACTAACTACAAGGAAGGGTCATTAAGGGACAAAACCCCTCCTTTGTCCAACATACATTTTATGCTTCATCTAATGTGGCAATTAGGGGAGTAGCCATATTAGTGAGTAAAAGAGTGCAGGGTGATTTTATAATTGTCCAAAGGAGCAATAGTGCTAGGTGGCTCTGGATGCAGATGAGGATCTCTAAATCAACTGTTTAATTTCATGAGTTTTTATGGCCCTATTGAAGACTCACACAAGATGTTGCAGTCTCTTTATGATTTTGCAACGGCCCATACAAGGTTTGTGGTGATCGGGGGGGATTTTAAATTGTTTATTGATCCAGCTATTGATTCCTCACGAGTTCAGAAAATGCAGACAAAACCTAAATCCATCAGGGTCTCTCAGGATTTAATACGAGAATTTGGGCTAGTGGACTGTTGGAAAGACACATTTCTTCGTGAGAAGAAGTTTACATGTCATTCAAGGAGATTTCACTCTTTGTCTCAAATTGATTTTTTTCTTATTTCCCATGCTCTTTTAAATATTGAATCCGAGATCATTGAAAATCCCTTCTTTGACCATGCGCTAATTTCAGTGCAATTTCAAATTCAAACTCAAGCGCAAACCGATTTCGGATGGGCATTTGATAAGTCTCTCTTAGTCGACGAGCAATGGGTGGCCCATATGCGCTTGGCATAAGAAGAGTTCCTGAAACGCAATGTGGATAAAGCTTCTCTATTTGCAGTGTGGAGGGCTCTTAAGGCATTTTTTCGAGGGGATGTAATATCTTATAAATCTTACAAGAGGAAAAAAGAGTACAAAGAAAGGTCTCAATTAGAAAAACAACTCTCAATGATCATGGCTAATTACTTATCAGTACCCTTTTTGGAAAGTAAAACAAGCTCCACCAAGCAAAGTATAATTTACAATACTTTTATACCTCTATGGAGATCTTAGCACACAGTGCAGTACTGCAAAAAAGATATGAAGAAAATGATCATATTGGTAGATACCTTGCCTGGTCAGCAAAACACAGGGCCAATAACAATAGTATTAAAAAACTAAAAGATCCAGCTACTGGGAGATCTACATCACATCCCCAGGGAATTCCAGCTATTTTCCTTGAACATTACAGGGAGCTTTATTCTGACCCCCATAATAATTCAAGAGAGGAAGCTGTTAGTTGGTTAAACAGGATTAACTGCCCTTCACTTTCTTTGGACCAAAGAGACTCTTTGCTCGCGGACATTACATTTGATGAAGTTAATCACGCAGTGATGTTATCACCATCAGCAAAAGCAAGCAGGCTTGATGGGGTCCCAATTGAGGTTTATAAGAATTTGTACCCCAGCTTACCACTTTTTTGAGATTATTATTTAATGGAATTCTTAAAGGTGATACTGTCCCCGCTATTTTCACTCAAGCTACAATAATCAGTTTTGTCCAAAAAGGAAAACCAGAGGAGGAGGTCAATTCTAATCGTCCGATAAGTATACTTAACAATGACTATAAGATCTTCTCAAAAATCCTCAATTGTCGATTAGCACAGGCGACCCTATCTCTTACACATCAGGACCAGAATGGGTTTGTCCCAGGCAGAGTTCTAGCCACTAATACCCAATATTTACTTCAATAAATCGACTCTTTTAATACTAATAAGATTAAAGCAGTAGTTTTAATGTAAGACGCTGAAAAAGCGTTCGAGAGAGTTCAGTGGAATGTATTATTCACTATTTTGAACAAATTTGCGATTCCAGCTGAATTCTGTCAAGCAGTGAGAAATGTATATTGTGGTGCCTAGGCGTCCATCATTGTAAATGGGAATTGGGCCGGTAACATCTCTTTTAGTCAGGGGACGCGCCAGGGCTGCCCCCTCTCTCCAACACTGTTCTCGCTATTTATCGAACCACTAGCCTGTGCAATAAGGCAGGATCATGCTGTTTTACCCCCAGTCCCTGGTTCTCCAAACTTAAGCTATTTTCAGATATGGCTTTATACTTAACTGCAGAAGAAGATAACATCTTGCGAACCTTTACTAATTTACAGCTCTTAGGGGATATAAAATTAACCACGCAAAGTCAGAGGGCCTGCTCTTTAATTGCTCCGTGGATATATTACCTTCTTCAATACAAGGACATTAATACCTAATGACTCAACCCATAAGGTATTTAGGGAAATTTGTCACATCTAGCCTGGAGGACTTATTTTTGCTGAATTTCATTCCTACACTTAATAAGTTGCGTAATCTTCTTGTAAAATGGAAAGACCTTCCCTTAACAATTATGGAACGAGTGGTGCTTAATAAAATGAATATACTCCCTCTTTTCCTATTTTTATTTTTTAATTTTATGGTCAAGGTCCCTCAGTCCTTCTTTGACCAGATCAATTCTGAAATAAGGCACTTTAGATGGCAGGGAAAAAACCCAGACTGAAACTAGAAACACTACAACTAGATGTGGAAGAGGAAGGCCTTGCACTACCTAATTTTCGATTTTATTACCAAGCTTCACTTATCAACTGGCTGAGTTATAATGATTCAGAAGGGATGTATTCTGCTAATTTGTTCTTACCTTTAATGCTTAGGGAACCCGAGATTGCCCTAGCCCATTTTTTGTGAATTCCTAAACTCCAGAAAAAAATCACGATATAAAATTCTCAGGATTATATCTTCTCAGTTCCAAAAGGTCTGGGAGGCCTTCGGAGTCCCTTGGTTACACCCTCAACTGAGACTAGCAGAATGCATCCCCCTGAGACTCCGGATGCCTGTTCAGACTTGTGGACTATGGGCAAAGCTTGCGTTTCATAAACTACATGACATTTGTTTTTAATGAAAGTTTTCTAACCTGCAGGAAATTAGAGAGAGGAACAGTACTATAAAGATGTCTCTTTTCTTTAGTTATTTTCAGATAAAGAAATTCTGTTTAGAGTTAATAAACTCTGATAGCTATGAAGGCTCTTTACTGAGCAAATCTCATTTTATACTTGGAATTAGAGGAATTGGAAATTGGTATAAATTGCTCAAGTCTACACAGAACAAGCGAATGGTGTCAAACCACCTAGAAAGAATTTCTGAGCCATTTGGCTGTTGCCTCAATTTCCAGCAATGGCAAGGCTTTAACAAAATGTGCTTGAAGCCGGTAAGACCTGCTAATTTAAGGAGGATGGCATTTTTTAGCAATTATATGATTTACTATACGCCTGCCAAACTCCATAAAATCTATCCAGCAGTCGACCCTCGATGTTTTAGGTGTCAACATGCAAATGGGGATTGGCTACGTGTGGTATTTAAGTGCACCCATTTAATGAATTTTTGGAACAGTGTTTTTTCATAAATTGAAAGAGGGCAGGGAGTTGATTCTCCTCTCGAGGTTCGAGAAGAATTTACTTTGGCTCAATGTCAATTAATTTTTAATGGCACTTGGTTGCAAGTTCATTAATTCGTGCCAATTGGAAATCAGTAACCATACCATAAACTTCCCAATGGTTAATCAAAATGCAAAGGATTTTTAGGCAGCTAAATATATACGTGAAAAGGGTAGGCTCAGTAGTCAAATTGATTAGAATATGGAAGGAGTGGAAGTAATTAACTTAGTGGGAGGTCAGGACATCGGACAAGGGAGATCTACATAAAATGAATGTCAGCATTTTCCCATTAATGACTCTGTTAGGATTTATCTCTTATGTATCAGTTAACTTCATGAATTTCAATCTCTATATGCACTTTAAGTAAATACCTGAACAGGAAATTTAGTATGTTTTATATGTAGTATGTTTTATATGCTACATTGAAAAAAATAATATAACAAATAAAAATAATAAATTGTCATTCCGGAGAGTCTATTACAACAAGTAATTGAAGAATCTCACAAGGACACTGAGGAATAGTTGTCACAAAGAGAGCACTTTGAGACAAAGTCTGGTTTCCTCATCTCAATGAAAGGGTCGAGAAAGAGTTAAAGGCCTGTCACTTATGCAACTTTCCCTCATCACACATTATTCAGGACCCATTAAACATGTCAGAATTGCCTAACCATGCTTTAGAGAGATTTGCTGTTGATTTCTTTGGTCCTCTTGAGAATGGAGCTCATCTAATGGTCATTGTTTACGAATACTCCAGCTTTCCACTGGTGGAAGCTCTTTCTTCCTCCACTCATAAAAAGATTATGGAAACATTAGATGACATCTTTGCAACATGGTGTTGTAAATTGAAACAACGATGTGATTAAGCATTTACTAAAGACATTAATTCCCTTACTTTAGATTATGTTTTCCCTGTTATGTTGACCGAAGTCCGGACTCCATTTTGTATTGTCATGCTTCCACGTGTTCCACACGAGAAGAGTCCAACCTCTGTGTTAGTTGCTCTTGTAATCTGCCTAGTAACAGTCTATAAATAGCTCCTTTGTCCATCTGGCGCATGCCCAGACTTGACCACATCTGTTATCACTTAACCCTGCTTGACCATGTTTTCGCGGGCTCAAGGAGTGTGTTAGCTCCGCCCACGTATTGATTCAGTATCAAAGATGACCATAAATGGTAATGTTCTTCGGCCTCATGTTGTATCCACCCACTTATGAGCCCCTCTATTGTGTATAAAAGGGGACCATGTACGTAAGTTCTTTGTGCTACTCTATGCAACACTGAAGAGTGTTGTGTGGATTGTAGGACCACCCTTAAGGGTTAATAAATGCTGTCTTTGTACTTTGCAGTTTCCGTGCCAACTTCCTTATAGATTCCATTACAGGAGAGCGAACCCTTGTGTCCTGCGGGCCTAGCTGGGGCCTGTATTCATCAATTGGCGCCCGTCACGTGGGGCTCATCGGCGACTCGGATGCTCGAAGGACTGGTCGCGACGAAGGTGAGGAATTTGGCCAGGGACGTGATCACTGCCAGCGGCGTCTTAGCCCTGGCATCCCGAGGTTTTTCTTCCTTCCCTTCCGAGCTGACCGTCTGGGTGGCGCCGGTCCTAGACTGAGACCTCTTCTGTCGGTCCTGCCGTGAAAGCCGTTTGGGCGATTTCGGAGCTTGGCAGTTGGAATCTGGACTCTTGATTGGTAAGAACCGTTGTACGGTACTTGCTCCGAGTTTTTGAAGCCTGGTCGGGCTATTTGAGTTTGATTTGTGATGACTAGTCATATTTTGTATTTGTCTTTGTGAAAATATATGCGTTGCAACACATATAGGCAGGTAATGTGGAGAGATTTCTCCGGAACTGTGTAACCTTGAACGGCGCAACGATTAAGTGCCATTTTCTTTATAATATTGCATATTTTGCATTATTTCTGAGCATGCCTGCTTTTAGCGCACTCCGTAAGTGGTGTTGCTGCTTTGGAAACCGGTTGAACCTCGAGGAATCTGCTCCGGCTCCCCCAGAGGGGACTCCCAATAGGGATATGTATGTAAAGCATGGTCTTTCTTCCATAATGTACAGCACAGTATGGAGGAAATATACTAAAAAAGATCCTGAGTTGCGATGGCCTTTGTATGGATCGTTTGATATACGTAAGATTGAGTATGTGGAACAGTGTATGTGTAAGCGGCGTGCTCGTCAGGATATGTTTGAGTGTGTGCGGTTGTGGGTGAAGGAGGTGCGTGAGCGAGAGAAGCGTGAGAAAGCGCTGTTCGACAAAGAACAACGGAAGAATGATCATGTGCGAGCACAGGAAGCGAGGCGTCGGGAGGACAAAGAACAAACGGAGAGACAAGAGAAAGAGCGTAGGCTGCAAGTCTCGGGTCAATATGCTGTTCGGCAGCCACTTTATCCTGTCCTTAATAATCTTGATGATGATTTTTATTTACTAGATCGCTCTCCGCCCCCTTATGTGGGCGCATCTGCTCCGAGGCCACAAGATTCTGACCCGGTTCCGGGTAAGGTAGATACGCGGTCCATGCTGTCGGCTGAGCAAATGGCTGAGCTTCGGCAAGTTTCCTTCCGTGCACTTAAGGGCAAGGTGTCCGTGGATGAATTATTCCATACTTGGGGGCCGTGGCAGGAGAGAGAGAAATTGTATTTTTTGGGTCACTTTGCTGATGAAGTGACTGCTGCTTACCGGAAATATTCCCGCGTTTTTGAGCCTGATGATGTGACATTGGATGCTAAAGCATTGCATAATGGTGTTTTCTCTCCCTCTAAGGCTCCTGACACGGCTCGGCGGCTGTTCGCTTTGCGGGACGCGGTGCTGGCCCTTAAAGGAAAAGCGCGCCAACAAGCAGGGGAGGTGAAGCAGTCGGATCCGTGTACAGCAGAAGGCCACTCATCCACCTCCCAGTCAGATAAGGATGGCACAGTGCATGTTAAACCAATGCGAGAGGCGGCGCCTTTGTATGTTCCTCCTAAAGGAGCGGGGACTAGCTCGGACATTACCTCCGCCGATGCTAAGGGATATTTTGTGTATAATTGGGTTTATACTCCCTGGCACAGGGCTGACGTCATGGCATTAAAGAATGCGTTGCCTGATCCCCGCAAGAATCCAGCGGCCTTCTACGAAGAAGTCGAGGGGGCCTTGAATTCTTGCGTTATGACCTTAGCAGATATAGACTTGTTCTTTGGCCTTATTCTACCACCGGATATGTGGCGATCTGTCCGAAAGGTAGATGATATAGTTGCCTTTAAGGCTCGGTGGTCTGACCTTGAGGATGAGGATAGGGAACGGAAGCCCGCGCAGAAACCACCCCAGAGTATCTTAGACCTCCCTACTGCTATTCTGACTAAATTGAAGACAATTATCCCCCCTAAAAAGATTGATTGGAATATGTTAGCTTCATGTAAACAGAAAGTTGACGAGTCGGTTGCGGACTTCTTTACGCGTTTTGAGGAGACGTTTCATGATTTTAGTCTCCAGTCGCTTACTGATGATACGGGTCGCCACCTTTTCGCGGATAAATATGTGGCTAATCTGCTGCCGGCAGTTGCGGCCCGTTTGAAAGCGAGTGAAAGTTCTTGGTCTTCCGCAACACCGACGGCCCTCCTGACTATTGCTCAGTATTATGAGCGTCAGGAGCAAGAAGCAAAGGGCCAGGAGGAAAAGAAATCGAAAGATTTAAAAACAAAGGTGATGTTGGCACAAGTGTATGGCCCGCCCCGACGGGGTAGTAATAGAGGTAGGGGAGGATCTTATGGTCCTCCCTCGGGCCGATCTGATTTGAATAAGAACCAATGTGCGTATTGTAAACAATTGGGTCATTGGGCTAGGGACTGCCCGGTGTTGCATGCTTCGCGTCAGGGGCATACTCAGGGTGGCCCGCGAGGTCGAGGGGGTTTCTCGAACTTTAGAGGGAATTCCAACGAGCAGGCTCGTTTTGACTCTGCTGGGCAGCACCGAGATAGATCAAATGTTTTCGATCGCCAGCATCAGTATCAAGTGTCGGGGATTGACCGATCGGGGTACCATGACTCTCAGCATGCATAGGAATGCGTTGGATGGGGGTTAGAATCAGTTGAGGTGCCGGTCGATCAGAAGGGTCCTTATGTATCGGCTGAGGTTTTGGGCTCTACTGATCAGTTCCTAGTGGATACAGGAGCGACACGTAGTGCGCTGTCTAAGCAATTGGTTCCGGGGGCTCCCCCATCCGGCTTAATGGTCACATCGGTAGGGTTTGACGGTACACTCTCCCGAAGCCCTCTTTCGCAGCCCCTCATGTTTAAGGTTGATTCTTTTTCTACACCCTGTCCGTTTCTGCTTGCCCCGTACACACCGGACAACATTATGGGCCTTGATATGTTAAAGCATTTTAGGGCTACGATCCGCTGCTCCCCTGCTGGTGTGCGGGTAATATTGAATGACAATTACCCCCGATCTGAACGGATGTGTGCGATGTCAGAGGATGCGCTGTTAGCTACCCTCCCTAGTGCTTTGTGGGCAACTTCGGATACTGATGTGGGACAGATGGTGATTCCACCGGTCCACATTAGTGTCCAGGAGGGGGCGGTGTTACCACGCCTCCCACAGTACCGTATTTCCCAGGAGGGCGAGGAGGCTCTCATACAGATAGTGCAGGATTTGATGGCGGTAGGGGTAGTGGAGGAAGTCCCCTACAACATCTGTAACAGTCCGATTCTTCCCATACTGAAAAAGGATACGGATGCCAGAGTTTATCGGTTTATAATTGATTTGAGAGAAGTAAACAAGATCGTGATACCTCAGTACCCAGTGGTTTCCGATATCACGACGTTGCTTACTTTGGTCCCGCCTACGGCGACTATGTTCTCAGTGATCGATTTGAAGAATGCCTTCTTTTCCATTCCCATTCACCCTGATAGCCGATATCTTTTTGGGTTTACATTAAATAATAGATCTTATCGTTTTTGTAGGATCCCCCAGGGCTACACAGAAAGCCCTAGCATTTACAGTCAGGCTTTGAAAAGACAATTGGATTCCTTTGTTCTGCTCGAGGGGGTCGCCCTCATTCAATATGTCGATGACATCTTGCTGGCGGCTGACACCCTGGAGTTGTGTGAAAAAAGTACGTTATCCTTACTTTCCTTTTTAGCATCCCACAATCATAAGGTATCTAGGAAGAAATTGCAATTCTGTAGACCAAAGGTGACTTATTTGGGTCACCTTTTGTCTAAGGAGGGACGTGCACTCACACCGGATCGTATCCAAGTAATTTTGGACACACCGAGACCGTCCACGCAGAAGGACGTGCGTGCATTTTTGGGTCTTGTTTCTTTTTGTAGACAGTGGATATTGGGGTTTTCACATATAGCTAAGCCATTGTTAGCCCTCTTGACAAAGGACACGCCTATCCCAATCCCTTGGTCAGATGAGTGTGATACCGCTTTTCAGCAACTACGACAGGCCCTTTGTTCAGCACAAGTGTTAGGGACCCCTGATTATGCAAAACCCTTTTCGTTGTATGTGCATGAGAAAGATGGATGTGCATTGTCAGTTTTAGTGCAGATGCACGGCGACAAGCAGCGCCCTTGTGCATATTTTTCGGCTGTACTTGATCCTGTCGCCCAAGCATTACCAGGGTGTTTTCGCTCGGTTGCGGCAACAGCTGTGTCAATACGCCAAAGTGAGGGAATTGTGTTATCTCATAAGCTGTTGGTATTAGTCCCCCATGCTGTCGATGCCCTGCTTAATCAAACAAAGACGCAGCATTTGACCAGTGCCCGCTTGACGGGATATGAGTTGACGCTTTTGGCTCCTCATATTACGTTGAAAAGGTGCGTAACGTTAAACCCGGCAACATTGTTGCCATACCCCGAAACCCAGCCTGAGGCGCGGAAAGCACATGATTGTATTCTCGTGACTGAGGAACAAACAAAGGGTCGTATTGATCTCCAGGATACGCCCTTTCCAGATGTAGATGGAGAACTGTGGGTGGACGGATCATGTCTGAAGCTACCAGATGGTACGACTTCAGCAGCGTATGCAATTACCACGTTGCAAACGATAGTGGAGACTGCACGCATACCACAGAAATCAGCTCAAGCAGCGGAACTGATAGCATTAACACGAGCATGTGAGCTCAGTACAGGATTATGTGTGAATGTTTATACAGATAGCCGCTATGCCTTCGGAGTAGCGCATGACTTCGGCCTACTCTGGAAGGAGAGAGGGTTTTTAACGTCACATGGAGTACAGATAATGCATGGAGAGTTAGTTCACAATCTTTTAACTGCATTGACATACCCAAAGAAAATTGCCATCGTTAAGTGTAGCGCCCATAGGAAAGTAGTTGACAAAGTTGGAGAAGGGAATGCGTTAGCAGATCGAGTAGCACGGGAGACTGCGATGCAGCCCGGTGCTACTGCCATGTATGTAGTAAAGTCACAGGTGGAAAGATGGCATGATGCGAAGGAGGAAGTGCGGGAAATGCAAAGGACCGCTTCTGACAAAGAGCGGGAACAATGGGCTAGTGAGGGAGAGCTGGATGATGAGGGCTGCTGGAGAAATAAGCAGATGGATAGATGGAAATTACCCACAGCTTTTGTACAACCTATGGTTCAGATGGCACATGGGCTAGCACATGTTGGAGCTTCCGCAATTGTAAAATTGCTTACCCAAGCCTGGGAGAATCCAGAGATTGCTAGCACGGCAAAGAGGGTGGTGCAGACTTGTATGATCTGCTTGAGGTACAACCCAGGAAAGGGTACTCGAACTCCAGCAGGAGGATTCGTGACACCCACTGCACCCTTCGAGGTTTTGCAGATGGATTATATTCAGCTTGAGCGCTGTAACAATTTGAAGTATGTTCTAGTAGTGGTTTGCGCCTTCAGTAAATGGGTTGAAGCGTACCCTACGAAAGACAATACTGCGATGACTACTGCGAAGCTGCTGCTGAAAGAGTTCTTCCCTCGATATGGCGTCTGTAGACTTCTGTGGAGTGATAATGGGCCTCACTTTGTAGCGGATGTTATAAAGTATGTCTTGAAGGGCCTGGGTATCACCCAGAAGTTTCACGCGGTATTCCACCCTCAGTCTGCGGGACTAGTCGAGAAGTATAATGGTACACTGAAGCTCAAGATCGCTAAAATTCTAGCTTCGACGTCTTTGACTTGGCCAGATGCTCTACCACTGGCGTTATTGTCAATTAGATCGGTACCACACTCTTGAACTGGCCTTACACCGTACGAGATTGTCTTTGGACGCCCAATGAATATTTGGGGTCCACCAAAACCTAAAGCTGTGTATGATGTACCTTGTGTAATGATGAACGATTATCTGGCACAGTTAACGGATAACTTGGTTTCTATTCATCAACAGGTCCGAGAGGCGCTCCCTGATCGGTCCACCGGTGAAGGACATGGTCTCCGACCTGGTGACCACGTGATGGTGAAAATCTTTGACAGAACAAACAGCTTGGAACCGAGATGGGTGGGTCCTGAGCAGGTCCTCCTCGCAACGAGGACGGCTGTGCGAGTCTCCAACCGAAAGAATTGGATCCATTCCCTGCACTGTAGGAAGGTGCCGCCCGGATTGGTGGAACCTGCCGTGCTGACCGATCAACGAGAAATCTTGGCTGCAGAGACAGGCCGTGCTGCGGAGCCAAACGCCACTGAGGAGCTCTTTCCGGACCACGCGACTCCTGGAGGAAGGCGATATCATCTTCGACCAAGGAAGTGAGTTCTCCAGTACCGGGACATACTGTCAGAACGGCCCTTGGGTTAGTGAAACGGAGAGCCGATGAGGCAAGGGGGGGGGATCAGCCCTGCATTAGTGTAGCGACACCCGTCTTGGCCCGCTGGTGAAGAAATCGACCGCTGCCCAAGGGGAAGAGTTCTGACAGACTTTTAGTTTCAGGAAGATATTGGGTTTTTATTTTTTGACATGGAGAAAAAGAAAATCCTTTGTGCATTAGGGTTCATGTTGACAGTAGCCATTGTTGGGATAACCACATGGTTTGTGGAGGATGTAACTCCCGCTCGGAAAATACTTGTGTTGACAACTCCGGTGCCTGAGGAGCACTACTTTTATACATTACCGTATCAAGAGTTGAAGCATCGACAGTCTTACTTGAATAACACTTTCATCCAGATGCTGCATCATACCCACGTTGCTACGAACGCTACGAACTGTTGGATATGTGGGATGATGCCAGCCCATCAGAAGAAAGGAGGAACGCCATTTATACCACTTCCTTTCTCTCATAATGGCTCTTGTAGAGCATGGTATACTTTGCTTTTCGCCACTCGGAAACCGACAGTGGGACGATTGCTCTTCAGACTCAATAAAGAATGCCACCAAGATAAAAATGGGTATCCGCAAGCGAATGGGACAATTTGGGAGTGGGAAGAGTACCGACCAGACAATGAATCCATTCCCTACATCTTCACGAACACAAGAGACACTGTGGGAAAGGACAAATTTGTGATTCAAGTAGCACAAGCTCAAGCGGACCTGTGTGTCCAGAGTGTGGGTTTTATTCCTGTTGGTGTTAGTGATTGTATTACTGTTCTGAACATTGATGGGTTGAACAATAGTACCTTTTTAGCCTCCCATAATACGTACTTTGTGTGTGGAAATAAAGGTTATTACCGTCTGCCGGCTGGGTGGTCTGGGGTATGCTATGTATCATTTCTATTACCTCCTGTATTCCTAGCACCCGCATCTTATCATAAGGATTTGAAATTATTGAATAATGTGACTGTAAATAGGTATAAACGTACTTTATCAATTGATGATGTAGATCAGACTGATACCAGTCTGCAACAGTATATTGATTTTAACTTAGGACTGTTTTTCTTTGTTGGAGCTGCTCTGAACAGTAGAAAGATCCGAAGATTAACAAGAGTGGTATAGGCTGTGACAAATCAGACTGCTGCTGCTCTTGGGAATCTTACGGGGGAATTGCAAATTACTAGAATTGTTGCACTGCAGAATCGTATGGTATTAGACGTTATGCTAGCTGACAGAGGAGGAGCATGTAAAATTATTGGAAGTAGCTGTTGTGTGTTTATCCCTGATCATACGCCATCAGTTTATAATGCCATCAATAAATTACATAAAATTGCAGCTGAAATCCATACAGAAAACGGCACTTGGTCCTTTTCTGGATGGTTTTGGGCATTAATTACTGCCTGGGGATGGAAGGTTTTAACTGGTCTCTGTATTATTGTAGCAGTTCTGTTTTCATGCTGTCTCTGTGTTCAGTGTGGTCCCTTGCTCTGTTCTGTATGTGTATCATTTTGTATCCCCGATAAGAAAGCTATTGCCAATGTCACTTATCAGAAACGTTTAGCTAAGGAAGTAGAAGAAATGATGATAATTGATATATATGATGATTATCCTAACAAACCAGATGTCTTCAGTAAATGCTGAAAGGGTCGTCTGTTGTAAATTGAAACAACGATGTGATTAAGCATTTACTAAAGACATTAATTCCCTTACTTTAGATTATGTTTTCCCTGTTATGTTGACCGAAGTCCGGACTCCATTTTGTATTGTCATGCTTCCACGTGTTCCACACGAGAAGAGTCCAACCTCTGTGTTAGTTGCTCTTGTAATCTGCCTAGTAACAGTCTATAAATAGCTCCTTTGTCCATCTGGCGCATGCCCAGACTTGACCACATCTGTTATCACTTAACCCTGCTTGACCATGTTTTCGCGGGCTCAAGGAGTGTGTTAGCTCCGCCCACGTATTGATTCAGTATCAAAGATGACCATAAATGGTAATGTTCTTCGGCCTCATGTTGTATCCACCCACTTATGAGCCCCTCTATTGTGTATAAAAGGGGACCATGTACGTAAGTTCTTTGTGCTACTCTATGCAACACTGAAGAGTGTTGTGTGGATTGTAGGACCACCCTTAAGGGTTAATAAATGCTGTCTTTGTACTTTGCAGTTTCCGTGCCAACTTCCTTATAGATTCCATTACAGGAGAGCGAACCCTTGTGTCCTGCGGGCCTAGCTGGGGCCTGTATTCATCAATGGGGTGTCCCTGTGATCATGAGCTCTGCCGTCGGCCCACCCTTCAATAGGAGAGAGTTCAGAGACTTTCTCAGCCATCAAATCACAAAGCATCAGAAAAGTACTCCTCTTTTGCACCCGGCCAATGGCCTGGTAGAACAATTCATGAGTACTCTAAAGAAAGCTATGCATCGTGCTGCATTAGAAAAGCTCCACCTCAAGGTCATTTTGAATACCAATCTTCAAGCTTACCGATTGCCCCCTTACTCAACTACATTGGAAAGCCGTGCAACTTTAATGTTTTGTAGTGTCAAAGCGAACAAGTTACCTCAATGGACCAACCTCAGATCAAAGACTGAGAAAGAAATTTGCACAGAAAATTCTGGCCACAAACAGAAAATAAAAAACTATACTGACAAGCGATGTCATGTGAAAGATATCACTTTCAAGAGAAGAGATTGAGTCCTAGTTCAATAATCCAGAAAACAAAAATCTTATACTCCTTTCGAGGCTGAGCCCTTTACTGTCACAACTACCAAAGGACACATGGTGACTGCCCAACATCCTGGGAAGTCCCTACGAGAGATTCTTCTCACTGCGACATGTGGCTCGACACTCTCCAAACATTTATGTCACCATAGAGACTGGGTCGAGACAGACAGTTAATGATCTTGCAACTGCTGTTTCCACCTCACCTTTGTAGATCAATGACACTTCGACTGCCAGCTCCCGGTTTCAGATGACCCAATAAGGAGGAGTGATTCAAGTGCCATGAAGGCAAATGGAAAAGTTATAAGTACATATGTGTTTGTAACTGTTTATGTATTAATTTATTAATTTATTTCTTCATTGTTAATTTATTTTAAATGTAACTTTGATTTAACAAAGAGGGAGATGTAGTATCTCGTAAATAAAGAATGACATTACTTTTTTGGTTCCTGAAGGACTCCGTGGACAAGAGACGTAAGCGTTGAAGGTTAATTAAGTAAATGCACTTTTAAAACATTGAGTTCTTGCTGAAGAATGAAGACATGTATAACTAACTCACTGTGTGTGTCATAGTCATTAGCGGGGACTCTGGATTGGTAGGATGCTTCGTTTTAAGTTTTACGGCAATCATGCATTGATCATTTTGCCCTTTAAATTACCATTGCTGCAGTTTTTGATAAATTAGTGATGCAGAATTACAAGTCCAATACAAGTGGAACCCCTAATTGTCCCCTGAGAATTGGGGAATCACACCGTCACCCAGGATTACTTCAGATAATTTAATCTGTTATTCTCCATTCCTGATGTTTTCTCACCTAGAGATTTCACCAGGGTAAGGATGAACTTACATTGGTTGTAGCATACTTCTTTTTCACTAATGATCACTTAAATCATTTAAAAAGTTTGGAGAATTATTAATGTGCGGGATGAACCTTTTCAATCAAAGATCTGCGTTTCGAAGGGGGTATATCCGAGGAAGGAGTTGGTCCTTGCTAAAGTGGGCACTGCAGGTCAATAGTTAAGAATGTGGAATCATCAACCAAAACATATCCACAACCATTGCTGTGATTCTTGAGTGTGTCATATTCAAATCAGAGTGAAGTCATAGATACCATTTGGGTATACAAGATGTGTACAAGCTGTCATAGTTTTAATGTGGTTTACATTATAACATACCAATGTTACATCCGTGCTCAGTCTGGTGTGGTGGAGTCTTTCTGTGGTTCCTGAAAGGCATCTATTAGGCTTTCCCATTCTGCCACAATGGGCTGCTTCTGCAGTCCATGCACCTCTTCCCGCCTCAGTTCTATGACTTCAGTCTTACCCCACTTAATCATCGCTGCCTGGTCATAAAAGCAGTTTATGGCTCCCAAACTCCTGTGGCGTCTATAAAACCATAGCGTACCACCCACCACAAAGTTGAGGTCAATGAAACCTGTTAATCTGGCTGGGGTGTTTGTGACCTCCAAATCATCCAGTGTGTACTTAATATCAATATAGGGAGAAGAATTTACTGAGACAGGGACAGGTAAGATGGATATGCTGTTTAAAAATCAATAGGGTTTGAATGAAGATTTTGTGTGGCTTACCTTGGGCATATATAACAGCTTTTGTGAAATGTTGGTAGCATCCTATTTTCCACATGGATTACTTGTTAGTATCTAGCATATCTAGCATTGTCAGCACCACCTCTACACATTTGATTAGGATATGTTCCAATGTTTTAAACGGTGGATTGCACCTTGTGTTGATTGGTAAAAAGCCCAATCTGAATAGGCCATATTAGAGTGTTTTATTCCTAGTTAATGGCAACAAATAGTGATGGGATTATCTTTACCATTTTCTCTTTAAAATTATACACTTTAGATTCATCCCTAAAATGGTGTGGGGGAGCCCCACAATATGTTTTGATTATTACAACCTGGTTGCTTAGAAGTGATACAAATACCAAGAAACCTTTTCTGGTTCATTATGGTGGTTCAAATAGTTTCTATTAAAATTATTAGGATTGGTATACATATTACATTTCAGGATAGAACACTAAAAAAAGGGTAATCTTTAGCAATAAAAAGCATATGTTGTTGAAGAAACAAAACCATGATACCCACATTTGAATTCCTTAGTTGTATGCTATTATGCCATCTGTATTATATATAGAAATGTTAGTATCATGGTGTGGTGTTGAAGAACACTGTAGTCAGCACAATCAGAGTTCTGAGTAACATAACTGCATCCACATTCATGTATGAGGTTTGTGGTAGGACCGTGTGGAATTGTAATTACTCCAGAGTAATCGGAGTGATGTTGGTAATTCTACCTTACTCTTTGATTTGGAATTACAGATAAAAATGAGATTATGCCAGCATGCGGTCTTTGGATAGCACACATCTAACCAAAAGGCAGCAGAGTGCTGTTTAGGGTGTGATGCAAATAGAAACAATAAAAGAATGAAGAAGTAGTTGGGATATGGGAGCAAAAGATGACTTTTACTTCATTGTGCTGTAGTGTTCTTTAAAGCGATGCATCTTCATCTCTTTCGTACATTGAAGTAGAGTGGTCCTCATAGGTGCAGGGATTTTGTTCCAGATAATGGGTGCATAGATTGAGATGAACTGTTGACTTGTTTTTTTCTTTTCTACACCCCTTTGCCTGCAGTCTATTAATGTCCTGGCTGAGGGTGTGTTGAGAGCTAGAGAAGATGATGAGTGTGTTTGCCAGGTAGACGGTAGTGACGATTGTGATGCCATTTTAAAGTATGCAACTGTTTTGACTCCATTGCACCCATCAAAACCCTCAGCAACAGAAGAACCAACACGTATGCCAACTGGTTCAACCCTGAACTCAAGGCAGAAAAACCGAAATGCAAACTGCTAGAGAGATGCTAGTCCACCTGCAAAGATTCAGGCAACCACCCAGCCTTCAAAATGGCCTAAAATCCTACCACCATGCCATCATAGAAGCAAAGAAAGCAGCATTCGCCACCCACTTCCATCCCACCAACCACACCAAAGAACTAATCAACATTATCAGAGAATTCTCCTTCTCTGATGCCGTCGAAATCACCATACAGCCCTCCCAGTCCCTCTGCAACTCACTCACCGACTAATTCCACACCAAGATTGCCAACATCTACAAAAACGTCAAACCCTAACCACTGCAGCCAGACTGCCCTCCTCCTCCCACCAACCTCCCACCTCACTTCCTGACCCACTAAACACCTCTACACTGAAATCACAACATACATCTTGTACTCCATCCACTTTGGATTTCCACCGACCACTGCCCCCACCACGCCTTCAACCTCAGACTCAATCATCAATGCGGCATGAAGTTCTCCCACTTTTCCAGAAACATGGAAGCATGCCGAAGTCAACCACTTCTAAAGAAGCCCACAGCGGACCCATCCAACCTCAAGAACTACTGCCCCATCTCGCTCCTCCCCTTCCAAGCCAAGCTACTGAAGAAAGTCAACAACCGCCAACTCACAGATACCTGGTATCCAACCACCTGCTTAACTCTTCCCAATCCAGTTTTTGCCTAAACCACAGCATAGAACCCCCCCCCTTTTAGCAAGTGTGATGACTTAAGAGCCAACCTTGACCAAGGCGAGCCAGCAGTGTCCCCCAACCACCTCAGGTAGTATGATTGCTATCTGTGTCACCTAGGTGGAAAGGGCAGGGCAAGACCTTCCTCAGGTAGGTGAGAAGGAAAGGCCAGTCTTTGACGCTTAGGACCATGCCCATGTCTATGTCCCACTTATCCCATAAAGTAATTTGGGGTGAGGATGCATGTGCCCTTATACCTTGGTATAACCACCACATCAGGTGTCTGCCAGTGTCCATCAGGTGCACCGAGTGTACCGATTTGTGTGTTGATTGTTCAGTCCCATCAGGAGCCCATCCCCTTTTAATATATTGTATTATGCTAGCATGCAATAGAAATAATGTGTTGGGAAGGCCTTGCTCAAGAACAAAGGTTGGGTGCATATGGCAGTTGCTGTATATTTCAGGGCTTGCTTCCAATAAATCAGCGGCACTTTCAATAATGGTGGGATTGTGGTTGGGACATTTCTCCTGGGACGATCATGCCAGGATTATATGCAATCTCCTGTAGATTGTGGCCCGCTAGCCAGTAAGAAAGCCACTGTAATTGGCTCGCCATGCAATATGCCCTAAAGTCTGGAGCTCCCATGCCACTGACGTCAGATAGCAGTTGCAGTTTTGTCTAAGCCTGGGCGTTGAACTACGCTCCGTTCGCGGAGCTTGCGAACTTTAGGTAACTTCGCGATTCGCATAGCGTAGTAGTTTTGCTTCCTCGCGCGCTCAATATTCATTCTCGCGCGCACGATAACGTCTTACCGTGATTCTGCGATCGCCAACTTGCTTTTCGGTCCGTTCACGAGCGCCACGAGATTTGTAATATGGCTGCCCAAGCCCGCGAGAGTGTGCGAACACGTCATTCGGGTGCGCGAGCTGACTTCCGGCGGCTTTCTTGGTAAGATCGCGATCCCGAACATGCAAAAACTACAATCTGGTGAAGAATATCTCTCGAGCTTCATAAAACCTTCTCTAAAATGATCATTTTGCTCAGAAAAACTCCTCAGATTGTGATTTTGCTGTAGTCTTTTGTGTAAGGAGGAGTCCTTTAATTTTTTTAACTCTTTTTTTCAAGAGGAAGGAAGTGCCCCTGAGTCTACAACTTCCTGTTCCTGTCCAGCAGGCACCTCCCAGTGCTTTGTGCATGTGCTGTTCACTTTCATTTGGATTTGGAGCTGGAAGGATCACTTTTTGTGTCTGTCTGCTGCATCATCCCATTGGATTGGATTTATTTGAGGACTTTTCGATTTGAGATTTAATTTACTACAAGTAAGTTGGAGAATTGGTGTGTTTGTTTCATTGGGGCTTGTTTGTACCTACATTTTTCTGGGATTTTCATTGTTTTTAAAAATTATTGTTGTGGCGGGTGGCCTGTACTTTCAATAGGGGCCTAGTTGTTTTTCTCTGCAATTTCAGCCAGTAGGGTACCAATGGGTCCATGTTTCGTGGTGTCTGTAGAATTTCAACATCATGTAGGGCATGGATGGCATAGGAAATTGAAATGCTAAATGTGGCTGTGGTGTATTTCACTGTTGGTGTGTGTGTGTGTGTGTGTGTGTGTGAAATACCTTTGTTGGATGCGTGTGCTTGATGTGTAACTTCTTTGCAATCCTTTCGTAGCCCTGTTGATTTTCATTTTTGTATTAAACCTGTGTTGTTTAGCAGGCCTCCTTTGTCCGATCATATATTATAGGCCTGCTTCAGTTCATTGTTTTCCATGGCCTGTTGTGACTGTGAGTGCCCATGTGGCTTGTGGCAATTTTGTGGTGGTAGTTTAGTAGTGTGTGCTTCTTTTTCCATAAAGGCCTGCATTTCTTTTCTTTGTTCCCTTGGCTTATGCTTGTTGTTGTTGTGATTTCCTGGCCATGTGTGTGGCGGCCATTTTGTGCAGGCAGGCATTGTGCTTTTGCCATAGGCTTACATTGACTGTTCCAAGCTTGTGGCCTAGTCTGCCAGTAGGCCCAGAGGTAGTCAGCCTCAAATCTTTGGTGCGTTATTTAACCCCTTCGCCGCGGCAGGAATTCCGCCGCGGCGCTGGGGGGGTTTGGGGGCAGCGCGGTGGCGCTGTGCTCGTGACGGAACCACTCCGTCACGAACCACGGTTGAGCTGTGCTCATGACGGAGTGGTTCCGTCACGTCTCCGTCCACTGCGCTAATCGCCCGCACAGGCGGGGAATTAGCGCCGCGTGGGCGGAGCGGCCGCCAACGGCCACAGCATGACGGAACCACTCCGTCATGAGCACAGCGCAACCGTGGCTCATGACGGAGTGGTTCCGTCATGAGCGGGAAAGGGGTTAAAATTACAGTTTGTGTAGTCTGTTGATTTTTTTTTACACCATGGATGGCTTTGGATTTTATTGCAAAAGATGTTTTTTGGGGTGGAATAGCAGTTTTTGGGTGTGTGTTAAATAAATAGGGCTTTTCAGCCAGTAGGTAACCCTAGGGATTCAGCTTGCGTCCTTTCGGTAACTCTGCACAGCGCGGCAACGCGGACTTACAGTTTTCGTCATTTTCGCGCTCTTAATATACGTGTTCGCGCACGCGAGAAAGCCTTTTTGTGCAGTTCACGATCCCGAACACGCAGCATTTGCAATCTGGCAAACAATATCTCGCGAGCAACATAAATACTTCTCGAATACGCTGATTTTGTGCATTTGGCCCAAAAAACTCCTCAGGTTGTCATTCAGCTGTAGTTTTGGAGCACGGAGTCGCTTTTATTTTTATAAAAATATTTTTATGAGAGGAAGTAAGTTCCACAGACACTACAACTTCCTGTTCCTGTCCTTTGTAATCCCTTTTTGGTTATTATTGTGGTGGGTTGCCTGAGCATGTGTGTGGTGGCCATTTTAGGAAGGCAGGCATTGTGCTTTTGCCATAGGCTTACATTGACTGTCTTCCATTTCTTGTTGTTGTGGGTGTATAGCGGCCATTTTGTGGAGCCATCCAAGCAGTGTGCTTGCTTTTGCCATTCTGTTCCAAGCTTGTGGCCTAGTCTGCCAGTACGCCCAGAGGTAGTCATCCTCAAATCTTTGGTGCATTATTTAAATTTACATTTTGTGTTGTCTGTTGAATTATTTTTTTACACCATGGATTTCATTGCAAAAGGTGATTTTTTGGGGTGGAATAGCAGTTTTTGGGTGTGTGTTAAATAAATAGGGCTTTTCAGCCAGTAGGTAACCCTAGGGATTCAGCTTGCGTACTTTCGGTAACTGCACAGCGCAACAACGCGGACTTACAGTTTTCGTCATTTTTGCGCTCTCAATATGCGTGTTCGCACACGCGATAAAGCCTTTTTGTACAGTTCGCTATCCCGAACACGCAGCATTTGCAATCTGGCAAACAATATCTCGCGAGCAACATAAATCCTTCTCGAAAACGCTGATTTTGTGCATTATGCAAAAAAAACTCCTCAGGTTGTCATTCTGCTGTAGTTTTGGAGCACGGAGAAGCTTTTATTAAAAAAAAATATTTTTAGGAGAGGAAGTAAGTCCCACAGAGACTACAACTTCCTTTTCCTGTCCTTTGTTATCACTTTTTTGTTATTCTTGTGGTGGGTGGCCTGAGCATGTGTGGCAGCCATTTTGTGGAGGCAGGCATTGTGCTTTTGCAATAGGCCTGCATTGTCTGTCTTGTATTCCTGACCTTTTCTTGTTTTTATGAGTGGCCTGGCCATGTGGTGGCGGCCATTTTGTGGTACCAGCCACTGTGCTTTTTCCATAGGCCTCCAAGCTTGTAGCCTAGTCGTTCAGTAGGCCCAGGTGTACTACTCATCAATCATCACGGGTGCATGGAATTTAAACAACTGTTTTTGTGTTGTGAGTTGAATTTCAACATCATGTATGGCTTTGGATTGAATTGTAAAATGTGGGCTTTACTTTTTTTCGGGGGTACATTTCACTTTTTGGGTGTTGTAAATAAATGCCTTTAGTTTTTAAGTGTATATGTTCGTTGTTGTTGCTCCCTGATGCTGCATCCATCCCAAAAGATGCACACATTTTTATTCAGGGCAAACAGGCTAACCTACATTTATGTTTTTGTTCTTTGCTATTCTTCTTCCTGAGTGTACACAGTACAAGTACACCAGGAGCCCTGGCCTTGTCAGTCTCTTAAATGGCTATACTGCTGTTGTTCACTGACTTCATAAAATTTAATAATTGTGACCACCCACCAGACACTAAGAAGTTATATATTATATTATTGATCTTTTGACTGATGTTCTTCTGGCTTTTTTGCTTTTAGGTGCACAAAAGACAGAGGAGGTGTGTCATCATCATCGACCGTTGTGGTGCCAGACCGACGTCCTGCTGCTGTACACGATGTGACGTGTGAGTGACCTGACCAGGCATCTCTGCAACTTGTGCAACTGAGTGCTGTTTTGACATCTGAAGAAGATGCCCCCAAAGAAAGCAGGTAGCAGGTCCTCCGCTCCCAAGAAAGTTGCCATGGAGAAGAAGGAACAGAAGAAGAAGGAAGTGTTACTTAAGTCTGGTGTGCCTCCCAAAACCTTTTTGGGACACCAAAAATGACGCCTGCAGCAGCGGTGTCGGGGGGCCAAACTGGGTGCAGCACCTCCACATCAGTGGGCCCAACCCACCAACCCAGGCCCAAGCAGGTGAGTGTGGAAGAGGTAGCCAGCCTTATGGTGGAAAGCAGTGATGCTGATCCTGAACTAAACTTATCGCTATCTCAAAGTAGTACACAATCAACGCAGGAGGGACCACAGCAGATAAGTGGTTAACAGCCGCAACCACCGCCTGCAATAGTAGCTGTTGTCCCTCCCGAAGTAGGGGCAGTTCAGGAAATTGAGCCGCATGCAGAGGAAGAAGAGGAAGCCACTCCTTTAGAAGTTCCATTGGCTTTCAAATCCCCAGCAAGGAAAAGGAGGGTTAGTACATCAAGTTCTTCACCAAGCCCCCCTTCTGATGATCTAGATGCCACTTGGAAGCCACAAACTGAGTCTGAGAGGGAAACACGTCACAAGAGCACGCATGGGAAAAGGAAGGTTCCAGAAAGCCTTACACTTATGGAGGTTGATGTAGAAGAGCAGGATGATGATGATGATGATGATGATGAGCCAGTCATCACGAACATCACTCCCGGGCCTGAGGAGATGGAGACCAACATTTTTACACTATCCAAAATGGCTGCGAGGGATGTAGCACGCATACCTCCAACACAGGTAACACCAACACGACCTCCAGCTTCCATATTTACATTAGCAAATGGCCGACAGCGTCCTACATCCAGCACAAGCACCACCTCAGCAGAAGTAGGTAGTGGTACTGCACAGAGTCAAATTCAACACACACCCTCCAGTTCATCCGGCATTGGAAGTGGGAGTGGCACCTCCAGCAGGTGACAAAAGGTAAGCTCCCCAGTGTGGGACTTCTTACCGGTTAGCGGAAAGGAGGAGAACATTGCTATATGCTCCGTTTGTCATACCTCTGTTAGTCATGTTAAGCTTGGTACAAACTATGGTACCGGAGGCCAAATGACCCATCTGAAAAAACACCACGCAATCCAGTGGGAGGAGCACCTTAGTCGCATGAAAACTGGAACCATTGCTGTTGGGCATAAACGAGTAGAAAGTCCGCTCACGGTGGAACAGGAAGAAGAGGGAGACATTCTCTGTGGTAGTGGTACACAAAGTAGCCCTGTCCCCAGCACTGCAGTGGTAACGCCCACATCCTCAGCCACGTCTCATTGGCACAAGAGTAAGAGTCAGCCTGAGACACCAAGGAGTACTGCTGGCCCAAAAAGTACGACGTTGACCACAGGAAGGAATACCATGCAGCCTACCATTCTTAGCATGTTTTCTAGGCCGGAGGGGCAGTACGAACGCAACCACCCAATAGCACGTTTGTACAATGCAAAGCTGGCTAAAATGTTAGCACTGGACCTTCTCCCTTTTTCTTTTGTTGAAGGGGTGGGTTTTCTTGAATTTGTGACCACCATCTGCCCAAAATGGAAAGTTCCCAGCCGCTACTATTTCGCAAGAGTTGCTGTTCCAGAACTACATCACGACGTCCTGGAATTGCTTGGAAAAGTCTTAAAACAGAGTGCTGTTCAGAGTATACACCTGACAACAGACATGTGGACCAGTTGCCAAGCCACTGATTACATGTGCATCACTGCACACTGGGTCTCTTTTTCGGGTGTTAAATAAGATATCTGACGGTGTTGTTGACACCGCTGAAATTTTTAAAGACACTCGCAAACATGCAACTGTAGCCATGTTTGCTATGGAGAAATCTCATACTGCTGCAAACATTTTGGATGAGTTTAACAGCAAGGTGTTTGAGTGGCTGCGACCAAGAGGGCTTACCATTGGTTTTGTTGCCACGGACAATGGCAGTAATGTAGTTAGGGCCATGAAAGATGGTGGCTATTTCAGGGTCCCATGTTTGGCACACTGCATTAACATTGCTGTTCAAGACTTTCTGAAAAATGAAACAAAGTCAGCAGCTTACTGACCACCTGCAGAAGAATATGCACACATTTAAACCATTCTTTTAAAGCCCGGAAGCAGCTGAGGGTCATTCAACGTGAGCATAAAATGCCAGTCAAAGCACTCATCCAGGAGGTGCCAACACGTTGGAACTCAACGTATTACATGCTTGAGTGTCTGTTTGAGCAGTACATACCACTTAATGCTTATGTCATGAAAAGGTCAGGAGATCCTACTGTGAAAGGCATGACCGTTGAGATGGCCCAATGGGACCTCGTCAAATGCCTGACAGAGATGCTACTTCCTTTTGAGGTCTTCACACGTGAAGTGAGCAGGGAGGACTGTACTATGGGCCAAGCTATCCCATTGTTGTACATGGTAGAGCAAGAGCTGAATTAGGTGTCAGAAATGTACGCAGGTGTAGATGACAAAGTAGACGCATATTATTTGGCAGACACCTTAGTCGCTCGCTTCTCTGACAATACAAGGATTCAAAATAACATTGTGTCACATCCACATTAAATTACTGCCTCAATTTTGGATCCACGTTACAAATTATTGCTGCGCAGTAATGAAGTAATTCCTTTTTCAGAAGTGGATGTTGCCCAGTACAAAACTTTGATAGCTGAGGAAGCCACTGACTTTGAAAACAAACGGATCTTAATTAGAGGCCCGCCCCCCCAGGGCAGAAAAATTACTGCAGGGCACCCAGAGTCATGTTCTACTTCAGAGGCCGAGAGCAGTGCGTTTGCCTCCCAGCAGTCAACAACACTGCCAGCAATAACATCAACAGCACCAACAGGATCATCAGGCACATTTAAAAAAACGACAGGTGATTGGTTTCTACGGAAAGGGTTTTGTACGTCCATGACTGATGCAAAGGCAAAAGAGGCCAAGCAAATCGGATCACCTCTGAACATTGAGCGGATGGTTCAGGCCTATCTAGATGACACAACAGAGGTCTTCATGGAGCAAAGCCCATTGGTGTATTGGTATGGGAAAAGAAGACAATGGCCAGTGCTCAGCAGCCTGGCGATAAAGTATGTGGCTTGCCCTGTTGCAAGTGTCTCTTCAGAGCGTGTTTTCAGTGCTGCTGGTGCCACTGTTACTGTCAAAAGGACCAGTCTCTTGCCCAAAAGCGTTGAGAGGTTAACCATGATCAAAATGAATCAACACTTTATACCACAGGAGTACAAAATACGTGAATCATCGCAAGAAGAGGAGAGCGACTTCGATGACATAAGTAATGGGCTGTTAGACGTGCTTCTGTCGGAACCACCAGAGTTTGAGGACGAGCTCCTCTTCCCTGACAACTAGGCTTTCAAATTGTTCTCCCTTCCTTTATTTGTGTGTGACTGTGTATCTGTTTTTCTAGTTCAAAATCTAATCACAACAAATCCATCAACAGTCTCCTCTTTTTATTTCCCTATTGGAGTTGCACGTCTGTGCATAAGTGTCCACTCCACTCCTCAGGGTCCTGCTCCATCTTCCTTACTCTCCCTAAATACATCTCAAGCAAGCCAGACATTGGATGGAGATGGAGAATAGTACAATACATATTGCCTCTAACAGTCCCTCCATAATAAGTGAAACGTGACTCCAGCTATATTCCGTTTTATTTCCAAGCCGAAAGAAACTCATCACTGACTGTCAGAAGGCTAGGCAGGCATCAGATCTGACAGCCAAAGAGAACAGCAAGACAGGTAATGAGTGATTATTGTGAATGATGGCATGCATTGCATTGGATGCTGGCTGACTACGAATGAATGTGCATGAAGTAGAACTATACTAGTTTATCGACAAAGTTAAAGTGACTCAGGTGAGGTGACAGTTAATGTTTCTTTGTTGTTTAATAACCACATTGTACTCCTACCACTGCAGGTGCCGGCCAATATCCGTTGCAATTTTGTAATATGGAATATATTATAAACGTAATCAGTCACTACAGACTGAGTTGGTGTTGGAGAATATACGTACCACACGGTCATCATCATGATGCTGCTGAGCATACTATCTTTGCACACAGTCAGTTGGATCGGAGATAATTGATGGAATAACTGCGTTTCATGGGCTGACATAAAAGGTAAACAGTTTGAACAAGAACCACAACAGACCTAGGCTACATGTCCGTGTAGTGGTGTGGACTGGAGTAGAGTATAGTGGTATGAGGGACAGTGGCGCATTGATTTAGTCACTTCATTTGGAAAATGCTAGGTTGCTGCAGTGCATATGACATTTGTCTGGCTCTGTCAAAATGTAAGTAAGGGGTAGGGTGCCTGGCCTGTGCCGCGGTTCTCCTGTTCTGTGGCTGTGCTGGCTCCTGAGTCCTGTCCCGTTGTTGTTGTAGCTTAATGCTGTAGTGTAGACACTATGTATCCTATCCAAGCTGCTTCAGTCTGAAAGTGTTCTCTCCAGAGTCTTGTCTTCTCTTTTTGCACTCCACTGTAATTGAGTTTATTGTTTTAAATGCAGTAATTTGTCAATACCCCGTTTGTTTTTCCATCTACACTTACAGGCCGGCCTTTAACCTGTGCTATAGTGGGAGAACCAAATCACACTTACCTTACCAATCCGCATCAGGCAGGCAGTGGTACCCAGGATTGATGTGCGGAGTGTCCATGGAAGGGAGGATCAAGAGGAATGAAGAGAATGATGCAACTCCACATTTGGACCAGGATAATACAGTAACTTTAGTATCATTCATCATTCGTCTTTTCATTTATTTGATTCCTATTTTCTCTCCAATCATTATGACTGTGTGTTGTGGTTTCTTTAGTAATTGATCCCTACAACTATTTTTTCATTTCCTTTGCTAGCTTGAAAAATAAAAGTAAGCCCGGTACAGCATGTAATTTGGTTCGGTCTGAGCTCTGAGGGCGGCAGACAGGCAACGCAAATTTCATATTAATAATTTCTTCCCTGTACTGTCTCACTGGATAATAGTAGTTAGTAAGTACAACTCATTATCATTAACCATCAAGTTCTCTTCCTCAGCATGCATGAATTTGCTTTTTCTCACTTTATACTTTGATTTCTTTGATAATGGATCATGGTCGTCTTACAAGATTGTGTTTTACTTTTGTTGTGTCCATGCATACTGTCTGTTTTTCTTTCTCAAACCTTTCCCAAAACCCCACTTCCCATCCATTCATCAATCCCTAACCCTCTTCCCCCAGGCTGTGTGATTTATATTGAGGTGTGATGTGACTACATTAAATGTACACCAACAATTGATCACACGCTTGCTGGGGCAGATGTGGTGAAAGCAACACTAATTGAAACTCAACTAAGGCAGACCAAGGATCTTCTTCTGCGTGCCCACCCATGCTGTAGTTTACTTTGTTCTACTACTCGTCCCACAGTCTCTCAGTCAAGTAACTTTCTCTTTCTTTTTTCAAATGCTATTGCCAGTGTCTACTACTACCACCGCAATAATGGCATCTTCTCCGTTCATTTGGGAAACCAACCATTCAGCCATCAGTGTGCGGAACTTCATCCTCAATCACAAGATAATTTTGGTGGGAGGTATGGACTAGTAGGAGAGACTGACAGTACTATTATGACAATGAAAAATAACTCAGTGAGGGGTACTACATCTATCGGTTTGTGTGTCACAAAATCGGCAGATCTTTTAAATCAAACACTGGCTGTGGGCATGCAGCAGCACAGAAACAAAGTAACAAACCATGTAACTTAGATTGAATTCGGAAAACGTAACCCACCACAAAACATTAACATCGTATAAGTAAATAGTATAAAATGTAATATCCCCTAACAAAAATAAACTATCCCACTCTGACCTAACCCACCCCCTCCCTAACCCCAACCAATGTCCACAACTAAACGAAACTAAAGTCCAAGAGTCCCAATGTTCGAACGAAACCTCAACGCCCAAAAACCCACCCACCAACAAAAGGAATTAAAAAAGGGGCAAATGACAAGGTCCTCTATAGTCGGCGGGCCTTCAGGTGTTTGTCCACCAGGATTGTAACCCGCTCCTCTAGGTTCTCCTCTAAGCGGGTCATCCGGCAGAGCAGCTGGCGGCGAAATGCCCTGCAGTTACATGCAGGGTGGGGGGCAGCAGTGGTTGAGATGGAGGCACGGCGGAGGGCGGCTGCCGGACCACGGTGCCTGAAACTGGAGGCAGGGCCTGACTGGGGCCCGGGGCATTGGAGGAGGCTGCAGCTGCAGCCGCCTCCTCCTCCGCCTGAGCCACTAGCCGTCGATATTCTTCGCAAATGGCCTCCAGTTTACAGCACCGGGCCCTGGTGGCCAACTCCTTCCGAGATGGTTTTGGTGTGGATGTGAAAGGAGTATCTATATCAAGAAAGAAAAAGAACATGTTGTAGCCAATACTCTTAGCAAAACAGAAACACTAAAATCATTCAACACATAGTGTCACAGTATCACTAGCAAGCACAGTTCATAACATTTTTGATTTGGTGGTAAGTATTTCTACTCCTACTTCCTTGGACTCTAACATTTGTGGGAGTTTCCGACATAATAATCGTGCTATGTACTCCGGTACACCAGTCGTGTTGTTCTTATCTGTAGTTTAGCGCAATTACATAACCTTGTTGTAGCCGGCATGCCAGCTCAGTCAGCTAAGCTTGCACCCAAGAGAAACAGATATGAGCCACATGATGCAGACTTACGTTAGTTTTATTTACTACAACTGTCTGCAGGTGGGGAAGCTCATATTTTTGTATGACGCCTTACGGCCGGTGGCACTGGCCATACTCTGTTACATGAGGGCAAATGAACAATTTCACTTACACCCTGCCCTGGGTACTACAAAAAAAAGGCTGATTATTTATCTGATCCAATGATCATTGCTTATATTCATATTATAGATGGTAATATGAGTCGACATCAGGTCAGTAGCGGTCGGTGGTGGGAGTGCTGCCGGGCAGTGACGTGGGAAGGTGCAGGGTGGGGATGGTAAACTATGGATTAAGGACAATCACAGGTAATTAAACAATACATTAAAAAAAAATTGTTGCACGCACTGCATAGCATTCGGCGGTGCAGTGCGCACAATGAAAATAATTTTATTTATTTTTATGTTGATTACCTGTATTTGGCCGTAATACACAGTTTACTCGCCGGTGCCACCCACCCTGCCCCTCCCCATGTCACCGCCCGCCAGCACTCCCACCACCAACCGCTACTGCAGAGGGTACTTTGCTTTCATTGATTGTGTAACCAATAACCATAAACAACAGATAGGCCACCCTTTGCAGGCTGGCTGACCCAATCAAAAATACATTAATAATAATAGGTAGGGAGTGGTCCCTAGAGTGAGAGGAAGGGGCTTCCACTTGATAATATATACATATTTTATATATGACGTGCTTGCAAACTACTGCAAGTCTACTGTATTGTGATAAAACTACCTATATTCCCCTACGCTTTGCTACAGTGGCACAGTTTCTTTTACATTTTCTTCAAAGTAAGAATCTCCAGTAACACTTTCCACCTCTACTGTCTATTGATGATAGTACATCCAGGCATACATCCATTAAAGTAAACGTTTATCCTTCTTTTTTATATATCTCATACTTAGTTGGTTTCACCAACAACCACCCATGCTTCCGCTCCTTCCTTGCTTGCCTTGGCTTTGAGTTTGAATTTGAACCAAACACCACTGATTCTTGCTATCTAGCACTATCCACCCATACTGTGTCGCCCACCCAGGCAGGCATTCTCTTTCACCTTCCACCCATCCTTCAACAACCCATGCATCTGATCTGATTACTATCAGCCACCTATGCATGCTTCCAACAACATATCCTTCTCTGCCAGTCAGTCATATTATTTATCTCGCCCGTCCTTCCACACATAGTTCTTTCCCTCTTTGTTCAACACATCCATCCAGGTCATCTGATCTGAGTTTGTCTTCTCCATAAAACCTTCACAACTGATTTTGGAGTCAAATAGAATAGCCCATTGGTTACTCAACTCACGCTGCTAATGCTAAGTAAAGGGTGTCTTCTTCAACCGTTGTATAATGTTCACTACAACTTAATAAGTCGCACAGTACAGTGAAATAGTGAACACACTTCCATCTAGTAGTAATGTCAAGAAGTAATGAATATAACTTACCGCCGCCGGCCACTGCTGCTGGCTCCCCCCCTGTCTCTCCTGCAGGTGCCGCCAGTTCTCCTGCCCCCTCCGGAATGGCTGCATCGCCGCTGGCCCTGCCGGCACTGGTGGATGGTAGTGTGCCTAGAAAAAAACATCACAAATTTTTAGATGCCTGGAAACCTCCCCCTATTTTAATAGTGTTCACTTGGAACATTGAAAAAAAAGTTAATCCAACATACATCAGCACTAAACAGTAAGTACAGTCAGTAGACAGACACTAGTAGTGATATGGTTGCTAGGGTCATCTAGTCCTACTCTACTCTTTTGAAAGTTAGCCTGAGCCATGTGTAACCCTTTTAGATTCATCATGTAGACTACTACTCTTTTGGCGCATATTTAATTATACCTGCCAGCTTATTGACATGTGCAGTAGACGCCTTTGAGGCCACTTGACTGTTGCGTACAAGTGAAGAGGTCGAAAAACAACCCACTTATTGAGTTTGTTTAGTCCATATAGCTTAGCCATCACATACATGTTACACTTTTTGCCATGACTGCAAAAGGCTTGCATTCACCAGTATACTATCTAACGGCTAACGCGCAGCATTTTTCTCATATAATAGGCGGAAGATTCCCTTCTACAAACCAGAGATTCACAGAGCTTATTATGATGCAAGATGATGTAACCAGTATTTCTACGTTCTACGGTGAGGGGTCTTCCAGAATTCAAGAGATCTTGGCTCTTGTTCTTGTTGTCATGCACTTGTAAATGTTTACTGTTTTAATCGTAGGCTTTTGCTGGCTTATTGACTATGGCTGTAGTAAATTAAATTTCATATTAACGATGTACAGAGTTTGTTACTTGTTTCAAATAAACCTTTTGAACTTACACATAGACTCTGTGGTATTTGGTGTGGTGGGGTGGACTTACACAAGTGAGTGAGCAAAATGGTGTTATTATGTTCTGGGTTGTCTGTCTCAGTCATCATCAACATTGTATATCTTCTTCGTGGGGGAGTCGGGAGTGGGACCCTAATGTGATACACTATAGCTAGTCGGTCAGGGGATCGTGGGTTCTTTGGACTGAGGTGTGATCAGTAAGGTCCAACCTCCCATCACCAACCTCCTATTTTGTTGTGCATAGTTCTGCATGTGGCTCTGCAGAATCACTAGACAATAGTAGTATCATGTACTATCCGATCCAAAATACTAGTCAAATATCTGGTTGGCCATTTTGTTTGTGGTAATTGTCAAAGCCTCAACATTGAGAAGACTAGAAGAGGACAACCCAAAGGACAGGACACAGTGGCTAGAGCTATTGGTCAATCAGAGTTTTATTATTCCAAAGAAAACCTTCAATAAAGAGTGGGCAACTATGCAAGATTCGCTACAGACAGAGTAATAATAGTAATAGTAGTAGTAGTAGAACAGAGAGTCATAGCAGAGGCAGTTAGAAGCAACTTAGTTAGAGGCAGGGATAAACAGAATTTGGAGACAGATAGTCAAGGTCAAAGAAGTAAGCTATTGTAAAAAATAGAATTAGAAAGTAGAACCATAATTTATAGTTCGGAAAAAAAAAGATGCAGTAAAAGTTAGGGAAATCTAATTGTCAATATAATCACTGGAGGACTTACTGGGGCCAGCAGCAGGAGCCTCGGTAGAGAAGCGGTCCTGTGGTTCCCCCGCCGACTCCGACCCCGTCTTCTTGCCCCTGGGTGGTGCTGATGATCATGTAAAATATAATAAAGAAAGAGACAAACATTAAGGAGTGCTGTGAAATAAATAATAATAAATCATTTGGAAAAATAAGTCAAACAACATTTTAGGAAACAAAAATTGCAATAAAATTGACCTATCTAATCTGATGGATCGACTACTGGCTTCTTCCTGCATTCACGGATCGTCTACTTATTTATGAACACTCCAGTGTTCCATAATCATTCTGATTACAATACGAAGCCTAGTAAGTACCACCTGACCTACACCACCTATTCCAAACGGGCCAATTGTTCACTAAGTCTGCATTTCCATTTTTTTCAGCCATCAAATGCATAGATGAGATGGAGGACACATGCATACATTTGTGCATACATACATACAACAAATTGTGGGTTGGTTGAATGATTCTGATCTAGTTCTGCTACTGACTGACCATGCTAAGCCTACCACTCACTAAACAAAGTACAAAAGGTTCTACGGAGGACTGGGGTAAGCAGCACTCAGAGACAGAGGAGGCGTCACGCAGACCGCATGATAAAACAATTAAGTTAACTAATACTAACAAACTAAACCTAGTATCCAATATCCATCCACCACTATTTCACAGTAGGACAATGGAGGGACTAGAGTCTCTCTAGCAAATCGCATTACCTAACTTCAGTTCTGTAAAATAAACTCTTACATAATCAGCAAAAGCTAGCGCAAACTAAGTTGCAAACAAGTAAGAGTACCACCGAGCACCTGGGTCCTTAAATCAAAGAAGATTTTGCTTTTTGGAACGTTACCAGCAACACTTGGCACGCAGCAGCAATCTTGTTGTTTGTCAAATTTAATTTATACATAATAAGTTACTCACCAAGCCCGACGACCTCGACACCTAGCAGGTCCAACAGGTTCTGCTCCCGGTCCAGGATGTCGGACCACTGGTGGGCTAGCTGATTGTAGGGGCGCCGGACCCCAGAGCACCGGAACACTGCCCAGCGCACCTTCGTCCACCGACGGTGCCGCTCCTGGGTAGTGTACCCGGAGCCGGGCCTGCTGCCAAGGTCAAGGGGAGGTGGCGCTGGATGAAAAAAACAAGGGCGGCCACCTCCTCCTCCCCAAACAGTTGCTGGGCCTGCACCCCTGCAGGATGCATTCTGCCGCAAGGCAGGCGGCCCTTGTCTGCTGCTCCTGCAGGTCCCTTGCCCTTGGCAATAGCTGTGCCCTTGGCCATGGTTCTGGGGTGGGAGGGAGGCAGAAAAGAAAAGTTAGAAGGGGAAAAAAGAGTTAGGGGGAAGGAGAAAGAAAGAACTTTATAAAAGTAAAAAAAACACAGTACAAGTAGAAATAAAATGCAAAATATAAACTTAGGCAAAGAGAGAGATAGATGAGAACTAAAAAAAGTCAGAAAAAATGCTTTAAAGACAAAGGATTGCAAAGATAAAGGGAGGATAGAAAAGTAGGCCCAGAACCATAACATTGAGTGAAAAACAAGATGGCCGCGCCCATTCGCGACCGCGTGGGTAAGTTTGCGCGATATTTCTCGCGAACATGCACTATTCATCGCGAACAAGTAAAATGTGCTCCCGAACAATGTCAATGCACATCGCGAACACGCTATCCGCTACCCGGAACAGGAAATAAGGCATCGCGAGCGGGCGGGACAATTGAAAAACAAGATGGCCGTGCCCATTGGCAACCGCATGGGTAAGATCGTGAGATATTATCCCCGAGCATGCAAACAGCTCCCCGAACACGCTCAACGCGCTCCCGAACAAGAAAAAGCCATCGCGAACGGGCGCCCCAAGCAACTACACAAGCTCGCGAAGCTACGCGTAGCTCGCGTAGTGCAAGTACATCTACGTAAAGCTTTGCGAAGCGCAACTACGCCCAGAGTTAGTTTTGTCAGGCTGACTCAGTGCCTCCCTATGCCCCATATTAAGTCGACCAGTACCTTATTCAGTATATTGAAGGTTGTGGATGGGATCACTATCGGAAAAGTGCCAAAAAAAAGTATTGCTAGCCCAGTAGCATGAACATTTTTACAATGGCTAAACCCCAAGCCACCGATAGGGGAAATGATGTCCAAAAAGTGATTTGGGATCGGAAAGAGGTGATCATTCTCGTTACATTTCCATCTAGTATTTATTTACTTTTTTATTTTATTTACTTGAGTTTTATATAGCTAGACCCAGAGGTATCAGAGCGCTTTACATGAGGAGAGTTACATAGGTTACAAGTTACACATTGTTACAGAAGGTACGTCAATTACAAGTTATATCCGTTGGTTCAAGACGTGTAGAGGGTAACGGGTAATGTAAAAGGGCGACGAGGAGGGAGATTAAGCGGAGAATTGGCACAAGGAAAAACAAAGCAGGCAGGCGGAGAGAGATTCAGGAGAGAGGAAAGGAATGGGGGAGGCAAGCAAAGAGTGAAGGAGGGAAGTGGTGGGAAGGGGGTAGGAGACACAGCGAGGAGACAAGGAAGTAACTGTGTCTGATGTCCAGCTGGGTGGGAGACTGCTCTTAGCGATAAAGGGATAATTCCCAGTCTTACATTTTGTGTGATTCCCTTGTCGCGGTGGACTCTTTCAGCGGGGTTGCTGAGACTCCAGGGCATAGATGCTGGATCCCTCCCCAACAAGTGGATAGGAGTGCTTTGGTCATGGGCACACATTAGAAGAATGAAGGCGGGAGAAGGAGGGGAGGGGGTAAAAAACCCAGCGTGAACACAGTGTCCGACTTCCGGCAGGGTAGGAGATGGTTCCCAGTGGTAAGGGGACCAATCCCAGTCCTCCACTATGTGAGACTACCTTGTCACTGTGGACTCTCTCAGAAGGGTCTCTGAGACTCCAGGGCAAAAAAGCTGGATCCATCCCCAACAAGGGGAGTAGGAGTGCTTTTGGACAAGGGCATACAAGAGGGGGCCATTATAGGGAGTCGGGCTGGTAGAGTTACATAGGTTACAAGTTACACATTGTTACAGAAGGTACGTCAATTACGAGTTACATCCATTGGTTCAAGGCATGTAGAAGGGTAAGGGGATAATGTAAAAGGGCGACGGGGAGGGAGATTGAGCGGAGCATAGGCACAAGGATAAACAATACTGACGTTGATCGTGACTGCACAAGGGGCGAGACGTCAAGTCATCACCAGCACAGTATAATATTGATTGGAGCTTTATCTTTGGCTCCGCATATATCGTTACTACCAAGAATAGCAGACCCGCCGACAAGTTATAGGATCTCTTCGTTACTGAATAGAATAACGTGAAACAAAGTGCTAGTATCGTCATTTGACACTGATGGAGCCAAACAGTGGCTTCCATTGTTAAACCATAACCCTAATACCATAGTGCAGAGACGCCTTGATCCCCCGCTGTAGGTACTACACCGGATGTACTCCTGTACACTGGTCCACACAAAAATACCCCAGTAACTTGGTCCTGAAGAGACCCCGTATCTAGAGAGGGTCGAAACACCATCGACTACAGACAAAAGAGAGAGCCAAAATTTAATTAATTATTACTGTATTAAGCTCATCCTTTTGTACTTCACCAATAACCTGTTCTCCCTTGTTTTGTTCACTATGTCACAAAATACTCACTAAATAGGTTATGGTCACTTCACTGGGGCACACAAGAATATTTTGAATGTGTAATAATATGTAATTATTTTTGAAATTGCATAATTAAATTACCTACTTCGGCTGAAGTCAGGTAGTCATGATGATAAAAAAAAGTGTACGGGCTTTTCAACTAGTTTGTATGAAGACAATATTTATGTAAATATTACTTTGACTCGATAGAGAGTCATGACTGTATATAATAACTGCTAGCTATGATTTAATCTGAGCAACTACTTGAGTTGCAGATTCTAGACTGACCTAGAGAAATTAGTTCCTTGTGAACCTTGTTTTTTGTACTACTACAAGGATAAACAAAGCATGCAGGGGGAAAGAGATTCAGGGGGGAGGGGAAAGGATAGGGGAGGCAGGCGAAGAATGAAGGAGGGAAGAGGTGGGGGAGGGGGAGGAGACACAGCGAGGAGACAAGGAATTCCGGGCTAGACCCGGAGGTATCAGAGAGCTTTACATGAGAATTAAGACGTGTTACAGCGTTACATCAATTACAGTTACATTACAGTTAGATCCATTGCTAGTGCATTCAATAAACATAGAAAAACAAGATGAGGAAGAAAACAATGTCTGATGTCCAGCTGGCCCCTCTGCTCACCTTTGGGGACCACACAGGGCGTAGACCTGAAATCACCTGACTGGTGCCATTTTGAAGATAGGGGACATCATCCAGTATGTGATATTGGGTAGACATAGCAGGGACCAGGTGTGTGAGTATAGGTAAAATGAATCCTCACTCCAAGATGGCCACCATAGTTTGTGAAGGGAGCAGGCCCATCTCTATTATCATGCTCAGCAGATCATCGAAACCTGGGAAAGGAGCAGGCCCATTTCTATTTCCATGCTCAGCAGATCCTCCAGATCAGGGAAGGGGGCGCCATGTTTGGGATCAGAGGAAGGAGGACGACATGGCAGTCTAATTATAGCAACAGTCCATAAACATACAAAGTGGGCGCTCACAAATGCACACTTCAGCCCAAAAGGACTTTCCACGGACCTCAGAACATGCCCGCCGGACCCGGTGCTCCAGCAACCGGAAAGCATGTGGAGCCTCCGACACACAGAACCAAGGGCAGGGTCCCACACTGGCAGCCATGGAGGAGCAGGAAGGGGCAGGAGAGCTCCAATATAATCAATGGGAGTGGGGGAGTAGAAACATTGCATTCACCGCCAGCAATAGTCACAACAGAAAAACTGCCAAGTTCCCAGGTGTCAGAGGTGTCCCCAAAGGTTCTCTGGCTCAAGTCAGTAAGCAAAGGCAGTCCTTGAGCCTCACCTGCTGTTTGCCTGTACTGGTCCTCATGTCTCCCCCGTTTTTAAAGGTGCCCACCTCAGTACACAGGATAGGTGGCAGTTCTCATATATTTCCTCGTGTTGCCAGGGATGGACACCAGTCGTGGTTCACACCAAGTGCCTGGGGTGCAGCAGGGAGGCAGCGGGCATCGTGTATGTGGCAATTGGAGCGCATACACTGCATCCCATTCAGTTGCACCAGGATGGTGGCGCTCACCCGTATTCACCGCGGCTCCGTCCACACCGCGTCAGGCAGGCCTCGACAAAGGGATTCACAGCAAGTGATCACATGAGCAGATCAGTCGGTCCGCGCCAGCAGCTCCGAGCCATCGTGCCTCTATTTGGAACGTAGAGAGCATCAGCGCTGATCCACCACACAAATCTTCCCCACCGGGAAGTGTCTCACCTCACTGGTTACCTAATACCTCCCCACAAGGAGTGCAGTCCATAGCATACCTCCGCCCGTGACCTCCGCGCAACAAGGCGCCAGCTTCACGGGGTCACTCCAGCGTCTCGTGGTTAGGGATCACAGCATTCTGGGAGGCCCCGATAGGGCACTAGTCGTCCCACGGATCACCGCTGCCATGGGCACCAGTCACGGATCAGCTCCACCCAGCGCTCGCCACCAGGCCAGCAGGACACGGGCGGCTCAACTCCACAGGCTCACCTCACCCCACAGACACCAACCTCTCACTCGGGGCCACAGGGCAGTGAGCTCCGCGGTGTACTTTGTTTTTACACAGTGCAGGTTCTGGCGCAGTTGCCTCCAGGTCCCGACACCCGCATCAGTCTTCAGCAGGCCTCGCTGCGCAGGGTTCCTCTTTCGGACGGCATTTATCCGCCATCAATGTTATTACCGCCTTTCTTCTGGCACAGTATATTGTCACCACATCCCTGTTTCAGCAGCAGGGGAGATCAGGGTCAGATGGCCCCCAGGGTCAGTGATTACATCAGGATATTCGAGTCCTGTCTGGGCGCTCTGTCAGTTTTTGGCCACGATGCTTGGCGGTAAGCTGATAGAGGGCCTGTTTCCCACCAGGGCGCCGCAGTGTCTCCACGGGAAGCGTTCCGGATGGTCGGCATCGAGGCAAATGCGGCCACCTCTTCACAGAGATCGCCAATGCAGGTGAGCCAAAATTCTCCAAATTTGTTGGTCCAGAGTCGCAGACTGCTGTATCCCTGTGGAGTGCATCAGCGAGAAGTGGATGGCAGGGTTATGCGGGGATAGTTAGCGATTTGTTGATCCCCAACCCGGGAGCTCCAAGACAGAGCTCAATCAATCAATCAATCAAGTCAATTGTAGAGCGCACTACATACCTGTGAGGGTCCCAATGCGCTGAGGGGTGCTGCTACTGATCGAAGAGCCAGGTCTTGAGGAGTCTTCTGAAGGCCAGTAGGTCTTGGGTCTGCCGTAGGTTGGTGGGGAGGGTGTTCCAGGTCTTGGCGGCGAGGTGGGAGAAAGATCTGCCGCCGACTGTCGTTTTCCAGATGCGGGGGACTGTGGCGAGGGCGAGGCCGTTAGAGCGGAGGTGGCGGGTGGGGGTATAGAAGCTGATTCGTCTGTTGAGGTATGCTGGTCCATTGTTGTGGAGTGTTTTGTGTGCGTGGATGAGGGGCTTGAAGGTTATTCTCTTGTTGATGGAGAGCCAGTGCAGGCCTATCAGGTGGGGTGTGATGTGGCTGCGGCAGGGGATGTCGAGGATGTGACGTGCAGAGGCGTTCTGGATGAGTTGCAGCCGTCTCAAGAGCTTGGCCGACATTCCTGCATAGAGGGTGTCTCTGTAATTCAGCCTGCTGGTGACGAGGGCCTGGGTGACTGTTCTTCTCGGCTCAGTGGGGAGCCACTTGAAGATCCTGCGGAGCATTCAGAGGGTGTTGAAACAGGATGAGGAGACGGCATTGACCTGCTTAGTCATAGAGAGGGTGGAGTCGAGGATGACCCCTAGGTTGCATGCATGGTCGGTGGGTGTAGGGGCTGTTCCCAGTGTTGTCGGCCACCAGGAGTTGTCCCAGGCTGAGGGGGTGGAGCCGAGGATGAGGATCTCCATCTTGTCTGAGTTCTGCTTCAGTCGGCTGTTCCTCATCCAGTCAGAGATGGCCTTCATTCCTTTGTGGAGGTTGGTTTTTGCAGTGTAAGGGTCTTTGGTGAGGGACAGGATCAGCTGGGTGTCGTCGACATAGGAGATGATGATGAGGTCGTGCTGTCGGGAGACGTGGGCGAGGGGTGCCATGTAGATGTTGAACAGCGTCGGGTTGAGGGAGGAGCCCTGGGGTACGCCGCAGATGATCTTGGTGGCATTGGAGTGGAAGGAGGGGAGGTGGACGCTCTGAGTTCTGCCGGAGAGGAAGGATGTGGTCCAGTACAGAGCCTTCTCTTGGATCCCGGTGTTGTGTAGGCATGTTCGCAGTGTGCGGTGGCAGACCATGTCGAAGGCGGCTGACAGGTCCAGGAGGACAAGGGCTGCTGTTTCTCCGTTGTCCAGCAGGGCCCGGATGTCATCGGTGGCAGCGATGAGGGCGGTTTCGGTGCTGTGGTTGCTGCGGGATTCAGATTGGGAAGGGTCCAGGATGCTATTTTCCTCGAGGTAGTAGTACAGTTGTTTGTTGACAATTTTCTCGGTGACCTTCGCCGGGAACGGGAGCAGGAAGATGGGTCAGAAGTTCTTGAGGTCTTTGGGGTCCGCCTTGGGATTCTTGAGTAAGGCGTTGATCTCGGCATGCTTTCAGCTTTCCGGGAAGGTTGTTGTCTCGAAGAAGGTGTAGATTACTTTCCGGAGATGGGGTGCGATGGCTGTGCTGGCTTTGTTGAAGATGTGGTGAGGGCATGGGTCTAGTGGTTATCCGGAGCGGATGGTGTTCATGATCACGCTTGTGTCCTCGTCGTTGATGTTGGTCCAGGAGAGCAGGTGGTTGGTGCGGGTGGTGGTCGTGGGGGTTGTGGTCTCGGGTGGTTGTTGGGGTGGTCATGGTGTTGAAGCTGTCGTGGATGTCAGTGATCTTGCGCTGGAAGAAGGTGGCCAGTGAGTTGCATAGGTCTTGTGAAGGTGGGATGTTGGTGTTGGAGCTGGGGTTGGAGAGTTCCTTCACGATGTTGAAGAGCTCTTTCCTGTTGTGTGCATTGTTAGCTAGGCGGTTTTTGAATGAGACCCTTTTAGCGGATCTGATGAGGTGATGGTGTCTGCTTGTGGGCAGCATAGCTGTCCGGAGTTCGTTCGTGGAGCCAGTTCTTCTCCAGTTTTAGGCATGTTCGTTTGGAGACCTGGAGGTCTTCGGTGAACCAGGTGGCTTTCTTGCTGGTGTGGCTGTTGGAGGGTTTCTTCAGTGGTGCGAGGGTGTTGGCGCAGTCATCGATCCACTATCTGAGGTTGTGGATGGCGGTGTCAGGGTCGGTCGGGTCGGCGGGTGAGCTCAGGGCGAGGGTGGTGGTTAGCTGGTCTACCGTGACTTTGCTCCAGCAGCGCCGAGGCATCTGTTGGGTGCGGTGGTGTGTGGTGTGCTTCCTGAAGGTGAAGTGGATGCAGTGGTGGTCGGTCCAGTGGGGTTCGGTGGTGTGGTTATAGGAGAAATGGGGGCTTGCAGAGAAGATGGGGTCCAGCGTGTGGCCGGTGGCATGGGTGGGCGCTGTCACGATCTGTCTGAGGTCAGCAAGGTTGTCTATCAGGGTGGTGGAATTGGTGTTGTTGTTCTCGAGGTGGAAGTTAAGGTCCCCGAGGAGGATGTAGTCCGTGGAGGCGAGGGTGTGTGTGCTGACAAAATCGGCGATGGAGTCGCTGAACTGCGGTCAGGGTCCGGGGGTCTGCAAATGAGGGTTCCTCTGAGGGTGATGTTGGGGTTGGTGTGAATCTAGAAGTGCATGTGTTTGGCGGTGCTGAGGGTGTCGTCGGTGTTGGTCGAGACTCTGAGGGTGTTCCTGTGGGCGATGGCGATTCCTCCACCTACTCCATTGGTATGGTCTCTGCAGGAAATTTTGTAGCCTTCCAGGATGGCAAGGGCGAAGTCGGGTGCTGAGGTGGGGTTCAGCCAGGTCTCTGTCAGGAAGGCGACGTCTGGGGAGGTTGAGTCGAGAAGGTCCCAGAGTTCGACGGCATGTTTGCGGGCAGAGCGGGTGTTGAGGAGGATGCATCTGAGGTGGTTGGGATCTTTGGTAGGAGGTTTGGCGGGCTGGATGCTGGTGAAGCTGCAGTTCTGGCAGGTGAAGGGGCCTTGGGTGCGCTTTCGAGTGGCAAGGTAGCAGGTGTGTTCTCGTCCGGAGTTGAGTGCGTGGAGGGTGCTGGCATCATAGCGCAGCGGCTGCCATAAGAAGGGGAGGTGGGAGGGAGGAGCAGCTGGTAGGAGGGTAGTGGACGAATGGGAGCGGGGGGGCAGAGCCGCAGGGGACGCAGCTGTGGAAAAGTGGGACCGGCGAGGGACAGGAGGCAAAAAACGGGCACAACAGTCAGGGGGTGAATAAGAGGCATGGGGGAAATACCGGTACAGTGCAGGCCACAAAGCAAAAACGGGCACAACAGTCAGGGGGAATGTGAGAGGCATGGAGGAAGCAACAGTACAGTGCAGGCAACAAGCAAAAAACGGGCAGTCAGGGGGAATGAAAGAGGCACCTAAAGAAATCACAATAAAATACAGGCAACAGAGTAAAAAACAAACAACAGTGGCACTGTGAAAAAGCAAACCTAAGGCCTACCACTGGCCACCAGGGATGAGGCACAGGTGGTAGCCTGTGGGTGTAGGTGGGCCTCGAACTCGCAGCAGCAGCTGGGCAGAGACATGGTGTGCAGTCAGGTAGAACTGCGCGGCGTGGTGAGTGACCTGCCTGGAGACAGGGTCAAGGGTCGTCCGAGGAGCTCCTACCTAGCGGCCATCTTGCTTGCCCTAGTATGTCCTGTTGGGTTCTATACACTCGGACACCCAAGTATTTGAAGGTGACGGGGGCAAGCACCATCTCATTCCCCCAGGAGGGGATCGCCCGTGGTGCGAAACCCTCTTCAAAGAAGTACGTGAGCAATTTTTGAAAGTCAATGGCCAGCCCCGAGAGTAAGAGAAATTGGATGAAAAACTGGACAACAGTCTCTTATGTATAGTATAATATTGTCAGCATATAGGGACAGTGCATGTGACATCTACTCTATCGGGATACCCCAAGCGATCGCAGTACAGTGCAGCTTATGGGCAAGGGGCTCTAAGGCTAACACAAATAGGATATGGGGTAGTGGGCACCATTGCCGAGTTCCCCATTGGATCTTGTAGGGATCTGAGATGTGTGCCCCTGTAGTGGCCTGTTCTATTGGGGAGGTATATAGCAGCTTGACCCATCGGAGGAATCCATTAGGTAACCCAAATCTTGCGAAGTCTGTTAGCATGTACTCCCAACTAAGGGTGCCTGGAGTATATCTAAAGAAAGGCAGCCTGCATTAGGAAGGTGATCTGGAAGTACCCACATTACGTGATATAGCCTGTGGATATTTAGTGATGTACTCTGGCTGGGAACAAACCCGCACTGATCCACATGTATGAGCTTTGTGAGAAAGGGGAGGAGGCGGCTCACGAGTACTTTACAGAGTATTTTATATTCTGTGTTTAGAAGCAACAAGGGCCTGTATGCTGTGATGTCAGAACACTCCCTGCCCTGTTTCTGCAGTGATGTTTTCTAGGTCTTGTATTGTGGTTGGGGGTAGGGTGCCCTTCTCTAGCATGACGTGCTACAGGCTCTCCAGTCAGAGCACCTGTTGCGTGGCATAGGCTGCATAGAACTCCACCTGATGGCCATTTAATCCGCGAGTTTTGTTGTGCGGCAGGTCCCTAATAGACTCACGCCACCAAGATAGGTGCTCCAAGTAATTCTAGGTCCGTTGCGGAAAACTAAGGCAGTTGCAGTGCATTAAAGAGGTAATTTAGTGCATGGGTGTCCATCACTTGCAGGCCATTTAGAAGTGTTCATAGTATTCCCAGAATGCGTAATTTATCTCGCATTGAGTGTCTGCACATTTGCGTAGTGGAGTTCGGATGTCGAATAAGGCGACATAGGGGAGGGAGTCCCTGATCAATCGGGCAAGCAGTTCACCTGCTCTATCCGCCTCCGTGTGTACCGTTCGATGTGTGCCTCCTGCAGGCTCTGCAGGCCTGACAGGGAGTCCACAGCACCTCTCTACAGAGAGCACAAGCATATTTCTACGCTGGTTAGCTCACGAACGACAGTGTGTTGTGGCCCCACTATAGAGCTAATCACTGTTCCCCTCATTACCACTTTAAATGTCCAGTCTATCAAGGGTGTGGAGGCTGTATTAGCATTGGTTGAGAAATATTTTTCAATAGTGGTGGTTATATGTGCCCGAAAGGCGCCATCATACAGTATTAGGGGATTGCATTTCCATGTAGGGACAGGAGTAGGAACGTGACCCCAGGACACAGTGAATTCAAGTGAGTTACGGTCTGATATTGTTTTCCCTAGATAGATGGTGTGAGTTTTTTGTGGTAGTAGTATAGGGGAGCACAAGATACGATTTATGCTGGCATGCAGTGTGTGTGTCAGTAAGCAGAAAGAATATTCATTCATTCCATCATTCTTACTACGCCATGCATCCACCAATGACCCTTCATCTGATGTCTCTGTCCTCCTCAGCACCCGCTCACCTTATTTGCCATGTTCAGGGTTGGCCAAGATGGTCTTCAATTATCGTGTCTGATGCCGCACACCCCAGCGGGAGCAGGCAGTAGATCCAAGGAGCGATCCCCCCCATGCTGCCTACACCCGTGACCACTGGGTCTGTTGTCTTGGTTCCTTGCAGTGCAGCAGTTTCAACTGGGGCCGCACCTTCATTGGCCCTCACAGGCGTGCCTTATCTGGCCTATCAGCCAGCCCGCTCCCCTAGCTGAACCACCTGGCGACTCCAGCAAGACTGTCCCCACATGTGGGAGCTCAACAGGGAGCTAGGATTAGTCTCGGCAGACCACTGTAGAGCTGGTAGCAGACAGTTTAATTTCGGCACCGGAGAGTCCCAGAGAGCCCAGCAGGTCCCTTCATAGCCAGCACCATCGGACGTCAACAGCAAGGCGTTGCCTACCGGCCGATGCATCAAGAGACCGGGTGTCGCCATCCGCTCGCACAGGTATCTGGCAGGTTGTAGAGGTTGAACCCGTGGAACAGTCAGCAGTGGGTAACTCGGTCTGGATACTGGCCTGCCCTGGAGAACCCACCAGGTCCCTCCGCCTTCATCTCCACAAGGCCCCACCTCAGCAGGCCCAGAGCCATCCGAGCCTGACCTGCATCAGATCCTCCAATCAGGCGCTTGTTGCAGCCATCGTGAGGCCACGGCCAGTCCACCAGCATGATCAGAGGCAAGGGGCAGGGTGGATGACTAGAATAAACTGGGGATTCTGCAAGTTTATCGGCTTTGGCCCGGGAGCAGCCTTTCTAAGCATCCACAATCTTCAGTGGCTGGCCACATCCCAAGGTGTGGGATTTATTGTGAATATTATTTTGATATTTTGAATTAAGTTGCTAGTTAACTCCTTTCAAAAGTAAGACTTTATCAAAGTTTAAAAATGCCTTCCCATGTTAACCTATGAAGCCAGCAGCACTATGGGGAAAAATTACTGTGGATAGTTTTCCATCATCAGGGCATTTAAAACATATGTTATAGTGTCCATGCTTTTTAGAACAAGGCACCCTATCCTTGGGGCACTGTGGGGCAGACCTTAAGGGTGACATATGTAATAATAAGGTAGTTTTGGAATTTGGAAGTACTTTTAATTCCAAAATCAAATGTGGATACAGTTTTATTTTAAAACCAGCCTGAAAGGCAGGGCTTGCTTTACAAATTACACCAGACACCACAACAGGGCACACTGGTTTGCAGAGGCCAGGGCACTTTCAGAGTCAGTAACCACTGGCATCAGTCACAAAAATGGGAGTGATCAGGGCAAATAGGATGACTTCCTTACAGGACGGTACAAGAAGCAGTGGGTCTAGGAGGAGAAGCTTTGTGTAATTGCTGTGCTGTTGGATATTGTCTACTTTCTCACTAAAGATGAAGTAGATAGCATTGCACTTGTCTGTTAACTGTGGGATAGGAGGGCCTGACAGAGTGCTAATGCATTGCTTGACTATCTTGAAGAGCATTCTCCTGTTGACAGCTACATTAAAGATGATGGTTTAGAACTTGGATTTGGCTGATATAATGAGGCCCCTATGTGTTGTAGGGAGGGAGTTCAGTAGAGTGAGGTCATCCAGGGTTCTGTTTTTCTTCCATTTTCATATCTGTCAATGGATGGAGCATTAGTTTTTGGCAGGATCTTTGGAGTACCATGGTGCTGAAGATTCTGCTTGTATGTTAGTTGAAGCTGCAGGTTCATATGCTTTTCCAGAAAATAATTTAACAAGGGTGTTGAAAATGGAGAAGTAATGACAGGATTGGCAGGTTTGTTGTTCTCTTTGAGTTGTCCTTTGTGTGTTACTGAGCACCAAGACAGGATCGTGAGGTGGTCGGTCTAATCTAGCATGTGGGTAATTAGATTGGATATTTCTGTGAGAATAAAAGGTGAGGCTTGAGTATGTGGCCCATAGAGTGTGTTGGTTAGATGCCATACTGTACCATGGTGAGGGTGAAAAGGAAGATAAAGGGGTGTGGCTTGTTTTTGAGCATGTGTTGTCTTGGACTTTGAAGTCACCCATATGAGTAGTGTGGGTGTATCAGATGAATGAGATGGTCAAGTGAAGTGGAATTGTGAGGAGCTCCATGGAAATTTGCTTGCTTGCCTAAGATAAAAGCCCAGTGATATTTATTGAAGATGGCGAAACCCTTTTTACGTGTATGTTTCCTATACTGGAAGCTAATGAATGCGCCTGCCCATATTTTAAGTGTTAACAAGCCTCAAACATAATGGATGACACTTAGCAACAAGCCTTGCCCTTGACACTGCAAAGTCTGCCATCCGTTGTGGTGCACTGCTGTTGTTGTAAGGATTTCTCCCTTACCTCGCCCACATCACAATTGGGCCCTGTCATTCTGAGCAACAATGTATTATTCCTTTTTCCCCCACTGTGCATCGGCAATCTTGCTCTCTATGACATTGTAATATAATTTACAGTAAGTTCTGTTGGGTAAGACAATGGGTTAGCAAAACTTAATCAATAGTAAAACGTATCTAACCTAAATGACAAGCAATGTCCGGGAATAGTCTTGTAATTATTTTAGACGGTGATAAGAGTCAAAACGAACCACAAACGAAAGATTGATTTTTGAAAAAATATATATTATTGATAATGGGTGAATTTGTATATGGCTGTCGCATACCAAATGATAGAGCAAACAACAAAAAAGAGTGATTTTGGTGAAGGAATGTGACACAAAGTGCTTATAACATTTAAACAAAAAATAGACATAAATTTGGATTCACAGATGTATATACAAGATGTAGGTCTGTCCCTTTTGAAGTACATGGATTCTAACAAGACCCTTAGCACTGTCTTTTTCTTAGTAAATGGGTGAAGAGACTCTGGGAATGGACAGATAAATGAAGAGTTGACGTTTCGACCCAAAGGTATGTGTTATTAAATGAACGTCACGGCGGGTCTTCCTCAGGACTGGTGTAAGGACAGTGGGCAGCCAATTCTGAAAGACTCTTCCAATCCTGGATGGAGTCTAAGTATGTGTGAAAGAGAAGACTCATGTATCATCTCTCAACCAATTCATTGGTTAAACGTCATCAAGCAAATTTCAAAATAGATCGCTCTTGAATAGAAGCGCATAGATTCATGCTCAACATGTGTGAATCATTAGTAATTTTCATAGATAGATTCTTGGTTTTAGTGATAGGCTTTAATTCCTTATTTGTGAAAAATTCCACTGTCCAGTTGGAATCTCTCTTAAAGATCGGCAATAAATCGCCGTACTCTTCGGTTGTGCGGAGAGACATTGTGGCATCCTTCAGCAGTGTCATCTTGCCTTCCCCATGCTTCTCGGCTCATTCAAGCCCACACTAGGATTTGTAGGAATTCTCTCCTGCATGCTAGCTTACTGGAAAGTCTGCATGCTGTAGCATTATTAATATTACCACAGCATTAAGAACATCATGAGTGTATATTGAAATGCACATCTTGAATGGCGATGATTCTATAGTTCCTGCATTGTTCCATCATTTATATTGTGACTGTGAATGTTTTAGCCTTGATAGTTTTTCTCAATTCAAAGATGACCAAACCATTTCCTGGATTGTCAGTTCCTGTTTAGCACTATATAAGAGAAATCCACATTGAGTCCAGTTGTATCACAATAGTTCTTGTTTGATTGCTCACTGGACTCAGTGAATTCTCCAATGTCTCCAGTTCCTGCATATTCTGTTCGGCCTCGACATCTAGGAGGTTTTTCTTGTCTCCAGTTTCTCCTTCCTGGATAATATTTCTGAAGCAATACTAGATACCCATTTACAATCTGGTGTCTGGTGTTGTATCTGGAGGTAGCTGGTCTCTTCTACACATGAAGAAGACTCTCAAATGGTCCCTGATATTTGCATAGCACCAGCAAACCATGGATAGAACCAGGAGATTTTGCACAGACACTGGTGATGTAGAGGTCTGATTTAGAAACCAAATGCATATTGATGGAGTGAAAATGCTTCCTACTGCAGAAGTTCTACTACTGGTCATGAGGTGGCACTAATGCACGTGTGGTATGCCTCCAATACGTAAACCTCTGCCTTTCTGTTGTCTAAAGTTGGCAGGTCCATGGGGAATTGGATGTACTCATGTGTGTGCCAATGCATAACATCCAGGAATTGGATGAGGGCAGCCAGAAAAGATGGTTGTGACACCCCATACGAATTTCCCCAAATAAACTAATAGCATATAAATATAAATTTGCCATGATTTTTAGAAGGGGTTAGATGCAGTATCGATCCTGATGTCCAGTCAAAGTTCATATTCCAACTGATTCTCCAAAGCCATAATGGTGTTTTAGTGAAGCCAGTACTTCCTAATAATATGCCTCTCCTGCATTCTTTGAAGATCAGGTTGTTGTCTCCACAAGTGCTAACTTTGTTGATGTATTCTTTTATGCCTTGGCCTAGGGTGATTTGATGAACATTTCTGCAAACTATAAGTGAGACTACCCCAGTGACATGTGACATGATTGCAAGTCAGTACAAGTTGTTAAGGCACTCACATGCACAACGATTTTCCTAACTGCAATTCAGTGGTATTTTGAGGTTTTCCCTAATCACACTAACCTACATGTTTCCACACACATATACAACTTTCATTTAAGATTGGGAAAAATGTGAATTAAAATGATAAAAAGTCATAGTTTCCTAATGTTGGACCTGTCCCTTTTTGCAAGGTTATCCCCAAAGCTTTTGCCTTCTTCCCCCTATTTATTCTGACTGGGTTTTGGTGGCTTTAGGACTCTGGGCACTTTACCACTGCTAAACAGGGCTAAAGGGCTAAAGTGCAAGTTCTCCCTGTGTAAATTATATCTGTAATTGGTTATCCATGATTGGCATATTTGATTTACTGGTAAGCCCCTAGTAAAGTGCACTGTGTGTGCCCAGGCCATATAAATCAAATGCTACTAGAGGGTCTACAGCACCCAAATGAGCAGTCCTGTAACCATGTCTCATACTTGCCACTGCAGTGTATGCTTGGGTAGTTTTAAACTGCCATTTTGACTTGGCAAGTGAATCCACTTGTCAGGCCCAACCCTTCCAATATACTACATGTCAGAAACCCCTAAGGTAGGCCCAAGCTATCCCTATGGGCAGGGTGAGGTGTATTTAAAAGGTAGGACATGTACTGTTGTGTTTTGCATATCCTGATAGTGAAATATTCACTATTGCAAGAGCTATCTATCAGATAGGTTATCATTTGAGCTGCCTTGTTAACCTCTCACTAGTGTAACTTCCAATTGGGAAGAGATATAGATTTGGAGTTTGGAGGTCCCAGAATTCACAATTTAAAAAATACATCTTTTAGTGAAGTTCGTATTAAAAAATGCGTATTTGTAAATGTCATTTTTAGAAAGTGGTCATTTCTTGCTTTACCATTCTGTGCCTCTGCCTGCCTGAAGAATCCATGTCTGAAGGAGGGTGACAGTTGGGCTGTTTGTGCATTCACTCTAGACAGTCACACAAAGGGAGCTGAGATGTGCCCTGCATATCCTGATGGCCCATTCCCAGGCTGATGGGTCTACGTGAGCTAGAGTGGTGGGAGGAGTTGTCACTGACACCTGAATAGGGCTGTGACTGTCCTCACACAAAGCTATCGCCTTCCCTCTATAGCGTGTCTGGAGTCAGGTTATGGAAAGGCAGGGACTTGTGCACAACGGAGACTTTCCTTTGAAGTTTGCCTACTTGAAAGGCAGAAACTGGTATAAGTACTGGAGCTGTGATAGCATAACTTCAGAGCACTTCTGGACTTAAAGGACCTTCTGCCAGGAATAAGAAATGGATGTTTGAGGAGAGATTGACACTCTGCTGGTTACTTTGTTGTGCTGACCTGCTCCTTGTTGCTTATGTCCTGGGAGTGAAAGGACTGAATTTGGCTTTCTACATCCTGTTTTCCAAGATTCTTGAAGAGCTTGTCCCTGCTTGCCACCTGTTAAGAAGTCTAAGGGCCATCAAAGACCTCATCTGCAGCCTCTAAACTCCTCTGCTGGGAGTTCTGACCTGCCAAGTGGTACCAATTCCAGTTCTGAGCTATTGGAGGTAGTTTTGCTACTAAGAACAAAGAAAATGCATGCACCCAACTTAGAATTCTAAGCGTCATCAACCATTGCTCCTCAATTCACCACTGTCGGCCTGGAAACCTGAAAACGCTGTGGATGCTAATTTCACCGCTGCCGGTCCGGGAACCTGAGAGCGTTATGTGCCTGTGACTGGAGGAAAGCGCTGTGTATGCTAATTTCACCGCCGCCGGCCCGGGAACCTGACAGAACTGTGGGCCTGTGACCAGAGGAAAGCGCAGTGTATGCCCATTTTTCCACCGCCATCCCGGGTGCCACGGGAGCACTGTGCGGATTTCCCCACTGACGTCAGAGGGAAGCCATGCTGGGATTGGTGCCAGCGCGGGGTGTTGCCTGGCAACAAGGAGTGTCATCCGGAGAAGCTATGCTGAATCCACGGGAGCACGAGACGTCCTGACCCTGCAACCAGCTGCTGCCAGCGAAGGAAGGAGAGAGCCCGCGCCCCCCTAGGTTACCGCTTGGGACTCCAGGGAGCGTGCAGGGTTACCGTCTGGGGGAAAGGTGGGGGACTGTGGGAGAGCGCTCGCAGCCTCCCGCCTGTACTGACTAAGACCGGGGCCTGTACACCAAGGTGACCTAAGTACCCGGGAAGGATATCTGGGGCATATTTTTCCTTTGTGGGGCGATCACTGACAACGAAGTCAGAACTTCAGTTGACGGCGCAACCGAGGGCTCAGTAGTGTACTAAGACCTGCCAAGAAATGTGAGAGGCCCTGCACACTGGAGATAAGCACTGACCTTAAGGACTGCACCAATCAGAGCCCGCAATTTGTTTCCCCCGTGAACTTTCCCCACGTCTGGGACAGGGGTCATCCATACAAAACCTGCAAGCTGATTTTCCCTTTTCTGAACATTACCTAAGACCCATGCTGATGAGAAAACTATGTATCTGTGTTGGATTCATGATGTTTATGATCCGGCCAAAACTTTTGATAAAGATACTTTTTTTTTTCTAAAACCGGTGTGGTGTCCTTTTTGTGGGGTTTTACAGGATGGCTGTGGGTGTGTTACGCAAATACTTTATGCATTGCCTCATGAGTTAGGCCTTCCAGCTCTGTGCCAAGCTACCAGAGGGTGGTCCAGGGTGTTGTTGGACTTACCTTGCCGGAACCGGTGGACCCTACTTGGACTAGGATGCATACCCCTGCCAACTAGAGACCCTGTTTCTAACACTGGTGGCAGCGGTGGGGTAGGACTTGTTCTTGTATAACACCATACAGTGACTCAGTGTGCACCACAATCCTACACCTGACGCAACCTAAACTTTTTGCTTCTCTGACTGGAGAATTGTGTCTATCCTCTCCAATTGGAATTTTAGTTTTTTTCTAAATCCTCCCTGACTGGCGGTTGTGAGCAGCTCTTTTTTCAAAGTCCTTTTACCTAAGTCCCATTGGTTTTCTCTGCGAACGTCTGAGGTCCTACCTAGCAAGATGGAATTCGAGCTGGCCATACTGGAAGCTTACACGGTGGCGCAGCTCAAGGATTTCTGCCAGGAGAAGGGAGTGTTGTTCAAGTGAAGTGCCAAGAAGGCAGAGCATCAAACAACCCTGAGAGCATGGGCACTGGCCCACCCAGAAGGAGAAGGGGATGAGGAGGGATCAGAGCATGACGCCATAAGAGATGTGGACCTATTGCCGACAGATGAAAGCAACAATTACCTACCAGGGCCAAGAATACCTTCAAGGGCAGGCAGTAGTGTTTCAGCAAGGAGCCTCTCCTCAGAGGAATTGGCAGACAGGAGAGAGGAGAGACAGCTTAAACTGGAGCTTGCTAAGTTGGAGAAAGAGCATGAAGAAAAAGGTTGGCCATGGAGCAGGATCGTGAAGAAAAGCGATTGGCCATGGAGGAAAGGAAACTTGCCCATGAGCTCAGCCTGAGGGAGCTGGAAATCTGAGCCCTACAAATAGGAGCCAAGAGCAACACGAATGGTGGCAGCGTACCTACTGAAGCTTCACATTAGTCCAGAATCTATATGCCAAAAGATGTGGTGGCCAGTTTTAATGTGGGGGATGATATCGATAAGTGGCTAGCAGTCTATGAGTTGTCTTTAAGAGCCCATTGGGTCCCCGAGAGTTACTGGGGGTAGCCTATACAAGTCCATGCCTCCGGTGGGGAGGGACACACTCCTTACACTAGACAAGGCAGATCAGACCAACTATCCTCCCATGAAGGTAGCGTTAGTCAGAAAGTTTGGTCATACGCCTGAGAGGTATAGACAGAAGTTTAGGAATAGCCACAAACTTCCCACACAGAACTGGGTAGATTTCCTGGATTATGCTAGTAAAGCATTGGAGGGCTGAGTGAGGGGCAGCGATGTACATAATTATGAAGAGTTGTATGACTTGTTCTTGAGAGAGTACCTTCTAGAGAAATGTTTTCCAGAGCTGTGCCAATACCTAGTTGACCGCAAGTTCACCAATCCTGGAAAGCTTGTGGAGGAGGCCGACACCTCGGTCAGTAGCAGGTTATCCACCAAGGGATCTGGGGGGACTCCTAAAAGGGTGGTCAGGGTTCCAACCAGAAGAAAGAGGGGGCAGATCAAAAGAAGGAGTTCTCCAAAGGCCCCTAAAACAATCCACAAGGGAAAGGGTCTTGGTCCTAGCCCCAATCTGGCCACCAAAAGCCTACTTATCCTGACAAAGGTCAGCGGCCTAGAACTGTCCAGTGCTATGAGTGCAATGAAATTGGACAATACACGGGGGATCCCAAGTGTCCAAAGAGAGCACACCCTCCTACTGGAGGTAAAAACCCTGGGGTGGATAGTATAGTGCTAGGGGAGGAGCTGCCCATAGATAATGGGGGTGAGAGGGTAAGGCTGACCCTAGTGTCCCTGGGAGACAGTGAGATGGTTTCAAAGATCCATGTGCCTTCGAATACTACCAAGTATAGGCAGTGGGTGACCATCAATAGCCAGGGGTAGAGGCCCTGAGGGACACAGGCACCAGCATGACTATGGTAAGGAGTCAGCTGGTGTCCCCAGAGCAAGTAACTCGCAATGCATTCCACCCAGCTGTGATGGCTGACCACAGGGAGGGTCACTATCCCGTGGCCCACGTTCCATTTGGGGGGGAGGGGTTTCAGGCCTTCTAAGAGTTGCTGTGAGCCCTGCCATGCCAGTCGACTGTCTGTTGGGGAATGACCTTGAGCACACTGCCTGGGAGGAGGTAGAGCTCAAAGCGCATGTGGAGATGCTGGGGTTACCAGAGTGGATCTGTGCTATCACACTGTCCATGGCTTCCCAGAAAGGGAGTCTACCAGGGCTGGAGCCTGGAACAATGGCCTAGCCAGCTGCTAAAAAGGGGAAAGCCCGAGGGCGTGGGAAACCCGCCCCGGAATGCACACCCCGTGAGATGGATGGGGCACCTGCAGCGGTTGCACTGGAGTTCACGGAGGGGGACGTTGCTCTCCTGGGGGACTTGCCTACCCCTGCGGAGTGGCAGGTGGAAGGAGGACCCACCAGGGAGGAGTTTTGTTAGGCACAGAAGGAGTGCCCCACCCTTGAGGGCATGAGGCGAGAGGCCGAAGCCTAGGCAGCAGACAATGCCTCCGGGAACTATCACATTTACTGGGAGGACAGCCTCCTTTACAGTGATCCCAAGGCTCCCATGCATGGGTCATCAAGGGCCTTGGTGGTCCCCCAATGCTACAAGGTCTTTCTTTTGGAGTTGGCTCATTAGATCCCCTTGGCAGGACACTTGGGCCAAGACAAAACCTTTGCTAGGCTTGTCCCGCATTTCTATTGGCCCAGGATGAGGATCTCTTCAGATACCTTCTGCAGGACCTGTGTGACCTGTCAAGCTAGTGGGAAAACAGGCACCAAGCTGAAGGCTCCCCTGGAACTACTACCTGTCGTTAGTACCCACTTTGAAAGAGTGGGCATGAAAATTGTTGGGCCTATGGATCCACCAACCTCTTCTGGTCACAGGTTTATCCTGGTTCTGGTGGACCACGCCACCCGGTGCCCGGAGGCCATCACTCTGAGGACCATCACTGAACCTGCGGTGGCCCGGGCCCTGATAGGGATTTTCACCAGAGTGGATTTCCCCAAAGTAGTTGTGTCTGACAGGGGCGCAAACTTTATGTCTGCATATATGCAGGCCATGTGGAAGGAATGTGGGGTTACTTATAAGTTCTCCACCCCTTACCACCCCCAGACAAATGGGCTTGTGGAAAGATTTAACAAGACCCTAAAAGACATGATCAGGAATCTGCCTGAGGTCCTGAGGAAAAAGTGGGTGGTCCTCTTGACCTTTTGTTGTTTTCCTACAGGGAGGTACCACAGAAGGGGGTGGGCTTCAGCCCCTTTGAGCTTTTGTACGGTCACCCTGTTAGGGAACCTCTCAGCTTAGTGAAAGATGGGTGGGAGAAAACTCCCCAGAGGATTCCCCAAGATGTAGTAAGCTACATACTGGCCTTCCACAGCCAAATCGATAAGCTGTGGAAGCAGACTTTTGACAACTTAGAGGCCAGTCAGTCTCTCTAACCTACGCCCCATCTCGCTCCTCCCTAGTCTGGGTAAGCTGACTGAAAAATGCGTCAACAGGCAACTTACAACTTTTTTGGAGACAACTAATGCACTGCACACCAATCAATCAGGTTTCATATCACAACACTCCACAGAATCTGCACTTTTATATACAACTGAAAGTCTGAGAGCAGCACTTGACCGGGCAAAGAGAGCAGTCTTAGTGCTATTAGACCTGTCGGCTGCGTTCGATACCATCTCACATGTCATTCTTTTAGACTGCCTCACATCATATGGCATATCTTCCTGCAAGATCGCCGTCAAGTGATTACATTAGGTCAATACAACTCTCAGGAGAAGGCAATTCTGTCAGGGGTCCCCAGGTCTCAAGTCTCAGCCCTACCCTCTTTAATGCATATATGTCCCCACTGATTAAATTAATATCGTCCTTTAATATAAACACCATCTCATATGCAGACGATACTCAGCTAATCCTGGTCCTAGACAATGATACTACCCTGGCAGAAGAAAACCACCACAACTGTCTCTCAGCAACTTTCAGCTGGATGAACAATAACCACCTGAGGTGTAACTCAGAAAAAAATGAAATTTTACCACTTGGTCAATGAAATATTTTTTCGCCCAAACTTTGGTGGCCAGAAAACACTACCCACCCCCCTCCAAATACAGCAAACGTGGTCAGAAATCTTGGAATAAAATTTGATATTACCCTGTCGTTTAAACAGCAATCGCTGACAGTTGTCGGGACCTGTCTTCACATTATAAAAAGCCTCAAGAAATTCTTTGATCTAATTCCCTTCTCGGCAAGACAAACTGTCGCTGTTGCCCTTATCACCTCCAGGCTAGATTATTGTAACAGTCTATATGCAGGAACTAATAGAGCTGTACTGCATAAGCTCCAGATGGTCCAGCATGCGGCTGCACGGCTGGTACTGAAATGGCCCAGGCGATCGTCCGCAACAGCGGCACTAGATATCCTACACTGGCTACCAATTCACAAACGCATTCTGTTTAAGGTCCTCATTATCACTTTTAGGGCCTTCCATTCTCAGGCCCCCAATACCTTTGCACTGGTTTTAAGCACTAAGTTCCCTCCCAATGCTTGAGATCAGCTAATGCCAATCTGCTAACAAATACCTGCTTTTAGATTGGTATCAAAGGGAAGAAAAATTGCCCACCGGTCTTAGGCTCAAAGGCTTGGAATAAACTCCCCCCAAAACTCCGCCAAATCACATCAGAGTCCCAGTTCAGGAAGGCACTAAAAACCTGGATCTTCAGTGCTCCCGACACTCTATGCAAAACGCTGATCTAACCTCCCATCCCTACCATCTTGCAGTAAACCACCTTTCTTTTCCATCGTGGTTTTTCCGTTCTCAGCGCCAAGATGCTCCTCAGAGTGATAGTCGTGCTATATAAATACACAATTACATTACATTACATGCAATCACCCAGGAACTGCACTTGTGCTCATTCATTCACCCAGATACTGCACTTGCGCTCATCCATTCACTCAGGTACAACACTTACGCTCATCCATTCACCAAAGCACTACAGTTGCACTCGTTCATTCAGCCAGGTGCTGTGCTTGCAATGATCCATTTACTCAGCTATTACACTTGCACTCATCCATTTACCCCGGCACTAATGTTGCACTTATTTATTCACCCAGGCACTGCATTTGCACTGATCCAATTATCCAGGCGCTGCACTTGCACTCATGCAGTCATCCAGGCACTGTACTTCTACTCATACAATCTATCAGGCACTACCCATGAAGTCATGGATTTACACAGGCATTGTACTAGTACTCATTCATTCACCCAGGCACTGTACTTGCACTGATGCATTCACCCAGGCCCGCACTTCCACTCATCCATTCACCTAGGCACTACACTTGCACTTAACCATTCACTCAGGCACTACCCATGCACACATCCACAAATTACCCAACAAATTGTGCGGGTGATTCTAGTTGCGCATGGAAAGTTTAGGAGGTGATCCGTCAAGCGGGGGCCAAGAAAAAGGGGGCCTAAAAAAGTGTGTTTCTTATGTTATTTCCCATAGGACTTGTCAACATGCCTACAGCCTGAACCACTGAGCGGAATTACACCAAGGTTTGCAGAAAGTTAGATTTGGTTAGCCAGATTCCACTTTGTCTTATTTGGTGTAAATCCGTTCAGTAGTTGTTGAGAAAGAGAAGAAAATACAGTTAGTGATGTCTGTGGCCACAACACCATCACGAAAAATGATGAACATGTGCAGGGAAATTCAGAGCACTTATGTGGCATAAGTGCCACACCATGCAGGAAGCTGCAGTCAGCACTCTGACTGTGGTGGTCTGCTTAATAGGCCCTTCTATAAGCCTAGCAGATGAGTAATCGTTATGCCCCTCTTATGGACATCCAGCCCTTAAATGACACACGCAATGATGAGCATAGGGAACAGCCAAGCATATCTGACCCAGGGCAAAATTTGCTTTCCTCACAAGGCCCAAAAGATGGCGACAAGGATCTTACACCATCTTATTCAGACCTCCAAAGGGAAATTGTAGCCCTAAAAAACTACATAATGTCCCTGCCAACCCTAGTATCCAAAATCCATCTTAAGCTAGATGAATACACCAAGCACCTGCCCCCCCGACTCGTACCTCTATGTGATTCTACTCTCCTTAACCGCGTCCAAGTGCCCATCACCAAACAATCTGATGCTAATAACTCGCTTAATGATAGAACTTTGCAGCCCGGCCGACGTGATCACACAGTCAAGGCCCCAGATAACTCATTGGCCACCAATTGTAGGTCCCGGGCTGACTTGGGCAGGAATACCTGATGTGCACCCTGGGTTCCAGATGGGCTGGGTCTGCTGAGTATGCAGATACAGAAGGAAGCGAGTAGAAGTTGTAGTAAGGGTATTCCCCTGTTCTCTACTCCCCAACAAACTCATCCATTGGCAACCACCCCCATGTCTATCCCCATCTATTTGACCAATGTACCCAAGTTGGCCAGCACCAGTTTAAGGCATGAAAATGTAGATACTCTCATCAACAAAGCCATCCATTGACTAAGGCACACTAGAGGCTGCAGATCAGTAATAAGAGAGGATATTGTCCTTGCCAAAAGATGCATACTTTATCACAGCCCTCCAGACGCTTTAGAGCTCATTTTGGTCAGTGATCACTTGGCACATAATTTAGTGGCATTGGAAGCCAGAACCTACTCTCCCCATCCCACCAATATCCTAATTAAATTAAATATTCCATCATTACCCGATCGTGTAGTAACTGCCCCTATGCCCCACGGGGCTTCAGCTCTCTCTGCACAGAACAATTGACTCACCGCTCCATCTCCCAATAGGGATCTTCCATATATACCCAGTATAGGCTTGGAGTACACCTCCCCTCTATTATACAACAATGTGGAGACCCCTTTCCAAGAGATTGAGAACTCGTCCTCAAATCCACTTCTAGTTATCGACACTACCCCCGAACCAGGGCCGAGCAAACATGGTCAAGCAGGCGGGGTAGTTGGATTTAATTCAATAACACTTGAACCAAACCATCTAAATAACCCTCCACCCCCCCTGCCCAATTATTAGAGGCCAATGGCAAGACTTTGAAAATATTGTCATGGAATGTGGCAGGGATAAGGGGGAAATTAGACAACTCACACTGGCTCAATCTTATCTACGAACATGACATTTGCCTTTTACAGAAAACATGGAGCCAGATCCCGACACATATCCCTGGGTTTATGCCCTACCACAGACCAGCAATTCCTTCTAAACATGGCCGTCCAGCAGGCGGACTGCTTATTTTACTTAGCACTTCACTTAATTGCATTGTGAAGGTTTTGGGCAGTAATAGCCCAGATCTCTTAGGGGCCCAAATTAATACTGGCAAGGGCAGGCCTGTATAAATCAATCAATCAATCAATCACGTCACTTATAAAGCACACTACTTACCCGTGAGGGTCTCAAGGCGCTGGGGGGGGAAGCTGCTACTGTTCGAAGAGCCAGGTCTTGCGGAGTCTCCTGAAGGTTAGAAGGGGTTCGGTCTGCCGTAGGCGGATGGGGAGGGTGTTTAATGTCTTGGCGGCGAGGTGGGAGAATGATCTGCCGCCGGTGGTTGCTCTTTGGATGCGGGGGACAGTGGCTAGGGTGTGGTCTGCGGAGCAGAGCTGGCGGGTGGGGGTGTAGAGGCTGAGTCGGCTGTTGAGGTACGCTGGTCCGGTGTTGTGGAGAGCCTTGTGTGCATGGGTGAGGAGTTTGAAGGTTATCCTCTTGTTGATGGGGAGCCAGTGCAGGTCCCTCAGATGGGGAGTGATGTGGCTGCGGCGAGGGATGTTGAGGATCAGGCGTGCGGATGCGTTCTGGATGCGTTGGAGTTGTTTCAGGAGTTTGTCTGGGACTCCTGTGTAGAGTGCTTTTCCGTAGTCCAGTCTACTAAAGACGAGGGCCTGGGTGACTATCCTTCTTGTTTCGGTGGGGATCCACTTGAAGATCCTGCGGAGCATGCAGAGGGTGTTGAGGCAGGAGGAGGAGACGGCGTTGACCTGCTTCTTCATGGAGAGGGTGGAGTCGAGAATAACCCCTAGGTTGCGTGCGTGCTCGGTGGGTGTGGGGGGTGCTCCTAGTGCAGTCAGCCACCAGGAGTCGTCCCAGGCTGAGGGGGGGATCCGAGGATGAGGACCTCTGTCTTGTCCGAGTTCAGCTTCAGTCGGCTGTTTCTCATCCAGTCGGCGACGGCATTCATTCCTACGTGGAGGTTGGTATTGGCGGTGCGGGGGTCTTTGGTGAGGGAGAGGATCAGCTTGGTGTCGACAGCATAGGAGATGATGTTGAGGTTGTGGTGTCATGCGACGTGGGTGAGTGGTGCCATGTAGACGTTGAACAGCGTTGGGCTGAGGGATGAGCCTTGGGGTAAGCCGCAGATGATCTCGGTGGCTTCAGAGCGGATGGGGGAGGCGGACGCTCTGTGTTCTGCTGGAGAGGAAGGAGGTGGTCCAGTCCAGGGCCTTCTCTTGGATTCCGGCGTCATAGAGGCATGTTCGTAGTGTGCGGTGGCAGACCGTGTCGAAGGCGGCTGACAGGTCCAGGAGGATGAGGGCCGCGGTTTCTCCTTTGTCGAGCAGGGTCCTGATGTCATCGGTGGCGGTGATGAGGGCAGATTCGGTGCTGTGGTTGCTGCGGAAGCCAGACTGGGACGGGTCCAGGATGCTGTTCTCCTCGAGGAAGCAGGTCAGTTGTTTGTTGACGGCTTTTTCGATGACCTTCGCCGGGAAAGAGAGCAGGGAGATGGGTCGGAAGTTCTTGAGGTCCTTGGGGTTTGCCTTGGGTTTCTTGAGTAGGGCGTTGATCTCTGCGTGCTTCCAGCTCTACGGAAAAGTTGCTGTCTCGAAGGAGATGTTGATGGTTTTCCAGAGATAGGGTGCGATGGTGCTGCTTGCTTTGTTGAAGATGTGGTGTGGGCAGGGGTCTTCCAGGGATCCGGAGTGGATGGTGTTCATGATCTTGATGGTATTGTCGTCGGTGATGTCGGTCCAGGCGAACAGGCGGTTGGTGCGTGTGGTGGTCATGGGAGCGGGGCTTCCAGCTGTTGCCGGGGTGGTGACGGCATTGAAGCTATCGTGGATGTCTGCGATCTTGCGATGGAAGAAGGTGGCCAGCGAGTTGCACAGATCTTGTGAAGGTGGGATGTCATTGGAGTTGGAGCTGGGGTTGGAGAGTTCCTTCACGATGTTGAAGAGCTTCTTGCTGTTGTGTGCGTTATTGTCTAGGCGGTCTTTGACGGAGGCCCTATTGGCAGATCTGGTGGTGTCTGCGGGTGGCGTTCTTGTGGGCTGTGTAGCTTTCCGGTGTTCGTTCACAGATCCAGTTTTTCTCGAGTTTTTGGCAGGTTTGCTTGGAGGCCTCGAGGTCTTCAGTGAACCAGCTGGCTCTCTTGCTGGTGTGTGTGTTGGAGGGCTTCTTGAGCGGGGCGAGGGTGTTGGCACAGTCGTCGATCCACTGTCGAAGGCTACGTGCTGCGGCGTTGGGGTCCGTCGGGTCTGCGGGTGGGCTCTGGGCGAGGGCGGTGGTTAGCTGGTCCTCAGTGACTTTGCTCCAGCGGTGACTAGGCATCTGCTGGGAGTGGTGGTGCATGGTAGGTTTCCGGAAGGTGAAGTGGATGCAGCGGTGGTCGGTCCAGTGGAGTTCGGTGGTGTGGTTGAAGAAGATGTGGGAGCTTGCTGAGAAGATGGGGTCAAGCATGTGGCCAGCGGTGTGGGTGGGTGTTGTGACGAGTTGTCTGAGTCCAAGGTTGGTGAGGTTGTCGATCAGGGTGAAGGAGCTGGGGTCGTTGTTGTTCTCGAGGTGGAAGTTCAGGTCCCCTAGAAGGATGTAGTCCATGGAAGCGAGGGCGTGTGTGTTGATGAAGTCGGCGATGGAGTCGCTGGATTGCTGTCAGGGTTCGGGGGGTCTGTATACGAGGGTCCCTCTGAGGGTGGTGTTGGGGTCGGTGTGGATCTGAAAGTGCAGGTGTTCGGCGGTGCTCCGGGTGTCGTAGGTGTCTGTCGAGATTTTGAGAGTGTTCTTGTGGATGAAGACGATTCCTCCTCATACTCCGTTGGTGCGGTCTTTGCGGGTGATCTTGTAGCCTTCCGGGATGGCTATGGCGATGTCGGGTGCAGAGGAGGGGTTCAGCCAGGTCTCCGTCAGAAAGGCGACGTCTTGTGCGTTGGTGTTGAGTAGGTCCCAGAGTTTGATGGCGTGTCTGCGGGTGGAGCGGGTGTTGAGCAGGATGCATCTGAGGAAGTTGGGTTCTTTGGTGGGAGGGCTGGCAGGCAGGATTCTGGTGAAGCTGCAGTTCCGTCAGGAGAAGGATCCTTGGGTGTGCTTCTGGGCAGCCAGGCAGCAGGTGCGTGATCGTCCGGCGTTGAGTGTGTGGAGGGTGCTGGAGTTATAGAAGAGACGGGTGTCGTGGCGTTTGTGGGGGCCAGGGATCCTGGCACTGGGCGTGGTCCAGGCGCAGACGGGCACAGACGGGCTTGATTTAGGCACGACTTCAGCGCACTAGCGGCGGGCCCGCTGCGCGCTGCCGCTGCACGGCCTCCACATGAAGGGATGTGGGAGGGAGGAGCAGCTGGGAGGCGGGGAGGCGAATGGGAATGCGGGGGGCAGGGACGCAGCGGCGAGAAAAAGAGTGGGAGGAGTGCGGCGGTGAGGCGGGGGAAAAAATAAAACAATCACAACAAGGGCACAGAATAAAGAAAAGTCAGGGGGAAAAGAACTGTTAGAATGTCAGGAGGGAGAGAGAAACAACAGTATAGGCAGTGCGCAGACAGGAACAACACAGCAGTAATCACAATAGTAGTCACAAGATAACAACAGCGACAGTACAATAGCAACAGCAGTGAGTGCAAGGACAGTCAGACCTGGCTGTGCGGCAGTGTGGGGAGTGACCTGCCTGCGAGCGAGGGTCTACAATGTCTATGCTAGATGCGCTAGAGGAGGCAGCTCTCCAACATTGACTGCCATGGACAGTCTTTTGGAAGCAAGGTTCATGGCTTATCCCTTACTAGTGGGCGGCGATTTTAATGTCACCTTTGAGCCGCTCGATTGGGTTGAGTCTCATGAAGTGAGCACAGAGTATAATGTATAGTCAGTACCATCCTTGGAATTAAGCCCCATTAAAAAATGGTCGAAAGCAGCCCTACAGGTAAACGCTATACCCCTAGAACATAGGCTAAGGGCTGCTAATGAGAGAACTAGCTCTGATAAAAAAGGGAAGATGGCCGTTTGTGGGACAAGGGGTTCTAGTAGGATTGATTACCTATTAGTGGACTTGTCCTAATGGACATTGGTACAGGACATGGTCATCAATCCTACCTGTGAAAGTGATCATAAATCCCCTGAGCCTGACCATTCTGCACCCTTGAGGGGGAAGGGAGCGGGATATCTCGACACCATTGGATACTAAGGAGGTATTCCCCACAAATGATAAACGCTGGCTTAAATTGCCCACTATCCTAGCAGATGAATCAAAAACTAAATCTATCACAAATGATCTAGGTAAGCATTTGGAGATTCTTGCTGCAGACTATAGTATTGCGACAAATCAGCTTAGCTGTAGCACCCGACATACTGATTTTTTTAAACATCTTGCCAGCTATTTCTATGTCCAACGGAATAAGATCAGGAAAAAGACGGGGAGACTATTAGGATCAAACTTGTGGTTTAACAAGGAGTGCAGGGTGCTGAGAATGACGCTCTCAGCAGCCATAAGAAATAGGGATGTCCAAAGGATACGACGGGTTAGGAAGGAATACAAACAGGCTCAAATCAAATCTAAGAAGGACTGGGAAGAAAAGAGATGGGAAGACCTAGGGGAGGCCATCTTGCATCCAGATGGTAGGGTATTCTGGGCCCTTTTGTCAAAGGGCACATTTGAGAAATCACCCCCTTTGGCCAATAATATTCCTGCGGTTGAATGGCACAAGCACTTTAGCAATCTGTAAACTGTAGTCAACCATCTTGTTAGTCCCCAGTTGCCCCGTGACATAGGCCATTCTATATGCAACCTTTTCTTTACTAAGGAGGAAATCTAATCCTCTATAAACACAATTATGCCTGCAAATGCCCGAGTCCCGGATGGTGTCCCTGGTGATCTGTTCCGCAAGGATAGGGATAACTGGGCACTATACTTTTTGGCATTGGCCAATGATATTGCTGATGGGGGGAGGATCCCTGATTCATGGAGAGAGGCCGAAGTTTTACCAGTCTTTAAGAAAGGGGATAGGTCAATGCCCTCCAACTACCGACCAATTAGCCTGATCGATTGTACCCAAAAAGTCTTCTGCCATTCGCTCCTGGCTAAAATCCAGGACTGGATGGATTAGAACAACATTCTCTCTCCTCTCCAGGCAGGAGGACTGACACAATCGAACAGGTGATTCGGCTCTTTACACTATATTGGAAAGTTGTTGTGTTGCGCAAAGGTAGCTTATATTTTGCCTTTATTGACCTAAAAACAGCCTCTGACCTCGTCCCCAGGGATTTGCTCTGGCGGGTACTCAGGAACATAGGAATGCCACTTGCTATTGTAGATATTTAAATTCGTCTGCAAGAGGGAAACTTTGCACGTGTCAGATGGGGGGACCAAGGGCAGACTACAGATGCCTTCATGATCCAGCGGGGGATTCGACAGGGTTGCGTTTTAGCTCCCACACTCTTTTCAATGTATGTTAATCAGGTAGCCGACCTTCTGTGCTCCACCCCTGTCAACGCCCCAACCCTGGCGAATAGCAAAGTTCCAACCTTGTTATTCGCCTATGACACTTTACTGATATCTAAAACTCCCATGGGTCTTCAGAGATTGTTAAACCAATTTAAGGCCTTCTGTGATGAGAGGGGTTTGGTTATCAACACGAACAAAGCCAAGTTAATGATGCTGAACCCTCACTAATTCTTCAAGGGCACTTAAATGCTGGACAACGCTCAGCTTGAGAGGATAAGCTCATTTGACTACTTGGGTATCAAGCTGTCCGAGGGCATGGTCTGGAAGAACCATATAGGAAGGGTACTGCTGAAACTCTCACAGCTTACGGGGTCACTGAAGCAAGAGCACCGTCAATCTTATACTAAACCAGTGGCTCCCGTCCGTAAACTATACAGCAGCAGCAGTGCCCTACATGGGGCTAAACTGTGGGGCTCTGTATCTGTTTGCGACCTTAAAGCTGTGGAAAATAAGTTTCTTAGGAGGTTAATATCCTTTCTCAATGCACCCCCTTACTTCCCCTCAGGCTTGACATGTGTATGAAGTCTATTAACGACCTTGCGAAGCTCTGTCCCTTGCTGTTCTGGCATAGATTGATAACTGCACCTGATCTTATGCCGCAGCTTTGAATGAGATCATCAATCTTGATACCTCAAGAAAAATTGGCTGGATAAAACAGGTGGCTGACTTACTGTCTAGCATTGGGCTAAATGGGCAGGCTATGGGCCAATCGCCATCTTTTTCCAGGGGCCAATTGAAAGTTAGGTATTGGGCATATGTGGAAGAGAATACTGTCTTGAATGTACACCACGGTAGATGTTTTTATTAATTTGACAAAACATCTGCCACCTGGAGAGCTATCTGGACATTATCAAAGTGCCAGCGGATAGTAAACTATACACACAACTCTTGGCAGAATATTAAAACCATACCTATGGGGTGTTTCTCCTGCCCACAGGAAACTGTAGGCCATTTTCTTTTTGCCTGTCCAGCTTACGTTAAACCCAGGAGAAAATGGTTAACACCTGTGTGCAGGCAATTAGGCACACAAAGCTCTTAAGATGCTCCTAATTTTAAAATCGGATGCTAGATCCGTTTTTGCCTGTGCAACAGCTAAATTCTTGGGCCAGTTCTGGACAATAAGGAGGAGAGCTCAGTCGTCAATGCTGTCATCACCCCGTTTGAAAAGTGGAGTTGGCCCTGATCAGTAAAGTGTCTCTTAATTATGCGTAAATTCTATTTGAAAATAATTGTTTTGGTCGATCGGAAGCAAGATGGCGTCTGGCTAGCAGCGGCTTGAGATCACTCCCTATCCCATCCACATAACGTCTGAAATAAGCCCCTGGACACCCGACACCCGACCCTGATCTCGATGTACCTTGAATGGATTTGGCCCTGGGAGCTGGCTTGGATGTCTGGAGCGCGGTCAAGAGCCTGGCGGCAGCCCTTAAACTCGAAGCGGTGAGGTTCGTGGAGGAGCTGCAGACTCGGCGGCATCGGCGGTTGCATCGGCGTTCCCGCGGTAAAGCTTCGGACGCTGCGGACGCTGCGGATGATGCGGACGATACGGACCGAGCCGGAAGCAAAAGGAGATTGAACCGTGGAGCTCAGAGAGCTCGATCCCGCAGTCCGCTTCGCAGAGCTCCGAGAAGGAGATCAGGAATCAAAGCCGGGGCAACCACAGAGGGAGAGATACGCTGGTTAGATTCCTGGAGGTATCTCTTGATGAAGATGGCCCCTAAGCATGTTAAGACAGGAAAGGGGAAAACAACTGAGACAGAGCCACAAGCGACAGAGATATCGGTTGTGGCAGTAAAGTCCTCATTGCCAGCTCGATTGAAACCCGATTTGAAAACTACGGGGAAAGTCAATAATCCTGCTTCCACTCCAGGTGAGAGAGGGGGGGACAGCAGTGATCAGAATATTGATGAAGCCCCTGGTCCGAGCTGTACCAGAGCAGGGAAGAGACTGGCAAAGGGGAATACTGGGGGTGTAAAAAACATCATGGTTTTTTTTTCCCCAGCAACCGTAACTAACCCCAAAGAAAAGACAAAGATAATTGGAGATGCAAGGAGCAAAGAGCCTAGGGAGAATAGCGATAAGCATTCTGAATGTGCATTTCCCCGTACCGCTCTACTAGCTACTGAAACACAATGGGGGGAAATAATGGACACGAGAGAGAAGCTGGGTCAAACAAACGACACAGGAAATAGTCATGAAAGTGCCCCAATGTTACTAACTACACCCAGTGAGCCGTTAGAGAGAGGCGTAGTTCAACTGATGATCTCACAAGATGGCCAGGTTTTGGATGGTGATACTGGTGATACTGGTGAGAGCATAATGGCAGGAGCAACTAGCTCAATCCTAAAATTAACGGATACACTGGTACAAGAAGCTATAGCTAGTTGCAGCCCTAGTGGCCCAGAGGACACACAGGATATTGTGGACAACTTCTTCTCAGTGACGGATGGTTCATTAGGAACCCCCTCGGATCTCGAAAGGGATACAGATGAGGACACAAATATCAGTGAGGCCTCCGTCTCCTGTTCACACCAGGAGGGGGACAGAGAATCTCCAAAGGGGAAGGGAACAGCCACCAGAAGGAAAAGGTTATCAAAAAGGCAAAGAGACACGCACTCAAAAGAGAAGGCTATCCCTGGGCAGAGGCGAGCAAGCAATGGAGATAATGCATTAAAATGGGATTACTCGACTACCCGTGTAGTCTATCCTGAGTTGCCACCGCAAGGAGGAGTAACTTTAGAAACTCCTACATTACAGCTGATATTACAATCTATAAAACAAGTCCAAGAAGACATTAAGACCGAAGGGAAAAAAAGCAGAGTGGTGACTAAAAATCTGCAGGGTGCTATAAAAAAAGTAGCAAAAATATGTACAGATACAAATGCAAGAGTCGCACAACTTGAGGAGCGTATCAGTTTAGTAGAGGATAACCAAGCAAAAAACTCAGATAAAATCAACGGGTTTGAGAAACAGCATACAGAGGCTCAATGGAAACTAGAAGATTTAGAAAATCGACAGCGGCGAAACAATCTAAGAATTATAGGCATCGAAGAAGGAGCTGAAGGAGATAACATCAAGGCTTATGTGTTAAAGTTAATGAAGGGAGCATTCCCAGAACTAAGCCACTGGAATTGGGAAAATGAATTACAAAGGGTACACCGTTTCCCGATAGCCAACAGAAAGAAGGGTCCGTCGAGAGCTCAGGATGGCACTCATAGACCAAGAGCGATTCTGATATATTTTGGCAACTTTCTACTAAGGGAAGAGGTCTATTCTAAAGCCCGACCTAATGCGAAGCGTGTGTATGAATCACAGTCCTTCTTCACCACGCCTGATTATTGCCATAACACAGTGGAAAGGCGCTGGAGGCTGAGGGAGTTGATCACACCCTGTCAGCAGATGGGGCTGCAAGCCTACCTCATGAACCCTGCAAAATTAAAAATAGTGTACAACAACAGCTCCAGAATCTTCACTTCTGAAATACAAGCAAAGTCTTATATTGACTCTTTAAAAAACCCTGGTTCTGCAACCACTCCTTCTCAGTGAAGTGGCTCAAAATATATAAAAAATAGCTCTATCTTCGGATTTTTTACACGATATTGGGCTTGGGCAAATGGGAATGATAATATAATCAGAGTGATATGTTATAGGTAACTCGGTGTGGCATCTGGTCTTGAAGCTCCAGGCTAAATATAAAAGATTATGTTATTTTGGCATCAGCCCTATGAATGTATATGTGTAAAAGCAAAAATCTAAGAAGATTTAAAGTGATTAATGGAGGTTTTAAAAGAAAGAGGGACTAGGGAGGACATAGGGGGACCAAGGAGGGGAAAAAAAGAATCATCATCAACTATCAAGTTTATACAGTACTGCATATTCAAGAGGGGGAGAAAGAGGAGAATAAACCAAAAATTATGCGGATAGTTACCATAAATATATGTGGGTTAAATAATGCTAAAAAACGCAGAGACTTGAAAGAGTATTTAAAATATGTACACGCAGATATTTTATGCCTGCAGGAAACACACATAGAGTGGTCCCAGAAACATCTATTGGGACAATTGGGATTTCAATTACTAACATGTACAAAACAAGGAGTTAGAACTCGGGGAGTGGCTATATTAATTCGGGCAAATATGATCACATCAACTAGGCAGCAAGCAGATAAATATGGACGGTGGGCTTTAGCTGAATGTCAAACACAGGGGCACAACTTCACGCTATGCTCCGTATACGCATCAACAGAAGATGATCCAGAGATGATAAACAATATCAATGCCCAATTAACCAGCTGGCCCTTGCCAATCATTCTGTGTGGGGATCTGAATTTAAATGGGCTAGACGGCCTATGGCCAAACAAACCTGATAAATTTATTGGAAGGAAAAGAAAAAGCCACAGAGCTCTGATCCAATTAATGCGTGACAATGGACTGATCGACAGGTGGGAGCAGGATAATCCTCCGGGGGGTGGTAGCACCTATTATTCAATACCACATAAGAGGGCGGCACGACTAGATTATTTTCTAACATCGCCCTCGCTAAACACTATCACTATAATATCTAGACTGCCGAGGGTGATGTCAGATCATAATCCTCTAACTCTAGATATAGCATGGCCTAATATCCAAAAGGAAAGATGAAGCTGGACCTTCGAGAGAGCATTGCTATTAGATAGTAATTATATCAAACATATGGAAGATTGGCTCAGGGAGTTTCTAGAGATAAACAGAGGCTCCGCTTCACTAGCGGTGGTATGGGACACTATGAAAGCGGGCATCAGGGGAGAGACCACTAGTTTCTCTGTTAGACGGAACAGAATGGATAGGGAAGAGATCCATGGAAAGATCAGAGCCGTCGCCGCCCTAGAAGAAGAATTAACTAAGGCAATTAGCGTGAAAAAATCAGACCTGTCAGAGATAGAACAGAGATTATCGATAGCCAAATCTGCAGTAGGGGAAATATTTGCAACAAGAGCCACTGGGAAATATCTGGCCTGGAGACAAGTTCAATACGAGTTTAGTGAGCAAATTGGAAGACTCTTAGTGATCAGAACTCGTCAAGCAATCACGAAAGGAGATATAAAAAAATTGATATCTAGCGCAGGTGCTATTGCTACAACGCCTAAAGAGATTTGTACAGTCATGCACGATTTTTATCAAGAGATATACTCCAATGATCTTAAACCTGACGATGTAGAGATAGTGCGTTACTTAGAGTCAGCCCTAGTCGAGGGACTGTCAATGGAGGATAAAAATGATTTAGAATCAGGCTTTACTGTAGAAGAAATACAGACAGCGGTCAAAGAACTCCCCGCCGGAAAAGCAGTCGGACCGGATTCAATCCCAATGGAGTTTTATAAAAAAAAAATTCACATTTTACAGTCAGATATCCTTAAGCTAATGGCCGCTGTACAAGGGGGGGCAACACCACCTAGTACTTGGGGGGAGGCAACTATGGTAGTTTTTCTTAAGAAAAATAAACCCTCTGAAGACCCTGGGTCGTATAGGCCAATAAGTCTCTTGAATAGTGACTCTAAAATTTACTCCAAGATTTTAGCTAATAGGCTGAGTATGATTGTCGGCAAGATCGTCTCCCCTCGACAACATGGATTCATACCCGGAAGAGGAACGGCAGATCATATAAGGAGAGTCTGCACTTTGTTCGATGGCACGGCAGTCTCACGGGACCCTATGGCCTTGATACTACTAGATGCTGAGAAAGCGTTTGATAGGGTCTCGTGGGATTTCCTTTGGGCAGTACTTCATAAAGCAAAATTGGGAAGTGGCTGCATCGAGGCATTGAAAGTTTTATATAAAAAACCCACTATCAGACTGAGAGTAATGGGGGTAGAGAGCGATTTAATAAAGATCAAACGAGGGACGAGACAAGGCTGCCCCTGCTCTCCACTACTCTTTGCCTTTTATATAGATCCATTTATAAGAAGAATAGAGCTAAATAGAAGTATTCCTCCGATAATATTAAATGGATATGTTACTAAAATATTGGGGTATGCGGATGATCTTGCCATTACTACATCTGATCCTACAACAGCATTAGGAGAAATAGAGAGGGAAGCAAGGTCCTTTGGGTCCCTATCGGGGTATAAATTAAACGCAGGGAAGACCCAGATAGTGGTAAATGAATATGCTGTGTCAACTGACAGTAGAGTAACAAAGGGTGCAACTTACCTTGGAATCACCATAACAGCAGAAATAACTAAGATAGTGGAAGAAAATCTAAGCCCTGTGATAAAGAAAGCTAAGGAAAGTCTAGATAAAATAAATAATTTACACTTAACAACGATAGGCCGATCCAACGTATTAAAAATGAATTTTCTGCCTAAAGTATTGTGTGTATTTCGTACTATCCCTTTAAAATTTGGCAATGCATGGTTTAAAGAACTCGATGGGATTGCTAATCGATTTATATGGGCAAAAGGCAAAACACGCAGGGCTATTACATTTCTCTCTCTATCAAGAGAAAGGGGAGGGTTAGCAACCCCGGATTTTAAGGCTTATTATCTTGCTGCAGCTTTGCAGTACATAAAGGGACTATTGGGAGGGAGTATAAAAGACAGGTGGAGAGATAATGGTGATATCCCAGATATCTACGAATTGATATTGGAGGGATCTAAATGATCGCTATTGTGCTATGACCCAAACTATTACAAAAAAACCAGGTTTAAGACTCTGGGGGGAGCTTGGTCAGTATGGTCGATGGTTCGCAAAAAGATAGCTATGGGAAGAATGAATTTCTATACCCCTCTTTATAAGAATCCGGCTATGCCAGAAGTGTTCCACGACCTAGTAATGAAACGCTGGGATAATCTAGGGGTCAAAGTCATCGGAGATCTCATCGATAGCACGGGTATGATGGTCTTTAAAAAAATACAACGAGAATTTAAAATAGAGAGTAAAGACTTCTTCAAATACTTGCAGGTTAGATCAGTATTATCCAAAAAACAAGCAGGTAATATGCATTTTAAGAAAGAAGAAATAATGGAGCTGATCAGAAGCGAAGGGAGCTGCACAAAAACTCAGTTATATAAAGTAATCTGTTTGTATAAAAAGGATGATCAAGTAAACACGTATGAGAAATGGAGAAGAAAGTTAAATTTAGAAAAGACCGAACCGGAAAAATCGTTAAAACTTGCTAACACAATTTTAAGAGTAGCAAACTTGCAAACTCAATATTACATGACCTTTTTTGAACTATATCATACCCCTTATAGAATAGCTTGCTGGGGCGGAACAAGTGGTATAACCTGTCCAAGATGCCAGAGTACGCAGGCAGACACTATACATATGTTCTCTGCATGCCCTAAGCTAGATCTGTATAAACAATCGATAGAACAATTCATGGATAGGGCACTCGGGATCTCTATCAGATTAACAAATGAAGTCATGGTATTGGGGGTGGTTAAAGACGGCACTGACGTAGCAGGTTATGAATTTTTATTTCTGGCTATGACTGTAAGTCGACTGTGTATAGCATCTCTATGGAAAGATCCAAATCCACCTACGTTTCATCAGTGGTTATCACGCATCCTGGCTATATATACTTTAGAAAAAGCACTTTATGATAAAAGGGGAAGGAAGTTAAAAAAATTGGGAAATCAAATCTGGGCACCAATCGCTGAATGGCAATTAAAGATGGAATGATAAACGATACCAGACGGATTGAAAGATTGGTATACTGATTTCATCATTAAGACTGGGTTGAATTTTTATTTGTTTTTGGATATGTGCCATGCTTCGGTATCCTCCACTTTCATCTGCGTTTTTTTTTTTGTTTGTTTTCTCTCCTTCATTCACTTTTCCTTGTGTTATATGATTAATCCAAGTCTTGAAATATGTATTATTACAGTTGTCAAGATTGATGATGATTCAATAAAAAAATTTTTTTTTTAAAATGAAAATAATTGTTTTATACTACTTTTATGTTTTTAAAAACATTTTTATATAATGTTACTTATATATATTTATACATATATTTTTAGTTTGACTAAGAGCATTTTTAGGCAATATGTGCTAATCAACTTTTTCCTCAAGAGTGTATTTTATTAGTCATGTTTGGCCAATTTGAATCATTGGTGTTCTAATAGCATAGGCTCATCTAGTTTGTGCACTTTTCACTTTTGCCGATTGCTCCTTTTATTTTATTGTCTGTCATCTGTTCCTTGCGAGGTTGTTCTTTTATGGTTCTTTGTAAACCAAAATAGAGATATTTGATGATGATGGATGATGTGAGAGAGGATCATCGGCTGAACTCCGCCTGGCAAGATTCTTGACATCAGCCACTTTCAGCTTGCCCCAACCTGCTGTGAATGTGTTCTGATACCTGATGACTTCTTTGTAAGACACTAAACTGTGCTGCAACTGAATCATTCCCTGCTGGTGGTAGCTGCAGATGATTTGAGTCTTAAGAGGTGCAGTAAATAGCTCCATCTACAGTACCAGGACCTAAGACCTGATCAAGAAGAAATATGACCATGGCCAAACAAAATTATCCTTTGAGAGAAAGAAAGTCATGCAGCTACTCAGTGCAGAGGCAGGAGACAGAGCCCCTGTTGGCGCTATTGTAGATGCTACCCCTATTTAGATGTCAAGCTCCTCAATGAGATGCAGCACAGTTTCTGCACAATTTACATCAAAATAAACACCGTTACTGCTTGGCTTGACAGGATGAAAACCATGATGACCGCCTGGACCAAGTTGATCAGAGAGTATCTGACATTGAAGATGATAGCTCAACTCATAATGAATAACTGATGCACAGGGAAAAAGTGCTGCAGGTAATCAAGGCATAAAAGGAAGATATGAAATCCTGCTCCGGAAGAAACAACATCAGAATCCTTGGGCTGTTGGAATCCACCACCATGAGAAAAATCGAGTCTTATGTGGAGGACTTCCTGTTCTTCCTTTTTGGAGAGCAACTCACTTGCCTATTCTCAGTTGAGTGGGCCCACCACTCCCTTAGCCCGTGCCCACTGCCTGGAGCCCTGGCGCATCTGATATTCGCCCAACTCCTCCAGTATAGAGATTGTGACATGGTCTTATGAACCTTGAATGAAACAGGAGACCTCCACTACCACAAAAACACACTGTAAATTTACCCAGACCTAACGCTAGCCATCCAAAGTATGTACAAAGAATTTCTACCTGCCTAAAGACATTTGATGAAAGAAGGCCTCTCCAATGCTCTTAACTGCAAATCATCATTCATGGGGGAACGCCTATGTTTTCTGACCCCAAGCTGGCACTGAAGTGCAGGCCTAGGCACCTCCAGAAAGATAACATGGAGGATGGGCCGGTGAGTATGATCCCTGTGGCCATTTCATTGACAACAATTAAGCCCATGACAACACTGGCTGCCTATTTTCCTATCTGGGTGCTTCTCCTTTCAGATATACTGTTGCGCTTAGATACTCTGCCCCAGTCTTGGTGGGATGACTGATCATGGTTGAAGGCCTGCCCCCTGAACATGCCCTAGCTCTGTTTGTCCTGCCTGGACACTAGCCTTGACCTGCAGCTGTTTGCACTACCTGGAGCTGCGGAGGCTGAGTATTACAGCCATCCATGTAGTGTGGTAAATATTTCATTACCGGTACTATTTTTTTATGCGGTAAAGTCTATTAAGAATAACTCAGTAAATATAAGAGGCAGAATCCGTGGTATTAGAGGTTTAAAAAGGCTTTATTCCTATACAAAGGAATACAATTCGAATTGCAGGCTTTCTATTCCATCACCACGAAAGTTCAGGAAGGAAGGGCATACATTATTGACAGATAATTGGTTTTATAGGAAATGCATTACAGTGAAACAGATGCAAGAGGCGTAACAGCTGATAGTACAGATAAAAGGTGCATACGTAACTAATAGAGGCGGATATATGGGCGTAATTTAATAAACGTCATCATACATGATGTCACAAGTGGGTGGATCCATAAGAGAATCCTGCAATGTCAGCAGAAATATTTGGCAGAGATGCGCGCGCAGCCGCATGACGTGTGATTGACGTGCAACTAGAGGGTGAAGGGGACTTGACATTTAGCTCTACATGTGGAGACAGAAGTCTGGGGGTCATGTCAACCTAATCCCAAATCATATCTAATATCCTATGTTTAAAGAACTGTGTTATCCAAAAGGAAAGGTTTCTAGGATAGAATCTATTCTATACTGACTGTTAGTGCGTATACAAGCGTCTAAGTGTCTACATGAGATGCGAGGGGGTAGGAATATTCCATGGTAACGGGGGCTATGAATTACTTGCATGAGGACAGCGAGGCCTGGCCCTTTGCACGGTAGCTGGAGGAATGTTTACCTAAACTACTAGACAGGAATGCATCGGATGAGGAGCGGAGTAGATAATCTTGAAGGTGAAATACAGTTGTTGGCAGGCAACAGGCTGGATCAGGCACCGTTAGCCGCGCAGGGAGTAGGACAAAGTTCATGGATACAGATGCAGGCTCAGACTGGAGCTTTCAGAGGCAGAAGGCAGGAAAAGGCTTGATGACAGAATTCAGGGCCTACTCGCCTGAATCTGTAAAATGTGGAAAGTGAACCACATAAAGTCGGTGGCCTTTCATACTTAGGAATGGAATATCTGACCCATTCATGGCGGATCTGAAAGAGGACATGTTGACGGTGGACGCACATATATTTGCGTCTTCAAAACTGGAACTGGAGGGAACATACATGTACTTATAGCATGCACATGGAGCCGTTGGGGTCTACGATAGGGGACATAACTGATCACAAAATTCATATTTCCTCAGTAGGCAACTCAAATTCAGTGACTACATTGCCTGGCACATGGGGGTGGGATCCCTGTTGGAGACTACTTTGCTATTCTTTTTAACAGATTGATGGTGTCTGACTGGCCCGGCCACCGAGACTTGAGTTTTAGATGAGTCTCTGGACTCCACAAGGGATGGTTTCCATTACAATCCCACTGGTTTCCCTGTGGGGTCACCTTGTTTTTGATTTGGGGTCTTTGAAGGGAGCGAATCTTCAGCAAGTTGGGGGAGTTTAAGTAGGTGGGAGAGGGGGCGAACTGTGCAATGACTTTTGTTACCTTGCGCAATGTTAGCATAGTCTTTGTTGCGTGGGAAGGTGATTCGGGTTGATCACTTGGGCTCATGATGTCTTAGAATGGGGATGCAGGGAGTGACCTTAATGTTGTGAAATGTGGGCAGTCCCGGGATCCCCTGCAAGCTCAGACAGGTATTGCCCATCTTAGACAGCACGGAGTCAATGTCGGTTTCTTACAGGAACTCCACCTCTCGGAGAACTCCTGTGTTAGACTCCTGTTGTGCTGGCTCAGGAGATGCATGCAGCTATACATTCCACATATGCCACGGGGGTCGGTATATTAATCCAAAAATGAATGTAGTGGCTATTGTTGATAGTGAGAGTTGGTATTTAATACTGCACAGTATACTTGAAGGCAAGGTAGTTATGCTGGTCTGTGGTTAAGGCCTCAATACCAACTGCCCAGACTTTTCCCGCTCAGTCTGGCATAAGATCTTTGGTCATCAGGGGGGCAACTTTAATGTGATCTCAGATCCTGTGCTCGATAACTCATCAACTGGGCACAGACTGCACCAACAGGCTGCTTCGCAAAAATACACACTATTTTGTCTGAACAGACATTGTTTGACACCTGGCGCATGAGACATGGGGTGAGGGTGGAAGGCAGGTGCATTACTACATCACTTAATGCATGGTCTCACATTGATTATTGCCTGGTATCCAGAGATGTTGCTTCCAGGGTCTGGAAGGTGAAGCCTGTACCATGCACGCTCTCAGATCATGCACGGAAAGTGCTGGACCTCACCTTCATGTTGAGACTCCCACCGAATGAACAGAGAGACCCTAATTTTTATTCAAAAATACGGCCCAACATCATTGAGATTTTTACTAACAACACCAAATCTGTTACTACTGCACCTGGCCTGCTGTGGAAGGCCTTTAAGGTCTACACATATAGGAGCCTGACTACGATGGCGGTCAGACTAGCATCCGACAGCCATTGTTGCAGGAATGGGACAGGCCAACAGGTAGTCACCTGTCCTGCCCGCCAAATTAAAATCCCATTGCCGTGGAGACAGTCAGAAACATGCCTCTTTGCATTGAGGCTTGTGCTGTGTATTGGCTGGCAGAAATCTGCCTCTCCGGATTGCTTTTGGGCGGAAAGGTGCCCCTCGCAGCTCAAAATTAATACTGCATATAACTCAGGCAACTTGCACCATGGTGCAAGAGTGCCTGCATTGACGTTTGGCTGCCAAAAGTGACCCAGCGCAAGGAGAAAGGACAGGAATGCAGTGTATTGGATAAATCAGGCACATTCCTGACCTTTCTCTGTGATGTAAAAGGAAGCCCTATATGCTGATGATCTAATTCTATATTCAAACTCCCCCATGGAAGCAAGAGCGTTTGAACAGCTAGCCTCAGATTTTGGGGCACTATGGGGTATGCTCTTGATACTGAAAAAGCAGGAATTATGAGATGGAATATCGATCATTGCTGTGCTATTCTAAAAAAAATAAGTCAGATGTTTTGGTACAGAGATTTGTCACAATATGGAGTATATAACAAAGAAGAACCTAGAAATAAAAACAAATATTAACGAAATGGCAAAATCTTCTTCTGGCTACATTTGGGAGAGTGAACCTCATTAAAATATGTGTTCTTCCCAAGTTAAATTCTCTTTTAACAAACATACGCTGCAAAAGATCTAGAGCTGCATAAACATTTTGATCTTGGCATCACATGGAGCTCAGCCAAAAGATTGGACAGGATTGCCATCCTATCACTGGAGCTGAAAAGGAAACAATGAAACAGATTCCATCAAAAAGAAAGTGGGAAATGTTGTGAACTTTGGTGTGAGGCTGGAGACTGCAAAATACCACCAATGTCCGGGGTGTGGGAAGGATGCTTGCCATGTCAGCAGTTAGAGAATTTATGGATAGTATCTTCTAACATCCTCTATTCCATAGTTAAACCTGGTGCACCTAAGAGGAACCATCATTGTACCTTGTACAGAGCATATTGGACATCACTGAAGCTTTCAAAACTGGCGGGGGCAACCAAAGGCGAATATGTGAAAAATATCAACCCCAGTGCAGATGTCTGAAATGTTATTGCTGTGGCTAATGCAGATGATATCCGTATATTTTCTAATTGTTCTTGTTTGCATAATTTCTGGGCTGCAATACGTAAGGTAATATCAGAAATAACAGGTCAAGTATTTGAGGTAAGCCCAACCGTTATTCTGTTTGGGGTACAATAAAATGACATCTACTTGAGACAATGACATGAGAGTAATTGAGAATAATTCAATATTTTATTGCTCGCTGTATTACAGATTCGCAAAAAATGGCTAAAACAAATTTAGCCACAAAAAACAAATGTGTATAAATTTAAAAGAAATGAACACATTTTGTAATAGCGAAAAAGCTTGTACAAATAAGAAGTCACCTCTAATTTTTGGTGGCAATATATAGAATGGCCTAATGCACCTAGCTCTTATCTAATCCAATGAATAAACCATTGTCATGTTCAGCTTCACATTGGATAGGCTATCTTCTCTGTAGCATGTGCATATTTTCTGCTCTTTATGTGAAGATGGGACAATGACCACTGGAATCTGACACAGTGAATTTATTCTGAGGACCGAACTAACCCAGGTGATGACCACTGACAAAAAGACAAATCGGGGCTCTGCTATTCGCACTGGTTTCTGGCAGTGATGGTCCAAGAGAACATGCTTGTGAGGTATGTAGAAGGAGCTCCATGTTTATTGTTTCTTATTTTTGGTTAACTAACACCTGCCTGGTGACATTGACGAGTAGGAATATGTCCCAGGAAGTGAAAGGTGTGGTTTCTGTATTTACTGATCTTCTTTAGGTGTATCAATGCATACTGAAAAATGCTGACAGAGAGAATATTACAATAATCAATGTTGGCTGGTCATAAAACATTGCTCAACTCCAGGACTGTGATGAAGTAAGTTAAAAGCAACGTTCATATGTTAAGCCCCTAGTGCCTTAATAATGTAGCTTTAATGGATATGATGGTTTCCATGGGGATCTTGAAGTTGAAAATCTCTCAATGTTTCAAGTTGAGGGTATGGCATGAATGAGCAGGGCTGAAAGAGTATAGGATCTGAGAGTTTATCTGGGGCTAGGGGCGCAGGCATCCAGAGTATTTAAAAAATAGGCATAATTCAGAATTAGTGAACAAAGAGCCAGACAGTGTCAGACTGCCATTTGGTATTGCAGGATCATTACCTATGATTGCAGGATTCAAGAAGGAGACACCTAAGATACTTTGAGTGTCTTCCTCAGAGAAATGATAAGAATAGCAGACTAATAAAATTACATATTGTGTGAGGGAAGTAGAGAAGTATAAGAACAGGTGATGGAACTAGTCTTGGTGGATGCATACAATGAGGGCTTAATTACAAGTCAACGGACAACCAGACTCATGGGGGCGCAGCAGTGGTGGCCTGCCGACAACCCTATTACCAATAGGGCAGTCGTTCCATCCTTGCCCTGCTGCAGCTGCCAGGAAACCGCTGTTCCCTGTCGGTGTTGAGGGAGTCAGGAGGCTGCAAAATGCTTGGCGGGACTACCGCAGCCTGATCAAGGTTTTGGCAGTGCAGCAGCATGGCGGACACAGTGCCACATCACCAAAGTCATAATCAGGCCCTTAGAGTGACTGGTGGCAAGCCAGTGGATGAACAGTAAGCATGGAAATATTAGAGTGATCCTCATGCTACAAAGCGTGGCCCATATTCCAGCTGCATGGGCCACTCCCTGGCAAATCCCGGGCCAACGGCGGGCCCGTCTATAATGAAAGGTCTCAGATCTCCCCTGGACCAAGGTATGTACCGTCACTTTCCCAGGGAGAGAATATCAGTTCCAAACTTATGGAATATAACATATACACAGCACTTCCTAAGGTGGGCAAACTTTCAACACTCCCCCAAAGGCAAGGCAAGAAAACAATATCACGAGTCTCCTCTAGACCAAGGTAACACACACAACATTTCTCTAGAGCAAAATATACTTTGCACATCACTTGCCAGGAGTAGAACAACTTCCTATAACACAATTACCTGCTAGAAGGGAATTCACCCATTCTTCTACAACAGAATACTTGGCCAAGAAGAGTCCACACCTCCTGCTTCAAGGAAAAGATGAATTGGTATATCTGGGATGTATTTATTAGTAAATAGCACCACACGGTAAGCCAAATGCACCTATCATAGCAGACTCTAACATATCAATAGTATGATTGAAACACAATCAAGGCAAACATATATGTAGAAATATATATGTATGGATATAAGAATCAGAAAATAAGAAGGAAAGGAAAGAATCAGTAAAGAATCAAGAGACAGTTAGTAGCGGAGACACCTCACCTACTGTTTCATCATTTCAACCCACTTTGCTCAAGGGGAGTCCATTGACCGAACCAGGTGAAAGCTCAGAGGTGACACCAGCCCCACTCTTCTGTGACAACATGTCTGCTCCACGGCGTGAACTTCCACGAGGCCAGTGTAGGCTCCCCATTTTAATACAAATTCAAACACAACGAAGCTTGTAGCAAGCCTCGCTCCCTCGTTCTCATGAGAGCCCGTACTAGCCTGCTCCAAGGCCACAGCATCAGTTGATCAGGCCTTTGCTATGGCTCTGAGACAGACATTCCTCTGATAAGAACCAGTTCTCTCTAGTCAGTAAAGTGCGAGAAAACAGGAGAAGAGCAAAACATGCCCTCCCCACCTACTGCTGCTTCGTGCAGCCACAGAAAATAGCTTCAGTCATGAAAATGGAGTTAGTTAAGCCATGCACACAAAGGCACAAATCAAGATGGAATCTGAAAAGCAAGGATGACATGAAACTATGTCAAAGGCAATAGTCAGCACTGCCATAAAGCAAGGTAAAGTCAGAAATCAGAATGACATGAAGCCATGTCAAAGGCAATAGTTCAACACATAATTCACATAACCCAAATAACACTATAGACTTTATCCCTCAGTATACAACATTGAGCACATGTGTGCACCACCAACCACAACCCTGCACCTCAACATCCCATACCTTCTATTCTTGGCAATACTATTCTACTACAAGACAGCAAGATTACAGGACAGAAGAGAAGCAGGCATATGCAAACCCATCCTACATTAAGGTTAGGGTAACATAACACACTTAAAATCAGTTAACATGGTGGTGGTTGAGGGTCATCATAGGGTGTCAGACCGCAAAAGTGGCTCATACACTACATTGCAACCCATGACCCTCGATCATCACCATTCACATATGTCAAAAACCAATTCTCCTAGGCACTGCATGTCTCAATTAAAAGCAAAACCATTTAAAACTACATTTCTAAATTGAAAGACACAATTACTAAAAAGCACATGTTGAAACAGCAACTCATGTGTTGAAGTGGCTACACAAAAATACATAATTCAAAACAAATCATGACTAAAAAGCAACTGTGATCAAAATACTACATTGCAAAACCGAAAAACTCATCAAAAGTACATGAGAATCACTTTAGAGCGAATAAACACTGCATTCTCTAAATACATGTAAAAGCAATAACTCAGGTGCATTTAGAAATAGCTCATAGATATCTGGATACATGTTAAATGAATACACAAAATAAATGAATCAAGCTCTTGAATGCTCCTAATGCCTCTAATGGTTAAACTGTAAACTCTACTGCCAAACTCATATATTGTAGCAACAGCAACAGGGTTTTTCTCTTCAGTCTCTAACTCAGAAGATATCTACTCTAATTGCAGCAAAGCGTCTCTATTGGTCTCCATCCCTAAAAACATAAACAGTCCTTCTGTGTGAAAAAACACACAGCCTTCTCCCATCGCATCTGAACTTCACGTTGATAAAACAGTTCACAGTTCTGGCAAAGCACATCCTGTAGTTCCCTCGTTTTTTTTTCATCACTTGTACACAAGCAGTTCCCCTGTGTGAAAGACACACAGCCTTCATGCATGTAAACTCAATCTCACGTGAAGGAAACAATTCTAATCGCAGCACACTCTGCTGATCCCTCTTCGCTTGGAAAGAAGCTGTCCATCTGTGTAGGACACAGCTCTACGGCATCTATCTTCATCTGTATCTCCTTGACAAAGGAGGACCCCATCCCGTCCGGACAGCCACAGGACATCAGCCTCCATCAGCCACATGACATCAGCCTCCATCGTCTGGTCTGGCGATCACTCCAGGCTTGGGGGTGTTGGGAGGAGGGGAGGGGAACCCACTCACATGGGGGAAGGGAGTCCCACTCACACGGGGGAAGGGAGTTCCACTCACACGGGGGGACTGGGCGAATCTGAAAAAGAAACAAGCATCACTCTTCTTGCAAAAAACATTTTATCAAAAGCACACTTTTTCCGTCTTGCATTTTTGAAAGTACAATATTTTCATTTCTGTCTACATAGCTCTCCTCTAGCTCTGGGGAATTGTCTAAGAATTCTACCAACGCTTTAGCCTCTGAAGTCTTGGTAAAATCTCTCTTTTTCTTTACACAGCAAGAAGGGCTGGGGCAGTCTCCTTCTCTCACTGCACCCCTCACAGGTGCTGCACCCCTTCACAAAATCTCTGCGGACACTAACTGGCCATTTGCCAAAAATAACAAGCAGAGCCTTCTTCCTCTGCTGCCTCTAGCTCCCACCTTATCTCCTCCAAGGCCGAAGTGCCATGCACTCCTGCCAACTTTCGTCTGCTCCTATCTGCTCTGCGACTCTCCTCATGTGGGGAAGGAAACCTGCGCCTTTGCAAGCCTCCCAAACATCTATCTCCAAGAAGCTGTCTCTGTCTACTGGGGCGAGGAGCTGGGATGACCCCTCCCGTAGGAATTCCTCCTCAGTCTTCACAGAAAGCCTGAACGCTTCTCAGCGTTGCTGGATGATCTCACTGCAAGCCTCCCAAACATCCATCTCAAAGACGCAAGCACTTTGCCATCACTAAAATACAGATTGTGTATTTAATTTCTCATCCTGCACCAGATTTCTACGTGCCACCCACTCCCAGAACAACTCATTACATGTCTGCGAGGAAAAACAGCTTTAACCACTCCTGACCTCCAGCAAGACTTCACATTCTTTAACCTGAAAATGCTCTACCATTCTGTCTAACTAATTCAAGCAAATTCTTAACTGTCATTAGTCTATCACCTCATGAAAAAAAAAAACTAAACTGCTCTTGACATTCAGGGGCTATTGGTATCAGAAAGAAAAAAAAAGTATTGGCAATATCAAAAGTCACATAACAAGTTCCATGCTACTTCTGTAACAATATCTGGGACAGCATCAGTCAAAGAAGGTGTATGTTTGTCTAATTCGCAATAATCAACTGTCATGCGCCAAAAATGATCAGATTTGCACACAGGCTACACAAAATCATTTCAAGCATTTATGATTAGGGTCACCACCTCTGCATCTGTCAAGCCCTGCATGATCTCACTGATCCCTTCACGCCCATCTGGCATTCTGTACTGTTTCAAATGAATTTCCTTTGTAACATGGGGCACCTTCACTTGGAAGTCTTGTGTTTCAAACTCCACCTCTGGACCTTCTATTAAATCCTGTGCAAACTGTTTTTCTGTCTGTACATGCCACTTAATAACAATTGCTTCCTCCCATATGCAAATCACAGTTTATCCAATTCTGTTCTGTCCAGTATCTTTTAGTGCTCAAAAGCACAGCATCTGTCCAGCATCTGAATTTAAAAGTGACCTCCTCTTACCCTGCACTTCCCTGTAACTAAAAAGGGCACATTGCTCTTGGATTAACTCACAAAATACATTTTCATATTTATGAAGTGACCACATATCAGAATTATTGTACACAATCTGCTGTTGTTCACATTCAAAATCACATTGTTGCATTTCTCTTTTGAAGCTAAAGGTATCATTCACTGTCATGTCTAATTTATGTCCGCAACCGGTGATCGTTAAGTCTAAAACACTGGTCTGTTTACCTCCCTGCACATTCCTTTCTGGCTGAAAAACGTCCTCAGAAGAATTAATTAAAACCTTCTGTGTAGCTTGTAGTCTGAATGCATTCTCTGTTACATTTATCACATCTGAATCATTCTGGCTGGTCAAAGTAAACAGCTTCAGAGCCTGGTACACGTTTAATTCTGTCTTCAAAGATATATTTTCAAACTGGGCATCAACTAGCTCTGTTTTGAACTCACTACGTTCTTTTTGCAAATGCTCACATTTTTTATGCATATTAACCACGACATTTAAAATAACACTGCTGTCTCTGTCTAAAATGTCATTAATCTCCTGCTGATTAACACCCTTTATCGCAACTCCGGAGTCTTTCATCTCAGAGGAGTCCCATGTTTCAGGGTTAAGCCCTGATATTTTACATTCACTTTGCAACTGAAAACATTTTATATGCATTCCTTAACTAACACTTGAAAGGGATCCAGCCCTTTCTGCCTAACGTAGCAAGCTATTTATAAGCACTTTTTACAAAACACACCTAAACACACACACTCCAATTCTAACTCAGCACAATTAGCTCACTTCACGAGCCAGCATACCATATGGGCTACCCCCATTAAAATAAATCAATTGATATCTAAGTGTCTGCTTTCATTTTCTAAAAAAAACATATTTCTTCCCCTTTAAAATCAACGTTCACATCCTGCCGACTACGCCAAAATTTAATGAAAGGTCTTAGATCTCCCCTGGACCAAGGTATGTACCGTCACTTTCCCAGGGAGAGAATATCAGTTCCAAACTTATGGAATATAACATATACACAGCACTTCCTAAGGTGGGCAAACTTTCAACACTCCCCCAAAGGCAAGGCAAGAAAACAATATCACGAGTCTCCTCTAGACCATGGTAACACACACAACACTTCTCTAGAGCGAAATATACTTTGCACATCACTTGCCAGGAGTAGAACAACTTCCTATAACACAATTACCTGCTAGAAGGGAAGTCATCTATCCTTCTACAACAGAATACTTGGCCAAGAAGAGTCCACACCGCCTGCTTCAAGGAAAAGACAAATTGGTATATCTGGGATGTATTTATTAGTAAATAGCACCACACGGTAAGCCAAATGCACCTATCATAGCAGACTCTAACATATCAATAGTATGATTGAAACACAATCAAGGCAAACATATATGTAAAAATATATATGTATGGATATAAGAATCAGAAAATAAGAAGGAAAGGAAAGAATCGGTAAAGAATCAAGAGACAGTTAGTAGCAGAGACACCTCACCTACTGCTTCATCATTTCACCCCACTTTGCTCAAGGGGAGTCCATTGCTTGAACCAGGTGATAGCTCAGAGGTGACACCAGTTCCACTCTTCCGTGACAACTCGTCTGCTCCACGGTATGAACTTCCATGAGGCCAGTGTATGCTCCCCTTTTTAATACAAATTCAAACACAACGAAGCTTGTAGCAAGCCTCGCCCCCGCGTTCTCAGGAGAGCCCGTACCAGCCTGCTCTAAGGCCACTGCATCGGTTGGTCAGGCCTTTGCTATGGCTCAGAGACAGACCATGTACATTCCTCTGATAAGAATCAGTTCTCTCTAGTCAGTAAAGTGCGAATAAACAGGAGAAGAGCAAAACATGCCCTCCCCACCTACTGCTGCTTCGTGCAGGCACTGAACATAGCTTCAGTCATGAAAATGAAGTTAGTTAAGCCATGCACACAAAGGCCCAAAGCAAGATGGAATCAGAAAAGCAAGGATGACATGAAACTATGTCAAAGGCAATAGTCAGCACTGCCATAAAGCAAGGTAAAGTCAGAAATCAGAATGACATGAAGCCATGTCAAAGGCAATAGTTCAACACATAATTCACATAACCCAAATAACACTATAGACTTTATCCCTCAGTATACAACATTGAGCACATGTGTGCACCACCAACCACAACACTGCACCTCAATATCCCATACCTTCTATTATTGGCAAGACTATTCTATTAAAAGACAGCAAGATTAAAGGACAGAAGAGAAGCAGGCATATTCAAACCCATCCTACATTAAGGCTAGGGTAACATAACACATTTAAAATCAGTTAACATGGTGGTGGTTGAGGGTAATCATAGGGTGTCAGACCACAAAAGTGGCTCATTCACTACACCGTCCCGCACCAGTCAGCGACAGGAAGAGGCAGGGCATGGATACCCCCCTTGGCCCTCGCACCGACAGAGTTCCAGATTGGGTAACGTTTTCCATGTCTTAATACATTGTCTAAATATTGGAATGGTGAGGCACTCTCTTGTGTTTAAAAAAAAAAAATCTTAAAATTCCTTAGTTGTCAATCTGCTTTGGTGCAAGTAGGGTACCGCCCTCTGACTTCAGGACGTGAACTGAATAATGCTTAAAAAAACATTGGGTGAACCTCACTCAACATCTCCTCGTTGCACTATTAAGGGTTGCAAGGCCCTTCTTTACAGTTCATCCACACTCGGTTTCCCTGGTATACGCTCACAGACGATAACGTGATTTTAGGCACATGTGGTGTGATATAGGTCACTCTCCACATTGTTTCCATTATATATACTTGTGATGACATTGATTCAAGTTTTAGCTTGCACTCATATGGATATAGGTGACTATACTAACGGTTGTTTTTCACTTTATCACCTGTTCGACCTTCCCGATTTCCTGACACCACGTCCTTTTTCTTGTTCATTTTCATCCCTTTCAACACCTTGACACCCATTGAGTAATTTTATGTGCATACGATACTGGAGGCATTCAGCTCTTGATATTGATTTTTTTTTCAGAACAATTATACCCCTGATGAAGGGTTCATCCCGAAATGCATTGGGAATGAGAAAATGGCAATGTCATGGATAACTGCATCAATGAAAAGTCGTTTTGAAAATGAACGTTAATATTCAAACGTGATGAATAACATTGTGAACCAATAAGAAACAAATAAATACACAGAAAGCAAAAAGAAAAAATCTGATTGATTGAACGACTTTTTGAAATTTGAAGAAGGGCCTTACAACCCTTAAGAGTGCAATGAGGGGACGTTGGGTGAAGTTCAACCAACGCTTTTTAAGCATTAATACATTGTCTCCCATGTTTTGCTTCAGCTTTGCCCATTTACAGCAGTTGGCTAGAGGACTCTGATTCTTTGCACCACATCCCTGTTTTCATCTTCAGTTTATTTACCTATCCTTCTGACTTCTTTTTTCTACATCTCATCTAAATGAGGAAACGTAAGCCTGGAACAGCCATAGTAGGCCATCCTGGGAGTAATGAAGTTACCTTGGATGGCTTTTTACAATGTGCCATAGTAGTGATCACTAAGGAAGTCGACAAAAGAAGTATAGATGTGGACAGTGGAGTCACCAGGGGTCAAGCAGGCAAAAGGGAAAGAGCAGCTGCAGTCTCTAACAAGAAATGCTCCTATATCCCCTGTACCATCAGTGAGTGGTAAAGATATGATATTCTTAGTTGACTTCCAAAGGTCCCTGGAGACTTTTGTCAATAATAAGTGTCTTTATTGGATCCCGTTTCAAGCAGTTTTGACACCTTTTCTTCTTGATTGGTAGTTATTGCTCCAATTTAAAGGCTCTGAGCCCATCCTCCCTTCCTTCATGCCGCCAAATACCATCTCAATCTGTTTTTAGTGCAGAGGCGGACCAGAGGTAGGACCAGCGGCATCCTTACCGCAACCCAATATGATCCAAACCATTGTGGTCTCCTATGTATTACAAACCCCTTTAAACACATACACCAGAACCTCGAGTACAAGCCAGCTAAATAAAAGACCTGCTCTAAGACCGGACCAATTCGCCCCTGCCTGAAAGGGTATATCCAGTGAGAGTTCCAAACATTTCAGAATCTAGGCATGCCTATCCCCAACTCCCCCCTGAATGTACTCCTTAAGTTTTAGTGTTAAAAAATATGTTACTATTCCTTTTGATCATGTACAAGATGAATTCCTGTGCCTAAAGAATAAAATATCGATGGTACGGGAAACCTGGCAAAAAAATCAACAGGAGACTGTGTGATTGTTAATGTCAGAGCCCCGATGGCGGCATAGATGCTTTTGGATGCGCAGGGTACCCAATCTCAATCCTTCAGTAACATTCAGGTGCTTCCTCTAGGCTAATTTTATAGACTATCACACTATTCAAATCCATTTTCACTGATGTTAAAACTGTCCAACTTCATTTAGTCGCAGGTACAACATTCCAACTGGGAAGCTTTTCATTCCTCAGTCCGCAATGGAGACAATTGACTGGCGCTACAAGAAATTATCTTTATCCATTAGCTGCACATCTCTTAAACCTGCATTACCTGTTACACCTGATTACCACTGTGCCCAAACAGCAAGGGATGACTGCACACAGCACATAGTCAGGCAGAGCAAGAGTGGGATTGGCCACCTTCTTTCCATCAAAATCACGGATATAAATATCACAAAATGTTGGTCTTCCCCCTATTTTCTTGTTTCTCATCTTTTAAAATTGCGGGGTGATTTGATCTTCTGTTAAATATTTTTTGTAATAATATGTTTAATCAGTCATCCAGGGACATTATTGACCAGTTATGGGATTTTTGAAAGGATTTGTTCTAGAATGATAAGCACACTGTACATATTATTTGGGTTGGTGAATTAAACATTACTTTCTGCAGCTTCTCAGGTACAAGGGTCTGTGGCCTTAGTGATGGTCATTTTGGTAACTCCACCTATTTTGTCACTCCATTTATGGCAAGGCACTAAATGATCTGGTTCTTAAATATAATTTGGTCTTCCACAGCATGTTTGCGGCACAGAAAACATCTGTTTCCCACCCTTTCTAGGAAACCATATGGGCAGTACTAGAGATTATATTCTTATGTCATACGAACTATGGCAGGTTTTAATAGTTTTTGTTATAACCAGTAGCTATCTAAGTGATAATAATCCCCTTTTTATTAAATTGAATTCTGTTATCAAGACCAATAGGTAAGCCGGCTCAATAACCTAGAGTTGACCAGGAATAAAGGCCTCAGAATAAAATAGGATAAAATAAATCCAGTTACATATACTCATCTTATTGTTGATGAAGCAAGGGCTTCTATTATGGCCTGTATTTCACAAGAGATGGGACTGGCCCCGATCCAGCTTGAATTCTCCAAAATCTGTAAAATTATTTCTAGTAATCTTATGTCTCTTAACACTGCCCGGGAGAGGCCTCTTCATTGCTTGTTAAATTCAGCATGTTCAGCTGCACACAGAATCTTGCTTGCTGTACTAAAAACAATTCCCAGTGTAGCATCTGAAATTAAGCAAGCCAGGGGCCTATATAAACAGGTTGTGAAAGACAAAAAGGCAGAGATCAGAAGTAAAGCTTGGGACAATCTCCAGGAGGCCGGTAATGTGAAAGATAGTACCATATTTTAGGAAATCATCAACAGACCATCTTTTAAAGGGCATGACGATCCTGGCATCAATGTTGTTATCTCAAAGTAGGCATGGATCATGTATACAATAATTTTTGTCCAGAGGATGCGTCCCCTTTATGAGGCCATGACTGTAATTCATGTGATTCTCAATCTTTTTTTGAATTTCATGAGGTTATTAGCACTAGAAATAAGAGTAAAGCAAGCAAGGCTCCAGGCCCAGTGGACTCTTTTAAATTAAATCCCTCCTTATGGGCACCCTTACTTACAAATGTGTTTAGATCTTTAATGAATGGGCCGATTCGTGAGTCCTGGAAGTCCACTATCATAGTCCCTTTTTTGAAAAAAGATGGGGGCCGGTCGTGAATGACCTGCTACCGGGCGATCTCTTTGATTGACTCAAGTGCAAAGATTTTAGGCTGAATTTTATTGTCGCACCTCAAAGACTGGGACCTTGCAAATTACATCTTATAAGATGTCCAATTTCGTTTTAGACACAGTGTTGGGACAATCAAGCAATCCTTAAATCTTTATTTAATTTGGGGGAAGTATGTGAAGGCTAGAAAAGGCTCTTTGCACCTTTCTTTATAGATTTATCCAGTGCCTTCAATCTTGTGAATTGCATGAAGCTGTGGGATTTAAGTGGTAAAATGGGAGAGGAACATGATTCATTGACACTTATTATGTGCCTATACCAGGATCTTATTGTTAGTGGGTGGTGAATGCTCCCCCACATAAGATCAACTAGGGTGTTAGGCATGGGTTCACATCTTGGCCCCTTTTCTGTTCCTGCTATATATCAACAGTATTAGTAACCATTGAGTATAACATGGCAAAGATGTAAATTGTGTAGCCCAAAAATCCATTCCTATTTTATTATACGTGGATGACGCTGTTCTGCATGCCGCAAATAGCCTTCGGTCTCTTTTAGAATTGTTTTCAGCATTTATGAAAGACCTGAATCTCAAAGCAAATTTCTTTAAATCATATGTAATGACATGCACCAGCCCCAGCGCTAACTCAAATTCTTTTAACATAGGGGACTCTGTCTTATCAAAGGTAAAAAAAAACAAATTATCTAGGGAGCTTGTTTAACCAATCACTGAGCTGGACCCCACTTTCAACACTTAGATGCCAGACTTTTAACGAGAACATTGAAGCTATTTTTAGATTTTCTTGTAAGCTCCAAAATAAACCAATTCCAGAAATGATTAATCTATATAGGAGCAAGTGCATCTCACCAGGGGTATATGGAGCAGACCTCTGGGGGTACAAAAAGGTTGTTATTCTACAATGCACAGAAAATTCATTTTTGTGTACACTACTTTCAGTCCCAGGTGGTACAGCTACCTTAATATGTCAGGAGGAGTTAGGGATGCCTTATCTGGAAGAACATATTGGATTAGCTCCTTTATTATTGTGGGTTAAAATATGGTCATCGCTCAGAGGCTGGTTTGATTAGATCTTGCATCTCAGACTGAATGTCATTAGATGGGGTAGATCAAATATAATGGCTAAGGCAATAGAAGGCCACCTTTGATGGATTGGGCATCCTCAATCTTTATGAATTCCCCCAAATAAATGGCCCCAATCACAAACTACACGTTGAAGAACTATTTTAGTGCATTATATGAATAAACCCCTGGCCACTGCTCAGGTCAAACAATCAATTGTAAACTATGCCACAGTTTCATCAACTTGTGATTTAGAGCTTTACTTGAGGTGGTGGGTTTCCCCTACATATCGAAATTGGCTGACTATGTTTAGACAAGCAATTTGTCCTTTAAATTTGCTTTTCTATTCTTATGGCACAGAAGTGGGACAACTTCTTGATCCCAAGCACTGTACATTTTTTTTTTTCGTGCACAATATATCAAGATCCAAGACACCATTTTTTGGTGCCGTTGCTGCACAAGTCCAATGTGAGGCAGCATAAGGATAGTTTAATTTTCGTGCAGTCTTTAGGTTCACCTGAAATCTGTTCTGCTGTTTTAAATTTTATACTATCAGTGTTCTACATCAGGAAGAGACATGAATTTTAAGGGCTATTTGTTAGTGTTTTAGCCATAATTTAGACTTTTTGATATGGCTCTTTTAAATATTTCATCTCAGAATTGTTATTTGAAAATTGGTCATTGTGTATGATTCTGTACTAGACAACATTTTAAATCTATGTGGCCGATTCACAGAACTAATCTGAGCTAAAATCCTAAACTTACTACTTTTGGTATTCACAGAAGGCATTTAGTAGTAGTAAAGTTAGGACTCCTAACTTTACTACTACTAAACTAAGACAAAATCCAAACTTTTCGACTTTTGGTATTCACAAAAGGCATTTAGTAGCAGTAAAGTTAGGAGTCCTAAATGCCTTCAGTGAATAACAAACGCAGTAAGTTTAGGATTTTATCTTAGTTTAGTAGTAGTAAAGTTAGGAGTCCTATCTTTACTACTGCTAAATGCCTTCTGTGAATACCAAAAGTAGTAAGTTCAGGATTTTTTCTCAGTTTAGTAGCAGTAAAGTTAATTCTGAATTAATTATGCATTTTATTAATTATTTGAACATAATAATTTGTTATGGTTAATATATTTGAATCAAATACAAATTATTTATAACAAATATTATTAAATTAAGACATTTTACAATATTAATTTGCATATAATTAAAATAATTATCATTAACTCTACATTAAAATATCCACTTTTTATACATCTCCCCATACTTTTCCCCTAAATACTCAATATCTTGTTGCTAAAGAAAATGGTAAGTCCATAATTTTTATACATTGGGAAAACTAAAAAAAACATTACAACAATTTCATAATTATTACATTATATTACTAAAAACATTTGAATAAATATGGAACATATAGAATTAAACACACCAAAGAAAATTACATACAAATTAACACTTACAAATGATATTGCATAAAAAATATTTTCTCAATCGTTATTTTTTACAAAATTATTAAAAGTAACAATTATATTTTTGACATTCTGATATTCTTGACACAACATTTTTGTATAACTGTATTTTTTATCCAATATCTTGTCCAATCACTAAAGCATTGTATTGTCAAATGATATACCAGGTAAGGTGCTTTGCATTGGTCCATTGCTAAATTAAATGTGTAAATATAATACAGAACAATAATGCACAGAAATCATTAAAATTATAGTATAAGTGAGATAAGATAAAATGTCACACATCAAAGACCCTTGCACAGAATATGCCCCTAGAGTGATAGAGTGGGTCTGATAAGGAGTTTAGGTGTCATATATCGCTTTGATAAATAATGGCACCATGAGGTACATTATTTATCTGGTACAAAAAATAACTCCAATTACCGGTTATTGTAGTTTAACTCCGCAAAATCAGCATGATACGGTAAGTACAGTAAGTTGTTTCCCTGTTAACTTTCAGCAGGTTTGACCCACCAAAAGTTTACGGAGTTTGAGTTATTTAATGCATTCAATAATTATCAGATGCGTTAAATACCTTCAAACTCACAAATCCAACCCATGGGTAGATTTATTCATGGAGCGGAATTTAACAAGCAGCTTATGATCAGGGCCAGTGTATTCCACAAAGCAATAACAAGAAGAAGCAACGTACAGGCCACAAGCTAGAAAGAAAAAGCATAATCAGGCCCACAGAAAGGACCTTCTGCACATCAAAGTAATATTTCATCTATACACGTCTATTTGCACCACTATGCAAGCTATGCAAAGTCTGACATGACTCCTTGAGCCTCATTACGATGGTGGTCTGACCACCATCCATGCAGGATGGAGACCAGCCAACATGTAGTCGGCAGTTCCACCAGCCATATTATGATGATACTGCTATGTAGGCGGTTGTAAACATGCCTTTTGCATTGTGGCTTGTGCTGAGGCCTGTTGGTGGCGGTCCACCTGATATTATAATGAGGGCCCTTGCTTGAGCCACTGCTTGAAACTCACAGATGAGAACCTGGGCCCTGTCAAAGTATACTTCCACTCTTCATCGCCCACATTTTCACATGCCTGATATGCCCCAGAGGAGGTTAACATAACTGTTGTGAGCATTCAATGATTAGAAAGGTAGAAACTCTTCCTTTTCTGAGAAACAAATAAAATAGCACACATGATGAAACAAGAAGGCATGTCAGGCTGCCTAATTTGCATTATTTTTGAGACATGGGAATTGAAATGACTCCTGCAGTACAAAATACCATACTGTCTGATTGTTCTGCCACCTTCATAGAGGTTTAGGATGACATTGACATGTTGACGACAGTGAAATAAAGCAATAGGGAAAAATAAATCTTAACTGAATCCTTAAATGAAAATTGGTAGTCAGGAAATCCAGCCTGCATCTGCTAATGAAAACCAGCTGCAACTGTAGCAAATCCACTGTGCTTTGCACTCATAGGTTCGTATCCCATCCTCCTTCTCAAAGTCAATAATTTTTTTTAACCTGATTTTTCTCTCTCCATGCTTGTCGTTATCCAGATTTAAGGAGTGTTCCCCATTTCAACATCCCGCATCATTTTTTCACTTTCCCACATATCCTCCTAGTAATGTAGAGGGCATCCTAGAAAAAATCTGCTACTGCATGTTTCTTTCCGGGTAAATGCTCAACTTTGTGCACGTGGAAAAGCGGGTTAACCTAGATGAAACTCTAAACATTCCCACAGTGGTCAAAAACGGTTTATGGACACATCTAAAAATTACCTCTTTTCCCCACAAAAATTAGCAAAAATGTTCCAAAGCCCATTCAAGGGCTGGTGCTTCTCTCTACATCACTGCATAGTTGTCTTTTAAAAGTGATAATGCTTGTGAAGCAAACACAATAATGACTTCAACTCCTGCACCTTTTCTTTGAGACAAAACTGTCTCCAGACCTTTGCTACTGACAACTGTTGTCACTATGCTAATACCCTGGGGATCAAACTGTGTAAAGCAGTTGCAGAACAAATGGTTTCCCTGATATTATCAGATTCTTGATTACATTCATCTGACCACAGATACTTTACATTTGTTTTTACACTAACCCTAGAAACGACCTTAAGTCCTCTTTATTTTGTGGATACGGAGCCTCTGTAACAAACCTGTCTCAAGTTTGACTCCACATCCACTATTCTCATTACATAAGCGAGTCAAATGTTTCTCCGCACTGCTGTTCCCTGCCTCAGCACATGAGAAAAATTGTGCATCAAAGACAAAACGGCCCTTCACAGCACCAATATTCCTCCAATTCTCGTACGTACTCCCTGCTCCAAAACATCTCAATGTATAGGCTACCTGAGGTGCAAGCACCTGCCAATAGCTACAGGCCATAGTTTCTGAAGAGAGGGGAATGCAGAATTCATGTACACAGTATTTCATTAAGCGAACTAGCCTCACAGCCCCCCTGTAGCTCCCCTCATAGCACCCCTGCCAATCACGAGAAAGAAGCACCGTTACAGAGGGTCTTCTCAAAGGGACACCAGTCTTCACAATCTCTTCAGCTGCACATTACAAAGACTCTCCTTCAAGGCTCCTCATCAGAATCAAAGAGGTTCACTGTGAAACACTGACTGGGCATATGTGTGTTTATGAATAAGGCTTGGTCCCCACTCAACGCTGATTTTGTGTAGTAACATGCTATACAAATGGAAGTTAAATAAGCTCCTTCAATATGAGACCTATCGCTTCACGTCTTCCAATCAACTTATTTAGCCATCTGTCATTTCTCACTTTCTAACTTCAACATTCCATGTTCTACTGATGTTATTACTCCCATTACATCACCTCTACAAATCCTCTTGGGATATTCTTATGTGATTCGCAGTGAAGATTACATTTACTATCTAAAGATGTACTGTAGGTGTTTGGTGCTGTCACGTGAAAGTGGAATATGTTGTGTGTAGGTTAAGGCCCTCCCAGAACTTGCACACAATCACGGATACATTTGAGTGCCAATGAGCTGATTTTGGGGGGTTCCTCAGCAGTTTAACAGAGGGTTCCGTGGCGAGATTCAAATATTTGGAGTTCGACTCAGTATAGCTGAGAGTGACTGCTTCACTGTTGAAGATGTCATGTTTATAGAATGCTCGAAGTCCTTATGCAATCCAACAGAAAGCACATGATCTGCATCATGAAAGCCTTCCAATAATATACCTTAACTGCCACAGATTTTAAGCTTTTTAAAGGGATAGCCTGCACTTACATAACAATCCATTTCAATGTACCTTTTGCTATGTATTTACAGTTCACTTGAAAAGCATTGCACTAATTCAATTGCCATATTTTAATACTAATGTTTTAATACTAGTGCATCCTTTCTGGCCCCATTGCATCCAGTACAATGCACCAGTGGTGACTGGTGACATTTGAAAGTGGCGGGGCCAATAATTTTGCCAAAAAAGAAAACTAAGCATGAATAGGATGGCAAATGCATAGTATCCGGTAAGCCGGATCGAAACGTCGACCCTACCCCCTACCGCACCTGGACCAATTTCCCCTTCCCCATTACCCCTGTTTACAGCCTTAAGGAAACACTCCTTAAAAATGTAAATGAATAATTTGCATGTGGCCAGGTTGCATCTAACTGGTTATTGATTATCAGTTTTGTACAGTCTTGTAAATATATGCCCTTTACTTTTCTATACACTTTGAGCTCTCTTGACTCCTATATATACACTTGAGCACTCCTTCTTACACGTTCCCTAGAACATTTTCCTACCTTCTTGAGCCTCTAATGATTGTTCCTTTAATTGACTAAATAAATATATTGTAATAATACTTAGTGGTTTTCCTGCACATTTTTTTTCATGATTTAGAGACGATTGGAAGCTGATTAATGTAAGCTCAAAAAAGTTGTTAATTCTGTTAATCTAACTCTTCCTAGAATAATTGGTCCAGGACCATGGTTTCTTTATAATAAAGGCAGCAAAATATAGCACTGTTGTCTTTGAAAACTGCTGGGCGCCCCTTAACATGGCACATTCCTTCCTTCCATGCATTTTCTACATATTGAGGCAGATTGTCAACCAATTTTAAATGACACCAACCTACACAAGTCTTCTCAAAGGGTGCCCCATACATTATTTTAATTTGATGTTCAGTACTATGGTACCCATTGGACCCATCCTACAACTTTGCAATTGATGCTGTGACCTGTTGGTGCTTCTAGCCTTCTACCTGAAATTGTAACACCATGTACCTGCAATGTGCGTAGTGTTGTGAAGTCAACTGCAACTTCTTTTTCACCTCCCTAAGGGAATATGCCATCTTGGTAGTGTAGCATGTGTACATGCCAGGATTATTACACGCTGTATGACTACAGAAAAATAAATAAACACGGTGTAGGCTGTAGTAACTCTATGAGTATGTGAATCTTGTGAGTTTCCTGCAGCACTTTCACTGTGTCCATATGTGCAAATTGTGTATGTTACTTCAGCCGATGCATCTGTGTTTCACAGTGTACATACAGACAACAATATGTTGGAGGGATGTTGGTGATGTGTACGAGCAGACACGGATTCCATGAACACAATGGCATGATGTTGCAGTCACTAAGGATCTGAGCATTGGAGTGACACTTGTCTGTGACAGGTATCATTACAACGAGGCAATCTCATACACAAGATGGGATCTGGCGTACCTGACAATGTTGGATGAGTGGTCTAACCCAGACCTGCAACTGCCTGGAATAAGTAAATACAAGGTTGATACATTGTGATGTGCCCAACAACATTTTCAACCATGTTTCATGTCTTAATTCCAATGCACAAAATAAATTAGTTTAGAGATGTACATAGTGTTTTGGGTTAAGTTTCCTTTTCCTTTGGGTGGAAGGTTTATGTTTTTGTACTTGTTTGATACATTTTTTAAACATTTTAAAAATATATATATTTGTTTAGAAAATATGCTTAGTTAGTGTATGTTTAGGTTAAGTTGTCTTTATCCTGTCTCCACATGTGCCTTAAGGGGGAGGGGGGAAGGGGGTTGATGTTTCATATATGTTGTTATGTGTATAGGTTAAGCTAAGGTAATTAGGTTAGTGTTTAGTAGAAATAGCATAAGTAGCTTAGGTACTGTTTTTTTTTTAAAAAAAAGGTATAGTGTTTTGTAATTTGTGGTGTCAGTGATTTTTTATGTAAATCAGAGAACTTTTGAGAAAGTATTTTGATACATCAGATTAATTCCACAAAATTTATTTTGCTCAAAAATGTGATTAATGTTGTCTTCTAGGGACAGGCTACTGTCTTACTGCTGACTGATTGGGATTAATAAACATGCATGATATTTTAGCTAGGAAAGGTAAGTTCTGCCATAGCATAGAGATAGTGTGCTGAATGAGTTGGCATCTTCAAAATTTCTCTGAGTTAAAAACCATAGTAGGAAATGGAGGCATTGAGCTCCCACGTCGTTGTTTCCCTGATGTAGGGAAGTAGGGATGTTGGGTGGTACTTAGTTGCCTGCATCTTCAACTATGTAAATCACTACATTTGACTCTCCCAATGAAGATATGCTTATCAATGTTTGAATTGTTTTGACATTGACATTTGGGTTGGACTGGTTTGTGTATATACTTTATTGAGATATTGTCAGTTCCTCAATGTAGTGTACCACTATTTTTTAAGTCAATGTATGTGAGCCATTTGTGCATATTTACAACTACAGGGGTGTAGGTCCGCGTTAGCGCAAGAAGGCTAATGCTGCATTCCCTAACTATGGAAGCACAGGGCTGTGCCGCAGTTCAGACATTCTCCATGGATGTCTGTAATATATCGATGCATTGCACAAATGCAGGCACTCTTGCAACACAATGCAAGGGTGCCTGCATAAGGGGAATGTTGGATCATGTGCTGGAAGGTGGCCCTTTCTGCATATATACTGACAGTCATGGTGTTCTGCTGTCCAAACTGGATGGATTTAGGCCCAGATCTCTGTACTGGGGTGAATGAATGACATTGCTCTGCATTCTGTCCATCAATAGTTCTTTTTGCATTTGTCACCCCAAGTGGGACGGGTATGCTCAGATGTGAGTCCCATGCTCTCCATGCCACTGGAATCAAGCTATCCTGGCTGAAGGGGTGAAACCCCGAAACCGTTCCCAAGATGCTTGTTTCCAGTCCTGGGAGGACCTGGCCTGGCAGTTCGGGCTGGACTGTTCCCATTGGGCACAGGGTCAAGACTGATTTGCATATGGCTGGGTCCAAACTGAATGGCATGGTGAGCAAAAAAATTATGGATTTAGGCCCAGATCTCTGTACTGGGGTGAACGTATGACATTGATCTGCATTCTGTCCATCAATAGTTCTTTTTGCATTTGTCACCCCAAGTGGGACGGGTTTGCTCAGACGTGAGTCCCATGCTCTCCATGCCACTGGAATCAAGCTATCCTGGCTGAAGAGGGGTGAAACCCTGGAACCGGTCCTAGGATGCTTGTTTCCAGTCCAGGGAGGACCTGGCCTGGCAGTTCGGGCTGGACTGTTCCCATTGGGCACAGGGTCAAGACTGATTTGCATATGACTGGGTCCAAACTGGAATGGCATGGTGTGCAAAAAAACTACGGATTTAGGCCCAGATCTCTGTACTGGGGTGAATGTATGACATTGTTCTGCATTCTGTCCATCAATAGTTCTTTTTGTCCAGATGTGTCCTACAAAATGCTGCACAACTAGGTATTTCAACACAAGTTTTATCTACACAGCTGTTCTACTCGTTCTGCAACATATGTACATCATCCTTGTGAATATGGTGAAGGATCACTCTTAAAATGTATTTTGGCTAAACACCCATCACAACACCCATTGTCTACCACATTGACACTAAGCGTAGGGCCAAAGTGTGCCTCGTGAGCAAGGCAAGGTTGAGCCACTTCAAGTGGCTTTACACTGACTTGATTAGTGATCCAAGGCCCTATCAACACCTGAACAATAGGAAAAGTGGCGTTCCAGTGACAATGCTGCCTTGGAAATTTGACTCATTGTGTCATTAACACATGTTCTGTCATCTCACTACCTATCAAGGACATAGACTCGGCAGACCCCATTTTTAGGAATGTTCACTGTATTTATTGTACTTGGTACACTGCTTAGGCATTGTTGATACCTCTCCAGTTTGATGGCCACAGATGACACACATCAGACAAATGAAAGTGCATGTATTTACATGTGCAAAGTAGAAATTGTCACACCAGACCAGTTCCTTTGAATACAACCCCCAAAATGTGTGCATACCCAGGGGATGCCCAGCCAGAGTTCTAGTGGGGGGACATATCATGAGACATGTCCAGGAATCAATATCTTCAGTCAGGAGAATGATTGCAGTGTCATTGAGGATCAATGGTCACATTGACAGTCCATAAAATGTCCAAGGTGAACATAACATTCTCAATATGAGGATGGTAATGTTCCGAGGCATGAGGGTAAGTACATGGCTAAGCAGAAAATGGATATTTATCGCAGATGAATGCTACGGCTGGCTTTTCCTTATAATAGATGTTTCATCCACATCTTTCTCCTATGATGTGGGTGGTGTCTCCCATGAGGGTGATGTTGGATTAGCCGCAGCCCAGGGAGACAGAAACCCAACAGCGGCAGAAGATGTGGAAGCTATAGGTGCAGCAGCATTCATCTGTGCCCACAGATGAGGCATCACTGCAGCAACGATGAGCTGCAGGGCTTGCAGCACTCCAGCAACATCACGGTGGTAGGCAGCCACGGCAGCCAAGTGGAAATCCTGCTTCTGCTCCATGTTCTCCAAGATCTTGCCCCCAACTCTGTGGCCACATCACCTTATTTACTATGCATCATTAAGCTATTTCATGTGGCTTAACACTGCATTGGGGATAAGGCACCCTTCCATACTTCAGTTTGTGTATAAGTGTTGGTCACTGAGTTTTGAGGTGGACATTCCACTCAACCCCCATTGATGTTGCCACTGCCACCTATTTACAAGTGTGGCATAAGGAGGAGGCCACTCATGCACCAGGGATATAGTGATTTCTACGTGGAAAAGACAAGGAGATTTGTTCCGATTCTCCGAATTTTAGATGTTTCTATATGTTTTAATGTGCGCAGCACACATTTAAACTGGTCAATCCCATGAAGGGTTGTTTGTGTTCAGGAAGAAATACCTTCCGGTTCATTAACAATCATTCCCTCTACCCAGACACTCTTGCACTTTGGTGCAAGTGTGCCTTTGTTGATGCAATGTAGGTTCGATACCCACAGGTACAATTGCAAATGAAGGGTGCAGTTTTAATTGGAAAATCTACACAGTCCAGATTTTTCTTTATGGTGAAGCATGATGTTAGTAATTTGAACTTAAACACATACTTTGCCTTTCTCTGGTTAAGCTACTACAAAGTGGCTAAATCCTAGTCTATGTTTCAAATGGTAATCACTCACATCTTTTGTATTGCATTGTTTTTAGTGTAGGTGTTAAAGCAGGATGTGAGTCACGGTAGGTATATTTTTTGAACACGTACATGTGTACATTGATCCCTCTGTGTGTTTAAGACTGAGATCAGGACAAACAACTGATTGCCACACATTAATGTTACCATGTTGATGAGTGTTTTATAATGTGGCTACTACTCTTGCATATTTTGTAGCTTTTCACAACAGGAAGATGTTGCAATCTGTTAGAAGAAGACATGTATCGTGCAGCACACCATGGGATGCCTTTCTTGGGTTCATGGTTTGATTTCACAACATATACTCCTTAGACCAGATGTTGAATTGACATGTTGCTGCAACAATTTAAAGTGTTCAAGCCAGCATGTGTCTACAGACACGGGACTAGGACAGAGTAAAGATGTGTGTGCCCTTCCATTGTGTTTTCTACAGCAGTGACAATGATGACTTAATGCAAGCAGGAGGACAAAGAACTTGGAGGCAGGCTTCAAGGATTAGTGCATTGTTGCACAGCAGACCTTTGTTGAACAGCACAGGGGTGAGCACATGGATGATACATACTGTAGTGTACATGGTCCTTCGATGCATTTGTTACTGGAAGAATGTTTACAGACATCAGTAGCTATGCATTTTATCACAGCCACATTTGACTTAACCCAAGATCCATGTTCCACACATGTCTACATGTGTCATTAACCACCAAACCCTGGAAGATGAATACAATGATATACTGCCAACGGAGCATCAACCAAGCATCTTTCATGTGGATAAATGGATTTTGAAGAATAATAGCAAGGAATCGTGTAGCCAAATAACGTGCATTATTGCAACATTGTGAATAAGGCCCCTTCTCACCCTTCACTTACCATGATTGGAACGGGAAATGTGTGGCTCAATAAGCATTGCATACACAACAGGCATGTTAAAATTAAAATGAACCCAATTCTACAATAATGTAGCAGTAAACAATACTTTGAATGTACCGCGCGCGTCCAGCATGTAATTTATAATCATTATAGAAAGTGCCCATCAGCAATGCAAGTTGCTTGCAGGAGAAGTGCAGCTTTTCATGTGAACAGAAAGGGTGAGTCAACTTCAAAAAGTTCCATCCAAAATGTTTTGATGTGGTTATGTGTGCTGCATTCACTTGCACACATCAAACCAGCAGGTAAACTTGTGACATACTTCAAAGCCACTATAGCCACATGACATCACTCTTTTAAACTTTGCTGTGTGAAACCATGCTTCACAATATTTACTAGGCAGTGTTGACCCACTCGATGTGGCTTGACAACACCTGTAAATGAGGCACAATTTCACACTGTACTTTGGGGTATTGGTACAAGGCTGTGACGGAGCACAGCGTTAGCCTTCTTGGCTTAATACTGTGCTCAGCAACTTCTGAAATGTAGGTCTGAACTGTATTTACAACAATACAGTGCAGCATGGCATTTCACCCAGAGCTGGCACAAAATGTAGCTGCCTAGAGCAAACGCAGACACTCTTGCACCATTTTGAAAGAGTGCCTGTGTTGGCACTAGGCAGCTACATTTATCGCCAGTGCAGGGTGAAACACAGGACTGAGCTTTATTGTTGTACATACGGCACAGCCCTGTATTTCAAAAGTGGCAGAGCGCTGCATTAAGCCAAGGAGACTAATGCTGCACTCCGTCACTTTTATTGTAAATATGCCCCAGAGTCAGAAGACACATGACTGGTCAGTTGACATTGTATGTATGCATGTGTGCTTGATTACTAGGCCCCTACACCACCGTTATGTGACTTTCAATGTACTTGTAAATGACCCCAACAGCTCAAGGGACATGTGACTGTACCCTGAGTACCTATGTATCTAACATTTGATCTGCACACAGTGTGAGTGGGCAATGAGACATAGGTAGATTGACGTAAACAACTTTACTCATACACACCCATGTCCCTTGTTGTGATTCATTCTGTTGCTGATGTAGTTGGTCATATTCAGCACTATCCTGTCCCTCTACTACAACCACTGACTCCTGACAGATAACTGGAGACACATGTTCCTCCAAGGCAACAAGCTCCTCCTGTGGCACTGAACTCCCACCTCCAGTCTGCATTGTTGCCTGTCAATTGTTGGCCTGTTTCTGCTTGGTCTTGTGCTTGGCATCATGCCAGTGCTTGATCGGTCACTGTCCTCTTCAACTCTGCTATGGAGTTCACCCTGCTGACAATGGACTGCCAAATGTCCTTTTTGGTCTCCAATGACACCTTAGAGCATGACGAAAAGCTAGTGTTGATTCTCTGTCACCTCTGCAATCAGAATCACATTTTCCTCCTAACTAAATCTGGTTTTCCTTTTCCTCTTCCCCTGCGACTCTGGCTGGTAATCCTGTCTGTTGGGGGGTTGTTGTCTGGTGCTAAACTGGGTCCAGGCTTCTCCATTTGGCATTCAGGTTGCTTTTTTGTTTTGTTGTGTGAGGCATTTTTGTGTATTTTTTTCCTGCCAAATGCAAAAAAGTGATGTCCGGCTGCCAAACGTGAGTTTTCTTGCCACTAATTGGCCAGCCGTCACTTTTTTTAGGCTAGCGTCAAGATTTTTATCGCCATGATGCTGGGGATAACGGCAACTTTTCTTGCAGCTAGCTGATCCTAATGCCATGTAACGACGTATTGTAAATACGTCGCAAACATGGCGATGGATTTGGGTGATAGACAGTGGTAAAAAAATTGGCACTAAGCAACGTCAAAACTACTTAGCAGCAATTCTTGTAAATATACCTCTTAGAGTGAGGCTGCAGTCTCATGAATTTTTACCTGCTTTTTCCAGCCTGAAAAATCTGGGCAGTTTCTTCCAAACCATGCTAATGTGGGTGCAAAAAATCCTAACCAGTTATAATCAGTCAGAGCAAAATTAACAGATGCATGTCTGCTTTAAGATAATTTCCCTGACATTTATTCAGGCTCTTTACAGGATAGGAGATGTTTTGATGCAATCTCAAGTAAATGTGTTTTGTCTGAAGCAGGCTATCTTTCAACTAATGGTGTCTGCTGTGGAGCACATCTGTTGTCTGTGGTTTCTACAAGGATGTCAGTTGCAGGTAGAAGCTACTATCCCTGACATATGTTAATTCAGTTGATGCTACCCTTGCCAATCTTTGTCCCGGGGTAATGAATGCAGCAGCAGGAACATAATGTAGACAGTGCTCTAGCATCTTTCTTTTTTGTCTCTATTTACCATTCAGAGATCATTCCATTCTGATTCAGCAGCAAAGAGGTGTTTTTTGCGGGACATCTGTGATTTTTTGAGTGGACAAACATGCATGTAAAATGTATTGCCCTACTGATTAGTTTGCTGAGTAAAGGGAAGATTTAGAGAAATTGAGGGGCTTATTTGCAAGCCCTTTGTGCCACCGGAAGTCACTTTTTGTGATGTTCCGGTGGCTCACAGGACTTCACCATATATACAAGGCCACCTAAAGCCACCCTCCATGGCTTTTCATGGCCTTGTAGATAAGGAGTAAGGCAACACAGCACAAGTGACTGCGTTGCCTCACACTAAGACTGAGTGGCATGTCATGTAACACCCATAGCATTTGACACATTTCCAGATTTCCAATCAGCTGTAAACCTGAAAATGCGTGAAAAACCTATGCCTCCCCAGGGAAAGCGTAGGGGAGTTGCAATGAGGAGAAATAACTTTTTCTCCCTGTTTTTTTCTCTTGCTTTGTGTGCTGCATTCAGCACACATAGATGGAGGAAATCACTTCAGTTGATTGTTTTTGTGCAGGAATGTATCCCACTGATCATTCCCACAATGCAGAGACCCCAGTACCATGGTGCAAGGTAGGCCTGGGCAAAATTTCCGTTCCGTTCGCGGTATTTGCGATAATTTGGCATTTCCGCGTTCCGCGGAGAGTGCGGAAATGTCAAAATTTCCGCATTCCGCAGCTTTGCGATAATTTGGTTCTTGCTCGCGCTGTAAAATAATACATTCTCGCGCGCGCGCAATCGCCTTACCTGAATACCCGCGTTTGCCGACAAGTTTTCCCGATCCGGTCGCGTTCTCTATGAGATGTTGTATTGTTTTAGCCATTTGCGCTGTCTCGCGACAGTTCGCGTCCGCAGTGACGTCATGCGTCGCGCGATCACGTCTTTTTTCTCGCGATCATGCACCGCAAGACAACTGAAAACAAGATGTCCGCGAGCAACCGCAGGGGTAAGTTAGCGACCCGCAACCATGCAAAAAATATGGTGAACGGGCGGGAAAAAAACTTCCGCATCTTCACGATATTTCCGCTTGTTTGCGGAGATTTTTAACATTTTTGCGATAATTTGCGAAAGTCGCTTTCGCAAATTCCGCCCACCCCTAGTGCAAGGGTGCATGCGCTGCCTCATGGCAGACAATTGTGAGCCAGCACTGGGGAAGAGGACAGGAATGCGCCATATCAATTAGACACAACACACTCCTGCCCTTTACTTTTGACGTAGGGCAGTGTAGCAAGAAGGCTTGCAGCACTTCCCTACGTCAAAAGTTTGCAAATAAGGCCCAGAGTTTCCAGATTCAATCGTTAGTAGGCCTGGGTGGAGCTCGCAGAGTTACCGCAAAACACCGCCAAATTCCACAGAGTTACGCAAGTGGGTGGAGTATTGCTTGGCCATCTCTAATTCTTTGTGATAGTATATGCCCATTAAGCCCTGCTGGTAAGTGTCACAGGGTATTGTTCACGTTGAGTGTGTAAAAACCTAACAACGTTTTTGAAGATATGTGATTTCAGGGCCGATTTAAACTGAAAAATGATGCCTCACTTTGATGCAGCTGAAGCTTTGGAGTTACTTATTAACAACTCTGATTTACACCTCGGCGACCGATACGCATTCCTCATGACTGGATCTTCCTCAGAGCCCTCTCTGGGGGCATTTCTGCGAAGGAAATGCACATTTCCTGAGTTCATTTCCACACCTGGGAACCCTGTAGCTGTGGCCGAGATACCAGCCAAGACTAGAGTTGAGACTAGACTAAAGTGCACACTTCCCATGTAAATACTGAAAGATGTTTGTGGACGCGCCAAAGGGTGTCATAGCAAGGAGTCGCAAGTGCCCCTACCTCAGGAGTGTGACCGTGCCAAGCCAGGTGCAGGGCATGGGGCAATAGCAAGGCAGGTGGCTCTGAGCAGCAAGGGGTGCCTACCCTCAACTCTTCACTCACCCCACTGTCCTCAGCATGTCACCCAATCTGAGTCCAGGAGGTTTAAGAGGGCTCAAAGGCCGGAGAGGGGAGAGTACAAGGGGGCCTTCCTGTGTGCAGTTATACAACCTGGGTGTTGTAGTCCTGACCCTCCCTGCAGTGGTTCTATGCACTGCAGTAGTATGAAGGCAACAGTACAGCAAACATTTGATCTGCTGCTGTTGCAAGAGACGTTCTGTGCTGAGAAATGTTCACAGATTGGTAGTAGCTTTGGGGCATCACTGGGTGATGCAGCATAGCTACAGAAAAACACACCTTCAGTGAGTGGACAAGGATGGGCGTTGCGGCACTCTGTGTAAATTGCACTAACACCACAAAATAACGAGCATGACCCCAGCATGTTAAACAACAAGCTACTTTAACATGCACAGGAGACAGTGTGTTTACCATGATCCTGATGAGTCAGTGTCTCCGGAGTCCAGTATCCATTGTTTTCCAAACCCCATTAACTTTCTCTTGAAAGATGGACCAGGGTCAAATGTTATCTATTCTGTGTGATGGCCTTTGCATTAATTACCATTGGGAATGCAGAAAGACTTTAATGACGGTACATGAGCAATGGTTATTTCATACACTAGACCATGAGCCTTTTATCTGTAAGACGTGTGGTCCATGCCGTCTATTAGAAAAGATTACTGACTTACCGAAGTCCAGAAGAAGACAAACTAGCCCAAATATGCCTCATTACATCAAAGCTAGATTTGGTTAAAAAAAAAGGTGGGTATCTTGTTACCCGTGAATTGGCTATTATCACTTGCAAGAACTGGGACAGGTAATGTTATTTTCAGATCTGAAAGTTGATGGCTTAATTAGAGTAAAAACTGATTTCGATCAGTTGGTTTGCCTGATATGTTAGTGTGCAGACTCATTATTAAATGTATGACCTTGACTATAAATCTAAAAATGTAAGCTTATCAGTGTTTGGTTGAATTGTAATATTAATAGCTTAATTTCAATATATTGATTCTAGTGACAAAAATATAACTAGTATTTAGAGATCAAATATCTGCTCCATTGAAATTGGGTGACATGAATTCACTTTTAAGCCTATTGTCTTTGAGATCATAATTTTGCAGGTCACTTGGCTAAAGACACCTTGACAACTGATTGGACCGTTTAAAAAACCAGCAGCAAAATAAAGAGAAAGATGCTCTGGAGGACTCTGAATTTCGGTCAGGGATTATATTTACAGATAAGTAATTGAGTTGAAGATCTAATCTGACAACACTTTGGTTGTTGACAAAATTCAGGTAGAACTGTTAAAATCTATGCTAATATCCAGAAGAAGAGGGGATTCCATTTGCTGTTAGATTCCATGGAAAAAGAGTCCCAGGTCTCAAAGCACACTGTAATAAATGGGACCTTCATTATCTGTTATGATCTTAATGGAAAACTAAGTGCTGATGAAGAGCAGATCGAACGGATTAAAAAATGGAAACCAATAGCATTCATTTCAAATGTTCTACATGAGGTTCCAAGGCAGGATGAACATGGTCAAATTTTACAGCAGGTTTTGTACTCTAGAAGAATTTCTATATTCCCATATTTCTTTTGGGGCTGCAAACGTAGATCTTTCAACCCACTGTGCAAAAGGTCATGATTGAAAAATGGCCAGACATGGATTCTATAGTCTGTGACAATTTGTTCTCATGTTTCCTTACCATGATATTGATCAATAATAGTAGAATATTGCTTCCAATTGCCAGTAGCACTTGATGTCCTATTACTATTTTTCATCGTTTTGCTATTACCCTTTCTCAGCACATTATATGACATTATTGTACTGTACACATTGCTTTTAATATGACATTCTGCCCAGCCCTATTTTAGTATGATTGAATACCAAATAGTGCACAACATGAGAAACATATAACATAATATTAATGTACCATAAAATAAAATATAAAGTGCAAGGTCTCAAAAAGAAAATATGTGCATTCATACAAAGGCTGCCTAATCATATCAGACATATTTATACTTTATAGTGTATTCTAAAATTCCTAAGTGCTCCAAGATAAAACTTTATCATGCAATCTCATTCTCTATAGTAAAATATGAAGTCAAAGGTGCAAAAGTGTACCTTGTTTATCTATATACACTGGATATTAATGTATTTATGTGAGTCAATAAAAACTCAAAAGTGGCACTATGCTTACTAAGCCAAAAGTCATTCTATAGTATAATCAAAATGTATACAATTTGTAACTGAAAAAGGGTATAGTGAAGGTTCAGAAAGTTATATTAAAATGCTAATCCATATTTCATGGCTTTAGAACTTGAGCTATTCTCCATTCACTAAAGTATACACAGATCAAAGATGAACATGTAACTCTGCATCTTTAGTGTAACATCAAGGACTGTCTGTTCCCAACAACAGAACCAATCAAGATTCCTACTTCCTCAGAACAAATTCTCTATCACCTCCTCACAGATGCTTTCTTAAATGCTTAATAGCATAGTGTTAAAGTCCTTCCAGCAAATCCCCGTGTATATCCATACGTGATATATTCTTTGCAAAATATTATAACAATAATTAAAAATGTTCACTAAGCAGTTCATGTAAAATGTTAACAATAACAAACTTAAATTAACAACACACATATATATGTATATATGATGTATTTCTATTTATAACACATCAAAATATTTATCATATACTATTTATTAAAATAAATGCATAAAAATAGTTTTATTTAATACGTAAATTGAAGTAAAGATTTAAATAATATATATGTATATATGCATCTATTAAAACTTTCTAATTAAATGCAGGAATAATATCAACAGTAAGAAGAAAAAATTTAAACACCAGATATTAAAATATATGTACCAATTGATAAAATAATACAATAATAATAAAACATACATATTAATTGTAAATACATTTTAAAAATAATATAAACATTTAAAAACAAAATATTGAAAACATTAAACATAAACAACAGTAGCAAAAATAATCAATACAACGTCACTTTGAACAGAAAGAGAAAAACTATTACATCATGCAGGCATTACATTTACTATTCTCAAATAAGCAACATATGGTAAAAGCAATTAGGTTAGATTTAGTATTCCCACTACAGTCTTTGCAACAGTAGGGAAAGTGTTGGCCTTTGTACAGGTTAGATTTACTGCTCCCACTCCACTATAAGCAACAGTAGGGAAAATAATGAACTTCAGAAGGGTTAGATTTACTAATCCCAATTCAATGTAAGAGCATAAAGGTGTCTTTAGGCGGTTTAGATTTACTATTCACTGTCCAATCTAAACAACAGTAAATGGAAGAAAAATGAAAATTTAGTACCATGGTTAGTCACTGGTTCTGCACACAATATTCTGGGGCCAGATTTACTAATCTTTCACATATTTTAGCAGAGCCTGGCAACTTGCTGCACGACATTGCATGAAAGGAAGAGAGCAGAAGTACATCATATCTGCTAAAATATGGCACACTTCTGCTCTTTCACAGTGCTGGTGCAGGCAGCCTAGCACCAATGCAGGCATCCTCGCACAATGGTGCAAGGGTGCCTGTGTTCGAAGGAGAATTTGTTTTTATGCAGGAAGGGATACAATGCAGTGTTATGATTGGTAGGCACCCAGGCTCCTCTGATCTGACCAATCACAACGCTGCAATGCAGCGTTGTGGTTTGTTTTGAGCGTCCTGGTTGGACGCTCAGCCAGGGAATGGGAGCCTGGGCTTGTTCTCCATGCAGGCTGTAATGAAGCCTGCATGGAGAACGTGGATTTGCGCATGACTGATTTGGGCGGCCCAAGAGGGCTAACAAACAGTCATTGCGCACTTTGGGGTGGGAAAACCACTCCTTCCATTTCCTGCTCCGAGATCAGAGCAGCCCTACCACCCGGTCGCAGAAGCAGCAGGAAGCATTTAAAGTTATTATCATTTAATGGTTCTTCTTCACACTACTTGAAAGCAGCGGCGTGATGCTCCTCTGCCATAGCGGAGGACCCACCACTGAAAACAACCACTATTGTATATACAGTGCTGGTGTGCAGTTAGTAAGTCCATATTTTAGTTTGTTCTTGTATTGCACCTAATCTGATGATCTATAACACTCAGAACAATATCACAGATACCTTTACTTAGTCGACTGCTCTAATGTTGTTCATCCACTATGATGGCAGCAACTGAAATTTGAATTTAGACCACATATTCTTTGTTAGAGCTACTCATTTTACTGGACAATAACTTATTATCTAGATGGAAGCCAGTGCTGAGCATGCCATAAATTATAAAACGACAGCAGCTAAACTTGTTTGGTCAGTGACTGCCTCCTCTTTGTAGATGTCAGTCCAAATGTTGTCGTAATGTGAGTTGCAACTCTACATCTTGCTCCAATTCGTATCACAGTATCATTCTATGCATAATACTAGAATAGCCTATGAATTGTTCCATTTAAATTTTCATGCTATCAACATGTCACATTCTTGCCATCACAAATATTTTGTGGAAGTTGACAACAGTGGAATAGTGTTTCTGAATTAGAATCATTCTTAGGGGCCGATTCCGATCCGGGTCAGAAGGGCACGGAACGCGATCCGGCCGGAAAAACTACGAGCCGTAAGCGTGTTTTCCGCCCGACTCATACAGCTGTACGAGCGAGCAAGTACGATGTGAGCTATGTGAAATTCACCGACCGAGTCGTTTCCGGGTCCGAGCCGCTCCGTACCTCTAGGTCATAAGCTAACCGTGGTGTACAATGGATACGATTTACGACCGAGCCAGTACGATGTACGCGTCGGACAGCCTGTGCGAGCCGGAGTGTCCGGCTCGCAAAATGTCCGGGTGGTTGTCTTTGGGGGTCGGCGTCAGACCCCCTCTCACCCTCAGCCCTACGACTCAGACACAGGGGGAGACCCAAGGGTCCCCCCAACACAGGCATATACGGTGCGGATGGCACCGACGCGTACCCACTGTAGGGGGCACCCTTGTGCGAGACGTACCGATTCAGTCAATGGGAGCCCATGTACGCGTCGTACGACCGGCTCCCATTGACTTCTTTGGGAGTCCGACCGAACCGAGTCCGGCAGCATACAGCCGCATAGTACTCGCTCAGTCAGACTGCAGGACTCCAGCTCGGTCGGAAAACACTCCAGATCCGGCTCTGTCGGAGTGCTTACCGACCCGGATCGGAATTGACCCCTTAAGTGTCAAATGTTAAGCTTGGCACCACCTATACCTGCTATGTTGGTAACTACTCTTGTCTACAAATGTCTGATCTATCCCCCTCCCCGGCTCCTCTGGCAGCAGCTTCCCATTCATAACACCCTGACAGGTTCCACATCCTACTTACCCTTTGCTGGTAGATTTTACAGGTTCCCTTTGACCTTCAAATTACATGAAGGAGGAGAGGATGACCTTCCCAACTTACATAAATGTAGATCTTATCTACTTACTCCTACCCAATTTTAATTACCAATAAGGAAAGAGAATGAAAGTATGCAACTCAAATTTCAAGATGAAAACAATTATCAAATGTAATTACAGTAAACTACAAACCTGTCTTTCCCTCTCCACTCATCTCTCCCATCTTCCATCTCATGCCCTCTGTTCTCCTCCAGCACTGTGGGTCAATGATGATTCACAATCCACAAGTAGTTCCAATATCTGCAGTACTCAAGCACCTCTTCTGTGACAACCATGAACTCCAATCAATTGCATAAGAAGATCCAATCTGCTCATTATTCCCCCCTCAACTGTGCTTTCTCCCTGCTACTGCATATGACATATTTCCATAGTTATAGAGGATGCGGTTTTATCCCTTTTCACTTCAACCTCCCATAAATGAGTACATAGCTCTTGATGTTACCTGAATTCCTGACAGAAATGCATATTTATTCTGCAAGCTGCTGGCCCTTGGAGTCAGTATGAGTATAAAATATAGGACCTTGAGACCCACTCCTCAGATCACTATTAGACCTGGGCAAGGACTCTCAGAGGAATGCCTGCTGCTGTGACCTGCTGTGCACTGTACTAGACTGCTCTTGTACCTGGAAGGACTGCTTTGCTGCCTGGAGCCTGCCTTAATTCCTCCGAGGCAAGCCCTGCTGTTGAGCCCTGCATCTTCACCTGCACCCGGGACTCCCAGAAGTGACTCCAAGGGCTAGTTTGCTGGCCTCCTGTTCAGAACCATAGGGACAGGAGACGCCCATTTTCTTGAACCCACACCTGGGCCCTCCTGGATGAGTCCTGAACCCCCATGAGGTGTCCCACCAGTCCTGGACCCTGGGGTGTGGTGCTAAAGGTACCCAGATGGCCAATCCCCAAAATGGAGGTCTTAAAAAATGTTTAGCCAAAACCTGCTCTGAGAATTAAGAAGGGAGATCATGACTAACCTGCTCGCCTATCCTCCTGTGGTGCATCACTTGTCAGGTTCACTTTGCAGCATTTCCCACTACGTTCTTCGCTGCAGCACTAAATCCATTTCAGCAGTTCTTCCCCAAAGGGGTGTCCAACATTGTGGAACTCTCTTCGGCTACAGCCCTCTGCCTCATCCTGCTGGAGGTTTTTGACTTCCATTAAGACAACTATGTCTAAGTGTAGAAATCTTCTCGCAGCTTCAAACCAAGTCCATCACCTGGCAAATTTCCCACCTTGAACACCTCCTGCAGCCTTGCCCTGCTGAACTTTATCTTTTAAGACACTTTTTCTCAGAATTTCATTTAAGTCTAAAGATAAGCGCTGACCAGGCTCACTCCACTTCCTGTGCTCTATCGCTGTCAGACAGATTTTCCGACTTTGACCCAGTCACACGCGACTAGATGTCTGCAGTGGCGCTTTGATCTTGTAGGTGCTAGTTTTTACTAAAAACTTTAAAAGTTCATTACTCCATTTCTATTGGTTGAATTTTTGTCATTTCGATGTCAAATAATTTTTGGAGCATTTCCTCTATTTTTCTAAATTGGTTTGGGATTTTCTTGTTTTGAGTTTTCTCCTTTTTACTGTTTTTGTGCTGCATAAATACTTTGTACATTGCCTCTAAGTTAAGCCTGACTGCTTTTTGTGCCAAGCTACCCAGGCTTAAGGACAGAATAATTTAGTGATTTTTTTGTGGTCACTCTGCAAGGGATTGTGGCTGTTGCTTGGACGGGGGTCACACTCCAGTTAACCAACAACCCAATTTCTCACAACATACCAATGATGTCAGGTCTAACTCAAGGGCAGGTATGGTCCATTCAGGCTTTTAGCATCCACTCCAACTCCCAACCCAAAATAGGAAGTGCAGAAAGAGAAGGAGAAGCCTCAATCTAAAGAGGGAAAATCTCCTTTCTTCCACAGTGCTTCTTCTGCTACTTCTTCTGTTACTTCTGCCATTTGTGAGACACAGCTCTCTGGGCTCCTTCCCAGGGGTGGTGTCTCCGTTTGAATGGGGGAGCATCAACCCACTAAAAAAACACCAGTCCAGAGCTGAGTAAACAAAATGTTAATTATGTTTATTTATTACCGTTCCATTTTTCTGCAACCAACCCGTCCTGAATAAAGTATCAGGATGGGGCGGGGTCAGTGCTGATGAGTGGCAGCAGGGAGCTTTGGGATTAAGTTTAAAATGTGCATTTCTCTTTGGCCAGCCATCTTGTGATGGCCAGCCAGTCATGTGTATTTTAAATCTCTCCAACCTAGCTGTCTTAGACAGTTGGGTTAGAGAAAAAGCAGGCCTCCAGTGCTCTTGAGAGTGTTGAGTGAAGCTGCTCCCTCCAATCCTGGTGCTGCTCTCATGCTGGTGAGCGCAGTGTCAGGATTGGTTAGGGTAGTTGGCTGGATCCCACTTTGGAGCCTGCCATCAAAGATAGAAGGAGGAGTACGTCATGTTGAGGAGAAAAGTAAGTCTATTTTCTTTTCTTTTTTCGTCGCCCGCCCACCACCCTCGGTATATGCCAACCACCACTGCTCCTTCCCTTGGTTGCTGAAAGGACGTGTAAGCCCAATATCCATGGAGAAGGGGAAAACAAAATAAACAAACATTTTAATTTATTTATGTCTTTCTGTGGTTGACTAGGCAATGCAAGGAGAGAAGCCTAGACACAGTGGGATAATGAAGCAGGTTGTTTCCTATTCTACAGTGAGAGACAGCTCCTTCTCACACGGTGCTTGGGACTGAGAAGGTGGAGAAGGGATGCGGATCAATGTAACATTTGCACACGTGGGATGTTCAGCCACAAAATGGCCCCTTATGAATTGACTACATATTAAACAAATGCAAAAATATTGATAAGGGTTGGAATTGTTTTAAAAAATATCATTTCAAATATTTATAAATCAAAATAATATATTCTAATTAATGAATTATTTAGTATTAAAAAGCAACATTTTATTTTATTAGTTCAAGGTTAATAAAAAAATAAGAAATGTACATTTAAATTATACAATTACATATTTTATATATAATTTATTGAATACTCATGTTCCTTATTCTTTCCAAAAGAGAAGTGTACAAAATTACTAGTACTATCTTTACAATCGTAAATCCTAATCTAGGAGGCTAAAACCCCTCATTTGAGGGGTGGAGAAAGGTATATTTACACTTAGGTGTAACTTTACACTTGGAAATCGTGTGTAGCAAAAAAGCTTTGAAGTACACCTTAGATGTAGTGATAAATATAAACATGAGTAAATATTCACATGTATATTTACCTTTGTGAATTGGACCATTCTCTGCACACGGAGGCGTACATTTTTGACCAAGGGTAAAGGAACGTTCTACTTTTATGCCAAATAGTATTTTGACTGCAGAAGCACTCTCCACACAAGGATTAAGAAACACTACAATATGGGTTTTTATTTTTTTTCACTCCTCTGGGAATTTCTTTCCACCAGTGAAGGCGCATTAAGCCTGCTGCCCTGAGCGTAATGCCCTTATTCACCATCGTGTTGCTTTTTGTATATCTTATTTTCAGTGATGGCTGGTTGCTGAAAGCAGCCCTGTAAAGGGTGCCATTTTGTACGGACTGAGTGTAATGGGTGAGTCCACAGGGCAGTTTGCAGGATGGATAGTGGATGATCCCTCAGTCCAAACCCCACCTATTAGTACAGCATGGTCCCCAGCAGGTTTTTCCAGTGTCACTAATGGCCGTTCCAGCTCTTACTTTGAAAAACAGTATTGTACAGGACCACGTTTGCTCTCAATTGGTAGATTTGCCACATTAATTCGTAGACATAGTGCCACAAGAATGTTTGAAAGATGCCTGCCCATGGGTTTTAGGTTTTAGGTTTATGACTGTCAACTCTGTTCAACAAGGTGAAGTTATTTGTATGAAAAATACTACATATGTTTACACTTCAGTGGAGACTAGTCAATCAGTTACAATATCTGCCTACTGAATTCAGAACACAATTTCATGCTCTGACCCTTCGATTAAATCCACCATAACCCTTATGATAGTCTTTTAACGTCATTGTGCTTTCCCTGCTTCCAGCTATTATGTCGAATTGCTTGAGCGCCAAGTTTATTTAGATCGGCTGCCTCAGCAAACATTAGATATTTGTTATTTGAGTTCTGTAATGTAAATACACTACATGGGATAAAATCCATTTCCTTTCATCTATATTTGAAAGACTTGTCATTCGGGATGCGACTGCTGCTTTTATGCTCCTGTTTTTCACAGTATTAATATTTGTCTGGCTCAAAAAAAATGCCAGGTTTGCTCAAAGTGTTATTCTCGTTTCATGAAACTGCTCATTAATTATGTATTTAGTACCCTACGTCATATGTGGTTTTTTTTGTTCTCTACTCCTCAAGATTTATATTGTTCCACATGGCAGAAAAACTACCTTGGCTCTCTGATGAGTCAATTAAACACAATGCCTGTGTCATTTAATCGCAATAATGCATGGGTCGTGGAGAGAAGCTATAATAAAAAGTAAAACATAAAATGGTACACACACATGCAATTCAAAGTATTTAGCAACACTTTGCAGACTAAATTGAAGCCTTCCAAGCAAAATGATACAGTTTAGGCATAAGAGAGAATGTGCCAGTGGGTAGGATTCGGTCTTGTGATTGATAGGCCATCACTTCGCGATTATTCAATGCAAAGGGATGTGCATTTACCACGCGCAACAATAAAATCTTGTTATTCGAAACAAGGTTTATTTCCTCATTTATTCTTCTGCATGTTAATAACATTGATATACTTTCATAATTTAACACATTATTGAACGACTATGTATATCACCAAAGAAAAAATATTTCCCCATTTAAGAAATAGCTTAAGGCGATCAATACAGAGGCATTCCAACTCAAAATTCAGTGACACAAATGTGTGAGTATAAGTCCCAGAATTAAAAAAATTCCTATTTAAAAAAAAAAAAAAAAAAACAATACAGTTAACACTATTTCCTGGTGTTACCAGTATTAACAATGATTTATTTATCTTTTTTTAGGCGATTTGGAGATAATGCTATGTTTCCCAATGAATACTGACATAATTGACATAACTAAACCTCAAATCCATTTGCATGTGTTGTACTGTGCACAAACATGGTTTTCCGTTTCTCAGTGCAGCTTTAGCTAAAATAAGTCCTTCAGTATTTTGAAATAAATACTCTCAAATCAGAAAGTATTGTGGTCTGCTGTAACATAAATTGTATATTTTTTCTTGTTCCTGATGTTCCTGAAGGAAGAAGCACCGTTCTGCTGTATCTTTACAAGGCCACTTACTCTGGCTAATGAGGTTGCATATGTAACTTCAAATGTGTCTCTGTCTGAACACATGCGCTTTTTGTAATGTTTTCTGAATAGTTTTATCCTTCCTTAGAGGGTAGACTCCATGGTTGTCTGGTCATTTGATTTTGAACTTAGATTACTTTCGTCGATTCTCCCTTTCCTTTAAAACTGGGAAGTCCCTATGCCAATTTGCTTTTTTACTCATTATTTTTCTTGTGCTAGACCAGCATTTTCCAATTTGTGGGTTGTAACCTGATTTTTGTTGGGTTGCAAAGGTTCTGTCAATATGTATATAAAATTTAAAATGATTAGACTTCCTTGTGTACCAGTGCAAAGGTGCTGAACAATGTCCCTAAGTCCAGTTTTAAAACTAACTCATGCAAGTACTCTCAAGCAAGACTCCAGGTAAACCTCACAGTATTTGTTACTGCTGTCTTTTTAATTCACTAAACCATTGCAACAGAGAACAAGGTAGTAGTCTTGGCGTTGGCTCAACATCTGTTATTTCTACGCAAATCACGTAATCTCCATTGCTTATAATGATATGAACCTGACCTTGTGTAATGTTATCTGGTGCTCATGAAAGTGCTCCTGTGCCCTTGGGCCATGTACATGCTATATTAACTGCAAAATAATTACAGAATATATAAAATATATATGGTTATGTATTTTTTCAAATTATATGGAATATGTGCCTTGTTTTAACACAAAACGGATATGAGGATTTACCCTATAATCTGCTGCGGAAGAGGTTCCTCACATTTGCTAAAATCCCTAGTATCAAAATCAAGATTTTTCCGAATCCATGTGATTTTAAGATACGGATGCCACAGGCCAGTATCCCACTCTGTAGAGTTTTCCAGCTTCGGACTTCAGTGGAGTTTATCCTCTGCTACTTTTATTGCTAAATCCATATCTTGGCCACAGTCCAATATTATAGGGCCTGCTCAAGGTTGTGACATTTTCAAACAGTTGCAAATACACACAAAAATGACCTCACGTTGTACATCACTGACATATTAAATGACATAATCAATGATAACATCTGAAATGACATGGGTTGGGCATTTCTATGCAAAAACCCATGTCTTTTGACACAAATCCCATCTACCAATATTGTTAGGGAAGGTCCTGTGCCACAATCTTACATGTCCTCGAAGCAGGCATAAGTGTTGAACAACGTTTACAACTCTCCATATTTTTCGAACTTTGGATTTGTTCTGCACTACACAGCACAAACACAAAGTGGGAAAAACATTAAAGTGCAGTTTTTGAACTGAAAGGGTTTCTTTCTAATACGTAAACTATGGTTGGTAGAATGCACACACCCTTGCACAATGGTGCTGCAGCCTAAAGTGTGCCAGCGCAGCGAAACAGCAGCAGGCCATGCACACGCATCTGGTAACGACAGCCACATTTTTCTTCGGTGTAGCAGCCAGCCAACCAGATTGTTTTGATGCTGAGCAATCTGCATAAATTATACATTGGATGTCACAATTATGTAGTTGCAGTTAGTTCAGATGTCATAGAAAAAGCATTTTTTGGTTATATTTAGTAATAACTATATACATATATGTATATATATATATATTTAGTTCAACAAAACTTCCTTGCGGGGGAAGCGCTAGAAAAGCTGGTGCTGGCCGTGAGGTAGGACAGCCTCACAAGTATTTTCAAAAGCAAAAAGAAAGTAGCCGCACTCTTCCTGGATGTAAATTCATAAGTTTAATGACCTTGTCTCAACCAACGCGTTTCGAACTCAACGGTTCCTGATCACGGTTTTTACACAAGTCCATCTTTGATTTCTACATTTATATACCAACTATCCCGACCTGCCCATCATGAGGCATTCTGGGAGTGGTAGTTTATTTAACATATTCAAATTATAATGCTTTATTGAAAACAAAACGAAACTGGTGCCTTCAATTAAAACAGTGTCTCTTCATATTGTCACTGAATAGATAATTATTAACACTGTTAGTCGTGTTGAAGTACAAACACATTTAAGCTGCGTGTGACATGACTAAGCTAAATAACTGCATGTTTATGATCGCGGGAGTGGAATGACCCAGAACATTGGGGCTGAGTGCCTTATGTGTTTGTATAAAACAAAATTATTACTCTTGTCATACGGCCTTTATCTGATGGAATAGTTCCATTTCTTGTGGGTACCTGGATCAATTGATGTTCATAATGTTTCGGATATGCATATAATTTATATTACATCATGTCTTTGTGATATTAATTAGGGCTGAGTGCCCTAGTAATTATTATACAGAGAGACATTAAAGACAGCACCAGGTAATCACAACTCGTTAGAAAAGCATTTTCAGATAACTCCAGATGCACAAAACGTTTTTTTTTTTTAAAAAAGAAAGAAACACAGTTATAAATCCTATATTCAATTGAATGAAATACGAGTTCGTCTCCTCCTATGGAATAATAGTTACAGGTGTACATAAAGTTCCTCATCTCCATTAAGCCCATGAGGGATTCGTGTTCTGAAACGAATGATTAATTTTGATTCCAGACGTCTTAGTCTTTCAGTCCTGTTGCCTCCTCTTTCATGTTCAGCAATGGAGGCAAGGCCTGAATAGGTGATGTTTTTCCAAGTTTGTCCAGGATGATTTTGAAGATGTTTGGTTATAGCATAAGACATGTCTTTATTCTGGATGGCGCGTATGTGTTCTAATATGCGCTTTTTTAATGGGCAAATGGTGGAGCCAATGTAGCGTTTGCCACACGAGCATTCGATCAAATAAACCACAAACTGTGATTCGCAAGTAATTGAATTCAGAATCCGGAAGATACGATCCTTGGGATCTTTAAGTGTTTTCAAATTTCTGCCTATTTTGCATGCTTTGCAGGTGGTGCATTTGGTAAAGCCGAGTTGTCTTTTCTCCAGCCATGATTGTGGTTTGATATGCTGGAAGTGGCTGTTGACCAAAGTATCGCATAGTGATGGTGCTTTTCTGTAGGTGATCATTGGAAAGTTTCCAATTACCGGACCAATGTCTGGGTCTTTTTTCAAGACATTCCAATATTTCATTAGAGTCTTACGAATCTGGAAGCTTTCTTTTGAGTATGTTAGAATTAGGCGCGGTGCATCTTCTTCTTTTACCTCTCCCATGCTCATTTGGTTTCCTTTTTTCGCTGTTAATGTTTGGGCTCTTGTCTTTGATTTTGCTTTTGTTTCGCCCCGCACGATATCACCTTGTTTGTAACCACGTGCTGCAAAGCGTGCTTTGGTATCAGCAAACTTTCTTTCCATTTCCTCCGGTTCCGAGCAGTTTCTTTTCATGCGTATGAATTCTCCATACGGGATGCTTTGTTTTAGCGAGCGTGGATGGAAGCTCGATCCGTGAAGAATACTGTTTGTTGCTGTTTTCTTGCGGAAAACTGTCGTGTGTATTTTGTTCGATTTTATGTACACTTTTGTATCAAGGAACTCAATTTCTTCTGATTGTATATTATAGGTAAACTGGAGACCTATCTCATTTGAGTTTAGAATTTTGATGTAATCCACTAGTTTTTCTTTAGACCCCTTCCATAAAAGGAAGAGGTCATCGATGAATCGGAGCCAAAGTACAACGTCTGTGGTGTATGGGTCATTTTCCTCTCTCCAAGCTATTTGTTTCTCCCACCAACCCATGGTGAGATTCGCATAGCTTGGAGAAAAGGAAACTCCCATGGCTGTACCGCGATTTTGAGAGTATAGTTGTTTGTTAAATAAAAAGACGTTGTTTGTGAGACACAGCTCAATCAATTCCATGAGCATGTTGGTGTGTCTTAGTTCTCCAATTGGTCTTTGCTTGAGAAAATAGTCCACGGCTTTCAATCCAATGTTGTGGTTTATTGATGTGTATAATGAGACCACATCAATTGTGGCTAGGAGATAGTCTTCTTGCCATTGAGTGTCCATCAAGATTCTTAAAAAGTCCCCTGTGTCTTTGATGAAAGAGCTAAGAGTAGGAACGATAGGAGATAGAAAATAGTCCACATAGTTGGCTATGTTTTCAAAGAGCGACCCACAGCTGGAAATGATGGGTCGACCAGGTGGTTTGTGTAGGGTTTTGTGAACTTTCGGCAGAAAATATATTGTGGGTGTCACAGGATTGTTGAGAATATATATATATTTATCTATAATACACACATATATATATATATATATATACCAAGAAAGCAGAGGCCCATTACTGGAAAAACGGCATTTATTTCAACATCTCGCAGCGCAGATTCCTTCCATTCACCTGACGTTTCGGCCCCAATTGGCCTGGCTCACAGGTGGAAGCATGACCCACACACGCGCCCAGCCTACTGAGGAGATGCCAATATGGTGAGAGGGTATGCGTGCTGAAAGTGATTCGTGATAAAGGACATTGATCTACGATCCTGCTGGCAGGATGGTGTTTTATTCACGTCATTTGAACATTTACAGCAATGTGCAAGGAATATTTACTCACCTGGATGTCATTGGATTCCACATTAACGCATGTGTCACCGCTATACAGGTATTAACATCGTATGCTGAGTATAGAAATGAAGACTTCTAGTCTGCATATTTAAATGAAATCTGCGGTGCACTGTGGGACTTGTATTTTAACATTTAGCCACGTGATGCAAAAGAACTTTGAAAAGCATGCATGAGTGCACTTGGCAGTTTGAATCTCACCTTCCACCTGTGAGCAAGGCCAATAGGGGCCAAAACGTTAGGTGAATGGAAGGAATCTGCGCTGCGAGATGTTGAAATAAATGCAGTTTTTCCAGTAATGGGCCTCTGCTTTCTTGGTGTTTTAAGTTGATGGGCTGCTCCGTGCCCATTTTACAGAGGTCACCCTGAAGGGTCGGGGGCTCCGGTAACAGGAGACTTTGTGTTTGGATATATATATATATATATATATATATATATATATATATATATATATATATATATATATATATATATATATATATATATTACCTACTGGCGGTCGCCAGTAGGTAGTTATAGTTAGGACCGTGTTTCCATAGGAAATCTCAAAATTCTATTTTGAATAACTTTGGCACCAGTTGACGAATTCTCGCGAAATTTTCAAAACTAATGAGGCGCTACGCTACGCTCCTACCCTGAAAGTCTCGGGGGGATTCGTCAAGCGGGGGCTGAGAAAAAAGGGGGGTCCCAAAACGCGTTTTCCCCATGCATTTTTCCATAGGACCTTTAGACACAGCTACAGCCCGAACGGCTGAACAGAATTACTTGAAATTTGGCAGAGAGGTAGTCCTCAGGTCAAGGATGTGCCTTTTGTAGGTCTGGTGTAAATCTGTTCAGTAGGTCCTGAGAAAATAGCATTTAAATCAATATATATATCTGTAAGCGCGCTCCGTGCGCTTACCGTAAGCTTACCGTACGCGTACGGTGCCGTGCGCGAGCTCAATTCTGATTGGTGGTTACATGACTGTAAACATTCGAATCGGTCGAAATCAGGAAGTGTCGGCCGCCATTTTCTGTCTCTCGCACTGAAAAACAAAGGTGGGGAACGTGAAACGGGGGCAACGAAGAGATTTGCAGACCCCCTAGTGTTTGTCAGGGGGTCCAAGAAGGACCCAAAAGTACGAAAAATAAATTTAATAATTTTAAAAAAAAATCGCGGGGTACGCGTACGGTAACCTTACCGTACGCGCACGGCAAAAAAAAATAAAAAAAAAAAATAAAGAAGTAACAATCACATTTATTAAATAAATTAAAGGACCCACAAGGGAGAAAAAAACAAATGTTACTGCGTAAAAAAAGGCGAGGCGCGCACGGCATGGACTGTGCAACGTGGGCGCCCACAGCGCGCGCACGGTGCGCGCATAGTGAAAAACCAGAAAAAAAAAAAAAAAAAAAATACATAACTTAGCATTTAAAAAACCTTGCAAATTCACTGAAAAAACAATAGGTTTCACACACGTTATAGTTAGGAATTAGCATTTAAAAAACCTTGCAAATTCACTTAAAAAACCATAGGTTTCACACATGTTATAGTTGGGTGGATATTTCACTCGTAAAAAACCAATGAAATTCCCCCGTTATAGTTAGTTCAGATAACTATAACTCGCGCGACCGCCACTCTATCACAAGGATGATGTCATCAGTGATGTCATGAGTGATGCCACTGACCATGTCATGAGTGATGGAATATGTGACGTCATGAGCAGTGGATTGCGGGCGCGCGAGTTATAGTTATCTGAACTAACTATAATGGGGGAATTTCATTGGTTTTTTACGAGTGAAATATCCACCCAACTATAACATGTGTGAAACCTATGGTTTTTTAAGTGAATATATATATAGATATGTGTATGTATATATATATATATATATATATATATATATATTTATATATATATATATATTTATATCGCCAGTAGATAGTTATAGTTAGGATCGTGTTACCATAGGAAATTTGAAAATTCTATTTTGAAAAACTTTGGTGCCGGTTGACAAATCCACGCGAAATTTGCAAAACTAATGGGGCGCTCCGCTCAGCTCCTACCCTGAAAGTCTCGGGGTGATTCGTCAAGCGGGGGCTGAGAAAAAAGAGGGGTCCCAAAACGCGTTTTCCCCATGCATTTTCCCATAGGAGCTTTAGTAGAAGGTACAGCCCGAACGGCTGAACAGAATTACTTGAAATTTGGCAAAGAGGTAGTCCTCAGGTCAGGCATGTGCCTTTTGCATATATGGTGTCAATCTGTTCAGTAGTTCCTGAGAAAATTGCAGTTAAAAGCACATAAATATCTATAAGCGCGCACCGTGCGCGCACCGTGTGCGCACCATAACGTGCGCGAGCGTACTTCTGATTGGTGGTTACATGTCAGTCAACATTCGAATCGGTCGAAATCAGGAAGTTTGTGTGTTTTGTGTATGACAGTGAAAAAGAAAGGTGGAGCACGTGAAATGGGGGCAGGGTAGAGAGTTGCTGACCCCCTAGCCTTTGTCAGGGTGTCCCTGAAGGACCCCAAAGGGTGAAAAAAACATTTTATTTTATTTTCAAAAAATCGCGGGGTGCACGCACGGTGCGTGCATGGTGAGCGCACGGTGGCAAAAAATTAAAAAAAAACATAGATTTAAAAATCAATAAAATCATGTGTAAGTGTTTAGATGTCGGTTGGCTCTAAAAAGAGCCGTTGTGTTCATTGAGTGTTTTTTGGTACCTACAAGTAAGTACCGATGCACAGTCTAAAGGTCAAGAGGAAGACTCTGTTCCCTTCATCTGTGAAATGTATACCATCTCCTCTATAAATGCCACTCAGAAGCATTGGTTCATAGTAGTTTCTGTTCCAGAATCTTCAAACACCACACCCACTCCCCTCACTATTTCTTCTTATTTGCTGGGACAAGGAGCTGAACAGCTTTTCCAGTACTTGAAAATGGCAGAACAGCAGTCTACTTCAGTGAGTGAGGAGGAGACCTAGATGCACTCAGAAGTCTGTGAAATGTACACCATCTCCTCTATAAATGCCACTCAGAAGCATTGGTTCATAGTAGTTTCTGTTCCAGAATCTTCAAACACCACACCCACTCCCCTCACTATTTCTTCTTATTTCCTGGGACAAAGAGATGAACAGCTATCAATTTTACTTGAAAATGGCAGAACAGCAGTCTTCTTCAGGGAGTGAGGAGGAGACATGGATGCACTCTGAAGGTGTCTTTCAGTAGAATGACAATATGAAAAGAAAGGTAGTTGTAAAATGGGGGCTTACATACTTTTTTTTATTAAAAATAACTCATTGGCTGTTTCACACCATTCTACACTAAAACCTAGGCTGTATGTTTACATTTTTAAAAGCATGTTTTGTATTGGTTCAGAAAAATGTGTTTCCACAGATCATTACTTTGGATTTGCTGTTAGGTTTGAAAAGTCAAGCAATTTTGCTGTTGGGATTAGAAACATTGTGTGCTGAACTTCTGACCTCTCTGCTCACACCAGTGTTCCATGATCTGTTGCTATGCTGGCAGGCAGAAGTCATGTTGGGGGTAGGAATCATTTGGAAAGGGTTGAAATTTTCAACCAATAGAAATGTATATTTCCATTTAAAAGAAAGGTGTAGAACGTGAAAAGGGGGCAGGGTAGAGTTCCTGAACCCCTAGCCTTTGTCAGGGGGTCTCTGAAGTATCCCGAAAAGTGAAAAAAACATTTTATTTTTTTTCGAAAAATCGCGGGGTGCGCGCATGGTGCACGCACGGTGTGCGCACGGCGGAAAAAAATTCGAAAAAAAATAGAATTAAAAATCAAGTTTAAGTGTTTAGATTTTGGTTGGCTCTAAAAAGAGCCGTTGTGTTCATTGAGTGTTTTTTGGTACCTACAAGTAGGTACCGATGCACAGTCTAAAGTTCAAGAGGAAGACTCTGTTCCCTTCATCTGTGAAATGTACACCGTCTCCTCTATAAATGCCTTGCATGTTGTAACGCAAGTTGTTGTGGTATATAGAACCCATACCATAGTCTCTGAGGAAAGCAGAAACAGACTTATTGACGTGCTTTCTTGCTTTCTCAATCTGCGGACAATATTGGTTGGACCAGTTCCACTTTTGCCTTTGGCATATATTAGAATATACAAAGGTAGTTTGTGGAAAAAGTGACATCAATTGCACAAAGGTGTCCTTAACAAGCATTTCCAGACCTACCCCAGTTAAAGTGCCTAGGTCATTTCCACCACAGTGCACAATTATAAGGTTAGGCTGTGGGAGATGTAGAAAGGATTTCACCAAAGGCATTAATTGGTGCCACATTAACCCTCTCTGACCAATCCATTTAATGTCTACATTTGGCAAAGCAAGGTCTTTCACAATACCTCTTTTTTCTGCATACTTTTCACTCCAGAAGACATAGCTATGACCTACAATCAACACTGTGAACATCTTTCGAGGAGATCTGGATGCACTCAGAAGGTGTCTTTCAGTAGAATGTCAATATGAAAAGAACTCATTGGCTATTTCACACCATTCTACACTAAAAACTAGGCTGTATGTTTACATTTTTAAAAGCATGTTTTGTATTGGTTCAGAAAAATGTGTTCCCACAGAACATTACTTTGGATTTGCTGTTAGGTTTAAAAAGTCAAGCACTCTTGCTGTTTGGATTAGAAACATTGTGTGCTGAACTTCTGACCTCTCTGCTCACACCAGTGTTCCATGACCTGTTGCTATGGTAGCAGGCAGAAGTCATGTTGGGGGTAGGAATGATTTGGAAAAGGGTTGAAATTTGCAACCAATAGAAATGTGTGATTCCATTTGAAAAAATGTGGGAAGCAATGTGATTTGAAGGTAACATGTATATTTGTGAAAAAAGAGAGGGAAAGTTTGCCATTTACTGGTTCTGGTGAGAGGTGTACAGCTCAGAGATTCTGGCTCTGATAATCTGCTGTGTGAGTGCCACATGTCTTTCTCAACTAACTACTTTTAAAGGTGAGTTATGAATTTGAGAGGGGATGTATGTGGTGTATTTTGATATAAATAATAGAAATGTGTTTCTTCTTTTAAAGTTGTGTTTTACATTTTAAGTTTTGGAAGATATTTAACTGCCTTGAACTTGTAAGATATTATGGAGTAAGTCTTCACCATAAGTTAAGGTGTACTGGTATCACCCAGGAATACTGTTTTGTGCCTAGAATCACACCATGAGTCTGTGTGCACACAGGAATTGTTGTCAGAGATTTAATTTGTGTTGCTCTTGTTCTGTAAGACTTGCACTCGTAGGAAAGGGGCAACTTGTTTTCTTGAACTGTGATGGTTCAACATCACCAAGGCTCATTTCCTTTGCTCTAGTCTAATCACTCACCCAGGTTCCACATGCTCATGGTCTCAAGTAGCTGTTAGGACATGTGCTCTTTTCTGCCTCTCTAAACTATAAGGAAAATGTGTCAGGCTGTTTCAGTAATTATCACTTGCTCTACCACAGTTGTAAATGTGCTTTGAAATTGCCAATCAAATATTGTTTTCTGCCTAGAATCACACCATGAGTCTGTGTGCACACAGGAATTGTTGTCAGAGATTTAATTTGTGTTGCTCTTGTTCTGTAAGACTTGCACTCGTAGGAAAGGGGCAGCTTGTTTTCTTGAACTGTGATGGTTAGCATTACGCAGAAATCACTATCTCACTGATGCGAGGCAAAAGCTAACACATTTGAAAACAACAGGGTAGATTTTCCTTCCACTCCTGCAATGGGTGAGGTAGTTCCTACATGTTCAAAAGCCCAATTAACCCTTACCACATGTGCTCCTACATACATCTATGCAGTCTTCATGCAGTTGTGCAAGTGTCCATGAAGATCTCTCTTGCACCTGAAAATACACAGTCTCCAGAAACACACTCTTAGCACACAGCCAGGTGCTTCTCCTGCACTCCCATGCTTACTATTCAGCTCTGTGTGGTATTTCAGATAGCAGTGTGTAACGCTAACACATTCAACATCACCAAGGCTCATTTCCTTTGCTCTAGTCTAATCACTCCCCCAAATTCCACATGCTCATGGTCTCGAGTAGCTGTTAGGACATGTGCTCTTTTCTTCCTCTCTAAAATATAAGGAAAATGTGTCAGGCTGTTACAGTAATTATCACTTGCTCTACCACAGTAGTAAATGTGCTTTGAAATTGCCAATAAAATATTGTTTTCTGCCTAGAATCACACCATGAGTCTGTGTGCACACAGGAATTGTTGTCAGAGATTTAATTTGTGTTGCTCTTGTTCTGTAAGACTTGCACTCATAGGAAAGGGGCAGCTTGTTTTCTTGAACTGTGATGGTTAGCATTCAGCAGAAATCACTATCTCACAGATGCGAGGTAAATGCTAACACATTTGAAAACAACAGGGTAGATTTTCCTTCCACTCCTGCTATGGGTGAGGTAGTTCCTACATGTTCAAAAGCCCAATTAACCCTTACCACATGTGCTCTTACATACATGTATGCAGTCTTCATGCAGTTGTGCAAGTGTCCATGCAGATCTCTCTTGCACCTGACAATACACAGTCTCCAGCAACACGCTCTTAGCACACAGCCAGGTGCTTCTCCTGCACTTCCATGCTTACTATTCAGCACTGTGTGGTATTTCAGATAGCAGTGTGTAACGCTAACACATTCAACATCACCAAGGCTCATTTCCTTTGCTCTAGTCTAATCACTCACCCAGGTTCCACATGCTCTTGGTCTCAAGTAGCTGTTAGGACATGTGCTCTTTTCTGCCTCTCTAACTATAAGGAAAATGTGTCAGGCTGTTACAGTAATTATCACTTGCTCTACCACAGTAGTAAATGTGCTTTGAAATTGCCAATCAAATATCGTTTTCTGCCTAGAATCACACCATTAGTCTGTGTGCACACAGGAATTGTTCTCAGAGATTTAATTTGTGTTGCTCTTGTTCTGTAAGACTTGCACTCGTAGGAAAGGGGCAGCTTGTTTTCTTGAACTGTGATGGTTAGTATTCAGCAGAAATCACTATCTCACAGATGCGAGGCAAATGCTAACACATTTGAAAACAACAGAGTAGATTTTCCTTCCACTCCTGCAATGGGTGAGGTAGTTCCTACATGTTCAAAAGCCCAATTAACCCTTACCACATGTGCTCTTACATACATGTATGCAGTCTTCATGCAGTTGTGCAAGTGTCCATGCAGATCTCTCTTGCACCTGACAATACACAGTCTCCAGAAACACGCTCTTAGCACACAGCCAGGTGTTTCTCCTGCACTCCCATGCTTACTATTCAGCACTGTGTGGTATTTCAGATAGCAGTGTGTAACACTAACAAATTCAACATCACCAAGGCTCATTTCCTTTGCTCTAGTCTAATCACTCACCCAGGTTCCACATGCTCTTGGTCTCAAGTAGCTGTTAGGACATGTGCTCTTTTCTGCCTCTCTAACTATAAGTAAAATGTGTCAGGCTGTTACAGTAATTATCACTTGCTCTACCACAGTAGTAAATGTGCTTTGAAATTGCCAATCAAATATCGTTTTCTGCCTATAATCATACCATGAGTCTGTGTGCACACAGGAATTGTTCTCAGAGATTTAATTCGTGTTGCTCTTGTTCTGTAAGACTTGCACTCATAGGAAAGGGGCAGCTTGTTTTCTTGAACTGTGATGGTTAGTATTCAGCAGAAATCACTATCTCACAGATGCGAGGCAAATGCTAACACATTTGAAAACAACAGGCTAGATTTTCCTTCCACTCCTGCAATGGGTGAGGTAGTTCCTACATGTTCAAAAGCCCAATTAACCCTTACCACATGTGCTCTTACATACATCTATGCAGTCTTCATGCAGTTGTGCAAGTGTCCATGCAGATCTCTCTTGCACCTGACAATACACTGTCTCCAGAAACACACTCTTAGCACACAGCCAGGTGCTCCTCCTGCACTCCCATGCTTACTATTCAGCACTGTGTGGTATTTCAGATAGCAGTGTGTAACGCTAACACATTCAACATCACCAAGGCTCATTTCCTTTGCTCTAGTCTAATCACTCACCCAGGTTCCACATGCTCATGGTCTCAAGTAGCTGTTAGGACATGTGCTCTTTTCTGCCTCTCTAAACTATAAGGAAAATGTGTCAGGCTGTTACAGTAATTATCACTTGCTCTACCACAGTAGTAAATGTGCTTTGAAATTGCCAATTAAATATCGTTTTCTGCCTAGAATCACACCATGAGTCTGTGTGCACACAGGAATTGTTGTCAGAGATTTAATTTGTGTTGCTCTTGTTCTGTAAGACGTGCACTCATAGGAAAGGGGCAGCTTGTTTTCTTGAACTGTGATGGTTAGCATTCAGCAGAAATCACTATCTCACAGATGCAAGGCAAATGCTAACACATTTGAAAACAACAGGGTAGATTTTCCTTCCACTCCTGCAATGGGTGAGGTAGTTCCTACATGTTCAAAAGCCCAATTAACCCTTACCACATGTGCTCCTACATACATCTATGCAGTCTTCATGCAGTTGTGCAAGTGTCCATGCAGATCTCTCTTGCACCTGACAATACACTGTCTCCAGAAACACACTCTTAGCACACAGCCAGGTGCTTCTCCTGCACTCCCATGCTTACTATTCAGCACTGTGTGGTATTTCAGATAGCAGTGTGTAACGCTAACACATTCAACATCACCAAGGCTCATTTCCTTTGCTCTAGTCTAATCACTCACCCAGGTTCCACATGCTCTTGGTCTCAAGTAGCTGTTAGGACATGTGCTCTTTTCTGTCTCTCTAACTATAAGGAAAATGTGTCAGGCTGTTACAGTAATTATCACTTGCTCTACCACAGTAGTAAATGTGCTTTGAAATTGCCAATCAAATATCGTTTTCTGCCTAGAATCACACCATGAGTCTGTGTGCACACAGGAATTGTTGTCAGAGATTTAATTTGTGTTGCTCTTGTTCTGTAAGACTTGCACTCATAGGAAAGGGGCAGCTTGTTTTCTTGAACTGTGATGGTTAGCATTCAGCAGAAATCACTATCTCACAGATGCGAGGTAAATGCTAACACATTTGAAAACAACAGGGTAGATTTTCCTTCCACTCCTGCTATGGGTGAGGTAGTTCCTACATGTTCAAAAGCCCAATTAACCCTTACCACATGTGCTCTTACATACATGTATGCAGTCTTCATGCAGTTGTGCAAGTGTCCATGCAGATCTCTCTTGCACCTGACAATACACAGTCTCCAGCAACACGCTCTTAGCACACAGCCAGGTGCTTCTCCTGCACTTCCATGCTTACTATTCAGCACTGTGTGGTATTTCAGATAGCAGTGTGTAACGCTAACACATTCAACATCACCAAGGCTCATTTCCTTTGCTCTAGTCTAATCACTCACCCAGGTTCCACATGCTCTTGGTCTCAAGTAGCTGTTAGGACATGTGCTCTTTTCTGCCTCTCTAACTATAAGGAAAATGTGTCAGGCTGTTACAGTAATTATCACTTGCTCTACCACAGTAGTAAATGTGCTTTGAAATTGCCAATCAAATATCGTTTTCTGCCTAGAATCACACCATTAGTCTGTGTGCACACAGGAATTGTTCTCAGAGATTTAATTTGTGTTGCTCTTGTTCTGTAAGACTTGCACTCGTAGGAAAGGGGCAGCTTGTTTTCTTGAACTGTGATGGTTAGTATTCAGCAGAAATCACTATCTCACAGATGCGAGGCAAATGCTAACACATTTGAAAACAACAGAGTAGATTTTCCTTCCACTCCTGCAATGGGTGAGGTAGTTCCTACATGTTCAAAAGCCCAATTAACCCTTACCACATGTGCTCTTACATACATGTATGCAGTCTTCATGCAGTTGTGCAAGTGTCCATGCAGATCTCTCTTGCACCTGACAATACACAGTCTCCAGAAACACGCTCTTAGCACACAGCCAGGTGTTTCTCCTGCACTCCCATGCTTACTATTCAGCACTGTGTGGTATTTCAGATAGCAGTGTGTAACACTAACAAATTCAACATCACCAAGGCTCATTTCCTTTGCTCTAGTCTAATCACTCACCCAGGTTCCACATGCTCTTGGTCTCAAGTAGCTGTTAGGACATGTGCTCTTTTCTGCCTCTCTAACTATAAGTAAAATGTGTCAGGCTGTTACAGTAATTATCACTTGCTCTACCACAGTAGTAAATGTGCTTTGAAATTGCCAATCAAATATCGTTTTCTGCCTATAATCATACCATGAGTCTGTGTGCACACAGGAATTGTTCTCAGAGATTTAATTCGTGTTGCTCTTGTTCTGTAAGACTTGCACTCATAGGAAAGGGGCAGCTTGTTTTCTTGAACTGTGATGGTTAGTATTCAGCAGAAATCACTATCTCACAGATGCGAGGCAAATGCTAACACATTTGAAAACAACAGGCTAGATTTTCCTTCCACTCCTGCAATGGGTGAGGTAGTTCCTACATGTTCAAAAGCCCAATTAACCCTTACCACATGTGCTCTTACATACATCTATGCAGTCTTCATGCAGTTGTGCAAGTGTCCATGCAGATCTCTCTTGCACCTGACAATACACTGTCTCCAGAAACACACTCTTAGCACACAGCCAGGTGCTCCTCCTGCACTCCCATGCTTACTATTCAGCACTGTGTGGTATTTCAGATAGCAGTGTGTAACGCTAACACATTCAACATCACCAAGGCTCATTTCCTTTGCTCTAGTCTAATCACTCACCCAGGTTCCACATGCTCATGGTCTCAAGTAGCTGTTAGGACATGTGCTCTTTTCTGCCTCTCTAAACTATAAGGAAAATGTGTCAGGCTGTTACAGTAATTATCACTTGCTCTACCACAGTAGTAAATGTGCTTTGAAATTGCCAATTAAATATCGTTTTCTGCCTAGAATCACACCATGAGTCTGTGTGCACACAGGAATTGTTGTCAGAGATTTAATTTGTGTTGCTCTTGTTCTGTAAGACGTGCACTCATAGGAAAGGGGCAGCTTGTTTTCTTGAACTGTGATGGTTAGCATTCAGCAGAAATCACTATCTCACAGATGCAAGGCAAATGCTAACACATTTGAAAACAACAGGGTAGATTTTCCTTCCACTCCTGCAATGGGTGAGGTAGTTCCTACATGTTCAAAAGCCCAATTAACCCTTACCACATGTGCTCCTACATACATCTATGCAGTCTTCATGCAGTTGTGCAAGTGTCCATGCAGATCTCTCTTGCACCTGACAATACACTGTCTCCAGAAACACACTCTTAGCACACAGCCAGGTGCTTCTCCTGCACTCCCATGCTTACTATTCAGCACTGTGTGGTATTTCAGATAGCAGTGTGTAACGCTAACACATTCAACATCACCAAGGCTCATTTCCTTTGCTCTAGTCTAATCACTCACCCAGGTTCCACATGCTCTTGGTCTCAAGTAGCTGTTAGGACATGTGCTCTTTTCTGCCTCTCTAAACTATAAGGAAAATGTGTCAGGCTGTTACAGTAATTATAACTTGCTCTACCACAGTAGTAAATGTGCTTTGAAATTGCCAATTAAATATCGTTTTCTGCCTAGAATCACACCATGAGTCTGTGTGCACACAGGAATTGTTGTCAGAGATTTAATTTGTGTTGCTCTTGTTCTGTAAGACTTGCACTCATAGGAAAGGGACAGCTTGTTTTCTTGAACTGTGATGGTTAGCATTCAGCAGAAATCACTATCTCACAGATGCGAGGCAAATGCTAACACATTTGAAAACAACAGGGTAGATTTTCCTTCCACTCCTGCAATGGGTGAGGTAGTTCCTACATGTTCAAAAGCCCAATTAACCCTTACCACCTGTGCTCTTACATACATGTATGCAGTCTTCATGCAGTTGTGCAAGTGTCCATGCAGATCTCTCTTGCACCTGACAATACACAGTCTCCAGAAACACGCTCATAGCACACAGCCAGGTGCTTCTCCTGCACTCCCATGCTTACTATTCAGCTCTGTGTGGTATTTCAGATAGCAGTGTGTAACGCTAACACATTCACCATCACCAAGGCTCATTTCCTTTGCTCTAGTCTAATCACTCACCCAGGTTCCACATGCTCTTGGTCTCAAGTAGCTGTTAGGACATGTGCTCTTTTCTGCCTCTCTAACTATAAGGAAAATGTGTCAGGCTGTTACAGTAATTATCACTTGCTCTACCACAGTAGTAAATGTGCTTTGAAATTGCCAATCAAATATCATTTTCTGCCTAGAATCACACCATGAGTCTGTGTGCACACAGGAATTGTTGTCAGAGATTTAATTTGTGTTGCTCTTGTTCTGTAAGACTTGCACTCGTAGGAAAGGGGCAGCTTGTTTTCTTGAACTGTGATGGTTAGTATTCAGCAGAAATCACTATCTCACAGATGCGAGGCAAATGCTAACACATTTGAAAACAACAGGGTAGATTTTCCTTCCACTCCTGCAATGGGTGAGGTAGTTCCTACATGTTCAAAAGCCCAATTAACCCTTACCACATGTGCTCTTACATACATCTATGCAGTCTTCATGCAGTTGTGCAAGTGTCCATGCAGATCTCTCTTGCACCTGACAATACACTGTCTCCAGAAACACACTCTTAGCACACAGCCAGGTGCTTCTCCTGCACTCCCATGCTTACTATTCAGCACTGTGTGGTATATCAGATAGCAGTGTGTAACGCTAACACATTCAACATCACCAAGGCTCATTTCCTTTGCTCTAGTCTAATCACTCACCCAGGTTCCACATGCTCTTGGTCTCAAGTAGCTGTTAGGACATGTGCTCTTTTCTGCCTCTCTAACTATAAGGAAAATGTGTCAGGCTGTTACAGTAATTATCACTTGCTCTACCACAGTAGTAAATGTGCTTTGAAATTGCCAATCAAATATCGTTTTCTGCCTAGAATCACACCATGAGTCTGTGTGCACACAGGAATTGTTGTCAGAGATTTAATTTGTGTTGCTCTTGTTCTGTAAGACTTGCACTCGTAGGAAAGGGGCAGCTTGTTTTCTTGAACTGTGATGGTTAGCATTCAGCAGAAATCACTATCTCACAGATGCGAGGTAAATGCTAACACATTTGAAAACAACAAGGTAGATTTTCCTTCCACTCCTGCAATGGGTGAGGTAGTTCCTACATGTTCAAAAGCCCAATTAACCCTTACCACATGTGCTCTTACATACATGTATGCAGTCTTCATGCAGTTGTGCAAGTGTCCATGCAGATCTCTCTTGCACCTGACAATACACAGTCTCCAGAAACACGCTCTTAGCACACAGCCAGGTGCTTCTCCTGCACTCCCATGCTTCCTATTCAGCACTGTGTGGTATTTCAGATAGCAGTGTGTAACGCTAACACATTCAACATCACCAAGGCTCATTTCCTTTGCTCTAGTCTAATCACTCACCCAGGTTCCACATGCTCTTGGTCTCAAGTAGCTGTTAGGACATGTGCTCTTTTCTGCCTCTCTAAACTATAAGGAAAATGTGTCAGGCTGTTACAGTAATTATAACTTGCTCTACCACAGTAGTAAATGTGCTTTGAAATTGCCAATTAAATATCGTTTTCTGCCTAGAATCACACCATGAGTCTGTGTGCACACAGGAATTGTTGTCAGAGATTTAATTTGTGTTGCTCTTGTTCTGTAAGACTTGCACTCATAGGAAAGGGACAGCTTGTTTTCTTGAACTGTGATGGTTAGCATTCAGCAGAAATCACTATCTCACAGATGCGAGGCAAATGCTAACACATTTGAAAACAACAGGGTAGATTTTCCTTCCACTCCTGCAATGGGTGAGGTAGTTCCTACATGTTCAAAAGCCCAATTAACCCTTACCACCTGTGCTCTTACATACATGTATGCAGTCTTCATGCAGTTGTGCAAGTGTCCATGCAGATCTCTCTTGCACCTGACAATACACAGTCTCCAGAAACACGCTCATAGCACACAGCCAGGTGCTTCTCCTGCACTCCCATGCTTACTATTCAGCACTGTGTGGTATTTCAGATAGCAGTGTGTAACGCTAACACATTCACCATCACCAAGGCTCATTTCCTTTGCTCTAGTCTAATCACTCACCCAGGTTCCACATGCTCTTGGTCTCAAGTAGCTGTTAGGACATGTGCTCTTTTCTGCCTCTCTAACTATAAGGAAAATGTGTCAGGCTGTTACAGTAATTATCACTTGCTCTACCACAGTAGTAAATGTGCTTTGAAATTGCCAATCAAATATCATTTTCTGCCTAGAATCACACCATGAGTCTGTGTGCACACAGGAATTGTTGTCAGAGATTTAATTTGTGTTGCTCTTGTTCTGTAAGACTTGCACTCGTAGGAAAGGGGCAGCTTGTTTTCTTGAACTGTGATGGTTAGTATTCAGCAGAAATCACTATCTCACAGATGCGAGGCAAATGCTAACACATTTGAAAACAACAGGGTAGATTTTCCTTCCACTCCTGCAATGGGTGAGGTAGTTCCTACATGTTCAAAAGCACAATTAACCCTTACCACATGTGCTCTTACATACATCTATGCAGTCTTCATGCAGTTGTGCAAGTGTCCATGCAGATCTCTCTTGCACCTGACAATACACTGTCTCTAGAAACACACTCTTAGCACACAGCCAGGTGCTTCTCCTGCACTCCCATGCTTACTATTCAGCACTGTGTGGTATATCAGATAGCAGTGTGGAACGCTAACACATTCAACATCACCAAGGCTCATTTCCTTTGCTCTAGTCTAATCACTCACCCAGGTTCCACATGCTCTTGGTCTCAAGTAGCTGTTAGGACATGTGCTCTTTTCTGCCTCTCTAACTATAAGGAAAATGTGTCAGGCTGTTACAGTAATTATCACTTGCTCTACCACAGTAGTAAATGTGCTTTGAAATTGCCAATCAAATATCGTTTTCTGCCTAGAATCACACCATGAGTCTGTGTGCACACAGGAATTGTTGTCAGAGATTTAATTCGTGTTGCTCTTGTTCTGTAAGACTTGCACTCGTAGGAAAGGGGCAGCTTGTTTTCTTGAACTGTGATGGTTAGCATTCAGCAGAAATAACTATCTCACAGATGCGAGGTAAATGCTAACACATTTGAAAACAACAAGGTAGATTTTCCTTCCACTCCTGCAATGGGTGAGGTAGTTCCTACATGTTCAAAAGCCCAATTAACCCTTACCACATGTGCTCTTACATACATGTATGCAGTCTTCATGCAGTTGTGCAAGTGTCCATGCAGATCTCTCTTGCACCTGACAATACACAGTCTCCAGAAACACGCTCTTAGCACACAGCCAGGTGCTTCTCCTGCACTCCCATGCTTCCTATTCAGCACTGTGTGGTATTTCAGATAGCAGTGTGTAACGCTAACACATTCAACATCACCAAGGCTCATTTCCTTTGCTCTAGTCTAATCACTCACCCAGGTTCCACATGCTCTTGGTCTCAAGTAGCTGTTAGGACAAGTGCTCTTTTCTGCCTCTCTAACTATAAGGAAAATGTGTCAGGCTGTTACAGTAATTATCACTTGCTCTACCACAGTAGTAAATGTGCTTTGAAATTGCCAATCAAATATCGTTTTCTGCCTAGAATCACACCATGAGTCTGTGTGCACACAGGAATTGTTCTCAGAGATTTAATTTGTGTTGCTCTTGTTCTGTAAGACTTCAAAAGCCCAATTAACCCTTACCACATGTGCTCTTACATACATGTATGCAGTCTTCATGCAGTTGTGCAAGTGTCCATGCAGATCTCTCTTGCACCTGACAATACACAGTCTCCAAAAACACGCTCTTAGCACACAGCCAGGTGTTTCTCCTGCACTCCCATGCTTACTATTCAGCACTGTGTGGTATTTCAGATAGCAGTGTGTAACGCTAACACATTCAACATCACCAAGGCTCATTTCCTTTGCTCTAGTCTAATCACTCACCCAGGTTCCACATGCTCTTGGTCTCAAGTAGCTGTTAGGACATGTGCTCTTTTCTGCCTCTCTAAACTATAAGGAAAATGTGTCAGGCTGTTACAGTAATTATCACTTGCTCTACCACAGTAGTAAATGTGCTTTGAAATTGCCAATTAAATATCGTTTTCTGCCTAGAATCACACCATGAGTCTGTGTGCACACAGGAATTGTTGTCAGAGATTTAATTTGTGTTGCTCTTGTTCTGTAAGACTTGCACTCATAGGAAAGGGGCAGCTTGTTTTCTTGAACTGTGATGGTTAGCATTCAGCAGAAATCACTATCTCACAGATGCGAGGCAAATGCTAACACATTTGAAAACAACAGGGTAGATTTTCCTTCCACTCCTGCAATGGGTGAGGTAGTTCCTACATGTTCAAAAGCCCAAATAACCCTTACCACCTGTGCTCTTACATACATGTATGCAGTCTTCATGCAGTTGTGCAAGTGTCCATGCAGATCTCTCTTGCACCTGACAATACACAGTCTCCAGAAACACGCTCTTAGCACACAGCCAGGTGCTTCTCCTGCACTCCCATGCTTACTATTCAGCACTGTGTGGTATTTCAGATAGCAGTGTGTAACGCTAACACATTCAACATCACCAAGGCTCATTTCCTTTGCTCTAGTCTAATCACTCACCCAGGTTCCACATGCTCTTGGTCTCAAGTAGCTGTTAGGACATGTGCTCTTTTCTGCCTCTCTAACTATAAGGAAAATGTGTCAGGCTGTTACAGTAATTATCACTTGCTCTACCACAGTAGTAAATGTGCTTTGAAATTGCCAATCAAATATCGTTTTCTGCCTAGAATCACACCATGAGTCTGTGTGCACACAGGAATTGTTGTCAGAGATTTAATTTGTGTTGCTCTTGTTCTGTAAGACTTGCACTCGTAGGAAAGGGGCAGCTTGTTTTCTTGAACTGTGATGGTTAGCATTCAGCAGAAATAACTATCTCACAGATGCGAGGTAAATGCTAACACATTTGAAAACAACAGGGTAGATTTTCCTTCCACTCCTGCAATGGGTGAGGTAGTTCCTACATGTTCAAAAGCCCAATTAACCCTTACCACATGTGCTCTTACGTACATGTATGCAGTCTTCATGCAGTTGTGCAACTGTCCATGCAGATCTCTCTTGCACCTGACAATACACAGTCTCCAGAAACACGCTCTTAGCACACAGCCAGGTGCTTCTCCTGCACTCCCATGCTTACTATTCAGCACTGTGTGGTATTTCAGATAGCAGTGTGTAACGCTAACACATTCAACATCACCAAGGCTCATTTCCTTTGCTCTAGTCTAATCACTCACCCAGGTTCCACATGCTCTTGGTCTCAAGTAGCTGTTAGGACATGTGCTCTTTTCTGCCTCTCTAACTATAAGGAAAATGTATCAGGCTGTTACAGTAATTATCACTTGCTCTACCAAAGTAGTAAATGTGCTTGGAAATTGCCAATCAAATATCGTTTTCTGCCTAGAATCACACCATGAGTCTGTGTGCACACAGGAATTGTTCTCAGAGATTTAATTTGTGTTGCTCTTGTTCTGTAAGACTTGCACTCATAGGAAAGGGGCAGCTGGTTTTCTTGAACTGTGATGGTTAGTATTCAGCAGAAATCACTATCTCACAGATGCGAGGCAAATGCTAACACATTTGAAAACAACAGGGTAGATTTTCCTTCTACTCCTGCAATGGGTGAGGTAGTTCCTACATGTTCAAAAGCCCAATTAACCCTTACCACATGTGCTCTTACATACATCTATGCAGTCTTCATGCAGTTGTGCAAGTGTCCATGCAGATCTCTCTTGCACCTGACAATACACTGTCTCCAGAAACACACTCTTAGCACACAGCCAGGTGCTTCTCCTGCACTCCCATGCTTACTATTCTGCACTGTGTGGTATTTCAGATAGCAGTGTGTAACGCTAACACATTCAACATCACCAAGGCTCATTTCCTTTGCTCTAGTCTAATCACTCACCCAGGTTCCACATGCTCATGGTCTCAAGTAGCTGTTAGGACATGTGCTCTTTTCTGCCTCTCTAAACTATAAGGAAAATGTGTCAGGCTGTTACAGTAATTATCACTTGCTCTACCACAGTAGTAAATGTGCTTTGAAATTGCCAATTAAATATCGTTTTCTGCCTAGAATCACACCATGAGTCTGTGTGCACACAGGAATTGTTGTCAGTGATTTAATTTGTGTTGCTCCTGTTCTGTAAGACTTGCACTTGTAAGAAAGGGGCAGCTTGTTTTCTTGAACTGTGATGGTGAGCATTCAGCAGAAATCACTATCTCACAGATGCGAGGCAAATGATAACACATTTGAAAACAACAGGGTAGATTTTCCTTCCACTCCTGCAATGGGTGAGGTAGTTCCTACATGTTCAAAAGCCCAATTAACCCTTACCACATGTGCTCTTACATACATCTATGCAGTCTTCATGCAGTTGTGCAAGTGTCCATGCAGATCTCTCTTCCACCTGACAATACACAGTCTCCAAAAACACACTCTTAGCACACAGCCAGGTGCTTCTCCTGCACTCCCATGCTTACTATGCAGCTCTGTGTGGTATTTCAGATAGCAGTGTGTAACGCTAACAAATTCAACATCACCACGGCTCATTTCCTTTGCTCTAGTCTAATCACTCACCCAGGTTCCACATGCTCTTGGTCTCAAGTAGCTGTTAGGACATGTGCTCTTTTCTGTCTCTCTAACTATAAGGAAAATGTGTCAGGCTGTTACAGTAATTATCACTTGCTCTACCACAGTAGTAAATGTGCTTTGAAATTGCCAATCAAATATCGTTTTCTGCCTAGAATCACACCGTGAGTCTGTGTGCACACAGGAATTGTTGACAGAGATTTAATTCGTGTTGCTCTTGTTCTGTAAGACTTGCACTCGTAGGAAAGGGGCAGCTTGTTTTCTTGAACTGTGATGGTTAGCATTCAGCAGAAATCACTATCTCACAGATGCGAGGCAAATGCTAACACATTTGAAAACAACAGGGCAGATTATCCTTCCACTCCTGCAATGGGAGAGGTAGTTCCTACATGTTCAAAAGCCCAATTAACCCTTACCACATGTGCTCTTACATACATGTATGCAGTCTTCATGCAGTTGTGCAAGTGTCCATGCAAATCTCTCTAGCACCTGACAATACACAGTCTCCAGAAACACGCTCTTAGCACACAGCCAGGTGCTTCTCCTGCACTCCCATGCTTACTATTCAGCACTGTGTCGTATTTCAGATAGCAGTGTGTAACGCTAACACATTCAACATCACCAAGGCTCATTTCCTTTGCTCTAGTCTTATCACTCACCCAGGTTCCACATGCTCTTGGTCTCAAGTAGCTGTTAGGACATGTGCTCTTTTCTGCCTCTCTAAACTATAAGGAAAATGTGTCAGGCTGTTACAGTAATTATCACTTGCTCTACCACAGTAGTAAATGTGCTTTGATATTGCCAATCAAATATCGTTTTCTGCCTAGAATCACACCATGAGTCTGTGTGCACACAGGAATTGTTGTCAGATATTTAGTTTGTGTTGCTCTTGTTCTGTAAGACTTGCACTCGTAGGAAAGGGGCAGCTTGTTTTCTTGAACTGTGATGGTTAGCATTGAGCAGCAATCACAATCTCACAGATGCGAGGCAAATGCTAACACATTTGAAAACAACAGGGTAGATTTTCCTTCCACTCCTGCAATGGGTGAGGTAGTTCGTACATGTTCAAAAGCCCAATTAACCCTTACCACATGTGCTCCTACATACATCTATGCAGTCTTCATGCAGTTGTGCAAGTGTCCATGCATGTCTCTCTTGCACCTGACAATACACTGTCTCCAGAAACACACTCTTAGCACACAGCCAGGTGCTTCTCCTGCACTCCCATGCTTACTATTCAGCACTGTGTGGTATTTCAGATAGCAGTGTGTATCGCTAACACATTCAACATCACCAAGGCTCATTTCCTTTGCTCTAGTCTAATCACCCACCCAGGTTCCACATGCTCTTGGTCTCAAGTAGCTGTTAGAACATGTGCTCTTTTCTGCCTCTCTAACTATAAGGAAAATGTGTCAGGCTGTTACAGTAATTATAACTTGCTCTACCACAGTAGTAAATGTGCTTTGAAATTGCCAATTAAATATCGTTTTCTGCCTAGAATCACACCATGAGTCTGTGTGCACACAGGAATTGTTGTCAGAGATTTAATTTGTGTTGCTCTTGTTCTGTAAGACTTGCACTCGTAGGAAAGGGGCAGCATGTTTTCGTGAACTGTGATGGTTAGTATTCAGCAGAAATCACTATCTCACAGATGCGAAGCAAATGCTAACACATTTGAAAACAACAGGGTAGATTTTCCTTCCACTCCTGCAATGGGTGAGGTAGTTCCTACATGTTCAAAAGCCCAATTAACCCTTACCACATGTGCTCTTACATACATCTATGCAGTCTTCATGCAGTTGTGCAAGTGTCCATGCAGATCTCTCTTGCACCTGACAATACACTGTCTCCAGAAACACACTCTTAGCACACAGCCAGGTGCTTCTCCTGCACTCCCATGCTTACTATTCAGCACTGTGTGGTATTTCAGATAGCAGTGTGTAACGCTAACACATTCAACATCACCAAGGCTCATTTCCTTTGCTCTAGTCTAATCACTCACCCAGGTTCCACATGCTCTTGGTCTCAAGTAGCTGTGAGGACATGTGCTCTTTTCTGCCTCTCTAACTATAAGGAAAATGTGTCAGGCTGTTACAGTAATTATCACTTGCTCTACCACAGTAGTAAATGTGCTTTGAAATTGCCAATCAATTATCGTTTTCTGCCTAGAATCACACCATGAGTCTGTGTGCACACAGGAATTGTTGTCAGAGATTTAATTCGTGTTGCTCTTGTTCTGTAAGACTTGCACTCGTAGGAAAGGGGCAGCTTGTTTTCTTGAACTGTGATGGTTAGCATTCAGCAGAAATCACTATCTCACAGATGCGAGGTAAATGCTAACTCATTTGAAAACAACAGGGTAGATTTTCCTTCCACTCCTGCAATGGGTGAGGTAGTTCCTACATGTTCAAAAGCCCAATTAACCCTTACCACATGTGCTCTTACATACATCTATGCAGTCTTCATGCAGTTGTGCAAGTGTCCATGCAGATCTCTCTTGCACCTGACAATACACTGTCTCCAGAAACACACTCTTAGCACACAGCCAGGTGCTTCTCCTGCACTCCCATGCTTACTATTCTGCACTGTGTGGTATTTCAGATAGCAGTGTGTAACGCTAACACATTCAACATCACCAAGGCTCATTTCCTTTGCTCTAGTCTAATCACTCACCCAGGTTCCACATGCTCATGGTCTCAAGTAGCTGTTAGGACATGTGCTCTTTTCTGCCTCTCTAAACTATAAGGAAAATGTGTCAGGCTGTTACAGTAATTATCACTTGCTCTACCACAGTAGTAAATGTGCTTTGAAATTGCCAATTAAATATCGTTTTCTGCCTAGAATCACACCATGAGTCTGTGTGCACACAGGAATTGTTGTCAGTGATTTAATTTGTGTTGCTCCTGTTCTGTAAGACTTGCACTTGTAAGAAAGGGGCAGCTTGTTTTCTTGAACTGTGATGGTGAGCATTCAGCAGAAATCACTATCTCACAGATGCGAGGCAAATGATAACACATTTGAAAACAACAGGGTAGATTTTCCTTCCACTCCTGCAATGGGTGAGGTAGTTCCTACATGTTCAAAAGCCCAATTAACCCTTACCACCTGTGCTCTTACATACATCTATGCAGTCTTCATGCAGTTGTGCAAGTGTCCATGCAGATCTCTCTTGCACCTGACAATACACTGTCTCCAGAAACACACTCTTAGCACACAGCCAGGTGCTTCTCCTGCACTCCCATGCTTACTATTCAGCATTGTGTGGTATTTCAGATAGCATTGTGTAACGCTAACACATTCAACATCACCAAGGCTCATTTCCTTTGCTCTAGTCTAATCACTCACCCAGGTTCCACATGCTCTTGGTCTCAAGTAGCTGTTAGGACATGTGCTCTTTTCTGCCTCTCTAACTATAAGGAAAATGTGTCAGGCTGTTACAGTAATTATCACTTGCTCTACCACAGTAGTAAATGTGCTTTGAAATTGCCAATCAAATATCGTTTTCTGCCTAGAATCACACCATGAGTCTGTGTGCACACAGGAATTGTTGTCAGAGATTTAATTCGTGTTGCTCTTGTTCTGTAAAACTTGCACTCGTAGGAAAGGGGCAGCTTGTTTTCTTGAACTGTGATGGTTAGCATTCAGCAGAAATCACTATCTCACAGATGCAAGGCAAATGCTAACACATTTGAAAACAACAGGGTAGATTTTCCTTCCACTCCTGCAATGGGTGAGGTAGTTCCTACATGTTCAAAAGCCCAATTAACCCTTACCACATGTGCTCTTACATACATCTATGCAGTCTTCATGCAGTTGTGCAAGTGTCCATGCAGATCTCTCTTACACCTGACAATACACAGTCTCCAAAAACACACTCTTAGCACACAGCCAGGTGCTTCTCCTGCACTCCCATGCTTACTATTCAGCTCTGTGTGGTATTTCAGATAGCAGTGTGTAACGCTAACAAATTCAACATCACCACGGCTCATTTCCTTTGCTCTAGTCTAATCACTCACCCAGGTTCCACATGCTCTTGGTCTCAAGTAGCTGTTAGGACATGTGCTCTTTTCTGTCTCTCTAACTATAAGGAAAATGTGTCAGGCTGTTACAGTAATTATCACTTGCTCTACCACAGTAGTAAATGTGCTTTGAAATTGCCAATCAAATATCGTTTTCTGCCTAGAATCACACCGTGAGTCTGTGTGCACACAGGAATTGTTGACAGAGATTTAATTCGTGTTGCTCTTGTTCTGTAAGACTTGCACTCGTAGGAAAGGGGCAGCTTGTTTTCTTGAACTGTGATGGTTAGCATTCAGCAGAAATCACTATCTCACAGATGCGAGGCAAATGCTAACACATTTGAAAACAACAGGGCAGATTATCCTTCCACTCCTGCAATGGGAGAGGTAGTTCCTACATGTTCAAAAGCCCAATTAACCCTTACCACATGTGCTCTTACATACATGTATGCAGTCTTCATGCAGTTGTGCAAGTGTCCATGCAAATCTCTCTAGCACCTGACAATACACAGTCTCCAGAAACACGCTCTTAGCACACAGCCAGGTGCTTCTCCTGCACTCCCATGCTTACTATTCAGCACTGTGTCGTATTTCAGATAGCAGTGTGTAACGCTAACACATTCAACATCACCAAGGCTCATTTCCTTTGCTCTAGTCTTATCACTCACCCAGGTTCCACATGCTCTTGGTCTCAAGTAGCTGTTAGGACATGTGCTCTTTTCTGCCTCTCTAAACTATAAGGAAAATGTGTCAGGCTGTTACAGTAATTATCACTTGCTCTACCACAGTAGTAAATGTGCTTTGATATTGCCAATCAAATATCGTTTTCTGCCTAGAATCACACCATGAGTCTGTGTGCACACAGGAATTGTTGTCAGATATTTAGTTTGTGTTGCTCTTGTTCTGTAAGACTTGCACTCGTAGGAAAGGGGCAGCTTGTTTTCTTGAACTGTGATGGTTAGCATTGAGCAGCAATCACAATCTCACAGATGCGAGGCAAATGCTAACACATTTGAAAACAACAGGGTAGATTTTCCTTCCACTCCTGCAATGGGTGAGGTAGTTCGTACATGTTCAAAAGCCCAATTAACCCTTACCACATGTGCTCCTACATACATCTATGCAGTCTTCATGCAGTTGTGCAAGTGTCCATGCATGTCTCTCTTGCACCTGACAATACACTGTCTCCAGAAACACACTCTTAGCACACAGCCAGGTGCTTCTCCTGCACTCCCATGCTTACTATTCAGCACTGTGTGGTATTTCAGATAGCAGTGTGTATCGCTAACACATTCAACATCACCAAGGCTCATTTCCTTTGCTCTAGTCTAATCACCCACCCAGGTTCCACATGCTCTTGGTCTCAAGTAGCTGTTAGGACATGTGCTCTTTTCTGCCTCTCTAAACTATAAGGAAAATGTGTCAGGCTGTTACAGTAATTATAACTTGCTCTACCACAGTAGTAAATGTGCTTTGAAATTGCCAATTAAATATCGTTTTCTGCCTAGAATCACACCATGAGTCTGTGTGCACACAGGAATTGTTGTCAGAGATTTAATTTGTGTTGCTCTTGTTCTGTAAGACTTGCACTCGTAGGAAAGGGGCAGCATGTTTTCGTGAACTGTGATGGTTAGTATTCAGCAGAAATCACTATCTCACAGATGCGAAGCAAATGCTAACACATTTGAAAACAACAGGGTAGATTTTCCTTCCACTCCTGCAATGGGTGAGGTAGTTCCTACATGTTCAAAAGCCCAATTAACCCTTACCACATGTGCTCTTACATACATCTATGCAGTCTTCATGCAGTTGTGCAAGTGTCCATGCAGATCTCTCTTGCACCTGACAATACACTGTCTCCAGAAACACACTCTTAGCACACAGCCAGGTGCTTCTCCTGCACTCCCATGCTTACTATTCAGCACTGTGTGGTATTTCAGATAGCAGTGTGTAACGCTAACACATTCAACATCACCAAGGCTCATTTCCTTTGCTCTAGTCTAATCACTCACCCAGGTTCCACATGCTCTTGGTCTCAAGTAGCTGTGAGGACATGTGCTCTTTTCTGCCTCTCTAACTATAAGGAAAATGTGTCAGGCTGTTACAGTAATTATCACTTGCTCTACCACAGTAGTAAATGTGCTTTGAAATTGCCAATCAATTATCGTTTTCTGCCTAGAATCACACCATGAGTCTGTGTGCACACAGGAATTGTTGTCAGAGATTTAATTCGTGTTGCTCTTGTTCTGTAAGACTTGCACTCGTAGGAAAGGGGCAGCTTGTTTTCTTGAACTGTGATGGTTAGCATTCAGCAGAAATCACTATCTCACAGATGCGAGGTAAATGCTAACTCATTTGAAAACAACAGGGTAGATTTTCCTTCCACTCCTGCAATGGGTGAGGTAGTTCCTACATGTTCAAAAGCCCAATTAACCCTTACCACATGTGCTCTTACATACATCTATGCAGTCTTCATGCAGTTGTGCAAGTGTCCATGCAGATCTCTCTTGCACCTGACAATACACTGTCTCCAGAAACACACTCTTAGCACACAGCCAGGTGCTTCTCCTGCACTCCCATGCTTACTATTCTGCACTGTGTGGTATTTCAGATAGCAGTGTGTAACGCTAACACATTCAACATCACCAAGGCTCATTTCCTTTGCTCTAGTCTAATCACTCACCCAGGTTCCACATGCTCATGGTCTCAAGTAGCTGTTAGGACATGTGCTCTTTTCTGCCTCTCTAAACTATAAGGAAAATGTGTCAGGCTGTTACAGTAATTATCACTTGCTCTACCACAGTAGTAAATGTGCTTTGAAATTGCCAATTAAATATCGTTTTCTGCCTAGAATCACACCATGAGTCTGTGTGCACACAGGAATTGTTGTCAGTGATTTAATTTGTGTTGCTCCTGTTCTGTAAGACTTGCACTTGTAAGAAAGGGGCAGCTTGTTTTCTTGAACTGTGATGGTGAGCATTCAGCAGAAATCACTATCTCACAGATGCGAGGCAAATGATAACACATTTGAAAACAACAGGGTAGATTTTCCTTCCACTCCTGCAATGGGTGAGGTAGTTCCTACATGTTCAAAAGCCCAATTAACCCTTACCACCTGTGCTCTTACATACATCTATGCAGTCTTCATGCAGTTGTGCAAGTGTCCATGCAGATCTCTCTTGCACCTGACAATACACAGTCTCCAGAAACACGCTCTTAGCACACAGCCAGGTGCTTCTCCTGCACTCCCATGCTTACTATTCAGCACTGTGTGGTATTTCAGATAGCAGTGTGTAACGCTAACAAATTCAACATCACCAAGGCTCATTTCCTTTGCTCTAGTCTAATCACTCACCCAGGTTCCACATGCTCTTGGTCTCAAGTAGCTGTTAGGACATGTGCTCTTTTCTGTCTCTCTAACTATAAGGAAAATTTGTCAGGCTGTTACAGTAATTATCACTTGCTCTACCACAGTAGTAAATGTGCTTTGAAATTGCCAATCAAATATCGTTTTCTGCCTAGAATCACACCATGAGTCTGTGTGCACACAGGAATTGTTCTCAGAGATTTAATTCGTGTTGCTCTTGTTCTGTAAGACTTGCACTCGTAGGAAAGGGGCAGCTTGTTTTCTTGAACTGTGATGGTTAGCATTCAGCAGAAATCACTATCTCACAGATGCGAGGCAAATCCTAACACATTTGAAAACAACAGGGTAGATTTTCCTTCCACTCCTGCAATGGGTGAGGTAGTTCCTACATGTTCAAAAGCCCAATTAACCCTTACCACCTGTGCTCTTACATACATGTATGCAGTCTTCATGCAGTTGTGCAAGTGTCCATGCAGATCTCTCTTGCACCTGACAATACACAGTCTCCAGAAACACGCTCTTAGCACACAGCCAGGTGCTTCTCCTGCACTCCCATGCTTACTATTCAGCACTGTGTGGTATTTCAGATAGCAGTGTGTAACGCTAACACATTCAACATCACCAAGGCTCATTTCCTTTGCTCTAGTCTAATCACTCACCCAGGTTCCACATGCTCTTGGTCTCAAGTAGCTGTTAGGACAAGTGCTCTTTTCTGCCTCTAAAACTATAAGGAAAATGTGTCAGGCTGTTACAGTAATTATCACTTGCTCTACCACAGTAGTAAATGTGCTTTGAAATTGCCAATCAAATATCGTTTTCTGCCTAGAATCACACCATGAGTCTGTGTGCACACAGGAATTGTTGTCAGAGATTTAATTCGTGTTGCTCTTGTTCTGTAAGACTTGCACTCGTAGGAAAGGGGCAGCTTGTTTTCTTGAACTGTGATGGTTAGCATTCAGCAGAAATAACTATCTCACAGATGCGAGGTAAATGCTAACACATTTGAAAACAACAAGGTAGATTTTCCTTCCACTCCTGCAATGGGTGAGGTAGTTCCTACATGTTCAAAAGCCCAATTAACCCTTACCACATGTGCTCTTACATACATGTATGCAGTCTTCATGCAGTTGTGCAAGTGTCCATGCAGATCTCTCTTGCACCTGACAATACACAGTCTCCAGAAACACGCTCTTAGCACACAGCCAGGTGCTTCTCCTGCACTCCCATGCTTCCTATTCAGCACTGTGTGGTATTTCAGATAGCAGTGTGTAACGCTAACACATTCAACATCACCAAGGCTCATTTCCTTTGCTCTAGTCTAATCACTCACCCAGGTTCCACATGCTCTTGGTCTCAAGTAGCTGTTAGGACAAGTGCTCTTTTCTGCCTCTCTAACTATAAGGAAAATGTGTCAGGCTGTTACAGTAATTATCACTTGCTCTACCACAGTAGTAAATGTGCTTTGAAATTGCCAATCAAATATCGTTTTCTGCCTAGAATCACACCATGAGTCTGTGTGCACACAGGAATTGTTCTCAGAGATTTAATTTGTGTTGCTCTTGTTCTGTAAGACTTCAAAAGCCCAATTAACCCTTACCACATGTGCTCTTACATACATGTATGCAGTCTTCATGCAGTTGTGCAAGTGTCCATGCAGATCTCTCTTGCACCTGACAATACACAGTCTCCAAAAACACGCTCTTAGCACACAGCCAGGTGTTTCTCTTGCACTCCCATGCTTACTATTCAGCACTGTGTGGTATTTCAGATAGCAGTGTGTAACGCTAACACATTCAACATCACCAAGGCTCATTTCCTTTGCTCTAGTCTAATCACTCACCCAGGTTCCACAAGCTCTTGGTCTCAAGTAGCTGTTAGGACATGTGCTCTTTTCTGCCTCTCTAAACTATAAGGAAAATGTGTCAGGCTGTTACAGTAATTATCACTTGCTCTACCACAGTAGTAAATGTGCTTTGAAATTGCCAATTAAATATCGTTTTCTGCCTAGAATCACACCATGAGTCTGTGTGCACACAGGAATTGTTGTCAGAGATTTAATTTGTGTTGCTCTTGTTCTGTAAGACTTGCACTCATAGGAAAGGGGCAGCTTGTTTTCTTGAACTGTGATGGTTAGCATTCAGCAGAAATCACCATCTCACAGATGCGAGGCAAATGCTAACACATTTGAAAACAACAGGGTAGATTTTCCTTCCACTCCTGCAATGGGTGAGGTAGTTCCTACATGTTCAAAAGCCCAAATAACCCTTACCACCTGTGCTCTTACATACATGTATGCAGTCTTCATGCAGTTGTGCAAGTGTCCATGCAGATCTCTCTTGCACCTGACAATACACAGTCTCCAGAAACACGCTCTTAGCACACAGCCAGGTGCTTCTCCTGCACTCCCATGCTTACTATTCAGCACTGTGTGGTATTTCAGATAGCAGTGTGTATCGCTAACACATTCAACATCACCAAGGCTCATTTCCTTTGCTCTAGTCTAATCACTCACCCAGGTTCCACATGCTCTTGGTCTCAAGTAGCTGTTAGGACATGTGCTCTTTTCTGCCTCTCTAACTATAAGGAAAATGTGTCAGGCTGTTACAGTAATTATCACTTGCTCTACCACAGTAGTAAATGTGCTTTGAAATTGCCAATCAAATATCGTTTTCTGCCTAGAATCACACCATGAGTCTGTGTGCACACAGGAATTGTTGTCAGAGATTTAATTCGTGTTGCTCTTGTTCTGTAAGAGTTGCACGCGTAGGAAAGGGGCAGCTTGTTTTCTTGAACTGTGATGGTTAGCATTCAGCAGAAATCACTATCTCACAGATGCGAGGCAAATGCTAACACATTTGAAAACAACAGGGTAGATTTTCCTTCCACTCCTGCAATGGGTGAGGTAGTTCCTACATGTTCAAAAGCCCAATTAACCCTTACCACCTGTCCTCTTACATACATGTATGCAGTCTTCATGCAGTTGTGCAAGTGTCCATGCAGATCTCTCTTGCACCTGACAATACACAGTCTCCAGAAACACGCTCATAGCACACATCCAGGTGCTTCTCCTGCACTCCCATGCTTACTATTCAGCACTGTGTGGTATTTCAGATAGCAGTGTGTAACGCTAACACATTCAACATCACCAAGGCTCATTTCCTTTGCTCTAGTCTAATCACTCACCCAGGTTCCACATGCTCTTGGTCTCAAGTAGCTGTTAGGACATGTGCTCTTTTCTGCCTCTCTAACTATAAGGAAAATGTGTCAGGCTGTTACAGTAATTATCACTTGCTCTACCACAGTAGTAAATGTGCTTTGAAATTGCCAATCAAATATCGTTTTCTGCCTAGAATCACACCATGAGTCTGTGTGCACACAGGAATTGTTGTCAGAGATTTAATTTGTGTTGCTCTTGTTCTGTAAGACTTGCACTCGTAGGAAAGGGGCAGCTTGTTTTCTTGAACTGTGATGGTTAGCATTCAGCAGAAATAACTATCTCACAGATGCGAGGTAAATGCTAACACATTTGAAAACAACAGGGTAGATTTTCCTTCCACTCCTGCAATGGGTGAGGTAGTTCCTACATGTTCAAAAGCCCAATTAACCCTTACCACATGTGCTCTTACGTACATGTATGCAGTCTTCATGCAGTTGTGCAACTGTCCATGCAGATCTCTCTTGCACCTGACAATACACAGTCTCCAGAAACACGCTCTTAGCACACAGCCAGGTGCTTCTCCTGCACTCCCATGCTTACTATTCAGCACTGTGTGGTATTTCAGATAGCAGTGTGTAACGCTAACACATTCAACATCACCAAGGCTCATTTCCTTTGCTCTAGTCTAATCACTCACCCAGGTTCCACATGCTCTTGGTCTCAAGTAGCTGTTAGGACATGTGCTCTTTTCTGTCTCTCTAACTATAAGGAAAATGTGTCAGGCTGTTACAGTAATTATCACTTGCTCTACCACAGTAGTAAATGTGCTTTGAAATTGGCAATCAAATATCGTTTTCTGCCTAGAATCACACCGTGAGTCTGTGTGCACACAGGAATTGTTGACAGAGATTTAATTCGTGTTGCTCTTGTTCTGTAAGACTTGCACTCGTAGGAAAGGGGCAGCTTGTTTTCTTGAACTGTGATGGTTAGCATTCAGCAGAAATCACTATCTCACAGATGCGAGGCAAATGCTAACTCATTTGAAAACAACAGGGCAGATTATCCTTCCACTCCTGCAATGGGAGAGGTAGTTCCTACATGTTCAAAAGCCCAATTAACCCTTACCACATGTGCTCTTACATACATGTATGCAGTCTTCATGCAGTTGTGCAAGTGTCCATGCAAATCTCTCTAGCACCTGACAATACACAGTCTCCAGAAACACGCTCTTAGCACACAGCCAGGTGCTTCTCCTGCACTCCCATGCTTACTATTCAGCACTGTGTCGTATTTCAGATAGCAGTGTGTAACGCTAACACATTCAACATCACCAAGGCTCATTTCCTTTGCTCTAGTCTTATCACTCACCCAGGTTCCACATGCTCTTGGTCTCAAGTAGCTGTTAGGACATGTGCTCTTTTCTGCCTCTCTAAACTATAAGGAAAATGTGTCAGGCTGTTACAGTAATTATCACTTGCTCTACCACAGTAGTAAATGTGCTTTGATATTGCCAATCAAATATCGTTTTCTGCCTAGAATCACACCATGAGTCTGTGTGCACACAGGAATTGTTGTCAGATATTTAATTTGTGTTGCTCTTGTTCTGTAAGACTTGCACTCGTAGGAAAGGGGCAGCTTGTTTTCTTGAACTGTGATGGTTAGCATTGAGCAGCAATCACTATCTCACAGATGTGAGGCAAATGCTAACACATTTGAAAACAACAGGGTAGATTTTCCTTCCACTCCTGCAATGGGTGAGGTAGTTCCTACATGTTCAAAAGCCCAATTAACCCTTACCACATGTGTTCCTACATACATCTATGCAGTCTTCATGCAGTTGTGCAAGTGTCCATGCAGATCTCTCTTGCACCTGACAATACACTGTCTCCAGAAACACACTCTTAGCACACAACCAGGTGCTTCTCCTGCACTCCCATGCTTACTATTCAGCACTGTGTGGTATTTCAGATAGCAGTGTGTAACGCTAACACATTTAACATCACCAAGGCTCATTTCCTTGGCTCTAGTCTAATCACTCACCCAGGTTCCACATGCTCTTGGTCTCAAGTAGCTGTTAGGACATGTGCTCTTTTCTGCCTCTCTAACTATAAGGAAAATGTGTCAGGCTGTTACAGTAATTATCACTTGCTCTACCACAGTAGTAAATGTGCTTTGAAATTGCCAATCAAATATCGTTTTCTGCCTAGAATCACACCATGAGTCTGTGTGCACACAGGAATTGTTGTCAGAGATTTAATTTGTGTTGCTCTTGTTCTGTAAGACTTGCACTCGTAGGAAAGGGGCAGCTTGTTTTCTTGAACTGTGATGGTTAGTATTCAGCAGAAATCACTATCTCACAGATGCGAGGCAAATGCTAACACATTTGAAAACAACAGGGTAGATTTTCCTTCCACTCCTGCAATGGGTGAGGTAGTTCCTACATGTTCAAAAGCCCAATTAACCCTTACCACATGTGCTCTTACATACATCTATGCAGTCTTCATGCAGTTGTGCAAGTGTCCATGCAGATCTCTCTTGCACCTGACAATACACTGTCTACAGAAACACACTCTTAGCACACAGCCAGGTGCTTCTCCTGCACTCCCATGCTTACTATTCAGCACTGTGTGGTATTTCAGATAGCAGTGTGTAACGCTAACACATTCAACATCACCAAGGCTCATTTCCTTTGCTCTAGTCTAATCACTCACCCAGGTTCCACATGCTCTTGGTCTCAAGTAGCTGTTAGGACATGTGCTCTTTTCTGCCTCTCTAACTATAAGGAAAATGTGTCAGGCTGTTACAGTAATTATCACTTGCTCTACCACAGTAGTAAACGTGCTTTGAAATTGCCAATCAAATATCGTTTTCTGCCTAGAATCACACCATGAGTCTGTGTGCACACAGGAATTGTTGTCAGAGATTTAATTCGTGTTGCTCTTGTTCTGTAAGACTTGCACTCGTAGGAAAGGGGCAGCTTGTTTTCTTGAACTGTGATGGTTAGCATTCAGCAGAAATCACTATCTCACAGATGCAAGGCAAATGCTAACACATTTGAAAACAACAGGGTAGATTTTCCTTCCACTCCTGCAATGGGTGAGGTAGTTCCTACATGTTCAAAAGCCCAATTAACCCTTACCACATGTGCTCTTACATACATCTATGCATTCTTCATGCAGTTGTGCAAGTGTCCATGCAGATCTCTCTTGCACCTGACAATACACAGTCTCCAAAAACACACTCTTAGCACACAGCCAGGTGCTTCTCCTGCACTCCCATGCTTACTATTCAGCTCTGTGTGGTATTTCAGATAGCAGTGTGTAACGCTAAGAAATTCAACATCACCAAGGCTCATTTCCTTTGCTCTAGTCTAATCACTCACCCAGGTTCCACATGCTCTTGGTCTCAAGTAGCTGTTAGGACATGTGCTCTTTTCTGTCTCTCTAACTATAGAATGTGTCAGGCTGTTACAGTAATTATCACTTGCTCTACCACAGTAGTAAATGTGCTTTGAAATTGCCAATCAAATATCGTTTTCTGCCTAGAATCACACCATGAGTCTGTGTGCACACAGGAATTGTTGTCAGAGATTTAATTTGTGTTGCTCTTGTTCTGTAAGACTTGCACTCGTAGGAAAGGGGCAGCTTGTTGTCTTGAACTGTGATGGTTAGTATTCAGCAGAAATCACTATCTCACAGATACGAGGCAAATGCTAACACATTTGAAAACAACAGGGTAGATTTTCCTTCCACTCCTGCAATGGGTGAGGTAGTTCCTACATGTTCAAAAGCCCAATTAACCCTTACCACATGTGCTCTTACATACATCTATGCAGTCTTCATGCAGTTGTGCAAGTGTCCATGCAGATCTCTCTTGCACCTGACAATACACTGTCTCCAGAAACACACTCTTAGCACACAGCCAGGTGCTTCTCCTGCACTCCCATGCTTACTATTCAGCACTGTGTGGTATTTCAGATAGCAGTGTGTAACGCTAACACATTCAACATCACCAAGGCTCATTTCCTTTGCTCTAGTCTAATCACTCACCCAGGTTCCACATGCTCTTGGTCTCAAGTAGCTGTTAGGACATGTGCTCTTTTCTGCCTCTCTAACTATAAGGAAAATGTGTCAGGCTGTTACAGTAATTATCACTTGCTCTACCACAGTAGTAAATGTGCTTTGAAATTGCCAATCAAATATCGTTTTCTGCCTAGAATCACACCATGAGTCTGTGTGCACACAGGAATTGTTGTCAGAGATTTAATTCGTGTTGCTCTTGTTCTGTAAGACTTGTACTCGTAGGAAAGGGGCAGCTTGTTTTCTTGAACTGTGATGGTTAGCATTCAGCAGAAATCACTATCTCACAGATGCAAGGCAAATGCTAACACATTTGAAAACAACAGGGTAGATTTTCCTTCCACTCCTGCAATGGGTGAGGTAGTTCCTACATGTTCAAAAGCCCAATTAACCCTTACCACATGTGCTCTTACATACATCTATGCATTCTTCATGCAGTTGTGCAAGTGTCCATGCAGATCTCTCTTGCACCTGACAATACACAGTCTCCAAAAACACACTCTTAGCACACAGCCAGGTGCTTCTCCTGCACTCCCATGCTTACTATTCAGCTCTGTGTGGTATTTCAGATAGCAGTGTGTAACGCTAACAAATTCAACATCACCAAGGCTCATTTCCTTTGCTCTAGTCTAATCACTCACTCAGGTTCCACATGCTCTTGGTCTCAAGTAGCTGTTAGGACATGTGCTCTTTTCTGTCTCTCTAACTATAAGGAAAATGTGTCAGGCTGTTACAGTAATTATCACTTGCTCTACCACAGTAGTAAATGTGCTTTGAAATTGCCAATCAAATATCGTTTTCTGCCTAGAATCACACCGTGAGTCTGTGTGCACACAGGAATTGTTGACAGAGATTTAATTTGTGTTGCTCTTGTTCTGTAAGACTTGCACTCGTAGGAAAGGGGCAGCTTGTTTTCTTGAACTGTGATGGTTAGCATTCAGCAGAAATCACTATCTCACAGATGCGAGGCAAATGCTAACTCATTTGAAAACAACAGGGCAGATTATCCTTCCACTCCTGCAATGGGAGAGGTAGTTCCTACATGTTCAAAAGCCCAATTAACCCTTACCACATGTGCTCTTACATACATGTATGCAGTCTTCATGCAGTTGTGCAAGTGTCCATGCAAATCTCTCTAGCACCTGACAATACACAGTCTCCAGAAACACGCTCTTAGCACACAGCCAGGTGCTTCTCCTGCACTCCCATGCTTACTATCCAGCACTGTGTCGTATTTCAGATAGCAGTGTGTAACGCTAACACATTCAACATCACCAAGGCTCATTTCCTTTGCTCTAGTCTTATCACTCACCCAGGTTCCACATGCTCTTGGTCTCAAGTAGCTGTTAGGACATGTGCTCTTTTCTGCCTCTCTAAACTATAAGGAAAATGTGTCAGGCTGTTACAGTAATTATCACTTGCTCTACCACAGTAGTAAATGTGCTTTGATATTGCCAATCAAATATCGTTTTCTGCCTAGAATCACACCATGGGTCTGTGTGCACACAGGAATTGTTGTCAGATATTTAATTTGTGTTGCTCTTGTTCTGTAAGACTTGCACTCGTAGGAAAGGGGCAGCTTGTTTTCTTGAACTGTGATGGTTAGCATTGAGCAGCAATCACTATCTCACAGATGCGAGGCAAATGCTAACACATTTGAAAACAACAGGGTAGATTTTCCTTCCACTCCTGCAATGGGTGAGGTAGTTCCTACATGTTCAAAAGCCCAATTAACCCTTACCACATGTGTTCCTACATACATCTATGCAGTCTTCATGCAGTTGTGCAAGTGTCCATGCAGATCTCTCTTGCACCTGACAATACACTGTCTCCAGAAACACACTCTTAGCACACAACCAGGTGCTTCTCCTGCACTCCCATGCTTACTATTCAGCACTGTGTGGTATTTCAGATAGCAGTGTGTAACGCTAACACATTCAACATCACCAAGGCTCATTTCCTTTGCTCTAGTCTAATCACTCACCCAGGTTCCACATGCTCTTGGTCTCAAGTAGCTGTTAGGACATGTGCTCTTTTCTGTCTCTCTAACTATAAGGAAAATGTGTCAGGCTGTTACAGTAATTATCACTTGCTCTACCACAGTAGTAAATGTGCTTTGAAATTGCCAATCAAATATCGTTTTCTGCCTAGAATCACACCGTGAGTCTGTGTGCACACAGGAATTGTTGACAGAGATTTAATTCGTGTTGCTCTTGTTCTGTAAGACTTGCACTCGTAGGAAAGGGGCAGCTTGTTTTCTTGAACTGTGATGGTTAGCATTCAGCAGAAATCACTATCTCACAGATGCGAGGCAAATGCTAACACATTTGAAAACAACAGGGCAGATTATCCTTCCACTCCTGCAATGGGAGAGGTAGTTCCTACATGTTCAAAAGCCCAATTAACCCTTACCACATGTGCTCTTACATACATGTATGCAGTCTTCATGCAGTTGTGCAAGTGTCCATGCAAATCTCTCTAGCACCTGACAATACACAGTCTCCAGAAACACGCTCTTAGCACACAGCCAGGTGCTTCTCCTGCACTCCCATGCTTACTATTCAGCACGGTGTCGTATTTCAGATAGCAGTGTGTAACGCTAACACATTCAACATCACCAAGACTCATTTCCTTTGCTCTAGTCTTATCACTCACCCAGGTTCCACATGCTCTTGGTCTCAAGTAGCTGTTAGGACATGTGCTCTTTTCTGCCTCTCTAAACTATAAGGAAAATGTGTCAGGCTGTTACAGTAATTATCACTTGCTCTACCACAGTAGTAAATGTGCTTTGATATTGCCAATCAAATATCGTTTTCTGCCTAGAATCACACCATGAGTCTGTGTGCACACAGGAATTGTTGTCAGATATTTAATTTGTGTTGCTCTTGTTCTGTAAGACTTGCACTCGTAGGAAAGGGGCAGCTTGTTTTCTTGAACTGTGATGGTTAGCATTGAGCAGCAATCACTATCTCACAGATGCGAGGCAAATGCTAACACATTTGAAAACAACAGGGTAGATTTTCCTTCCACTCCTGCAATGGGTGAGGTAGTTCCTACATGTTCAAAAGCCCAATTAACCCTTACCACATGTGCTCCTACATACATCTATGCCGTCTTCATGCAGTTGTGCAAGTGTCCATGCAGATCTCTCTTGCACCTGACAATACACTGTCTCCAGAAACACACTCTTAGCACACAACCAGGTGCTTCTCCTGCACTCCCATGCTTACTATTCAGCACTGTGTGGTATTTCAGATAGCAGTGTGTAACGCTAACACATTTAACATCACCAAGGCTCATTTCCTTTGCTCTAGTCTAATCACTCACCCAGGTTCCACATGCTCTTGGTCTCAAGTAGCTGTTAGGACATGTGCTCTTTTCTGCCTCTCTAAACTATAAGGAAAATGTGTCAGGCTGTTACAGTAATTATAACTTGCTCTACCACAGTAGTAACTGTGCTTTGAAATTGCCAATTAAATATCGTTTTCTGCATAGAATCACACCATGAGTCTGTGTGCACACAGGAATTGTTGTCAGAGATTTAATTTGTGTTGCTCTTGTTCTGTAAGACTTGCACTCATAGGAAAGGGGCAGCTTGTTTTCTTGAACTGTGATGGTTAGCATTCAGCAGAAATCACTATCTCACAGATGTGAGGCAAATGCTAACAAATTTGAAAACAACAGGGTAGATTTTCCTTCCACTCCTGCAATGGGTGAGGTTGTTCCTACATGTTCAAAAGCCCAATTAACCCTTACCACATGTGCTCTTACATACATGTATGCAGTCTTCATGCAGTTGTGCAAGTGTCCATGCAGATCTCTCTTGCACCTGACAATACACAGTCTCCAGAAACACGCTCTTAGCACACAGCCAGGTGCTTCTCCTGCACTCCCATGCTTACTATTCAGCACTGTGTGGTATTTCAGATAGCAGTGTGTAACGCTAACACATTCAACATCACCAAGGCTCATTTCCTTTGCTCTAGTCTAATCACTCACCCAGGTTCCACATGCTCTTGGTCTCAAGTAGCTGTTAGGACATGTGCTCTTTTCTGCCTCTCTAACTATAAGGAAAATGTGTCAGGCTGTTACAGTAATTATCACTTGCTCTACCACAGTAGTAAATGTGCTTTGAAATTGCCAATCAAATATCGTTTTCTGCCTAGAATCACACCATGAGTCTGTGTGCACACAGGAATTGTTGTCAGAGATTTAATTCGTGTTGCTCTTGTTCTGTAAGACTTGCACTCGTAGGAAAGGGGCAGCTTGTTTTCTTGAACTGTGATGGTTAGTATTCAGCAGAAATCACTATCTCACAGATGCGAGGCAAATGCTAACACATTTGAAAACAACAGGGTAGATTTTCCTTCCACTCCTGCAATGGGTGAGGTACTTCCTACATGTTCAAAAGCCCAATTAACCCTTACCACATGTGCTCTTACATACATCTATGCAGTCTTCATGCAGTTGTGCAAGTGTCCATGCAGATCTCTCTTGCACCTGACAATACACTGTCTACAGAAACACACTCTTAGCACACAGCCAGGTGCTTCTCCTGCACTCCCATGCTTACTATTCAGCACTGTGTGGTATTTCAGATAGCAGTGTGTAACGCTAACACATTCAACATCACCAAGGCTCATTTCCTTTGCTCTAGTCTAATCACTCACCCAGGTTCCACATGCTCTTGGTCTCAAGTAGCTGTTAGGACATGTGCTCTTTTCTGCCTCTCTAACTATAAGGAAAATGTGTCAGGCTGTTACAGTAATTATCACTTGCTCTACCACAGTAGTAAATGTGCTTTGAAATTGCCAATCAAATATCGTTTTCTGCCTAGAATCACACCATGAGTCTGTGTGCACACAGGAATTGTTGTCAGAGATTTAATTCGTGTTGCTCTTGTTCTGTAAGACTTGCACTCATAGGAAAGGGGCAGCTTGTTTTCTTGAACTGTGATGGTTAGCATTCAGCAGAAATCACTATCTCACAGATGCAAGGCAAATGCTAACACATTTGAAAACAACAGGGTAGATTTTCCTTCCACTCCTGCAATGGGTGAGGTAGTTCCTACATGTTCAAAAGCCCAATTAACCCTTACCACATGTGCTCTTACATACATCTATGCATTCTTCATGCAGTTGTGCAAGTGTCCATGCAGATCTCTCTTGCACCTGACAATACACAGTCTCCAAAAACACACTCTTAGCACACAGCCAGGTGCTTCTCCTGCACTCCCATGCTTACTATTCAGCTCTGTGTGGTATTTCAGATAGCAGTGTGTAACACTAAGAAATTCAACATCACCAAGGCTCATTTCCTTTGCTCTAGTCTAATCACTCACCCAGGTTCCACATGCTCTTGGTCTCAAGTAGCTGTTAGGACATGTGCTCTTTTCTGTCTCTCTAACTATAAGGAAAATGTGTCAGGCTGTTACAGTAATTATCACTTGCTCTACCACAGTAGTAAATGTGCTTTGAAATTGCCAATCAAATATCGTTTTCTGCCTAGAATCACACCATGAGTCTGTGTGCACACAGGAATTGTTGTCAGAGATTTAATTTGTGTTGCTCTTGTTCTGTAAGACTTGCACTCGTAGGAAAGGGGCAGCTTGTTGTCTTGAACTGTGATGGTTAGTATTCAGCAGAAATCTCACTATCTCACAGATGCGAGGCAAATGCTAACACATTTGAAAACAACAGGGTAGATTTTCCTTCCACTCCTGCAATGGGTGAGGTAGTTCCTACATGTTCAAAAGCCCAATTAACCCTTACCACATGTGCTCTTACATACATCTATGTAGTCTTCATGCAGTTGTGCAAGTGTCCATGCAGATCTCTCTTGCACCTGACAATACACTGTCTCCAGAAACACACTCTTAGCACACAGCCAGGTGCTTCTCCTGCACTCCCATGCTTACTATTCAGCACTGTGTGGTATTTCAGATAGCAGTGTGTAACGCTAACACATTCAACATCACCAAGGCTCATTTCCTTTGCTCTAGTCTAATCACTCACCCAGGTTCCACATGCTCTTGGTCTCAAGTAGCTGTTAGGACATGTGCTCTTTTCTGCCTCTCTAACTATAAGGAAAATGTGTCAGGCTGTTACAGTAATTATCACTTGCTCTACCACAGTAGTAAATGTGCTTTGAAATTGCCAATCAAATATTGTTTTCTGCCTAGAATCACACCATGAGTCTGTGTGCACACAGGAATTGTTGTCAGAGATTTAATTCGTGTTGCTCTTGTTCTGTAAGACTTGCACTCGTAGGAAAGGGGCAGCTTGTTTTCTTGAACTGTGATGGTTAGCATTCAGCAGAAATCACTATCTCACAGATGCAAGGCAAATGCTAACACATTTGAAAACAACAGGGTAGATTTTCCTTCCACTCCTGCAATGGGTGAGGTAGTTCCTACATGTTCAAAAGCCCAATTAACCCTTACCACATGTGCTCTTACATACATCTATGCAGTCTTCATGCAGTTGTGCAAGTGTCCATGCAGATCTCTCTTGCACCTGACAATACACAGTCTCCAAAAACACACTCTTAGCACACAGCCAGGTGCTTCTCCTGCACTCCCATGCTTACTATTCAGCTCTGTGTGGTATTTCAGATAGCAGTGTGTAACGCTAACAAATTCAACATCACCAAGGCTCATTTCCTTTGCTCTAGTCTAATCACTCACTCAGGTTCCACATGCTCTTGGTCTCAAGTAGCTGTTAGGACATGTGCTCTTTTCTGTCTCTCTAACTATAAGGAAAATGTGTCAGGCTGTTACAGTAATTATCACTTGCTCTACCACAGTAGTAAATGTGCTTTGAAATTGCCAATCAAATATCGTTTTCTGCCTAGAATCACACCGTGAGTCTGTGTGCACACAGGAATTGTTGACAGAGATTTAATTCGTGTTGCTCTTGTTCTGTAAGACTTGCACTCGTAGGAAAGGGGCAGCTTGTTTTCTTGAACTGTGATGGTTAGCATTCAGCAGAAATCACTATCTCACAGATGCGAGGCAAATGCTAACTCATTTGAAAACAACAGGGCAGATTATCCTTCCACTCCTGCAATGGGAGAGGTAGTTCCTACATGTTCAAAAGCCCAATTAACCCTTACCACATGTGCTCTTACATACATGTATGCAGTCTTCATGCAGTTGTGCAAGTGTCCATGCAAATCTCTCTAGCACCTGACAATACACAGTCTCCAGAAACACGCTCTTAGCACACAGCCAGGTGCTTCTCCTGCACTCCCATGCTTACTATTCAGCACTGTGTCGTATTTCAGATAGCAGTGTGTAACGCTAACACATTCAACATCACCAAGGCTCATTTCCTTTGCTCTAGTCTTATCACTCACCCAGGTTCCACATGCTCTTGGTCTCAAGTAGCTGTTAGGACATGTGCTCTTTTCTGCCTCTCTAAACTATAAGGAAAATGTGTCAGGCTGTTACAGTAATTATAACTTGCTCTACCACAGTAGTAACTGTGCTTTGAAATTGCCAATTAAATATCGTTTTCTGCATAGAATCACACCATGAGTCTGTGTGCACACAGGAATTGTTGTCAGAGATTTAATTTGTGTTGCTCTTGTTCTGTAAGACTTGCACTCATAGGAAAGGGGCAGCTTGTTTTCTTGAACTGTGATGGTTAGCATTCAGCAGAAATCACTATCTCACAGATGTGAGGCAAATGCTAACACATTTGAAAACAACAGGGTAGATTTTCCTTCCACTCCTGCAATGGGTGAGGTTGTTCCTACATGTTCAAAAGCCCAATTAACCCTTACCACATGTGCTCTTACATACATGTATGCAGTCTTCATGCAGTTGTGCAAGTGTCCATGCAGATCTCTCTTGCACCTGACAATACACAGTCTCCAGAAACACGCTCTTAGCACACAGCCAGGTGCTTCTCCTGCACTCCCATGCTTACTATTCAGCACTGTGTGGTATTTCAGATAGCAGTGTGTAACGCTAACACATTCAACATCACCAAGGCTCATTTCCTTTGCTCTAGTCTAATCACTCACCCAGGTTCCACATGCTCTTGGTCTCAAGTAGCTGTTAGGACATGTGCTCTTTTCTGCCTCTCTAACTATAAGGAAAATGTGTCAGGCTGTTACAGTAATTATCACTTGCTCTACCACAGTAGTAAATGTGCTTTGAAATTGCCAATCAAATATCGTTTTCTGCCTAGAATCACACCATGAGTCTGTGTGCACACAGGAATTGTTGTCAGAGATTTAATTCGTGTTGCTCTTGTTCTGTAAGACTTGCACTCGTAGGAAAGGGGCAGCTTGTTTTCTTGAACTGTGATGGTTAGTATTCAGCAGAAATCACTATCTCACAGATGCGAGGCAAATGCTAACACATTTGAAAACAACAGGGTAGATTTTCCTTCCACTCCTGCAATGGGTGAGGTAGTTCCTACATGTTCAAAAGCCCAATTAACCCTTACCACATGTGCTCTTACATACATCTATGCAGTCTTCATGCAGTTGTGCAAGTGTCCATGCAGATCTCTCTTGCACCTGACAATACACTGTCTACAGAAACACACTCTTAGCACACAGCCAGGTGCTTCTCCTGCACTCCCATGCTTACTATTCAGCACTGTGTGGTATTTCAGATAGCAGTGTGTAACGCTAACACATTCAACATCACCAAGGCTCATTTCCTTTGCTCTAGTCTAATCACTCACCCAGGTTCCACATGCTCTTGGTCTCAAGTAGCTGTTAGGACATGTGCTCTTTTCTGCCTCTCTAACTATAAGGAAAATGTGTCAGGCTGTTACAGTAATTATCACTTGCTCTACCACAGTAGTAAATGTGCTTTGAAATTGCCAATCAAATATCGTTTTCTGCCTAGAATCACACCATGAGTCTGTGTGCACACAGGAATTGTTGTCAGAGATTTAATTCGTGTTGCTCTTGTTCTGTAAGACTTGCACTCGTAGGAAAGGGGCAGCTTGTTTTCTTGAACTGTGATGGTTAGAATTCAGCAGAAATCACTATCTCACAGATGCAAGGCAAATGCTAACACATTTGAAAACAACAGGGTAGATTTTCCTTCCACTCCTGCAATGGGTGAGGTAGTTCCTACATGTTCAAAAGCCCAATTAACCCTTACCACATGTGCTCTTACATACATCTATGCATTCTTCATGCAGTTGTGCAAGTGTCCATGCAGATCTCTCTTGCACCTGACAATACACAGTCTCCAAAAACACACTCTTAGCACACAGCCAGGTGCTTCTCCTGCACTCCCATGCTTACTATTCAGCTCTGTGTGGTATTTCAGATAGCAGTGTGTAACGCTAAGAAATTCAACATCACCAAGGCTCATTTCCTTTGCTCTAGTCTAATCACTCACCCAGGTTCCACATGCTCTTGGTCTCAAGTAGCTGTTAGGACATGTGCTCTTTTCTGTCTCTCTAACTATAAGGAAAATGTGTCAGGCTGTTACAGTAATTATCACTTGCTCTACCACAGTAGTAAATGTGCTTTGAAATTGCCAATCAAATATCGTTTTCTGCCTAGAATCACACCATGAGTCTGTGTGCACACAGGAATTGTTGTCAGAGATTTAATTTGTGTTGCTCTTGTTCTGTAAGACTTGCACTCGTAGGAAAGGGGCAGCTTGTTGTCTTGAACTGTGATGGTTAGTATTCAGCAGAAATCTCACTATCTCACAGATGCCAGGCAAATGCTAACACATTTGAAAACAACAGGGTAGATTTTCCTTCCACTCCTGCAATGGGTGAGGTAGTTCCTACATGTTCAAAAGCCCAATTAACCCTTACCACATGTGCTCTTACATACATCTATGTAGTCTTCATGCAGTTGTGCAAGTGTCCATGCAGATCTCTCTTGCACCTGACAATACACTGTCTCCAGAAACACACTCTTAGCACACAGCCAGGTGCTTCTCCTGCACTCCCATGCTTACTATTCAGCACTGTGTGGTATTTCAGATAGCAGTGTGTAACGCTAACACATTCAACATCACCAAGGCTCATTTCCTTTGCTCTAGTCTAATCACTCACCCAGGTTCCACATGCTCTTGGTCTCAAGTAGCTGTTAGGACATGTGCTCTTTTCTGCCTCTCTAACTATAAGGAAAATGTGTCAGGCTGTTACAGTAATTATCACTTGCTCTACCACAGTAGTAAATGTGCTTTGAAATTGCCAATCAAATATTGTTTTCTGCCTAGAATCACACCATGAGTCTGTGTGCACACAGGAATTGTTGTCAGAGATTTAATTCGTGTTGCTCTTGTTCTGTAAGACTTGCACTCGTAGGAAAGGGGCAGCTTGTTTTCTTGAACTGTGATGGTTAGCATTCAGCAGAAATCACTATCTCACAGATGCAAGGCAAATGCTAACACATTTGAAAACAACAGGGTAGATTTTCCTTCCACTCCTGCAATGGGTGAGGTAGTTCCTACATGTTCAAAAGCCCAATTAACCCTTACCACATGTGCTCTTACATACATCTATGCAGTCTTCATGCAGTTGTGCAAGTGTCCATGCAGATCTCTCTTGCACCTGACAATACACAGTCTCCAAAAACACACTCTTAGCACACAGCCAGGTGCTTCTCCTGCACTCCCATGCTTACTATTCAGCTCTGTGTGGTATTTCAGATAGCAGTGTGTAACGCTAACAAATTCAACATCACCAAGGCTCATTTCCTTTGCTCTAGTCTAATCACTCACTCAGGTTCCACATGCTCTTGGTCTCAAGTAGCTGTTAGGACATGTGCTCTTTTCTGTCTCTCTAACTATAAGGAAAATGTGTCAGGCTGTTACAGTAATTATCACTTGCTCTACCACAGTAGTAAATGTGCTTTGAAATTGCCAATCAAATATCGTTTTCTGCCTAGAATCACACCGTGAGTCTGTGTGCACACAGGAATTGTTGACAGAGATTTAATTCGTGTTGCTCTTGTTCTGTAAGACTTGCACTCGTAGGAAAGGGGCAGCTTGTTTTCTTGAACTGTGATGGTTAGCATTCAGCAGAAATCACTATCTCACAGATGCGAGGCAAATGCTAACTCATTTGAAAACAACAGGGCAGATTATCCTTCCACTCCTGCAATGGGAGAGGTAGTTCCTACATGTTCAAAAGCCCAATTAACCCTTACCACATGTGCTCTTACATACATGTATGCAGTCTTCATGCAGTTGTGCAAGTGTCCATGCAAATCTCTCTAGCACCTGACAATACACAGTCTCCAGAAACACGCTCTTAGCACACAGCCAGGTGCTTCTCCTGCACTCCCATGCTTACTATTCAGCACTGTGTCGTATTTCAGATAGCAGTGTGTAACGCTAACACATTCAACATCACCAAGGCTCATTTCCTTTGCTCTAGTCTTATCACTCACCCAGGTTCCACATGCTCTTGGTCTCAAGTAGCTGTTAGGACATGTGCTCTTTTCTGCCTCTCTAAACTATAAGGAAAATGTGTCAGGCTGTTACAGTAATTATAACTTGCTCTACCACAGTAGTAACTGTGCTTTGAAATTGCCAATTAAATATCGTTTTCTGCATAGAATCACACCATGAGTCTGTGTGCACACAGGAATTGTTGTCAGAGATTTAATTTGTGTTGCTCTTGTTCTGTAAGACTTGCACTCATAGGAAAGGGGCAGCTTGTTTTCTTGAACTGTGATGGTTAGCATTCAGCAGAAATCACTATCTCACAGATGTGAGGCAAATGCTAACACATTTGAAAACAACAGGGTAGATTTTCCTTCCACTCCTGCAATGGGTGAGGTTGTTCCTACATGTTCAAAAGCCCAATTAACCCTTACCACATGTGCTCTTACATACATGTATGCAGTCTTCATGCAGTTGTGCAAGTGTCCATGCAGATCTCTCTTGCACCTGACAATACACAGTCTCCAGAAACACGCTCTTAGCACACAGCCAGGTGCTTCTCCTGCACTCCCATGCTTACTATTCAGCACTGTGTGGTATTTCAGATAGCAGTGTGTAACGCTAACACATTCAACATCACCAAGGCTCATTTCCTTTGCTCTAGTCTAATCACTCACCCAGGTTCCACATGCTCTTGGTCTCAAGTAGCTGTTAGGACATGTGCTCTTTTCTGCCTCTCTAACTATAAGGAAAATGTGTCAGGCTGTTACAGTAATTATCACTTGCTCTACCACAGTAGTAAATGTGCTTTGAAATTGCCAATCAAATATCGTTTTCTGCCTAGAATCACACCATGAGTCTGTGTGCACACAGGAATTGTTGTCAGAGATTTAATTCGTGTTGCTCTTGTTCTGTAAGACTTGCACTCGTAGGAAAGGGGCAGCTTGTTTTCTTGAACTGTGATGGTTAGTATTCAGCAGAAATCACTATCTCACAGATGCGAGGCAAATGCTAACACATTTGAAAACAACAGGGTAGATTTTCCTTCCACTCCTGCAATGGGTGAGGTAGTTCCTACATGTTCAAAAGCCCAATTAACCCTTACCACATGTGCTCTTACATACATCTATGCAGTCTTCATGCAGTTGTGCAAGTGTCCATGCAGATCTCTCTTGCACCTGACAATACACTGTCTACAGAAACACACTCTTAGCACACAGCCAGGTGCTTCTCCTGCACTCCCATGCTTACTATTCAGCACTGTGTGGTATTTCAGATAGCAGTGTGTAACGCTAACACATTCAAAATCACCAAGGCTCATTTCCTTTGCTCTAGTCTAATCACTCACCCAGGTTCCACATGCTCTTGGTCTCAAGTAGCTGTTAGGACATGTGCTCTTTTCTGCCTCTCTAACTATAAGGAAAATGTGTCAGGCTGTTACAGTAATTATCACTTGCTCTACCACAGTAGTAAATGTGCTTTGAAATTGCCAATCAAATATCGTTTTCTGCCTAGAATCACACCATGAGTCTGTGTGCACACAGGAATTGTTGTCAGAGATTTAATTCGTGTTGCTCTTGTTCTGTAAGACTTGCACTCATAGGAAAGGGGCAGCTTGTTTTCTTGAACTGTGATGGTTAGCATTCAGCAGAAATCACTATCTCACAGATGTGAGGCAAATGCTAACACATTTGAAAACAACAGGGTAGATTTTCCTTCCACTCCTGCAATGGGTGAGGTTGTTCCTACATGTTCAAAAGCCCAATTAACCCTTACCACATGTGCTCTTACATACATGTATGCAGTCTTCATGCAGTTGTGCAAGTGTCCATGCAGATCTCTCTTGCACCTGACAATACACAGTCTCCAGAAACACGCTCTTAGCACACAGCCAGGTGCTTCTCCTGCACTCCCATGCTTACTATTCAGCACTGTGTGGTATTTCAGATAGCAGTGTGTAACGCTAACACATTCAACATCACCAAGGCTCATTTCCTTTGCTCTAGTCTAATCACTCACCCAGGTTCCACATGCTCTTGGTCTCAAGTAGCTGTTAGGACATGTGCTCTTTTCTGCCTCTCTAACTATAAGGAAAATGTGTCAGGCTGTTACAGTAATTATCACTTGCTCTACCACAGTAGTAAATGTGCTTTGAAATTGCCAATCAAATATCGTTTTCTGCCTAGAATCACACCATGAGTCTGTGTGCACACAGGAATTGTTGTCAGAGATTTAATTCGTGTTGCTCTTGTTCTGTAAGACTTGCACTCGTAGGAAAGGGGCAGCTTGTTTTCTTGAACTGTGATGGTTAGCATTCAGCAGAAATCACTATCTCACAGATGCAAGGCAAATGCTAACACATTTGAAAACAACAGGGTAGATTTTCCTACCACTCCTGCAATGGGTGAGGTAGTTCCTACATGTTCAAAAGCCCAATTAACCCTTACCACATGTGCTCTTACATACATCTATGCATTCTTCATGCAGTTGTGCAAGTGTCCATGCAGATCTCTCTTGCACCTGACAATACACAGTCTCCAAAAACACACTCTTAGCACACAGCCAGGTGCTTCTCCTGCACTCCCATGCTTACTATTCAGCTCTGTGTGGTATTTCAGATAGCAGTGTGTAACGCTAAGAAATTCAACATCACCAAGGCTCATTTCCTTTGCTCTAGTCTAATCACTCACCCAGGTTCCACATGCTCTTGGTCTCAAGTAGCTGTTAGGACATGTGCTCTTTTCTGTCTCTCTAACTATAAGGAAAATGTGTCAGGCTGTTACAGTAATTATCACTTGCTCTACCACAGTAGTAAATGTGCTTTGAAATTGCCAATCAAATATCGTTTTCTGCCTAGAATCACACCATGAGTCTGTGTGCACACAGGAATTGTTGTCAGAGATTTAATTTGTGTTGCTCTTGTTCTGTAAGACTTGCACTCGTAGGAAAGGGGCAGCTTGTTGTCTTGAACTGTGATGGTTAGTATTCAGCAGAAATCTCACTATCTCACAGATGCGAGGCAAATGCTAACACATTTGAAAACAACAGGGTAGATTTTCCTTCCACTCCTGCAATGGGTGAGGTAGTTCCTACATGTTCAAAAGCCCAATTAACCCTTACCACATGTGCTCTTACATACATCTATGTAGTCTTCATGCAGTTGTGCAAGTGTCCATGCAGATCTCTCTTGCACCTGACAATACACTGTCTCCAGAAACACACTCTTAGCACACAGCCAGGTGCTTCTCCTGCACTCCCATGCTTACTATTCAGCACTGTGTGGTATTTCAGATAGCAGTGTGTAACGCTAACACATTCAACATCACCAAGGCTCATTTCCTTTGCTCTAGTCTAATCACTCACCCAGGTTCCACATGCTCTTGGTCTCAAGTAGCTGTTAGGACATGTGCTCTTTTCTGCCTCTCTAACTATAAGGAAAATGTGTCAGGCTGTTACAGTAATTATCACTTGCTCTACCACAGTAGTAAATGTGCTTTGAAATTGCCAATCAAATATTGTTTTCTGCCTAGAATCACACCATGAGTCTGTGTGCACACAGGAATTGTTGTCAGAGATTTAATTCGTGTTGCTCTTGTTCTGTAAGACTTGCACTCGTAGGAAAGGGGCAGCTTGTTTTCTTGAACTGTGATGGTTAGCATTCAGCAGAAATCACTATCTCACAGATGCAAGGCAAATGCTAACACATTTGAAAACAACAGGGTAGATTTTCCTTCCACTCCTGCAATGGGTGAGGTAGTTCCTACATGTTCAAAAGCCCAATTAACCCTTACCACATGTGCTCTTACATACATCTATGCAGTCTTCATGCAGTTGTGCAAGTGTCCATGCAGATCTCTCTTGCACCTGACAATACACAGTCTCCAAAAACACACTCTTAGCACACAGCCAGGTGCTTCTCCTGCACTCCCATGCTTACTATTCAGCTCTGTGTGGTATTTCAGATAGCAGTGTGTAACGCTAACAAATTCAACATCACCAAGGCTCATTTCCTTTGCTCTAGTCTAATCACTCACTCAGGTTCCACATGCTCTTGGTCTCAAGTAGCTGTTAGGACATGTGCTCTTTTCTGTCTCTCTAACTATAAGGAAAATGTGTCAGGCTGTTACAGTAATTATCACTTGCTCTACCACAGTAGTAAATGTGCTTTGAAATTGCCAATCAAATATCGTTTTCTGCCTAGAATCACACCGTGAGTCTGTGTGCACACAGGAATTGTTGACAGAGATTTAATTCGTGTTGCTCTTGTTCTGTAAGACTTGCACTCGTAGGAAAGGGGCAGCTTGTTTTCTTGAACTGTGATGGTTAGCATTCAGCAGAAATCACTATCTCACAGATGCGAGGCAAATGCTAACTCATTTGAAAACAACAGGGCAGATTATCCTTCCACTCCTGCAATGGGAGAGGTAGTTCCTACATGTTCAAAAGCCCAATTAACCCTTACCACATGTGCTCTTACATACATGTATGCAGTCTTCATGCAGTTGTGCAAGTGTCCATGCAAATCTCTCTAGCACCTGACAATACACAGTCTCCAGAAACACGCTCTTAGCACACAGCCAGGTGCTTCTCCTGCACTCCCATGCTTACTATTCAGCACTGTGTCGTATTTCAGATAGCAGTGTGTAACGCTAACACATTCAACATCACCAAGGCTCATTTCCTTTGCTCTAGTCTAATCACTCACCCAGGTTCCACATGCTCTTGGTCTCAAGTAGCTGTTAGGACATGTGCTCTTTTCTGCCTCTCTAACTATAAGGAAAATGTGTCAGGCTGTTACAGTAATTATCACTTGCTCTACCACAGTAGTAAATGTGCTTTGAAATTGCCAATCAAATATTGTTTTCTGCCTAGAATCACACCATGAGTCTGTGTGCACACAGGAATTGTTGTCAGAGATTTAATTCGTGTTGCTCTTGTTCTGTAAGACTTGCACTCGTAGGAAAGGGGCAGCTTGTTTTCTTGAACTGTGATGGTTAGCATTCAGCAGAAATCACTATCTCACAGATGCAAGGCAAATGCTAACACATTTGAAAACAACAGGGTAGATTTTCCTTCCACTCCTGCAATGGGTGAGGTAGTTCCTACATGTTCAAAAGCCCAATTAACCCTTACCACATGTGCTCTTACATACATCTATGCAGTCTTCATGCAGTTGTGCAAGTGTCCATGCAGATCTCTCTTGCACCTGACAATACACAGTCTCCAAAAACACACTCTTAGCACACAGCCAGGTGCTTCTCCTGCACTCCCATGCTTACTATTCAGCTCTGTGTGGTATTTCAGATAGCAGTGTGTAACGCTAACAAATTCAACATCACCAAGGCTCATTTCCTTTGCTCTAGTCTAATCACTCACTCAGGTTCCACATGCTCTTGGTCTCAAGTAGCTGTTAGGACATGTGCTCTTTTCTGTCTCTCTAACTATAAGGAAAATGTGTCAGGCTGTTACAGTAATTATCACTTGCTCTACCACAGTAGTAAATGTGCTTTGAAATTGCCAATCAAATATCGTTTTCTGCCTAGAATCACACCGTGAGTCTGTGTGCACACAGGAATTGTTGACAGAGATTTAATTCGTGTTGCTCTTGTTCTGTAAGACTTGCACTCGTAGGAAAGGGGCAGCTTGTTTTCTTGAACTGTGATGGTTAGCATTCAGCAGAAATCACTATCTCACAGATGCGAGGCAAATGCTAACTCATTTGAAAACAACAGGGCAGATTATCCTTCCACTCCTGCAATGGGAGAGGTAGTTCCTACATGTTCAAAAGCCCAATTAACCCTTACCACATGTGCTCTTACATACATGTATGCAGTCTTCATGCAGTTGTGCAAGTGTCCATGCAAATCTCTCTAGCACCTGACAATACACAGTCTCCAGAAACACGCTCTTAGCACACAGCCAGGTGCTTCTCCTGCACTCCCATGCTTACTATTCAGCACTGTGTCGTATTTCAGATAGCAGTGTGTAACGCTAACACATTCAACATCACCAAGGCTCATTTCCTTTGCTCTAGTCTTATCACTCACCCAGGTTCCACATGCTCTTGGTCTCAAGTAGCTGTTAGGACATGTGCTCTTTTCTGCCTCTCTAAACTATAAGGAAAATGTGTCAGGCTGTTACAGTAATTATAACTTGCTCTACCACAGTAGTAACTGTGCTTTGAAATTGCCAATTAAATATCGTTTTCTGCATAGAATCACACCATGAGTCTGTGTGCACACAGGAATTGTTGTCAGAGATTTAATTTGTGTTGCTCTTGTTCTGTAAGACTTGCACTCATAGGAAAGGGGCAGCTTGTTTTCTTGAACTGTGATGGTTAGCATTCAGCAGAAATCACTATCTCACAGATGTGAGGCAAATGCTAACACATTTGAAAACAACAGGGTAGATTTTCCTTCCACTCCTGCAATGGGTGAGGTTGTTCCTACATGTTCAAAAGCCCAATTAACCCTTACCACATGTGCTCTTACATACATGTATGCAGTCTTCATGCAGTTGTGCAAGTGTCCATGCAGATCTCTCTTGCACCTGACAATACACAGTCTCCAGAAACACGCTCTTAGCACACAGCCAGGTGCTTCTCCTGCACTCCCATGCTTACTATTCAGCACTGTGTGGTATTTCAGATAGCAGTGTGTAACGCTAACACATTCAACATCACCAAGGCTCATTTCCTTTGCTCTAGTCTAATCACTCACCCAGGTTCCACATGCTCTTGGTCTCAAGTAGCTGTTAGGACATGTGCTCTTTTCTGCCTCTCTAACTATAAGGAAAATGTGTCAGGCTGTTACAGTAATTATCACTTGCTCTACCACAGTAGTAAATGTGCTTTGAAATTGCCAATCAAATATCGTTTTCTGCCTAGAATCACACCATGAGTCTGTGTGCACACAGGAATTGTTGTCAGAGATTTAATTCGTGTTGCTCTTGTTCTGTAAGACTTGCACTCGTAGGAAAGGGGCAGCTTGTTTTCTTGAACTGTGATGGTTAGTATTCAGCAGAAATCACTATCTCACAGATGCGAGGCAAATGCTAACACATTTGAAAACAACAGGGTAGATTTTCCTTCCACTCCTGCAATGGGTGAGGTAGTTCCTACATGTTCAAAAGCCCAATTAACCCTTACCACATGTGCTCTTACATACATCTATGCAGTCTTCATGCAGTTGTGCAAGTGTCCATGCAGATCTCTCTTGCACCTGACAATACACTGTCTACAGAAACACACTCTTAGCACACAGCCAGGTGCTTCTCCTGCACTCCCATGCTTACTATTCAGCACTGTGTGGTATTTCAGATAGCAGTGTGTAACGCTAACACATTCAAAATCACCAAGGCTCATTTCCTTTGCTCTAGTCTAATCACTCACCCAGGTTCCACATGCTCTTGGTCTCAAGTAGCTGTTAGGACATGTGCTCTTTTCTGCCTCTCTAACTATAAGGAAAATGTGTCAGGCTGTTACAGTAATTATCACTTGCTCTACCACAGTAGTAAATGTGCTTTGAAATTGCCAATCAAATATCGTTTTCTGCCTAGAATCACACCATGAGTCTGTGTGCACACAGGAATTGTTGTCAGAGATTTAATTCGTGTTGCTCTTGTTCTGTAAGACTTGCACTCATAGGAAAGGGGCAGCTTGTTTTCTTGAACTGTGATGGTTAGCATTCAGCAGAAATCACTATCTCACAGATGTGAGGCAAATGCTAACACATTTGAAAACAACAGGGTAGATTTTCCTTCCACTCCTGCAATGGGTGAGGTTGTTCCTACATGTTCAAAAGCCCAATTAACCCTTACCACATGTGCTCTTACATACATGTATGCAGTCTTCATGCAGTTGTGCAAGTGTCCATGCAGATCTCTCTTGCACCTGACAATACACAGTCTCCAGAAACACGCTCTTAGCACACAGCCAGGTGCTTCTCCTGCACTCCCATGCTTACTATTCAGCACTGTGTGGTATTTCAGATAGCAGTGTGTAACGCTAACACATTCAACATCACCAAGGCTCATTTCCTTTGCTCTAGTCTAATCACTCACCCAGGTTCCACATGCTCTTGGTCTCAAGTAGCTGTTAGGACATGTGCTCTTTTCTGCCTCTCTAACTATAAGGAAAATGTGTCAGGCTGTTACAGTAATTATCACTTGCTCTACCACAGTAGTAAATGTGCTTTGAAATTGCCAATCAAATATCGTTTTCTGCCTAGAATCACACCATGAGTCTGTGTGCACACAGGAATTGTTGTCAGAGATTTAATTCGTGTTGCTCTTGTTCTGTAAGACTTGCACTCGTAGGAAAGGGGCAGCTTGTTTTCTTGAACTGTGATGGTTAGCATTCAGCAGAAATCACTATCTCACAGATGCAAGGCAAATGCTAACACATTTGAAAACAACAGGGTAGATTTTCCTACCACTCCTGCAATGGGTGAGGTAGTTCCTACATGTTCAAAAGCCCAATTAACCCTTACCACATGTGCTCTTACATACATCTATGCATTCTTCATGCAGTTGTGCAAGTGTCCATGCAGATCTCTCTTGCACCTGACAATACACAGTCTCCAAAAACACACTCTTAGCACACAGCCAGGTGCTTCTCCTGCACTCCCATGCTTACTATTCAGCTCTGTGTGGTATTTCAGATAGCAGTGTGTAACGCTAAGAAATTCAACATCACCAAGGCTCATTTCCTTTGCTCTAGTCTAATCACTCACCCAGGTTCCACATGCTCTTGGTCTCAAGTAGCTGTTAGGACATGTGCTCTTTTCTGTCTCTCTAACTATAAGGAAAATGTGTCAGGCTGTTACAGTAATTATCACTTGCTCTACCACAGTAGTAAATGTGCTTTGAAATTGCCAATCAAATATCGTTTTCTGCCTAGAATCACACCATGAGTCTGTGTGCACACAGGAATTGTTGTCAGAGATTTAATTTGTGTTGCTCTTGTTCTGTAAGACTTGCACTCGTAGGAAAGGGGCAGCTTGTTGTCTTGAACTGTGATGGTTAGTATTCAGCAGAAATCTCACTATCTCACAGATGCGAGGCAAATGCTAACACATTTGAAAACAACAGGGTAGATTTTCCTTCCACTCCTGCAATGGGTGAGGTAGTTCCTACATGTTCAAAAGCCCAATTAACCCTTACCACATGTGCTCTTACATACATCTATGTAGTCTTCATGCAGTTGTGCAAGTGTCCATGCAGATCTCTCTTGCACCTGACAATACACTGTCTCCAGAAACACACTCTTAGCACACAGCCAGGTGCTTCTCCTGCACTCCCATGCTTACTATTCAGCACTGTGTGGTATTTCAGATAGCAGTGTGTAACGCTAACACATTCAACATCACCAAGGCTCATTTCCTTTGCTCTAGTCTAATCACTCACCCAGGTTCCACATGCTCTTGGTCTCAAGTAGCTGTTAGGACATGTGCTCTTTTCTGCCTCTCTAACTATAAGGAAAATGTGTCAGGCTGTTACAGTAATTATCACTTGCTCTACCACAGTAGTAAATGTGCTTTGAAATTGCCAATCAAATATTGTTTTCTGCCTAGAATCACACCATGAGTCTGTGTGCACACAGGAATTGTTGTCAGAGATTTAATTCGTGTTGCTCTTGTTCTGTAAGACTTGCACTCGTAGGAAAGGGGCAGCTTGTTTTCTTGAACTGTGATGGTTAGCATTCAGCAGAAATCACTATCTCACAGATGCAAGGCAAATGCTAACACATTTGAAAACAACAGGGTAGATTTTCCTTCCACTCCTGCAATGGGTGAGGTAGTTCCTACATGTTCAAAAGCCCAATTAACCCTTACCACATGTGCTCTTACATACATCTATGCAGTCTTCATGCAGTTGTGCAAGTGTCCATGCAGATCTCTCTTGCACCTGACAATACACAGTCTCCAAAAACACACTCTTAGCACACAGCCAGGTGCTTCTCCTGCACTCCCATGCTTACTATTCAGCTCTGTGTGGTATTTCAGATAGCAGTGTGTAACGCTAACAAATTCAACATCACCAAGGCTCATTTCCTTTGCTCTAGTCTAATCACTCACTCAGGTTCCACATGCTCTTGGTCTCAAGTAGCTGTTAGGACATGTGCTCTTTTCTGTCTCTCTAACTATAAGGAAAATGTGTCAGGCTGTTACAGTAATTATCACTTGCTCTACCACAGTAGTAAATGTGCTTTGAAATTGCCAATCAAATATCGTTTTCTGCCTAGAATCACACCGTGAGTCTGTGTGCACACAGGAATTGTTGACAGAGATTTAATTCGTGTTGCTCTTGTTCTGTAAGACTTGCACTCGTAGGAAAGGGGCAGCTTGTTTTCTTGAACTGTGATGGTTAGCATTCAGCAGAAATCACTATCTCACAGATGCGAGGCAAATGCTAACTCATTTGAAAACAACAGGGCAGATTATCCTTCCACTCCTGCAATGGGAGAGGTAGTTCCTACATGTTCAAAAGCCCAATTAACCCTTACCACATGTGCTCTTACATACATGTATGCAGTCTTCATGCAGTTGTGCAAGTGTCCATGCAAATCTCTCTAGCACCTGACAATACACAGTCTCCAGAAACACGCTCTTAGCACACAGCCAGGTGCTTCTCCTGCACTCCCATGCTTACTATTCAGCACTGTGTCGTATTTCAGATAGCAGTGTGTAACGCTAACACATTCAACATCACCAAGGCTCATTTCCTTTGCTCTAGTCTTATCACTCACCCAGGTTCCACATGCTCTTGGTCTCAAGTAGCTGTTAGGACATGTGCTCTTTTCTGCCTCTCTAAACTATAAGGAAAATGTGTCAGGCTGTTACAGTAATTATCACTTGCTCTACCACAGTAGTAAATGTGCTTTGATATTGCCAATCAAATATCGTTTTCTGCCTAGAATCACACAATGAGTCTGTGTGCACACAGGAATTGTTGTCAGATATTTAATTTGTGTTGCTCTTGTTCTGTAAGACTTGCACTCGTAGGAAAGGGGCAGCTTGTTTTCTTGAACTGTGATGGTTAGCATTGAGCAGCAATCACTATCTCACAGATGCGAGGCAAATGCTAACACATTTGAAAACAACAGGGTAGATTTTCCTTCCAATCCTGCAATGGGTGAGGTAGTTCCTACATGTTGAAAAGCCCAATTAACCCTTACCACATGTGTTCCTACATACATCTATGCAGTCTTCATGCAGTTGTGCAAGTGTCCATGCAGATCTCTCTTGCACCTGACAATACACTGTCTCCAGAAACACACTCTTAGCACACAACCAGGTGCTTCTCCTGCACTCCCATGCTTACTATTCAGCACTGTGTGGTATTTCAGATAGCAGTGTGTAACGCTAACACATTTAACATCACCAAGGCTCATTTCCTTTGCTCTAGTCTAATCACTCACCCAGGTTCCACATGCTCTTGGTCTCAAGTAGCTGTTAGGACATGTGCTCTTTTCTGCCTCTCTAAACTATAAGGAAAATGTGTCAGGCTGTTACAGTAATTATAACTTGCTCTACCACAGTAGTAAATGTGCTTTGAAATTGCCAATTAAATATCGTTTTCTGCATCGAATCACACCATGAGTCTGTGTGCACACAGGAATTGTTGTCAGAGATTTAATTTGTGTTGCTCTTGTTCTGTAAGACTTGCACTCATAGGAAAGGGGCAGCTTGTTTTCTTGAACTGTGATGGTTAGCATTCAGCAGAAATCACTATCTCACAGATGCGAGGCAAATGCTAACACATTTGAAAACAACAGGGTAGATTTTCCTTCCACTCCTGCAATGGGTGAGGTTGTTCCTACATGTTCAAAAGCCCAATTAACCCTTACCACATGTGCTCTTACATACATGTATGCAGTCTTCATGCAGTTGTTCAAGTGTCCATGCAGATCTCTCTTGCACCTGACAATACACAGTCTCCAGAAACACGCTCTTAGCACACAGCCAGGTGCTTCTCCTGCACTCCCATGCTTACTATTCAGCACTGTGTGGTATTTCAGATAGCAGTGTGTAACGCTAACACATTCAACATCACCAAGGCTCATTTCCTTTGCTCTAGTCTAATCACTCACCCAGGTTCCACATGCTCTTGGTCTCAAGTAGCTGTTAGGACATGTGCTCTTTTCTGCCTCTCTAACTATAAGGAAAATGTGTCAGGCTGTTACAGTAATTATCACTTGCTCTACCACAGTAGTAAATGTGCTTTGAAATTGCCAATCAAATATCGTTTTCTGCCTAGAATCACACCATGAGTCTGTGTGCACACAGGAATTGTTGTCAGAGATTTAATTTGTGTTGCTCTTGTTCTGTAAGACTTGCACTCGTAGGAAAGGGGCAGCTTGTTTTCTTGAACTGTGATGGTTAGTATTCAGCAGAAATCACTATCTCACAGATGCGAGGCAAATGCTAACACATTTGAAAACAACAGGGTAGATTTTCCTTCCACTCCTGCAATGGGTGAGGTAGTTCCTACATGTTCAAAAGCCCAATTAACCCTTACCACATGTGCTCTTACATACATCTATGCAGTCTTCATGCAGTTGTGCAAGTGTCCATGCAGATCTCTCTTGCACCTGACAATACACTGTCTACAGAAACACACTCTTAGCACACAGCCAGGTGCTTCTCCTGCACTCCCATGCTTACTATTCAGCACTGTGTGGTATTTCAGATAGCAGTGAGTAACGCTAACACATTCAACATCACCAAGGCTCATTTCCTTTGCTCTAGTCTAATCACTCACCCAGGTTCCACATGCTCTTGGTCTCAAGTAGCTGTTAGGACATGTGCTCTTTTCTGCCTCTCTAACTATAAGGAAAATGTGTCAGGCTGTTACAGTAATTATCACTTGCTCTACCACAGTAGTAAATGTGCTTTGAAATTGCCAATCAAATATCGTTTTCTGCCTAGAATCACACAATGAGTCTGTGTGCACACAGGAATTGTTGTCAGAGATTTAATTCGTGTTGCTCTTGTTCTGTAAGACTTGCACTCGTAGGAAAGGGGCAGCTTGTTTTCTTGAACTGTGATGGTTAGCATTCAGCAGAAATCACTATCTCACAGATGCAAGGCAAATGCTAACACATTTGAAAACAACAGGGTAGATTTTCCTTCCACTCCTGCAATGGGTGAGGTAGTTCCTACATGTTCAAAAGCCCAATTAACCCTTACCACATGTGCTCTTACATACATCTATGCATTCTTCATGCAGTTGTGCAAGTGTCCATGCAGATCTCTCTTGCACCTGACAATACACAGTCTCCAAAAACACACTCTTAGCACACAGCCAGGTGCTTCTCCTGCACTCCCATGCTTACTATTCAGCTCTGTGTGGTATTTCAGATAGCAGTGTGTAACGCTAAGAAATTCAACATCACCAAGGCTCATTTCCTTTGCTCTAGTCTAATCACTCACCCAGGTTCCACATGCTCTTGGTCTCAAGTAGCTGTTAGGATATGTGCTCTTTTCTGTCTCTCTAACTATAAGGAAAATGTGTCAGGCTGTTACAGTAATTATCACTTGCTCTACCACAGTAGTAAATGTGCTTTGAAATTGCCAATCAAATATCGTTTTCTGCCTAGAATCACACCGTGAGTCTGTGTGCACACAGGAATTGTTGACAGAGATTTAATTCGTGTTGCTCTTGTTCTGAAAGACTTGCACTCGTAGGAAAGGGGCAGCTTGTTTTCTTGAACTGTGATGGTTAGCATTCAGCAGAAATCACTATCTCACAGATGCGAGGCAAATGCTAACACATTTGAAAACAACAGGGCAGATTATCCTTCCACTCCTGCAATGGGAGAGGTAGTTCCTACATGTTCAAAAGCCCAATGAACCCTTACCACATGTGCTATTACATACATGTATGCAGTCTTCATGCAGTTGTGCAAGTGTCCATGCAAATCTCTCTAGCACCTGACAATACACAGTCTCCAGAAACACGCTCTTAGCACACAGCCAGGTGCTTCTCCTGCACTCCCATGCTTACTATTCAGCACTGTGTCGTATTTCAGATAGCAGTGTGTAACGCTAACACATTCAACATCACCAAGACTCATTTCCTTTGCTCTAGTCTTATCACTCACCCAGGTTCCACATGCTCTTGGTCTCAAGTAGCTGTTAGGACATGTGCTCTTTTCTGCCTCTCTAAACTATAAGGAAAATGTGTCAGGCTGTTACAGTAATTATCACTTGCTCTACCACAGTAGTAAATGTGCTTTGATATTGCCAATCAAATATCGTTTTCTGCCTAGAATCACACCATGAGTCTGTGTGCACACAGGAATTGTTGTCAGATATTTAATTTGTGTTGCTCTTGTTCTGTAAGACTTGCACTCGTAGGAAAGGGGCAGCTTGTTTTCTTGAACTGTGATGGTTAGCATTGAGCAGCAATCACTATCTCACAGATGCGAGGCAAATGCTAACACATTTGAAAACAACAGGGTAGATTTTCCTTCCACTCCTGCAATGGGTGAGGTAGTTCCTACATGTTCAAAAGCCCAATTAACCCTTACCACATGTGCTCCTACATACATCTATGCCGTCTTCATGCAGTTGTGCAAGTGTCCATGCAGATCTCTCTTGCACCTGACAATACACTGTCTCCAGAAACACACTCTTAGCACACAACCAGGTGCTTCTCCTGCACTCCCATGCTTACTATTCAGCACTGTGTGGTATTTCAGATAGCAGTGTGTAACGCTAACACATTTAACATCACCAAGGCTCATTTCCTTTGCTCTAGTCTAATCACTAACCCAGGTTCCACATGCTCTTGGTCTCAAGTAGCTGTTAGGACATGTGCTCTTTTCTGCCTCTCTAAACTATAAGGAAAATGTGTCAGGCTGTTACAGTAATTATAACTTGCTCTACCACAGTAGTAACTGTGCTTTGAAATTGCCAATTAAATATCGTTTTCTGCATAGAATCACACCATGAGTCTGTGTGCACACAGGAATTGTTGTCAGAGATTTAATTTGCGTTGCTCTTGTTCTGTAAGACTTGCACTCATAGGAAAGGGGCAGCTTGTTTTCTTGAACTGTGATGGTTAGCATTCAGCAGAAATCACTATCTCACAGATGTGAGGCAAATGCTAACACATTTGAAAACAACAGGGTAGATTTTCCTTCCACTCCTGCAATGGGTGAGGTTGTTCCTACATGTTCAAAAGCCCAATTAACCCTTACCACATGTGCTCTTACATACATGTATGCAGTCTTCATACAGTTGTGCAAGTGTCCATGCAGATCTCTCTTGCACCTGACAATACACAGTCTCCAGAAACACGCTCTTAGCACACAGCCAGGTGCTTCTCCTGCACTCCCATGCTTACTATTCAGCACTGTGTGGTATTTCAGATAGCAGTGTGTAACGCTAACACATTCAACATCACCAAGGCTCCTTTCCTTTGCTCTAGTCTAATCACTCACCCAGGTTCCACATGCTCTTGGTCTCAAGTAGCTGTTAGGACATGTGCTCTTTTCTGCCTCTCTAACTATAAGGAAAATGTGTCAGGCTGTTACAGTAATTATCACTTGCTCTACCACAGTAGTAAATGTGCTTTGAAATTGCCAATCAAATATCGTTTTCTGCCTAGAATCACACCATGAGTCTGTGTGCACACAGGAATTGTTGTCAGAGATTTAATTCGTGTTGCTCTTGTTCTGTAAGACTTGCACTCGTAGGAAAGGGGCAGCTTGTTTTCTTGAACTGTGATGGTTAGTATTCAGCAGAAATCACTATCTCACAGATGCGAGGCAAATGCTAACACATTTGAAAACAACAGGGTAGATTTTCTTTCCACTCCTGCAATGGGTGAGGTAGTTCCTACAGGTTCAAAAGCCCAATTAACCCTTACCACATGTGCTCTTACATACATCTATGCAGTCTTCATGCAGTTGTGCAAGTGTCCATGCAGATCTCTCTTGCACCTGACAATACACTGTCTACAGAAACACACTCTTAGCACACAGCCAGGTGCTTCTCCTGCACTCCCATGCTTAATATTCAGCACTGTGTGGTATTTCAGATAGCAGTGTGTAACGCTAACAAATTCAACATCACCAAGGCTCATTTCCTTTGCTCTAGTCTAATCACTCACCTAGGTTCCACATGCTCTTGGTCTCAAGTAGCTGTTAGGACATGTGCTCTTTTCTGCCTCTCTAACTATAAGGAAAATGTGTCAGGCTGTTACAGTAATTATCACTTGCTCTACCACAGTAGTAAATGTGCTTTGATGTTGCCATTCAAATATCGTTTTCTGCCTAGAATCACACCATGAGTCTGTGTGCACAGAGGAATTGTTGTCAGATATTTAATTTGTGTTGCTCTTGTTCTGTAAGACTTGCACTCGTAGGAAAGGGGCAGCTTGTTTTCTTGAACTGTGATGGTTAGCATTCAGCAGCAATCACTATCTCACAGATGCGAGGCAAATGCTAACACATTTGAAAACAACAGGGTAGATTTTCCTTCCACTCCTGCAATGGGTGAGGTTGTTCCTACATGTTCAAAAGCCCAATTAACCCTTACCACATGTGCTCTTACATACATCTATGCAGTTTTCATCTAGTTGTGCAAGTGTCCATGCAGATCTCTCTTGCACCTGACAATACACAGTCTCCAGAAACACGCTCATAGCACACAGCCAGGTGCTTCTCCTGCACTCCCATGCTTACTATTCAGCACTGTGTGGTATTTCAGATAGCAGTATGTAACGCTAACACATTCAACAACACCAAGGCTCATTTCCTTTGGTCTAGTCTAATCACTCACCCAGGTTCCACATGCTCTTGGTCTCAGGTAGCTGTTAGGACATGTGCTCTTTTCTGCCTCTCTAACTATAAGGAAAATGTGTCAGGCTGTTACAGTAATTATCACTTGCTCTACCACAGTAGTAAATGTGCTTTGAAATTGCCAATCAAATATCGTTTTCTGCCTAGAATCACACCATGAGTCTGTGTGCACACAGGAATTGTTGTCAGAGATTTAATTCGTGTTGCTCTTGTTCTGTAAGACTTGCACTCGTAGGAAAGGGGCAGCATGTTTTCTTGAACTGTGATGGTTAGTATTCAGCAGAAATCACTATCTCACAGATGCGAAGCAAATGCTAACACATTTGAAAACAACAGGGTAGATTTTCCTTCCACTCCTGCAATGGGTGAGGTAGTTCCTACATGTTCAAAAGCCCAATTAACCCTTACCACATGTGCTCTTACATACATCTATGCAGTCTTCATGCAGTTGTGCAAGTGTCCATGCAGATCTCTCTTGCACCTGACAATACACTGTCTCCAGAAACACACTCTTAGCACACAGCCAGGTGCTTCTCCTGCACTCCCATGCTTACTATTCAGCACTGTGTGGTATTTCAGATAGCAGTGTGTAACGCTAACACATTCAACATCACCAAGGCTCATTTCCTTTGCTCTAGTCTAATCACTCACCCAGGTTCCACATGCTCTTGGTCTCAAGTAGCTGTTAGGACATGTGCTCTTTTCTGCCTCTCTAACTATAAGGAAAATGTGTCAGGCTGTTACAGTAATTATCACTTGCTCTACCACAGTAGTAAATGTGCTTTGAAATTGCCAATCAAATATCGTTTTCTGCCTAGAAGCACACCATGAGTCTGTGTACACACAGGAATTGTTGTCAGAGATTTAATTTGTGTTGCTCTTGTTCTGTAAGACTTGCAATCGTAGGAAAGGGGCAGCTTGTTTTCTTGAACTGTGATGGTTAGCATTCAGCAGAAATCCCTATCTCACAGATGCGAGGTAAATGCTAACACATTTGAAAACAACAGGGTAGATTTTCCTTCTACTCCTGCAATGGGTGAGGTAGTTCCTACATGTTCATAAGCCCAATTAACCCTTACCACATGTGCTCTTACATACATGTATGCAGTCTTCATGCAGTTGTGCAAGTGTCTATGCAGATCTCTCTTGCACCTGACAATACACAGTCTCCAGAAACACGCTCTTAGCACACAGCCAGGTGCTACTCCTGCACTCCCATGCTTACTATTCAGCACTGTGTGGTATTTCAGATAGCAGTGTGTAACGCTAACAAATTCAACATCACCAAGGCTCATTTCCTTTGCTCTAGTCTAATCACTCACCAAGGTTCCACATGCTCTTGGTCTCAAGTAGCTGTTAGGACATGTGCTCTTTTCTGTCTCTCTAACTATAAGGAAAATGTGTCAGGCTGTTACAGTAATTATCACTTGCTCTACCACAGTAGTAAATGTGCTTTGAAATTGCCAATCAAATATCGTTTTCTGCCTAGAATCACTCCATGAGTCTGTGTGCACACAGGAATTGTTGTCAGAGATTTAATTTGTGTTGCTCTTGTTCTGTAAGACTTGCACTCGTAGGAAAGGGGCAGCTTGTTTTCTTGAACTGTGATGGTTACTATTCAGCAGAAATCACCATCTCACAGATGCGAGGCAAATGCTAACACATTTGGAAACAACAGGGTAGATTTTCCTTCCACTCCTGCAATGGGTGAGGTAGTTCCTACATGTTCAAAAGCCCAATTAACCCTTACCACATGTGCTCTTACATACATCTATGCAGTCTTCATGCAGTTGTACAAGTGTCCATTCAGATCTCTCTTGCACCTGACAATACACAGTCTCCAAAAACACACTCTTAGCACACAGCCAGGTGCTTCTCCTGCACTCCCATGCTTACTATTCAGCTCTATGTGGTATTTCAGATAGCAGTGTGTAACGCTAACAAATTCAACATCACCAAGGCTCATTTCCTTTGCTCTAGTCTAATCACTCACTCAGGTTCCACATGCTCTTGGTCTCAAGTAGCTGTTAGTACATGTGCTCTTTTCTGTCTCTCTAACTATAAGGAAAATGTGTCAGACTGTTACAGTAATTATCACTTGCTCTACCACAGTAGTAAATGTGCTTTGAAATTTCCAATCAAATATCGTTTTCTGCCTAGAATCACACCGTGAGTCTGTGTGCACACAGGAATTGTTGACAGAGATTTAATTCGTGTTGCTCTTGTTCTGTAAGACTTGCACTCGTAGGAAAGGGGCAGCTTGTTTTCTTGAACTGTGATGGTTAGCATTCAGCAGAAATCACTATCTCACAGATGCGAGGCAAATGCTTACACATTTGAAAACAACAGGGTAGATTTTCCTTCCACTCCTGCAATGGGTGAGGTAGTTCCTACATGTTCAAAAGCCCAATTAACCCTTACCACATGTGCTCCTACATACATCTATGCCGTCTTCATGCAGTTGTGCAAGTGTCCATGCAGATCTCTCTTGCACCTGACAATACACTGTCTCCAGAAACACACTCTTAGCACACAACCAGGTGCTTCTCCTGCACTCCCATGCTTACTATTCAGCACTGTGTGGTATTTCAGATAGCAGTGTGTAACGCTAACACATTTAACATCACCAAGGCTCATTTCCTTTGCTCTAGTCTAATCACTAACCCAGGTTCCACATGCTCTTGGTCTCAAGTAGCTGTTAGGACATGTGCTCTTTTCTGCCTCTCTAAACTATAAGGAAAATGTGTCAGGCTGTTACAGTAATTATAACTTGCTCTACCACAGTAGTAACTGTGCTTTGAAATTGCCAATTAAATATCGTTTTCTGCATAGAATCACACCATGAGTCTGTGTGCACACAGGAATTGTTGTCAGAGATTTAATTTGTGTTGCTCTTGTTCTGTAAGACTTGCACTCATAGGAAAGGGGCAGCTTGTTTTCTTGAACTGTGATGGTTAGCATTCAGCAGAAATCACTATCTCACAGATGTGAGGCAAATGCTAACACATTTGAAAACAACAGGGTAGATTTTCCTTCCACTCCTGCAATGGGTGAGGTTGTTCCTACATGTTCAAAAGCCCAATTAACCCTTACCACATGTGCTCTTACATACATGTATGCAGTCTTCATACAGTTGTGCAAGTGTCCATGCAGATCTCTCTTGCACCTGACAATACACAGTCTCCAGAAACACGCTCTTAGCACACAGCCAGGTGCTTCTCCTGCACTCCCATGCTTACTATTCAGCACTGTGTGGTATTTCAGATAGCAGTGTGTAACGCTAACACATTCAACATCACCAAGGCTCCTTTCCTTTGCTCTAGTCTAATCACTCACCCAGGTTCCACATGCTCTTGGTCTCAAGTAGCTGTTAGGACATGTGCTCTTTTCTGCCTCTCTAACTATAAGGAAAATGTGTCAGGCTGTTACAGTAATTATCACTTGCTCTACCACAGTAGTAAATGTGCTTTGAAATTGCCAATCAAATATCGTTTTCTGCCTAGAATCACACCATGAGTCTGTGTGCACACAGGAATTGTTGTCAGAGATTTAATTCGTGTTGCTCTTGTTCTGTAAGACTTGCACTCGTAGGAAAGGGGCAGCTTGTTTTCTTGAACTGTGATGGTTAGTATTCAGCAGAAATCACTATCTCACAGATGCGAGGCAAATGCTAACACATTTGAAAACAACAGGGTAGATTTTCTTTCCACTCCTGCAATGGGTGAGGTAGTTCCTACAGGTTCAAAAGCCCAATTAACCCTTACCACATGTGCTCTTACATACATCTATGCAGTCTTCATGCAGTTGTGCAAGTGTCCATGCAGATCTCTCTTGCACCTGACAATACACTGTCTACAGAAACACACTCTTAGCACACAGCCAGGTGCTTCTCCTGCACTCCCATGCTTAATATTCAGCACTGTGTGGTATTTCAGATAGCAGTGTGTAACGCTAACAAATTCAACATCACCAAGGCTCATTTCCTTTGCTCTAGTCTAATCACTCACCTAGGTTCCACATGCTCTTGGTCTCAAGTAGCTGTTAGGACATGTGCTCTTTTCTGCCTCTCTAACTATAAGGAAAATGTGTCAGGCTGTTACAGTAATTATCACTTGCTCTACCACAGTAGTAAATGTGCTTTGATGTTGCCAATCAGATATCGTTTTCTGCCTAGAATCACACCATGAGTCTGTGTGCACAGAGGAATTGTTGTCAGATATTTAATTTGTGTTGCTCTTGTTCTGTAAGACTTGCACTCGTAGGAAAGGGGCAGCTTGTTTTCTTGAACTGTGATGGTTAGCATTCAGCAGCAATCACTATCTCACAGATGCGAGGCAAATGCTAACACATTTGAAAACAACAGGGTAGATTTTCCTTCCACTCCTGCAATGGGTGAGGTTGTTCCTACATGTTCAAAAGCCCAATTAACCCTTACCACATGTGCTCTTACATACATCTATGCAGTTTTCATCTAGTTGTGCAAGTGTCCATGCATATCTCTCTTGCACCTGACAATACACAGTCTCCAGAAACACGCTCATAGCACACAGCCAGGTGCTTCTCCTGCACTCCCATGCTTACTATTCAGCACTGTGTGGTATTTCAGATAGCAGTATGTAACGCTAACACATTCAACATCACCAAGGCTCATTTCCTTTGGTCTAGTCTAATCACTCACCCAGGTTCCACATGCTCTTGGTCTCAGGTAGCTGTTAGGACATGTGCTCTTTTCTGCCTCTCTAACTATAAGGAAAATGTGTCAGGCTGTTACAGTAATTATCACTTGCTCTACCACAGTAGTAAATGTGCTTTGAAATTGCCAATCAAATATCGTTTTCTGCCTAGAATCACACCATGAGTCTGTGTGCACACAGGAATTGTTGTCAGAGATTTAATTCGTGTTGCTCTTGTTCTGTAAGACTTGCACTCGTAGGAAAGGGGCAGCATGTTTTCTTGAACTGTGATGGTTAGTATTCAGCAGAAATCACTATCTCACAGATGCGAAGCAAATGCTAACACATTTGAAAACAACAGGGTAGATTTTCCTTCCACTCCTGCAATGGGTGAGGTAGTTCCTACATGTTCAAAAGCCCAATTAACCCTTACCACATGTGCTCTTACATACATCTATGCAGTCTTCATGCAGTTGTGCAAGTGTCCATGCAGATCTCTCTTGCACCTGACAATACACTGTCTCCAGAAACACACTCTTAGCACACAGCCAGGTGCTTCTCCTGCACTCCCATGCTTACTATTCAGCACTGTGTGGTATTTCAGATAGCAGTGTGTAACGCTAACACATTCAACATCACCAAGGCTCATTTCCTTTGCTCTAGTCTAATCACTCACCCAGGTTCCACATGCTCTTGGTCTCAAGTAGCTGTTAGGACATGTGCTCTTTTCTGCCTCTCTAACTATAAGGAAAATGTGTCAGGCTGTTACAGTAATTATCACTTGCTCTACCACAGTAGTAAATGTGCTTTGAAATTGCCAATCAAATATCGTTTTCTGCCTAGAAGCACACCATGAGTCTGTGTACACACAGGAATTGTTGTCAGAGATTTAATTTGTGTTGCTCTTGTTCTGTAAGACTTGCAATCGTAGGAAAGGGGCAGCTTGTTTTCTTGAACTGTGATGGTTAGCATTCAGCAGAAATCCCTATCTCACAGATGCGAGGTAAATGCTAACACATTTGAAAACAACAGGGTAGATTTTCCTTCTACTCCTGCAATGGGTGAGGTAGTTCCTACATGTTCATAAGCCCAATTAACCCTTACCACATGTGCTCTTACATACATGTATGCAGTCTTCATGCAGTTGTGCAAGTGTCTATGCAGATCTCTCTTGCACCTGACAATACACAGTCTCCAGAAACACGCTCTTAGCACACAGCCAGGTGCTACTCCTGCACTCCCATGCTTACTATTCAGCACTGTGTGGTATTTCAGATAGCAGTGTGTAACGCTAACAAATTCAACATCACCAAGGCTCATTTCCTTTGCTCTAGTCTAATCACTCACCAAGGTTCCACATGCTCTTGGTCTCAAGTAGCTGTTAGGACATGTGCTCTTTTCTGTCTCTCTAACTATAAGGAAAATGTGTCAGGCTGTTACAGTAATTATCACTTGCTCTACCACAGTAGTAAATGTGCTTTGAAATTGCCAATCAAATATCGTTTTCTGCCTAGAATCACTCCATGAGTCTGTGTGCACACAGGAATTGTTGTCAGAGATTTAATTTGTGTTGCTCTTGTTCTGTAAGACTTGCACTCGTAGGAAAGGGGCAGCTTGTTTTCTTGAACTGTGATGGTTACTATTCAGCAGAAATCACCATCTCACAGATGCGAGGCAAATGCTAACACATTTGGCAACAACAGGGTAGATTTTCCTTCCACTCCTGCAATGGGTGAGGTAGTTCCTACATGTTCAAAAGCCCAATTAACCCTTACCACATGTGCTCTTACATACATCTATGCAGTCTTCATGCAGTTGTACAAGTGTCCATTCAGATCTCTCTTGCACCTGACAATGCACAGTCTCCAAAAACACACTCTTAGCACACAGCCAGGTGCTTCTCCTGCACTCCCATGCTTACTATTCAGCTCTATGTGGTATTTCAGATAGCAGTGTGTAACGCTAACAAATTCAACATCACCAAGGCTCATTTCCTTTGCTCTAGTCTAATCACTCACTCAGGTTCCACATGCTCTTGGTCTCAAGTAGCTGTTAGGACATGTGCTCTTTTCTGTCTCTCTAACTATAAGGAAAATGTGTCAGACTGTTACAGTAATTATCACTTGCTCTACCACAGTAGTAAATGTGCTTTGAAATTGCCAATCAAATATCGTTTTCTGCCTAGAATCACACCGTGAGTCTGTGTGCACACAGGAATTGTTGACAGAGATTTAATTCGTGTTGCTCTTGTTCTGTAAGACTTGCACTCGTAGGAAAGGGGCAGCTTGTTTTCTTGAACTGTGATGGTTAGCATTCAGCAGAAATCACTATCTCACAGATGCGAGGCAAATGCTTACACATTTGAAAACAACAGGGTAGATTTTCCTTCCACTCCTGCAATGGGTGAGGTAGTTCCTACATGTTCAAAAGCCCAATTAACCCTTACCACCTGTACTCTTACATACATGTATGCAGTCTTCATGCAGTTGTGCAAGTGTCCATGCAGATCTCTCTTGCACCTGACAATACACAGTCTCCAGAAACACGCTCTTAGCACACAGCCAGGTGCTTCTCCTGCACTCCCATGCTTACTATTCAGCACTGTGTGGTATTTCAGATAGCAGTGTGTAACGCTAACACATTCAACATCACCAAGGCTCATTTCCTTTGCTCTAGTCTAATCACTCACCCAGGTTCCACATGCTCTTGGTCTCAAGTAGCTGTTAGGACATGTGCTCTTTTCTGCCTCTAAAACTATAAGGAAAATGTGTCAGGCTGTTACAGTAATTATCACTTGCTCTACCACAGTAGTAAATGTGCTTTGAAATTGCCAATCAAATATCGTTTTCTGCCTAGAATCACACCATGAGTCTGTGTGCACACAGGAATTGTTGTCAGAGATTTAATTTGTGTTGCTCTTGTTCTGTAAGACTTGCACTCGTAGGAAAGGGGCAGCTTGTTGTCTTGAACTGTGATGGTTAGTATTCAGCAGAAATCACTATCTCACAGATGCGAGGCAAATGCTAACACATTTGAAAACAACAGGGTAGATTTTCCTTCCACTCCTGCAATGGGTGAGGTAGTTCCTACATGTTCAAAAGCCCAATTAACCCTTACCACATGTGCTCTTACATACATCTATGCAGTCTTCATGCAGTTGTGCAAGTGTCCATGCAGATCTCTCTTGCACCTGACAATACACTGTCTCCAGAAACACACTCTTAGCACACAGCCAGGTGCTTCTCCTGCACTCCCATGCTTACTATTCAGCTCTGTGTGGTATTTCAGATAGCAGTGTGTAACGCTAACAAATTCAACATCACCAAGGCTCATTTCCTTTGCTCTAGTCTAATTACTCACTCAGGTTCCACATGCTCTTGGTCTCAAGTAGCTGTTAGGACATGTGCTCTTTTCTGTCTCTCTAACTATAAGGAAAATGTGTCAGGCTGTTACAGTAATTATCACTTGCTCTACCACAGTAGTAAATGTGCTTTGAAATTGGCAATCAAATATCGTTTTCTGCCTAGAATCACACAGGAATTGTTGACAGAGATTTAATTCGTGTTGCTCTTGTTCTGTAAGACTTGCACTCGTAGGAAAGGGGCAGCTTGTTTTCTTGAACTGTGATGGTTAGCATTCAGCAGAAATCACTATCTCACAGATGCGAGGCAAATGCTAACTCATTTGAAAACAACAGGGCAGATTATCCTTCCACTCCTGCAATGGGAGAGGTAGTTCCTACATGTTCAAAAGCCCAATTAACCCTTACCACATGTGCTCTTACATACATGTATGCAGTCTTCATGCAGTTGTGCAAGTGTCCATGCAAATCTCTCTAGCACCTGACAATACACAGTCTCCAGAAACACGCTCTTAGCACACAGCCAGGTGCTTCTCCTGCACTCCCATGCTTACTATTCAGCACTGTGTCGTATTTCAGATAGCAGTGTGTAACGCTAACACATTCAACATCACCAAGGCTCATTTCCTTTGCTCTAGTCTTATCACTCACCCAGGTTCCACATGCTCTTGGTCTCAAGTAGCTGTTAGGACATGTGCTCTTTTCTGCCTCTCTAAACTATAAGGAAAATGTGTCAGGCTGTTACAGTAATTATCACTTGCTCTACCACAGTAGTAAATGTGCTTTGATATTGCCAATCAAATATCGTTTTCTGCCTAGAATCACACCATGAGTCTGTGTGCACACAGGAATTGTTGTCAGATATTTAATTTGTGTTGCTCTTGTTCTGTAAGACTTGCACTCGTAGGAAAGGGGCAGCTTGTTTTCTTGAACTGTGATGGTTAGCATTGAGCAGCAATCACTATCTCACAGATGCGAGGCAAATGCTAACACATTTGAAAACAACAGGGTAGATTTTCCTTCCACTCCTGCAATGGGTGAGGTAGTTCCTACATGTTCAAAAGCCCAATTAACCCTTACCACATGTGTTCCTACATACATCTATGCAGTCTTCATGCAGTTGTGCAAGTGTCCATGCAGATCTCTCTTGCACCTGACAATACACTGTCTCCAGAAACACACTCTTAGCACACAACCAGGTGCTTCTCCTGCACTCCCATGCTTACTATTCAGCACTGTGTGGTATTTCAGATAGCAGTGTGTAACGCTAACACATTTAACATCACCAAGGCTCATTTCCTTTGCTCTAGTCTAATCACTCACCCAGGTTCCACATGCTCTTGGTCTCAAGTAGCTGTTAGGACATGTGCTCTTTTCTGCCTCTCTAAACTATAAGGAAAATGTGTCAGGCTGTTACAGTAATTATAACTTGCTCTACCACAGTAGTAAATGTGCTTTGAAATTGCCAATTAAATATCGTTTTCTGCATCGAATCACACCATGAGTCTGTGTGCACACAGGAATTGTTGTCAGAGATTTAATTTGTGTTGCTCTTGTTCTGTAAGACTTGCACTCATAGGAAAGGGGCAGCTTGTTTTCTTGAACTGTGATGGTTAGCATTCAGCAGAAATCACTATCTCACAGATGCGAGGCAAATGCTAACACATTTGAAAACAACAGGGTAGATTTTCCTTCCACTCCTGCAATGGGTGAGGTTGTTCCTACATGTTCAAAAGCCCAATTAACCCTTACCACATGTGCTCTTACATACATGTATGCAGTCTTCATGCAGTTGTTCAAGTGTCCATGCAGATCTCTCTTGCACCTGACAATACACAGTCTCCAGAAACACGCTCTTAGCACACAGCCAGGTGCTTCTCCTGCACTCCCATGCTTACTATTCAGCACTGTGTGGTATTTCAGATAGCAGTGTGTAACGCTAACACATTCAACATCACCAAGGCTCATTTCCTTTGCTCTAGTCTAATCACTCACCCAGGTTCCACATGCTCTTGGTCTCAAGTAGCTGTTAGGACATGTGCTCTTTTCTGCCTCTCTAACTATAAGGAAAATGTGTCAGGCTGTTACAGTAATTATCACTTGCTCTACCACAGTAGTAAATGTGCTTTGAAATTGCCAATCAAATATCGTTTTCTGCCTAGAATCACACCATGAGTCTGTGTGCACACAGGAATTGTTGTCAGAGATTTAATTTGTGTTGCTCTTGTTCTGTAAGACTTGCACTCGTAGGAAAGGGGCAGCTTGTTTTCTTGAACTGTGATGGTTAGTATTCAGCAGAAATCACTATCTCACAGATGCGAGGCAAATGCTAACACATTTGAAAACAACAGGGTAGATTTTCCTTCCACTCCTGCAATGGGTGAGGTAGTTCCTACATGTTCAAAAGCCCAATTAACCCTTACCACATGTGCTCTTACATACATCTATGCAGTCTTCATGCAGTTGTGCAAGTGTCCATGCAGATCTCTCTTGCACCTGACAATACACTGTCTACAGAAACACACTCTTAGCACACAGCCAGGTGCTTCTCCTGCACTCCCATGCTTACTATTCAGCACTGTGTGGTATTTCAGATAGCAGTGTGTAACGCTAACACATTCAACATCACCAAGGCTCATTTCCTTTGCTCTAGTCTAATCACTCACCCAGGTTCCACATGCTCTTGGTCTCAAGTAGCTGTTAGGACATGTGCTCTTTTCTGCCTCTCTAACTATAAGGAAAATGTGTCAGGCTGTTACAGTAATTATCACTTGCTCTACCACAGTAGTAAATGTGCTTTGAAATTGCCAATCAAATATCGTTTTCTGCCTAGAATCACACCATGAGTCTGTGTGCACACAGGAATTGTTGTCAGAGATTTAATTCGTGTTGCTCTTGTTCTGTAAGACTTGCACTCATAGGAAAGGGGCAGCTTGTTTTCTTGAACTGTGATGGTTAGCATTCAGCAGAAATCACTATCTCACAGATGCAAGGCAAATGCTAACACATTTGAAAACAACAGGGTAGATTTTCCTTCCACTCCTGCAATGGGTGAGGTAGTTCCTACATGTTCAAAAGCCCAATTAACCCTTACCACATGTGCTCTTACATACATCTATGCATTCTTCATGCAGTTGTGCAAGTGTCCATGCAGATCTCTCTTGCACCTGACAATACACAGTCTCCAAAAACACACTCTTAGCACACAGCCAGGTGCTTCTCCTGCACTCCCATGCTTACTATTCAGCTCTGTGTGGTATTTCAGATAGCAGTGTGTAACGCTAAGAAATTCAACATCACCAAGGCTCATTTCCTTTGCTCTAGTCTAATCACTCACCCAGGTTCCACATGCTCTTGGTCTCAAGTAGCTGTTAGGACATGTGCTCTTTTCTGTCTCTCTAACTATAGAATGTGTCAGGCTGTTACAGTTATTATCACTTGCTCTACCACAGTAGTAAATGTGCTTTGAAATTGCCAATCAAATATCGTTTTCTGCCTAGAATCACACCATGAGTCTGTGTGCACACAGGAATTGTTGTCAGAGATTTAATTTGTGTTGCTCTTGTTCTGTAAGACTTGAAATCGTAGGAAAGGGGCAGCTTGTTGTCTTGAACTGTGATGGTTAGTATTCAGCAGAAATCACTATCTCACAGATACGAGGCAAATGCTAACACATTTGAAAACAACAGGGTAGATTTTCCTTCCACTCCTGCAATGGGTGAGGTAGTTCCTACATGTTCAAAAGCCCAATTAACCCTTACCACATGTGCTCTTACATACATCTATGCAGTCTTCATGCAGTTGTGCAAGTGTCCATGCAGATCTCTCTTGCACCTGACAATACACTGTCTCCAGAAACACACTCTTAGCACACAGCCAGGTGCTTCTCCTGCACTCCCATGCTTACTATTCAGCACTGTGTGGTATTTCAGATAGCAGTGTGTAACGCTAACACATTCAACATCACCAAGGCTCATTTCCTTTGCTCTAGTCTAATCACTCACCCAGGTTCCCCATGCTCTTGGTCTCAAGTAGCTGTTAGGACATGTGCTCTTTTCTGCCTCTCTAACTATAAGGAAAATGTGTCAGGCTGTTACAGTAATTATCACTTGCTCTACCACAGTAGTAAATGTGCTTTGAAATTGCCAATCAAATATCGTTTTCTGCCTAGAATCACACCATGAGTCTGTGTGCACACAGGAATTGTTGTCAGAGATTTAATTCGTGTTGCTCTTGTTCTGTAAGACTTGCACTCGTAGGAAAGGGGCAGCTTGTTTTCTTGAACTGTGATGGTTAGCATTCAGCAGAAATCACTATCTCACAGATGCAAGGCAAATGCTAACACATTTGAAAACAACAGGGTAGATTTTCCTTCCACTCCTGCAATGGGTGAGGTAGTTCCTACATGTTCAAAAGCCCAATTAACCCTTACCACATGTGCTCTTACATACATCTATGCATTCTTCATGCAGTTGTGCAAGTGTCCATGCAGATCTCTCTTGCACCTGACAATACACAGTCTCCAAAAACACACTCTTAGCACACAGCCAGGTGCTTCTCCTGCACTCCCATGCTTACTATTCAGCTCTGTGTGGTATTTCAGATAGCAGTGTGTAACGCTAACAAATTCAACATCACCAAGGCTCATTTGCTTTGCTCTAGTCTAATCACTCACTCAGGTTCCACATGCTCTTGGTCTCAAGTAGCTGTTAGGACATGTGCTCTTTTCTGTCTCTCTAACTATAAGGAAAATGTGTCAGGCTGTTACAGTAATTATCACTTGCTCTACCACAGTAGTAAATGTGCTTTGAAATTGCCAATCAAATATCGTTTTCTGCCTAGAATCACACCGTGAGTCTGTGTGCACACAGGAATTGTTGACAGAGATTTAATTTGTGTTGCTCTTGTTCTGTAAGACTTGCACTCGTAGGAAAGGGGCAGCTTGTTTTCTTGAACTGTGATGGTTAGCATTCAGCAGAAATCACTATCTCACAGATGCGAGGCAAATGCTAACTCTTTTGAAAACAACAGGGCAGATTATCCTTCCACTCCTGCAATGGGAGAGGTAGTTCCTACATGTTCAAAAGCCCAATTAACCCTTACCACATGTGCTCTTACATACATGTATGCAGTCTTCATGCAGTTGTGCAAGTGTCCATGCAAATCTCTCTAGCACCTGACAATACACAGTCTCCAGAAACACGCTCTTAGCACACAGCCAGGTGCTTCTCCTGCACTCCCATGCTTACTATCCAGCACTGTGTCGTATTTCAGATAGCAGTGTGTAACGCTAACACATTCAACATCACCAAGGCTCATTTCCTTTGCTCTAGTCTTATCACTCACCCAGGTTCCACATGCTCTTGGTCTCAAGTAGCTGTTAGGACATGTGCTCTTTTCTGCCTCTCTAAACTATAAGGAAAATGTGTCAGGCTGTTACAGTAATTATCACTTGCTCTACCACAGTAGTAAATGTGCTTTGATATTGCCAATCAAATATCGTTTTCTGCCTAGAATCACACCATGAGTCTGTGTGCACACAGGAATTGTTGTCAGATATTTAATTTGTGTTGCTCTTGTTCTGTAAGACTTGCACTCGTAGGAAAGGGGCAGCTTGTTTTCTTGAACTGTGATGGTTAGCATTGAGCAGCAATCACTATCTCACAGATGCGAGGCAAATGCTAACACATTTGAAAACAACAGGGTAGATTTTCCTTCCACTCCTGCAATGGGTGAGGTAGTTCCTACATGTTCAAAAGCCCAATTAACCCTTACCACATGTGTTCCTACATACATCTATGCAGTCTTCATGCAGTTGTGCAAGTGTCCATGCAGATCTCTCTTGCACCTGACAATACACTGTCTCCAGAAACACACTCTTAGCACACAACCAGGTGCTTCTCCTGCACTCCCATGCTTACTATTCAGCACTGTGTGGTATTTCAGCTAGCAGTGTGTAACGCTAACACATTTAACATCACCAAGGCTCATTTCCTTTGCTCTAGTCTAATCACTCACCCAGGTTCCACATGCTCTTGGTCTCAAGTTGCTGTTAGGACATGTGCTCTTTTCTGCCTCCCTAAACTATAAGGAAAATGTGTCAGGCTGTTACAGTAATTATAACTTGCTCTACCACAGTAGTAAATGTGCTTTGAAATTGCCAATTAAATATCGTTTTCTGCATCGATTCACACCATGAGTCTGTGTGCACACAGGAATTGTTGTCAGAGATTTAATTTGTGTTGCTCTTGTTCTGTAAGACTTGCACTCATAGGAAAGGGGCAGCTTGTTTTCTTGAACTGTGATGGTTAGCATTCAGCAGAAATCACTATCTCACAGATGCGAGGCAAATGCTAACACATTTGAAAACAACAGGGTAGATTTTCCTTCCACTCCTGCAATGGGTGAGGTTGTTCCTACATGTTCAAAAGCCCAATTAACCCTTACCACATGTGCTCTTACATACATGTATGCAGTCTTCATGCAGTTGTTCAAGTGTCCATGCAGATCTCTCTTGCACCTGACAATACACAGTCTCCAGAAACACGCTCTTAGCACACAGCCAGGTGCTTCTCCTGCACTCCCATGCTTACTATTCAGCACTGTGTGGTATTTCAGATAGCAGTGTGTAACGCTAACACATTCAACATCACCAAGGCTCATTTCCTTTGCTCTAGTCTAATCACTCACCCAGGTTCCACATGCTCTTGGTCTCAAGTAGCTGTTAGGACATGTGCTCTTTTCTGCCTCTCTAACTATAAGGAAAATGTGTCAGGCTGTTACAGTAATTATCACTTGCTCTACCACAGTAGTAAATGTGCTTTGAAATTGCCAATCAAATATCGTTTTCTGCCTAGAATCACACCATGAGTCTGTGTGCACACAGGAATTGTTGTCAGAGATTTAATTTGTGTTGCTCTTGTTCTGTAAGACTTGCACTCGTAGGAAAGGGGCAGCTTGTTTTCTTGAACTGTGATGGTTAGTATTCAGCAGAAATCACTATCTCACAGATGCGAGGCAAATGCTAACACATTTGAAAACAACAGGGTAGATTTTCCTTACACTCCTGCAATGGGTGAGGTAGTTCCTACATGTTCAAAAGCCCAATTAACCCTTACCACATGTGCTCTTACATACATCTATGCAGTCTTCATGCAGTTGTGCAAGTGTCCATGCAGATCTCTCTTGCACCTGACAATACACTGTCTACAGAAACACACTCTTAGCACACAGCCAGGTGCTTCTCCTGCACTCCCATGCTTACTATTCAGCACTGTGTGGTATTTCAGATAGCAGTGTGTAACGCTAACACATTCAACATCACCAAGGCTCATTTCCTTTGCTCTAGTCTAATCACTCACCCAGGTTCCACATGCTCTTGGTCTCAAGTAGCTGTTAGGACATGTGCTCTTTTCTGCCTCTCTAACTATAAGGAAAATGTGTCAGGCTGTTACAGTAATTATCACTTGCTCTACCACAGTAGTAAATGTGCTTTGAAATTGCCAATCAAATATCGTTTTCTGCCTAGAATCACACCATGAGTCTGTGTGCACACAGGAATTGTTGTCAGAGATTTAATTCGTTTTGCTCTTGTTCTGTAAGACTTGCACTCGTAGGAAAGGGGCAGCTTGTTTTCTTGAACTGTGATGGTTAGCATTCAGCAGAAATCACTATCTCACAGATGCAAGGCAAATGCTAACACATTTGAAAACAACAGGGTAGATTTTCCTTCCACTCCTGCAATGGGTGAGGTAGTTCCTACATGTTCAAAAGCCCAATTAACCCTTACCACATGTGCTCTTACATACATCTATGCATTCTTCATGCAGTTGTGCAAGTGTCCATGCAGATCTCTCTTGCACCTGACAATACACAGTCTCCAAAAACACACTCTTAGCACACAGCCAGGTGCTTCTCCTGCACTCCCATGCTTACTATTCAGCTCTGTGTGGTATTTCAGATAGCAGTGTGTAACGCTAAGAAATTCAACATCACCAAGGCTCATTTCCTTTGCTCTAGTCTAATCACTCACCCAGGTTCCACATGCTCTTGGTCTCAAGTAGCTGTTAGGACATGTGCTCTTTTCTGTCTCTCTAACTATAAGGAAAATGTGTCAGGCTGTTACAGTAATTATCACTTGCTCTACCACAGTAGTAAATGTGCTTTGAAATTGCCAATCAAATATCGTTTTCTGCCTAGAATCACACCGTGAGTCTGTGTGCACACAGGAATTGTTGACAGAGATTTAATTTGTGTTGCTCTTGTTCTGTAAGACTTGCACTCGTAGGAAAGGGGCAGCTTGTTTTCTTGAACTGTGATGGTTAGCATTCAGCAGAAATCACTATCTCACAGATGCGAGGCAAATGCTAACACATTTGAAAACAACAGGGCAGATTATCCTTCCACTCCTGCAATGGGAGAGGTAGTTCCTACATGTTCAAAAGCCCAATTAACCCTTACCACATGTGCTCTTACATACATGTATGCAGTCTTCATGCAGTTGTGCAAGTGTCCATGCAAATCTCTCTAGCACCTGACAATACACAGTCTCCAGAAACACGCTCTTAGCACACAGCCAGGTGCTTCTCCTGCACTCCCATGCTTACTATTCAGCACTGTGTCATATTTCAGATAGCAGTGTGTAACGCTAACACATTCAACATCACCAAGACTCATTTCCTTTTCTCTAGTCTTATCACTCACCCAGGTTCCACATGCTCTTGGTCTCAAGTAGCTGTTAGGACATGTGCTCTTTTCTGCCTCTCTAAACTATAAGGAAAATGTGTCAGGCTGTTACAGTAATTATCACTTGCTCTACCACAGTAGTAAATGTGCTTTGATATTGCCAATCAAATATCGTTTTCTGCCTAGAATCACACCATGAGTCTGTGTGCACACAGGAATTGTTGTCAGATATTTAATTTGTGTTGCTCTTGTTCTGTAAGACTTGCACTCGTAGGAAAGGGGCAGCTTGTTTTCTTGAACTGTGATGGTTAGCATTGAGCAGCAATCACTATCTCACAGATGCGAGGCAAATGCTAACACATTTGAAAACAACAGGGTAGATTTTCCTTCCACTCCTGCAATGGGTGAGGTAGTTCCTACATGTTCAAAAGCCCAATTAACCCTTACCACATGTGCTCCTACATACATCTATGCCGTCTTCATGCAGTTGTGCAAGTGTCCATGCAGATCTCTCTTGCACCTGACAATACACTGTCTCCAGAAACACACTCTTAGCACACAACCAGGTGCTTCTCCTGCACTCCCATGCTTACTATTCAGCACTGTGTGGTATTTCAGATAGCAGTGTGTAACGCTAACACATTCAACATCACCAAGGCTCATTTCCTTTGCTCTAGTCTAATCACTCACCCAGGTTCCACATGCTCTTGGTCTCAAGTAGCCGTTAGGACATGTGCTCTTTTCTGAATGAATGAAAAGAATGAAAAGAAATTTATATTGCGCAGAACAATAACCCTCAGGTATCAAGGCGCCTAACAAAAACCAGTAAATGATCAAAGGAGGAGACAGGAGACCTTACATGTAGGCTTGCCGAAAGAGAAGAGTTTTTAGAGCGGAACGAAAGTCCTGTAAGGACGAGAGAGATCTCAGGTCCAGGGGGAGGTCGTTCCACCACTTAGGAGCAAGAGTGGAGAAGGCTCTACCCCCCCACTTGGCTTTCCGCACACGGGGAGTAGTCAGACGCAATTTCCCAGAGGAGCGCAAGTTCCTTCCTGGAATATAGTGGGAGATGATGGACCCAATTCCTGTGTCGCTATTTTTGGCAATGGCTCTGTAGGTCATGCATAGGACCTTGAAACGAATTCGGTGTTCTACCGGCAGCCAATGTAGTGTTTTCCTGGCTGCGGAGGCCGAAGAGCGTCTGGGGGTGTCCAGGACAAATCTGGCTATAGCGTTTTGGACTACCTGTAAGCGATGCAGCTGGCCTTTGTTAAGCCCAGCATACAGTGCATTACAGTAGTCCAAGCGCGATCCAATGAGCGCCACAGCTATTTGTTTTCTTGCCTGCAGGGAGAGATAATTCCTGATCCTTCGTAGGGTATGAATCAGACCCCAGCAGGTGGAAACAGTTCTGCTCACCTGGCTGCATAAGTCGAGAGCAGGATCAATTAGCACCCCGAGGTTCTTGGCAGAAGTTGTAGGGGAAGGGCATGTCCCTAGTGAGTCGGGCCACCAATTGGCGGACCAGATGTTTTCTTTCCCCCCAAACACCATCACCTCAGTCTTCTCCCCATTCAGTTTTAGAGAGTTCTGAATCATCCAGTGACCAACCGCCTCCATAACTATAAGGAAAATGTGTCAGGCTGTTACAGTAATTATCACTTGCTCTACCACAGTAGTAAATGTGCTTTGAAATTGCCAATCAAATATCGTTTTCTGCCTAGAATCACACCATGAGTCTGTGTGCACACAGGAATTGTTGTCAGAGATTTAATTCGTGTTGCTCTTGTTCTGTAAGACTTGCACTCGTAGGAAAGGGGCAGCTTGTTTTCTTGAACTGTGATGGTTAGTATTCAGCAGAAATCACTATCTCACAGATGCGAGGCAAATGCTAACACATTTGAAAACAACAGGGTAGATTTTCCTTCCACTCCTGCAATGTGTGAGGTAGTTCCTACATGTTCAAAAGCCCAATTAACCCTTACCACATGTGCTCTTACATACATCTATGCAGTCTTCATGCAGTTGTGCAAGTGTCCATGCAGATCTCTCTTGCACCTGACAATACACTGTCTACAGAAACACACTCTTAGCACACAGCCAGGTGCTTCTCCTGCACTCCCATGCTTACTATTCAGCACTGTGTGGTATTTCAGATAGCAGTGTGTAACGCTAACACATTCAACATCACCAAGGCTCATTTCCTTTGCTCTAGTCTAATCACTCACCCAGGTTCCACATGCTCTTGGTCTCAAGTAGCTGTTAGGACATGTGCTCTTTTCTGCCTCTCTAACTATAAGGAAAATGTGTCAGGCTGTTACAGTAATTATCACTTGCTCTACCACAGTAGTAAATGTGCTTTGAAATTGCCAATCAAATATCGTTTTCTGCCTAGAATCACACCATGAGTCTGTGTGCACACAGGAATTGTTGTCAGAGATTTAATTTGTGTTGCTCTTGTTCTGTAAGACTTGCACTCGTAGGAAAGGGGCAGCTTGTTTTCTTGAACTGTGAGGGTTAGCATTCAGCAGAAATCACTATCTCACAGATGCAAGGCAAATGCTAACACATTTGAAAACAACAGGGTAGATTTTCCTTCCACTCCTGCAATGGGTGAGGTAGTTCCTACATGTTCAAAAGCCCAATTAACCCTTACCACATGTGCTCTTACATACATCTATGCATTCTTCATGCAGTTGTGCAAGTGTCCATGCAGATCTCTCTTGCACCTGACAATACACAGTCTCCAAAAACACACTCTTAGCACACAGCCAGGTGCTTCTCCTGCACTCCCATGCTTACTATTCAGCTCTGTGTGGTATTTCAGATAGCAGTGTGTAACGCTAAGAAATTCAACATCACCAAGGCTCATTTCCTTTGCTCTAGTCTAATCACTCACCCAGGTTCCACATGCTCTTGGTCTCAAGTAGCTGTTAGGACATGTGCTCTTTTCTGTCTCTCTAACTATAAGGAAAATGTGTCAGGCTGTTACAGTAATTATCACTTGCTCTACCACAGTAGTAAATGTGCTTTGAAATTGCCAATCAAATATCGTTTTCTGCCTAGAATCACACCATGAGTCTGTGTGCACACAGGAATTGTTGTCAGAGATTTAATTTGTGTTGCTCTTGTTCTGTAAGACTTGCACTCGTAGGAAAGGGGCAGCTTGTTGTCTTGAACTGTGATGGTTAGTATTCAGCAGAAATCACTATCTCACAGATGCGAGGCAAATGCTAACACATTTGAAAACAACAGGGTAGAATTTCTTTCCACTCCTGCAATGGGTGAGGTAGTTCCTACATGTTCAAAAGCCCAATTAACCCTTACCACATGTGCTCTTACATACATCTATGCAGTCTTCATGCAGTTGTGCAAGTGTCCATGCAGATCTCTCTTGCACCTGACAATACACTGTCTCCAGAAACACACTCTTAGCACACAGCCAGGTGCTTCTCCTGCACTCCCATGCTTACTATTCAGCACTGTGTGGTATTTCAGATAGCAGTGTGTAACGCTAACACATTCAACATCACCAAGGCTCATTTCCTTTGCTCTAGTCTAATCACTCACCCAGGTTCCACATGCTCTTGGTCTCAAGTAGCTGTTAGGACATGTGCTCTTTTCTGCCTCTCTAACTATAAGGAAAATGTGTCAGGCTGTTACAGTAATTATCACTTGCTCTACCACAGTAGTAAATGTGCTTTGAAATTGCCAATCAAATATTGTTTTCTGCCTAGAATCACACCATGAGTCTGTGTGCACACAGGAATTGTTGTCAGAGATTTAATTCGTGTTGCTCTTGTTCTGTAAGACTTGCACTCGTAGGAAAGGGGCAGCTTGTTTTCTTGAACTGTGATGGTTAGCATTCAGCAGAAATCACTATCTCACAGATGCAAGGCAAATGCTAACACATTTGAAAACAACAGGGTAGATTTTCCTTCCACTCCTGCAATGGGTGAGGTAGTTCCTACATGTTCAAAAGCCCAATTAACCCTTACCACATGTGCTCTTACATACATCTATGCAGTCTTCATGCAGTTGTGCAAGTGTCCATGCAGATCTCTCTTGCACCTGACAATACACAGTCTCCAAAAACACACTCTTAGCACACAGCCAGGTGCTTCTCCTGCACTCCCATGCTTACTATTCAGCTCTGTGTGGTATTTCAGATAGCAGTGTGTAACGCTAACAAATTCAACATCACCAAGGCTCATTTCCTTTGCTCTAGTCTAATCACTCACTCAGGTTCCACATGCTCTTGGTCTCAAGTAGCTGTTAGGACATGTGCTCTTTTCTGTCTCTCTAACTATAAGGAAAATGTGTCAGGCTGTTACAGTAATTATCACTTGCTCTACCACAGTAGTAAATGTGCTTTGAAATTGCCAATCAAATATCGTTTTCTGCCTAGAATCACACCGTGAGTCTGTGTGCACACAGGAATTGTTGACAGAGATTTAATTCGTGTTGCTCTTGTTCTGTAAGACTTGCACTCGTAGGAAAGGGGCAGCTTGTTTTCTTGAACTGTGATGGTTAGCATTCAGCAGAAATCACTATCTCACAGATGCGAGGCAAATGCTAACTCATTTGAAAACAACAGGGCAGATTATCCTTCCACTCCTGCAATGGGAGAGGTAGTTCCTACATGTTCAAAAGCCCAATTAACCCTTACCACATGTGCTCTTACATACATGTATGCAGTCTTCATGCAGTTGTGCAAGTGTCCATGCAAATCTCTCTAGCACCTGACAATACACAGACTCCAGAAACATGCTCTTAGCACACAGCCAGGTGCTTCTCCTGCACTCCCATGCTTACTATTCAGCACTGTGTCGTATTTCAGATAGCAGTGTGTAACGCTAACACATTCAACATCACCAAGGCTCATTTCCTTTGCTCTAGTCTTATCACTCACCCAGGTTCCACATGCTCTTGGTCTCAAGTAGCTGTTAGGACATGTGCTCTTTTCTGCCTCTCTAAACTATAAGGAAAATGTGTCAGGCTGTTACAGTAATTATCACTTGCTCTACCACAGTAGTAAATGTGCTTTGATATTGCCAATCAAATATCGTTTTCTGCCTAGAATCACACCATGAGTCTGTGTGCACACAGGAATTGTTGTCAGATATTTAATTTGTGTTGCTCTTGTTCTGTAAGACTTGCACTCGTAGGAAAGGGGCAGCTTGTTTTCTTGAACTGTGATGGTTAGCATTGAGCAGCAATCACTATCTCACAGATGCGAGGCAAATGCTAACACATTTGAAAACAACAGGGTAGATTTTCCTTCCACTCCTGCAATGGGTGAGGTAGTTCCTACATGTTCAAAAGCCCAATTAACCCTTACCACATGTGTTCCTACATACATCTATGCAGTCTTCATGCAGTTGTGCAAGTGTCCATGCAGATCTCTCTTGCACCTGACAATACACTGTCTCCAGAAACACACTCTTAGCACACAACCAGGTGCTTCTCCTGCACTCCCATGCTTACTATTCAGCACTGTGTGGTATTTCAGATAGCAGTGTGTAACGCTAACACATTTAACATCACCAAGGCTCATTTCCTTTGCTCTAGTCTAATCACTCACCCAGGTTCCACATGCTCTTGGTCTCAAGTAGCTGTTAGGACATGTGCTCTTTTCTGCCTCTCTAAACTATAAGGAAAATGTGTCAGGCTGTTACAGTAATTATAACTTGCTCTACCACAGTAGTAAATGTGCTTTGAAATTGCCAATTAAATATCGTTTTCTGCATCGAATCACACCATGAGTCTGTGTGCACACAGGAATTGTTGTCAGAGATTTAATTTGTGTTGCTCTTGTTCTGTAAGACTTGCACTCATAGGAAAGGGGCAGCTTGTTTTCTTGAACTGTGATGGTTAGCATTCAGCAGAAATCACTATCTCACAGATGCGAGGCAAATGCTAACACATTTGAAAACAACAGGGTAGATTTTCCTTCCACTCCTGCAATGGGTGAGGTTGTTCCTACATGTTCAAAAGCCCAATTAACCCTTACCACATGTGCTCTTACATACATGTATGCAGTCTTCATGCAGTTGTTCAAGTGTCCATGCAGATCTCTCTTGCACCTGACAATACACAGTCTCCAGAAACACGCTCTTAGCACACAGCCAGGTGCTTCTCCTGCACTCCCATGCTTACTATTCAGCACTGTGTGGTATTTCAGATAGCAGTGTGTAACGCTAACACATTCAACATCACCAAGGCTCATTTCCTTTGCTCTAGTCTAATCACTCACCCAGGTTCCACATGCTCTTGGTCTCAAGTAGCTGTTAGGACATGTGCTCTTTTCTGCCTCTCTAACTATAAGGAAAATGTGTCAGGCTGTTACAGTAATTATCACTTGCTCTACCACAGTAGTAAATGTGCTTTGAAATTGCCAATCAAATATCGTTTTCTGCCTAGAATCACACCATGAGTCTGTGTGCACACAGGAATTGTTGTCAGAGATTTAATTTGTGTTGCTCTTGTTCTGTAAGACTTGCACTCGTAGGAAAGGGGCAGCTTGTTTTCTTGAACTGTGATGGTTAGTATTCAGCAGAAATCACTATCTCACAGATGCGAGGCAAATGCTAACACATTTGAAAACAACAGGGTAGATTTTCCTTCCACTCCTGCAATGGGTGAGGTAGTTCCTACATGTTCAAAAGCCCAATTAACCCTTACCACATGTGCTCTTACATACATCTATGCAGTCTTCATGCAGTTGTGCAAGTGTCCATGCAGATCTCTCTTGCACCTGACAATACACTGTCTACAGAAACACACTCTTAGCACACAGCCAGGTGCTTCTCCTGCACTCCCATGCTTACTATTCAGCACTGTGTGGTATTTCAGATAGCAGTGTGTAACGCTAACACATTCAACATCACCAAGGCTCATTTACTTTGCTCTAGTCTAATCACTCACCCAGGTTCCACATGCTCTTGGTCTCAAGTAGCTGTTAGGACATGTGCTCTTTTCTGCCTCTCTAACTATAAGGAAAATGTGTCAGGCTGTTACAGTAATTATCACTTGCTCTACCACAGTAGTAAATGTGCTTTGAAATTGCCAATCAAATATCGTTTTCTGCCTAGAATCACACCATGAGTCTGTGTGCACACAGGAATTGTTGTCAGAGATTTAATTTGTGTTGCTCTTGTTCTGTAAGACTTGCACTCGTAGGAAAGGGGCAGCTTGTTTTCTTGAACTGTGATGGTTAGCATTCAGCAGAAATCACTATCTCACAGATGCAAGGCAAATGCTAACACATTTGAAAACAACAGGGTAGATTTTCCTTCCACTCCTGCAATGGGTGAGGTAGTTCCTACATGTTCAAAAGCCCAATTAACCCTTACCACATGTGCTCTTACATACATCTATGCATTCTTCATGCAGTTGTGCAAGTGTCCATGCAGATCTCTCTTGCACCTGACAATACACAGTCTCCAAAAACACACTCTTAGCACACAGCCAGGTGCTTCTCCTGCACTCCCATGCTTACTATTCAGCTCTGTGTGGTATTTCAGATAGCAGTGTGTAACGCTAAGAAATTCAACATCACCAAGGCTCATTTCCTTTGCTCTAGTCTAATCACTCACCCAGGTTCCACATGCTCTTGGTCTCAAGTAGCTGTTAGGACATGTGTTAGAAATGGGATTTCTGGTTGGCTAAGGCTCGCGCCAAAGTCAGGCAGAAACCACCACTCTAGTCAGGGCAAGGAAGTTACACGCCAAAGATAACCCCTGCTCACCCCCTTGGTAGCTTGGCACGAGCAGACAGGCCTATCCCTGAGGCGATGTGTAAAGCGTTTGCGCGCGCACCCAGCAACAACACCCAAGGCCCACCACAAAGGAAACTCCACACAAGGTATTCTATAAAAATAACCTTTGTATTATACACAACACATTAGATAAAAACACACACTCTACAATGTGCCAACAGGCACGGGCAGAATTTACAAGGGATTATATATACAGGGGACAGGGCCACATGGACCACTGTCAGGAATTAGCACTTTGTAGGAATAGCAATTAGAACGTAGGAATAATATTTTAGAACATAGCACATACAATCGCTGTAGCACTAAATTACACCTAGCACACAACCAGTCACTACTGGTATCAGGTAAGTACCACCTACGCAACCCTAACCACCTTAGGAAAATATTGCGCAGGGAATCAGGACCTCACTAGCACCACCTGTACTAGGGAGAAAACAACCACCTAAGTATCACAATACCTGTAGGGGTCTAAGCACATAAACACATGATGCATAATATTCAGAGGTGTAAAGCAAAGCACATGACGCATAAACACATTCAGAGGTGCAGGAAAGGAACACAATTGCGCAAGAACTCGCATAAGCCACCACCTGTGGCAGTCCCTAGGCCAACTGGCCTGGTAGGGGGCTAGGACGCCCTGTCCAGCAGAGTCAGGGCAAGACTGCGCCCGCAGTCTAGGCAAAACACCAAGCGCCCAGGAGCAACTGAGCACAGCCTACACGTTGCAGCTGCCCACGAAGTGCTGGGCAGCTGTGGAACTGAACTTGGGCACCACTGTGCCTGTACATTGAATGTGGCATACGCTGGAGCCTCTCTGGGCTCTGAAACTACTATGCCCCCTTGGAGCCTCGTGGGCTCGAGAAAAAGGATGTGCCCAAAATGTTGGAGCGGCCCGCTGCCTTCCGGGGCCGCTCTGATCGCAAAGAAAAGTGCCCCCAGACGTTGGAGTCCCTCGGGACTCTAAGCAACACTGTCCCCAACTTGGGAGCGACCTCGCGCTTTCGAACAAATAGGCCCCGCAATGGATTGGAGCCCTCTAGGCTCTAGACAGGAGAAATGCCCCCGTAGCGTTGGAGTCCCTCTGGACTCTAAAACACAATGGCCCCAACCGTTGGCGCAACTCGCGCTGTTAGCAACTCTGTCCCCCAAGCGCTGCCGCTGCCCACTGTCAGGCGGGGCAGCGGGAGGGATGAATGAGCACTGCGCCCGCAGTGCTCGACTTCAATACGGGGACGGCACCGGACGACGCGCCTCACCACACCCCCAGCCACCCAAGCTGAGCAGCACTCACCGGCTCATGGGCAGGCAACACACGGAGGCGGGGTGGGCTCCCGGTCCTCCTCTCGACGGAGCTGGGGGCAGTCACGGCGCTTCCTCTGGCAGTGGCCGCCGGTTCTTCCTCGGTGCGGGAGCGCGGGGTAGGCTCCCGTCCGCTCTCACTCTCCTTCAGGGTGCCGTCCAGTGCAGGGTGGGCTCCCGCCTGGACTTCCGTTCCCGGCCGAGGCCCCGCCCCCGTCCTACGAGAAATTGCCTGACTTCCTGATTGAGTCCCGAACCGGGCTGCAGCGGTGATTTTTCCCGTCACAAGAGGGGTAGGCTCCCTCGTTACAGTGGATGTACGGCGGGGTGGGCACCCGCCGTAAAATAAACAAATAAGCGGGGTGGGCACCCGCCAACGAGCACAGCAAGGTCCCTGGCAGGGTGGGCACCTGCCAGGGGATTTCAGGATCTGTATAGATGGGGCAAACGCCGGGTGGGCACCGGCTGTTAGAAATAAAGCGCTCCTGAGCGCTAAAGGAAAATGAAAGCGCTTCCAAGCGCTTAGGGACACAGGAAGAGCACTCCCAGCGCTTTAGCCTGAAAAGCACCACAAAGTCCAGTAGCAAATGGTCCTTCAAGAGCAGGGGGGCAAGGCTGGACCCAGAGCCAGCTCACTGGGCCTCCAGGCAGGGAGGTAGTCCAAGTGGCGGTCCTCTGGTCCAGCAGCAGCAGCAGCCCCCCTCAGGTAAGATCCTGGCAGAGAACAGTTTCTGTGGGGACACAGCCCCATTTTTATACAGGCAAACCCTTTGTTCTGGGTTCAGGGTGAGGGGGAAAACCAGTCGCAGCTGGTTGGGGAGCACCCTTGATGTGCTCAGCCCCTCACTCTATTCACTGGAAGGGCTAGGGTCGTCAGTCGCACCACAGGGGGCGGGGCCAGCATTGTGTTTGGAAAACCCTGTCCTATTCAGGACCCAGGTGTACTCCTCCCACCCATCTAGCTGCTGATCTCCCCATTCACCACTGGGTGACTCATCCTGACTCTGGGGAATCCCTAGCCCGTCACATGCCACGACCAGCCAATCACGCGACAGACACACTGCACACAGAAGTGCCCACTTCTAGAAGTGGCACTTCCCCACTAGGTACATGCACGCCGCACACATCATCGCGCAGCATTCACTCCCACGAGTCCGCACATACCAAACTCGGGCCTGCACACCCCACGCATCAGGAACTACTAGGGACACATACATTCCCCATGCATTCCTATGGGAGGGCAGGCCTATCTCACCACATGCACTCAGAGCACGCACGCACTTTACCCTGGGACACAGGGAAAGTGCGCAGAGACCAAACAATTACCACACCAAGTCACCAATAAAAAGCCAAAAAGTCCAGGGGTGAACCTGCCAGAAGGGCCAAGTCCAACACAACCCCCTTCCAGCCAAAACGCAGGGCAGACCAATCACCACCGTGATGGACTTCCCTGCTTGGGGCGATAGAACACGGACGCGGGCCCGCAACTGCATGGACACCCTCCGGTTCTACGCCACGGTGAACCCATGGAATTCTTTTTAACACCACTGTCTGGACCAACTGGGCTACCCCACTGGTACTCCCAAGCTGTCCGCGGCCAAGACCAGGCCCTAGGCCACCCAGGTGCCACTGGTCTTTGCCTAACCACAGAGTGGGGGGTAGTAACCCCTGGCACATAGCGGCCATTCTCCACTCTTCCTCTCTGAAAGACAGGACTAGACTGCCACTGGTTCTCCAGCCTAGGGTCTACACCCTCAGGCGGACCAGGAGTCTCAGGGAAAGCTCTCCTCCCCCTACCTCTTCTCCTAGGGTTCCTCCTCCTCTGGCGAGGGGTACACCTAGAACGCCATCCCAACCCAGGGTTTAACCCCTCAAGTTGTACCGGGGGCAGAGGTGGGCTCTCCCACCCACTGCACCCCCTTCCAGAACCCTGCTCCCTACCAACTGGGGCGGTACCTCTGGAAGAAGAACTGGTCGGGACGCTGATTACAGACGTCCCACCCTTCAGGTCAGGCTGATCCTGAACCTGGCCTCCCAACCTCCGGCCTAGAACCTTTGGTGGAATAATTGCCTGGCACTCCAGGACTTCTGGGGATTTCCACTCCATCCCCCTGAGGCTATCAAAGGACACATACGTCAAGCGACTGTCTGTCTGGCGCTGATCTCCCGTCCCCTGTCCACCTGACAGTGCGCGGAGATCCCCCATAACAGAAGTGGTGCCACCCTGGTCACTACACGGGATCCTAGCCCAACTGGGTAGTCCCTGACGCACAGGCTCTTCCACTGGGAAACTCATCCCCCAATCACTCCTCACACTGGACTCCTGTACCCTCCCTACCGGAGCGGTACTGCCAGACTCTAGAACCACAGGAGCCCTGGTTACAGGTGCTCCAGGTCCTCTACTCACCAGGAGATCTCCCTCAAATGGGCTAACAGGACAGCCTAGGTCCCCAACTTGGTGTTCCCTCATGGAACCATCCAAGTCCTGAGGCAGGGTTTCGTACGTCCGGGGACCCTCGGTCACCCTCTCACTCCTGCTCCACTGAGCCAGGCAGTGAGCCCCTACACCCTCCTCGCTATCCTGGGACCTAGCTGGGCTACACTGAGCCTCTTCCACCACGCTGGGCTGGAAGATACCTGACCCACTACTTTTGGAGTCACTCCCTAATGACTCTAGAGAACCTCTAGCCCTTTCCCAGCGCTCTGCTTCATCTCCAAGCTCAAATGGGGCAGACACCCCACACCCCAACAGGTGTTGGCGCAACCCCGGTGCACAACAATTGAGCAGGTGTTCTCTGAGAATCAGATCACACAGTTTATCATAATCAGATTCTGCGGGAACTCTTATCCAATCAAACAGTGCATCCTCACATTCATCCACAAACTCCTCCCAAGACTGGTGAGACAGTTTCCTACTGCCCCTGAACTTCAACCTTAACTCCTCCTCCTGGGGAACAGGTACCAGACTGGGGGGACTGGGATTGGGGTTTCCTACACTGGAATCTACATCGCTACTACCACTGGACTCAACCCTCCCTGGGGAGCCCAGAAAATTAAAACTGCGCGCAGGGGATAGTCTACCCTCCAGAGCTACTTTGCCTCTGGTGGAGGCCCTCTCAGCCTCCTCTACCCTCTCCCGCGCCAAGACCCACTCAGTCTCTCGCTGTTGCTTCCTGGCCTCCAGCTGCGCCATAGCCTGAGCATGCTCTAACCTGAGCTTCTCTAACGCCAGCTGGTGCTCCCTTTCTTTCCTCCTATCTTCCCACTCCTCTGGGGACAGGGAAAGGGATGAGGCGCTGCCTCCTACGCTGGACCCAGCACGGGACGCCCTACCTATGGGGTCCTCACTCTCTACTGGCGTCCAGGTATTGTCATCCTCTACCTCCTCTTCTGACTCTTCCTCTGTACAGTACCTTTCTAACTCCTGCCTCTGGCGCCAAGCTAGCTCATAGGGATCACAAGCAGGCTCCATTCTGGCGGACGTTATGGTAACAATTATACAGGGAACCTAGGGGTCTGAGTTCCACACAGGAGCACACAATTCACAAAAAGATTCAGCAAGCTCTCTAACCCAGAGAACTCACACTCACTTGCCTAGTGCCACACACCATTCATCCACACACACAACCCTCCCCTCGGACTGGTAAGGCAGTTTCTACCACCCCTGATTCCTCAACCTGACCACCACGTGACACAGGTACCAACTCTGGGCGCAGGGCGGGGGACAAATGTACAGGACACTATTACGCTGCCACCACTGGATCCCACCCTCTGGTGAATCCAGAAACACAATGCACTAAGGGGGATGATCTACCCTCCCGAGCTAGGGACACCTAACTCACAGTGCACAAAAACACATTTCCAAAGAAATGACAAGTTAAAACAATTTTAAAACAATAATCCCTATACCATGTGATTTATCTAAATGCAGAGTTTTGTAGTGCGGCCAGTTGCCGCTGCGGTACAGCGCAAACGCAAGTCCAAATCCCACCGCTGATCACCAATGTTAGAAATGGGATTTCTGGTTGGCTAAGGCTCGCGCCAAAGTCAGGCAGAAACCACCACTCTAGTCAGGGCAAGGAAGTTACACGCCAAAGATAACCCCTGCTCACCCCCTTGGTAGCTTGGCACGAGCAGACAGGCCTATCCCTGAGGCGATGTGTAAAGCGTTTGCGCGCGCACCCAGCAACAACACCCAAGGCCCACCACAAAGGAAACTCCACACAAGGTATTCTATAAAAATAACCTTTGTATTATACACAACACATTAGATAAAAACACACACTCTACAATGTGCCAACAGGCACGGGCAGAATTTACAAGGGATTATATATACAGGGGACAGGGCCACATGGACCACTGTCAGGAATTAGCACTTTGTAGGAATAGCAATTAGAACGTAGGAATAATATTTTAGAACATAGCACATACAATCGCTGTAGCACTAAATTACACCTAGCACACAACCAGTCACTACTGGTATCAGGTAAGTACCACCTACGCAACCCTAACCACCTTAGGAAAATATTGCGCAGGGAATCAGGACCTCACTAGCACCACCTGTACTAGGGAGAAAACAACCACCTAAGTATCACAATACCTGTAGGGGTCTAAGCACATAAACACATGATGCATAACATTCAGAGGTGTAAAGCAAAGCACATGACGCATAAACACATTCAGAGGTGCAGGAAAGGAACACAATTGCGCAAGAACTCGCATAAGCCACCACCTGTGGCAGTCCCTAGGCCAACTGGCCTGGTAGGGGGCTAGGACGCCCTGTCCAGCAGAGTCAGGGCAAGACTGCGCCCGCAGTCTAGGCAAAACACCAAGCGCCCAGGAGCAACTGAGCACAGCCTACACGTTGCAGCTGCCCACGAAGTGCTGGGCAGCTGTGGAACTGAACTTGGGCACCACTGTGCCTGTACATTGAATGTGGCATACGCTGGAGCCTCTCTGGGCTCTGAAACTACTATGCCCCCTTGGAGCCTCGTGGGCTCGAGAAAAAGGATGTGCCCAAAATGTTGGAGCGGCCCGCTGCCTTCCGGGGCCGCTCTGATCGCAAAGAAAAGTGCCCCCAGACGTTGGAGTCCCTCGGGACTCTAAGCAACACTGTCCCCAACTTGGGAGCGACCTCGCGCTTTCGAACAAATAGGCCCCGCAATGGATTGGAGCCCTCTAGGCTCTAGACAGGAGAAATGCCCCCGTAGCGTTGGAGTCCCTCTGGACTCTAAAACACAATGGCCCCAACCGTTGGCGCAACTCGCGCTGTTAGCAACTCTGTCCCCCAAGCGCTGCCGCTGCCCACTGTCAGGCGGGGCAGCGGGAGGGATGAATGAGCACTGCGCCCGCAGTGCTCGACTTCAATACGGGGACGGCACCGGACGACGCGCCTCACCACACCCCCAGCCACCCAAGCTGAGCAGCACTCACCGGCTCATGGGCAGGCAACACACGGAGGCGGGGTGGGCTCCCGGTCCTCCTCTCGACGGAGCTGGGGGCAGTCACGGCGCTTCCTCTGGCAGTGGCCGCCGGTTCTTCCTCGGTGCGGGAGCGCGGGGTAGGCTCCCGTCCGCTCTCACTCTCCTTCAGGGTGCCGTCCAGTGCAGGGTGGGCTCCCGCCTGGACTTCCGTTCCCGGCCGAGGCCCCGCCCCCGTCCTACGAGAAATTGCCTGACTTCCTGATTGAGTCCCGAACCAGGCTGCAGCGGTGATTTTTCCCGTCACAAGAGGGGTAGGCTCCCTCGTTACAGTGGATGTACGGCGGGGTGGGCACCCGCCGTAAAATAAACAAATAAGCGGGGTGGGCACCCGCCAACGAGCACAGCAAGGTCCCTGGCAGGGTGGGCACCTGCCAGGGGATTTCAGGATCTGTATAGACGGGGCAAACGCCGGGTGGGCACCGGCTGTTAGAAATAAAGCGCTCCTGAGCGCTTAAGGAAAATGAAAGCGCTTCCAAGCGCTTAGGGACACAGGAAGAGCACTCCCAGCGCTTTAGCCTGAAAAGCACCACAAAGTCCAGTAGCAAATGGTCCTTCAAGAGCAGGGGGGCAAGGCTGGACCCAGAGCCAGCTCACTGGGCCTCCAGGCAGGGAGGTAGTCCAAGTGGCGGTCCTCTGGTCCAGCAGCAGCAGCAGCCCCCCTCAGGTAAGATCCTGGCAGAGAACAGTTTCTGTGGGGACACAGCCCCATTTTTATACAGGCAAACCCTTTGTTCTGGGTTCAGGGTGAGGGGGAAAACCAGTCGCAGCTGGTTGGGGAGCACCCTTGATGTGCTCAGCCCCTCACTCTATTCACTGGAAGGGCTAGGGTCGTCAGTCGCACCACAGGGGGCGGGGCCAGCATTGTGTTTGGAAAACCCTGTCCTATTCAGGACCCAGGTGTACTCCTCCCACCCATCTAGCTGCTGATCTCCCCATTCACCACTGGGTGACTCATCCTGACTCTGGGGAATCCCTAGCCCGTCACATGCCACGACCAGCCAATCACGCGACAGACACACTGCACACAGAAGTGCCCACTTCTAGAAGTGGCACTTCCCCACTAGGTACATGCACGCCGCACACATCATCGCGCAGCATTCACTCCCACGAGTCCGCACATACCAAACTCGGGCCTGCACACCCCACGCATCAGGAACTACTAGGGACACATACATTCCCCATGCATTCCTATGGGAGGGCAGGCCTATCTCACCACATGCACTCAGAGCACGCACGCACTTTACCCTGGGACACAGGGAAAGTGCGCAGAGACCAAACAATTACCACACCAAGTCACCAATAAAAAGCCAAAAAGTCCAGGGGTGAACCTATTGCCAATTAAATATCGTTTTCTGCATCGAATCACACCATGAGTCTGTGTGCACACAGGAATTGTTGTCAGAGATTTAATTTGTGTTGCTCTTGTTCTGTAAGACTTGCACTCATAGGAAAGGGGCAGCTTGTTTTCTTGAACTGTGATGGTTAGCATTCAGCAGAAATCACTATCTCACAGATGCGAGGCAAATGCTAACACATTTGAAAACAACAGGGTAGATTTTCCTTCCACTCCTGCAATGGGTGAGGTTGTTCCTACATGTTCAAAAGCCCAATTAACCCTTACCACATGTGCTCTTACATACATGTATGCAGTCTTCATGCAGTTGTTCAAGTGTCCATGCAGATCTCTCTTGCACCTGACAATACACAGTCTCCAGAAACACGCTCTTAGCACACAGCCAGGTGCTTCTCCTGCACTCCCATGCTTACTATTCAGCACTGTGTGGTATTTCAGATAGCAGTGTGTAACGCTAACACATTCAACATCACCAAGGCTCATTTCCTTTGCTCTAGTCTAATCACTCACCCAGGTTCCACATGCTCTTGGTCTCAAGTAGCTGTTAGGACATGTGCTCTTTTCTGCCTCTCTAACTATAAGGAAAATGTGTCAGGCTGTTACAGTAATTATCACTTGCTCTACCACAGTAGTAAATGTGCTTTGAAATTGCCAATCAAATATCGTTTTCTGCCTAGAATCACACCATGAGTCTGTGTGCACACAGGAATTGTTGTCAGAGATTTAATTTGTGTTGCTCTTGTTCTGTAAGACTTGCACTCGTAGGAAAGGGGCAGCTTGTTTTCTTGAACTGTGATGGTTAGTATTCAGCAGAAATCACTATCTCACAGATGCGAGGCAAATGCTAACACATTTGAAAACAACAGGGTAGATTTTCCTTCCACTCCTGCAATGGGTGAGGTAGTTCCTACATGTTCAAAAGCCCAATTAACCCTTACCACATGTGCTCTTACATACATCTATGCAGTCTTCATGCAGTTGTGCAAGTGTCCATGCAGATCTCTCTTGCACCTGACAATACACTGTCTACAGAAACACACTCTTAGCACACAGCCAGGTGCTTCTCCTGCACTCCCATGCTTACTATTCAGCACTGTGTGGTATTTCAGATAGCAGTGTGTAACGCTAACACATTCAACATCACCAAGGCTCATTTACTTTGCTCTAGTCTAATCACTCACCCAGGTTCCACATGCTCTTGGTCTCAAGTAGCTGTTAGGACATGTGCTCTTTTCTGCCTCTCTAACTATAAGGAAAATGTGTCAGGCTGTTACAGTAATTATCACTTGCTCTACCACAGTAGTAAATGTGCTTTGAAATTGCCAATCAAATATCGTTTTCTGCCTAGAATCACACCATGAGTCTGTGTGCACACAGGAATTGTTGTCAGAGATTTAATTTGTGTTGCTCTTGTTCTGTAAGACTTGCACTCGTAGGAAAGGGGCAGCTTGTTTTCTTGAACTGTGATGGTTAGCATTCAGCAGAAATCACTATCTCACAGATGCAAGGCAAATGCTAACACATTTGAAAACAACAGGGTAGATTTTCCTTCCACTCCTGCAATGGGTGAGGTAGTTCCTACATGTTCAAAAGCCCAATTAACCCTTACCACATGTGCTCTTACATACATCTATGCATTCTTCATGCAGTTGTGCAAGTGTCCATGCAGATCTCTCTTGCACCTGACAATACACAGTCTCCAAAAACACACTCTTAGCACACAGCCAGGTGCTTCTCCTGCACTCCCATGCTTACTATTCAGCTCTGTGTGGTATTTCAGATAGCAGTGTGTAACGCTAAGAAATTCAACATCACCAAGGCTCATTTCCTTTGCTCTAGTCTAATCACTCACCCAGGTTCCACATGCTCTTGGTCTCAAGTAGCTGTTAGGACATGTGCTCTTTTCTGTCTCTCTAACTATAAGGAAAATGTGTCAGGCTGTTACAGTAATTATCACTTGCTCTACCACAGTAGTAAATGTGCTTTGAAATTGCCAATCAAATATCGTTTTCTGCCTAGAATCACACCGTGAGTCTGTGTGCACACAGGAATTGTCGACAGAGATTTAATTCGTGTTGCTCTTGTTCTGAAAGACTTGCACTTGTAGGAAAGGGGCAGCTTGTTTTCTTGAACTGTGATGGTTAGCATTCAGCAGAAATCACTATCTCACAGATGCGAGGCAAATGCTAACACATTTGAAAACAACAGGGCAGATTATCCTTCCACTCCTGCAATGGGAGAGGTAGTTCCTACATGTTCAAAAGCCCAATGAACCCTTACCACATGTGCTCTTACATACATGTATGCAGTCTTCATGCAGTTGTGCAAGTGTCCATGCAAATCTCTCTAGCACCTGACAATACACAGTCTCCAGAAACACGCTCTTAGCACACAGCCAGGTGCTTCTCCTGCACACCCATGCTTACTATTCAGCACTGTGTCGTATTTCAGATAGCAGTGTGTAACGCTAACACATTCAACATCACCAAGACTCATTTCCTTTGCTCTAGTCTTATCACTCACCCAGGTTCCACATGCTCTTGGTCTCAAGTAGCTGTTAGGACATGTGCTCTTTTCTGCCTCTCTAAACTATAAGGAAAATGTGTCAGGCTGTTACAGTAATTATCACTTGCTCTACCACAGTAGTAAATGTGCTTTGATATTGCCAATCAAATATCGTTTTCTGCCTAGAATCACACCATGAGTCTGTGTGCACACAGGAATTGTTGTCAGATATTTAATTTGTGTTGCTCTTGTTCTGTAAGACTTGCACTCGTAGGAAAGGGGCAGCTTGTTTTCTTGAACTGTGATGGTTAGCATTGAGCAGCAATCACTATCTCACAGATGCGAGGCAAATGCTAACACATTTGAAAACAACAGGGTAGATTTTCCTTCCACTCCTGCAATGGGTGAGGTAGTTCCTACATGTTCAAAAGCCCAATTAACCCTTACCACATGTGCTCCTACATACATCTATGCCGTCTTCATGCAGTTGTGCAAGTGTCCATGCAGATCTCTCTTGCACCTGACAATACACTGTCTCCAGAAACACACTCTTAGCACACAACCAGGTGCTTCTCCTGCACTCCCATGCTTACTATTCAGCACTGTGTGGTATTTCAGATAGCAGTGTGTAACGCTAACACATTTAACATCACCAAGGCTCATTTCCTTTGCTCTAGTCTAATCACTAACCCAGGTTCCACATGCTCTTGGTCTCAAGTAGCTGTTAGGACATGTGCTCTTTTCTGCCTCTCTAAACTATAAGGAAAATGTGTCAGGCTGTTACAGTAATTATAACTTGCTCTACCACAGTAGTAACTGTGCTTTGAAATTGCCAACTAAATATCGTTTTCTGCATAGAATCACACCATGAGTCTGTGTGCACACAGGAATTGTTGTCAGAGATTTAATTTGTGTTGCTCTTGTTCTGTAAGACTTGCACTCATAGGAAAGGGGCAGCTTGTTTTCTTGAACTGTGATGGTTAGCATTCAGCAGAAATCACTATCTCACAGATGTGAGGCAAATGCTAACACATTTGAAAACAACAGGGTAGATTTTCCTTCCACTCCTGCAATGGGTGAGGTTGTTCCTACATGTTCAAAAGCCCAATTAACCCTTACCACATGTGCTCTTACATACATGTATGCAGTCTTCATACAGTTGTGCAAGTGTCCATGCAGATCTTTCTTGCACCTGACAATACACAGTCTCCAGAAACACGCTCTTAGCACACAGCCAGGTGCTTCTCCTGCACTCCCATGCTTACTATTCAGCACTGTGTGGTATTTCAGATAGCAGTGTGTAACGCTAACACATTCAACATCACCAAGGCTCATTTCCTTTGCTCTAGTCTAATCACTCACCCAGGTTCCACATGCTCTTGGTCTCAAGTAGCTGTTAGGACATGTGCTCTTTTCTGCCTCTCTAACTATAAGGAAAATGTGTCAGGCTGTTACAGTAATTATCACTTGCTCTACCACAGTAGTAAATGTGCTTTGAGATTGCCAATCAAATATCGTTTTCTGCCTAGAATCACACCATGAGTCTGTGTGCACACAGGAATTGTTGTCAGAGATTTAATTCGTGTTGCTCTTGTTCTGTAAGACTTGCACTCGTAGGAAAGGGGCAGCTTGTTTTCTTGAACTGTGATGGTTAGTATTCAGCAGAAATCACTATCTCACAGATGCGAGGCAAATGCTAACACATTTGAAAACAACAGGGTAGATTTTCTTCCCACTCCTGCAATGGGTGAGGTAGTTCCTACATGTTCAAAAGCCCAATTAACCCTTACCACATGTGCTCTTACATACATCTATGCAGTCTTCATGCAGTTGTGCAAGTGTCCATGCAGATCTCTCTTGCACCTGACAATACACTGTCTACAGAAACACACTCTTAGCACAGAGCCAGGTGCTTCTCCTGCACTCCCATGCTTAATATTCAGCACTGTGTGGTATTTCAGATAGCAGTGTGTAACGCTAACACATTCAACATCACCAAGGCTCATTTCCTTTGCTCTAGTCTAATCACTCACCTAGGTTCCACATGCTCTTGGTCTCAAGTAGCTGTTAGGACATGTGCTCTTTTCTGCCTCTCTAACTATAAGGAAAATGTGTCAGGCTGTTACAGTAATTATCACTTGCTCTACCACAGTAGTAAATGTGCTTTGAAATTGCCAATCAAATATCGTTTTCTGCCTAGAATCACACCATGAGTCTGTGTGCACACAGGAATTGTTGTCAGAGATTTAATTCGTGTTGCTCTTGTTCTGTAAGACTTGCACTCGTAGGAAAGGGGCAGCTTGTTTTCTTGAACTGTGATGGTTAGCATTCAGCAGAAATCACTATCTCACAGATGCAAGGCAAGTGCTAACACATTTGAAAACAACAGGGTAGATTTTCCTTCCACTCCTGCAATGGGTGAGGTAGTTCCTACATGTTCAAAAGCCCAATTAACCCTTACCACATGTGCTCTTGCATACATGTATGCAGTCTTCATGCAGTTGTGCAAGTGTCCATGCAAATCTCTCCAGCACCTGACAATACACAGTCTCCAGAAACACGCTCTTAGCACACAGCCAGGTGCTTCTCCTGCACTCCCATGCTTACTATTCAGCACTGTGTCGTATTTCAGATAGCAGTGTGTAACGCTAACACATTCAACTTCACCAAGGCTCATTTCCTTTGCTCTAGTCTTATCACTCACCCAGGTTCCACATGCTCTTGGTCTCAAGTAGCTGTTAGGACATGTGCTCTTTTCTGCCTCTCTAAACTATAAGGAAAATGTGTCAGGCTGTTACAGTAATTATCACTTGCTCTTCCACAGTAGTAAATGTGCTTTGATGTTGCCAATCAAATATCGTTTTCTGCCTAGAATCACACCATGAGTCTGTGTGCACAGAGGAATTGTTGTCAGATATTTAATTTGTGTTGCTCTTGTTCTGTAAGACTTGCACTCGTAGGAAAGGGGCAGCTTGTTTTCTTGAACTGTGATGGTTAGCATTCAGCAGCAATCACTATCTCACAGATGCGAGGCAAATGCTAACACATTTGAAAACAACAGGGTAGATTTTCCTTCCACTCCTGCAATGGGTGAGGTTGTTCCTACATGTTCAAAAGCCCAATTAACCCTTACCACATGTGCTCTTACATACATCTATGCAGTCTTCATCTAGTTGTGCAAGTGTCCATGCAGATCTCTCTTGCACCTGACAATACACAGTCTCCAGAAACACGCTCATAGCACACAGCCAGGTGCTTCTCCTGCACTCCCATGCTTACTATTCAGCACTGTGTGGTATTTCAGATAGCAGTATGTAACGCTAACACATTCAACATCACCAAGGCTCATTTCCTTTGGTCTAGTCTAATCACTCACCCAGGTTCCACATGCTCTTGGTCTCAGGTAGCTGTTAGGACATGTGCTCTTTTCTGCCTCTCTAACTATAAGGAAAATGTGTCAGGCTGTTACAGTAATTATCACTTGCTCTACCACAGTAGTAAATGTGCTTTGAAATTGCCAATCAAATATCGTTTTCTGCCTAGAATCACACCATGAGTCTGTGTGCACACAGGAATTGTTGTCAGAGATTTAATTCGTGTTGCTCTTGTTCTGTAAGACTTGCACTCGTAGGAAAGGGGCAGCATGTTTTCTTGAACTGTGATGGTTAGTATTCAGCAGAAATCACTATCTCACAGATGCGAAGCAAATGCTAACACATTTGAAAACAACAGGGTAGATTTTCCTTCCACTCCTGCAATGGGTGAGGTAGTTCCTACATGTTCAAAAGCCCAATTAACCCTTACCACATGTGCTCTTACAGACATCTATGCAGTCTTCATGCAGTTGTGCAAGTGTCCATGCAGATCTCTCTTGCACCTGACAATACACTGTCTCCAGAAACACACTCTTGGCACACAGCCAGGTGCTTCTCCTGCACTCCCATGCTTACTATTCAGCACTGTGTGGTATTTCAGATAGCAGTGTGTAACGCTAACACATTCAACATCACCAAGGCTCATTTCCTTTGCTCTAGTCTAATCACTCACCCAGGTTCCACATGCTCATGGTCTCAAGTAGCTATTAGGACATGTGCTCTTTTCTGCCTCTCTAAACTATAAGGAAAATGGGTCAGGCTGTTACAGTAATTATCACTTGCTCTACCACAGTAGTAAATGTGCTTTGAAATTGCAAATCAAATATCGTTTTCTGCCTAGAATCACACCATGAGTCTGTGTGCACACAGGAATTGTTGTCAGAGATTTAATTTGTGTTGCTCTTGTTCTGTAAGACTTGCACTCGTAGGAAAGGGGCAGCTTGTTGTCTTGAACTGTGATGGTTAGTATTTAGCAGAAATCACTATCTCACAGATGCGAGGCAAATGCTAACACATTTGAAAACAACAGGGTAGATTTTCCTTCCACTCCTGCAATGGGTGAGGTAGTTCCTACATGTTCAAAAGCCCAATTAACCCTTACCACAAGTGCTCTTACATACATGTATGCAGTCTTTATACAGTTGTGCAAGTGTCCATGCAGATCTCTCTTGCACCTGACAATACAAAGTCTCCAGAAACACACTCTTAGCACACAGCCAGGTGCTTCTCCTGCACTCCCATGCTTACTATTCAGCACTGTGTGGTATTTCAGATAGCAGTGTGTAACGCTAACACATTCAAACTCACCAAGGCTCATTTCCTTTGGTCTAGTCTAATCACTCACCCAGGTTCCACATGCTCTTGGTCTCAGGTAGCTGTTAGGACATGTGCTCTTTTCTGCCTCTCTAACTATAAGGAAAATGTGTCAGGCTGTTACAGTAATTATCACTTGCTCTACCACAGTAGTAAATGTGCTTTGAAATTGCCAATCAAATATCGTTTTCTGCCTAGAATCACACCATGAGTCTGTGTGCACACAGGAATTGTTGTCAGAGATTTAATTCGTGTTGCTCTTGTTCTGTAAGACTTGCACTCGTAGGAAAGGGGCAGCATGTTTTCTTGAACTGTGATGGTTAGTATTCAGCAGAAATCACTATCTCACAGATGCGAAGCAAATGCTAACACATTTGAAAACAACAGGGTAGATTTTCCTTCCACTCCTGCAATGGGTGAGGTAGTTCCTACATGTTCAAAAGCCCAATTAACCCTTACCACATGTGCTCTTACATACATCTATGCAGTCTTCATGCAGTTGTGCAAGTGTCCATGCAGATCTCTCTTGCACCTGACAATACACTGTCTCCAGAAACACACTCTTAGCACACAGCCAGGTGCTTCTCCTGCACTCCCATGCTTACTATTCAGCACTGTGTGGTATTTCAGATAGCAGTGTGTAACGCTAACACATTCAACATCACCAAGGCTCATTTCCTTTGCTCTAGTCTAATCACTCACCCAGGTTCCACATGCTCTTGGTCTCAAGTAGCTGTTAGGACATGTGCTCTTTTCTGCCTCTCTAACTATAAGGAAAATGTGTCAGGCTGTTACAGTAATTATCACTTGCTCTACCACAGTAGTAAATGTGCTTTGAAATTGCCAATCAAATATCGTTTTCTGCCTAGAATCACACCATGAGTCTGTGTACACACAGGAATTGTTGTCAGAGATTTAATTCGTGTTGCTCTTGTTCTGTAAGACTTGCAATCGTAGGAAAGGGGCAGCTTGTTTTCTTGAACTGTGATGGTTAGCATTCAGCAGAAATCCCTATCTCACAGATGCGAGGTAAATGCTAACACATTTGAAAACAACAGGGTAGATTTTCCTTCTACTCCTGCAATGGGTGAGGTAGTTCCTACATGTTCATAAGCCCAATTAACCCTTACCACATGTGCTCTTACATACATGTATGCAGTCTTCATGCAGTTGTGCAAGTGTCTATGCAGATCTCTCTTGCACCTGACAATACACAGTCTCCAGAAACACGCTCTTAGCACACAGCCAGGTGCTTCTCCTGCACTCCCATGCTTACTATTCAGCACTGTGTGGTATTTCAGATAGCAGTGTGTAACGCTAACAAATTCAACATCACCAAGGCTCATTTCTTTTGCTCTAGTCTAATCACTCACCAAGGTTCCACATGCTCTTGGTCTCAAGTAGCTGTTAGGACATGTGCTCTTTTCTGTCTCTCTAACTATAAGGAAAATGTGTCAGGCTGTTACAGTAATTATCACTTGCTCTACCACAGTAGTAAATGTGCTTTGAAATTGCCAATCAAATATCGTTTTCTGCCTAGAATCACACCATGAGTCTGTGTGCACACAGGAATTGTTCTCAGAGATTTAATTTGTGTTGCTCTTGTTCTGTAAGACTTGCACTCGTAGGAAAGGGGCAGCTTGTTTTCTTGAACTGTGATGGTTACTATTCAGCAGAAATCACTATCTCACAGATGCGAGGCAAATGCTAACACATTTGGAAACAACAGGGTAGATTTTCCTTCCACTCCTGCAATGGGTGAGGTAGTTCCTACATGTTCAAAAACCCAATTAACCCTTACCACCTGTTCTCTTACATACATGTATGCAGTCTTCATGCAGTTGTGCAAGTGTCCATGCAGATCTCTCTTGCACCTGACAATACACAGTCTCCAGAAACACGCTCTTAGCACACAGCCAGGTGCTTCTCCTGCACTCCCATGCTTACTATTCAGCACTGTGTGGTATTTCAGATAGCAGTGTGTAACGCTAACACATTCAACATCACCAAGGCTCATTTCCTTTGCTCTAGTCTAATCACTCACCCAGGTTCCACATGCTCTTGGTCTCAAGTAGCTGTTAGGACATGTGCTCTTTTCTGCCTCTCTAACTATAAGGAAAATGTGTCAGGCTGTTACAGTAATTATCACTTGCTCTACCACAGTAGTAAATGTGCTTTGAAATTGCCAATCAAATATTGTTTTCTGCCTAGAATCACACCATGAGTCTGTGTGCACACAGGAATTGTTGTCAGAGATTTAATTCGTGTTGCTCTTGTTCTGTAAGACTTGCACTCGTAGGAAAGGGGCAGCTTGTTGTCTTGAACTGTGATGGTTAGTATTTAGCAGAAATCACTATCTCACAGATGCGAGGCAAATGCTAACACATTTGAAAACAACAGGGTAGATTTTCCTTCCACTCCTGCAATGGGTGAGGTAGTTCCTACATGTTCAAAAGCCCAATTAACCCTTACCACATGTGCTCTTACAGACATCTATGCAGTCTTCATGCAGTTGTGCAAGTGTCCATGCAGATCTCTCTTGCACCTGACAATACACTGTCTCCAGAAACACACTCTTGGCACACAGCCAGGTGCTTCTCCTGCACTCCCATGCTTACTATTCAGCACTGTGTGGTATTTCAGATAGCAGTGTGTAACGCTAACACATTCAACATCACCAAGGCTCATTTCCTTTGCTCTAGTCTAATCACTCACCCAGGTTCCACATGCTCATGGTCTCAAGTAGCTATTAGGACATGTGCTCTTTTCTGCCTCTCTAAACTATAAGGAAAATGGGTCAGGCTGTTACAGTAATTATCACTTGCTCTACCACAGTAGTAAATGTGCTTTGAAATTGCAAATCAAATATCGTTTTCTGCCTAGAATCACACCATGAGTCTGTGTGCACACAGGAATTGTTGTCAGAGATTTAATTTGTGTTGCTCTTGTTCTGTAAGACTTGCACTCGTAGGAAAGGGGCAGCTTGTTGTCTTGAACTGTGATGGTTAGTATTTAGCAGAAATCACTATCTCACAGATGCGAGGCGAATGCTAACACATTTGAAAACAACAGGGTAGATTTTCCTTCCACTCCTGCAATGGGTGAGGTAGTTCCTACATGTTCAAAAGCCCAATTAACCCTTACCACATGTGCTCTTACATACATGTATGCAGTCTTTATACAGTTGTGCAAGTGTCCATGCAGATCTCTCTTCAACTGACAATACAAAGTCTCCAGAAACACACTCTTAGCACACAGCCAGGTGCTTCTCCTGCACTCCCATGCTTACTATTCAGCACTGTGTGGTATTTCAGATAGCAGTGTGTAACGCTAACACATTCAAACTCACCAAGGCTCATTTCCTTTGCTCTAGTCTAATCACTCACCCAGGTTCCACATGCTCTTGGTCTCAAGTAGCTGTTAGGACATGTGCTCTTTTCTGCCTCTCTAACTATAAGGAAAATGTGTCAGGCTGTTACAGTAATTATCACTTGCTCTACCACAGTAGTAAATGTGCTTTGAAATTGCCAATCAAATATCGTTTTCTGCCTAGAATCACACCATGAGTCTGTGTGCACACAGGAATTGTTGTCAGAGATTTAATTCGTGTTGCTCTTGTTCTGTAAGACTTGCACTCGTAGGAAAGGGGCAGCTTGTTTTCTTGAACTGTGATGGTTAGCATTCAGCAGAAATCACTATCTCACAGATGCAAGGCAAATGCTAACACATTTGAAAACAACAGGGTAGATTTTCCTTCCACTCCTGCAATGGGTGAGGTAGTTCCTACATGTTCAAAAGCCCAATTAACCCTTACCACATGTGCTCTTACATACATCTATGCATTCTTCATGCAGTTGTGCAAGTGTCCATGCAGATCTCTCTTGCACCTGACAATACACAGTCTCCAAAAACACACTCTTAGCACACAGCCAGGTGCTTCTCCTGCACTCCCATGCTTACTATTCAGCTCTGTGTGGTATTTCAGATAGCAGTGTGTAACGCTAAGAAATTCAACATCACCAAGGCTCATTTCCTTTGCTCTAGTCTAATCACTCACCCAGGTTCCACATGCTCTTGGTCTCAAGTAGCTGTTAGGACATGTGCTCTTTTCTGTCTCTCTAACTATAAGGAAAATGTGTCAGGCTGTTACAGTAATTATCACTTGCTCTACCACAGTATTAAATGTGCTTTGAAATTGCCAATCAAATATCGTTTTCTGCCTAGAATCACACCATGAGTCTGTGTGCACACAGGAATTGTTGTCAGAGATTTAATTTGTGTTGCTCTTGTTCTGTAAGACTTGCACTCGTAGGAAAGGGGCAGCTTGTTGTCTTGAACTGTGATGGTTAGTATTCAGCAGAAATCACTATCTCACAGATGCGAGGCAAATGCTAACACATTTGAAAACAACAGGGTAGATTTTCCTTCCACTCCTGCAATGGGTGAGGTAGTTCCTACATGTTCAAAAGCCCAATTAACCCTTACCACATGTGCTCTTACATACATCTATGCAGTCTTCATGCAGTTGTGCAAGTGTCCATGCAGATCTCTCTTGCACCTGACAATACACTGTCTCCAGAAACACACTCTTAGCACACAGCCAGGTGCTTCTCCTGCACTCCCATGCTTACTATTCAGCACTGTTTGGTATTTCAGATAGCAGTGTGTAACGCTAACACATTCAACATCACCAAGGCTCATTTCCTTTGCTCTAGTCTAATCACTCACCCAGGTTCCACATGCTCTTGGTCTCAAGTAGCTGTTAGGACATGTGCTCTTTTCTGCCTCTCTAACTATAAGGAAAATGTGTCAGGCTGTTACAGTAATTATCACTTGCTCTACCACAGTAGTAAATGTGCTTTGAAATTGCCAATCAAATATTGTTTTCTGCCTAGAATCACACCATGAGTCTGTGTGCACACAGGAATTGTTGTCAGAGATTTAATTCGTGTTGCTCTTGTTCTGTAAGACTTGCACTCGTAGGAAAGGGGCAGCTTGTTTTCTTGAACTGTGATGGTTAGCATTCAGCAGAAATCACTATCTCACAGATGCAAGGCAAATGCTAACACATTTGAAAACAACAGGGTAGATTTTCCTTCCACTCCTGCAATGGGTGAGGTAGTTCCTACATGTTCAAAAGCCCAATTAACCCTTACCACATGTGCTCTTACATACATCTATGCAGTCTTCATGCAGTTGTGCAAGTGTCCATGCAGATCTCTCTTGCACCTGACAATACACAGTCTCCAAAAACACACTCTTAGCACACAGCCAGGTGCTTCTCCTGCACTCCCATGCTTACTATTCAGCTCTGTGTGGTATTTCAGATAGCAGTGTGTAACGCTAACAAATTCAACATCACCAAGGCTCATTTCCTTTGCTCTAGTCTAATCACTCACTCAGGTTCCACATGCTCTTGGTCTCAAGTAGCTGTTAGGACATGTGCTCTTTTCTGTCTCTCTAACTATAAGGAAAATGTGTCAGGCTGTTACAGTAATTATCACTTGCACTACCACAGTAGTAAATGTGCTTTGAAATTGCCAATCAAATATCGTTTTCTGCCTAGAATCACACCGTGAGTCTGTGTGCACACAGGAATTGTTGACAGAGATTTAATTCGTGTTGCTCTTGTTCTGTAAGACTTGCACTCGTAGGAAAGGGGCAGCTTGTTTTCTTGAACTGTGATGGTTAGCATTCAGCAGAAATCACTATCTCACAGATGCGAGGCAAATGCTAACTCATTTGAAAACAACAGGGCAGATTATCCTTCCACTCCTGCAATGGGAGAGGTAGTTCCTACATGTTCAAAAGCCCAATTAACCCTTACCACATGTGCTCTTACATACATGTATGCAGTCTTCATGCAGTTGTGCAAGTGTCCATGCAAATCTCTCTAGCACCTGACAATACACAGTCTCCAGAAACACGCTCTTAGCACACAGCCAGGTGCTTCTCCTGCACTCCCATGCTTACTATTCAGCACTGTGTCGTATTTCAGATAGCAGTGTGTAACGCTAACACATTCAACATCACCAAGGCTCATTTCCTTTGCTCTAGTCTTATCACTCACCCAGGTTCCACATGCTCTTGGTCTCAAGTAGCTGTTAGGACATGTGCTCTTTTCTGCCTCTCTAAACTATAAGGAAAATGTGTCAGGCTGTTACAGTAATTATCACTTGCTCTACCACAGTAGTAAATGTGCTTTGATATTGCCAATCAAATATCGTTTTCTGCCTAGAATCACACCATGAGTCTGTGTGCACACAGGAATTGTTGTCAGATATTTAATTTGTGTTGCTCTTGTTCTGTAAGACTTGCACTCGTAGGAAAGGGGCAGCTTGTTTTCTTGAACTGTGATGGTTAGCATTGAGCAGCAATCACTATCTCACAGATGCGAGGCAAATGCTAACACATTTGAAAACAACAGGGTAGATTTTCCTTCCACTCCTGCAATGGGTGAGGTAGTTCCTACATGTTCAAAAGCCCAATTAACCCTTACCACATGTGTTCCTACATACATCTATGCAGTCTTCATGCAGTTGTGCAAGTGTCCATGCAGATCTCTCTTGCACCTGACAATACACTGTCTCCAGAAACACACTCTTAGCACACAACCAGGTGCTTCTCCTGCACTCCCATGCTTACTATTCAGCACTGTGTGGTATTTCAGATAGCAGTGTGTAACGCTAACACATTTAACATCACCAAGGCTCATTTCCTTTGCTCTAGTCTAATCACTCACCCAGGTTCCACATGCTCTTGGTCTCAAGTAGCTGTTAGGACATGTGCTCTTTTCTGCCTCTCTAAACTATAAGGAAAATGTGTCAGGCTGTTACAGTAATTATAACTTGCTCTACCACAGTAGTAAATGTGCTTTGAAATTGCCAATTAAATATCGTTTTCTGCATCGAATCACACCATGAGTCTGTGTGCACACAGGAATTGTTGTCAGAGATTTAATTTGTGTTGCTCTTGTTCTGTAAGACTTGCACTCATAGGAAAGGGGCAGCTTGTTTTCTTGAACTGTGATGGTTAGCATTCAGCAGAAATCACTATCTCACAGATGCGAGGCAAATGCTAACACATTTGAAAACAACAGGGTAGATTTTCCTTCCACTCCTGCAATGGGTGAGGTTGTTCCTACATGTTCAAAAGCCCAATTAACCCTTACCACATGTGCTCTTACATACATGTATGCAGTCTTCATGCAGTTGTTCAAGTGTCCATGCAGATCTCCCTTGCACCTGACAATACACAGTCTCCAGAAACACGCTCTTAGCACACAGCCAGGTGCTTCTCCTGCACTCCCATGCTTACTATTCAGCACTGTGTGGTATTTCAGATAGCAGTGTGTAACGCTAACACATTCAACATCACTAAGGCTCATTTCCTTTGCTCTAGTCTAATCACTCACCCAGGTTCCACATGCTCTTGGTCTCAAGTAGCTGTTAGGACATGTGCTCTTTTCTGCCTCTCTAACTATAAGGAAAATGTGTCAGGCTGTTACAGTAATTATCACTTGCTCTACCACAGTAGTAAATGTGCTTTGAAATTGCCAATCAAATATCGTTTTCTGCCTAGAATCACACCATGAGTCTGTGTGCACACAGGAATTGTTGTCAGAGATTTAATTTGTGTTGCTCTTGTTCTGTAAGACTTGCACTCGTAGGAAAGGGGCAGCTTGTTTTCTTGAACTGTGATGGTTAGTATTCAGCAGAAATCACTATCTCACAGATGCGAGGCAAATGCTAACACATTTGAAAACAACAGGGTAGATTTTCCTTCCACTCCTGCAATGGGTGAGGTAGTTCCTACATGTTCAAAAGCCCAATTAACCCTTACCACATGTGCTCTTACATACATCTATGCAGTCTTCATGCAGTTGTGCAAGTGTCCATGCAGATCTCTCTTGCACCTGACAATACACTGTCTACAGAAACACACTCTTAGCACACAGCCAGGTGCTTCTCCTGCACTCCCATGCTTACTATTCAGCACTGTGTGGTATTTCAGATAGCAGTGTGTAACGCTAACACATTCAACATCACCAAGGCTCATTTCCTTTGCTCTAGTCTAATCACTCACCCAGGTTCCACATGCTCTTGGTCTCAAGTAGCTGTTAGGACATGTGCTCTTTTCTGCCTCTCTAACTATAAGGAAAATGTGTCAGGCTGTTACAGTAATTATCACTTGCTCTACCACAGTAGTAAATGTGCTTTGAAATTGCCAATCAAATATCGTTTTCTGCCTAGAATCACACCATGAGTCTGTGTGCACACAGGAATTGTTGTCAGAGATTTAATTCGTGTTGCTCTTGTTCTGTAAGACTTGCACTCGTAGGAAAGGGGCAGCTTGTTTTCTTGAACTGTGATGGTTAGCATTCAGCAGAAATCACTATCTCACAGATGCAAGGCAAATGCTAACACATTTGAAAACAACAGGGTAGATTTTCCTTCCACTCCTGCAATGGGTGAGGTAGTTCCTACATGTTCAAAAGCCCAATTAACCCTTACCACATGTGCTCTTACATACATCTATGCATTCTTCATGCAGTTGTGCAAGTGTCCATGCAGATCTCTCTTGCACCTGACAATACACAGTCTCCAAAAACACACTCTTAGCACACAGCCAGGTGCTTCTCCTGCACTCCCATGCTTACTATTCAGCTCTGTGTGGTATTTCAGATAGCAGTGTGTAACGCTAAGAAATTCAACATCACCAAGGCTCATTTCCTTTGCTCTAGTCTAATCACTCACCCAGGTTCCACATGCTCTTGGTCTCAAGTAGCTGTTAGGACATGTGCTCTTTTCTGTCTCTCTAACTATAAGGAAAATGTGTCAGGCTGTTACAGTAATTATCACTTGCTCTACCACAGTAGTAAATGTGCTTTGAAATTGCCAATCAAATATCGTTTTCTGCCTAGAATCACACCGTGAGTCTGTGTGCACACAGGAATTGTTGACAGAGATTTAATTCGTGTTGCTCTTGTTCTGAAAGACTTGCACTCGTAGGAAAGGGGCAGCTTGTTTTCTTGAACTGTGATGGTTAGCATTCAGCAGAAATCACTATCTCACAGATGCGAGGCAAATGCTAACACATTTGAAAACAACAGGGCAGATTATCCTTCCACTCCTGCAATGGGAGAGGTAGTTCCTACATGTTCAAAAGCCCAATGAACCCTTACCACATGTGCTCTTACATACATGTATGCAGTCTTCATGCAGTTGTGCAAGTGTCCGTGCAAATCTCTCTAGCACCTGACAATACACAGTCTCCAGAAACACGCTCTTAGCACACAGCCAGGTGCTTCTCCTGCACTCCCATGCTTACTATTCAGCACTGTGTCGTATTTCAGATAGCAGTGTGTAACGCTAACACATTCAACATCACCAAGACTCATTTCCTTTGCTCTAGTCTTATCACTCACCCAGGTTCCACATGCTCTTGGTCTCAAGTAGCTGTTAGGACATGTGCTCTTTTCTGCCTCTCTAAACTATAAGGAAAATGTGTCAGGCTGTTACAGTAATTATCACTTGCTCTACCACAGTAGTAAATGTGCTTTGATATTGCCAATCAAATATCGTTTTCTGCCTAGAATCACACCATGAGTCTGTGTGCACACAGGAATTGTTGTCAGATATTTAATTTGTGTTGCTCTTGTTCTGTAAGACTTGCACTCGTAGGAAAGGGGCAGCTTGTTTTCTTGAACTGTGATGGTTAGCATTGAGCAGCAATCACTATCTCACAGATGCGAGGCAAATGCTAACACATTTGAAAACAACAGGGTAGATTTTCCTTCCACTCCTGCAATGGGTGAGGTAGTACCTACATGTTCAAAAGCCCAATTAACCCTTACCACATGTGCTCCTACATACATCTATGCCGTCTTCATGCAGTTGTGCAAGTGTCCATGCAGATCTCTCTTGCACCTGACAATACACTGTCTCCAGAAACACACTCTTAGCACACAACCAGGTGCTTCTCCTGCACTCCCATGCTTACTATTCAGCACTGTGTGGTATTTCAGATAGCAGTGTGTAACGCTAACACATTTAACATCACCAAGGCTCATTTCCTTTGCTCTAGTCTAATCACTAACCCAGGTTCCACATGCTCTTGGTCTCAAGTAGCTGTTAGGACATGTGCTCTTTTCTGCCTCTCTAAACTATAAGGAAAATGTGTCAGGCTGTTACAGTAATTATAACTTGCTCTACCACAGTAGTAACTGTGCTTTGAAATTGCCAATTAAATATCGTTTTCTGCATAGAATCACACCATGAGTCTGTGTGCACACAGGAATTGTTGTCAGAGATTTAATTTGTGTTGCTCTTGTTCTGTAAGACTTGCACTCATAGGAAAGGGGCAGCTTGTTTTCTTGAACTGTGATGGTTAGCATTCAGCAGAAATCACTATCTCACAGATGTGAGGCAAATGCTAACACATTTGAAAACAACAGGGTAGATTTTCCTTCCACTCCTGCAATGGGTGAGGTTGTTCCTACATGTTCAAAAGCCCAATTAACCCTTACCACATGTGCTCTTACATACATGTATGCAGTCTTCATACAGGTGTGCAAGTGTCCATGCAGATCTCTCTTGCACCTGACAATACACAGTCTCCAGAAACACGCTCTTAGCACACAGCCAGGTGCTTCTCCTGCACTCCCATGCTTACTATTCAGCACTGTGTGGTATTTCAGATAGCAGTGTGTAACGCTAACACATTCAACATCACCAAGGCTCATTTCCTTTGCTCTAGTCTAATCACTCACCCAGGTTCCACATGCTCTTGGTCTCAAGTAGCTGTTAGGACATGTGCTCTTTTCTGCCTCTCTAACTATAAGGAAAATGTGTCAGGCTGTTACAGTAATTATCACTTGCTCTACCACAGTAGTAAATGTGCTTTGAAATTGCCAATCAAATATCGTTTTCTGCCTAGAATCACACCATGAGTCTGTGTGCACACAGGAATTGTTGTCAGAGATTTAATTCGTGTTGCTCTTGTTCTGTAAGACTTGCACTCGTAGGAAAGGGGCAGCTTGTTTTCTTGAACTGTGATGGTTAGTATTCAGCAGAAATCACTATCTCACAGATGCGAGGCAAATGCTAACACATTTGAAAACAACAGGGTAGATTTTCTTTCCACTCCTGCAATGGGTGAGGTAGTTCCTACATGTTCAAAAGCCCAATTAACCCTTACCACATGTGCTCTTACATACATCTATGCAGTCTTCATGCAGTTGTGCAAGTGTCCATGCAGATCTCTCTTGCACCTGACAATACACTGTCTACAGAAACACACTCTTAGCACAGAGCCAGGTGCTTCTCCTGCACTCCCATGCTTAATATTCAGCACTGTGTGGTATTTCAGATAGCAGTGTGTAACGCTAACACATTCAACATCACCAAGGCTCATTTCCTTTGCTCTAGTCTAATCACTCACCTAGGTTCCACATGCTCTTGGTCTCAAGTAGCTGTTAGGACATGTGCTCTTTTCTGCCTCTCTAACTATAAGGAAAATGTGTCAGGCTGTTACAGTAATTATCACTTGCTCTACCACAGTAGTAAATGTGCTTTGAAATTGCCAATCAAATATCGTTTTCTGCCTAGAATCACACCATGAGTCTGTGTGCACACATATACTGTTGTCAGAGATTTAATTCGTGTTGCTCTTGTTCTGTAAGACTTGCACTCGTAGAAAAGGGGCAGCTTGTTTTCTTGAACTGTGATGGTTAGCATTCAGCAGAAATCACTATCTCACAGATGCAAGGCAAGTGCTAACACATTTGAAAACAACAGGGTAGATTTTCCTTCCACTCCTGCAATGGGTGAGGTAGTTCCTACATGTTCAAAAGCCCAATTAACCCTTACCACATGTGCTCTTGCATACATGTATGCAGTCTTCATGCAGTTGTGCAAGTGTCCATGCAAATCTCTCCAGCACCTGACAATACACAGTCTCCAGAAACACGCTCTTAGCACACAGCCAGGTGCTTCTCCTGCACTCCCATGCTTACTATTCAGCACTGTGTCGTATTTCAGATAGCAGTGTGTAACGCTAACACATTCAACGTCACCAAGGCTCATTTCCTTTGCTCTAGTCTTATCACTCACCCAGGTTCCACATGCTCTTGGTCTCAAGTAGCTGTTAGGACATGTGCTCTTTTCTGCCTCTCTAAACTATAAGGAAAATGTGTCAGGCTGTTACAGTAATTATCACTTGCTCTACCACAGTAGTAAATGTGCTTTGATGTTGCCAATCAAATATTGTTTTCTGCCTAGAATCACACCATGAGTCTGTGTGCACAGAGGAATTGTTGTCAGATATTTAATTTGTGTTGCTCTTGTTCTGTAAGACTTGCACTCGTAGGAAAGGGGCAGCTTGTTTTCTTGAACTGTGATGGTTAGCATTCAGCAGAAATCACTATCTCACAGATGTGAGGCAAATGCTAACAAATTTGAAAACAACAGGGTAGATTTTCCTTCCACTCCTGCAATGGGTGAGGTTGTTCCTACATGTTCAAAAGCCCAATTAACCCTTACCACATGTGCTCTTACATACATGTATGCAGTCTTCATGCAGTTGTGCAAGTGTCCATGCAGATCTCTCTTGCACCTGACAATACACTGTCTCCAGAAACACACTCTTAGCACACAACCAGGTGCTTCTCCTGCACTCCCATGCTTACTATTCAGCACTGTGTGGTATTTCAGATAGCAGTGTGTAACGCTAACACATTTAACATCACCAAGGCTCATTTCCTTTGCTCTAGTCTAATCACTAACCCAGGTTCCACATGCTCTTGGTCTCAAGTAGCTGTTAGGACATGTGCTCTTTTCTGCCTCTCTAAACTATAAGGAAAATGTGTCAGGCTGTTACAGTAATTATAACTTGCTCTACCACAGTAGTAACTGTGCTTTGAAATTGCCAATTAAATATCGTTTTCTGCATAGAATCACACCATGAGTCTGTGTGCACACAGGAATTGTTGTCAGAGATTTAATTTGTGTTGCTCTTGTTCTGTAAGACTTGCACTCATAGGAAAGGGGCAGCTTGTTTTCTTGAACTGTGATGGTTAGCATTCAGCAGAAATCACTATCTCACAGATGTGAGGCAAATGCTAACACATTTGAAAACAACAGGGTAGATTTTCCTTCCACTCCTGCAATGGGTGAGGTTGTTCCTACATGTTCAAAAGCCCAATTAACCCTTACCACATGTGCTCTTACATACATGTATGCAGTCTTCATACAGGTGTGCAAGTGTCCATGCAGATCTCTCTTGCACCTGACAATACACAGTCTCCAGAAACACGCTCTTAGCACACAGCCAGGTGCTTCTCCTGCACTCCCATGCTTACTATTCAGCACTGTGTGGTATTTCAGATAGCAGTGTGTAACGCTAACACATTCAACATCACCAAGGCTCATTTCCTTTGCTCTAGTCTAATCACTCACCCAGGTTCCACATGCTCTTGGTCTCAAGTAGCTGTTAGGACATGTGCTCTTTTCTGCCTCTCTAACTATAAGGAAAATGTGTCAGGCTGTTACAGTAATTATCACTTGCTCTACCACAGTAGTAAATGTGCTTTGAAATTGCCAATCAAATATCGTTTTCTGCCTAGAATCACACCATGAGTCTGTGTGCACACAGGAATTGTTGTCAGAGATTTAATTCGTGTTGCTCTTGTTCTGTAAGACTTGCACTCGTAGGAAAGGGGCAGCTTGTTTTCTTGAACTGTGATGGTTAGTATTCAGCAGAAATCACTATCTCACAGATGCGAGGCAAATGCTAACACATTTGAAAACAACAGGGTAGATTTTCTTTCCACTCCTGCAATGGGTGAGGTAGTTCCTACATGTTCAAAAGCCCAATTAACCCTTACCACATGTGCTCTTACATACATCTATGCAGTCTTCATGCAGTTGTGCAAGTGTCCATGCAGATCTCTCTTGCACCTGACAATACACTGTCTACAGAAACACACTCTTAGCACAGAGCCAGGTGCTTCTCCTGCACTCCCATGCTTAATATTCAGCACTGTGTGGTATTTCAGATAGCAGTGTGTAACGCTAACACATTCAACATCACCAAGGCTCATTTCCTTTGCTCTAGTCTAATCACTCACCTAGGTTCCACATGCTCTTGGTCTCAAGTAGCTGTTAGGACATGTGCTCTTTTCTGCCTCTCTAACTATAAGGAAAATGTGTCAGGCTGTTACAGTAATTATCACTTGCTCTACCACAGTAGTAAATGTGCTTTGAAATTGCCAATCAAATATCGTTTTCTGCCTAGAATCACACCATGAGTCTGTGTGCACACAGGAACTGTTGTCAGAGATTTAATTCGTGTTGCTCTTGTTCTGTAAGACTTGCACTCGTAGAAAAGGGGCAGCTTGTTTTCTTGAACTGTGATGGTTAGCATTCAGCAGAAATCACTATCTCACAGATGCAAGGCAAGTGCTAACACATTTGAAAACAACAGGGTAGATTTTCCTTCCACTCCTGCAATGGGTGAGGTAGTTCCTACATGTTCAAAAGCCCAATTAACCCTTACCACATGTGCTCTTGCATACATGTATGCAGTCTTCATGCAGTTGTGCAAGTGTCCATGCAAATCTCTCCAGCACCTGACAATACACAGTCTCCAGAAACACGCTCTTAGCACACAGCCAGGTGCTTCTCCTGCACTCCCATGCTTACTATTCAGCACTGTGTCGTATTTCAGATAGCAGTGTGTAACGCTAACACATTCAACCTCACCAAGGCTCATTTCCTTTGCTCTAGTCTTATCACTCACCCAGGTTCCACATGCTCTTGGTCTCAAGTAGCTGTTAGGACATGTGCTCTTTTCTGCCTCTCTAAACTATAAGGAAAATGTGTCAGGCTGTTACAGTAATTATCACTTGCTCTACCACAGTAGTAAATGTGCTTTGATGTTGCCAATCAAATATTGTTTTCTGCCTAGAATCACACCATGAGTCTGTGTGCACAGAGGAATTGTTGTCAGATATTTAATTTGTGTTGCTCTTGTTCTGTAAGACTTGCACTCGTAGGAAAGGGGCAGCTTGTTTTCTTGAACTGTGATGGTTAGCATTCAGCAGCAATCACTATCTCACAGATGCGAGGCAAATGCTAACACATTTGAAAACAACAGGGTAGATTTTCCTTCCACTCCTGCAATGGGTGAGGTTGTTCCTACATGTTCAAAAGCCCAATTAACCCTTACCACATGTGCTCTTACATACATCTATGCAGTCTTCATCTAGTTGTGCAAGTGTCCATGCAGATCTCTCTTGCACCTGACAATACACAGTCTCCAGAAACACGCTCATAGCACACAGCCAGGTGCTTCTCCTGCACTCCCATGCTTACTATTCAGCACTGTGTGGTATTTCAGATAGCAGTATGTAACGCTAACACATTCAACATCACCAAGGCTCATTTCCTTTGGTCTAGTCTAATCACTCACCCAGGTTCCACATGCTCTTGGTCTCAGGTAGCTGTTAGGACATGTGCTCTTTTCTGCCTCTCTAACTATAAGGAAAATGTGTCAGGCTGTTACAGTAATTATCACTTGCTCTACCACAGTAGTAAATGTGCTTTGAAATTGCCAATCAAATATCGTTTTCTGCCTAGAGTCACACCATGAGTCTGTGTGCACACAGGAATTGTTGTCAGAGATTTAATTCGTGTTGCTCTTGTTCTGTAAGACTTGCACTCGTAGGAAAGGGGCAGCATGTTTTCTTGAACTGTGATGGTTAGTATTCAGTAGAAATCACTATCTCACAGATGCGAAGCAAATGCTAACACATTTGAAAACAACAGGGTAGATTTTCCTTCCACTCCTGCAATGGGTGAGGTAGTTCCTACATGTTCAAAAGCCCAATTAACCCTTACCACATGTGCTCTTACATACATCTATGCAGTCTTCATGCAGTTGTGCAAGTGTCCATGCAGATCTCTCTTGCACCTGACAATACACTGTCTCCAGAAACACACTCTTAGCACACAGCCAGGTGCTTCTCCTGCACTCCCATGCTTACTATTCAGCACTGTGTGGTATTTCAGATAGCAGTGTGTAACGCTAACACATTCAACATCACCAAGGCTCATTTCCTTTGCTCTAGTCTAATCACTCACCCAGGTTCCACATGCTCTTGGTCTCAAGTAGCTGTTAGGACATGTGCTCTTTTCTGCCTCTCTAACTATAAGGAAAATGTGTCAGGCTGTTACAGTAATTATCACTTGCTCTACCACAGTAGTAAATGTGCTTTGAAATTGCCAATCAAATATCGTTTTCTGCCTAGAATCACACCATGAGTCTGTGTACACACAGGAATTGTTGTCAGAGATTTAATTCGTGTTGCTCTTGTTCTGTAAGACTTGCAATCGTAGGAAAGGGGCAGCTTGTTTTCTTGAACTGTGATGGTTAGCATTCAGCAGAAATCCCTATCTCACAGATGCGAGGTAAATGCTAACACATTTGAAAACAACAGGGTAGATTTTCCTTCTACTCCTGCAATGGGTGAGGTAGTTCCTACATGTTCATAAGCCCAATTAACCCTTACCACATGTGCTCTTACATACATGTATGCAGTCTTCATGCAGTTGTGCAAGTGTCTATGCAGATCTCTCTTGCACCTGACAATACACAGTCTCCAGAAACACGCTCTTAGCACACAGCCAGGTGCTTCTCCTGCACTCCCATGCTTACTATTCAGCACTGTGTGGTATTTCAGATAGCAGTGTGTAACGCTAACAAATTCAACATCACCAAGGCTCATTTCCTTTGCTCTAGTCTAATCACTCACCAAGGTTCCACATGCTCTTGGTCTCAAGTAGCTGTTAGGACATGTGCTCTTTTCTGTCTCTCTAACTATAAGGAAAATGTGTCAGGCTGTTACAGTAATTATCACTTGCTCTACCACAGTAGTAAATGTGCTTTGAAATTGCCAATCAAATATCGTTTTCTGCCTAGAATCACACCATGAGTCTGTGTGCACACAGGAATTGTTCTCAGAGATTTAATTTGTGTTGCTCTTGTTCTGTAAGACTTGCACTCGTAGGAAAGGGGCAGCTTGTTTTCTTGAACTGTGATGGTTACTATTCAGCAGAAATCACTATCTCACAGATGCGAGGCAAATGCTAACACATTTGGAAACAACAGGGTAGATTTTCCTTCCACTCCTGCAATGGGTGAGGTAGTTCCTACATGTTCAAAAACCCAATTAACCCTTACCACCTGTGCTCTTACATACATGTATGCAGTCTTCATGCAGTTGTGCAAGTGTCCATGCAGATCTCTCTTGCACCTGACAATACACAGTCTCCAGAAACACGCTCTTAGCACACAGCCAGGTGCTTCTCCTGCACTCCCATGCTTACTATTCAGCACTGTGTGGTATTTCAGATAGCAGTGTGTAACGCTAACACATTCAACATCACCAAGGCTCATTTCCTTTGCTCTAGTCTAATCACTCACCCAGGTTCCACATGCTCTTGGTCTCAAGTAGCTGTTAGGACATGTGCTCTTTTCTGCCTCTCTAACTATAAGGAAAATGTGTCAGGCTGTTACAGTAATTATCACTTGCTCTACCACAGTAGTAAATGTGCTTTGAAATTGCCAATCAAATATTGTTTTCTGCCTAGAATCACACCATGAGTCTGTGTGCACACAGGAATTGTTGTCAGAGATTTAATTCGTGTTGCTCTTGTTCTGTAAGACTTGCACTCGTAGGAAAGGGGCAGCTTGTTGTCTTGAACTGTGATGGTTAGTATTTAGCAGAAATCACTATCTCACAGATGCGAGGCAAATGCTAACACATTTGAAAACAACAGGGTAGATTTTCCTTCCACTCCTGCAATGGGTGAGGTAGTTCCTACATGTTCAAAAGCCCAATTAACCCTTACCACATGTGCTCTTACAGACATCTATGCAGTCTTCATGCAGTTGTGCAAGTGTCCATGCAGATCTCTCTTGCACCTGACAATACACTGTCTCCAGAAACACACTCTTGGCACACAGCCAGGTGCTTCTCCTGCACTCCCATGCTTACTATTCAGCACTGTGTGGTATTTCAGATAGCAGTGTGTAACGCTAACACATTCAACATCACCAAGGCTCATTTCCTTTGCTCTAGTCTAATCACTCACCCAGGTTCCACATGCTCATGGTCTCAAGTAGCTATTAGGTAATGTGCTCTTTTCTGCCTCTCTAAACTATAAGGAAAATGGGTCAGGCTGTTACAGTAATTATCACTTGCTCTACCACAGTAGTAAATGTGCTTTGAAATTGCAAATCAAATATCGTTTTCTGCCTAGAATCACACCATGAGTCTGTGTGCACACAGGAATTGTTGTCAGAGATTTAATTTGTGTTGCTCTTGTTCTGTAAGACTTGCACTCGTAGGAAAGGGGCAGCTTGTTGTCTTGAACTGTGATGGTTAGTATTTAGCAGAAATCACTATCTCACAGATGCGAGGCAAATGCTAACACATTTGAAAACAACAGGGTAGATTTTCCTTCCACTCCTGCAATGGGTGAGGTAGTTCCTACATGTTCAAAAGCCCAATTAACCCTTACCACATGTGCTCTTACATACATGTATGCAGTCTTTATACAGTTGTGCAAGTGTCCATGCAGATCTCTCTTGCACCTGACAATACAAAGTCTCCAGAAACACACTCTTAGCACACAGCCAGGTGCTTCTCCTGCACTCCCATGCTTACTATTCAGCACTGTGTGGTATTTCAGATAGCAGTGTGTAACGCTAACACATTCAAACTCACCAAGGCTCATTTCCTTTGCTCTAGTCTAATCACTCACCCAGGTTCCACATGCTCATGGTCTCAAGTAGCTGTTAGGACATGTGCTCTTTTCTGCCTCTCTAAACTATAAGGAAAATGGGTCAGGCTGTTACAGTAATTATCACTTGCTCTACCACAGTAGTAAATGTGCTTTGAAATTGCAAATCAAATATCGTTTTCTGCCTAGAATCACACCATGAGTCTGTGTGCACACAGGAATTGTTGTGAGAGATTTAATTCATGTTGCTCTTGTTCTGTAAGACTTGCACTCGTAGGAAAGGGGCAGCTTGTTTTCTTGAACTGTGATGGTTAGCATTCAGCAGAAATCACTATCTCACAGATGCAAGGCAAATGGTAACACATTAGAAAACAACAGGGTAGATTTTTCTTCCACTCCTGCAATGGGTGAGGTAGTTCCTTCATGTTCAAAAGCCCAATTAACCCTTACCACACGTGCTCTTACATACATGTATGCAGTCTTTATGCAGTTGTGCAAGTGTCCATGCAGATCTCTCTTGCACCTGACAATACACAGTCTCCAGAAATACACTCTTAGCACACAGCCAGGTGCTTCTCCTGCACTCCCATGCTTACTATTCAGCACTGTGTGGTATTTCAGATAGCAGTATGTAACGCTAACACATTCAACATCACCAAGGCTCATTTCCTTTGGTCTAGTCTAATCACTCACCCAGGTTCCACATGCTCTTGGTCTCAGGTAGCTGTTAGGACATGTGCTCTTTTCTGCCTCTCTAACTATAAGGAAAATGTGTCAGGCTGTTACAGTAATTATCACTTGCTCTACCACAGTAGTAAATGTGCTTTGAAATTGCCAATCAAATATCGTTTTCTGCCTAGAATCACACCATGAGTCTGTGTGCACACAGGAATTGTTGTCAGAGATTTAATTCGTGTTGCTCTTGTTCTGTAAGACTTGCACTCGTAGGAAAGGGGCAGCATGTTTTCTTGAACTGTGATGGTTAGTATTCAGCAGAAATCACTATCTCACAGATGCGAAGCAAATGCTAACACATTTGAAAACAACAGGGTAGATTTTCCTTCCCCTCCTGCAATGGGTGAGGTAGTTCCTACATGTTCAAAAGCCCAATTAACCCTTACCACATGTGCTCTTACATACATCTATGCAGTCTTCATGCAGTTGTGCAAGTGTCCATGCAGATCTCTCTTGCACCTGACAATACACTGTCTCCAGAAACACACTCTTATCACACAGCCAGGTGCTTCTCCTGCACTCCCATGCTTACTATTCAGCACTGTGTGGTATTTCAGATAGCAGTGTGTAACGCTAACACATTCAACATCACCAAGGCTCATTTCCTTTGCTCTAGTCTAATCACTCACCCAGGTTCCACATGCTCTTGGTCTCAAGTAGCTGTTAGGACATGTGCTCTTTTCTGCCTCTCTAACTATAAGGAAAATGTGTCAGGCTGTTACAGTAATTATCACTTGCTCTACCACAGTAGTAAATGTGCTTTGAAATTGCCAATCAAATATCGTTTTCTGCCTAGAATCACACCATGAGTCTGTGTACACACAGGAATTGTTGTCAGAGATTTAATTCGTGTTGCTCTTGTTCTGTAAGACTTGCAATCGTAGGAAAGGGGCAGCTTGTTTTCTTGAACTGTGATGGTTAGCATTCAGCAGAAATCCCTATCTCACAGATGCGAGGTAAATGCTAACACATTTGAAAACAACAGGGTAGATTTTCCTTCTACTCCTGCAATGGGTGAGGTAGTTCCTACATGTTCATAAGCCCAATTAACCCTTACCACATGTGCTCTTACATACATGTATGCAGTCTTCATGCAGTTGTGCAAGTGTCTATGCAGATCTCTCTTGCACCTGACAATACACAGTCTCCAGAAACACGCTCTTAGCACACAGCCAGGTGCTTCTCCTGCACTCCCATGCTTACTATTCAGCACTGTGTGGTATTTCAGATAGCAGTGTGTAACGCTAACAAATTCAACATCACCAAGGCTCATTTCCTTTGCTCTAGTCTAATCACTCACCAAGGTTCCACATGCTCTTGGTCTCAAGTAGCTGTTAGGACATGTGCTCTTTTCTGTCTCTCTAACTATAAGGAAAATGTGTCAGGCTGTTACAGTAATTATCACTTGCTCTACCAGAGTAGTAAATGTGCTTTGAAATTGCCAATCAAATATCGTTTTCTGCCTAGAATCACACCATGAGTCTGTGTGCACACAGGAATTGTTCTCAGAGATTTAATTTGTGTTGCTCTTGTTCTGTAAGACTTGCACTCGTAGGAAAGGGGCAGCTTGTTTTCTTGAACTGTGATGGTTACTATTCAGCAGAAATCACTATCTCACAGATGCGAGGCAAATGCTAACACATTTGGAAACAACAGGGTAGATTTTCCTTCCACTCCTGCAATGGGTGAGGTAGTTCCTACATGTTCAAAAACCCAATTAACCCTTACCACCTGTGCTCTTACATACATGTATGCAGTCTTCATGCAGTTGTGCAAGTGTCCATGCAGATCTCTCTTGCACCTGAAAATACACAGTCTCCAGAAACACGCTCTTAGCACACAGCCAGGTGCTTCTCCTGCACTCCCATGCTTACTATTCAGCACTGTGTGGTATTTCAGATAGCAGTGTGTAACGCTAACACATTCAACATCACCAAGGCTCATTTCCTTTGCTCTAGTCTAATCACTCACCCAGGTTCCACATGCTCTTGGTCTCAAGTAGCTGTTAGGACATGTGCTCTTTTCTGCCTCTCTAACTATAAGGAAAATGTGTCAGGCTGTTACAGTAATTATCACTTGCTCTACCACAGTAGTAAATGTGCTTTGAAATTGCCAATCAAATATTGTTTTCTGCCTAGAATCACACCATGAGTCTGTGTGCACACAGGAATTGTTGTCAGAGATTTAATTCGTGTTGCTCTTGTTCTGTAAGACTTGCACTCGTAGGAAAGGGGCAGCTTGTTGTCTTGAACTGTGATGGTTAGTATTTAGCAGAAATCACTATCTCACAGATGCGAGGCAAATGCTAACACATTTGAAAACAACAGGGTAGATTTTCCTTCCACTCCTGCAATGGGTGAGGTAGTTCCTACATGTTCAAAAGCCCAATTAACCCTTACCACATGTGCTCTTACAGACATCTATGCAGTCTTCATGCAGTTGTGCAAGTGTCCATGCAGATCTCTCTTGCACCTGACAATACACTGTCTCCAGAAACACACTCTTGGCACACAGCCAGGTGCTTCTCCTGCACTCCCATGCTTACTATTCAGCACTGTGTGGTATTTCAGATAGCAGTGTGTAACGCTAACACATTCAACATCACCAAGGCTCATTTCCTTTGCTCTAGTCTAATCACTCACTCAGGTTCCACATGCTCATGGTCTCAAGTAGCTATTAGGACATGTGCTCTTTTCTGCCTCTCTAAACTATAAGGAAAATGTGTCAGGCTGTTACAGTAATTATCACTTGCTCTACCACAGTAGTAAATGTGCTTTGAAATTGCCAATCAAATATCGTTTTCTGCCTAGAATCACACCATGAGTCTGTGTGCACACAGGAATTGTTGTCAGAGATTTAATTTGTGTTGCTCTTGTTCTGTAAGACTTGCACTCGTAGGAAAGGGGCAGCTTGTTGTCTTGAACTGTGATGGTTAGTATTTAGCAGAAATCACTATCTCACAGATGCGAGGCAAATGCTAACACATTTGAAAACAACAGGGTAGATTTTCCTTCCACTCCTGCAATGGGTGAGGTAGTTCCTACATGTTCAAAAGCCCAATTAACCCTTACCACATGTGCTCTTACATACATGTATGCAGTCTTTATACAGTTGTGCAAGTGTCCATGCAGATCTCTCTTCAACTGACAATACAAAGTCTCCAGAAACACACTCTTAGCACACAGCCAGGTGCTTCTCCTGCACTCCCATGCTTACTATTCAGCACTGTGTGGTATTTCAGATAGCAGTGTGTAACGCTAACACATTCAAACTCACCAAGGCTCATTTCCTTTGCTCTAGTCTAATCACTCACCCAGGTTCCACATGCTCATGGTCTCAAGTAGCTGTTAGGACATGTGCTCTTTTCTGCCTCTCTAAACTATAAGGAAAATGGGTCAGGCTGTTACAGTAATTATCACTTGCTCTACCACAGTAGTAAATGTGCTTTGAAATTGCAAATCAAATATCGTTTTCTGCCTAGAATCACACCATGAGTCTGTGTGCACACAGGAATTGTTGTGAGAGATTTAATTCATGTTGCTCTTGTTCTGTAAGACTTGCACTCGAAGGAAAGGGGCAGCTTGTTTTCTTGAACTGTGATGGTTAGCATTCAGCAGAAATCACTATCTCACAGATGCAAGGCAAATGGTAACACATTTGAAAACAACAGGGTAGATTTTTCTTCCACTCCTGCAATGGGTGAGGTAGTTCCTTCATGTTCAAAAGCCCAATTAACCCTTACCACACGTGCTCTTACATACATGTATGCAGTCTTTATGCAGTTGTGCAAGTGTCCATGCAGATCTCTCTTGCACCTGACAATACACAGTCTCCAGAAACACACTCTTAGCACACAGCCAGGTGCTTCTCCTGCACTCCCATGCTTACTATTCAGCACTGTGCGGTATTTCAGATAGCAGTGTGTAACGCTAACACATTCAACCTCACCAAGGCTCATTTCCTTTGCTGTAGTCTAATCACTCACCCAGGTTCCACATGCTCTTGGTCTCAAGTAGCTGTTAGGACATGTGCTCTTTTATGCCTCTCTAACTATAAGGAAAATGTGTCAGGCTGTTACAGTAATTATCACTTGCTCTACCACAGTAGTAAATGTGCTTTGAAATTGCCAATCAAATATCGCTTTCTGCCTAGAATCACACCATGAGTCTGTGTGCACACAGGAATTGTTGTCAGAGATTTAATTTGTGTTGCTCTTGTTCTGTAAGACTTGCACTCGTAGGAAAGGGGCAGCTTGTTTTCTTGAACTGTGATGGTTAGCATTCAGCAGAAATCACTATCTCACATATGCAAGGCAAATGCTAACACATTTGAAAACAACAGGGTAGATTTTCCTTCCACTCCTGCAATGGGTGAGGTAGTTACTACATGTTCAAAAGCCCAATTAACCCTTACCACCTGTGCTCTTACATACATGTATGCAGTCTTCATGCAGTTGTGCAAGTGTCCATGCAGATCTCTATTGCACCTGACAATACACAGTCTCCAGAAACACGCTCTTAGCACACAGCCAGGTGCTTCTCCTGCACTCCCATGCTTACTATTCAGCAATGTGTGGTATTTCAGATAGCAGTGTGTAACGCTAACACATTCAACATCACCAAGGCTCATTTCCTTTGCTCTAGTCTAATCACTCACCCAGGTTCCACATGCTCTTGGTCTCAAGTAGCTGTTAGGAAATGTGCTCTTTTCTGCCTCTCTAACTATAAGGAAAATGTGTCAGGCTGTTACAGTAATTATCACTTGCTCTACCACAGTAGTAAATGTGCTTTGAAATTGCCAATCAAATATCGCTTTCTGCCTAGAATCACACCATGAGTCTGTTTGCACACAGGAATTGTTGTCAGAGATTTAATTTGTGTTGCTCTTGTTCTGTAAGACTTGCACTCGTAGGAAAGGAGCAGCTTGTTTTCTTGAACTGTGATGGTTAGCATTCAGCAGAAATCACTATCTCACAGATGCGAGGCAAATGCTAACACGTTTGAAAACAACAGGGTAGAGTTTCCTTCCACTCCTGCAATGGGTGAGGTAGTTCCTACATGTTCAAAAGCCCAATTAACCCTTACCACATGTGCTCTTACATACATGTATTCAGTCTTTATACAGTTGTGCATGTGTCCATGCAGATCTCTCTTGCACCTGACAATACAAAGTCTCCAGAAACACACTCTTAGCACACAGCCAGGTGCTTCTCCTGCACTCCCATGCTTACTATTCAGCACTGTGTGGTATTTCAGATAGCAGTGTGTAACGCTAACACATTCAAACTCACCAAGGCTCATTTCCTTTGCTCTAGTCTAATCACTCACCCAGGTTCCACATGCTCATGGTCTCAAGTAGCTGTTAGGACATGTGCTCTTTTCTGCCTCTCTAAACTATAAGGAAAATGGGTCAGGCTGTTACAGTAATTATCACTTGCTCTACCACAGTAGTAAATGTGCTTTGAAATTGCAAATCAAATATCGTTTTCTGCCTAGAATCACACCATGAGTCTGTGTGCACACAGGAATTGTTGTGAGAGATTTAATTCATGTTGCTCTTGTTCTGTAAGACTTGCACTCGTAGGAAAGGGGCAGCTTGTTTTCTTGAACTGTGATGGTTAGCATTCAGCAGACATCACTATCTCACAGATGCAAGGCAAATGGTAACACATTTGAAAACAACAGGGTAGATTTTTCTTCCACTCCTGCAATGGGTGAGGTAGTTCCTTCATGTTCAAAAGCCCAATTAACCCTTAACACACGTGCTCTTACATACATGTATGCAGTCTTTATGCAGTTGTGCAAGTGTCCATGCAGATCTCTCTTGCACCTGACAATACACAGTCTCCAGAAACACACTCTTAGCACACAGCCAGGTGCTTCTCCTGCACTCCCATGCCTACTATTCAGCACTGTGCGGTTTTTCAGATAGCAGTGTGTAACGCTTACACATTCAACCTCACCAAGGCTCATTTCCTTTGCTCTAGTCTAATCACTCACCCAGGTTCCACATGCTCTTGGTCTCAAGTAGCTGTTAGGACATGTGCTCTTTTCTGCCTCTCTAACTATAAGGAAAATGTGTCAGGCTGTTAGAGTAATTATCACTTGCTCTACCACAGTAGTAAATGTGCTTTAAAATTGCCAATCAAATATCGTTTTCTGCCTAGAATCACACCATTAGTCTGTGTGCACACAGGAATTGTTGTCAGAGATTTAATTTGTGTTGCTCTTGTTCTGTAAGACTTGCACTCGTAGGAAAGGGGCAGCTTGTTTTCTTGAACTGTGATGGTTAGCATTCAGCAGAAATCACTATCTCACAGATGCAAGTCAAATGCTAACACGTTTGAAAACAACAGGGTAGAGTTTCCTTCCACTCCTGCAATGGGTGAGGTAGTTCCTACATGTTCAAAAGCCCAATTAACCCTTACCACATGTGCTCTTACATACATGTATTCAGTCTTTATACAGTTGTGCATGTGTCCATGCAGATCTCTCTTGCACCTGACAATACAAAGTCTCCAGAAACACACTCTTAGCACACAGCCAGGTGCTTCTCCTGCACTCCCATGCTTACTATTCAGCACTGTGTGGTATTTCAGATAGCAGTGTGTAACGCTAACACATTCAAACTCACCAAGGCTCATTTCCTTTGCTCTAGTCTAATCACTCACCCAGGTTCCACATGCTCATGGTCTCAAGTAGCTGTTAGGACATGTGCTCTTTTCTGCCTCTCTAAACTATAAGGAAAATGGGTCAGGCTGTTACAGTAATTATCACTTGCTCTACCACAGTAGTAAATGTGCTTTGAAATTGCAAATCAAATATCGTTTTCTGCCTAGAATCACACCATGAGTCTGTGTGCACACAGGAATTGTTGTGAGAGATTTAATTCATGTTGCTCTTGTTCTGTAAGACTTGCACTCGTAGGAAAGGGGCAGCTTGTTTTCTTGAACTGTGATGGTTAGCATTCAGCAGACATCACTATCTCACAGATGCAAGGCAAATGGTAACACATTTGAAAACAACAGGGTAGATTTTTCTTCCACTCCTGCAATGGGTGAGGTAGTTCCTTCATGTTCAAAAGCCCAATTAACCCTTAACACACGTGCTCTTACATACATGTATGCAGTCTTTATGCAGTTGTGCAAGTGTCCATGCAGATCTCTCTTGCACCTGACAATACACAGTCTCCAGAAACACACTCTTAGCACACAGCCAGGTGCTTCTCCTGCACTCCCATGCCTACTATTCAGCACTGTGCGGTTTTTCAGATAGCAGTGTGTAACGCTTACACATTCAACCTCACCAAGGCTCATTTCCTTTGCTCTAGTCTAATCACTCACCCAGGTTCCACATGCTCTTGGTCTCAAGTAGCTGTTAGGACATGTGCTCTTTTCTGCCTCTCTAACTATAAGGAAAATGTGTCAGGCTGTTACAGTAATTATCACTTGCTGTACCACAGTAGTAAATGTGCTTTGAAATTGCCAATCAAATATCGCTTTCTGCCTAGAATCACACCATGAGTCTGTGTGCACACAGGAATTGTTGTCAGAGATTTAATTTGTGTTGCTCTTGTTCTGTAAGACTTGCACTCGTAGGAAAGGGGCAGCTTGTTTTCTTGAACTGTGATGGTTAGCATTCAGCAGAAATCACTATCTCACAGATGCAAGGCAAATGCTAACACATTTGAAAACAACAGGGTAGATTTTCCTTCCACTCCTGCAATGGGTGAGGTAGTTCCTACATGTTCAAAAGCCCAATTAACCCTTACCACATGTGCTCTTACATACATCTATGCAGTCTTCATGCAGTTGTGCAAGTGTCCATGCAGATCTCTCTTGCACCTGACAATACACAGTCTCCAAAAACACACTCTTAGCACACAGCCAGGTGCTTCTCCTGCACTCCCATGCTTACTATTCAGCTCTGTGTGGTATTTCAGATAGCAGTGTGTAACGCTAACAAATTCAACATCACCAAGGCTCATTTCCTTTGCTCTAGTCTAATCACTCACCCAGGTTCCACATGCTCTTGGTCTCAAGTAGCTGTTAGGACATGTGCTCTTTTCTGTCTCTCTAACTATAAGGAAAATGTGTCAGGCTGTTACAGTAATTATCACTTGCTCTACCACAGTAGTAAATGTGCTTTGAAATTGCCAATCAAATATCGTTTTCTGCCTAGAATCACACCGTGAGTCTGTGTGCACACAGGAATTGTTGACAGAGGTTTAATTCGTGTTGCTCTTGTTCTGTAAGACTTGCACTCGTAGGAAAGGGGCAGCTTGTTTTCTTGAGCTGTGATGGTTAGCATTGAGCAGCAATCACTATCTCACAGATGCGAGGCAAATGCTAACACATTTGAAAACAACAGGGTAGATTTTCCTTCCACTCCTGCAATGGGTGAGGTAGTTCCTACATGTTCAAAAGCCCAATTACCCCTTACCACATGTGCTCTTACATACATCTATGCAGTCTTCATGCAGTTGTGCAAGTGTCCATGCAGATCTCTCTTGCACCTGACAATACACAGTCTCCAGAAACACACTCTTAGCACACAGCCAGGTGCTTCTCCTGCACTCCATGCTTACTATTCAGCTCTGTGTGGTATTTCAGATAGCAGTGTGTAACGCTAACAAATTCAACATCACCAAGGCTCATTTCCTTTGCTGTAGTCTAATCACTCACCCAGGTTCCACATGCTCTTGGTCTCAAGTAGCTGTTAGGACATGTGCTCTTTTATGCCTCTCTAACTATAAGGAAAATGTGTCAGGCTGTTACAGTAATTATCACTTGCTCTACCACAGTAGTAAATGTGCTTTGAAATTGCCAATCAAATATCGCTTTCTGCCTAGAATCACACCATGAGTCTGTGTGCACACAGGAATTGTTGTCAGAGATTTAATTTGTGTTGCTCTTGTTCTGTAAGACTTGCACTCGTAGGAAAGGGGCAGCTTGTTTTCTTGAACTGTGATGGTTAGCATTCAGCAGAAATCACTATCTCACATATGCAAGGCAAATGCTAACACATTTGAAAACAACAGGGTAGATTTTCCTTCCACTCCTGCAATGGGTGAGGTAGTTACTACATGTTCAAAAGCCCAATTAACCCTTACCACCTGTGCTCTTACATACATGTATGCAGTCTTCATGCAGTTGTGCAAGTGTCCATGCAGATCTCTATTGCACCTGACAATACACAGTCTCCAGAAACACGCTCTTAGCACACAGCCAGGTGCTTCTCCTGCACTCCCATGCTTACTATTCAGCAATGTGTGGTATTTCAGATAGCAGTGTGTAACGCTAACACATTCAACATCACCAAGGCTCATTTCCTTTGCTCTAGTCTAATCACTCACCCAGGTTCCACATGCTCTTGGTCTCAAGTAGCTGTTAGGAAATGTGCTCTTTTCTGCCTCTCTAACTATAAGGAAAATGTGTCAGGCTGTTACAGTAATTATCACTTGCTCTACCACAGTAGTAAATGTGCTTTGAAATTGCCAATCAAATATCGCTTTCTGCCTAGAATCACACCATGAGTCTGTTTGCACACAGGAATTGTTGTCAGAGATTTAATTTGTGTTGCTCTTGTTCTGTAAGACTTGCACTCGTAGGAAAGGAGCAGCTTGTTTTCTTGAACTGTGATGGTTAGCATTCAGCAGAAATCACTATCTCACAGATGCGAGGCAAATGCTAACACGTTTGAAAACAACAGGGTAGAGTTTCCTTCCACTCCTGCAATGGGTGAGGTAGTTCCTACATGTTCAAAAGCCCAATTAACCCTTACCACATGTGCTCTTACATACATGTATTCAGTCTTTATACAGTTGTGCATGTGTCCATGCAGATCTCTCTTGTACCTGACAATACAAAGTCTCCAGAAACACACTCTTAGCACACAGCCAGGTGCTTCTCCTGCACTCCCATGCTTACTATTCAGCACTGTGTGGTATTTCAGATAGCAGTGTGTAACGCTAACACATTCAAACTCACCAAGGCTCATTTCCTTTGCTCTAGTCTAATCACTCACCCAGGTTCCACATGCTCATGGTCTCAAGTAGCTGTTAGGACATGTGCTCTTTTCTGCCTCTCTAAACTATAAGGAAAATGGGTCAGGCTGTTACAGTAATTATCACTTGCTCTACCACAGTAGTAAATGTGCTTTGAAATTGCAAATCAAATATCGTTTTCTGCCTAGAATCACACCATGAGTCTGTGTGCACACAGGAATTGTTGTGAGAGATTTAATTCATGTTGCTCTTGTTCTGTAAGACTTGCACTCGTAGGAAAGGGGCAGCTTGTTTTCTTGAACTGTGATGGTTAGCATTCAGCAGACATCACTATCTCACAGATGCAAGGCAAATGGTAACACATTTGAAAACAACAGGGTAGATTTTTCTTCCACTCCTGCAATGGGTGAGGTAGTTCCTTCATGTTCAAAAGCCCAATTAACCCTTAACACACGTGCTCTTACATACATGTATGCAGTCTTTATGCAGTTGTGCAAGTGTCCATGCAGATCTCTCTTGCACCTGACAATACACAGTCTCCAGAAACACACTCTTAGCACACAGCCAGGTGCTTCTCCTGCACTCCCATGCCTACTATTCAGCACTGTGCGGTTTTTCAGATAGCAGTGTGTAACGCTTACACATTCAACCTCACCAAGGCTCATTTCCTTTGCTCTAGTCTAATCACTCACCCAGGTTCCACATGCTCTTGGTCTCAAGTAGCTGTTAGGACATGTGCTCTTTTCTGCCTCTCTAACTATAAGGAAAATGTGTCAGGCTGTTAGAGTAATTATCACTTGCTCTACCACAGTAGTAAATGTGCTTTAAAATTGCCAATCAAATATCGTTTTCTGCCTAGAATCACACCATTAGTCTGTGTGCACACAGGAATTGTTGTCAGAGATTTAATTTGTGTTGCTCTTGTTCTGTAAGACTTGCACTCGTAGGAAAGGGGCAGCTTGTTTTCTTGAACTGTGATGGTTAGCATTCAGCAGAAATCACTATCTCACAGATGCAAGTCAAATGCTAACACGTTTGAAAACAACAGGGTAGAGTTTCCTTCCACTCCTGCAATGGGTGAGGTAGTTCCTACATGTTCAAAAGCCCAATTAACCCTTACCACATGTGCTCTTACATACATGTATTCAGTCTTTATACAGTTGTGCATGTGTCCATGCAGATCTCTCTTGCACCTGACAATACAAAGTCTCCAGAAACACACTCTTAGCACACAGCCAGGTGCTTCTCCTGCACTCCCATGCTTACTATTCAGCACTGTGTGGTATTTCAGATAGCAGTGTGTAACGCTAACACATTCAAACTCACCAAGGCTCATTTCCTTTGCTCTAGTCTAATCACTCACCCAGGTTCCACATGCTCATGGTCTCAAGTAGCTGTTAGGACATGTGCTCTTTTCTGCCTCTCTAAACTATAAGGAAAATGGGTCAGGCTGTTACAGTAATTATCACTTGCTCTACCACAGTAGTAAATGTGCTTTGAAATTGCAAATCAAATATCGTTTTCTGCCTAGAATCACACCATGAGTCTGTGTGCACACAGGAATTGTTGTGAGAGATTTAATTCATGTTGCTCTTGTTCTGTAAGACTTGCACTCGTAGGAAAGGGGCAGCTTGTTTTCTTGAACTGTGATGGTTAGCATTCAGCAGACATCACTATCTCACAGATGCAAGGCAAATGGTAACACATTTGAAAACAACAGGGTAGATTTTTCTTCCACTCCTGCAATGGGTGAGGTAGTTCCTTCATGTTCAAAAGCCCAATTAACCCTTAACACACGTGCTCTTACATACATGTATGCAGTCTTTATGCAGTTGTGCAAGTGTCCATGCAGATCTCTCTTGCACCTGACAATACACAGTCTCCAGAAACACACTCTTAGCACACAGCCAGGTGCTTCTCCTGCACTCCCATGCCTACTATTCAGCACTGTGCGGTTTTTCAGATAGCAGTGTGTAACGCTTACACATTCAACCTCACCAAGGCTCATTTCCTTTGCTCTAGTCTAATCACTCACCCAGGTTCCACATGCTCTTGGTCTCAAGTAGCTGTTAGGACATGTGCTCTTTTCTGCCTCTCTAACTATAAGGAAAATGTGTCAGGCTGTTACAGTAATTATCACTTGCTGTACCACAGTAGTAAATGTGCTTTGAAATTGCCAATCAAATATCGCTTTCTGCCTAGAATCACACCATGAGTCTGTGTGCACACAGGAATTGTTGTCAGAGATTTAATTTGTGTTGCTCTTGTTCTGTAAGACTTGCACTCGTAGGAAAGGGGCAGCTTGTTTTCTTGAACTGTGATGGTTAGCATTCAGCAGAAATCACTATCTCACAGATGCAAGGCAAATGCTAACACATTTGAAAACAACAGGGTAGATTTTCCTTCCACTCCTGCAATGGGTGAGGTAGTTCCTACATGTTCAAAAGCCCAATTAACCCTTACCACATGTGCTCTTACATACATCTATGCAGTCTTCATGCAGTTGTGCAAGTGTCCATGCAGATCTCTCTTGCACCTGACAATACACAGTCTCCAAAAACACACTCTTAGCACACAGCCAGGTGCTTCTCCTGCACTCCCATGCTTACTATTCAGCTCTGTGTGGTATTTCAGATAGCAGTGTGTAACGCTAACAAATTCAACATCACCAAGGCTCATTTCCTTTGCTCTAGTCTAATCACTCACCCAGGTTCCACATGCTCTTGGTCTCAAGTAGCTGTTAGGACATGTGCTCTTTTCTGTCTCTCTAACTATAAGGAAAATGTGTCAGGCTGTTACAGTAATTATCACTTGCTCTACCACAGTAGTAAATGTGCTTTGAAATTGCCAATCAAATATCGTTTTCTGCCTAGAATCACACCGTGAGTCTGTGTGCACACAGGAATTGTTGACAGAGGTTTAATTCGTGTTGCTCTTGTTCTGTAAGACTTGCACTCGTAGGAAAGGGGCAGCTTGTTTTCTTGAGCTGTGATGGTTAGCATTGAGCAGCAATCACTATCTCACAGATGCGAGGCAAATGCTAACACATTTGAAAACAACAGGGTAGATTTTCCTTCCACTCCTGCAATGGGTGAGGTAGTTCCTACATGTTCAAAAGCCCAATTACCCCTTACCACATGTGCTCTTACATACATCTATGCAGTCTTCATGCAGTTGTGCAAGTGTCCATGCAGATCTCTCTTGCACCTGACAATACACAGTCTCCAGAAACACACTCTTAGCACACAGCCAGGTGCTTCTCCTGCACTCCATGCTTACTATTCAGCTCTGTGTGGTATTTCAGATAGCAGTGTGTAACGCTAACAAATTCAACATCACCAAGGCTCATTTCCTTTGCTCTAGTCTAATCACTCACCCAGGTTCCACATGCTCTTGGTCTCAAGTAGCTGTTAGGACATGTGCTCTTTTCTGCCTCTCTAACTATAAGGAAAATGTGTCAGGCTGTTACAGTAATTATCACTTGCTCCACCACAGTAGTAAATGTGCTTTGAAATTGCCAATCAAATATTGTTTTCTGCCTAGAATCACACCGTGAGTCTGTGTGCACACAGGAATTGTTGACAGAGGTTTAATTCGTGTTGCTCTTGTTCTGTAAGACTTGCACTCGTAGGAAAGGGGCAGCTTGTTTTCTTGAACTGTGATGGTTAGCATTGAGCAGCAATCACTATCTCACAGATGCGAGGCAAATGCTAACACATTTGAAAACAACAGGGTAGATTTTCCTTCCACTCCTGCAATGGGTGAGGTAGTTCCTACATGTTCAAAAGCCCAATTAACCCTTACCACATGTGCTTTTACATACATCTATGTAGTCTTCATGCAGTTGTGCAAGTGTCCATGCAGATCTCTCTTGAACCTGACAATACACTGTCTCCAGAAACACACTCTTAGCACACAGCCAGGTGCTTCTCCTGCACTCCCATGCTTACTATTCAGCACTGTGTGGTATTTCAGATAGCAGTGTGTAACGCTAACACATTCAACATCACCAAGGCTCATTTCCTTTGCTCTAGTCTAATCACTCACCCAGGTTCCACATGCTCATGGTCTCAAGTAGCTGTTAGGACATGTGCTCTTTTCTGCCTCTCTAAACTATAAGGAAAATGGGTCAGGCTGTTACAGTAATTATCACTTGCTCTACCACAGTAGTAAATGTGCTTTGAAATTGCAAATCAAATATCGTTTTCTGCCTAGAATCACACCATGAGTCTGTGTGCACACAGGAATTGTTGTCAGAGATTTAATTCGTGTTGCTCTTGTTCTGTAAGGCTTGCACTCGTAGGAAAGGGGCAGCTTGTTTTCTTGAACTGTGATGGTTAGCATTCAGCAGAAATCACTATCTCACAGATGCAAGGCAAATGCTAACACATTTGAAAACAACAGGGTAGATTTTCCTTCCACTTCTGCAATGGGTGAGGTAGTTCCTACATGTTCAAAAGCCCAATTAACCCTTACCACATGTGCTCTTACATACATGTATTCAGTCTTTATACAGTTGTGCAAGTGTCCATGCAGATCTCTCTTGCACCTGACAATACAAAGTCTCCAGAAACACACTCTTAGCACACAGCCAGGTGCTTCAACTGCACTCCCATGCTTACTATTCAGCACTGTGTGGTATTTCAGATAGCAGTGTGTAACGCTAACACATTCAAACTCACCAAGGCTCATTTCCTTTGCTCTAGTCTAATCACTCACCCAGGTTCCACATGCTCATGGTCTCAAGTAGCTGTTAGGACATGTGCTCTTTTCTGCCTATCTAAACTATAAGGAAAATGGGTCAGGCTGTTACAGTAATTATCACTTGCTCTACCACAGTAGTAAATGTGCTTTGAAATTGCAAATCAAATATCGTTTTCTGCCTAGAATCACACCATGAGTCTGTGTGCACACAGGAATTGTTGTGAGAGATTTAATTCATGTTGCTCTTGTTCTGTAAGACTTGCACTCGTAGGAAAGGGGCAGCTTGTTTTCTTGAACTGTGATGGTTAGCATTCAGCAGAAATCACTATCTCACAGATGCAAGGCAAATGGTAACACATTTGAAAACAACAGGGTAGATTTTTCTTCCACTCCTGCAATGGGTAAGGTAGTTCCTTCATGTTCAAAAGCCCAATTAACCCTTACCACACGTGCTCTTACATACATGTATGCAGTCTTTATGCAGTTGTGCAAGTGTCCATGCAGATCTCTCTTGCACCTGACAATACACAGTCTCCAAAAACACACTCTTAGCACACAGCCAGGTGCTTCTCCTGCACTCCCATGCTTACTATTCAGCTCTGTGTGGTATTTCAGATAGCAGTGTGTAACGCTAACAAATTCAACATCACCAAGGCTCATTTCCTTTGCTCTAGTCTAATCACTCACCCAGGTTCCACATGCTCTTGGTCTCAAGTAGCTGTTAGGACATGTGCTCTTTTCTGCCTCTCTAACTATAAGGAAAATGTGTCAGGCTGTTACAGTAATTATCACTTGCTCTACCACAGTAGTAAATGTGCTTTGAAATTGCCAATCAAATATTGTTTTCTGCCTAGAATCACACCGTGAGTCTGTGTGCACACAGGAATTGTTGACAGAGGTTTAATTCGTGTTGCTCTTGTTCTGTAAGACTTGCACTCGTAGGAAAGGGGCAGCTTGTTTTCTTGAACTGTGATGGTTAGCATTGAGCAGCAATCACTATCTCACAGATGCGAGGCAAATGCTAACACATTTGAAAACAACAGGGTAGATTTTCCTTCCACTCCTGCAATGGGTGAGGTAGTTCCTACATGTTCAAAAGCCCAATTAACCCTTACCACATGTGCTTTTACATACATCTATGCAGTCTTCATGCAGTTGTGCAAGTGTCCATGCAGATCTCTCTTGAACCTGACAATACACTGTCTCCAGAAACACACTCTTAGCACACAGCCAGGTGCTTCTCCTGCACTCCCATGCTTACTATTCAGCACTGTGTGGTATTTCAGATAGCAGTGTGTAACGCTAACACATTCAAACTCACCAAGGCTCATTTCCTTTGCTCTAGTCTAATCACTCACCCAGGTTCCACATGCTCATGGTCTCAAGTAGCTGTTAGGACATGTGCTCTTTTCTGCCTCTCTAAACTATAAGGAAAATGGGTCAGGCTGTTACAGTAATTATCACTTGCTCTACCACAGTAGTAAATGTGCTTTGAAATTGCAAATCAAATATCGTTTTCTGCCTAGAATCACACCATGAGTCTGTGTGCACACAGGAATTGTTGTGAGAGATTTAATTCATGTTGCTCTTGTTCTGTAAGACTTGCACTCGTAGGAAAGGGGCAGCTTGTTTTCTTGAACTGTGATGGTTAGCATTCAGCAGAAATCACTATCTCACAGATGCAAGGCAAATGGTAACACATTTGAAAACAACAGGGTAGATTTTTCTTCCACTCCTGCAATGGGTAAGGTAGTTCCTTCATGTTCAAAAGCCCAATTAACCCTTACCACACGTGCTCTTACATACATGTATGCAGTCTTTATGCAGTTGTGCAAGTGTCCATGCAGATCTCTCTTGCACCTGACAATACACAGTCTCCGGAAACACACTCTTAGCACACAGCCAGGTGCTTCTCCTGCACTCCCATGCCTACTATTCAGCACTGTGCGGTTTTTCAGATAGCAGTGTGTAACGCTAACACATTCAACCTCACCAAGGCTCATTTCCTTTGCTCTAGTCTAATCACTCACCCAGGTTCCACATGCTCTTGGTCTCAAGTAGCTGTTAGGACATGTGCTCTTTTCTGCCTCTCTAACTATAAGGAAAATGTGTCAGGCTGTTACAGTAATTATCACTTGCTGTACCACAGTAGTAAATGTGCTTTGAAATTGCCAATCAAATATCGCTTTCTGCCTAGAATCACACCATGAGTCTGTGTGCACACAGGAATTGTTGTCAGAGATTTAATTTGTGTTGCTCTTGTTCTGTAAGACTTGCACTCGTAGGAAAGGGGCAGCTTGTTTTCTTGAACTGTGATGGTTAGCATTCAGCAGAAATCACTATCTCACAGATGCAAGGCAAATGCTAACACATTTGAAAACAACAGGGTAGATTTTCCTTCCACTCCTGCAATGGGTGAGGTAGTTCCTACATGTTCAAAAGCCCAATTAACCCTTACCACATGTGCTCTTACATACATCTATGCAGTCTTCATGCAGTTGTGCAAGTGTCCATGCAGATCTCTCTTGCACCTGACAATACACAGTCTCCAAAAACACACTCTTAGCACACAGCCAGGTGCTTCTCCTGCACTCCCATGCTTACTATTCAGCTCTGTGTGGTATTTCAGATAGCAGTGTGTAACGCTAACAAATTCAACATCACCAAGGCTCATTTCCTTTGCTCTAGTCTAATCACTCACCCAGGTTCCACATGCTCTTGGTCTCAAGTAGCTGTTAGGACATGTGCTCTTTTCTGTCTCTCTAACTATAAGGAAAATGTGTCAGGCTGTTACAGTAATTATCACTTGCTCTACCACAGTAGTAAATGTGCTTTGAAATTGCCAATCAAATATCGTTTTCTGCCTAGAATCACACCGTGAGTCTGTGTGCACACAGGAATTGTTGACAGAGGTTTAATTCGTGTTGCTCTTGTTCTGTAAGACTTGCACTCGTAGGAAAGGGGCAGCTTGTTTTCTTGAGCTGTGATGGTTAGCATTGAGCAGCAATCACTATCTCACAGATGCGAGGCAAATGCTAACACATTTGAAAACAACAGGGTAGATTTTCCTTCCACTCCTGCAATGGGTGAGGTAGTTCCTACATGTTCAAAAGCCCAATTACCCCTTACCACATGTGCTCTTACATACATCTATGCGGTCTTCATGCAGTTGTGCAAGTGTCCATGCAGATCTCTCTTGCACCTGACAATACAAAGGCTCCAGAAACACACTCTTAGCACACAGCCAGGTGCTTCCCCTGCACTCCATGCTTACTATTCAGCTCTGTGTGGTATTTCAGATAGCAGTGTGTAACGCTAACAAATTCAACATCACCAAGGCTCATTTCCTTTGCTCTAGTCTAATCACTCACCCAGGTTCCACATGCTCTTGGTCTCAAGTAGCTGTTAGGACATGTGCTCTTTTCTGCCTCTCTAACTATAAGGAAATTGTTTCAGGCTGTTACAGTAATTATCACTTGCTCTACCACAGTAGTAAATGTGCTTTGAAATTGCCAATCAAATATTGTTTTCTGCCTAGAATCACACCGTGAGTCTGTGTGCACACAGGAATTGTTGACAGAGGTTTAATTCGTGTTGCTCTTGTTCTGTAAGACTTGCACTCGTAGGAAAGGGGCAGCTTGTTTTCTTGAACTGTGATGGTTAGCATTGAGCAGCAATCACTATCTCACAGATGCGAGGCAAATGCTAACACATTTGAAAACAACAGGGTAGATTTTCCTTCCACTCCTGCAATGGGTGAGGTAGTTCCTACATGTTCAAAAGCCCAATTAACCCTTACCACATGTGCTCTTACATACATCTATGCAGTCTTCATGCAGTTGTGCAAGTGTCCATGCAGATCTCTCTTGCACCTGACAATACACAGTCTCCAGAAACACACTCTTAGCACACAGCCAGGTGCTTCTCCTGCACTCCCATGCTTACTATTCAGCACTGTGTGGTATTTCAGATAGCAGTGTGTAACGCTAACACATTCAACATCACCAAGGCTCATTTCCTTTGCTCTAGTCTAATCACTCACCCAGGTTCCACATGCTCTTGGTCTCAAGTAGCTGTTAGGACATGTGCTCTTTTCTGCCTCTCTAACTATAAGGAAAATGTGTCAGGCTGTTACAGTAATTATCACTTGCTCTACCACAGTAGTAAATGTGCTTTAAAATTGCCAATCAAATATCGTTTTCTGCCTAGAATCACACCATGAGTCTGTGTGCACACAGGAATTGTTGTCAGAGATTTAATTCGTGTTGCTCTTGTTCTGTAAGACTTGCACTCGTAGGAAAGGGGCAGCTTGTTGTCTTGAACTGTGATGGTTAGTATTCAGCAGAAATCAATATCTCACAGATGCGAGGCAAATGCTAACACATTTGAAAACAACAGGGTAGATTTTCCTTCCACTCCTGCAATGGGTGAGGTAGTTCCTACATGTTCAAAAGCCCAATTAATCCTTACCACATGTGCTTTTACATACATCTATGCAGTCTTCATGCAGTTGTGCAAGTGTCCATGCAGATCTCTCTTGAACCTGACAATACACTGTCTCCAGAAACACACTCTTAGCACACAGCCAGGTGCTTCTCCTGCACTCCCATGCTTACTATTCAGCACTGTGTGGTATTTCAGATAGCAGTGTGTAACGCTAACACATTCAAACTCACCAAGGCTCATTTCCTTTGCTCTAGTCTAATCACTCACCCAGGTTCCACATGCTCATGGTCTCAAGTAGCTGTTAGGACATGTGCTCTTTTCTGCCTCTCTAAACTATAAGGAAAATGGGTCAGGCTGTTACAGTAATTATCACTTGCTCTACCACAGTAGTAAATGTGCTTTGAAATTGCAAATCAAATATCGTTTTCTGCCTAGAATCACACCATGAGTCTGTGTGCACACAGGAATTGTTGTGAGAGATTTAATTCATGTTGCTCTTGTTCTGTAAGACTTGCACTCGTAGGAAAGGGGCAGCTTGTTTTCTTGAACTGTGATGGTTAGCATTCAGCAGAAATCACTATCTCACAGATGCAAGGCAAATGGTAACACATTTGAAAACAACAGGGTAGATTTTTCTTCCACTCCTGCAATGGGTAAGGTAGTTCCTTCATGTTCAAAAGCCCAATTAACCCTTACCACACGTGCTCTTACATACATGTATGCAGTCTTTATGCAGTTGTGCAAGTGTCCATGCAGATCTCTCTTGCACCTGACAATACACAGTCTCCGGAAACACACTCTTAGCACACAGCCAGGTGCTTCTCCTGCACTCCCATGCCTACTATTCAGCACTGTGTGGTATTTCAGATAGCAGTGTGTAACGCTAACACATTCAAACTCACCAAGGCTCATTTCCTTTGCTCTAGTCTAATCACTCACCCAGGTTCCACATGCTCATGGTCTCAAGTAGCTGTTAGGACATGTGCTCTTTTCTGCCTCTCTAAACTATAAGGAAAATGGGTCAGGCTGTTACAGTAATTATCACTTGCTCTACCACAGTAGTAAATGTGCTTTGAAATTGCAAATCAAATATCGTTTTCTGCCTAGAATCACACCATGAGTCTGTGTGCACACAGGAATTGTTGTGAGAGATTTAATTCATGTTGCTCTTGTTCTGTAAGACTTGCACTCGTAGGAAAGGGGCAGCTTGTTTTCTTGAACTGTGATGGTTAGCATTCAGCAGAAATCACTATCTCACAGATGCAAGGCAAATGGTAACACATTTGAAAACAACAGGGTAGATTTTTCTTCCACTCCTGCAATGGGTAAGGTAGTTCCTTCATGTTCAAAAGCCCAATTAACCCTTACCACACGTGCTCTTACATACATGTATGCAGTCTTTATGCAGTTGTGCAAGTGTCCATGCAGATCTCTCTTGCACCTGACAATACACAGTCTCCGGAAACACACTCTTAGCACACAGCCAGGTGCTTCTCCTGCACTCCCATGCCTACTATTCAGCACTGTGCGGTTTTTCAGATAGCAGTGTGTAACGCTAACACATTCAACCTCACCAAGGCTCATTTCCTTTGCTCTAGTCTAATCACTCACCCAGGTTCCACATGCTCTTGGTCTCAAGTAGCTGTTAGGACATGTGCTCTTTTCTGCCTCTCTAACTATAAGGAAAATGTGTCAGGCTGTTACAGTAATTATCACTTGCTGTACCACAGTAGTAAATGTGCTTTGAAATTGCCAATCAAATATCGCTTTCTGCCTAGAATCACACCATGAGTCTGTGTGCACACAGGAATTGTTGTCAGAGATTTAATTTGTGTTGCTCTTGTTCTGTAAGACTTGCACTCGTAGGAAAGGGGCAGCTTGTTTTCTTGAACTGTGATGGTTAGCATTCAGCAGAAATCACTATCTCACAGATGCAAGGCAAATGCTAACACATTTGAAAACAACAGGGTAGATTTTCCTTCCACTCCTGCAATGGGTGAGGTAGTTCCTACATGTTCAAAAGCCCAATTAACCCTTACCACATGTGCTCTTACATACATCTATGCAGTCTTCATGCAGTTGTGCAAGTGTCCATGCAGATCTCTCTTGCACCTGACAATACACAGTCTCCAAAAACACACTCTTAGCACACAGCCAGGTGCTTCTCCTGCACTCCCATGCTTACTATTCAGCTCTGTGTGGTATTTCAGATAGCAGTGTGTAACGCTAACAAATTCAACATCACCAAGGCTCATTTCCTTTGCTCTAGTCTAATCACTCACCCAGGTTCCACATGCTCTTGGTCTCAAGTAGCTGTTAGGACATGTGCTCTTTTCTGTCTCTCTAACTATAAGGAAAATGTGTCAGGCTGTTACAGTAATTATCACTTGCTCTACCACAGTAGTAAATGTGCTTTGAAATTGCCAATCAAATATCGTTTTCTGCCTAGAATCACACCGTGAGTCTGTGTGCACACAGGAATTGTTGACAGAGGTTTAATTCGTGTTGCTCTTGTTCTGTAAGACTTGCACTCGTAGGAAAGGGGCAGCTTGTTTTCTTGAGCTGTGATGGTTAGCATTGAGCAGCAATCACTATCTCACAGATGCGAGGCAAATGCTAACACATTTGAAAACAACAGGGTAGATTTTCCTTCCACTCCTGCAATGGGTGAGGTAGTTCCTACATGTTCAAAAGCCCAATTACCCCTTACCACATGTGCTCTTACATACATCTATGCGGTCTTCATGCAGTTGTGCAAGTGTCCATGCAGATCTCTCTTGCACCTGACAATACAAAGGCTCCAGAAACACACTCTTAGCACACAGCCAGGTGCTTCCCCTGCACTCCATGCTTACTATTCAGCTCTGTGTGGTATTTCAGATAGCAGTGTGTAACGCTAACAAATTCAACATCAACAAGGCTCATTTCCTTTGCTCTAGTCTAATCACTCACCCAGGTTCCACATGCTCTTGGTCTCAAGTAGCTGTTAGGACATGTGCTCTTTTCTGCCTCTCTAACTATAAGGAAAATGTTTCAGGCTGTTACAGTAATTATCACTTGCTCTACCACAGTAGTAAATGTGCTTTGAAATTGCCAATCAAATATTGTTTTCTGCCTAGAATCACACCGTGAGTCTGTGTGCACACAGGAATTGTTGACAGAGGTTTAATTCCTGTTGCTCTTGTTCTGTAAGACTTGCACTCGTAGGAAAGGGGCAGCTTGTTTTCTTGAACTGTGATGGTTAGCATTGAGCAGCAATCACTATCTCACAGATGCGAGGCAAATGCTAACACATTTGAAAACAACAGGGTAGATTTTCCTTCCACTCCTGCAATGGGTGAGGTAGTTCCTACATGTTCAAAAGCCCAATTAACCCTTACCACATGTGCTCTTACATACATCTATGCAGTCTTCATGCAGTTGTGCAAGTGTCCATGCAGATCTCTCTTGCACCTGACAATACACAGTCTCCAGAAACACACTCTTAGCACACAGCCAGGTGCTTCTCCTGCACTCCCATGCTTACTATTCAGCACTGTGTGGTATTTCAGATAGCAGTGTGTAACGCTAACACATTCAACATCACCAAGGCTCATTTCCTTTGCTCTAGTCTAATCACTCACCCAGGTTCCACATGCTCTTGGTCTCAAGTAGCTGTTAGGACATGTGCTCTTTTCTGCCTCTCTAACTATAAGGAAAATGTGTCAGGCTGTTACAGTAATTATCACTTGCTCTACCACAGTAGTAAATGTGCTTTAAAATTGCCAATCAAATATCGTTTTCTGCCTAGAATCACACCATGAGTCTGTGTGCACACAGGAATTGTTGTCAGAGATTTAATTCGTGTTGCTCTTGTTCTGTAAGACTTGCACTCGTAGGAAAGGGGCAGCTTGTTGTCTTGAACTGTGATGGTTAGTATTCAGCAGAAATCAATATCTCACAGATGCGAGGCAAATGCTAACACATTTGAAAACAACAGGGTAGATTTTCCTTCCACTCCTGCAATGGGTGAGGTAGTTCCTACATGTTCAAAAGCCCAATTAATCCTTACCACATGTGCTTTTACATACATCTATGCAGTCTTCATGCAGTTGTGCAAGTGTCCATGCAGATCTCTCTTGAACCTGACAATACACTGTCTCCAGAAACACACTCTTAGCACACAGCCAGGTGCTTCTCCTGCACTCCCATGCTTACTATTCAGCACTGTGTGGTATTTCAGATAGCAGTGTGTAACGCTAACACATTCAACATCACCAAGGCTCATTTCCTTTGCTCTAGTCTAATCACTCACCCAGGTTCCACATGCTCATGGTCTCAAGTAGCTGTTAGGACATGTGCTCTTTTCTGCCTCTCTAAACTATAAGGAAAATGGGTCAGGCTGTTACAGTAATTATCACTTGCTCTACCACAGTAGTAAATGTGCTTTGAAATTGCAAATCAAATATCGTTTTCTGCCTAGAATCACACCATGAGTCTGTGTGCACACAGGAATTGTTGTCAGAGATTTAATTCGTGTTGCTCTTGTTCTGTAAGGCTTGCACTCGTAGGAAAAGGGCAGCTTGTTTTCTTGAACTGTGATGGTTAGCATTCAGCAGAAATCACTATCTCACAGATGCAAGGCAAATGCTAACACATTTGAAAACAACAGGGTAGATTTTCCTTCCACTCCTGCAATGGGTGAGGTAGTTCCTACATGTTCAAAAGCCCAATTAACCCTTACCACATGTGCTCTTACATACATGTATTCAGTCTTTATACAGTTGTGCAAGTGTCCATGCAGATCTCTCTTGCACCTGACAATACAAAGTCTCCAGAAACACACTCTTAGCACACAGCCAGGTGCTTCAACTGCACTCCCATGCTTACTATTCAGCACTGTGTGGTATTTCAGATAGCAGTGTGTAACGCTAACACATTCAAACTCACCAAGGCTCATTTCCTTTGCTCTAGTCTAATCACTCACCCAGGTTCCACATGCTCATGGTCTCAAGTAGCTGTTAGGACATGTGCTCTTTTCTGCCTCTCTAAACTATAAGGAAAATGGGTCAGGCTGTTACAGTAATTATCACTTGCTCTACCACAGTAGTAAATGTGCTTTGAAATTGCAAATCAAATATCGTTTTCTGCCTAGAATCACACCATGCGTCTGTGTGCACACAGGAATTGTTGTGAGAGATTTAATTCATGTTGCTCTTGTTCTGTAAGACTTGCACTCGTAGGAAAGGGGCAGCTTGTTTTCTTGAACTGTGATGGTTAGCATTCAGCAGAAATCACTATCTCACAGATGCAAGGCAAATGGTAACACATTTGAAAACAACAGGGTAGATTTTTCTTCCACTCCTGCAATGGGTAAGGTAGTTCCTTCATGTTCAAAAGCCCAATTAACCCTTACCACACGTGCTCTTACATACATGTATGCAGTCTTTATGCAGTTGTGCAAGTGTCCATGCAGATCTCTCTTGCACCTGACAATACACAGTCTCCAGAAACACACTCTTAGCACACAGCCAGGTGCTTCTCCTGCACTCCCATGCTTACTATTCAGCACTGTGCGGTATTTCAGATAGCAGTGTGTAACGCTAACACATTCAACCTCACCAAGGCTCATTTCCTTTGCTCTAGTCTAATCACTCACCCAGGTTCCACATGCTCTTGGTCTCAAGTAGCTGTTAGGACATGTGCTCTTTTCTGCCTCTCTAACTATAAGGAAAATGTGTCAGGCTGTTACAGTAATTATCACTTGCTGTACCACAGTAGTATATGTGCTTTGAAATTGCCAATCAAATATCGCTTTCTGCCTAGAATCACACCATGAGTCTGTGTGCACACAGGAATTGTTGTCAGAGATTTAATTTGTGTTGCTCTTGTTCTGTAAGACTTGCACTCGTAGGAAAGGGGCAGCTTGTTTTCTTGAACTGTGATGGTTAGCATTCAGCAGAAATCACTATCTCACAGATGCAAGGCAAATGCTAACACATTTAAAAACAACAGGGTAGATTTTCCTTCCACTCCTGCAATGGGTGAGGTAGTTCCTACATGTTCAAAAGCCCAATTAACCCTTACCACATGTGCTCTTACATACATCTATGCAGTCTTCATGCAGATGTGCAAGTGTCCATGCAGATCTCTCTTGCACCTGACAATACACAGTCTCCAAAAACACACTCTTAGCACACAGCCAGGTGCTTCTCCTGCACTCCCATGCTTACTATTCAGCTCTGTGTGGTATTTCAGATAGCAGTGTGTAACGCTAACAAATTCAACATCACCAAGGCTCATTTCCTTTGCTCTAGTCTAATCACTCACCCAGGTTCCACATGCTCTTGGTCTCAAGTAGCTGTTAGGACATGTGCTCTTTTCTGTCTCTCTAACTATAAGGAAAATGTGTCAGGCTGTTACAGTAATTATCACTTGCTCTACCACAGTAGTAAATGTGCTTTGAAATTGCCAATCAAATATCGTTTTCTGCCTAGAATCACACCGTGAGTCTGTGTGCACACAGGAATTGTTGACAGAGGTTTAATTCGTGTTGCTCTTGTTCTGTAAGACTTGCACTCGTAGGAAAGGGGCAGCTTGTTTTCTTGAACTGTGATGGTTAGCATTGAGCAGCAATCACTATCTCACAGATGCGAGGCAAATGCTAACACATTTGAAAACAACAGGGTAGATTTTCCTTCCACTCCTGCAATGGGTGAGGTAGTTCCTACATGTTCAAAAGCCCTATTAACCCTTACCACATGTGCTCTTACATACATCTATGCAGTCTTCATGCAGTTGTGCAAGTGTCCATGCAGATCTCTCTTGCACTTGACAATACACAGTCTCCAGAAACACACTCCTAGCACACAGCCAGGTGCTTCTCCTGCAGTCCCATGCTTACTATTCAGCTCTGTGTGGTATTTCAGATAGCAGTGTGTAACGCTAACAAATTCAACATCACCAAGGCTAATTTCCTTTGCTCTAGTCTAATCACTCACCCAGGTTCCACATGCTCTTGGTCTCAAGTAGCTGTTAGGACATGTGCTCTTTTCTGCCTCTCTAACTATAAGGAAAATGTGTCAGGCTGTTACCGTAATTATCACTTGCTCTACCACAGTAGTAAATGTGCTTTGAAATTGCCAATCAAATATCGTTTTCTGCCTAGAATCACACCGTGAGTCTGTGTGCACACAGGAATTGTTGAAAGAGGTTTAATTCGTGTTGCTCTTGTTCTGTAAGACTTGCACTCGTAGGAAAAGGGCAGCTTGTTTTCTTGAACTGTGATGGTTAGCATTGAGCAGCAATCACTATCTCACAGATGCGAGGCAAATGCTAACACATTTGAAAACAACAGGGTAGATTTTCCTTCCACTCCTGCAATGGGTGAGGTAGTTCCTACATGTTCAAAAGCCCAATTAACCCTTACCACACGTGCTCTTACATACATGTATGCAGTCTTTATGCAGTTGTGCAAGTGTCCATGCAGATCTCTCTTGCACCTGACAATACACAGTCTCCAGAAACACACTCTTAGCACACAGCCAGGTGCTTGTCCTGCACTCCCATGCTTACTATTCAGCACTGTGCGGTATTTCAGATAGCAGTGTGTAACGCTAACAAATTCAACATCAACAAGGCTCATTTCCTTTGCTCTAGTCTAATCACTCACCCAGGTTCCACATGCTCTTGGTCTCAAGTAGCTGTTAGGACATGTGCTCTTTTCTGCCTCTCTAACTATAAGGAAAATGTGTCAGGCTGTTACAGTAATTATCACTTGCTGTACCACAGTAGTATATGTGCTTTGAAATTGCCAATCAAATATCGCTTTCTGCCTAGAATCACACCATGAGTCTGTGTGCACACAGGAATTGTTGTCAGAGATTTAATTTGTGTTGCTCTTGTTCTGTAAGACTTGCACTCGTAGGAAAGGGGCAGCTTGTTTTCTTGAACTGTGATGGTTAGCATTCAGCAGAAATCACTATCTCACAGATGCAAGGCAAATGCTAACACATTTAAAAACAACAGGGTAGATTTTCCTTCCACTCCTGCAATGGGTGAGGTAGTTCCTACATGTTCAAAAGCCCAATTAACCCTTACCACATGTGCTCTTACATACATCTATGCAGTCTTCATGCAGTTGTGCAAGTGTCCATGCAGATCTCTCTTGCACCTGACAATACACAGTCTCCAAAAACACACTCTTAGCACACAGCCAGGTGCTTCTCCTGCACTCCCATGCTTACTATTCAGCTCTGTGTGGTATTTCAGATAGCAGTGTGTAACGCTAACAAATTCAACATCACCAAGGCTCATTTCCTTTGCTCTAGTCTAATCACTCACCCAGGTTCCACATGCTCTTGGTCTCAAGTAGCTGTTAGGACATGTGCTCTTTTCTGTCTCTCTAACTATAAGGAAAATGTGTCAGGCTGTTACAGTAATTATCACTTGCTCTACCACAGTAGTAAATGTGCTTTGAAATTGCCAATCAAATATCGTTTTCTGCCTAGAATCACACCGTGAGTCTGTGTGCACACAGGAATTGTTGACAGAGGTTTAATTCCTGTTGCTCTTGTTCTGTAAGACTTGCACTCGTAGGAAAGGGGCAGCTTGTTTTCTTGAACTGTGATGGTTAGCATTGAGCAGCAATCACTATCTCACAGATGCGAGGCAAATGCTAACACATTTGAAAACAACAGGGTAGATTTTCCTTCCACTCCTGCAATGGGTGAGGTAGTTCCTATATGTTCAAAAGCCCTATTAACCCTTACCACATGTGCTCTTACATACATCTATGCAGTCTTCATGCAGTTGTGCAAGTGTCCATGCAGATCTCTCTTGCACTTGACAATACACAGTCTCCAGAAACACACTCTTAGCACACAGCCAGGTGCTTCTCCTGCACTCCCATGCTTACTATTCAGCTCTGTGTGGTATTTCAGATAGCAGTGTGTAACGCTAACAAATTCAACATCACCAAGGCTCATTTCCTTTGCTCTAGTCTAATCACTCACCCAGGTTCCACATGCTCTTGGTCTCAAGTAGCTGTTAGGACATGTGCTCTTTTCTGCCTCTCTAACTATAAGGAAAATGTGTCAGGCTGTTACCGTAATTATCACTTGCTCTACCACAGTAGTAAATGTGCTTTGAAATTGCCAATCAAATATCGTTTTCTGCCTAGAATCACACCGTGAGTCTGTGTGCACACAGGAATTGTTGAAAGAGGTTTAATTCGTGTTGCTCTTGTTCTGTAAGACTTGCACTCGTAGGAAAGGGGCAGCTTGTTTTCTTGAACTGTGATGGTTAGCATTGAGCAGCAATCACTATCTCACAGATGCGAGGCAAATGCTAACACATTTGAAAACAACAGGGTAGATTTTCCTTCCACTCCTGCAATGGGTGAGGTAGTTCCTACATGTTCAAAAGCCCAATTAACCCTTACCACATGTGCTCTTACATACATCTATGCAGTCTTCATGCAGTTGTGCAAGGGTCCATGCAGATCTCTCTTGCACCTGACAATACACAGTCTCCAGAAACACACTCTTAGCACACAGCCAGGTGCTTCTCCTGCACTCCCATGCTTACTATTCAGCTCTGTGTGGTATTTCAGATAGCAGTGTGTAACGCTAACAAATTCAACATCACCAAGGCTCATTTCCTTTGCTCTAGTCTAATCACTCACCCAGGTTCCACATGCTCTTGGTCTCAAGTAGCTGTTAGGACATGTGCTCTTTTCTGCCTCTCTAAACTATAAGGAAAATGTGTCAGGCTGTTACAGTAATTATCACTTGCTCTACCACAGTAGTAAATGTGCTTTGATATTGCCAATCAAATATCGTTTTCTGCCTAGAATCACACCATGAGTCTGTGTGCACACAGGAATTGTTGTCAGATATTTAATTTGTGTTGCTCTTGTTCTGTAAGACTTGCACTCGTAGGAAATGGGCAGCTTGTTTTCTTGAACTGTGATGGTTAGCATTGAGTAGCAATCACTAAACCACAGATGCGAGGCAAATGCTAACACATTTGAAAACAACAGTGTGAGACCGGCCTCACGGCGTTGCCCTCCCAATCATCCAGCCAACCTGCAACCACCCTCAAGACACGACATCTCTGACTCCGGCTGCCCCAGCCACCCAGATCCGAGGGCCGGCCAGAGCCCTGACAGACTCGACACCCTACCACGCATGTCCGACCGAGGGAGCGGGAACCCTCGAGCCAGACCCAAAGGCACCAGCTCAGTCACACCTCGGGTCGCCTTTCCCGGGAAGACTCGATCGGCCACCAGGCCCCTGGGGAGCAGGCGCCTCCCCTGCCGAGCGTCCCTCCCAGACCCACCTGAAAAGACCAAAGAAGTGAGCGGCAGGAAATCCCGCCGAACCCCCTCCGTCACCCCAGTCCCCCCTCTGCGAGGACCCCGGACTTCAAAGAGCAAGCGGAGTATAACAAGGGGTGCCGGAGAAACGAAGGTAGAGAAGACCTGGAACCATCCGAGCCTGCTGACGCTGTCGCGGCTCCTGAACGCTGAAGTCACCTGGGCCTGCTGAGTGACTCGCGGCCTCTTGCTATTGAACCATCTGAGCCCTGCTGACGCTGTCGCGGCTCCTGAACGCTGAAGTCACCTGGGCCTGCTGAGTGACTCGCGGCCTCTTGCTATTGAACCATCTGAGCCCTGCTGACGAGGTCGCGGCTCCCCAGCACTGAACCACCTGGGCCTGCTGAGTGACTCGCGGCCCCCAGCTATTGAACCATCTGAGCCTTGCTGACGGAATCGCGGCTCCCAAACTCCGACCACCTGTGCCTGCTGAGAGACTCGCGGCGCTCCCCCTTGAGGACAACTCGGTAAGAGATCGCCCAGAGACTCGACACCCTCCAGCTCGAGGATTGTGAGCTATCCGCAGGGTATTTCGCAGAGACACTATCTTGAAAGACTGTCCCGCTACCCCCATTCCCCACGACCGATTTGTGGTACTTTGTGCCACTGCTGTACTACTTGCATCTTGGATCATAAAGATCCCTTGAAAATCATCGATAAAAGAACCTATCGTCCTACAAAGAATACGTGTGGTGTCACTCTGTTCGTAGTGTATATCAGGGTGTGCGCGCCTAGTTCGGCCTACGTGGGAGAGGTGTGTCAAAGGGGTGGGCAAGACGGGCATCAAACCCCCCTCCGGCGAACGCCTTTCCAACATTTGGTGGCAGACGACGGGATCCGAGCCGACACCGAAAGAGAGCGTGCAGTAAACGACTGACACACTACCAAACAGAGATGGAAGGAGAAACCTCCCTGGGTGCCGCAGGTACCGAAATAAGCTCACCGTTCCAAGAGGATCAATTGGACTATTACACACATAGAGAATTAAAACAGTTTTGCAAAGACCTTGGCATCGCTACCACCGGATTAAGCACAAAGGAAGACTTCCAGAAAGTATTGAAAACCTGGGTCGAGACGGGGGCGCCCCCGACCCAAACGGAAGGAGACTCTGCCCATGAACCACAAAGCATCCCGGCGAGAAACAACGGGCCAGAGGGGAACCTGTCCCCCGAGGAGCTAGCGGACCGAGAGAGAAGCCGCAACCACGAACTTGAACTGGCAAAACTAAAAATCGAGGGAGAAATAAAACTAGCAGAGAAAAAGTTGGCCGTCGAGCAGTTACGGCTACAAGGGGAACTCGAAGAGAAGAGACGCCAAAGAGAGCACGACGAAAAGAAGCTCTAGCTAGAACATGACCGCAGCCTGAAGGAGATCGAGTGGCGGGCTAAAAACGAAAAGTCACAGCCACCCAGGAATCCACCGCCCGCTCCCACCGGGGAAACCAAAGTCCACATTCCCAAGGATGTGGTAAAAGAGTATTACAAGAACGACGATATCCAGCAGTGGTTTAAGGCCTACGAAGTCGCCATGACCTCTCACCGAGTCCCGCAGAAGGATTGGGGGGCTGGCCTATGGGGTTCTTAAGCGAAGGAAGAGACACCCTGCTAGATCTGCCCTCCACGGTCATGAACTTCTACAGCCACATGAAGGAAGCCCTCGTGGGCCGGTATGTACTCACCCCCGAAATGCACCGACAACGGTTCCGAGATTGTAAGAAGATACCGGGCACCACGTGGGTAGAATACGTGAACTTTTACAGCCGAGCCTTGGACGGGTGGATCAAGGGCAGCAAGGTCTCCACCTTCGAAGAACTGTTTGATCTGATTGCCTGGAAACATTTAGCGGCCAATTGCTTTGTAGAACTGCGCCAGCATCTCCTGGACAGTAAACTCACCGACCCTCGGAAGCTGGCCGCTGAGGCTGATCGTTGGGTGAATACCCGAGCCACCCGAGGCCCCGTGGGGGACTACGGCCGCCACAGTCAAGGCCCCCCCGCCAGAGGGGCGGAGGGAACCACGGCCGACCAAGAGACTTCCCCGGGGGGTCCTCAACCAGCCCCCCCAGCAGCCCACCAGCGGCGGGTTCAGCCCCGTCTCCAGCAAGCACCGGAGTCGCAGGACGGCTAGGTCCACGAGCTAGGATCACCTGCTTCCGCTGCCAACGGCCCGGACACTACGCCAATGACCCCCAGTGTCCCCAGTATCAGCGAACCACAACGACCAACCCCCCGGCCCGGCAGATGGCCTCCGTGGCTCTGGGGGAAGAGATGGAGGACTCCGAAGAATGGGAACCGGCGGCCATGGCCCTGGTCTCCCTTGGTGATCGAGAAATGGTCCCCGGGACACCCTTGCCCGCCAACACAAAGAAATACCGACAGCAGGTGACCATCAACGGCCACCGAGTCGAGGGCCTCCACGACACCGGGGCGAGTGTCACCGCGGTCCACCGCAGCCTAATTTCAGAAGACCAGATCCTAACCGGTGCCCTCTGTCCGGTCGTATCCTCCGACAATTCTGAGAGCCTCTGCCAGATGGCGCTGGTGCCCTTCGAGTGGGGAGGGGTCTCCGGAGAACTGAAGGTAGCGGTCCGGACATCACAGCCCGTAGACTGCCTCCTGGGCAACGACCTGGAGAGTTCCCCTTGGGGGCAAGTAGAACGAAGAGCCCATCTGGAGATGATGGGCCTACCAGAATGGGTCTGCGCCACCACGCGCTCCATGACCGCGCGATTGCCTCTCTCCGAGGGCAGTGAGGCCCTCCTACCAAACACTATCCCCGAGAGCCGGGACACTCTACCAGAAGCGGACAACCCTCCTCCGGAGGGAGAAGAAGACACTAACCCGGGAGAAGGGCCAGAACCTTCCGCCCGGAGGCCCTGACTGAGCTCGGAGAACTGCCCGAGATGGGCCAGTAGCGCTGTGAGGGGGGGCCCTCCCGGGAAGAGTTCTGCCAGGAACAGGCCACTTGCCCCTCCCTCGTGGGACTCAGACAACAAGCCGAAGCCCAGGCCGCCGGTGACCGAACCGGAACCCATTGGATCTATTGGGACAATGGCCTCCTATACAGCGAGCAAAAGTCCGCCGAGCTAGGCGCAGCCCGGGTACTGGTGGTACCCCTGCGTTTCCGGAGCCTCCTCCTGGGCCTGGCCCACGATGTACCCTTGGCAGGACACTTAGGCCAAGACAAGACATATCAGCGATTGGTTACCCACTTCTATTGGCCCAAGATGCGAGCGAATGTAGAAGTACACTGCAAATCCTGCCTCACGTGCCAGGGCAGTGGGAAGAATGGCGGAAAACGCAAAGCTCCCTTACAACCGTTCCCCGTTGTGAGTACCCCGTTCGAGCGGGTCGGCATCGACATCGTGGGACCCCTGGATCCGAAGACCGCCCAGGGCCACAGATTCATCCTTGTCCTGGTGGACCATGCCACCCGCTACCCCGAGGCCATCCCCCTCCGCACCGTGACGGCTCCCGTGGTGGGCCGAGCTCTCATGGGGATCTTCTCCCGTGACGGATTTCCCCGCGAGGTTGTGAGTGATCGCGGCACTAACTTTATATCCCGCTACATGAAGTCCCTGTGGCAGCAGTGCGGAGTCACGTATAAGTTCACGACCCCCTACCACCCCCAGGGCAACGGCCTAGTGGAACGCTTCAACCGAACCCTAAAGGGAATGATCCTGGGCCTCGAAGAGCCCCTGCGCCGGAAATGGGACGTCCTCCTCCCTTGCCTCCTGTTCGCATACCGAGAAGTTCCCCAAAAGTCTCTGGGGTTCAGCCCCTTCGAACTGCTATACGGACATCCCGTCCGCGGGCCCCTGAGCCTGGTCAAAGAGGGCTGGGAGACAAGCCCCCGGGGGACACCCCCTGATGTGTTCCGCTACATCCTGGCGCTCCGCAACCAGACGAGGAAGTTCAGAGAACTCGCAGAGGCTAACCTCGAGGCCAGCCAAGAAGAAATGAAGCGCTGGTATGACCAGAACGCAACCCTGGTCGAGTTCCAGCCGGGCCAGCAGGTTTGGGTCATGGCCCCCGTGAAGCCCTGCGCCCTACAAGACAAATGGACTGGTCCCTTCAAGGTGATCGAGCGGAAGAGCCAGGTCACGTACCTGGTCGATGTACAGTCCCCACGGAACCCCCTCCGGGTCCTCCACGTGAACCGTCTCAAGCCCCACTTTGTGAGAACGGAATTAAGTTTGCTACTGGCCACCGATGATGGGGTGGAAGAAGACACCGAACCCCTGCCCGACCCCCTGTGCGCTAAAGACCTGGATGGCTCCGTGGAGGGAGTAAGACTTTCAACCACCCTCACTCCCCAACAGTCCGACGACTGCCGCCAGCTGCTCAGACAATTCGCAGACCTCTTCTCCCTCATTCCAAGGGTCACCGACTGGTGTGTCCACGACGTGCACACCGGCGACAGCCCGCCTGTGAGACACCGAGCCTACCGGGTGCCTGACCGGGTCCGCACCTGCATCAAGACCGAGGTACAGAAGATGCTCACCCTTGGAGTAATCGAACCCTGCGACAGCCCCTGGGCCAGCCCGGTGGTCCTGGTCCCGAAGGCGGCTTCCCCGGGGGTCGCCCCCGAACTCAGATTCTGTGTGGACTACCGGGGGCTCAATGCGGTCACCCGAGCAGACGCTCACCCTATCCCCCGCGCCGACGAGCTCATCGACCGCCTGGGGGCCGCCCGGTTCCTCAGCACTTTCGACCTGACCTGCAGATACTGGCAGATTGCTCTCACGGAGGGAGCGAAAGAACGCTCTGCCTTCTCCACACCAGATGGCCACTACCGCTTCAGGGTCATGCCGTTCGGGATGAAGAACGCCCCGGCCACGTTCCAGCGGTTGGTGAACAAGGTCCTGGCCGGACTCGAGGAGTGCAGCTCAGCATACCTTGACGACATCGCCGTATTCAGCTCTCAATGGCACGAGCATCTCCAGCACCTCCGACAAGTACTCATGGCCCTGCGCCAAGCCGGCCTAACAGTGAAAGCCAGCAAATGCCAGCTCGGGCAAGGCTCCGTGGTCTACCTGGGGCATCAGGTGGGCAGCGGCCAGGTCGCCCCCCTCCAACCGAAGATCGACGCCATCAAGTCCTGGGAGCCCCCCACCACGCAGACGGAGGTCCGGGCCTTCCTGGGCCTTACAGGGTACTACCGGAGGTTCATTAAAAACTATGGTAGTATCGCGGGGCCCCTCACGGAGTTGACCTCCAAAAAGCTTCCGAAGAAGGTGCAGTGGACCACCCCGTGCCAGCAGGCGTTCGACGCCTTGAAAACCGCCATGTGCACCGCCCCTGTACTCAAGGCCCCCGACTACTCCCAAGAGTTTGTGGTCCAGACCGACGCATCCGAACACGGCATCGGGGCCGTCCTCTCGCAGTTCGACGACAAGGGCATCGATCAGCCCATAGCCTTCATCAGCCGAAGGCTGCTGCCGCGAGAGCAGCGTTGGAGTACTATAGAGCGAGAGACCTTTGCCGTAGTCTGGGCCCTCAAGAAACTACGGCCCTACTTGTTCGGAACCCATTTCCGAGTACAGACGGACCACCGGCCCTTGCGGTGGCTAATGCAGATGAGGGGGGAGAACCCCAAGCTACTACGATGGTCCATCTCTCTCCAAGGGATGGATTTCACTGTCGAACATCGCCCCGGGGCGGATCATGCCAACGCCGACGGCCTGTCCCGGTTCTTCCGCTTCGGCGAGGAGAATCCCCCAGTGGATGGGTAGTTCTCCACGCCTTTCAGCTGAGGGGGACGCGTGTGAGACCGGCCTCACGGCGTTGCCCTCCCAATCATCCAGCCAACCTGCAACCACCCTCAAGACACGACATCTCCGACTCCGGCCGCCCCAGCCACCCAGATCCGAGGGCCGGCCAGAGCCCTGACAGACTCGACACCCTACCACGCATGTCCGACCGAGGGAGCGGGAACCCTCGAGCCAGACCCAAAGGCACCAGCCCAGTCACACCTCGGGTCGCCTTCCCCGGGAAGACTCGATCGGCCACCAGGCCCCTGGGGAGCAGGCGCCTCCCCTGCCGAGCGTCTGGGGTCCCTCCAAGACCCACCTGAAAAGACCAATGAAGTGAGCGGCAGGAAATCCCGCCGAACCCCCTCCGTCACCCCAGTCCCCCCTCTGCGAGGACCCCGGACTTCAAAGAGCAAGCGGAGTATAACAAGGGGTGCCGGAGAAACGAAGGTAGAGAAGACCTGGAACCTTCCGAGCCTGCTGATGCTGTCGCGGCTCCTGAACGCTGAAGTCACCTGGGCCTGCTGAGTGACTCGCGGCCTCTTGCTATTGAACCATCTGAGCCCTGCTGACGCTGTCGCGGCTCCTGAACGCTGAAGTCACCTGGGCCTGCTGAGTGACTCGCGGCCTCTTGCTATTGAACCATCTGAGCCCTGCTGACGAGGTCGCGGCTCCCGAGCACTGAACCACCTGGGCCTGCTGAGTGACTCGCGGCCCCCAGCTATTGAACCATCTGAGCCTTGCTGACGGAATCGCGGCTCCCGAACTCCGACCACCTGTGCCTGCTGAGAGACTCGCGTCGCTCCCCCTTGAGGACGACTCGGTAAGAGATCGCCCAGAGACTCGACACCCTCCAGCTCGAGGATTGTGAGCTATCCGCAGGGTATTTCGCAGAGACACTATCTTGAAAGACTGTCCCGCTACCCCCATTCCCCACGACCGATTTGTGGTACTTTGTGCCACTGCTGTACTACTTGCATCTTGGATCATAAAGATCCCTTGAAAATCATCGATAAAAGAACCTATCGTCCTACAAAGAATACGTGTGGTGTCACTCTGTTCGTAGTGTATATCAGGGTGTGCGCGCCTAGTTCGGCCTACGTGGGAGAGGTGGGTCAAAGGGGTGGGCAAGACGGGCATCGAACCCCCCTCCGGCGAACGCCTTTCCAACAAACAGGGTAGATTTTCCTTCCACTCCTGCAATGGGTGAGGTAGTTCCTACATGTTCAAAAGCCCAATTAACCCTTACCACATGTGCTCTTACATACATCTATGCAGTCTTCATGCAGTTGTGCAAGTGTCCATGCAGATCTCTCTTGCACCTGACAATACACAGTCTCCAGAAACACACTCTTAGCACACAGCCAGGTGCTTCTCCTGCACTCCCATGCTTACTATTCCGCTCTGTGTGGTATTTCAGATAGCAGTGTGTAACGCTAACAAATTCAACATCACCAAGGCTCATTTCCTTTGCTCTAGTCTAATCACTCTCCCAGGTTCAACATGCTCTTGGTCTCAGGTAGCTGTTAGGACATGTGCTCTTTTCTGTCTCTCTAACTATAAGGAAAATGTGTCAGGCTGTTACAGTAATTATCACTTGCTCTACCACAGTAGTAAATGTGCTTTGAAATTGCCAATCAAATATCGTTTTCTGCCTAGAATCACACCATGAGTCTGTGTGCACACAGGAATTGTTGTGAGAGATTTAATTCATGTTGCTCTTGTTCTGTAAGACTTGCACTCGTAGGAAAGGGGCAGCTTGTTTTCTTGAACTGTGATGGTTAGCATTCAGCAGAAATCACTATCTCACAGATGCAAGGCAAATGGTAACACATTTGAAAACAACAGGTTAGGTTTTTCTTCCACTCCTGCAATGGGTGAGGTAGTTCCTTCATGTTCAAAAGCCCAACTAACCCTTATCACACGTGCTCTTACATACATGTATGCAGTCTTTATGCAGTTGTGCAAGTGTCCATGCAGATCTCTCTTGCACCTGACAATACACAGTCTCCAAAAACTCACTCTTAGCACACAGCCAGGTGCTTCTCCTGCACTCCCATGCTTACTATTCAGCACTGTGTGGTATTTCAGATAGCAGTGTGTAACGCTAACACATTCAACCTCACCAAGGCTCATTTCCTTTGCTCTAGTCTAATCACTCACCCAGGTTCCACATGCTCTTGGTCTCAAGTAGCTGATAGGACATGTGCTCTTTTCTGCCTCTCTAACTATAAGGAAAATGTGTCAGGCTGTTACAGTAATTATCACTTGCTCTACCACAGTAGTAAATGTGCTTTGAAATTGCCAATCAAATATCGCTTTCTGCCTAGAATCACACCATGAATCTGTGTGCACACAGGAATTGTTGTCAGAGATTTAATTTGTGTTGCTCTTGTTCTGTAAGACTTGCACTCGTAGAAAAGGGGCAGCTTGTTTTCTTGAACTGTGATGGTTAGCATTCAGCAGAAATCACTATCTCACAGATGCACGGCAAATGCTAACACATTTGAAAACAACAGGGTAGATTTTCCTTCCACTCCTGCAATGGGTGAGGTAGTTCCTACATGTTCAAAAGCCCAATTAACCCTTACCACATGTGCTCTTACATACATCTATGCAGTCTTCATGCAGTTGTGCAAGTGTCCATGCAGATCTCTCTTGCACCTGACAATACACAGTCTCCAAAAACACACTCTTAGCACACAGCCAGGTGCTTCTCCTGCACTCCCATGCTTACTATTCAGCTCTGTGTGGTATTTCAGATAGCAGTGTTTAACGCTAACAAATTCAACATCACCAAGGCTCATTTCCTTTGCTCTAGTCTAATCACTCACCCAGGTTCCACATGCTCTTGGTCTCAAGTAGCTGTTAGGACATGTGCTCTTTTCTGTCTCTCTAACTATAAGGAAAATGTGTCAGGCTGTTACAGTAATTATCACTTGCTCTACCAGAGTTGTAAATGTGCTTTGAAATTGCCAATCAAATATCGTTTTCTGCCTAGAATCACACCGTGAGTCTGTGTGCACACAGGAATTGTTGACAGAGATTTAATTCGTGTTGCTCTTGTTCTGTAAGACTTGCACTCGTAGGAAAGGGGCAGCTTGTTTTCTTGAACTGTGATGGTTAGCATTCAGCAGAAATCACTATCTCACAGATGCGAGGCAAATGCTAACACATTTGAAAACAACAGGGTAGATTATCCTTCCACTCCTGCAATGGGTGAGGTAGTTCCTACATGTTCAAAAGCCCAATTAACCCTTACCACATGTGCTCTTACATACATGTATGCAGTCTTCATGCAGTTGTGCAAGTGTCCATGCAAATCTCTCTAGCACCTGACAATACACAGTCTCCAGAAACACGCTCTTAGCACACAGCCAGGTGCTTCTCCTGCACTCCCATGCTTACTATTCAGCACTGTGTCGTATTTCAGATAGCAGTGTGTAACGCTAACACATTCAACATCACCAAGGCTCATTTCCTTTGCTCTAGTCTTATCACTCACCCAGGTTCCACATGCTCTTGGTCTCAAGTAGCTGTTAGGACATGTGCTCTTTTCTGCCTCTCTAAACTATAAGGAAAATGTGTCAGGCTGTTACAGTAATTATCACTTGCTCTACCACAGTAGTAAATGTGCTTTGAAATTGCCAATCAAATATCGCTTTCTGCCTAGAATCACACCATGAATCTGTGTGCACACAGGAATTGTTGTCAGAGATTTAATTTGTGTTGCTCTTGTTCTGTAAGACTTGCACTCGTAGAAAAGGGGCAGCTTGTTTTCTTGAACTGTGATGGTTAGCATTCAGCAGAAATCACTATCTCACAGATGCACGGCAAATGCTAACACATTTGAAAACAACAGGGTAGATTTTCCTTCCACTCCTGCAATGGGTGAGGTAGTTCCTACATGTTCAAAAGCCCAATTAACCCTTACCACATGTGCTCTTACATACATCTATGCAGTCTTCATGCAGTTGTGCAAGTGTCCATGCAGATCTCTCTTGCACCTGACAATACACAGTCTCCAAAAACACACTCTTAGCACACAGCCAGGTGCTTCTCCTGCACTCCCATGCTTACTATTCAGCTCTGTGTGGTATTTCAGATAGCAGTGTTTAACGCTAACAAATTCAACATCACCAAGGCTCATTTCCTTTGCTCTAGTCTAATCACTCACCCAGGTTCCACATGCTCTTGGTCTCAAGTAGCTGTTAGGACATGTGCTCTTTTCTGTCTCTCTAACTATAAGGAAAATGTGTCAGGCTGTTACAGTAATTATCACTTGCTCTACCAGAGTTGTAAATGTGCTTTGAAATTGCCAATCAAATATCGTTTTCTGCCTAGAATCACACCGTGAGTCTGTGTGCACACAGGAATTGTTGACAGAGATTTAATTCGTGTTGCTCTTGTTCTGTAAGACTTGCACTCGTAGGAAAGGGGCAGCTTGTTTTCTTGAACTGTGATGGTTAGCATTCAGCAGAAATCACTATCTCACAGATGCGAGGCAAATGCTAACACATTTGAAAACAACAGGGTAGATTATCCTTCCACTCCTGCAATGGGTGAGGTAGTTCCTACATGTTCAAAAGCCCAATTAACCCTTACCACATGTGCTCTTACATACATGTATGCAGTCTTCATGCAGTTGTGCAAGTGTCCATGCAAATCTCTCTAGCACCTGACAATACACAGTCTCCAGAAACACGCTCTTAGCACACAGCCAGGTGCTTCTCCTGCACTCCCATGCTTACTATTCAGCACTGTGTCGTATTTCAGATAGCAGTGTGTAACGCTAACACATTCAACATCACCAAGGCTCATTTCCTTTGCTCTAGTCTTATCACTCACCCAGGTTCCACATGCTCTTGGTCTCAAGTAGCTGTTAGGACATGTGCTCTTTTCTGCCTCTCTAAACTATAAGGAAAATGTGTCAGGCTGTTACAGTAATTATCACTTGCTCTACCACAGTAGTAAATGTGCTTTGATATTGCCAATCAAATATCGTTTTCTGCCTAGAATCACACCATGAGTCTGTGTGCACACAGGAATTGTTGTCAGATATTTAATTTGTGTTGCTCTTGTTCTGTAAGACCTGCACTCGTAGGAAAGGGGCAGCTTGTTTTCTTGAACTGTGATGGTTAGCATTGAGCAGCAATCACTATCTCACAGATGCGAGGCAAATGCTAACACATTTGAAAACAACAGGGTAGATTTTCCTTCCACTCCTGCAATGGGTGAGGTAGTTCCTACATGTTCAAAAGCCCAATTAACCCTTACCACATGTGCTCTTACATACATCTATGCAGTCTTCATGCAGTTGTGCAAGTGTCCATGCAGATCTCTCTTGCACCTGACAATACACAGTCTCCAGAAACACACTCTTAGCACACAGCCAGGTGCTTCTCCTGCACTCCCATGCTTACTATTCAGCTCTGTATGGTATTTCAGATAGCAGTGTGTAACGCTAACAAATTCAACATCACCAAGGCTCATTTCCTTTGCTCTAGTCTAATCACTCTCCCAGGTTCCACATGTTCTTGGTCTCAAGTAGCTGTTAGGACATGTGCTCTTTTCTGTCTCTCTAACTATAAGGAAAATGTGTCAGGCTGTTACAGTAATTATCACTTGCTCTACCACAGTAGTAAATGTGCTTTGAAATTGCCAATCAAATATCGTTTTCTGCCTAGAATCACACCGTGTGTCTGTGTGCACACAGGAATTGTTGTCAGAGATTTAATTCGTGTTGCTCTTGTTCTGTAAGACTTGCACTCGTAGGAAAGAGGCAGCTTGTTTTCTTGAACTGTGATGGTAGGCATTCAGCAGAAATCACTATCTCACAGATGCGAGGCAAATGCTAACACATTTGAAAACAACAGGGTAGATTTTCCTTCCACTCCTGCAATGGCTGAGGTAGTTCCTACATGTTCAAAAGCCCAATTAACCCTTACCACATGTGCTCTTACATACATGTATGCAGTCTTCATGCAGTTGTGCAAGTGTCCATGCAAATCTCCCTAGCACCTGACAATACACAGTCTCCAGAAACACGCTCTTAGCACACAGCCAGGTGCTTCTCCTGCACTCCCATGCTTACTATTCAGCACTGTGTGGTATTTCAGATAGCAGTGTGTAACGCTAACATATTCAACAACACAAAGGCTCATTTCCTTTGCTCTAGTCTAATCACTCACCCAGGTTCCACATGCTCTTGGTCTCAAGTAGCTGTTAGGACATGTGCTCTTTTCTGCCTCTCTAACTATAAGGAAAATGTGTCAGGCTGTTACAGTAATTATCACTTGCTCGATCACAGTAGTAAATGTGCTTTGAAATTGCCAATCAAATATCATTTTCTGCCTAGAATCACACCATGAGTCTGTGTGCACACAGGAATTGTAGTCAGAGATTTAATTCGTGTTGCTCTTGTTCTGTAAGACTTGCACTCGTAGGAAAGGGGCAGCTTGTTGTCTTGAACTGTGATGGTTAGTATTCAGCAGAAATAACTATCTCACAGATGCGAGGCAAATGCTAACACATTTGAAAACAACAGGTTAGATTTTCCTTCCACTCCTGCAATGGGTGAGGTAGTTCCTACATGTTCAAAAGCCCAATTAAACCTTACTACATGTGCTCTTACATACATCTATGCAGTCTTCATGCAGTTGTGCAAGTGTCCATGTAGATCTCTCTTGTACCTGACAATACACTGTCTCCAGAAACACACTCTTAGCACACAGCCAGGTGCTTCTCCTGCACTCCCATGCTTACTATTCAGCACTGTGTGGTATTTCAGATAGCAGTGTGTAACGCTAACACATTCAACATCACCAAGGCTCATTTCCTTTGCTCTAGTCTAATCACTCACCCAGGTTCCACATGCTCATGGTCTCAAGTAGCTGTTAGGACATGTGCTCTTTTCTGCCTCTCTAAACTATAAGGAAAATGGGTCAGGCTGTTACAGTAATTATCACTTGCTCTACCACAGTAGTAAATGTGCTTTGAAATTGCAAATCAAATATCGTTTTCTGCCTAGAATCACACCATGAGTTTGTGTGCACACAGGAATTGTTGTCAGAGATTTAATTTGTGTTGCTCTTGTTCTGTAAGACTTGCACTCGTAGGAAAGGGGCAGCTTGTTGTCTTGAACTGTGATGGTTAGTATTCAGCAGAAATAACTATCTCACAGATGCGAGGCAAATGCTAACACATTTGAAAACAACAGGTTAGATTTTCCTTCCACTCCTGCAATGGGTGAGGTAGTTCCTACATGTTCAAAAGCCCAATTAAACCTTACTACATGTGCTCTTACATACATCTATGCAGTCTTCATGCAGTTGTGCAAGTGTCCATGCAGATCTCTCTTGTACCTGACAATACACTGTCTCCAGAAACACACTCTTAGCACACAGCCAGGTGCTTCTCCTGCACTCCCATGCTTACTATTCAGCACTGTGTGGTATTTCAGATAGCAGTGTGTAACGCTAACACATTCAACATCACCAAGGCTCATTTCCTTTGCTCTAGTCTAATCACTCACCCAGGTTCCACATGCTCATGGTCTCAAGTAGCTGTTAGGACATGTGCTCTTTTCTGCCTCTCTAAACTATAAGGAAAATGGGTCAGGCTGTTACAGTAATTATCACTTGCTCTACCACAGTAGTAAATGTGCTTTGAAATTGCAAATCAAATATCGTTTTCTGCCTAGAATCACACCATGAGTTTGTGTGCACACAGGAATTGTTGTCAGAGATTTAATTTGTGTTGCTCTTGTTCTGTAAGACTTGCACTCGTAGGAAAGGGGCAGCTTGTTTTCTTGAACTGTGATGGTTAGCATTCAGCAGAAATCACTATCTCACAGATGCAAGGCAAATGGTAACACATTTGAAAACAACAGGGTAGATTTTTCTTCCACTCCTGCAATGGGTGAGGTAGTTCCTTCATGTTCAAAAGCCCAATTAACCCTTACCACACGTGCTCTTACATACATGTATGCAGTCTTTATGCAGTTGTGCAAGTGTCCATGCAAATCTCTCTAGCACCTGACAATACACAGTCTCCAGAAACACGCTCTTAGCACACAGCCAGGTGCTTCTCCTGCACTTCCATGCTTACTATTTAGCACTGTGTCGTATTTCAGATAGCAGTGTGTAACGCTAACACATTCAACATCACCAAGGCTCATTTCCTTTGCTCTAGTCTTATCACTCACCCAGGTTCCACATGCTCTTGGTCTCAAGTAGCTGTTAGGACATGTGCTCTTTTCTGCCTCTCTAAACTGTAAGGAAAATGTGTCAGGCTGTTACAGTATTTATCACTTGCTCTACCACAGTAGTAAATGTGCTTTCATATTGCCAATCAAATATCGTTTTCTGCCTAGAATCACACCATGAGTCTGTGTGCACACAGGAATTGTTGTCAGATATTTAATTTGTGTTGCTCTTGTTCTGTATGACTTGCACTCGTAGGAAAGGGGCAGCTTGTTTTCTTGAACTGTGATGGTTAGCATTGAGCAGCAATCACTATCTCACAGATGCGAGGCAAAAGCTAACACATTTGAAAACAACAGGGTAGATTTTCCTTCCACTCCTGCAATGGGTGAGGTAGTTCCTACATGTTCAAAAGCCCAATTAACCCTTACCACATGTGCTCTTACATACATCTATGCAGTCTTCATGCAGTTGTGCAAGTGTCCATGCAGATCTCTCTTGCACCTGACAATACACAGTCTCCAGAAACACACTCTTAGCACACAGTCAGGTGCTTCTCCTGCACTCCCATGCTTACTATTCAGCTCTGTGTGGTATTTCAGATAGCAGTGTGTAACGCTAACAAATTCAACATCACCAAGGCTCATTTCCTTTGCTCTAGTCTAATCACTCACCCAGGTTCCACATGCTCTTGGTCTCAAGTAGCTGTTAGGACATGTGCTCTTTTCTGCCTCTCTAAACTATAAGGAAAATGTGTCAGGCTGTTACAGTAATTATCACTTGCTCTACCACAGTAGTAAATGTGCTTTGAAATTGCCAATCAAATATCGTTTTCTGCCTAGAATCACATCATGAGTCTGTGTGCACACAGGAATTGTTGTCAGAGATTTAATTTGTGTTGCTTTTGTTCTGCAATACTTGCACTCGTAGGAAAGGGGCAGCTTGTTTTCTTGAACTGTGTTGGTTAGCATTCAGCAGAAATCACTATCTCACAGATGCGAGGCAAATGCTAACACATTTGAAAACAACAGGGTACATTTTCATTCCACTCCTGCAATGGGTGAGGTTGTTCCTATATGTTTAAAAGCCCAATTAACCCTTACCACATGTGCTCTTACATACATCTATGCAGTCTTCATCTAGTTGTGCAAGTGCCCATGCAGATCTCTCTTGCACCTCACAATACACAGTCTCCAGAAACACACTCTTAGCACACAGCCAGGTGCTTCTCCTGCACTGCCATGCTTAATATTCAGCACTGTGTCGTATTTCAGATAGCAGTGTGTAACGCTAACAAATTCAACATCACCAAGGCTCATTTCCTTTGCTCTAGTCTAATCACTCACCCAGGTTCCACATGCTCTTGGTCTCAAGTAGCTGTTAGGACATGTGCTCTTTTTTGTCTCTCTAACTATAAGGAAAATGTGTCAGGCTGTTACAGTAATTATCACTTGCTCTACCACAGTTGTAAAAATGCTTTGAAATTGCCAATCAAATATCGTTTTTTGCCTAGAATCACACCGGGAGTCTGTGTGCACACAGGAATTGTTGTCAGAGATTTAATTCGTGTTGCTCTTGTTCTGTAAGACTTGCACTCGTAGGAAAGGGGCAGCTTGTTTTCTTGAACTGTGATGGTTAGCATTCAGCAGAAATCACTATCTCACAGATGCGAGGCAAATGCTAACACATTTGAAAACAACAGGTTAGATTTTCCTTCCACTCCTGCAATGGGTGAGGTAGTTCCTACATGTTCAAAAGCCCAATTAAACCTTACTACATGTGCTCTTACATACATCTATGCAGTCTTCATGCAGTTGTGCAAGTGTCCATGCAGATCTCTCTTGTACCTGACAATACACTGTCTCCAGAAACACACTCTTAGCACACAGCCAGGTGCTTCTCCTGCACTCCCATGCTTACTATTCAGCACTGTGTGGTATTTCAGATAGCAGTGTGTAACGCTAACACATTCAACATCACCAAGGCTCATTTCCTTTGCTCTAGTCTAATCACTCAACCAGGTTCCACATGCTCATGGTCTCAAGTAGCTGTTAGGACATGTGCTCTTTTCTGCCTCTCTAAACTATAAGGAAAATGGGTCAGGCTGTTACAGTAATTATCACTTGCTCTACCACAGTAGTAAATGTGCTTTGAAATTGCAAATCAAATATCGTTTTCTGCCTAGAATCACACCATGAGTTTGTGTGCACACAGGAATTGTTGTCAGAGATTTAATTTGTGTTGCTCTTGTTCTGTAAGTCTTGCACTCGTAGGAAAGGGGCAGCTTGTTTTCTTGAACTGTGATGTTTAGCATTCAGCAGAAATCACTATCTCACAGATGCAAGGCAAATGGTAACACATTTGAAAACAACAGGGTAGATTTTTCTTCCACTCCTGCAATGGGTGAGGTAGTTCCTTCATGTTCAAAAGCCCAATTAACCCTTACCACATGTGCTCTTACATACATGTATGCAGTCTTCATGCAGTTGTGCAAGTGTCCATGCAAATCTCTCTAGCACCTGACAATACACAGTCTCCAGAAACACGCTCTTAGCACACAGCCAGGTGCTTCTCCTGCACTCCCATGCTTACTATTCAGCACTGTGTCGTATTTCAGATAGCAGTGTGTAACGCTAACACATTCAACATCACCAAGGCTCATTTCCTTTGCTCTAGTCTTATCACTCACCCAGGTTCCACATGCTCTTGGTCTCAAGTAGCTGTTAGGACATGTGCTCTTTTCTGCCTCTCTAAACTATAAGGAAAATGTGTCAGGCTGTTACAGTAATTATCACTTGCTCTACCACAGTAGTAAATGTGCTTTGATATTGTCAATCAAATATCGTTTTCTGCCTAGAATCACACCATGAGTCTGTGTGCACACAGGAATTGTTGTCAGATATTTAATTTGTGTTGCTCTTGTTCTGTAAGACCTGCACTCGTAGGAAAGGGGCAGCTTGTTTTCTTGAACTGTGATGGTTAGCATTGAGCAGCAATCACTATCTCACAGATGCGAGGCAAATGCTAACACATTTGAAAACAACAGGGTAGATTTTCCTTCCACTCCTGCAATGGGTGAGGTAGTTCCTACATGTTCAAAAGCCCAATTAACCCTTACCACATGTGCTCTTACATACATCTATGCAGTCTTCATGCAGTTGTGCAAGTGTCCATGCAGATCTCTCTTGCACCTGACAATACACAGTCTCCAGAAACACACTCTTAGCACACAGCCAGGTGCTTCTCCTGCACTCCCATGCTTACTATTCAGCTCTGTATGGTATTTCAGATAGCAGTGTGTAACGCTAACAAATTCAACATCACCAAGGCTCATTTCCTTTGCTCTAGTCTAATCACTCTCCCAGGTTCCACATGCTCTTGGTCTCAAGTAGCTGTTAGGACATGTGCTCTTTTCTGTCTCTCTAACTATAAGGAAAATGTGTCAGGCTGTTACAGTAATTATCACTTGCTCTACCACAGTAGTAAATGTGCTTTGAAATTGCCAATCAAATATCGTTTTCTGCCTAGAATCACACCGTGAGTCTGTGTGCACACAGGAATTGTTGTCAGAGATTTAATTCGTGTTGCTCTTGTTCTGTAAGACTTGCACTCGTAGGAAAGGGGCAGCTTGTTTTCTTGAACTGTGATGGTAGGCATTCAGCAGAAATCACTATCTCACAGATGCGAGGCAAATGCTAACACATTTGAAAACAACAGGGTAGATTTTCCTTCCACTCCTGCAATGGCTGAGGTAGTTCCTACATGTTCAAAAGCCCAATTAACCCTTACCACATGTGCTCTTACATACATGTATGCAGTCTTCATGCAGTTGTGCAAGTGTCCATGCAAATCTCCCTAGCACCTGACAATACACAGTCTCCAGAAACACGCTCTTAGCACACAGCCAGGTGCTTCTCCTGCACTCCCATGCTTACTATTCAGCACTGTGTGGTATTTCAGATAGCAGTGTGTAACGCTAACACATTCAACAACACAAAGGCTCATTTCCTTTGCTCTAGTCTAATCACTCACCCAGGTTCCACATGCTCTTGGTCTCAAGTAGCTGTTAGGACATGTGCTCTTTTCTGCCTCTCTAACTATAAGGAAAATGTGTCAGGCTGTTACAGTAATTATCACTTGCTCGATCACAGTAGTAAATGTGCTTTGAAATTGCCAATCAAATATCATTTTCTGCCTAGAATCACACCATGAGTCTGTGTGCACACAGGAATTGTAGTCAGAGATTTAATTTGTGTTGCTCTTGTTCTGTAAGACTTGCACTCGTAGGAAAGGGGCAGCTTGTTGTCTTGAACTGTGATGGTTAGTATTCAGCAGAAATAACTATCTCACAGATGCGAGGCAAATGCTAACACATTTGAAAACAACAGGTTAGATTTTCCTTCCACTCCTGCAATGGGTGAGGTAGTTCCTACATGTTCAAAAGCCCAATTAAACCTTACTACATGTGCTCTTACATACATCTATGCAGTCTTCATGCAGTTGTGCAAGTGTCCATGCAGATCTCTCTTGTACCTGACAATACACTGTCTCCAGAAACACACTCTTAGCACACAGCCAGGTGCTTCTCCTGCACCCCCATGCTTACTATTCAGCACTGTGTGGTATTTCAGATAGCAGTGTGTAACGCTAACACATTCAACATCACCAAGGCTCATTTCCTTTGCTCTAGTCTAATCACTCACCCAGGTTCCACATGCTCATGGTCTCAAGTAGCTGTTAGGACATGTGCTCTTTTCTGCCTCTCTAAACTATAAGGAAAATGGGTCAGGCTGTTACAGTAATTATCACTTGCTCTACCACAGTAGTAAATGTGCTTTGAAATTGCAAATCAAATATCGTTTTCTGCCTAGAATCACACCATGAGTTTGTGTGCACACAGGAATTGTTGTCAGAGATTTAATTTGTGTTGCTCTTGTTCTGTAAGACTTGCACTCGTAGGAAAGGGGCAGCTTGTTTTCTTGAACTGTGATGGTTAGCATTCAGCAGAAATCACCATCTCACAGATGCAAGGCAAATGGTAACACATTTGAAAACAACAGGGTAGATTTTTCTTCCACTCCTGCAATGGGTGAGGTAGTTCCTTCATGTTCAAAAGCCCAATTAACCCTTACCACACGTGCTCTTACATACATGTATGCAGTCTTTATGCAGTTGTGCAAGTGTCCATGCAAATCTCTCTAGCACCTGACAATACACAGTCTCCAGAAACACGCTCTTAGCACACAGCCAGGTGCTTCTCCTGCACTTCCATGCTTACTATTTAGCACTGTGTCGTATTTCAGATAGCAGTGTGTAACGCTAACACATTCAACATCACCAAGGCTCATTTCCTTTGCTCTAGTCTTATCACTCACCCAGGTTCCACATGCTCTTGGTCTCAAGTAGCTGTTAGGACATGTGCTCTTTTCTGCCTCTCTAAACTGTAAGGAAAATGTGTCAGGCTGTTACAGTATTTATCACTTGCTCTACCACAGTAGTAAATGTGCTTTCATATTGCCAATCAAATATCGTTTTCTGCCTAGAATCACACCATGAGTCTGTGTGCACACAGGAATTGTTGTCAGATATTTAATTTGTGTTGCTCTTGTTCTGTATGACTTGCACTCGTAGGAAAGGGGCAGCTTGTTTTCTTGAACTGTGATGGTTAGCATTGAGCAGCAATCACTATCTCACAGATGCGAGGCAAAAGCTAACACATTTGAAAACAACAGGGTAGATTTTCCTTCCACTCCTGCAATGGGTGAGGTAGTTCCTACATGTTCAAAAGCCCAATTAACCCTTACCACATGTGCTCTTACATACATCTATGCAGTCTTCATGCAGTTGTGCAAGTGTCCATGCAGATCTCTCTTGCACCTGACAATACACAGTCTCCAGAAACACACTCTTAGCACACAGCCAGGTGCTTCTCCTGCACTCCCATGCTTACTATTCAGCTCTGTGTGGTATTTCAGATAGCAGTGTGTAACGCTAACAAATTCAACATCACCAAGGCTCATTTCCTTTGCTCTAGTCTAATCACTCACCCAGGTTCCACATGCTCTTGGTCTCAAGTAGCTGTTAGGACATGTGCTCTTTTCTGCCTCTCTAAACTATAAGGAAAATGTGTCAGGCTGTTACAGTAATTATCACTTGCTCTACCACAGTAGTAAATGTGCTTTGAAATTGCCAATCAAATATCGTTTTCTGCCTAGAATCACATCATGAGTCTGTGTGCACACAGGAATTGTTGTCAGAGATTTAATTTGTGTTGCTTTTGTTCTGCAATACTTGCACTCGTAGGAAAGGGGCAGCTTGTTTTCTTGAACTGTGTTGGTTAGCATTCAGCAGAAATCACTATCTCACAGATGCGAGGCAAATGCTAACACATTTGAAAACAACAGGGTACATTTTCATTCCACTCCTGCAATGGGTGAGGTTGTTCCTATATGTTTAAAAGCCCAATTAACCCTTACCACATGTGCTCTTACATACATCTATGCAGTCTTCATCTAGTTGTGCAAGTGCCCATGCAGATCTCTCTTGCACCTCACAATACACAGTCTCCAGAAACACACTCTTAGCACACAGCCAGGTGCTTCTCCTGCACTGCCATGCTTAATATTCAGCACTGTGTCGTATTTCAGATAGCAGTGTGTAACGCTAACAAATTCAACATCACCAAGGCTCATTTCCTTTGCTCTAGTCTAATCACTCACCCAGGTTCCACATGCTCTTGGTCTCAAGTAGCTGTTAGGACATGTGCTCTTTTTTGTCTCTCTAACTATAAGGAAAATGTGTCAGGCTGTTACAGTAATTATCACTTGCTCTACCACAGTAGTAAAAATGCTTTGAAATTGCCAATCAAATATCGTTTTTTGCCTACAATCACACCGTGAGTCTGTGTGCACACAGGAATTGTTGTCAGAGATTTAATTTGTGTTGCTCTTGTTCTGTAAGACTTGCACTCGTAGGAAAGGGGCAGCTTGTTTTCTTGAACTGTGATGGTTAGCATTCAGCAGAAATCACTATCTCACAGATGCGAGGCAAATGCTAACACATTTGAAAACAACAGGTTAGATTTTCCTTCCACTCCTGCAATGGGTGAGGTAGTTCCTACATGTTCAAAAGCCCAATTAAACCTTACTACATGTGCTCTTACATACATCTATGCAGTCTTCATGCAGTTGTGCAAGTGTCCATGCAGATCTCTCTTGTACCTGACAATACACTGTCTCCAGAAACACACTCTTAGCACACAGCCAGGTGCTTCTCCTGCACTCCCATGCTTACTATTCAGCACTGTGTGGTATTTCAGATAGCAGTGTGTAACGCTAACACATTCAACATCACCAAGGCTCATTTCCTTTGCTCTAGTCTAATCACTCAACCAGGTTCCACATGCTCATGGTCTCAAGTAGCTGTTAGGACATGTGCTCTTTTCTGCCTCTCTAAACTATAAGGAAAATGGGTCAGGCTGTTACAGTAATTATCACTTGCTCTACCACAGTAGTAAATGTGCTTTGAAATTGCAAATCAAATATCGTTTTCTGCCTAGAATCACACCATGAGTTTGTGTGCACACAGGAATTGTTGTCAGAGATTTAATTTGTGTTGCTCTTGTTCTGTAAGTCTTGCACTCGTAGGAAAGGGGCAGCTTGTTTTCTTGAACTGTGATGGTTAGCATTCAGCAGAAATCACTATCTCACAGATGCAAGGCAAATGGTAACACATTTGAAAACAACAGGGTAGATTTTTCTTCCACTCCTGCAATGGGTGAGGTAGTTCCTTCATGTTCAAAAGCCCAATTAACCCTTACCACACGTGCTCTTACATACATGTATGCAGTTTTTATGCAGTTGTGCAAGTGTCCATGCAAATCTCTCTAGCACCTGACAATACACAGTCTCCAGAAACACGCTCTTAGCACACAGCCAGGTGCTTCTCCTGCACTTCCATGCTTACTATTTAGCACTGTGTCGTATTTCAGATAGCAGTGTGTAACGCTAACACATTCAACATCACCAAGGCTCATTTCCTTTGCTCTAGTCTTATCACTCACCCAGGTTCCACATGCTCTTGGTCTCAAGTAGCTGTTAGGACATGTGCTCTTTTCTGCCTCTCTAAACTGTAAGGAAAATGTGTCAGGCTGTTACAGTAATTATCACTTGCTCTACCACAGTAGTAAATGTGCTTTCATATTGCCAATCAAATATCGTTTTCTGCCTAGAATCACACCATGAGTCTGTGTGCACACAGGAATTGTTGTCAGATATTTAATTTGTGTTGCTCTTGTTCTGTATGACTTGCACTCGTAGGAAAGGGGCAGCTTGTTTTTTTGAACTGTGATGGTTAGCATTGAGCATCAATCACTATCTCACAGATGCGAGGCAAATGCTAACACATTTGAAAACAACAGGGTAGATTTTCCTTCCACTCCTGCAATGGGTGAGGTAGTTCCTACATGTTCAAAAGCCCAATTAACCCTTACCACATGTGCTCTTACATACATCTATGCAGTCTTCATGCAGTTGTGCAAGTGTCCATGCAGATCTCTCTTGCACCTGACAATACACAGTCTCCAGAAACACGCTCTTAGCACACAGCCAGGTGCTTCTCCTGCACTCCCATGCTTACTATTCAGCACTGTGTGGTATTTCAGATAGCAGTGTGTAACGCTAACAAATTCAACATCACCAAGGCTCATTTCCTTTGCTCTAGTCTAATCACTCTCCCAGGTTCCACATGCTCTTGGTCTCAAGTAGCTGTTAGGACATGTTCTCTTTTCTGTCTCTCTAACTATAAGGAAAATGTGTCAGGCTGTTACAGTAATTATCACTTGCTCTACCACAGTAGTAAATGTGCTTTGAAATTGCCAATCAAATATCGTTTTCTGCCTAGAATCACATCATGAGTCTGTGTGCACACAGGAATTGTTGTCAGAGATTTAATTTGTGTTGCTTTTGTTCTGCAATACTTGCACTCTTAGGAAAGGGGCAGCTTGTTTTCTTGAACTGTGATGGTTAGCATTCAGCAGAAATCACTATCTCACAGATGCGAGGCAAATGCTAACACATTTGAAAACAACAGGGTAGATTTTCCTTCCACTTCTGCAATGGGTGAGGTAGTTTCTATATGTTCAAAAGCCCAATTAACCCTTACCACATGTGCTCTTACATACATCTATGCAGTCTTCATGCAGTTGTGCAAGTGTCCATGCAAATCTCCCTAGCACCTGACAATACACAGTCTCCAGAAACACGCTCTTAGCACACAGCCAGGTGCTTCTCCTGCACTCCCATGCTTACTATTCAGCACTGTGTCGTATTTCAGATAGCAGTGTGTAACGCTAACACATTCAACATCACCAAGGCTCATTTCCTTTGCTCTAGTCTTATCACTCACCCAGGTTCCACATGCTCTTGGTCTCAAGTAGCTGTTAGGACATGTGCTCTTTTCTGCCTCTCTAAACTATTAGGAAAATGTGTCAGGCTGTTACAGTAATTATCACTTGCTCTACCACAGTAGTAAATGTGCTTTGATATTGCCAATCAAATATCGTTTTCTGCCTAGAATCACACCATGAGTCTGTGTGCACACAGGAATTGTTGTCAGAGATTTAATTTGTGTTGCTCTTGTTCTGTAAGACTTGCACTCATAGGAAAGGGACAGCTTGTTTTCTTGAACTGTGATGGTTAGCATTGAGCAGCAATCACTATCTCACAGATGCGAGGCAAATGCTAACACATTTGAAAACAACAGGGTAGATTTTCCTTCCACTCCTGCAATGGGTGAGGTAGTTCCTACATGTTCAAAAGCCCAATTAACCCTTACCACATGTGCTCTTACATACATCTATGCAGTCTTCATGCAGTTGTGCAAGTGTCCATGCAGATCTCTCTTGCACCTGACAATACACAGTCTCCAGAAACACACTCTTAGCACACAGCCAGGTGCTTCTCCTGCACTCCCATGCTTACTATTCAGCTCTGTATGGTATTTCAGATAGCAGTGTGTAACGCTAACAAATTCAACATCACCAAGGCTCATTTCCTTTGCTCCAGTCTAATCACTCTCCCAGGTTCCACATGCTCTTGGTCTCAAGTAGCTGTTAGGACATGTGCTCTTTTCTGTCTCTCTAACTATAAGGAAAATGTGTCAGGCTGTTACAGTAATTATCACTTGCTCTACCACAGTAGTAAATGTGCTTTGAAATTGCCAATCAAATATCGTTTTCTGCCTAGAATCACACCGTGAGTCTGTGTGCACACAGGAATTGTTGTCAGAGATTTAATTCGTGTTGCTCTTGTTCTGTAAGACTTGCACTCGTAGGAAAGGGGCAGCTTGTTTTCTTGAACTGTGATGGTAGGCATTCAGCAGAAATCACTATCTCACAGATGCGAGGCAAATGCTAACACATTTGAAAACAACAGGGTAGATTTTCCTTCCACTCCTGCAATGGCTGAGGTAGTTCCTACATGTTCAAAAGCCCAATTAACCCTTACCACATGTGCTCTTACATACATCTATGCAGTCTTCATGCAGTTGTGCAAGTGTCCATGCAGATCTCTCTTGCACCTGACAATACACAGTCTCCAGAAACACACTCTTAGCACACAGCCAGGTGCTTCTCCTGCACTCCCATGCTTACTATTCAGCTCTGTGTGGTATTTCAGATAGCAGTGTGTAACGCTAACAAATTCAACATCACCAAGGCTCATTTCCTTTGCTCTAGTCTAATCACTCACCCAGGTTCCACATGCTCTTGGTCTCAAGTAGCTGTTAGGACATGTGCTCTTTTCTGCCTCTCTAAACTATAAGGAAAATGTGTCAGGCTGTTACAGTAATTATCACTTGCTCTACCACAGTAGTAAATGTGCTTTGAAATTGCCAATCAAATATCGTTTTCTGCCTAGAATCACATCATGAGTCTGTGTGCACACAGGAATTGTTGTCAGAGATTTAATTTGTGTTGCTTTTGTTCTGCAATACTTGCACTCGTAGGAAAGGGGCAGCTTGTTTTCTTGAACTGTGTTGGTTAGCATTCAGCAGAAATCACTATCTCACAGATGCGAGGCAAATGCTAACACATTTGAAAACAACAGGGTACATTTTCATTCCACTCCTGCAATGGGTGAGGTTGTTCCTATATGTTTAAAAGCCCAATTAACCCTTACCACATGTGCTCTTACATACATCTATGCAGTCTTCATCTAGTTGTGCAAGTGCCCATGCAGATCTCTCTTGCACCTCACAATACACAGTCTCCAGAAACACACTCTTAGCACACAGCCAGGTGCTTCTCCTGCACTGCCATGCTTAATATTCAGCACTGTGTCGTATTTCAGATAGCAGTGTGTAACGCTAACAAATTCAACATCACCAAGGCTCATTTCCTTTGCTCTAGTCTAATCACTCACCCAGGTTCCACATGCTCTTGGTCTCAAGTAGCTGTTAGGACATGTGCTCTTTTTTGTCTCTCTAACTATAAGGAAAATGTGTCAGGCTGTTACAGTAATTATCACTTGCTCTACCACAGTAGTAAAAATGCTTTGAAATTGCCAATCAAATATCGTTTTTTGCCTACAATCACACCGTGAGTCTGTGTGCACACAGGAATTGTTGTCAGAGATTTAATTTGTGTTGCTCTTGTTCTGTAAGACTTGCACTCGTAGGAAAGGGGCAGCTTGTTTTCTTGAACTGTGATGGTTAGCATTCAGCAGAAATCACTATCTCACAGATGCGAGGCAAATGCTAACACATTTGAAAACAACAGGTTAGATTTTCCTTCCACTCCTGCAATGGGTGAGGTAGTTCCTACATGTTCAAAAGCCCAATTAAACCTTACTACATGTGCTCTTACATACATCTATGCAGTCTTCATGCAGTTGTGCAAGTGTCCATGCAGATCTCTCTTGTACCTGACAATACACTGTCTCCAGAAACACACTCTTAGCACACAGCCAGGTGCTTCTCCTGCACTCCCATGCTTACTATTCAGCACTGTGTGGTATTTCAGATAGCAGTGTGTAACGCTAACACATTCAACATCACCAAGGCTCATTTCCTTTGCTCTAGTCTAATCACTCAACCAGGTTCCACATGCTCATGGTCTCAAGTAGCTGTTAGGACATGTGCTCTTTTCTGCCTCTCTAAACTATAAGGAAAATGGGTCAGGCTGTTACAGTAATTATCACTTGCTCTACCACAGTAGTAAATGTGCTTTGAAATTGCAAATCAAATATCGTTTTCTGCCTAGAATCACACCATGAGTTTGTGTGCACACAGGAATTGTTGTCAGAGATTTAATTTGTGTTGCTCTTGTTCTGTAAGTCTTGCACTCGTAGGAAAGGGGCAGCTTGTTTTCTTGAACTGTGATGGTTAGCATTCAGCAGAAATCACTATCTCACAGATGCAAGGCAAATGGTAACACATTTGAAAACAACAGGGTAGATTTTTCTTCCACTCCTGCAATGGGTGAGGTAGTTCCTTCATGTTCAAAAGCCCAATTAACCCTTACCACACGTGCTCTTACATACATGTATGCAGTTTTTATGCAGTTGTGCAAGTGTCCATGCAAATCTCTCTAGCACCTGACAATACACAGTCTCCAGAAACACGCTCTTAGCACACAGCCAGGTGCTTCTCCTGCACTTCCATGCTTACTATTTAGCACTGTGTCGTATTTCAGATAGCAGTGTGTAACGCTAACACATTCAACATCACCAAGGCTCATTTCCTTTGCTCTAGTCTTATCACTCACCCAGGTTCCACATGCTCTTGGTCTCAAGTAGCTGTTAGGACATGTGCTCTTTTCTGCCTCTCTAAACTGTAAGGAAAATGTGTCAGGCTGTTACAGTAATTATCACTTGCTCTACCACAGTAGTAAATGTGCTTTCATATTGCCAATCAAATATCGTTTTCTGCCTAGAATCACACCATGAGTCTGTGTGCACACAGGAATTGTTGTCAGATATTTAATTTGTGTTGCTCTTGTTCTGTATGACTTGCACTCGTAGGAAAGGGGCAGCTTGTTTTTTTGAACTGTGATGGTTAGCATTGAGCATCAATCACTATCTCACAGATGCGAGGCAAATGCTAACACATTTGAAAACAACAGGGTAGATTTTCCTTCCACTCCTGCAATGGGTGAGGTAGTTCCTACATGTTCAAAAGCCCAATTAACCCTTACCACATGTGCTCTTACATACATCTATGCAGTCTTCATGCAGTTGTGCAAGTGTCCATGCAGATCTCTCTTGCACCTGACAATACACAGTCTCCAGAAACACGCTCTTAGCACACAGCCAGGTGCTTCTCCTGCACTCCCATGCTTACTATTCAGCACTGTGTGGTATTTCAGATAGCAGTGTGTAACGCTAACAAATTCAACATCACCAAGGCTCATTTCCTTTGCTCTAGTCTAATCACTCTCCCAGGTTCCACATGCTCTTGGTCTCAAGTAGCTGTTAGGACATGTTCTCTTTTCTGTCTCTCTAACTATAAGGAAAATGTGTCAGGCTGTTACAGTAATTATCACTTGCTCTACCACAGTAGTAAATGTGCTTTGAAATTGCCAATCAAATATCGTTTTCTGCCTAGAATCACATCATGAGTCTGTGTGCACACAGGAATTGTTGTCAGAGATTTAATTTGTGTTGCTTTTGTTCTGCAATACTTGCACTCTTAGGAAAGGGGCAGCTTGTTTTCTTGAACTGTGATGGTTAGCATTCAGCAGAAATCACTATCTCACAGATGCGAGGCAAATGCTAACACATTTGAAAACAACAGGGTAGATTTTCCTTCCACTTCTGCAATGGGTGAGGTAGTTTCTATATGTTCAAAAGCCCAATTAACCCTTACCACATGTGCTCTTACATACATCTATGCAGTCTTCATGCAGTTGTGCAAGTGTCCATGCAAATCTCCCTAGCACCTGACAATACACAGTCTCCAGAAACACGCTCTTAGCACACAGCCAGGTGCTTCTCCTGCACTCCCATGCTTACTATTCAGCACTGTGTCGTATTTCAGATAGCAGTGTGTAACGCTAACACATTCAACATCACCAAGGCTCATTTCCTTTGCTCTAGTCTTATCACTCACCCAGGTTCCACATGCTCTTGGTCTCAAGTAGCTGTTAGGACATGTGCTCTTTTCTGCCTCTCTAAACTATTAGGAAAATGTGTCAGGCTGTTACAGTAATTATCACTTGCTCTACCACAGTAGTAAATGTGCTTTGATATTGCCAATCAAATATCGTTTTCTGCCTAGAATCACACCATGAGTCTGTGTGCACACAGGAATTGTTGTCAGAGATTTAATTCGTGTTGCTCTTGTTCTGTAAAACTTGCACTCGTAGGAAAGGGGCAGCTTGTTTTCTTGAACTGTGATGGTTAGCATTCAGCAGAAATCACTATCTCACAGATGAGAGGCAAATGCTAACACATTTGAAAACAACAGGGTACATTTTCATTCCACTCCTGCAATGGGTGAGGTTGTTCCTACATGTTTAAAAGCCCAATTAACCCTTACCACATGTGCTCTTACATACATCTATGCAGTCTTCATCTAGTTGTGCAAGTGCCCATGCACATCTCTCTTGCACCTCACAATACACAGTCTCCAGAAACACACTCTTTGCACACAGCCAGGTGCTTCTCCTGCACTCCCATGCTTAATATTCAGCACTGTGTCGTATTTCAGATAGCAGTGTGTAACGCTAACAAATTCAACATCACCAAGGCTCATTTCCTTTGCTCTAGTCTAATCACTCACCCAGGTTCCACATGCTCTTGGTCTCAAGTAGCTGTTAGGACATGTGCTCTTTTTTGTCTCTCTAACTATAAGGAAAATGTGTCAGGCTGTTACAGTAATTATCACTTGCTCTACCACAGTAGTAAATGTGCTTTGAAATTGCCAATCAAATATCGTTTTCTGCCTAGAATCACACCGTGAGTCTGTGTGCACACAGGAATTGTTGTCAGAGATTTAATTCGTGTTGCTCTTGTTCTGTAAGACTTGGACTCGTAGGAAAGGGGCAGCTTGTTTTCTTGAACTGTGATGGTAGGCATTCAGCAGAAATCACTATCTCACAGATGCGAGGCAAATGCTAACACATTTGAAAACAACAGGGTAGATTTTCCTTCCACTCCTGCAATGGGTGAGGTAGTTCCTACATGTTCAAAAGCCCAATTAACCCTTACCACATGTGCTCTTACATACATCTATGCAGTCTTCATGCAGTTGTGCAAGTGCCCATGCAGATCTCTCTTGCACCTGACAATACACAGTCTCCAGAAACACGCTCTTAGCACACAGCCAGGTGCTTCTCCTGCACTCCCATGCTTACTATTCAGCACTGTGTTGTATTTCAGATAGCAGTGTGTAACGCTAACACATTCAACATCACCAAGGCTCATTTCCTTTGCTCTAGTCTAATCACTCACGCAGGTTCCACAGGCTCATGGTCTCAAGTAGCTGTTAGGACATGTGCTCTTTTCTGCCTCTCTAAACTATAAGGAAAACGTGTCAGGCTGTTACGGTAATTATCACTTGCTCTACCACAGTAGTAAATGTGCTTTGAAATTGCCAATCAAATATCGTTTTCTGCCTAGAATCACATCATGAGTCTGTGTGCACACAGGAATTGTTGTCAGAGATTTAATTTGTGTTGCTTTTGTTCTGCAATACTTGCACTCGTAGGAAAGGGGCAGCTTGTTTTCTTGAACTGTGATGGTTAGCATTCAGCAGAAATCACTATCTCACAGATGCGAGGCAAATGCTAACACATTTGAAAACAACAGGGTAGATTTTCCTTCCACTCCTGCAATGGGTGAGGTAGTTCCTATATGTTCAAAAGCCCAATTAACCCTTACCACATGTGCTCTTACATACATCTATGCAGTCTTCATGCAGTTGTGCAAGTGTCCATGCAGATCTCTCTTGCACCTGACAATACACAGTCTCCAGAAACACGCTCTTAGCACACAGCCAGGTGCTTCTCCTGCACTCCCATGCTTACTATTCAGCACTGTGTGGTATTCAGATAGCAGTGTGTAACGCTAACACATTCAACATCACCAAGGCTTATTTCCTTTGCTCTAGTCTAATCACTCACCCAGGTTCCACATGCTCATGGACTCAAGTAGCTGTTAGGACATGTGCTCTTTTCTGCCTCTCTAAACTATAAGGAAAATGTGTGAGGCTGTTACAGTAATTATCACTTGCTCTACCACAGTAGTAAATGTGCTTTGAAATTGCCAATCAAATATCGTTTTCTGCCTAGAATCACATCATGAGTCTGTGTGCACACTGGAATTGTTGTCAGAGATTTAATTTGTGTTGCTCTTGTTCTGTAAGACTTGCACTCGTAGGAAAGGGGCAGCTTGTTTTCTTGAACTGTGATGGTTAGCATTCAGCAGAAATCACTATCTCACAGATGCAAGGCAAATGGTAACACATTTGAAAACAACAGGGTAGATTTTTCTTCCACTCCTGCAATGGGTGAGGTAGTTCCTTCATGGTCAAAAGCCCAATTAACCCTTACCACACGTGCTCTTACATACATTTATGCAGTCTTTATGCAGCTGTGCAAGTGTCCATGCAGATCTCTCTTGCACCTGACAATACACAGTCTCCAGAAACACACTCTTAGCACACAGCCAGGTGCTTCTCCTGCACTCCCATGCTTACTATTCAGCACTGTGTGGTATTTCAGATAGCAGTGTGTAACGCTAACACATTCAACCTCACCAAGGCTCATTTCCTTTGCTCTAGTCTAATCACTCACCCAGGTTCCACATGCTCTTGGTCTCAAGTAGCTGTTAGGACATGTGCTCTTTTCTGCCTCTCTAACTATAAGGAAAATGTGTCAGGCTGTTACAGTAATTATCACTTGCTCTACCACAGTAGTAAATGTGCTTTCATATTGCCAATCAAATATCGTTTTCTGCCTAGAATCACACCATGAGTCTGTGTGCACACAGGAATTGTTGTCAGATATTTAATTTGTGTTGCTCTTGTTCTGTAAGACTTGCACTCGTAGGAAAGGGGCAGCTTGTTTTCTTGAACTGTGATGGTTAGCATTGAGCAGCAATCACTATCTCACAGATGCGAGGCAAATGCTAACACATTTGAAAACAACAGGGTAGATTTTCCTTCCACTTCTGCAATGGGTGAGGTAGTTCCTATATGTTCAAAAGCCCAAATTAACCCTTACCACATGTGCTCTTACATACATCTATGCAGTCTTCATGCAGTTGTGCAAGTGTCCATGCAGATCTCTCTTGCACCTGACAATACACAGTCTCCAGAAACACGCTCTTAGCACACAGCCAGGTGCTTCTCCTGCACTCCCATGCTTACTATTCAGCACTGTGTGGTATTTCAGATAGCAGTGTGTAACGCTAACAAATTCAACATCACCAAGGCTCATTTCCTTTGCTCTAGTCTAATCACTCTCCCAGGTTCCACATGCTCTTGGTCTCAAGTAGCTGTTAGGACATGTGCTCTTTTCTGTCTCTCTAACTATAAGGAAAATGTGTCAGGCTGTTACAGTAATTATCACTTGCTCTACCACAGTAGTAAATGTGCTTTGAAATTGCCAATCAAATATCGTTTTCTGCCTAGAATCACACCGTGAGTCTGTGTGCACACAGGAATTGTTGTCAGAGATTTAATTCGTGTTGCTCTTGTTCTGTAAGACTTGCACTCGTAGGAAAGGGGCAGCTTGTTTTCTTGAACTGTGATGGTAGGCATTCAGCAGAAATCACTATCTCACAGATGTGAGGCATATGCTAACACATTTGAAAACAACAGGGTAGATTTTCCTTCCACTCCTGCAATGGGTGAGGTAGTTCCTACATGTTCAAAAGCCCAATTAACCCTTACCACATGTGCTCTTACATACATGTATGCAGTCTTCATGCAGTTGTGCAAGTGTCCATGCAAATCTCCCTAGCACCTGACAATACACAGTCTCCAGAAACACGCTCTTAGCACACAGCCAGGTGCTTCTCCTGCACTCCCATGCTTAATATTCAGCACTGTGTCGTATTTCAGATAGCAGTGTGTAACGCTAACAAATTCAACATCACCAAGGCTCATTTCCTTTGCTCTAGTCTAATCACTCACCCAGGTTCCACATGCTCTTGGTCTCAAGTAGCTGTTAGGACATGTGCTCTTTTCTGTCTCTCTAACTATAAGGAAAATGTGTCAGGCTGTTACAGTAATTATCACTTGCTCTACCACAGTAGTAAATGTGCTTTGAAATTGCCAATCAAATATCGTTTTCTGCCTAGAATCACACCGTGAGTCTGTATGCACACAGGAATTGTTGTCAGAGATTTAATTCGTGTTGCTCTTGTTCTGTAAGACTTGCACTCGTAGGAAAGGGGCAGCTTGTTTTCTTGAACTGTGATGGTAGGCATTCAGCAGAAATCACTATCTCACAGATGCGAGGCAAATGCTAACACATTTGAAAACAACAGGGTAGATTTTCCTTCCACTCCTGCAATGGGTGAGGTAGTTCCTACATGCTCAAAAGCCCAATTAACCCTTACGACATGTGCTCTTACATACATCTATGCAGTCTTCATGCAGTTGTGCAAGTGCCCATGCAGATCTCTCTTGCACCTGACAATACACAGTCTCCAGAAACACGCTCTTAGCACACAGCCAGGTGCTTCTCCTGCACTCCCATGCTTACTATTCAGCACTGTGTTGTATTTCAGATAGCAGTGTGTAACGCTAACACATTCAACATCACCAAGGCTCATTTCCTTTGCTCTAGTCTAATCACTCACCCAGGTTCCACAGGCTCATGGTCTCAAGTAGCTGTTAGGACATGTGCTCTTTTCTGCCTCTCTAAACTATAAGGAAAACGTGTCAGGCTGTTACAGTAATTATCACTTGATCTACCACAGTAGTAAATGTGCTTTGAAATTGCCAATCAAATATCGTTTTCTGCCTAGAATCACATCATGAGTCTGTGTGCACACAGGAATTGTTGTCAGAGATTTAATTTGTGTTGCTTTTGTTCTGCAATACTTGCACTCGTAGGAAAGGGGCAGCTTGTTTTCTTGAACTGTGATGGTTAGCATTCAGCAGAAATCACTATCTCACAGATGCGAGGCAAATGCTAACACATTTGAAAACAACAGGGTAGATTTTCCTTCCACTCCTGCAATGGGTGAGGTAGTTCCTATATGTTCAAAAGCCCAATTAACCCTTACCACATGTGCTCTTACATACATCTATGCAGTCTTCATGCAGTTGTGCAAGTGTCCATGCAGATCTCTCTTGCACCTGACAATACACAGTCTCCAGAAACACACTCTTAGCACACAGCCAGGTGCTTCTCCTGCACTCCCATGCTTACTATTCAGCACTGTGTGGTATTCAGATAGCAGTGTGTAACGCTAACACATTCAACATCACCAAGGCTCATTTCCTTTGCTCTAGTCTAATCACTCATCCAGGTTCCACATGCTCATGGACTCAAGTAGCTGTTAGGACATGTGCTCTTTTGTGCCTCTCTAAACTATAAGGAAAATGTGTCAGGCTGTTACAGTAATTATCACTTGCTCTACCACAGTAGTAAATGTGCTTTGAAATTGCCAATCAAATATCGTTTTCTGCCTAGAATCACATCATGAGTCTGTGTGCACACAGGAATTGTTGTCAGAGATTTAATTTGTGTTGCTCTTGTTCTGTAAGACTTGCACTCGTAGGAAAGGGGCAGCTTGTTTTCTTGAACTGTGATGGTAGGCATTCAGCAGAAATCACTATCTCACAGATGCGAGGCAAATGGTAACACATTTGAAAACAACAGGGTAGATTTTCCTTCCACTCCTGCAATGGGTGAGGTAGTTCCTACATGTTCAAAAGCCCAATTAACCCTTACCACATGTGCTCTTACATACATGTATGCAGTCTTTATGCAGTTGTGCAAGTGTCCATGCAGATCTCTCTTGCACCTGACAATACACAGTCTCCAGAAACACACTCTTAGCACACAGCCAGGTGCTTCTCCTGCACTCCCATGCTTACTATTCAGCACTGTGTGGTATTTCAGATAGCAGTGTGTAACGCTAACACATTCAACCTCAACAAGGCTCATTTCCTTTGCTCTAGTCTAATCACTCACCCAGGTTCCACATGCTCTTGGTCTCAAGTAGCTGTTAGGACATGTGCTCTTTTCTGCCTCTCTAACTATAAGGAAAATGTGTCAGGCTGTTACAGTAATTATCACTTGCTCTACCACAGTAGTAAATGTGCTTTGAAATTGCCAATCAAATATCGCTTTCTGCCTAGAATCATACCATGAGTCTGTGTTCACACAGGAATTGTTGTCAGAGATTTAATTTGTGTTGCTCTTGTTCTGTAAGACTTGCACTCGTAGGAAAGGGGCAGCTTGTTTTCTTGAACTGTGATGGTTAGCATTCAGCAGAAATCACTATCTCACAGATGCGAGGCAAATGCTAACACAATTGAAAACAACAGGGTAGATTATCCTTCCACTCATGCAATGGGTGAGGTAGTTCCTACATGTTCAAAAGCCCAATTAACCCTTACCACATGTGCTCTTACATACATGTATGCAGTCTTCATGCAGTTGTGCAAGTGTCCATGCAAATCTCTCTAGCACCTGACAATACACAGTCTCCAGAAACACGCTCTTAGCACACAGCCAGGTGCTTCTCCTGCACTCCCATGCTTACTATTTAGCACTGTGTCGTATTTCAGATAGCAGTGTGTAACGCTAACACATTCAACATCACCAAGGCTCATTCCCTTTGCTCTAGTCTTATCACTCACCCAGGTTCCACATGCTCTTGGTCTCAAGTAGCTGTTAGGACATGTGCTCTTTTCTGCCTCTCTAAACTATAAGGAAAATGTGTCAGGCTGTTACAGTAATTATCACTTGCTCTACCACAGTAGTAAATGTGCTTTCATATTGCCAATCAAATATCGTTTTCTGCCTAGAATCACACCATGAGTCTGTGTGCACACAGGAATTGTTGTCAGATATTTAATTTGTGTTGCTCTTGTTCTGTAAGACTTGCACTCGTAGGAAAGGGGCAGCTTGTTTTCTTGAACTGTGATGGTTAGCATTGAGCAGCAATCACTATCTCACAGATGCGAGGCAAATGCTAACACATTTGAAAACAACAGGGTAGATTTTCCTTCCACTCCTGCAATGGGTGAGGTAGTTCCTACATGTTCAAAAGCCCAATTAACCCTTACCACATGTGCTCTTACATACATCTATGCAGTCTTCATGCAGTTGTGCAAGTGTCCATGCAGATCTCTCTTGCACCTGACAATACACAGTCTCCAGAAACACACTCTTAGCACACAGCCAGGTGCTTCTCCTGCACTCCCATGCTTACTATTCAGCTCAGTGTGGTATTTCAGATAGGAGTGTGTAACGCTAACAAATTCAACATCTCCAAGGCTCATTTCCTTTGCTCTAGTCTAATCACTCACCCAGGTTCCACATGCTCTTGGTCTCAAGTAGCTGTTAGGACATGTGCTCTTTTCTGCCTCTCTAAACTATAAAGAAAATGTGTCAGGCTGTTACAGTAATTATCACTTGCTCTACCACAGTAGTAAATGTGCTTTGAAATTGCCAATCAAATATCGTTTTCTGCCTAGAATCACATCATGAGTCTGTGTGCACACAGGAATTGTTGTCAGAGATTTAATTTGTGTTGCTTTTGTTCTGCAATACTTGCACTCGTAGGAAAGGGGCAGCTTGTTTTCTTGAACTGTGATGGTTAGCATTCAGCAGAAATCACTATCTCACAGATGCGAGGCAAATGCTAACACATTTGAAAAAAAACAGGGTAGATTTTCCTTCCACTTCTACAATGGGTGAGGTAGTTCCTATATGTTCAAAAGCCCAATTAACCCTTACCACATGTGCTCTTACATACATCTATGCAGTCTTCATGCAGTTGTGCAAGTGTCCATGCAGATCTCTCTTGCACCTGACAATACACAGTCTCCAGAAACACGCTCTTAGCACACAGCCAGGTGCTTCTCCTGCACTCCCATGCTTACTATTCAGCACTGTGTGGTATTTCAGATAGCAGTGTGTAACGCTAACAAATTCAACATCACCAAGGCTCATTTCCTTTGCTCTAGTCTAATCACTCTCCCAGGTTCCACATGCTCTTGGTCTCAAGTAGCTGTTAGGACATGTGCTCTTTTCTGTCTCTCTAACTATAAGGAAAATGTGTCAGGCTGTTACAGTAATTATCACTTGCTCTACCACAGTAGTAAATGTGCTTTGAAATTGCCAATCAAATATCGTTTTCTGCCTAGAATCACACAGAGAGTCTGTGTGCACACAGGAATTGTTGTCAGAGATTTAATTTGTGTTGCTCTTGTTCTATAAGATTTGCACTCGTAGGAAAGGGGCAGCTTGTTTTCTTGAACTGTGATGGTAGGCATTCAGCAGAAATCACTATCTCACAGATGTGAGGCAAATGCTAACACATTTAAAAACAACAGGGTAGATTTTCCTTCCACTCCTGCAATGGGTGAGGTAGTTCCTACATGTTCAAAAGCCCAATTAACCCTTACCACATGTGCTCTTACATACATGTATGCAGTCTTCATGCATTTGTGCAAGTGTCCATGCAAATCTCCCTAGCACCTGACAATACACATTCTCCAGAAATACGCTCTTAGCACACAGCCAGGTGCTTCTCCTGCACTCCCATGCTTACTATTCAGCAATGTGTCATATTTCAGATAGCAGTGTGTAACGCTAACACATTCAACATCACCAAGGCTCATTTCCTTTGCTCTAGTCTTATCACTCACCCAGGTTCCACATGCTCTTGGTCTCAAGTAGCTGTTAGGACATGTGCTCTTTTCTGCCTCTCTAAACTATTAGGAAAATGTGTCAGGCTGTTACAGTAATTATCACTTGCTCTACCACAGTAGTAAATGTGCTTTGATATTGCCAATCAAATATCGTTTTCTGCCTAGAATCACACCATGAGTCTGTGTGCACACAGGAATTGTTGTCAGATATTTAATTTGTGTTGCTCTTGTTCTGTAAGACTTGCACTCGTAGGAAAGGGGCAGCTTGTTTTCTTGAACTGTGATGGTTAGCATTGAGCAGCAATCACTATCTCACAGATGCGAGGCAAATGCTAACACATTTGAAAACAACAGGGTAGATTTTCCTTCCACTCCTGCAATGGGTGAGGTAGTTCCTACATGTTCAAAAGCCCGATTAACCCTTACCACATGTGCTCTTACATACATCTATGCAGTCTTCATGCAGTTGTGCAAGTGTCCATGCAGATCTCTCTTGCACCTGACAATACACAGTCTCCAGAAACACACTCTTAGCACACAGCCAGGTGCTTCTCCTGCACTCCCATGCTTACTATTCAGCTCTGTGTGGTATTTCAGATAGGAGTGTGTAACGCTAACAAATTCAACATCTCCAAGGCTCATTTCCTTTGCTCTAGTCTAATCACTCACCCAGGTTCCACATGCTCTTGGTCTCAAGTAGCTGTTAGGACATGTGCTCTTTTCTGCCTCTCTAAACTATAAAGAAAATGTGTCAGGCTGTTACAGTAATTATCACTTGCTCTACCACAGTAGTAAATGTGCTTTGAAATTGCCAATCAAATATCGTTTTCTGCCTAGAATCACATCATGAGTCTGTGTGCACACAGGAATTGTTGTCAGAGATTTAATTTGTGTTGCTTTTGTTCTGCAATACTTGCACTCGTAGGAAAAGGGCAGCTTGTTTTCTTGAACTGTGATGGTTAGCATTCAGCAGAAATCACTATCTCACAGATGCGAGGCAAATGCTAACACATTTGAAAAAAAACAGGGTAGATTTTCCTTCCACTTCTGCAATGGGTGAGGTAGATCCTATATGTTCAAAAGCCCAATTAACCCTTACCACATGTGCTCTTACATACATGTATGCAGTCTTCATGCAGTTGTGCAAGTATCCATGCAGATCTCTCTTGCACCTGACAATACACAGTCTCCAGAAACACGCTCTTAGCACACAGCCAGGTGCTTCTCCTGCACTCCTATGCTTACTATTCAGCACTGTGTGGTATTTCAGATAGCAGTGTGTAACGCTAACAAATTCAACATCACCAAGGCTCATTTCCTTTGCTCTAGTCTAATCACTCTCCCAGGTTCCACATGCTCTTGGTCTCAAGTAGCTGTTAGGACATGTGCTCTTTTCTGTCTCTCTAACTATAAGGAAAATGTGTCAGGCTGTTACAGTAATTATCACTTGCTCTACCACAGTAGTAAATGTGCTTTGAAATTGGCAATCAAATATCGTTTTCTGCCTAGAATCACACAGAGAGTCTGTGTGCACACAGGAATTGTTGTCAGAGATTTAATTCGTTTTGCTCTTGTTCTATAAGACTTGCACTCGTAGGAAAGGGGCAGCTTGTTTTCTTGAACTGTGATGGTAGGCATTCAGCAGAAATCACTATCTCACAGATGTGAGGCAAATGCTAACACATTTAAAAACAACAGGGTAGATTTTCCTTCCACTCCTGCAATGGGTGAGGTAGTTCCTACATGTTCAAAAGCCCAATTAACCCTTACCACATGTGCTCTTACATACATGTATGCAGTCTTCATGCATTTGTGCAAGTGTCCATGCAAATCTCCCTAGCACCTGACAATACACAGTCTCCAGAAACACGCTCTTAGCACACAGCCAGGTGCTTCTCCTGCACTCCCATGCTTACTATTCAGCACTGTGTCGTATTTCAGATAGCAGTGTGTAACGCTAACACATTCAACATCACCAAGGCTCATGTCCTTTGCTCTAGTCTTATCACTCACCCAGGTTCCACATGCTCTTGGTCTCAAGTAGCTGTTAGGACATGTGCTCTTTTCTGCCTCTCTAAACTATTAGGAAAATGTGTCAGGCTGTTACAGTAATTATCACTTGCTCTACCACAGTAGTAAATGTGCTTTGATATTGCCAATCAAATATCGTTTTCTGCCTAGAATCACACCATGAGTCTGTGTGCACACAGGAATTGTTGTCAGAGATTTAATTCGTGTTGCTCTTGTTCTGTAAAACTTGCACTCGTAGGAAAGGGGCAGCTTGTTTTCTTGAACTGTGATGGTTAGCATTCAGCAGAAATCACTATCTCACAGATGAGAGGCAAATGCTAACACATTTGAAAACAACAGGGTAGATTTTCCTTCCACTCCTGCAATGGGTGAGGTAGTTCCTACATGTTCAAAAGCCCAATTAACCTTTACCACATGTGCTCTTACATACATCTATGCAGTCTTCATGCAGTTGTGCAAGTGCCCATGCAGATCTCTCTTGCACCTGACAATACACAGTCTCCAGAAACACGCTCTTAGCACACAGCCAGGTGCTTCTCCTGCACTCCCATGCTTACTATTCAGCACTGTGTTGTATTTCAGATAGCAGTGTGTAACGCTAACACATTCAACATCACCAAGGCTCATTTCCTTTGCTCTAGTCTAATCACTCACCCAGGTTCCACAGGCTCATGGTCCCAAGTAGCTGTTAGGACATGTGCTCTTTTCTGCCTCTCTAAACTATAAGGAAAACGTGTCAGGCTGTTACAGTAATTATCACTTGCTCTACCACAGTAGTAAATGTGCTTTGAAATTGCCAATCAAATATCGTTTTCTGCCTAATATCACATCATGAGTCTGTGTGCACACAGGAATTGTTGTCAGAGATTTAATTTGTGTTGCTTTTGTTCTGCAATACTTGCACTCGTAGGAAAGGGGCAGCTTGTTTTCTTGAACTGTGATGGTTAGCATTCAGCAGAAATCACTATCTCACAGATGCGAGGCAAATGCTAACACATTTGAAAACAACAGGGTAGATTTTCCTTCCACTCCTGCAATGGGTGAGGTAGTTCCTATATGTTCAAAAGCCCAATTAACCCTTACCACATGTGCTCTTACATACATCTATGCAGTCTTCATGCAGTTGTGCAAGTGCCCATGCAGATCTCTCTTGCACCTGACAATACACAGTCTCCAGAAACACACTCTTAGCACACAGCCAGGTGCTTCTCCTGCACTCCCATGCTTACTATTCAGCACTGTGTGGTATTCAGATAGCAGTGTGTAACGCTAACACATTCAACATCACCAAGGCTCATTTCCTTTGCTCTAGTCTAATCACTCACCCAGGTTCCACATGCTCATGGACTCAAGTAGCTGTTAGGACATGTGCTCTTTTCTGCCTCTCTAAACTATAAGGAAAACGTGTCAGGCTGTTACAGTAATTATCACTTGCTCTACCACAGTAGTAAATGTGCTTTGAAATTGCCAATCAAATATCGTTTTCTGCCTAGAATCACATCATGAGTCTGTGTGCACACAGGAATTGTTGTCAGAGATTTAATTTGTGTTGCTTTTGTTCTGCAATACTTGCACTCGTAGGAAAGGGGCAGCTTGTTTTCTTGAACTGTGATGGTTAGCATTCAGCAGAAATCACTATCTCACAGATGCGAGGCAAATGCTAACACATTTGAAAACAACAGGGTAGATTTTCCTTCCACTTCTGCAATGGGTGAGGTAGTTCCTATATGTTCAAAAGCCCAATTAACCCTTACCACATGTGCTCTTACATACATCTATGCAGTCTTCATGCAGTTGTGCAAGTGTCCATGCAGATCTCTCTTGCACCTGACAATACACAGTCTCCAGAAACACACTCTTAGCACACAGCCAGGTGCTTCTCCTGCACTCCCATGCTTACTATTCAGCACTGTGTGGTATTCAGATAGCAGTGTGTAACGCTAACACATTCAACATCACCAAGGCTCATTTCCTTTGCTCTAGTCTAATCACTCACCCAGGTTCCACATGCTCATGGACTCAAGTAGCTGTTAGGACATGTGCTCTTTTCTGCCTCTCTAAACTATAAGGAAAATGTGTCAGGCTGTTACAGTAATTATCACTTGCTCTACCACAGTAGTAAATGTGTTTGATACTGCCAATCAAATATCGTTTTCTGCCTAGAATCACACCATGAGTCTGTGTGCACACAGGAATTGTTGTCAGAGATTTAATTTGTGTTGCTCTTGTTCTGTAAGACTTGCACTCGTAGGAAAGGGGCAGCTTGTTTTCTTGAACTGTGATGGTTAGCATTCAGCAGAAATCACTATCTCACAGATGCAAGGCAAATGCTAACACATTTGAAAACAACAGGGTAGATTTTCCTTCCACTCCTGCAATGGGTGAGGTAGTTCCTACATGTTCAAAAGCCCAATTAACCCTTACCACATGTGCTCTTACAAACATCTATGCAGTCTTCATGCAGTTGTGCAAGTGTCCATGCAGATCTCTTTTGCACCTGACAATACACTGTCTCCAGAAACACACTCTTAGCACACAGCCAGGTGATTCTCCTAAACTCCCATGCTTACTATTCAGCACTGTGCGGTATTTCAGATAGCAGTGTGTAACGCTAACACATTCAACATCACCAAGGCTCATTTCCTTTGCTCTAGTCTAATCACTCACCCAGGTTCCACATGCTCATGGTCTCAAGTAGCTGTTAGGACATGTGCTCTTTTCTGCCTCTCTAAACTATAAGGAAAATGTATCAGGCTGTTACAGTAAATATCACTTGCTCTACCATAGTAGTAAATGTGCTTTGAAATTGCCAATCAAATATTGTTTTCTGCCTAGAATCACACCATGAGTCTGTGTGCACACAGGAATTGTTGTCAGAGATTTAATTTGTATTGCTCTTGTTCTGTACGACTTGCACTCTTAGAAAAGGGGCAGCTTGTTTTCTATGCAGTCTTCATGCAGTTGTGCAAGTGTCCATGCAGATCTCTCTTGCACCTGACAATACACATTCTCTAGAAGCACACTCTTAGCACACAGGCAGCTGATTTTCCTGCACTCCCATGCTTACTATTCAGCACTGTGTGGTATTTCAGATAGCAGTGTGTAACGCTAACACATTCAACGTCACCAAGGCTCATTTCCTTTGCTCTAGTCTCATCACTCACCCAGGTTCCACATGCTCATGGTCTCAAGTAGCTGTTAGGACATGTGCTCTTTTCTGCCTCTCTAAATTATAAGGAAAATGTGTCAGGCTGTTACAGTAATTATCACTTGCTCTACCACAGTAGTAAATATGCTTTGAAATTGTCAATCAAATATCGTTTTCTGCCTAGAATCACACCATGAGTCTGTCTGCACACAGGAATTGTTGTCAGAGATTTAATTTGTGTTGCTCTTGTTCTGTAAGACTTGCACTCGTAGGAAAGGGGCAGCTCATATGATAGGATTTGAAAAGCTCAAAAAAATCTAGTAATATATTTAAATATATAAAGGTATTTTTTTTTAGTTTCTTTTAGGTATTGGTGAACAACACTCAAATAAATTAAACATGCCTATAAAATCAAGAAAGAGAAAAGAACAGCAAAAACATCTATATTTGAAGACAACTGGACAACACAAATTAGTTGAAGAACCTCATGTTGGAAAAAAGAAAAAGTCTTCTGGTAAGCAGACTAAGGATTTTTTTTTAAATATCTTCAAACATAGAAACAATGTAAAAAATATATCCACTGCAAATTGTATTTCAAGTAGAAAACAACAATACAATAGAAAGAAAATACTAAATGCTAATGTACAATCAGAAGCAGGGAAGAATGACTTAAAAAGAAAAACTGAATTTCAAAGCATTCGTAGAAAAATGTTTCAGAGAAGAGTGATGTTCAATTTGCTAAAGGATGTGAAAAAATATAGGAAGAAAGCAAAATTTTATAAGAAAAAGAAACATATTGAATCAATTGTTGCAAAGGCTTTGGAATTAAAAAGAAAACGATGTATTTTAATTTTGAACAGGATCCGTACATTAGATAAAATAGTCAATGTAATGAAGTCAAAAAGCAAAAGGAAAAGAGTAGTGAAAAAAAATAACTTTTGTAAAGTGTTCTTAGGAGAATGGAAGCATAGTTCAAGAACTGAACCATTTTTTAATGAAGAGAGTTATCTTCAAAGTAATAGTTTGCTGCATGCAGTTGACACCAGTGGTCGAGCTTATGAAGTTAAGGATGGTTGTGTAATGGAAAAGGAGAAAATGGTTCCAAGAAATGAGGAAGAAGTGTTAGCTGATGAGGTTATGCGGAAACGTCCTAAAGCCCCAGTGTACATTTGGAATTGTAGTCGTATTTCTACTGTACGACAAGAATCTATTGATAAATTACGTGACTTTCTAGGAGAATATAGTAAAAAAAGTGTTAAACAGAAGATTAAGGTGCTTCAAAGACTAGATCCTTGCAGAGTGAGAAAGAATACTGGTTTGCAAGGACATTCTCTGGCTTGTCTTTCTAGGAAAGTTTGTCAAAGTGTTTTTCACCATTTTAGGATGCTGGCAGTTCATCATACTGAAATGAGAACGTTTGTGAGAAGATTGTATTTTGCTAAAAGTCTAGCACTAAAGTTAAATGAGTTCAATAGTGCTCTGTTCCGTGGATCTGTATCAGATGTGAAGAAGGTTTGTGAGGATACTGAGTTTTGTTACTTTGGTCCAGAGCAAGAAAGTGCAGGAAAGGACACAGTTATTGAAGAAAATGTGGAAGAGAATGTAGAACCCACAGTTAGTAAAAAATTTGAAGATCAAATGACAAAATTTACTATCATCTCTAATGAAAGACCAAATATTACTTGTATTTGTTGCCGGAGAAGCCATTTTAAAACTCAGACAAGGAATGTTGATCTCTATAAAAAAAGTGAAAAAGAAAATAATTATGAGTGGAAGGATTTTGCTACATATTTGTTTCTGGAAAATTGTTTTGATTTGGGTGAAGATCAGCGTATTTGTAAATACTGTTATAACAAGTTAGAAGAAAATAAAATGCCAGCTAGAACTGTACATAATAATTTAGAATTGGTTGATATTCCTGCAGAACTTAGTGATTTAAATACGTATGAGTCTATACTCATTCAATGTGTCCATCCGTTTCAGACTATAGTTCGTATGGAGCCCAAAACAGGTAAATTACCTCCTTCAGATTTACAAAGAGGTTTAAAAGGAAGAGTTGTCTATTTGCCATTAGACTTGAAAAAAAATATTGAAACAATTGATGCAGATAGTTTGGAAACTGAACCATTAGTTATTCTGGTTATTGGTGTATCTACAAAGAATAAGAAAATTTGGCAGGAGCTAGTAGATGTACGAAAAGTACAAAGAGCAAATTTATATTTGAAAAGAAACAATAAGTACTATGAATCAATTTATATGGATGAAGATGAATAAGTTTTACTAGCAGACACAGGAATACCAACTGGGAAAAGTGAGAAAGTGGATAAGTCAAAATAAGAAGAAATTTATGAACATTTCAGCATACATCCTCTTCATTCTAAAGAAGTTATGGGAAACACTATTGATCTGTTTTAGATGAAAAAAGCAAAAGGAACTCCCGTGAGTGTATGGGAGGAGAGCTTGGAAGCTCGTTGTTTTCCCCAGCTGTTTCCTACAGGAAAAGGTGGACGATATGATGAACGTCCAGTACAGATTCCTGCTTCTGAGTATCGGACTACAAGATTATATGCAGAAGATGCAAGATTTCATCAAAGTATTCCTTATTTGTTCCATCTTTTATTTGAAAGTGACTTGTCTGCACTATCTTATGCAGTAAATCACATTTTAAAAACTGGAGTACATCTACATAATGTGTCTGCAAAGGATTTTATGAACAAAGTGCAACAGCGAGATGATCATTTGGAATCTCAATTTATTAATCTGATGGCTTGTCAGCGTGGAACTAATGAATATTGGTATCGACGCCATGGAGAATTGAAATGTATGTTACGGAATTTAGGAACTCCTACATGGTTCCTTAACCTAAGCTGTGCTGAGTACGCTTGGGATGATTTACTGGATTTTCTTCGAGAGGCAAATTCAAATATTGAAAAAATCCAATACAAGACAGCAGGAGAATTGTGCTCATTGGATCTGGTTAATGTTTGCAGACATTTCAATCATAGATTTGAGGCTATGATGTCCTTCATCTGCAATAAAAAAAATCCACCTCTTGGAGAAGTTGTGGATTTCTTTTGGAGAAAAGAGTACCAAGCAAGAGGTGCTCCTCATATTCATATGCTGTTGTGTATCAAGGATGCCCCAAAATTTGGAACAGATTCTGATGATGCAGTTTTATCTTTCATTGAAGAATATGCAACATGTGCTATACCTAAAAGCACAGAAGAAGAAAAACTTAAAAGAGCAAGTTTTAAGTTTCCAAAGTCATCGGTGTGGAAAATACTGTCGATGAAAGTACAAGAGCAAAGATAAATTCTACACAAAATGTCGATTAGGATTTCCACGACCTGTTCTTTCAAAAGGAAAAGGAAACAGTTTGATGTCAGCTGTGCGACATACCATTACAAGAAAATCTCAGAAAAATACCTACAACCTAAGAAGAAAAGAAGAGTCAAAATATATAAATGACTACAACCCAGTCATTTTATCCATGTGGAATGCTAACATGGATATTCAGTATGTAGCTGACAATTCTATTGCTGTTGCTCGGTATGTCACTTCTTACATCACTAAATCTGAGAAAACGGAATTGAAAGAAATGTGGGAAGAGATTTCTCACAAGAAGACTGTCAGTAAAAAGCTATACAGTTTCAGTTTAAAGATGTTATCGCATCGAGAAATTGGCTCATACGAATGCTCAAATAGGTTATCATCTGCAAGTCTGTACTCCAAATCTAGAAGAATAATTTGGGTAAGTTTAGGCCTTGCAGGAATGCGAAATCGGGTACTGAAATCTATTCGAGAAATTGAATATTTAGCAGAGAACGAACCAGAAAGTACAGACATTTTGAAAACAAATATGTTGGACACATATTACCCAAACAGAAGTCATCATCTTGAGAACATGTGTCTCTATGAAGTGCTGCAGAACTACATTTATAAACGGAATGCCACAGAAGACATCAACAATGGAAAATATAAAGTCATTGGTGAAGAAGGATGTTTGGTGAAACAAACAAAAGGAAGTTTGATTAATCACAGGAAGCTGAGTTGCGACACTACTGACAAAAAGGAATTTTACTACTTAGCACTTTTACAGCTGTTTAAACCATGGCATTCAGAGGATGAATTACTTGGAGATTTTCAAAGCTATGAAGATTCCTTTAATGCATGCAAAGATAACATAGAATGCAGTACTTTCTCAAATTATGTACAAATGTTAAATGAAGAAATTGAACAAGAAGCTACAATTGCAGCTGAATTAGCTAGAGACAGTTCTCAAGACAGTCAAAGTTCTGGTACGCTCAGTCAAGATCCCCTAGGACAACCAATCGTAGAAAATGAAGCTGCAATAGCCATGACTGAAGTGGAAACAGCTATGAATCAAGCTCAAGAAGATTTAATAGACTTACCAAATTTGGAACAACAACTGAATGATGAACAACAACAAATTTATGAAGAAGTCACAAAACAAATTGATCATGGATTACTACATGAAAATAAAGAGTGCTCATGCACAGCATTTGAACCAATCAGAATGTATGTGAGTGGACAAGCTGGAACTGGAAAAAGTTTCTTAATTAAAGTAATTAGAAGCTACCTACAGAAAAGAACTGATTCATCTTTGTCTTGTGTTGTTACTGCTCCAACTGGGTTAGCAGCATATAACATAAAAGGAATTACCTTACATCGTTTGCTAATGTTACCAGTAGAGCATGAGAACAAAATAGAATACCACAAGCTAACAGGAGAAGCATGTTTTGAAGTTTCAAGACTGTTGAAGAAAATGAAAGTTCTCATTATTGATGAGGTAAGCATGGTATCAAACTTAATGCTTGCCTTTGTGCATTTAAGAATGTAGCAAATTCTAAAGACAGACTTTGACGTGTTATTTGGAGGAAAACATGTTATAGTTTTTGGGGATCTACTGCAGCTCACTCCAGTTAAAGGACAACCAGTATTTAATACTGTTACACATGAAGACACGAAAAAGTCGTTAGGAAGTATAGGTAATGTGAATATTTGGTCATACTTTGAGTACAAAGAACTCATTACCAATATGCGGCAAGCAAATGATGATGATTATGCAAGTATTCTCAAAGATATCAGAATTGGACTACTCACAGAAAATGGCAGAAAAGCTTTACAGAGTCGATTGCTATGTAATTTGTTTCCAATAGAACAAATAGTTCCAGAGAAAATATACAATAAAATTGCAGAAAAAAATACTGTAATCTGCTTAATGCCAACACTACATGAATGCTCTATATTCAATGAAGAACTTTTGAAATTGGAAAATGAAGAGATTATGAAAATGGAAGCCGTGGATAAAATACAGCATGAAGGAATAACTATTACATTGACAGGCAAATTGAAAACTAAATTGGATTCTCTAGAGAAAAACATATCGAAAACAGCTGGTTTAGAAAATAATCTTTATGTATGTATGAACTGTCGAGTAATTTTAAGACGTAATTTGAATGTAGAAAAAGGTTTAGTGAATGGAGCTATGGGTAAAGTTGAGGGTTTTGTTAACTACCAGAAAAAAGATGGAATTGAATTTTTAAAAATAAAATTTGATCAGATTGAAGAGGTTAAAGACATTAGTCGTTGTTCAGTTTGTTTTTTGCTTGTGAAAGACATATATACGTAGGAAGCAGTTTCCGTTTTCTCTAGCATATGCTGTAACTATTCACAAATCTCAAGGATTAACTGTAGATAGTGCTTTTGTAAACATTGGATCTAGTGTGTTTAAAGAAGGTATGGCATGTGTTGCTTTGTCACGAGTGAAAAAATGATCTGGTTTCTTCATGATAGACTTTGATGACTCAAAAGTTAGTGCTGATGCAAATTGTGTAAAGGAGTATAATAGATTAAGAAGAAGCTATGCTCCTCATTTAGGTCAGTATCCTGTGTTTGAAAAAAGTATTGTTTGTCGGAAAAGGAGAATTGAGAATATCTGTAATGAGAATGTACAGAAGAGAAAACAAAAGGAGAGTGATGTGATTGCAAGCAAAAAGAAAAAGGGCAATGTTGAAGAGGTTGTTGGTTGTCATTTTGAAAATAGCTCTGGTGTCAACTGCTACGCTAATGTAGTGCCGAATGTTGTATTTTATCTTGAAAGTTTGCAAGAGCAGATAATACTAAATCATGAAAAAAAGATTTTGTTCTCTGCTAAGTTTCCTTTATGAGAAGCTGAGTAATGATAAAACTAAAATAGAAAGTGCTTCTGATGTTAGAAATCTTTTAGATGTATGTTCTGGACGTACACAGTTTACTGAAAATGCCCAGCAAGATGCACAGGAATTATGTTTGGTCTCTCTTATAAATGGGAACATTGTTGTGAAAACTGTATGAACACATGCAGCACTAATATTGATTCTGAAAGGTTCATACATTTAACATTACCAGAGAGTAAAGCAGTGACTTTTAGTAAATTAGTTAAAGATGCAAATCACAACATGGAATGTTCTCAATGTAAATCAGAAATGTTATCAACGTTATTTTTAAAGAAATATGGACAGTATATAATTTTAATGATGCAACGTTGTAGAGCTGATGGAATTAAATTGGACACTTTAATAAAGAAGTTTACAGGAAATCAATTATCAATATCAGGAAAGACTTTTGTTGCAGTTGCAATAATTTTCCATGATGGACCTTCTATAACTTCTGGTCATTACACAGTTTATCTAAAATGTGAAAAAGGCTGGACACTGTGTAATGATTCTCAAATGATTTTCAAGCAACGTTTGCCTGCAGAATTACCAAATTCCTACTTAATTTTTCTAAAACCAAAATTTTAGATACAAATTGCACCATCTGAAGAAACCATTATTTCGATTTTATAAGATTACCATTGGATATTTCACCTAAAAAGGGTTTAAAAATTACCATTTGGCCTCATGGAAAGGTAAAAATTTCTATTGTGGACTTCTTTGACCGATATTATTGTTGTGTATGTGCTTAAGCAACAAGATTTACAGACGTTATTTATTGCAAATAGTTATTGTTCTTAGAAGATATTTTTAATATATATGTTACATTTCTATCAAGGTATGTTTTATTGAGGATAGATTCAGGGCTTTTTTAAACAATCTTTCAGATTGTTAATTTTTTTGCCCGCTGTTAAGTGATGAATGCAATTGATATCACTATTTTCAGTGAAATTCAATATATTCTGAAAACAGCAAAAAAAGGGCTAAAAATTACTTTGTTAAATATGAAAATATGTTTACTGTATTCTAAAATGTATTGTTAAATATTACTACTTTTTTTCTTTTTTTTCAGATCGAGAAAGAAAATTTAGGAAATTGAATCCATTTTTCTTGTAATTAAAAAAACCCATTTATTTCTAATTAAGTTATTTTGTTGGTCAGGTAAGTTTAAAATATCTGTATTTCTCACCCCTTCACTTTCATGCTCCCTTGTCTTCACTTCTCCTCACTCTGCTTTTCTCATTGCCCTTCCCTCTCTCTTCTTCCTTTACTGCTCTTTCGTAACTCCCTCACTCCTTCTCTACTACTCCCCTAGGTTTACTGCCTCCATCACTATTTTTTCAACCATGTTTCTCTCCCTGTCTCCATATGTCTCAGTCATTCTAACTGCCTTACCCCTTCTCAGTTCCTTGCTCTCTGTCTCTGTTTCTGTCTCCCTCCCTTTGTCTGACTTACCCTTAATTTCCTTAACATCTCTGGGGCAGATTTACAAGCCCCCTGCGCACTGGTGGCGCAGGGGGCTCCTCCATATTTACAAGGAGAGGAAAAGACACCCTGCGTGACTTATCCTCTCCTCGTAAATACAGCCACTTCACACGCAGCACTGTGCGTTGAAGGGGCGTTCCATGGGTGTTGTTGTGGGTGTTCCCATGCAACACCCATAGAACTACGTTACAACAAACAAATGATGGACGGAATGCTGACAATGCAGACATTCTCCCCCAGTCAAGAGATCTGGGTTAAATCCATCGTTCTTTTGCCCACTACACCACCCCAGTTTAGACATGGCCATATGCAAATCAGTCTTGACCCTGTGCCTCATGGGAACAGTCCAGCCCGAACTGCCAAGCCATGTCTTCCCTGGACCGGAATCAAAAGAACGATGGATTTAACCCAGATCTCATGAGTGATGTCACTGACCATGTCATGAGTGATGTAATATGTGATGTCATCAGCAGTGGATTGCGGGCGCGCGAGTTATAGTTAGCTGAACTAACTATAACGGGGGAATTTCAATGGTTTTGTACGAGTGAAATGTCCAGCTAACTATGACATGTGTGAAACATATGGTTTTTTCAGTGAATATATATATATATATATATATATATATATATATATAGACATTGAAAACGGCTTGGTTCCGCCGGAGTGATGCACCGCCGATAAGAGCGCCTACATACTGCCCGAAATTGGACCAAAATCTTTCGCAGCGCAAGCACAAGGGCAGTTGGCAGCCACCAAGGACCGGACTTTGGTCGGATCCCAGCAGAAAGAAAAAATGGTCTGTTGGGACTTACGGCAATAGGGAAGCATAAGACATCGCTCACCGAAGGGTAACAACTGTGAGACTGGCAACGCACTACATGACCCAGCATGCCTGAATTCCATCTATTGAGACGCCCACCAGGGGGCAAACACCTTCAAAAGCTGCAAGTGAGTGCGGGTGTGTTGTTCGGCCTCAAGATGCCTTGGCTCCTCCTCTGAAGAAGGTCAATGTGACCGAAATATATTAGGTAAACACCAGAATTGCTTCTCTCGCCGCAAGGAGTGCAACTCGTACCCATCTGTTGCAGAGAGGGTTTGGAGACATTGAAAACGGCTTGGTTCCGCCGGAGTGATGCACCGCCGATAAGAGCGCCTACATACTGCCCGAAATTGGACCAAAATCTTTCGCAGCGCAAGCACAAGGGCAGTTGGCAGCCACCAAGGACCGGACTTTGGTCGGATCCCAGCAGAAAGAAAAAATGGTCTGTTGGGACTTACGGCAATAGGGAAGCATAAGACATCGCTCATCGAATGGTAACAACTGTGAGACTGGCAACGCACTACATGACCCAGCATGCCTGAATTCCATCTATTGAGACGCACACCAGGGGGCAAACACCTTCAAAAGCTGCAAGTGAGTGCGGGTGTGTTGTTCGGCCTCAAGATGCCTTGGCTCCTCCTCTGAAGAAGGTCAATGTGACCGAAATATATTAGGTAAACGCCAGAATTGCTTCTCTCGCCGCAAGGAGTGCAACTCATACCCATCTGTTGCAGAGAGGGTTTGGAGACATTGAAAACGGCTTGGTTCCACCGGAGTGATGCACCGCCGATAAGAGCGCCTACATACTGCCCGAAATTGGACCAAAATCTTTCGCAGCGCAAGCACAAGGGCAGTTGGCAGCCACCAAGGACCGGACTTTGGTCGGATCCCAGGAGAAAGAAAAAATGGTCTGTTGGGACTTACGGCAATAGGGAAGCATAAGACATCGCTCACCGAAGGGTAACAACTGTGAGACTGGCAACGCACTACATGACCCAGCATGCCTGAATTCCATCTATTGAGACGCCCACCAGGGGGCAAACACCTTCAAAAGCTGCAAGTGAGTGCGGGTGTGTTGTTCGGCCTCAAGATGCCTTGGCTCCTCCTCTGAAGAAGGTCAATGTGACCGAAATATATTAGGTAAACGCCAGAATTGCTTCTCTCGCCGCAAGGAGTGCAACTCGTACCCATCTGTTGCAGAGAGGGTTTGGAGACATATATATATATATATATATATATATATATATATATATATATATATATTCCTTTACCACTTGCTTGGAAACAGCCACCGCAAACTCCAGAACAGCGGGTGCGTCGAAAGGCGAACCTCCAGGCTTGGTCCGCTAAATACGAACACACACTCCTCTTGAAACAAAAGGACACGACGCAGTGTCTTTGACAAATACAGCCAGGGTTTAATCAAAGGCTATGTCGGACGCGTTTCGCCTGAACCAGCAGGCTTGTTCACCAACAAAGTTTTGTCAAACAAATCCACCATTTATGCTGTGCATGTGATACAGTCACGTGAGGACTACACAAACAGTTGTATGTCAAAAAAGACTCGTACTTTTTTCTTGCAACAACCAATTAGATCGAGATCAGAGTGAATGTAACGCAATTAGAGCATAATACAATACAGTGCAGACCACATTGGCAAATCTCCACATTACAATTGTATAATAACATCACTTGATCAAGTACGGTCTCTTTTGGTACGTCTACTCGTGATTACATTGACATGTTCATATTGGCTTAAATAGCCCAAAACATTAGTAGGACTTAAATCGGTTATTCTAATTCTGCCCCAGTGGGCATAACCATTATACCTTGCTTATTCTAAGACGCAGTACCTCACACTTTGTGAAAAATAAAGTGATTTTAATCAACCCATCTACAACTAATTGACAAAACAAAAATAAATAAAACAATTTTTTTCTAAAAAATTATATTCTACATTTATGTTAAAAACGGAAACTCCGGAAAGAGTTAAGCTCAATAAAGACCCTAAAGATGTGTATACAGATCTTCTTCAATATTAAGGCCCATAGGTGCTTTACTGTTTAATTCCACGATATACCGTGATTCCAATTTTCTTAAATCTTTCTGTCTATCACCACCCCTCACATTGGGTGGGATCGCATCAATGACAAAGTACGATAAGCCAGTCACATCACTGTCATGGCAGGCTGCAAAGTGTCGTGCCACTGGGTAAGCTCTATCCACATGTTTGATGGCCCTTAGATGTTGAAGTATTCTTTTATGAACTGGAAAAATTGTGCTACCCACATATTGCAAATTACATGGGCAGCTCAGTACATACACGGCAAATTCTGTTTTACAATCAAACTGCCCTCTAATATTTTTCTCTATTCGAGAGCAGCCTGTTGTAAACGTTTTTGTATTTTTGCCGTGCTGGCAAGCTTTACACTTCACACATTTGATGAATCCATCCTGACGTTTTAACCACGTTGTTTTGAGGGGCTGCTTACCAGATTTAGGTGCCATATTGCTGACCAACATTTGTTTGAATGATTTGGCTCTTCTAAACGTTATTAGAGGTTTATTTGAAACAATTTGATCCAAAATAGGGTCATTTCGTATCAAATGCCAATGTTTCATTAAAATACTGAACACCTGCCCATGTTGTTTATTGAATGAGGTCACCAGTCTACACTCATTTGAATCCTGAAGTTGTTTCAGTCTGCGTTTACTAGTTTTTGATGGTTGAAATAGAATTTCTTCTCTTGTTTTCAGATTGACCTTATGAATTGCACTCTGGATGCATTCATCTCCATATCCTCTTGATTTAAAATGGCAGCTAACTATAACGCCCCTGAAACCTATGGTTTCTTCAGTGAATTTCTAATGTTTTTTAAATGCTAATTCCTAACTATAACGTCCCTGAAACCTATGGTTTTTTCAGTGAATTTCAAAGGTTTTTTAAATGCTAATTTCTAACTATGCCTAAAGAGATAGGACATGTGAAGAAAGAAGAAAAAACGCTCAGAAAGAAAAAAAAGAAATGCAGAAAGAAGCAACAGAAGTCCTCAAAGACGAAGAAAAGTGCAGGAAGAAGGATAACGTGCAGAAAGAACAAACAGAAGAGCAGAAAAAAGCCTTGTTGCAAATTCATCCTGTACCCTCAACTTTTTCAGACGGATACTGGTGGTAATCGACTCTGACTAACCAGTCCTAGAGCCAGTGCTATGTTAAAATACACTCAGAATACAGTGAAAACACCTACATACACTAGGAAACACTATGCGTTGGGGTCCCCCTGTGATTAGCATGACCTCCTCTGTAAGCCCCTAGTATATAATAGGGCAGGGGATTAAATCTACCTCTTAAAACGTGCCACAGGGCGTGTTTGCACACATCACCTCAGGCCCCGTCCCCTCCCTTCCCCACTGTGTAAACACGCCCTGTGGCCGTTTTAAGTTGGGAGATTAAGTCCCCTTGAATCCTGAGGGTCCCTAGGGTCCAACTAGTCCACTAGGTACCTCCAGTAAGCACCACCGAGCTGCGTTGCAGAGAGATGTAAAAAGGGGCACGGCCTAGACCACCTCTCTTTCAGATGAGGCTCATACAGAAACTATTGTTATTGCCTTGTTAAAGAACCTCGATTTAGACATGCATAAAGGTTTTGAAGAATCTAAGGTTAAGCAGGATGGAATCAGGGAGGCAGTCGGCCAGTTGGAAGTTAAATTTGATGAGTTAAATCTGCGTACAGCTTCTCTTGAGACAGAGGTAAAGGTAATTCAAGACACACTTGATGATAACTGTAAAGAGCTAGCACAGGTTAAAGTCAGAGAAAAGGCTTACGAGGAGCGTTTGGAAAGATTGGAGAATATGCAGCGAAGAAATAATCTAAAAATCTTGAGGCTTCCAGAAGGAAGGGAAGGAGATGATTTAAAGGGCTTTATTGTCCATTTATTAAAAACGGAGTTACAGCTCAAGGAAACTGAAGAAGAAATTTCGCAGGATATACAGAGGGTACATCGTGACCCTTTTAGATTGAATCCAAATCGCTCGAAGCCTAGGAAGATATTGATTAATTTTCTGACGTATGGGCTAAAGGAGAAAATCTTAGCGGTTGCGTTAAAGAAGGGTCTTCTAACTGTAGGTGATGCAAGAATTGAGATTAGGTCGGATCTCTCGGTGGTGACTGCGAATAGACAATGGGAGCTGGGTAAGAGGATTGAGCCTTTCAGAAAGTTGGGAGCCACGGTGCAGTTAAAATTTCCGGCGTTTTTGAAAGTCATGTGGAACAATAAGATGCATATCTTTAGAGATGTGGAAGAGGCTGATAACTTTTTGGAACTTTGTCAGGCCGGAGATTAGTGTGCAGGTTTATAAATATCAACGTCATTACAGATTACTGATGGAATAAATTGAGGTGATAGATCCAGCACGTCCACTAGACTTGGCACTCAGAGGGCCTAGGTTGGGCCTAATGCTATTGGGTGGGTTTTCCCGGGTGTGGCCTCAGGGGTTGCGAGGCAGGAAGTTGGGAGGGTTAGGGTTGGGGGTTGGGGCAGTGGGTGGGTTGCAGAGGGCATTAAACTTTAAAACAGTTCTCATGGGTTACTTTAGCATCAGGGTGGTGGAGACAGCAAACTGGGGTAAAGATGAATATGGGTAAGATAGATCAAATCATTTGGATGTCATGGAATGTAAATGGTCTGAGGGTTAAATCCAGGAGAGATAGGATTATGAGATATTTGAAAGACTCTCCAGCAAATATTATTATTCTCCAAGAGTCTCACTTAACTGAGGTAGAGAGTAAAAAATGTATTGGTGCACTCCGGTGGTTAGATTTTGTGCTTTATACCCCACAGACAATTGTAACAAGGGGTATTTTATTGTTAGTTAGGAAGGGACTAAATTGCCAGATTGAAGAGAAAAAGGCAGATATCAAGGGTAGGTGGTTGATAGTGAATATTAAGATCGCTGGCTTACTATACAATGTTATTGGGTATTACGGTCCAAATCAGGATGAGGTAGGCTCATTGGACGAGCTAGCTAAGGAGATGTTGACTTTTACGGGTTTTGTAGTTTTTGCGGGAGACTTTAATACAGTATTAGACCCTAGGCTGGATCGGTCAGTGACCAGTAAAGCTCATGTAAATAGTAAAATGGCCGCTAAAGTAAGAGGTTTGATGGAGCAATTTGGTTTGTGTGACGTATGGCGACTAAGGGCAGGTCAGAACGTTGGATATACTTTTTTTAATAAAAAATATCGCCATAAATCCAGAATAGATTATTTCTTATTGGATGCAAGATTATTGGGAAAAGTTAAAAGAAGTATGCATGTTGGAGTGCATTTATCTGACCACTCAGCGGTCACTTTAGAGCTTATGACTGGAATCTGTGAATCGGAGTCAATTTGGAGGTTGGATCGTACAGTCCTATATGATCAGTTGACAATGCAGTCTCTTCAGCAGGAACTTGAAATCTTTATTGAACAAAATTTGGGCACGGCTAGGTTGGACATTGTTTGGGAAACAACTAAAGCTTTCCTGCGAGGTAGAGTAGGTGCGATTGGGGCTAGTAAGAGAAGGAAATATTTTCTTGAGGTTGAAAGTTTAGAACAAGAAATTAGACAGGGTGAAGCAGCTATGGCTAACAGGGATAGTTTACAAAAGGATTAGATTATTCAAAAACTGATGGATTTGAAAGAGAAATTAACCTATGTTGTCAACAACCGGGTAAAAGAGAAATGGGAAGCTAGTAGATTAGCTCATTTTCAATACGGAGAGGGAACAAGTAAATTACTTGCTTGGAAAGCTAGGACGGATAAGATTAGGAATATAATTAAGGAAGTGAAAGTAGAATCATCAGGTGATATAGTGACAGAGACCAAGGATATTGTGGATGCCTTCTTTAACTATTATGCTGAGGTATATAGAGAAGATTTGGTCCCTGATATGAAGGTGATGGACGAGTGGTTAAAATCTCTACAACCTTTGACTGATGATCTACAAAATATGCTGGATCAAGAGATATATCAAGGGTGGAAGTAGATTTGGCTATTAAATCAGCTAAAAAGGGCAAAGCTTCTGGTCCAGATGGCCTTCCAGTCGAGGTGTATAAATTCCTATCCAGCAGCTTATTGCCGTTACTATTAAAGGTATTTAATGGGGTTTTTCGAGGCAGTGTAGAGCTTCCTGCCTCTTGGAACCAAGCCAATGTTACTCTTATCCCTAAACCTGGGAAATCACCAAGGTATATGGATTCATACAGACCAATTTCACTTTTAAATAGTGATTATAAACTTTATGCAAAAATCTTAGCAGATAGGTTAGCTAAGGTGATCCCCAGAATAGTTCATGAAGATCAAAAGGGCTTCATCAAGGGCAGGTTTCTTAAAGAATTAACCTTTTCCCTAATAACAAGTATTGATGTAGCGATTGATCGAAAGCTTCCTTTGGCGATTATTGCTTTAGACGCTGCTAAGGCTTTTGATCGCGTTAATTGGACTTTTTTAAAGGCTGTAATTATGCACCTTAGATTGGGGAAAAACTTTAGTCAATCTTTAATATCTCTATATCAATCTCCTACCTCAAGAATATTAGTGAATGGAGTTCTAACCAAAAATATTAATGTAATGAGGGGAACGAGGCAAGGTTGTCCGTTATCCCCTCTTTTGTTCGACCTATATATTGAACCGCTAGCCTGCAGAATTAGGGAGACAGATGACATTCCTCCCTTTAGATTCCAGGGTTGGACTAGGAAAATTGGTCTCTATGCCGACGATATAGTTATTTTAACATCAAACCTGAATCAAGCATTGCCTATGATAGAAACAATTACAAATAATTTTGGTCTGGTTTCAGGTTATCGTTTGAATACTGATAAAACGGACATTATGTCTTGGAACCTGGCAACAGATACTATAACCACGAAAAAACAGATTAGGTATCTGGGCGTTCAAATAACACAGGACATTTCACAAATTGCAACAATCAATTTGGCAAAAATTAGGAAAGATATCTCTAGTTTAATGAAAGGCTCGAGTCATCTTCCACTTACTATTTTTGGTCGAGTTAATTTGATTAAGATGGCAGTGCTGCCTAAGTTAACTTTTTTATTTGATTCTATCCCTTTGATGTTTGAGAAAAAGGGGTTGGCAAAGTTGCAAAGCGAAATTGGGTCATTTATTTGGTCTTCTAAAGGGTCTAGGTTATCATGGAAGAAGATAAGGAGAAAACATATTAAGGGAGGACTGGCAGCTCCGGATTTTCAAATTTACTCCTGGGCTTTTTTGCTTAAAAATTATAGAATGCTTTTGGAAACTCCAGATAACTCAATGATAGGGGAACTACTTTCGATTTTGTTAAATATTGAGGGGGTCGAACAGGTCGGTTTTATGTATAAATTTGCAGACCCAAAATTTTTCAAAAAAGTAAGATTGAAGGTTTTAAGAGATCTGGCTATGGTTTGGTATCGGGTCAGACGGGCCACAAAAATTCCCTACTTTAGCGTGAATGCACCAATCTGGGATACTCCGGGCGCCCCAAGCTGGTCAGATGATGCATTGGCAAAGACCTTAAAATCAGAAGGTCCCCAGAAATGGGGGGAGTTATTCGTTGACGGCTATCTGTTGCCATGGTCTGAATGCGACTTATGTTGGGGTTCTAAGTTTTCCAAATTCAAATATTTCCAGATCCAAAGTTGGGCTAATGGGAAAAATCATCTTATTGGACGTTATAATGACTTTGAGGAGAAACTGACATCAGAAGGTTGCTTCAAAAAAGAAGTGGCAACGTGGTATTGGGCTATAGTTGAACTGGAAGATGGCCCTTTTCTACTGCAGGAAATTCTCTGGGGAGAGAGCTTGCCGAGGATTGCGACAGAAGATCAATGGCAAGTAACTATGTTATTACTATATAAGTTGGTGAAACCTGCGAATTTAAGAAGAAACCACTTGTTCACTCTCCACAGGGCATATTGGTCTCCAAAACGGCTGGCAAAATTTAAAGAAGGTGGTAATGTAAGATGCCCTAAATGTCACAGTTCAAATGAAGACGATATCCACATGTTTGTAACATGTCCGGCGATTAAGATCTTCTGGGATGCTGTAAGTAACTGTTTGTCAGTTATTCTCAAGCAAAAGATAGAGGTAAGCCCTGAAAGTATTATTACAGGTAGAATGGATCTACAAGCTAAGGGCTTGGATGACAGTACAAAACTGGTGTTTTATGCTATATTGCTGGCCCGCAGGGAAATTTGTAAATTTTGGGTTTCTTCCGACCCCCCTACTGACTTGATGTGGATTAGAGCCATGAGAGACATTGGTAAATTGGACATGGTAGTTCCTCTGAAAAAGAAGCACAGATTTTGGTTGTTATTTTTTGATCATTATGGGTGATGGGTTGGGTGAGGTTTCTTCAGATCTTGAAGTATTGTAATGATGGAAATCCAGTCCTATGATTAAGTCGCTTTTTATCTTCTGGAGAATTCTGTATGGAAAGTTTGAGTGAGGATCTTGTATCCTCTCTCTTTCTGCTTTGTGTTCAGCAAGTCTCCTCAGTCATAAGATAAACTACACCCTAGGGCGGTACAAAGAAAGAACGGGTGGAAAGTGGCACATGAGGACAAAAAAAAAAAAAAAAAAGAAAACACCTACATACACTAGGAAACACTATGCGTTGGGGTCCCCCTGTGATTAGCATGACCCCCTCTGTAAGCCCCTAGTATATAATAGGGCAGGGGATTAAATCTACCTCTTAAAACGTGCCACAGGGCGTGTTTGCACACATCACCTCAGGCCCCGTCCCCTCCCTTCCCCACTGTGTAAACACGCCCTGTGGCCATTTTAAGTTGGGAGATTAAGTCCCCTTGAATCGTGAGGGTCCCTAGGGTCCAACTAGTCCACTAGGTACCTCCAGTAAGCACCACCGAGCTGCGTTGCAGAGAGATGTAAAAAGGGGCACGGCCTAGACCACCTCTCTGCAACGCAGCGCAGTGGCGCTTACTGGAAGCACCTGGTGGGCTAGTTGGCCCCCAGGGTCCCTGAGAATTGAAGGGGAATTATTTCCCCAACTTAAAACGTGCCACAGGGCGTGTTTGCACACGTTAACTCAGGCCCCGTCCCCTCCCTTCACCACTGTGTAAACACGCCCTGTGGCCGTTTTTAGCTGGGAGATTAAGTTCATTTGAATCCTGAGGGTCCCTAGGTTCCAACTAGCCCACTAGGTACCTCCAGTAAGCGCCAAAGAGCTGCGTTGCAGAGAGATGTAAAAAGTGGCACGGCCTGGACCACCTCTCTGCACCGCAGAGTAGTGGCGCTTACTGGAAGCATCTGGTGGGCTAGTTGGCCCCCAAGGTCCCTCAGGATTGAAAGGGAATTATTTCCCCAACATAAAACGCGCCACAGGGCGTGTTTGCACACGTCACCTCAGGCCCCATCCCCTCCCTTCACCACTGTGTAAACGTGCCCTGTGGCCATTCTAAGTTGAGAGATTAAGTCCCCTTGAATCCTAAGGGTCCCTAGGGTGAAACTAGCCCACTAGGTACCTCCAGTAAGCACCACAGAGCAGCGCTGCATAGAGGTGTAAAAAGGGGCGTGGCCTCAGAACACCTGTCTGCAACGCAGATCCCTGGCACGTACTGGAGATACCTGTTGGGCTAGTTGGCCCTCAGGGACCCTCAGTATTGAAGGGGAATTCATTCCCCAACTTACAACTGGCCAGGGGGCGCGTTTGCAGAGTGCTGCAAGGAGAGGGCGTGGCGTGGCGTGGCGATGCCGGTCTATTATTTATTTTATTTTTTTAAGAAGGAGGGCTGTGTGGCCCCCCTTCTTTTTCTAATTTATTGGCTCTGGGGACCCTATCCCCCAGGGCCTGCACCCTAATTTTCTTAAAATAAATTTGGAAGGAGGTCGCATGGCCCCCCTCCCAAGGCCTTAATCCGCCCCAGGGACACCAACCCCCGGGTCATGGCCTTTTTAAATAAAAAATTCTTTAGGAGGTGGCTGCGTTGCCCCTCTCCTCAGGCCACTTATGGCCCCGGGGACCCAATCCCGGGGCCAGCCTTTGTTTTTTATTATTGAAAATATATATATTTATAGAAACACCTAGGACATGCTGGACAAACCGTATGTACCTATCACCATGACGATTTGCGTGATATTCATTAAAAGGTGACTATGCATACAATGAATCCACGTGGAATGTATTTACACTGCTAGTGAAGCTCTGACGTGTCTGACGCCCTACCGTGCCCCCGCCGGTGGGTACTCTCCAAGTAGACACCCTTGTTGTTTATTTATACAAACATTGGTAGCTATTGATGGGCACATTTAATACACATGCACACCAAGCCATTCAAAGGGGATTCGACAAAAATTCGACCAAACTATGCAAGAACCCCCCCTCACAGTTAATAAAACACACATCCACCGCCGGATGTGTAATACTTTTTACTTTACTCTCTGGAAAGGAGATAAACCTCACTTGAGAGTCACAGCGTGCTCCTGGCTGAGCCCAAAGCTGTGTTACACCCACCAGTGCCCGCCGAGTGCCACACACCTCTGTGTTGTATTCCATCAGCTAGTGCACATGCTATGACACTCTCTAGCCCATGTGCACTCTAACACCACCCCGTGAATATGTCATGCCACACTTGCCTTCGCACGGGTTATATTTCCCCATCTAACGTGCCTTCCTCGACGCCTATGTTATAACGCACAGCGCTATGCCATACATATTACAATCTGGGATCCATATCTTTGTCACAGTGCATATGCAACGTTACACTCCCCAGCACATATTTTATATTACAACTTTAGAGACTAGTTAGGTTACACAACACTGCCCTGTGCATATTACACTCCAAGGCGCATATCGCATAGCACGCGCTAGCGCCTGTGCTATCTCGCGCTCTCCAATGAATCTGTCATTGCGCACAATGTATTGCATATTATATTTCACGCCCCAGTTCATCTTATATCACACTTTTTGGTGCATAGTTAATACCATATACTATATCTAGTTTTCACTTTCAATCGTGCTCTCAGGACTATGTTCTATATAACACTGCGTCTACCTACCCTATTCATGGGCATTACATTTTGCGATGGGGGGTGGAGGGTCAAGGGGTGTTTCTGCCAAGTGAGCCCGGAGTCACAGTCATAAACGTCCTCTTCTTCCTGAATAAAAGTGAGATTATGCTGCATACTTGTTCATATTTTAAGTAGTTCGCACAGACACACATTTTAAAAACAATAAAGTTCCTAATACCCACCTTCTCTGAACAGTTAGCTTGCTGCCCCATCCACCTCCTCCCTATCCTCTGTTGTCTGAATCCATGGACTAGCCTCCTCCCTCCTGCCATGCATGGTCTGATGTGCTGCCACTGCCCTCCATTTAGCATGATGTACCAGTTCACTCCTCCTGCCCTCCATTGCCCAATTCTAAGGCCCATCATTGACCTCCTGCTTAGCCTCTGTGCTTAGCTTGCTGCCCCTATTCTCCTCCCCCCTGCCCTCCAATGTCTTTGTACATGCCCCTGCTCCATCCTTTTTGCCCACCATGTTCCATGGACCTGCCACTCCTATCTACTCTGAGTGTTCTGTTGAGCTGCCACTCCCCTCCCACCTGCCTAGCATTGTCAGATGACTGTAACCTGTCCCTGCCACCTCCACCCTGCCTGTCCACATGCCATGCCCCTATCCCCTTGTTCCTGTCCTCCATGGTCCATGTTACTGCCACACCCTTCTGCCCTCCCTGGTCTGTTGTGCTGCAACTGCTCCTCCTGCCTGCCCCATGCAGTCTGTTGTGAGGCCCCTTCCCCTGAACTCTCTTGTCTGTGCCCAGGTCCTGACCCTCCCTTCTATCCTCCATGGTCCTTTGTGCATGCCCCTGCACCCTCCTTCTTGCCCATCATAGCCATTGTGCTGCCACTAACCCTCCTGCTTGCCATGCATGGTCTTCTGTGCTGCCATGACCCCTCCCACCTTCCCTGTGTGGTAAGCTAGCTGCCCCTGACCCCTCCCACCTTCCCTCCATGGTCTGTGTGTATGCCCATCCTGCCTGACCTCCATGGTCATCTTGCTGCTCCTGCCCTGCCCCGTTGCCCCCAGCCCTCTGTTTCCATGTGCAGACCCCTATTCCCTCCCTCCTGGCTTGTCTGTTCCATTGTAATGACCCTGATCCGTCCCTCCTGCCCTTTATGGTCTGTTATGCTGCAGCTTTCTCTCCTGTCTGTCCATTATGGTCAGCTAGCTACCATTGCCTCTTTCCCCTCTGTTCTCTGTTGTCCGTGTGCATGGTCCTGTCCCCTCCCTATTGCTTTCTATGGATTGTTGTGCTGCACTCCCGTCCCGCATGCCCTGGTGGTGTATTGTGCTGCTGCAAACCCTGATGCCTGCCCTGTAGGGTCAGTTTGGTGCACCTCTCCATGTCCCTCCTGTCCTCTGTTATCCGAGTCCATGACCCAACCCCAATTCCTCTTGCCTACCATGATCCAATGCACCATACTTGCGAACATTTTGAACTTGGTAAGAGGGAGATTTTGAAAAAAAACTGGGGTATTGATTTTCCCCTTTGAGTTACATTGAAAAAGAGGAGATTGTAGACAGGAGACAGATCAAATAAAGCCCATTTGAGCTTAAAAACAGTGGACGTTTCCTGGTTGAAATGGGTCTGTTGGCATGTATGGTTGTACTACCACTGCCTCTTCCTTCTGCCCACAATGGTCTATTATATTGCCACAGCCTCTCTTGCCAGTCCTGTATTGTTGGTTTGTTGCCCCTGCCCCCCTTTCCACTGCCCTCCATAGTCTGTTGTGCTGCCACTGCCCTTCCTGCCTGCCCAGTGTGGTCAAATTGTTGCCTCTGCATTCTCCTACCTGTCTTCAATTTTCAGAGTCCATGCCCCTGGCCTCTGCCTCTCAACAGTATCCCAATAAACAACTAGATTGCTAACATTCTATATTTATTACAAAAGTGTGGAACGCCTGACGTCATCTTGATGTAATCAAAACTGTAATACCTAGAGCATTTCCTTTAGAATTTACATATATGAGAAGGTCTTATTTGCATCAAAATTATGGTTAGTGCTCTAAAAAACTAAAATGAGGACATATTTTCTGAGTTTACAAATAGCGACAAAGAACTTTTAAATCATTTGTAATCTTTATGTTTTTTTATCCAGTTGACCACTTGATTAAATGTTGCACTTAGAGGAGAGGATGTGGTGTTACTTCCAGAGCTGCAGACTTTGCAACTGGGGATCCAGGCTGGAGTTCCTGCTTCAGCTCAACATTCAGTGATTGTGGTCAAATCACTTAATCTCCCCATGTCTACAACCAAAATGAACTTGATCTTGTGTGATGTAACCAATGCTCATGTAAAGCACTCCAGTACCTGACAAGTCTGCACTATATAAAACTGCAAATACACAAAAAATAAGTGTTTTGCACACTTCTGTCATTGGGCTACATGTGGGCTACATCTGGGTGATATTTGTGCTGCATTTGGGCTCTTTTGTCTCTGGTGGCCATCTTGGGAGATTTATTTGTTATGAAGTTCTCTAATTTCCTCATTTACTGCAGTCTCCTCAGTAGGAAATGCTTTCATTTTTTTACTTTGATTCCATCAAGAAGGTATTCAGATATGTCACTCATTTACCATAAATTCTGAATGTTAGCACTCTAGTTGCTCATTAGATCACTGTAGTAAAGCTACTGCTCACCACGGAAGTCTGCGGCTGGTATTTAAAATGCATGTTTCAGTCTGCATATCAGAATCTTTTAATGAAATAGAAGAGGATTTGAGAAGTCAAAATATGCCCTATTTTTTCTTTCTGCAGCACTAATCATAATTTCTATGGCAAAATGAACCCCCTCATTTTGTTCCTTTGTAAATCAAATGTTTTAAGTGTTACCACTTTATTCCAATCAAGATGGCTTCAGGTGTGCCATACTTTTGTCATAAGTAAGACTGTTAGCGCTCTAGTTGTTCATTAGAACAGTCTGGGACATTCTGTCATTGGGCTATACTTGGGCTACATCTGGGTGATATTTGTGCTACATTTGGGCTCTTTTTTCTCTGGTGGCCATTTTGGGACACTTATTTGTTATGAAGTGTCCTAATTTCCTCATTTACTACAGTCTCCTCAGTAGGAAATGCTTTCAGTTTTTTACTTTGATTCCATCAAGAAGGTATTCAGATGTGTCACACATTTGCCATAAATTCAGAATGTTAGCACTCTAGTTGCTCATTAGATCACTGTAGTAAAGCTATTGCTCACCAGGGAAGTCTGCTGCTGGTATTGAAAGTGCAAGTTTCAGTCTGCATGTCAGATTTTTTTAATGAAATAGAAGAGGATTTGAGAAGTCACTCACAATGTGCCCTAATTGTTCTTTCTGCAGCACTAATCATACTTTCTATGGCAAAATGAACCCCCTCATTTTGTTCCTTTTTAAATTAAATGTTTTAAGAGTTACCACTTCATTCCAATCAAGATGGCTTCAGGTGTGCAACACGTTTGTCATGGGTAGGACTGTTAGCGCTCTAGTTGTTCTTTAGTACACTCTGGGAAGCTGCAGTAGAACACAAAGGAATCAACTGACAGTTTCTGCCCTTGTTGGATGTACATGTTTTACTGAGAATCTCATACTTCATTGTCACATGAGTGAGAAAGATAATGTGAATTTACAGAAAATATGCTCTCAGTTTAGCTTATAGATCACCTTCCAAACCTCTGTGGGAAAAGCATGAGAAAATAGTTTTCTCTCAAACATGATTCATGATATCATAGCAGAAGGCTTTTTCACATGATAAATTCACCTTAGAACACACCACAATTCCTAAAATGAGTATGGTACCATCAACAAATGATTTATAATGTAACTAAAGTCTTAAATCCTTCTATTAACTGCAATGCTTTTTAATGAGGTGCTATCATGTATATTGGTCCCAAGATGGCTGCCAACACTTCTTGGATGAAGTACTGACAGCCAATCAGATCTCACGATGAGATGTGTAGTTAGGCTCCGGCCAGATATATCTATCTTTTTAACTCTAATTTTCTCAGGAACTACTGAACGGATTTACACCATTTAAGCAAAAGGCACGAGTCTGAACTGAGGACTACCTATTTGCCAAATTTGGTGTAATTCCGTTCAGCAGTGCGGGCTGTAGCTGCGTCAACAAGTCCTATGGGAAATTGCATGGGGAAAACGCGATTTGGGACCCCCCTTTTTCTCGGCCCTCGCTTGACGAATCACCGTGAAATTTTCAGGATAGGAGTGGACCAGAGCTGGCCAAAAGTTTAGAAAATTTCGCGAAGATTTGTCAATCGGCGCCAACATTATTCCAAATAGAATGTTGCGGATTTCCTATGGAAAATAGGTCCTAACTATAACTACCTACTGGCGACTGCCAGTAGGTTATATATGTATATATACATACATAACTTTTTATAGGTATTTTATGGATAGTTTTATATATTTTTACGAATATTTTTTTGAAGTATTTTGTGGAAGTTTTAAAATTATTTTATAAATATTGTACCTCTAACCTGCTGCTATACTCTTGATCAAATAATTGAAAGAATATTAACAATTATTTATGACAATGGTTTTAGGATTGACATTTTATTCATGTGCGGATGTTTTTTTTATGTGGGCTACAATCTTCGTTTTATATTAGATTTTAACTAGTTTTACTGGTTAGCTAGTTTTACTGTTTTTTCTCTGATGTTTATGAGGTGGGTGGCTCTATTGATTGCTATTTGCACGTGATTTTTGTCTGTATCTATAAACTGTGGTTATGCACTGTATTGTTATGAATATCTTTGGATGAACTGAAAAAACTGGGAAAGTAACATGAAATTTGCTGAAACAAATTGTTATGAATTGGATGATGAGTATCCAAATATTAGTATAAAAATTTAAATGGGAAAGCTCCCGATTTTTACACTAAGACACTGATTTTTGCACTTAGCACTTTATATTAGGAAATAATGAATTAGTAAATAATTGCGGACCAATGCAATGTGCCTCTTAAATATAATAAGGTTTTTTAAAAAAAAAATACGGTTAATCAATCATGCATTTATTGATAGAACTAATGCTCTCTGAATTGGTTTTCTTTTATACACATATTTTTGGAAAATCACTAAAAAACTAAAAGTTGAATACTAGTACATGCTTGTATAAACTTCTTTTGGGTATAACAAACACAGGATGAAATTACTTTATGGGCACTGGCCCATTATTTCTCATATTTAAATATATTTATATGTATATATATTTACACATTAATCCATAATTGTGGAAAAAATATATTGTTGATTTAAATATGTGTTCAAAACAACAAAGAAAAATCTAAAGTCTGTTGTTTATATTTATACTCACTGGGAGGAGCCATTATTCACACATATCAGTATTTAACCACGTGGGTGATCAGGGCACGTCATGTGATCAAGACCGGGTCGAAATGCGTCATGCTGGCTGAATTGTGGAATAAAGCACTCAAGATTTGAAAAGATTTGATTGTGTGGTGGTCCGTTCCTGCTTATGTCTCCTGAGAAGGTGGAATGACGCTGGATTGTGTTTAATTATCTACTGGCGGTCGCCAGTAGATAGTTATAGTTAGGACCGTGTTACCATAGGACATCTAAAAATTCTATTTTGAATAACGTTGGCGCCGGTTGACGAATCCTCACGAAATTTTCCAAACTAATGGGGCGCTCCGCTCAGCTCCTACCCTGAAAGTCTCAGGGTGATTTGTCAAGCGGGGGCTGAGAAAAAAGGGGGGTCCCAAAACGCATTTTCCCCATGCATTTTCCCATAGGACATTTAGTCGAAGGTACAGCCCGAACGGCTGAACAGAATTACTTGAAATTTGGCAAAGAGGTAATCCTCAGGTCAGGCATGTGCCTTTTGCATATATGGAGTCAATCTGTTCAGTATTTCCTGAGAAAATTGCAGTTAAAAGTACATAAATATCTATAGGCACGCACCATGCGCGCACGGTGCGCGCACCCTAACGTGCGCGAGCGTAAATCTGATTGGTGGTTACATGTCAGTCAACGTTTGAATCGGTCGAAATCAGGAAGTGTCGTCCGACATTTTGTTTGTTTTGGGTGCGACAGTGAAAAAGAGAGGTGGAGAACATGAAAAGGGAGCAGGGTAGAGGGTTCCTGACCCCCTAGCCTTTGTCAGGGGGTCAGGAACCCGAAGGGTGAAAAAAACATTTTTTTTTTTTTTTTAAATCGCGGGGTGCGCGCACGGTGAAAAACCTTAAAAAAAAATATATAATAATACGTACATAACTTAGCATTTAAAAAACCGTACAAATTCACTTAAAAAACCATAGGTTTCACACACGTTATAGTTAGGAATTAGCATTTAAAAAACCTTGCAAATTCACTTGCGCGACCGCCACTCTATCACAAGGATGATGTCATCAGTGATGTCATGAGTGATGCCACTGACCATGTCATGATTGATGTAATATGTGACGTCATGAGCAGAGGATTGCGGGCGCGCGAGTTATAGTTATCTGAACTAACTATAACGGGGGAATTTCATTGGTTTTTTACGAGTGAAATGTCCACCTAACTATAACATGTGTGAAACCTATGGTTTTTTTAAGTGAATATATATATATATATATATATATATATATATATATATATATATATATATTGCTGAATATATATTGATGACTTTCAAATAATCTTTCTAAAAAGTGCTTCTTTTTGTCTAGTTTGTGCATGGAAAGGTTTGGGGTAATTCGTCAAGTAGGGGCCAAGAAAGAGGAGGGTTCCCAAAACATGTCTTCCCCATTCATTTTTCCATTGGAACTGCTGAAGGGATTCACTCCACATTACAGAGAAAGCTAGAACTTGGCGTGGGAACAGTGCTTTTTGTGATTTGGTATAAATCTGTTCAGTAGGTTTTGAGCAATTAATCCTCAAAAAACATTCTATATTTTGTACTCCAGAAGCACTGTGGACCCAACAGATCACATTCTGAGATCTGAGTGGCTGCCACCACATCAACAACGATGTGGCAGCAGCCATCTTAGGACTCAGGAATCAGTACTGACTCCTGGAAAAAAGACCAGCCGGGATTGGGTGGGCATACCCTGACCCCATAGGCCTGGTGATGAGGTCCCAGAGGACTGGAGCCAAAAATGTTTTCAAACATGTTTGCCACAAATTCTAGGAGGATCCATGCCAATTTATTTTAAACACCGCTCCTGCACTATTATCGAACAAAACCCTGTGGTGGCTCCAGGATGAGGTCATGTGTTCTCCCTCCCTGTGCCTCTATGAGGCACTAGGACCCCATTCCTCAGGACCGAGCTAATAATAAGGGGAGGAGGGCATGTGGCACCCATCTCCATGCCTCAGAAAAGGCCTAGGGACCACATTTCCCATAGACAAATGTTGAAAGAAGGGGAGCAGGGTGTATACCCCCCTCTACAAGTCTCCTTAGAACCTGAGGACTCCATTTCCTGGTGCTGAATTTTCTTTGAAGGAGAGGGGGGCATAATCTTGGTACCAGGGACCCCATCTCTAAGACATGATATTTCACAGTGTCCCGGGGAGCACACTCGCCGGGACACTGTTATTCTCTGCCCAGGAGAGGGTGTGAATTCCCTGGCTGCCACACCAAGGCAGGGAACTCAAGTCAAGTGAAAATTACTTTATTCAATTAATGCAGAATTAATCATGAAATTGCAATTATACATCACAGGGAACTCAATTTTGCTCCTGGCCCAGCGGGAGCAATTTAAAGCAACTGCTCTCACAGTACAGGGGCAAAGAAAAGGTGCTGGCTCTTGTGAGCATGCACTATGGTGCTGGCTGGGAGACTGGCTAGGGCTGACCTGTCCCTGGTGCTCCCCTCACTGCCCAATTAAGGCAGGAGTGTGGGTGCCCCAGGTGAGCACCGGAGCACCCACTGAAAAAATAATTGCCAGCTCCTGCCATATTGAAGGATGAGGAACCAGCCCGGGCTGTGGGAGCCATAGGGCTCCTCCTCTGGCCTCCAATGTCCAAGTCATTGTGGATGGCCAGCGTGGGTACCAGGGAACCGACCAACAAAAATAAAAGAGGCGACTGGGGTGTAGCAGGTGCCCAAGAGCTTCTACCGACACCCACTTCTCGGCAAGGAGCCCTAGGGCATTTTTTCATTACATATTTTACAGTTGGAACTGCCCCTACGAGAGGTAGAGGCAATAACATACATTTTATATGTTGTGGGGGGCTACAGGAAATGCAGCAGTCCACAGGCGGCATTTAAAAACAAAAAAAGTAAATCTCCTGCGTCATTAGCTTGATGATGCCAAGAGCTTACCATATCTTTTTTATACACTCCTGGCTGGAGCTATATGCCCTTCAGCTGGAGTGCAGAGCATCTTTGTGGTTGGCATGTATGCGCCCCTGTCAAGTAACAATAACTTGTGCACAAAAGTACAATATAACTCACACCCTTGCCATGCTCTGCTAAATACCACCTATATTACAACACTTATAACATGCTTGATGACATGTCTGCAACCTCTGAAAATGTGCATGGCTGGGGCATGAGAAGCCACTCTGCATTCCCACATAAAAGATATGGAGATTTTTTTTATTTAACTTGGGAGAAAGACATGCTGCTTATGACATTCGAAATCCTTGTCATTATATACAAGCATAATGCATAGTGATGGGTTGAAGGTGTGAAACACTTTATAAGAACTAGACCAATTTAGCTATATGAGCACAGCGAAATTTTCCTCAAGATAATAGTTTGGTTTCTTACAAAAAACATCTTTATGTTCAGTAGAGACATTTTTCCACAGATAAGGCAAACAGCGATGAGCATCTGCTTCCACTAAGCTATTGTAATTTGCAGAGGGGCAGGTGGTTGGGGTGAACCAATGGAAAGATGGATGCAGCACATTACACTTTGCGTACATTTCATAGACAACTTTTTTGTGATATGAAAAGGCAGTAAATCAGACGCATACCTGTTTGTAGAAGAACTATACAATAATTACTTTTATCAGCAAAATTAATGAAAGGGAGCTGGAGTTCTTGGCTGTAATAGTGCGTGCAGGAGAACATAGGTTAGTGACCACAATATAAAGAAAATTAACAGCCTGGTAATAGCATTTTGCATGCCGAAAGTTTTCACCCGGCACCCCTTATTAAGAGTATACCCTTTAGTGAGCAGAAGAGTATGTAGTATTGAAGAGGAATGTCAAGAAATGGAAAAATAGATGACTATATTTAAGGCACAAGGGTACAATGTATCCTAAATGCAGCTTCAAATAGAGCAAAACATTGCCTAAGAGAAACAGCATTGTTCTTTGTTAAAAAGACAAATGTGATGAATAAAGGTTAATATTTATTGTGACATACAATCTTGAACATCTGAGAGTAAGGGCTGCCATCAACAAGCATTGGCACCTAATTAGCAGTGACCCAATAATTGGTCGAAAGATTCCCAGGAGACCCCTAGTCAGTAATAGATGTGCTTAGTCTATGGGTAATCATCTTGTAAAGAGTGATATTAGAAATTATAAGACGAAAGGAACATGGCTTTCTCCTACAGGGGTGTTCATGAAATGTAATCAATGTAAGGCATACCAGAGTAAAGTGAACATCATTACAGTTAAAACACCATTTAATAAGAGCATTAAGGTTAGAGGTAGATTGACTTGTAAAAGTACTTATGTGATATACCAACTAGCATGTTATTGCCCCAAAACATATATTGGTGACACTACGCTACCTGTGCATAAAATAATCCTGCAGTATCTTAGGGCAATTAAGAATGGTGATTTTAGTTATTCAGTTGCCAAACGTGTTAGTCGATTTCATGAAGGAAATGAGTCCCAGTTGAAATACAGTGGTTTAGTACAGGTACCTATAAATGTGAGGGGATGAGATAGAGAGGTTGATTTGAGACAAGTAAAAACCTGGGTCATCCTAGATATGGACCGCAATGCACACCACGGTCTGTACATCGATGAGGATCTACACATATATTTGAGGTAAATGTGCTGCTTGCTCTCTAACAGGATAATAAATGCCTTTAATGTGAGTGAGGTATAGTAGAATGAAATAAGAGTAGTACGATATGTATTACATTGTCACCTTATTTGTTTATAGACTGTTTTTGTTTACTTATATATTACAGATGCTACTACAACAAAGGATGTAGCAAGGATTTATGTGAGACCTATTGATTGGTAGCTGAGAGGCATGTATGTCAATTGGAACCGGACATCTCTAAGTATGAAGCTGACTTTGTTTACTGTGATAATTTTTAAACTGATATCATGAATGTAAGAAATAAATTGTAAGTGTTATGTAGTATTTTTAATATTTTTGTTAAATGAATGGGGCAGATTAAATAGGTTGCTAAATGGAGTATCTCTACATATAGTACACATTAGTATGATAGAAATGCACTAGATATGTATTGTAAAATAAATTTGTTTGTAAATCATCTGCTTGTTTTAAAAAAGTTCCTCACTCTAGAAGACATTTATAATATATTTATGTTGAAGAGTTAAGTCCCAATATGCATTTTTCTTTTGCAGTTTCCCATAGGGAAAACCACTGGCCAGAATTAAATAAAACTTGGAAGAAAGCAAAATCTGTACTCAGAAAGCAGGCTTTATGTGATATGTTGTATGTTCATTCAGCTGTTTTAGAAAGATTTAGTTAAACAAAATTTGGATATATAGTGCTATATAGTAATATCTTGACAGTTGGTACTGCTGTACTCCCATGCTGCTGCAAGATTTAAAATAGAGCATTATGATTGACCAAAAAGTATTTTTTTCCCTGTCAGTACTGTGTGACTGAATGATGTGATTGGTTGGTTGCAACTAACCCAGAAATGTTACAGCCAGCGTTTCAGGAATGGGGTACTCAGTCTGCCAGACCATTGTATTTTAAAAAACAAAAAAACATTCAAGGGAGCATGGTAGGGAAACTCTGACCCCCCTGGCCCTGGTGGAGGAGCTTCCAGATGGACCCTTCCTGGGACCAAAATAACTTTCTGGGGCTGTGGTACCGCAATACTCCATCAGGATCAACCAAGCCCTCTCATAAAGTCGAACAGGACTCTTTTAGCGCCCAGTGCGGCCCTCCCATGTGGTCTCATGGGGGTAGAAAGGGTACCACAGTACCATGCAAGTGTCAAAAAGTTAAATATGCACTTTCCCACAGTACCTCTGAGTGCCGCTTGTGCTGCAGTGACGTGGTGCAGGGAAAAAATCACAACAAGGTCAAATGTGGGGGAGGGATCTTTAAGGGGGTTGGCCAGCAGCAAGGTGTTGACATACCCCAGGGGCAAATGGGTGCGGGGCTTGACCACAGGCCATGCTCTGTAGTCAATTCCATGCTGTGCAAGACCCAAACGCTATGTGATGTGGGGGAAATGGCCATCCAGAGGGAGTTGGCTGCAATGTCTGGTCACAATCCTGTGCAGCACACCATCAAAAGCTATGTTCCTTGAGCGAGTTGGGTAAATATGATAAACAAAACCCGAGAAATTCACTGAAAAAAATAAGGTTAAGGAAATCTATAGAGATAGATACTGTAATAAGATTCTACTTTATGTTAAACAACTCTAATAATTCAGTGAAAAAAACTAAGGTTAAAGTGTCGTTTTCCTCATTGACTATAATTCAAGATATAATGAGGTCTCGTTTAAGGCAATTGGGGGCAATAGAACACTGAGGGTGCATTTGTACTTCCCTTTTGCTCCCACATTGCACTTTGGCTTCATGGAATATATGTCCTGACACATCCCATGAGTCCTTCCCTCATTTACCTGAAAGTGGACCAAAAAATGAGGGGACATCTTTATCTTTGCATCCGCACCTTATGACAGTTGCATATGTAAGGGAAAAGAAGCTGACAGAACACTGGTTGTGTGCCACATATGAGGTGGTGAACAGTCAGAGAGCATTTAGGAGCAGAGCACTAAGGTTTCATGGGTCACCCAGGCATCCGCCTCACAGGTAATTCCTATCACACCCTACTGCTGCAACATTCAACCTATGAAGAATATATAGTGACTTCTGACTTTACATAGACACACTAAAAACACAAACCACAGTGTACATATATGCAGTATAAATTAGTTACAACATAATCCAACTGCTTCCCCAATGACGCACCGTCCTTACCTTGCCAAACAACTGAAACTATGTGCTTCCAAGGATGTTGATCATATGCCATGTGTGGATTCTGCCACTGCAATTTCACGGATATATATATCCTTAATCATGATGAATCTCGCTCCTGTAGCGAGCACATTCCTCGGGCAGATGGCGTGCACCATTTCCAACCTTGCAGAAATCCCCGCAAACGGTGGACCAGGGCTGATAATCATAACCCATTTATTTCAGCAACAGACACAACTCAGCAGAGAGTTGGCTGGAGGGACGCCACAAAACACGAGCCCAAGCAAACTGACAAATGGTGTGTATCCCCCATTCGCCTCTGCTTCTGCAAATCCACTTCTCTCGCGGCAGAATTAATCTTTATAACGCCAGAGACGCGCTGCCACATCATTTCATCAAATCCTGTTGTGGACGGCAATGGAAATGTTTATAATGCCAAATGTGCAACAAACACTGGATCTGAAACTCTTCCAAGTACAGAATCTCATCAATAAAACTAATATGCTCTCACAAACTGAACATAACAGCACTAATCAAACCTCCACGCGGACCGCCCTCGTGTTTGCATTCATGAGGATCAGGCCATATTAATAGGAGACACAATGCACTGCAAAGAGTGTCAGTAAACTTTACCATAGAAAATCACATACAATAAACTAACGTTAATTTATATTGGGCGCAGATAATACGTGCTAGCCTTGCAGTATTAGGAATAGATCATTTGAAAGATTTTTCTGATTATAGAAGGATGGGTGTGTGCATTAATCAAATCAGATAGTTAAAAAATATATATATTATAATATAACAATATAATATAATTTAATATAATATAATTTATGCATTCAAATTATAATATTATGATCAGCACCGACAACGTTTCCGTTGCTGTACAGAATAAGGGCATTGTGCGCAAGAGGGGCTGCTGTATAATGGTGATACATGACCATTGGAAAGGTTGCCTTTTTGAGTCGGACATAATAAAGGGGAGACTTAGGACATTTAATATTTTCACTGGGATTGATATCTTCAGATATAAATATAGTGTCACTAGTCAGGAGATGGTGACTTTAGATTGGAGATCGGTTTCTCTGTTCATTAGATGTGTTCCATTCCCCAAGCTCCTAAATACACCAGACTTGTGATGTTTCTAGGTTTCATGCTAAATGCATGGAAGATTTTTTGATATTTCAGCTATCTCTCATCTAACTGGTATCTCTGCAAAAGCTACATCAGAATCCATGTTAGAACCACCTGAACACAAAAAACGTTGGTTGCCCCATTTTTAAATACCCTTTTAACATACATGCAAACACATTGAGACACAAACACAAACAAGCACACACGCACACTACTGTAAATGTTACAGTGCATGGAGAAACATTAATTCTCAAGACAGGACACCATTAGAAATCAATGCTACATTTAAATATGCGTCATGGCTATTTATCAGGGAAATTACCTATTTAATGAAATAACCCCTTATTTTTGAACTATTAGATTGCAGATTTGATTTAGGGTGCATTTATAGTGACTGGTCACCCGTTTTGTACGAGACCATTGCTTCTTAACAGTGAAGGACTTACCAGATTCAACACTCAAGCCCATGAACAGAGTCTTCCATTCTGCTGTTTGCCTAATCGACGGTCGCATGTCATTGTGCAGCACCAACCTGCCACAACGGATGTGTGTCATGTACAACTCCTTTCACGTTATCAGACCAAGGCTACCGCCTGAACTCACTGAAAACTTCTGCTGGTCAAACAATTCAATAAAGAAATGGCTCACTAACGAGCTTTTGCATCAAAATTTTAGAATAAACGTATTTTACCGAACACAGTCCCCATCTCTCCTCCAGGTTAAGAAAAAGTAGAAGGACATTCCGGTTTAGCCTGAAATCTCATGAAAATATTTTGATGATTAATGGGTATTTTTTTTTTTTTTAAGCAATCAGCATTAGCCAGTTCTACCAAAAAACAATACATCCGATATCCGTTCAGTATCTCAACTGCTGTTTTAAGTTGGCGCAGGACATTGGAGTTGATATTTTTGTTGTCTATATTATTTCCTCGATATTTTTAACATCGATATTTTTTACATCAATTTTGTGTCAATGAATGCGGAGGGGAGTTGGCCTAACGGCTAGGGCGGTCGACCTCAAATCTGGGGAACCGGGTTCGAGTCTCGGCATTGATGCTGAACATCCTGTGATTCTGGGCAAATCACTTAGGGCCATATGTACGTAGCCTAATACCGGTCGGTAACGGCCGATTTTCGGTAATTATACCGTTACCGACCGGTATTTAGGCTTTTGCAATGTAGGGGGCACATTACAGGATTCGGTATTTACCGAATCAGTAAAATTACCGAATCGGTAATTTTACCGATTCGGTAATTTTACTGATTCGGTAAATACCGAATCCTGTAATGACATGTAGGGGGAGTGTGTGGGTGTTGTGGGGATTCGTTATTCACCACCAACTAAAAGTTGGTGGTAAATGACGAATAGGTGAAAAAAAGCATTTTTGTGCACGTTTAAGTGTGCAATGTGGCAGACATACATGCCCTTAGGGCATGTATGTGTGCCACATGTGCACACATGCAGGAATGAGGGGTGCAACAGGGTGTCACTGTGACACCCTGCCACCCTTGATTGTGCTCCCCCCATTACCGAATCGGTATTTACCGATTCGGTAATGGTAACTGGCTTCAAGGGATGCATTATTACCGAATCGGTAAATACCGGTTCTAAAATACCGAATTTTACCGATTCGGTAATAATTACCGAATTATTATCTACATAACATTTACCACTTCATAAATACCGAATCGGTAAAATTCGGTATTCATGAAGTGGTAAATGTTGGGCTACCTACATAAGGCCCTTAATCTCTCCGTGCCTAACAAAAAAAAAATGAATGAGTCCTCATGTAACGTAACTGGTGCTATGTAAAGCTCTCTGATACTCAATACCTGCTCAAGTTCACGGTATATAAAACTCCATAAAATATTTTTTTCAAATGAACCAGTAAAGACATGGACATTTCAGTGCCTCAATTTGAGGCAAGGTCTGTTTGATACATATTGACATTTTAGCGCCATATTTACTGATGTCCTGTGCCAACTAAAAACAGCAGTTGATATACTGAACGGAAATAGGCCGTTTTGTTTGTATGTTCATTCAGCCGTTTTCTTTTTGTTAGAAATGGCTAATCCTGATTAATTTTTAAAATTGGTACATTGACAACCTCGATGTAAAAAATATAAATGTTAAAAATATTGAGTAAAAAATATAGACAACAAAAATATCGACTCCTATGCTCAAACAGGTAAGTACAAAAATATCGACTAAAAATATTGATGTTAAAAATATATATGTATAAAATATTGGCTTTTCTATAAATATAAAATAAAATAATATATATTAAATATATTAAATCATAAATATAATATTAACAAAATAAAATAAATGTAATATACATTTTAATAAAATATAAAAAAAGAAACACACAAACATAATAATTGATACATATATAGTTACTTTTAAACAATTAATAACCACCTATTTTTAATTTATGTTAAAAGTTTAAAATAATATAACAAATAAAAATACATATTAATGATTTAAAATATCAAAAAACTAAAATCTATAATAAATGTAAACATTAAACTATTGGAAAAATATTTAAACTTACATTTCACAATACAATCAGCAGGAGAAGTGTTGGATAGCAAAGGGGGGAAAATGACAATTCCCATTCCGGTGAGTGCGAAAGTAGGGTAACTATTGGACAGCGGAGGAGTGAGTGCAACAGTAGAAAAAGTGTTGGATAGCGGAGAGGTAAAAATTACTATTCTGACTCCAGTGAGAGCAACAGTAGGGACAGTGTTGGAAAGCAGAGGGGTAAAAATTACTATTCCCACTCCACTGAGTTCAACAGTACGATAAGTGTTGGATAGCGGAGAGGTAAATATTACTATTCCCACTCCAAAAAGTGCAACAGTAGGGAAAGTGTTGCATAGCGGAGGGTTAAACATTACTATTCCCACTCCACTGAGAGCAACAGTAGGATAAGTGTTGGATAGCGGAGAGGTAAACATTACTATTCCCACTCCAGTGAGTGCAACAGTAGGAAAATTGCTGGAGAGCAGAGGGGTAAAAAAAACTATTCCCACTCTAGTGGAGAAGTGTGGCTCAATGATTAGAGCGGCAGACCCTGATGCAGAGGTCTAGCCCGGGACCAGGGTTCAATTCCCCGCCTCGGCGGGTCTTGGGCTCAAAAATTCCACGGACCTGATAATTCTAACCTCGGTGCCATTCTAATCATGGAGTCCCACTCTGCAACTCTGGGCAATAGCTTGCTTAATCTCCACAATGGCCCCCACAAGGCTAAGGATGCCTGGCCTTCACCTTGGGGGGTGCTCAGGAGTGGACGCCTCACAGGGAAAAGCCAGGATGGGTTCCACAGTGGTATTTGTACAAGCGCCGAGAGGCCTCCGGGTAGTCGTGCGCTATACAAGTATCCATACATTTACATTTACAGTGGGGAAATTGTTTTACTATTCCCACTCCAAAGAGTGCAACAGTAGGGAAAGTGTTGGATAGCGGAGGATTGAAAATTACTATTCTCACTCCACTGAGTGCAACAGTAGGGAAAGTGCTGGATAACAGAGTGGTAAAAAATCCTATTGCCACTCCAAATCATAACAATAAATAAACAATATTTTTAAAAAAATCAAATATATTAAAAATAAGCTTCCACACCCTCTGTCTCCTACGCAAGACTTTCAAATGGATCCTCCACAAGCACAGAAAGACTGTTACTCATGCCCTCGTCACCAGCAGACTTGACTACGGCAACGCACTCCACACCAGAATAAACAAAAAATTCACCCGCAAGCTACAAAACATCCAGAACCCCGCCGCAAGACTGGTCCTCACCCTGCCAAGACACTGCCACATCTCCCAGCACATGCGCACACTCCACTGGCTCCCCATCGAGGCTAGAATCACCTTCAAGATTCTTACCCAAGCACACAAAGCCCTCCACGACACCGGACCTGAATACCTAAACAGCCAACGCGAATTCCACGCACCCCAAAGGACCCTACAATCAGCCCAGCTCTCCCACGCCGTGGTCTCCACACCAGGAAATCCAGATTGGGCAGCCACTCCTTCCCCTTCCTCGCGCCCAGAGCCTGGGACACCCTACCGCTCCATCTCAGATAGACGACATCACTCCCCATCTTCACGAAAAACCTCAAAACATGGCTCTGACAGACCTTCTCCTTGATGGACTGGAATCTGCACCTTCCCTCCTCCCCAGCACCTTGAGACCCTCACGGGTGAGTAGTCGCACTCTACAAACACATGATTGATTGACATAATATTATTTACATATAACAAAATCCTACAAATATTATATAGAAAAATAATAAATACATTTATAAAAAAATAATTATTTTAAACTAGAAAACATTAACAAACAAAATATGTATTAAAACATAAATGTACTTATTTTATTTCCTACCCTATAACACCTCACCAATAACAAAACACTCAACATTTTTAATTAAATGTATTTCCATAAATAACATAATAAATATATTATTATTAAAAAAAACTAATAAACATAAATGGACTACACACACTTTAACACTATAATATCCACAACACATACCTAAATTAAACTATAAAATATTAAAACACAATTAAATCTTATTTCTAAATTGAAAACTATTATTATTAACAACTAATACCTAAATATTAAAATGTATTTAATACCCACCCTTCACCCCTTTGAAAGTAAATTAACAATTACCCAAAATAATTATCAAATAATTAACATTAGTTAACAATTATATATTAATTAATTAAATACAGATTACTTCCCACCCTTTACTCCTAAAAACATCACAACACACACCTAAAATTAATTACACAATTACCATAATTGAATACCAATTAATATATTAAAATTAACAACCAATTATTAATTAATTGATTAAAAATAAATAGATTCTCACCCTTTACACCTAAAACACCACAACACACACCTAAAATTAATTACACCATTACAATAATTATTTAGCAATTAATTATTTAAAATTAATTAACAACCAATTATTAATTAATGAATTACTAATAAATTACTTCCCATCATTTACACCTATAAACACCACAACACACACCTAAAATGAATTACACAATTACCATGATTAATTACCAATCAATTAATTAAAAATAATTAACAGCCAATTATTAATTAATCGATAATAAATTACTTTACACATTTAACACTATAACATCTCAATTAAACAAATATTAATAAATAAAAAATAATCAATACATTTAATATAATTAAATTACTTCCCACCCCATTCCCCTATAAACCCGTAACCCGCTATGGAACTAAAAACACAAAATTCAAATAAAAATAAATATTAACTACTAAAAATGTAACACATATATTAAAAATACAAACAATTCTTATGCAAAAAACATACATCACATACATATAAAATATATACTAAAATACATAACATTAATAAACAAAACCATATTTTTAACAACTATATTTTTGCAAACGATATTAAACACTTCGATATTTTAAAAATCGATATTACTTACTCCAACTCGATATTCTTGACCACGATATTCTTGCGACGATATTATTGAGCCACGATATTAATGGCTCGATATTTGTGTAACTCGATATGTTTTACTCGATATTCTGCCTCTGCACCGTTTTTACTGTCTGGGAGCACAACCTACATTAGAGACTTGGTATTTTAAGCAGAGCCATAAAGGATAATCTCATGTGGATACATTTTTTGTTGATGCATTTTCTTCTATACTGCAGTTGGACCTAAAAGTCTCATCACCTGTAACAAAGCAGAGTGCTGAAGTCAATTTTGTTTTATTAGCATGACAAAATAGATGGGTTTTAGTCCCTATCGAAAGTCAATGACTGCCCTTTCCAGGCCATTATGTGCCCGAAAAACAGAGAGATACAATTTAAAAAATACTGTACCTTTCAGTCAACTGTTTGATGGAGCTGTCAAATTGCACATGATCAAAGAAAGAGGTGCTGCAGAATTTTGTGGTTGGTACTGAACTAAGCAAACATTCCCAAGACCCAGTGCCTCGTGGGCTACTTCTTAGACTACAAAAAAAGACCAAACAACCCTATGAGTTCTGAATATTTTAGGATATATGCCATTCAAACAAGACATTCAAGTGAGAGCGTCATTTTACCTCATAATTGATTATATTGTTGTTGACCTTACAGGAATCTCTCACTTTTCAAAACTAAAGCTGAATGTGGTTCATCATTATTTAAATTGACATTATTATTTTTTTACCCATGTTGTCTCTGGGAGACATAGGAGGCTGAATTTGGCAACTCATCTTCTGCGTAGGAGGAACATATCATCTCATTGGACTACAAAGATCCTGCTTGATCCTCAGGATGAGTGATGATACATTGATGAATGTAAAGTACACAGATTGACAACATGCAGTCTTTCACATATGAATGGGGGATGAACTAATACTTAACTAGAGATGTTATGAATACTAACATACCAACATTTGAGTTCTTTGGCTCAGTAGTTGGCAGGGAAAGGAGTGGATGAAACAGAAAAATAGTAAGGATAACATACATTCTGCTGCAACTGCCAATATTTAAGAAATTAGGTGTTTTCTCAGCATTGCAAACTAATGCAGTTTGTTTATACCTAAATTGGAAATGTCCAACAAAACCATTGATACATCTGATCAATGCTGCCTCCTAACGGGAATAAAGTTCAAAATTACACAAATGGAATCTAAGAAGTAAAATTTGCTCTGCTTGCAGACTCAACAATGTTATTGCATAATCTATCCAAAAAGAAAAAGATGGTGTTCTATACAAGAATGAGGCAATTCGCCTACCCACTCCTCCGGCCACATGCTTGACCCCATCATCTCCGCAAGCCCCCATGTCGCCTTCAGCCACACCACAGAACTCCTCTGGACTGACCACCGCTGCATCCACTTCTCCTTCTAGAAACCCACCACACACCACCGCACCCAACAGATCCCTCGCCGCTGCTGGAGAAAAATCACCGAAGACACACTGCACGCAAACCTCGCTCTCAGCCCATCCACCGATCCCTCCAACGACGACGACGCTGCCCACAGCCTCAGACGCTGGATCGACAACTGCGCCAACACCCTCGCCCCGTTAAAGAAACCACCCCACAGAAACACCAGCAAGAGGGCCAGCTAGTTCACCCCAGAACCCCTAGCCTCCAAGCGAGCCTGCCAGAAACTAGAGAAGAAATGGCACAGCGAAGAAACTCCGGCCAGCCATGCAGCCCACAAGGACACCACCCGCAACCACCATCACCCCATCAGGACTGCCAGGTGGACCTCCTTCAAAGACCGCCTCGAGAACAATGCACACAATAGCAAGAAGCTCTTCAACATCGTAAAGGAACTCTCCAACCCCAGCTCCAACACCAACGTCATCCCGCCGTCGCAAGCCCTGTGCGACTCCCTCGCCACTTTCTTCCACCGCAAGATAGCAGACATCCACGACAGCTTCAACACCTAGACAGCCCCAACAGACAGCAACACAACAGACTCTCTGCACACCATCGACCACGACCCCCTGCTAGCCTGGAGCAGCGTGAGCATCGATGACACCATCAAGACCATGAGCACAATCCACTCCGGCTCCCCATCAGACCCATTCCCCCACCACATCTTCAACAAAGCCAGCAGCTCCATCGCACCCCACCTGCGCAACGTCATCAACCTCTCCCTAGAGACCGCAACCTTCCCAGAGAGCTGGAAACATGCTGTAATCAACGCCCTACTCAAAAAACCCAAGGCAGACCCTAGAGACCTCAAGAACTTCTAGACCATCTCGCTGCTCCCGTTCCCAGCCAAGGTCATCGAGAAGATCGTCAACAGACAGCTAACCTGATACCTTGAAGAAAACTGAAACCTGGACCCTTCCCAGTCAGGGTTCCGCAGCAACCACAGCACCGAGACCGCCCTCATCGCTGCCACCGACGACATCAGGAGACTGCTGGACAACAGTGAGACCGCAGCCCTCATCCTCCTGGACCTCTCTGCCGCCTTCGATTCCATTTGCCACCGCACACTACGCACACGCCGCCACGCCGTAGGGATCCAAGACAAAGCCCTGGAATGGACCACCTTCTTCCTCTCCGGCAGATCCCAGAGCATCCGCCGCCCCCCATTCCGATCTGAAGCCTCCGAGATCATCTGCGGCGTACCCCAGGGTTCCTCCCTCAGCCCGACACTGTTCAACATTTACATGGCCCCGCTCGCACACGTCGCCCGACAGCACGACCTCAACATAATCTCCTATGCCGACGACACTCCACTGATCCTCTCCCTCACCAAGGACCCCATCACCGCCAAAGCCAACCTCCACGAAGGAATGGAGGCCGTCGCCGACTGGATGAAGACCAGCTGACTGAAGCTGAACACGGACAAAATGGAGGTCCATATCCTTGGCTCCGACCCTTCAGCCTGGGACGACTCCTGGTGGGCCGACGGCACTGGGGGCAGCCCCGACACCCACCTACCACACACGCAACCTGGGAATCATCCTAGACTTAATGCTCTCCATGACCAAGCAAGTCATCGACGTCTCCTCCTCCTGCTTCAACACCCTCCGCATGCTCTGCAAGATCTACAGGTGGATCCCGACAGATACAAGAAGAACAGTCACCCAGGCCTTCGTCAGTAGCAGGCTCGACTACGGATATGCCCCCTACGCGGGAGCCCCGACCAAGTTCATCAAACGACTGCAACGCATCCAGAATACCTCGGCACGACTGATCCTCGACGTACCACGCCATGGCCACATCACCCCCCACCTGAGAACCTGCACTGGCTGCCCGTCAAAAAGAGGATATCCTTCAAGCTCCTCATCCATGCACACAAGGCACTCCACAAGACCGGCCCAGCCTACCTCAAAAAACGGCTTTCTTCTACATCCCCAACCGCCAGTTCCGCTCCGCCGACCTCGCACTCGCCACCGTCCCGCGCATCCGGAGAACAACCACCGGCGGGAGGTCATTCTCCCACCTCGCCGCCAAGACCTGGAACACCCTCCCACTGAGCCTATGACAGACCCAAGACCTGCTGACCTTCAGGTGGCTACTCAAGTCAAGACTTGACTGTTCGATCAGTAGCACCCCCCCAGCGCCTTGAGACCCTCACAGGTATGTAGTGCGGTCTATAAATGTTTGATTCATTGATTGATCGATTGAATATGCCCCTGAATGTCAGATGGTTGTTCTTGCCTATGTGACCCTAGCACTAAGCTCTTTGGAACAAAATGATTCTCTAGTTTAGAAAGGAGCCATTTAATCCTTTGAGATAGTCATGCTTTTTAGCTGTAAATATATGATCACACCTGCACAGTTGCCTTTGTCATAATCAACTAATTCCAATTTTTAACAGGATTAAATGTTGATTCTTCAGTCATAAAGTTAGGACTTTGAAGTGGTACATGAACCTGATATAGAAAACCTTTCAAGCATAACATTCAGCAATGTGAGAGGGATGACAGAGAAAGGAATTAAAGGCAGCAGTATGTGAGATATGAGTCCATTTTCTTGTGGTTCATGCCTAAAGTCATGACAATTGTTATGTTATGTTGATTTCTATAGCGCACTCATCATCTGAAAGTTTATCCAGGCGTTTGGGCAAGTGTGTAGATGTGTGGTCCCCAAGGTGTTTACAGTTCTGTAGAACTCAAGAAGTGAGGAGGAGAATCTGATGTATTGAGGAAGGTTTTTGCAATGTCTTGGGTGCGATGTAGGAGAATGAGTGATCTTCAGTTTTGCTTTTGCAGATGTGGGGAATGTGTGTGAGTGAGAGTGAGACAAGGCGTAAGTGTCTGGAGAATTGATGAAAGTGTATGCAGGTGTTGAGGTATTTTGGTCCAGTGTTGTGTATGGCTTTGTATGTGTGTATGAGAAGTTTGAATTGACCGTGCCTCTGAATGGGGAGCCAGTAAAACTTCCTGAGGTGCAGTGTGGTGTGGGTTTGGTGTTGTGTGGGAGGTCAAGTATGAGTCTTGTGGCAGTGTTCTGCATGGTCTTGAGTCTATGTAGGAGTTTTTGGGAGAAACAGGCATAGAGAGTTGCTGTAGTCCTGCCTGCTGGTGATGATTGCTTGCAAGATGGTCTGTCTGGTGTTCTGAGGCAACCATTGGAATATAATCAAGGCATCTGTAGGATGTGGAAGCAGGAGGTGGACACTCTGTTGACTTGAGTCATCATGTTAAGCTTGTTGTCTAGGATGATCCCTAGATTTATTGCATGTGCTGAGGAGTGTTGATCCTAGCTCAGACAGTCACCAAGTGGAGTCTCATGGGGAGGTCTTCTTGCAGAAAACCAATACTTCCATCTTGTCAGAGTTGAGGTTCAGATGGTTGGTTCGCATCCAGCCTGCTACCATAGTCATGCAGTTGGTGAAGGTGGTTGCAGTGGTGGTTGTCTTGTCAATCAGGGAGAGGATTAGTTGGGTGTTATCGGCATAGGAGATGATGCTGATGTCTTGTAATTGGATGATGTTGGCGGTGTCATGTATAAGCTGAAAAGGATGGGGCTTAGTGCCGATCCCTGTGGTACTCGACATATCAGTTTCTTGGTCTCTGATGCGAAAGGTTCTTCCTGTGAGGAAGGAACAGATGCATTTAAGAGCTGATATTTCCATACCAATTTCATGGAGTCAGTTCAATTCAGTTCATGAAGCTTTATTCGAAACATATAAAATGACCATAAAAGCACAGCAAAAAAGAATAAAACATACATTTGGGTATCAGGTACAACAAGTTTGCAGACAAAACCTAAATATTACAAATATAATAGGTTAAAAACACATACTTTTCCTGGCCTTAATAGATTGGGTTAAAAACATAGCAGTAAAAAAACAGATATCGACATGGAGTCTTCTTAGGAGACTATTATGGGAGAGAGTGTCGAAGGCCATTGAGAAGTTGAGAAGGAGATGACTACTGTTGCATTTTCAGTCCTCTATGATTCAAATGTCAGTGGCCATGAAGAGTGCTGTTTCGGTGCTGTGGTTCTTTTTCAATCCTGATTGAGTGTTGTCTAGAAGATGGTGACGTTCGAAGTGGGTTGTGAGTTCGTGGTTGATGGCCTTCTCAATCACCTGTGCTTGATAGGGGCCCGAAGAGATAGGTTAAAAGTTGCTTGGTTGATTCTGGCCAGCTGTGTGCTTCTTGGGAAGAAAATTGTTTTCTGAAAGTTTCCATTCAACTGGGAAAATGATGGACATGAAGGAGGTGCTGATGATGTGGGTCAGGGTGGTACTGCTTGAAGTTGTTCCTCAGTTGTATATGTGGTGGTTAAATGGGTTTATAGGGGCCCCTGAGTGAATGGTCAGCATGATTTCCGCTGTGTCATTTTTTGTAAGGGTTGTCCATTCAATCAGGTGACCAGTTTGGTTAATGGTGGGTATGTTACTGATGTGTTCTCTGGGATTGGGTTAGTGAGCAAAGTTTCTGTAGATGTTTTCAATTTTGCTGTGGAAGAATTTGAGTTGTTGGGAGGCAGCAATTTTGTTGACAGTGGCTGAGGATGAAGTGAAATGCTTAATGATTGAGAAGATCTCCTTACAGCTGTTGGAGCTTCTTTTGATGTGGCCCACTAGTTTTTTTTCTTGGTGTCTCTCATTTGAGTTCGGCCTTATAGGTAGTTTTGTCAGTGGTATCGTGGCTGGATCTCCATTTACTTTCTAGATGTTTACAGTGTTGTTTGGTGTCTCGGAGGTCTTTGTTGTACCAGCTGACCTGCTTGTTAGATCTACTAAGCTTGTGGGGTTTGATGGGTGCAAGGGATTTGCAGTTCTTTTTCCAGTTGGAGAAGTTGTTGATGTCCATGTTGAGGTTGTATGTGGGGCTAGGTTAATCCATGCTGAGGGTGCTGAGCTTGTCTGCTTCTGTAATTTTGCCCCATCTGTGGCTTGGAACTGCTAAATCTGGTAGGAGTGTTTGCTTGAGGAGTGTTCATTTGGACGTGGATGGTGGAGTGGTCAGTCCAAGTGAGCGGTGTGGACAAGTTGTATCTGGTTCTGTCGCTTGTGGTGAAGATGGGGAAAGGGTGAAATAGAGTCTAAAAATGTTTTGTAAATGGACATTTACAACTATTGTTCTCAAAATTAGAACAGTGAGTTATAATGGAATTGACACTGCTTGTAAAAGTATCTGTTCAAAAGCAGAGGGCATTTAACTCCCTGGCTTATATTCCTTAACACCAAGCACACATTTAGTAACTCTGCTTTACAGGGGACGTCAGGTAATTGGCAAGACCAAAGCTCTCTATCAAGGTTTGTGATAAAAAAATGTCCACATAATAATGCATATACATATATATTTAACAAGGTCCAAAAGGAAAACTATGCAGATGTTGATAAACAGGGGGAAGAGAGTCAGGCCACAACACAGGCTAGGTGGACTCCATTCTCAACATTGATTTCCTCTATGAGTTTACCAATGAGTCCCCACCACACCTGGGCATAGTTCCCCTCACGGAGACATTTTATGATGTCATGGAGGTTGCTATGGTCACCCAGGCTAGCCAGTACTTCATAGATCTTAGCTCTAGGGAACAGATCAAATGTGACACAGAGGTCTTTGAAGGTGGCAAAAAGATTCTCACCATTAGTATCAACGTTCTTCCACTGCGTCAATCGAAAACGAAAGACGTGGACCACAGATCCTATCTTTTGGTCTAAAGAGTGTTTGCTTAAAATACCCTTGTCCACAATTGTTGAACCTGGCCCTTTTTGCAAATTATCACCAAACAATTTGCCTTCCTCCTGTATTTTTCTGACCCTCTTCTTGTTGGCTTTAGGACTCTGGGCAGTTTACCACTGCTATGGAGTGCTAAAGTGCATGTGCTCACTTCTTTAAAACATGGTATGATTGGTTTATATCTATTTGGTATGTTTAATTCACTTGTAAATCCCTTGTACAGTGGTATCCCATATACCCAGGATCTGTAAAAAACTTAAATACTACTAGTGGGCCTGCAGTACAGATTGGGCCATCCACAGAAGTAGCCTTTCAAACCTGTCTCAGGTTGCCACTGCAGGGCCTACGTGCACAGTTTACTGCCACATTAACCAGGCATTTGAAGTTACTTGTCAAGCCTTACTCTCCCCTTCCGTCCCAAGGTTAGGCCCTGTGTAGCCCTATGGGCAGGGTGCTATGTAGGTAATATTTAGGCTAGTGCCTTTATTGTGAGGCATGTCCTGGTAGTAACAAAAACCCTATTTTGTTCCTCACTACTGTGAGACCTACTCCTCTCACAGGCTAGCATTGGGAATTCCCTTATGTATGTTTGAGTAGTCATTCCTGATCTGAGGGGAGTAGTGCTGACATGTTTGGTATGTTTGAAATGGTAGTGAGAAATCCTGCTTCCTGGTGTAGGTGGATTTTACATTACTATTTTAGAAATGCCACTTTTTAGAAAGTGAAATTCAAGCATACACACAAAATAAACCTTTGCTGACACTAGTTATAAACTTATTTAATTTGCTTCGTCATAGTGGGCACGCAACTCAATTAGCATGGCTATACATTTATTTTGTATCTTTTTCTAAAAGTAACTTACATTTCTTAACATAGCAAGTCATAAACTTTTGAACCCTACATCAACTATATAGCTCAAACTGTTTTTTAGGCCACCTCTTTATTAAACATGCGTGTATAACACAAAGGGGCAGATTTATGTTCCCTGGCGCATCCCTGCAAATCAGCATAGATGCGTCACGCAAGTTTGCCCTTGCGCCACCGCAGATGCGCCGCATTTACAATGCGGTGCATCGTGGCGCAAGGACAAGCAGATACGTGACGCATCTGCCGGCGTAAGGTTGACACAGTGCTGAAGTTGCATCGCAAGCGCGACGCAACTCCAGCACTGTTCCAACCTACCCTATCCCTAACATCAAGCCTTACGCCTGCTTCAAGCAGGCGCAGGGTTTTGACGCATCAGCGTTGGGAAAGTGACTCATTGAAATCTTGTAGATTTCACTGAGTCACTTTTCAGGGGCGTTCCGTCGCAGGTAGTAGAAACGCCCACATGAAACCTGACGCAGGTTTCATGTGGCGCAGGGCTTTACAACGTGACGCATCTCCATAGATGCGTCAAGATGTAAATGGGGCGCAATATGGCGCAGGGTTTACGCCGCCGCTCCGTCACAAAAGTGACGCAACGGCGGCGTAAAAGTGTCGCAAGTCTGATATAAATCTGCCCCAAAGTCTTTATGACAAAAAAAAGAAATAACAACATGATAAACAAGAAACATACAGTATTTTAAAAACTACACCTCATGATTGATGGCAGAGATATAATGTCCCAGTTCTCAATTAGAATGTTATATGAATAAACCTTTTTCACTTTGCTATGTACTCCTATACAATGATTAGGGGTTGGAAAAACTGCCTTTAATTGGGCTTTTGCAATGGGGACCTGAATTATTTTTTGCAGTTTTCAGCAGGTTCTCTTATTTCTCTGAATTCTTTTGACCAACTCCCAAATTCTGAAGGTGTTGATGCGTTTCGAACCCAACAACTAAGGGTTCTCCTCAGGACAATGAACTGGTTGAAAGGGAGGGACTTAACCAAAATTATGCAAGTGGTGTAAAATATATTATTGTTCTTGAAGAGCACCCCTCATTTTGGACTTACTTATTTTTCAACATGCACTTTCATTTCCAATTTTCCTTTATGGAGTTTTGAATAGAAATTAATGTTTCAACTGAGTATACTCTTGTTTCTTTTTAACTGGTGCCATAGTTGAACTGAAGCTCTAGTCATTTACTTTTCGTTTGGAGTAGTTTGACTGCAATTCAAGAGTGATGGTTTAACCTTCTCTTATACAATCTGGGAGCAAAATATATTTGACATCTACTTATATAGGGGCATATTATCAAGCCAGGCGATAAAATTATCCCCGATTTAGCGGCAGAAAACTGCCGCTAAAACGGCGATAATGGCCTTGATAATATGCTCTATGGAATTCCAATTGAAGCCCATGTTAAATGTGAAGGATGTCTAACATGATCTTCAATTGGAATTCCATAGAGCATATTATCAAGCTCATTACCGCAGTTTTAGCGGCAGTTTTCTGCCCGCTAAAGCGGCGATAATGTTATTGCCTGGCTTGATAATATGACCCTTGGTTGCTTCAAAATCACTCTCGATTATTTATCACTGCAATAAAGTTTTTTATAGATACCGTGTAGATGAAGCGATGAGGATTGTCTAGACTTTGGGATGCATTGAAACCATAGAGGAGAATAAACTGTCTCTTTGGTTGAAAATTTCAAGCATTCATGTTGGACAGAATGTTTAAAAAAATATCTCTACATTGCCATCGACATTAAAAGGAGCCGTGTGTTTCTTAATTATGAAACAGATGCTAAATGTAAAAATACTGAAGGTGTTGACATTTTTTTCATTAAGTCTGCACAAAAGTAGCTTCGCAGGTGAAAAAGGGAGGATGCAGGCTCATTAATTGAAAAAAAGCGAAGCTGCATATCTGATTTAAAAAGACTTTCAAGAAATGTCTTTGCAGCATTCACAGCATCTTAATGGCAAACTGCTTACACAGTGCTCTTAGGAAAGCTGTAACAAAATGCATACTGTTAAGAGCTTGCGTAGTAACTTAAATTACTTTTCGTATAAATAATCGAGAGTGATTTTAAAACAACTTAGGGGCATATTATCAAGGTCCGGCATTAAAATTATCGCCGCTTTATCGGCAGAAAACTGCCGCTAAAGCAGCGATAATGGGCTTGATAATATGACCTTGAGAATTCTCATAGAAGCCCATCTTCTGGAGTGAACATGGGCTTCTATTGGAATTCTCTGCGGCATATTATCAATCCCATTATCGCCGCTTTAGCAGCAGTTTTCTGCCGATAAAGCGGCGATAATTTTAACGCTGGACCTTGATAATATGCGCCCAAATAAGTTGATGTCAAATAAATTTTGCTCACAGATTGGATAAGAAAAGGTTAGACCATCACTCGCGAATTGCAGTCGAACTACTCTAAATGACAAGAGTTTACTTTAACTATGTGAGTTTGTTAATCAAGAGTTATATCAGCTTTTTTCCTTCCTGGCACCAGTTTAAAAGAAACAGCAGTATACTCAGTTGCAACATTAATTTCTATTTCAGTGATTCATTCAAAACACCATAAAGGAAAATGGGAAATGCAAGTGCACGTTGAAAAAATGAGGGGTGCTCTTCAAGAACGAGAATATATTTTCCACCATCTGCATAGTTTTGACTAAGTCCCTTCCTCTCTTTTGATTACAATATCAACCAGTTCATGGTCTTAAGGAGAAGCCTTTGTGGTTGGTTTTGAAACGCATCAACACCTTCAGAATTATGGAGTCGGTCAAAGGAATTCAGGGCAATGAGGGAACCTGTCCAAAACAGCAAAAGCCCATTTAAGGGCAGTTTTTCCAGTGGCCTAACCTTGCTGACAATAAAAAGGCCCAACCACTTAGTTAACTACTTTTCGAAAGTGGCCATTTCTCTGTGCTGTGCAGCCTGACTCCAATCCACGTCTTCGCCTGGTTGACAGCTATACTTTGTGCGAGCTTTCCAGGTAGTGCTGGATGTGACAAAAGACACATCTACGTACTAATAGTCTTACTGGGCTGGAAGAAAGGGAGGTGGGGTGCACTTATATTTGTGTAGACTGTGTTCTGCCCTCACACAAAGGGCTTGTTTACCCCTACTGATGTCTGGAGCCAGGGCTAGGGGCGAGAGGGGATGTTGTGCACTTCTAAGGTTCTTTTGAATCACCTCCACATCAAACAATTTTTGGGTATAAGTACAGGGGCTCTGACCCCATAATTCTAGAAACTGCATGGACTTGTAAACAGATGCTGCTGGCTCTACAGTCTGCACATTGAAAGAAGGAAATGCAAAGCTGTAAGTATTAACCACCATTGGAGTCAATTGCTTTGTAGTGCTGACCTGCTGCCTGTTGGGCTAAGAGAATTGCGACTTTGCTAAGAGGACCATTGTGCTGGCCTGCCTGCTCCCTGCTTTATGTCCCAGTGCTCTCAATGGGAGCTTGTTTGCTGGCAGACCCCTCCCTCTTCTCTTGGAATTCCAGAGATCACAATAATTCCACCAAAGTAGTACTTAGTTGTCAAGCTCACTCAAAGTAAGATTTATGCAATGGTTATCTTCTGCATGTAATATGATGTTTTAACCCTGCATTTACTACTTGACTAGTACTATGATCTGCCATGCCTAGTGTTGTTGACGGAGATAGTGGGTACTGTATCATGTTTAGAAGAGGCGCAGGTATTTCTGTGCCCTACAAGTTGTTCTAAATGCACTTACTGTGATGGGGCTCACTGAAACCAACCTGGGAGCCTTCCACTGGCTTTGGAGCTTGACAGCTGCTTCCGTATTGGAAGGAGAAAACATATTTGGCGGCGTGGCAGGGCTTGGCAACTGGCCAGTTTCAGGTACTGTACAACATATGTGTGGGAAAGAGTAAAGGGTGCCTCCGGTAGATGTGAATCTCAGAGTTCATGGCATGGTGTTGCCATGTCTAACAATATGCCAAAAAAACTTGTTTTGCCATGTGAAGAAGACCATCCCGCTTCTTTTTTCCCCCAATTAGATTTTGCATACCTTAGGGTTTCTTTCAAAGGGAAAGAGACTCTATCCCTTTGAAACCAATCTTTAATTTCGCAAATAGGTAATTGTGCAGCTCAAGTATTGCAATAGGGGGCTCCCAGTTGTCGACCATTGATCCCAGAGAAGTGGCCACCATACCATGTATTTTGGTATTGAATCAGGTGATGAGCAAATGGCATTCCATTTCTTCAGTTGTTACTTAATACCAGGGCATTGTTACATGAATTCCTTTGAGTGGACTAGGTAAAGAAAGACGAGTCCTGCAAAGTGAGAATGAATGGGTTGTGGTCTCTCTCAGCTCTAGATGTAACCTTCAGATCCTTTGTTGATCTCCAAATCCAGACATCAAGGAGTAAGCAGTTTATATGGCTTGTCTAAGACCCCCTATATCATGTTGGGGAAAGATTATTGTCAGATGAAGAGTGGCTGTTTCAGGCACCAAAGCCATTGTAAGGGATATATCCGCCATTGAATGGGCCACATTGACAGTTGCTTGTTCGTGGCAGACACCCCCAAGTGTGCCTTTAATGGGAGTTAGGTCCTGCATGATGCCAAATAAAAAGTTCAATTTAAATCACCTACGATGATTTCATGGTGGGTATTGAAATGACAAGGCAAAAGTTTGTTTAATAAGTGTAAAATAGGAGATTCTTTCCAGATGCTAACACTTCTGTTATAGACTTTAAGAGGACAAGCCTACCCATTACAGGGGTAAGAAGTAAGTCCAGGATGTCAGTGGACCTGGTGCCCAGCCGTACAACATTGGACATCAAAGAAACTTTAAGCCACACTAATAAACCTCCAGATGCAACACCCAGTGCTGAGGCAGCCACTGGAATGTAAAAGTTCTTAAAGCTGCATGTAAAATACTTTCCCTGGCCCAAGTTTCTAGAGACAAACAGATTTCATGCCCGTCCATAAAATGATCCCACTCACAGACACCTGATAGGAGTTGTATAATTGCAACATTCCAACTCATTAGTAAGACAGTATTAGTGCAGAGAGGGTCGGAAGAACAAGCACATCACTTTTCGGTGAGGGTAGCTCAACCCGGGGGACGAAAGTGAGAGCACATGTAGGTGCCTTGTCCAATGGTGCCAGTAAAGGATTGTGTTAAAAAGGCTGAGTTAGAAAATGGGTCTTAAAATTCTGAGATGGGATTTCTGCCCCAGGTTTGCTAAGTTGTACGCATGGCAACTTCCAAACCAAATCTGCTAGCGGAAGGGACACATTTGTAGGCATTGCAGTAGTTGGCATAGGGGAACAATTGGGTGAGCAGATTGAAATAATGAGGTGGTCAATCATTTACTGTGTACTGCGCAAGTGCTGAAAAATCAATTTGCATTGGAGGTAGCGGGAGATGGACCCAGGCAACCTGAATCTGGTATGTGCCTCCGAGGCCTTGGTAGAAAACACCCTGTGGGAGACGCTTGATTGCACCACAGTAAACAGAAGACTGGTTCATGATACACATTATTTATTTGGCAAGTCTCACAAACCAATAATTACTGATTACACAATCACCAATAAAGCTTATGGTCAAAGGCCCCACCCAAGCAACTATTATGCCAAGGAAATGTCAGCATTTCTATAGATCCAATTGGAGACCATGTTTTTTACTTGGACTAAAAATATTCAGACCTGTTTGTGGCTAATTGCAGAGATTTTGCCAAGGCAACAACATCTAGGCAAGCAGCTGTAAGGAGATGTTTTACTAGAGGTGACATTCCCCAGTAGTCTACAGCAGCACCTGCACCGCCAGGTTTCTTCTCCCTCTCTCCCATGGATCAACTCGTGGCTATGCCCCATCAAATCTCGACCTCGTCCCTATTCTCACACTACATATACATATATACAAAGGCCATCAAAATGACAAGGTGTGTTTCGAAAGAAATAGTAGTCGAAGATTTGGGATGATGAACAGAGAAAAATATTCAACTAATTCTCCTCAACAGGCAGAGGCTGTCATCTGTGGTTGAATGTATGTCCTGATTATTTGACCTGAATAATGAATACTACTTGAAAATAGGCCTGGGCTAAAATTCCGTTCCGCTCGCGGAAATTGCGATAATTTGACATTTTTGCGTTCTGAGGAGAGCGCGAAAATGACAAGATTTCCGCAATCCGCATTTTACTGGAAATTTTTGCTTGTTCGCGCTGTAAAATAATACATTCTCGCGTGTGCGCGAACACCTTACCTGAATCCCCGCGTTCGCCGACAAGTTTTCCCGATCCGGTCGCGTTCTCCACGAGATGTTGGATTGTTGGTAGCTATTTGCGCTGTCTCGCGACAGTTCGCGCCCGCAGTAACGTCATTCGTTGCGCGATCACGTCTTTCTTCTCGCGATCATGCACCGCGAGACAAATGAAAACAAGATGGCCGCACCCATGAGCAACCGCATGGGTAAGTTGGCGAGCCACGACCACGCAGATAATACCGCGAACGGGCGGGAAAAAAACTTCCGCATCATCGCGATATTTCCGCGTGTTTGCGGAGATTTGTAACATTTTCGCGGTAATTTGCGAAAGTGAATTTCGCAAATTCCGCCCACCCCTACTTGAAAAGCTTACACCAATGTATGTGCCCAACATACTCAGAAGTTGATAGATTTGTGACTTTCCACTGCAGCGAGTAGGTAGTTCCAAAACTGGCTGTGTCAAAGTTAGGATATAAGACAATCACAAATTGAATACAAGAAGAGCAGTAGTATGACATGGGCCTTCAATATATGCTTACGTTTGGTGTCACCCTCTACACAATAATAAACTGTCATCACGGGCCCACTGTAAATTAGAAATGCCTCCCTGTTTCCAGGCATAGGCCTTCTCTCCAACTGGGTTTTTGGAGAGTGACCTTTCTCCGATGATGAATCATGACACCTGGTGGAGTGTGAGGACAACCAGTAACATTTTTGTGAATCTCCAGCACTCCTACTGAGTTGCGCTGAGAGGGATGCAGTAATGAAATTGAAAGCAATTTTCGGATAGCTCAATTTTTGTGCACATAGCAAACTCAACTCCCCTGTGAGTAGTCCTTGATGCATGGGTTTTGCGCAGTGGACTAACTGCTGACAGCCCTTATAGGCCCAAACAGGGAACATGCAACAGGAAACAAGGTTTCTTATTTCAAGTGAAGCAGGTGAGCCAGCAAAAACGATTCTACAATATGAAAGAAGCTATTCTTAGTTGTAAAGCTAAAACAGAGGCAATCACGTAGGCAAGATGGCGACCAAGCGGACGGTGGTGTAAGCCCAAACTCCGGGACCCTCTTGCCCCACGCTTTGCATCCTCTTGACACAATGACAGCAAGGTGCAGCGAAACCAAGCAAGGCATATTAAAGATAAAGGGCGAAACTTACCTTGTGTAGCGGTATGCTCTGGTGTGTCCGGTTTGTTTCGGCGGCTTCTCGTGTGTCTGTGCTGTGGCTTTTGGACCTGGTTTGGTGGTCTTCCGGGTTCTTACACACAAAGAGGCTCAGGATTGGAGGCGGGGCTGACCTGGCGGCGCCCTCTGCAGTAATGCCTCCAAAGGCGGGACGCGTAAAGGTCCCAAACCCGATGGAAGCAGGAGGAAGTGGTGGTGCAGCTGCTGGTGGAAATACGGGTCAAGCTGGTAAAAATGGCAGCACCGGAGACCCGGCAGCGAGAGAAGTGATAGAAGAGAGAGCACACGCTGGAATACATTTTTTTCAGGGAAAATGAAAAAATAACCTACCCCTCCACACACTGGCCCTGTCAAGGAGTCAGATGGACAAATTGGCAAGGGGGGAAACTGCGACTGTCGGTTTAGAGCAGAAGGATGCGGATGCAAAGGGGGGCACGCCTTGCAATATAAATATCCTGAAGGAAGGAAAAAGGGATACAAAAATCGCCAATAGGATAGGTGAATAGGCTACCGTCGATACAGAGGATCCAGCTATCAAAGAGAGTACATTGGTTGGCCTTGGTAAGGATTTCCTAGCTGCAACGAATGATGATTTAGATGCCCAAAATTTCAAGTGGGATAACAGGTTAGGGTGCCAGGGCACTCGTGTTGAGCAATCTATTGATTTGGCAGGGAGGATATTACTGTCTGCTAACTTGCGGTCGCAGCACTATTGACTGTGTTTAATCTGTACCATACCCCCGCCAAAATGTTAAAATGGGGAGGGGCAAATGCTGGGAAATGTTTTCACTGTGGAGCAGATGAGGCAGACATTGTACATATTTTTTATGCATGTGGGTGCTTGACCAACCTCCTTGAGCATATTGAGAAGTTCCTCTTAGAAATACCTGGGGCAGTCATAAATATTTCAGCCTCTACTATGCTTTTAGGGATGGATGAAAATATAAGGGTGGGGCAGTCATCACACAAGTTTTGCTATTTAATTTTCCTAGCCACGACTGTAGCTAGGCTCTGTATTGCTTCGATGTGGCTACAGAAGGACACCCCTTCCTTTGAACTGTGGAGAGCTAGATTTTATACCATCTTTAAACTTGAATATAGCTTATATGCTCTTAAAGGCTCATGTAGACGGAAGCTGGGTATGCAGATCTTGGGCACTATGATCAAACACATGAAAGATTGAATATCCTTTGATAACAACTATTTATGATGTATTTATTTATGTGTATGTGTCACCTCCTGTCTTTTTTAACTTTTGGAGGAATTATGTTTTTTTGTATTGCCTTACATCGGCTTTTACTAAGACTCTGTTAATGAATTATGATGTGTAGTGGTATTATCATGGATTGCAATAAATAAATAAAAAATGTAAAAAAACAAATCATTGTAGTAGGCAGCCACGTTACTAAATCAAACACCCAAAATTTATCAAATACATAATTATCCTATTACATAAAACTAAAATATTTAAATGATTGGTGCAGTATGGATTAGTCTATTGTATAGCCATGTACACATTAGGAATCAGGAGACGATTTCTTCAGCAACTAATTTCAGTGTGCGGCATAGATTATAAAAAAGTACACTCTACTTAGTCTTAACCCACCATTGAAAATTATATTCAGCATTAGGATGTCTTAAGTATGGGGAGTGTGGCAGATTATGAGGCAACTTTGCATTTTGTTACTCTCCTCCTGAAAAAGTGTAGCTTTTCTTCCACCACATCGTCCTCAAGTAGTGAAAGATCTACAGATGGTAGAAATAAATCATACAGCAATAGATCTCACAACTGTAATGAGAGGGTTAGGGAATCAAGTCAATGGATGGATAGAGAGAGTTGTGGAAAAGGTTAGAAAGAGACAGACAGACACAGCATTCAGCCACTCCACAGGGATAGCTCATCTATTACAAAAGGAAGATGGCAGTTATGATTGCCTATTCATGCGGTCTTTAACAGCACATAGACTCCCAAGGTAGTTAGATAGGATAGAATGTAAAGTAGGGCAAACACATCATTCAAAATAGTTTATAACAATTAAAACTGATACTGCATAAATATGGTGCAACTGCATTTGGGAGTTGTTTGTCTTGAAACAGGGCTTAACCGTTCAGCAGTGTGCCATGTAGGATCTTTGTGAAAGAGAAGACCTACAGAATGAAAAAAGGAAAGAATAATATTGTTCATGATTTGAGGTAAACATGGTGTACAATGAGAGTGATGTACATAGGTTGGTGTATCATTAACAAAGAGCAATCTCTAAGACAGCCAGACAACTACCTACATGTATCCTCAATGTCTGATTGACTTATTGACTTAAACAATAAAAAAGTCAATTTAGCTATGTCCATCATCGATACATAAAGTACTTAAAGTTTGCCAATCAAGCCAATAGTCAACATTATTCTAAAGAAAACACTTGTTTCCAGACCATACGGGTATGGCTTGTTTAGTCAATCTTACCCATAGACACAGATAAAGATGAGTATTTCTCTGCCACAGGTGGTGGAGGCTTTTGTTAATTTATGCCACAAAATTAAAAGGGGTTTATTAAAACCAGTTACACCCACCCCTAATATTTCAAAGTGGTTTAACATTATCTGCTCAAAAGCTAAAAGGGATCTTCGCCTCGCATTAACTACCAAACCCAGGCATCATTATTTGTTGAGGAATCTGCATTAGCAATACAAAAAAGCCATAAAAACACACCATCAGGAATTTGTATGCTCTTGCTGGGATACACTCTGACAAACGTCTATACAGGGCTGCAGCAAGACATTTTGGGCTACTGTTACTAAACTTAAATCTAGTTTCAGGGCCTCTACCAGGATTTCTTTACATATCACCAGCAGCACTTGGGAGGGACATTTTAAGGGACTCTACACTGACCCTAATTTAGGAAATATATAACAAAATTATTGAGTGGATGTACATGAAACTATACTCTACAGCTTTCAGTATGGCTTCAGACCCAAACTAGGGACCATTGAGCAATGCCTTAATCTCGACCTGATACTTGGTAAATATACAGTGGCTAAAAGATCTCCGCTTTACCTAGCATTCATGGACCTGATTTCGGCATTCGGATGCGTAAACAAGGGGAAATGATGGCACATTCTTATTTCTTATGGGCTTGTCACTGTTTTGGTTCCCTTTCTGACCCATTTACACGAGGGAACGAAGGCCAGGGTCCGCATTAGTCAACAAGGAGAAGTCACTGGAGAAATCAAAAACGTCCTCAGCTAACAACGTAGAATGACCTCCCAGGTTAGCTAACATTGTATCAATTTTAAATGATGCAGGTATCTCTGTATCACCTTTTGGCAAAGGAAACAGATGAGCCAAAACTTTGGGAGTGCTGCCTTTTCTGGATTTTGCCATTCACTCTAAAGTAAGTCCATGGCCTCTTTGTTAAGTGCTTAATAAGGAGGAGGGAGGAATTGTAATTTTTTAAACAGACTTCCATAGGAATCGGTAGATTTTCACTCAAATACCCAAATAAAGTGGAAAGTTCAGTTTTCTGAACAAATCTACTCCATTGAGTGGTTTCAGGAACTTGCACATTTTCCATTTCAGATTCAGTAGATGGCCAGGAAGACAGAGATGATTTTGAAGAAACATTCACTGATGAAAACAAACAAGTGGGAGAAGAAGGAGAATAACGAATACTGCCATCATATTTTGATTTCTAGACTGCATCTGACAAGGAGACAATCAAAAATAGATCTGCTCCTCAGAAAGCTCAAAATGTCTGGACAGAGGAACGGGAGCATTCTTATCCTTTAGGTCTTTTTCTAAAATCCTCATCATTGCTCCAACAATGAGGCTACTTTGACGAGTGCTTTCTGCTTCATGATGAAGAGACGGCCACTAAACGAGGCCTTGTATATCCATGATATGGACCACAGTCTGTTTAAACTTATGCCTTCAGAAAAAGAGACTCAATCCATCTTCTCTGTTTCCTCTATTTCTATTATAAAAATGATATAACAATATTCAAAATGCTCAAATAAAATTTCAATGAAAAGAAAAAAACACAACTACTGGATTTTGAGCCCTCTTTTCCTGTTAAAGCAGGTAAACGGAGCAGTAAGTCTGAGCTAAATGAACTCAACTTCAGAGATGCTCTCAGAGTAGGTCACAGGAGGCTGTTTAAACATCAAATATTCAGCAATAAATGAAAGAACAAATCTTTCAGTATAAAGAAACACAGCTACAAACAAGAAGTCCCAATAAATGTTGGTCTAGACGTATGACCTCATGCTTTGTCTCACTGAAATACGCTCCAAAACCCAGAGACTTCACATTAGTGATCAGCCTGTTTTTGGGCGCACAACTCTTCCTCATAGATCACAGAAACTTGCGCCCAAGCAGTGGCTGGCAAGCGGGGTCAGTCCACCCTTGGCGACATGAGTTTTGGGTGCTGCAGCCTTCCCTCCTCGCTGTTATCTGCGTCCGTCAAGGGGGGCAAGTGCAGAAATCTCACCAGCATATCCTCTTTCCCACTTTTAGATGCGCCCACCGTGGGGGGGGGGGCACTGAAAGGACCGCCTCGGGCAGTAAAAAGCCTAGCTACGCCACTGCACCCAAGAGAAGAACAGGAGAAACTAAACGAGGATGTCCATCAAAACTGTAATGCCAACAGCCTGATCTGGGCCTGCAATAAAAAAGATGAGCAGAACAGCAAATTAACCTTTAAAGAAAGTACCTCTGCTCCTCTGTACTGCCAGAGGCATAACCTCTTTAGTAACCAATAATTTATGGGGAGGAAAGAACCAAATATCTAAAGTATATCTCAATGAAGGAAATAGTACTGCCCCAATAAAAAAGTCAAAAAAGTCAACTACCGATAACTCCTGACTCTGTTACCCACAGCGTGGCTTATGAAAGATAATACCTTGATTTCCCTCCACAAAGCTCAGCACCCCAAGGCTTACCTTGACTTTCTCACATGTGATACCTGATCATAGAGCAGACAAACAAACAGGAAGTGTGGTGGATTCTGGCCCTCTTTATTGCCTTAAATGGTGGGATCTTGATGAGGAATGGAGGGTGTCTTTGTGTTTTGCTCTGATTGACTCCAGTGATTTCACATGGTGCCTAGGTAAGTAGGTAGTGTATGAGAACATGAGATGAAGAGGTGATAAAAGGGATTTATAAATATATCTATTTTTCTTTTTACAAATACATGTAAGTATACGTTCCATTTCTTAAAATTTCAGCTGAATTTTCTTCATTTTTGCCATAAATTTCCATATTTTCCAGATATGCTAGCGGATGAGGGGGTGCGGTTTTGGTAGACAGGTAAGGAGTTTAGATTTTTAAATATTCTAAAGACATAAGGTTATGTTTATCATATACAATGGGTAATTATGGTAGGATAAAGAAGTAATGTGTTATTTTTTAATTGTTCTATTATTTCAGACATTTTATACCCTTGCATGTTTTGACACACAGGCTTGCTTGGACTCATTCCTTTCTCATGTTTTTGATCTTCATAAAAGGAGTAATGAGTTTGTCAGAGAACCTTTTCTGTTAACATTCTCCTAAAAAACAAATTTCTTTCTGTTTTTTTCTTTACACAGTCAACAAACTTACATTTGTGGGTCTAGATAGGCATTTGTAATAATGGAAATCATTGCCAATTCAAAGTCTAGTATGATGTTCCCAGGTCTTTTATTCTTAGTTTTGGTTGTTATTCCAGTTACAAATTCCCTGTATGTGGCAGACAGCTTGTCAGCTAGAAGGGCCTAAATTAGTTGAATTGCTTGAGTCATGGTGTTGAGGTAGAGCAGACATTTGTCTGGCAACTTGCTTTAGAATATTCCGGCCCACTTCCCTTAATACTTTAGCGAGAGGCCTCACTGTAATGATGCACCCAGCACCATGTCTCATCAAAGGTTTGACTATAACCATATAAACCAATGAAGAAGTGACTAAGACCACATCACCCTTACTATGAATCAACTGCACTGTCTCCCTCTCCAGGCTTACGTCATCTAAAAGATTAACCTTATCAACTACAAGGCCATCAGAAACAACCCAAGGATGAACCTGGCAAAGAACCTACCCACTGTGGGTGGACAGCGCATGACATCAGCAGACCAAAAATGAAAATGTGAATTAAGGAAAAAAGCAGAAAACAGGCCTCCTGATTCTATGCACCAAAGATCTGGAATGATAACACAGTAGCACCAGAACTGTTCCAACCCTTCTACAATTCAGTAGGAAACTGATACCTCATCTCTTCAAGCAGTATCGTCCCCCTGAACACTAGAACCACTTGTACATGATTGTATTGATTTTTGGGCTCACTCTCTTCCTCAGAACTTCATTGCTTTCCAGGTTTGTGCTTCATAAGTACTGATATACATACAAACATGCAAACTTTGAAAGCATACACTAATGTTTTTATTAACATACAATAATTAAATATTGAATGTGCTACCTTAAATTAGTTTTTAGTCATCCACATCCCATTAGACCATCCTAATGTGAAGGGTGTAGTCATCAGACTGAGTACAATAGGAATATCAGTGATCATATCATACATCGGTACTCACTTTTGTTAAGTGTGAAACCTCACAATTACAATTGCTCAAAACACTTAGGAGTTGAAGTATCAATAGAGATCTCTTTCTGTCAAAACCTTTTCAATTGGTGGGTACAATTCAATGATGACCACAGTCAGGGGACAGGAAATTCAAATCCAAACCTGGATTTTCTGTGTACAAACTCCTTAGGTTTCTCCTATAGACTCAACGTTTATTTATGAACTTGATGATGAGAATAAACGAACAAAAGAGGCGCGGGCACCGACACCGGGAGGAAATTGTCACTGGCAGAAGTAATGTAATTGCAGGAAGTCACCTTTTAGAGTGTTTTCATTGCAAATAAAACTCCATGTACCCCCCTATCTCCTTATTGCTGCAGATTCAATTGTTGTTCTCCTAAAGATTTTTGACACTGGTATTTTTTCCAGTTACTGACTGTCAAGGTCTGCTGAGAGAGTACATTGAGCAACATAATTCTGGGAAACAATATAATTCACCATGAGCTTTACACAGTACCACGAGGAAGTCAGCAATCAATTCGTTATGCCTGTCACGTCAGAGGCACTAAATCCTTGAGAAAGAAAAATAGATTTCTATATAATATCAAATTTTAAGTTGGAGGGAAATCATTCTGAGCGATCTCACAAGGGACACACATTTCAGAATCATCAAATGGTGCAGCCATGAATTGTATTGACATAATTCATTCTGAGTGCATAGTAAATGCGCATGTAACGTCCTAAGCGATGTAACAGGCAATGACCATTTATTTATACAGTGTGATTGCTCAAGAAACACCTTTCTTTTTAAAGGGCAAAACATTATTGTGTCTCAGAATGTAAGCATGTATTAAGTGGTAACAGTAGTAAAAGGATTATTCTTTGTCAGTTTCAAAAGCATCGAGACTCAAGAATCAAGGCCAGCATTGTTACTTTAGGAGAGTAATACTGCAAATCACTTAATTACACTGTTTTATGTCCTGCTTCCTTGCTTTTCAAAATATCTTTCAAGTTCTTATAAGCCTCACCAACATAGACCAGTGCCTGCAATGATGATACCTGCTCACAACAGATCGAGGGCCATATATATGAGAGGGTTGCATCATGTTTTCACCACGCAACATGGCACATGTGTGATGCAAACCTCTAAGTCAGAGCTTTGAAGCCACACAAACCCACTTTGAGTGGCTCCAAAAATCTGGAGTAACGCAAACTACTATGGTGCATTACTCTGCCCTGGAAAGGCGTTCCATTGGTGTTGCGTGGGTGTTCCCTTGGTTTTTGATGTATTCACAGATTTACAAGACCTGGTAAACCTGGGACTGCACCATAAAGATACACCTCACTAGAAGAGGTGTAACGAGAAGTATTTTTATTTTTATTTCCCCTTGTTGCTTCCGCTTTCTATGTGAAAGAGGAACATTCCTACCAGGATTGTTTTTGTGCAGGAAGGTGACCCTTACATGCCCAAAAACAATCCTGCATGCAATGAATGTAGACACGCTTGCACCATGGTGGAAGTGGTGCAAGGGTGCATGTGTTGGCACTAGGCAGCCCATTGTGCGCCAGCGCAGGAGGAAAAGTCAGGAAAGCGCAGTATGCCTTAAATAAGACACGTTCCTGCCCATTCCCAGTGAAGCATGCAGAGCAGCAAGGTTACTTGCTGCGCTACACTCCACCACTTTTTCATAAATTTGCCTCCAAGTTAAACTGTTAACCACAACACATCAATGGACTTAGATTGGGTCGTCCAGCATTGGTCAACACGTTAGCATTCAGTTCAAGGTTTTCAGATTTCTACTTGTGTCAATTGGTAATTAAATCTAATTTGAATGATTTACACATTCAGCAGTTATTTTACAATTCTGGCTGTGTATATGCAAAGTTTTTTCTAAGTGTAGAGAGACCAATTATGCTTTTTTTTGCACTGATGATATGTTGACTGAACAAAAAGAAATAGGGCCTTCTTTAGAGAAGGACGGATCTGCCAAAAAGTCGAGGACGATTCGTCCACTGTTATCAATGGCACTTTAAATCTGGCAGATGGCACATTTGACATTTTTTGACGGCTATCCTGCTCTGCCAAAAATAAGACCCATAGGGGCATATTAACATAGAACAGGGAAAATTAACACTAAGGGCGCTTAGCGTTAATTTTTTTAATGCCCGCTATCGCTGGATAATATCGCCTGGTTATCGCGTTATTAACAACGCTAACCGCCTAGGCGATATAAAATCCAGCAATAACGGCATTTTAGGAGGTTATCGCTGGGAATGCAGCGATAAAACTGCAAGGATAGGGATATCCTTGTTGATAGCCCAAGGTGGATTTAGCCATGTAATCCACCTCCCATTGGATTACATGGCTAAGCCTGAAAATTAGCAGACGTAAAAAAGCAACATTAACCGTGGTTAGCGCTGCTTTTTTTGTGTCTAACAGGGTTAGCGTGAAGCTTGATAATAGGAGAAATGTCGCTTAGCGACATTTCTCCTATTATTTTGCTCTGGAACGCCCACTTTGCATCTCATTAGAGATGCAAAGGGAAGCGTAGTGAAAAAGGGTGCTAACATGCGATTTTGCATGTTAGCACCCTGTTGTTGATAGGGCGATAAAGCCCTTGTTATTATGCCCCATAGGGGCATATCAGCAAGGGCCGGCGATAATTATCGCTCAGTGCTCTTAGCGTAAGGATAATTATCGCCAGCCAACTCTGAATTTTATCGTGGAGATAGCGTGCTCTCAGCAACGCATATCTCCAAAGCGATAAAATTCAAAGGGCAAGCTGCCAATTGTGAGATTATCGCTGGAAATACAGCGATAATCCCACAAGGTTTGGCGTTAGCTTGCTGATATGGCTAGACATACTTAGCCATGATATCCACCTTACATAGGATATCATGGCTAAGTCAGAAAAATACCAGACGTAAAAAAGCAGCGTTAACCGCGGTTAGCGCTGCTTTTTTTATCGCTAACAGGGTTAACGATATCCTTGATAATAGGAGAAATGTCGCTTAGCGACATTTTTCCTATTATTTTACTCTGGAACGCCCCCTTTGCATCTCATTAGAGATGCAAGGGGAAGCGTAGAGTAAAAGGGTGCTAACATGCAAATTTGCGTGTTAGCACCCTGTTGCTGATAGGGTGCTAGTTTTAGCTCTGCTTTTTTAGCTTTTAAAGCCAAAAAAGCATAGATAAAGCCCTTGTTGATGTGCCCCATATTTCCCTAGGAGCATATCAGCAAGGGCCGGCGATAATTATCGCTCAGCGCTCTTAGCGTGAGGATAATTATCGCCGGCCAACTCTGAATTTTATCGTGGAGATAGCGTACTATTAGCAACGCTTATCTCCAAAGCGATAAGATTCAGAGCGAGAGCTGGCAATTGTGAGATTATCGCTGGAAATACAGCGATAATCCCACAAGGTTTGGCGATAGCTTGCTGATAGGGATAGACATACTTAGCCATGATATCCACCTTACACAGGATATCATGGCTAAGTCAGAAAAATACCAGACGTAAAAAAGCAGCTTTAACCGCGGTTAGCGCTGCTTTTTAAAAAATCTCTAACAGGGTTAGCGATATCCTTGATAATAGGAGAAATATTGCTTAGCGACATTTCTCCTATTATTTTACTCTGGAACGCCCCTTTGGATCTCATTAGAGATGCAAGGGGAAGCGTAGAGTAAAAGGGTGCCAACATGCTAATTTGCATGTTAGGACCCTGTTGCTGATGGGGCACTAGTTTTATCTCTGCTTTTTTGGCTTTTGAAGCCAAAAAAGCAGAGATAAAGCCCTTGTTGATATGCCCCCTAGTATGTAATGTGGGCTCTGTGCCGATGCCTGCCAAACACTTCACTTGCTTAGATCTGTGATGCTACGTATTCTGATATTGTTTTTCTGTAGTCTAATTTCCCTTTTCCCAGGAAAACTTTCCTTTTTTAAAAGCAGCAAAAATATTGATTCGATTTATACTAACAGAAGCGTCTGCTGAGTTACTGGTCTAAGATCAAAAGTCCATTTGAAAGCAACTGAATTTAACAATGTTGAAATCCCTGGATTCTCAGGCTAGGTTCATGTTTGTAATGTTTAACAATATTTCTATATGATCTGTAAATTGCAAAAGGACTATTTCAAGTAAGCACCCTTTTTATTAGGGCTGTTGTTTTCTGAATTACCTCATGATACACATTTTTCAATAAGGTACATCAAACGGTTTACCATAGCGTTCCTTTGCTTAGATATAGGCTGTCCATCAATTATTGCTAGGATGATTACATTGCCCTGTTTGTGTTCCCCTTTTGGTTTTCACGTTAGGAATCAAGGGGATATTATCAAGCAAACGTTACAATTATCGCCCCTTTAGCGGCAGAAAACTGCCCCTAAAGCGGCGATAATGGGCTTGATAATATGCCCTGGAGAATTTCAATAGAAGCCCTTGTTGACACCCGAACATGGGCTTCTATTGGAATTCTCCAGGGCATATTATCAATCCAATTATCGGCGCTTTAGCTGCAGTTTTCTGCCGCTAAAGGGGCGATAAATGTAATATGCCCCCAAGTTTCTTTTATTAAACTGCAGATGTGACATGTAGGGGCATATTATCAAGAAACGGCGTTAACATTATCGCCGCTTTAGCGGCCGAAAACTGACTCTAAAGTGGCGATAATGGGCTTGATAATATGCCGTAGAGAATTCCCATAGAAGCCCATGTTCTGGTGTCAACATGGGCTTCTATTAGAATTCTCAAAGGCATATTATCAAGCCCATTATCGCCACTTTAGCAGCAGTTTTCTGCCGCTAAATCGGCGATAATTGTAACGCCGTGCTTGTTAATATGCCCGTAGTTTGTAATTGAGAACCAACATGCATTCTTTGATGTGTTTATTTTACAGAACGGCAACATTTAAATTGCTGATTTATTATTGTTTGTTTTAGCAAGTGCATGCTTTTTAGATGCCTTAGCCAGTCGTTAAGACACTGACCTTTTTACTAATTGCCTTTGCATGCTCATTTATTTTTTCTTCACTGCCATTGCACCATGGTGTATTTACATTTGTTTTGTTCACAATGTAAATGTGCGGGCACACATAGGCTTAACCTCTTCTGTGCCCATGACGAGATAGTCTCACCGTGGAGCACGGTCGCGCTGTGCCCATGACGAGACTATCTCGTCATGAACCCCACCCACTAATGTAACGCCCGGCACAGGAGGGGGAAAGGGCGTGGCACAGAAGGGGTTAAAGATGCAATGAAAATACTGGTTCTTTCTCAAAACTATCTACTATGCAACATTTTGCTGCCTATGCCTGTTATGTCCATCACTTACAAACGCATGAACAATTCTAGCGTTTATTCATTGCACTCTTCTTCAATTTACAGCTTAACTGTGCTAATGCAATCTCTTCGGCAATAAGGCCCTACTCCCAGGTTTCAAATTCTTGTAGCTCAATATATTGCTTCACTATGGTATAGTTGGGAGCAATACATGCAAAGTCTCCCTGCTGTTACCTAAAGCGTCCCCTACCAAACTAGGGGGCATATTATCAAAACAGGCGATAACATTATCGCCGCTTTAGCGACAGAAAACTGCCGCTAAAACGGCGATAATGGGCTTGATAATATACTCTATGGAATTCCAATTAAAGCCCATGTTAGATGTGAAGGACATCTAACCTGAGCTTCAATTGGAATTCCATAGAGCATATTATCAAGCCCATTATCACCGTTTTAGCAATTTGTTTTGGGGGAATTCTTTTTGTTTTCGGAATGTGGCCTGGTTTGAAGAGATTGAGGATAGTTTGCTCTTTTGTATATGAGATCTTAAATGGCATTTTTGATGGTTAACACAGATCAAAAAATAGAATAATTGCTAGGAACATTTAGGCCATACAATGTTTGGTATTATTTTCTGCCATTAAAGCTATGCTGGCCCTGTGAAGTTAATTGAAGCTTTTTTAGGCCCAGGCAACATGGGCCTATATGTCATATATTCGTCTCAGACTCGGGATTCTCCAGGGGTCAGCTCTAGAGAAAAAGATCCCTAGCCAGTTGAGACAATATTTTCAAAGGGTCCTTGCAAATTAAAGCAGTGGCACAGAACCTAGAAAGCTCTGGAAGAAGGGACTTTTGAGAAGGCACAGTCCTTCATGGCTGGGCCTGTGAAACCCAGACAAGTTGAGTCAGGAGTTGTTTTCAGCTCTGGGTTATGCGCGGCACTGCCAGTTAAAAGGACAGCATTCATGGAGTAGTGTGCTTGGCATTAATGCTCCTAGGTTTCCTCTGCTTCATCTCAGTTTGCACCCTTTAGGCGTTCCTTCAAGATTCTTGTGTTTTCCATCTCCTAGACTCCCTCTGCAGTTAGTTCCCTTTTAGGAAGGGCTTTTACATTTTTCTCCTCCCTTCCCTTTTCCTACAGTCCTGTGCTATTCATCATCTGGTATTCCTTGATCACTTTCGCTCGCTTACCTAAGATTTCAAGACCAAAATCTTGCTTGACCGATATTCTCTGCCCCCTTTAGTTTTCTGGCTGTATTGTGGTAGCTGGGTGCTAGTAAGAGTGCTTCCCCTACCCAACCCCAGTAGGCATAAACTTTACTTTTGGACCTTTGGGAGACTAATGGTTATTATAGTTCTGCTGTATGCTTTTGACATTCAAAATGACAACCTGGAGGGTCCTGGTGGATTCCTGGAATGTACTGAGCTACATTATCATCAGAACCACCTCTCTCTATCTCTCTCTCTCACTCTGTCTCTGTCTCTCTCTCTGTCTGTCTCTCTCTTGCTCCCTCTCTGTCTCTCTCTCTCTCTCGCTCTCAAGTTTTGTCTTACCAGGGTTGGGTAGGGGGAGTGCACTCATTAGCCTCCTAGCCTCCAGGATCCAGCCAGAGTAGAGTGCTCTACCTTAGCTGAACAACTACTCTGTCTCAGTTATGACATCCCACAGCTAATAAAGTCCTGCTGGCCCTGGGGAGCTGATGTCCTTCTAATGAAATGTTTTCAGCTCAACTTACATGAACTAGCACCCCAGGAAGTAAGCCGAAGATTGCTCTTTGCCTAATACTTGTCTATGCCGGGCTTAAATACACTTTTATGATTATATTGAAAAGGTCAGTCTTCATGATGAATGATGTAAAATGCAAGGATTGGTATACTAATTCTGTTGTACCTTCACTAATTCTATCACACAATATAAATCACATTAAAACACATATTATATATGTGTTTAATAATTGTGTCTATGCACCCACTGTTTGCTAGCGGCCGGCCGGAAGGTTGTAGGCCCATCCTTGTATATCTTTTGCATTCTGTAATAAAGGTTTCAAAAAAAAAAAAAAAACACATATTATAGGTTGAGCATGTGCAATCACTACTAAATGCAGCACACATCTATAAATGAAAAATGTGCACTCAGCTACATAAATATGTAAAACGCAATGGGGGAACGTAAGCAGAAATCGGACACATCACAGCATCTATGGAAAGATAGAACAATTATTCTAATGGATGTTTGTGTATATATGTCTATGCACATTGCTCAATGTAGAAACCAAGCATAATGCCATGTGCCTAGTTTGACTATGTGATCAGGTAATAGTGCCTTCAAGGGATTCGTTTTGATGTCAAAGTCGTTGGTAATTGCCAAAAACTGGATTATCTTAAAGCCCCAAGTGGTGGCTTATTACAAACAAGTGAATTATTTAATTATACAAAAATCAAATGCAAACCTGAACAAAATTTAGCAGGAAAAAACAATTCTACATGGGTGTATACTTCATACACACAAAATTTGTGTAAAAAACGGTGTTGTATAAAAGGGTACTGATTACAATTCACATAAAAGCAAAAGTGACTTAGTTCAACAATCTTTCCTACAGATCTTTTTATCATGAACACTTTTGCCATAACCAATTTCAAATATTGAATGACAGGAAAACATCATTGGCTATACAATGAACAATTCCTGAAAGGACGTTGTCAATGAAAAGGGGTCAGATTGTCGATGTTTCTTTCGGTCTTTATTGTGAAGGCATCTATAAGACCATCTTTAGGACATAGGTTCTTATGTGTCCCCTACTTAAATGAATTGAATAATCCAGAAAATTGTACATCAATAAAACATATCATAAGATAAAAAAGTGACACACCTAGTGAGAAAAATAAACAATTGTAATTGTGTGATAAAGGGAAAACCCATTAGAAAGAGACTTCGACCAGATTTATCAAGAGAAAGGGATAGTTTAGAAAATAGAAATCACTGAACCTTCACCAACTAAATATTAAAGACAAATCACTAAAAACTTACTGAAAAAATAGGAATGTAGTCACATGTTCCAAATCATACTGTGCAGCAACCAAGGTTGATGGCCCTCCAAGAATCTATAGTGAGAAAAAAGAATTATTTATGCAAATGCAGTTCATGACTCAAATAGCAAAGACTCTGCTTAACTCATTGTCTGTATATTTATTTATTTATATTTTTGAAACATGGAAGATGCTTCTCGCATAGTGATTCCTGGTCAATATTTGCACACTTGTCTTAGTTATAAGAGAGTGTTGAATCGTTGTCTAATGAGGCGGTAGACTTGGGTCAACTTTATCTTGTTGATACCTAAACGGAGTTCTCATTTTGCTAACAGCGAGGAATGAAAGGAAATCAGCTGCATATTTAGCTAGTTCAACTTAGGAAATCGTATTGCGGAATAATCAATATGGGTAATACATTTCCTTAGGCAACCGTCCCACTCATGAACAGCGATCAGTATAGGGACACATGCTTGTTTTGTTAAGTACTAGTATGCATAATAACACCGGTGAGGAATATACATACATAGGTATGCCTACTAAAATATAAATGGTAGTGGCTGAAATAGGGCAAACTCTCACCACAAAATGTTATTTGTCTCTGGTATTTCCAATTGGTTGAGACAAATGTAGTTGCAGAAGTATCAGCACTCGTACTACGATACAAGATTGACATAAATAGCGCTAAACTACGCCGCATCTGTAATGGTTGAAAAAATAAATAAGGTAACCGAGAATGAAGTGCATGGCAAAGCTGATAGATGAGCACTTACCTAATTATGAGTTGCCTTTATCTTCCTAGCAGTAGCGGTCCGTGGAGGGAGTTCCGTGGGGCGGTGAGGCGGGGCGGGGGAGGGGCAGGGTGGGGAAATGTAAACACCGGAATATGGATGAACGGAGGTAATTACGCATTTAAATAAATAAAACGAATTTCGTTGCTCGCGCTGCATCGCATTTTGCGATGCAGCGCGCGCAAAGGAATTTGTTTTATTTATTTAAATGTGTACTTATCTCCGTTCATCCATATTCCAGTGTTTACATTTCCCCGCCCCGCCCCCCCCCACGCCCCGCCTCACCGCCCCACGGAACTCCCTCCACGGACTGCTACTGCTTCCTAGTCTTCCTAAATTCTCCGATCAAATGGAAGAAAGTGTCCTACGGCGTGAGTGTATTAATACTTCCAGGTTAATCTGACGTAAAGAATAATAAAGGCCCAGTATCTTAATGAAGATTGGTGGCCATCTTAGCCTAGGTTCACCAAAATGTAAAAGGACTAAAAAAGGGGGCCAAAAAAGACCCTGCAAGCCCAACAGAGTTGCATATTGATGGAAGAGAAAACTGATTATAAAAATTAGATGGGGACACAAACTAAAAAAGTTTAATCCTAACCCCTGTAGATTGACAATTGAGGGGGGCGGCCACCATCTAGGGGGAGATGTTGAAGAAAAAAGGTTATTGAGAAGTTGGTCTAATGGAAAATGTATAATATTGCGACTACTGACTTGAAAACAAAAATAGATAATCAGGAAAAGAGTAGAAACTAGCAGAGTATAGCAAGAAGTCTCATCAGAGCTGCCATAGAGAATCGTTATTCTACTTTAAGTGTCAGAGTAAAAAAGCATTGGCCAGAGAAAGTGACAGTTTTTGTAGAGAGGACACATTAACTCTCAAAGGCATTTCATGTAAATTTGCCAGTTGACCAGATGTTGCTTATGGTTTTTCACATAAAGGTCAACTTAAAGGTGCTAGTTATACGACGATGTCGGAATTTTCAACACTTAAATTTCAAGCGAGTGTTACAATGTAAATTGCTTCCAGTAGTTCAACAAGATTACTTAAACGAACGGTAGGTGATACCGCTAAATTGTGGTGGTTAGACACTAAAAAATAAATTCACTAGTAGATAAAGGGGTGCTCATTGTTGAATGCAGAACAAAGCATCTTACTTGTTTGACATCATAACATTAGAGTTACAAAGCAGTTACCTATACATCTTCATTGACGGCTGTGTAACTCTAATGTTATAATGTCAAACAAGTAAGATGCTTTGTTCTATATTCAACAATGACTACCCCTTTATCTACTAGTGAATTTATTTTTTAGGGTCTAACCACTACATTTTAGCAGCAGACGAAGGGGGGTCAAGGGTAAAGATTCCAGTCTCCCAGAAGATAAGAAACCATGGGTCTCTTCAGGAAAGCCTGCAGAGAAGGTATGCCGTAAGTGCTTTGCATAGGACCAGGTGGGCCACATGAAGGGGGATCACATATTCCCCAAGTGGGCACAGCTACCCACCAGTGAGCAGTCCAAGGCGTTGGCTAATGCGACTATTAGGGAGGAGTTTGTCCAGGAGAGGGTGGAAACCCCCTAAAATGAACCTGGTTTCATTAGGGGACAGTGAGATGGTCCAGGGAAGCCTAGTGCCTGCAAACACTAAGAAATACAGGTAATGGGTGACTATCAAGAGGCATAGGGCAGAGATACTGGATCCAGTTTGAACTTAGTCTGGTGTCACTTGGTATCTGAGGAGCAAGTAGTCCCTGGTGCATTCCACCAGTAGTTGCTGTAGACAACTCAGAGTGCCAATTTAAGGTAGCACAGGTTGCCTGTTGATTGTCTGCTAGGTAAAGACCTGGAGCAGTCCTTGTGGAAGGATGTGGTGCTCAGGTTTCACTTGGAGATGTTGTGGTTGCCAGAGTGGGCATGTGTGACCACTCAGTCTATGGCAGCCAGACAGTTTGATCAGAATGACGTGGAGCCTGGAACAGTGGCCCAGGTGCCTGCTAAGACAAAGGGCAAGGAGTGCTGGATAACCGCTCCTGAAAATCCCACGGTCCTGGAGGAGGCTGACCTCAAGTGGGATGCCCAGGAACCTACAGGGAAACAAGTGACTGTACTGGGGGACATATCTGAGCTGACCCATTGGCAACAAGAGAGGGGTCCCACCAGGGAAGATTTCTGAAGGGAGAAGAGAGAATGACCTTCTCTGGTTGATTTATGGTAGCAGGCTGCAAATCAGGTAGCTGGTGATCAGTCGAGATCACACTGGATATACTTGGAGAATGGTCTCCTATACTGTGAGCTTAAGGTCGCTGAGCCTGGGTCAGCCCTTTCGCTGGTGGTACCCTAGCGCTTAAGGACCTTCCTACTAAGTGTGGCTCACAACATGCATTTCGCAGGACATTTGAGGCAGGACAAAACCTTTGACAGGACTGTTATCCACTTATTTTGGCCACAAATGTGAAGGCAGTCTAATACACATTGTAGATTGTGTCTAACTTGCCAGGAAAGTGGTAAGAGTGGGAGGAAGTGTAAGGTTGTAGGCTCACCTTTCGAGAGGGCGGGGAAGAAAATTGTGGGGCATCTGATCCCAAAGGCAGCCATTGGCAACAGATACATCCTGGTCGTGGTGGGCCATGCCACCCGGTACCAGGAGGCTGTCCCTCTCAGGACAACGACGTACCCGTGGTAAGCCCGGCATTGATATGGATATTTTCTAAGGTCGGGCATAAAACTTCACTCCATTTACAGAGTTTGTGGAATTCGGCAACTCCCTGTTCTGCGGAAAACGTGGAGTTAACATTAAACTCTGCATTCTGCATTGGAGCTGAGGTTTTTTTTGGTCTGTGTGCTCAAAATGCAATTTTTTGCAGGCCGGAGCGACTTGACAGGTGCTCGTGATCGCCTATGAGATTTTTAGGGCCATTCGCAGGCACCACAAAATTTGCTAGCCGGCAGCATGCTCCAGCGAGTTTTTGCGTTTGCCAACACGTCATTTGGGTGTGCCAGCGACTTCCGGTGGAACTTTTTTGCTGTACGCTATCCCGAACAAGCAGGATCTACAGTGGCTTCAATCTGGGGAAGATTCTCTCTTCAAGCAGTGGCAAAATATTCCCTAACTGACGTTTTGGAGTTAGAAACCTCCTCAAATTGACATTTGGTGAGTCTTTTTTTTGTATTTTTTGTACATGTTTTTTAACTGGTAGGAAGTGCCCCAGAGTCTCCAACTTCCTGTTCCTGTCCAGCAGGCTCCTCCCAGTGCTTTGTCCATCTCTGGTCACTTTTCATTTGGATTTGGAGCTGGAAGAATCACTCTTTGTGTCTGCTGCATAAGCCATAACATTCAAGGAGTTTGAATTTGAGATTTCACAAGCAAATTGAAAAGCTGGTGTTGTTTGTTTGATTGGGGCCATGCACCTGGATTGATTTCTACTTTTAAGTGATTTCTCTGCATTTAATGTTTCTTCTTTTGTAAAGGAAAAATGTTTCACAGTTTACTACATTTTCTACATGTTTTTTAATACATTTGAAATTTTGATTGAATATGAGGCCTAGTAGCCTGCCAATTGGTCTTCTAGCCAGCAGGCCCAGTGCTAATCATAGGTGTATGAAACAACAGTTTCTGTGGTGTTTACAACATTTAGGCCATGGATAGATTTGGATTGAAATACAAAATGTGCTTATTTGTTGTATTTCATGGTTTTGCCATGCAAACAGTGTATAGGAGTCTGGACTAGGTTGGGTAATGACTTTGAAGAATGTGTCTTGTTGTAAACATTTTTTTCGCCCAATATTTTTCATTTTTGGCATTACTGAATTAAGGATGTTTTCTCTGTTTTACCATATGTCCTTTGCCTGGAAATTGTGTGTGTACCATAGGCCAACCTTTGCATTTGCTTCAGATGCCATGTGGCCACTGGCCAGGGGCCATTTTTTTATAGTTAATGCACTGTCCCAACATAGGTCTGCATGTGCTGTTTAATTGTTTTAGAGGCCTCCTACTTCTCGTTGTGACCATGTGGCTGGCTGACATTTTGTGTAGGCAGCCAGTATGCTTTTGCTATAGGCCTGCATGCATTCTTTGCTGTAGGCCTCCAGCTGGTGGCCAACTCATGTTGGAAGACAGTGTGCTTTGCCATAGGCCTGAATGAGTTCTTTGTTCTAGGCCTCCAGCTTCTTGTGACCATGCGACTGGTGGCTATTTTGTGTAGGCGGCTAGTGTGGTTTTGCCATAGGCCTGTATGCGTTCTTTGTTGTAGGCCTCTAGCTTCTTGTTGTGTCCATGTGGCTGAAAGTCATTTTGTGGACCCAGCCGGTGTGCTTTCCCTATAGGCCTGTATGTCTTCTCCCTGTTCCCAATAAATGCCTTCCTGTTCAGTGTTGTTGTTGATGACAATGTGGCACTTGTTGGCAGCCATTTTGTGCAACAAATTCAGGCCCTTTTTGCCATAAACTGCATGGATGGTTGAGCAATGAGATAGCAGCTTAATAATAACTTATCATTATATATTTGTAGATAACTTCACTTAAGTATAATCAGTTACATTTTTCAATTTTTTTTTTAATTCTTTGGTAATTTTTTTTTTTTAAATGTTGTATAATTAGAAAAAAATGCTCTAAAATCTTTCAAGCACTCCACCCTGAAAAATCACCCTGAGACACTGATCTCTGTTCTGTGTTACAGTGCGGACAATGGCACAGTCATCAATGACCTCATCTTCCACTCCAGAGGAATCTCATCTTGGCGCAAAACCTTTGCACAACTCCTAAATGTATGGGCAACCAAGAACATTCCATACGGCACTAAGCTTACAATAGCGCCCTCCCCAACCCTGCGAGCTGACCTCACCGTCACTCTCTACAAAAATGGCATCGTCCTGATCCAAGCCTCAACCAAAAACCTGAATAAATTTGCTGGCCTTTTTACTCTCCTCAGAAACCATGTGCAAGACACTGGCAGGGTAACTAACACCCGTCCCGACGAGCCTCCAACCAGACTATCTAGTGTGACTAGCCGCCCACAAACCACTCCTCTAAGGTTTCCTGACACAGTTCATCCCAACCCCTCCAGCACGTCTCCCGGCCTTGCCAACAGAATCGTCCTCAGACCTTTGGTCTCCTCTCCTCTAGCTCCCCAATATTACTGTGAGATTAGTACGCCCTTAAAGACCCACGATACAAGTTGAGTTAGCCCTCACAGCCCACAAACCACCCCTCTTAAGCGTTCCAACACAGGCCATCCCCACCCCGTCCTTGCCAACAGAATCGCCCCTAGTCCGTTGGTCTCTTCCCCACTAGCGCCCCACTCCGACTGTGTGACTGGTACGCCTACAATGACCTATGATACAGGTTGAGCTAGCCCTTCCACCTTTCCTCCTATGCCGGTTGATAGCACTGCTTCTGAATCATTGCCAGCCTGCCCGTTTGCACTTGCCTCTTGAATGGATCTCCAAACTCTGCACTCCAGAGCTGCCAAACTAACTCAGAGCATCCATATTTCCATCCTTGATCTCTTGAACCTTCTTCACCTTGCAGAACTCTCCTTTGCTAACCTCAAGCCCCCACTGAACTCCTACCCCCTCATTTCACAGAGTTCCCTAAACACCCACTTCCGCTAACCCTGAGACACCTTCGCCCTCACAAGCAGCTATGCCACCTCTCGGAGGAGGAAATCCTAGCTCTCATCCTCTCCTACAACTCTACCCTTGCCACCCCAAGTCCGCTTGACCTCACTGAAAATGAAATCATTGCCACCCTCCGAGGCTACAACTCTGCCCCAGCTACCCCTTGTGTACTTGACTTGAGTGCCGAACATGCCATCTGCACGGCCATTATCAACCCCAACAGATCAGCTACCCTCCGCAACAGAAGCATGGTCAAAAGCAATCAAGCCCCTGTTCACCTGTCCGCCCTGACTCCCGGCACTCTCTCCGACCCCTCTCTGTCTGGTCTCTTAATCAGTTGCCGATCAGCATCTAAGCATGCCGCCGATATTGCTGACCTCAGCCTGAACAAAAATGTTGACTTAGCAATCCTAACAGAATTATGGCTTAACGAATCCTCATCTCCCTGCCTGGACCTCTTAGTTCCTTCCAACTATAACATTGCAAGGCTGGACAGGCAATCTAGCAAGAAAGGAGGAGGCATCGCTTGCATCTACTGCTCTAACCTTCTAGTCACGGAACTTCTGGTGGATACCACCGACTCCTGCGAATACCTCACCCTCTCTATTTGCAGCAACTCCACCCAACAGTGTAATCTGCACATCTTCTACCAGCCCCAGGCTTGAACGACTCCTTCACTGACCACCTCATGGAAATCATCACATCTAAGATTTCCTCCAACACCAAAGATATTTTCCTGGGTGACTTCAACTTACACTGGAACGATCCAGAGGATCCTCATGTCAATGCCATCAAGGACCTCCTGGACAATCAAGCTCTGTCCCACGCCTGTTCACTCCCAACTCACTCCAAAGGGGCCACTCTTGACTGGATCATCTCCAAAGAATCAACAATCAAGCTTATCTCTATAGACCCTTGTGACCGGTCTGACCATCACTCCATTTCCTTCCTACTACCTGGCACCCACAAGTCAAGGGCACCGCAACCGGTGATTCCTAAACGCTGGATCAGAAACATCAAGAACCTGGACCATAGAGAACTGGAGGTGCGCTGCAAATCTGACCTCCCCTCCTCGCATATCACAACGGTCAGTGACCTTAACGATCACTACTCTGTGACCATATTGTTCATTCTGGATGACCTTGCCCTACTAAAATTGAAAAGAACCCAAATCAAAGACAGAAACCCCTGGTTCACTGGACCCCTCAACAACGAGAGGAGATTCCTACGACAATCTGAAAGAATCTGGTGACAGCACCCCTCTGCCGCACATCTAAAACGTCTCCGTCAGGCCAGAAATTCATACAACATGGAACATCCTCAACTCAAAAAAAGAATTCTTCCGATCGGAACTGGGGAATGCAAAGAACAGACCCCACAAGCTCTTCGAACTGGTCAAACATCAATCTAATAAACTGGCCAAATCAGCGAAAGAAACCCCATAGACTCTAATATCAACCGAGAAATTCTCCACTTTCTTCGCTGACAAAATCACAGCCTTAGGTAAGGAAATCAGTTCCGCCACATACTCACAACCCCTTACTGACCTGCCTCCACCCTCCGTGCTGCCTCCACAGGATTCACATAAAAATCAAGCTCACTGGACCGACTTCAAACTCTATGACGAAGATTCCGTCTCTAAAATCCTTTCTACTTTAAACCCGAACAACCATTTTAATGACCTGCTCCCCTCCAACTGCCTAGCTGCCGCCGCTCGAGCCATTATTCCTAGCTGGACTGCAATAATGAATGCCTCCCTCCGGCAGGGATCGATTCCTGACTCTCTGAAAGCCAGGCAAGTCCTCCCCATCTTGAAAAAGCTGTCGCTGGATCCAGCTTCCCCTGACAACTTCAGGCCTATCTCCAACATACCCCTATTAGCCAAAGTGCTGAAGATGTGTGTACAACAGCAGCTAAGGCAACATATCAACAACTTCCACCTATTCGACGACCTCCAATCCGGGTTTAGACCTGGGCAAAGCACTGAAACCACCATGCTCCACATCGTTGATGATGCCCTACAAGCACTTGACCAAGGCAAAACCTGTCTCCTAATCCTCCTTGACCTATCCTCGGCCTTAGACACGGTCAACCATGAAAACTTACTTGAACGCCTCAAACTCAGGATGGGTTTGGATGGCTCTGTGCTAGAATGGTTCAGGTCCTTCCTCCAAAACCGATCACAGAGATTCCTAATTAACGGCAATCTATCTGCTCCCTCTCCGCTCATGGTTAGAGTCCCCAAAGGATCAACCCTGTCCCCCACCCTCTTCAACCTTTACCTTGAACTGCTTACTGAAATACTGTGCACTGCGAATATCTCTTACCATATGTGCGCAGACGACACTCAGATCTACATCAAAACCTCATTGCTCGATGAGATCCTCTCCGTGAACGAAGCCCTGAAACTGACTGTCCAATGGCTTGCATCCAATCAACTCAAACTCAACACAAAGAAAACCAAATTTTTCCTAACTTCCCCTCCAAAAACCAACCCGGAGATCCAAATATAGATTAAGGCTTTCACAGCTTTAAATTGCACACCGACCATCGTGGACTCGGCCAAATCCCTGGATATTACCATTGACTGTAACTTGAACATGCGGGACCACATCAACTCGATGGCCAAAGCAGCTAGATTCCATCTGAGTTACCTAAGAAAACTGAAACCTTTTCTCAATGCTCCTGACCTAAAAATGGCAGTCCAAGCACTAGTCATCTCTAGACTGGAATATGGCTGCTCTACCCTCTCGGTTTTACCCAAGATCTCCCTGGCACCATTAAAAGTCTGCCTCAACACGGCCGCCAGACTGCTTACCGGCACAAGGAATTTCGACCACATTTCTCCACACCTGAAAGCTCTGAACTGGCTTCCTCTTGAGGCAAGAATACAGCTTAAACTACCCTGCATTACACACAAGGTTTTATACTCAAACTCTCCCGCATATCTTGCACAGAAACTTGTGGTTTCCGGAGGTACTAAAAACTCTCGGTCTGCCAGAGACCCATTGCTCCAGCCTGCACGTTTTCGGAAAAAAGAATCTACAATTGGGCCTTCACTGGGGCCACTCCAAGAATATGGCACTCTCTCCCACCCGCCATCAGAAGAATCCCTTCTTTTGCTCACTTCAAAAAGGATGGGCAAATTCCTCCTTTAAATTCTGCCTTCAAACACCTTTGAGACCCTGATCTACTTCCGACTATTGCCTCCCTCGGATTACCCAGTCACCCCACCAAGATACCGGGGGCCTTGTCTTGAGTATTTGTAATAGTAAAATATTCATACATGTCCCTCTATCCCCCATGTAACCTGCAATGGGGCCCTGTCTTGAGAAATTTTAACTGTATACTGTACATAGGTGCCCTTTTATCCCCCTATGTACCCAGCACCCTCCCCCTTAATCGATTGTTCATTCCTGTGATTCCAAGCCTTTTTGTACATTGCTATGATTCCTGTAAAGTGCTCTGATACCCTAATGGGTCAAGTTCGTGCTCTATAAAACACAAAATAAATAAATAAGAAAAAATCTTTCTTATCCCATTTCTCACTACATCTTGCTTCAATCAAATGAACACCATGTCAGCTATAGATGTACAACAGTATTCATTGTCTAGGGATTATTCAGGTACACCTCCCTCAGAGTCAGTGCCACATCACACGTAGTGAGTGATGTGACATCACATGCCGTACATGAAGCAAACAGTTTCATCTGTATGTTGTTGTTGTTGTTTTTGCTCTCTCTTATTCTTCCTGAGTGGTCAGTCACCATAAAAGTAATTATATGTTGGTGTGGTTTTCTGCTTTATGAATGAGTAGACATATTTACACTGTATTGTTAATTAAGGGAGTAACAGCAGTGACCACACAATAAATGTTATTTTTGTTAATTGACCGGCAACAATGCCATGTTTCCATGAAGTCCATCTTGCTTCCTTTCTTTTATCTGAATGACAAGAAGACAACAACAAGAGACAGCAACACATCACTCACAGTACAGCCAGAAAGAAGGCCTGTACACAGCTGTGACGTGTGAGTGACCCACACATCAGACATCTCGTCAACTTGGGAAGCTAAGTGCCACTGCTATCTACCAGCTTCAAGATGGCCCCAAAGAAAGATGCCACTGCTAAGCCAAAAAACTGCAACCAAGAAAGTAGACAGTGAGAAGAAGAAGGAGCTTACCACCACCACCACTGGTATGTCACCCCAGATGCTTTTTGGGGAGCAAGCTGGAAGCAGCACCCCCAAATCAGTGGACCTACCCCAATCTAGGTCCAAGCCCAAGTCTGTCACAGAGGCAGCCAATCTAATCACGGCAACAAATTTGAGATTCCCAAAATGTTGGTGGCCTGACCTATCGGTGGCTGATCAATAATTACAAATTTTCCCCTGAAGGTTATTTTTTTTCCTTCCCCTTTGAAAGATAGGATGGTGGGATTCCTTTACTGGGTTCAACTCCACTCCACACAGTCCACACTACACACTGCTTTGTTTTTTTATTGTTTTATGCTTTATATTTTTATTCCTCAAAGACTCAGACCCGACCAGTCCCTTAGATAATGCAAAGTTGACAAACACAAATCTAGTCTACAAAAAAAGTGACTGAATCTTTCCCTTATTGTTGTTCAATAACAAAATTGTTTTACTACAAGCCGATCTATTGCATTTTGAGTCGGCACACTGTTGGTACGGAGTTGGACACCATACTCGGGGTCAGACTCAGGAGGATCAGAGATGATGGAATGACTCAGGGCATGGGCGTGAGTGTGACTACTGTGAGAACTGCTACTAGAAGAAGATGGAAGTTTTCAAATTCACTGAAACCAATTGATTTGGTTGATGATGACTTTGAGGTGGCCTAAAGGTAAACAACAGCACCAGACCTACACAAGTCTGTGTAGTGGTGGTGGTAAGTGATGTGACTGACAGCGGTGCATTGATTGTCTGATTGATTTGGAAAATGCTATGTTGCTGTGTGTGTGTGTTCACTGCTCAGTGCTGTCTGGCTCCAATTAGTTATTTAATCTGAAGCTAAGTGGTGGTTGGGTGGGGAGCCTGTTGAGGTAACTGAAGGAAACAGACATTTAGCCATGGTGCCTCTGAGTCTTCTCTTCTTTTTTTGCACTCCTCCTTATGCAGTTTAACTTTTCTCCTTGACTCTTCAATATCATTTTTGGTTTTCGATCCACAGGCCCTGGCATTTATTCTGTGCCATACTGGAAAAACAATGTAACATACTCACACTAACATTACCAAGCTCCATCCACCAGGCACCCAAGATTGACGGACAGTCCTAGAGGGATGCAGAAGCAACTCCCAATTGGCAATACAGTATCTGTTTTTCTCTTTAATCATCATTACAATTTGTATGTTGTTCGTGTTAATGTTTGTTCCTTGACTCCTGCTGATATTTTAATTTTGTTGGATATCTTTCAAAGCTCGGTACAACAGCTACAGAACATAATGTAACTTGGCTCTCTCTGGGAGCATACAAACAATTTTATTTGGTTTACCTGTACTAGTACTCATCATCATGAATGCATTTCCTTTCCCTCCCAGAACAGACGTATGACGGTCCGCTGCCAAGATGAATGTGTTGTCCTTGTGTAGTGTTTGTCTTTGTCAAACCTTTCCCTCAAATCTCCCTCATCATCCATTAATCGAACCCCTAACTCTCTTTAACCCGGGCTGTGTGATTTATTTGAGTGTGACTAAATTAAATTTACACCATTACTTGACCACACACTTGGTGGAGCGAATCATCTTCGGCTCTACGTATAGTCCGCACTGGCAATATTATTATATATTAGATTGCCCACCCATTCACAGTGTTCAATATATTATTTACATTTTTTTCAGAGGAATATAATTCATAATTGCCAGCATCATCATCCTTCCAGCACTAAAGGTTGCGCTTGTCCACTTCAATGATCAAGTTGACTTCAGTTTTTAACTTTAGCTAGCACATCATTCTGATTATTTATTTTACTTTAGCATTGCTTATCATTTTTTCTCATTTACCAGTCTTCTTCTTGTGTACTACTAGTCGTACTGTAGTTTCCCTCTAGTGACTGTCACAACTATTTGTGATAAGCTTGCATATAAAACATCCTTAACTCAGTTTTTGCTTTCAATTTAATTAGTTCCCTGCAAACGATTTTCCTCATCCTCCAGTTTGAGTTCGGCTTGGGAAACCGTGTAGCCATTGCTTCGCCTAATCACGGGTAAGAGAATAACTGTGGGGGATTGTTGAGCTACAATAGTCTCTATACTAGGGAAATTCACACACTCACACCCCCTCTAAGTCCTTAGGCGTTAACATAGTTGCAGACTGCAGAGAATAGGAGGAGAGACTAATAGGACAAGTGAGGATACTGCATAACTATCTGTTGGTGTGTTACAGTATCGGCAGATTTTGAAAACTGGCTGCAGGCCTGTGCGTTAAAAGAAACAGCGCAAAGTGAAAGAGTAACACCCCAATAATATTTAAATCATATGTACAGCCATAAAAAATGTATTTCCCTAACAAATAAACAAAAGCCCACAACACCTGGCCTACCCCTCTTCTTAACCCCAACCAATGTCCAAAGAAAGTCCCAAATGTCAAAACAAATCACTTAAAAAAAGTCAAAAACCCCAAGAATTGGATTTCCCTGACCCCCACATTCCCATCCTCTCCCAAACAATTCCCACCCACCAAACAATAGATTAAAAAAGTGACAAGAGAGACTTTGCACGGGCTAGGATTTTGAGCTGCTGCTGCAACTGGTTGAACAGCTCCTCTATCCTGAATTCCATTTGCACCATCCTCAGGAGCATGCAGCGCTGAAATACTCTTCAGAGTCTATGGGGGGCAGCAGTGGCTGATGAATGGCGGCAGGCAGCTAGCTGCCTGACCACGGTGCAGAACAGGGGCCTGGCTGGGCCCAGGTCATTGGAGGCTGCAGCTGCTCCTCTTCCAGGACCACCAGCTGCTGATATTTGGCCCTGATGGCCTTCAGCTTCCTTTGCCGGTCCTGGCTGCTATCTCCTGCCTGTTGGGTTGTGATGAGGATGACGGTGGATTGGCAGGAGTAGCTATATCAGGAAAGAAAAAAACAATGTGTTTAGTAAAACAGTAACACATAAAATGATATAGTGGTACAGTAGCACTAGCAGTACATAATAGTTGCTGGTATCATCGATTCCTCAGCCCATTCGATTTAGATGTGATTACAGTTCCAGTCATTAAGCACTATGGAGCATACAAGTATACTTCTTCTCTCTCATTTAGCTAAATTAATGTAGGCATACCAGCTCAGCTTGTGCCCTAGACAGACATACTCATGTTGTGTTATACTTTGCTACAGTCTGCAGGTGGGGCAGCTGTACCACACAATTATCTCTTTTCTTATTGTGGCCATGCTCTGTTAAATTAAATACTCACTTTCACTTTAACCCTGACTACAACAAGGCAGATGAATAGTTACTAATAAATGAATGATATACTGCGAACATGAGGTACTACTATTGTAACCATGGAGCTGATAGGCCACCCATGACTGACACTGGTGAAATTCCATGGGTAGGGAGTGAACCTCAGAGGGAGGCGATTGATCATGATGGGTACATATTATATTTTGTGCTTAAAGACTACTGTGAGTCAAGGGAGTAGTGTGAAATACAACCTCACTCAAACCTGTGAATCAAAAACTTTGATTAAAAAAATCCTTGTTTACTCTTCTTCCCAGTGATTTTTCCATTTTTCACAGCATTTTCCTCTAGCATTACTTTTATTCTTCACTCTTGGCTTTGCTATGCAGTCACCATTTAAGTTTTACATTCACTTCATCCAGTCTTCACTATGAATATTAGTACCATGCATCCACCCAAACATGACTATCATTCTCAACAAACCTTTCACCAACATGCATTTGTCATTTTAACCACCCCTGCGTAATTGCTTTGACCCATCAAACCGCCCAGAGAATTCCTTTCACCAATACACTTTCACACATGAAGCCAGGCACATTTCTTTCGTCTCTCACCCATCCTTCACCCACCCACCCATCCATTCATGAATCTTATCAGCCAACTATATCCATCCTTTCACCCACACATCCTTCTCTACCAGTCATATTACATTTCACCAGTCCTTCTTCCTTCTATCCTCCTTTCCCATCAACTCATCAAGGTCTGACTCTTCTTCATAAATCTTTCTCTACTGAGTTGAAGATAGAAGAGGCCATTAATTACTCAACTTCTGCTGTATATGCTAATGCTAAGTAAAGAGGGGTATCTTCAAAGGTTCACAACTTAGTCTCACTCTCAACAGTACCATGTCCACCCTTGCAGTGAGTACATAAATTGTCAATAAGCAAGCAGTATGATTTACCACTGCCCTCCACTGCCTCACCCCCTGCAGATGCCATATCTGCTTACTGGATGGCGCTGCGCTGTCCAGTTGGCATTTTGCACGGCAGAGAGTGGTAAGAATCAATGGGTTCTCTGAGTTTTGCAATACCACCACTGGGCAGTCCACAAAATATATATGGGGAGAGGGAACGCTGACTGAAAAACAAGAAGAAAGGAAGCTACAGACAGAGGCAGTTTGAGGTGAAATACAGAAACATTTAAAATATAAAATAACTTAGTAAATAATAGGATAATGCAGGCGTAACAAGATTTTTGAAACGGACAGATCAAAGAGGATTTGGTAAAGAAGTAAAACTAGAAAACAGGTAGAAAATAGTTCAAATTAAGGAGCAGTAAATGTTAGGGAAATATATATTAATATTAACAGCAGGAGGACTTACTGGGGCCAGCAGAGCCATCGGCCGAGGAGCGTTCTGCCTGCTGGGAGGCTCCTTCAGCTCCCTCACTGGCCTCCAACGACCTCTTGCCGCTGGATGCTGATGCATGTAAGACATAATTAAAGAGACAAAAATAATTGGTGAAAAATAAACAATTACTCCAAAACAATTTTGGACAGGAAGCGGCAATTGCAATAACATTGAACTTTCTTAAATCATATCGACTGGTAGTAGACTAGTATGGCGGGCCGTCCTATCGATTCCACATTTTCTAAACCTACCTAGCCCGACTTTGGAATAAATTGCAACAAATTTTATTTGCTTCTAAGTTCCTATCTCATTCACAATCATTCTCAACCCCCTTTGATGGGCCTATTCACTAAGTCTGCATTTTGTCTTTAAATGCATAAATGAATGCTTGCATGTACCAAATTGGTTGTTTACTTGTCACTTCACAAGCTACAAAAAGGTTCCTAGAACTGAAGTGAGAGGAGGTACGCTGATAAATTACTAATACTTACTATCTTAGTAGTGACAGGATAAAGGAAAGGAGTCTCTCTCTAGTCTGCATTACTTAACTTAAGTTCTTACACATTCACCCAAAGCAAGCGCAAAGGTGCAAACAAGTACAATTAGGTAGTGCCGAGCACCTGCCTACAATAACAATCACATAATATAAGATCTGTAAACGTTATATAACTTACCTGCATGTGAGAAGCATGCTTGCTATTTGGGAAAAAAATATTAACAATAACATAGAACACACAATAATAATAATAATTAGCTACTCACCAAGTCCTGAGACCTCAACACCTAGCAGGTCCAGGGGGTCCTGTTCTCGGTCCAGGATGTCGGACCACTAATGCGTCAGCTGGTTGTGGGTGCGCTGACCCCAGAGCAGTGATACACTGCCCGGCACAACCTCACCCAATGCTGCTGCCGCTCCCCAAGCCCGGACTCGGGCCTGCCGCCTGCTGCCAGGGTGGAGGGGAGGTGGCACTGTACAACAAAAACAGCGCTGCCATCTCCACTACAGAAAACAAGAACTGGGGCTGCACCCATTCCTGTGCCGCCTTTTTTGCAAAGGTCTCTGCCATGATGCTGGAGGGGAGGAGGGGCGGAGAAGAAAATGTAGAAAGTAGAAAACTAAATAAGGGAGAAGAAGTTACAAAGTAAAAAAAGGGAAAGCAAGTACTAGAGAAAAACAGTACAAAACCCACTAAAGGAAAAAACACAAAATATACAGTTGAGAAGACAGAGGTAAAGATAATGAATCAAAAATATCAGAAAAAACGTTTCGGAAAAGAAGGATTGAAAAGATTTAGGCAGGATTGAAAAGTAGACCCCAGCACTATAACAGAGAAGAAAACAAGATGGCCGTGCCCCTGCGTGACCGCTTGATGCAGTTCATGCAATATTTCCCCATAACATGCAATCCGCTTTTTCGTACAGCGGAATTGTCACACGAACGGGAGGGGCAAGCAACTCCATCTGCTTGCAGAACTCCAACTAGCGCCGCAGAGTTTTTTCCACTTCACAAAGTTCCTTGAAGCACAGCTACGCACACTACACCCCATGTAGGGTTCCCCCAGAGAGGTGGTTTCTGAAAGGGGTACCAATTTCAGATCCAAGTATATAACATCCCTGTGGGAGGAGTGTGGTGCAACCTACAAGTTCACCACTCCTTACCACCCTCAACGTACTGGTTTGATGGGGAGATTCAACCAAACCCTAAAGGGCATGATGAAGGGTCTGACCAACCCCATGAGGTGTAAGTGGAAAGTCTTATTGCCATGCCTTCTCTTTGCTTTCAGGGAGGCACTGCTGAAGTCATTAGGGTTCAGTCCCTTTGAGTTACTTATGGGCACTCTGTGAGAAGACCTCTCAGTCTAGCGAAAGAATGCTGGGAGACAGCTCCCAGGAAAACCCACCAGGATGTATTTAGCTACATACTGCCCTTAAGAAACCAGACTGCAATCTTCAGGAGAAGAGCTAGAAGACCTGCCCTTGCGGTTTGTTGCTTTGTTGGATTGGCCTGCAGTTGCTGCTTCTGTCGTGGGCAGGGAAAAGACTGGACTGAACTTTCTTAACTCCTGCTGTTAAATTTTCTACAAGGGCTTGAAGTAGAGCTTGCCTCCTGTTGGAAGTCTGAGGCAGACTTCACCATCCTCTGGGCATCTGCACCTAAAACTGTGTTTTTCAGCTGCCACAGAGGGATAAAGCAACCCAATGCCTTCAACGATGACGTTGCTGGATCCTTGACCTGAAGGCACTGCAATGAGCCCTGCAGCACTTCGCACCACAACCCGGGTATAAATTACGCTGTCCAATGCTGTCTAATGCCTTCACCAAGCCACTGCTCGCACCGTGACCAGTGGGCACCGCAATCCATGCCGCCTCGCTTCACATCACTGCCCTGGTCTCACCAACAATAACGCTCCACGCTGACCTCGACGCTGCTGCCTGCACTGTGACCTGGGGCACCGCTCATAAGTTACTCAATGCATCACCTCCTCCCACACCACAGCCTTGGTCTACTGATGCAAGCACCATCGACTTCAGATCGTCTACAGACAACCACACTTCAGCAATGATGATGCCACTGTTTTTACCGTGACCTGTCAGAATGGCAACACGTACAACCCCAATTCAGACTGCAGCCCTGGCCTCACCAATGACGCTGAATGCAATTACCGATCCACTGCCTGCCCCACAACCTGAGAGCACTCACACTGCTCCACTTCGCACTGCAGCCCCGATGCCTGCAGATGCCAGTGCTCCTGACTTCAACCTCATGGAGTGCGATCTACTTCAAGCGTGATTTTAAGTGCCTGACGACTCCTGCACCGAACTCCTGCACCGATGCCTGCCGACACCTGCTGATGCCACCGCCTCTTCAGAGCTCATTGCAAGGTCCACAATGCCCTGCATTTCCAAGGTGCTGTTTGCGGGTCTTCCCCAAGCCTACCCACACAAATAAGATACCATTTTTATTGGAAGACTTACCAATTGGATTTTGCTGCATTTGTGCCTTTCAAATGTAAGCCTGTGTATAAGAAAGATGACATTTTGAAAAATACCCTCTGAATTAAACGCTTGTGCGGATACCCACAAATGTACAAATAACCACTGCTTCTAAACTCCATATCTTTTGTCCACTTCAGAAATGCATGGGTTGCCTTGATACCCATTTTTCACTACTTTGCTTAATAAATTGGTCTATGTTCGGTACTCACGAAAAACCATTGTATGGTGCAGCTCAGTTGTTGGCTCTGAGTACTGTGGATTCTTGGAGAAACTACAAACCCTATATATGTTCACAACCATAAGGGTCTTGAAGAAGTAATGGTATATTATGGCCATTGTGACAAACAAAGTTACAGATGAAAATTCTGTCTCAAATGGCCATTTTTAACTACTCATTTTCAATATTTGTTACATTTCAACAGTTATTTGAGAGATCTACACATATGTCCCATTGATAAATTTGATATTTTCTATACTTTTCAGAAATATATAGCTTTTCTGGACCACCCAAGGTTTTCTCACTGGTTTCCACCACAAACTAATAGTAGGTTGAGAGTCTAAAAATAGAAAAACTGGGCTTCATCAATAAAAAATTCCCAAAACTGTTGTACAAAATTAGGTTTATTGATTCAGCTGTGCATGTTACTGAAAGCTGGGAAGATGGTGACTTCAATATAGCAAACCGTTTGTGGATGCTGTGATTGCTACATTTTGCCTATTTTCTCTGTCCACTCCAGGGGCATCTACAAACCCTGGGTACCTTTAGACTCCCCAGTATTTTAGAAAAAAAGGACTTAAATTTGGCCTGGATACCTTATGTGAAGGAAAAAAAAAGTTTCAGAGCCCTAGGAGCAAAGTACCACAAATAACCAAAAAGGACTCAGCGCTGGGGAGTGGGGAGTCACAGCAGTTAAGTGGTTCTCTGGTAATTCCCTTCTCTACAAATTAACTAGAAATAATATTGTTCTTCCTATCACCACACTAAAACTATTCACAAACGTGCCACTCTTACACTGCACCTCACAGAGGTGACAACTGTGCAGCAACAGAAAATTCTTGGACGAGGCCAGTCACTCTTGCGATATGACTGTCACTCTCAGTTTCTATCCATCAATGTAAGGTTACAAATACATGCCTATAATGCTTCCTGCTGGCATCCTAGGTGACCTCCACTACCATGGAACAGAAGCCTAATACTGGGCAGTATGACTGACTTGACATTGACCCCCAGTCCTCCTGACAGCCTTTCTGACATGACCTTATAGACTCTCTGGACCCATAAGTTGAAGGAAGTGGCCCTCAAGGGCCACTCAGGTTTTCTTACAACCACCTGCTATGCCTTCCCAAGAATGAAGAGTCGGTCAGACAGTAGAGAATACAAACTTGTATTTTATTAGCAATAATCTGCAGAGGAGTCCAATCAGACCTGCACCCTAAGATGTATGCCGAGGGACTGACCCCCCAACAGTCTACAGTGAGCAATCATTCCTCCCAAGAAGCCTCCAACCACGCGCACAATGGAATATTACCAGCCTGGGCCGAACATGACAAAGATGCACAATAGGATGAGTTACCACCTGCCAGATGGGTACATGCTATCTACAATTCAAGGCTACAGAGTCGAATCTCATCGTCTCCTAACGTGGGAGCGAAACTACACATTCAGATAGGTATGCGATGGCAGAATGACCTATTCATTAGTAAGTCGGGAAGCAGCCTTAAACAGAAGAGAAAACAAGAATGAAGTACAGTGTTCTGCTGAGGCAAGCAATACTGAATAGTGAGGCCTAGTTCAGACACAGCCTAATGGAGATTGCAAAATACAAAATGGAGTCACACTTGCTAACTGCGCATTACAAGGATAACTCAGTGGGTTACATAACGTGAATGCAAATAGAACGTCATTTAGCCGCACACTGCTAACCTACCGTGGCACGGAAAAAGTGCATAATAAGAATGGGGGTTTTCTAACCTAACAAAGTGCTTAGAAAAAACCTGAAGAATCTATCATATAAAACATATATCTAAAAGTATGTACACTAATTTATGAAAACATATAAAAGACACATTTGCATAATCATGTATAAAATTATTTAAACATTACATGCGTTTTTGCACACTAGAAAAAGGATATTTATATTATCTACAATGTTAAACCTTAATTAATGTCTGAATAATTGTGTATATGTGCAAATGAATTTATGGGTATATAGATTCTTTCATCACTCCATTATTGAAACAAGAATGGTGAAAATCAGCACCCTTTTGCAAAAAGCGAATAGGACATTTGAAATATCTATAGTTATGTCATCAATTATGTCACTAAGCATGTAAAGAATGATGTCATTTTTGTGGTCATGAGCAGTGCATGGCAGTGCCTTGCAGGGGCACAAGTTACATTTAGATCATTGAACTATAACGCACCTAACTACTGGCTATGTCACTTTATCCTTAGTTTTTTCAGTGAATTTCTGTGTTTTTACATCAATTAAGATATTTCAATACCAAACTATAATGTCACTTTAACCTTTGTTTCATTAGTGAATTTCAAGGGTTTTTCAAATGTAAAACAAGAAATTGTTATCTCCCATAACTATAAAGTCACTTTAACCTTACTTTTATCAGTGAAATTCTAGGGTTTTTTAAACTTATAGTAAAATATTATTAACATACCTAACTGTATGTATTGGTCCTTGGCTACATAGGAAAGCTTGAGTATGTGGAGAGAGTGGGCTGTTCGTAAAGAGCTGCGCAGAGACCGCAGGCTGTGTGTAATATGGGCTTCCCACTTAAGGCGACTTAGGTGTCTAGAGGGAGTTGGTTGATCCCACACTTTGTACACAGAGCACAGTCTGTGAGTTGTAGCACTTATGAGGGAATGGCCTCTCCACAAAACCCATTGTACAGGACGAAGGCTGCATGTAGTAGTAGGGTTTGGTGAGGGACTGGCCTCTGCACGAAAACCATTGTAAACAGCAAAGGCTGTGCATATTAGGGTTTGATGAGAGACTGGCCTCTTGGTGAAGACTTATCTACAGAACAAAGGCTGTGTGTGTAGGGTTTGGTGAGGGTCTGCACTCTGCATGAAGACTTCTATTCAGAGCAAGGGCTGTGCATAGTATAGTTTAAAAAAAAAATGTCACATGGAGCTCCACTGTGACTATACGAGACTCCCACAGGATTGCGGCAACCACATTTTTTTTCTTCAAATTTGACCCCATTGGGGAAAATTCCTTATGGAAATTTCATGAGGAAAAAGTGTTGTGGAACCCTGAAAAAAACAAAGGTCAAAGTAATGTTATAGTTAGGTCAGAAATTCAGTGACCACATAACATTTTCAACCAAAAAATACCACGGAAACTCACTAGTTATAGTTATCTCAAGCAACCATACCTCAAGTAACTATAGCTCTGTCCACTGCCAAGCCAAGTCTTGTAATCAATTATGTCATTTCAGATGTTGTAGTCATGGTATCAATGATGTCAAAGATCATGTCATGAGTGATTTTATATTTGGGGTAGTTAGCAGTGTGCAAGATATAATAATGTTAGGGCATGATATGTACCTACTCGAGATAACTATAACTGGTGAATTTCACAGTTTTTTTAGTTTAAAATGTTACATTGTCACAGAACATTTCACATAAGTATAATGCTACTTAACCTTTGGTTTGTTCAGTGAATTTCTAAGGTTTGTTTTAATGTAAAGGAACATATAATCACAATTTCTGAGTGGGACCACCAGGATTTGAACCAGTGACCATGAGATCAATCACAGCCCCCTCCAATGGATGCATTATTCCTCTAAGCCACCACACTCAAATAAAACATCCCTTTAAGCTTTAATTTGTTCAGTGCATTGATAGGGTTTTTTTTTTACTTAAAGTAATACTTTATTAAAAGTATGTACCCCCGGTGCTCACGCGGGCACCCACAGCTTCAATTTATTGAGGGCCAGCTGGGGGACCACCAGGAGCCCCACATCCCCGTGTGGCTCCCTACACCTTTTTAAACATTTGTGGTTGGTGCTCAGGTGCCCACCCGGGACACCCACACTGCTGCACCAGTTGACCCAAGACGGCTACCAAGCCAGCACCCTATTAAATACAACAAAAAGGGCTTTTTCGAGCAACCAAAAATGAGCAGTTCTTAGAACTCTTTGTTTTGAGATTCTGAGAGTAACATGAACACAAATATATATATGACATGTCGCGCCGTTACTAACTTCTGAATAAATCTCTGTGAAGCACGTCTGGTGTCCGTGTGCTTTTCCTCCTCGCCCGCTGGGAAGTGGAAGGATGCGCTTGGTATTTATATATATATATATATATATATATATATATATATATTTGTATATATATTATCTACTGGCGGTCGCCAGTAGATAGTTATAGTTAGGACCGTGTTTCCATAGGAAATCCGCAACATTCTATTTGGAATAACTTTGGCGCCGGTTGACGAATCCTCGCGAAATTTTCAAAATAGGTGGGGCGCTCCGCTCCGCTCCTATCCTGAAAGTCTCAGGGGGATTTGTCAAGTGGGGGCTGAGAAAAAAGGGGGGTCCCAAAACGCGTTTTCCCCATGCAATTTTCCATAGGGACCTTTAGTCCAAGGTACAGCCCGAACGGCCGAACAGAATTACTTGAAATTTGGCAAAGAGGTAGTCCTCAGGTCAGGCATGTGCCTTTTGCAGGTCTGGTGTCAATCTGTTCAGTAGTTCCTGAGAAAATCGAAAGTAAAATCATATATATATGTGGGCGGAGCCTAACCACACATCTCATCCTGAGATCTGATTGGCTGTCAGCACTTCATCCAAGAAGTGTTGGCAGCCATCTTGGGACCAATATACATGATAAGCTAAACCGAGAGCTTATTTTCTGTAAATTCACATTATCTTTCTCAGTCATGTGAGAATGAAGTCTGACATTCTCAGTAAAACATGTACATCCAACAAGGGCAGAGACTGTCAGTTGATTCCTTTGTGTTCTACTGCAGCTTCCCAGAGTGCTCTAAAGAACAACTAGAGCGCTAACAGTCCTACTTATGATAAACGTATGGCACACCTGAAGCCATCTTGCTTGGATTAAAGTGGTAACTCTTAAAACATTTAATTTAAAAAGGAACAAAATGAGGGGGTTCATTTTTCCATAAAAAGTATGATTAGTGCTGCAGAAAGAAAAATTAGGGCACATTTTGAGTGACTTCTCAAATCCTCTTCTATTTCATTAAAAAATTCTGACATGCAGACTGAAACATGCACTTTCAATACCAGCAGCAGTTTTCCCTGGTGAGCAGTAGCTTTACTACAGTGATCTAATGAGCAAAAAGAGTGCTATCATTCTGAATTTATGGCAAATGTGTGACACATCTGAATGCCTTCTTGATGGAATCAAAGTAAAAAACTGAAAGTATTTCCTACTGAGGAGACTGCAGTAAATGAGGAAATTAGGAAACTTCCTAACAAATAAGTCTCCCAAGATGGCCACCGGAGACAAAAGAGCCCAAATGTAGCCCAAATATCACCCAGATGTAGGCCAAGTATAGCCCACTGACAGAATGTCCCAGAGTGTTCTTAAAAACAACTAGAGCGCTTACTGTCATCATTATGACAAAAGTATGGCACACCTGAAGCCATCTTGATTGGAATAAACTGGTAACACTTAAACCATTTAATTTAAAAAGGAACACAATGAGGGGGTTCATTTTGCCATAGAAATTATGATTAATGCTGAAGAAAGAAAATGAGGGCACATTTTGAGTGACTTCTCAAATCCTCTTCTATTTCATTAAAAAATTCTGACACGCAGACTGAAACATGCACTTTTAATACCAGGAGCAGACTTCCATGGTGAACAGTAGTTTTACTACAGTGATCTAATGAGCAACTAGAGTGCTAACGTTCAGAATTTATGGCAAATGTGTGACATATCTTAATACCTTCATGATGGAATCAAAGTAAAAAACTGAAAGCATTTCCTACTGAGGAGACTGCAGTACATGAGGAAATTAGGAAACTTCATAACAAATAAATCTCCCAAGATGGCCACCGGAGACAAAAGAGCCCAAATGTAGCCCAAAATCATCCAGATGTAGCCCAAATATAGCCCAATGACAGAAGTGTGCAAAACACTTATTATTTTGTATTTTTGCAGTGTTATATAGTGCAGACTTGTCAGGTATTGGAGTGCATTACATGAGCATTGGTTATATCACACAAGAACAAATTCATTTTGGTTGTAGACATGGGGAGACTAAGTAATTTGACCAGAATCACAGAATGTCGAGCTGAAGCAGAAACTCCAACCTAGTTCCCCAGTTGCAAAGTCTGCAGTTCTGGAAGTAACACCACATCCTCTCTCCTAAGTGCAACATTTAATCAAGTGGTCAACTGGATAAAAAAACATAAAGATAACAAATAATTTAAAAGTGCTTTGTCGCTATTTGAAAACTCAGAAAATATGTCCTTATTTTAGTCTTTTAGAGCACTAACCATAATTTTGATGCCAATAAGACCCTCTCATATATGTAATTTCTACAGGAAATGCTCTAGGTATTACAGTTTTGATTACATCAAGATGACGTCAGGCGTTCCACACTTTTGTAATAAATATAGAATGTTAGCAATCTAGTTGTTCATTAGGATACTGTTGAAAGGCAGAGGCCAGGACCACGGACTCTGAAAATTGAAGGCAGGTAGGAGGGTGCAAAGGCAACAATTTAACCACACTGAGCAGGCAGGAAGGGCCGTGGCAGCACAACAGACTATGGAGGGCAGTGGAAAGGGGGGCAGGGGCAAGAAACCAACAATACAGGACTTGCAAGAGAGGCTGTGGCAATGTAATAGACCATTGTGGGCAGAAGGAGGCAATGGTAGTACAACCATACATGCCAACAGACCCGATTCAGCCAGGAAACGTCCAATGTTTTTAAGCTCAAATGGGCTTTATTTGATCTGTCTCCTGTCTACAATCTCCTCTTTTTCAATGTAACTCTAAGGGGAAAATCAATACCCCAGTTTTTTTTCAAAATCTCCCTCTTACCAAGTTCAAAATGTTCGCAAGCATGGTACATTGGATCATGGAAGGAAATGGGGTAGGGACATGGACTTGGATAACAGAGGACAGGAGGGACATGGAGAGGTGCACCAAACTGACCCTGCAGGGCAGGCATCAGGGTTTGCAGCAGCACAATACACCACACAGGGCATGCGGGAAGGGAGTGCAGCACAACAATCCAAAGAAAGCAAGAGGGAGGGGACAGGACCATGCACATGGACAACAGAGAACAGAGGGGCAAGAGGCAATGGTAGCTAGCTGACCATAATGGACAGAGAGGAGAGAAAGCTGCAGCATAACAGACCATAAAGGGCAGGAGGGACGGATCAGGGGCATAACAAAGGAACAGACAAGCCAGGAGGGAGGGAGTAGGGGTCTGCACATGTAAACAGAGGGCTGGGGGCAAGGGGGCAGGGCAGGAGCAGCAAGATAGCCATGGAGGTCAGGCAGGATGGGCACTAGAAGCAAGACACACCAGGAAGAGCAACAGTGAGACTGTGATGGCATACACACAGACCATGGAGGGAAGGTGGGAGGGGGTCAGGGGCAGCTAACTGACCACACAGGGAAGGTGGGAGGGGCCATGGCAGCACAGAAGACCATGCATGGCAAGTGGGAGGGTTAGTGGCAGCACAATGGCTATGATGGGCAAAAAGGAGGGTGCAGGGGCATGCACAAAGGACGATGGAGGATAGAAGGGAGGGTCAGGACCTGTGCACAGACAAGAAATTTCAGGGGAAGGGGCCTCACAACAGACCGCACGGGGCAGGCAGGAGGAGCAGTTGCAGCACAACAGACCAGGGAGGGCAGAAGGGTGTGGCAGTACAATGGACCATGTAGGACAGGAGGAAGAGGATAGGGGCATGGCATGTGGACAGGCAGGGTGGAGGTGGCAGGGACAGGTTACAGTCATCTGACAATGCTAGGCAGGTGGGAGGGGAGTGGCAGCTCAACAGAACACTAGGAGTGGCAGGTCCATGGAACATGGTGGGCAAAAAGGATGGAGCAGGGGCATGCACAAAGACATCGGAGGGCAGGGGGAAGGAGAATAGGGGCAGCAAGCTAAGCACAGAGTTTAAGCACTCACTGTCAAACTAGGTTGATTAGTTCTATCAGAGTGTACATTCTCATGTCTTGCAGTACCAGTTTTCAATGTATGCCATTTGGTTAGTTTAAGCTTTCTAATAAATTTAAACATATCAATGCGGGTATTAGAGTAGGTAAACATTTCAGTTTGACAAAAGGAAAGGCCTCGGCATAACGTTTTGGTCTCTAGATGGGCAAGTTGTCGACTGGTAAGATTAACAATAGTTTTATTTACCAAGGTGTTGTTATCCATTATTCCTGTTTCTTTCTGTAGCCACCACGCCTGGTTTCCATGGGCTCTATATTTTTTTCTCTTGGTAGTCCTTTGTTTCCGTCGTAATCTTCTTTGTTTGCTGCGCCCCTGCCACTTCCTCTGCCTCTTCCTCTCCCACAATATCCTCTCCCTCTTGATGTCTGAGCTGGTGGAGGGGTTGTTCTCCCCGTTGCCGCCCCTTCTTCAGCACTCGGAACTCGTCTAAAAAAGTTGCCGGTCGGGTGATGACTTCTACTTCTGATGATGTGCTTGTGGTCTTTACTGATATGTCAGTATCTGAATCTTCTGTTATATCAATTGGTGTCGTTGTTTTCTCAGTGGTTCGTAATTTCTTCCTCTCAGATTCTGGTACTTGTATGTCATATAGATGGTCGTATTTTCTACTGTATGTTAATATCCGACCAGTCTCATAGTCTATGCAGTCCCGATGGAGTTTTCTTTGTTTTCTTAATTTTATATCATCTTCGTGTTGAAGTAATCTAGTTTTCAGATCTTCTTTGAATTTCTTAATTACTGCTTGCTCATTATGTGTTTTAAGTTCTTCTTTAATCTCCATAATTTCTTTCATTATATTTTCTCTATCTTCCCAGGCATATTTTATCAGTATGCACAGCATTGTTCTAGAACTCTTGGAAGAATTCTCAGACCATTCTTCTAGCATCTTTGGGATAGGTGATTCATAAGACGGTGTCGTATAAATTCTTAACCCTCGTGGAATCATGTCCTTATCTACATAGTCCTGGAGGGATACTGCCTCCCACCATTTTGATGTCTCAGATTTCTTCAGCTTCTCATATTTTCGCAATTTTGTTAATATTGTGGTGTCTGTATCTTGTCTAAGTACAACATGCTGACTCTTACCAGGTGCACGTGCTAGCAGAGTTTGTGCTGCCCTCCGTCTTTGTGAGTCTTCATCCATGGTGAGATATAGTTTGTGATAGAATTTATGCAACCTATATCACATGTAAATCTCTTTTTCTCTTTCTCAAATCGTTGAATATATACACTGTTTCTAAAATAACACTATTCAGTGTCACTTTATTACGTACAGTTCGCTTGTAAACTGACTCCTCCCTCCTCAAATTTGGAGTTCCATATGCCGATAATTATACTCAGCGTACACGGAGCACTGTTTATCGAGGAATGCTCTTAAATGAATATTTCCTCGTTGATCCGCAATTCGGTAGTTGGCGTTCTATTTTCTTTTTTGTAACCCAATTGAATTTTTTAGTATGACAGCCAACTAGAGACGCCCTCCCACGGTAACAGTGTCCCGGTAGGTCAGCGCGTTCTCACCGCGTCAGCCCCAGGCTACATGTTCCGGTATGGCTTACCTCTAGGACGCTGTTCGGGGTGAAATCTCCGGTCTTCAGTCTTCGGTCTTCCTCAAATCATACTCTTTCCAAGTGGTGATGATAATCGGACAGCAAAATTTCCTCCATGAAAGTTTTGAAAAACAAAAGCAGCTCCTCCTGGAAATTTCGCCCAAAGTACGGTGGCACGGTATGCCGGTAGAGCTACCGCCGGCAAATTAATTTTGTACAAGTTCAAAGTAAACCGTGCTCTCAGACGACGTCAGTACAAGCAAAATTATTTATTCTTCAATGTTACGCGTTTCGAGAGAACACGCTCTCTTGTTCACACATTGAGCACTGAGTGACACATTGCTTTTACATGTTTTTTCAAATACTTGACAGAGACAAAGGACATCAATTACATAATCGTCCTAAAGCAGTCTTACTTCGGCGGCCATGATGGAATAGGTCATTATTCGTTTTTAGAGCATGTTATATTCACATGTTACCTGCCAATATGCAACCTAATCACCATATATACAAGATGTCCATAATTTTCTTATTTTTCCTCATTAGTAGGTTAGGAATTGTCATATAATGCCAATTACTCATTCATTTGAAATGGATCGCTCTGCTTAATCGATATATATGCCATAGTCGCTGTTTTTCAATCACATCTAGAAATTTGATAATACAACAATACATACTCCATAGTGGTGGTTGGTCTCTTAATAGGTCTAATACATATCAGGACCTCTCAAAATTATCTTCTCTCTGTGTAACATGAGTAATTTCTATATCAACAAAACGTTTAGCAGGAAGATGTCTCTACCTACAATATTCCAAACAGCGCATTTTGTCTTCATGTCATATACAGGTAACACATGCAAATAAAGATATAAAAACCTTGAAAAACACAAAATATATACCACATATAGATAAATAAATTCTTATCTATTTTTCCCAAGGTGTATTATCTTCTGGAGACGAAGAAAAGGGTAGGCGACCCGTGACTTATCCATACCAATAGCTTGGGCCCCTTCCTTTCCTCCTGTGAAGGATAGAAAACAGAAAATGTTGGGATTAAAAAATTAATTAAAAAATACGTCCTTAATGAATTTTAATATCAAAACACAGACTAAAAATCAAGTACCAAGCAACACTGGTGATAAATAATAGAGAAGAAGATGCAGTACTATGCTTGATATCTTCTTTCCATGGTACTTGATTTTTAGTCTGTGTTTTGATATTAAAATTCATTAAGGACGTATTTTTTAATTAATTTTTTAATATTTAATATTGTAGGTAGAGACATCTTCCTGCTGAACGTTTTGTTGATATAGAAATTACACATGTTACACAGAGAGAAGATAATTTTGAGAGGTCCTGATATGTATTAGACCTATTAAGAGACCAACCACCACTATGGAGTATGTATTGTTGTATTATCAAATTTCTAGATGTGATTGAAAATCAGCCACTGTGGCATATATATCAATTAAGCAGAGCGATTCATTTCAAATGAATGAGTAATTGGCATTATATGACAATTCCTAACCTACTAATGAGGAAAAATAAGAAAATTATGGACATCTTGTATATATGGTGATTAGGTTGCACATTGGCATGTAACATGTGAATATAACATGCTCTAAAAACGAATAATGACCTATTCCATCATGGCCGCCGAAGTAAGACTGCTTTAGGACGATTATGTAATTGAAGTCCTTTGTCTCTGTCAAGTATTTGAAAAAACATGTAAAAACAATGTGTCACTCGGTGCTCAATGTTTGAACAAGAGAGCGTGTTCTCTCGAAATGCGTAACATTGAAGAATAAATAATTTTGCTTGTACTGACGTCGTCTGAGAGCACGGTTTACTTTGGACTTGTACAAAATTAATTTGCCGGTGGTAGCTCTACCGGCATACCGTGCCACCGTACTTTGGGCAAAATTTCCAGGAGGAGCTGCTTTTCTTTTTTTTAAAAATAAATATATATATATATATATATATATATATATATATATATATATATATATATATACATATGTATATATATATATATATATACACACACACACAATATTGACTCCTGCAATTCAAAAGTCATTGGGTATGAAATACATTAATCAATATTTTGTAGTTGGAAGGAGCCTTAGAAACCTGTATCTTGAAATCAAAGTCTTACTGTCCCTCAGTTGAGAAATACAGAAGAAGACTTTCCATTCTCTGGAATTCATGAGAAAGCCTCCAAAAGAGGGAATTATTCCCTCAGTGTGCACAACGCTTCGCTGAAGGTGGAGCCCAAAAGCCAATACAGCCCAAACAAAGGAAATTCTCCTCAGAGCAGGTGAGACTGCAGAACGCTGCTCTCTCCTTCAGGAAAACAGTTGAAGTGTGTGGCTTCAGAGGCACACGCGCAGGAAGAAACGCAACAGCGCGAAGACCAAGCAGGAGGACTAGAGCGCTCACTTTGATCTGCATGGTGGCCGCCATCTTGGAAGATGGAAAGGTTGAAACAGGCAAGTCTGTGCAGCAGTTTCTGAAGGACCAACTTAGAATGCAAACACTGGAATAACCACTGAGGGTACTGGGAAAAATGGAGCCTCCTCTGTCTGGATGAGTAGGTCAGAATGCAGGCAATTGTCTTCCTGACAGTACCCTCCTTTAAAGGAAGCCCTCTCACAAAAGGCTTGTTAGGAAATGTGTTGTGGAATTGCTTAACTACTCTTTCAGTATGTACATTTTGAGATGGCTCCCAAGATCTTTCCTCTGGGCCAAAACCCTTCAGTTCAATGAGATAAATCAACTTTCCATTTTTGAACTTTGAATCAAGAATTCTGCTTACTTCATACTCTGAATGTGAATCTATGATGACAGGTTTTAGATGGGTAGTTTGTCTGAACTTTAGCGGACTCTTTTTTAGTAGTGATGCATGGAAATCAGGGTGGACCGTGATCTGAGGGGGCAGGGTGAGTTTGACTGTTACCCGATTCACAATTTTATTGACCATAAAAGGTCCTAAATATCTTGGTTGAAACGTTTTGTTTACCTGTAGAGGAAGGTGTTGAGTCGAAACTTTGGTGTCCTTTGACAAATCTTTGTGAAATTCTCCAAAAAGCAAGTCTATCCAGGTCAGCTCCCATTCTAAAAGTCAGACCCTGTACCATGCTGCATCACCGCCGCATCCCGTGGTGACCCGGAAGTGCCTCCGCGAAGACCGGAAGCGGACGGGAGCCCACCCCACGCTCCTGTCCCAAGACGTGAGGCTGGAAGCAGCGTGTGAGGCCGCGGGGCTCCCGTGCTAGGGGAGAGCCCCGCCTGTGGCAGAGTTCGGCCCGCTACTGTGAGGGTCTGGAAGGAAGCCGAGGGGAGAGAGCTTCCCTACCGCCGCAGAGAGGAGACGCCGCAGAGAGGAGACGCCGCCTCCCAAGCAGACGGTGAGTGTGGGCGTCCCCGCGGGTCACTCCTTTGCTATGTGCAGCGTTTTCTCTGTTTTAGAGCCCCCGAGAGGCTCCAACGTGATTTGGGGCACATTTTGTTTTAGGGCTCACGAGTCCCCCGAGCGGTACTCCAACGTCTGGGGCATTCCTTTTGTGGTAGGGCGGCCCCGGATGACAGCGGGCCGCCCCCACGTTGTCCCGCAGTCCTTGATGAGTTAGAGCCCACGAGGCTCCTGAGGACACAGTTGCTTTATTCTTAGAGCCTACAAGGCTCCCACGTTGTTTTGGGCCCTATTGTTTATTAGAGCCCAGAGGAGAGCCAGGAGGCCCGCTGGTGCCAGGCTCAGGTTCCCAGCTGCCCAGCACTTAGTGGGCAGCTGCATCGTTTAGGCCCTCAAAATCCTTGCGCATTCTTCCTTGGCTGCCTGCGCAGCCCAACCCTGACATTTTGGACAAAGGGCGTTTGAGCCCCTGAGAGGCCAAGTTGGCCTGGGGACAGTTTTTCTGTGTTGTGCCCTCACCTAGGGTACATGGTTATTTCTACATGTGTACTTTTGCGTAATGTGCATTGCCTTTATGCTTATTTCTATTTCTAAATGTGTCTATGCTTAGGAGATTGTTTTCCTAGTATAGGTTATGCTAGTGAGTTCATGGTTCCCTCCGTGATAAATGCCTAAGGTGTTTAGGATTGCGTAGGGTGTACTTACCTTTTACAGTGGTTACTGGTTGTGTTCTACAATGATTATTTGGTGCTACAATTATTCTAGGTTCTAAAAGTGCTATTTCTACAAAGTGCTAGTTCTACCAAGTGCTTATTTCTGACAGTGGTCCATGTGGCCCTGTCCTGTGTAAATAGTCCCCTGTAAATTCTGCCCAGTACCAGTTGGCACAGTGTAAATTGTGTGAATATTATCTAATGTGTTTTGGTAAAATACAAAGGCTATTTTTATATATAACCTTGTGTGGAGTTCCTTTTGTGGTGGGCCTTGGGTGTTGTTGCTGGGTGTGCGCGCAAACGCTTTACACATTGCCTCCGGGATAAGCCTGACTGCTCGTGCCAAGCTACCAAGGGGGTGAGCAGGGGTTATCTTTGGCGTGTAACTCCCCAACCCTGACTTAGAGTGGTGGTCTCTGCCTGGCTTTGGCGCAAGCCTTAGCCAACCAGAAATCCCATTTCTAACAGGGCCCATCCATGAAAGGGCTGAGAAGAGGAGAGAACATCCTGAAAGATCTGCTTATGGAAAAAGAACTTCTTCTTCTGGACACACTGAAAAGGCTTCAACAACTTCTCTTCGGCAGAACGCTGCATCATCATGTTCAATTTGTCCCCAAAAATACGGAGACCCTAAAAAGGCAGTTTCTGAATCAAGGCCTTCTGAGCAGCCTCAAGATGCCAAGGCTTTGTCCACAGGGAGTGTCTACCAGTCACCACTGCCCCAGCAGCCGTGGAAAAGGCCCGCAGAGTATCAAAAGTGACATTGAACAAAAACTGCGCCAAGACCTACATCTGTGCCAAGATAGGAGAGGGATCCCCCTGATCCTGAAGACAGTCAAACAACTTCTCCAAATCCTTGATAAGGACCTGTGAGGCATAGGCGGAGTAAGTGCTAGCCCGTATCCCAGCATGAGACGCAGCATAGGAACATTTCAAGGCCGTCTCCACCTTCCGTTCATCCGGAATAGAATGGGAAGCCTCCTCAAAAGACAAAGAGGAAAAAGCCATCGAGTACAAAATAGAATTGACTTTAGGCACCTGACCTGAGGAAACTGGACATCAAACTATGCCAAGGGATACCTCTTGCCCAGAAAGTGAGGAATCCCCTGCTTGTTCACCTCAAGCTATTCTTTAGCCAGAATATCCTTAATGACACCATCCAAAGGCAAGTCATCCACCACCGAGGTACTATACTGGGAATAAAAACCATCATCCACCAAAGATTTAGGATCAAATCCTAGGACCTCACGAATGTGGGCCAACATGCCCAAAAAGACTTAACCCTGGATGTATTTCCCTTTAGGGGAATTGCCAAGCCCTCATCATCCTCTCCTTTAGATTTCTTGGCAGAAGACTCAATCAGTGCAGCCTGAACAGCAGAATTAATCAAATCCTGCAAACCCAACCTGGAAATCTACAACAGACTAAGAGCAGGTGCCCCGCAACTCCCAATAAACGCTGTCTCCCAGCAACCAAGTCTCAAAACCCACGAAACTTGAATTGACAGAAAGACAGCCTTGCCGCCTCCCCCACAGCCAAATACACACAAGACATTGCTTTGGGAGCCGGGCGCTGCTAGAAGCCCTCAGCACCGAACGGCCTGACCACCAACTGCAGAGAAAGCTCCTTGCCCTAGCCAAGCACATGCCCAGGGAGTACGCTGGGAGCAGAGCAGGGACGCGACTGACCGGAACACCTGTAAAGTCATCATTATATATCCCACAAAAAAAACAAAAAAAGCAAAAGAAAGCACCAAACACTCACCGCATTGCAATTCTGACACGAAGGAATGAAACCTAGCGCTCCAACAGCACGCCCATCAGACAGGAAAAAAATCAGGCATAGCAGTGGGTGGAATGGATTTCTATAATAGACATAAAATAAATTCTAGCGTAGAGACTATCCTGTTGGGAGGCAGGATTGCCTCACTTCTGTAAGGACTGGGACGAAGAGCACATATGAGGGGGTAACACTCAGCATCAGTATCTAGGAACACATACCACTGCAACGAAATGCTCTGACACAAACTTCCCAATTCAATGTCGGTAAAGGAAGTGTCATAACTGTACAGACACATGCTTTACAGAATTGCACAAATATAGCTCCCGTGTTTGCACATGCATTTTTATGCAGAATTAAAAGCATTATATGTCTAAAAAATGCTGTAGGTATTGTGCATGTACTTCAGCGAGCATGTGTGCTGCACTGCTAACCAGGAGGAGACAATGAGAATAACAATCTATGCGATGGTTTTTCCATTGAGCCTAACCACATCGGATACGCTATAATTTGCGACAGTAGCCGGTTTAAAAAATACGGCGTGCTTTTATGCTTCCCAGAAAATGAGAGCCCTTGACAGAAATAACGTTTCCGCACTGAAACAATCAACACACACTTCCTGCTGGTGCACGTCTTCGTATCCCACTGGCTCTTTCAAGTTTAGGCTGATGCCAGCGAAGACATTAGGGATTGGCCCTTACCTGCTACCCCTGGCCTCTCATTTGTCACTGTTATAAATCTGAAAGGAGAGCAAAGGCAGGGCGGCCATGTTTTTTTACCACACGATTGTAACATGATGATGGCCTTAGCAGCAACGCAGATTCTTGGCAGATCCTTCCTTGGTTAAGTAGGCAAGCCGAAAATCTTTTAAACCATCAATCTTAACAAGACTCTCAACTTTCCCAGCAAACTGTTTCTTTAGCAGTTATTTGATACTTCTGTGTAATGTTACCGCCTTAGCCGGTGAACAGGCACGTGATGTTATTTTCGTATCTCAGCACTCAGCCGCTATAGGTTACCACATATTTTTTTTACTGTTTCTCATGAAATATCCAGAAACGGAGGCTCAGGTTTACTCCGGGAATTGATAGTAAATTTTTCTAATTGTATGTTTTCTTTCCTTGAACTCCTGTGTGGATTGTCTGTTTTCACATTCTTTACAATGTCGTTGCCTAGTATTCCACGAGAAAGTAGTACAGTCCAAATATAGCCCTTATAATTCTAGAGTTAGTGTAAACAAAAATGAAAAAAATATGTCTGTTGTGCTTCTACAAGCACCAAAGAGTCACCTGATCTAAGTAAAATAAAGAATAACGTTTTTTTTCTTCTTTGTTTCCCACTCTGCTGATTCAGGTGTTGGAAGCTACTATGCAAGTCACACGTTTGACATCACAGAGCACACGCATTTGAAGCAACATTTTAAAGTTTTTTAGTGCAATAAGTGTGCAGTCTGTTGTTCCTCAGGGTGAAAGGCAGAGCGGGCCCTGCCTCGACTTAAAATCCTTTAATCTCTAGGCAAGCATGTCAGTATGATAAGTCACTTTATAGCTCAAAGTGGGAGGCACTTTCCCCTAGTCAATCAGTGCTGGACACTGACCCTTTGGGCTAAGGTAGGGGAAAGGAAAGAGATGGGTAGGGAATGGGGTAACACAAACATTTTGGCACCAGCAGCCACGGATCAGCTCCACCAGTAGTGTAGGGACATAGTTCAATTTGAAAATAATGATTCCTGACTCATCAATTTCCTTGTGGTTGGTAGCTACATAAGGCCATGTCAGCAACTGCCAGCGATAATTATCGCTGGCCATGCTTAGCGATAATTTTCTTATCGCTGGCTATCTCTGCTTTTTATCGCCCTGGTAGCGCGTTATCACCAACGTGCTGCTCCAGGGCGATAACAATTCCAGAGATAGCGATGTTATCGCCGTTTTGCAGGGAACATCGCTGGTTTCCCAGCAATGTTCCCTGTAAAAGGGCGATAACCTTGCTGATAAGACCCAGTGGTCGTATCAGCATAATCCACCCCCAATGTTAGGGGTGGCTTAGTCAGGATTTTAGCAGACGTTAGTTTTTGGAGAAAACAGCAGTTTTCTCCCAAAACTAACGTCTGTTAAAATGCAAGGGCATCCTTGCTGATAGCGCAAAGACGCATTATTGCTCTCCTGACATGTAGTGTATGTCAGGAACGCCCACTTTGCATCTCATTAGTGATACAAAGGTAGGCGTAGTGTAAAAGGCTGCTAACATGCGAATATGCATGCTAGCACCCTCTTGCTGATAGGGCGTTGGTTTTATCTCCGCTTTTCTGGCTTTTAAAGCCAGAAAAGCGTAGATAAAGCCCTTGATGATATGCCCCATAGTTTGGCAGAATAAGGATCTGACAACTGAGACCCACTCTGCCATTCTGCACTCCTACTCCTCTGGTGAGAGTACAGCTTTATTCATTGATCACACAGATTAATCACACAGAAGACCCAAAAGCCTATGCTTCTCTACTAGGCACCACCTATACTAAATGCCTCCTTTGGTTGGCCTTGTGATGACTTGCATTGAACTCTACCCTTCAGCTCCCCTGCTGTGTTATGGTAGGCTAAATATTGCCTAACAAAATATTGTGGCCTGAATATCATTTACAAAAATAGCACCCCACTGGATATAATAAAAGGAAATCTAAATTCAATTGGACAATATTTATGAAAACAAAAATATTTCAATCAATCAATCCATGAATCTTTCAATAGTCAGGTTTATTTAAACTAATGGTTATAAAACCACAAAAAATACAATACAGGAATTTCCTAACTATGCAACACAAGCCAAAATATAAAACACCATGAACATTTTAAGAGACACTTTAAAATCAGAGTGATTAAGAATGTTCATCAAGTCCCCAACTACAAAGAACGTTGATCAACACTGTCCGATTTGAATGAAAGCACAGAGAAATGAAATACTCAATATTTATGTTAGATGATGTTTTTCTCAATGCTGCAACAGCCGAAGGATTTGACCAAGTTCCTAAGCATTAGGCTTTGTGAAGAAGATAGTGTGGGACTTTCCTATCCTGGTGACCATCTAAGAATAAAAAATACTTACACAGTTAGGCCCTCATTACATGTTTGCCAGAGTGTGTCCACATATGGGAAACTGGTCTGCCATGCTACAAATGATCTGCTGTTTCTAAACCCAAAAATTACATTGTCTAAAACCCAAGACCTTGTTTAAGCAGGATGTGGAACTGCCCACGGTTAAATTGTGTCTAGAATGGGCCAATGCTTCTGGCAGAGGCACAGTATGCCCCCAAACCTACCCCTCCAGCACAAAAGAGGAAGACAACTATTCTTCCCGTATCCTGGCCACAGTTTCACCCCATCTGATGGTAGCCAATTTGGAATTGCCTGAAGGCACAGCATACTAACAGTCCCACATTTGCTACTATAATTGGGATCCATCTTAAATGCAGGAAGAAAGTGACACATTTTACCAGAGTTGTGTGGCTTTAACCTCACTAAATACAATAACCCTGAATATCCAGTCATTGTCAGCTTCCAAAACAAAATTAAATATCAATACATATATTGTGGAATCAAAGGGGTTGCAAACAACCTATCAGACCAGTATGCAGTGGACTTCTTTGCCACAAACATGGGTAAATGTCAGGATCTCCTTCGGATCAGAATGGTACTAACAACAATGAATCTCTTTTAGTATGCGCAATAACTTGATTATGTAAATCAGTGCTTAGATACCCGAAGTTTATAACTCTTTATAACTAGTTCTCACAACTACCTATTGGAAGAGCAGACCCCCTACACAGAGGTCTCACCAAGAGCAGTAGCTCAAACACAGGATACGTGTGGTTCAGCATGTGAGCTGGGGTACAGTTCAGAGCTGCACTATTGTACTGGAGAGGAGACAGAACACCTGACAAGTTACCATGAGCTTGTGTCACAGAGCCTGCCACTGTTACAATTTTCATGAAGTGTGACTCCTGTTTGAAAGTGCCTATGAAATTGAGGCTCTTGGGTGCTACTGGATTATGATGCTGGTAGTGGAAGCAAAAAGATGGTTGTCCTCCAGTAGGAGATGAACTTGGTAGTGTTGTTCAAAGTCAAGAAAAAAGGGGAACAAGAGTATTTAATGGGTTACTAGTCTAGAATCTGTGTAGACACAGAGAGGTTTCATCAGACGTCTTTGTGTTATCAAATGAGCAGTTAGTTGCAGAGAGACAAGAGTTATTTTTACATCCATGTCAATATTGTTGGTACCCCTTTCCCCTTAGGAGCTTAGGTATCAACTTTTTTGTCTCCTGAACTTTACTCTAACCTAAAACATCTAATATATACTTGTTGTGGACCACAACACAATGCACTTAGAAGAGGTCTGCAGGGATACTTTTGTTGTATCCAGGACGTTGATCTTCAGGCAACAGACTGAATAGAACAGCATTGTTCGCTCTATCCAAAAGGTCTCTGGGCATCAGTCATCTAAGGAAATGGATTAGAATATTGGTTCATTAAGTAGGCATATGATGGCATAAGTGGTCATGGCAGAAACAAATTAATTAAGGATATGGATTCTCAGAAATAGCTTCCAGCTCTTTGGGGGATGCACAGAGAAAAAGGGTGTGATTTGTCAAGTGGTTTAAACATGAGCAGTGCCGAATTTGCGTTTCAATGTTAGGCAAGCAAAATTCAATCAATAAGTGTCTACCACAAGAAGCCAGTGCAGATAACACATATACCACTTTGCTCAGTCCCACAGTCCTTAGTCGAGGGGTCAAGAGCTCTTATGACTTCTAGCTAAGGGGTTAAGAGATGGTTACGGGTAAACCAAGTTGGAAGTGAGATGGACAGAATGAGCGTGAGAATCAGTTACCACTTTGTTTCTATAGTATTTTTGGCTATAAAGGCGTGCTTCCATCACAGCTACTATTGCCGTGAATGTACAAGAAATCTTTTTCTGTTCTAGGATTTCCCCTGAAGAAGGGACTTAATTATATTGAAATGCATTGGGCATAAATCAATCAGGATGATTATATACATGTTGGTTTCCGTAATACAAATTGTACAATAGCAACTCTGTTGATGTGTAAAATTATTGTAAAATTCATGAACGTAAATGAATTTTACAGATGGTATAATATGCTTTGAAAGTAACAGAAAATCATTAAAAAACTGAGATTAAAGAATCATGAGAAGTAGAAAGTTAATAGTATTGTGATTTATAAGAGTGATAAGTTTACATATGTGAACAGTGCGGACTGCATTCCAGCTGAATGGCTTGATATATTATTGATGTATATAACTGACATGTGCTGGCAGCACATGTAGCAGGGTAGCACCATTGGTTAACAGTGTGGTAAAGCACTTTATTTTGATTAAAATAAGGAGTGCACCTCACAAATGAACAATTATTTCCACACAGCAAAGGCTCAGGTCATCCTTGCAGAAAATGGACTCGACAGGCTGGAGCCGCCTGGGTGATAGATCTGGCCAGGGGGATACACCACAACCATAGGGAGCCCGAGGGATAAAGAGCAGCTGATGTCTTGAACTTCCAAGATCCATAGGGTATATCTGAGTTCCTGGACGGTGGAAGGAAAATGAGTTCTCTGGACTGGTGCTCTCCCCGGCCCTCAACATGATACAGGGCTTGTGAAGGAACTCACAGTGGGGGCCCAGAGTCTCTGGCTGTGGGCCTGAAAACTCTTATACCTAGGAGTGAGTGGAGACATGGTAAACAAGTGGCATAATTGAGTCCATTACCGGGGGGGGGGACCGGGAAGGCCCATTCTGATTCCCCTTGATATGCCCAGCACCTGACAGGATATAACTCACATTGGATCTACTGAAAGGGTGGTGTTCTCTCTCCCCCAGATGACAGCAACAGGGGTGGATTTGTGTTCTCACACCATGCTCCCTTTTGGATTCTTTTAGCCCCTCACTACCAGAAATTATTGCTCATGCATATCATGTTTTTGATGGTTCTGTTGTTTTGGTGTGATTTATCTCAACAACAAAACACAACATCCACTGTCCAATCAACCACACACTTGCCATTGGCTTTCAATCTCCTAATCTTGGAAGTTTAATACAATCGCTTTCAAAGGAAAAAGGCTAAAAACACCTAATGAAAGATGGTCCATATGTCTTATTGAGGGACGCATTAATGGCTATAGTTTGTTCCGTCAACATCAGAGCGATAGTGCACCAGTCATTGCCCATGAGGACTTGGGATTCCTGAAGCGACCATGCAGCTGGCATCTCCACCCCTCCTTGCTGCACATCTTAGTTCTTTGGGAGGAATAGACCAACAAATAGACAAATGTTTAGGGGGAAAGTATCAATAAACAGAGTCTGGAATGCTTTCAAAGCTGTGATCAGTGGCCAGTTTACAGCATCTGCAGTGGAACGGCTCTGCCTCTACAGGATAGAGGTGCAAAGACTGAAGCAAGAACTCAGAGACTTAGAGCAAAATGGGCTATGAAATTCCAGGCTGCATGTAATGTTATTGCCTCCAGAGGCCAGCTCGGTATGTACTATAAGATGAAGAAAGAACTTGTCCACCTCTATCTTAAGAAATGCTCTTGCATCTCAAGAGATAAGTGAGCATCCAGCAAGTTAACATCTTAATGGGTAAATTAGAAAGAAAATACTTTAAAGTACTGCCTAATGATGCCAGCGTTAAACTCACCTCATCGAGAAGGCTGACAAATTTCACTGCTTCTGTCTAGTCTCTACTCTGGCTCTACATCACACCAGGAGATCTTTTTGGAGGGTGTCTACCTCCCCAGGATTGCAGACCTTGCCCTGGAAAAGCTGATCTAACTAGACAAGACTGAGAGGGCAATACAAATCCTGAAACTCAATGAAAGTCAGGGACCCAACAGTTTTAAATCTCGATTCTACACGAAATCTGCATCCAAATTGGCACCAAGCTGGATTTCTGTTTTTTACCTAGTGTGGTGCCAGAGAGACCACCACTCTTACTATGGTGGAAGCTAGCATGCAGTCTGCCTGAAAGCAGGCTAGCTGTATATGTTCCCTACTTAATATAGATACAAAAAGTTATACCAAACATTTTACCACACACCTGAGTAAGGTCTCTGATCTATTTTGAAAACAGCAGACTTGTCCATGGGTGATAATATATGAGCCACCATCAACCTGGTCTACAAAGCCTCCATACCTGTTGTAACAACGAAGATCAACCCTCGAGTGTCAAGCCCCTGGTATGACGACGCTTTGCGCGCTCTGAAGGGAGCCTGTAGACGGGCGGAGAGGGCCTGGCGGAAGACATATGGGGCTGAGTTAAAAGCTACATATGTCGCGTCCGTCAAGCTCTACCACCGGGCCATCTGTCGTGCCCGAGCGGCATTTTATGCCGAGGAATTCCGGAATAGCACTAACCCGTCGAAGGCCATCTTCAAGGCGGTGAAAGATCTTATGTCTAAGCGGTCTATCTCTACGGCTGAGAGTTCTGTCACACACTGTGAATCCCTCGCTTCCTATTTCTTGGGAAAAGTCCAGTCTATATATCGGACTTTCCCGAGCACTGGTATAGCGATGGGTAGCCCTAAGGAGACACCTCACCAGCCCGCTCTGCTCTCATTTCCCCCCCTCACCTTGGAAGGGTTTGACAAACTTGCTACGCAAGTTAAATCTGGGTCCCCATCCGATCCAGTGAGGCCTGCCCTCTTTCGAGACCAGACCTTTGTGGGGCGCGTGGCTATACGCTCTCTTGTCAATCTCTCCTTAGAGACTGGGGTCGTTCCCATCAGCTGGAAGCAGGCGGTGGTGTCTCCGATCATTAAAAAACCATCTCTTGACCCGTCTAAGCCGGAAAGCTACCGTCCCATCTCGCTGCTGCCCTGGCCAGCTAAGTTGACAGAGGCCCATGTCAATCTGGCCCTGTCTGAATACTTAGCCCGGTCCAATGCCCTCGATCCCACACAGAATGGCTTCCGTGCTGGCCACAGCACGGAGACTGCCCTTCTGGTGATGGTGGAACATCTCCGGGCAAGGTTGGATGCTGGTCAGACGGCGGCGCTGATTTTGTTAGATCTCAGCGCCGCATTCGATACTGTATCGCACAGCATCCTCCTTAGGCGGCTCGAGGAGATTGGTATCGGCGGCCAGGCGCTGCAATGGTTCCGCTCCTTCCTAGACAACCGCTCCTTCTGTGTTGCCATCCCTCCCTTCAAGTCCAGGTTCCAGCCTCTGGCCATGGGGGTTCCGCAGGGATCCTCGCTGAGTACCCACGCTGTTCAATCTCTATGTGAGACCGCTGGCTGATGTCGCAAGGCAGTGGGGCCTAACCATGGTCTCATATGCCGACGACACACAGCTGGCGGTTACTCTCAGCGGGGATGCGGAACAGGATGCCCCCAGGTTTCAGTCCGGACTGAAGGCGGTGGCCAGCTGGTTGACAGGTAACTGTCTCCAGCTTAATGCCACAAAAACAGAGGTTATGGTTGTCGGGAAGGGAGTGGAGCTCTGGGGCGATCAGTGGTGGCCTTCGGAGTTGGGCCCCACTCCGACCTTAGTGTCGGAGGTGAAGAACCTTGGGGTCTGGTTAGACGCTGGTCTTACATTTATAGGGCACACCAAAAAAATCGCAGCCTGTTGCTTCGGTCTCCTAAGAGGGTTAAGGCCGGTGCTTAAGTTCTTCGACGCCCCTACCAGACAGCTTGTGGTCCAGGCAACCATCATCTCCCGTCTGGACTACGCCAGCTCTTTGCTGGCGGGGGCTAACCAGGCTGAGTTAACCCGTCTGCAGCGGGTGCAGAACGCCGCGGCGAGAGCCATTGTTGGACTTCCTAAGTTCTGCCCGGTGTCTCATGTCATCCGCTCCCTGCACTGGCTCCCGGTGAGGAAGCGTATTCTCTTCAAGGTCTTGTGTCTGACCTTCAAAATCCTTAGAGGCATAGGCCCTGAGATCCTGGCCAACTCCATTTCTTTCTATGTCCCTACCCGCAATCTTCGATCTCAAGGTCAGGCCCTTGCTGTTGTCCCCAGAGTTAGGCTCAGCAGGATGGGGGGCCGGTCCTTCAGGGTGAGAGCCGCGTCAATCTGGAACACCCTCCCAGTTGAAATTCGGCTGATAGAGGACTTGCTGTCGTTTCGTAGAGCCATAAAAACCTTCCTATTTTAGCTTCCCTGTTTTAGTACTTTTCTGTAGCATTATCTCCATGTTGTGTTATGACTGCTCCGTGTCTCTGCGCCGGGATGCTCCTTCGCTGGAGTCGCTGTGCGCATAATAAATTGTTATAACATAACATAACATAACATAAAGAAACTTCCTGTGAATCTTCCATCTCTCGACATGGAGAAGGCTTTTGATTGGGTGGATTGGTCTTTCCTGCACCTCACCTTGCAAAAAATGGGCTGGGCCTAAGTTCATGGTAATGATCTTTTCCAGCTACACAAAGCTGTCTGCAAAGGTCACACTAAATGGATTCACCTTAGCATCCTTCCCTCTTCACAGGGCTATCAGGTAGAAGTGTCTGCTTTCTACCCGCCTCATGTCCCTTCTTATTGCATCCCTAGCATGCGTAATATGACAGACTAAAACTGTGGCTGGAATAAAATTCAGAGCATGTGAATATAAAATCTCTCTATATGTGCATGACATGCTTCTAACATTGGGTTCACTGCACACTTCTCTGCCAGCAGTATTGGATCTTCTCAAATCGTTTGAGTTAGTCCCAGAATATAAAATACTCTAGGACAAATTGAGGCACTGAATATGACCACAAGGGATAAATACTTGGATGGAGTTCCTCTCTGCCCTTCAGTTGGACTAAGAAATCCATCATAAACCATGGAGTCAGGATTCTCAAAACCCCGGGAAGCATTTCTTACTAATTACCCCCTTCAATAGCACCCATAAAAAAGGCAATGCACATGAAAGGTTCTAAGGTAAAATATTAAGAGGCCAAGAGCTGTAATGTAGAAAGTGCCCCAGGGGCACAACAGGTATGTAAGCCTGCTTTGCGCTTCCCCAGGGCAGCAGATACTTGTTCGGCCCTTTCTGAAATACACATAGCGTTGGTGCACGTATAGCGCCAGAGCTATCGCCAGAGGGTGGTCCCCTCTGGCGATAGCTAGGGAATCTCTTTACCTCTGCACCTGCACTGTGTTATAGATGCAGGTACAGAGGCAAATAATCTGTCAGAAGGTGAGCTGTCAGTGCACCCCCTGATAGCAGTCATCTGGAAGGAGGAAATGGGGTGCATGGTCCCCCAGGATATCTCCTTGCAGGCAGGTTCAGTCACTCACTGAACACACCTGCAAGAGTACCTCTTATCCCTCTTAAAAGTGCAGGTGGGTTGGCGCCTGCACAGTGAACATAGCCAGGTTATTCATTGACACATCTTCTTTGTAAGACATAACTGTATTCCAATACATAATCCAACCTCTAATATTCATTAAATAGGCTTAAGGCCCTCCATTGAGGATGAAGTACAGAGTGCAGCAGGTCTCTGCTCAGCATTATGTAGACAGGCTTCCATTTCGCTTTGTATTGCAGATGAGTACATTTGATGTTGCTTATCAACCGTTCCATGGCAAGAATGGACCAAAGTCTATGGTGCCACTGAGTAGGCAGGGGGCAGGCTTCCTTTTTCCTATTATGAGGGATAGTCAGTTTGGCAGATCTCAGGTATTTTACTACTATGTGGCATTCGTGTTTCACTACTGCCTTCAATTATACCATGATTTAGTCCTAGAAGCATCACCCCAGACGTAGAGTAAACCTGGCATCCCAGTATGTTTCAGAGCACCTTTGCCTTCCCTTACCACAAAGACAGAACTATTGGGCATGCCCACCAGAGGTGCAATGGTTCCACCATTGCCCCACAGCCATGTCAACATCTAGGAGATACATTGGGATACATGGGGATGGGGTGTGGTGCCAACCGTATCACACTTTATAGTGGTTTTCCCTATACAGTATCAATGTGGAAGAAGAATAGATATCTTTCCATAGCTATTCCCTGTGTTTTGATGTCAACTGTTTCCCTAGGGTGCGCTCTCCCTCTTTATTGTTTCCATGCAAGTGTTACTTCTTGTGCCAGTAACATCCGGTAAAGATTACTAATAGTATCTCTAGTGTCCAACAGTTTAGGAAAAAGCTTTTTGAATGTGGTCTTGTCCCTTGTGGCTGCTGAGCGGACAGACGCGTATGTTATCTAGTGTCTGATCTGAGCATAATGGTGACTTTCTGTCTCCGAGGGGTTACAATTTATCCTTGCATTGCAAGAGGGTCTTATGGGATGCTTCAGTTAACATGCCACAAATCATTCTACATCCTCCTTCACTCCAGTTTCGAAAGGTCTCTTCTTTCAAAGCAGGGGTGACGGCCACGTTGTAGTGAATAGGAGTATAAAGTGATGGGTGCATCCTCAGTCTCCCAAAGGTCTCCTATTTTTTTAATGTAGTGTTTGCTGGGGTACTGCGGTAGGCATTAAGATATTGTTTGTATACCCAGTCTAAGTCGCAGATGTCTATGGGCCTTGGTGTGGTTCATCTGGCATCAATTCTTATTGGATTCCAACATAGACTATTTTATGACCTCTCCTAGGTGGTTGCATAATAGTGTGGAATGCTGGTGCACCAAACCACCCACCTCCCTGAATTAAAACAGACGTTTCTGAGGAACTCTCAATGCAGTCACCCTCCAGATAAATCATTGTAATTTGTGTTGGATTTGTTTTATATAGCCACTGTCCTGCCATATTGAGTGTGTTTCAAACATGCAAAGAAGGCAGAGGAGAACATTAATTTTTACTGCATTTATTCTACCAGTCAATACAAGGATCATGCTACCTCATGGCTCCAGGTTCTTCTTTATGGCTGAAGCATTTCCGTTTCCAAATGGAACAAAGATGTGTTTTCAGAATACGTAGCCTTATTGTAATATGCACGAGTAAGGCCCCAAAGGAACTTATGACTCTTAGACCATTTTCTTGATAATACTGGCCTTGGTGACGCGGAACACACTATCACACTGCCTTGACATTAGGGACATGGCCCTTATGTGCATGACACAAATGTGTTTATTATTACATTCATATGGAGACGCAGCTACCTGTGAAATACAAACAAATGCCTTATGGGGGGGCCCCTCATAGAGGGAAAATAGGGAGGGAGGGTTTGCCCTTCTTAAGTTTGGGTTTGCATAGGGGGAGCAGAGGGATAGTTGAGTAAAATGAGGAGCTGAACTTTATTTGAATTTTAATATGTTTTTAATGACCTCACTGATGAGTTAATTTGTAGTTGACCAGTGACAACATGAATTATCTCATTGATTGTGCAAGTTTTGATTGCATAGTGTTCCAGTGTCAATTCTGTGCTCGAGACACCTCAGGATCTCATAGCCAATTCAGATAAATATTGAAACATTTAATGAGTAGAGTGACACTAGAATGACAAATATTCAAATAGGAAAACTGGGCAAGATCTGGATTTTTAAAGATTTAATACAAAAAGCATCAAGAGAAAGTAATGTACCAATCAGTAGCCACTGTTTGAGATTCACTGGGTCCTGGGCATGATTTCGGGCTGGCCGTGATGGATCTCAGGTCGGCTAACCCACATTAAAGATTTAACTTTTGATTTAGTCTGAATTGGAAGCTGAACTCCTCCACCGTGACAAGGTTGCATACTGTATCTGCTGAAATACTGTTGAAGCTGGATATCTAATGGAAGAGGTCTTGCTAAAGCTGTTGGTTTTTGTTGGAAAAGATCAAAGCAGGAGATATTGAAATTTTGTGTCCTATGAAGTCCTCATTTCGGGCTGATACTTTTTTAATCTTCGCCCGGTAAAGATATCTGCTTGAAGTCATTTTTATGGTGCTCAAAATCCTCCAGCAGGGTAAATCTGAAGCTCTAGCCAATGAAGTCACATCAAAATCAGACACCTTTGACCCAAGGTGTTGCTGGTGCCCTGGAGGTCTTGGAAGTCCAATACATATCCGATTTTCTGAAGCAACTCCTCTTGGTCACTTCTGAGGCTCTCAGGACCTCAGAGACAGCACTTAGGGGCCAGCACTCACTCTAGCAGAGACAACCAGCAGGGTCCATTCTAGATGCAGTTGCCACCGGTCAGCTACAAACTTCAAGAAAAAGGCCTCTTGCAGCTTGTTGTGTCCTGATAGCCAAATAGTCATCTGACCCTTGGAGTCCACATTGTTGTCCTTGTTACACGAAGGTGCAGGTCCAACCTTTCCAGTCGCCTCACATGTTTTAAGACAGCAGGTTCAGTCCTCTTCTTTTCTCTCACAGTTTCAAAGGACGTTCTGCTGAGCAGTGGGTGGGGTGCTAGTTTTGTAAGATTTTCTAGCCAGTGGGTGGGAGTGCCTCCTTGACAGTTCCTAACAAATGAGGAAAAAAGGCCCAGTGGCAACCCATCCCACATTTTTCCCACACAGCCTACTTGCCTTACTGAAAACTATCCCACTATTGTAATGGAAATCCTTCTGCCCCAAGGAGCCCCCGGGACAGCAGGGGTGTGTTTAGAAAAATGAACAGTCTCCTCTTCTTCTGTCCACCAAAAATCCTGTGAAATGGTCTAAGCCATTGCTCCTGCTCTGAAAAACGTTTTCACACCTCATTATGAGGAAGCACTGACAGTACCATCTGCCATTAATAGTAATTAGCCTAATTACTTTTTCTAAATATTTGTTGAAAAATCTGACTTCAGCACTGAATTTGATTTTTAGTAAACATTAAAACAGTGTTTGAATACCCCTAATAGCTTGTACTAAACTGGTAATAGAAAAGATATGATTTTATTTTGAACTTGGTTTAATTGTCAGAAGACACCTATCGCCCTTTACAGTGAAAATAGCTTGTTCGGGTTAACCGCTGTAGGTACAAATCCTGCTTGTGCAACTTTTAAATTCTAGGCACCCAATCATGTGGGCTACAAGAACTACTTAGAGTGACTTATTTAATATTGAATGTATTAGGTAGGAATTTTTCTTGTAAAAGGGTTATTTTGACAGGTTTGCCTGCAGGTTTAAAAGCTGCATGAGACAGGCTACACAGGTAGTCTGGAAGCTATGTTTCTCTTGTCAGCCTAGTAAATACCACACTATATGATTCAGTTCACGCTTAATTTCCCCACTCCATTGGTGTCTTTTCTGCACCAGATTCTATGAATATTGGGAAGTTAAGTATGCCAATTAGGAGTTAGAAAATTGTATTGTCATTTATGGGAGAGAGTGCCTACACTGAGGCATAGACAATAGTGCCTCAGTATGCAGGGTTCAAAAAGCAGAGACATCAGTCCAAAAAAGGGGGCTGACCATGCAAAAAGAAAAAGGTATTTTCAAACGTTTATCCTGCTCGTTTTTATTTTAAAAATAATCATTTCTTGTATGTTTCCAAAAATATTTAGAAAGCTTTATTAAATTATAAATGTGTTTCTTAATTTCTAATTAATTAGCAATATTTATTTGCTTATCTTGTGTTTTATTATGTTTTACAAATTAATATTATTTTTACATAGGAATTTAATAACGATATTACGTTTTTTAACTTAAAGTTATTACATGGATATATTTTATTTTTTTAAATATTGTATTTTGAAAAAAGTATTCAGATTTTATTTGAAATTACAGTAATGTGAATTATAATTAAAATACATATACTTACCAATGCAATGTCTATATTATGGACCACAATATGTTGGTATTCAGTATATTTGCTCTTTAAATTATTTGTGCGGAAAGTCAATATTTTTGTGGTTAATATTCTGACAATTAAATGTTTGTATCATGATATTGCTGTCATGAATATTTTGTGGCATGGCCTGTTTAGCATGTACACTTTAAAGGTGTCAAGAGTCTTCTTAAAATGGTCCCACTTAAGAGAAAAAACAACACAACTGGCTGAAGAAATTTCTGGGCATGGTTGGTAATTATTGATTGAAGAAGTACGATAATGTAGAAATGTTGATAAGCTAGGCATCAAAAGCTCCCCAAATCAGAGCTTTAAAATCACCAAGCATAAGTAGAACAAGAAATCCTACAGGAATCCTGCTGCAAAAACCTGATTTCCCTGATGATTTTCAGTGCATTTGTGATATATATTGACTGTGCAGAGCAGGGCCGGCTTTAGGGCGGTGCGACCGGTGCCACCGCACCAGGTGCTGGCTTCCTGGGGGTGCCGTGTTTGCAAGTTTATTATGTTTTTAAAGCACCTGCTGCAGCCTTTCTTTCCTCCAGCAATTGCCAGGCCTCACAAAAATGTCAAGATAACTCGTATGATTAATTATCTTCCTGGAGAGAGCTCAGTGTTTTGTATAGTTGAGGTTTCGACTTAGGTGAAGTTAGTGCAGAGGGTTAATATGCCTGCTGCAAAGAACGTGTACCAAGGAGATTACAGAGTGCGTATGATTCAAACAGATCATCAGGTTACTGCTTTCAAAAGACACATCCTTTTGTTACTTGCAATTTATAACTTAAAGTCCTAATATTCAACAGTGAGCTATTAACTTTCATCACAGAACTGCATACACACAGCAAAGCATACATTAGAACATTGATTAATGTTGCATAAAGGGTTAATTTGACTAGAAATCGATTCTTATTATTAAAGAACACTCCCAACTATGCTGTTTCTTTTTCGACTCTGAGTTTGTGCTTCTCCACACCAAGCACTCCTAAGCTATACTGCCTACCAGTATGGATGACATGTGACTCCTACACTTTTAGTCCTTTGGCTTATGTAAACATTTCCTATACTCTGATTTAAAACACGTATGATTGATTGTCTCTGTGTAATGTGTGTGTGATGCAAAGTGCTCTGACACCCTACACTGGTATGAGTGGCGCTATATAACTAATTCAATGTATCTGAGAGTGTTGTTATAGAGACTGTTAAAGGGTGCTAGTGAGAGAATCCGTGGTGGAGGTGGACATTGGGGGGGGGGGCGCCAACAAACATTGTCGCACAGGGCGCCACCAGCGCTAAAGCCGGCCCTGGTGCAGAGAGCAAATGTGGTGCTGGAAATAAACATGTCGGTAAAGATTTTTTAGTGTACAGACAGGTAAAGCATTCAGAGAAAATGAATTTGGTCAAACCTCTTAATGGTTGTCTGTGGGTGCACAACTGGTGTTGTATGCCAAAAATTGGCTTTTTAAATGCAAAGAGGCAGAAGGGTGTCCCCTTGGCATCAATACCTATTAAAAGCATTCAAGAGTATAAGATTGTCTGTAAAGTTTTCCCAGCAGGCGCCCATTTGCAGGTATATGGGAAAATGTTGGCCAGAGAATTGCAGGCTGTCTGACAACAAACAATAGTGTAGTCATCCAAAGTGTTCAGCATAGGGTTACTTTCTGAAGCTTGCTTAGGGCCTGATTTTGAGTTTGGTGATCTGTGGACTGCCGTGCCGGTGCTCCAACTGCAGTGAGCTCGGCGGTCTGACCACCATATCACAAGTTATCAGATTGGGTTAGCAAAGACCTCTGCCGCACTGCAGACACCAGCAGCCAACTACGAGCGTGGCAGTCACGGAGCGAGGCAATGATGCTGTTGGGGACTCCAACCACCAGTGCATCTGATGGAGCATTTCATTTGTAGGGGTTCATCATAATCACGTGCAGAGCACACCGACATATAATCTTCCAATTATATAAATGTGAAGTGTCAGAATTGTGAATTGTATTAACATAACTACATGACATATTTTAGGCTATTGACAAGTATTGTGGAGAATCCACGTAGAAAATGAATGTAACTAACAGAAAACATTAACAAGAAGAACTTGTGTTTCGAAAATAAGAAATACTCATGTACTAAATGTGCTTACTAATTGTGACACTTCATATGTAGGTAAATGCATTCGTTAAAAATGTATTAATGTTTACGTGAATTCGCAAAGCATACATGATCCATTTTTATCTTAGCTGAAGTCATAGGCCTGAAATGCAAGCCCCTGACAACTCTCGCTTTAGGATTAACAGGTCTGGAACTTATGGGCCTCACCCTTTCAAATTCATCCACCCTATTACGAGTAGCTTTACAGCTGGCCTGACCGTGGCAATCCAACCACCACATCTGAGACGCCAGAAAGGGAGGGATGTAAGGACGAAACTCACATTCAGCATGTCTTTTGCTGCCAGGGAACCAATCCTACATGTCCTGCTGATGCTCTCCCAACGTTCAAAACCAAGTCCGTTGCTAACAAAACAGCTGTAAGTCATACAAATACCTGTTGTCATTGACTTCTCAGCAAAACAAAGTCCTGCCATGGACCAGACAAGGGAAATGGGGTCCCTAAGTATGCAGGCACTATATCTAGGATTGTTTATCAACAATCATCCTAAACACATCAGTAGGAATCCCTTCCTGGACAAAACATTGGTAATGCACAGGCACACTGTACACAAATGGACACATGGTTGCAAATTATTTAAAGTGACAGTGATGTCTGCATTAATTTATTTTCAATTACACCACCTCCTCATCAATATCACGACTATTAATCTCTGTCACTTATAACTTTTGCTCTTTCACACTTGTCTGTCATGTCACCACTGATCTTCACCAGTCATGCAGCTTACCTGCTCTCAAGTGTTGCTAAAACGAAATTGAACTAACTGCAGGTACCATGAGGCCTTGTCACTGTAACTCTAACCTAGATGCTACACTTATTTTGCCCTTTCTCACTTAGTTACCAGGTCACCACTAATCTTCATTAGCCATGCTGCTTACCTGTTCTCAAGTTTTGCTAAAATGACCTAGAACTGACTACAACTATTACGAGGCCTTGACATTGTAACTCTAACCTAGATGCTACACTCCTTTTGCCTTTTATCACTTGACTGCCATGTCACCACTGATCTTCACTAGTCATGCAGCTTACCTGTTCACAAGTGTTGCTAAAGTGACCTAGAACTCAAAACAACTACCATGGGGCCTTGTCACTGTAACTCTAATCTAGATGCTAAACTCCTTTTGCCCTTTCTCACTTGTTTGCTGTGTCACCATTTATCTTCACTAGGCATGCAGCTTATCTGTTCTCAAGTGTGTCTAAACCATGAGGCCTTGTCACTGTACTCTAACCTAAATGCTTCACTACTTTTACCTTTTCACACTTGACTGCCATGTCACCACTGATCTTCACTAGCCATGCAGCTTACCTGTTCACAAGTGTTGCTAAAGTGACCTAGAACTCAAAACAACTACCATGGGGCCTTGTCACTGTAACTCTAATCTAGATGCTAAACTCCTTTTGCCCTTTCTCACTTGTTTGCTGTGTCACCATTTATCTTCACTAGGCATGCAGCTTATCTGTTCTCAAGTGTGTCGAAACCATGAGCCCTTGTCACTGTACTCTAACCTAAATGCTTCACTACTTTTACCTTTTCACACTTGACTGCCATGTCACCACTGATCTTCACTAGCCATGCAGCTTACCTGTTCACAAGTGTTGCTAAAGTGACCTAGAACTCATTATAACTACCATGAGGCCTTGTCACTATAACTCTAACCTAGATGCTACACCCCTGTTGCCCTTTCTCACTTGTTTACCATGTCACCGCTGCTCTTCACCAGTCATGCATCTTACCTGTTCTCACGTGCTGCTAAAGTGACCTAGAACTCAATACAACTACCATGAGACCTTGTCACTGTAACTCTAACCTAGAGGCTACACTCCTTTTGCCCTTTCTCACTTGTCTGCCATGTCACCACTGATCTTCACTATTCATGCAGCTTACCTGTTCTCAAGTGTTGCTAAAGTGACTTAGAACAATGTTTTAAGGATAACAATTTTCCTGAAAAACGTCTTGAGCCTAAGGAAATATGTGCTTATCTAATTGTTTCTTCTTCAATGAAATGAGGGCTTTTGTAAGTTTAATATTGTTTTATTTTGAAATGGAATCTATGTAATATTTGTAACAAAGTTCAATGTATGAATTGTTTTATGTATTTTTAAATGTTTGCTTTTATGATTGTTTGTTAATCAATCTAATAAAGCCTTTTCTGAATCTGAATCTGACTTAGAACTCATTACAACTACTTTGAGGCTTTGTCACTGTAACTCTGACCATGATGCTACAGTGAATGCGACACACTCACATTGCACACATCCCAGGTCCTGTTGTGAGGTCAAGGAAACAGCTGTATGGCTTGGTCAGTAGAGCCAAACACACCTTCTCTGCTAACAGTCTACAGTGGACTCCCACACATCACCCACATGATAAGGCAATGTTAGTCAATGGGATTACATAGAATCAGTGTGAGAAACATTATAAAGGCACAATGGAAACACTCTCTACAGGATGGCAAAGCCTCTTAAGGGGGCAGCCCTCAAAGTCTGGGGACACTGGGGCACACTACATTTTGCACATGTCTGACAAACTCCATGTGCACTGGACCTGGGTACTGAAGTATATCAGGGACAACCAATAGCATAACCAAGTGCCAGGCATGTGTATGTAAATGGGTAAGTGCAAATTATGAAAGCAAACCAAGCACAAACAGCATGTGACACTTATCTCGATGAAGTAGCTCCACAGTACACACTGCAAAATGGACACATGTTCATGCAGAACTACACAAAGGGATGACAAGTTGACACCCTCCATGTGTGGATACACAAATATCTAACTAAAACACATCAAACACATACCCAACCTACATCATAGGAAGAAGGGCAAGCTAAATGATGTTGACAGTGGCCAGGCCAAGATGAAATACTTACCACAGAACATGTCACCCAATGCAATGTCTGTCCGATTGGGATGTCAGCCCACATAGACATCCATCCAACATTTACCCTTGTCCTGTCTGACTCCAGCACTGGTTCCAAGGGCACATCATACAAACCACTTCAACTTGATTAACAATCACGAAATAAACAAACTCAACTGTACTTACACATCACTAACTATACAACAACATCAAATAATCAGAAAAATAATGGCAGGACAATGTCTTCCAAACTGTAAATTTGTTTAATGAGCTGATGAAAATATTAATCAAAGTAAACATCGGCCAATGGCTAGTCTATAATGTTTGATATGTGCCTCAGCACAATGTTATGCCAAAAAAACACTTGCCCTATCAGACATTGCCAGAGAACCTCTTCACAAAGGGGCATCTATTGGGCATTCTAGGCACCTAAATGATGCAAGGTTAAACAAAGGACTTTCCTTGGAAGCCTGGGGAGGTGGGATGACAAGGGATGAGGATTTGGAGGTAGAATGAGTGTCTTTGTCTGGTTTGTAGGTGCAAGAATGTGTATGGGTCTGATATATGTTGTGTCTGTGTTGTAGATGTCTGTTGTTTTGATGTGAGTTTGGGGTTGTGTGCTTTTTTGGTGTGTCCTGTGGATTTGGTGGGTATGTTGTGTGTTTGGGCTGTGTCTATGGGTGCAGTGTTTGTGGGGATGTTCATGTTGGGGCTGGCGAAGGTGGCAAGTGTCTGTTTAGTGGTTGTATGCCTGAACTCCTTGCTCTATGTTGGTGTGTGTGTGCTGCATTTGGATGTTGTTGTGGGTGCATGCTTCAGTCTACATATGATCTTGACAGATCTAGGTAAAGGGATTTGGGATGAGGAAGAGGAAGGAGATGGGGTGGAAGGCTGGGGTGGGTGGAAAGGCTGCAGTTAGTGTGGAGGCCAGAGCCTGAAGCGATCTCTGTAGGCAAGACATACTTCTGTGAATGCCTTCCAGGTAGTCCAGTGTCTGCGACAGATGACTTGGCTGCTACTGGATGGCATTCAGCAGTATGCCCAACAGAAATCTGTCTCAGGAGGTCAATAGCCTCCTCGCTAAGGGCAGCTGGGGTCACCGGGGCAGGGGCTGAGGCACCTGGACCAATGGAGACACTGTGCTCGGTACGGGAGCACAGCTGAATAACTTGGTGGGAAGCAATAGGGAGAGTGGAGATGGAATGAGGGTGGCGGACAAGGATGTTGTGGAAACCTGTCCTGTGCGGTCCGTCATCAGCAGGGAGTTGCCACTGGAGGTTGACTCAGATGAAGACAGCATCAAACCATGGGCCTCCAGGAAACCCCCCTCACCCACTGGGCCACTGACTATATGTTTCAGTATCCTGACTGGAGGCACTGTGGCCAGCTGCATCCCTATCGTCGTCGGCACTGTCTCCTCTGGTTGCCTCTGTTGATGCTGAAAAGACAGTTGAAATAGGTGTAAGACATCTGTGTAAACTCATTTTACGTACATCCTCAGATTGAATATCTACAACTCAATAAAACAGTGAAAGTCTCAACAGGCTCAGGTAATCTACAGTCCATGAATATGAGGTATCAACTGTGTCCAAAAAGGAACTCACATCTCATTACCCAAAATGATTTGCACACACAAATACCAATGTATTGGTGTTTAAACACCCACATATGACTACTCCAAATCTGCATGTCTCAACTTGCTGCATGTCATCAGTCAGTGAATGCACCTTCAAAAGTCTACATGTCTATACATAACTCTACACTGCCACACCAACGGCATCCATGACACATTTGTAAGACACAACTGTGTACATACAATGAAATACATTGCCTCAACATTTGAACATGACTAATAAGAGAGATCAGTGTCTCTTGGTGTGTCTAAAAAACCCAACATGTCTACACACTCCTGTCTATGTGTACACATCACCTGCATCCCCAAAATGAATTAACATTGTCCTTTACACATTGGCCAACACACAGAACTGTGGAGAACTGTCACCGTATTCTATGTACACCCTTACATCATGCATCACATTCTTGTGCAGATGATTGCACAGCAAATCAAAGCTATACATGCCATCATGTAGGCATAAATACTGATGGCATCAGTGTTGTTTACCATCTCTAAATGTTGTAACTTCCCTACTTACCATGGCCAAGTAAGGCTCAGTCATTATGTGCATCCTATGTGTACTGCATGCCATGTCACATGTAAGAGATCCTCAGGACTAGATAAATAGTATTAGGGGAGGATCACTCCTGGCACAATGAAGACACGTGGTCTGTTTAGGACAGCTGGCTGTCACATTACTCAGCCATTTGTCTGTACAACTCTGAAGATAGGCATGTGAATTGACTCACCTTTGGATAGGGTCCTAAATACATAAGTCTTTGAGAAACATCATGCACCTACGACAAGACCTACACATACAACAATACTGCTAATCCTTAGGATATGAGTAACCTACTATTTTGATCAGAAAACTGCTGCTTCTAACATGAGGTAAATGTTGATGCACAATGTATGGCTTGGCCCAATACTCACCGCCTCCAAGCTGCTGTTGTACACTCAACTGCCCATCAAGCTCCGGGTAGGCCACTGCCAGGATGAGGACCATTAGGGGAGTCAGTGTCCGGTGCATGCCCCTACCACGTAGGGAGGACTTCCACAGCTGGACCTCCATGATCTTCTTGGTCCAGAGTCTCAAGTCCTCCCACCTCTTCCTGCAATAGATGCTGCACCGGTGATAGTCCCCTAGGGACTGCACTTTCCGGGCAATGGCTTTCCACAATCCCTGCTTCTGATGGGCGGTGACCTGTATATATACAAGAGATGAAGCACAATATTGTAACTGCTTGTAAATGGATCAATGTCAGGGTCCCACACATTTCGGAGACATCTAGCACAAGCACAATTCTCAATACGATACATATGTAGTCCTCGCATACTTACCACCACATATAGGACTACCCATACTTCTGCAGCCATTATCCTCAATCCTGGTTGCATGACTGCATCCTACACTGACAAAGACAGCCCGCTATCAACATGGAACCCAGGGCCATTCTACACGTAGTGTGGTGTGAGCTACTGTGGTACATACCACACCATTCGGACCTCTGAAGGGTAACCTACATGTGCATGTTTGAACACATTCTGTAACCACCAGACCCACTTACAAAATGTATACGGTACATACAGCCTGACACAAGAGTGAAGATTGACAGCAAACACTAAGGTCACAATGAAAGGGTTTGCATATGTCACACTGCCAGGCTCCACTCAGGTATTGTCTGGCTATGTGGACAACAGAAATAAACACCATACAATGTGTGGCAGAGTTTGAGTGGTTGGTACTAGCAGCACAGGACATACATCCTGCCATAAGTGGCACTGACACAATGATAACACCTACCAACTTTAGAATCCCTAGTTGGATATGTTGCCTATTAACAAGCTGCTGAACCAAAAAGGCTGATTGTCTTACACAGAAGCAAATGCCAGGACTGTCAAAATGTCACATGAGCATTAGGCCTATATAATGCAAGCATGATGTTAGGAAGAGTTACATCACACCTATGGAAGTAAATGATCTGACCTAATTCAATCAGACACATCCAAAGTGTGGCACAATGGAAAGAAGTATCAGGTCAGGGGGTGACCTCTGACAACATACAGAATGTATAGCATGCAAAGGCAATCTGGGCAAATAGTGATGGCAGGCACTCATTATGGGAACATCCAAGGATCAGCAGAATTACAGGGCGGTAAACCTGTGATTCACACGTGCAGCCCAAAGTGGCTGAGCCTCTCAGTCTCTGCCATGCCCAATTCTTCATCATCCCTTGTCCTCTGCTGCCAGAGCAGACTCATCCCTACGCTGTTTAACATATATGTGTCACCTTTGGCAGCCCTTATTTGATCAATCGGCTTCCAATTGACCTCTTATGCTGATAACACTCAAATAGTGTTATCCATACAAAAAGGCAAAGAGGCTGAGACTGGTCGGGACTGCTACAATTGTATGCAGTCTATTGCAGGTTGGATGTCAGCAAATTGCCTCAAGCTGAATGCAGGGAAGACTGAGGTGATTATTTTTGGTAATCCCTCAAATCTCTGGTGAACAGACTGGTGGCCAGAATCTTTGAGTTCACCCCCAGCCCCTACTGGTAAGGCAAAGAATTTGGGAGTGATGGTGGACTCCAGGCTGTCTTTTGCGGACCAGGTTGGCAGAGTGGTATCCTCCTGTTTTCATCTCCTTAGGATTATGAGGAAAATCAAGCGTTTTCTCCCGGAGGATAGCCTTAGGACAGTAATAACTGCACTTATTCTGTCTCGCTTAGATTATTGCAATGCCTTATACCTCAACATCCACATAAGGCAGCTCAATCGACTTCAAGTAGTGCAAAATGCAGCTGCCAGGGTCCTTTTGGGTATCCCTAGGTTTGTCTCCATAAAGAAGGGACTCCGGGACCTTCATTGGCTCCCAATGAAACAACGGATAGAATTTAAGGCTCTATGCCTGATTTTGGAAACCCTTGAGGGGCATGGTCCTGCCTTTATGAGTCAACACTTTCAATGGTACACCCCCCGCAGGGCCTTACGTTCAACTAAGGCAAAGCTGGTAAAAGTTCCAGGGGCTAAAACTGCTAGTTGGGGGGGCAGTAGTTTTTTCTGTTGGCTGGGGTGAGTATAAGGCTACATTCAGTGAGGAGGCCCAAGCTTGAAACAATCTCTGTACGACAGACATACCACTGTCAATGCCTTCCAGGTAGTCAACCTTCGGACACTGTTGACTGCCCAGATCCTGGATGAAATTGAGATGAGCAGTCTGCCCAACAGAGATCTGTCTCAGGAGGTCAATATCATCCTCACTACGGGCAGCTGGGGACATAGGAGCAGGGGCTGAGGTGTCTGGAACTGAGGAGACAGCTCTCCTCTTAGGGGAATGGCCCAGGACAACTGGGTGGGGAGCGGCAGGGAGAGCGGAGATGGAACGGGGTGGCAGACAATGATGGCATATCACCAGTATGGGTATGGTCCACCACTACCAAGGAGTGGCCACTGGAGTCCGACTCTATGGCTGATGTTTTGTTAAGTCTGGGTTCTCCATCGCACTCCTCTCACCCTCTTGGCCTCTGGGTCGATCCGTAACAGTGTCCCGATCAGACCCACTCTAGCAAGCTGCTTCCTCAACAACCTGGGCCCTGTCTCCTCTGCTCATCTTGGTAGATGCTGAAATTTCATATGAATTTCATCAATTCCAACTGAGAAGACACACACGAGAAACTGCTCATTACAAATGACACAACAAATGTGGTTGTATCACACCACCTACTAGGATGGCTACATTTTGAACAACATTAGCAGTGGCACATGCATGAATGCAACATAAGTTCTCAAAAATGGCGCACAATGAAGACTGGACCACAGTCTGCCACAATTGCATGAGTTAGCTAGTCTCCACTCCATCATCATGTACGTAGCAGGATATAATAAAAGCCTGTAAACTTAGGCCCTTTTGACATACAACAGAGACCAGGTGACATCAACTAGCGTGGCCATAAAAAATGCATCCCTAACCATTACACACAAGGCATCGCAACAGCACATAGTCATGCTCCTAAACCCACTTTGTGATGAACTGATGGACACCTGATACAGCTATCTTCCTGCAATATGTGTAGTACCAGGAAGGATGTGTCATTGAAGGGCCCATTCTACACTGATCACACAACCCAAATGAAGCTTCTTCTTTTGTGCTCTGTCACAACACTCTCTACAAAGGTGAAACTGCGTACCTTTGCTATATATCACGTCGCACACCAATTTAGAATGAAGACAATGTGGCCAAAAGTTAGGTGAGATGTCCTAACATATGTCCATATGACATAAGATCACCTAGGCCTAGGGACATGTCAACTCCTGATTGGTGTACTCCCATGGCATAGTGTGAAGCCATTACAACAGGTAAAGTTCATGAGACTCAGGCAATATACTGTCCATGAAGAGAAGGTTAAAATTTTAGACAGTAGGAAAGGGACATTACAGCACCTCGACTTGTCTAGCACACACATATACCGATGTATAATTGAGTGTATATACTCACATATGACCCCAACAAGTCTGCATTACACTACCTGCTGCATATCAGTATCCACTTAATGAACCTCCACTATTTCACATGTGCATGTCCCCTAAATATATGCTCATACCTCTACAGCATGGAACATCACATTGGGAGACAGTACTGTAGATACTCCGACCATGTATCTCATTGCTTCATCATTTCCAACCAAAATATTATAATAAACAATGTATATGAGAATGTGTGACTCACCCACCCATGTCTACACAACCCTGTCTGTGAATACACATAACATGTATGCACATCACCATCCTCAAAAGTACATATGATGGTATAACATGGATATGTTACACATGCCAACCAGACCTGCATATGCCATGACTATACAATTGTGCTTGTCAACCTCCATGTTGATGTGGTCACTGTTGCCTGTAACGATTAATAGATGGTTAGGCATAATTCAGATTAGACAGATCAATACTCACCCCCTCCTAGCTGCTGTTGGGCCCTCAAGTGCACTTCATGCTCCCGGTAGGCCACCACTAGGATGTGGGCCATTAGGGGAGTCAGTCTCCAGCATTCTCCCCTACCATGAGGAGAAGACTTCATCAGCTGGACCTCCATGATTTTCCGGTTCCAGCTTCTCAGGTCCTCCCACCTCTTCCAGCAGTGGATGCTGTGCAGGTGATAGACCCCCAGGGACCATACTTTCTGGGTGATGGCTTTCCACACTCCGTGCTTATGATGGGCGTTGATCTGTATGGATGCAATAGATGAGTAGACTGAGTGGACATGCAAGACTAGGGTCATCTATCTGGCTTATCAAGCAGTTGTAGACACCTAGCAGGACCATGATTAAATTGTCAGCACCCCAAATGTGTAGACTCCTATGATGAACAGACACACTCACATGATGCCAGAATACACTAGTCATCTGATGACTACACACAACTCCGGTCACGTCCTCTACTGACTATGCCAGCCTACTTACGTCACGTAGCCCAGGGCCATAACACATGTACTGTGAATGTAGTCTTGATGTGCCACAACACACCATTGGAAGCACATGACAGCTAAAGTACATGTGCATGACAGTACAGACACTTTCATACCCCAGCTGTGTGACTCTATCCATGCTGTTTACAACATAACTGTCACCAATAAGGGCTCGATTACAAGTCACCTTGGTCTAACAAATTCATGGGGACATAGCAGTGGCGGTTTTCCTACCTCCCCATTACAATTAGGACAGCCGGACTACCATTGACACACCGCAGCCACCAGGAACCCGCCATTCCCTGGCAGGGTCGCAGCGGTCTTGAGGCGAGGCCACAATATGCTTGGTGGGACCGCCGCAGACCCACCAAGCATAATACGATTTTCCTCTCCACCATGGTTTTCATGGCGATTCCTCCACCATAAAAACCATGGCAGAGAGGAATCACCTTGTGCCTTAGGGCTATGTGGTGCATGCAGGGGAACACAACATGTGCCCCACCGTGTGCATCCACCCCAGTTCCTGCATAGCATGGATTTTAAATTCCAGGCCATGCAGGAAATGTTTTTGGCGATCCCTAATCGCACATGCACTTTGATTCACTGACTGGTCCATCAGTATTTGTTTCCTTGTAGGCTTCAGCATGCTGGGGAGTTGCCTGGCTCTCGCCTCAGTCGCCATCTTGGAGTGGCGTTTTTATCTGTTCATGGTTTCCTTTATCACGCTTATTTTAATTTGTCTTTCTTTAACAGTAGCTACCTTTCACAAGGGAGTTTGTGAGTTTATCTGGGGTAACTGGACCTCAGTTTTGTTTTCTTATGCCCTCACATTTTAAAACTGTTTTTAAATTAAGCCCCTGTACTTTGCAGCTCCTGGGGCCATGCCTCCCTCACGCCTCCTAACCAGCCCCTATGGCCTTTAAAACCAGCCGAAGAGTGTGTCCGCGCACCCTGATCACACATGCACCTTGATCCACTGACTAGTCCATCAGTATTTGTTTCCTTGTAGGCATCAGCGTGCTGAGGAGTTGTCTGGCTCCTGCCTCAGTCGCCATCTTGGAGTGGCGTTTTTGATCTGTTTATGGTCTCCTTTATCCCGTTTATTTTAATTTGTTTTTCTTTAACAGTAGCTACATCTCACAAGGGAGCTTGTGAGTGTAGCCAGGGTAGCTGGACCTCAGTTTTGTTTTAATTTGTCGTCACGTTTTAAAACTGTTTTTTTCAAATTAAGGCCTCGTGCTTTGCAGCACCTGTGGCAACTCCTCCCTCACTCCCCCTAACCACCCCCTATGGCCTTTGAATCCAGACGAGGAGCACGTGTGTGCATCCTGATCACACATGCACCTTGAGTCATTGACTAGTTTGTCAGTATTTGTTTCCTTGTAGGCATCAGCGTGCCAGGGAGTTGCCTGGCTTCTGCCTCAGTCACCATCTTGGAGTGGTGTTTTTATCTGTTTATGGTTTCCTTTATCCCGCTTAGTTTAATTTATCTTTCTTTAACAGTAGCTACTTCTCACAAGGGAGCTTTTGAGTGTAGCCGAGGTAGCTGGACCCCAGTTTTGGTTTCATTTGTCCTCACGTTTTAAAACTGTTTTTTAAATCAAGCCCTCGCACTTTGCAGCACTTGTGGACACACCTCCCTCATGCCCCGTAACCACCCCCATGGCCTTTAAAGACAGACGACTAGCGCATCCGCACAGCCTGATCGCACATTCACCTTGATTCACTTACCGGTCCGTCAGTATTTGTTTCCTTGTAGGAATCAACTTGCCAGGGAGTTATATGGCTCCCGCCTCAGTCGCCATCTTGGAGTGACATTTTTATCTGGTTATGGTTTCCTTTATCCCGCTTATTTTGATTTGTTTTTCTTTAACAGTAGCTACATCTCACAAGGTAGCTTTTGAGTGTAGCTTGGGTAGATGAACCCCAGTTTTGTTTTCATTTGTCCTCACATTTTAAAACTGCTTTTTTAAGTCAAGCCCTCGCTTGCAGCGCCTGCGGCCACACCTCCCTCATGTCCCCCTACATCGTTTAAACCCTTTAAGGTGTGCCAAAGGCAAGCCCATCTGCGGCAGTCCATGCTTGGATTGTGCTCAGCGCCAGCCATGCTGCTTGATCCCTGCTCAGTTAAGGGGAAATTGCACTGCATTTTTTGTAGTCACACCTTCCATTACTCTCCATTGTCCATCTACCCTAGGGGAGAACCCCCCCAATGAGGACCTAAGACTGTCACTATCCTGCGTATTGATAAATGCAAGGTCATTAGTTAAAAATGCCATCGCATTTCGTGAGTTCTTAGAATCTCACAAGATCGATCTAGCGTTTGTAACTGAAACCTGGGCAGAGATTTCCTCGGAGTCCGACCTACTCCTGTCCCTACCAGCGGGTTTCAAATCCAGAATGACAGAATTGGTCGGCTACTGGATTTTATCTGCTTGACTTGTCTTTGCATGAAAGAAAGACTAATTAAGAACTTTTTTGAAAAAAAGAAACTACATTACATTGGAAATTCTTCAACGCGCATATAAAGACTGTCCTCCATTTGAACCCTACAGACTTTATTGTTGAGTGCGGAACCACTTTGTGTTGGTTTGGAGCCTTTTCCAAATATGGAGTAGAGAGAGGTGTACTCCTTGGTTTCCAGCACTAGTATTTAACTCCCGTATATTATTGACAAGTGCGGACTGTTCCTGCCTCAACCCTCTGTTCGCTATTGTATAACCTTCTGGCATGTGTCTTGCTGCAGCTCTTTCATTTCCTGGACTTCAGACAATGCCTGGCCCCTTGCTAGGGAGGAGAGGAACTCTGTTGGGTTTGCAACCACTGTTCCTGTGCAGTGGTGGATCGACCTTTTGAGAAATAGAGAACAGTGTATCTACATCCACATTATTTGTTTCAAAGTAAATGGGTACCTAGAAAGGAACAAAATAGTTAGATATTAGTATATTCAGCTATTATAGTGGATTTGAAGTTGGTTACTAGAAATTTGTAGACATTCAATCGAAGTATAAGATTTCAGCTCATTGGATGTGAAGCTATGTGGCATTTTGGCTTTAGGGATAGACATGACAGCTCCGAATCTCTGCTCCCCACACAGTGTAGTCATACTATGTGTTTTTCTCCATTCCAAGGCATAGTTGTGTCTAATTGAGGCAAACACCCAGCTCTTTTGTATATGTAGATTAGTTCATTATGTGAGGAGTGCAGAGTCAAAGGATCACTTGGCAGTGCTAATGAGCTGAGTTTCCTTAATGGCTTACATATATTAGGGGTACACATTTCTTATGGGGTCACTCATGTATTCAATCTTTTCATTTTACGGTTCCAGGGCACAATCAAGCAAAGTATTCAGATGTAAATTTGAGTGGAGCATTTACTGTACATTGCAAATTTCATGACTCATGTGGATCAGTGGTAAGATGGCCGACAAGTAGGAATGGGCAAAAGCAGTCTGGCATCTTGGTTATAGCTGGAGTGACAAGGCCTCATGGTAGTTGTAGTCACTTCAGTCTCACTTTAGCAACACTTGAAAAATGTTAAGCTGCATGAACAGTTAACATCAGCTGTAACATGGTAGACAAATGAGATGGGGCAAAAGCAGTGTAGCATCTAGATTAGAGTTGGAGGGTAAAAGTCTCACGGTAGTTGTGGTAGCCTTTCTATCTCTACCTTAAACACTTGCGAAATGGTAAGTTGCATGACTAGTGTAGATCTGTGGTAAGATGGCTGACAAGTGGGTAGAGGCATGAGGAGAGTAGCATATTGGTTAGAGTTGGAGTGACAAGGCCTCATGGTAGTTGTAGTCACTTCCGTCTCATTTTATTAACACTTGAGAACAGGTAAGCAGCATGACTAGTGTAGAGCAGTAGTAAGATGGCTGCCAATTGAGAAAGGACAAAAGCAGTCTTGTATCTTGGTTATAGTTGGAGTGACAAGGCCTCATGGTAGTTGTGGTAGCCTTTCTATCTCTACCTCCCAACACGTGTGAAATGGTAAGCTGCATGACTAGTGTGGATCAGTGGTAAGATGGCCGACAAGTGAGAAGGGATAAGAGGAGAGTAGCATCTTGGTTAGAGTTGGGAGTGACAAGGTCTCATGGTAGTTGTAGTCACTTCAGTCTCACTTTAGCAATACTTGAAAAAATGTTAAGCTGCATGAACAGTTAACATCAGTTGTAACAATGTAGACATGTGAGAAGGGGCAAAAGCAATCTAGCATCTTGGTTAAAGTTGGTGTAACAAGGCCTCATGGTAGTTCTACTAGTTCTCACTTTGGCAACATTTGACGGAAGGTTAGTGTCCAATAGCTGTTGGCAAAATGCATTTGGGATGGACCATACTTTATTTATGGGTCCTGGTTAGTTTTTTGTTGGTAATGCACTTACAGACACCATTGCAACATGTGGCATGTCATGGATTTAGATACATGTGCACTTATTTGCATCACTACACATTGCCACAGACCAACAAACATCTCTGATACTTTGAGTATTCCATGTTAAAAAAGTAGATAGTGAAGACAATAGCAAGAGCAGAGTTGAGCGCAAACAGGACATTGTGATATTCAGGCCTGGGTGTAGTTCGCAGAGTTTTGCTACGCGGAACTCTGCGAACTGCCGTTCGCGCTGGTCTTCCTGCCACTCTGGTAGAAATTCTACAGCCTCAGGTCATTCTTCATCTTCCCAATGTCACCCTATGGGCACAGGGTGGAACCAACAGCAATCACTCTGTATACTATCATGTCCCACATTTCTATGTTACTTCGGTGAGGAGTCTGCTGGACTTGGGCTCCAAACATATGTGGCTCTACTCTAATGATTTCATCCACCATGACTGTCAACACTTGCTCAGTGAAGCATGGTGTTAAAATAAGATGTGTGTGAGAATATGATTTAAATACAAACAAGGGATATAGGCAAAAAGATGCAAACAAATTTAATTGAAAGTAGTGGATAGTGCTAACTGGTAAGATAGAACAAGCATTTGGAATGCAATAGGTCTCGCATTTGCGAGAGTTTAAGCTATTAGCATTGTAAATGACAATGTCTTTTATTTATGTTTTAAAAACCAAAACAAAGGCATTGTCACTTACAATGCCAATAGCTCAAACCCAGCAAATGGGAGACCGATTGCATTGCAAATGCTTGTTCTCTCTCCCTTTCACACAACACAGTGCACTCCAGTAACTTTGGTTTATGCGCGGCATTGCATCAAAAGTTAAACACACGTCTGACATTACCACAGCCTGTAGGTACAGTCATGACAGTATTTAACTGACAACCAGTGCAACTCATATCCGTGTTTCTTTCACAGCAAATACCGTGATAATTCCTTGTTTTTATGTAACACTTAAGGTACACCTTATGTCTGTATATGTTTTCCACAAAGTTAACTTAACGCATTTCTCGTATTATGGCTATTGGAGACAGTCCTGAATGCCACAAGTACGCCAGGGACTAGCACTGACCACAGTAATGCTTTTATTTAACCTTGCAGTGACATTGCCTCCTTAACGGGGGGGGGGTCAGTGCAGCCTCGTTGTCCTCCTCCTCTTTCGTGATTGTGTTTGGGCAGCGAGGCATGTTGAATAGCATCTGGAAAGTGAAACATGGGGCTAGCGGTCTGCCTATGACAGATGACAGGGCCTTTTCTTGCCTTTGTGTGCGCAACTACACCATTGTCTCATGGGCGCTTATCTTATCAGCTTATCAAGGCCGGCACAATGCAGCCCTGTCTAGCGAGAAGAGCCCCCCAGGCACTCGATTCACCCGATCTTGAGTAGTAAGCAAAGGTCAGAAAGAGTCTTTGAACGCCACTCCCTATGCAGCAGTCACCACACCAATCAATGGCGGCCATTTGTAATTTGCATACAGTGCCAATGCTCAGCAAATGCCAGAAGTGTGTGTGCGCTACTTGTTTACTTCTGTGGTACTTCAAGGAATGAATGACACATTGAGTGGGAAATTTACTTATGGTAAAAAATATAAAAAAACAGACAATAGATGCGGAAGTGTGGGTGTAATGTGTGCTATTCACATTGGCTTTTGAAGGGGTACACAGGAAGACCATATTTGTCTCCAAAAAACAACAGAGCGACGCTTTTCTCTCTCTGATGAAATGTTGTCATTTGACAAATTGCACGCAAATTTGAGATGCTTTCAAACCCACTCACGTCTACTCATACATGTTGGTCAGAGAACCCCGACTGTAAGCTGCATAAGTGTCTGAGTCACGAGTCGTCCGTCCAAAAATGCTGACTCAGCTTTTAATCACCGCAGGAAAAAACACCAATTGTAACGTATTCAAGACGTCTTAAGGCATGTTTATAAAATCATTTGCGGCTCGACAAACCTATATACTTCAAAACAGCTGTTCGACAGCAATGTGTAGTTTGTGTATATGAACTCACTGGTCTAACCCCACCAAAAACGCACAAACATGCTCGGTGCGCCTGCAACGTAACCTCTCCCCCTTCATTTAAAAAAGATAACAAACACGGCTGCAAAAGTGAAAGCGGCTCACATGGCAAATTAATTAAATAAATAGCAAATTAATTAAATCAGCAAGCGCGGTCCCTAAAGTGAAAGAGGACCGCAATGCAAATAACAAAAAAAGAGTGCTTACTGACTTATGGAGACCGTGGGTGTAACGTCGCAAGTAAACAATCCAGTCCAGAGGCGCCGTCCCAAAAGGAGACAGGGCGGTAACAAGGAGGGACTAAGAAGCCTCATTTTCAATTGGAGGCCAGTGTTTACCATAGACGATGACGCCAGTCAATAAAAAATAGGGGTGGGGCTTCCACCCCACTTCTAAAACATACCCTGATACAATATGCCTCGCAGAGCGAGCAGCGCATGTGCGCTGCAACGCTAGGTCTGTGAGACCTAAAAAAGGGTGCCTTGACAAAAATAGAAAATGCAGTACACGCTGGTGGCAATCTTCTGGGCTGCAGTTTGGGAGCAAAGGATTGCGGTCAGGGATATGGTTTGTTTCATTGTGTGATTTAAAGGTGTTTTAGAGTGTGTTTTTAAGTCTATCCAATGGTCACCGTTGTGTAGTTTGTTTTTGTGCTGGATTTGGCAGAAGGGGACTTTAGGTTCCAGGATTTGCCTGTAGGAAGAGCAGCCTCAGTGGCTGGCAGCAATGTGTCTTCCAAAAATGTGTTTCCAGAGGAGAGGGTCAGAGATCATGAATTGGAAGTTATGAGGCTCCAGATGAAGCAACTGGAGATGGGGAAACAAAACGTTGCCATGGAGAATCAGAAAATGGCAGTGGAGAATGAGAAGTGTGTGCCTTGGAAGAAAATAAGTTGCTTTTGGCACATGAGTTGAGCATGAGAGAGCGGGACCTCAAGGCCAAACAGGCAGAGTCCAGTGCAAATGGTGGCAGCGTATAGCCAGTGCAATCTGGGGGTAAGGTCTACAATCCCAAAGATCTAGTGCAGAATTCCCAGTAGGGGCAGGCTTTGAGGGGGATGTCCTGGAACCCACAGGGGAGCAAGTGGCCAAACTGGGAGACCTGCCTGAGTTGGCCCATTGGCAGCAGGAAGGAGGTCCCACCAGGGAGGAATTCTGCAAGTTGCAGATGGAATGCCCTACTCTTGTTGGGGGACAGCAACAGGCTGCAGACCAGGCAGCAGGGAATCAGACTAGATCACATTGGATTTATTGGTTGAATATTCTCCTATATAGTGAGCTTAAGGTTGCTGAGCCAGGGTCAGCCTGTGTGCTAGTGGTACCCGAGTGCTTCAGAACATTCCTACTGGGTCTAGCTCATAATGTGCCTTTGGTAGGACATTTTGGGGCACAACACAACCTTTAACAGGCTTGCCACCCACTTCTTTTGGCCCAAATGTGAAGTAACACTGACATACATTGTAGGTCTTGCCAGACTTTCCAGGCAAGCAGCTAGAATGGAGCGAAGTGTAAGGCTCCCCTCCAAACGTTTTTCTGTGGTGCGCACCCCTTTCGAGCTGGTGGGCAATTGATTTTGTGGGGCCACCTGAAGCCAAGACAGCCTTAGGCAACAAGTATATCTTTGGCTTGGAGAACCATGCCACCGGTACCTGGTAGCTGTCCCTCTCAGGACAAATACGGCCCTGTGGTGAGCCATGCATTGATGGGGATCTTTTCCCATGTGTGGTTCCCCAGAGAGGTGGTATCTGACCGAGGTGCAAACTTCAAATCTTGGTATTTGATGCCTTTATGGGAGGAGTGTGGTGTAATCTACAAATTCATCACCCTTTACCATTCGCAAGGAAATGGGTTGTTTGAGAGATCCAATCAAACCCTGAAAGGCATGATAAAGGGTCTTACAGAACCCATGAGATGTAAGTGGGACATCTTCTTACCATGCCTGTTGTTTGCCTACAGGGAGGTACCGCAAAAATCTTTAGGGTTCCGTCTCTTTGAATTGCTGTATAGGCACCTTGTGAGAGGGCCTCTCAATGGGCCTTGTGTGCTCCACGACACGTGGATTGGGCCATTCAAGGTAGTGGAGCGCAAAAGTGAAGTCACCTACTTGGTGAACTTGCAGACTCCTAAGAACCCTTTGAGGGTCCTGCATGTGAACCACCTCAAACCTCACTTTGAGAGGTCGAAGTGGCTATGCGCCTGGCTAATGATCATGGAATGGAAGAGGAGTGAAGACCTCTTCCTGTGCTCCTGTCTGCCCAGGAACATAATTGGTCAGTGAATTTTGTGAACCTCTCTCCCACTCTGAATCCAGAGCAGCAGAAGGACTGGTGCCAGGTGCTGTGGCAGTTCCCCACCCTGTTCTCCCTGACCCAAGGAATCCCTAATTATTGTGGACACTTGAGACAGTTTACCTGTAAAACACACGATTTATAGGTAGGCTGACAAGGCCAGAACTAGCACCAAGGAAGAAGTTTCCAAGATGTTGGCAATAGGGGTGATAGTGCCCTCCAGCAGCCCCTGGGCTAGCCCAGTGGTCTGGGTTCTAAAAGCTGCTGCACCTGGTGTCACTCCTGAACTGTGGTTCTCTGTGGACTACTGTGGGCTCAATGTCGTCACCAGGACTGACCCGCTCCCCATTCCCAGAGCTGAGGAGCTCTCTGATTGGTTGTGAGCTGTCCAGTACCTCAGCATGTTTGGTCTAACGTCTGGGTACTGGCAGATTGCCTTAACTGATGGGGCAAAAGAGAGGTCTGCGATATCAGTGTCAGAGGGGTACTGCCAGTTCTGTGTCATGCCTTTGGGTTGAAGAATGCCCCTGACACATTCTAGACACTGGCCAACCAGGTACTGTCCAAGCTGGAGGAATTCACCTCGATGACAGTGCTGTGTTCAGCTCCAGCTGAGAGGAACACTTGCAACACCTCTGTGAAGTGTTGAAGGCTCTGCAGAAGGCAGGCCTCCCTATCAACCTCAGTAAGTGCCAGATAAGGCAAGGGTCTGTGGTGTACTTAGAGAACCAGGTAGGAAGAGGCCCGGTGGCACCCCTGCTATCTAAGATTGACACCATTCTGGCTTGGGAGCCCTCCAAGACGCAGACAGAGGTGAGAGCCTTCTTAGGTCTCACCGCTTCTACAGACAGTTTGTCAAGGGATATGGCAACATTGAGGCCCCCTTGACAGAGCGGACTTCAAGGAAGCAGCCAAGGAAAGTAACCTGGTCTGATGCCTGTCAGACGGCTTTTGATGCCCTGAAATCTACCATGTGCACGGTGCCCATGCTCAAGGCACCCAATTTCTCCCAAGAATTTGTTGTGCAGACAAATGTACCAGAGCATGGTGTAAGTGCATTTCTCTCACAATTGAACAACTAGGGCTTGGACCAATCAGTAGCTTTAATTAGGAGGAGGCTAGTTCTCAGAGAACAGAGGTTGAGTGCAATGGAGCAAGAAGCTTTTGCTGTGGTCTGGGCACTGAAGAAGCTAAGGCCCTACTTGTTTGGGATTCACTTCCGGGTTGAAACAGACCACAGGCACCTAAGATGGTTGATGCAGATGAAGGGTGAGAAAATAAACTGTTGAGGTGGTCCATTTCCCTACAGGGAATGGATTTCACAGTGGAACACCGCTTGGTACAGAACACGCCAATGCTGAAGGTATGTCCAGATGTTTCCACCTTATTGATGAGAAGTCTCCCAAGCAGGTGGGTAGTTCTTCCCACTTTTCAGCTGGAGGGGACACGTGTGAGGCCCCCATTTCTAACAAACACCATAAGTAAGCACTAGCCATGTACAAGACAATAGTCAATGGACTACTGTTGGTGTAAAGTGATTTTAATTGCAGAAATTGGGGTTTTAGGCACCATTTGGATGCCTACCGATTGTTGAAATCTGATTTAACCCCTCTCACTGTATTTGCTGTCAGTAAGTATTTAGCGGCTGTATGGAACATTAGAAGAACTTTTCTGATGAATTGAAACTGTGATTGTATTACATGAAGTTGTCATATGCGCTAAAAACTTATGTAAATGAGGAATCCATTTTTAACTAAAGATGTCTTTTTATTTAAAATTATGTTTGTATATGTACTGTATTTCTTTTATGACTCTATGAAGTCGAAATAAAGATCAAAGAAGAAGATTTTAATTGGTGCTAATCTAATCCCTACAGTTTAAAGCTTGTGAATTGATAGGTGCTGAAACGTTTCTTCAGCAGCGTGAATTAACAGACTAGAATGTAGTTGTGATTTATGCGAAGGGAAAGATGTAAATCTCAAGTTATGCAGGTTCACTGAATTCAAATTTTTGTCACTGGGTAAAAAGACACCATTGCAGAATTTCAGGCTTGTGAACCAATAGGAGACTGAACTGTAGAACGTTTGAACCATTCACTGTTACAACATAGCTATCTACTAGGGGTGGGCGGAATTTGCGTAATCGCGTTACGCAAATCTCCGCGAAACGGTAAAAAATCTCCGCGAACACGCAGAAATTCCGCGAACACGCGGAATTGCTTGTTCGCGATGCTTTTTCCTGTTCACAATCGCTGTTTGCGTGCTCGGGGAGAAACATCTCGCGAACACGCATTTTGAGAACGCGAACAAGCAAAAAATTTCGCGAAGTCGCGGAAAGCAGAATTTTGGGCAATTTCGCGTTCTCCGCGGAACGCGAAATTACCCAAATTCCGCAAATTCCGCGAGCGGAACGGAATTTACTGCCCAGGCCTACTATCTACAGCAAGCAAGAGGAACACCTGGCATATCCCCAGAGAGTACTACAGAACTACAGATGGGCAAGTTTACTTACCAGATAAGTGACTATCAAATCTGTTAGGGATCTGTGGTGTACATTTGGCACCAGGTGAAGATTGGGAAATCCCAGTTCTCAAGCCAAAAGTCTAGACTATGGCACATTCAGATTTTCCCACAACCCAGACTCAGGTAAAAGCCTCCCTGAGATACTTAGTTTACCCCAGCAACTTTATTGCCAAACTTACGACTCTAGATGAAGGGCTAAAGCTGTCCATTCTCTAGTTATAGTAAATGTACTTGACCTTTCATTGGAAACCTTGACTACCCAACCGAAATGCAATGCTGCCATTAGGAATAAGATGCCAGTTGTAAAGGTGCAAAACCATAGTATCATCTCTAAAATTGTCTCTGTTGTTAAAATCATTACAGTGATATTGTGATGTAATTTATATTTGGGGATCTTTTTGTACAGGTAAGAGTTGTAATTTCTTACTTATTTTACAATATATTTGCATTTCATACAATGTTTTTAAATATAATTGTATACAATGTTGCTTATTATATGCGATTTAATTTCTTTCTTTTAGTGCGATATCAAGAGCCTGGTTATGATGGCGGTTGGTCGGACTGCTGCCCGCCATTGTATCGGGCAGGTGACTGTCCGACAATGAGTTGGCGTTCCGACCTGCCCTATTAGGGAAGGACCACCGTACAGGTGTACTTAAAATGCTTTTTTCAACTGCAGCTTGTGCTGCGACCCAGAAAAAGGGCCGTAGCACAAGCTGTAGTACAAAAAGGGACTTTGTGCACATCCATGCACCATGTGCCAGGCACTATGTGGACCTTAGCAGTGGCCCACGGGGACGGGGTCCCTTCTTGGGGCTACCAAAGTCTGTTTTGTCTACCTTTTCACAGCAGTGGGACCGCCATGAAAAGGCAGTCGGAAAGGGACATCCTAATCCCTACTACAGTGCCTGTGTATGCACCGCCTCCATTGTAGGGATAGGAGTCCGACCGCTGCTCCCACAGGATCTTGGATCCTTTTGGAGGTGGCGGTCTCCCCCACTAATCTCTACGCTCTGTCCGCCAGTATTGTAATCTGGCGGTCGGTCCAATGGCCTGAATCTCGGGTGGACTGCCACAGACGGCCTTGGCGGTGGCCGTCTGCCCACAATCGTAATGGGGCCCTTCATTTTTTTATGTATAATATTTTGATTTTCAAAGCTTTAAGAGCAGTTTGGAAGGATAATAGGGGCATTGGCTGGACTGGGATAAATAGGGAATTAGCTAGGTGTTTTCATTTTGTTTTAATATTTGTATTTGTTTTTATAATATTTTAAAATGATTGTACTTTTTATTTTATACTTTAAAATTAAATGATTTAGTAACTTTATCAATGTTTAATTTTTGGGGGGATTTTTTTCTCATTACTGCTAAATATTTTTAAAATAAAATGTAGAATTGTGTTTCAAAATTGAAGTTTTAATTTTGTTTATGAAATAATATTTTAGTTTTTTATTGCTTTAAGTTTTAACTTAAAAAATAAAATGTAGAAAAATAAAATGATAATTAGGTTAGTGTTCAGTGTAAATATATTTATTTTTTAAGTAAAATTTTTGTTTTGATAGCATGTGATTAAGGTTGGAATGTGAATAGTAAATGAAGCCCTTCACACTATAAAAGTGGGAATAATATTTCCAACCCCCTCAAAGTCCAACACTTTCTCTACTATGTTTAAGTTTGGAGTGTAAATAGTAAATCTGACCCCACCAAAGTCTAACACTTTCCCTAGTTTAGTTTTGAGTGTCATATTACACCTTAACCTCCCAAAGGAAAACAGTTTCCACAATCTGGTTAGATTTAGAATGGAAAGAGGAAATCTAACGGCTTCAAGTCCAACATTTTCTTCAATGTGGCTGAGTTTGTAGTGGGAATAGTAAATCAGACCTCCTCAAAGCCCAATTTGATTAGGTTAAACACTTTCCCCTATATAGTTCAGCTTGGAGTGGGAATGGTAAGTCTGACACAACCAAAGTCCATGATTTTCCTCAATGTGGTAAAGTTTTGAGTGTGAATATTTAATCTAGCCCCTCAAAGTGCAACTCTCTTTAAATGTGATTAACTTTGATGTAGCAATACTTAAAGGAAGTTACTTAAATTATCATAAAATAATGTTTGCATATACAGTTTTCATAAACATCTACATACCTATTGTTGATAAAATGTTTACCAAAAAGATTTAACTTTTTTAAATTTGTATTTGTATTTTATTTTTTGTACGTTTATGTATTAAAAATACAGTGAAATAATTTTTTGATTTCTAACTGTATTTGTATTATAAAATGACTTTTTTATAAGATAATGATTTAACAAATTAAAAAGATATTTGCAACTATTTATTGAATTGGTTTGTATAGTAAGAAGGTTTTTTTTCGTTTGCTTTCTTTCTCCATTTTTTAGTGCTTGCTTTAGTTTGCAATGTGTTTTCACTATTTTCTAATGCCGGCAAGACTTCATGTTAGAAGTTTCTCATTGATGCTCTTAGATTAAGGTAAGTTTAATTGTAATCTATTTTCTATACTCTGTATATCTAGGGGAGATGATAGATTGCTTGTAAAGTTACTATTTTTATGATATGTGTTTTTTTGGTTATAGACAGTGGGAGTTTTTCCTGTTGTTGTTTGAAATGTGTGCACTAGGCTAATTCTTAATTTTTATATTAGACATATTTTATATTTTCACAGAAAAGCAAAGAGGAAGGTCAGAGCAAAGAAATCCAGCACCAGTCGTTACAACGTGTCGTGGCTACAATGTTATGATTAGAGATAGGTGCACTGGACCTGGGACGTGACCTACATACTTTCCAAGAAGCTGGTATACAACCCACCAAAACAAATTAAGCACAAATGGCCCTGCACTCAAAACAACAAATAGATAATTAATAAAGGAAACTATTGTCCATAGTCCAACACAAAAAAATAAATAGATGTCTTCCCAAATGAGAGAACAATGGTCGTATTTTTGATTGCAGAAAACGATTCCTTTTATTATTTTAATCCATGGACAATGTATTTAAAAACACAGCACACAATGGACAAGAATGCCGACGCGTGTTGTCCCCCATGGGACTTCTTCAGGGTTTGATAAATAAGTGATATGTATCATATGTCCTGTGGAATGTTGTTCCTATGTAAGAATTCAGATCAATAAAAAGACAAATAAATAGGTTATCTTTCTCCAAAAGTATATGCCGGTGTCCGGTTCAAAAAATCTAAAAAAGCTGAGCACCCACAAAATGTACAGTATGCGCCTCTCCTGAAGTGATCACACCTGTGGAAGCTCAGCTCTTTCCAAATGCGTGCGGTTTTATAGTATAACTGTTTTTAGGTATTGGGATTTGTTTATTAGTATTTTCATGGTGTGCGTTTGTTTTGAAGGTGAATTTTTCTTTGTTTTTATTTATGACTTTTTTGTTTGACATCTAGATTCTATTTTTGTGTGGCAGATATGCTTAATTTCTTTTTATCCAGGAAAATTAGTTGCAATTTGTTAACCAACTGTTCCTTTTTCTGTGTGTTTGCAGTGTTCCTGGAGCATTTTTGACTTTCTAATGTTTTCTGCGCCACGTTTTTGTCGGAATTTTTGATGGATTGTATTTTGTTACTGATGTCATATTGTCTATGGAAGACTTCAGCTACAAAACTGTGAATAACTCAATTTTTCAAATTATGTTTTTGTGGAGTGGGGATTTTTAATTGTATTGTGTTTGCTTATTTGTTTGCCATTTTGTAGCATGTGTATTGTTATTGTGTTCTATTGTTATTGATGTGATGTCTACAGAGGGCTTGAACTAGATAATTACAAGCAAATCCATTTTTCAAATTGTTTATTTGGAAAATGGGAATTTTTAATTGTATTCTGTTTGCTCATTTCATTGTTATTTTGTATGTAATCATGTGTAATGTTATTGTGTTGCATTATGTCATGTTTTTCATTAGTGGCTGCTTAACCCCTTCAGTGCCACGCCCTTTCCCCCTCCTGTGCCAGGCGTTACATTAGCGGGCGGGGTTCATGACGAGATAGTCTCGTCATGGGCACAGCGCAACCGTGCTCCATGACGAGACTATCTCGTCATGGGCACAGAAGAGGTTAATGTTATTGTGTATTAGATATTTTATTTGAAGAAGGTGTTTTTTTCTGTAAAAAAAATAAATGTACTTTTTTGACATTCTGAATGTATATTTCTTTTTTTTTTTTTAATTTAGAGTGAGAAAATATTTTAATAATTTAGTGTTTACAAAATGTGTTGGTTCCTTGGAAGGAATTGTGCCACTTTTTAAAAGCATTGTTAGTTTTTGATTCTTCAGAGAGGGTGCTGTTTTAGACATTCCACCATTGAATGTGGAATTTAGGTTGGTGTCTGTGTCCTTATTGGTTCAGGTGACCAACCTAAATGCCTTTGAAATAAACCACTAGCGGTGATAGTTTGTGTTTGATTGTTTTGCTAGTTTGGGTATTCTATTTGCATGTCATACTGTTTACTAACTTCTGCGAAAAAGGTGTAGACTAATACTATTATTTGTTTACTTCATAGACCAATTCTACATTCTACATTCTATATTTATTGTAAATGTTTGTAGGTGCCTCCATATACTTTAGATGAAGTGGTAGTAGCACCCTTGTGTTGCTGTGTATGGGTAGTATTATGATGGTAGAAATCACAGCTTCTTCTAACTCAATAATTATTTTAGGGAGATTGTGATTATTTGATTTTTGCTTCATTATTTTTAAGAGTTAGTTATAGGTTGCAGTTTGCTTACTTGGTAACAGTGCCTATATTAAAAGGACATTTATGTTATGGTATTGCCCATATCGTATATATTTATGTAAATGGTGATGGGTACAATTTAAATGCCCTGTCCATCATGCATAGGTGGAACTGTGTTAGGATTAGTAATGTATTTATTATTGGAGAGATAATGATTCTTCTGTCATGAAGTATAACTATTTCAGGTATGTGTTATTTTTAAATGTTAGTGGATTTTCATTTCATCTGGTCCTCTTGGTGTTTTCTACTGATTCTCCTTGTTCTACTTACTAATTGTTTTGGGTTTTCTATGGCAGGGAGTTGCCCATGCTACTTCACGAACTTTCGGAATTTATATTTTCACTGTAATTCTTGTGGGTTCTTGTGAGCTTGTGCTCGTAAGTCCTTTAGGATGTTCCTAACGTGAATTTCAGTCATATTTGAAGAGTATTTGTGTTCCCTTACACTTTCAATTATATCTTCTTTGGCGGTAGCTCTGCCATACCAAGCATCGGAATAAGCATGGGAGAGAATGTGGCCTAACTGCTAGGGCGGTTGACCTCGGAGCTGGAGAACCACGTTCGAGTCTCGGCAGGGACGCTCAACATTCTGTGATTCTGGGCAAATCGCTCCCTGTGCCTAACCAAAAAATTAATGTGTCTGACTGCAACGCAACTGGTGCTCATGTAAAGCACTCTGATACCTTCAGGACTAGTTTGCGCTATATAAAACTCTAGAAAAACATAAAATAATATTAATATTTAATGCATTTCAATTGCGTCCTTTCACTAGATAGTTGTTCTTTGTTATAGGGGTATCCTGCTATAACATATTAGTAATGTACATTTTATTGATATAGCAAACGTTGCAGTTTCCAACATTATATCTGTGGATTACAAACTTATTAAAATGTGTTATTTCTATTCATCCTATATGTTTAAAAAAATATTGTTACATTCTTCCAACATGTTTTACATTATATTCTTGCATTGTTTGGGTTTCTTCTTTTTTCTAGTTATTTGTTTTTGTTTTATGCTGTACCAAAATCACATCCCTATGGCATTGAAAGCCTGCAATGGGTTCTTATTGCAGCTTGAATACATTGTAAGAGAATCTGCACCACCCTCAGGCAATCTGGAAGTAGGACTTTGCCCACTAGTTTTTAGTGATTCCACTCCTCTGCAGCAGTCATATCAAACCAAGCTGATCTTTTACTCCCCTTCTGGTCACCCTCCCTATGAAGAAAGTGAAGGGTGGTGGAAGGCAATCACTACCTTAGCCTCAGACATCTGGACCTCTTACTACTGTGATAACCACTGAATACTACCTCACTTTCATAAAGAAACTGAAGAAACATTTTTTCCACTAGAACTTCCACTATATCATCTTCATAATATTGCATGTTGATTGATCCTGAATGCATTCAGCATGACAAATCTGACCTCACTGGCAATGGAGAAAGACAGACTACATGGTCTTGGGTGAGTTGTTGAGAAGAGGCGAGGGGACATTTGTTTGGTAGTTTTTATGAACAAATACACTATTTTGGGTTGTGTGGTGGGTTCAACTTTGTGGGTAGAAGGTCATTAGTGCTGCACTCATTACCTTATTGGCATTTGCTGTTGGGTAATAACATATGAATTTGCTACTAATGCTTTGTGTAACTGCATATTTAGCAATTACCAGCAACCATTGCCCAGTGCAGCAGTCAATAGCGATCAATGCAATATTGCAATGTATAATCTTAACATTCAAAAACATCTTTCTTTGAGCAAATACAGACTATAAACCATGCACTTTAATGCCTTAACTACATACTCCCCTGACAGGTGTCTTTATTCAGCACAATTTTGCAGTGTTGTCACATGCACAGCTCCTCCTACCCACCCCCTTCCTTTGCCTTTCCTGCCACCCCTGCTGCCACCCAGGATTTAGCTCACCATCTTCTCATATGCCTCAATAACAACCATTTACCAGGGTTTGCCCAGACTATCTTTTCCCATTGATATTGTCCTAAACCTGATAGGGTTTTTTTTTTAAATATATTTAAGAACGTGGATTTTTTCGCCTTTATAATCATCTATGTCTGTGATGTCTATGAGATGCTCATTTTGGTTCCAATTTTCAGGAAAAAAAGGTTGCCACTTTTAAAGGTTACACTTACTGACGATACAGTTACACTCTTAAATTATGATTTGTTCCCAAAGAAATGTAGTGCTGTGCAATTGTATTTTTGACTGAGTTTGACAAAACGGGCCCAAATAATCCATTACTAGCAGCGAATCCATGTCTGGCTCCTCTTTAACTTGAGAACTGCTGGACTGGACGCAGAAAGGCAAACAGCTGGATGCAATCCAGCTCATAAATCCCTGGCAGCAGAGAAAAGTTCAGCGAAATCCCATGTTTACTTTCCACCAAGATTACAAGGCCCTGGAAAGAAGGATTAGAACGGAGGCAGTGTTTCAGAAGTAACTGCTGGGATGCTAGGAGGCGACAGTGATAAATACTTAAAACAAACAGGCTGGAGGGAAGGCGCTCTCGAGCTGACAAGGAATAGGTCCGGGGATCACTCAAAGGTTAAGAATGATGCATGCTCTGCTCGTCTAGAACTTACTGACAGGGTCATTTTACTTGTTTGCTCTTTGAAAAGCGGGCCTCGTCGGAGATTAGATCTGCAGCGCCTTTGAAGAGCATTCTTAATTATAAATGACTGATTAATTGAATGCAAGCTCTTTGCGCTATAATGAACAGGCTGTGTCAGCGAAGAGTCAGAACAGAAGAGAAGGAGTGTGTGAAGCTCCACTTAGGAATATCTGATTGTTAAGATTGTTATTGTCATACGACTAGGTGCACATGAGAGACACACACCTCACACGCGTACCTCCTCCGCGCAGCCAAACTTTGCAATCTTGAAATGCCTGCCTCATCTGGAAAATGTTATACAATTTTAATATGAACAAAATCCAATAAGGGTCGTAGAAAAAGCGCGGTCAAGCTCAGTTACAGCTGGGGGGAAGCACAGAAGTATGCCACAATCTTTTTTCCACTCGTTGCTACTGTTGTTTCTGATTTTGAGTAATGCAGAAGCCCAACAGTCTAAAGTTGGTGGTCATAGAGAACAAAGATTTCAGTCAAAAGAATAATAAATAAGACTGCCCAGTATGTCAGTATTTGCTTCCACTGTACCCACGCGTGTGATGCACAGTGAAAGGCACCCCCATGAAGAATGTGATGAGGGGCCCCTGAGTCTACCATATCTCGCAGATGTTTATTGACCTTGGAGTGGATAGGACTCCCTTCAAGGGTTGAGGCCTCCTGGAAAATTCGGGACAACCCTGCACTGCATGAGCTGCAGGGCACTGTGTTACGTCCCTGACAGTTTGGGAAATATCACCTACATTACACTCACTTGGGGCCCCATTTATGGAATTTTGGCGTAGGGCAGTGCAGCATGGTACCTTGCCGCGCTGCCCTTCCCCAAAGTGAAAGGGCAGGAATGTGCTGTATTTAAGCAATATGGTGCATTTCTGTCCTTTCTGCCTATGCTGCTGCTGTTTTGGCAGCCTAGCGCCAATGTAGACACCCTTGCACCTTCAGTTGCAGGCAGGATTGTTTTTGTGCAGGCACGGGGGTTCGTGGGGGGATCGCAGAGGTTGTGATTGGTCTTAGCACCATGACACGGCGCTCAGCCAGGGGCTGGGCATATTCTCCCTGCAGGCTGTAATGCAGCCTGCATGGAGAAAAGGAAAGTGTGCATGACTGGTTTGGGTGGTCTGAGAGGGACGACCAAACAGTCATTGTGCCCTTAGGAGTGAACAAACCACTCCTCCCTTGCCCTGCTCCGAGAGCAGAGCAGCCCAAGCCACCCGCCCACCCGCAAAGCAGCAGGATGCATAAAATGATCATAATGCAAAGTTAATATCATTTTATGTTTTTACTATGTACGCCACACAGTGCTTTAACGCAGTGGGGCAACGCTCCTCTACCATAGTGGAGAAGCCACCACTAGATGGTACAGTAATAGAGACCATCACTAAAATGAGAAAAGATGGTGCCCCAGGGCCAAAGGGGATTCGTGCCCCAGCATTTAAATCGGCACAAGATTTCTGGGCATCAATTTTAAACTCTCTTTTTATTCATGCCTTTATCACCATAATGACACAGTGCTCTTGGAGAGGTTCCATACTATTTCCTATCCATAAGAAAGCTGGCCTCTCCAACCCAGCAAACTATAGGCTTGTTGTCATGTTAGACCTAGAAGCAATGGCTTACGTCCAAGTTCTCTTCAAATGGGAGCAGAAAAAAGGAATCCAACCATTTTTCCAGTCAGGATTTAGGCTATACTGCTCAACTATGGGCAACATCATAGCATTGGCATATCTATCTACACAAACAGTCAAAAAGAAGAATTTCCCTTTTTTGATATTTTATAGACCTCCGCACCACGTTTGTTAGCGTGGACTGCAGAAGATTATGGGGAACTTGAGCGCAAGAGGAATCCCGCTCCTCAGGGCAATTACATCTTTATACCAGGGGACATGGGTTCAGGTCAAAACAAGCCATTCTACAGTAACCTCAAAAGTTGCCACAAACAATAGGCTCAAACAGGGCTGCGTTTTGGCCCCCTCCTCTTTAATCTTTACACCGCAGATTTGGACGCCGCCCAGCAAGGCGCCAGCCTACTTATCCCAAGGACCGGCAGGGTGCAACTTCCCATATTACAATATGTGGATGACAGCAATTAAGGACCACACCAGTGTGGGCCTACAGAGAGCTGTCAATGCACTTTATCGCTACAGCCAGAAGAACAGCCTACAGGCCAAACAGAGCAAAACCAAGGTACTAGTATTTGGAAAATATCCACATAAAAGGCAGGCATGCTAGCAACTGGGAGAACTGCAAATAGGAACTGCACCAGCCTACAAATACCTCATGGTTTGGCTCTCCAAGAGGGCAAAACTGGTCACCCACCTAAAGTACCTCACCATAAAGTCCAACCATGTCATTCACACGTTGTAGTGATTAAGCCACCGTCTGTCAAGTCCCACTGCAGAGCCCATGCAGACTGTCTTGAAAGCAAAATTGATACCGGCCATCAACTAAATGCCGAACAAGATAAGGCATGCAAGTCAGTGCTGTCAGTCCAAAGGCACGCTAGAAGAGTGATTCTGATGTTGGAGCTTGGCCTTGGTAGGCCAGACCCGGAGAGTCAAGGGGACCTAATAAAGTTCTTTATCAGGGTCTTGAGAGCCCCAGAAGGCTCACTCAAATATCTACTGACAAACATCTTTGAGGAGGAGGGCTCCCCCTGGCAAACCCGTCTTGGTCAGGCAATTGGCAGCCTGAAGATCAAGGTAAAAAGCCTGTATTCCCCCGATATTCCTCTATTTGCCTGGAAAAAAGCAGTGAACAGGCAGGCATTAGTAACCTCACTTGAAAAAGATTCTGCAAACTTTAGTCCTAGCTCCATCACAGCGCCATGGATGCTACATAAATCTTGCGGAAAGCTCAACCTTACCTACATGACTCGCTGACAGTACAGGCCAGCAGGAAAATCCTTTACATGAGACTCATCCTTTACCAATTTCAGACTTCAATCTAGCTTGGCCACGCAAGGGGGATGCGGTCTTGTGCAGGCTATGCACATATAGTAAAGAATCACGGCCACATCAATTGTGTTGCTGCCCCAAACTGTCTGACGATCAAGGCTACCTGCTTTGCCTTATTTTTAGGACAAAAGGTTTTGGAACTTGCATGGAGGCCTCGGATTTGTGCTTCACTGAAAATATAGCCAGACTGGGGAAGTTCACAAATTCAATTAGATTTTTAGATTTGCACTCACTGAGTTGCCACAGATTAATACCAGTCTTTGATAGGCCAACACATTGCACTTTAAATTTTCATTTCACACTTTATTCCCTCTATGTTGTAGTATAGTATGTTTCCATCATGCTTGAAAGGTGTTTATGGTAAGGGCCTCACTTGACTACCTGTTTAAATAACTTTGGATTTTTAAGTCTTTATTCATTTACTCGTCTTAGGATGAGATACGCCTCATTGAGGGGCAAACAGTAAGGGCCTAACTTGACACTCAGTTGTAAGTAACTTTTATTTATTTATTTTAGAATGTGACATGTTCCATTTTAGGTCACACAATCAACTGTATAGGTGCACAGGTCCATACCAACAGCGGCGGGGACTTTGCAGTTTTTATATCCATGGATTCAGATGGCCAAAAGTTGTATATATTTTACTGTAATTATTTTAATTAATCGGTCAAAAAAATAAATTGAAAAATGACTATGGTGCAAGGGTGTCTGCATTGGCGCTAGGCACTAATTTTAGTGTCAGCGCTAGGATAAACACAGGGGTGAACTGTATCGTAGTAAATACAGCACATCAATGCATTTTGAATATGTCAGAGTGCGGCTCTGCCAGATTTGGCGAAGATCTGGGCTCTGACATTTTGTTGTACATATGCCGTAGTATGTTGTAGAACGACTGATCTACAAAACTCACTGTTTAGTTGCAGTTCTGATTTAAAGTTACGGCAAATTTGAACTCCGAGATCAGACACAGAAACAAGTTTCACCTGATTGCAAATTTCTTGCACAACTTGGTATGAAGGACGTACTATGGTAATTTTATAACCACATCCTTCTTTCCACCTGGGACATAGCACCCAACTCTAAACAAACTCCGTTTCAAATATTCACAATTTCAGTCAAATGACTTGCATTTTGACTCCACTAATGTTCTTCTAATCACACTTTTTAAAATTGTTTGGGTACACATTATTCTCCAACACGAAGGGAAATATAGGAACATGCACAGTATTAACCTAAAGAATTAAAACATAAATCTAATGCTTTGATGCCAAAATGTTGTTTCTATGCATCTGATCCTTGGGCTGATATCTGCCAGTATATAGCCACTTAAGTGCACTACCAAGTCACATGCAAGCATTAATGCCTTGTAGATGAAGTAATTGGTGTATGAAAGCCCATCATTTTGCATTGTTCCTCATATTTTCGACTGGATAGATATCATTTCAGACCTCTTTACAGTTGGAGAACAATAAATAGCCAGCTACTGCATGTGTTATACCCCTAAAACATGGTGTATAATTGGCAGCTGTCAACTGCCACAAGTAAAGTTATGTTCATGGTAAAACTGAGTTAAATGTCAAGTGCCCAATGTGGAAGGAAGAGTAGCCTGACACCACTCACATATAGGATTTTAAAAACATGGCACAACTTACCTGTCGTATTGCCATTCCAGATGTAAAGTGTTTCACATAATTTAGCACACATTGATCTTTAAATAATTCAGTGGTTAAGGGGTGCAATAACCAGTCACATAATGTTCAGTAGAAACATGCACGCTGTGCTGACTGTTTCTGCAGTAACAGTGAATAAGGTGCACATGCATCAGAATAGGCAATTGCGATTCTATAATTGTGATTTGTAAGAAATCACAGTTATAGAAACGCAATTGCCTATGCATGTAGGAATCGAAAAACAAATTGCGATTCCCACACATTCCTTAATTGCGACTCGCAAGTTGTGATTCGCTATTAAGGCATGGCTTCCCATTCATTCCTATGGGCCAATTTACAAGTACCCAATAGGTACTCGCAAATTGCGCATGCAATTTCAAGGGTGCAAGGGTGCCAAAAGGACACCCTGTTGCACCCCTGAAATTTCCATTTTACCACATGTTGCATGCACACATGCCCCAAGGGCATGTGTGTGTGTAACATGGGACTTTAGTGCATTTTTCAAATAAATCGCAAATTACCATCAATTTGAGATTGACGGTAATTTGCGATTCCTATTTGCTAAATCACATTTTTTTTTAGGTTAATGTATTGCATGAAACACTTTGCTATTCCTTAAATGCAATCGCAATTTAAGAAATCACAATTTTGGCGATTACTTAAATTACAATTTTTGCAATTGGGATGATGCATCCCAAATGCAAAAATATCGGTCGCAAAAGGGCAGATTCTGCGAATCTGCCCGTTTGCGTTCGGTTTTTAGGTTGATGCATGTGGCCTAAATCTGCTATTTACTGCTTAGGTTATGCAACTTTCATTAAAAAAAATGCAGTGTGGGTAAACAGTACATCAACGATAGCTAAGAAACATAATACAGACTTTATTCTTGTCATATTTTATCAAACAGTAAAAATGTAATTCATTGGTGGACTTTTAGTTTTAGTACAAATATCACATCAATGATTTATAGAAAGGATGTTAATTTCTCTCTCAGGGACTGGGGTTACATAACCAATTCCTGTAGCCCAGAAACCTTCTACAGTTACTGAAATTAGATTTACTCCAGGCCAGACATCTGTTTAGGAAGGTATGAAGATCTCTGTCTGTCAGTCTATGGTCCTTTTAGTGTAGTGACCCCTGCTATTATCTCACGAACAGTAAGAAAAGTGAATAATATTACAGGAAATTAAACTGCCAGGTAACAATATCACTGTCTTTACCAGGGATTTGGAGGCAGTTGTGCCTAACAAAGGCAGGGAAAGCACCTTATTGTTCCCATAAGTTGGTCTCACTCTGAATTTCTGGTGCCAAATGTCAAGTCCTCCAAGAGACCAGACGTTTGATACAAATGACCTTGTGCAGTCCATCACGATCACAGCTGCCGGTCTTGTCCTGCAGGTGTTTTCTTGACTCTGAAAAAAGAAATTAAGACCAAACATTCAAGTATTGCTTGGATTGAACTGCTAGACCTTTCCCTACATTTGCTCCATTGCAGTCATCTTGAACAACCACATAGGACCCAGTCAACCATTTCCCCAAAGACATTCATTGACGTTTCACTTCCCAAAGTTTTATAACGGTGATTTTAATTATTGTCTTTAAAAAGTTATGACTCCCGAGTCCCTAACTGACTTTTGTCCCATTGATGTTGTTTTGTTCATTTGTATTTGTTAGAAGCCTAAACCTTATACTGATGCTGCTGAAACACATTACACAATTTCTGTGAGAGAATCCAGTTGCTTGATCCCCACCTACCAAGAAGGAGCCCAGGATTCCTCACAGAAATAATAATTTATATTTTAGGCACTAAACTGTTTTTTTTTGCTAAGCTCAGCAACAGCTGACATAAAGACATATATCACGCTTCTCCCTAATTGGCAATCCAGTTCATAACTGTGGGGTATTATCATTTGGTGTTTAGAGTGGTGAGCTGGTGTTGTGGCCTTGCCACACCATCCAACCATCTACAACTAACCTCCTCATTTTTTTCTCAGCAACAACTTTGCAGACCCCTCCTCAGTAACACCTTACCCAATAGCTCGTAGAATGAAACCACTGAATGGCTCACTGTAATGCCACCCAACATTTCCAGTTAAACATTCCATTCCATACCGCATCAAAGTCAGATTCCAGTTAGGATTTGAGATTCTGAGTGACTTTAGTGTCTATTTCGCACCACCCAGGTTTGATTTTTTTTCTCTATATTATGAGCTTCCTTCAATGTTGCTCCCCCTGAAAAACAATGTAACTCCTGCATCCTGGCTGAGTGGCTCCCATGCTGCCACCCCCAGACAGGATTCTGGCCCCCTGGGTCGAGAGCCTCCAGCTCTCGGGGTCCGGAAACAAAGCACATCCTGGGCCGAGGTGCCAAGCCTCTTCCCCCAGGATGGACACTGTCCACAAAGGGGAAGCTTCAAAGGCTTGTCGCCTTTGTAAGCTGACCCTGCCTTTTGCTGCTCCCAGCAACTGACCCCCACCAGTTCTAACCCTCAATTTGGGAGGGAGAATCAGCAGGAAAACCAAGATCGGAGGAGAGAGTGTGCCCACCTTTGCCAACTCCACTTTCCCCATGTCCAACGTCATCTCCGATCCAGTGGTCACTCTCCCCCTACTACCACTGCACACTCCCCCTCCGATGTCCCACATCCACAGACGCAACCGGTCTCCACTGATTACCTCACTGACAACCCCGTGACATCCCCATGGCCAACGTCGTCACCAATCCTATAAACTCGTTCCCCCCTATTATCACTACATGCTCCCCCTCCGCCATCGCACACCCACATACACAACCTGCCTCCACCGTTAATCTTATTGACATTCCCCGGAACTCTGACTTCTTACCTAGAATCTCTCTCCCTCCTCACTTGGACAGTAGACCCTCTACTCCTCCTTTGAACTCCTTGAATGGGAGCATTACTAATCCGGCTCCCCGCATCCAACCTCTCCCCTCTCCTAATCCCACTGATTCAGTCTAATCCCCGACCCCTGTTCACTCTCCCTCCAAAGACCCAAGTCATTCTCGGCCCCTGCCTAAAACCTTAAATGTTTTCAGCTCCATAGCACAGCAACTGAACAGAATGGAGCTGAAAATTAACTCCCTTGCTGCTGATTTCCTATACTTACTACAAGATTTTCTCAACAGGACCAAGCCGCCGTGCTCCCTCTCCCCGGGTCGATTTCCTCCCACACCACTCAATATCACTCCCTTGGCCCCACAGTGCACCCCTCGTCCCTCCAGTCTGTCAGCGAGTCAGGCACTTCGACCCAACCGGGATCGCCAACCCTTTTCAAAACCTAAACCTGATGAGATCAACGACTCTTACCTCGCTTTGAGACAGAAGTCAGCCCCTTTCCCCATCCCTGTTATTATCGGCACTAACAGAATCCCTAAAAATGTACACTGGCCTAGACCTCCTGCTCAATACCCTTCTATCCACCTTACTCCACCCATCATCGAGGCTCCCCGTCCTCTCTCTTGCATGCTCCTCAACTGCAGATCAGCAGTACAACACGCCACAGACATTGCTGAAGCTCTACTTGCTGAAGAAATTGACATCGCTTTCCTCACTGAATCCTGGCTCAATGTCCACTCCACCCCCATTCTTGACATCCTCACCTCTCCAGGGTACACCATCATCATACAAGACAGACCGATCAAAACGGGGGGAGGACTAGCCATCATCCACAAGCCAGAAATACAGATTACCAAACTTAAACCTGCAGAATACCTTTAGTTTGAATACCTGGGTGTCGAACTCACTGCCAAGGGCTCCTCACCCATCAAATTCCACATCATTTACCATCTTTCTGGAGAGCGTACCCTTTTCCCCAAAGAACTAACAGACCTAATATCACGGTTCTCCATGACAGACACTAAAGGCGTGTTACTGGCTGACCTCAATATTCACTGGAACGACCCAGAGGACTCCACTGCCCTGAACCTATTCAACCTACTTGAAATATATAACCTCAAACAACTCTGCAATAAACCAACTCACATCAAAGGTGCAACACTGGATGCGATCATTACCAACAATGATCTGGTCTCTCTGAGAGCGATTTCTCCCATTGACTGGTCCGACCACCACCTCATTCTGTTCAAGATTGATGCACTTGTCTTCCACCAACCTCTTCGTGATGACAAACCTAAACACTGGACCAGAAATATCAAAGCAATCCCTTTATCCGAACTTGAATCCAGGATTCATGCCCATCTTCAACTCCAACCCTCATCATCGACGGCTAATGACCTCACTATACACTTTAACTAAAAAATGACAGAGGTTCTAGACCAAGTAGCTCCTCTCAAACTCAAACAATTGAAGCAAACCAAATCTAAACCCTGGTTTAATGTGGATCTGAATGAGGAAAGGCGTCAACTCAGACAAACGGAAGGTCTTGGAGACTAAACCCCTCGACCTTACACCTAGCGCAACTTAGATCTGCTCGGCAAGCATACAAAAAACACATTTTCAGTGAAAAGGCGTCTTTCTTCCGCAGCCAACTAGATCTGGCGAAAAACAGACCGAGAGAACTCTTCAACATTGTCAAAAGCCAAACTTACTGCACTCCCTCTCAAGAAATCAAAGCCACCAATGACCGTTGTGAAGAAATTGCCACCTTCTTCACTAATAAAGTCTCGAAAATTGATCAATTCTTCATCCAAACCTCTAACCCTCCTTCAATCTTAACCTGCCCCACTCTAACCACCCCTGATCATTCAGAAAGAGTTCTTACCAAGGACAATCAGGTCTGCCTCCAGCTAAAAAACAATGCGCATTGGTCCGACTTTGAGCTAATGTCGGAAAATGAGGTTTTCAGTATAATTTCTAACCTCAAACCTTCCTCCCACACTATGGACCCCATTCCATCCACAATCATAAAAGAACTTAACCACACCATTTCCCCTTTCTGGACGAAAATCATCAATGCCTCTCTCACCTCAGGCTGTGTCCCAGACTCCCTTCAACATGGACAAATCACACCCATTCTCAAAAAACCAAGGGCCGACCCTAATGATCTCAACAACCTCAGACCTATCTCCAACCTCCCATTACTTGCAAAATCATTGGAGAAATGCGTTCTCCACCAACTCAACAAACACATTGATGAGTTCAACCTCCTCGACACCTTTCAATCAGGATTCAGGAAAGGCTGTAGCACGGAAACAGCTATGCTCAACGTCTCTGGCGATATTCACAAGACTTTAGATGAAGGTGATGCCTCCCTACTCATCCTTATTGACTTATCTGCGGCATTCGACACAGTAAATCATCCAGCGCTTCTGGAGACCTTGTCGAAGCGCTCGGGCATTAATGGCACAGTACTAAAATGGTTTGTCTCCTTCCTTCAACACCGCTCGCAACAAATTAAAATCAACTCCTGTCTCTCAAAGCCAACAAAAGTCACATTTGGGGTCCGGCAGGGCTCGATCCTCTCCCCGGCCCTCTTCTATCTTTTCATGGAGACTCTCACAATCATCTTGAAAAAAGCCTGAGTGAATTACCAACTTTACGCTGATGACACCCAAATCTATTTCAAAATCAAGTCTCCCAGCGACATCCAACACCTCAATGCCACTCTAACCGAGATCCAAACTTGATTCAACGCTAACCACTTAAAGCTCAACCCAGATAAAACAGAACTAATCCTATTCTCTTCAAAAAGCAACCATCGTCCAATCCAAGAGTGGCTCAAGAATCTGGTCGCCCTCAACTGCCTCATCGTCCTATCCGACTCAGTTAAGTCTCTAGGCATCACCCGTGACAAAAACTTATCTATGGAGGCCCACATCAAAAACTCTGCAAAAAGTGTTCTTTTCTCTCTAAAACACCTCAAGGAATTGAAACCTTTTCTTCCCCATGATGACCTCAAGACAGTAGTCCAATCCCTAGTTCTCTCTAAAATCGACTACGGGAACGCCATCCTAACAGGGACTCCAAAAGCTCACCGAGCCCCTCTAAGGGCAGTGTTGAACATGGACGCTCGACTCGTATCCAGAGTAAAAAGATTTGAACACATCACTACAGCTCTCAACTCCCTCAACTGGCTCCCCATGGAAGGGAGGTGTATTTACAAACTGGCCTGCATCACACACAAAACCCTTCACTCTCCGGCCCCTACCTACCTGAACAACAAACTGGTAAGAGCAGGTCAATCCAGAACGCTGAGAAGCTCCAACTCACTCCTTCTTATTCCTCCGAAACTGAAAAAGAAAACCACATAATACCGATCGTTCTCTGGCAATGCTCCCAGGATGTGGAACGCTCTCCCTAGAGTCCTCAGATGCAGCCCCCCTTCTCCTGTTTCAAAAGGGACCTGAAAATCCATCTCCTTAACAAATACTTTCCTGACCAACGTCAACTAACCTAGACTTCATTATCCGAGTTTACTCCTCTCTCTTGACATTCAAGGATAGTTGGTGACCGGACTGTGTTAACCATCTTATTTTCCATGCTGTAATTTTTCTATCCCTGGATTTGCTTCCTTACTGCCTGCCTACTTTGTAATGCAATATCCGTCTGTTTTTCTTTACAGTATGTATGTAAAGCACTCTGATACCTACGGGTCAAGCTAGCGCTATATAAAACTTTTTTTTTAAAACGGATGTGAGGTGGAGCACACATCTCAACATCTGCCATCTTGAACATGGGGGACCCAGCCAAACAGAGAGAGACTAATACCCCCTCCCACTAGAGGGTGGCATAATAGGGAGTATACCCACCCCATGGAAGGGACCCATTGGTCCCAACCTGTACCTACCTGAAAGACCCCTAAAATTGGTATTTAAGGGCGACCCGAACCTTCCCTCCTCAGACAAGCAAGAAGATGAAGAAGGACCGAAGAGCCATGCTGGAGGAAGAAGAGGAGGACACCAACTGCCTTGACACCAGCCCTATTCGCCTGTACCGACCTCAACCTGCTGCAGCAGAACCCCGTGTGTTTCCAGCAGCCAGCCATCCCCCAGAACCTGGAGGACCTGTCCTGACTTCCCTGCAAATACTCTGTTTCCTGTGAGCACTGGACTTACTCAAGAAACAGACTCTGGCTCCGGCCAAATCCTCGAGTCTGCACCACTCTGCATCCCACGTCGATGGCCCAAGTAGGAGTGGCCCAATACCATGAGGAGGTCCCACCAGAGAACCTGACCTGGGATCTGGTGATTCTGACCGACCTCAGACCTCCAGATGATGCCTACAGCCTCTGCCTGGAGGCCCCCCAACAGCGACCAGAGCTAGTAAGGAAACTGGATGCCTAAAGAAACCCATGCACTGACACCCCACAGCCTTGTGTGGCCCAACTGACAGTGATCAGGCACTCCCGTGCATCCCAACATACCTCTCCAGCCAGTGGGCGCCTCCAGAAAGTCTCCCTGCCCGAGCCTGCAGTCTTTGTTACGACCGGAGATCTCCCATTGAAAACAACGAGGCACCCAACGCCACCTCAACACCCTGCCCCTGGACACCCCTGTCCTGCTGTGGGTGCACCTTGTGTGCTAACTCAGATCCTCCTTTGCCCTGAGCTTAACCTTAGGAGCTTTGCTCCCACAACCCAGTGGCTTGCTCGAGAGCAGCCACCAGCCGAAGGCCCCACTAGCTCTATTGTCTAACATTGGGTCTCAGCACTCTGCACACGGATACCATAGTGCCATCGAGGGTGCTCTTTGAGTGCATAATTTACCCTAGGGAGAACCCTTGTTCTAAGCCCACAAACTCAACTCTCAGAACCGATTGCTTACCTGCAAACCGATAACCACATTTTCTCCCGTAGGATTGCATTAACTGTTTTTCATCTGGAAAAGTTCCAAGTGTTGAGTTGTGTTTGTATGGAAACCCAAGCTACTGGGTTTTAATGGCAATGTGATTTACTTACCTTTGTCTAGAAAATGTCCAAGTCTGATATCTAGGCATACCACACTGAGTAGAAAAAGTAATCCTAAAAGTAATATCTAAAAAGTGATCACAAACGTAATTACAACATAATTTCAACTCTCATAACGTTCTGCAAATCTGTAATAAAGTCAATTTCATTCAGCTTGCAAATTCTTATCAACCTTCAACTAAAGAAATATTTGTATACAAACAATTGGTCTGAGGTCAGTCTTTGAGTGTGCGACATCATTTCTTGCCTGAGTGGGTACAATAAGTGCTTAACATTACCCTCTGGTAAAGCCTTACTGCTCGCCCACACTACCAGAAATAAAGAGTAAGGTGTTATCTACTTTTACCTCTGTAAGCCTTTGGGCATCCACTGTGCACACTATACTTTACTTTGGTATAGTATACACAGAGTCAGCTTACTCTCTTCATACCTTCTATCCTACTATCAACTCTGATCCTACAGCTTTCCATTCCCTCTATTTCTCTTCCTTCCACCCCGCAACTTTCCTTTCCCTTTCACGTGAACTTCTGTGTCCTTTTCGTGCAGGTACGCTTTTTTCCTGCCACATCTCTGCTTTATTTGTTCCACCTTGGCTTTTCCATCTCTTGCTGCTCCTTTTCACCTCTGCTAATTCTCTCACATTTTCTTTCTCTTATCTCACCTCTTACCTCAAATCATTTCTCCTTCCAACCCATCCATCTGCAACTAACAGTGCTTTCTCTCTATCATCTTTTTCAATAATATTACTGCCCGTTTTTCTGCAGCTTCCTATCATCCCCCACTTGTAGTTCAATTCCATCTATCTACTTGCAATTTCCATTCTACCTTACCTGTTATCCTGCACCTCTCGCTCCCTCTCACTACTCTGACATTAGCTCTCTCTCTTGGATCAACTCCTTAATTCTCATCTTGCAGCTTCATTTCCATCCCACCCTGCCATGCAGCTCTCTCACCCTCATAGTGCTGCACTTACTGCTTAATGAAACGTCTCCCATCCCCTCCTGTAGATTCTGTTCTCCATTACACCTCTTCCCTTGCAAGTGCATTTTTCCTCTCCTACAGCATTATACATTCTCTATACATTCTATATATCTCTTGTATTGTTTCCTCTACATCTGCCCATCCCATGTCTGCACTTGTAACCCACTGTTTCTGCTTCCGTCTTTGCTTGCAGCTTACATTCTCCCATGTCTTCCTAAAGCTCTCAAATACTCCGTAGCTGCACACCAGAAGACTGTGGATGATTTGGGGGCAGGATAGGTGATTGGGCATAGAGTAACATTTCTGCGATGTGGCTTAGTTTGGCTTCCTCACACCACATTTGCTTAAAACTCTTTGACATGGCAGGTTTCACAGTGAGATCTAAACATTGTGGTGGTAAGCTTCTCTTTCATATTGTTTCTATTTTTCTTCTTCAGAGGTTACTTTGCTGACCATCAGGAAGGTACAAATGCAATTGAGAAATTCACTTCAGGCTATGCAAATATATCTTAAGCACTTGTTACTGTAATTACACCATGCCCGATTAGACCTACATATATGCTGCAAGCAAACCCCAATTTTGGTAAAAGCAAACCCACAAAAGGATAGTTTAATGGGAGGGGATCATAGTACCTAAATGCTAGGGTCAAACATCAATTGCTTTGTAAGCAACATACCGTGATGTAAGTAAATACCTAAGAAAACATGATTGCAAAATGTCATCTCATAATCCTATTTCAATGAACTAACCATAAACCATACCTAAGAATCAGTCTAAATCCTGAATAGTCTATTCCCCAACCTAACCTCAACATAATCATGTTCCTGAGAGTAAGTGCCTGATTTCGAGTTTGATGGCCCTCCTGTACCACTGCCATTGCTGCGCTTCCAGGAGGGCCGCCAAGCCTGTGCTGGATCCGACACATTCTTAGTTGAATCCAGGGCAGGCGGGCGGTGCTGCGGTGGTCTTACAGCAGCAGTTGTGTTAGGATCATAGGAGAGCCTCAACAGCAGAACGCCACCATGACAGTGCCTGCAGCATGTTCCTGCATGGAGTGGCACGCACCATGTTGTTCATGCCATACTGTGCAGAAATTAAGGTGCACTTCCAGGGAGGCACAACATGCCCCCTGCATGCGTCCCCAGGCCCAGAATCGTCAGGAGGCCCTATTAGGGCCTACCTGCATCTCAGCCACCCTTTTTATGGCAGGCTCCCGGCCATGAAATGGGGGTGGATATGCAAGTAAAATATGCTCAGCGATGCTGCATCAGCACCACCAGCATATACCTGCCCCTTTCCTCACTGCCACCGCCATGGGATCCTGGATCCCGGCAGAGGCGTTGGTCCTGTGGCGGTTCAATCACCACACTCGGAATAAGGCAGATGGTCTTGTAAGGGTGGCTGTGGTCAGACCACCATAATATCAAGAAAGGGGACAAGGGGTATGTTTAAGGAGGTCCAGTGTACAAACCCCAGGAGACTATCTGCGAAGAAGGGTACAAAGTTCCTCATGTACAGTAAAAAAGAGATAAGGAAGGCAGTGGAAGGGAGGTCTCAACCAACCGCTGGTTACCAGAAAGGTATCAAAGGAAACCGGGGGAATTCCCTTGGTGGAACTAGAGCTCTCACACACCCAGCGAGCTAGGTGTCATGCTTCATCATATGAGCACTGCCCCTCGTCAAGTCGGCGCTGCAATCCTTGACGGGCTCCCGAAACCGGGGCTCTTTATCGGGGATCTTTTGTTCCTGCCGATTGGTGCATGGGGGTGAGGGTTCTAGTATGTATGAATGTAGCAGAGAGTGAGGTAAAAAGGGTGAGTTATTCCTAATCACTATTTTATTCGCAAGGTAAACTACCCTATTAAAAGTCGTGTAGAGAGGCTAGGTACTAGAAATAATGTATCTAGACGTATAGCTCTACTCTAGGAGATCAACATGTTTCATGCCGTGTATGTCAGGAGGATCTGGGCAATTCTTCAGGATCAAAAAACTGTCTACACTACGTGGTGGAGTGAGATCTACATACCACGTCCTTAGGTCTGTAACCTGTTGAAAAGAGCAACTATAAAACAAAAATGAATAAACCAATCTCTTATTACTGTTCAGTATGTGTCAAACAATGGTGTCGTCGAGATCACCGTGCGCAAATAAGGTCAAATTGTATCCTATCTGGTGAAGTATCTTATAGAGTCGTGAGGGAGTGATAGGGAAGGGGGTATAGTGGTTAAAAATTCTTCTACAGATAATTATCTGGTGAGAATTAATGGAGAAACACAAGGACACACTCACCTAATAGTGCTACTAGATTTGCTAGCAACAGTACTGGCGGCTATTAAAAGGACACCGGTTGGGTCCTATAAGAGAGTGTATAAAAAGGAGCCAAAAATACAATTAATTAGATTCCACTTCCGCCATTTGATCGGAAGTACCTCAATACAGTTTAAAATAAGAATTTCATAAGTGTACTGGGACCGAGTTGCAGCCACTGCAGAGCAATACCCATTCGAACACGAGAGTCTGCCGGATCCGGCGCCCAGGCGAGGGGTGTGTCAGCCAGGGTGCTCGGTAGCCGGTGTGGTCGGTAGGGAAAATTGGAATGCATGGGAGGCCTCAGTCACCAGCAGGTGGGTCCTGCTTAAGGAGATACGAACAGTAATGGAGACGTGTACTCACCAGCGTGTATTCGCGCTATGCCGGAAGACCTACCCAGACCGCCAGAAACCGGGGTGGTGAGGAAGGGAGATCAGCGCGGCAAGATATACTCTGCGAGGACGCCAATTACAGTGTTACGAGAGCGTTGTGACGTCTATGCTCCAAGCCAAGGACTCACGTAGCGACGTATCTAGTTGCTAGGCAACTAATTGTAAACAATTGTATGCGATTGGCTGTCGCGCCGTAGGTAAAGTCACGTGGTGGGGAAGGGATGTCAGTACGGCAAGATGTACTCTGCGAGGATGCCAATTACAGTGTTTACCAGAGCGTCGTGACGTCTATGCTCCTGGGCAAGAACTCACGTAATGACGTATCCAGTTGCTAAGCAACTAGGTCTAAACAGTTATGTGTGATTAGCTAACACGCCTTAGGTTACAACAAGTGGTGACGTATCCCGTTGCTAAGCAACTAGATGTACACAATTGTGTAGGATTGATTATTACGCCATTTGGGGGTGAATCCTCATTGGGGAACCAGCGGAAGCGTATAGTGGTGTCTGAGTGTTAAAGTACGTAGTATAACCTGTACGTGATGTATGAGAGTGGCACAATTATCTGGGTAACATCGTGATAAACCATACTCACTATCTCAATATCACAATGCAATCGGCGTGGTTATGCCGGATTGTGTGCTAGTGTCAATCGGTGTATGTCAGTTATGTTATGTGATGTATAAACTCAGACGGTTGTTTGTTCAGTACCAAAAAAGTGTCAAACAGGAGTTGACAAGAGTCATAGACACATACGTAAGGTATAAAGAGTCTGATACTGGTATACATCAAAAGCCTCAATGTAGTGGTACCCTCTTGAGTGTTGAAACACGAAGCTTCAAGACAGTCCAGGTCACACTAAATGGTGGGGGTCCAATCTAGGAGTCATACTGGTGTTTTCTAACCTATCATAACCCACTGGGATCAGTCATCAGAACAAGTTGTCATGACACAAGGAGACTAGAAGTGCAAGTGTCACTGCCTGAGGTTCAATTCAGGAATTAGAACCAGGTTATGGTAGGCTGCTCCACGGTATGTCGTCGTTAAGACCCTCAGTGTGACATGATAATCTATGTACCCATCTCTGCTCAATCCTGAACAGAGAGGACTTGGAAATCTGTACATGGGATTCCAATATGACCCAGTGTAGTGAATCGGGGGAATGTTGCGCCTCAGTGAAATGTCTGTACAGTCTAGTGGTGGTGCGTTGACAGCGTAAATTGCTCCGATGTTCAATGATACAGGTTTTAACTGGTCGCATTGTCATGCCTATATATTGTAGACCACATGGGCAGACAATCAAATAGATACATTGCTTAGTGTTACAATTCGTATGTTTTTCAATACTCCATTTGAAATTAGGTCGTAACATGACTTCCTTGGTTGATGTAGTAAGTTTACATACAGCACACAGACCGCAGGGAAAATGTCCTTTGACAGGCGGTAATCCCCACAGGGTAGTTTGTGATGGATTGATATGTTTCCTCGGTCTGGTGTGGATGAGGATGTCTTTCAGGCTACTAGTCCTAGTGTAAGCAAACCTAGGTTTAAGTATCTGTAGCTCGCCTGTATTGAGTATACCCCAGTGTTTTAGAATAATTTTCTTAGTAGGGGCAGAGTTAGGTGTAAAGACCACCACCATGAGTACGTCGGTATCAGGACCACAGTAGACGAAATAAGCCCCTAAGTCTAATGCTGACCCTCGACTGAACCATAGTTGAGAACCAAAGACTAACACTAACTCCAATCCCTGAATCAAAGCGTTATTTCAGTTTTTGTTTCACATGTAGGCAATTTTAGTTGGTAAAAAAATGGTTTGAGTAGCTTCTGCCATGAACCTCAGTATATCTGGAAGGCACAATGTTTGAAAGTATTTACAGTGACTGATTGGTATACACAGTTTAGCTATCTACTTCTGTTTATCGTATACTAAACACAGTTTGCACTTCAATCATTGTAGGCATTTCTCTCTGAACGAATCCCATTCCTGCTCCTGTAGTGACCCTGAATTGTGAAGCATAGGAGAAGTTGTTATATGCTTTGCAAGAAGATGCTCCATACTTGGTAGGCAGCTCATGCAAATGAATCTCTTATCTTAGACTGATATTGCAGCTAAGTATGCAAAGTGCACTGAACTTATCACGGGTTTGCCATTTAGCTGGAAGGATGGAAGGCAGGGGCAGACTCTGCTGAGCTGTGGATAAGGGGAGGGGGCACAGGAACATCAAGGTACATTTCTGTGTGGAATAAATACTGAATGGAGAAATCAAGGCCAATGGGTAAGTGTCTTCTGAGGTGCTTCAATGACTAAGTATTATACCAAGAAACAGGAGGTTTTTGATCATCCACCAGCTAGCACATCAAGATCTAGCCCTTAGGCCCTGATGTATCAAGACCTTGCATCGCCCTTGCATCATACAAGGTGACGGTAAGTAACGCAAGGGCTTAAGTCAGATTTACCAAGCGGCACAAGAGCCCTCTTGCATAATTTTTCGGGATTTGCGTACTATAAGTGCTGCGCTGCATCAGCCTAAGTTTTTTCATGCAAAATCCAACTCCCATTAATACAATGGGAATACAACCATATCACTGCATGACTCTCATCATGCAGTGTAATGAAACAATTGAAATTCGTCTGAATGCTACGCATGGCCAGTGCAGGTGCAAGCAATGACTCAAGGTCATCAGTATAAAAAGATCTCCAAACCAAAACTCCCTGGCAAGCTCATCTATATCACAGAGGTCGTTTTTTTGCAATTGGGAGTTGGTGTGAGATGACAACAGTGACAGTGAAGGAGGAAGGAGTGCATATTCAGAAAAAAGGAACAACCTCATTGATATCAGGGAGGAGGAGGAGATCCAGCTATAAAGAACCAATAAAGAGAGCATCCTGGAGTCGTTGAATACAATTTCATCAAGTCGTCAACCAGCAACAGGAGGGCCAATACCAGCCCACCACATGTGAAATTGATGGCAGTACTGCATATGTTGAGTTCTGGATCTTTTCGGACAACCTCTCCAATATTGGCTGGCATATCACAGAGTGCCTTTTCCGCATTTCTGTCATCTGTTTTGGATGCCATCATCAAGCTCACTCCACAGGGCCTGCTGTTTTCCTAAACCAGCCAATAACAACTGGCCAAAAAGCAAGGATTTTATGACATTTCAGGATTTCCTTATGTTTGAGTGCAATTGATTGCACCCATCTGCAACTGGTGCCACCCAGAGCTACTACACATATTTTCCACAATTGGAACAAACTATTCAATCAATGGGCAGGCAATTATGGACCATGATAGATTCGTCACTAATGTCTTGGCCAAGTACCCTGGAAGCCCCCATGATTCCCATATATTCAGACACAGCACCATAATTGAGTGTTTCCAGAATGAAAGATATGGATATGGGCTACTGATTGGGAAGTCAAATTGTGCATCTGCCAATTCCTATGTGGTTCCGAAATACATTTGACAATATCCAAACAGATCATCAATAAAGTGTTCCATTTATGCATAGTGGGTTAACAAAACCAAACAAATAGCCAGTTTGGTACCATTAGGGGTCATATGTACCGATTTCTCATTCAACGCAGCCCAGCAACCAAAGAACAAAGTACACCATAGTGCAAGGGTGTCTATGTTTTGAACTACAAACTATTTATTGACAAGAAGGGATTAAATCATAAATAAAAATAAGCCTCAAATCCTTTGTCCTCTTCCCATGTGTGCTACAGATGGTAGTACATGTTGACAGAGAAAGTACAGAGGAGTACAAAACATGTTTCACAATGTTATACCTGGTTCTGGGACCCACACTATTGAGAAGCATTCAAATAGTAGCTGCATTTAAACTGGCAATATGTGGAAAACATTGAGGGCTATATTCTTTTTTATTTTATTTTGGTTGGGATGGGGAGGTGGGCCACGTGTGGTGTGGAAGGTTCTAGAAGAGTGAAAAACACAGGTAGAAAAGGCAGGAAGGTGCAATACTTTAGGGTTCACAGGGCCAAACATAGCACAAATATGAAGATTCTCAGTAGACAGAGCACAATAAAGGGGGTAGGCAGACAAGGTATTAGAGCCAGGCAAACCAACGAGTCCAGACCACTGCAAAGGTTTCCTTGAGGAATATACCATGTATAATGATAGCCTTGTGTAAGATAAATGGGGCAAGTAATCAAGTTAAGCTTAAATCCACAATTCAGTGGCTCATGACAGAACAAGTGCAAATTATTTTACTTCAGGAAACACACCTCAAGACACGATCCGCACCACCTAAAATGCTGAGTTTCATTTCCCAAGGATTGCTTGCATCTGTCGGGGCATCAGTCAGGGGATGGCAGTCCTGATTACGTAAAACTATGTGAGAGAAGTCTATCAGGTTATTAGGGACCCCAAATCAAGGTGGATTATTGTGAGCATGAAAATAGAAAACCAATCCATCAATATAGTCCGTTTTAATGGCCCTATAGAGGATTATATAACCGCCCTTTAAGTGCGATATAATCATAATGCTCTTCTTCAACTTCCAGGCATTCTGGTGATGGGGGATTTTAATATTTTAAGGACCTAAAGCTGTATTCACCTACCAAGAATACAACACAAAAATACCCAGAGCTGCAAGAAGTTTAGCAAAAATGGGCAGAAATCTGGCCCTAGTTGATCCCGGGAGAGTACAGCATCCACTTGCTTTTCAAAAAGGTTTAATTCAGCCTCAAGGATTAATCTTTTTTAAAATTTCACATCAATGGGCTAGGGGGAAGTTTTATATAGTCACAAATCCCTTTTCACGTCACTCCTTCCAGCGAGCTAAGGGTGAATATTAAACACGCTGATCAACCATGATGGGCATTAGGCAAAGTTTTGGTAAGTGATAATGGGTGGGTAGCAGTCATGTGTTCTAACCTGGCAAAGGAATATAGACTTGGCTTCTACTTTTTCATGCTATGAGTCATGTATGACCTTCATTAGGGTGAATCAATTTCTTATACCGCTAATATATCCAAGTTAACAAGGACAAATCACTGGCACTCCAGCAAGATCTAAATCAAGCAACACTGAAACATCTAATATGCTATTCCCTGATGACCGAGTCCAGACAGAAGGAAACTAGACAGCGACTAAAAGATCATTATGACTCCTAGGCAATAGTTAACCAGAATACATGCTTTCAGGAATATTATGAAGGGACCTACCATGCTGGGAGGTTTCTGGAGTGGTCAACAAAGAAAAGGCACAATAACACATCCGTCAAATCAATATATTACGTAGACATGGGCCAGATGGTAGATCAGACCAAGGATATAGATAAGGTTTTCCTTATGCACTATACTAAGCTATATGCCTCTCCATTCACTGTTCACCCAGGAATAGTGAGCAGCTACCTTGGGGAAATTGACCTGCCTACCTTCAGTATAGAACAACAGGCTTGGGCAGTGGCTCCTATTATGAGTACCGAAGTCTAGGAAGCTATTGAAATCGCTCCCAATGGGAACGCCTGTGAGAGCGGTCGATTGCCCCTGAGTTATATAACACCTGTGAGGACCAAATTGAGGAAATATTGGTCAAATTGTTTACCAACATAATTAAGGGCTGCCAGATACCTAGTTCCTTTCTGGAGACGTTCATTGTTAGCTTTTTGAAAAAGGACAAACCGCCTGACAAGTAGGCTCATATCACCCCATTAGCCAGTTGAAAAAATTCTTACCAAACATCATTGCATCAAGAATAATCTTCGTAGTGCAAGAAGTTGTCCACAGGGACCAGTGTGACTTTTTACCAGGGAGAACTTCTGCAAATAACACTAATTTCCTGATACCAACAATTGATTACTTCGCAAACAACAACGCTAAGGAAGCTATCATCATGATACACACGAAGAAAGCTTTCAATCTGGATCAATGGGAGATTTTATGTGCTATTTTACGTAGGTTTAACTTCTTCCCTAAACTGGTAAGACTGCTGCAGAATTGATATTACAAGGAAGAACCAAAAGTTAACATACATTCACATACGTCAGGCCTGTCGCATGTCCCCGGGGCTGTTCGCTCTCTTTATTGAACCGTTGGCCTCATTCTGGTGCCAAGAATCTCAAATTAGGGCACCGCTGCAGGGGTCACCTAAACTTAAATTGTTTGCCAACAATCTGATTCCATATCTGGATGCGGAAGAACAAAACATTGCGAGAATATTCACCAAAATAAGAACATTTTCAGATTTAAGGGATTATAGAATTAACCATACAAAATTTGAAGCCCTCTTGTTCAAATGCTCTGACTAAGTAAAAAAGACATTGAAATGCAACCCCAAGTTCAGAGGTCAGGTCCCAAAAGATATTTGGGTATCTATATATCCCATGATTTTTAGCAGCTTTATGAACCACAGTATTTGCCAACTCTTCTTAAAGCTCAGAATCTATTACACCAATGGCAGTCCTTTCAACTTTCAATTATTGGACAGATAGCATTAGTCAATATGTTGATTCTTCCAATATTTCTTTTTTTATTCTCCAATGTAATGATCAAGGTTTCCCCAAAATTCTTTAGTGAAATTGATCAGGCGCTGCAGCAATTTGTGTGGTGTGGAAAGAAGCCTCACACTAAATTGGAAACTTTGCAATTGCGGATCGAAGATGGAGGTCTTGCGCTGTCCCAGTACTACCAATCTGCATTTTTAGACTGGTGTGTTCATGCGGTTAAACCCCAGGACCAGGACAATAACTTCTAATTTGAGCAAAAGCTTCATCAAAATACCCAAGCTCCTGAAACATAGCTTGCGTATATAATCTTTTTAGGCATATCCAAAAAAAGGAAGACTTACAATTTTCACAATTTCACCCTGAAATAATGATAAGAGATTGTGGTTTGTTTGATCTTCAGGATGACAAGGAGAATATTAAAATCTGGGAAAAGGTAGGGATTTAAAGATCTCTTAGTGGATGGAACCATGAAGTCATGGGATCAGCTGAAACTCGGAATTTCAGATTTTCCCGTACACAATTTTTTTTCTATCTCCAATTACGCAATTTTATACAAAAGAGGCAACCTTCAGGAGATGCACTAGCCACCTTGATTAGTCAGGCATATTATGTCAGTGGGGTAATGGGAGTGGGTAACTGGTATCGTATATTACCTCAACAGCCCTACGCTAAAATCGTACCATTAGCTTTGAATAAAATACAGGTCTCGATTGGGTGTAAAATCGAAATGCATACCTGGAAAATGTTTAACGAATGGGCCCATTAATCCATTAAAGGGGACAATTTTAAATGGATGGATTTTTTTCTAAAATGGCTGCTTTATTACACACCAGCTCGCCTAAACAGAATGTTTCCATCTGAGATTTGTTTTAGATATAGACATGATGCAGGTGACTGGTTGCATGTATGTTTCACTTGCCCAGCTCTCACAGATTTTTTTTAAAGAAAATCTTCCCATTGCTTAGCTCCAAACTTCAGGTCTCTTTAGACCCAGAACCTCTGGAAACCCTTTTCGGCATAAATGTCACACTCAATCTACCTGTCCGTCAGAAGCAGTTATTACTTATTGCATCTCTGATGGCCAAATCTCTGATACTAAAAAAGTGGAGACTGGTAGATACTCAGTCTTTCGATTCATGGATTTACAAGATGAAGTAAGTGAAATCTAAGGAAAACTTGTATTCCCAAAGAGTAGGGGCCGTAGTGAAGTTCCAGAAAATCTGGGATGGGGAATAGCAAGCGGCTGCTAATAAATGGAAGGACTGCAATATTGTGTCAGGCTTTTTACAATGATTCACTTAAGGAATATGTGTACAAGATGGGGGATTTCATGAAATAAATGGTTTATATGTGCATGGAAGTTGAATTTAAATATTTTGTATCATTTCTGCCTGTGACACTAAATAAAAAATTGAGGGCCTTATTTACAAAGGAAAACTTACACATTTGGTGTACGTTTACTGTATTTTTGCTATTCACAAACAATAAGTGTCGTTTTATGTGTAGTATCTTTATGACTGCAGAGAACTTTTCATATAAACAGATAGGACGGTCCTGCAGTCATCAAAATACTACACATAAAACTACACTCATAGTTTGTGAATAGCAAAGTAATAGTAAACTTACACCAAAAGTGTAAGTTTACCTTTGTGAATAAGGCCCTCAGTTCATGCATGTGAAGTGCATGATACACCCCTGAATGCCTAACAGCCTGTAATGTCATGTACATCCACAGAAGGATGTTGCCTTGCATGAAAGCTATGTACAAGCCCACTCTAGGTCACGCAAAAGTAGACTTGCTTGGTATACTAAATAACACTGAACTCTTTGATTTTTCCTGCTGTCACCTTGGGAGACCCAAGGGCAAAACAAAGGCTTCCTTTGCACAAAGTATGCCCTCACAGTTGTGGCACTGTCATAATACCTCACATACTCTTGTAACAATATAACATTTCTAACATTTCCTGTGTATCATGTCAAACAATGTTCCTACTCAATTAAGACAATGTTTACACACAGACACATAAACATAGTTATGGGAACATATCTGTACATGACTACAAGTTCCTCAACTGTCAAATTTTAAAGAACCTATGGCCTACATTGCTTTACTCATGTTCTCAATATTTTATATATAAATTCAGAAATATAGAATACATAATCATAGTGCTGCAGTATGGACAAAATAAATCAAAGGAATAAGCAGCATGGATAATAATGGTCCACGGTTCAAATATGGGTATGGAGTGTCTCCATATATGAGTACATGACCTACAACAACTTAAAGATCTGTGAATGTATGCCTTGGGCTGTATTTAGCCTAATACAATGAGGTTTAATGTAGATTATCTCTGTCACTGTTACCCAAAGACATATAGAACTGTATGTCCTATGTGTCAAAAATTCATTAAACACCACTAAGTCAAATAGTGTCCATCCTTGTATTAAGATGTCACCGGTTTTTCGAGCTGGTTAACATATTCTAGTCCCATTCTGACATATAATTATGGATATTAAAATAATGTTGATTTTATGCTGCAAAACTACTTTCTGTAAAAGCATGTTTCAATATTTCATTTTTCCCAACTATGTTAGCACTAAATTAACAAACTGCAAAATAAAATCCAATAGTTGGTGTACATTGTTTCCACAACTATCATTTGTCCTGCATGCATATCTAAATTGTCAACTACACCTCATATGTTTTCCTATCGCTTTCATCAGGTGATCAAGGCTTTGGCTTACAGCCATGGTTGATTACCCCGTTTGCAACAACTGAGACTGATGGACAGAAGAAATTAAATGCAGCATGACGTAAAACCGGCAATGCAGTGAAGTGACACATTTCCAGTGTTTGGATCAGTCTGACAGGAGATGCCTCTGCACATCCTCAATGGAATGCAACATTTTCTTTGTATGTGCAGCTCTGTGCAATATATTTGTAAACAATGTCTCCAAAAGGACTTAGAATATCGAATAACATTTCAGCAGGAAGAGGATAAAGATTCTATTTCTGAAATTGTGCGTTCATTGGCAGGCCATTCCAAAAGTGATGATTTGGTTTAATATTTCTTGTCATAATTCAAGAAAATACCAAATATAATCTTGACCTAGGTGTGCACATGTGTACAGTCAATAAAGATGTCTGTTTATCACAAGAAAGACAAAATTATATTGTGGTGTTTCTGTCAATTATAAAAAAGAAATGTGCTAAGTATGTACAAGAACCCTTACAGTTAGCCCTATATCACTGAATGCAATAATTGATACAGTAAGCGTGAGGAGGAGTTCCTTTGCAATAGCGGACATCTGAGCCACGAGCAAAGCATAGATGTTTAATCTGGGGATATATGTTGTTTGCTGAGTAGAGTCATCGAAGATGCAACATTATACGTTTAAATAAACTGCATCACACCTTTTAATGTCATTACAGTACTATTGCTCATGTGGTCTTACAGTGCCATTAGCAAAATAGGCAGTCCATGGTACTGGTTCCGAATCCATGATTTATGCTGAATGTGTAGAACTCAAAGGAGAAGAGGTGATGTTTGTTGGTGTATACGTTGAGTATCAATAAAATTTCCTAACACCTCCTGTGCTACACAGAATGTGATAAGTATAAATAATCTACTTACTCTGATTAGCTAAATTAAATCTAAAAGGTATTTAGTATCAGGCATAGACTCTTAGGGCATGTAAACATGTCATTATTACCATAGTAGTTGAGGTACATAAGTGTATTAATTCTCATAATACATAAATCTTGAAATGAATTAAAGTCTGCTAACCCTTTTTGCAAGGCTATGTGTATATTACAATCTCAAATTATTGTGGTCCAATGCATATTTCAACCGTACGGTGTGAAGGACCTCCTTATTAGGATTATGGGTGTACCCATGCATACACCCATCTATGTGTGCCAATTTTAAAATTGACATGGCATCAACTGTAAAAGCTTTCAGTATCCTAAGGTAGGTCTGCTATGGTTGAGGAGCTGGTAAAATCTGTAACTGGAGTGTCAAAAAAGTACTCTAACCCAGCACCATATGCCACGATTGTAGGTCAGGACTGTTGGGGAAAAATATATGTACATATCCATATGTATGCACTAAATACACAACTGACCTTGCCTGGACAAGCTTCAACAGCTGCTCAGCACCAACTTAGAGTTAACTTTACTTTTCTGACTACCATGATGGCTTACTCATTAGGCTGTACATTTCTCCTTACACTGTATGCCTGTACTATAATTAGCACAGTATAAAATTGGCATGGTGCCGACCTGCCATTTCTCTGATGACCATATTTGGCACCACATCCCTTTCAGTTCTGTTAGGATGGCATTATTAAGGATATATATATATGACGCAGAAACTGTTTGTACAGGGAAGAAGCTAGCTGACAGCATCAGTGCGTGCACTGACTTCTTCCTTGCTGGCCAGGAAGTATGCATGAATACAGACAAATACATGTAATTTGTTCCTGAACAAACTGCTGTATTATGTGTTTCTTTCATTGCACATGGGTGGGTATAAAATTATTTATTTCCCTAACAATGGTATCTGCAGTTTAGAATACATGGTTGTGCAGTAGGACATACATTTAAACAAACAGCATACATTCTACTGTCTTTAAACATCCCACAACATTTGTGACCAATTGTATGTGTGACATACTGTTATGTTCTGCCCATATTATGAATATCTTCATTGTTTAACACTTTGGTAAGGTACATAGGTCAAGATTTCAGGCAAGGTAATGCAATTCAACTATCTGTGATTCATAGTGTCTTAGAGAGAGTGCAGGAACGCGCCATATATGAAAGTATATGGGCATTTTGACCTCTCGCTGGACTGCGCCAATGAGTGCAGTCTATTGACAAACTAGGCACCCTTGCACCACAGTGCAAGGGTGCCTTCGTCACAGACAGGATAGATTCTGCGCAGGAAGCAATGCCTTCCTGCAAAAAAAGAAACACTTACTGCAGTTTCCTTTTTTGATGTGTGATGCAGAATGCAGCAGGCGTGTAGTGTGGAAGTAACTCACAGAAATAAACATACTTGTTGATGTTACGCCTCACCTGGAAATCTATGAATGCACCAAATAACATGGGCAGATATGTTGGAATACCCGTGTTCCACCCATGCAATACCTTCCCAATGCAGAGTAAGGCAAGGCGGTGACTTGCACAACATTGCACAAGTCCAGATTTACCATGCTACACAGAGCAATGCTTCGAGGTTGTTTGGGGCATATTAAATCTGACTTAATGGCATATGTTGTCTTGCATCGTATTGTCAATAAAAGTAGCACACGCCACCTGCTTGTACTGCGTCACTATACATTACACATTTTTTATTGTGTAATGGGAGAAGCATGGATGTTACCATGCACGCTCAATTGTTTTGTGGCATATTCCCATCTTTACAAATACTTGTAATTGTGGGACTGTGCACAAATGCTACACCTTCACAAGTGTTGTGTAATGTGCATGGATATGTTATGGTCTCAGCTTTATGTACTCAGTTCACTTGGGCTGTATAAAGCAACACACATAGAAAGAGGAAACCGACTTAATGGAAATAATGCTGGGTTGGAAGATGTTCCTTCCTGCTAATCACCAAACCTACTATAACACAGCCACAGTAGCTCTATAGCGCAAAGTTCCCTATGTTGGCACGAAGCAAGACATAGTGCAACACCACTACGAAGAAGTAGAAATGAAGCATGTCTTTGTAAATATGATGCATTTCTGCTGTGTCCTGAGGTGCATAGCGGCGGTGTGCAGCATCACTTCTGATTAAATGTTGGCTAAAGCGTTCATGCTGCCCTTTGCTGCATTAAATAGATAGCTTGAAACAATGGTGCAGAGCTCAAACATGTTGTGGGTGGTAAATTAGGACACTGCTTAGTGCAAACATTTCTGTGTGGTCCTTGTATGTTAACATAGGCCACTGCATAGTTTAAAAATGTCTTGCATGGCTTTTGAGTGTTAACATAGGACGCTGCTTAGTGGAAAAATGTCTTGTCTGGCCCTTGCATGGTGACACAGGGCACTGCTTAGTGTAAACATGTCTTGTGTGGAAACTGCATGTTAGCATAGAAAGCTGCTTGGTACAAATATGCCTTGCATGGCCCCTGCATGGTAAAATAAGATGCTGCTTAGCGCAAACATGTCTTGGGTGGCCCTTGTGTGTTAACATAGGATGTTGAAAGTACAATAGGACGCTGCTTAGTGCAAACATGTCTTACGTGGTCCTGCGTGGTAAAAAAGGACCGTGTGTAGCACAAACATGCTCTACCCTCCCATCCTGCCAGTGATGACCCAGCCAGGCACACTTACGCTCTATATTGTGTGTGGTTGTTTAGGAGGAATACACAAAGTCCAACTGCCAGCTACTCTCAGTCATGTAACCAGAGTCACACTACAGGCACTAAACGGCTAAGGCAGAAAAATGCCAACTTTTTTAAAGTGACATTTTTTAAATTGTAATTTAAAATTCAACTTCACAATAAGTTAGGATTTTTCATTGCAATTCCAAAGACACCAGACTTGAACTGGTTACCTGCTCACATTTGGAAATTACAGCTAATTAAATGTAATTAGGTAACTTTAATGTTAATCCATGGGAGAGGGATGCCATGCAGTTGTGAAAAAACTAATACAAGAGTTATTCACTATCAGGAATTGTAAAACTTAAAACAACATGTACTACTTTTTAAATACATTGGGCCAGATGGACGACCTGCAAAATAGCGCCTCGCAAATTGCGACTCAAAATTTGTGAGGGGCTATTTAGCATGTACAACAGTGTGTTTAACCTTGTATGCGATTCCCAATGGGGTTGTAAATTGAGAGGCTCATGAATAATAATGAGCCTCTCGCAATTTGCAAGTCCATTGGGAATGACAGGCCCTCCGAGGGATGGTGACATGCTGGGCTTAGCAGACCACCATGTCTGGGACTGCTTTTAAATAAAGCAGTTTATTTTTTTTAAATGCAGCCCGTTTTCCTTAAAGGAAAACGGGATGCATTTAAAACAAAGAAAATTAAACGTTTTCGTTTCCTAAAATATTTTTAGAGACAGTCACAAAGTGGAAGGGGTCCCCTGGGGAACTCTTCCAAATTGTGACTGCATTACCACCCTCTTGGAGAGGGTGGTAATTTGCAAGTGTTTTGCGACCGCATTTGCAGTCACAAAACATTCATACATTGCTTTGCAGACACAATTAGGAAGGGAACACCCCTTCCTAATAGCGACTCTCAATTCCTAAATAGCTAGTTACAAATAAATTGTGACTCGCTTTTTAGGAATCTTACATGGTCCTGGGCCATTTTGCATGCCCAAATGGGTCGTAAACCCGTTTGCGCATGCAATTTAGGTTTGTACATCTGGCCCTTTTTGCCTTGCACTGAGGGCTGTGTAGGGCCTACCCTATGGGTGACCTACACATATTAAAAAGGATGTTTTGGGCTTGGCAAAAGGTTTATTTTGACATGTTGAAATGGCACTTTACAAACTGCACACACAGGCTGCAATGGCAGAACTGAGACATGTTTAACGGCTACTTTATTGGGAGGCACTATCAGTGCTGCAGTCACACTAGTGGCATTTCAGTAACAGTCCCTGAGCACATATAGTGCCACTTTACTAGGGACTTACAAGTAAATCAAATATGCCACTTGAGCATAAACCAATGTCACCATAATTTAAGGAGTGAGCACATGCACGTTAGTACTTCTTAGCAGTGGTCACATGCCCAGAGTCCTAATGCCAGCAAAAATTAGGTCAGAAAAAGGTGTGGGGTAAGGCATAATGTTTGGGGGAAACACCCTAAGTCTGATAGGACTAAAAGAATAATGTGTGTTTTGATCATGTCTGGGAAGGGGAGCGTAACCAATTTGGAGGAAAGGGAGGTAGGAGCTAATTGTACACTACCTCCCTCAAATGCTTGGGGCTGGAGGCCATGCAAGCCAGGGCTATGGGCTTGCTGAGAGACTTGTATAGTGGGAGTGAATACATAAGCATCTGATCCATGTGTCATTGGTGGAACAGAGAATCTTTCAGCTGCAGCACCAAGGGGCTGATGCTGTTTCCAGGTAGGCTCACCAGCTAGATCTCCTTGGACTAGAAACTGCTGGGCCTGTTGGCATGTATGTGTTCCCTAATCATGTAACATTAAATGTGATGTAATGAAAAATTGTATAGAAAAATAATGCATTACATTGCAGTTAAAGGATTGTACTTCAGTAATTTACATAAGCACTCCAGTATGTAGTATGTCTCCAGTGTGTAGCATATGCCTAATTAGAAAATAACAAATCCCAAGAGCATATTTTAAGTAAACAACATACATAAGCCTCAAAGTTACATTTATTCTGTTACATTGAGTGGGAATGTGGCTAAAAAGCTCTTTAAATAATTGAATACATTAACCACAATAACTGTTATGCAGCAATAAACAAATTATGTCTCCCTTGTTGTTTTTTGTGTGCAGATGAGTGAGTAGCATTGTACATTGTGCAAGAAATCAACCAACTGTGCACAGTTACATACAGGATTCTGAATCGTGCAAAGCCCTTCACATATATGGGAAGTTAACAATGTGCTAAAGAAACAGTTTTACATTTACTGCACAGTATTCCATTGCCTTTGGCCTGCAGGGGTTAATGAAACAGATTAGTTCAAATTGGATCTCTTCCACCCTTTGAGCAAAAGGTTCATCTTAAAATCACGGCCAAGATTTATGATGTACTTCTGCTGGGACTGAGTAATGCAAGGTGGTGCATGGCTACTCAAGGCCTACAGTGAGAGCTGAGAATTCACACACGGCCACCTTGTGTGGTAATGCATGTATCATAGTCAATCTACAGTAACAGATGGCAGCTTAATGTGGTCCCTTGCCATAGTCTGTGGGAGGAAGCTATTACATAGATGGAGAATGGGTGTACTCATGCACCCACCCATGTTTTTGATGCATTCACAGCTATATTAAGAGTAGTATACCTGTGAATGTGTACAACTTCAGCACCTTAACAACTGAGGCCAAGTAGGCAAATAACCTTTATTTGTCCTAGTATTGTTCCTCATTCTAAGTCTGCTGCATTCCACAGCACCCCTAGAACGAAGACAAAGATTCTAAGGATTGTTTTTGCCCAGGAAGGTGGCACTTTCTGAGCTAGAACAATTCAGCTTCTAACGCAGGTACTCTTGAACTATGACATAAGGAGGTCTGCTTTGGTGCCAGGCAGCAAAGAGTGCACCAGGCCATGGAGAGCTCAGGAATGGGCCATATATATAGAAGTACATATGGTGGATCCCTGCCCTCTCCATTCATGCAGCACAGCAAACTTCTTTGTCTTGCTGTGTTGCTTTGCGTGAAAGATTTGTAAATCTTCCCCAAGATATTTAACAGACATGATGTTATCTAGCTGTGAAATGTGTGCTACATATTGACATGCAACCAATGAAACACATAGTTCTTTCAGATGATCATAGCTACTGGCTTGAATGGTTCTTCTTACTATATCTAACATATCGCACATATCATATCTTTCAGGAGGACACCAGCCATATGATGAGGCAGAAATTTCCAGCTTCTCTGACCTTCATGCTGTAGGTATGTGTCAGTAATCCACTAGTAGATGCTTCTTAATACATCAATTACTGGCTGTATTCTTAAATTGTATGGACCAGAAGGTCCAGATGTTGTAGAGATAGTGACACACTGCTGTGCATCAAGTGGTCATCCTGAGTGGTTTTGTGTCACAGGGCAAGTGCAGAAATGCACAATATTTAGAAAAATATGTGGCATTGTTAGCCTCTAATTGCACTGCTAAAATGAATGCAGTCTCCTACCAATCTAGGCACTCTAGCGCCATGGTTCAACTGTGACTGCGTTACATGTAGGGCACGTTTTCATGGCTTAATGAATGCAGCCTACTACCAACCCAGGTCCCTCTAGCACCGGGGTGTAACTGTGCCTGCCTTACATGCAGGATATGTTTTGAGCAGGAATGGGTACTTTACAGCACAAAAACTATCTTTAGAGGCATGTCCTTCTTGTAACATGGGCTACAGAATATAGGAGACATAGAAGAGGCATGTCCTTCTTGTAACATGTTCTACAGAATGTAGCACACATAGAAAGATGAAAATATGAGGATCATTATAAATATGTATCCTGGTCACACCACTGTACCAAATTGCATAAAAATTAAGATATGCTACCCTTATCACATCACAGATACCATGGTGAATTATTATTATTATTATTTGCCATTTGTAAAGCGCGCAGTTACCCATCGGGTTTCCCGGCGCTAATGGCTTCCGGTTTCCAGGATGGCATGGGCATTTACACACATACACCTATGTTCGTAATTTTGCTAGATGTATGTAAGGTAGAACAGGTGTTAATAGTGAGCAATTGAGTCCCGAACGTAGAAAGAGTTTGGGTTTGGCTTGCATTACGCAAAGCAGCACTAGCACTTAAATCATCTTTACTGTGGCACAAAGAGGCACCTTTTGTAGCTCTGTGTGACATAGTAAATCTGGAGCAATGCAAGGCAGCATAAGTTGCTACCTTGTGTTACATTGCACTGGTAAGGGGTTACATGGGTGCGGCGTTGTTGTTCCCACGCATCCACCAATGCTATTTGCGACATTGACAGACTAATTAACCTGGAATATGTCAAGCTCCTATGCCATCCTAGGTGAGCCTTAACAGAATTAAATATATTACAAAATCATGATAACTTCCTCTAGCTGTGTGTGCTTCATTCCTCAACACACATAGACATTGGACTATGTCTCAGATGTTTTTCGTCTGCAGAAAGGTCTCACTTCTTTCCCCCCCAAAAAGTGATATCTGTGGTGCAGGCACCTTTCCACCATTTTGCAAGGGTGCCTGCATTGGTACAAGGCTGCACACAGTAAGCAAGTGCAAGGAGAGGTAGAAAAATGTGCCCATATGTTTATTTAGTTATTATTTCTGATATCTTGCTGTGATAGAACACACACAAGCAACTTGACTTCATGGCCTCCATAGATCACAATCTTTGCACATATCACCCTTGATGTCATTCTGTTGTACAGACTAACACACATGATTATTTAGCAATGAAGTACTCTTTATTTAGGTGTAAATATGGGTTGCCCACAAATACATGAAAATGGCAATGTATGCAGTGAATGTTGAGTGACCATCAAAAATCATGTGTGGCCTGCTTGGCCATAGATCACACACATGCATACTGCATGTCAGGTGCAATAATTATTAACATATATATGCACAGAGGATCATCAATGATTTTAAAGCCACGTAGGTCCCCTCAATCAAGCCAACCAAGATGTTAAGTTTCCCGACCCATAAAATTAGATGTGGTAAGCCACTAAGTGATATTTAAGTGTTCATTACATTGTAAAGCAAGGAATGCATGTTTATACATACCATGATGAACAGTAATATTGTACTCAAACGTTGCATTGTATGATCAATACATGAGTGTGTCTATGGTATTCATGTGCAGTCAATATGAATACTGAAGCTAAAAAGAAATTTGTGACGTTCAAACTGCGTTTTGAAAAAAAATCAGGAAAGTGGCTAAGGCATTCGGAAGAATGGAAATTTTATGAGCCGGGAAGGCAAATGACGCATGGGCCCCTGCACCGAGCACACCAAACCCTTCTATGTCAATCGGCATTATCGCACCTCATGGAGGGAAGAAAGCATCCTCTAAAAGGAGTTATGGTGCAGCCACTAGAGCTATACTGAACATTGAACTTGACCAGGGACAGAACTATGGACAGCCAATGCTCAAATATATAAAAAAGCAGCAGAGGAGCATGAACACCCTCACAGGACAGGTTGGAAAACTTGCTACTCTCATGATTGAGAATAATTGATTGCTGCAGGGGTGTCTGCAGGCCCTGTCCAGTAAACAGCCTAGCAATGGGCTCTCTCCTCTCTCGCCTTTCTCCCTAATTTCATATTATCCCTCATGTTATATTTAGCATATTATTGTAGATAGATAGAGCTAGTATGTAAAAGATGTATTTTAGCTGTAGTTTAAGTTACTTTTAGGTAGACTAAGATTGTATGCAGTTATTTTATGGATTAGATATTTTGTGGGGGTATAATGTGAAATATGTAGGAGAAAAAAAAGTGTTTATATATAGTAGTAAATGTTTAGTTAGGGATTATGTGTAGGATTTGGTATGTGTCGTTCTGTATGTTAATATATTTTAAGGGGGTGGGGGGTTAATAGTTAGTTAGTTTTTTGTTAGCCATAGATAAGTAGTTCGTAGATTTGGATTACATAGATTAGATTTTACATTAGGAATGTTAGGTAGTTAGTGGTAGGTAGGATATATATTGCATTGTGTATATGTTTATGTTGGAAATTGCACATCAATCATATAGCTTGATGTTAAGGTAAGTTACTTTTTAGAAACGTACAACTTGCAGCTTTCTTTCCACCTCTTTATTAGTTTTGAAAACAGGAAACGTGATACAATCACAACATACAGGCCAGGACCCAAACCGGGCCCCAGATCAAACACAGTGGATTTACACAATTGAAATTGATTAATCTATTCTAGCCACTGATCAACTTTAATCAGCAGTTTTTTGAAGTTCCTCAGTTCAGTATCCGAAGGCATCCTTTGCTTGCACAGATCCACTGTCTCTGAGTATTCAGAGGAAGAAATTCCTCAGCCCGCTTCCCCTCAGGCCACCATAAGCCACTCAGCCAGAATAAAAACGGGGCCCACTTTCATAGGATATGGGCGTGTAGTCATCCCAACGGGGGTCCCAGCAAGCAAGTCACTTGGGCAAGCAGCAGCTCTGGCCACACCACACATGCCCCGGACACTACTGGCCAACCACTGATCTGACTGGGTTTAACCAAGGAGCCCAGTTCCTCAGCCTCCCCAGGTACCAGTGGGATGCGGATCAGGAGACATATGCCGGGTTGATCAGGGCAATGCAAGTTGTCCTGAGGTAATTCAGTTTTAACTCCATTCTGTATTCTGTCGCCATTTTATTGCCCTCACTCAGGCAGCTTGGTAAACCAAGTGTTTTTGCCCTTTGTACTGCCACGTGTCAAATAACCTTCGCTTCCTTGTTGTGAAGCCAATTCCAGGAACTAGCCAGACTGACTAAATCCCTGCCTATACTGACTAATCCTTGTCCCAACTATTTGTTGGCCTTCAGTATTCTTTCTCCGCATTATCCTATTTTGCAAGTTGTCCTTTGAAGGACACAAACATGTCCTGCCGTTACTGATTGACCTATAGGTGCTGTCATTGATTGACTTATGGGGTTGGGCAAAAACACGACTCAAGGGGGACGTTTTGGTTACATGATGCCTTGTTTTGAATGTTTTCCTATTGGCTAATATTTGGCCGATCTTGTATGTCCATATTGGCATTTTGCATGCTTGCATGAGCCAAGACTGCCCTTTCTTTTATGCTGAGTATGTAACCCTCACATTTATAAGGCCCCAGTGTTCTGCTCTCTTTGGACTGCCTCATTCAGTTGCTGCGGCTTCTGGGTGACGTAGTCACACTCATTTTGAGTTTAATAAGGATGTTCTTTTATATTTCAGTTTCTGTGCCAACTTCTTTGTTTGTTAGTTTAACCCTGAGAAGGAGTTTTGAATTTCATCAGTCCCACACTTCGAGGTTTCTGATATATATGTCCGAATTCAGTTCCCCAGTCCCATAGCCACCCCTTCTACAGACCTCCACGAGGACATCTGCCTTGGCGTGCACCTATTGCAATTAGATGCTGAACCAGCTCAGCACTTCAGGGGATGCCTGTGATTTCTAGGACATGGCGATCTGATGTTTGAACAGCACGAATGCCAGGTCCACAAATCTGTGCAAAAATGAATCCCCTACTGTGTATGCCCAAGAGACAGGATTTGTGTAGAGCCGGATCCACCATGTTGACTTCAAAGTCTGTTTCAGCACCTAACACTCACACCATACAGAAGAAGCTCACATCCAGCAATCCATTCCTGGGGCATGCTGACAAGACAGAGAGAAACATTTATGCAATGCATTGTGGTGTGGTGTGAGGTATGCCTGGTGTAAATAATTAAGCTGCATGAAATGAAAGTGTGGATTGTCTGACACCCCTCAGACTTGCTGCAGGGCTTGACCCCATTGTTTGTCCGTCAAAGGCACTTGAATATCATGCACCCAGTGCTCGCTCACCCGAGTGTCCGGCTGGCAAGTATGAGTCAGTAAAGCAGTGTAGAAGGCCAATATGGCTCTAATCGTACCCCTGTGGGAGGAAAGCTGTGTGTAGTAGGAGTGCCGTTGTTGGCTCAGCACGTCCCTGCCACCATTACGAGGTGAACTATCAGATGTATCATGTTGTATTTCAGGAAGTGTCCCACCGGGATGCCGTGGATGTCCCTGAGCTCCCACAAGGATAGGACTGTCCCCTCCTCAAAGAGGTCCCCTGGACATGCGATTCCCACTTCCTGCCAGCTCCATATCTTGTATTCTTAGAGAACCCCCTGAAGCGCTGCTGTGAGCCCAAGGGGAACAACACAGCAATGACATGTGATCTGCATCTGATGTGTCACATGTGGGAGATGGAGCCCTGAATAGGACGACGAGGTGTATATGTGTGTCCCACCCAATGTACTGACAACAGACCTCCGCCCACTTTGAGCAAGGGGCCACACCCAGCCACCACACTGGCCCACTGCAGCTGGGCTGCTTCATAATAAAGCTCATAGTCGGGGCCTGAGACTCCCTCCTGCCTAGGCTGGTAAAGACCAGCGAAGAACACTTGGTGTCTGTCTGTGCCCCATATCAGTCCCACCAGTAGCTTGTTTAAATCCACAAAAAAGTGGGTGGTAAGCATGAGGGAGTGCCACAAAGAAGTACACAGGTGAGGAAGAGTGAGCATCTTGGAGATCACTACCTGGCCCACAGGGGAAAGCGGCAGCAGTGCCCAAAATGATAGGGAGTATTGAGTGAGACAAGGGTACCCCAATACGTGAACCTGGGGCGCTGAAATGTTGTAGAAAAACAATGGTTCTGGTGTGGCCAAAAGGTCCATAGAAAAAGTGACCCTGTGGGGGCACTATTTTTGAGAATAGGAAGTGAATTCCTCTAGGGAGAAATGAGCAATGTAAACAGGGGCACGTAGGTCAGTTTATGACAGATATTTATTTTCAAAACAATAGTATTCAGGTGCTCACACAATAAGTGAAAATAAGCGTGACGTGAAAAGTGATGGTGAAATTAAAATTAAAGACATCGCATTGACAACAATATTAGAAACTCCTCAAAAGATTTTTACAGAGTGGGAGGAGTTCATGTTGTGGGGGGTCAACGGCGTTTCGATCTTAATTGTTCGAGATCATCATCAGGACATATAGCAGGTGAGCAGAGCTGCGGTATGATTAAACAACAGGAAAGAGCGCCTATAGTCCGCTGTAGTTGACTTCATGTTAATGCATGGTAATAATGGGTAGGCTGAATTGATTGAGAGCTGTGTAAGTCAGCGTTGAGACTCAGAGCCGGTAATTAGTTTTCTGTCCAACCCCGGTCAGTGAATGAAAATCCAGGAACGAACAGCGGAGCTTGTCCTGCTGCTGCGGCTGCCTGCGCTGAGTGCACTTGGACCAGTTCAACCTGAGGCCCATATTGCCCCAAAATCATCCATTAAAATCATCAGATCTAGGAGCAAAGCTTCGACATCTTGTAGGTAGCCTAAAGCATTGTCAGCATATAAGGAGACCACATGGTAAGATCTATGTGCCTCAATCCCTCTGGCATGTATGGAGGTGCAATTTACAGGCTGGTGGTTCCATATCTAGGGTAAAGATCATTAGTAACAAAGGGCATCCTTGCCTGTTGCCCCACTGAATATCAATGCCCTCGGAGATCAGCTGCCCCATATTTACCCATGCCGTTGGCCACCCATATAAAGCACAAAACCTACAGATACCACTTAGTCAAAATTAATCACCTCAAAGGACACAAATAAAACTCCCCATTCCAGGGTATCAAAGGCCTTCTCCATATAGCAAGAGCACCACTGGCACCATCACACCAGTAGGGGGGGTTCCCTCAGCAGTCCAAGAAAGTAGCAGATGTTGAGGAAGGTGTTATGGGCAGGAATACACCCATACTGGTTCGTATGCACAATAGCACCAACAATAGGCAGCAACTCGTTCACCAGAACCTTCCCTAGAATCTTGTAGTCAAGGTTCAGGAGCGACAATGGCTGATAGGACCAGCCATCCAGTGGGTCCCGGCACAGCTTGGTGAATAAAACTATTAGGGCCTCTCGGAGGGAATCCGGGAGCCAACCCTCTCCCATGCCTCATCATACACCTCAAGCAGCCTGGGAGCCAGTGAGTCATTGAAGGTGGCATAATATTCTATTGGGAATTTATGCATGTCCAGGGCTTCAGAAACTGTAATCTGCCCTATAGCCAAATGGATCTCAACCTGAAGAGGAACATCCAGCTCCGCCCACTGCAGAAGATCTATTAGGGGAAAAGGGAGCTGCTGGAAAAAAGGCTGTCTGCAGAAGAGTCTTCAACCTCTGTATATAGGACCCGATAACAAGTGACAAAGGCTGCCTGAGTAGTAACAATGCGCCTCATCCAACCGTAGCGAAACAATCAGAGAACGCAACCGATCCTCCCTGACCAACCATGCTAACAGCCATCCTGCTCTGTCCCCCACACCATGTAAACAGGCAAGGCACTGCTCATAGTCCAGTTCTCCCAGTCATCCTTCAAGATCTTGATCCTCCCACCACAACTGTTGCAGTCAGTAATCCTCTGCAGCTCGTACGGGCATCGTTAATACAAGCTGCCTCAGCTCCCTCTCTCTCATCAAAAGCTCCCTCCTCAGGGTCTTTTGAACTCTGCAGACCATAGCGATGCATTGGACCCTTAAAACCACTTTGTGTGTGTCCCATTCCACTCTAAGGGAAGTGGAGCCTGCCTTCGAGGAAAGTATGTGTCTCCATGGCGTCAAGGAAGAGGTGTGGCGCCACGGCCAGGGCGACTGACTCCGAAATCTGGGGATCACGGTTCGATACCCAGTGCCGGCGGCAGATTAGCCAAGCACCATGTGACTCTGGGCAATAGCTTGCTTAATCTTCCCAACGGCCCCCAGCGCCTAGAGACCCTTACGGGTGAATGTTCGCGCTTTACAAATGTGGATTAATTAATGAATGGGCATCCTTAAGCACCTCCATATGAAGCCTCCAAGTGGATATATAGACCTCCCCACTGCAACGTCAACAGCAATGGGCAATTGATCAGAAAGTGTTTGTGCCAAAAACAGGGTACAAAGGATCATGGAGCTAAGTACTGCGCAATAGAGAAAGAGGTCCAAACTCATATGGAAGTGATCCACCCGGGAGTAAAAAGAGAACTCACTGTTCTCCAGTTGTTGAAGGTGCCACACTTTGTGTGACCTGCCATCAGTCAGCTAACCCGAGAAGTGCTGGGTCATTTTGTGAAAACCAGCCCCCACCAGGGGTGGGGAAGACCAATTCCTAGCAATATCTGGGACACAGTTGAAATTGTCTCCCCATATAGTAGTTGAGTGTTGGTGATGGAAGAAAGCTGGTGTAAGGCCATCCATGAATGTCCACCCAGATGCATATGCTGACATCATTGTCACTTAAATCTGGCCCCTCCATTTCTTACAGTATTTGTGTAATTCCATTTTCATCATGTGTGTCTCCAGTATGAACACTGTGAGTATGTGGGAAGCAATGGTCCAGAACATTCAGCTCACTGGGCCCATAGCAAACCTCTGGGCCTCTGACCGTCATTCCCCAGCCAAAAGCATCGCTCACCCAGCCCAACAACCTGTGCATGAGCCTTACCACTCAGAATCCCTTGCAGCAAGTCAACCGGCTGGCATGGCATCAGCTTCAGACCGAGGTGTTCCTCCCAGGAGAATCCATTGCGTCATTCATGTCCGATCCAGTTGTGGAGGAACGGTCCAGTTGAGGCACTGCAAACGGGTTACAGTTCTAATGAAGCACCTCCACCACTGTCTGCACCCGCTCCCTGGCTGTCTGGTCTGTAGCAGAAAGATTTAGCGGCCTCCTTAAAGTATGGCGGTTTGATCCCAGGGTCAGCAACTCTTCAGACTGTGGGGCTGCTGTCGGGAGCGTCATCCACCCTTTCCACCAGCTTCAAGTGGTCCACCTGAAGCAAACCTATGGTTAGGGACACTGCATCCATCCTCAAATCCAGGGTGCTTTTAGTGTCCAGGATTGCCTACAAAATCTTCTTGAACTTGACAGAATGTCTTTCAAGGGTGGCCTTCAGTTGCACTGTCCGTCATCCCCCTATGCCAGCCCACCATCCCAGGGCACGAGGTTCTCATTGGCCAGGGGTGAGAACTTTACTGCATAAGCTTCACCATCATTACAGGCAGAGCCACAGAACACCGAGCAAAGACACACTGCAGTTTACTTATGACCTGCAGGTTTACCCAGTCCCTCGAGGCAAGGGACACCCTTCCGCCGACTGACACATTGCACCTCTACCAGTAATGTACCTGGATGTAGAACGAGGCATCTCCACAGGCAACCACCAGAGCCACAACAACCAGTTCAGGTCACACTCACCAGCCTCTGAACCCCCAGGGAAGGCATTTGGGGCCCAAACCTCCTCTTTTCGGGCCACCATGCCCCCAACATGCTCTGTAACTCACCAGGGCTTAAGACGGGTGCTCATAGTTCACAGTGTCTTTCAACCCTGGGCAGACCTCACCATCCAAAGTCATTCCTCTGCAGCAGTCCGAGCTCTCTCTGAGACCTTACAATAAGAGCAGCGCCATAGGGGGCCCCATCCACTGCCACCTCTCTGAAAGGCCTAGCTCCAGTGGCAAATGTCATCAAGGGTCCCTGTCGCACATTACTGGCTTCACTCTGCCTCTTCCTGCCCTCTCTCATGGTACCACAGATGCACAGAGCCCTGATGGGGGAGATGGGGAGAGGTCTCTCATCAGCAGCATTCAAGCCAATGAGTCCCCCAGGATTGTACCACCAGCATATGTAGTCCCACTGTGAAATCTCAGGCACAGGGCTACTCCCATCCATGTGGCATTCAGCAGCAGCTTTCCCCACCGGGGCCCAGCCGAAAACACCCTGAAGGGCACACGCTCTCCCAGCCTGCCCTGCCGCCTCAGGCCTGTGCAGGCCACAGTCCAATTTGTCCTGCTCAGGGACCCAGAAGCTGTCCGTGGTGCTGGTACCCCGATCCCCACACGTTAAGATGCCATCACTTGTCTGTGGGGGCCCCCAGCCCTTCAGTGTGGAATGGCCCTGCTCAGAACTGACCACTGCTGCTGTCTTCCACCCATCGTAGCCGCAACACAATCTGCATCACCAATGTCCTGTCAGGATCTCCCTGGTTTGCCCAGGCGTGCCACACCTTTATGGGTTGTGGGGGGGGGACTGCCACACCAAAATGGGCATCAAAAGACCTACTGGCCCAGGATAAAGGGGAATTACTACCAGGCCCGGGCCAGAGCTCACGTTCAAGTGACTGCTGCAGTCCCCATCTGGGCCACACCCCCTACAGCTTGCAGCTTGACCAGTGACATGCCTAGTAAACATGATGTGTACATATCAGTCTTTGAACACACATACTACATTGCACACATGCAACTATTAAGTATACTGATAGACAACTCAGTCACAATAGTCTTGTTACTAAGCTGCATTGTGTGAGTGGTAGAGTAGAGAAATCTACCTTAAAATGTAAGATAGGTGCCAGTATTTAAAACTAATGGCAGTGTCCCTCTGTTAGTTGACTAGTGGTTAAAACAACGTTCATTGTTGGTATTTGTCGGTGGCATTACTTTACAAACATAATCTATGCTAGTCTGGTATAACTCTATTCTTCTTCTGATACATTTGGTATAAATATGTGCATGCTATGATGTGTGTTGCTTAACACTACACACACATCAAATGAGATGAGAGTAAGTCCTGCCACATTGTGACTTAAACTTTAACACACTATTACTCTGCCACAGTATTATCAGATTGACTTAGAGTATATATCATGAAGGGCAGTGCAGATTCCATCAAATCATCCCAAATAGCAAGGTTACATCATGCTACACAACCTGAAGAAGAAATATATCTTTTGGAAATTCTACGAGCAAATGAGCACCAGCACAAACTGTCATCCTCATGTGACATGGTCCAAAAGGATCATTACTTTACTACTTTTGACTTATGTGGAAGTACCAAGGTACTTCATATGATTGAAGGCCAACTTTTTTATGTTGTCCTTATATGAGATAGTCAACACATGCAGTTGAAGGTACATTTTATTCATAATATTGTTCTAGTAGATGGCAAATACGGACCAGTTTGTACATTCTCAGTACACAGGCTATTGAATAAAATTCCTAACACTTTCAATTTTTACATTATTTAAGTTGACATCTGTATTATCATTCATGATGTTGGACCTGAAGTAGAAGTAACATTTACACATGAGCATGTGTACAATAAAGTTTCATGTAGCAAAATCACAGGTACAATGTTAGTGTCCAGAATCTCCCTTTTGTTACCACATCACAGCATCATCTCATTCAATCAGAAGTAACACATTACATGACTTAAAATAGTAGCAAACCCATGGTCATGTTAGGATAAAGTAATTGTTTTATAATGCTGGTGTTGCCCACATTTGTCCATGGGGAAAATACCTTATTAAAATTTGGTGGTAGAGAGGAAAAGCAAAACAGCACGTATGTAATTAAATAGTGTGAAATAAATACAATTACAAATTTAAAATCACAACTTAATAGCGCACTACGGTGCATTACCATTAGATAAAAAGGATGCTTTATGACAAGAATAGATGATCAATATCAGCTATATGTCACTAATTTAAGACTAAAGTAGGTTGAGAATAGAGTGGCTTGTGATGTCTAACACATGAAAGATAGAGAAACTGGCCAGAGCATACTCACTAAACTTCACTTGTTATTTCTAATTGTTAAACTTGGGAATTGTACATCTTCATCCTCTGATGAATGTTCAGTCTCCCGTTCTTGTTGCTGGGGTGCAACAGGAGGCTTGGGAGAGAAGTTAGCTGGCACTGAGGATGAAAATGTATGACCCATTTTCCCAAGAACATTAATGAATGCCACTTAGGCGACATGGTATTCCTTGGCAAGAGATTGCTGGTTCTGCAACACAGCAACAACGTTGCTGTTGAGGGGTCCAGTTGCTTCCATGAAGGAGTCCATCTTGGCCACCAAATGATTACCAAAGGCCTCCAGTGCTTGTTTTATGGACTGGATAGGGGAATTGATGGTCCCTAGCTGGTTGAACAGCACTGGTGTTAGATGTTGAAGGCAAGTCTTATGTGCCTCTCAGTATAATAACATCAACAATGTCAGCTAAGGTGACATCAATTCCATTGAGCCGAAAATGGGTGTCTCATACTGCCTCTGACATCCCTTCAATGTAGCTGAGATAATTCCAGATTCCTTCTAGAGTGCCCACTAAAATCTTCATCCCCAAGTTTACTTCTTCTGCTATGCGATCCTGGACCCCTACCCTTCTCCATTGAAAGTTGACTTGGGGGTAATCAGATTCCTCGCTGGCAATATGGCAAACAGATGTTTGATGAACAGTCGGGATTAGTTCTCTTGAAGGAGAAGTGTCAATAGTGTCCAGGCGTTGGTTGCAGGTGTTTTCATCCATTGGAGGCAGTGGGGAATTGAGCACAAGTTGGTCATCATTGACAGGCTTTTGTACAGGAGAGGTAGTTCATTGCTCTGAAAAAGAAACTGGCTATGTTAGCATTATTCAGAGGTTGTATTTGATGGAGATAATCTTAGATTGATGTTGACAGGCATTTATTACACATCCTCCTACACAGGGATGGTATAACAAATTAACATGTCAATTTGGCAATATTGTCTTGTGGGCCAAACTCACTATGCATGTGCTCTGTTTCACACCGTTGTTTTGTTCTATAGAATTGTTGATATGTAAGTTAAACAACGCACAAGTTGGGGTGGTGGAGTGAGCTAAAGAATGATGATGGATTAAACCCAGATCAGTTGACTGGGGGTGAGTGTTTGATTTGCTCAAACGCTCTGTCCATCATCCCCTTTGATATCGCTTTGTTCGTCCTAAGTTGGAAGGGTATGCCCAGACGTGGGTCCCTTGCTCACTTTGCCACTGGATTCAAGATAGCCTGGCTGATGAGGGTTATGAACTCGAAACCGGTCCCAGAATGCTTGTTTCCGGTCCAGGGAAGACATGGCTTGGCAGTTCGGGCTGGCCTGTTCCCATGAGGCACAGGGACAGACTGATTTGCATATGTTCATGTCTCAACTGGGGTGGTGGAGTGAGCTAAAGAATGATGATGGATTAAACCCAGATCAGTTGACTGTGGGTGAGTGTTTGATTTGCTCAAACACTCCCTCCATCATCCCCTTTGGTATCGCTTTGTTCGCCGCAAGTTGGCAGGGTATGCCCAGACGTGGGTCCCTTGCTCACTTTACCACTGGATTCAAGATAGCCTGGCTGATGAGGGTTATGAACTCGAAACCGGTCCCAGGATGCTTGTTTCTGGTCCAGTGAAGACATGGCTTGGCAGTTGGGGCTGGACTGTTCCCATGAGGCACAGGGTCAGACTGATTTGCATATGGCCGTGTCTGAACTGGGGTGGTGGAGTGAGCTAAAGAATGATGATGGATTAAACCCAGATCAGCTGACTGGGGGTGAGTGTTTGATTTGCTCAAACGCTCCGCCCATCATCCCCTTTGGTATTGCGTTGTTCACCCTAAGTTGGCAGGGTATGCCCAGACGTGGGTCCCTTGCTCACTTTACCACTGGATTCAAGATAGCCTGGCTGATGAGGGTAATGAACCCGAAACCGGTCTCAGGATGCTTGTTTCCGGTCCAGTGAAGACATGGCTTGGCAGTTCGGGCTGGACTGTTCCCATGAGGCACAGGGTCAGACTGATTTGCATATTGCCATATCTGAATTGGGGTGGTGGAGTGGGCTAAAGAATGATGATGCATTAAACCCAGATCAGTTGACTGGGGGTGAGTATTTGATTTGCTCAAACGCTCCGTCCATCATCCCCTTTGGTATCATATAGTAAATACGGCACATCCATGATGCACAAAAGTGGAGTAGCGTAGCGAAACACATTCTTACCCAACGATGCACAATGCAGTGTTGAGTGAGTCTTGATACAGGACTCTTCAGGCTTTATGCTGTACTTTCAAGTGTGCTGAGTAGAAGGCTGGTACATTCAGCAACCCAAATGTGTATGTTGTTAAGCAAGATACAGGAAAGAAGAGCCATGTGTTCAGATGGCAGTCTTTGTTCAGTGCGCACAGTCATTTTAAACTCAAATGTGATTGCCTTTTCCCAACTTTTAGCATTACATGTGAATATACTGGCCACCAAGTTCCAAGATTTGCTAAAGAAAATTCTGAGATCCAGCTGCAGTTTGGACAATGGGGAATCACCTGAGAAGCGATCAAGCAACAACACTCACTCTGACCTGACATAAGATGTGTTCTACTTTGCAGACTACTGGTGTAGCTCTCACCCTATGATCAAATATACTTAAGGTCTAAGTTGATCTCCCAAAGCCATTAGCATTCGATGTGGTCCCGATTGATTTCAAACGTATAAAACTACCAGTCTTGTTATTTGGGCATGATGCAAAGTACAAAGCAGCACCTAGAATTTTAATTATTCTGACTTTCTAATTTTAAAGAAACATTGCAGCTTACCATCCATCTTATTGATTGTTGTGGAAGGTCTAAAATGGGAGATTGGTTACTTGCGATGGAAGCCCGAAACTCAAAGTTGAGATACAACATAGGTTTCAGAGCAGAGAATGTAACTTATAGTCAAGCCAGCATCAGCACAAAAGCACAATGAATTTTAGATGAAAAATTAAATGGGGAGTTAGATACTCTTGTTAAGGATTTCCCCCCACATAAGCTAGATAGTAAGAGACTGTTTGGTAGTCTGGGTAAATGCATTTAGGACCTAAACCGATAACAAGCAACTTGGGAGCAAACAGGTGAATAATAATTTTTAACTTGGTAATTATTCCCACAAGGTCTTTGGATGACAGCAAAATCCCCTTACATTTTACAGCAGATTGGGACACAGGAAACCAGTAAGAAAATGCCTTGTTGCATGATCATGCCCAGATTGTATTTAGACTGAAACTGCTGGTTTTTTGACTCTGTACACTGGGACCATCTAACCAGCCCAAGTACATTTGCTCCGATCCCTAAAAACGTGTCAAATTAATTAAAAATCCTAATTGGAAAATTGCATTTAACTCACGTTTAAATTTCTAGTATATTTTAATCACTGCAGCCAGGACATGTAGGTTAAATGTCACTAGTGGACTGTGGCACTTATAATGTCAGTAATAAAGTGATACAGCAAACTATGGGGCATATTATCAAGACAGGCGATAAAATTATCGCCGCTTTAGATGTTAGATGTGAAGGACATCTAACCTGAGCTTCAATTGGAATTCCATAGAGCATATTATCAAGCCCATTATCGCCGTTTTAGTGGCAGTTTTCTGCCGCTAAAGCGGCGATAATTTTATCGCCTGTCTTGATAATATGCCCCTTTATCTAGAGGCCTGCTTGAAAACCTGAAGGGCAGATTTACAAGAAAGTAACTCTGTGCGTGCTGTAAGCCAATTGGCTGCACCGCACAAAGTTATTTTCAAAGTACTGGGATGCAACATATTTACAACAATATGTCGCATCTCTGTGCTTATGCCTGCGCTGGCGCACAAACTGTTGTCATGCGCTGGTACCCATGCACCATGGTGCAAGGTTGCTTGCGTCGTGGGGAGATTGATTTTTTTCAGGAAGGGTTCCCTTCTTGCACAAAAACAATCTGAATTGCAGTTTTTCAACTTCTATGTGTGCTGCAGTAGCACACATAGAATTTGAAAAACGTCATTGTTTCAATGATTGTTTATGTGCAGGAAGGGACACCTTCCAGAACAAAAACAATCCGTAGAGGGGATTTCCTCTTTCTATGTGTGCTGCAGAATGCAGCACGCATAGAGAGTGGAAAAAAACCAAGGAGAAATGAATGAATTTCTCCCTGTTGCGCCTTCCTACGCCTTCTCTGGGGAGGCATAGCATTCACACGCATTTCCAGATTTACGATTCCTCGTAAATCTGGAAATGTGTCCAGTTCCATGGGTGTTGCGTGGGAACACCCACATCAACACCCATGGAACACCCCTTTCACGTAAAGTGCTGCGTGCACAGGGGCCATATTTACAAGGACACGAAAATGAGTTTGTTGTGGGTTCTCTTCTGGAGTAATTGGGCAATGATTATATTAGAAATTCACATGCTACTGTCCTACCTATGGGCTTCTTTTATAGACCATCTGAACCACCAAGATCTATGGGCCACTCAAAGCCCAATGAAGGACAGTGGGGGGCCCATCCTGGGGAAACAGTGAGATCACGGATTCGAGGTTTAAGAATAGATATGCTATCCTGTCCGATCTTGATGCTTGTAACAGACTACAGCCAATACATACATGCTCACAGTCGTGTAATGAAAGGCAACACTCTTCTATACAGTGAGACAAAGAAATGCTTTGAAAATAGCCACATGGAACGTGGCTGGTATTGCCCAAAAACTGAGTGACACTAACTGGCGAAAGATATGGCAGGACCAGGAAATAGTATGTTTTCAGGAAACATGGGCCACGGAGCCAGTATTTGTCAATGGTTGCCGATCCTTCCAGACCCAGGCAAATCCATTTACCTTTGGGGGGGCAAAGGGGGAAATCCTCACCCTAATCCGGAATGATGTATCAATAAATGCAAAGATGAAATCACATTCCAACCAAAAAGTTCATATTTTAATATTGGAGATACATCAGTAAGGGGTATGGCTACTAACACATTTTTATAATAATAGATTCGGCACAAAGATGCATACGATTGTGGGGGAAGTTGATAAAGCAGAGATCGTACGCAACAATAAGTCTTCTAATATTGACGTTATATAGGTAGGCGATTTTAACATACACCCCCTGTAACTATAATAAATTGCCCGTTTGTGGGCTTGAGGACATGAGGGGAAACCCTATATATCAATTTAAGCATAGTGAGTATGGTAATGGATTTAATAAGCTAATAGCCTCTTTAAATTTGGAAATAATTTTTGACCCAGACCATAAAACAGATACTTTGCGGGTTCCTTCATGCGAAATGGGGTGGAGTCCACGATTGATTACATACTCATGACTGCCCCTCTCGTTGAAAGGATCGACAAGGTATGCAACTCTTTCACGACCTATAGCCACCATGCTATGGTTTCTATGGAGCTGAAGGTATTAGCACCTGAGGGCCATCATCGCAGAAATGTTGAAATGCCAATTGTGGCTAGGAAAAATGGGGTCCAGCTCAAATGGGCCCACATTGATAAAATTAAGCGGGTTCCAGAAATCATATCAAATATACAAAATGATATCCAAGTATGCCTAGACCCGGAAGTTGAGGCAGGGGAAGTGGTGCCAGCCTTTTGCAATATTCTAGGGAAAATAAAACTGGCCCTAACAAAAAACAAAAGTGCCAAATAATGGAAACAGAATGGGCTGGTTTGATTCCCCATGCACAAAAGCTAGAAAGGCCCTGTTGTCCGCCCTAAAAGTTAAGCCTAGAAACTATTAACAGATAAGAATGCTTCGGGCCTCATACAAAGTTGCAAGGAAAACTAGAGAAAAAGAAATTAGGGAGGATTTATGGGCCGATTTGGATAAGGCAGCCAGTTCTGGAAACAGTCATGAATTTTGGAAGTTAATAAATGCACCATTCTTCAAAACCCCTAACGACCCAACACTGGACGTAAATGTTGATGAGGAGTCATGGGTCACTCATTTTGAGGATATTTTCACTCTAAAGCCGGATATTAAAACCCACCACATGACAACACACAAAATGCCTTATGCACCCATATAATTTTAATTCATTGAAGTAAAGATGGCGTTGGATTCATGTAGCTTAGGAAAGGCCCCAGGACCGGATGGGGTTCCAATTGATTTTTTTCAAGCTAATCCAGATTTATGGATACCACTCCTAACTAATGTCCTGAATAGTATAGCCCTGGTAGGCCCCCCTTCTTGTGGTCTTCGGGGGTTATTTTACCCATCTATAAAAAAGGGGATAGGGCCGATCCAAAAAACTACAGACCAATATCCCTGCTGGATACAACATCAAAGCTTATGGGCCACTTCCTTCTCTCTAGGCTAGAGAGCTGGGCTAAAAAGAATAAGATCTTGATCCAGGCCCAGTATGGCTTCCAGCCGGGAAGGGGCACTGTGGATCAATGCTTGAACCTAGCATTTACCATAGAAAAATATACTAGTATGAAGGACGGGAAAATATACATGGCATTCATGGACCTGAGCGCGGAGTTTGACTGCGTGGTCCATGATAAGCTATGGATTTTAATGGAGATGATGGGGGTGGAACCTGCTATCCTAAACTTCATTAGGCAATTGTACGCAAATGCAATGGCTTCAGTGCGCTATACTAAAACTGGAGATTGTACACGCCTTTTTAAAATATCCAGGGGAGTAAGGCAGGGTTGCGTACTAGCCCCATTTCTCTTCTCCTTCTATACAAATGGAGTTGAGAAGGCGCTCACAGTGGCCACCAGGGATGTCCCCCTTTTCGAAAATCAAATGTTACCAATATTGGCTTATGCAGACGACGTGGTTTTAATCGCTAGAACAGGGATTGGGTCACAAAAACGTATAACCGCGTATATCTCTTTTATGGACTCACTACAGTTAAAAGTGAACCAATCTAAGTCCTTTATAATAATTGCCAGGGCCACCAAAAAAGAAAAACTGCCATATTTTAGCGTGGATGCAGGGAAAATTGAGGTGATAGAGTCTTTCCCCCATTTGGGTATTCTTTTCGATAAAGAATTGTCATGGGCAAAATTGATGGAAGGAAGGAAGTTGGTGATGGAGAGGGGTATCGTTGCTGTAAAATCTTTTGCAAAGAAATTGGGTGCTAAACCCTTATTGCCAATAAAAAACATCTACCAGGCCAGAGTAAAAGCAGCGGCGACCTATGGAGCCGGGGTCTGGGGTGTGGTTGCACCCACACCACTACAAGCTATTGAAAATAAATTTTTTTACTCTGTAGTGGGACTCCCTTCCTCTCTCACAAATGAGTTCTTACCCACAGAATTGGCCCTGTCTTATATATCAGATTACATACAACTAGCCCCACTCCTCCTATGGCATTCAATTTGGAGGAGGGATACAGTACCATTGACTCAATCCGTAATAAGGAGCTGCCTAGCCATGGATAACTGTAAGAGGTCCAGGTGGCTAAGGTACGTAGAGTCAGTTCTGAGAGAGATTGGGCTCTACGAACTTTTCAAAGATCCTCTGGTTTGCAAGAAGGTTTATAAACAGAAGGTTAGCGCTACCTTCATGCTGATGTCTGAATACAAGCGCAGGGAACATCACAAAGAGAAACATGCAGCTCAGGTATATCATCTTAATCCACCATTAACAGAGGGAGGCTTTTCTTATTTAGTAATTGTAAACGGGGTGCAACACAGATTCATATTACTGAGATTCCGCACCAACTTGATTCCCCTAATGCTTGGATATCCAGAAAAAACATATAACCACTCCGACTTAAGCGCATGCCCATATGATAATTTATCACTTCAAACTGAATTGCACTTATTTCAATTTTGCAGACTTTATGAGAATGAAAGGAATGTACACCTCAAACCAATTTTAAAGAAAATGAAATTTAAGCAATTTAAAACACTACCCGACCCCTTGTTTTGTTACTCAGTAGCGACATTCCTATGGGCCTGCATGAGGAAGAGGAAGGGGATGGCGGGTAGATTATTGAGTCGGTTAAATAATGATAATGTACCTAGTCTCGCGATATGAAATGCTTTCCCTTTTCTTATATATTTTATGCACTCTTATTCTAAAATTGTGATGAAATATTTGTAGTTTTAAACATAACACTTTTTTTAAGATGATGTATTTATATGTGCTTTTATGATTATTTTTATATGATCGAATAAAGATGATAATGAATGAATGAATGGATTGAGATTTTTACTGTGTTGTTTTTTCTACTTGTTAACTGTTTTGAAACTGGTAAATGGTTTACACATTTCCGCAAACTTCATCCTAGCTGCTCTGTGCTACAGCTACCAAGGGGTTGGGTTGAGCTTAGGTTTAACTTATTTTTATCTAACTGGACCTTGTGAGGAATACTTGAAGAGCCATCCACTTGAACTTATATTCCACTTTCTGGCAATTTTCATAAGACATACTGATTCAGGCATGGCTGAATTAACCCGAATCAATGAAATAGGTACAGATCTGACATGTGAAGTTTCACCATGGTTAACTCTGATGCCCTGTATCGGGGCATTCGTTTATGGCTTCTCTAGGCACATCAGGCATAATTCATTATGGCTCAAAAAATGCTTTCATAGAATTCAAAACACCCTCCTGAAGGGGGAACAATGGTATAAACATTGGTGTTTGATACTATACAGCCAAATCAAATTATGTTTATGATAAAAAGGAAACTCTTCACTGAATAGGGAATACAAGTCTCCGGTATTGATCCAGAGCAATATCTAATTTTTCTTTGATCAAGGAGAAACTCCCATAATGGAGGGTGGCCTGAAGAGGAAATTAGAAATTAGGAACCAATACAATAAATAAATAAATAAACTACATGCACTCACACACTTCAGAGGCAATTGGAAGTTAGGAAATGACAGACAGTGTCAGAACTAATGGCAGGTGATCTACACCAATGAAAAAGACTGGGGCTGCCTCACTTGTGCTTTAACACCATACACAAAAACTCACTCTTAGCTTGAAAAGGCCAGAGAGTAATGGCTTTGAAGGTGAGGGATGAATGCACAGAACATTGAAATCTGTACTTAGAACGTAAGCACTCTGGATAAAATTGGAAGCAATGGAGATGCCCCACTTTTATGTTAACTTTTGACATCCCAGGCTTTGGCAAATTCAACATCCCTACTATGAAAATAACCAACTGTAGTACAGTCATGTGCGATCTAGTTGTTTCCTGTAGTGAAATTAGAGGGGTGGTTGGCTTAGATTCAATAAATGTCCATAATATTCCATGGAAGTGCTTAATTTATAAACAAATAGGTACCGGGATCAAATTTTGCACAGAAGCCCTGGGCGGGAGCTATTGTATGTCAGCCTGCCGATTACCAAATATGCGTGGTTAATTACACCTCATGACTCTTTAATTAACTACGCAACACTCTCTCACTCTCTGTCTCATCCCTGTGGGTTCCTGCTTTCCTGTTTGTCAGACTTTTACCATCTTTCTCTACCTCCTTCTTTCCCCAGTGTGAGTTGTTCACTCTCTCTCTGTCTGGGTCAAAGTCTGATGAGGAAAAATAAGTGTTGGTCCCCAATAATGCATACTAGTGGCCCCACTAGCAACCACCAGATCATATTCAGCACTTTTCTATATTATTCATTACCTTACATATCAAACCAACATCCAGGAACAGAAAGAAAATAGCTTAGCAAAATAACCTAATAGAGGGAGAAGTTGCTTTGTACATCACAGGCGATTTCAATCTAAATTAGACCACTTCAAGATTAGATGAGAATCAGTCCCACGGGGAAAACTGTGGAATCTTATCAAAAAGCATTGCCTTGAGAGGGAAAGGATGATCTGGGTGAGGCTTTTATTGATTTCCTACATAGCCACAGTTTGGGAGCACTAATGTAAGGTTTATCCCTAAAAATCCATTAATCCATTGCACACCTACCTCTTTTAGTATAGACTAGTATTGTATAATTAAGTTGTATCCGATCAGCTGTTCTCTAGTGTTTTAGATTTTAAAATATTCCAATGACTTGGAAATGACAACTATGCATAACATTTCACATTAAGAAACATAAGCTTCAGGTCTTCAATATTCCCAGAGATAGGGGGTTAATACAGGTTACAAGGAAATTGGGAAATAATACAATAGTTCACACAGTGAAACAATTTTCGCAGTGGGAAACTTAATGTCAAGTCATATCATTGTTGGAACAGCCAAAACCCTCACTAGCAGAGTGAAGATATGCTAAAAAGGTTGATACCTTCCTCCATAAGCTAACATCCAGAACCACCAAAAATCAAGAATCAATTGTTTCCAAAAGCTTTATGGGAGGAAATGTGAACCCTCAATAGAGAACGAAGATAACTTCATAGGCAGTCCAGCTACACAAACTTAATAGAAAGGATACCTCATCTTTGTAGGGCCTGTAATAAAACAATAGTGGCTGCCGAAATAAAACACATGAAGAAACAGTGGGACTGTGTTTTTGAAATCAGGAAAAAGAATAACTCTCGAAGTTTTTTAGATTATATGAGCAGTGCGACTCTGGGATTGTTAATGTACAGGGTGGGGGAGTGCTGCATCACCTGAATCATCAGGCAATGCTATTGAACTACTGGATTTAACAAACTCCCACAGGCAGAATGATATGGTCCCGGGTAAGGCCCATGTAGCGAAGCAGCTAATTTCATACATTGTCCTATTTGTCAGCAGTAACATTCTGCACATACTGCATGTGGGACAGTGTTCGATTAGTTTATCTGTAACTAAACGTGTTTACACATCTAGCTTCACTCAACATTATCACAATGTCCAGGACATCATGTACAAGGTCTCTTTTTGCACTATTTACAGATGTCATCTCTATCTTAATCCAAAGGGTGACATGGGATCTACATATCCATAAAATCAATAATCTATATGCACATCACAAGGCTGTTTTCTATTATAAAAAGATGAGCATCCCAATAGATTATAAGAGCAGGCACTTTAGCTGACACTGAGGGTCCCTGCATGCTGGGACTTCACCACGCAGCGGTCTGACATCTCGTGAGGGGTGTACAGTTCAGGACCAAGATGGGGTCCTTCATTCTCTCCCATCAGGTAATCGGGTTGGATCGTCCCTTGGGGGGATTCTGGGCTCTATAGCTACATACACTCCAGGTACACTTAGAGTAGAGTTTGCATTGTAGGAGTACGCTTGATTACTGCCTAGTTTTATATGCCTGCATATATACACTGTCTTAGCACCATGGTAGAGTTATAGCTACTATTTACACTTTTGGCACTTGTAGTCACTTTTATCTGCTTCTGTATATCAATCATTGCAGCACATGTTTTTTAGACAAGAATAACATTGATTCAATAAATCTATTGAAAACATCCCATTGTGTATGCTCTGTATACTTTTCTCAAAATAAGTGAGCACGAGTGACTAAGCAAAATGTTCTATACTGTTTCCACAATCCCTGAGGGGTCAGGGTTGTCATGTTCATGTTCAGGGGTTGCCATAAGCTATTCGCTCCCTGATAAGGTTAAGGGTGGCTTAGGGTGGCACTATGAGCTAGTTGGTCTCTAGGCCAACATATCCTGTGCGAGTGTTCGGAATCAGTCTAGACACCAAGCCCCTGGTTTATTTTGTCCAACAAATGTGCAAATGCTATTAGTTGAAACTACACAACATAGAATTGACTCTGGTGTACACCCATATACTCTGATACCTAATCAGGAAATGCCAGTTTAATAACATTGCAGACCTGAATGGACTCACTGCTGCACTGTTGAAGGCTGATCCTGGTTTTTGGATGCAAGTGCCATATGCAATATTTTTACAAAGTACTTCAATGATCACTGAGCCTTTGAAAGGATCAATTTTGCAACATTTTTACTTTTAACTTATCACAGGATAGATCTGCTTGATATAGTAGCCACGTGTTGTGCTTAAATTAAAATATTTTAGGCAATTTGAGAACTATGCAGCATAAGTCGCTACCTATTCCACAGATAGGATTGAAGGCAAATTGTGTATTCTCTAATAACAGTTGGGTCTTTTAACGTTGCTATAACGAGGCATCTACTACAACCATACTACTATTTTTGTATTTTACAGATTTCAGAGCAACATTTGATGGAGTCAACAGGGCTTGATTATAGAATAAGCTATCCTCCTTGGGGATCTCCCAGATGTGGCCTATTGATGACCTGTACTTGGGATACCTAGGTCCTGATTAAACTGGGTAAATGCTCTGCAAAGATTTCTATGAATAAAGAAAACAAACAGGGTTTAGTGCGGACACTCTCAATGTTTAAATTTATATAGCAGACTTAGGTCTAGCCATGGCCAAGGCAAGATCACCCTCTTCCAAATTACGAGACTGGTCATTTGCCACCTTGCAGTATGTGAGGATATTGTTCCTTTTGGACAGGACAAAAATTGATTTACTAAGCCCTCATGCTGCCCCATAGGCATACTGCTACTAGAATCAAATTGGTGTTTAATATAGATAAGACCATCAACTCGAGGTTCTCGAGCAGATCTAGAACTTGCTTTTCTGGCCCCTTCAGTAACAATCTTTAACCAGAATCACCATGAACCTAGCAATTGTTTTCCCCATGTCATTGTAGCAGAAGTGGTGTCTTCATAAAAATGCTTGGCAGTCTGGTTTAAGGAAAGGGGTGAACATCACCATCACTCAGCCTTAATATTCACACTATATTGGCTTCTCAAAGAAGTTTCAAACCCCTGTTTTGATTCCATTTTAAGACTCACTAAAGCAGAGCTGAAACCATCACTTGTGTGGCAACAAGACTTACTAGGGTAAGACCGCCAAATGGCTGGAGCAGGCAGATCCAGATTTACTAACACTTTGCACCAGGATTCCACCAAAAAAGTTAAACAACACAGTGCAAAGTGCTGAATTAGGATTTACTCTGCAGTGAAGCACTTGTTTCGTGCTGCAAAATAGCCCTAAGCTAACGCAAATTATTTTTATGTGCTACTATTCACTACAATGTGTCAAAGGTGGGTGGGTGGGTGGTGCATGAATTTTCATATGCAACCACCCATTAGTTTAGATGAAAATCCCTATCTATTAACATTGGTAGACAGGGGTTAGGTCAAAAAGTTATGTCACCTTGAGGTGTGTAGCTTTAGAGAAACGTTTTATTTTCTCCAAATGTTTCCAACCTTGCATGTGTGCTGTAGCGTACAGAACACATCAGGGGCGGCTGGTGTTCAAGGGTGAGATGGGTGTCGCCCTGCCACCCTGGGGGGAGCAAAAAAATGCGAGATGCAACACCGAGCAGCTAGCAATTAATTGTGCTGGCTGCTTGGTGAACAAACATGTAAATCTGGGTTTTTGTTTGAGGGGGTGGGGTTGGCTCTGTGCATATCTTGGCTAGGCGAAGATTTATTCGACCTGCAGCCAGAAAGCAGGGCAGTGGCGACACACTGGTGGCAGTGGTCTGTGTATCACTGCCAGAATAGTATTTTAGTTTGGGCGTTATTCACGTAGCCCAGGGAGGAGTCGCAAGACTTACAATGATTTCAGTGGCTGGGGGCAGGGCAGTCAGCTTAAACAATGTAGGAGTGGGCGTGTGTCAGGAGACCCAGCAATAGTTGTTCATTTGTAAAATGATTGGTGGCCTGGGGACTGAGGGAGGAGTTTAAATCCAGCCTTTTCCAGTTCCTTCTAGCTGTACGCGCCATGCTGTCTGCCGTCCAGTGAAGTCATGTGGAGGAGCCTGGCTCGAGAACGTTCCATTGGTGAGTTATTTATTTAGTTACAGTACGTCACAGTTGCGTATTGAGCTTGTTTCCATTATGTAAGTCTGAGTGCAGAAAACACTACATGGCACGAGATAGGCATATACTGCATTAATGGAGAATATGTGCTGTACATCTCGATAATCCTTAACATCTTGGGCCTTGACTTCTTTTGGCCAGGAGAAATGGCGGGCTCAGACCAGCACTGTGCGGTAAGGCAGAGGGGTCGGGGAGGAAGCATGGGGCTAGCAGGATCACAGCACTGCAGGAGAGGGGTAGAGGGACCAGGTGGGGGAGAGAACGAGTATAGCAAATGGGAGACCAGCAGGAGAGATACACATGAATGCGATATTGAAAGAACACGAGAGGTGGGCAGAGAGCAGGTGAAACAGAGAGGCAGCGGAAGTAATGGAGAGAGAAGGAGAGTTGTAGGACAGGGAGATTAAAACCAACAAGAGAGCACGAGGAGAGGAAAAAAGACGATAAAAGAGCACCTTTACAAATAGGAAGTGAGGAGGAAATAGAGAGAGCGCAGGAGAGAGACGGGTACAATTGGGGCGAGAAGTGAGGGGACGGCACGATAGAAGGAGAAAAAAGAGAGAACAATTGAGGGAGTGCATGAGCGGGAGAGCGGGCAAGTAAAGAAGAAAACCGGAACACAATATATGCAGGAAGGAATATATTGAGAGAGAAGAAGGAAGGCGGGTAAAGCAGGAAGTACCTGCCTATTTAAATGAATGAATATTGCAAATGACACAAATGCACAGTCACACACGCATTGACACTGAATGTAACACCTGCTGCTTAGCGGTTAGAATACAAGCGCTTAAAGAGCCTGAAAAAAACCAGTGTTTCAGATGTAATAGTGCACCCAAGGAGTGACCCGAAAGAGGTAGTATTCCACAGTTCAGAGCGGTACTTAATAAAGACCGTGTCCGACACCCGGAGAAAACGAGTGTTCTGGTTGTAATCAATAATATCTAGATTCTGAAAAGACCAGGCCAAAGATGAGAGCGAGGCCGTGTGCTGAGTATAGAAGAGACAGCATTGTGCCAGGGACAAGAACAACTTTGTGGTGGCTGCAGTAGGCAGGATGGCGCCCAAGCCAGAAATAAGGACACAGGTGTTGAGATGTGGAGAGACAGGGTAGCACAAGAATTGAGAGCACAGGGGCCGAGATTGACCATGGGTGGTGCCGAGGCTGACAATGTAAGCGCTCGAGCGGTGAGACTGCAGGCGGTGAGACTGCAGGAGTCGGGATGTTGCAGAGGAAGAGAGAAAGTGTCTTGAGAGGTGAGAATGCAGACGCCGAGACTGGAAGAGACAGGATGGTGCCAGGGCCGACAATGTATGTGCTGAAACAGGAACAGACAGGGTGTCACGAGAGCTGAGACAGTGCGTTCCTGTCATCGATGAAGATGGGTAACCCCGCAGAAGATTCGGTAACTATGTCACTTACTTAACTAAAATGGCCAATTAAATTATACCTATCATCCATGATGGTCTGGGTGCTAAGGGGCATTTGAGGGACAGTACTTAGAGTGAGGAAGTCAATGGGGCCTGCTTTCAGTCACTTGTTTGAATTATTTTAATTCCTTAGGACCGAAGACCTTGGCACATTTCTCAAGCCGCTGTCTCCCGGCCCCCTAGATCCTTAGAACAGCAGAGCATAAAAGATGTGCTTTTACAGTTTGTTTGTGGCTAGGCGATAGCATACGGAAAACGTGTTTCTTGCTATTTAATTTAATGACTCCAATCACGTGCCCGCCTCGGGCATGTCAGTCGGAACCTCTGAGGCCCTTTGTCTGTCAAAGAGATGGACAATATCTTGGCTTTGTTCGGCCATCCAGCCGGCTGCAGATGAAACCGCCGAGGCACCGACTGTTTGCATAGCCCAAACTTTCTTTCTTGTTACTATTTGAGTTTGATACATGTCTTAAAAAATAACATTTTACAGGAAGCAGTGGTCCCTGAAAGCAAAAAGGGGTTTAGTGGTGCAATGAATATAGCCTCAATCGGTTCTATATTACAGCCAGTGTCCAGCCGGACAAAGGCTACTTTAATATACAGAATTTAATAATAATAATCAAACAGAGGTAAGTTAAATTTCAGTGGGATACAAGCCTGTATCCTACAACTTACATATCGCATGGAAAACAAAGTGCGAAAAATCCTTAGGCAATTTACATGGATGTTTCAATCAGTAAATACTTCAAATAGTGAAACATCTGATACATATAAGGTCACCTTCACAGTAATTTATATACAGTAAATAGAGTGTGTAAGGTGGACAACTGTCTCAACGGCGTTTCGATCCTTATCAGGGGGATATCGGATCATCATCAGGACTAATTACATAAAATTGCCCGTATAAAAATGCCTCGAGAGTTCAAGGAAGATGAATAGCCAGCATCAAGGGTACGAAGAGATCTGTGGAATCCCAGGTGTCGCGTTTCAGGCTCGAGGGGAATTGGAGGGGCGGCGGGATTGATTGTTGACCACGGAATCGAGGCATTTTTATACGGGCAATTTTATGTAATTAGTCCTGATGATGATCCGATGTGTGTGTGATAATATGTGTGTTATACATTTTTACAATAACAATTTCACATGTATTTCACTTTCCAACCCCAAATTTGTCCTGCTTTTTTATTTTTTTTGACCGCTCTAAAGGGGAGTTGCAATCACAGAGGTGTGGGCTGAACGTGATTTTGGACGGGGATTTCAATGCTAAGCTAGGCAGTGAAGCCTCCGTTTATGGTGAAAGCCTGCCCTGAGCAGACATTTGGCGGTGTACCCTGCAGGGACAAGATCAGAGAGGTTATTACCTGTCTCTTAATATCCCCACATTTGATTTGTGTAATGCAATAGAGATCACAGGGGTGACCTTAGTAGGATCCACGGGGTGCGGGGTGTGGATGGGCCGGGCCGGGGACTGGACGAGGTCACCAGACCTCAGAGTGGTTGACACCATCCTGCTTTCTCAAATTTGCTTGAAAATGCACAATCTGCCCACTCTTTTTTCAAATTTTGCCTCCCCCCCAAAACCCCCGTAGGAGGTTCGGGCTCACGAGCTGCACACGCTCGCCGCAGTGCAGAACGACAATTGCTTTACGCCTCACGACTTTCAAATGTCACCATCCGCCACTCGAACACATACAAAATAATTTATGTCCGAGCATAGTATTTTGTACTGAAAGGGTACCCACATGCACAAACTCTTGCACTGTGGTGTGACACAAGGCAGACCAAACTGCTCTAGAACAAGGGGGGTGCAAGAACCAGAATCATAGTTGTTCTTTTCTCTCCCTTTGATGCAATGCAGTGCTGCAACTTTGGTTACTTTGCTGAGTTCTGCCACTTTTTAATGGATTTGCCCCAAGGCGTCTACCGTGCCATAGTTATGGAATTAAATGACTGGCTGAAATCACTGTCCATAAAGAACAGTTCACGTGCCTTTTGTACCACCAGAACCCGTAATTGGTGTGCAGACTGGTAAGGCTTATGGACATTATAATGAAAATATCGTTGCAACCAGTGAATTTTCAAGTAGGCAAGACAGGTTTTTGGATATTGATATTATCTACGGGGCTAGCATTATGGTTTTTTTTTTCTAAACAGGGCTAGTACTAATGTCAAAATTGTTCTCCTGCGTCTGCAACATCAAATATTCGGTATTTAAAATACTTCATCATCATATTTTAACATTTCTTTCATACGTGGCATCCTTTAATCTTTTATGACTGCATACCTTTTTGATAACATGCTGAGTTTGAACTTCTTCAAAGCCTCCACTGCCTTCCCACATTTTGTGCACCGCTGAGATGGTACCTGGATACAGACTTGTTAAATCCTCCCCACTGATGTTGACAACAGAGTTTTTATAACAATGCCTTTCAAGTCCACAGTGAAAAACTCTAACTATCACGTTTTTTAGTCATATAGCACTGGTTCTCACTCATTTTGTGGACAACTTACTGCTGGATAAGTGACACATGAACAGAAACATGTTCCAAGACGTTTCCGAAGATATTTTATAATCTAACACCTGCCTTGTTTAAATCTCACTCATGCGATGCCACAGGCTGACAGCCTTGATCAGATGTTGCAAAAACAATTATCTACAGGAAAAGACAAAACATTTTAGGTAGGAATACGAGTTTTGCAAGTACATGTATTTGTTGCTCATTTACTGAGTTCCAGATCTACTAAAATGTTTCCACTGCTGTAAGACTTGACTGCTCATCACCTTAAAGAATGGTCTAACTTTATTGCTGTGAGGGTAATAGGTCAATTATTTGCTTCATAAAGATGATTACATCAAATATTCCCCTGTGCAAGTATATTTCCACAACAGAAGCACATACTAGGGGCCTGATAAACAGTTTGATGAACAAAGTAGCATCTGCCTGGATGGCAGATGACATTCAGTCCTCCAAGTGCATGGTGCAGCAGTTCCTTTCAAGCTATAAAAAGTTTGCTGAAGGTCGTCATTGGTTTTGATGGGCGCTCACCAAAGAAATAACTTAATTTATTTTTCAGAATCAAACTCCTTAAATGGGAGTTTATTTCTAAAAAACAAAAACTAATGACTCCCACACCCTGGAAGTAATCCTCCATAGTATTGGGGTCATTATTGGTTTTTGCTGTTCCTCACTGGTAGGCATTGCTAGGCAGTGACAAACAATCAATCAATCAATCAATCACACGCTTGCTGAGTGCTACTACTCACCTGTATGGGTCTCAAGGTGGTGGGGGAGGGGGGGTTTCACAGGTTCCAGTCCATCAAGGTGCGGGTCTGTCGAAGAGCCAGGTTTTGAGGTTTCTTGTGAAGATGGGGAGAGATGTTGTTTGTCTGAGGTGGAGCGGGAGGGCATTCTAGGCTCTGGCCACGAGGAAGGAGAAGGAGCGGCCGTCTGATCTGGACTTTCTGGTGCGGGGGACCATGGCGTAGGAGAGCTGCGCTGATCGTAGGGTCCTTTGGGGTGCGTGGAATTTGAGTCGGCTGTCAGGTATGCTGGTCCGGTGTCGTGGAGGGCCTTGTGAGTGTGGCTGAGCATCTTGAAGGTGACTCTAGCTTCGATGGGGAGCCACTGGAGTGTGCGCAGGTGCTGGGAGATGTGGCAGTGTCTTGGCAGGTTGAGTACCGATCTTGCGGCAGCGTTCTGGATGTTTTGTAGCTTGCGTGTGAGGTTTTTGTTTATTTCGGCGTAGAGTGCGTTTCCATAGTCGAGTCTGCTGGTGACCAGGGCGTGAGTGACGGTCTTTCTGTGTTCGAGGGGGATCCATTTGAAGGTCTTGAGGGTGTAGAAGCAGGAGGACGAGACAGCGTGATCTGGCGGTCCATTTTGAGTTTGGAGTCCAGGGTGATTCCCAGGTTGCGTGCGTGGTCTGTGGAGGTGGACGGACTTCCGAAGGCTGGGGGCCACCAGGTGTCGTTCCAGGCATTGGGGTGTGGGCCTATGATGAGTACTTTTTTTTTTTTTCAAAAAAGAATTTTTATTGAGATTAAAAAAAAAAAAAAAAAGAACACAGATACAATAAATGCTCCGAGTAGGGCTGTGAATGGACACATCTGAAATCAGAAATAGAACTTAGCAGGATACTGTATTTCCACCTCTCAGCATCATCGTCCGTAAAAAGTCCCTCCTGACGTGAGGTGAAGCGGCCTAAAATGGAGTTATCCTCCTGTTCCCCATCTGCCGTCCTGCAATATGAATCAGTAAGGTCTACTAGTTGGAGTCTCTCTTGTCATTAGCTATATAAAGTAACTCTGATAACCCCCCTCCCCTCCCCAACCTCAACTAAACCCACCTCCCTCCCCCCCCGAGGCATGTTTCTGGGTTAACAATGTTACTCTGATGGATCTGTGAGTAGGACTGTGGCGTTCTGTGTCCTATATATCCCAGACCTCAAGTGTCGGTTTCAAGGACAGATGCTCGCTCAGCATCCTCCCGCCCTATCTGCGCTCAGCTCTCTAATCTATCAGTTCCTCCCGAAGTCAGTCGTCTGCTAAAGGGTCCCTCCGCTCAGGAGTTCCAGTGGTGTTGGCCGTTGGGTGTTTCGCCAGCTCCACTTATGCTACCCATGCACGCGCTGTCTCCAGGGCCTTGTCACTTCCAGTTCGCCTGGCCATTCGCAATCTGCAATTCCCCTCCGCCTCTGCCAATTTCACTAACTCCCTGGACCATCGCGCTAAGCTGGGGCCATTCTTTGCCTTCCAGTGGCTGGTAATCTCCTTTTGGACCAACGCCACCCCCAGGTCTATAAACTTGCTAGTGACTTTGGTCTTGGCAGTATGCAGGAACCAATGTAATAAGCAACAGCCTGGTGTCAATGCCACCCCTCTCCAGTACTCTCCCAGATGCAGGCAGTCCCAAAGCATGTGGAGGAACCCCGCTCCCTCCAGGTTACATCGTGGACATGATGTTGAGCCCCCGAAGTATTCATTCACCTTACCCGGGTTGAGGTACGCCCTATGCAACACATAGACGTGGATCAGCTGCAAGCGTGCATTCCTAGAGCACTTCCAGGACCTTTCTACCAAGTTCCCCCATGGCTTCTCCTCAATGGGTACACCCAAATCCTCTTCCCACTTGAGTCGCAGGGATGTCAGGGGCTGTCTCAGGCTGCAGGTGATCCTCCTGTAGAGGCTTGTGACCGGCTTAAAGGTTCCCCCCACCGTTACAACATATTGGCAGGCCAGAGAAGTCTGAGGTACCGCCATCCCCTCTCGCCAATGTTTTCTAATGGCTGCTGTCAGTGCGGCATGAAGAAGAAAGTCCCCCTGTGACAGGTCGTAGCGCTCCAATAGGTCGTTAAAAGGTAGAAGGTTACCATCCTCGAACAGGTCCCCTATAGCAGTGATCCTTCTTCCCAGTCCTGCAGCCTGCCCCAGCCCCCATCGTGAGGTAAAGCCTCACATATCATCAGCGGGATCTCCGGAGCGTAGGGGGTACGCATACGCGCTCGCCTAGCCAGTCAGTTCCAACACTGGCGCACCACCTGTAGGTCAGGCGGGACCATTCTATTTCCCATGGGAAAGCAGAGGAGCACCCAGGAGAGCAGCAACAAGGGAGGGTCCGGCCCATCGGGGTCCTCCCGGTGTCGGGTTCGGCTTGCCACCCATTTGGTTAACCATTGCAATTGCGCTGCATGGTAGTAGGCTTCTAAATCTGGCAAGGCAAAGCCCCCATCCCCTCTAGGCCGCTGCATGGTGACCAGAGCCACCCTGCGTCGCCCCACACCCCACAAGAATCCAGTAAGCAGTGTGTTAAGTTGCGCAAACAACCTAGTTGGGATCCAGATCGGGAACGTCCCAAATAGATAAAGGAGTTTGGGCAGTGTGACCATCTTCACCAAGGCAACCCTGCCCGCCACCGACAGCGGGCGCTTTTCCCAGAACTCAAAGCAGCTCTTGACCTTACGTACAGCCCGCCCTATATTGCCCTCCAGCATGTCGTCAGGGTTATGGTATTTCTGAGTTCTGAGGTAAGGCAAGCATCTAGTTTCCCATGGACCCTCCTCTGCCGGCTGCATCCCATGCCTGTCTGGGTGTGCGGGAAAAAGACAGGATTTGGACCAGTTCACGCGAAGCACCGCAACCTCTCCCAAAGAGTGCAGCTGTCCCATAGCTCCCCAGAGGACCTCCCCTGAGTCGGTCATCCAGAAACAAAAGGAGATCGTCGGCATACAGCGCTATTTGTTGTAAGTGTCCCTCCACCATCAGCCCCTGGTAGTGACGGCCCGACCTGGCATGAACAGCCATCGGCTCTATTGCCAGCGCGAAGAACAGGGTCAACAGCGGGCAGCCCTGCCTCATGCCCCTACCCACTTTGCAAGCAGCAGAAATCAGCCCTCCCATTCTGACCCTGGCGGTGGAGTTGTTGTACAAGATCGCCGTCCTTTACAAAAATAGGTCCCCTTGGCCGAACACCCTCAGGACCGCGAAAAGATATGGCCACTCTAGGCTATCAAAGGTCTTTTCGATGTCGACCTTGAAAATACAAGCCTCCTCCCTGCAATAAGTGTTCGCCCTCAAGATACGCAGTGGCCTCCGTACGTTCATCGCCGTGTACCTAGTTGGGATAAATTCTGTTTGGTCCACGTGAACTAACGTCGACATGTGGGCCAATACCCGACTAGCCAGGATTCAACTCAATATCTTATAGTCCAGATTAAACATGGCAAGCGGCCTGTATGCCGTTCGGTCCCAGGCCGGCTTACCCGGTTTGAGGAGAGGTACAATGATTGCTTCTCTCGTGGAAACAGGAAGACAACCCTCCCGAAGTGCTTTGTTATATAATACCACCAGTTTCGGAGCCAGGATCTCTAAAAATTCAGAATAGAATTCTACCGGAAGGCCGTCCATCCCCAGTGTCTTGTTCCTTGCAATATGCATGATGGCGCTACACACTTCTCCCTGCACAACGTCTTTACCAAGCTCCTCTGCCACCTCGTTAGCAATCTGGAGAAGCTCTATCCCCCCTAAAAAATCCATTCCATTGGCAGCTCCAGGGTCAAGTCTACTCTGATAAAAAGTGGTATAATAGTTCAGAAAGTGTGTGTTGATGGCTTGTTGAGTATAATACGCCACCCCCCCTGATCTCAGAGCTCCAAAATCGGCGTCCCTCTACGTGCTGGGTTCGCCAACCACAACAGCAGAACCCCCGACTTGTCCCGTTCTGCTTGGGCCCGATTGGTGTATGCCTTATAATCAAAGGAGCGCAGCCTTTCCACCTCGGTCGCCAGCTCCTCACGTGCCGCAAGCAGGTCTTCCTGCCTATCAGGTCGTTACGGTCTCTCCTTTTCCAGTTCCCGGAGCCTATTCTCTGCCCCCAGCACATCCTGCATCAACACCTTTCGGACTCCCACAACCTCCCCAATACAGCGCCCTCTAATCACAGCTTTGAATGCGTCCCATTCAATAAAGAGGTTCGATGCAGACCCAGTATTATCTAAGAAGTAGTCGTCAATCGCAGATCCAATTGTGTTCTTAAGCACCGGATCTTCTTGGGTTATGATCAGAGATCGTTCTGGTCAAATATTCACTGTGGGTAATCCCCCCTTGGACATCTGGAGAGCAAAGGATCGAGGCCAGATGAACATGTAACTCGTGCAACCCAGAGAAGTATGAATATTCCCTATCCCACGGGTGATGAGCCCGCAAAGAATCTATCAGTCCCCACTGGTATCTAGATAAATGTGCCCCTGGCAAAGGCCGAGTGTGAAGTGTAGAACAACTGTCCCCTCCATCTATGCTGCAGTGCCGCCCCCTCCTTCTGCGTTAGATGTGTTTCCTGCATCAGAGCGATCTGTACTCCCCTCCTCACCAAAAACTCATGAATCTTGTGTCGGCGTGTCATAGTATGCATTCCCCTGACATTTCATGTTACACATTTAAGTCCTACGGTGGATCCCATGTCTTGGATCTCAATGATCTTCTCACCTGCCCCTCCTCAGCGACATGCTTGACCCCATTATAAAAAATAAAAAAAAAAGAACTCCTCAACTCCATCTCCCCAGGACAGGTACAAGCAAACTAGCTCCCATCCAAACTGGTACAACAATCAACTGATCACTAAACGTGGTGAGGTGTGTGCTGACCCAACAGGACCCAGCACCCCCCAGCCACCCCCCGAACCGTATCAACCAGAGGAGCACCCATCTATGGTTCGTGCCTGGTGGCATCTTCTTTCCTCTCCTGGAGTTCAGCGCAATCAGGAGCTAATCCCTGGCACCAGCCCAGACGTCTCCCACCCAACTTCATGCACCCATCTTACATGAGTAAGTCCTCCGTCTGGGGTGTGACCTCAGGAAGTTCAGTTTCAGAGTCTCCACTCGTGCTGCCGGAAGGAGAAGTCTCAAGTCTGGTCATGCCATGGCTAAGCTCTCCCCAGCTGATCTCTGCAACCGTCCTCACCGCCCTGTCCCTTTCACTTTGGAAACCCGGCGGCATCAAGGATCTCTGTGACCCCAAATGTGCAGGTGATCTTCGTTCCGCAGGTCTCGACGGAGAGGCATTCCTTGTTACTGGTTTTCGCGCCTCCAGCCACTGCCAAGTGTCTTGCAGGGTAGTGAAGAAATTTGCAGTGGTCCTGTCTACTACTCTTAGACGTGCTGGGAACAACATGGTGTACGGTAAATGCAGCTGTTGAGGTTTCTGCTTTAGTGTAATGAAGGAAGCGCGCTGCCTCTGCACCTCCCTGGTGAAATCTAGGAAAATCATCACCCTGGCGTTCGCTATTTGAAGGTTCTTCTTCCCCCGTGCTTGCTGCAAGATGTGGTATCTGTCGCGGTAATGGAGCAAGCGCACAATCATCGGTCGCGAGGATGCACCCGGCTTTGGAGGCCTGGCTGGGACTCTGTGCATGCGTTCAGGGGCAAAGAAGGGTCAAAGCCAGTTCTCCATGTACTGGTCAGCATCATCTCCCTCCTCACATTCCGGGATCCCCACTATGCGCAGATTGTTACTGCAAGAGAGCCCTTCACTATCCTCCGCTCTCACCTGCAAGGTCCTGACCCTGTCCTCCACCAACTGTAGAGAGCGCTGCAAGGTAGAGATTGCGTCTAGAACCGCCTCTAAGGACTTCTCATTAGTTTTCACCCGCTCTTTGAGCTTGCGGTGGTCTTCCTTCAGTAGATTGAGGTCCACCCCTATAGCATCCATCTTGGTCTCCAAGGCCTCTCTCGAGGATGTGATGGCCTGCTTTATGTCCACCAGTGTGGGATCCCCTGCTGCCCTGTCCCTCTGTCCCTCTCCCACTTCCTCCTCGTCATCAGACTGTTGCCCCGTTGTTTCCACATGCAAGGCCATGAAGCCCTTCCGGCGGGATGTACGGCCCATTCTGGGTAGTTGCGACAGGTCGTGCAGGTCATCCAAACAGGGATCACAGGAAAGTTCAGGAGGATCTGGAACAGGCAGCGCACACAGGAAAGGTCAGGAAGTGCAGTCCGGCACAGTATGTCATTCCCCTGAGACTTCCTAGCAAGGAGAGAGCGCGATTCGAAATCGCCAGCTCGGAAGGGGAACAGGGTAGCCGCCTCCTCCTCAGAGAGATCAGTGCACACTCCCAAAGTCGTCCAGCCCTTCTGATCAGAGTGGCACTGCCCCTGCACCTCTCACCCAGCGCAGCGGGGAATTCTATAGTTCTGGGCTCCCTCACCTAGCTCTGGCCTCTGCCGCCTGTGTCCTCCAATCCAGCCCTCGGTGGCGATCAGAAGGGTACCCCCTCACCTGCATCTCCTGATCACTCACAGCCAGGAAGGGCTCGTCAAGGCTCCCACATGCGCTGTATGGGCACCACTATGTAGCTGGAGACTGTCTCTGTACACCGCTAGTCCTGATCGATCTCCCCAGGAGTCAGAGTACACAGCATTGGGCTTCAAGGGCAATACCTCCTCCGGATTCGGTGGGCCTCCACCACCTCACCTGCCGCCATTCCCTCATCACAGAAGACCTCAGGTCAGCGCTCACAGTGCCCCAAGTCTAGCTTAATATCGAAGCTCGTCGTGGCCCTCGCGTCTCATCTCTGCCTAGTGAGCCGTTCCACTATGGACATCAGGCCCCAGCTCCATCAGTGGGTGCTGCCATTTTGTATGTGGAGTGCTTCGTCCAACCCAGCAGAGTGCTCCCGGTTTCTGTCAGCCCCGGTGCCCCGCACTCACCAGCCGTGCTCACAGCCGCCGCTCCTCTCAGCCGCCGGAGGGATGAGAGCTCTCAGAGAGTGCCGGGTCTCTGTGCGAGCACTCAGCAAGTCCCTCTTATGCAGCTCCCGGCTGCCATCTTAGGTTCGCGGCACTCGGAGCTGCCTGGCTATAAAAACGGCTCTTTGATCGCTGTAAGGCAGTGCCGAGCCTCCACCGCCGCCCAGCACAGGCAGCAGGGTCTCAGCAACCAGGATTTTGGTTAGGGGCCCCTTCAATTTGTCAGGATCACTGCAGGCAGGGGTGCGGCACGGACGGAGCTCCGGAGTCCGCTTGCCCTCTTATTGGCGCCAAGCCACGCTTCCCATGAGTACTTCTGTTTTGTTGGTGTTTAGTTGAAGCCAGCTGTTTTTCATCCATTTGGCGATGGCTACCATGCCTTCTCGAAAGTTGTGTCTGGTGGTGTTGGGTTCGTTGGATAGTGAGAGGATGAGTTGGTTGCCGTCTGCGTATGATAAAATCTTGAGTCCGTAGGTTCTGAAGATGGGGTGAGCGGAGTCATGTAGACGTTGAAGAGTGTAGGGCTGAGGGATGAACCCTTAGGGACTCCACAGGTGGTTGTTGTAGGGTCCGAGAGGAAAGGGGGGAGTCTGACCTGCTGCGTTCTGCCAGAGAGGAAGGAGCAGATTCAGTCGAGGGTCTTGTCTTGAATCCCTGCATCGTGGAGTCTGCGTATAAGGGTACGGTTAGAGACTGTGTTGAACGCCGCTGAGAGGTCGAGGAGGATGAGGGCTGCTGTTTCTCCTTTGTCCAGTAGGGTGCATATGTCATCTGTTTTGGCGAGGGGGACGGTTTCCGTGCTGTGTTTTTTTCTGAAGCTGGATTGGGAGGAGTCGAGGATGTTGTGCTCTTTGATGAATGTGGCGAGTTGGCTGTTGTTGGCTTTCTCGATGACGTTCGCTGGAAAGAGGAGCAGGGAGATGGGTCTGTAGTTTTTGAGGTCGGTGGGGTCCACCAAGGGTTTTTTGAGGAGGGGGTTGATCTCGGCATATTTCCAGTCGTCGGGGAACGATGCGGTTGCCAGGGAGCAGTTGATGGTGTGGCGGAGCATGGGTGCGATGGTGTTGGTGGCTCTGTTGAAAATGTGGTGGTGGCAGGGGTCTGTGAGGACCCCGGAGTGGATTGAATTCATCGTCTTCAGTGTGTCTTCGGTGGTGAGGGTTGTCCAGTTGTCGATCGTTGGCTTCATGGTGTCGGGGGTGGTTGTTGAGGATTCAGTGTGTTGGTTGTCTTCGTCGAAGTTGTCGTAGATGCTCTTGATTTTGTGGTGGAAAAAGGTGCTGAGTTTGTTGCAGAGGTCACTGGTAGATTGGGCCAACTCCTTGATGATGTTAAAGAGTTCTTTGCTGTTGTGCGCGTGGGTGGAGATTCTGTCTTCGATCGCTTTTTTCCTCATTTTTCTGATGAGTTGGTGGTGGACTTTGGTGGCGGCTCTGAAGTTGTTGTGGGCTTCTGTGGATTTGGTGTTCCTCCAGTCCTTTCCGAGGCGGCAGCAAGTGTGTCTGGACTCTCAAAGTTCAGTGGTAAACCATCTAGCTTTCTTGCCATGGGTGTTGTTGTTTTCCTTGAGGGGGGCTAAGGTGTTGGCGCTGTCGGTGATCCATCTGTGCAGGGTACGGGCTGCGGCGTTGGGCTCGTCATTTTCCATGATGGTAGGGGTGGAGTTGCTGAGTGATGAGGTTAGCTGGTCGTCGGTGAATTTGGTCCAGCTTCTTCATAGGAGCACGTGCTGGTGTCTGTGGATGGTGGGTGTTCTGAAGGTGAAGTGGACGCATCCATGGTCGGTCTTTGGGAGTTTGGTGGTGTGGCTAAAGGTGATGGAGTTTCCTGTTGTGAAGTGGAGGTCAAGGGTGTGTCCTGCTGAGTGCGTGGGTTCGGTCATGTTCTGGTGAAGTTCTATGTTGTGGAGGTTTTCCAGGAGGGATGTGGTGCTGGGGCCCCATTGGTTGTCGAGGTGGAAGTTGAGGTCTCCCAGCAGGGTGTAGTTGGTGGATGCGATGGCATGCGGGGAGATGATGTCCATGATGGATTCGGCAAAAGGTCTGCGGGGTCCAGGGGGTCGGTAGATGAGGGTTCTTCAAAGGGTGGTGGTGGGGCTGGCCAGCATCTTGAAGAGAAGGTGTTCCATCAGATCTGTGGGCTCGTCGTGGAGTGTGCTCAGGCAGAGGGTGGCTTTGTGGATGATGGCGATTCCTCCTCCCGGGCGGGTGGAGCGGTCCTTCCTCGAAATCTTGTATCCTTGAGGGACGGCGATGTCCGGTCCCGAGGAGGTGTTGCTCCATATTTCAGTGAGGAACGCTACGTCCGGGGTGGTGCTGTCAAGGAGATCCCAGATATCGGTGGCGTGTTTGTGGAGGGATCGGACTTTGAGGAGGATGCATTGCAGGGTCTTCGGTCCGGTTGTGTTCTTGCGGGTGAGTTGCGCTGGGTCCATGGTCTTGGCAGTGCTGCAGTTGTGCCTGCAGCAGTGACAGCTGAAGGGTCCATGGGTGTCAGCCGGTGACGCTAACTTGCAGTTGTTGTTGTGGCCTGGGTTGAGTGCATGAAGTGCCGCCGGGTCATAACGTTGGCAGTGCGGAGATCCAGGGTTCCTGGCACTGGTCGCAGTCGGGTCGCGGACGGGTGCAGATGGGCTTGCCTTTGGCGTGCCTTCAGTAGGGATAGTGGAGGGCTGGACAGCTGGGAGGCGGGAGCGAAGCAGGATTAGTTGTGCTGGTCGTGGTGGGAGAGGGGCCACGGGGGCAGCAGCTGTGGGGAAAAACAGGCAGGAAAGAAGGAATAAGGGGGGAAAACAGGAGAAGAAGACTGAAATAAGCCAGAGAGCAGGAAAAGCACAGAAAGCAGAAAAGTAAAGAAACAATTTAAAAAGAGTGAAAAACGAGTGAAAAAATGGAGTGGACAGCGGAGTGAGAACAGTGGTCCACTGGACCACCAGGGAGGCTAATGGAAATAAGGAGATAAGTGAAAAAATGAGAAAAAAGCAGAAAAACTGCAGAACAGAAAAAGACAGAGGGAGAAGCAAATTCAGTGAAAAAAAATGGAGAGGAGAACAGAGTGAGGCAAAGGAGAACAGGGGTCCACTGGACCACCAGGGATGAGGCGCAGGTGATCCTGCAGGTGGAGGAGGGCCTCGAACACCAGCACAAGAGAGTGCAAGTGCAGGGGCAGGCCACCAATGTAATGATGTTATCTGATACTGCCAGTAGAGTGGCTTCTGTGTTGTTGTTAGCTCTAAAACTGGGCTGGGAGGGGTTTAGAAATTCATTAGTTTCCAAGAAGTTTACCAATTGCTTGTTCACCAGTTTCTTCAACGCCTTGGACAGGTAGGGTAATTGAGAGATTAGTAGGTAGCTAGCAGGGTTGTAAATTTCTAGACCAGCTTTTTTTTACTTATGGGAATACTGTGGTTTAGTTCCATAAGTCCGGAAAAGATGCTGAGTCGAGAGATTTATTAAAGATATGAGTGACATGCGGCTTAGGACTGAGGCAAGTTTTGAGAAAATAAAGTGAGGGCAGGGGTCGAGTGGAAATCCTGCTTTAACCTCCATCATAGCTTTTGTGACTTCTTCTTCTGAAAAGGGGGCCAGGTTGCTTAAATAAGCCTGTGCTTTGGGGTGTGACACTAATGATTCCTTAGCTGATTTATTGCCAGTGAATTGGATATTGAAGGACGAGTATATTTTAGTGACTTTATCGGTGGGGCATACAAGCTGGTTTGCAAAGTTCCTTCACTATTTTATACAATTCTTTAGAAGAATTACAATCATCTTCAATTTGTTTTGCATAAGAGGCATTCTCATTCATCCATCGAAATCTGGTCATAAAACATTAACAAAGTGCTGACTACACAAATGGCCCCAGCAGGCCACCAATCCTGTGGTGAGTGTGAATTGTAGTGGGTCACAATTTATGACCTAATTATTATCCATGAGGTAGGTTGAATTGTGAACCACTACGTTTCAGTATTTTGTGAACGACCTATTAGTACTTAAGTTACTGGTCACAAATTGCGACCAATATTTTGTGACCAGTGCTTAGTACAGTGCTTGCCTCATAGCATTTTGTAAATCTTCTTTTGATGTAGCAAGGACTTGTAGAAAAGAGACTTGCTCGGAAGCAATCCTCTCATGTAACTTATAACCTTGTATTAACTGTGTATTGTGTAAATTAATACACACCACATTTGACATAAAAGAAAGGGGGCCATATGTATGAAGCGAAAAATGAAATGAAATTCACAGAATTTCAGCACTTGCGATCGCAATTTAGGCAGTGTGGAATGTAGCACACAAAAACCCACTCACAAATAAAAGAATCATAAAATTTGCGATTCCCTATTTTGTGAATGCATTTAAGGAATTCCAAATTGTGATACCTTAAATGCAATGTAGGAAGCACCCAAGTTGTGCGATTTCTTTGAAAAGTGCACGTTTTTGCATTTTTCAAAGTGCCATGTGGCGCACATACATGCCCTTAGGGCATGTATGTGCGCCACATGTGCACACATGCTTATTTCAGGGGTGCAAAAGGGTGTCCTATTGACACCCTCGCAACCTTGAAATTGCATTCTCAATTTGTGATTCTCTAATTGGGAATCGCAAATTGAGAATGTCTTCCCATTTATTCCTATGGGCGTTCTAGCCCATAGGATTGAATGGGAAAGTATTCCTTATTTGCGAATCTCAATTTGCGATTAGCAAATAAGGAATATGTAGGATTCGCAAAATATTTAGCAAATCCTACATACATTTCATTTTGCGATTCTCTAATTGCGATTCCCTAAAAATCGCAATTTGAGAATCGCAAAACGCGTATTTCTTACAAATGGCGCAGAGAAGCTTGCCTAAACCAAGCTATTTTTCTAATGCTAATGCAGGGAAAATAATAATGCTTAAAGGGGTTTAGAGTAGAGATAGGTGGTATACAGTGAAACCATTTTATTTTTAAATTAATATTTGTCTTTCTGACTTTCCTATTAGTATGCATTTGGGCCTCTCATATGAATCCAGAGTCTGTAAACAATCTGACCTCTGCACATGCATGGTGTGATTGAGCTGGAAGAAGTGATGTGACTCTTGAACACAGTCCAAGGACGCAAAAGATACATACCCTGGGTACCAGCACCAAAGTCCTCTGAATGAATGGGAATACATGAAAATGATACTTTTGTGTCTAATAAGATGTGAATACGGGTGGGAATAAAGATTTGTGAATGAAAATTAGGGGGTGGGATCTTTGAACAATAGACTGATAGACTAAGATGACAAATAAGCATGGTGTGATGATCATCCCCCCTTGCCTGTCCAATCAGAGTTAGTATTTTTACGATATTGAAACATTAATGGGTCGTACATGAATACCAAAGAGTATAATTGAGGTAGTCTTAGTTAGTTAGTCAGACGGAGATTTGCTGAATGCTGCAGAGCTCTGGATGCTGTCAGAGTGACGAGTGATGCCGAAGAAGAATCGAATGCATAACCATCTATCTTAGAATTAATTTATTTAGAAGAATCTCGTGAAGGAAGAGAGTGTCAGAGAGGGGTGCTACGCAAGCATCGGTGTTAGAGAGGTCATCTATCCTGTCCTGATTCCTGTCCAGAAGCCTTTGTCGACTGATCTTTCCCGGGGGACCCTTGCCAGCTGCTTGGCGAGGGGGTTGGTTTTCACACCATCCTAGGTAAATTTATTTTCATAAATGTGCAGCTGTGCTTGTCTCTCTATCCTCTCCTTTCTGAGGAACATCATTGCAGAGTATGATATATTTGTTTGATTGATTGATTAATTGAATCTTCCTTCCTATGAGTGACGGAGACTGTACTGTACTTTGAGAAATAGTTCACATGACATTAATTTAGATGAAGATTTAAACCTTTTCCCAAGTCTGTGGTTATTTCATCACAATAGAGAAATAATTTATGTCATTTCACCATCAACCAGTTCAACTAATGGTCCATTGACCAGAAGAACTGAACTTTTTGCTCAGTGAAAGATTAGTTGAGAACGAAAGGAGACTAATCTTGAAATTATGAAATCATAAGACTTTGACTCCAGCGGTTAGCACCAGGCTTGTTGCGTGTGAATTGTGTGTTTTATGGGCCCAGGTGAGTATATGGTATTAGAGTATCTGTTGCTGGTTCGCAGCTGGATCAGTTTTCTGGTAGCAGAGCTATGGTTATTATTGACTAGTTTGGTGATGAGTATTGATTATTGTTTTATGTTTAACAAAAGGAGTCTGCATCGTGTTTAATGTTGTCTGGAAAATTCCCGGGGAATAGATAGCGGATGGTGGTAGAAACCATACTGCAGTGAGGTTACTCGTCTTTTGGAATAGCATTGAGAAACTACGCGGGGCTGGCAGTGTTAAATTAGGTACTATTTAGTATATAAGTTGAGTGTGAGTGAAAGCAAAAGGGTTCGCTCGTGAAACTTTGGGCTTATATCACCTAGAAAGGGTAACACTGAAGGAGTAACAGGTTCTCTTGAGCTTGAATGAAGGGTAAAACAGAGGTTTTTACTCACAGTAAAAGAGGAGAAATTCTGAGTCTCCAGAATCAGTTGGAAATCTATCCCTTGGTTTAGTGGAACAGGCAGAGTAGCAAATGTTTTTATGTTGTTATTAACGAAGAATTATTGCAAAGTATTAAGAAATAAAGTTTTCGTATTACCTTGTAAAGGAAGGGTTAGTCGCCGGAGTTACAGTGACGTCATAGAGAGCCGTGCTGGCATAGGTTGAAACAGCGGGCGTGTGACTGACACGGAATTGTAAAGGAGGGGTCAGTAGTAAGGAGCAGAACAGATGACATCAAAAAGGCCGCGCTGGTATTGGTCAGACCACGAGCGTGAGCCGCAATTGGATTGGGTGATTGGATGAAAGCTGTTTTTAGATTGGTTGGTGAAAATTTGTATGTTTGATTCTCATTTGTCTTTTGGTGCAAGTCGCCCTGACAGAAAAGCATGACGGTTTCCAGATTATTGTTTTATGTATTCAGCGTATGGAATATATGGTTAAAAGAGAAAAATTTCACTAATAAAGAGAATTAAGAATTTCTTTAGGAAAGATAAGCCACTTTTGACTAGAGAGGGAATTCCTATACCTCTGCCAAAAACGCATGCTTCATTTATGATGATAGAGAGAGGATATCATACATGTGCATGGATGGAGAATTGAATAGAGTACACGAAAGGTGAGGGTTTCTAGCTTTTCCGGAACATGGTACATTTAATGGGAGAATTTTGCAGAATTTGAGAATGCGAATGAATGATTTAGATCCGAGACCCAGGATGACGAGGTATGAGGCATTAGAAGAATGGGAGACTGTATCATATGAGCAAGAGAAAAACAGGAGTGGAATATACATGGGTCATTTCCCTAGGTATGTGCGTGAGTCACGTGAGGGTCAGATGAAGCAATGGAGAAGAGCCATGGTATCAGAAGATTTATATCCAGTGTTAATGGCTGGAGAACAATCAGGGGGCAAGTGTAAAGAGAAAACGAAACACATAAAAGTGACAGGTTATGGTGAGTCATATGATGAATTATTAGAGGACATTCTAACTAAAAACCCTCCACCATATCAAGAAGGACCAAGTAGAGTCACCCAGAGTGCGCCAGTACTGGGAACACCCTTGATTCCACAGATTTGACATGATCCATCTGTTAATAGAGTACCTCAAGATAAAAAAAAGAAGCATTAAATAAAAATAGAGAGGAATTAATACAGAAGATAGGCCAATTAAATTTGAACCCTGAAGCATTAACAATACCCGTAACTATAGGTCCCGTTGTTCCATTGTATGTAGACAAGGTAAATTGGCCAAAACCACAAGCTGTAACAATTCCTTTGACTAATCCTAGAAAAGAAATTGTGATAACTGATGAGCAAGTCAGTGAGTGCGATTCAGTAATTTCATTAATGGATCTGCCAATAAGGGAATCAGTAAATGAAACCCTGAAAAGAGTTACACCAAGTAGTTCAAAAGATGGAAGGTCAGTGGTAGCCTCAAGAGCTAGAAGTTCAACAGCAGTAACTCTGGAAGATTTGTAGAGATTGGCACAGGGAATAGAAAAACAAGGCTCACCCCCTAAGATATTAGATATTTACAAACTGAAGGTAAAATTGGAAGAGATGATAGCTGAAAAGAGTTACACCAAGTAGTTCAAAAGATGGAAGGTCAGTGGTAGCCTCAGGAGCTAGAAGTTCAACAGCAGTAACTCTGGAAGATTTGTAGAGATTGGCAAAGGGAATAGAAAAACAAGGCTCACCCCCAAGATATTAGATATTTACAAACTGAAGGTAAAATTGGAAGAGATGATAGCTGGAAATGTGGGACAAAGATTTAGAAAATATGAATGTATCTGGAAAGAAGTTGCAGGTAAAGGAGTTGATGAATATTTCGCAAAAGTGGGGAGACATTGAAAAATGGAGGGCAAGGTGGACAAGGAAGAAGGAGGAAGCACAGGCAAAAGAATTGTCTACTGCATATCTGTTAAAAGACAGGAAAAGTAGAGAGATTGTGTCCCAGGAGAGAGGTACCTGGTGGTGGATATGTTCATGTTTCATGAAGTCAACAAGATATTTCGGGCCATATGTATCAAAAAAGAGTTTTGCGATTCTCAAATTGCGATTTTTAGTGAATCACAATTAGAGAATCACAAAATGCAATATATCTAGGATTTGGCAAAACTTTTGCGAATCCTACATATTCCTTATTTGCAAATCAGAAATTGAGATTCGCAAATAAGGAATACCTTCCCATTCAATCCTATGGGCTAGGAGGGCCCATAGGAATGAATAGGAAGACATTCTCAATTTGTGATTACCAATTAGAGAATCGCAAATTGAGAATGCAATTTCAAGGTTGCCAAAAGGACACCATGTTGCACCCCTAAAAGATGCATGTTTGCACATTTTGCGCACATACATGCCCTAAAGGCATGTATGTGCGACATATTGCACTTTTAAAAAATCAAAAAAGTGATTTTTCAAAGAAAATCTCAAATTACCACCAACTTGAAGTTGGTGGTAATTTGCAATTCCTTAAGGCCAAATAGCAAATGTCTGGTGCTTAAAGAATTGCAGTTAAGGAATCGCAATTTGCAATTCCTTAATTGCATTTGCAAAATAGAGAATCTCAAATTTTGCGAATCTCTATTTTGCGATGGCCTTTTAGGATGATACGTCCCAAAAGGCTTTTTCCCATTCGCAAACGGGCAGATTCTGAGAATCTGCCCGTTGGAAAATGGGAAAAAGGCTTGATACATATGGCCCCTAGTCATTTACAAACAATTCTCGTAAATTGAGAGAAATAACAGTTGAATGGTACAAACAGATTGAGAGGTTTGTGAAGTTTTGAAGGTTCTGTTGAAAGATTTGGATGATCTGTTTAATATAGTGGTACCTGGTGAATTATGGACAGAATGTAAGATCACAGTTGATTGGCCACGTGAAGAGTATCCAAGAGATGCGAAAACAGGAGCACCCTCAGATGAGGTGATGAAGAAGTATCACCAAGTAATCACTTACTTGAAAGGGAAAATTTCTCCTAAAGAAACAGATTGGGTAACGATAGATAGAACGACCCAAGAGCCAAATAAATATGTCCATGTATATTATGCACGATTGCTGCAAGTGTTTAAGCAATACAGTGGCTTTGAGAATATTGGAGATAAAGATATGGGTCATGTTGTGTATCGGTTAACCCTGGGCAAAGCACTACGCTACGCTTGCGTAGTTTGCGAAGTTTGCGCTACTTCGCACTACGCGAATTGGACGTAGCACAGTGCAAACACGCGTAGCGTAGTGTGGTGCAGCGGTCATTTTTTGCTTGCTCGCAGTCCTCAACGTCAAGTTGGCGACCGCGAGCAAGCAAAATGACATCCCAGAGAGACTTTTTCCTCGTTCGCGATCAGCAACATCAAGTTGCCGATCGCGAGCGTGGAAAATAAACCTCCCGGCGAGATTCTCAACGCGGGGAGGTCAGGTTTCTCATTGCGAGTGGTGCGTATGCGTGCCACCGCTCACGATGAGAAACTACCAGTTCACATTGGGAAAGCTGCCGCTCGAGTAAAAATCTACTCGAGCGGCAGAAAACTACAGTTCACACTCTGCAAGATGCCATTTTCAATGATTGCACAGTGCCGGATGCTTGTCCGCACTGTGCAATCATTGAAAACGGCATCTAGCACAGTGCAAACAGGGTACTACGCAGTTCGCGAAGTGCTACGTGTAACTCGCGTAGTGCGAAGTGCACTTTGTGTAGCTACGCGTAGCGCTACTTCGCGAACTACGCCCAGGGTTAGTATCGGTTAGTGTACGGTCTGAAACCAGAAATTAGTTAGATGACTCAACTGCACATGTTGTGTTGTCAGGGAAAGCCCATTGATGACATTCTAAAATACGCAAAGTTTTGTGGAGACGATATTGAGGCAAGCTATAAAAAGCTAAAAGAGAAAATGATGTGGGCGCAAGTGAGATTGGCAGAACAACAGGAACTTAAATTAAATAGTCAGACTGATGGTCAGATGAAAGAACAGAATCAGAGTGATAATGTGGCGAGTGGTGGTAAATCAAGAGGACGAATGAGTAGAGAGGATGTAAAGAAGAAGTTTTCTGTCATGGGTTCGGAAAGCTTGGACATTGGAAAAACGAGTGTAAGAATATTTAGAATAATGGGCCAAAACAAAATTTAAATCCACAGACGCAGAATTAGGTGCTTATGAATCAGCCGCAGCAGGTAGTTAATAGGCAGTGTCAGGTGTCACCTGCCCCTATGACAAAATTTTGTGAACAAGCCAAAGTACAGTGCGGATGCCGGATTTCAAGGAAGTGGTAAGAAAAATTCCGTGATTTCACAATACCTGTTGCAGATTAACTATAAAAGTGAGAATGAACAATGACGGTGCCTGAGGGGGGAAGAAGAGGAGTGCGTACTTGGCGCATCCTTGCCGGTAGATCAGTCAGGTCCATTTATTACACTTTTCTATTGGATACTAGTGCTACCCGTTCTACTGTGAGAACAGTAGACATCCCAAACCTACCCCTCTTGGAAGAAGCGATCCAAGTAGTCGGAGTGTCGAATCAACAGATTAGATCTCCAATTACAGAACCTATGGAGGTTCATATTGGAAATTTTAAAACACACACACAGATTTGTGGTCTGTGATTCTAGTCCAGTGAATTTACTAGGAGGAGATCTGCTGTGGTGTGCAAAAAGAAATGCACAATTTATTGCACACCAGATGGTGTTGCTCTTCAAACCCCTGATGAAGATATTGTATACAAGACAATGCTTGCAAAACAAGGCACAGAGGTAGAGGAGATGTATTCTTTAGTGACTAAAGATGACTTACAAGAAGAACTGAAAACAACTGTGAACCCAATGGTATGGGATCTCACTGGAAAAGAAATAGGGTTAATGGCAAATGTAGACCCAGTTAAAGTGACTGTGAAATAAGTTGCAGTTTATCCCAATACTCGACAATACGAATGATTAAACAGGGCATTTTAAAGGAAATAATGAGCAGTCCATGTAATTCACCTATAATAGGACTTAAAAAGCCTAGCGGAAAGTACCGGATAGTACAGGATTTAAGAAAGATCAATAAAAGTGTAGTGCCTTGTTGTCCTGTAGTGCCAAATTCAGCAGTGATTCTGTATCAGATACCCTGGAAGACTGACAGGTTTACAGTAATTGATTTGTGCCAAGCCTTTTTCTCCATTCCTTTACATCCAGACAGCCAGTATCTTTTTGCATTTAAATTTGAGGATCATATCTTGGAATGGAACCGTGTTCCTCAAGGGTATACAGAAAGTCCCTCAATTTACAATCAGTTTTTAAAAAAGTGCCTAGAGAAGTTAGTTATGCCCAGAAATTCAGTTCTAGTGCAGTATATCAATGACTTACTTGTGGCATCGAAATCCCAAGATGACTGTGTTATTGATACAATTGCATTACTGAAGCATTTGGCTGACAGAGGACCCAAAGTGTCTCCAGAGAAATTGCAATTTTGCCGAACAGGAGTTAAGTATTTAGGTCACCAGATAGAAAGGGGAGTGAGGAAAGTGACCCCTGAGAGAATAAAATTAATCAGGCAGATGCAGTTACCGCAGACACAAAAAGAGATCAGAATGATTCTCGGAGTGGTGGTATGCTGTAGACAGTGGATTGTAGGTTTTTCTTTACTAGCAAAACCATTGATTCAGACGACACGAAAGAAAGTGAAAGATCCAATAGTCTGTGATGATGAAAGTGGGGAAGCATTTGTAAAATTGCAAAATTGTCTATGTGAGGCCCCTGCTCTAGGTATGCCTGATTATACGAAAGAATTTGCACTGTTCTGTTGTGAAAGAGAAGGTTGTGCACTTTCAGTCCTAACCCAGAGACACAGATTAAGTCAACGTCCAGTTGAATATTTTTCTGCTACTTTGGAACCAGCATTACCTGGCTGCTTAAAAGCAGTAGCTGCTACCTGTATGAGTCTGGAACAAAGTGAGTCAATTGTGATGTGACATCCAGTAAAGGTCAATGTTCCACATTCAGTCAAGATTCTTCTAACCAGAACTCAAACACAGCATCTTACCCCTAGTGAAATGACTAAGTATAAAAGAATAATTCTGGGAGCAAAAATGTGACAGTAATCAGGTGCACAATGGTGAATCCGGCTACATTATTACCAGATTCACACTGTGAAGAAGTGAAGGATTAAGTAGACCATTATTGCTGAAATGTGTACTAAGCCCCGTCCTGACATTCAGGAAGAGCCCCTGAAAGAGCCCGACCATGAATTATTTGTGGATGGCTCTTGTTTAAGGCTTGAAGGAGGAGGACTAAGTGCAGCTTATGCTGTGTGCAAAATATCTGGGATCATTGATGCATCCTGTTTACCGGGAGTCAAGTAGCACAAGTAGCCAAAGTGATAGCTTTAATAAAAGCATGCAAAATTGGGAAAAATTGGGAAGTGACCATATTTACTGACAGCCAATATGGTTCGGGGTTGTCCATGACTTTGGCCAGCTTTGGATGCAGAGGGGATTTCTGACTTCTTCAGGATCTCCTATTCGAAATTGGAAATTTGTAAAAGAACTTTTGGAAGCAATACAATTGCCAAAAGAAATAGCAGTGGTCAAGTGCGCTGCTCATCAGTCAGGAAATGACAATGTAGCGGCTGGTAATCGATACGCTGACCAGATTGCTCAATACTGTGCAAGAAATAATATGGCACTAAGCAAAAAGGTTGGCTTTGGTTTTCCAGTAACTTTGGAATCAGGTAGAGGACCTCATTTTAATAATGAAATAATTCGATTAATCTGTGAAGCATTTAAAATTGAACAGAAACTGCACTGGGCATACCGCCCAGAGGCTTCTGGAGTGGTGGAGCAATTGAATGGCACAATCAAGTCAAGACTGGCAAAGGTGTGTGCATCCACATCACTGAGTTGGCCAGACGCATTGCCTCTTGTATTGATGGGACTCAGAAGCATTCCTGACAGAAACACAGGACTGAGTCCCCATAAGATTCTCATGGGAAGAGCAATGAGACAAGCATTTATACTAGGACATAAATTGCTGAATATATCTGATGATCTGGTATTAGACTATTGCAAAGGATTGGCTGACCTTGTGCGTTCTGTCTCTCACCAGGTTTGAGAAGATGCAGTTGCCAGGTAGCTGGATCAGGCACATGATTTGAATTCTGGAGACTGGGTGATAGTGAAGAAGCACACCAGAGAGTCGTGCCTAACACCCAGGTGGAATGATCCACGGCAAGTCATACTGGTCACTACTACAGCAGTGAAGTGTGCAGGTTTACCCATTTGGATCCATGCCAGCCACACAAAAAGCATTCCAGACACTGCTGAAAAGAGACCGCAACTGACTGAAACAGTTGAGGCTGCTGAAGGTTGTGCAGTCGAAGAATCTAGAGAAATAGATTCTGAAGTGGCTGACAAAGAACAACCGAGCACGAGTCAAGAGGACTGGATACCATTGGTCGACATACCAGAATTGATTATTCAAACAAGGAGCAGAAGGAGATTAGAAAGACAAGAATCTAGTGAGGACCAGATAGGCGTAGTAGAACATGCTCAGGAAGAAGGGAACAAAGCAACTGGAGACCATGAGCAAGACCAGACAGGGAAAGAAGAACATACTCAGGCAAGCAGATCAACCAAAAGACCTGAGCAGGGACAGACAGGTATAGAAGAACACGTTCAGGCAGCAGAAGAATCAATTGTAGTATGACCTGAACAAGACTAGTTAGGAGAAGAAGAACAAGTTTGGGGGGAAGAAGAACGATATGAGATAAGACCCGAACAGGAACAGATAGAAGAAGAAGAACAAGTTCAGGCAGATGAAGCCATAATAACAAGTCCTGAACAAGGACAGATAGAGAGTGAATCTGAAGAAGGGGAAAAACAGATTGTGCCACAACACAATGAGAATGAAAGAGCTCTTGAAAAAGACAAAGAAGGTGAAAGTGCAGTGCAAGTGAAAAGGGTCAAGAAAGGTGATAACTGGCCAGGTGGAGTCAAAAGATTGATATATCATTTGAGAAAAACAAGTGAAAATCCTGAACAAGTGAATGAAGTTACGAGTCAGACTCAGCAGACAGCTGTGAAAGTCACTCAAAGAAGTCAGAGACTAAGAGTCTTGAACAATAAGTTCAAGGCTCCTGAATGGACCTACGTGATACTAGAGAAATTTGAAAATCTAGATTTAAATGAAGAAACAGATGAAAAAGTAAATGTGGAACAGATTGACGAAGGGAAAGTGAGGCCTCCTTGAAGTAACAAAGAATTGAATTCACAAGTAAAAGAAAAGAAAAAAAGAGGAATCTTCTTAGACTAAAATGACTGACGACAGGGTTGCTGAAAGACCAAAATGAAATTGCATAAAGAAATGCTGTAGGATTTGCATATGTAGTATTTTATTAGTGGTCATAGTATGGCTATTTCTAACAATTGCATCTTATGATAACAGACAAGAAGAATGACACAGACACTAATGAAAAGACAGCTAATATGAAAGGAGATAGAGTAGAATAGGAAGCAGCAGTTGAGATAGATTTACATCACACGGTAACAGATAATGATACGTCGCTAAATGTATTCACAAAGTTGTTGTTCCAGTATGTAGACACAATGGAGCTTATTGATGGTTACATTTGTATGAAATTACCAGCTTCAGTAGCAGAAGGAGTCACATATCATCATTTACCGTTAACATATGGTATTTCATCTAGCATACTGACAAGTCTATTCTATAGAACTGGAAAACTTCAGTATTATTATTCAAACTTAGATGTAATATTTTCAGAAATTTCTATTAGAAAGAATATGAATCGAGTGCTTAGTAGTCCAGATGCACAGTTTATGGTTGAATTGTTCTTAACTATGAAGTCAATAGATATAGCAAAGGCACACAAGAATAACCTAACATGCTCATTACGTGAAGAAGAGAAAGTGTTTTTGAACTTTGTTGGAGAAAGGAGACAGGATTTCCAAGGAAAAGCTACAGAACAGAAAAACCATATACCACCATGGGCTGAGAAAGAGGGAAGTTAGACAGCTGGCAAAGCTCATGTTGCGATGTCCCTAGACTTTGTAAAGACAGAGAAAACCACCCTCCATAGATTAAAGACAGACTATAACAATGTATTTATTGGTTCCAGTGAATGTGAACATAACTTCCTAATTCTGGGAGGTTGGGGACTAAAAGGTGGAACAGATCCAGTATTTCCTGGGGTTTACTACGTGTGTCGTCCAGCAGTATCGTCTATCGACTGATACTGCTCGAGGTTTCTTGAGGATTAATACAGAAATGGTTGCAATTAGGTCAGTGGTTTTACAAAATCAACTTGCGCCTGATATATTATTAGAAAAAGGAGGCGGAGTTTGTAAAATGTTGAAAGTGCAACATTGCTGCACTTACATACCGGATAAAAGCACAGAAATTAGAGGATATATTAAGAATATTATGAAGCTTCAAGAAGAATTGAAACCACTGCAGGTTGGCAGTGTATGGGAATGACTAACAAAAAGTAATTCTTCAATAGCGACTTGGTTTACTAATCTTGGAAAAGGTATTATAGGTCAAATAGTATTTCCATTAGTTGGTATAACAACAATAGTTCTAATAATAATGATATGGTGCAAATGTTGCAGAAAAAGAAGGAAATATGAGATAAATGGAAAGGGAAAAAAGAGAAAATTTGAAGAGCTACAGCTAGAAGAAATGAAAGGAGAATTATATAAAAAGATGAAAGATTTGAGAAACAAAGATGAGGACAAGAATGATAAGAGTGGAAAGGGAATTGAGATGTGCCAAAGTTGGCATCTGGTTGGGATGGGTGATTTTATGATGGCTCAAAAACACCATCAGAGAGGGGATTGATGGAGCAAGGACTTGTAGAAAAGAGACTTGGTCGGAAGCAATCCTCTCATTTAACTTCTTACCTTGTATTAACTATGTATTGTGTAAATTAATGCACACCACATTTGACATAAAAGACAGAGAAGCTTGCCTACGTGTCTTACTAATAAGTAACTCAAGCGAAACTTGAAAATGGCCGCTAACGGGAAATCTCCATTGCGCATGCGTCAACTGCATCTACGCAGTATGACAAGCTGTCGCTTGGAGGGAATTTCTTGCGCCTGCGCAGACGCTATTAAAATGGCTGCTTGAAAGCTCACATGCTTAGCATCTGCTTTGCCGAAACTAAGTCAAGCTATTTTTCTAATGCTAACACAGGAAGACAATAATGGTTAAAGGGGTTTAGAGTAGAGATAGGTGGTATACAGTGAAACTATTTTATTTTTAAATTATTATCTGTCTTTCTGACTTTCCTATTAGTATGCATTTGGGCCTCGTATGAATCCAGAGTCTCTAAACCATCTGACCTCCGCACATGTGTGGTGTGATTGAGCCGGAAGAAGTGATGTGGCTCTTGAACACTGTCCAAGGACGCAAAAGATACATACCCTGGGAACCAGTACCGAAGTCCTCTGAATGAATGGGAATACATGAAAATTATACTTTTGTGTCTAATAATATGTGAATACGGGTGGGAATAAAGATTTGTGAATAAAAATTAAGGGGTGGGATCTTTGAACAATAGACTGATAGACTAAGATGGAAAATAAGCATGGTGTTATGATCATCCCCCCTTGCCTGTCCTATCAGAGTTAGTATTTTTACGGTATTGAAACATTAATGGGTGGTACATGAATACCAAAGAGTATAATTGAGGTAGTCTTAGTTGGTTAGTCAGATGGAGATTTGCTGAATGCTGCAGAGCTCTGGATGCTGTCGGAGTGACGAGTGATGCCGAAGAAGAATCGAATGCAGAACCATCCATCTTAGAATTAAGTTATTTAGAAGAGGATCGCGGAAGAATCTCATGGAGGAAGAGAGTGTCAGAGAGGGGTGCTACGCAAGCATCAGCGTTAGAGAGGTCATCTATCCTGTCCTGATTCCTGTCCTGAAGCCTTTGTCACCTGATCTTTCCCGGAGGACCCTTCCCAGCTGCTTGGCCAGGGGGTTGGTTTTCACACCATCATAGGTAAATTTATTTTCCTAAATGTGCAGATGTGCTTGTCTCTCTATCCTCTCCTTTCTGAGCAACGTCATTGCAGAGTATGATATTTTTGTTTGATTGATTGATTAATTGAAAAGGGGGAATACATTCCTCCCTTGTTAAGGAGGAGTGCTAACCAATGTCCCCAAGATCCATATTTTGGTGAATTATTTGATGATACAGGCACTTGGGTAGCACAACGTGCTCGAAGGAAAAACACCTTGGCAAAAGCAGCTGGAGCCTCACTGGATTTCGCTAGAAGACTAGGGCGCAAACCCATACAACCACTGCTGAAAATATACAATGAGAAATGTGTCACTATGACAGTGTATGGTAGTGTTGTTTGAGGTTACAATGATTGTAATGAACTTCAAGGAGTAGAAAATAAACATTTACGAAAAATCCTAGCTGCTCCATCCAACATTCCAGCTTTTATTATACATGAGGAACTAAGGCACGGCTACTTGACAGATAACATTGCTGTAGCACCCCTGATATGGTGGCTAAAAATTTGGTCCAGAGAAAAGCCAAATCTAAACCAGACTATTTTAGAGGACTGCATGAGTTTGGACAGAGCTGCAGAAATTCCTTGGTTACATTACCTCTCACTGTAGCTTTCAGCTCTTGGGCAACCAGAGCTATTTAATCAACCAAGAAAGCTGCACCCTGAAACTGTGAAAACTTTAAAAACTCAATTTTTTATGAGGAGACAGTTGGATAGAGAAGCAAATGAACTTATGAAACCTACATATAGAAATGTTATCATTTCATGTCCTGGTATTTTAACTCAACCGTTTTGGTCTTTTGTCAATAATTTGCATCATCGCTTTCTTTTATCTAGATTTAGATTTAATTGTATCCACTGGCTCCTAACTGTACCCAAAGATTTTTCAAAGTTAGGTTCATTGCAACCATGTGCGTGTGATAATTTTTCTGAACAAGACCTATTGCACTTTACGTTCTTTTGTGGTTTTTATACTGAGCTGCGAGTTAAATACACTTTTAAGAGATTGCCAATTTGCACAAGTTAAGCCAGCATTGATCTACCTACAAATGCTTTCTTCCCCATGTGTTTGTTACAGGGTCGCACGTTCTTAACAGGGGCTATCGATAAAGGAAATAATATGGTGGGTTAACAATTATGACCCAGGTCGTTAGAACATGTCTTTTATTCTGAATTTATTTGATCCCAGTGTATTTTAACTTATAACGTATGGGTCTTTTATGTAAAATTAACTTTTATGGCCAGAACGTGGCTGAATACAGTTTTAATTGACTTGATGCATTGAATCTTCCTTCCTATGAGTGACGGAGACTGTACTGTACTTTGAGAAATAGTTCACATGAAATTAATTTAGATAAAGATTTAAACCTTTTCCCCAGTCTGTAGTTATTTCATCACAATAGAGAAATCATTTATGTCATTTCACCTTCAACTAGTTCAACTAATTGTCCATTGACCAGAGGAAAGAACTTTTTGATCAGTGAAAGATTATTTGAGAACAAAAGGAGACTAATCTTGAAATTATAAAATCATAAAACTTTGACTCCAGCGGTTAGCACCAGGCTTTTTGTGTGTGAATTGTGTGTTTTAATGGCCCAGGTGAGTATATGGTATTGTAGGATTTGTTGCTGGTTCGCCACTGGATCAGTTTCACTTCAGTAGTACCACTGGAGAAACCATATTCCACTTATGTTTTACCTTCCCTTGTGCCATTGGTGAAACCATATTCTATTTTAGTTTTTTCCACAAAAGGCCATTATAATGTATAACTTTATTGCAATTAAAATAGTGGCCTAGGAATACACCTCAGAATGGATTAATATGTTAAGTAAACAGCCTGGAGTGACTGATGATTTCTCTCGTGACATGAGTAAACTAGAGCCATGAGCACTTTTTGTACAAAAAAGCACAATATTTTCAGAAAGATTAAAAAGCCCCTTTGATATTGCACTGAAGTTCTCCATCTTTTCTGTAAAGCATACGATTTTCCCAAGTTCTATAAACATTCTAAAATGTACTCGCCACGAGTCACTTCTTAACATGTGTGAGCAGCACAATATGGAATCTACTATCTGAAATAGCATGCTGCCTAGCTAATTCACATTCACAAACGCCTAAGACTCATGTCACACAAAACGCCCATATGTCTATCTTCTTTCCTATATTGTGTCCCCAAATATCTCTGTCATTTAACTGTCTGTTGAGATTCATTATATGACTTTCTAGCAAACGGCAGTGTGCACATTGTATCGTTGAATCAAAAGGTGTAGCCGTTAGCAGCAATTAAAATCAGTTCATTGATTTGCCAAGAGCCTTTTATTCAAAAGGGATCTGAAGCACCGTGGGGAACATATTAAATCTGTAAAAACGCAATAATTAAACAGACGAATAATGAAAGAACAATAAAATCAGCCAGTCAGCACTTTATAAATGATTTCTCACATGAAATAATGCCTAATGCTGCAATTGAGCAGTACAGAGCAGATTAATGTAAAGACACCAGGGAGACGGAGTTTTTTGTGCAATATTCTATTAAATCCTGCAGTCAGAACATAGCTACTGAACTGAGGCCCAACATTTCGAGTACTGAGTAATTAAACATTTGGGAGGCGCATATTGCCATTGGGACAACTGACTCAACATCAAACACTCACAGGATACAGAAAATACAACAGCAAAAGGGATAATTACTCATGCCTCTGATGAAATTGTCAAATTCAATAAAGGAGAAATCTGATATAAGGCAGAGCTCAGACTTTTAAATGGCCTTGGTACATTAAAGAAAAACTTACATTAGCTGAAACTATGGGCAGGCTGGAAAAAGGTTTTGGAATGAGGAAAGGGTAAAAGCAAAACCTTCCCAGCACTCAGGTGGATTCAGAAGCTTTGTATTGGTTGATTTGAGTATTCTGACGTTACCGGAAATAGCGCAAGTGAAGTTTGCCTGCTAAGCAACTTGATTGCTTTCTAGTTTTGAGCTGTCATGACTGTTAAGGGACGGACGTGGAGTGGTTTGAAAATTGAGAGAAAGAGGCATGGCTGGGGATGGAGCAGGGAAGATACGGGGGCTTAGTTATTTGGGGGCAGATTTACAAGCCCTTTGCGACACATTTACGCCGCTGTTGCGTCACTTCTGTGACGCAGCGGCGGCATAAACCATGCGCCATGTTGTGCCTTATTTACAACGTGATGCATCTAGGGAGCTGCGTCACGTTGTAAAGCCCTGCGCCACATTAAACCTGTGTCAGGTTTAATGTATGCAGGGTGGGCGTTCCGTCGGAAAAAGCCTCGGAAAAATGACGCAGTGAAATCTACAAGATTTCAATGAGTCACTTTTCTGACACCGCTGCGTCAAAACCCTGCGCCTGCTTGAAGCAGGCGTAAGGCGGGACGCAGCTTGTTAGGTATGGGCAGCCCCTGCGCATTGCTGAAGTTGCGTTGCGCTTGCGACACAACTCCAGCAATGCGCCGCCCTTGCGCCATCAGATGCGTCACGCATCTGTTTATCCTTGCGCCACGATGCGCCACATTGTAAATGCGGCGCATCTGTGGTGGCGCAAGGGTAAACTTGGGTGACGCATCTTACCTGGCGCATCCCTGCTGATATGCAGGGATGCGCCAGTCCTTGTAAATCTGCCCCGTTGAGTGTATGGTGTTCTATGTATGATGCGCTAGGGGAGGGGGTTGTTCGCTGGGACGTTGTTGAGAGTGGAATTTGGTAGGGAAGATGGTGGAATGGGGATGTGTCAGGATACAGTGACAGCACACTCTGGCTGCCAGAAACCAGCTTTTCTCCAATCAATTATTGACCGTACTCTTGTCTTTAACTCTGTGCAGCGCTCCAATTCCATTTACTCAAACAACATATGCATACACCCATGCAGATACATGCCTACATACATGCATATGCCAGCACTGGAATCCCTCATGGAGGGTGGCTGCCAAACAACACCGCCATAGCTGGAGCACAATATAGCAGAGGGAACAATTTTGTGATCCTGCCAAAGCCTACCTAAGCTGTTTTTTTCTCTTTTAAAACATCTTTGCATGCTTTCAGCTTCATAAGCTCTCACTGCTCAAAGCTCAAATATTTTTTAAAGAATCCTAAATGCTGTGAGTTACTTAACTTTACATTAAGACCCCTAGCATGGCTATCAGAAAATTCAGCATTCTCTAAAAGAACATAATGAAATGTAATTGCTGACTCTCTCCCTGATGTATGTGCCTTCCTCTGGCAGGTGCAGCACCAAGTCTCTCTGCCGCCCCTTGTCCTAACTGATGCTGGCCACATTGTACCCTCTGCTACCCTGCTCATCCCCTCTTCTTTGGACACAGCCATGCACTGCTAGCAGCAGATCATCTGGTCGAACGCATCATTTGCTCAATGGCTCTACTATGTTAAAGCAAGCCTGTGCTCTGATTTCCACAAGCAAAGGTGAGGATCCCTGCAGCTTTTAGTCTTTTTGGCATTACTGTGGGCAAGCAGATGTTGGATGGCTGTGATAGCAATCCTGTAATACTCCAATCATGGCCTCTCACCGGGCTGTAACTTGAACTAAACCATGTCTGTCTCCAGGTCAAATGAGTTGTGACTTGCCCCCCAGCAGGAACACTGGGAGGACAATTGGATGTACCTGTCATGGCTCCAGCAATGAGGTATGCTGTAACACCACCTAAAAATTACCCCACTAAGCTATAGAGCATGGGCCATTTCTATGCAATTAATGTTTTCATCATAACTTCACACAGTTTGAGGAATCTGTGCATTATCTAAAAAAAAACACCTTTATCAAAAGGAGGGATTAATAAATGCAACTGTGCCTATTTTAACTTCCACAGAATTTCTGTTTTCCTCTACAGACAAAACAGTTGAACAAAATTACACTACTCTAGGCATGAAAGTAGAACTTTACTTAAGGAAGTGCCTTTGCTTGGTTTGCTGTAAATTCATTCAGTAGTTTTCAAGAAATTAGCATTAAAAAGGTGCTTTGAAGACATAAAAATGAAGAGATATCTGGTCGTTCAATCCCTGGAGAGTCCGCAAACCTAGGTTTGCAGACAACCCACAGACTTTAATTTAAAAAAAAAATCTCATTGAATGAGGGAGGCAAAGCAAAATTTGCAAAATTGAACAATCTCCCTAGCTCAGCACAACATAAAACAATTGTTGTGGCCACCATTAACGGATGCAAGGATCTTTCACTCTGTCAAGGGCTGGTCTTGATAAAAGCTTCTTAATCTTCTTGTGGCGTACATAAGGCTTGCAGTTTTTGCCTTCCAACATGATTGCCTGAAATTGACACAGGTTTGTATAAGATGCAAGGGAAAACAAGGCCTCGAATCACAACACCTCAGAGAGAAAGAAATTCTGATAACAAGGAACAAATACTCTTGATTGGTGTTAATCAATAAATGTATCAGGAATCCAACAAAGAGAGCAGGGCCAAGAACCCCAAAAAACAGCAGAGCATTCAGATGTGCAGAATGGAAAAACTGGAAGCAGACTAGCACTGCAACACTCAGAGTGAGCGAGTGACAGGAAAGCAGCAAGAGTTCCAACGCACTGAATAACTCAGCCCATCTCTTTATAAACTTACTTATGAAGGCGGACCTGGAAGTGAGATGAGAAAAGAAACAGGAAGCAATTAACCCACATAGAGGAAAAGAAAGAACCCATAAGTAAACTCTAGATTCCAAAAACAATTCCAGGAATGGATTAGTTGTGACTTGAAAGAAAAGTGGCAGAAAATGTTATCTGAGGGTTAAACCTGCTGGAAGAAGAAAGATCCAGATGGATTTTCAATACCTTCAATATCATCAGGCGATCTACCAAGGGCAGTCCCACCTAAGGCCAAGACGTTTATCTCCAAAAACACTGAGTGGAGAAATGCCAATTATCAGCTCTAAACTGGAAGATGTCCTAGAGGCAGGCCACGTGATTCAGGGAAATCAGAGAATAACAAGCTCAAGTATCAGAGCCAAAAACCGACAACCCTGTTTCGGACATCAAATAGGCAGAGTTAGAACACCCGATATCTGCTGCTCAAATTCTGAAGATCAAAAAAGTGAATGGTTCTGAAAAGATCTCAGACTGCGGTAATGGTTATCAAAACAATGCTGGGACTTGAGAGTGTATACATTTTATGTCTGAAAAGTACATATTTCACATCCAGCGGCGGCTCCTTCGCTAAGACGGAGCACTGCCCCACTGTTTTAAAGCAGTGCAAAGGAAAAATATAATGATAATAACGTTCCATTGATACCATTTTATTTTTAGTATTGCAGTTGCACTGCAGCCACATTAAGTTAGGGCAGGGCTGGGCCAGGCTCCTGTGACTTCGAGGGAGGAGGAGGGGTGGTTGCACCTTAAGTGTGCATGACGGTTTGGTCGGCCGTCTCGAGCCGGCCAAACCGTCATGTGTACTTTGCATGTTCTCCACAGTGTTGTGTTGCACAGCCTCCCAGGCACTCAGACCAACCACAACATGGCAGTAAGGCAGCTTTGTGATTGGCAATGGGAGTCTGGGAGCATAAGCGCTTCTTGGTTCCTGCGTTAGAGGAGAGATGGCAGCTGGCCATGGCTTCCACAAGGTATTTTTTTTTTCTAATCCCCCTATCTCCCGCCAACCACCATTCCCTACCAGGTGCCACTACTCACATCCTGAAAAATAAAGTGAAAAAACAATAAAGGATCATGGAGGGTGTCACATTTCCTGTTTGCCTCTCTTATTCCTTTCTCCCTTGTTTACCCACTCCTTATCTCCATACTTTCCAGGACTTTGTGGTTCTTGAAAGTTTAACAGTATTTTAAATGCTGACTTCATTGTTTAAGATACTCCATAATAAAGCTTTACAGTACTCCTCACTTACTGTCTTGTTTTTGACACTGGTGATTAGGATCGGGACCCAGCTGTTGCTATCCTAGCAGGAGATTGAGTAGTGACAGACAGTGCTGTTTCCTGATCAAGAAGGCACAGTGAGGCACTCGCTGTAAGTGTCCTCTGGTGATGCTTTATTTTACTCCCAGTGTGCATCCAGTTTCGTCCCTACCGACAACCAGGTTTACCTTACTGGGTTGTGACTTCTTTGTGTGGAACTTAAAAGCCTCAGCTCCACCTCTCATCAGCAAAACGCCTACATTGTCAAACTGCCTACATCAACTAGAACTGCATTCATGTCTAAATCGGTATTAATACCCACATAGACTGCACATTCCAGCTGCAACTCTGACATTTTAGAAGGAAGGTTTTGCTCTTGTCATCTCCACATTTATTTGGAAGCACATCATAGTATAACATTTCAAAGGAACACCTTCCTTACACTGCTCTGTACTTGTTCCTTTTGGTCATCACCTTTTGGGTGATAATATTTTCGTAGTTTGACTTTTCCGACTTGCTAATTTTTTAGGTGCCAGTGACTATTGTTTAATACATTTATTTCATTTTCCCCTCAAATTTGATCAACATGCATTTTGATACACCGCACAAATTTGTACAAAATAAATAGTGACCTCCATTTGAAATAAAAAATACAATGCCTGTGGAGGGGAAAACATTATTTTTTTACATTTACTGGGATCAGAAGGGCTAAACATTTTCTGCTCACTCCCTAAGGTTGAAGCTCAAGATCCAAAGGATGACTATGATGACTTTGAGGAGGCAATGCAAAGGTTAGAAAGGCATTTCAAACCCACTATCAGCAAGTCTTTGGATCAGAATCATTTTTACACATGACAATAGAAAGAAAACAATCACTGATGACTTTCTCACAACTTTGGGAAGTTTATCAAATACCTGGAGTTTTGGAAGCACAGCTGATCAAATGATCAGGGATGAATTCAGGGTAAACCTATGTTCACATCCTCCCTGTGTTATACAGCTTGCTAGGAGGAGGAAAAGGTGGGACAAGCTCACTAACATGCTTTTAGAGCTTCCCACCTTTCCACGGTGCAGGTTTCTTGTTAAACTTGGTGCACAGATAGAATATTGAGTTTTAAATGTCGACATACACAAATATCGAGCTGGAAAAATCGTGATGCAGAAATATGGACAGCTAGAATATCGTGGTCAAGGATATCAAGAGGTAAGAAATATTGTTTTTGAAAATATGTGAACTATTTTTTGTATAAGTATTGCTTTTGTTTTTTAATATATGTGTTAATTTTTAATAGTTATTTATATTTAAATTACATTTTGTGTTTATTAGTTCTGTAGCGGGCTGTGGGTTTATAGGGGAATAGGGTGGGAAGTAATTTAATTATGATACATTAATTGACGCGTTCTAAGTTGGGGGATTAAGTCCCCTTGAATCCTGAGGGTCCCTGGGGTCCAACTAGCCCACAAGGTACCTCCAGTAAGCGCCACAGAGCTGCGTTGCAGGGAGGTGTAAAAAGGGGTGTGCCCTTTGAACACCTCTCTGCAATGCAGCTCCTTGGCGCATACTGGAGGTTCCTGGCGGGCTAGTTGGCGTCCAGGGACCCCCAGTATTCAATGTGAATTAGTTCCCCATCTTACAACGTGCCAGGGGGCGCGTTTGGAGAGTGCTGCAGGGAGGGGGCGGAGCCTCCAGGACGATGCCGTTCTTTTTTCTAAATTTTTTTTCTTTAGAAGGGGGGCTGTGTGGCCCCCCCTTCTTTTCCTATTTTTGAGCCCTGGGGACCCCATCCCCCAGGGCCTGACCCCTGTTTTGTTTAATTTTTTTTAAAGCAGAAGGGGGGCTGCGTGACCCCCCTCCTGAGGCCATTTTCGGCCCCGGGGACCCCATCCACTGGGGCATAGCCAATATTTTTTTATTTTAAAAATAATTGGAGGGGGGCTGCGTGGCCCCCTCCTCAGGCCATTTATGGCCCCGGGGACCCCATCCCCCGGGGCAAACCTTTGCATTGTTTTTTTTTTAATTATGGGGAGGGGGCCATGTGGCCCCCTCCCAGGCCACTCATGGCCCCGGGGACCCCATCCCCCGGGGCCTGGCCTTTCGTTGGGGACCGTGGAGGGGTTCCCAATCCCCCCACGGTACCACTGGCTCCCCGCATCCTGTGGGAGCAGGCATTGCTTTTCCACAAGGGGAGCTGCTGACATGCAGCTCCCCTTATGGAAAAGCAATTCAGCTTTGCTTCATTGAAGTGAGAGCAGGTTTCCCTGAAGCAAAGCAGAGTTTGCAATGACAGGGCAGGAGCCGCGAGGCTCCCGCCCTGTCAGTGCAAACAGCAGTGTCCCGGGTGCGGGCACCATGGGACACTGCAGGAGCCGGCCCTGGGGGTTGGCGGTCCCCAGGGCCATCACTGGCTCCAGGAGGGGGGCCACGCGGCCCCCCTCCAATCATTTAACATAGCCGTAACAGACCCCCAAATTTGCATGTTTAGTGCCCCAAGGAGGTGGCGGTCCCTGAGGCATGTGGGGGGGCCCAAGTCCCCCCTCACAGGTCCTTTTTATAAATAAAAACAAGCCCCGGGGGTGGCGGTCCCCAGGGTGCTTGGGGGGCCTTGGAGGCCCCCACCCATTTTAAAAACAAGCCCTTGGGGGTGGCGGTCCCCGGGGATGCGGGGTGGGCTGTGTGCCTCCCCGCAAATATTTTTAGAAAGCCCCGGGGGTGGTGGTCCCTGGGGCTGCGGGAGTCCCACGCTTCGTATTTTTTATTTTCGTGGCTGGATCCGCGGATCCTCCGCGCATCCTGCGTTTAAAAAAAACATATGCTTTCTTTGGCCCTGGGGGTCCTTGTGGGATCCCCTAAGCAGGCCTAGGGGTCAGGGTGTTTCTACCGAGGCACAAGATGGCTGCCAACACTTCCTGGTTTGAAGTGTTGACAGCCAATTAGAATGCAGCTCGTGATCGGGAGGGTGGGCGGATCCTCCGTGCCTCTAAATATCAAAACTTTTATTTTTGATTTTCTCAGCAACTACTGAACAGCTTTACACCATTTTTTAAAATGTCGCTTTCTGAGCCGAGCAGTATCTTTTTGCTGAATTTGGGGTAAATTCGTTCAGTAGTTTTGGCTGTATCCTATGGGAAATTGATTTTTTCACTCTTATTTTTTGAATTTCTCAGCAACTACTGAACGGATTCACACTATTTTTAAAAAAAGGTCTCTTTCTGAACCAAGGGCTACCTTTTTGCAAAAGTTGGTGTAATTCCATTCAGCAGCTCGGGCTGTAGTCATGTTTAAAGTTTCCTATGGGAAATAACATGGAGAAAATGTGTTTTGGGACCCCCCTTTTTTCTCGGCCCCCGCTTGGCAAATCACCCCGAAACTTTCAGGATAGGACCTGACCGGAGCGAGACCAATGTTTTGAAAATTTGCGAAGATTCGTCAACCGCCCCCAAAGTTATTGGGAAAAGATAAAATGCTTTTTGAATAGATACAAGGTCCTAACTATAACTACCTTCTGTCGACCGCCAGTAAGTAATATATATGTATGTATGTATATATATATATATATATATATTTGTTTTTTTATTTGTAAATGTTTATATATTTATAAAATTTAAAAATAAATTAAAATGAATAGTTTATTATTTGTTTTAAAGTTTCTATATATATATTACATTTTATATATGTATGTTTACATTTTTTTCAAATTAAATGTATTTCTTATATTTGTTAATATATTAAATCCAAAATAATTTTTGTTAAAGTTAATTTTATTATTTAATATATTTAACATTATTTTTTACATATATGAAAAAATTGATATTTTGTACATCGATATTTTATTTAACCCTGGGCGTAGTTCGCGAAGTAGCACTTCGCGAAGCTACGCAAAGTGCAGTTCGCACTACACGAGCTACGCGTAGCACTTCGCGAACTGCGTAGTACCTTGTTCGCACTGTGCCAGATGTCGTTTTCAATGATTGCACAGTGCGGACAAGCAACCGGCACTGTGCAATCATTGAAAATGGCATCTTGCACAGTGCGAGCTGTAGTTTTCTGCTGCTCGAGTAGATTTTTACTCGAGCGGCAGCTTTCTCAACGCGAACTGGTAGTTTCTCATCGCGAGCGGTCGCGAGCATTCGCGACCACTCGCAATGAGAAACCTGACCTCCTCGCGTTGGGAATCTCGCCGGGAGGTTTATTTTCCATGCTCACGATCGCCAACTTGATGTTGCTGATCGCGAACAAGGAAAAAGTCTCGCCGGGATGTCATTTTGCTTGCTCGCGGTCGCCAACTTGACGTTGAGGACCGCGAGCAAGCAAAAAATTACCGCAGCACTACACAACACTACGCTACGCGTGTTCGCACTGTGCTACGTGCAGTTCGCGTAGTGCGAAGTAGCGCGAACTTCGCAAACTACGCGAGCGTAGCGTAGTGCTTTGCCCAGGCTTAATTTTATTCCAATATTTTTATATTTTCCATTATAAATATAGGATGTGGATATTCTTGACATCAATATTTATGACTCGATATTTGTTTATGGGGATATTTTGGGCGTTGATATTCTATCAGTGGACCGTTAAGCTTCCTGGACTGGACTGGACTCATTTGATCACAACCCAACTGTATGCTGCAGCCTGCTGGAAGTGGGAGAATGTGGCCACAGGCTCAAAATAATGAAGATAATGATGGGTGGGATTTGTAAAGTGCACAGATCCTCCTAAGAGTGTCCCAGTGCTAATAACAATTTAAGCACTCCTCACCATCCCACAGTGGAGGTTTCTTGTAATACAGTCTGAGCTGGACTCAGTTGCTCTCAACCACCCTGATGCTCTACAGCCTGTGGGACGAAAGGGCAGATAAGGCTCAACATTGTACATTTAGCATTCCTAAGCATGAGGCAGCACAGGTTTCTTCTAAAGCTTCCTGGGCATACAGTTGACCACAACCACCCTGTGTTCTACTGCCTAATAGAAGGAGGAGAAGTTGGGTCAACCATGACATTGCACTTCTAGTGCTATACAGCGTGCTGCAGCATGTGTTTCTTGTAAAGCTCCCTCGGCTGAGCTCAGTTGCCTACAACCGCGCTGCGTTCTACGGCGATGGCATGTCTTGGCGCGGCTCTGGTGAAGACCGGTCGAAGAGCGGACTGTCTGAGCCCGAAACAGGCTGGCCTGGGCAACCCAACCGACATCTGTCTTTTTTGTTCACCCTTCATGCCAGTCAACACACATTCAAGAAGAAGCAGAAAGTGACACCCAGCTCAAATACTGTTATGAAAGAGACACCTGCAAATTCTTCAAGTACAAGTAAACAAATAAATGGTATGGACATTCTTAGATCTAAAATCGAATCAGTGGAGGTGATGTTAGTTACTGCTCAACGTGCTGTGCCTGATGGATTTATAGAGGCTCTTAATACTAATAGCCAAATAAACAACACCAGAGAGGTGCTGGCTAAAACAATCATAATGAGGTCAAATACGTGTGTGATACCTGAAGAACTTTGCAACATCAGTGCTTTTAGCTCTCACCAAGTATCATATTGAGTTCCCCTCCATTAAAAAAGAAGAGGAAAGAAGAGACAGTGCATGTGTCACAATTTAATGAGAAGCTTTTATCTGACCATGCTACTCAACCCAATGACTATCAGGGGACATCGAACACTGCCTTAAAGAAAGTTGAGAAGTTACCATCTATTTCACATCCCTGGGCCAGGTAGGACAATTTTCTTCAAAACAATGTATAAAACTGAATTGTGATGATGTAAAACTGAATTTTGATGATGTAATGAAAATGTTAAAACCCTTAGAAAGTAGCATAATAACACTGAGTGACAGTTTAACAAAGTTGTGGAGGTCTATTAAGATACCCATCGAAGATGCCTCCCTTAAGCACTTGCAGCCCATACCTCACTTGACCCAAATACAGCGGGTGATGTATCTAAGAGTATTAATCACCCTATTATGGCACCATGAGTTGATTGCATTAAACCATTCAATATGAATACGTTTTAATTCAGAAAGGGACAGTTATTGTTAACTGCACAAGGACCACATTACATCCCCTTCCACAACATCATATATGTTCTATGTATGTAAGTAATGATACAGAGACTGAGAACACACTAGGGCTTCCACCATCCTCCCTTGCACAGCCCAACCATAACCACATGTTTCATATGCCTCTACAAACATCACCATTTGTATTAGTTTTAATCAATGTCCAGAGAATCCCTCGCCATACATTCTAAACCCTGGCCTGCCCCAAAGACTCAAACTATATATACACGCACTGGCTTCCTGAAAAGGTGGGGAATAAAGACGTCTAGCTTAGGAAATTGTGATTTTAGGAAGAGTCACAGGCATAGGTAAGTCAAGGAAATCCTGCAAGAGTGATTACGTTGCAGTAAACTTTGGGAACCCTGATTTTGTGAGTTCTGTATAACAAATTCTGAATCATCAAACATTCCAATGGAGTCACATCACAGTGGTCCTGCTGGGGTATTCGTAAAGAAAAGAAAATGTTGGTTTGCCAGAGGTTATTGTCAAAACAAAATGTGATAGGAGGTTTGGAAGGCAAGATTTCTAATGTGCCAATATGTAATCACATTGGTCACCTTTCCTCGATCAAAGGTTTATATTGACTAAAAGAATGACACTCTGCACATGTATTTATTCACCTACAGAAATCAAAGTTGATTACAAGGAGCGTAAGGGCACTGCAAGGAGGGGAGGTACACTCCCTGTCAAATTCATCAAATGTGCATGCTGCACTACACTCCAACACTGTAACTACAATGGCAACTTGGAATGTGACAGGTCACAAATAAACTGTCAAATCCTGAACGTTTACCCCACATATCTGGGTACAGTATTATATTCCTCCAGGAAACTTGGACTTTGGATCGTTATCATGTCTATGTGTTTAGCACCTACAACTTACCAGCACATCTCTCTAACTCAGGGAGAGTGAAGACAATATTAGCAATATTAGTTTCTAACCTTCCACATGTGAAAGTACGGTGGCATAGGAAGGATTCCTCCTCCCTTCAATTACTTTGTTTACGCCTTGTGAAGAATTAATAATTATAAACTTCTATAATACTTGTTTTGACTCAAATCGGGTAAACATAGCTGCAGCTTTGGAACATGATTTGGGCCGGGAACTTTAATATTTGCTCTAGTATATATCTACCTAAAGAGGTGTGGGATTTTGAGGACAATAGGGGATTCAGTCAGATTCAATTTTCACATCTGGATTATGGAGTAATTTATTTACATCCTTTAATATGAGTGTTACAGTTTATATAAGCACCTGTGTTCACCCTTCATTACTGACTTTTAAAGGCAGGGGAGCTTCCAGAACGATCAACTTCATGTTGGTCTCCAACATCTTAGCTCCCATCATGAAAGGATTCAACATTATTGTGACATATTTGAGTGGTGACAATCTGATCACCACCGAGTTTATTATCGGGTTAAAGCATACTGATCCAGTGGTCATCTTCAAAGACATGGATGCTTTCCAACAAAATGGAAATTGAATTAGATGGAACAGGATTGAGATCAAAAAAAGTTTGTAGCCTAATTTGAAGCAATTCCTGCTACTGTTAATGTAATGTTGGTAAAATATAATTTGGCAAAGAAATATCATTGTAAATGTTCGTGTGATCTTGGCTGTATCAGGGCATCTAAAAATAATCCTAGATACGCATAATTTGGTAAGAGCTAATGAACTGAAAGACACAATGTTTTTTTGTAGTACTGTTTACTCCCCACAGTTTAAGGAGAATAACTACTCTTCTCTAGATTAGAGGTGTCAGAAAAAAATGGATATCTCACTACCGAGACATATTTTCAGATAAGTATCGTCTGGGTATCACCCGAAATATCAGAACAATCCAGTGCTGATAAATAGTAAATAACATTTCACTGCTGATGAAATCAATTTGGACCAGAGTACAAGCTGAGTGGGCAAAGTTGCAGGACCAGTAGGGGTAACTATTGAATTATCTAAATATAATCGGTCTTCATGGGTTTCACTATTAACCAATGTGTTAATAGCTGCAAGTAAAGGTAGATAGATCTGACCCTCAAAGCTTACTCCCAATCTTTCTACTGGAATTTCTATTTTAAAATACTGGGTAGAGAGATTGAAAACATGAGCTGGTGATCACGCACTTCTCTTTGATTTACCTTTTAGATTTAGAGGCTAGAAGGGCTTCCTCTTCCTAAGCGTTATGGACCTGAGCAATGCATTCAATTATGTCTATCATGCAAAACTTTGGCACATTATGAAATCGATTGGAGATGCCCTTAAAATTATCCATCTGTTAAACCATCTTTATCACTGTTTTACTGCTAGAGTCAGTTGCTACCCAGGGGGAGAATGCAGGAGATTCTTCCAGATAAAGGGGGTGTAAGATGTCATAAACTCACCTGGTTTCAATTGCAGAGACGATACTGGAGCTGATCTTGTACCTCCTATAACCACAGGGCCGGAACCGTTCAAGGAAAAGCTTCTCCCTAAACAAAGCGCTGCACTTAGGGTAAAGAGCGTTGTGACAAAATAAGAAGATAAATACAAATTGCACAACTAGCTCTGGTCAGCCACTGTGCAGCACAGCATTAACTGGAGAACCTTTGAGTCTGATAGTTAGATGTGTACAGGACCAGGACCCCTGATTTTATGAATACGCAATGCACAAGAAATAACAAGAAGAGGCAATTACCATCAACACACTGCTGGCCTCTCAAACAATGGATCTGCAATAACTTCAGTAACGTACACTTGCAGACTCTTTCAGAAACACAGCAAGGAAACAGAATAACTGGATGCACAGATTGGCACTTAGCACTCCCGAGAATAACTTGAACTACAGATTGGAGTTACTCGCACTCCCAAGGAAACACTCAGAACATAGATTGAAGTTAATGACACTCCCAAGAATAAGCTCGGAACATAGATCTTGGTGCAAGGTTCATACATGAATCAAGAGCTCTGAGGAGAATTTTCTTGGAACTACTGTTCATAAGAGAGGCATACAGCAAAGTCTCTAGTCCCTGAATAACATTGTTCATAGGCCAAGTTTGCAGGAAGGGTCTGGAGCAAGAACAATCAAGGTGAACTAGAAAGAAGTCATTGTGAGGAAACTTCAAGACAAGTCTATAGTCTTGAAGATGCCACTACTCTGGCTTGCTTACTACTATAAAAGGATAATGCACACTAACCTGATATCAAGTACTTTACCTAGTTCTTCAACTTGTCCTAAGTTCAAAGAAAGTCTTGAGGTCTTGACTCAGGAAGCAACTAGGGAGCTGGAGTAGTTGAGCAGGAGGCGGAGACGGAGGGTGCGTTGAGGGAGCTGAAATCAAGGGAATGACCTCAGGAGCTTTGAACTGCAGCTGAGAAGAGTGCTGCTCAGGTCTGGTCGATTCATCAGGTGAGTATGTAGGATGGAAGCTGGTTCTGTACGAATTTTAGGCAAAGTAAAGGGGTCAGATTTGGGTGTGATTTATATAACAGGTTCAGGGTCCAATGGATACAGCTGCACCATGTCTGGCACGTGGCGTATGTGACAGTCTGGAAGGTTCTTCAAGACTCCTGAAAGAAACAAGTTGTAGTACACTGGCTTTTACCTTAGAGGTAGAGCATGTGCAAACTAAAGGATGGAATCAATTAACAGGAAACAAATGTTTAATTTTGTCGCAAACGTGCACAAGCAAAAATGCTCCAAGACCCTAGTAACAGCGGGAGCAAAGCAAACTATTGGTTAATGTGTTCAGGGACTGCTGCAAGCTCAGGTGTAGGGAAATCAGGGAGACTGGGGAAACTCGTGCATGGAATCATAGTGTGCCACAGGAGTAGCGTAACATGAGCCGCGTGCATCAGGCCCAATACACAGACGGTACTTGAGAGGGTCATGACATAAGACAGGGGTGCGTCCAGGCCCCTTTCTTGTTTACAACATACCTTAATAGACTACAATGTGCTCTGTTGAATTCCTCTTCAACTTGAACATGTATGGGCGCAACTGATTCCCGTACCTATGTACGCAGATGACGCCGTTATTATGGCAGAATCAGCAAACAGATCACAACAGTAAGGTATATTCTTTTCTGCTCCATATGGAAACTTTGTATTTAAAGGTGAATCTTAAAAAAAAACATTTATACAGATTTGCAGAAGTGGTGTTCCCAAAATGAAGCATTTTCCAATAAAAGATGTTCAGATTCACAGAGTCAAAATGTTTTGTTATTTAGAAATCAGTATGAAACTAAGGGGATTTGGAGTACCCAAATGCATCTTAAGAGCCAGCACATGCTGCCGTTTTCAGGTTTGCTTCTAAATTGGGTTCCAGGCCTATTCAAGACAGGCTTAAAATATACAACAGCAGAATTGTTTCTGCTGCCACTCATAGCTCCAGCATTTGGAGTTATACTAACTGCCAGTAACTGCAAAGGATGCAGAATTTAGTAGCTGTCCCCCAAGCAACCTCAACATTTGTCTGCCACAAAGAATTAGGTTCATCCCATATAAAATACATAATTAAACCAACACAAATACAGATTTGGTCCTCCATATGGCCAAAATTCTGAAGCCAGCCTGAAAAACACACTTATAATTGAGTGTCTTTGCCTAGATCATCCTTTCAATCTTTCTTGACTGGATTTTATTAGGATTTCTCACAAGAACCTGGGTATAAAGATGGATCCTGCAAAGGGTAACATCACTACTACTCTAAATAGTTTTTTAAATTAAAGCTGAATTAAAATGTAAATTGAACGGCCTGACGTGTTGTCAGTGAACAACATGAAATGGTTAAGAAAACAAATCATAACCCACGCACTATTTCCTTCAGGTGAAGGCATAGAGTGATTTCACATAACTATTGTAGATTGTATGGTGGCATATCCCAAAACTCGTCAATGGTTTAAGAGAACAGAGTATGCCCCTTTGATGGAATCTACTTACAAAGCACATTGCCCTATGTTTTCTTTTATACATTTTATAGAATTCCATGAGCACATTTTTACATTTTTTTTATCAATTTTACACAGAGCAGTCCCTTCCAACCCTATAGTAATGCTGTAATATATTTTGCAAATAGTACTGTGAGAATCAGGGAAACTCTCCCTAATATGAATGTGGAGATTCAACTAAACTAAATTGCCTTTTATCAATTTTTAAATCTCAGATAGTATAATACTTCAATTGATGTAATTTATTTAGTGTTTTTACTTGTTTTTATGTGATAAGTTGTCTTTTATGATTTTGTTGCCAAACCAAATAAAAACGATATTGATTGATTGATTTATTGGTTGAGTGATTGATTGTAAATGTATTATTGGTTGTTTTAATATTGAATGTATTATGGTTTTATGGAAATTAAGGTTTTATACCTTCTCATTTTATTACATGAACAAATATTGTAATTGTTTTATTCTTGTCTTTTATACCCTCTGGCTGAATAAAGAAAATATGACTATGATTGATTTATTAATGGTAAATACTAACAATAAGCATGTCAAAGAACATTTTGGATATTAGGGGATCCCTCATTGAAAGGTGTCACTGAATCTGCCAAAGCAATAGAGCAATGTACGTCATGGGATGAAAAAGTTAACATTAACAAACAAAAAACGACGAAAGACAGTGAAGTGTGCTATGCTGGTGCCAAGCCCATCACAACTGTTCCAAGCCCATCACAAATGATGTCGTGCGGATCGCAACCACCCGGCCGGTGGTTGCGGGCGGTGGCGATCCGCACAACATCACAGCACAATTTACCCCCACCATATCACTAGATGGCGGGGGTACCGCAGCAGATGGAAAGTCCGTCTGCCGCTTTACCGCCAGTTGGATTGCCGGCTGGGCGGATAAGGCATACAATATGGTGGTGGTGCCTTGCATGCACTGCCATCCATATTAGGATGCCTTTCCATGGCGGAGCCTCAGCCATGGAAAGGCATACGGTAAATGACTTAGGGGACCCGTTGCGGGCCCCCGGGGGTGTGGGTGGGTGGGTAGGCTGCACTTGGGGGGTAACTATGGTACCCCCCTTCATTGCCACGCACAAGGTGGCAGACACCATGCTGGGTGCCTGTGACGTTGTGCATGCCAATGCACAACATGCAGATTTTACATTGCGGCGAGTGCTGCTTACAGCACCGCCCGCCGCAATGTAAAAGATCTGGGATGTGACCGCCAGGGTGGCGGTCACATAATAATTGGCCTAGCAGGACCTCCGCAACTCTGGCGGTCAGTCCTGTTTACCGTTACAGTGGCGGGCGGACTTCGTAATTGGGCCCTTAGTTCCATTCTAACTGATGTGGCAGTAATTCAGAAATAGCTAATTACAAGAGGTGTCTTGTTTTAAAGAAGGAGTGCTGTATCTGTAAGTGTGAGGGACATTTGCAACAGTTTACTGTGAAGGTGCTAAAAGCAGGAAAGCTAAAGTAGTTCACTCTTCCTTGGGTTGCTTCTTTCAAATCTGAAAGAGATATTGAGTTACAAAAAAGAGTATAGAGGGATGGTACTGAAGGTAAAGAACCCCGATAATGTAGATAGAAAAGAACCATCACTCCTCCATAGTGTACCCTTACATTTTAAAGATGGCTATCATACTACACTATCATTTCAAAAGAAACATTTGATTTCCTATTTGTTCTACAAAATGCTTTTCTGAGCTCTACAATCATGATGTCAGACCCATAATGTATGATGGAGCGGTAATTAATTTCCAGGGTATTTTGTGAGTAAATGCAAAATTTAAAGAGAGGATGCCAATTATTACATTTTATGTGGCAAAAATCGTGTGTACATTTTAAGATGAGGGATCAAAGGCTCCCGAGAATTACACTGAATCACTGTAAATCCTGTGATGGCTATCATTGAGGACCAGTCTGGATCCCACATTATCAGCTCCCTTACTGAAATCTTCAATAAAGATATTGGCAAATTAAAGGGGTTTGCCCTTCATATAAAACTCAGGAGCAATGTCATCCCAGTAAAAATGAAGCATCGAGTTCAGTGTTCATAAGGATTTGAAAACATTATTGGAGGAGCTTCTGATTGCATTTCACCAGTTTTCACAAAGAAAGCCAATGGAGATTTGAGAGTATAGGGCCTCATTACCGAGTGAGACGCAGGCAGGAGCCTGTGGGTGGAGGAGGGCCTCGAACACCTACCAGCAGAGGTGAGTGGGGTCAGCCACAGGGGCGCAACAGCGGAGCTGCTGGGGCAGAGAGTAGGTCTCTGACCAGGAGGCCAGAGGTCTTGATTTTGTCAATCATCCTATTGAATTGTTAAGAGAGTTGGAGAAATGTATTTCTGATTACCTTGAGCAATTCCCGAACAGGATGGGTGATTTTAATATCCCCACCTGTTCCTTTGGTGGAGAGCAAGTGTGCGCGGAAACTAATTGTATAGAAGAGGATGTGACTTATTTTATTCATACTCCAAATGGGGATGCCTTTAATCAGTGTATAATGAAATTTAATTTATGTTTTAGCTCAGATTTTTTTAATGATCGCAACATTGCCTTGTCCACTTTTATAGGTAATGACAAAGGTTCAATAATTGATTTTATCATGTTTTCTTCACATATTATCCCATGCATTCAGGACTCCTTTATTGTTCCGACCCTCTTTAGTGACCATAATCCAAATTTTTTAGTATTGTCCTGTCCTTCTTTAAATCTGTAAAGGTATAATTATCCCTCTGCCCTAGAACCTTCTAATATCAAGGGCATTCGACTTAAGTGGAATCAAGTGCATCATAATGAATTTTTACATAAGCTAAATTCTGAGCGCTATGACAATTTTATGACCTGCATGCGTGATGAGTATAACCCTGGTCAGGTCGTAGAGGGTTTCCAGAGAATTTGTCAGCATGTGTCCAGCCTTCTGACAGGGCGATTGCCTCATAGTACACCAGTCCCTCCAAACGGTTCAACTCCAGCTGCACTACAGTTTTAAGACAGATAAAGCAGGGTTTAAAGGCATCCCCCAACTATACACCTCTAGTTAGATCCCTCGGGAGTTCATACAAAGCTACATTGGAGGCTAGAAAAGTGGAGATCAGAAGCAGGCCTAGGATGATCTCCAAGAAGCTGCTGCCACTAGGGACTCAAGGGTTTATTGGGAAGTTGTTAATAGACCTTACTTCTCTGACGATAGTCAACCCAAATTAGAATCTCTTATTCCTCCTGATGAATGCGTTGGGCATTTCTCTAAAATCTTTAGTGACAAGAATGTTTTTCAAATCACAGCAGTAGCCCTAATTCCATCTAGTACAGATATACTTGCCTTAAGTAATGCTATTGATACCAATGCAGTTACCAGAACCATTTTAAAAACATCTTCAAGGAAGGCGCCAGGCCCGGATGGGGTTTCTGTGGACGTCTTCAGAAGGAACCCCTCACTCTGGGTGCCCTATTGACTAACGTTTTCCAAAAAGCGATAGGTGGAGATCTCCCAAGCACATGGAAGGAATCAAAATTGTTACCTATCTTTAATAAAGGGAGTAGGAACAAACTCTCCTTGTATAGGCCCATTTCTCTGATAGATTCCTCGATCAAGATCTTAGGGAAGGTCATTCTCCAACTTCTAGAAAACTGGGCCCCGGATAATAAGTTATTTTCCGAGGATCAGTGTGGTTTCCACCCAGGCGTAGGAACCATTAAACAAACACCAAAAATACTTATGATCGGGGATAAAAATGTTCGGGCAAGAAATAGGGCAATCTTTATGGACTTCATGGACCTGTTGAGTGCCTTCGACTTAGTGGACAAGGGTAAATTATGGATTATGATGGGGAAGGCGGGATTAACCCTGCCTTGGTTGACCTACTAAAACGCTTGCATCGGGGCTCTACAGCGTGGGTGCGTTATAATGTAAAAGGAAATTGCACCCGTGCTTTTAACTCCAATAAAAGTGTTAGGCAGGGATGCATATTAGCCACCTTTTAATTTTTTTTTTATATTAATGTCCTTGAGAAGGAGCTCGTAGCAAGAGGAAAATACCTTCCTAGATTTGGTCGCTGCGTCGTTCCGGTTTTATTATATGCGGACAACACAGTTTTAATTGCCCGTACAGCAAATGGCATCCAACTTTTGTTCGATATTTTTAATTACTTTATAGGGGGAGTCAACCTGAAAATTAATAATAGGAAGTCTTTTATTATGACATGTTGTCCCAACAATACGTGCTCCCATTACCATTACACTGCAAGGTTCTCTGTAGCTGAAGTAACCAATTTTAATTATTTAGGGGTTTTGATATCTTCAGATTTTAGCTGAGATATCCTTTTACCCCAAAGGGCAGATACATTTGAGGGGGCAATTAATGCAATTTGTAGGTTTTCATAAATACTTAGGGCACCATTAGTATGGCGGGCGGACTTTGTCCGCCCACCATACCCTCGGGAAACGGGACCGCTCGCTGAGGGTGCGGCGGTCCCGCACTACCGATTAGCATGCACCCGCCACACTGGCAAGAGCATGGCGCATCTGCAACATTGCGGCAGGTGGTGCAGAGAGCACCACCCGCCGCAATGCCACAAAGACAAACTGTGTCTTTCAATGCACAACGTGACAGGCACCGCGCGGTGCCTGCCACGTTGTACATTGAAATGCAGGTGCACCCCTCATCCCCCAGAATCCCTGGGGGCCCGCTAAAGGGCCCCAATGTCAAACACCACCTGCCTTCATAGTAATATGGATGGCGGTGTCTACCAGACACGGCCAACATATAAACTGCTTTTCCGCCCGGTAGGCAATCGGGCGGATTGCCTTCCGGCGGAAAACCGGCAGATGGTCTTCCAGTCCGCCGGGGTCCCCCCCACCATGGTAATGTGGCAGGGGGAAATTGAATGCGGGCGGAAGTTTTTAGCGTGCGGATCACCACCGCCATGCGAGTGGTGGCGATCATCTCGCTATACTAATGGGCCTCTTAGAAACAAACCTATTAGAGTACTTATTTCTCTTATAAAAGTATGTGCATTTGCCAGGGGACTTATAAAGCTGGTGGGCAACCTTCGAACAACGGAAAAACAATTCCTCTGTAGGTTACTCTCTGTGGCAAGGAGTACTGCAACTTTTAATAGTCATTTGTAAGTTGAATTGGCATTCTTGGCGGATTAAGTTCAGGTTTCCCCACTGTTGTTATGGTTAGGAATTTAGAGCTCATTCCACACATCGTTCAGTCAAATGATTCTTGCAGATTGACTTGAATTAGATCATGCAGCCATAATCCCCTGGTTTGCTTATGTCCCGAGATTTACATAACTATAGGTCTGTCTAAGATATTTTATAAACCAGAAGAAATCAATGGAAGCTTTAAAAAATTGGTAAAATCTTCTTTCACTTTCTATAGATTACATTCCAGGCTTGTAAATTGTCAGTGTATGACCTCAGTTACCCGTTATTTAAATCTAAAGGAGACTGAGGGCAAGGAACGCTACCTTACCTGGATTACAAATTCGTAAAGCGGGTTTTACCTGACTCCTTTTATATTGGGTACTTTTTTATTTCCTGATAGCACACCCTAAGCAGGGTTTGAGATTCTCTTTTTTATTTCCCTGTCCTTGTGATGGGTTCTCTAAGCAAACCCTGGCCAATTTTTTATTTTTTGTGGTTTTTATTTTAGATCAAGGGAGTTTTTTTATGTCCATCACTGCGCTCTTTTGGTTTTAGTACGTTTTCTGTCTGTTTGCTCCGTCTCCAACTGCTAGAGTCTGAATTTTGTTGTGCATCAGTATTAGGTCATAGTCGTTAAGCACTTAAAATCAGGTAGACTGTGACCTCTTTTATTGATTAATGCTATGTTTGTTCACTTTGTATTGTTGATGGAATTTGTTAACGGTATTGTGAATGGCATGAGATTCCACTGTAATGTTTTATTCATTTAAACAACTTGTATGTATGATATTTATTCTTTTATGGCCTTGTACTGAATACGGTTTTTGAATCAAATCGTACTGTTGAGTCTTTCCTCTCTATGTGAAAATATTAAACGATGAGATTGAACAGGAAGAAACAATCACTGCTGAGATAGCTAAGGAGACTTCACAAAGCAGTCAAAGTTCTAGACCACTGAGTCAAGATCTGCTTGGACAACCAATTATTCAAAATTAAACTGCAATAGCCATGAATGAGGTGGGAATTGCAATGGAGCAAGCGAGACAGGAAAGTGTTGATTTCGAACAGTTTGTTGGATAACTAAACACCAAACAGAAAGAAATTTATATAGTGGTAAAAGAGAAAATAGAGCATGGATTCCTCCATGAGAAGAAAACTGTAAATGCTCATCATTCAAACCTATACCATTATAAATCTGTGGTCAAGCTGGCACCAGGAAAAGCTTTTTAATTAAAATTCTCACCACTTACCTACAGAGGACTACGGAATCAAATTTATCCTGTGTAATAACAGTACCAACTGGCTTAGTTGCACACAACATTTAAGGAATTACTTTACATCAACTACGTATGCTACCTATTGAGCATGACAATAAACTAAAATACCAGAAGTTATCCAGTGAAGCTTGTCATGAAGTCTCAAGAGTACTAAAGAAACTGAAGCTTTTAATCATTGATGAGGTGAGCATGGTCAAACTTAATGCTTGCCTTCATACACTTGAGAATGCAACAGATTTTAAAAACAGAGTATGATGTGCTGTCTGAAGAAAAACATGTAATTGTCTTCGGTGCCCTACTGTAACTTACCCCCATGAAAGGTCAGAATGTTTTCAAGACACTTCTCCATTATGAAAGAAAGAAATACTTTTGGGAAGGATTGTTAATGTAAATATTTGATCAAACTTCAAGAAGGCTGTGAAGAATATGTGCCAATGGTTATCAAAAAATGGGGGGAATTAGAGGTTTTAAGGTTAGGTTCACCCTCCAACAGTACATATATCATAAACAACCTGAATTAATCAGGTAAAAGAACCTAACCTGAAAGAAAGAAAAGGTGTCAGAAATCTATTGGATTCTGAAGTCCACCAACCAGAGAGAAAGAAAAAAGATTTTAGCATATCACCCCGTTTTTAAACCAATTAGCTAGGAGCAATAATAAAATGTATTTGGCCCACTAGCTGATTATTTTAATTCACTTTATCCCACTCCACTACACTTTCACTTGCACTACACATAATCTGAATTTTTTTAGTGCTCCTACGTAATCCGCAAGTCGCAGCACGCCTCAGCCCGTAGAGGACTGAGAGGACCCCAATGATGAAGCATGTCACCGTGGGAAAACCCTGGTGAGTGAGGGGACTCAAGAAAGAAAAAATCTTTTTTCTTTCTCTCTGGTTGGTGGACTTCAGAATCCAATAGATTTCTGACACCTTTTCTTTCTTTCAGGTTAGGTTCTTTTACCTGATTAATTCAGGTTGTTTATGATATAAGAATATGTGCCAAACATCTGGTGTGGAATGTGGAAATATCCTGAGGGACATTAGAGTAGGAGTTCTGACAAAAGAGGGTAAAAGTGATTTGGAAACTTGTCTTATCAACAAACTATTTTCATCTAACAACACAACAGCACAACGTATGTAATTTTATTGTCTGGAGGCAGCAGTTCTCAGTATCTCTAGTGTACACTGTAACTATCCATAAATCTCAAGATTTCATTGTAGACACAGCTTTTATGAACAATGGACCTTTTGCCACAAAGACTTTGGACTGAACAACATAGAAGACTATATTAAACTTTAACCACTATTAATATTAGGGGTCGGCGGAATTTGCGAAATTCACTTTCGCAAATTATCGCAAAAATGTTAAAAATCTCCGCAAACACGCGGAAATATCGCGAAGATGCGGACGGTTTTTTCCCGCCCGTTCGCGGTATTTTCTGCGTGGTCGCGGCTCGCCAACTTACACATGCGGTTACGGGCATCTTGTTTTCACTTGTCTCGCGGTGCATGATCGCGAGAAGAAAGACGTGATCGCGCAACGAATGACGTTACAGCGGGCGCGAACTGTCGCGAGACAGCGCAAATGGCTACCAACAATCCAACATCTCGTGGAGAACGCGACCGGATCGGGAAAACTTGTCGGCGAACGCGGGGATTCAGGTAAGGCGATCGCGCGCGCGCGAGAATGTATTACTTTACACCGCGAGCAAGCAAAAGATTTCCGGTAAAATGCGGATTGCGGAAATTTTGACATTTTCGCGCTCTCCGCGGAACGCGAAAATGTCAAACTATCGCAATTTCCGTGAGCGGAACGGAATTTTAGCCTAGGCCTAATTAATATGGCATTGAATCTGGAAAAATCCAGAAGCCCAACTATGTAGATCCATTTTACTCGACTGTATGAATCTGGATAATGGTCTAGATATTCTATGGCTTAAATACATTAAAACAAGTTTTGAAGGGCTTGGTATCCCAGTATTCCACCACAAACCGGCAGGTTTATCGGTATCCCTCTAAGCCAAACCAAAGTGCTCTCCAATCAAGATACTCAAAGGGCACGGCCAAAGGCTAGATGTGATGGTATGGGAGCTATCTCCTGGGAACTACCTGCTAGTCTGGCACCTTATTTACAGATAATTGCAAACAAGAGACAGAAGTTTCTGGTGACAATGTTTCATCCTAAAACAGCACATTTTCTGTTTGCCTTTCCTATGAAAGGCACATGGTTTTCACCCCTCCCCCATCACTGTGAAGCCCCATTGGAACAAAGTACCATGCACATTTTGCTATTTTGTTAATTTTTTACTACATAAAAGAGGCAGTTCTTTCACCCGGTACTATAAGCATTAGAAACTAGATCTCATGATGGTGCTTTTGCCCATTTGCACTTTTTGGGAAATAAAACTTATCTATGTCATCTTAAATTATATTTTAAGTGCTCTGAAGATGTGATCTAAATACTGAAAGTTTACCCGCATATTCTTGCTTTCTCCACTTGATTTGAGTGATTTTAACAAAAACGTTTAACATTTTGTAACTGTGCAATATATAGTATCTGTTTCTTTTGATATATGTTTTATGGCTCAATAGAGCTGAATAAAGTGTTTTGATTGGTTGATTGATTGAACATTGGTAGTACTGTGTTCAAAGAAGGTGTGGCATATGTTGCATTGCCACAAATAAGAACATTGTCTGGTTTGTTTTTGATTGATTTTGATGACAGAAAATTTAGTGTTGATGCAAGTTGTGCCAGAGAGTACAATCGCATTAAAAAAAAGAAGTGTGCACGCCCCCTCATTTAGGACAGTATCCCGTTCATGAAAAATGGACAATCTTTCCAAAGTTGATGCTCACAAAAGAATCTACAGATGTTGCTAAAAAGAAGGAGAACAGGTAAGGTATTAAGAAGAGAAAACTGGAGAATGAGGGAGAGATTGTACGTTGGCTGTTGTCAAACAAGTCTGTTGTAAAACTGCTATGTAAATGTTCTCATTGTACTGTTTAATTTACCACATCTTATAAATGCAATTGAATGGAAACCACTTAATAGATTATGCGCTGCACTCTGTCATTTGCTACAACGTCTATGTAGTAAAAGGACTGTAATACATTGTGCTTCAGGCATTCGAGATCTAGTAGATATTTGCAGTGGATTAGTACTATTTAGTCAGAACAGGAATTTATAAAGGTCATCCTTGGAGTTTTAGAAAAAGAAGACATGAGTATAGATAAGTTATTTCGACTGAGTTATACATGGAACCATGACTGTGAAGATTGCTCTTTTACACCTACCACTAAATTTAATCTGTACTTAACACTACTGTATTCCAGAAATGTGGCTTTTGACCGATTGAACAAAACAGCTAACCAAATATTACTATAAAGATGCAGAGCAGATTAAACTAAATTGCAAACAGAGATTACAAACTTCAAAGCTAGCCAAATATCAGTTTGTGGAAGAATGTATACTACTATTGCTATCATCTTTCATGAAGGAACATCTGGGGACTATAGTGTCTATTTACTGCAACTGGATGGACAGAATGCAAGAACAGCAACATTAATTTCAAACAGAAACAGCCTCTCAAACTTAAAAAATTCTTATCTCTTGTTTAAACAACCAAAGTTCCAAGGAGGATTTCTGATAAACAGACTCTGTACAGAATTTCATCTGTGTGGATCGTCAGTGTTTAAGGCATAATTTGGCCTACCAGGGTTCATATCTTTAAAAAGTTCTCCAGAATTAGAGAGTCCTTTTATCTTCCACAAAGGTGTTAATAAAACATCTAAATACTACACTCTCTAATAAAAGTGTGACACTGGATTTACATAATGCAATCACAGGAACCTTAAATTCAAACCAAAATTGCCTTTTCAACTTTAAAAATATCACCTTTTATTTCTTCAACCAATGCATACTATGATGTTTCTGGAAGTTTGTAAATAAAATAGTAATTTATATTTTGATTCTTTTTGTTTTACAACAGTGTTTATAATGATATGCCTTTAGATGTGTCAATATACTGGTTGTACTACAGAAATACTTCTTTGACACACTCGTGGAGAGTGTGTTCATGTATAAAGAGCACTTGATATATTCTGCCACCAGTTTCTTTTTCCAGGAGAGGATGGTGGAAAACATCCATGCTATTGATTACCAATTTGTTGTGCGGTGGTAACTGATCCTGATTGCCATCAGATGCCATTTTATTTAGAAATGGTATAGAAAGCAACAAATGTTAATTTAGAAAAATAAAAAAGAACAGGTTCTGAATTGTGAACAGGGTATTTTTTTAACACGGTTTGTAAATGTTTTTTCCCATTCTTGAAAAATGAATATACATATACAATACATCGATTATGGTATACAACTACAAAACATGAAAACTGTTCAAGAAAAAGGAAAACAATTCCATTACTAAAATGTGAAACACTATTACAGCATAGGAAATGTGTACTCATGTGTATTTGTCTGAAGTATGAAAGGCAGAATCTCATAGATGCAATAATACAGACAGATACACATTGATAAACCCATTCATATACAGCGACTCACACATCCATTCACTCACCAATACAGTCAATAACAGATCAAGACACTTACAGAAACATTTACAATGACATACTCTCACTTTCCCATACAGATACCTATACATCCACTCACTCACTCATATAGGTGCTAACACCGGCACATACTCATTCATACAGCCAATAACAAACTAATTCACTCATTCCTTAAGAGTCTGATGTACCCACTCAATCATGCAGTCAGTCATTCATCTACTCAGTCACCCTTATAATCACCATATGCCCAGTTAATCTGTCATGTAAGCACTAGCAAACTCAATCACTAATCCATACAGCTATAAACATATCCACTCACATACCCACACAGCCACTTATACACACTCACTTACGCATACACCACTCATGCACTCACTCACTCACTCACTCATATAACCATTCACATGTTCTTTCAGTTACCCATACAGATGCACACTCACACAGTGGTACAGTAACTGTAACTCATAGGCTCACTCACTCATACAGCTATTCACACACTATGGATTTCTGATAAAAAGACTCTGTACAGAATTTCATCTGTGTGGATCGTCAGTGTTTAAGGCATAATTTGGCCTACCAGGGTTAATATCTTTAAAAATGTCTACAGAATTTGAGAGTCCTTTTATCTTCCACAAAGGTGTTAATAAAACATCTAAATACTACACTCTCTAATAAAAGTGTGACACTGGATTTACATAATGCAATCACAGGAACCTTAAATTCAAACCAAAATTGCCTTTTCAACTTTAAAAATATCACCTTTTATTTCTTCAACCAATGCATACTATGATGTTTCTGGAAGTTTGTAAATAAAATAGTAATTTATATTTTGATTCTTTTTGTTTTACAACAGTGTTTATAATGATATGCCTTTAGATGTGTCAATATACTGGTGGTACTACAGAAATACTTCTTTGACATACTCGTGGAGAGTGTGTTCATGTATAAAGAGCACTTGATATATTCTGCCACCAGTTTCTTTTTCCAGGAGAGGATGGTGGAAAACATCCACGCTATTGATTACCAATTTGTTGTGCGGTGGTAACTGATCCTGATTGCCATCAGATGCCATTTTATTTAGAAATGGTATAGAAAGCAACAAATGTTAATTTAGAAAAATAAAAAAGAACAGGTTCTGAATTGTGAACAGGGTATTTTTTTAACACGGTTTGTAAATGTTTTTTCCCATTCTTGAAAAATGAATATACATATGCAATACATCGATTATGGTATACAACTACAAAACATGAAAACTGTTCAAGAAAAAGGAAAACAATTCCATTACTAAAATGTGAAACACTATTACAGCATAGGAAATGTGTACTCATGTGTATGTGTCTGAAGTATGAAAGGTAGAATCTCATAGATGCAATAATACAGACAGATACACATTGATAAACCCATTCATATACAGCGACTCACACATCCATTCACTCACCAATACAGTCAATAACAGGACAAGACTCTTACAGAAACATTTACAATGACATACTCTCACTTTCCCATACAGATACCTATACATCCACTCACTCACTCATATAGGTACTAACACCGGCACATACTCATTCATACAGCCAATAACAAACTAATTCACTCATTCCTTAAGAGTCTGATGTACCCACTCAATCATGCAGTCAGTCATTCATCTACTCAGTCACCCTTATAATCACCATATGCCCAGTTAATCTGTCATGTAAGCACTTGCAAACTCAATCACTGATCCATACAGCTACAAACATATCCACTCACATACCCACACAGCCACTTATACACACTCACTTACGCATACACCACTCATGCACTCACTCACTCACTCACTCATATAACCATTCACATGCCCTTTCAGTTACCCATACAGATGCACACTCACACAGTGGTACAGTAACTGTAACTCATAGGCTCACTCACTCATACAGCTATTCACACACTATGCAATTTACTTTTACAACTACTCGCATACAGTTACTAACTCATTCAACTACTCACACACTACTGTGTAGCTGTATGACCCATACAGCTACACAATACATATTATCTCATCCATATACCCGGTCATGCACCTACTCACTCACCCATAGAGCCTCTCATGCTCCCTCTTACTCACCCATACAGGCACATACACAGTCACTCTCTCACTCATACAACCACTTACACAGTCAGTCACTCACTATACACACAATCAGATATCCACTAATACACGTATACAGCTACACACACACTCACCCATAAATGTCATCATACCAACTACCTCACCCATTCAACCACTAATCCCTTTACTCACTCATCCATAGTGCCACTGACATACCCATCCACTCATACATATGGCACTCATACACCCACCCATTCACTCATACAGCTAGTCACACACTATTTCACTCACACAGCAACTCACACAGCCACTCACTCACCAATACATCCAATCACACATACCCCTCACTCACCCATTGAGCCACTGACACACACAAACACTCACTCATACAGCTAGTCATGTACCCACTCAATCACCCATACAGGCACTCATGCAACCACTCAATCACCCATACAGTACCCATGCACTCATTGACTCACCCATACACCACTCATATACTCACTCACTCACATAACCATATATCAATTAAATATCTACTCAGTTACTCATACTCTGCTCACTCATCCATATAGCTATGTGCACACCCCCTCACTCACCCATACAGGCACTAGTGCATGCACTCACTCACACATAGCCACTCACATACATACTCAGTCACCATTACAACCACTCACACACCTACTCACACACTCATGCAGGCACATACACAGGCACTCCCTCACCCAGGCAGGCACTTACACACCCAATCAGTCACTTATATGCCCAGTCATGTGTCCACTCATACAGGCACTTATGCACCCACTCGATCACCCATACACCACTCATGTACTCATTTACTCATCTATACACCACTCGTATGCTCACTCAAACACCCATGTAGCCATTTACATACCCACTCACTCATACACTACTCACCCAGCCTCTCACTCACACATATACTAAAACACTGCCGCTCACTCACCTATACACCACTTATGCACCCACTCACCAACTCACTCACCCATACACCACTCACACATCCACTTACTGACCAATACAGTCAAAGTCACACCCACTCATTCACTCATATTCTGTTGATGCATCCACTCACTCACCCACCCATACAGCTACTCACACGCACACTCAAATACCCATACAGCTACTCACACACCCACTCACTCACCCATGGAGCCACCTACAGTCAAATAGCCATATTAGTCACACACCCACTCATAAACCCATACACCTACTTACAAACACGTTAGCTCACCCATACAGACACTCACGCAGGTACTTATAGACTCATACAACCATTCACACATGCACTCACTCATACATGCAGGCACACACACACACACATACTCATTCATCCATACAGTTACCCACACACCTAGTCAATTTCTATAGCCTAACTTGCACACCGACACACTGAAGAAGACTTATTCACACTGTTACCAAAATTCATATAACATATAATTATTCTTTCTTAAACCAGAATTGCTGGTTCTAAAAACAGCTGTTAATTTCTTCATTTTTAAAACAAAAACAAATTGGGGTATTTTCTAACAATTTTGGTTTGTTTTTTGGGAGTGTTTTTGTAGTTTCTCGACGGAAAAAATCAAAACATAGTGCTTGTCAACTGACACAACGTTCACCAACTGGGGGGGGGGAAATTAACACTTATGAGTGTTGATGTTGGCATCTAGAGCAGGGATAGAATGTTCCCCAATACTCAATATTTCCTTACACTTTAGACATAACTGCCCAACACTGGCTGGACGATCTGATGAAAGTGCAGGAGCAGATGAGGTGCCTGGTTGTGCACCCTCTCCAGCAGATGCAGGACCAGACTGGCCGTACCTGGCATCGGGCATTTCCACAGGATGCTGGAAGGGTGTGGCCAGTTTTGCAGAGGTGGGGGCTGGTTGTGTTACTGTGGGCCTGTTCTGCAGTGGTGCTGCAATCCCGGCCCCAGTAACAAAAGTGCATCAAACTTGCTCCCCCCTCTGCACCCCTTTTGGGGACTGGTCCAACAAAATTGCCAGGGCTGCTTTGGGTTCCCAGTCCAACACTCGAGAGAGAGATGTGTGGAGTGGATTGTTTTTAGGTGCTTCATCATACTACTGGTACCACAGGAGTACTTCTTTTCAGATCCCCTAGAGAGAGTCCTATTACAGATCATTCAAGTCACTTTCCTTGCATTAACCTTTTTTTTCTCCAGTAAAATGGAGAACAACTTTCACACAATACTTTCTTTCTTTGGTCTTACAGGCTCAACTTCCTGGGATGAGTTGCCATGGTCCTCTGGAGTCTGAGGAACAGCATAACACCTTCGAAATTGCCCCCACAACGTTATAGGATGTTATAGTTATGAAATAGATTTTTTTAAATCAGAGATAAGTTAGGAAATATTATTTTAACCCCTTTTGCCGCGGCAGGAATTCCGCCGCGGCGCTGGGGGGTGCGGGGGGGCAGCGTGGTGGCGCTGTGCTCATGACGGAGCCGCTCCGTCATGAGCCACGGTTGAGCTGTGTTCATGACGGAACGGTTCCGTCATGACTCCGCCCAGTTGCGTTGTCCCCCCGCACAGGCGGGGAAACAGCGCCGCGTGGGCGGAGCGGCCGCCAACGGTCGTGGCATGACGGAACCATTCCGTCATGAGCACACGGCAACCGTGGCTCATGACGGAACCGTTCCGTCATGAGCGGGGAAGGGGTTAAAAACCTTTACTGACCCAAACTCCAAAGATTATAGGGATGTTATAGTTAGTATATAGAACGTGATAAAAATATAGAAATTCACTGGAAAAACCAAAGGTTACAGGGACATTATAGTTAGGGAATAGAATGTAAACAAACCTATGAAATTCACTGAAAAACCAAAGGTTACAGGGGTGTTATAGTTAGGGAATCACATTTTAAAAAGTTGCATTTCACTGAAAAAAACTAAGATTATAGGGACCTTTTAGTTAGGAAATAGAATTAAAAAAACCTTAGTAATTCACCGAAAAAACAAATGTTACAGTTACATTACAGTTAGGCTCAGATTTTTCTTTTACAAAACCAGTGAATTTCAGCAGTTATCGTTATGTGAGCTCACTATAACTTATGCCACTGCAATGTACTGCTTATGACCTCACATATTACATCACTCATGACATGGTCAGTGACATCACTCATGACATGCAGGGCCACTGTGAGTGGCTCTGCATGGCATAGTAAATCTGGATTAACACAAGGCAGCACACATTGTTGCCTTCGATTACTCTGCGCTGTGAACGCATTCCATGAGTGGAGCATGGGTGTTCCACTGTTGGTTTTGGGTGCATTCCCAGATTTACTAACAATAGTAAACCTGGGGATGCGTTAATATGCTAAACCTTCCCAGGGTAGATGTAACAAGGACCAATATTTGTATTTTCTTTGTTTTTTCCTCTTTCCATGTGAGCTGCATTCTGCACCACACATAGAAAGGGAAAAAAGCCTCAGATTATTGTTTTTGTGCATTAAGGAGTTCCTTTCTGCACAAAAGCAACCCTGCTTGCAATACAACCACTCTTGCACAAAGGTGCAAGAGGGCCTGTGTTTGATGCTTGGCAACCAGTAATGAGCCAGAGCAGAGAGAAAGAAGGAATGCGCCATATCTTACTATATATGGGGCATTCTTGCTCTCTCCATTTGACCAAGTGCAGCAAGTTGTATTGCTGCAATGTGCTGCCTCAAATGTTAGCAAATTTGCCTCAGAATCTCCCTGTATATTTAAAAAAATCAATTGACCTTGTGTGATGTAACTGGTGCTCACTAAAGCTCTCCAATATCTTTGGGTTACGTTTGTGCTATATATAAAAACTGCATTAAAAGTACAAACAGGTATAAATAAAGCATTGAGATAAAGAAAGAAAGACAAATAGATAACAATTTAGTGGCAGATTTGTACACAGTGAAACCAGAAAACATAGATAAATCAAAGCTTCCTTGCTTAAATTGTGTGATCTTAGACACATATTGTATTTCACCAAAACTAATTTTTCTACATTATTGCATATGAAAACACTTTCCAATATGTGAGTTCAGAATACCAGCTGCACAAAAACATATTGCTTTTGATTTAATATACTATGATGTTTCTCTAAAATAATCTGGGCCATGTACAGGGTTTATATGACAACTGTCTTTTTTAAATCTGTTTATTGAAAATGTTTTCTTTTTCTTTGTCACCAATACACATTGCAGTAATTATTCAAGTTCTGATTCGCATGGTGCAAACTGAGCTACATATGAACCTGTATAACAAGCAATCAGTGCACTAGTCATGAAGTGTAAACTGTATATGCATATTGTAGTAGTGAACAAGCATTGCTGAACCCACAAGATCTAGAGTTGGCTATTCCTGACAACTATACTTGTGTACATGTGGATAGGACTGAAAAAAGGGAGGAGGAGTCACCATTATATATAGGAAGGCTTTTAAATGCCAGAAATTCCTGTTGGAGGATTTGAAAAAGGCAGAAGCCCTGGGATACAATATCTCTCCCTTGCGCAAATCAATCCTTCTCTGGGGTGCTGGTCTATCACTGCCCCCCCCCCCCCTCCACCAGGCAATGCGGGAGACTTCATAGCCTCTTTAGAGCAGGTTTTAGCCCCAAAATGCATTAATTATGCAAATGTTACTATTCTTGGTGACTTCAACCTCCGTTTGGACAAAACGGATGACCCTCTATGTACCCGCATTCTGGAAGCTTTAGCTTCCCTTAACCTCAAACAGGTGAATACTAGCCCTACACAGAGCTGGCCACGCAATTGATGACATCCTAAAGAATATATTAGTACTTTGGGAAACCCCTGAACCAATGGTTTGGTCAGATCATTTTGTACTCCATTTTTCCTGGCCAATGGCTGGTATATCTCAGTGTCCACCAGGAACATTCTGAACCATGGGCCTTTAGAAAAGTCGTAAAGACTTGGCTATTTCCGGTTTAACCCCAGCCCGCCTCTCTCTTCTGCAGTCTGTCTCTGGTACTAGCGCTGGGACTCTTTGTTGCTGGGACAGCCATGCGCTTTAAAAATCAAGTAACATAACATAACATTAAGTCTAGGAAATTACCCATTCTGATGCAGTAGAAAAGACTTTGGAATAAGGTCTTGTTGCCTGAGCTCAAGAAGGCTCTTGATGAATCCATACCAATATACACAGGCAGGGTCACTGAAGATGAATTAGCCATAGATATTTGGCTCGGAAGGCTGCAGATACAGTTGGGATTGAAGGTATGTTCAGCCCACTGGTTCACCCCAGACTTAGTCCAGGAAAGAGCCTCTTGGAAAAGATTGGAGAGAAAGTCTGGCGATGACACTATCAGGTAGCGGATAAAATACAATATAAAATGGCCCTTATTGCCTACCATAAAAATCTAGAATGAGCCAGCAGCATCTTCTATACCAATAGTATTATAAAAGCCAATAAAAATGGAAAGATCTTAAGATCGTCTCCAGCTTTCTTGATCCTGAAATGATGACCCCACCACTGAGTAACAATCAGGCCCTTTGTGATGGACTCAGTGAATTCTTTCAGAAAAATATCATTAAAGTCCAGACTAAGCTTGGGAGTTCTAGCCAACATTTCAATCTGTTACCAAGCCCCCATGTGCTGGCAGGACCTTCAGCTGGAGTTTAGCTGGTTCGCTTTCTCCCCCCTATGATGGAGGAAGTGAGTGAGATGTTCAAACTCTGCAGATCATGGTCCCCGGAAGACCCTTATGCACCTCACATCTTGCAGACTATAGCCGACAATACTGTTCCAGTGTATCAAGAGCTGTTTACCTGTTCCCTCAACTCAGGGGTTATACCTGATTCCTGGAAAAGGGAAAAGTTAGTCCCCCTTCGTAAGAAGGCTAACCCGGATACGGAAGTACCAGCAAACTTCAGACCTGTCTGTCTATTGCCAGCAATATAAAAGGTTCTGGAAAAGATGTTGAATCAACAACTCACCACCTTTCTGACAGACAACAGTCCTCTCCATACATGCCTATCCGGCTTTAGAGCCCGTCATAGTACTGAAACTACTCTACTTGAGGTTTCAGAATCCATTAAACTTAGTCTGGATTCTGGCCTCAATGTAGCTTTGGTGCTGTTGGACCTATCTGTATCTTTTGATACGGTTGACCATAGACATCTAATACAAAGATTAGAACATCTAGGAGTATTGGGGCCAGCCTGCGGCTGGTTGCGCTCTTTCTCAGGTTGTCTGGATGAATCCCTGCTCTTCTAGAGCCAAATAATTGAACTCAGGTGTTTTACTTCTTTAAGCCACACCCTTTTCAATGTGTACATGAGTCACTGGCCTGGCTGGTTGAATGTTTAGGCATTAATATTGTGTCATATGTGGATGATATGCAGCTCTTGCTCGTCTATCAAGGGGACACAGTGAGCGCTAAAGAATCTGTTGCTCTCTGTATGAAGACACAGTTAATTTGACTTCAGACTAACAAATTACAGTGCAACCCAGACAAAACAGAGATCCTTTTGTTTTGGTTAAACACCTCTTTTTGTTGAACTGGTGCTTGGCCCAGTAAGATCAAACCTCCGCCCATTCTCACAGTAGTGGCCATAAACCTGTGCCTAATATTTGATTCCCAACTTTCTTTCAAGGCCCAGGTTTTGGCTGCAGTTAAATCTTATCTCTGGATCCTCTGCATGCTAATGAAATGTAATTTCTTCTCCCTCGCGAATCTCAAGTAACCATGGTAAGGGCATTGATCTTGCCCCAAATGGATTATGGAACTGTTCTGTAACTTGGTCTCCCTGAGTACTTAATCAAGTGGCTACAAGTAATACAGAACATGGCAATTCACCTTGTTTTCAGATTACCTCAATATGCCTTGCTATCTCATTACAGGGATACTTTACTGGCTTCCATTCCGCAAGCAGATAATGTTCAAAACCATGTCCCTGGCCCACCAAGCCCTTTACAATAGAGGCCCTGCTTACTTAAATGAGAGGATCAAGGAGTAGAGACCAGGAAGATTGTTATGATCTAGTGGCACCTGCCTGTTAACTATCCCCTACTACCGCAAACATCAGAGAGGGGGGGTCCTCCTTTATGGTCAGAGCAGCGAGTATGTGGAACCAGCTGCCTGCTCATCTGAGATTACTTACCAAGGAAGGGCCCTTCAAGAAGGCCCTAAAGACATATATTGCCTATGCTGAGAGCCGGGACACAATCCGAGTAACTGTGTGCTATATAAAAGACATTCATTCATAAGATAGGATGCATATAAGCATGGAATACAAAGTAAAAACATCTGTTGAATGGGTACAGTGTTATGTCCCTAGTTAATCAGTAGCAGAACAGAACTGTAACAAGTCATCACAGACGTTACTTTACACAGAGCCATACTTTAGCACCCATTAAACTATGAGAACTCTAATTCAAGAATACAACAGACCATGCAAATGTATATCCTAAGACTGCTCTATCCACCCTCCGTGGCTGACAAGAATTGCGTGGGATATTCGCAAAAAAGATCTTCAGGGAATGGGTGTATGTGGGGGGTGAAAACAGAAGGTTTCGACCCACAACCATATTCTACCTGATTTTTTTTTTTAGAGAGATTTATATAGCGCAAAGTTGACCCAAATCGGGTATCAGAGCGCCTTACATAGCACCAGGTGCATTACATGAGGACACATTCATCATTTTTTTTAGGCATGGGGAGATTAAGTGATTTGCCCAGAATCACAGGATGTTCAGCGTCATTGCCGAGATTCGACACCAGTTCCCCAGATTCGAGGTCGACAGTTAGGCCAACTCCTCTCTCCAATTGAGGATTGAGGCTTCTGCTGCAGTATCAGTGGTGACTGTTAATTCCTCTGTGCAGTTAGTTTGTAAGTCAGTTAAGATGGTATGCCAGTAAGTGGCAATGGGGTATTTTTGCAAGCCATGTGTGTCTTCCCTATGCAGGGTCATGCTTTCGACTTGTTCCCAAATAACCATTGAGTTTTTCCAGGTTACAAACGGTGGGGTTGTGGGGTAATTTCCATCTTTCGGTAATAAGTCACTTGGCCACTATACGTCCTAGGTCTAGGAAGTGTAAAGTCACCCTATTCTTCTTGTATCTGCGGTACTGTCCTAGAAGAAAGATCTCCCAACTCTGTAGGTCCGGGCGCTTGTTGCAAGTGGATAAGGTTGATGTGATGTTATACCAGTAGGTGACAATGTTCTTGCTTCTTAATTCACTAATGGTTCATATTTAAAAATATTTATTAAGTATTTCTCAGTGCATTGCTATAATGTGAAGTATTAATAATGAAGAAGCTACTAAATACACTTTTTGGTATTTTGAGGACACTTTATTATATTGATGTCATGTTTTGTTGTATGATTTTTATAGCAAACACTTCGAGGGCTAGTTTGACTGCATCACGTTTATTTTTCTTCCATTGACAGAGTAATTAAAGACTTGTAAATCCACTCATAGGCATACTCTCAGACACGGACCATGTACGCAAGTGAAATATACATACATATAAAGACTTGCATGCACACATTCAGAAACCCACACATTCTAGCATTTCAATTTACCTCATCTGAAGTGCTCCATGCTGCAGCTCCTGCTTGCCTGGTCCAGAAAATCATTAATTTTTGTCTCCTGCTTTAAAGAACTGGAAGCTGACACAGAGCTTCTGCTTTTTGAATTCATGCGTTCAAGCCTCTTCCCAATGAGAAGCCAGGTTAGGGTTGGAGGTCCTCACTCCTTCTTTAACCTGGATTCTGATAGGGCATTTGAAGTGTGATAGACAATCCCCATCAAACCTACATTAGCTGACATGTTGAAAACTAAAACAGCGATATGATTAAGCATTCACTAAAGACATGAATTCTCTCTAGTTAAAACATGTTTCTTGTCTTATGTTGACTAATGTCCGGACTCCATTTTGTATTGTTGTGTCTCCACGTGCTCAGCACGAGAAGAGTCCTACCTTTTCACTAGTTGCTCTTTATCTGCCTAGTAACAGTCTATAAATAGCTCCTTTGTCCGTCTGGCGCATGCCCAGACTTGACCACATCTGTTATCAGTTAGTCCTTGCTTGACCATGTTTTCGCGGGCTTAAGGAGTGTGTTAACTCCGCCCACATATTGGTTCTGTATCGAAAATGACCATAAAAGGTAATGAACTCTGCTTCATGCTGTATCCACCCACTTATGAGCCCCTCTGTTGTGTATAAAAGGGGACTGTGTATGCAAGTTCTTTGTGCTACTCTATGCAATACTGAAGAGTGTTGTATAGGTTGTAGGACCACCCTTAAGGGATAATAAACTCTGTCTTTGTACTTTGCAGTTTCCGTGCCAACTTCCTTCTAGCTTCTTGTTACAGGAGAGCGAACCCTTGTACTCTGCGGGCCTAGCTGGGGCCTGTATTCATCAATTGGCGCCCGTCACGTGGGGCTCATCGGCGACTCGGATGCTCGAAGGACTGGTCGTGACGAAGGTGAGGAATTTTACCGGGGATGTGATCACTGCCAGTGGCGTTTTAGTCCTGGCATCCCGAGGTTTTCTTCCTTCCCTTCCGAGCTGACCTTCTGGGTGGCGCCGGTCCTCGACTGAGACCTCTTCTGTTGGTTTGCCGTGACAGCCGTTTGGGCGAATTTTGGAACTTGGCAGTTGGAACCTGGACACTCTTGATTGGTAAGAACCGTTGTACGGTACTTGCTCCGAGTTTTGATGCCTGGGTTGGCTATTTGAGTTTGATTTGTGATGACCGGTCATATTTTGTATTGATTACTGTGAGAATATATGCGTTGCAACACATATAGGCAGGTAATGTGGAGATATTTCTCCGGAGTTGTTTAAATCTGAACGGCGCAAAGTTTAAGTGCCATTTTTTGATAATACTGCATATTTTGCATTATTTTTGAGCATGCCTGCTTTTAGCGCACTCCGTAAGTGGTGCTGCTGCTTTGGAAACCGGTTAAATCTTGAGGAATCTGCTCCAGCCCCCCCAGAGGGGACTCCTAATAGGATATGTATGTGAAGCATGGTCTTTCCTCTATAATGTACAGCACAGTGTGGAGGAAATACACCAAAAAGGATCCTGAGTTACGATGGCCTTTGTATGGATCATTTGATATGCGTAAGATTGAGTATGTGGAACAGTGTATGTGTAAACGGCGTGCTCGGCAAGACATGTTTGAATGTGTACGGTTATGTGTGAAGGAAGTGCGTGAGCGAGAGAAACGTGAGAAAGCGCTGTTTGATAAAGAGCAACGGAAAAATGATCATGTGCGAGCACAGGAAGCGAAGCGTCGGGAGGGAAGAGAACTGGCGGAGAGATAAGAGAAAGAGCGTAGGTTGCAAGTCTCGGGTCAATATGCTGTCCGCCAGCCACTTTATCCTGTCCTTACTAATCTTGAAGATTATTTTTATTTATTAGATCGTTCTCCACCCCCTTATGTTGGCGCTTCCGCCCCGAGATCACAGGAGTCTGGATTGGTTTCGGATAAGGTAGACACGCGGTCTATGTTGTCAGTCGAGCGTATGAGTGAGCTTCGGAAAATTTCTCTTCGTGCACTTAAGGGCAAGTTATCCCTTGCTGAATTGTTGGACTCTTTGGAAAAGTGGCGGGATAGAGAGAAGTTGTATTTTCTTGAAACCTTTTCTGATGAAGTGATTACTGCCTTTCGGAAATATTCAGAAGTTTTTGAGCCTGAGGATGTAGTATTAGATGCTAAAGCATTGCGTAACGGTTTTTTTTCTCCCTCTAAGGCATCTGATGCGGTCCGGCGACTGTTTGCATTGCGGGACGCGGCGAGTGACCTTAAAGAGAGAGCGCGCCTAAAGGCAGGGGAGCAGGAGCAGTCGGATCCACGTATCAGCGATGACCAACCATCTACCTCCCACTCAGATAAGAGCGAACTAGTGCATGCTAAACCGATGCGAGAGGCGGCACCTTTGTATGTTCCTCCTAAAGGAGCGGGAACCAGTTCAGATACTACTTCCGCCGATGCCAAGGGATATTTTGTGTATAATTGGGTCTATACTCCCTGGCATAGGGCTGATGTTATGGCATTAAAGAATGCATTGCCTGACCCCCGCAAGAATCCAGCGGCCTTTTATGAAGAGGTCGAGGGGGCCTTGAATTCTTGTACCATGACTTTAGCAGATATAGACTTGTTTTTTGGGCTCATATTACCACCGGATATGTGGAGATCTGTGCGGAAGGTGGATGATGTTCCCGCTTTTAAGGCTAGGTGGTCCGAGATTGAGGATGAGGATAAGGAGAGAAAACCCGCGCAAAAACCACCGCAGATTATTTTAGATCTTCCTGCTGCTATTTTGACTAAGCTGAAAACGATTATTCCCCCTAAAAAGATTGACTGGAATATGTTAGCATCGTGTAAACAGAAGGTTGATGAATCAGTCTCAGATTTCTTTACGCGCTTTGAGGAGACATTTCATGATTTCAGTGGTCAGTCACTTACGGATGATACGGGTCGCCATCTTTTTGTGGATAAATATGTGGCGAACTTATTACCGGGAATAGCAGCTCGTTTAAAAGCGAGTGAAAGTTCTTGGTCCACTTCGTCTCCAGCATCCCTCCTGACTATGGCTCAGTATTATGAGCGTCAGGAGCAAGAAGCGAAGGGGCAGGAGGAGAAGAAATCGAAAGATTTGAAAACAAAGGTGATGTTAGCGCAAGTGTATGGTCCGCCTCGTCGGGGTGTCGATAGAGGTAGGGGAGGATTCTATGGTCCCCCTTCGGGTCGGTCAGATGTAAATAGAAATCAATGTGCGTATTGTAAACAGTCGGGTCATTGGGCCAGAGATTGTCCGGTGTTGTATGCATCTCGTCCGGGACGTGGTCAGGGACCACCGAGAGGTAGAGGGGGCTTTTCGAATTATAGAGGGAACTCTAATGATCATACTCGATTTGAGCCTAGCGTACAGCAACGGGATAGGCCTAATGTGTTTGATAGGCAACATCAGTATCAAATGTCTGGGAACAACCGTTCTGGGTATCATGACTCACAGCATGCATAGGATTGCGTTGGATGGGGGTTAGAACCAGTTGAAGTGCCGGTTGATCAAAAGGGTCCTTATGTTTCAGCAACTGTTTTGGGTTCTACTGATCGGTTCCTAGTTGATACAGGAGCTACCCGCAGTGCGCTGTCCAAGCAATTGGTTCCGAGGGCTCCCCCATCTGGCTTAATGGTTACATCGGTAGGGTTTGATGGTACACTCTCTCGAAGCCCTCTTTCCCGACCCCTTGCATTCCATGTTGCTCCCTTTTCTGCACCCTGTCCATTTCTGCTTGCCCCGAACACGCCTGACAACATTATGGGTCTTGATATGCTCAAGCATTTCAGAGCTACGATCCGCTGTTCCCCCGCTAGAGTACGGGTGATTTTAAACGATAATCACCCGATGACAGACCGGATGTGTGTGGTTGCGGAGGATACTGCATTAGCTTCCCTCCCTCGTTCTTTGTGGGCCACTTCGGATACTGATGTGGGACAGATGGTGATTCCGCCTGTCCACATTAGTGTCCAGGAGGGTGCGGTGTTACCACGCCTCCCTCAGTATCGTATTTCCCAGGAGGGGGAGGAGGCACTCATACAGATTGTGCAGGATTTGATTAAGGTGGGGGTAGTGGAAGAAGTTCCCTATAATGTTTGCAACAGTCCTATCTTACCCATTTTGAAGAAAGATACGGATACTAGGGTTTATCGGTTTATCATTGATATAAGGGAAGTGAACAAGATTGTGATACCTCAGTATCCAGTGGTTTCTGACATCACGACGTTACTCACTTTGGTCCCGCCAACAGCGACCACGTTTTCAGTTATTGATTTGAAAAATGCCTTCTTTTCAATCCCTATTCACCCTGATAGCCGATACCTTTTCGGTTTTACTCTGAATAATAGGTCTTATAGATTTTGTAGAGTCCCCTAGGGCTATACGGAAAGCCCTAGCATTTACAGTCAAGCATTGAAACGGCAATTGGATTCCTTTGTTCTGCCCGAGGGTGTCACCCTTATACAATATGTCGATGACATCTTGTTGGCGGCTGACACTCCTGAGCTGTGTGAGAAGAGTACGTTATCCTTGCTTTCCTTTTTGGCATCTCACAATCACAAAGTGTCAAAGAAGAAATTGCAATTCTGTAGACCAAAGGTGACTTATTTGGGTCACCTTTTGTCTAAGGAGGGGCGTGCACTCACACCAGATCGTATTCAAGCAATTTTGGACACGCCAGTGCCTTCCACACAGAAGGACGTGAGTGCATTTTTGGGTCTTGCTTCTTTTTGTAGGCAATGGATATTGGGGTTTTCACACATAGCTAAGCCATTGTTAGCACTTTTGACAAAAGACACACCAATTCCTCTTCCCTGGTCGAATGAGTGTGAAATTGCCTTTCAGCAATTACGACAAGCCCTTTGTTCAGCACCAGTGTTAGGGACCCCTGATTATACGAAGCTCTTTTCACTGTATGTGCATGAGAGAGATGGATGTGCATTATCAGTTTTAGTACAGATGCACGGCGACAAGCAGCGCCCTTGTGCATATTTTTCGGCCGTACTTGATCCTGTTGCCCGAGCATTGCCTGGTTGTTTTCGCTCGGTTGCGGCGACAGCTGTGTCAATACGCCAAATCGAGGGAATTGTGTTATCCCATAAGCTGTTGGTATTAGTTCCCCATGCTGTTGATGCCCTGCTTAATCAGACAAAGACGCAGCATTTGACCAGTGCCCATTTAACGGGATATGAGTTGACGCTTTTGGCTCCTCATATTACGTTAAAGAGGTGTGCAACGTTAAATCCAGCCACATTGTTGCCGTTCCCGGAAACTCAGTCTGAAGCACGAAAAGCACATGATTGTATTCTTGTGACTGAGGAACAGACAAAGGGTCGTATTTATCTCCAGGATACGCCCTTTACAGATGTAGATGGAGAACTGTGGGTGGACGGATCATGCCTGAAGCTACCAGATGGTACGACTTCAGCAGCGTGTGCAATTACCACATTACAAACAATAGTGGAGACTGCACGCATACCGCAGAAATCAGCTCACGCAGCGGAACTGATAGCATTAACACGAGCATGTGAGCTCAGTACAGGATTGTGTGTGAATGTTTATACAGATAGCCGCTATGCCTTCGGAGTAGCGCATGATTTCGGCCTTCTCTGGAAGGAGAGAGGCTTTCTAACGTCCCATGGAGCACAGATAATGTATGGGGAGTTAGTTCACAACCTTTTGACTGCATTAACATATCCAAAGAAGATTGCTATAATTAAATGTAGTGCCCATAAGAAAGTGGTTGATAAAGTTGGAGAAGGGAATGCTCTGGCAGACCGGGTGGCACGAGGGACTGCGATGCAGCCTGGTGCTACTGCAATGTATGTTGTGAAGTCACAGGCAGAAAGATGGCACGATGCTAGGAGAGAAGTGTTGGAAATACAGAGGACCGCTTCTGATAAAGAACGGGAGCAATGGTCCAATGATGAAAAATTAGATGACGAAGGGTGTTGGAGAAATAAGCAGATGGATAAATGGAAGTTACCCACAGCCTTCGTACAACCTATGGTTCAGATGGCACATGGACTAGCGCATGTCGGAGCTTCCGCAATTGTTAAATTACTCACACGAGTTTGGGAGCATCCGGAGATCGCTAGTACGGCAAAGAGGGTAGTGCAGACTTGCATGATTTGCCTGAGGTATAACCCAGGAAAGGGTACACGAACTCCAGCAGGAGGATTTGCAACACCTACTGCACCCTTTGAGGTTTTGCAGATGGATTACATTCAGCTTGAGCGCTGTAACAATCTGAAGTATGTTCTAGTAGTGGTTTGTGCCTTCAGCAAATGGGTTGAGGCATACCCTACGAAAGACAATACTGCAATGACTACAGCCAAGATGCTATTGAAGGAGTTCTTCCCTCGATACGGTGTTTGCAGATTGTTATGGAGTGATAACGGACCTCATTTTATAGCAGACGTTATAAAGTATATCCTGAAGGGTCTAGGCATTACCCAGAAGTTCCATGCAGTATTTCACCCTCAGTCTGCGGGATTGGTAGAGAAGTATAACGGTACTCTGAAGCTTAAGATCGCTAAGATCCAAGCTTCGACTTCTTTGACTTGGCCAGACGCTTTACCGCTGGCATTATTGTCAATTAGATCGATACCGCATTCTCGGACCGGTCTCACACCTTATGAGATCGTCTTTGGACGCCCAATGAATATTTGGGGTCCACCAAAACCTAAGTCACTGCATGATGTACCTTGTGTAATGATGAATGATTATCTGGCACAGTTAACGGATAACTTGGTTTCTATTCATCAACAGGTTCGAGAAGCGCTCCCTGATCGGTCCACAGGTGAGGGTCATAATCTCCGACCTGGGGACCAGGTGATGCTGAAGGTTTTCGAAAGGACGAACAGTCTGGAGCCGAGATGGGTTGGTCCTGAGCAAGTCTTGCTCGCAACGAGGACAGCTGTGCGGGTTTCTAATCGGAAGAACTGGATCCACTCCTTGCACTGTCGTAAAGTGCCGCCTGGATTGGTGGAGCCTGCTGTGTTGACCGACCATCGAGAAATCCTGACTGCGGAGAATGGCCGTGCTGTGGAACCGAGCGACACTGAGGAGCTCTTCCCGAACCAAACGATTTCTGGAGGAGGAAGATATCACCTCCGACCAAGAAAGTGATTGCTGTATCCAAAGTTGTCAGAACGGCCCTTAGGTTAGTGAAACGGAGAGCCAATGTGGCAAGGGGGGGGATCAGCCCTGCATTAGTGTAGCGACACCCGTCTTGGCCCGCTGGTGAAGAAATCAACGGCTGCCTAAGGGGAAGAGTTCTGACAACCTTTTTAGTTTCAGGAAGATATTGACTTCTTACTACAAGATGGAGAAGAAGAAGATTCTTTGTGCGACAAGCTTTATTATCATTGTGGCTATTGTTGGTATAACCACATGGTTTGTTGAGGATGTGACTCCTGCCCGTGAGTTGCTTGTTTTGACCACCCCAGTGCCTGAGGAGCACTACTTTTATACCCTTCTGTATCAAGAATTGAAGCATCGTCAGTCTTATTTGAATAACACTTTCATCCAGATGTTGCATCACACCCATGTTGCTACTAATGCTACGAACTGTTGGATATGTGGTATGATGCCAGCTCATCAGAAGAAAGGAGAACCGCCATTCATACCTCTTCCCTTTTCTCATAATGGCTCTTGTAGAGCATGGTACACTTTGCTTTTTGCCACACGGAAGCCTACAGTGGGACGATTACTCTTTAGACTTAATAGGGAATGTCATCAAGATAAAGATGGTTATCCACAAGCGAATGGGACAATATGGGAATGGGAGGAATATCGACCAGACAATGAATCGATCCCCTACATTTTTACGAACACTATAGACACTGTAGGGAGAGAACGGTTTGTGATTCAAGTGGCATAAGCTCAAGCGGACCTGTGTGTCCAGAGTGTGGGTTATATTCCTGGTGGTGTTAGTGACTGTATCATTATCCTGAACATTGACGGGTTGAATAATAGTACTTTCTTAGCTTCCCGTAACACATACTTCGTATGTGGGAATAAGGGTTATTATCGTTTGCCAGCCGGTTGGTCCGGAGTATGCTATGTAGCATTCCTATTACCTCCTGTATTTTTGGCACCTGCATCTTATCATAAAGATTTGAAGTTGTTGAACAATGTGACTGTAAATAGGTATAAACGTACTCTATCTATTGATGATGTTGACCAAACTGATACTAGTTTGCAGCAGTATATTGATTTTAATTTAGGATTGTTTTTCTTTGTTGGAGCTGCCCTAAATAGTAGGAAAGTTCGAAGATTAACAAGAGTTGTAGAGGCTGTGACAAATCAAACCGCTGATGCTCTTGGGAATCTTACGGAAGAATTACAAATTACCAGAATTGTTGCATTACAGAATCATATGGTATTAGATGTTATGTTAGCTGACCGAGGTGGAGCATGTAAAATTATCGGAAGTAGTTGTTGTGTGTTTATTCCTGACCATACGCCATCAGTTTATAATGCTATCAATAAACTACATAAAATTGCAGCTGAAATCCATACAGAAAATGGCACTTGGACGTTGTCTGGATGGTTTTGGGCAATGATCACCACATGGGGTGGAAGGTTTTGACTGGTCTTTGTATTATTGTAGCAATTCTGTTTTCTTGTTGCATTTGTGTCCAATGTGGTCCTTTACTTTGTTCCCTATGTGTGTCATTCTGTATTCCTGATAAGAAAGCTATTGCCAATGTCACCTATCAGAAACATTTAACTAAAGAGGTAGAAGAGATGATGAAAATTGACATATATGATGATTATCCTAATAAGCCGAATGTCTTCAGTAAATGCTGAAAGGGTCGTCTGTTGAAAACTAAAACAGCGATATGATTAAGCATTCACTAAAAACATGAATTCTCTCTAGTTAAAACATGTTTCTTGTCGTATGTTGACTAATGTCCGGACTCCATTTTGTATTGTTGTGTCTCCACGTGCTCAGCACGAGAAGAGTCCTACCTTTTCACTCGTTGCTCTTTATCTGCCTAGTAACAGTCTATAAATAGCTCCTTTGTCCGTCTGGCGCATGCCCAGACTTGACCACATCTGTTATCAGTTAGTCCTTGCTTGACCATGTTTTCGCGGGCTTAAGGAGTGTGTTAACTCCGCCCACATATTGGTTCTGTATCGAAAATGACCATAAAAGGTAATGAACTCTGCTTCATGCTGTATCCACCCACTTATGAGCCCCTCTGTTGTGTATAAAAGGGGACTGTGTATGCAAGTTCTTTGTGCTACTCTATGCAATACTGAAGAGTGTTGTATAGGTTGTAGGACCACCCTTAAGGGTTAATAAACTCTGTCTTTGTACTTTGCAGTTTCCGTGCCAACTTCCTTCTAGCTTCTTGTTACAGGAGAGCGAACCCTTGTACTCTGCGGGCCTAACTGGGGCCTGTATTCATCAGACATGCTTCACAGCCTGAGGTCTGTGAAGCATATCATCCTATGTATTGTGAATGTGTGAGCTGGATTGTTTCACAAGCACAACACCAATGCGCATGACAGCCCCCTGTGGTGCTAACATGATGTTGCACCTCCTCACATAAAAAGAAACAATCGGTAAGATGGTTTGTTTTCCTGTAAAAGCTGGAACACATCGAACAAGTATTTAGAGGAGGTGGTGATCTATGAGGGGGACACAGGCCTGGCGCGCCCTATTGGCAAGTCGGCACTTGACAACCTGCCGTTACACATAAAAGTCTCCTCCACGCTTGATTTCCACACAAAGCTGACTGGCTTTTTGGGTAGTCTCATTAGGCTCCAGATGTGGCTAGGCTCACACCTGCTCAGTGCCAATATACCCTCTTGGGTGATAGTTCTCTCTACACATCTGCGTAACATAACACCATTAAATAAAAGAGCACATTCCTCTGTGCAAACGCGAATGGAATACAACAATTTAGCTGCCTTCTAGACACCTTGTAAATATTACACAGAGAATTGCTTTGTGGGAAATTTCAGTTACCCCTTGGCTTGTTTAAAACAGCTCCCTTCAGCCATTGCTTTGAATTAGTTTTTTGGATCAACTCAGAGTAATAGTTCTGTTTCACTGTCCTACCATTGAAGGAAGAGGCCTAATATTTCACCTCCTTGGCTGTGCTTCCATTGCAATGTCTAAGGTGCATTGTTTTTAAGAGCAGCTACTGACAGAAAATATTTTGCGAAAAGAGAAGCCATCTTTGAAAAGAAGGCTTCCCACTAAATGCAATACATCGTGGCTGCTTACCACATGCATTCTGGAAGTGTGCATCTGCACAACAATAATAATCAGGTTTTATTTTTAAACACCATAACTTTCTTGTATGCAAAAAGCAGTGTAGAAAACCCATAACAAATATGATTTTAGGTGAAATATAGTGCTACTGCATAGATATGTAGCTCAAACTGGCATTAAAAGCCTCTTTAATTTATGGGATTTTTTGGTTTATGTAGGTAAAGATGAATTTCCAAGATGGCTACCATGCTTCTATTACCGTGCCTTCCTCATCCTTGCTTGCTCTGGTGGCTCCTGTCTGTTGCACATGCTTAACACCAGGACATTGTTTGCAAGCGTATTCCACAATTCCCCAAGGCCACCACCCCTAATATTTGTTTACAAGTAATACATCTTTCATACATCTAGCGGCACATAATATGCAGTTTTCTCTCATAGTACAAGGCAAGTATAGTAAGAGATATCTTCTTACGCTGCTTTGCGGCAACTTGACCATGTAATTTTGGCCTAGGATAATTAATTTGGCTGCTACCCCACAGGGACCCCTTCTTCGGACCACCCAATGTGGGTCTCTACTATTTCTGAGGGCCCGGTTTCACAAGAAATTAGCACTCATTCAAGACTGCTCATGGTGTCACTTCAATCATTCATTCCGCTAAGGTTCCAATTTGACAGCCTCCCCAGATTAACTATATGCTTGGTTGACACTTGTTCCACATAGTCCTGAAGAGGCCATAAAATACTAGGCCGAAACATGTTGACCTGCACCATCCAGGACCAACGCTTTATAAGAAGAACACAGATACAATTTCCATGTTGTTATAGACTACTGCTACAGTAGATGTGTCAAGTAATTGATTTATACATTATAACAGCAGGTCTATTGTAATTGGGCGTTGTTACCTGGAGACGATATTTCCCTATTACCTTATAACAGTGTACTGGATGTCAATGCGGATATACTGTCCACCTAGCTATAAACGGTTTGATATTATATTTGTCTTGATTTATTGTCAATTAGCTGTTCTCTTTGTCAAGTTTGAAAGACAATTTGAAGAAGAAATTAAATTGTGAGGAGTAGCAATTAAATAGTGAAAATTACTTTTGTTGTCAGTGTCCTTCTTGCCTGTAGCATAGCAATGCCTTAATAGATATGTAAAATAGATTATTTGAATAATCAATAATCAACTGCAAGAGTGTTGCTATCATCTCTGAATTGACAAATAACAAATTGTCCTCTCCCACTCTCTCGCCATTTTGACTTTAGCTGATCTATCCTGCTAGAGCATCCTTTACAGTGTGCTTTCTGGTGGCGCAGCCCGGGCATTAGAAAGCTATAAGGGTTCCCCCACTCCTCTTGCTTTCTCATGCTTGCTTTTATGGCTCATGTCTGTTGTACATGATTATCACCAGGACGTTGTTTGCAAGGTTCTTCCATAATTCCCCAGGGCCACCAACCCCTACTATTAGTTTACAAGTTATTCATCTTTCATAAATCTAGTGACACATGATATGCAGTTTTCTCTCCTACAACAAGAGCCATCTAATCCTTATGCTTTCACCTTGGGTTCTGACGCAAAGCTTCAGAGTGACAGCCTATTTGCAACGTTTCAATATTTTGAGCCAAGTGTAGAGTACTCACTGTGGAAATATCTTCCTGCCAGAATAGTTCTGGCCTTTTTTTTTTTATTTGTAAACATAATATTATTGCCATTTATAGTGAAATAAGCAAAACATTGCAATATCTAATCCACTAACCCCTCCCCAAAAGTCCAGCTCCCATCACATCATGCATCACAACATATGTTGTTTCGCAAAGTACGTTTCAAATCTACCAATACATGTACCATAATCCTGGCCTTTCTTAACAGAAGTTATTTTTCCCTCTTCTACATGTTTTCTTCTGCAGATTCACCTATCACAGCCTGATGTTTCAGGGAATCTAATAAGGGACCCCCTGCTCATACCCAGTCAAATGATCCTCTTCCTTTTGTTACTTCTCCATACAACACTGCGCTCTCATAGCCAACCCATCGAATCAACTTCTCCTTCCATTTCTCCACCATGGGGGGCCTGGTCGCATTCCAATGCATGGTTACCTCCTGCCTGGCAAGCCCTATGGCCCAGTCAATAAACCCTGTTGTGCTTTTGATCTTAGCAGGCCTTGGAAATCCCTCTAGAAGACAGACCATGGGCACACTCTCACTAGATCTCTGTGCCACCTCATTAAAACAGTATACTATCTCCTCCAGTATACCACCAATGAGGAACATAACCACACCATGTATATAATTTCTGCTCATTGTTCACCACATCTAGGGCACGCCACAGCTATCTGAGAAATCTGAGCTATTTTTCCCAGAGTTAGATATGCCTTGTGTAAGTAAACAAAATGTTAAGCAATGTAAATCTCACATTCCTAGACACAATATTTGAACTCGCAAGAATCTTTATCCAGTCCACCTCTCTATACGGATCTCCTATCCTATGCACCCCATGGTTAGCCCATTCTGCTAAACCTCTCAATCTTCTGCCTGGTTGAATTTGCTCAAATCATCTAAACTGCATGTCTGGGGCATAGAGCACCAGTGTAGGAGTTTGTTGGAGTGCAAGATGCCAACAGTGTCGCACAATCCACAACTCAGTGAGTATTCCCCGCAGAGGTCTTCTGTGGGGGCCAAGAGTATTCTATACAACACATATAAGTCCGGAAACATCTCCAAATTTGCCTCCTCTGGAAACCTTTATGAGTAGATCCATTGTACAAATCCCTGTAACTGTCCTGCTAAGTAGTAAGTTTCCAATTCTGGTGCCGCTAATCTTCCTTGTAATTTAGACCACTCTGCACCTGCCTGTTCCTCATATAAGGGAAACCAACAGGGAATCAAGTTCCCAAAAGACCCTACAAAGTATCACCATAGGCATTGTTGTGAAAAAGTAAAATAATTGTGATAATGACACAATTTTTCTAGCACTATTCGTCCGGCCACTGAAAGCCGCCGTGCTCTCTAGAATTTGACACATGCCCATAGACCTCTAGTAGCCACGCCAATACTACCCTCCAATAAATCAGTGGGTGTATGGTATAATTGAACCCCCAGATATTTAGGAAGGTTCCCTCCCAAATATATCCTCTTAGATCCACAGGTTGCGGCACATCCTTCAGTAATGGAAACAGATATGATTTAGTCCAATTTATTCATAAGGCGGAAGCTTGTCCAAACCAATCTAGAAGGTTCACTGCATGAGGCAAATCTATATTTGCATCTCTGAGGAATAACAACGTATCATCAGCATATAATGCTGAATAATGCTGGATGCCCTGTACCTTTAGTCTCATGTAGCCCCCTCCAGTCCTCAAGCAACCAGTGAGTGATTTGACTGCAATTCCAAACAATAATGGTGAAAGTGGGCAGCCTTGCTGTGCCCCCTTCCCACCACATACTTTTCAGAAATATGCCTACCCTTTCGGACTTGTGCAGTAGGTATTACATACAGGAGCTTTGCCCATTGGACAAACCCATTACCCAATCTCATTTTATTGAGCCACCTACAAAGGAAATCCCAGCGAAGACTATCAAAGGCCTTTCCGATATCTATTGCCGCAATCACTGCTTTTTTTTCTCATCGAAATCAGATTTTATAATCGCCAGCACCCTCCTGATATTATGAGCCATTTTTCATCCACGGATGAACCCAGACTGGTCTGTATGTATTAAATCGGGCATTAATGGTGAAAGGTGCATTGCCAAGACTCTACTAAATATTTTGTAATCCAGATTTTGCATGGAAAGTGGGTGATACGCCCATACATCCTCAGGAGCTCTTCCCAGTTATTAACAACAAGATTACTAATGCCTTAGTAGTTGTTAGGGGCAAACATCCTACCTCATGGGCAGCTGAGTAGATATTGACCAGCATCAGTGCCAACACCTTCATGTAAGCAGCATAGAATTCTGCAGGGAACCTATCCAACCCAGGGACCTTACCTCTTGCCATATTCTTTATAGCAAAAACAACCATTGATGGACAGAATGCAGAACAATGTCATACATTCACCCCAGTACAGAGATCTGGGCCTAAATCCATCTTTTCTTTGCTCACCATGCCGTTCCAGTTGGAACCCAGCCATATGCAAATCAGTCTTGACCTTGTGCCTCATGGGAACAGTCCAACCCGAACTGCCAAGCCAGGTCCTCCCTGGACTGGAAACAAGCATCCTAGGACCGGTTTTGGGGTTTCACCCCTCTTCAGCCAGGATAGCTTGATTCCAGTGGCAAGGTGAGCACGGGACCCACGTCTGGGCATACCCTTCCCAGTCGGGGTGATAAATGCAAAAACAACAGTTGATGGACAGAATGCAGAACAATGTCATACGTTCACCCCAGTACAGAGATCTGGGCCTAAATCCATCGTTTTTTTGCTCACCATGCCGTTCCAGTTTGAACCCAGCCATATGCAAATCAGTCTTGACCCTGTGCCTCATGGGAACAGTCCAGCCTGAACTGCCAAGCCAGGTCCTCCCTGGACTGGAAACAAGCATCCTAGGACCGGTTCGGGCTGGACTTTTCCCATGAGGCACAGGGTCAAGACGGATTTGTATATGGCCAGGTCTAAACTGGGGTAGCATGGTGAGCAAACGAATGATGGATTTAACCCAGATCTCTTGACTGGGGGTGAATGTTTTGATTTGTTCTGCATTCTGTCCATCAATTGTGTGTCTTTTGATAATCTTTATAGAAGCCTTCCCTTCCTGAATAGGTAACATCCCCACCCAGGCCTCTTGCCTCCTCCACTGTAATCCTCGGCAAGTCTACTGGGACTAGAAACTCAGTGATAAACTGTGGTGGCAGCCCCAATGGGGGAGCATGTAACTCTGTATAAAAATGCTCGACTACTGCTGGTGATGGGCTCCTGCTTATAGACATTTGTGCCATCTTCAGAATCCACCTCCAGGATCTATGTACCTCTATTCTTAGGATTTGTGAGCCAGGCCAACACAGTATCCTCCTTGTCACACTCCGCATGCGCCCTTGTCATTTATCCCCTCTAGTTAAAGCAGCATCATTTTCTGTATCTACCGCTACTTGCACTGGCATCTAAAATCTGCTGCTTCAGACCCACCTTTCCTGGCCTCACCACCTCAAATTCTCACAGCACCTTCTTGTGCTTATCAATCTCTCTCACAAGCATATGCCTAGTACCCACTACCTCCGGTATACAGCACCCCGAAAGAACAACCTTGAATGCATCTCACTCCATCAGAGGAGATGCAGTTGAAGCCTTGCTGTCCTGAAAATATTTTTCCAATGCATCTCTAATGAAATTGAAAAACACAGGATCTTCCAAAGCCTCAACTCACAAGTGCAGTCCAGTATTTGTTCCCGCTCCCTATTACACCCCAGTGAAAGCATAACAGTGTTATGGTCTGAAACTGTACTGCATAAATATTCCACATTTTGGACCTCACAATGCACCACAAGATGACGCAAAAATGTATCCAATCACATATGAAGTTCATACAGCCATGAAAAGTATGAGTAGTCCCTAATATCAGGTTGTGGAATTACCCATTAATCCACTAACCCCCATCTTTGTTGTCAATTTCTAAATTGCCAAGCAACACAATGCACCCAAGAGTCCATCAGGACTGGGTGCGATCCATCACAGTCTGAGTTAGCAACACAGTTGAAGTGACCTCCCAAAAGAATACTATGCATTTTGTATGGTGCCTATTTCCTAGTTCATTCCTGAAGGAACCTACCCTAATCAGTATTTGGAACATAGGTCCTCACAATAGTCAAGTCCCAGCCAGCCAAATGCCTGACACCTCCTCCAATGTCAATTAATTAATTTGTTTTCTGGAAAGGTTCACCATGGTGCATCCACATCAAAACCCCTCTTGCAAAAGCAGAATATGAGGTGGCATACAGTTGCCCCCACCATCTCTTTTGTAAACCTTTCCTCTCAGAAGCTGCAAGATGGGTCTCCTGTAGAAGTGCAATGTGTGTTCCCCATCTATTTAAGTATGCTGGGACTTTATAGTGAACATTCTAAAAAATAAAATTATACGACATGTTAGTGGTCTTATCTCTTCCCAATCTTCACACATATACAATGCGTTATGGACCATTTGACTTCTTAACCTACGTAACCAAAACCTACAAAATCTAACTCCCCAACCTCAGAATAGGAAGAAACACACACCTCATCCAAACTGAATAACTCCCACCTTCAATATTACACATAAGGGGTTGTCCCCATCCACCCACCTCCCCACAGCACTTCACACCACCCACCTCTCATTCCGATTGATGCCGCCCACCATACACATTATATTCCTATGTTTACAATATTTCTCATCACAGTTCCAAGAAATGTCATTATATGTGCCCGGGTTATCAAAAGATATCATCAGATGTACCATATACGACATGTGGAAAGATCAACTCCGACTCTGGCCTAGAACAAGAGGACCCATCAGTTTTTGTTTCCTTCTCATCCTCATCAGTATTTTGAGTAAGGGAATGGAATTCAGCTCCACTGTAACCCACTACCTTCCTCACCAGTTATTTCTGCTCCTGACAAGCCTGTAGCCTAGAGGAAACTATACCTCCACTTTTCCTTACACTGCTTTTAGGCTGGTTAACTGACTGCTTTTTGTTCTTGGGACGAGCTCCTTCCCACTGGAGGAGCTGATGTATCCACTCAGATAGCAGTTGCGGTGAGTTAAAAAGCATTGTCTCCCAGCATTAAGCAACATGCACTTTAGCAGGAAACAACATTGAATAAGTTATCCCCCTATCTCGCAGGTGCCTCTTGACCTCTGTAAAAGAAGCCCTTCGCTTCTGAACCTCCCTGGTGAAATCAGGAAACACCATAACCCTCTGGTCTAGTAAAAATATATCATCCTTCACTCGATCCTGCACTAGGATATGATCCTGCACTAGGATATGATCCCGGTCTTTAAATTCCTGCAATCTAGCAATCACCAGTATTGGTGGCTGTCCTGGCAGGGGAGTCCACCCTGGTACCCGATGTGCCCTTTCCAGGGCATAGTACCGTGAAAGCCCCAACTGAGCCATTACTTCCCTCAGCCAAAACTCCATGAATGTAGTCATCATGTTTCCATTGGCCATCTCTATCCATTCTGTCAGCCCTTTAATGTGGATATTATTCCTTCAGGCCCTAGTCTCTGTGTCCTCCGCCCTTACTTCCAGCATCTCTACTCTCTTCTCTATGAGTTTTTGTTTTCTATGCATATCAGACATTTCAGGGTAATTTTGCCCAGTGTGCATTCTGTGCTCGTGACCCTCTACACCAGACAGTGATGATCCTCCCTTATTAGCCCTTGCTCTGCCACCAAGACATCAGTTTTCCTTTCTAATGCTTTTTGCGAAGCAACAATACCCTGCAGGATGATGTCTAGTGCCACTGCCAGGCATTCCTGTCTATCCTCACTGGCTCCCCACTCCTCTCCCACAATTGGCAGCTGCCCCATTATTAGTCCTTAGCTGCCAGTTTCTTTTTTCTTAGTATTTTTACCCATTGTGCTAATAACAGTTCTCTCGCCCGCTACTGGTGTGCTATGCTTTAGAAGTGGCAATATTTTACATGGCAAGTGCCTCACATAAAGTTCTGGCAAGCACTTCACATCAACTTCTGGCAGCCACTGAGTTCACTAGTACATCCTTAATTAAATGTCAATCACCATCTTAGTTTTGGCTTTAGGCATGCTAATACCATCACTGCCAACATGCACTGTCATTTTGGGGGCCAGAAACCCTGCAAGTGTTGTCAGGCAGTTAACATTACACCTGACAGGGGACTTTAACAAAGTGACTTACATTTCACCAGTCCATATTTTTCCTTCTTGACGAATTACCTCAGACAATGATAAGAGCAACTGGAGGCGTAATTGTTTGACTATAATTGTAATGCAGATTGTATCATAGTATCAGCTCACTGCTCGAAATCTAAGGCTGTGCAGCCACCCTCGGGTGACTCGATCTGCAAACACGGCAAAGCCAGTCCGTCATCTTGTGATCTACACCGAGGACTGCTAGACCATGAGAGTCCCCTATTCGGTGGCTGGCGCAGTAGAGAACGGTACCAATTTTACATTAGATGGCTACATTTGCTCGAATTCTCCAGCAGCAAGCAACACTATTGCAAAATGTATTTTATACTTGCGTGGTTCATAAGGGTTTTAGCCTCCTGTAGATGATTTGGATTAGGCAGTATAGACACCACTGTTTCCATGCACTGCTGCAACATGCTCTGCCCTCCTGGCCACACTGTTTCCAAATGTATGTTTGATTTCTTCCAATTTTGCTCTGCTACTTCCAGCCTACGATACCTCAGACGATATTTCGGCCACAGGCCTCATCCACTTACCAGTTGGCATGGTACTGAGCTGGTCTGCCTGCCATCTTGTGGTGCAGCTGGTGCAGCACACAGGGGAAAGATTCAGTCATTAGGCAGTACAGACGCAACACTGTTTCCATGTGCCCTTCTGGACACACCGTTTCAAACTGTATGTTTGAATTTCCTCCAACTTCTTTTGCCTCGGATACCTCCAATGATATTGCCGGTCACAGGCCTCATCCACTTACCAGCTGGCAAGGTAGTGAACTGGTCTGCCTGCCATCTTGTGCCGCAGCTGCAACAGCACACAGGAGAAAGATTCTCAGCCACACTTTTACAAAATGTATTTTTGATTGCCTCCAATGCACTTTTTCAGAATCTATTTTTGATTACCCCCGATGTCGCTCTGCTTCTTTGCCGGTCACAGGTCTCATCTGTGGCTGCCACTGTATTAAGCTGCTCCACTCGCCATCTTCTGGTGCAACTGCTGTGACGCACTGGAAAAAAGGGCACAACAATGATGGGGTCGCTTGTGCTGTACCTCCCCTTGGGTGGCCACAAACACACACTCACAGCCCTTAAGCAGGATACAGCTCTCAAGTGGGCATCTTAGTTTACATGATAACGGTGACTGGTGCAGTTAGGCGGGGAGCGATGCAGAACCCAACCTACGCTATCGCCAATTAGCCACGTCCCGCAGTGTTTGACATTAAATCATAAGGTTTAAGATTGGTGTCTCTTCATAAATATTAATATTTAATATAAAAAACTATTAAACATACCTGTATAAAAATAATTATATATACATATAGTTACTTAATAATATTGATAAATAATTATTTTATTAAAATATAAAATGTTAGAAACATAATACAAATTATAAATATATATATATATATATATATATATATATATATATATATATATATATATATATATATATATATATATATACACAAATACACCTGTAACATAAATATAAAAAGAACATTCATATATATAATATATTAAAATAATAAAACAGTTATTTAATTTTAAAACAACATTTTACACTACATTAACTAAAACTGTAAGGAAAATTTTGGATAGCGTATAGGATAAAATTACTATTCCCACTCCAAGGAATAAAACAGTTGGGAAAGTGTTGGATAGCGGAGGGGAATAATTTACTATTCCCACTCCAGCAAGTGCAACAGTAGGGAAAGTGTTGGATAGAGGAGGGGAATAATTTACTATTCCCATTCCAGCAAGTGCAACAGTAGGGAAAGTGTTAGATAGCGGAGGGGAATAATTTACTATTCCCACTCCATGGAGTGCAACCGTAGGGAAAGTGTTGGATAGCGTAGGGGATAAATTTACCATCCCCACTCCAGCAAGTGCAACTGTAGGGAAAGTGTTGGATAGAGGAGGGGAATAATTTACTATTCCCATTCCAGCAAGTGAAACAGTAGAGAAAGTGTTGGATAGCGGAGGGGATAAAATTACTATTCCCACTCCAGCAAATGCAACTATACAAGTGTTGGATAGCGGAGGGGAATAATTTACTATTCCCACTCCAGCAAGTGCAACAGTAGGGAAAGTGTTGGATAGCGGAGGGGATAAAATTACTATTCCCACTCCAGAGAGTGCAAGAGTAGGGAAAGTGTTGGATAGCGGAGGAGAATATTTTACTATTCCAGCAAGTGCAACAGTAGTGAAAGTGCTGGATAGCGGAGGGTAATAATTTACTATTCCCACTCCACAGAGTGCAGCAGTAGGGAAAGTGTTGGATAGCGTAGGGGATAAAATTACTATTCCCACTCCAACAAGTGCAACTGTAGGGAAAGTGTTGGATAGCAGAGGGGATAAAATTACTATTCCCACTCCAGGTGGTGCAAAAGTAGGGAAAGTGTTGCATAGCGGAGGGGATGAAATTACTATTCCCACTCCAGGGAGTGCAACAGTAGGAAAAGTGTTGGATAGAGGAAAGGATTAATTTACTATTCCCACTCCAGCAAAATAATAAACATTAATTAACAAATACTTAAATAATAAAAGATAATTTACGTCCCACCAAATCCCCTTATAAATGACACCACAAATATTGTAAAACATGACACAATTCACATAATTGATTAGCAATTAATTAATTTACTAATAATCAGGAACAATCAAATTAAAAACAATCAGTAATAAATTAATTCACACTACTAAGGCTATAAAGTAGAAATAACTAAATATTATAGAAAAAAAATATTAAATTTTAATTACTTCCCACACTACTCCCCTATAAATCCACAACACGCTCCTAAAAAAATAACACAATTTACATATTTACCAATTAATTATTAATAATTAATGATCAATTAATAATTAATCAATAACAAATTATTTAACACAATAAAAAATATTAAATACACATATTAAATAAAAAACATTATTAATTAATTAATAATAATGAAATTACTTCCCACCCTACTCGCCTATAAACCCACAACCTGATCATAAACAAATAACACAATTAACATATTTACCAATTAATAACAAATTAATTAACACAATTAACCATATACATTCTTAAAGAAAGAAATATTAATTAATTCAATTATTAATTAATTAATTGTAATTAAATTCCTTCCCATCCTACTCCTCTATAATCCCACAACCGGCGCCTAAATGAACATATTTACCAATTAATATTTGATAATTAATAACCAATTACTAACTAATTAATGAACACAATTAACAATATAAATTACTAAATACATAAATATTAATTAATAACATTATTAATTAATTAATAATTACATTACTTCCCACCCTACTCCCCTATAAACCCACAACCCGCTCCTAAAAAAATACCACAATTAACATATATACCAATTCATAATTAATAACAACTAATAACTAATTAATAACAAATTAATCAACACAATTAACAATATAAATTATTAAATATAAAATTATTATTAATTCATTATAATTTAATTGCTTCCCACTTTATTAACCCACAACCTGCTACGGAACTAAAATGCAAAATTTTATTTTTATAAAATTAATAACTTTTAAAAATTAGGAATGAATATATTATAATTAAATTACTTCCCACGCTATTCCCCTAAACCCACAGCCCGCTACGGTAATAAAATAAGCAAAAATGAATTATCATAAAATTGAATATTTCTAAAAATTTCAAACATACATTACAAAAATAAGCTATACTTATACAAAATATTTAAATCGCATATTTTGAACACATATACTAAAATACAGAACACTAAAATAAATTTTGATATTATTAACAGCGATATTTTTGCTAACGATATTACTTACTTCGATATTAAGTAAAACGATATTTCTTACCTGCATGTCGATATTCTGGTCGGCGATATTCTTGCAGGTTGATATTGTGCCACATCGATATTTAAACATCGATATTCTGGTATATCGATATTTAAACATCTATATTATGTCCTCATACCGTCAAGTCCTTCACTTAGGTCGCCATTGTGCAAGAGTGCCTGTTTTGGTGCTAGGCAGCACATTGTGCGCCAGTGCAGGGAAATGCACAATATATTGTTAAGTACGGCAGATTCCTGCCCTTTCCCTATCACGCAGCGCAACACAGTAAGGTGACTTACTGCACAGCGCTGAGTGATAATTTCATAAATATGCCCCTTGGTGCGTAGCTCTGTCAAAAGGAGAGAGCATGTTTGCAAACATGAAGAATTAAAATAGAACCTCTAGTAAAAAATCAAACACATCAACACCTGTCAGATGTGTGTTGCAAAATGATATTAGAAACAGTTCAATACAAGCCCATAAAAAACTGCAGTAATCAGAATTATTCTAACTTTTCTATGATTATCAAAGGAATGCAAAAATAAATCATGTTCTTTCTGCAAGTCACTGTAAGCTATGAAAATAGAGCAGATGAAATAAAAGCAATGCTTCAATTTTGTTGCTTTAAACAGCTGCTCCATGACACGGCCTGCCTTTAACCTCAGCTGGTGGTTCTGGCAGAAGCCATTGTAACATAAGAACTCGACAGTGATAACCTATTACAATCGAGTTCGGACATATGTTCTTTATAATTGGCGACTAAGTGCTTCACTAGACGTGGGTTATAAAGAAATTAGAGATGTACATTTATACATGAATTGCAGAATCATAAAGAAATTAGAGACTGACGTTTGTACAGGGATGACAGAATACCATGTATAATAAATCTATTAGGACAAAAGATAGCTGTACGCCAGAATTCACAACAATAAGGTGCCAATTACGATACGGTAAAAAATGTCCCCGTACGACTCGTATCGGGTCTTTTTACCGTACGAATCGTACAAGTGCCGTACGAACTGGCAATCACGATTCGCATGGTAAAAAGTCCATACGAACCGCACTGGGAATCATTCCCCACACGTCCCCAGGTCGGAAAATGTGTCCGACACGTCCTCGGACGATTTACCTTACAAACGTGAAAAGCCAAGTCCGACCGAGGAATCGCGATCCATCCCGTTCGTCCGAGCTTACAACCGTATGGAAAAAACACCGTCCGCACCGAACTCCTATAGCAACCATGGAGACATGTGCCCGCATACAAAATATTAAAGGAATTTGGGAATGAGTTTTTTCCAGTACTTCGACGGTTGTGTATACAGTCCTTTGATACAGGTATTGTGCCAGGGGACTGGAAATTAGCAGTCGTCACTCCCCTGCTGAAAAAATCTAACCTCGACCCAAGCTGCCATAAAAATTACCGACCCATATCACTCTTGCCTTATCCAATTAAGATCATGGAATGGCTGGTCAGCAGAGGTCTGGCCCTGTTCCTGGAAACCAATAACATCTTGGAGGAAGAGCAATTCGGCTTTAGACCAGCACACGGGACTGAGTCAGCTCTGCTGACGGTGCTGGACGATCTAAGAATGAGGGCGGACAGGGGAGAGTCAGCAACTCTTATTCTGCTCGACCTGTCTGCCGCTTTCGATACGGTAAACCATGACATCCTACTGACCAGACTGCAAAACATCGGAGTCGGAGGAGCGGCGCTTGGCTGGTTCCACTCCTATCTGTCAGACAGACAGCAGGCAGTAGCAATTCCTCCGTACCAGTCGGAATTTGCTCCTGTACCTTTCGGGGTCCCACAAGGGTCCGCAATAAGCCCAATACTCTTCAATATTTATATGCAACCTCTGCTGGGCATCATCAAGACTTATGGTATCAGCGTGATCAACTATGCGGATGACACGCAGTTGATGATTTCCCTTGATGGTACTCAGGCAGACTCACTCGAATCCTTCCACTCCTGTCTGCGGGAAATGACATCATGGCTCAAACAGAACTCTTTGCAATTCAACAGTGAAAAAACCGAAATAATGCATTGCAAAGTTGGCAGAGTCACCAGAAGTCTACCCTCAGACTTCTGGCCTCTGGAGCCTAGGGAGTCATTAACCCCGGTAAAGGCAGTAAGGAACCTTGGAGTGAGTTTCAACGAGAATCTGAGTCTCGAGACCAATGTCAACAAGCAGGTAGGCAGCTGCTTCGCTCTTAAGAGGGCTGCGTAAATTGTTGCCTCTTCTACCAATACAGGTCAGAGCCACTGTAGTAAGAAGCACTATTCTCAGCCGCCTAGATTATTGCAACTCCCTATTATTGGAGTCTCCTGCCTACTTGATCTCTAGACTTCAGACTATTCAGGCAGCCGCGGCCAAACTGACTCTCTCTCGAGGGCGAAGAGCCTCCACTGCCATTGCCTTGGCGGACCTCCACTGGCTTCCTATACGCCAGAGAATTCTGTTTAAATCCCTATGCACTGTCTTTAGAGCAGTACACGGGATGGGCCCTCGTCCACTTCAACACAAATTTAAGTGGTATGAACCCACTCGGTCTCTTCGATCATCCTCTTCCAGACTTATTGACACCCCCAGGTTCAGGAAAGTCACCTGTGGTGGGAGAGCCTTCAGCATAGCGGCAGCACATCTGTGGAACAGCCTACCTATCGACATCAGGAAAACAGATGAACTGATGGCCTTCCGAAAAAAGGTGAAAACCTGGCTCTTTCCCAGAACCTAATTGTTTCAGACTCATTAGACTCCCCTCCTTGCTCTCCCTGTTGCACAAAGTTTTAGCTATTGTACACAGCGCCAGGATGCCCGTAGGGTTACAGAGCGCTCTATAAATGCCATAAATAAATAAATACGTGCCCAACACTCCCCCAGCCCCCGTACGTCCGACACGTACCCCCCGTGTATGTATACCCCCACCCGTCTAGGTACACCCCAGTACGTTCGAGTCGTACCCCCACCCCAGTACGTGTCGTACCACCGTCTATGTACACCCCAGTACGTTCGAGTCCTACCCCCACCCCTGTACGTGTCGCACCACCGTGTACCTACACCCCAGTACGTTCCAGTCGTACCCCCACCCCAGTACGTGTCGTACCACCGTCTATGTACACCCCAGTACGTTCCCGTCGTACCCCCACCCCTGTACGTGTCATACCCCCGTGTACCTACACCCCAGTACGTTCCAGTCGTACCCCCACCCCAGTACATGTCGTACCACCGTCTATGTACACCCCAGTACGTTCGAGTCCTACCCCCACCCCTGTATGTGTCGCACCACCGTGTACCTACACCCCAGTACGTTCCAGTCGTACCCCCACCCCAGTACGTGTCGTACCACCGTCTATGTACACCCCAGTACGTTCGAGTCCTACCCCCACCCCAGTACGTGTCGTACCACCGTCTATGTACACCCCAGTACGTTCCAGTCGTACCCCCACCCCAGTACGTGTCGTACCACCGTCTATGTACACCCCAGTACGTTCGAGTCCTACCCCCACCCCTGTACGTGTCGCACCACCGTGTACCCAGTACGTTCCAGTCATACCCCCACCCCAGTACGTGTCGTACCACCGTCTATGTACACCCCAGTACGTTCGAGTCCTACCCCCACCCCTGTACGTGTCGCACCACCGTGTACCCAGTACGTTCCAGTCGTACCCCCACCCCAGTACGTGTCGTACCACCGTCTATGTACACCCCAGTACGTTCCAGTCATACCCCCACCCCTGTACGTGTCATACCCCCGTGTACCTACACCCCAGTACGTTCCAGTCGTACCCCCACCCCAGTACGTGTCATACCACCGTCTATGTACACCCCAGTACGTTCCAGTCGTACCCCCACCCCTGTACGTGTCATACCCCCGTGTACCTACACCCCAGTACGTTCCAGTCGTACCCCCACCCCAGTACGTGTCGTACCACCGTCTATGTACACCCCAGTACGTTCGAGTCCTACCCCCACCCCAGTACGTGTCGTACCACCGTCTATGTACACCCCAGTACGTTCCAGTCATACCCCCACCCCTGTACGTGTCATACCCCCGTGTACCTACACCCCAGTACGTTACAGTCGTACCCCCACCCCAGTACGTGTCGTACCACCGTCTATGTACACCCCAGTACGTTCGAGTCCTACCCCCACCCCTGTACGTGTCGCACCACCGTGTACCTACACCCCAGTACGTTCCAGTCGTACCCCCACCCCAGTACGTGTCGTACCACCGTCTATGTACACCCCAGTACGTTCCAGTCGTACCCCCACCCCTGTACGTGTCATACCCCCGTGTACCTACACCCCAGTACGTTCCAGTCGTACCCCCACCCCAGTACGTGTCATACCACCGTCTATGTACACCCCAGTACGTTCGAGTCCTACCCCCACCCCAGTACGTGTCGTACCACCGTCTATGTACACCCCAGTACGTTCCAGTCGTACCCCCACCCCTGTACGTGTCATACCCCCGTGTACCTACACCCCAGTACGTTCCAGTCGTACCCCCACCCCAGTACGTGTCGTACCACCGTCTATGTACACCCCAGTACGTTCGAGTCCTACCCCCACCCCTGTACGTGTCGCACCACCGTGTACCTACACCCCAGTACGTTCCAGTCGTACCCCCACCCCAGTACGTGTCGTACCACCGTCTATGTACACCCCAGTACGTTCCAGTCGTACCCCCACCCCTGTACGTGTCATACCCCCGTGTACCTACACCCCAGTACGTTCCAGTCGTACCCCCACCCCAGTACGTGTCGTACCACCGTCTATGTACACCCCAGTACGTTCGAGTCCTAGCCCCACCCCTGTACGTGTCGCACCACCGTGTACCCAGTACGTTCCAGTCGTACCCCCACCCCAGTACGTGTCGTACCACAGTCTATGTACACCCCAGTACGTTCCAGTCGTACCCCCACCCCAGTACGTGTCGTACCACCGTCTATGTACACCCCAGTACGTTCCAGTCGTACCCCCACCCCAGTACGTGTCGTACCACCGTCTATGTACACCGCAGTACGTTCCGGTCCTACCCCCAACACAACCTCCTAAGTACGGAGCGCACCCCAGGCCCCAACATCACAACCGCATGTACGAGTCGTACCAACCCACACACAAGGACAGCACCGTACAACCAAATGGCCCATCTACACACCGTACACACGCTCAAAACGCACGTACACAACCAGGACAAAACAAAACAACACAAGAAGACACTATTCGAATGGCACAAAGCCACTAAACATGGCCAACAAACACTACAAATACACCTTCACTGACCTGCAACTGCCAAAGACAAACAGAGGGCCAAAACACCACCACTACTTATAACACACCCACCCAAAATTCAAACACTGCCACACCCACCCATGGACCAATAAAAAGGGCCCACACACACAAACCATGAGCCTTTGCAACAGACTCACTGCTGCCAGACACCACAGAACCATACAACAAGCTACACCACACCTTACACTTGCACACCTTCACACAACCACCCTCACAAACACCCCCTCATCACATTCACACACACACACACACACAACCATCCACACACCCCCCCCAACATCCACACACCCCCCCACCATCCCCACCCACACCCCTCACCATGCCCACTACCAAGAATCCAAAGTTCAGTAACCGAGAGTTGGAGGTCCTTGTTGATCAAATCCTCAGAGTCGAGCCACAGATCTTTGGAACATTGGTCAGAAACACCAGCCTGGCAGCAAAAACAGCCATGTGGCAGACCATCGTCGATGCTATGAATGCTGTTGCGGACACCAGAAGGACCAGGCAGGAATGCCAGAACAGGTGGTACGATCTGCGGAGGAGGGTCAGAGCCAAGAGGCAGGAGGAACACGACCAGGCCAACGCCACCGGAGGAGGGCCCTCCCGCAGACCCGTACAGTACCATCCCTGGGAGGAGAGGGTGATGGCCATACTGCCGGTGGAGGCAGTCGAAGGATTAGAAGGACTTCGAGACCCGGGTGAGTACACAAACAACGCACCTCACATGGGGGGAACGGCATCCACAACCAAAATCACTAACAGGCACGCAACCACCACAAGCCATCGCATTACTCAACCACACTCCATGAGCACGCACATGCCACTGCTGCCACCATGCCCCATGCACCCAGCTGGACAATGTCAAATCATAGAAGACAACAACACATGACACGGTAACCCGGATGGCGGGAGGCTGGGCCCCAAAAATCACATAGTGCGACTCTGAAGCAGACAACAATGCACTCTGCCCATATGGCCTAGGTCACAGCCAGACAAACAGTGTGTCCCAACACAGGAATGACTTGCCAGCAAATGGCGGACGCCTTGCATCAACACATGGGGGTGAAGGCACTGTTTTGCACATGACAGCAGCTAATGAACAGCCAACATTGTGAAAGAGTGGCAGCACACACCACCACAGCAGCAGCGCACAGACACACATCACACCCAATGGGTGCCTGGAGATCAGAAACAAACTCACATCAACAAGCCAAGGGCCACTCAAAGATCTGCTAACAGTGTGTGCCCAGGAAGCTGGGCTGAGGTGACAGAGGGTGACACACAGAGGGAGGGAGAGGGGGACAGAGAGGGAGGGAGAGGGGGACAAAGAGGGAGGGAGAGGGGGACAGAGAGGGAGGGAGACACAGGGAGACGGACAGAGGGAGGAGGCTGACACACAGAGGGAGGGAGAGGGTGACAGAGAGGGAGGGAGAGGGGGACAGAGAGGGAGGGAGAGGGGGACAGAGAGGGAGGGAGACACAGGGAGACGGACAGAGGGAGGAGGCTGACACACAGAGGGAGGGAGAGGGTGACAGAGAGGGAGGAAGAGGGGGACAGAGAGGGAGGGAGACACAGGGAGACGGGCAGAGGGAGGAGGCTGACACACAGAGGGAGGGAGAGGGTGACAGAGAGGGAGGGAGAGGGGGACAGAGAGGGGGACAGAGGGGGACAGAGAGGGAGGGAGACACAGGGAGACGGACAGAGGAAGGAGGCTGACACACAGAGGGAGGGAGAGGGTGACAGAGAGGGAGGGAGAGGGGGACAGAGAGGGAGGGAGAGGGGGACAGAGAGGGAGGGAGAAACAGGGAGAGCAAATCAGCCGTGTGGTGTGTGGGAATGTCTGCTCGTCAGCAGGTAGACTGCGTGCATGTAGCCAAGGGTGGCCCGTGCCAGAACCCCCCCTCTTCTCCATGGCAAAACACAGGGCCATGTCACAACCTGTGCACGAGCACAATGACAGCTACCTGCATCACATAAGTGTGTGGAACAACTCCATGTGCACATGTACAGTGCTACACGGAAGGCGCCAATGCATGGCTCGCAACACCTGCCCACTCCACTGCTGACTGCAGTCACACTTGACGCAGCACGTAAGACTGTGCCACACATAGTTAAAGGGGCCAAAGTGGTGCCCAAGGGACACACCCATGCACAAGTGCACTGTGAGTGGAATGCAAGACAGATCCTAATTCCAAGAGGAAATGTGCCAACTTTGGAAATGATGAAACATGGATGTTGCATGGACCAAAATTAACATTGTCTCTCTCACACACAGGTCAACGTCGTGGTGCACCCCCCAACACTGGGGGGGAACACTCACAGGACCCGGATCTGCAGGAGCCCGATCCCACCGGCAGCGACCACTCTCACCACTCTGTGGACGACCCCGACCGACCTGGCCCCTCTGGTGTCCAACCGCCTGCAGCACCTGCGTCAGGTACAACTGTGCCAACCACCACCCCCACTCCTGCCACATCCCAGGAGACACCCAGGATCCCTGCCCCAACACCACAATGCAGCCAGGCTGGCCAGGAGGGACACGGTGTCCCGGGCACCCAGGAGGAGGCAGGCGACAACGCCAATGCCACCCCTCAGGGGTCCCGGAGACCCGATGTGCCCACAAGGGCAGGCCAGGCACAAGTGGGCAGGGGTGGTGGGAGTGGAGGACGGCGGAGGCACGAGCCTGACCAGTTGGCTGGGGATCCGGTATTTTCCCATGTCCGTAACATCCTGGACTCGTACCGGCAGGACACCACGGGCATGGCCCAGGTTGTGTCCACCCTCAATGAGATCAAGGGGAGCCTCGATGAGATAAAGACCCAGCAGGCCCAGCAACATGCGGAGCTACATGCCTGTCTACTGGTACACCAACGGAGGATGGAGGACAGACAGGCTGAGCAAGTGACGGCATTCCAGGGGATTCACGCTACACTCCGTCGGATGGCCGACAACATGGCCGACCCTCCCTGTGCCAGAAGGCGGAGAACATCACCACCCACAGGGAGGGATCAGGAGGAGGAGGAGGAGGAAACATCCGACGGAGCATCCCAGATGTCGTCACGGCCTGCTGCTGAGGTTCCCCGCAGGAGGCCGGGTCGTCCACGGAAAGGACCGTGAGGGTCGGCGCTACATCACCATCTCCCAGGACACCTGGCCTGGCACCTGGCCCACTGGAGCAACAGCATCACAGCATCAAGAGACATTCTCTGCCACATGGCCCTGCTGGTCACTGGCTGACCAATGTTGACAAAGACTGTGGCATGGACTCTGAGGACATCCAATGGCAAGGACACCAACTCCCCTACTGAACTTTGGATTCCAAATTCCCGGAAAGACACTCACTTTGTTGTCCCCCCCCCCCCCCCCCAATAATAAATCACACTATGAAGAGTAGATGCCTGCTGGTAGCATTATTACCTAACATGTGTCTTGTAAAGTCAAAACATGCCTGAGTCATCTTTTGTCTTCAACCACCCACACCCTGGGGCCTGAGTCTGGCACAGGACACATGGGTCACAGTGTATTAGGCAAGACAGACATGGAGCACCATACACACCCGTGATGGGCCCAACCAGCTGAGGGGGTTACCGAACAACCGTGCTGACACACACATTGAGTACAGCAACAGTCATGCGCAGAGGTCAGGGATCCAGTCCAGTGTCCTGGGGGGCACCCAGGTATGTGTAGACAGGTGGCAGAAACATGTCCTGCAAGCTTGAGTCCGGTGGATGCAGAGAATGGGGGCCTGGCCAACGTTGGATGCATGGGGATGGCACATGTCACAATACCCACACAGTCATGGACATCATGCCCAATACACAGTCTCAGCCCACACACACAGCTTGCATCTTGCCACTCGACACATTGACACATAGCCACAATCAGGGAATACCATGCCAGACAAGCAGGATGCACCGTGGCAACACACCAGCATTGACTGAGAAGAGGCACCTTGGAGGCATAGGGACACCTTTATTAGTCATGTATTCGGGATTGCAGAGGCAACTCGAAGTACACATGAACACATCATGTGGAGTAACATGTGGGTCCAACACTGGCACCCCCCTTCAGCAGCACACATGCGTGTTTGCCATGGAACTGGCACACAAGCGTCGGCTAACAGCTAAATACCCACAGCTGCACACGGAGAGCCTGCCATACACCATAGATCCGCGGATGTCGAAGTCCCACACCATGTCAAGCCAATGCTAACCGAATGTGTCCGAGGGCAGTGTCACACACATTGATGCCATCATCACAATCCCCTATCCCATCACTGATGACTGTCAACCAGGCAGACCATCTATTCAGGTGTACACAGCTGCATGTCGTGTCCCATGGGGATGCGACATGGCTGCAGAGGAACCAAACACCGACAGGGGCAGTGTGCACACATCGTGAACAACTGCCACACCCAATACACCCCAGATGCATCCCTTACCCCACGGAGACTTCCAAACGTGTCCGTGCCTGTAACGCTGAGTCAGCCCACGATGTCATGTCCATGAGGAATAGCAGTGCCACAACAATGCAACCAGCAGACGGCATGCGCAGGTACCTGGGGAAGAGAGACACACAAGAAGTCAGCCACAAAAAGCACAGCCACTTGCATGTGCATTTACTCGACACATGTATGGATGACAACATGCTAGGTCACAATTATGACTGAGGAAGTACAACCATCACTGGCACCATCACTCCAGTGACACACCCACACACACCTCTGACTCACGTGCCATACATGCAGGTGGAGACACACATCACAACGCATGCCACACGGGGACCAATGCGTGCACACTCAGACACTGGTACTCACCACTATGCAAAGAAGTCGCGTATGAGCCGAGTCCGGATGTCCTCTTGCGGCTCCACATCCTCCACATCACTAGCCCCATTGCCAAGCCCTTCGTCCTCCACGGGTGGATGGTCCTCGTCATGTTGATTCAGGATGAGTGGCACTGCTCTTTCAACTGCCATGTTGTGCAGCATGCAGCAGACCATGAAGATCTTGCAGACCTTCGCCGGGGCATATGGGAGTGCGCCGCCGGTCTTGTGGAGGCACCTGAATCGGCTCTTCAGCATGCCAAACGTCCTCTCTATCACTCGCCTTGTCCGGCCATGGGCGGTGTTGTAGCGGAGCTGGGCCGGCGTGATGGGGTTGCGGAGAGGTGTGAGCAGCCAAGGCATGTTGGGATAGCCAGCGTCCCCTACATGGAAAGCACATGGTCATCGTTAGAAGTGGTGAAGCGGTCGTGCTGGTAGGCTATACTGAATACAGGACAGACAGACTGTACCCACCAACAACACATGCCCGTTCGTTGCGCAGCTGCATCATCATATCAGGCATCCCGCTACGCCTCATGATGTAGGCATCGTGTGCTGATCCTGGAAAACGAGCAGAGACATGTGAAATCACCATGTTGGACAGACACACCACAAGGGCATTGATGGAGTGGTAGTGCTTCCGATTGCGGTACGCCACCTCCCGTGCGTGTGGTGGTACCAAAGCTACATGTGTCCCATATATGGACCCAATGACATGGGGCATCCCTCCCAGGGCATAGAATCCACGCTTGACCTCAGTCATCTGTTCAGGGGTTGGGAACTTGATGAAGTCATCCAGGTGAATCAACATGGCCTCTAAGAAATCATGCAGCACACCACTGAACGTGCTCTGGGACATGCCACCAACATGAGCTATGGTATTTTGAAAGGTACCTGTGGCAAGAAAATGTAGGGCAGCCATTACCTTCAGCTGGGGTGTCAGTGCCGTGGGATACCTGTGCTGCGGTTGCAGGTGTGGTGCCAGTCTCGCCGTCAACTCCAGAATCAACGGTTGGGTGAAGCGGTAGAGCCGGATGCTGTCATTCTCCTGCATGGCAGCCAAGTCTGGAATTCTTCGGGCAAGAGGCGGCGCTCTGCAGTAATTTGGAAGTGACAACGAAGAGTGAGTGCACTACGACAACAACTCATGTGTACTGAGCACATGTTAATCTGGCAATACACACATGCTACATAGGGAGTCAGGTATGTGCTACATGGCCAGGACACGTATGGATGCAAGGTGACACTCCTTCAAAGACCCAGCTACACACGGAGATTGAGAACCTCCCCATGCCACGCCATGGGAATAGCTGTGTCCCAGTGCAAATGAACAGCCAGACGCAACACAGGAGTGACATACGCCCACACATCAGCAGCAGTAGGATGCCGATTGCAGAGATTGGTAGCGGAACACTGGAGCCACAGGTCACATGACATTACACTAGGCCAGCCCACACACCTTGCCATGAAGGTGCACATGTCATGACTCACCACACATACCTTGTGAGGATGCTGACATGTCCTTGTCACGCTACTCCGTGTCCCATGCATACATGTGCACCTCACATCCGATACCACATGTGGCATGGTGTGCGGAACAGTGTGCAATGACAATCTACACACAGACACATGTTGGTTGCTGCAACGGCTGCAGCTTTTGAGGGTGCTCCAACATCAACCTGATGGGAAGCCCCCACACATACATGACATAGTCACATTGTGCACCGTGGGTAGTGACAAGTCAGGTGTCATAACCCCTGTACCGGGCATCAGGGGACACTTCCGTGTGTTGGTGTCCGTGCCATGCCAGTGACGCTCACCCCAAGTGCGCAGTACGACATGCACACATGTCAAAGGAGTCAAGGGCATGCCTGGCACACATCGCACCATCACACAGTACATCTGTACACATCTCATCATACATCTGGTGCCTTCTCGACTCAGGAGTAATGTTCCACATCACAGGTCTTTCACACCTGTGCCCCACACATGTAGTGATGCACAGACGATGCCTTGATGTCAATTAATGGACAAGTATGTCCATCCATGGACAAGTATGTCCGCCCTATCCCTACCTGTGTGCCGCCTGTCACCACTGTGATGTGTGAATACCGCTGTACTGCTGCAAAGAGGGCCTGTGTACGTTCCCATATCACTATGGGAGTGCTGCCGTATGTGTACCCATCGTGATGGCGAGCGTACAGGCATGTGTACGGCCTGTACCACTACGAGTACGCATACACGAGGCCACCCATACTGATAGGGAGCGTACAGGTGTGTGTACGCTCCCTATCAGTATGGGTGGGCTCGCGTATGCGTACTCGTAGTGATAGGGAGCGCACAGGCGTGTGTACGCTCCCTATCAGTATGGGTGGGCTCGCGTATGCGTACTCGTAGTGATAGGGAGCGTACAGGCGTGTGTACGGCCCGTACCACTACGAGTACGCATACGCGAGGCCACCCATACTGATAGGGAGCGTACAGGCGTGTGTACGCTCCCTATCAGTATGGGTGGGCTCGCGTATGCGTACTCGTAGTGATAGGGAGCGTACAGGCGTGTGTACGGCCCGTACTACTACGAGTACGCATACGCGAGGCCACCCACACTGATAGGAAGCGTACAGGCGTGTGTACGCTCCCTATCAGTATGGGTGGGCTCGCGTATGCGTACTCGTAGTGATAGGGAGCGTACAGGCGTGTGTACGGCCCGTACCACTACGAGTACGCATACGCGAGGCCACCCATACTGATAGGGAGCGTACACACGCCTGTACGCTCCCTATCAGTATGGGTGGGCTCGCGTATGCGTACTCGTAGTGATAGGGAGCGTACAGGCGTGTGTACGGCCCGTACCACTACGAGTACGCATACGCGAGGCCACCCATACTGATAGGGAGCGTACACACGCCTGTACGCTCCCTATCAGTATGGGTGGCCTCGCGTATGTGTACTCGTAGTGGTACGGGCCGTACACACGCCTGTACGCTCCCTATCACTACGAGTACGCATACGCGAGCCCACCCATACTGATAGGGAGCGTACACACGCCTGTACGCTCCCTATCAGTATGGGTGGCCTCGCGTATGCGTACTCGTAGTGATTGGGAGCGTACAGGCGTGTGTACGGGCCGTACTACTACGAGTACGCATACGCGAGGCCACCCATACTGATAGTGAACGTAGTCACGCGTGTACGGGCGTTGCAATGCATTTGGGGTGCCCTAGGGCCCCGGAACGCACCGTACCTGTGTGTGGAGCTCAAAATTACATAGGGGACACATGAGGGACAAGTATTAAGGCCTACATGCATGCTGGTTGTCATGGAGACCAAGTTCAAAATTCGAATTTCTTCTGGAAGGTGAACAGCAGAAGTCAGTTGGAATAAAAATACTTTGTTGCAATGTGTTTGTGGAGCTGACATCATGCAGGAGAATGAAACCGATAGAGTACACACAGACTGCTAGGTTTGAAGGGATTGGTGGAAACATAGGATGCAAATGTGAGTGACCAATCACTCTGTACTCCTGTGCATGAGACAGGGCAGAAAGGCACATATAAGGCAGCCAGGTCCCATGAGGGAGTACTTGCCTGCACATCTTTGAATTCGTCGACCCAGCTGCTGCTACTGATTCCCTGGAACCATGTCAAGGGCTGTGGAGAGGTCACAGCCATTCACCCTGGAGGAGAACATGGCATTGCTGGATGTGATCCTCCCACAGTACCCCATGCTGTATGGGCGACCAGGGTATCAGGTGAGTGCATAGGCCACTGGCACAGACTGTCCCTATGTTGTGACTGTGACTTCTGGCATTGTGTCCTGGTGTGACACACATGCCATGTACTGGTGGGGAGGTCCCAGGGGGGGGGATGCCTGATGTCTCCCAGCAGTGCCCTGAGACAGGAGGGGTGTGTGCCTATCACTAACAGCAGTGCCCTGAGACAGGAGGGGTGGGTACAGAGTGCTCCCAGCAGTGCCCTGAGACAGGAGGGGTGTGTGCCTATCACTAACAGCAGTGCCCTGAGACAGGAGGGGTGGGTACAGAGTGCTCCCAGCAGTGCCCTGAGACAGGAGGGGTGTGTGCCTATCACTAACAGCAGTGCCCTGAGACAGGAGGGGTGGGTACAGAGTGCTCCCAGCAGTGCCCTGAGACAGGAGGGGTGGGTACAGTGTGCTCCCAGCAGTGCCCTGAGACAGGAGGGGTGTGTGCCTATCACTAACAGCAGTGCCCTGAGACAGGAGGGGTGGGTACAGAGTGCTCCCAGCAGTGCCCTGAGACAGGAGGGGTGTGTGCCTATCACTACCAGCAGTGCCCTGAGACAGGAGGGGTGGGTGTGATGCACAGTGTGAGCCTTGATCATTGATTGTGACATTGCCATCATTCCACCTGTGTACCCACTATGGCACGTACTACTTTTTCCCTCACCAGAGGATCATGTCCCTATGACAAAGATGCAATGCGTTGGCTGCATGACATGCCTTGTTGTTACCAGCTAATTTGTTATCAAATGTCTCTCTGTGACATGTGGCTGGTGTATTGATGTGGTGTCACTTGTTCTTCCTCACAGGTAGGCGCCACTGCCAAGGAGCAGATCTGGCTGACCGCCGTCAGTGCCGTGAGGGGTGTGGATGGTCGGAGGCGGAGCCTGTCCCAGGTGAGGAAACGCTGGCAGAATATCCGGTGCTGGACGCGGAGGATTGCACGGGTCCTTCTGGAGGACTCACCTGAGAGCCACAAGAACCGCGGCCGCCGCCGTCTGAGCCACCTCCACAGGCGTGTGCTGCCGGTGGTCTTTCCAGACTTGGATAGGCGCTTACAGGCGAAGCAGCAGCCGGAAGGGGGTAGGTACATGTGTGTGTTGTGTGTCACCGGCATTTGTAAGGGCACAGTAGCATGAATTCACTGCCAGGGTTTAAAGGTGCTGTGCAGATCCATTTTGACCCAGTATAGCGCTGCGCCCCTGCCACCCTTCCCCTCCTTGCAATGTGTTCCCTGGTCTGTGTGTAGTCACTCCTTCACAAGGTAATGTAGGCTGGCGCTTTGTCCATGAGAACTATGCCTGTAGCATCATGTGTGGGGTTGGTGTGTAACAGGTTTTGGGACCTTGGCTGTGCCCTGTCAAGTTCACTGCATGTGGGTTCCATGTCAGTTGGCACTGATGCTGACTCCAGACATGGGAGTTGGTCTCTCATGTGTCATGCCTTACAGCGCGCATGTCCTATGTAGTGGCCTGTGACATGATGTGCATGAGTGTGCGATACGCATAGTGCAGGGATGGTGGCGTGGGTTGCAGTCATTACCATTCAGGAGCATGGAGTTGCGTGGCCACTACTGTCCCCTGGGGCACCTTTTCATCAGTGTTGTATGTGTCATCATAAACGTGGACACTCTCAGTGTCTACAGCGTAGGTTGTGCTCTGTGCCATTGTCCCCTGGCACCATGTATATAGACGTGCTATTTTGTACAGGTGTCCACTGTGCAGCCTGACCTGAATGTCCTTCTTCATACTCACAGTTGCTAGTGCCTGTGTGTCTTGTTATACTCATCTGAGGATGGGCACTGGTACCTCATTATTTGTACAGGCGCACCTTGGCTGTTTGGCGTCCAATCTTGCATTTTGCCTGCCCCTGTGTTTATCACCCAGACTATGAGATGTTGGTGCCACCTGTGTCTCAACTATTTGCCTCGTGTAGGGGGTGGTTGGGGCGGGCAAAGCCTATATGTCAAATCCAGATTTCTACTTGCTGGGTCTGGGCAGTGTGTGATATTTGTCTGGACACACACGCAAGGTGTAGTGACCGAGTCATGTTGTGCATGTTTTCAGCATTACCTATGCAGCATGTGTCTCAAGTTCATGGATATGGTCCCTGGTCATCGGTATTTTCGCCAACGCTGTGTGGTGCAGATGCAGTGCTGGATTGTCCCCAGGGCCTGGGTGCTATGTCAGACTCCGTTTCCTGTCTTTAGCTATTGTCTCATGCTCTCCATGGTATTTCAGTGGCATGGTGGCTCAACCAACTGTGTGTTTCATGCCCTACATCGGTACCTTGTTTAGTAGATGTTAGGGATCTTCCTTTTCAGGCTATGCAATGTTACCTATGTAGATTGGACTCATGTGACAGATGTGTACAGGTGTCTGATTAATTTCTGTCTCTCCACCCTGCCCACAGCATCGTCGGGGGACACAGAGGGAGACATGGACACAGACCAGGCGGAGGGACCGAGCACCAGTGCCAGCCGTGACATCGGGGCTGGCACATCGAGTGGGACAGAGGCGGAGGATAGTGCGGCCGAGGACCTGTCGACTGGCACATCAGAATACGGAGCTGACAGGTCCGAGGAGGATGTCTCCGAGTGGGCGGAGGCTGCACCAGCAGCTGACAGCGGAACAACACCTCGCACCGCCCCCTCAGTTCCCATCAGCCGCCTCCCACTTGCTCGTGTCCCTTCCCAGCGTGCCCGGTCACCGCATGTCTCCTTCATGCCAGGCACCGCACCCCCTGCCCCTGTCTCCACTGCTGCCGCCAATGCTGAGTCTGTGGACATCCAGCGGCAACTGCAGGTTGGTCAGGCTGCGATCCTTAATGTCCTCCATGCCCACGGGCAAACCCTCAACAACATCGAGGCATACTTGGAGGGCATTCATTCATCGCAGGCTGACCAACGCAACTTGCTGAGGTCCATAGACTCCACACTGACTGCAGCAGTGGGTCTCCTGCAGCGCGACCTCCCCCCACCTACCCCTGCCCCATCCACACTTCCCACTCCCATGCCTGTCCCACGTACACCCAGACGTCGGCATGCACCCACATCAACAGACACAGGCACCACACCAGCAGGGAAGGTCCACCGCACTCCTCCTGACACGCACACACAGGGTGAGGTAGGCACACCCACTGGGTCGGGGGCAAACGTGTGACATGCAGCCATAGTGGGAGTCCGCATTCCACCCAGTCCACTCCCTCCAAATCCCCTCCCCTCAGCTCTCCTGGCCACATCTCCCCCAAGGACTCCTTCATGGCCGCTCTGTCCCTGAGCCCCACAGTGACACCACCCCGCAAGCGGTCAAGGAAGTCCTCGGTCAGGGTGGTTGATTCTCCCCCCCTGTCTACGCCCTCCCCCGGTGGCGCTGCGACCCATCCCTCTGACCCCCCCCTCCTTGGGGCCTGTGGATCCTTCGGGTGCAGGGGAATCCCTGGAGGACCTTGCAAAGGTGTGTAGTGCCATGCTGGCCTCCGCCTTTGGCCCTGCCCCACCCCCTGTGGTGGAGTCCTCCATCCCTGCACCCACAACGCCTCCCCTTTGCCCTGATGTCCCTGCGGTGCCTGTTGCTTCCCCCCCCCATGATGCCGTCACCCCTGTGGAAGACGATGGCATGTAACTGTGCAGGCAAGGTAGGGGACACGCATCCCACTGTGTCCCCCATCCAGCTGAGACTCATTGACTGCCCTATGGGCTTTGTGAATATTGAACTGCCTGCGATCCACGGACATTGTGCTCATGCTGAATAAAGCTTAATTTTCTTTTCATTATAACACTACTGCTATGCTGGTATTGGTGTTGGTGGGGCTGCTACATGGTTTTGGGTGGTGTTTATGTGTTGGGTGTGTGGGATATGTAGTAGTGTGCTGCTCATTGGGGGGACCCTGGGATCTGTGTGCCATCACAAGGTGTTAGCTAACTTTCTTTGTTCATGTAAGCAGTTACTGCATGGTGCAATTGTCCCAGGGTGTATTCCTTCCTCTGTGTACCCTGATATCTTCCCTGCAGGGTGTTCCCAATGTTTAGCGCAGAGCTGTGTCTACATGAGCTGTGTGTGTGACGGAGCCCTTCTACTTTGGCCATGCATGCAGGGCCATGTCTCCACCTGCAACATTTGTGGCATCCTTGGTGATCACTGTACTTGTGTGTGGAGTCTGTTGACATGAGTTCATGGGGACATGTTCCCTTGTAGGCAGTATGCATGTGGGTACTTCCAGCCTCACACACATGTGTTGCACACCTCCTGTCTCTGGGCACTGCTGGGAGTGATAGGCGCCCACCCCTCCTGTCTCTGGGCACTGCTGGGAGGACTCTGCACACACCCCTCCTGCGTCTGGGCACTGCTGGGAGGACTCTGCACACACACCTCCTGTCTCAGGGCACTGCTGGGAGTGATAGGCACACACCCCTTCTGTCTCAGGGCACTGCTGGGAGGACTCCACACCCACCCCTCCTGTCTCAGGGCACTGCTGGGAGGACTCCACACCCACCCCTCCTGTCTCAGGGCACTGCTGGGAGGACTCTGCACACACACCTCCTATTTCTGGATATGTACGCTTGGAACATACACGGTGGGGGTACGCTCCATGCATTCGAGGTGTGGGTACGGGTCGTACTTACACTGTTGGGGTGGGGGTACGGTACGTACATACGCGGTTGGGGTGGGGGTACGCTCCATGCATATGCGGGTGAGGGTACGGGTCGTACTTACACTGTTGGGGTGGGGGTACACTCCATGCATACGAGGGTGAGGGTATGGGTCGTACTTACACTGTTGGGGTGGGGGTACGCTCCATGCATACGAGGGTGAGGGTACGGGTCGTACTTACACTGTTGGGTTGGGGGTACGGTACGTACATACGCGGTTGGGGTGGGGATACGCTCCATGCATACGCGGGTGAGGGTACGGGTCGTACTTACACTGTTGGGGTGGGGGTACGCTCCATGCATACGCGGGTGAGGGTACGGGTCGTACTTACACTGTTGGGGTGGGGGTACGCTCCATGCATACGAGGGTGAGGGTACGGGTCATACTTACACGGTTGGGGTGGGGGTACGGTACGTACATACGCGGTTGGGGTGGGGGTACGCTCCATGCATACGCGGGTGAGGGTACGGGTCGTACTTACACTGTTGGGGTGGGGGTACGCTCCATGCATACGAGGGTGAAGGTACGGGTCGTACTTACACTGTTGGGGTGGGGGTACGCTCCATGCATACGAGGGTGAGGGTACGGGTCGTACTTACACTGTTGGGGTGGGGGTATGGTACGTACATTCGCGGTTGGGGTGGGGGTACGCTCCATGCATACGCGGGTGAGGGTACGGGTCGTACTTACACTGTTGGGGTGGGGGTACGCTCCATGCATACGCGGGTGAGGGTACGGGTTGTACTTACACTGTTGGGGTGGGGGTACGCTCCATGCATACGAGGGTGAGGGTACGGGTCGTACTTACACTGTTGGGGTGGGGGTACGGTACGTACATACGCGGTTGGGGTGGGGGTACGCTCCATGCATACGCGGGTGAGGGTACGGGTCGTACTTACACTGTTGGGGTGGGGGTACGCTCCATGCATACGAGGGTGAGGGTACGAGTCGTACTTACACTGGTGGGGTGGGTGTACGTTCCATGCATAGGGGGGGTGGGGGTAGGGTCCGTACATCTCCGTCCCCACGCTATGTGATGCTTGTGCGGGCCGTACCCAGGCCTTTGCCACGTGGGTACGATCCGTCCCGCCATTGTTGGGGTGACGTGGGTGTGGGCGTGGTACGTCTCGTACCCACGCTCTTGAGGCGTGGGTACGGGACGTACCGGTCTGGTTGTGTTGCCGGTTCGCGTGGTGACGGACTTCCGTTGTGGCGGTCGCTGGCTTAGCTGGACACGCCCCCACCCCCTCGTAGTGACCAGGGCATGGGTGTCAGGTATGTCCTGGGCATGTGTGGTGTGTGACTTTGGTGGGGGTTTTGTGGCCTGCCCTGGTCCTGCCACCCCCACCCCCCCCACTTTCCCCCCTCCCTTAGTTGTTCTGACCTTCTGCGGCGTCTGCGTCGGAACCTGTAGAGGAGGTGGACTGCTATGAGGGCCGGGATGACACGTAGGTCCATGTCTGTCCGTCGCGTACGGGTCCTCCTTGTTTGCGTCGTCCTGTGTGTCCGTCGCATACTGGTCCTCCTTGATCGCGGAGTCCTGTCTGTCCGTCGCGTACTGGTGGTCCTTGTTCGCGTCGTCCTGATTTCCCGGCAGTTTTTGGCAGCCGGAAAATATTCACCGTGCGGGATGACGTCGGTGCGAATCGTGATTCCTGGTTCGTGAATGGCAGGCTGCGAGCGTCCCGACGTCAGGTCGGCCCTTTCCCGGATCGCATTGGTAGGTTTATTTTGTTCGGTCGGGCTTTTTTATGAATCGTACGGAAATGGTGTTCCGTGCGAATCGTAATTCCTTGTTTGTAAATTTTGACGACCGGGTACGCGTCGGACGGAGAATTTGCTCCGTCCGACGGTTCGTACCCGGTTTTTACCGGATCGTGATCGGCACCTAAGTATGCCATTCATAAAAAAAAAGAACTAAAAACACGAAATTCATTATCAACAATTAAAAAGGAGAACATGTCTTTGCTTAAGTGGTGCAGCTAAAGAGCTGCAGCTCACAGTGTAAGATATAAAAGGGTAATTTAATGAGTGTAAAATGATTAATGCTGTTATACACCTTGGAAACAACATAGGGGCATATGCATCAACCAAACTAATACCGATTCCTTAATAGCGAAAAATAAGGAATCGCCATTAAGGAATCGGTAATTGGCATGCATCAACAGATTCGGTGAAATTTAGCGATTCCTTAAAAATCGCTAAATTTACCAATTCCTTAATAGCGGGGCACGCAAACGGCCCCACTAGCAAATAGCGAGTTCGGTAATACCGATTTGGCTAATAGCGAGTTCGGTAATACCGAATTAGCAATTACCGAATCGGTAATAGCGAAATCGCAAATTGCCGCGTCGCTCCGGGAACAGGCTGATGACATCACCAACCAGGAAATACTGCTGCCCCACCCACATAGCCTCGACAGAGGAGCAGACAGGAGCTGGAAAGAAGGACAGGCTGTGCAGAGTGAGGCCACACAGATTCTGCCATTCACATCACACATCCATCATGTCGCAGGAAGTGCCATCCAGCGCAGAATCTGCACGCAAGCGCAAGAAGAAGTTTTCGGACAGGGAGCTGGAGTACCTCATCGAGGGAGTGTCCAGCAAACACGACCGCCTCTTTGGCAAGCTGTCCCTCAAGGTGCCTGAGACCGAGAAGCGGCGCATCTGGCAGCGCATCCGTGAGAGGGTCAATGCGGTTGGCGTCATTAGCCGCAGCATCGACGACCTTAAAAAACGGTGGTATGATCTGCGGAAGCGCGCAAAAGAGAGGATTGCTGAGAGGCTCCGGGAGCCAAGAAGGACTGGAGGCGGAACAAGCACTGCACCATCCAACACAGCCCTGGAGGACCTTGTGGAAGGGACGATAGAGCGGGAAGCCGTCGTGGGGGTGATCCAGATGGACACGTCCGGCGCAGCCACAAGTGCCCAAGGTAAGATGCATGCCTGTGCCACACCCAGCATAGCGTAAATCCATACCCATGCCCCCAGCCCAATCTCACTGTGTCTGCAGCTCTGGCACAGACAGTTCCACACATGACACTACTGCATCTTGGGAGTTGTAGTCTAGTCAGCCCAGAGTGCAGGTACAGGCGTAAATCCTCTGAGCACACAACACATATTTTGTACATGGCTGTAGACTGTTCATTTGTTGGACCACAGAGGGACATTGATGGGTACAACACTATGTAGGTGTAATCATCCCACTAATCATGCACTGTTTCACACACAGATGCATCACCTGGGGACTCTGACGACAGCGACCAGCTGATCATATCTGAGACACCCGTGGAGTCAGACCAGGAGACTGCGCAGGATGCGCACGCACCGCCAACACCTGCCACCCCACCAGCACCACCTCCACCAGCGCCACAATCAACGGCACCAGCACCAGTGCCACAAGCCAAGGCACCTGCGCCACAAGCCAAGGCACCACCACCTGCGCCACAAGCAACGGCACCAGCAAGCCAGCCTGCAGCTAGTACAGCCACAATACCGCAGAGGCACAGGCACCAAGTTGCGCCCTTGCAGGAGATGGCAACCCCCCCCCGCAATTGGCACCCACGCAGCGCACATCCACACCACCTGCTGCACCACATGGAGGCTCAAGACACGCACGGCGTCACAGGGCCCATCGCAGTTCCGTCTCCTCAGCTGACCAGGATGTCCCAACAACCTCTGCAATTGAGGAGAGGATGCTGCGTACACAGAACCTGCAGGGAAGACATGTGGCTAGCATCAGCTGCAACATCGTGCGCCTAGCGAGGGAGATGCGCGCCATGACTGCAGCAGTCACCGACATGGGCTCCGCGGTCAGGAACATGGGCACGGCGGTCAGGGACCAGACCACTGCGGTTGCTGATGGCAATGCTCAGCTCAGGGAGGAGGTACGTGAGCTCACCCGTGCCATCAGGGAGGGCCATGAGTCCCAGAGGAGGAGTAACCGGCAGCTAATGTTGCGTTCTGCCGCCGCTACCAAGGCCATACAACGGCACAGCAACTGCACCGCTGTGTTGGCACGCCGCACAGTCTCCCTGCAGGTGGACCTTGGGCACTTCTGCGGTGATGTGGCCAAGTCACTGGGACACATCACCACTGCTGTGGAACAACTTCAGAGCAGCACATGCAGTGCTGCAGCATTGGGAGGGGATGACACCAGTGAGGCTGCCTCCAGTGTCAGCAGCGTGTCACTGGCAGAGGCCAGCACCAGGCGCCGAAGTTCGCGTGCCTCCACGGGGACAGGCCGTGGTGAGGGTTTGGATGCACCTGAGCGGAGGCTTGGTGTACGTGGCAAGCGCCACTAGAAATTTGGACATGCTGCAGGTCCATGGTGGAGCAACCATGGCCATCCAATTATTGTGTTTGCACAGGCCTGACTTTAAGGAACCTTTTATTTACATTTATGCAATTGGAGCATGATTCACAATGCTAGTTCTGTTGCACAATCCTCAGTGCTACTGTGCATTAAACAGTTGCACCCAACACCAACTTGTAATGTCTCATTTTACCCAGGGTCAAAAATGATTTTGCATTATGTCTGTCCGCCTCCTATGGCCCTCTGCTGTGTTTGGGATGTGTGCCGGTCGTCGTTGGGCGGGTGGTTGGTCAGCCTGGGGGTCGTCATCCCTGTCCACCTCCATGGGTATCCCCCTTCTGGTGGCAATGTTGTGCAGCATTGCACATACAGCAATTATTCGACAGCATGTGTCTGGTTGGTATAGCATGGCGCCGCCAGTCTTGTGGAGGATACGGAAGCGGCTCTTGAGAATCCCAAAAGTCCGCTCTATCACATTCCTCGTGCTGATGTGTGCAGCGTTGTAGCGATGTTCCTGCGGGGTTGCTGGATTTAGGTATGGGGTTAGTATGTATTCCCGCAGGGCGTAAGCACTGTCACCTAGAAGATAGAAGCATAGACTTAGCATTGGTGATGTACATACATGTGTGGTGTTGGTGTGGGGAAGCGTAGTTCTACTTACCTAACAGGAGTCCCTCTCCAAATTCTCCATTGAGTAGTCGCCTGTGCATTCCACTGTTGCGGAAGATGTATGAGTCGTGTGTGCTCCCTGGGAATTGTGCCACTAGGTCCGTTATGATGTTGTTGGCATCGCACACAACCTGCACGTTGATCGAGTGGTATGACTTGCGGTTCCTGAAAAGGTACTCATTTGCTGACGGAGGGCATATGGCGATATGCGTGCAGTCGATGCATCCAATCACATGTGGGAATTGTGCCACCTGGTAGAAAGCCTGTTTGGTGCGGTCCAACTGCTGTGGGGTTGTGGGGAAGCTGATGTGTGTGTGTAGCATTGTCAGCATGGCATCTAGGAATTTTTTGAAGAAGCGTGACAGTGCGCTTTGCGACACACCTCCGGCAACCGCAATTACCCCCTGGAAACTCCCTGAGGCCAGTAGGTGCAGGCTGCATAGGACCTGAACGTGCGCAGGGATTGCATTGGTCCGGTGTGTCTGGTGCTGCAGTAATGGTTCCAGGTCTGCAATCAGGTGCATGATCATAGCGCGATTGAGGCGATATTTCTGGTACACCTCGTCCTCATTCTGGCCGAGCAGGGTTATGCGCAGTCTGAACACTCGCTCCTGGACCCTTCTCCTGCGCTGTCCTGCTGCATTGATCCGCATCCTCCTTGCAAGCACGTAGAGGGCAGCCATTTTGTGGGAGCCAACAGGGTCTCCTGGGCCAAATTTAAGGGTTTAGTGATTGCCTCAATCATTTGCACATGTAGGAATTTTTTTTTAAATTTTTTTTTTTTTTTTTTTTGTGACTTTACCTCCAGGTTTTGATTCCCCTTATTTAGCTCTGGCAAAATAGCGATTTTTGGAATTTTCGTTATTAGCGAGTTTTGTTGCATTGGGGTGCGATTCGTTATTTGCTATTGGCAATTTCCGGGAGCTAATAGTGATTTCGGTAATTGCGAATTCGGTATTTAACGAATCGGTAAATTAGCATTTTGGGTATTAGCGATTCGGTATGTTCGAGGTTATTTATTTAGCGATTCGTTATTTGCTCGGGTTTTGGGTTGATGCATTGGGATTGGGTATTTTTCACACAATACCGGGAGCTATTACCGAATCGGTATTTTACCGACTGGATTTTGGCTTGATGCATAAGGGTGATAGTTCAGTACAGGCATTAAATACTTCATGCAGATCGATTTATAAAATTTGCAAAAAAAGAGAAAGTGCATGGGCGTTTGAATTTGTCACAAGAACATGGCATCAAATTGGGTTATACATCACAATTAGTGAAGCCTGTAGGAAAGGACAACAAAAAGCCATCGAGAGCAGGAAGAAGATGCAAGTGTTTTACACAGCTCCACCCCTCAACTAAACTTTGATAACAGATAAGAGCTGACCGATGTTTAATGAATTCCTGGGTATTTGGACAAAATATCGGAAACACAAATATCGTGGGGCAGAGCATTGTGTCAAAAATATCAAGGACAGGAGTATTGTGGAGGTCATTTTCTATGGGGAAGTAAACTTTTACTATATATCACTCCACATATATGTACCTTGAAAATATATATATATCTTCAAGGTACATAGATCTGGAGTTAAGAATAGTAAATGTATACTTACCTTCTTGATATTTTTGACACAATATCCTTTCCACACGATATATGAGTTTTCTATATTCTGTCACCTATCCGAAATCCTGTCATTCTCTATGTGATGTAGAACATAGTTCAAACATATTTGGTCTGTCCAGATCAGAGCAAAATGTTCTTCTATAATTGAGCGACGAAATGTTGGAAACAGTGTTAAGCTTCAAGCAGTCCTTGGTTTTTCTATTCTGTTCTGTGGCCAGATTGCACTATACAGACATCCAACTTAACAAAGGTGCAAAAGTAAATGATCTTCCAGGTATTTAAGGCATTCATGACAGCAGAAGGAAGAGAACTCTAGTCCTGAGACCAATAACATTTTACAACATTTGTTTTCAGCTACTTGTAACCTTGTAACATCAACATATGCCCAGATGCCAGCACCAAATGTAATCTTAGAAACTGATTTACCATTATAAATATAAATCATACATTTCATTGGTTTATTTTCAAGTTTTTCGCAAAGATTTGAACAGCGATTTGAGTCTGTATACATATACGCTTCTGAATATACAACTCGGCCCATGAACCTGAACAATTAAAAAAAATGCCTATGTAACTTAAGGCAGTGACTTTCCCTTTCTTCTACTTTGGGCAACAAAATCTCAAGCTCTAGTTATCTTTTGACTTAGAGATGAGATGTGTCGTTTAGAGAAATTGATCCCCAAACGTAAGCACCACATTACCTCAAAATTGCCCCCCAGTAATCTTTGTAAACCGGTGACTGTCCTTTGCGGAACAACAGCATTATCTATGTGTTCCTGGGATAACCTGCTTTAGGTGTGTCAGGTGAATCTCAAATAAAAAATATGCAATACAAAAGGGTGAGGGGCAACTAGGCAGCCCTGGTGAACACTGATGACTGTTCTCTGATTATTAGCCAGCTCTCTGTTAGCGCCATCCTACATTTTAGCAAATAACTATGAAAGACCTATAAAAAATTTAGGATGTCTTCATCAACACCCATTGAATCCAAGATGGGGCAAAGCTTGGCCCTGTCCACATGGTTCAATATTTAGGTCTTTGAGGGCTAAGTGTAGGGATGCTCCTTTACATCTATTGATTTTAGCTATATGTTAAGGCACTACTCTAATGATCGCCAGACCTCTCTCAAGCCATACTGGGCCTCTGATAGAATCTTATTTTCCTTTGTGTAGGAAAGTAGTAATCTCTCCGAAATGACCACACAAATATCTATTTATGAATCAGAGATGTAGTAATAATGACTACAGTAATGACTCTGGCATGCACTAGTTTACATTTTGAGTGAACACTGAATCAGACATTTATTAGGTTTAGAACATTTTAAGGGCAATGAATCTAGATTACTAATGGTTGCATTCTGATGATTAATTAAAGTGAGGAAAAACATGGTCAACAAATTACTGCTCAAATTACTCAAATTTATTTTGTAAAATCTGGAGTGAAAATGCTAAAGTATTTTTATCTGTAAGTAATGTTTAATCGTACCCAGAGTTTAAGTACCTACTCAGTCCACTCTAAAAAGCTCTGAAAGGCATACAGAAGTATGTTGCAATCATGTGTTCAATTGTCATGTCATATTTTCCAACTCTCTGTGGATTTATGCATCCGAAACCATGTTGTTTTTAAATTTGAGTGTGTCTTTATAATTTTACAATACTTTGTAGCACAGTCCAAAGTTGCATACGTGCATATCAGCACCTTTCGTATAGGAATAATTATATGGCAACGGATGTGTGTTAAAAAGTTCATTAATATCGAAGTGCACAAAATCAACTACCACCTTACTATCAAGGTCAGCATTTATATCAATGTGCAGACCTACTATTCTGATTGCGCATCTACTTACCTTATCTGTGTGGTGGTAGTCGACATTGTGTTGGTATATGTGCAGACCCATATGAAAACTTCACTATTTTAGTACCATATCATGGCAACTGAATCTAGAAAGCCATTCGATTTGTGTTGTAATCCTTTGAGGTGACTGACTGACTTTCAAACCCCACTAGCATGTATTTATCATTAAAATAATAATTGGATTCAAAAGGCAATAACTACAGTATGTTGAATTACTTTATTATCCATATGAATTCTTCAAGTTTACAGACACTCATGTTCTTTCCTTTAAAAATTGCTCTCATGACAGAATCATTTTATAATCATTTTCACTGTGCAATTCTTTAGCATATGACAGCGGACTGACTGCAGAGTGAAATGTTTTTCCTAAGTCTGGATTGACAGAACATTTGTCCGTCAGGGCTTTTGTCAATATTCTGCTAAAAAAAATACACTCAGAATTGGCTTCAGAGGAGTAAAACATCTCTTGTCACATGCTATTGGCTGTTTGGTGTATCATTCTACCTCCCTGGAAGGGAATTCATGACAAAGCATTAAGCGCATTGTTTTCAGCGTTTGGCATTTGGTTAACTTACATGGAATCTTCAAAAGAAGGCTTCCCTCTTCAAAAGCAAAATGTCATGCATTATAAGCAAATGCCTATTCAAAGTATCATCTAAGAATTAGGTGTGTAGCTGCCCTATGTTATGTGTAATTTTTGATGTGGAAAAATACTACATAAAACGTATTTTCTTCCAAAATAACACCTGACAAACATTTATTAGCCAGTGGCTCCTGACGCATATAAACAGTGGTGGGGAGGGTGGAGAGGGCATGGAGGGAGTGCGGGGGGGGGGGGATGGAATAATAAAAAATTAAAACTTATCTGATGCGGCTTCTGTCACCCCGTGCCTCGGTGCTCCACTGCTTCCTGGTCCCAGCAGCCACTGGGTGAGCATTACATTCTCCCTGTGCAATAAGTGCGCTGCTCTCATGTAACATGTGAGCAGCGTGGGGATTTGGCCTGAGCAGGCTTGTTTAACACTCGCTCAGGCACAGGGAGTCTGTGCAGTTTCTCCAACTTATCTGTACAATACAGCCGGGTTGGAGTAACGTAACTGCGCATGTCTGTTTTGCCGGGCTAAGTCGGCGTGCCAAACTGACATGCGCACTTAAAAGTGCATACCTACCACTCCTCTTCCTCCCTCCCATGGCCTGGCCCCACCCCTCTCTGCTCACGCTTGCTCAGCAGCAGCAGCTGAAAAATAACAATAATAAAATATTGTTTTATTTTTCAGCTTCTGGCTCTGAGCCAGTGGGCTGACGCTCCTCTGCCATTGCAGAGAAATCGACACCGTTTAGCAACTAAATACTTTACTTGATGAGCTGGATCGCTACTTTACTCAGGCTCTTAGTTCATTCTAGAGGTTAGGTCAGCATGTTACATCTTATTATGAGCGTACCCTTCACAAAAATTGTATGTATAATTTTGGTCCTTCTTACATGTCCTATTGTGGTGCTTCTTCAAGTTTGTTCTTTGTACGTACCACTGTCGTCTTTATTTTGTATCACCCGTTGTACCTGCCAATAGTGCTAATTTTATGTACCTGTAGTCTTCCTACAATGCTACTGGTTCTGTTTGACATTGGGGTTCATATTCTATGTCACTGGTGTATGAGCCATTTTGTTCCATTCTCAAAGTTGCTGACTGTATGTGCCACTGTAGCCCTCTTGCTTTGTCATTGGCTATATATGCCATTGAGGCCCTTCTTACATATAGTGCCTTAATAGTGTATGAATCCAGTCTTTCTTATATGACTACCACCTCATATAGTAATTATTGTATCAATTGTATCACAATTATTTTATAGTGCCAGTGTCATACATTACAGATGCTCTATTTTAGTTTTGACAACCTAGGAACATTTGGGAATATTTACTAGAAGTCCACACAATGCAGTGCAGCAAGCAAAGTTGCTGCACTGTGTTCAGTGAATGGGAGAGTGCTAAACAGCACCCTATCTACTAAGATATGGCACACTTCGGCTCTCAACCTACTCTGGTGCACCTGAGGCTGCCAAGCACCAATGCAGGAAGCCTTGCACCATGCTGCAAGAGTGTCTGCATTACATCCAGGATTGTTTCTGTGCGAGAAGGGATACTTTCCACTACAGAATCACTGCTAAGAGGCAAATTCCCTTTTTCTTCGTTTGTGAGGAAGTAACAAGGAGAATTAACATATTTCTCCCCGGTATGTCTCTCTGTGGTGGCCGCATCATTTTGGCACACTTCCAGGTTTACTACCTTTAGTAAATCTGGGATAGTGTCAAATGTCATGAATGGATGCATGGGAATGCCCATGCTCCACCCAAGGAACGCCTACCACAATGAAATGTAATGCAAAGCAGCGCAAGCCACTGTGTTGCGTTACATTTCTGTACAAAGTCACACAAGGGGGTGCAAATGGCCCCTTGCATGGCTTTGTAAATCCCTTTGGGAGACTTGTGCTGCCTTGTGCCAACTTGTGTAATGCAAGGACATATAAAATTCCTACTAAATCTGGCTATATTGTGCTGTAGTAGGCTTGCACTGTTCACTCTTAGGAAACGTGTGCCCTCGTTGCAAGTAAGAAGGGGGCAGAGAAGATAATAGAACTGAGGAGTTACCAGGAGAATATGTAATCCCATGTCCGAATCCCCCAGTAAGTCTTCATTTTCCGTCAGATTTTCACATGGAGATATTAGCAATTTTTGTGTAAAAATAAACAGATCAGCAGAAACTTCACAGGTTTCATATTTCCGAAGGGCTATTAACAGCAGTTACCAGCCCATCCTCATTAGGAAACCACCATAATGAGGGCCCTAGTAACAAACTGCAGTAATGCATTGTTGTCTCGCTCACTCTTTGAAAACCCAGTAACACCCTGTGCTACTGCAGTTGTGTGCTACTCACTCTCAAGACACCTATTAACAAGCTTTAGTATTTCAGTTTTGTGTTACTTATAGAATTTTGATCTGCACTCAAATACAAAACACAAGTAAATCCAATTTGTATGTTTTTATATTGTCCTTTATTCTTATATTCTTTCTTCCTACTAGGAAGAAAGAATATAAGAATAAAGGACAATATAAAAACATACAAATTGGATGGACTTGTGTTTTGTATTTGAGTGCGGATCAAAATTCTCTAAGTAACTGTATATAGTGGAAGTTTCTTTCACTTGTTTGGAAAGCGAAGGGGTCTTGCTTCTCTGATCCTTGCACCATAGAACTGATAACATTCCCTAGATAGGGAAAAGTGCTGTAATGAAATCCTAGACCCCTTTTGTAAATCTTTCACTTCAGTCTTGTGTGTCTGACTTTCAATATACCCAGCATTGGCAAAGTTGTCATGGATGGTTCTACTGTGCTAAGGAAGAAAAAAAGTGCATGCCTGTGTTTTCATTAATTGACAGTTTGGTGTGCCAGACCCATTGGTTTTGAAAATGTTTGTTAAATGTGTATACTGTATATAGCTGTTTTTGCACGATGAGGTATGCACCATTGTACAAAGCAATGTTCTTGCCAAAATGGCTTATTTGACTTTGCCTAGTAAGGAGAGATATTATTGTTTAGGAGACCCATTCTGAATGCAATATAAAGTTATTCTTCCTTGTAACTTAGTAACATATCATGAACACGGTGGCTGGTTTGTCTCCATTTTATCTACTGAGACAATTGTCAATGATTTACAGCCTTCTCCAGTTTCACCACTTATGTTAATCAAATTTAAGACATATACACAGCATATCTTGTGTCCTCAATGAGCATGTTAAATTATGAGTCTGTAACTGAGGGGTATATTCACAAGAATGCATGATAACTACCGCAAGAGTAGCTTAATGCAACTCTCAACATCGCAGCCTATCGTGGGAAAATTACGCCGTGCAAACCAAGTATTCACAATGCGGCGGTAGCATGCAATAGTCACCAGATAACGCATCAAATAGCTGTACAAAAATCAAGTCCACGCCACAAAAAGCGAAACAAGAACGCAAAAAATCATGCGATGAGGCCAATTGCGGTACAAAAAGTAGCGAAAATCAGCCACAGGCTTGCAAATTCCACGCATCTGGTGGGAAAATACACCATAAACACCACAAAAATAACACACCAGAAACAAGCCAAAGCACGTAGCAACATGGATGCACCCGAGCGCAGAGGCCAACGTGAACCCCACAGCCCCCACAGACTACCAGCAAGGAACAATGGGGACGGCCGATGAGAAGAGGGAGAGGAAGACGGAGTGCCCTCCACAGCAAAACCAGATCAGCGTCACGGAGGTGACAGAACACTACCAGCTACTGACCCACAAGTAGACCACCTGGAATGCAGTCGGAGTGCCGAGGAGGCCAATCGAGGAGGCCAAGAGGCGCTGGCATTATATGACAACCTAAACCAGGCACAAACCCGCTGCCAACAGGAAGGCTGCAACGGTGACAGGAGGAAGCAGTCCTGCACCAAAGGAGGAGCTGGAGGAAACCGAGGCCACAGTCATCAGTGTGGAGATGGTGCAAGGAGTAGGGAGTACAGACACAGCTCGAGAGGACCTGACACAACATCTACAGGGTGAGTAACGACCAGGGACTGGAGGGACAGGGGGAGATGGGCACAATGGCACACATGCCCAAAGAGGTGTAGCACACTGCACACCCACAATTACCCTGGATCATGTCCCTCATCCCCTTGGCACCCTGCAGCACACACACATAGCAAGAACAGCACACACACATTGACGACAATGTGGTACAATGCACAAAGCCGTCACTGCAGAACAGAGGACACAACTGGCTCCGCACATGCACAGAAACATGCCTACTACATCTGACAGAGCTGCAAACTGTGAAATGGAAATGTATGCGTACGACCTCACATCCGTCATGTAGTCCAAATGTACACTGTCCCGCAGCAGTAGTCAGCACCTTCCAAACAGTCACAATGTACATTGTCATACAGTCTGCATGTAGAGCAGAACAATGCGCCAACATACATGTCAACACAATGTCAACATGCATCTCCCCTTCACATTGCAGAGAGGCACACAACACCTCCAGCAGAGCACAGAAGACAACACATCTGTGATGCCGGAGAGGATCACAACACCTTCGACACCGACGCCCTACAACAGCCCATGGGCATCCCACGCAACCCACCACCAGGACCCAGGCAGCCAAGCTATTTAAACCTACAGAGCCTGCAACAGACCACACAGCAGGAAGCATCAGAAAGCACAGCTGGCTCACGACACTTCACCCACCCACACATTGCACCCCAATGCCATGTGTCAGCACGCCAAAAGGAGGTGGCCGAACAGGTGTGGGTGGGGTCCCAACCCATGGAAGGCGAACTAGATCACATACGTTGGTGTCTATTACCCTTCAGAGACCACCTATACCCCACAAAGGAGACCCACACTGCCATAGAGACACATGCAGATGCACATTCACAGTACACAACCACGCCCAGGGGCATGCACATATCAGTCACACACCCACATTGGCCTTGCGTGCGATGGCCCAGGCCACTCCCCTTACGAATTGAGTGTGTGACGACCAAGCTACATGTCCAAGGTCAAACCCGAAGCCTGCTGTGACATGCCTGCATCAGCTGCACACAGTACAATGTAATGTCGTAGGGCCCTGGGCCCTCATGCATACAGCAAGACCACAGGGACACATGCAGATATTATGTTGAACTGGCTACGGACACGTGTGCCCGGCCCCTTTATTGGCAGGGCCACATGTACAGTGATGCCTGTGCTGGATGTGTGTGGGTGGGTGCAAGCCAGACCTCAGGGAGTTGTTGGTGCTGGCAACAAATACAACAGTTAACACAATAAATACATAAACAGACAACACCAGCATCACAAGGACAACTGCGGAACATCATGGAGGTAGCCTGAGCAAGTCCAGAGGGCACACAAGGAGCAAACAGAAATGTCTGTGAGTAGCAATGCACTGAGGTTGGGGCACTACAGCTGAGCGCGCCCATGTGAAGCAAAAGTCTCAGATTGTGTCCCTTTGAGACATTCCTGATGCAGATGCAGTGGGGTGTGTCAGACCTGCATCATCTTCCTCACCAACGTCCCAGGTGTCCCACACTGCTTGAGGTGACATCGATGCACAAACTCTCAGCAACACAAAACTCAATCAATAACGGACAATGGCTTGCGGTGCACTAAGTCAGTGGCACCTAGAGTGGCGAGCAGGGTATCAGTCTGATGATCGCATTCATGACAGGTGTGAGCAAATCCGTCAGTCTGTCAGGACCACCGTTTTGACTCTGGCTGATGGTGGTTGGAGGTGGTCCTGGCGGTAGTGGTGTGTGCCTCCTGTGGTGGTGCGATGTCTGGGCCGATCATGACTCGATTTGATGTGTGAGCCCTGGTGGACCGCAGTTGAGGCGGGAGGCAGCGGACAGCGCAGGGCTACAGACACATGGTGTTGATGACCCCAAGGCCATCGCCTCAGAGGCCATCCAATATCTCAGAAGAAGGGGTCCTGGACATGAGCAGCATAGAGTTAGTGGCCCCGGATGCACTGCAGCCGGCACAGGCACCCAGCCATGGGACGGTGACTTGTGGTGCAGTCAGTTGGGCCATGCGAACTGAGCAGGTCCTCATCAATGTCCGAGGTGTATGTTGCGGAGGGTTGCAGGGGACAGTGGATGGTGTCCTCCAGGACATGATGCAGAGGGTGGAATCTGTCCGGAAGCAGCAAATGGAGGGGTGGAATGCCACAGCCTCGTTTTCGCCACAAAGTCAGTATCACCGCCATGATCTGATGGTGATGACAACCCCAAGTCCATGGACTCAGCCGCCACCAAAGTCCAACCAGAAAGTGTCCATGGGTCTCGGGGAATAGACATAGTGGTACCGGGGCTGAAAGGGGATGCAGTCTGCGATGAGGCCTGTACAATGACATCAAGTCTGCCATAAATAAACCGAGGCTGAATTCGAAGGTGTGTGACCTATTCGACTGCAGTGTAGGCCTGGGGCAGCGGTAAGCAAGGGCCCAGAGCCATGTGTCGTTGGGATGCTATGCACATGGTTGCTGCCACCTGACCAAAGGGAGTACAGTGAAGTAGAATCCTCCTTTTTCTGCGTACACAGACAATGTATGATCAAGACTCAGTTCCAAATGTGTGACCTACTTGTCCGTAGTGTGGGCTGAAGGCAGTAGTCAGCAGGGGACCACACCTACCTGTCATTGGCTCACGATGCACAGAGTTAGAGACACCAGGGCAGTTGCCGGTAGTGTTTGATCACCTCCGTGACGATGATCCTATTCCCTCTGGACTGCAACGTATCATCCTCTTACGCCTCTCCTTGCGTGCGATGAAATGTATGCTGCCTTTGAATGATCGATGTTCAGTTCCAATTCTGTGACCTACTTGTGTGCAGCGTAGGCCGAGGGCAGTAGTCCGTGTAGGCCCACAGACACGTGTGGTTGTGAAGCTATGCACAAACTTGGTGACACCACATCGAAGGGCTTATAGTGACATGAACTCTGCCTTAATTATTGTTCACTGCCATGGTGTAATCAAGACTCAGTTCCAAATGTGTGACCTACTTGACCGTAGTGTAGGCCGGAGGCGGCAGTAGAGTACGTCAACGAGAAAGGACTAAAGTGGGCCTGTGTCGTGGAGGCCGTGATAGTCTGAGAGGCCTCATGGCGTGGTGAGAGGCGCCGCCCTGGCAGAGACGTTGGGCTTTCCAGAAAAGGACCATGCCCAGCTCTACGTGCTTTTTATTCACACCCCTACGCTGGCCTGGCATACGCCGGGTCATCCCACTCCGCTCACACTTACGGGGAGATGTAACAGGGAACATTTCCGCGAACTCCCCCACTGGCTGGGGTGATTTGGTTGCGTCCACTGTCCACTACACTCCATACAACCAGAGGTGTATGTCACCATGGATGTGGGTGTGCTCGGCATACTGCGGCCTGTCCAGCACATCTCCGCCACTCTTGGCACTGTGTACTTTCCCAATCATGGTTCTCCTGCATCCTTCACACATGCCTAGTTGCCACCTCTCCCCACATTCGGCTAGTGTGTGGCTTAGGTGCCATGCCATTGATGGCTCATGTTCACATCTTGCCCAGGTTACCATTGTGAGTTGTTCTGTCGTTTCTGGTGGGTGGTCATGTTGTTTTGCATGTTGGTTGTGATTTTGTGACATGTGCATTGCCAGGGTTGTGAGTTGCATGGTTGTGGAGTTGAGGTGAGTGGGGTGTTCATTTGGAACTTGCCAAGGGCCTGTGCATTTCCCTTAGTGCTATCCTGGGGACGCTGGTTGCTGCTGAACTGTAGGAGGATGAAGGGACCATGCACACTGGCTGCGTATTTGGAGACGAGATTGGTGGAGGTTCCACTGTGTTCAGATGTTGGCTGCACATTGATGTGAACGTGTGCTTTCTGTTGCTGTGATTGTGTGCTGTGTCACTAGGGGGCACAGATAGGACATGTGTGCTGTTGGATTGCCCCCAACATGTGCGTGCATCCAGCTAAGGCATATGGTCCTTGCTTGGTCTCCAGCAGATCCTGCGCATTGTGCTGAACGTATAGGGACTGGGGTACCAGGCTGATGATGATGTCTAGGACAGGTGTGAGGGACTTGGTTGTGGCTGGCTGTGAGACTCATCCGACTCTGGCGGGTGTTGGTTGGGGGGTGCCAGGGGTCAAGAGGTGCAGCACAGCCAGCAGCTTTGTGTGGGGTGTGATGTTGGCTGTCTGCTGTGTTGTTGCATTCGACCTGTTGGGCGATGTTGGTAATGATGGGTAGGATAGGTGTCCTTTTGGGCCTGTAGTGGGCAATGACATTGTCAGGTGTTGGGTCTGTGAGGCTGGTGAGTTTCCTGGAGGTCCGCTGTCTTTGTATGCGCAGCCTCTGTGGTGGTCTGGGGGGTGTTTGGGGTGGGGGTTGGAGTCCTGGGGTGGTGGTGGTGGGTGTTGTGGCCCTCTTGGGTGTCCGGGCCGTATGACAGGTGGCTCCATGGCATCTGTTGCCCTTCCGATGTGGCTGTGGGCTGTGCTCCCTTATCTGGTGCAGGCTGTGGTCCGACTTTGCACCAGGTCAGAGCAGGTGTTATTTTCCTGCTGCTGTTTTATGTTCTTATCACAGTTCTGGCTGGTCGTTGTGAATGTTGTGGAGTGGTGTTGTCATGGCTTTTCGCACGGGAACGCCTACTCTGCATCTCTTTAGCGATAGTTGCGGGGGTCATCTGTGGCGATGTTTTTTGCGGCTGCTATCCTGGGTAAACTGGTGCTGTGGGCTGTTAACACCAGCTTGTGTTTGGGGCAATAAGTTTATCGCAACTTTGGCTGCGATAATGTGCCGTTAACTCGGCGATAGATCCTTGTGAATATCCCCCTGAGTTGCATGACATTTAAGCCTTATAACTCTCACCCCCATACTCATCTTACTATTTGCAGATATAAAGTGTGTTTGCATCACGAAGGGGAGCATTCATCTTGTCTATCCTTAAAGAAAACGTTTTTAAAACATGAACTTTCTGTGAGAGTATGAATGTTAGCACCTCACATTCAGAATCCTGTTTTGTCTGCATTTCCTCATTCTGTCCCTGCTGGACGAAAGGCTCGATGTATCATTTTACCAATATTTCTGGTCTCTGTCAGGCAATTTACCAGTATAAAATAAGGTACTAGAAAGAATACTGTATGCCTCAGTGACTTGCGACATCAGCACAGCTCGCATGGCTATGTATGCATCAGAGCAGTGCTAAGTGATAGCAAGAAGTGTTGCCAGCACACGTGTTTCCATCTTGAGTTTCAAGCCTGCCACTTTCTGGTTCAGTGGTTTCGAAATCCTCGATTGTGTTTCTCCTGCATGCTATGCAATTTTCATTCCTTATTAATTCAAGATAACATCACTCTACCTTCACCCATTCCTGACTGATTGTGACACCAGGTTCAATATTATTTATAAAGATGGGTGCAAACACCAGGTCTCTGCGGTGGAGTATTTTCTTTGGGTGCTTCTAACACAGATTGTGGACTGTGCATATTATAATGCTGTGCAGCAAGGGAAGTTACTGTGCGGCGTTGTGTGAAAGAGAGAGAGCTGTACAGTTCCATATTTACAATGACATGGCACTGTTCAGCTCTTTCCTAGCACTGATGCATTTGTGGCTGACTATTAACAATGCAGGTACCCTTGTGCCATGACACAAGGGTGCCTGCATTACAGACAGAATCGTTTTTGTGGAGGAAGATATACCTTCCTGCACAAAAACTATCCTAATTCCTCTTTATACATGTGATTCAGATTGTAGCACAAATAGAAACAGGCAATAATGAGGAGAAATATAGCTATTTCTCCTCGTTTCGCTTTTCAGTGCAAAGTGCACCATTTAGGTGCAATCCCAGGTCTGCTGCCTTTAGTAAATCTGGGATTGAGTCAAATTCCATGTGTCGATGAACGAGAACGCCCATATGACACCCACCACAATCAAAAGTAATGCAACACAACACAAGTCACAGCATTCTGTTACATTTGCAAAGTCACACAAGGTGGCGCAAATGACCCCTTGCATAGCTCTTTATCATTTAAGGATTTGTGCTGCTTTGCAATGACTTGTGTCACTCAAGGACAACACAGTCCTTAGTAAATCTGCCCAAAAGTGCACTGTTATGAACAGCTATCCATTACTTTTTTGTGGATGACAGGATTCAGATCTCATGGGTTTGCTCTATAACCAATTATATTGCCATGCATGTGTTGCAAAACCTTAATCCCCTTTGATGAGACAATATTGTTACATCTACTTCGAAATTGGGTACGTTTGTTCACTGCTACTTCGGCTTCCTGGTTAGCAGCCCAAATTCATGAATTGAAGCTGAGTGTATTGAAAGTTTTTACCACGATGTTTACCATCATGAGGGTTTAAATGAGGGTCCAGGTATCCAATAATTTTGATTCATGTTATGCTGGATGAAATGAAAGAGACTCCTATGCACATTACAAATTGAATTCAAGAGGTCCTCTAAATGTTTTTGAATAAAAACTATAGATCAACAGATGTTTTTCATTTTCGGCAAAAGGGGTATTTCACAAGTGTTGTTGTTATTTTTGGAATATATACTGCACTTGGGCTTATTGATGGGTATTCAGAAAAAATATTGCGTACAAAATATAGAGTTGCAGAAATATCGATTTTTTTTATATCATTACACAAAAATATTGTGTGCAAAAATATTATTGACAAAAATATAGATTTTTTAAAAGATAAGAAATATTGTTTTTCTAAGTTTTGTTATTTTTTAACAATATTTTAATTGTATAGATTTTATATTGTTTGTGTGAATGTTGTTAATATTTTTAAAATATAGTTAGCTTATTTATTATAATTTGATTTATATTTTTTATTTAATTGCAAAAAAGTAATTTATAGTGTTTTAACGTACAGTGTTCTGCATTCTGCATTCTGCACTTTAGATGGCTAAAAGGAAAACCAAGGCAGCTGAAGGAGGGGATGTAATCACCAATACCCTAGATGCATTCATCCTGAGGGCGGCAGACGTCCTCTCAAAAGAGATCGAAATCACAGAACGGTGGCTCTCGTCTGAAGAGGTAAGATCCTGCCCGGACCTCTCTGGCCAGAGCTCCTTGTTTGCCCTGACCTCTGTAGTGCCTGCTGATGCTGCCTTAGCCTTAGAAACTGGTATAGAAAGTCTACCATCGTCCCTAGAAAGTCCACCAATTGAGCCCCCTGTTAAAAAAAGAAGTGGAAGGGCGAAGAAAATCATAGCATCAAAGTCTGCACCAAAGCCCGTAAGGCCCTCGAACACTAACGGTCAAGACACTGACACCCTTCTCTTGCCTAGTGGGGGGTGTACACCGTTACCATTATATGACCTATGTGGAAAGTTGGAACATTCCCTCTCTCGCCTCTTACAACCGCTTATAATGAGACTGGAAAAAATTGAGGATTCAATGTTTGTGTTATGTAATAGTTTTCACTCCTGCGTGGTGGGAGGGGGTGGGGGAGGGTGTAAGACGAGACAAGCACAAACAACCAGCCTTAGCTGCTTGAAATCTTTGTTAGCTACCCCAACTCTAAATCATTTAGCCTCTCCCAATGTTTTGGATCCACACTCTGTGGCTTATGCCTCAGCGGCCCGACCCCAGAATCCACCTAATGATAGTAAACATCTTACTACAAAACCCAACTAATTCCCGAATAGTCGAGAGCAGAGGTGTCCCCTGAATGCGCATCTCCCCCAACACCACTCCTCAGTTTTATCTCATCCTGTTCTGTCAGGAAATGATATTGCCCATGCTCGTCCACCTATAAATACTGCTCCCCTAGATGGTAGCATTATAGGTTTTCACCCCAGGAGGGAGGATGATCACCGATCAGTTGATGTGGAGAAATCAGGAATAAGGCTAGACCTTCCACCACCAGCCTGCCGCTATGTTATAGTGCTCGCAAATTTGCCAGAATTAAAAGTGAACCAACAAGAAACTACTGAGCAGTTAATCCACAAAGCCCAGCATTGGCTTTTATACAGGGATAGCTTTAATCTGTACCAACACCTTATTATGGCCAGGAGGGTAAATTGGGTGGGAAGGGCCCCTAAACCCTTCAAAGAGGACTGCATCATCATTAATTTAGACAGCCACCACATGGTAGGTGATCTACTAGGTTTGCTACCAAGTACTCCTACTCTCTACTCTGAAATTTGTGCACTCCCACTTGCCTTTTTTATAGACCCTGCACGCTATTCCAAGTTCCAGCTTATAAGGTAAATAATGGCCATTTGCCTTTACGTTGTTTTAACCAATGCTTCCCACAACACACTTTAACCTTACTTCTTAGTAATAGATTTTCCTTACTGGAAGACAAGGTTGAATGTGATTGACTTGAGGACCAGAGTGTATTAGCTAATAATGATGATCACACAGCGTCACATAATGGGTCTTCTGTAACTTCTCTCCCTCCTGTAAATTATCAAGCAAATACAAGCTTGCAGACAGGTAGCTTAGCTTTGTCTCAGTGCCCAATACATGCAGAGATTACCCCGGAATCTGTTGCAGTCATTTCATGGAATATTGCCGGGTATAATCAAAAAAAGTTCAATTCAGACTGACTGTCTTTGTTAATGCCTTATGACATCGTGTGTCTTCAGGAGACGTGGGAGGTTGACCAGATTCACTTGAATGGGTATCGCTCATTTCATACGCCTGCCATACCCTCAGTTGCTGGTCGCGCAGAAGGTGGACTATTGACATTATTCTCTAATACTTTTCCTTTAAAGGTTAAAACTTTTCAAAACACATCTCCATACTACCATATTATTCTCCTAGAGTTTTATAAAGATAGATATTTGTTACTCATACATTTTTTTATAATAATTTTGGCAGTAATCATGCAGCGATCTTGCACCCTTTGGGAAGAGAAATTGCCAATTTGGAGAAAGTAAATAACAAACCCTGTGATGTAATCTGGCTAGGGGATTTTAATGCTCATCCTTGTAATAAGGCTAATACACCAGTGTGTGGACTAGTAGATGAAGATGGGTATTTTGTTCCCCATTTTAACCAGAATGATTATGGTAACTCCCTAAATAGCATGTTAATTATAAATAACCTTGCAATCCTAAACACTTCTGAAATTCTAACTGGCCAGTTGAACTTCACTTTTCTAGTCGCTCCCACTTCTCGACGCTTGACTATGTCCTGATCTCAGACCCCATAAGGACTCAATTTATGACCAACTTTTATGCTTTTAGCGATCATGCTGCAATCATGTTTCTTATCCCTTCTTTATTAAAAAGGGAACATCCTTTTAATCTCCATATCAAACCACTGATTTCAAGAGAGAATGGGATTGCCTTGAAGTGGGAGAGAGTCGATACTGTGAAGTTTGTGGGTAATATAGTCCCCAAATGAGCATTAAAGATAGACATGTCTAGACCCAATAACTGATGATGGCATATTTTTAGCATTTGAGCAAATCCTATTGGAAATTAAAAACAACCTAATACATTCCAAACGTGATGGGCATTGTGGGTGCCCTTCCTGGTTTGACAATGAATGTGTACAATCACTTAAGAACCTCTATACAGCCCTAAAGTCAAAACCTAGAGACCAAACTTTGGTCAAGTCCTTACGTCAGCTATATAGGAAAGCAAGGTTATCAAGGCTAAAAACCTTAAAAGAGGACTAGTGGGAAAGACTGCAAGGGGCAGCCTTATTAAATAGCTCACAGGCCTTTTGGTCGTTGATTAATGCGCCTTTTCTGAGAGACGAGCAAAGGTTGACAACAGATACTCATGTAGAGCAGAAGGCATGGGTTGCCCATTTTGAAGGCCTATTTGGAAATACTGAGGAGATGACCGTCCAATTCCCCCCTCTAAGTTTAGCTGGTACAGGAGGAAATGTCTTGTTCACTCTGGAAGAAACAAAATACGCTCTTAACCAGTGTACAAGAGCGAAGGCACCTGGACCCGATGGTGTCCCAATTGACTTTTTTCTAGATAATCAAGATCTTTGGGCACCACTTTTAACAAATGTTTTTAATAAAATTGCTCGAAAAGGTGCTCCTTCTTCATTGAAGACGACTGTAATTGTCTCGATTTATAAAAAAGGGGATAAAACACTTCTGAATAATTACAGGCCCATATCTCTGTTAGATTCTAATGCTAAATTAATGGGCCGTCTACTTTTAAACAGGCTTAAAAAGGCTTAAGGAATGGACTTTGGAAAGGAACATTATAATCCCTTGCCAATATGGCTTTAGAAAAGAAAAGGGCACAGTGGATCAGTGCCTGAATTAGAATTTATTAATAGCTAAATACATGGCAGCTAAGAATGGTCACTTATACCTTGCCTTCATGGATCTGTCGGCAGCCTTTGACTGCGTGGCACAGTCTAGGATGTGGCAGATCATGGAGGCAATGGGGGTCAACATACAGATTATTAATATAATCCACGACCTGTATGCTGGAGCAACTGCCTGTGTTCGTTTTGGCAAAGGAGAAGAATGCATTAGACACTTTAAAATCACTAGGGGTGTGCATCATTGCCCCCTTTTCATTTGCACTGTATACAAACGCTGTAGCATCTGCTTTGTTAGGGTCCACTCTAGATGTCCCCCATATTAACTCTCTTCAAGTACCGATATTCCTCTACGCAGAAGACGCAGTGATTTAGGTGCGTACTAGTAACGCGCTGCGCCGACTCGTAATGGAGTTTGTGAAATTTGTTAATAATTTGGACCTGAAAATTAATTACTCTAAGTCCTTTGTACTTGCTGAAGGTCCAAAACAGCAAAAATCGCCACAAATTTATATTGAAGGGGAAAGTTAGGTGTTCTGGACTCTTTAACCTATTTAGGGATCATGTTCAATTGAGATAGTAATTGGCGAAGTATGGTCTCTAATAGGGGATAACTGATGGAAAAAAAATTGGGGCTCTTTTTAAATTTGTGAAAAAAATTGGGACCAAACGTATTGAAGTGGTAAAGAAAGTTTATGAAGCAAAAGCTGTATTTGCTGCCACCTATGGAGCAGCTGTCTGGGGCATCTCAGACTTTTCTAAATTGCAACGTATAGAAGATACCTCTTTGAAAAACTTGGCTTCCCTGCCCCATTTGTGTTCCAACTAAAATTGTCACAGGGAGCTGAGAGTTTCCTACATTCGTGATAAAATCTATTTTGCACCCATTCTGATGTGGTATTCGGTCTGGCGTAAGGAGATTCTTTCATTGACTAGGGATATTATAAATGATGTCTTGAAATTAGATGGTGTGAACAGTATCAGTTGGTTAAAATATTTCGAATCCAACCTTAAGACGATTGGTCTACACCACCTTTATGAAGATCCAATGATGTGTCTGAAAATACACCTACTTACCGAGTTACAGGCAAGGAGGAAGGATATTAATCTTAAGCTATTGACAGTTAGAGCATATCACGCTATCCCGAGTATAACATTGATTAATGCAAATTTAACTTATCTATCGTTTGTTACAAAACTGCAACATAGATATATTTTAATGAGATTTTGCCTAAATTATATCCCGTTGATGCTAGGTCTTCCTTTTTAAAATCTATCTGATCTCCGAACTGCCATTATGTTCTTGTGACAATCGATCTACCCAGAATGATCTTCATTTCTGGTTCTTTTGCAAATTCTATGGTGAAGAAAGGAAAAAAATTATTGCCCCCCTCATTCACAAAATGAATTTTAAACAGTTTTGTGTGACTTTATAGTATCTACAGTGATTGTCTGATCCTTTCACATGTTACTCTTTGGCCTCATTCTTTTTATCTGCCTTGAGGAAAAGAAGATTATATTGCCAAATTGTTATTCAGACTGTAAATTAAGCCACTGAATTGTGCAATAACTGTGTGTATATTCATGAATTATTATCCCTTTTTAAAATATGAATAACTCTTTAATCCAATTCCATCTTTTATAGTAAACTTGTCTGAATATATGTAATTTTAAATTGTAATAATAATGAAAATTGATTTGCTTGTAGAATACTTTTTATGCCATCATTGTGTTGGCGAAATAAAGTTATTTTGATTGATTGATTGATTGTTAATGGTTTTCAAATATAGTTTTCAATCCTAAGTGATTTATATTTTTTATTTAATTGCAAAAAAGTAATTTACAGTGTTGTAGCAGGTTGTGAGGTTTCTAGGAATACAGGGTGGGAAGATAATAAAGTATAATTAATGAATATATTTTATTTTAATTAACATTAAATATGTATTTGGTTACGTATGTAAATTGTGTAATTAATAATTTTTAAGTTATATTTTAGGTGCTGGTTGTTGGGTTTGTAGGGGTATAGGGTGGGAAGTTTAATACATATAAATTGATAAATTATTAATTAATAAATTGTTAATTAAATATATAAATTGTGTAATTCTCATAATATTTTATTTATATTTTAGGTGTGGGTTATTGGGTTTGTAGGGTATAGTGTGGAATTGAATTGAACATAAATAATTAATTATTAATTAATTGTGAATTATTTTTGCAAATTGTGCAAATATTATAATACTTACAATTTATGTGTAGGCTGTTGGGTTTGTAGGGGTGTAGGGTGGGAAGTAAATTAAAAAATATTTGATTAATTATATATAATTTATTTATTATTAACCAGTAGCGGTCCGTGGAGGGAGTTCCGTGGGGCGGTAAGGCGGGGCGGGGGAGGGGCAGGGTGGGAAAATGTAAACACCGGAATATGGATGAACGGAGGTAAGTACACATTTAAATAAATAAAACGAATTCCTTTGCGCGCGCTGCATCGCAAAATGCGATGCAGAGCGCAACGAAATTTGTTGTATGTATTTAAATGTGTACTTACCTCCGTTCATCCATATTCCAGTGTTTACATTTCCCCACCCTGCCCCTCCCCTGCCCCGCCTCACCGCCCCACGGAACTCCCTCCACGGACCGCTACTGTTATTAACCAATTATTTATTAATTAACGATGTACATTTTTGTAATTATTATAATTTTAGTCTTCACATATATGGTTAATATGCGTTGCTAGGTAAGTGGGACTATAGTGTGGGACTTCAGAGAAATAATTGTTAAATAACTTTTTTCATTGTATTAATTATTTATCAAATGTATTATTGTTTCATTGTTTTTTAATGTATATATTTATTTTTAAGTTAATAGTTTTTACATTTTATGAAATCAATACTTGTATTAAAATAAAGTATGTGTTCCGTACTGTTACACGGACTGGAGTGGGAATAGTACATTTTACTACTCAAGAGTCCAACACTTTCCCTACTGTTGCATCGACTGGAGTGGAAGTAGTACTTTGCCCCTCCTGAATCCAACGCTTTCCGTACTGTTGGAGGGACGGAAGTGGGGAAAGTAGATTGTACCTCGCCTGAGTCTAAAACTTCTCCTGCTTTTGCACCGATTGGAGTGGAAATAGTGCTGTGCTTGCTGTCTCGAGTTTCCATGGACTAATAGGTCCTCCTTTGCCCAGTCCTTGTTGTGAATGTGTCTAATCTTGTCCAGGGATGTGATGTATGTGCATTAAGGTCAACTTGTTTGCTGATATCAGCACAGCTTGCATGGCTATTTATGCATCAGAGCAGAGCTAAATGATAGCAACAAGTGTTGCTTGCACACAAGTGTTCCCATCTTGGGTCTCAAGCCTGCCACTTTCTGGTTCAGTGGTTTCGAAATCCTTGATTTTGTTTCTCTTGCATGCTATGCAATTTTCATTCCTCATTATTTCAAAATAACATGACTCTACCTTCACCCATACCTGACTGATTCTGACAACAGGCACAATATCATTTGTGAAGATGAGTGCACACACCAGGTCTGTGCAGTGGAGTATTTTCTTTCTAAATCAGATTGGGGTCAAATGTGTAATTACAAAAGCACAATATGGTTTGCCCAGAACTGATATTAACACTGAGAGTTCATGCCTGTGCTGGGGAGAGCTTAGCAGTGAAAGATGGAGACACTGTTTCAAAATAACACTCAGTTATTCATTAGATGTGAAACAACTGACATTTGGCAGTTGTCGAGGACCTCCCCATTGGTGGGTGCAGCGTGCGATAGCAACCCTCTTTGGGGGGGTGGGGGTTATGTGCACTATATCCTAGCTGTAAAACAGCTAATATGCCTTCCAAGAGTGTAGATCCAACGAACCTGGAGAAGGTAGCACAAAGCTATACCCTGATATGCAGAAGGCCACCCAACAGTGCATGTAAGCTAAACGCTTTGACATTGCACAATGTGAAATGTGTGCCTACACAATGTGCATCTGCAGCTCTTTTTTTTAATATAGAGATGTCCTTCCAACTACAAAATTGAGACTGAATGCCCACTGCACCCGCTGGGAACTTCCGTAAAGTAGCTCTGAATGTCTGGTAGATTATCATTTCTTTTGTCCAGGGCAGGTGGGTTAAGGCACCCTTTCCTCAAGTTAGAGACATACAGCAGCTGTTTTACTGAGGAGGTTCTTCCCCATAATAATAGTAAAGCTGTGCAGTTTTGAACAAATAAAACAACCACAATTGCTAAGATTGGGGTGGAGGAAGACAAGATTATCAATACTTTGGAAATGATTATGGATAAGAACTTGCAGAAGAGTGCAGGGCAAGGGTAATAACAAGCACATTGCAGAATGAGCATTTACTCAGGACTTGTGTCGAAGGGGACTCAATTGCCTTGTTGAAAACACAATAATATTGTCAAAGAGTAATTTTATTGGTGATTTGTAGATGAATCTACAATTCCTTGTAGGTCTGGAAGACCTCTACTACAGAGGGCCTGATTTAGAGTTTGGCGCAGAGGATATTCTGTCTCAAAGGCAAAATCAAGTTTTCAAACTTAGGCATTGTGCATACTAGGCCAAAGAACATATATAGTAGCACTATCAAACATATTAATAACAAAATTATGTAGCCTTCTGTCAAGGTACTGAAGTTGATGATGTTTTGTTCCCTTAACAAGATAATGGGATCATAATGATGCCTAAGAAGAAATAATTCCAAAGGAGATTTTATGGCCAGTCCCTCACAAAGTAGGTGCAACGATTCCCAGTCAAGACAGTTCTGTTAAGTCTTCTGTCGATGTAATTGATACACAATGTACCAGCAATTAATTATTGTCTATTGCTGCCAACAGGGAGCCACATCATGCCCAGATGAGAGAAGTTGCAATACAGAGTCCATAAGGATGTAGCAATGCGATGAAAAAAAGATGTGTGCCTGACAAGAGTCAGTCTCGCAGTATACACTGAGACTGACTCACTCACATCGTTTCGACGTAATTGATACACAATATGCCAGCAATTGATTATTGGCGATCACTGCCAACAGGGAGCCGCTACATGCCCAGATGAGGGAATTGGAAATATGGAGTCCATATGGATGCAGCAGTCCGGTGAAAAAACTGATGTGCGTGTGACCGGAGCCAGTCTCGGTGTATTGAAAGTAAGCTGATAAGCAATTGTTTAGTTTCTACTGATAGGACAAGTAGAAAACCTAACGATGATTGTATACTTTCATCACAAAATCATATAAGGGACTTGGTCAAAACTTGACAGAAGGTCTTGCATCTTTAATAAATCTTACTTAAGATTCATCAAACATTGATCCCCATCAGTTCTGAGTGAAGTATTGTACTCTACCTACTATCAAAAAGAAACAGTTCAGTAAATTTACCAAATCCTTATTTGGCTATTGGGTCCATGATGTAAATATTCCATAAACCTGAGTTGTTGTTGAATGACACTTTCATTCCACATAGGCCTCTAGTGCTTGTCAGGGCTAGACAAAATCCACAAAAAAGGCCACACACCTCTCTAAATTTGAGCATACAATTTGTTCAGAAAATAAGAAATTTGAAAAAACATTTTCTTCACTAATGCAACTTGCAGTTGTATTGATTGCTAACTCAGTCTAAAGTGACAAGCATTTGCTTAATTTCTACAACTTTAATTAGGATAAGTAGAGTTCCCAGCCAAGTTAATACTCTTACAATACCGGACCTTGCTGTTTTCAATAAATTATAGCTTGTATTCAAAAAACATATTTGGCATATATTTATATAATGCAAACAGAAGGAGATGATGGACGGAGTGCTGAAACTTTTCAAACACTCACCCCCTGTCACAGATCTGGGTTGAATCCATCATCATTCTTTAGCTCACTTTGTCACCCCATTTCAGACACAGCTATATGCAAATCAGTCTTGACCCTGTACCTCATGGGAACAGTCCAGCCAAAACTGCCAAGCCATGTCTTCCCTGGACCGGAAACAAGCATCCTGGGACCGGTTTCGGGCTAACAGCCCTCTTCAGCCAGGCTAGCTTGAATCCAGTGGCAAAGTAAGCAAGGGGCCCACGTCTTTGTATACCCTGCCAACTTAGGGCGAAAAAAGCAAACACAAGGAGATGATGGACGGAGTACTGAAACTTTTCAAACACTCACCCCCAGTCACAGGTCTGGGTTGATTCCATCATCATTCTTTAGCTCACTTTGCCACCCCACTTCAGACACAGCTATATGAAAGTCAGTTTTGACCCTGTACCTCATGGGAACAGTCCAGCCCGAACTGCCAATCCAAGTCTTCCCTGGACCGGAAACAAGCATCCTGGGACCGGTTTCGGGCTAACAGCCCTCTTCTCACCCCCTGTGACTGGGGGTGAGTATCAGCACTCCGTCCATTATCTCTTTGTGTTTGCATATATTTATATAATACCAATTTTAAAATACCACACATATTTATAGCCATCCACTCCTTCAAAGGATAGAGGATACAGATAGAACTTCAATGGTTTTTTTTTATGGTTTTCGCGCAATATTTGTAGGCAAACTTTCCTTACTTAGTCAATGTATTTCAAACCTTGTGCATTTGATTTCTCAAGCTAGAGAGTATTGAGGTCTGGATTTTCTGGAAAAATGTCCACTCTCTGTTGTGTAATTGATACTTAATTAGCTAAAAATGTTATCAGATTCCCATCTTGGGTTTTGAGTTGTCATCTACAACTTGCATGTGTGTCACCTATAGCTCACATGCTTTATATATGTGCATGTGTGTGTGTGTGTGTGTGTGTGTGTGTGTGTAATTTATATGCTTTCGTATTCTCCATTGTGACATGGCACCAAACAACATGACGCCGGCATGTTTCGGCTTACACCTTCAAATGGACAACCCTGATTCCCCAATACACGTGATTTACAAACAGTCCTTTGCTTATTGCACTGCCCCTATTTTTGAAAACTAGAAAGCTCTTTTACATACATTGTGACTCGTCATAGCTGCCATGATAAACGCAACATTGCACTCTTGGAATGTGCGCAGTGTGATTCATTGGAGCATTGCAATCATATATCAAATATCAGGATGATATGGTAATGTCATAGTAATCAAATGACTAATAAATACATAAATATAAATAGTCATGTACATAGCTCAGAAGGTTTCTTGTATTTATATATGTAGATGTTACATGATCTATGACTGATAATATATTGCCAATTTCCTTGAGTTTATTGTGTTACAAGATGTATTACTGATAATATATCTCCCATTTCCTTGAGTTCATTGAGTTGGTGTTATTGTTTTTGTGTCTGTATGGTTCATAATGCGAACTGTATAACATTGATTGGATTTTCCTAGTGGTCAGGTTTAAATATAAACACCAAAGCAATTCTACCTTACTCGACAGAACCAACTATTAGTATATACTGTGTTGATATAAAAAAGGAGATGATTTCAAACATTTGAATTGTTTATGTGATATTTGTACATATGTTATGAGGATTATAGGTTTACTATGCACTTTAGGACTAACAGTCTAAAGTTTTTAACTCGTCATGTGTCTATTACTGTATGATGTGGATAAGTAATATTTGTACTGTAATTGTTGTGCTCTTCTTTAATGGATGTTTTTTAATCCGAATAAAGATTTATGATGATGATGAAAATTATACCTACCTACTGGTGACCGCCAGTAGGTAGTTATAATAAGAACCTAGATTCCATAGGAATAGCGTTTTTTGTTTTGCTAATAACTTTGGCACCATTTGAAAAATCTTCACAATTTTTTCAAAACTAATTTGCGACTCACTTCAGCTGCTGTCTGGAAGGTTTTGGAGTGATTCATCATGAGAGGGTTGAGAAAAATAGGGGGGGCCCAAAACGTGTTTTCTCTATAGAATTTTCCAGAGGGAACTACAGTCCTCACCGCTGAATGGAATTACACTAAATTTGGAAGAAAACTAGATTCTGGTCCAGAAAGAGTGCTTTTTGTACTTTGGTGTGAACCTGTTCAGTAGTTTTGGAGCTACTAAAAAAAGATTTATGTACATCTAGAGACATGGATCCACCATGGATACGATCCAGGTGCCAACAGCAGTGCAGTGATTGGCTGGCCTCAACCTGAGAGAAACTTTGCAGCTGCCATTTTGTCAATCAGGACATGGTTCCTGGGGAAGAAAAGTGCAAATGGGATATAAGAAGTCAGGATAGAGGTATCCTGACCCTATAGGACAGTTAAAGGGGTCTATGAGGAACCCCTTATAGGCAAGAAAGTGTTCAAAAATGTTTTTTGGGGTGTGTGAGGGTCTGCAGATCCACCACGGAACTCAGCGCTGCCGTCCGTGTGAATCCTCAGCAGAACTGCAGATCCAGATCCCAATTAACAAAATACACTCTGTCACAGACCTACTCACACGGTCACTCACATACCCACATAAACACCCACACAACCACTACACAACCACTCACACATCCATACACCCACTCACAGACCCACACAGCCAGTCAAATACCCACTCACACACTCACTTACACAAGCACTCAAACACCCACTCACACATCCATACCACCTGTCACACACCCACTCACAGACCCAGAAAACAACTCACATATCCGCTTGCACACTCATATGGACACTCACACACCCACCTACACACTCATACAGCCACTAACATACTCACTCAGAGACTCACTCACACACCCCCTCATAGACCAACAGAGGCGGCACTCACACACCAACTCACTCACTCACTCACTCACTCACTCACTCGCTCAAACACCCACATAAACACCTACACAGCCACTCCCACTCACAGACCCACATAGCCACTCACACACCCACTCACAGACCCACACAGCAACTCACCCACACACACTGACACACCCACCACACATTCACCTACACACCCACACAACCACTCACACAACCAGGATACAGGTACATTATTGTTAGGATATACAATTTAAAAAGCCTTTGAAATTCACTAAAAGAACAAAGGGTAAAGGGATGTTATAATTAGGTTCAGATATTACACACATAAAACCATAGAAATACAGCAGTTATACTTATAGTTATCTCAAGTAACTATAATTTGTGCCCTCGCAATGCACTGCTAATGACCCCACATAACATTACTCATGAAATCTTCTGTGACATCATTTTTAATATCACTACAGCATTGACAGTGACATTATTTGTGAGAAAACTGTACAGGACCCCCTGTCCTCCAAACCCTCAGTTCAACCATCTGATTTAGAGTCAGATGGACTGTAAGTGTTCTGTTGACAGAGTGTTCATTGGCTCTGTCAATGGAATACTTCCTTGGATGGCCTGATGAGTAGGGATTGTCGGAGGAAGGGCTTGCTTTTCCCAAAGAAATTCCCTCTTTGGGAACTTGTTTTTTTAAAACAATACACTTTTGAAATGTTTAATGGCTAGCTGTCATGGATGACAGTACTATATGTCAAACTTCTCCTACATTGACTGAAACCGACATGATGGCAGCTCCTGTCAATGTAGAGAGTTATCTGCAGGACTGGTGGACAACTCAAAAATTGGCAGGGGGAGGTCTTCAGGATTGTGGATGTATTGTCCTTCACTGTCCCATATAAATGTTTTGTAAGGTATGAAAGAGAGCATGGGGCTGAGCTTGCTACGGACAATGTTTGTTTTAATATCAGTAAAAATCAACATTAAAAAAACGGAACAGCAGATCATAAAGCAGACCCACAAACAGCAAAACCTGGCCAAACACTGTCATGTCACACCAGTCCATTGGGCACTGCCTGAGAGCCCTGTAGGCCAGCCCGACCCTTAAACTATTTAAACTGAGAAAGGTGGAAATCTACATCTTGCTACTGCCACAAGTAAGTCATGTGATGCCTCTAAACATGTGCTCCCAATTATTTTTGAAAAGTAACTTTTACTCATTTTCAAAAAGGCACTCTCTCCATTGTTGTTGATTTATCTTGTTTGTGAATATTATTTGCAGGCACAAGTTAATTTCTGTGCTGATACATTCTTTAAACATCATTTTACCATAGCTCCAATCTTCCATCAGTGTGAAAAAAATTATGCACTGACTTGTATTCTAAGATATCATTAAAAAACTCACTTTAGGATACAGTTTTACATTGGTATCAGATTTTAGCATTCACGAACATACGCTTAACCCCACAATACATTGCGATACATTCCAGCTAAATTCCGCCTTGCTCATTCTCAGTTTTATGTTCTTTATGGTGTCTAGGAAATCTGATTCAACCAAGTGCTAATATGAAAACTTCCTAAACACTGGTTAACTGATGACATATTATGTGACCGACCGGTTAGACGTTTGAGCCTCGTTGTGGCTAATGCAGCCTTTCATCCTTATGAGGTTGGAAAAAACGTATCACAATACCAGGGTATAGCTGACAACTGTGGTTTACAGAGCTCACATATGGCAAAGACTTCAGTATGAAGTTATGTGTTCAAACTGACTGTCCGTTTGGCTTTGAATCCCAGTGCAGATATTTAATGAGAAAATGTGTGGGATTCGTTAGGGCAGCTGTAATTGTGTGCACAAATGTTCAACAACAAAAATACCTCTGATAAAATAAAATATTGACCCAGCATAATCTCGCCGGGTAAGGAAAAAAAAACATGAGCTGCCTAAATATTCCTTGCAAAGCGATTCGTGCAGCACACTTAAGGGCCTAGGAGTGGTAAGTCTGTCCAGCATCAACCGAGGCTCTAAAACTAACCGAGTATTCCAGTCCTGATTTGTCTGTGGTCTGCTAAGACAACAAGGTCTAGAAATTGAGCCCGCTGTGGGCATTCTTCTTGCATTTCCTTTTTTGGTGGCGTCACACTGTCCTGCATGCCTGGGAGTAGGACGTCCAGAGCCAGAATACATAATGAAGGGCTAAGTTTAGCCTGGCACCTCTGAAAAAAGATACCTAATGTGTTCGTCAAGTGGCGGAATAGCTTGGCTCACTATCTATTAAAAAATGTTGGCACGCCACATGGGGTTTCTCGATTTCGCAATTAGATGCAGTTGTTGCTATCACGGAAATTGCACATATCATTTGGTTTGTTTGTCTATGAATCATGAACGTTGATAGTCGGACGTGCATACGTGAAAGTACTCCACATTGGAAGTGTTTAATTAGCTGTCCTTTGCCGATAACCCTACCGGGTGTGATGTGCTTTGAAGAGTATGGTACCGTGTGCACCACACACATTCCAATCTGTATTGATTTTTATATCTGTCGAGACATTCTTTTCTGGGTGGGGTTTGCTAACAGATAAAGGGGCATATTATCAAGCCAGGCAATAACATTATCGCCGCTTTAGCGGCAGAAAACTGCCTCTAAAACGGCGATAATGGGCTTGAAAATATGCTCTATGGAACTCCAATTGAAGCCCATGTTAGATGTGAAGGACATCTAACATGGGCTTCAATTGGAATTCCAAAGAGCATTTTATCAAGCCCTTTATCGCCGTTTTAGCGGCAGTTTTCTGCCGCTAAAGCGGCGATAATTTTATCGCCTGGCTTGATAATATGCCCCTTTATGTGTTCCCAACACACGAGTCGGCGTAGGCATGTCTGTTTTCTTCTTCATTTATTTGGATTAGAAGTGACTCATTGTATTGGGCCTTTGCCCAAGTGCATTTAAACATATTCACTTTTCTTGTGCCCCAGACGTTTGGATTTGTTTCTGCGGATTTCAAGAGCAGGGTTTTATTTTTTCGACATTGTGGGTCTGGGAATGGCAAGCACATCTCTTCAGAGCAACAGCAGATGTGGCTTAGCATGGGTTCCCAAAAATACAGCTATTATTCAACATGTCCAAACTCAAGTTCATACAGACACGCTCATGCACGCATAATTATGAGCCCCATTGCGTCAACTACGCAATGTGGGGCAAGAGTGATGCAAATTAAAAATGAGATTTATAAAGCCACATAAGGCCACCTCGCGTAACCCTGAGTGGCTTCATAAACCTTGAATAATGCAACGCAGCACAAATCACTGCGTTGGATTACTCTGCACCAGGGAGGCATTTCCATGGGCATTGCGTGGGTGTTCCCATGCAACACCCAGGGATTTAGACGCATTTCCAGATTTAGCAGAAGTCTCTCCAGGTGAGGCGTAATGAGGAGAAATATGTTTATGCATTTTGCAGCACACATAGAAAGAGGAAAAAGCCTCAGGGGATTGTTTTTTTGCAGGAAGGTGCCCCTTCCTGCACTAAACAATCTGCCTTATAATGCAGGGACCCTGCACCATGGAGCAAAGGTGCCTACATTGATGCTAGGCAGCCAAAAGGGTGCCAGTTCAAGGGAAAAGGCAGAAATGTGCCATATTTACTTAAATACGGCGCATTCCTGATCTTTCCCTATCACACAGTACAGCACGCTGCATGCCTTGCCTATAATTATGGTCCTTAGTCTATATTATGTACCTCACCTAGGGCCATATTATCAAGAAAAGGTGTTAAAATTATCGCCACTTTATCGGCAGAAAACTGCAGCTAAAGCGGCGATAATGGGCTTGATAATATGCCCTTGAGAATTCCCATAGAAGCCCATGTTCTGGTGTCAACATGGGCTTCTATGGGAATTCTCTGCGGCATATTATCAAGCCCATTATCGCCGCTTTAGCGGTAGTTTTCTGCCGCTAAAGCGGTGATAATTTTAACACAGTGCTTGATAATATGCCCCATAGTTGCTTTGCAAGTGCTTGCTTTACTTCTCATTCCAATGATACATATCACACACACACACTCGTATATATACTCAAGGCTTTAGTGGGATGAAAAAAAAGTGGGGGGTACGTAAAGCAGCATTGCCTACCTAACTTAGCGCAAGGCTTAAACATGTAAACAAAAATTCCAATAGCGTGCAATTGTACCCACCCATTTGCACAGAATCACAATGGCAACTAGCATATTTGGCCATTGCTCTGTGTGCTTAGAAGCGAGGCCAAGGATGGGATGACCATGAAGTCTGAACACTTGTTTTACCCACTGACAAAAACTCATACTGCTAAAACACAACTCAGTCGTGGCCTGTTTTAAGGACCTGGGTGAGACTCAGTTTAAAGTATGCAATATACAAGATTATTATGCTGCCTGTAAAAATAATAGAGAAAGACAACATCCTGGTAAAAGCAAACACACTTAGGCAATGCAAAATTAGGTGAAGAATTTGAAAAATGAACAGGAACACGTATTAACTTAATGTTTTTTTACACTCACTGTGTAAAAAATAAATCAGTGTTTTTGTCTGTAAATGTAAGGAATTAAGGACATGAATACAGGGCTCAAAAGGGACCCATTTCAATGTCTGTTTTTAATTTCTACCAGGTCTGAGACCTGGAGGGACCCGGCCCACTTCACGCCCTGCATATACCCACATTATTTTCGTATCACTTTAAGTGCGCAATGTACTTCGGCAATCTTAATCTGCCTTGTTCTGCCAAACACACACATACACGAAACACACACACACACACACACACACACACACACATGCATGCACACACACACATACACATGCACGCACACACACACACACACATGCATATACACACACACAAACTTCCATCCGGTCGTCTCTCAGGTGTCAGTGTGACTGGAGTACGACACCACATTCCAATCTATAAACTTGCACAGCTGTCTTGTGAGTTAACTTAAAGAGTCATGAATTTCACCCCTGTGCTATTTCTGTCACCCTCCTACTCTGTTATACAAAAGACTGACTTATTGTATGTGAGATTTTTCTTTTTTTATAGCTCACATTCTTGCAGTCTTTTTCTCAGCACTGTTCCCCTGGGAATGCCTTTCTTTCAGGTTTTCAGGGCTTTTGACAACTGTGTTATTTTTCTACTCTCTGTATCAATGTTTTCACAGTGTTGCATGACCAAACGGAATTGGAATATACTGTAATAAGTAGTTCATTTATGGGCACTGCATTTTTCATAATCTGGCAGATTTACTTCAAGATATTTGTTGTCTTCTGAGAAACATATTAGCGAATGCGTAATCCTATTTAAGTGCACTGGGTTGCTTTCATTTCATTCCAGGAAATCATTGTATACAAAACATGAACACTCACAGCCCTCCCCTTCCATTCATGGCCCGCTCTCCCAAGAGCTTAGGCTCTCAGTTGCAAGATGATTCACGCACCCCACCCCCTCCTCAGATAGCTAGGTTTTCCATATTGTTTATAGTGAATTAACATTCCACTGCCCACGAATGAATGCATTGAGGGGAAATAACCGATGTAAGCTTACCATTTCTATAAAAACAAATGTAAAACACCAGCATGGACATTTTTGTAATTTGTTCCACGTGAAATGTCCCCATATTAATGTGATTCATGAGAGAGAGAGAGAGAGCGCGCGCGAGAGAGAGAGTGAGTGTGTGTATTTGTAACTTAAATATGAGCAAAAAGAATAGTGCTGTCGGTGCACCTCATGAGTCTAGAGAAACATGCATGTTATTCTACACTAAAAGCAACACCAACCAGAATGTTTTCATGTGAGTAGAAAAGCATAAACTAAAGGTCATATTAAGGGCACTGAAATGGAAAATAAACTGACCCAGTTATAGCTGCAGCAGAGACGTTTGCTGGCTCTGTGGCTTACCTACTTTTTCGCAGAGGGAAGGTGCTGGATGCTTATGGTGAATTAAAAAGAGCCCAGATGGTGAAATTAGGGCAACTCTAGGGCGCATCCATTTGTTACAAACTAGGGGGGAGATTTACTAAGGACTTCATTCCATGATGCAAGTTGTCACAAGACAGTACAAATCCTTAACTGGGATTTACTAAGCCACGCAATGCCATTTTGCATGGGTTTGCCTGGTTTAGTCAATACAAACTAACAAAATGAGGTACATACTTTTGTGTTACTTTGCTTCGGGTAGGTATTACATGAGTGCAGAATGGGTGTTCTCATGCATCCACCCATGTATTTTGAGGAATACCCTGATTTACAGGTGTGCATTCTTACTATCCTGCCCATACTGCAGACACGCTTGCACTATGGTGCAAGGGTGCCTGCCTTTGCGCTAGCCAGCGCAGAGTGCATCAGTTAGGGTGAGAGCATAAATGCTCCATATCTTTGTAAACATGAAGCATTTCTTCTCTCTCTCTTTCATCTAAATGTAAACATCACAAAGAAAAATGCATTGGCAAGCTTGTTTATGGTCAGCCGACCTGTGGTGCAACAGGATTGTTTTGTAAATGTTTTTGAGGGACTATGGTGATGCTTCCTAAGAGCTCTGGTAGTTGGGCTGTTTTACATTGAGTCAAATTGCTGAAAAAACACTTCGACTTTATCAAAAGACTAGAGATATTAACCAAAAATCAAGACTGATGATTTTGCAACCAAATACACATTTCAGACTCACTTTGGGATTATTGTGGCATGACCACCTTAGTAGAATGTTGGTATCTCGCCAGGTGATAGAGACAGCACATTGAAAGACCCCACTGGCACTGATGGATCAGACCATTTTGTCCAGGAGACACTTTGCCCTCAGAAATCATCAATAGTAGAAAAGGGTAGTACAGAACAGTGCTACAGACGCCAGAGGAGAGGCAGATATGTGGGAAAGAGATCTGTACTGTGGACAGATTCTGAATGAAGGCAAGGGCAGATGAAACAGGTTAACGTAGAAAACATAGTATACAAATTTGAGGATTTGATAATTGGGACAATATGTATGAGATCTGAAGGATAGACACTGAGAAAAAAAACTGGACTGCCAGTGCTCTAAATGGGCATCTATATGGAATGCTGAGAGGACCATAGCCCTGTGTCCATTTTGTGAATATTAAAATGAAACTTTGTATGAATGCAAAATCATACTAGTTCTGGGTGGTCTGATAAGAAAAATAATAAGCTGTTGAAAAGGAGGTGCCGGAAGAAAAAGGACGATAAGAAGGAAATAATTTTTTTTTTTTAAAAAAGGGCAACAGAAAAGGACTCATTGAAGGGAGGAGAGAATCCAAGAGACAAAGTCAATCAGAAGCTTTCAACCGCCTCACCCTACCCTTGCCGCCATCTTTAAAAGACAAACAGATACAGAAATGGATATTTGCTAATTATATGTCAATCACAGTTGACCCCCATTAAAAACAGATGGTAATGCCTTAAAGACTAATTTCCTGCCTCTAAATCAGGAACAGATAATCTAGGGCTATCTGGATGACTGATTAAAGAAGTTCTGTTACATGTACTCTTCTCTGACTAGATCCTCACTTATGAACCTAGCATATGTCTAATCAAAACTACATGAAATCTACTAATTTTGAAAGTAATCTCAAACTTAAACATCAAGGTCGAGAAAGAGTGGACACTGCGACAATGTCCACTGAGACTCTGGACAGCTTGGTGAAAGAACTCAGGGAACTTGGGGAGAGGATGTAGCCTCATGGCTAGAGCGTTCGACTTCGAAGCTGGGAAACCGGATTCGAAAAAAATGAATGTGTCCTTCTGTAACAAAACTGGTGCTATGTAAAGCGCTCTGATACTCGATGTCTCGGGTCTAGTTCGCGCTATATAAAACTCTAAAAAAGAACAAAAAAACTCACAGATATTAAACTGTCCATAGGAGCTGTTAACTCAGCAGTTACCAGAACAGTTTCTGATGTTCACTCTTTTCTTGCAAGAGAGAATGGGGACCATGGAAAGGAGGCCCACAGAGACTGAGAATAGACTTGACAATCTGCCTTAAAGAAAATATGTTCACATTCCTCGCAGAATTCCTACATTAGTTTATGAAAGTAATGTTTGAACCCACCATGAAATCCAAGACACACAAAATGAAAGCACACAAAAATCACAAATTGAACAATCCACGACAAATCCTGCCATGTCGTCTTGAACACCAACAAGCAAGACAAATCATTTCACCAGACAAAAAAACCAGTTCTTATCTATATGATAAACAACATATCAACATATTTACATACTTTTTCTATGCCGCACACACAAAGAGAAAGTGGTTTGTTATTACTCAGACCAGTCCTTCATACATGGGATATTCGCTATGGCCTCCTTGATCTGGAGATAATGTTAGTCATGATTAATGGGAGATCCAGAAAATATGATGAGTCAGTAGACTTGAAAAAATTCTGGAACCACTGGAAATCACTGAAAGGGACGTATATGAGACTTTATTTCGCATGCCATTACTTTGCATGCTATTACTACGCGGTTATTACATAGCAATAACCGTTACTACGCAAGTTTTTACTTTGCATGCCATTACAATGAAATTGTTAATGTATGCGAAGTAAAAACTTACCTACTAATAAAAATGGTATGCGGAATAACGTGTCATACTACCTTACACCTCAAAAACACTAAAACACTACCAATACACTAAAACACTACACTACCCTACACTACTGAAACACCACTACACTACCCTAAACCCTAAATCACTACCCCCTTCACGAGCATACACATTCCCCTACTCCTGTCCCTACACTCATTCACTACCCATCACAACCCCCCGACACTACACTAAACCCTAAAACGCTACATTAACCCCACAACACTACCCTGAACCCTAAAACACTCCCCCAGTATGACCCTGCCCCTTCCCCCAGTCAGATTCCTACTCCCAAACACTACCCTGCACAACCCCCGACACTATCCTTAACCCTAAAACACTACCCTACACTTCACTAACCCCACAAGACTATCCTAAACCCTAAAACACTAACCCCAGCACGACCATGCCCCTACCCCCAGTCCGTTCCCTACTCCCAAACACTACCATTCACGACCCCATACAATAAACTACACCCAAATACACTACTTTACACTACACCTACACAGCTTCACTTACCTCTCTCTCCACGTGGATCACCTTCCACTTCTCCAGCTTCCTGCGTCTTCAGAGTCGTACTACTTTTTTTACAAACGGAAGCGCATAAATAAAAACAACGATGTGGATATCCTCCAAAGTATCGGTAATGCGCAGTAAAACCATGCAAAGTAATGGTTTCTGCGCACTAACGATGCAAAGTAAAGGCACTCCGAAGTAGTGGCTGCGTAGAAAAGGTCACCCACCAAAGGGACATTTCAACACCTGACTCAGGAGTATTAATGACAGTTATGCAGGCAGAACATCAAGAAGCAAGATGAGAGATCCAGGCTGGACAAACTAACACAAATGGGGCAAATGGGGAAAGACAGAGGAACAGGTTATTGTTATTCAGAACCAAGGGACACATCCAGACCCCCTTTAAAGGAATAAAGACCAACAGAGACTTGGTAATGTGACTCCTGAATACTTATTCTAGTAGTAAAATTTACATCCAGCATTAACTGAAATCTAGATAACTCAGGAGGGGTATATGGTTATTGCATGGTACATTTGGTCATAAAAACCTGTGTCCCTTGCCCACTTTTTATTTCCTCTCAATTGTTGTTATGCTCATTGTACAGGCGTGAAAGGATTTATCATAGTCAAGATAATTTGTGTGGGAAGTTTGTAGCATTTGAGTAATACACTTGGTGATTCCCTTGGAACTATTACATTCTCCATGCAGTAACACTACAAATAAATGCCTCTTTCTCCTTTATGCACACAATAACACACAGAAACGCTCTCCATTACGAGAACTCACCTTGATATCCAGAAGGCCTATATTAAAGGCAGTGGCAACAACTATTACTAAACAACAGGTACTCCGATTGCAAGGGTGGCACTTCGCCTGCTGCCTTGAGAGGCAATGGCTAAAAGTTGGTGTTCAGCTTTAGGATTTTTGCACCACTTGTCCTACCAGTTCATGGGGAATTTAGTGCTCTAAAGATCAAATACAATCAGCTCTTGGCTCAATAAGATTTTTTGGGATACTACAACTTTCTGACAGCAATCAGTTACCCACAGTGTATGAGCGCTTGACATCCTTTTGTTGTTATTGCGAAAAGAAAAGTGCTATATCTTTAAATTATCACACCGCCGCTATTCTGGCAGGAAAATAGATTCGACATTTGACACTCACCAAACTCTTAAACCAACACTAGACTAATCCGTCATTTATAACTCTTAAACCTCATTCCTAATAATCAAACATACATATAAAATTAATATTAAACCTCTATTGAACCTCTCCTGCTCGCATTCCTAGGTTCTAAACATCCTGATGTAGTCATAATATAGGAAATGCAAATAAATAAGAGAGAAAATCTGTAACAAAAATGATTTGGAAAGTTAGATATGTGTACAAATCCAGAAAGGATAGTGAAGGTTGGGAGACATGGATGGACAATAGAAAGGGAGATGTTGAAATACAAATTCACTAATCACAACCAGTGAGCATTATACAGACATGGGGCCGGATTTAGAATTTGCGTGGTGGATTATTGTCCAATAGGTGACAGAGTACTTTTCTCCATTGAACTGACGTCCACCGAGTTTAGAGAAGTTTGCCGGCCTACATTGACAGGAACCACCAGGCATGCAGGAAAGGTTTAATGGGTAGTACTGTCATCCATAACAACTGTTGCCAAACTTGTCAATTTTTTTTATTTTTTCAAAAATGAATTCCCAAAATGGGAGTTTGTTTATAAAAAGCAAAACACTAATGACCCCCATACTGATCTTCCTAAGTATGGGAGTGATAATTGATGTTTTTCTGTCACTCACCACCAAGTTTTTCCTGACAGTCACAGACCGGAAAAAAGGCATGATACCATCCACCCTAAATAGGGTGGATGTTGTAAAGTCTGTCCTCTGACAATCCCTACTCTGTTGGGCTGTCGAACAAAGTATTTCTTTGATGGAGTCAACAGAGAATCCATAGACAGAATAATTATGGTCCACCGATCTCTAAGTGAGGCAGTCAGACAGAGGGTTTGGAGGACAGGATTCTCTATCATATTTACGTGGAGTACCCTATCAGCCAAACTCTAAATCAGGCCCATGGAATGAAGAGCTGTGCTAATATGTGTTTGTAAAACTGAAGCTACATGATACATAATTGGATCGGCATACCCAGTATGGGACAGGATGGACTGTCTGATGATCATCTTGGGCGTATTGTATTCTTTTGGTGAGACCAAAGTGCTAATAGTTGGTGATTGCAACTTAGACCTAGACCCAATGTTAGAAGCAGGTAAACTGAACATTTGACAATCAAGAGACAGAAACGTTTTGAGGTATATTGTGACAGTCCACATATTTCTTGATCAATGTTACTTACTACATCTGAGGGAAAAGAATTACACCTTTACTTCATGTGTGCGAAATGTGTTCCACTCACTGATGAGGAGAATACTGTCTATGTCCGTATTCAGATAAAATATTGAAAAAAAACATATTAAGGCGCTGAGATATTGAGTTTGAAATATTGTGATGCACAACTATCGTGTGCAAAAATATTGCTGACAAGAATATCAATTTTAAGGTCAGTAATATCGATTTTAAAAGTATCTAGGTTGTTATAATCTAGTTGTAAATAATATAGTTTTTAAATTATTTTTATGTATCGTAGTATACATTTTAATTGTATATAAATTGTTTAGATAATTATTTTAATTTTTTTAATATAGCTTGTAAATGTGTATTTGTTTTTAAATGTAATTTGATAGGGATGTAGGGTGGGAAGTAAAACAATTATAATTAATTATTAATTATTATAAATTATTTATTTGCTAGGTTTTTACATTAATTGTGTATTTTGTTATCATGGTACATTTTAGGTGAGGTTGTGGGGTTTGTAGGGGTATAGGGTGGGAAGTAATTTAATTATAATTATTTAATAGTTCATTTGAAATCAATGCATTTATAATTGAGAATTAACTATGTATATGGTGTAAATAATGTTAATTATTAATACTTATTTAATTGATAATTAATTACATAAACTGAGTAATAATAAAAACATTTTTTAAGATATATATGAGGTGTGGGTTTTTGCGTGTGTAGGGGCCATGTGTGGAAAGCTAATTAAAGATAATTATTTATTATTACTTAATTGTTAATAATTGTTTACCTTATAATTAATTATGTAAATTATGTAATTAAGATTTATTTTAAATATATATTAGGTACACGTTGTTCAGTTTGTAGGGATAAAGAGAAGAAAGTTAATTAAACAATTATTTTATTGTTAGTTAATTACTATTAATTATTTAATTGATAATTAATTATGCAACATTTGTAATTATTATATTTTAAGATATATTTTAGGTGAGTGTTGTTTACGTTGTAGAGGTTAAGGGTAGAAAGTTATTTGAGTAATAATAAACATTAAAATAGTTATTTATTGTTTAAGAAATGTGTGATTTGTTATGTTATGTTTTAATTGTGTTAGGCTTTTATCATTGCAAATAAAATTATATTTGTTGGTTGTTATACTTCTGAATATATAGTGAGGTATTTTAATTATATTATTATTATTTGTTTTAAATTAAAATGTTTATTAAACATTGTAAAAATATTGTTGTTTTTAAAATTTCAACCAAATGTGTGTGTATATATATATATATATAATTCCTCCAAGCTTAGGTAACTGCCACCGCACTCCTGAACAGAGGGTGCGTTGTCGGAGCGGACCACCCCAGCACGGTCTGTGTAAAATAGCAAAACTCCTCGTAGCACAAGGATGACGACGCCGTGTTCTGGCCAAGAAAACTTTATTGAACTCGACTGGGAGGAGGCGTTTCGCCTGTCTAGCAGGCTTATTCACCAACGGCTTGCCCGTTTGATTAGCCATTTTTAAATACAGTGTTTACGTCATGTCACATGACTGAGACTACTCACATAGTGTATTAAAAGAAAGACTTGTAGTTTTTGGGTTTTTTCAAACACATAGGTAGCGTGTCACCATTACAATATACAAAATTATCTCAATATTAAGCACCTGGTTATATGGTGAAATTACCGCAAGTAAAATGCCTTTCATGATACCACAAAATAAATGAATATATTAAGAACTTCAACTACGTAACAACAAGAATAGATGTGTTCAAATTTATTAGGACACTGAAATTGAGAAAGCACTTTGCGCAAAACAAGCCACAAAGATCACGAGAATTGAGCAGTGGTCTTGAGGACACAGACCACCCAGGAAGTCTGTCAGTAGCAGATATGGACCCAATGTTGGGTTTTAAAAGTATTGACAATGATGACGGTCGGTATACAACGATGGTAAATCAAGATGAGAATAATATTCTTTTAGATCAAGAAGAAGAGTCTCCAATTTCCATGAGTCAAGCATTAGCAACAGCCAGAGAACAAGAAGTGGAAATCAGTGCTAATGAACCAACAAATTTCAGACCACCATCAAGATTTATCCCTATGACTGCTAAAGATTCTATTGACATTTTCAATGAACTAGTAATCAATAATTTGAAGAATTTGGAAAAGTGTACGAGTGTGAAACAAAGTCTATTCACAGCATGAAAAAGAGTACTCTGCGTTAGTTACTAAATTAACTTCTGATGGTAACTGTATTGTGAGAAATGCCGATAAAGGAGGGAATGTGGTGCTGTGGGACAGAACTAGATACCTGAGTGAGGCATATAAGCAACTAAATAATCGCAGTAATTATGTAAGAGTCACCGATCTTGTTATGCAAACCAGTTTTACTAGGTTTAATGAACAACTACAAGACTGGTACAATCAATGTTTACTTACATCAGAGGAACGTCTATTTTTAAAAATAGATAAACCAGTTGTTCCCGTTTTTTACCTCATTCCGAAAGTCCATAAAAGTCTAGAAAATCCCCCAGGTCACCCTATCATCTCTGCCATTGGAGGAGCATTTGAAAACACCTCCAAATTTGTGGACTCGTTTCAGTGCCCCATAGTAAAAACTCTACCATCCTATATACAGGACACAGGTGATTTTCTGAAGAAAATATATGACTTGCCATGGGAAGATGACTTTCTGCTAATAACTATTGATGTAAACACACTGTATACAAGCATCAAACATGAGGATGGCTTGAATGCCATCAAATTCTTTCTTAGTAGCCGCCCCATCAAACTCTGGGCTCATACACAGATGTTATTAAGTATGGTGTCCACATGTCTGAAAAGCAACTACTTCCTTTTCAATGATGAGCTCTTTCATCAAATCTGTAGGACAGCGATGGGCACCTGCTTCGCCCCCAGCTATACGAATTTGCATATGGGCTGGTTGGAGGAGCAGGTGGTCCGGGTCGCTTACCATACAGAGGGGGAAGAAAATGTACTACACTGGAGTCGTTTTATCGATGATTTGCTTGTAGTTTGGAAAGGATCGGAGGATTCGGCAAAAAACATTATCAAAAAACTGCAGGTGAACAATTTAAATCTTAAATTCACCAGTACCATCAGTAACATGGCAGTCAATTTCCTAGATCTTACCATCTACGTAAGTAACTCCAAACTACAGACTAAATTGTTTAGAAAACCCACTGCTGGAAACACCTTGCTTCATGCAGAGAGCTTCCACCCCCAAAATTTGATCAAAAGCATTCCGTATGGGGAATGTTTGAGAACTATGCGTAACTGCAGTGAAAAGGAAATACTAGATGAAGAACTAGTCAAACTTAGCTCTAGATTCATAGCTAGGGGGTATACTAAGACGAACGTGCAAGCAGCAACTAGGAAAGCAAGGGGTAGATCCAGAGAAGAAATCCTCTTCAATCCCAGTAAGAGCAAAACTAAAAAGGCAGAGTCAGAGAATAATCAACCTAGAATGATTACCACCTATAACCGTAAACATGGCCAAATCAGAAGTATCCTCACCAAACATTGGCACTTGATCAGAAATGATCCGATTCTGGGCAAATTGACACAGAAAAGACCAGCAATCACCTTTAGAAAGGCCCGGTCCTTCAGACAAATGCTTGTAAGCAATGTGATTAATAAGAGGCGTCCAAACAAACAGTCCATGAATTGGTTAAAACCCAGAGAAGGGTTCACCAAATGCACCAAGTGCAAAGCCTGTAGCTTTGGGAAAAATACACAGGTATGCACATTGGGGCTATCTAAGCGCATGAAAAAGATCAAAGGACACTTCACATGCAAGACTGATTTTGCTGTCTACGTCCTTCAATGCCCATGCGGCTTGAGGTACGTGGGCAGCACGATCCACCCAGTCCACAAAAGAGTGCTACAACATCTTAGAGCAATACGGAATGGCTTTGTGTATTTTGTAATAGACTGTATTTCTCCAAACCAACGTGGAGGTAATAGAGAGAAAAAGCTACGTAAATTAGAGTCCTGCTACATTTTAGAGCTAAACACACGATCCCCGGCGGGATTGAATATCGAAGAAGATTTAATCACACATCTATAATTCGATTGTTGATAGCTTTTTAAGATATAACAGATTACCAAGTAGGCAACTTCTCTGTCCCGTTTTCAAGTTTGTACAATAATTTTTATTTTTTTACTTTTTTGGTTTTTCTTGCACTTCTTTGGTATCAGGGACACATTGATAATTAACTAAGCAGTAAACCTTTGATTATTCCCCACTATTAGCCCAGTGGGGCCATAGACAATGAACTTGTTGTGTAGCGTGAATATGTTTTTCAATGTGAATTTGCTAAATGATATTTTAAATGGAACTGTCTGTCCACTGGGGCTCAATTGAGATCGACACTGTGGAGGGGTAATTCGTTTTCCTCATGTGTATATATAATGTTTTGGGAAAATTAATTTATTCCCCGAAACAAATTAGCCATGATTTGATAATTTTGGGTTCCTTTGTTCCTCACAGCCTACCAGTACCTCGCCTTCAGGATTGTACTCCCTGCGCTGGCACTGTATCCCGCTAGCTGCGGTCTCCCGCCGCGGTGTCTTCATCGGTCGCGGCCGCGGAGCGGAGACCGGAAACTACATTTCCCAGCACCTCTTGCGGCAGGAGAGCCGCCGAAGCAGATTTTCGCGCCAGGAGGCGCATTAAACTGAGCAGCAGCCCCCGCGTCGCGGGACCGCGCGCGGGCTAAGCCCGGGCAAAGGGCGGGCCGTCTACGGCCGTCAGAGGCCGGACGAGGCTGGGCTGGGCCTCCCCCCCTTCATTCAAACTTATAAGTGAGTAGCTGTAACTGATATATTATCTCTAAGCACTTCTCAATAATTGCTACTAGAAGGGCTACTAAAGCTACACCTGTTGGGATGGTAGCTGGGACACTCGACCAGTTCAAAACAAGGGCAGCCTCGGTACTGGAGCACGAAATTGAACTGACACAGCGGCGTTTATCGCAAGACCCGGTCTTCCTAAGAAGATCTTCCTTGGGTATTATTGCTCACGTCAGCTCACCTGCTCCCACCCAACCTAATTCAATTATCGAGGAGCACCCAACCACTTCATCAAACACTGGGACTGGTACAGACGCCCGGGTCGAAGACCCCGCGCAACTATTACGTAGGCAGTCTATCAACACCACTATGGCCCCAATTGAGTTGAACCCTAATAAAGAAAAGGACCTTGGGCCTAGGGAGGGCGCTATACCGAAGAAGAGAAAGGCCGTCACCTCGTCAAGGGGAGGAAAATTGAAACATCCAAAAATTATGACTAAATCTCCTCCCCGGACTATGGTCCCCACGGTATCACTGGAGTCCTGCTCCCCTGGGACTCCAATAGATACCCCCGCTGAGAATGGCTCACTACCTGTAAAATCATGTCCCCTGAACTTAGACTCACTGGTGGAAAAACTGAGCCTTGTTCTATCTTCCCTTATCCAGCCCGTGGAGCAAATGCTGCAACATTTAGATGTCAGACTTGGGAAAATGGAGGCATTACTCATGGAAAATATGTCCACTACAAAAGACTTACTGGCCATACAAACACAAGTTAAAATTTTAGTTCCTCCATCTAATGCTATCAACCCACAAACTGATATTATTGCAAAAGACCAACCTTTAAGGCCCAACACACAGGGCTCAACAGTGGGCTCTTTTATTACTGACTCCAGTAATAGTTCCAATCTCGCGGATAAGGTACATCCCATCCAACCGCTGTTACCGGCATCCCTATCAAACTCTGCCATTCCAGTGATGGAGCATGTTGTTGGAAACACTAACTCTCAAGTTTTACCATGTATTAATTTACCTCCCGATTGTGCTCCATATGTTGTTGTTCTAACGGAGGTTCCGGAATTACTAAGTAATAAATCGGAATCTTATGAGGAGCTTAGGAATAAGACTATGCATTGGCTAAATTCATATAGACCCTTGCCTAGTCTCATTTATAGTAAAATTCTGCATGTCAGAAGAGTGAGGTGGGTAGGCTTCAGACCTAAAAATGTACGAGGAGATTGTATAATTATTAATTTTGAGGATTCTAGGGCAGTTGATCACATATGCAGTTGGCAACAATCAAGCTCTAATACAATGATTAAAACATGGAGGCTAGACTATTTTTATCCAACAGTTCATTCTCATTCCTTCCCCGAATACGGGGGGTCTGATTTGAGGCCATACCAAGAGGACCCCTGGCAGCTCGCACCTAGAAGTAGGGGTAGACCGCCTAGGGGGGAATTGATGAGTATCTCGTTACATAATCGATACAGCTTGCTTGATCAAGTTGACTGACTTTTTGTGCCGTCCCGTCGCCCCCTGCCCCACCTAATTGATGCTTACAAAAATATTGAAGTTTCTGTAACTATTAGAAATAAGCATCCAGAGGTGGCTAATGTTTTATCTAACCCCAGATTGTCTAAAGAGGCTGATGTAGTGTCCAATGCGAACTTGCCTACAACACTTGGGGAGTCTAGGGACGTCCGACCATCCCCTATGATTCCCAATTGCTCATTGGTGCCTCAATCTCAGTATATTGGTGTCCAGACAGATTCTAATCTTCCTGACGCTGGGATACATGACCTTGCTGCTCCCTGCGATGAGGGCAATGTGGGAACTGAGTCTCTAAACTCCAAAAGCTCCCTAAAAATGTTATCATGGAACATAGCAGGACTTGTTTCTAACCTAGAAATTCCTGATTGGTACACCTTTGTGGATTCCCATGGGATCTGTCTATTTCAGGAAACATGGGCTATGGCTCCCACCCATAGAGCAGGGTATGTAACATACGCAGAACCTGCAGTTAAAGGTGCAAGGGGTAGACCGTCAGGGGGGTTGTGTACCTGGATAGGCATCCACCTTGGATTTACGTTGAAACGAATGGTGACAAACAGCCCGGATCTCACATGCATCCTGATGTCACATAAGAGAACACCCAAGCTGGCCCTGATTAATATTTATTCGCGGCCAGTAAAACCTGGTGGCACCTCCGACACCCTGGATATGCTAACTGCGTTACTATACAAATTGGGGAGCGATGTAGTATTGTTGATTGGAGGTGACTTTAATTGTCACTTTGAACCATTACATGGGGTTCCTACAATGACCAAGGCTGAGGACGAGACCTGGTCAATTCCTCCCCCTATTGCTTACCCTGTTAAAAACTGGTCAGCCTTAGCTTTACAACTGACCTCCCTCTCCCTCACATTCTCCCTCAGAGCCTGTAATGGTCGTTTTAATAGTGACATCCCTGCTCACTTTACTTACAACGGCCTGGGGCATACATCAATTATAGACTACTTTCTGGTGAGCCTGATATTTTGGTCTAACATTCTGGATTTTACCGTCTGTCGGCGCTCAGAAAGTGATCACAACCCCTCGATAACTGAGTTGAATCTCCAACTAACTTGTGGGGAGAGTGTTAAAATCAGTTCTCCCAGAACCGATCTAAGGCTAGTACAATTCGATGAAGAATTCGATGGGCAGCCGCAAAATCCTCTGCAGATGTAATGCCAAATTTATATAGAAACGTAGTTCCCCTACTTGAAAAAACCAACCACGTTATCAGTGACCCTAATGCTATGGATATGACTGCATTTACTGCTATCCATGGTGAGATGGTCTCTTTGTTAACGGACACCTTTTATAAAGTAGGTCCTATTAAAACCAAGCCATGTTTCGGTGGTAATCCCTGGTTTAACAGAGGTTGTAGAGATGCCAAATTAGCATTACTACTGGCTCTAAACAAAGGAAATAGTCAACACATCATCCAGGCTAGACAAGCCTATAAGAAATTGATAAAAAATGCTAAATCCGAATGGGAGGCTGATCGCTGGGCCGCTATTTCAACTGCCCTCGCAGCAAAGGATGCGAGGTCTTTTTGGAACCTTGTCCATACTGGGAATCCAGAAGGTGGATCTGCAATCATCCCCAATATATCAGAGGAAGCTTGGTCCTCCCACTTCAAAGATCTCTACTCTCTCTCTCTCCCTCCTGTATTCAGGTGGCTCCGCAGAGTCCTCTGCCTGTGATCCCCATTCTGCCTGCGCAAAAAATTTCCTTGGCCGAAGTAAAGATGGCAATACTTAGGATCCAGCCCAATAAAGCTCCGGGGCTCGATCGTATCCCAGGTGATCTATTTAGAGAAGAACCATCAGTCTGGGCCCCATACCTTTTGGTTTTATTCAACGCAATCCTGGAGGGGCAACCTTTGCCTAGATCCTGGCTTGGGGCGGAGATCATCCCAACATATAAGAAGGGCTCTCCGCTCCTACCCTCAAATTATAGGCCGATTAGCCTTATCGATGTCACACACAAAATTTACGCCAGGGTACTGTTACAACGTTTGGAGAGCTGGTCTAGTGACAATAACATTCTGACGCCACTTCAGGCGGGATTTAGGGCAAAAACCTCAACAATTGATCAACTATTCCGGCTACAAGTGATATATTGGAAGCATGTGGCATTGGAAAGGGGTAGTCTCTATCTTACTTTTGTCGACTTAAAATCTGCTTTCGACATGGTGGATAGAAAACAATTATGGTCCATCCTATTATCAATGGGGGTTCCACCCTATTTATGCCACCAACTTAAAATCTTACACGCTGGTACTTTTGCAAAAGTACGCTTCGGCAAACAAGGACAGTTAACCGGAGCCTTTCCGATTGAGAAAGGTGTTAGGCAGGGCTGTGTCCTTGCTCCAACCCTATTTTCTCTCTTTCTCAACGGGCTTATTGAAGACCTCATGGCCATAAAAGATATAGACTCCCCCAAAATAGGCGCCCGTAAATTTCCCGCCTTAATGTTTGCGGACGACACGCTTCTGCTTTCAAAATCTCCAATGGGGATGCAGCGCGTGTTAGACCAATTCTCCAATTTCTGCTTAAAAAGAAACCTGGTGATTAACATAGACAAGACTAAGTACATGGCTTTTAATGCAAAAACTGTTAACTGCCCCCACCCAACTATGGGTGGTAGACCTCTTGAAAGGGTTTCAACATTTGAATATCTGGGTGTGACCTTAAATGATAAAATGTGTTGGGGTCCTCAAGTGGCAAAGTCTAATTTAAGACTAACGCAAGTAGCAGGGGGCATTCTCAAAGTACAGAAGAGTTGTACACTAAAAATAGTTAGTGCCCCGCTCGAAATTTTTAAAGTGAAAGCTAGGGCCTCCTCTCTCTACGGGGCAGAACTTTGGGGTCACTCACCAATAAGTATCCTATCTATAACTGAAAATAACTTTCTTAAACAATTATTGGACCTCTCTAAAAGCACTCCTCTACTCCCATTAAGACTTGATCTCAATGTCTGTCCAATTGCAGACGCTATTGCTATTCGACCGCTACTCTATTGGAAGCATCTCTGGAGTACACCTGAGTTGGTGAGCTATAGGGAGGAACTCCAAATTGTCATGGCTTCTATTGGTTCAGGAAGGATTCCCTGGCTAGCCTTTGTAAAACAGTCACTTATATCGAATGGCTTTGAGGAACTCTGGTTTAACCCTGAAGTCTCCTGCACAGCTATTCCAAAGAAGTTTCTGAATAGTGTGGTCAGGGAAAATAACCTAAGTAACCATTTTCGCTCAGTAAAATCCTCAAGCTTAACTGATAATTTTCTGGATGTAAAATCCGTTTATAGCTTTGAGTCTGCGATTGATTTAATCCAACCAACACTAGCCAAGAAACTGTATCTACAGTTTAGATATGGTACACTGCCATTTTTCTCTGTATCCGATAGGTGGAAGGGGGGAGCTGTACGACCCTGCCCGGGCTGCACTACTGAGGATGAAACCCTGGTCCATGTCATCTTATTTTGTCCTGCTTATGCTTTTATCAGGAAGCCATTGATAATACAGTTGTGTAAGAACCTGGGCATAAAACATTATTTGGCCTTTTTTAGGATACTAAAAACAGACACTAATCCATTAATTGTCTTTACAGTAGCCAAATTCCTACATTTAATGTGGATTGTTCGAAGGAATCTGATCAATAATGTTATTTTAACTTAAGACTAGCCAAATCGAATTCAAGAGAGCAAGAAATATCTTAGTTTATTTAGGATTGTATTGTTATGATATCTTTTTAAATCATGGAATTATTTATATTTTTAACGGATCAATTGTTTTTAAATCATGTAATGTTGTGTAACTGCATCCATGAATCGGATTGTCTGTTTTCTCGTTTTGTTTTTTTGCTATGTGCTTTTATGGTAAATTCAACCGCAATAAAGCTATTTGAATTGAATTGAATTTTGAAATGGCCGTTATTTCCGGTGCAAACTAAGTATTGTCTTGTTTTGCGGGCTATTCTGTACTATTGTAGTACGATTTAGTAGTCCTCCAGTTCTTAATATATTAATTTATTTTGTGGTATCATGAAAGGCATTTTACTTGCGGTAATTTCACCATATAACCAGGTGTTTAATATTGAGATAATTTTGTATATTGTAATGGTGACACGCTACCTATGTGTTTGAAAAAACTACAAGCCTCCACATATAGTGAGATGTTAGTTAACTGGAAAGATCAAGGGTTACTTGAACGGGAGGAATTTCAAACTCTGTACTGTAAACATCCCAAACTACCTATCATGTATTTACTCCCCAAACTACACAAAAACAGTGAAAAACCCCCCGGTAGACCGATAGTGTCTTCAATGGGCTCTCAATTAGAAATAACTTCATATAATTTATCGTTCATTATTTGAGACCTTTTGTCGTGGCATTGCCCGCCTATATCAAAGATACAACACACTTTTTGACATTAATTGATAGGATAGTATGGGAAGATGATTTGTTACTGGTTACACCAGATGTAACTAGTTTATATACCAGTATCCCACACAGCCTGGGGCTCCAGGCTATGAGACATTTCTTAAGAGCAAGATATATCTCATTATTACTGCATACACAAATGCTGATTGAAATGACACACTACTGTCTGACTAATAACTATTTCCTCTTTAACAATAATATCTACAAACAAACTCAAGGAACTGCGATGGGCACCTGCTTCGCCCCCAGTTACGCAAATTTATTCATGGGCTGGTGGGAGGACAGGTGTCCCAGGAGTGGGAGACGCGAGGTGACAACATAGTAACATGGGCCAGATTTATCGATGATATCTTCCTAATCTGGAAGGGTGATGAATCATCGGTTAATCGGTTTATTGAGACGCTGAATGACAACGAGTTAAATTTACAATTTACATCACACATCAGCAAAACACACAATGTATTTCTAGATGTGGAAATTGAAGTTAAAGATCTAACCATTCAAGTTAAAGATCTAACCCTTGTCACAAAATTACACAGGAAGGAAACCGCTGGAAATAGTCTCTTGTATGCACAAAGTGCTAATCCATCAAGCTTAATTCAAAGCATCCCTTATGGAGAGCTTATACGTGCTAAACGTAATTGTAGTACATTGGTGGAGTATGAGAAAGAGAAGTCAGTCATGTATGATCGCTTCCGCGAACGCGGATATAGCCATCAACAAATCTAACAAGCAGAGAAGAAGGCGGACATGCTTGTCAGATCTGAACTCTTGAGACCTAAACCATTAGGTGATGAACATAATGACAATGTTAGATTCATTACCACCTTTTCTAACAGTGCCTTTAAAATCAGGAAATTATTTAATCACAATTGGCATATTTTACTGAGTGATGCGACCTTGAAAAAGTGTCTTAACGTTACACCACAGATAACATTCTGCAGAAACAGATCTCTTAGAGATGAATTATGCAAAAATGCTAACTCTTTCACGGATGTGGTCAGTAATGCAAATGTTGCCGGCTTTAAAACTTGTAAACATTGTAAAGCATGTGCCAACAGTAGAGATTGCAAGACCCTAATACTCCCCAATGATAACAGGGGATATGAAATTAGAGGGAACTTCTCCTGTGAAACTGACTATTGTATCTACTGTTTTCGCTGTCCTTGTGGAAAATTGTACATAGGGAGCTCCATCCATCGAGCAAAAAAAAGAGTCTTGGAACATTTACGTGCAATTAAGAAAAATGACGTGCAATATCCAGTAGCACAACACTTTTTTAGGGAACACAATCAAAATGAAAAATTGTTGCCTTTTTCAGTATTCTATGGTGGGGATAGAGAGTGTGAATTAAGACGGATGGAATCAAGGTTCATAATAAACTTTGACACCCTTACACCCTTAGGGTTGAACTAAAGTGAAGAGATGGCTGTACATTTGTGATCTAATGAGATGTATATTATCAGTGGATTATATCTGTTATTGATTTTGCTTACAATTTTAACAATGTTTTTTAGGATTACTGTAGTAGGTTATATTGTAGATTGGGAGAAGTTTAATATGATAAGAGTATTTGAAAGACTTATCAAATGTTTTGTCTTTCTTTCTCTCTTCCCCCTTTCTCCTCTTCCCCCACCCCTTTTTCAGTTGCTTCCCTTCTTTCCCTTCCTTTTCTTTTTTGTTCTCCTTCATGTAGCATTCCTAAAACTGATTTGACGTGGAGTTACTGTACTTGAGGAAACGCCAAGTGGATTGTTTATACAACCTTTACTTAAACCCTATATTCGTATGTGGCATGCCATGGACTGCAGAATACAGACAATGCCCACTTGGGCTAACATGTTGATTCACATGATGAAATTTTCAGTGTATAATTATTCAATAATGGTATTGCTTGAACATTAATTGTGCTATCACACTAGTAATATTTGCCCACTGGGGCATTTACGTCTGTATCTCATAGTATCCACTTTCTATTGTTGTTAAGACCACATACTATTTTGTAAATGGATTGATCTTTGTCTGTTTAAATATTGTGCATAATTAATGATACGCTAGATATTGACATGAAATGCACATTTAAATTTCATGTTTGGGTTGCAACAAACTTTGTTTTACACCACTGTAAAATGGCGCTCAGACTTTGAAAGCATATTCTTTCCTTAGTCCCATTTCTATTTTTGTTGAATGCGCATATGTAAGGAGGATGTGTTTGTATTGCAAGCCATACCGTGAACAAGCTTTATTGCGAAACGCGTTGGTTAAGGCTACGATTTTGCCTGGATTAAAATTTTGAATACAGCATTCCTGGGAGTCCTGGATGTCTTTTTGTGACCCTCGAAAAGTAGCGTTTTGGATTTATGGGGCTACCGGAGCCCATCCAGGACGGCCGTGCTTGAAGCTCCGCACTTCCGGGATTTGTGGGCTATATATATATATATATATATATATATATATATATATATATATATATATATTATCTACTGGCGGTCGCCAGTAGATAGTTATAGTTAGGACCGTGTTTCCATAGGAAATCTCAAAATTCTATTTTGAATAACTTTGGCGCCGGTTGACGAATCCTCGCGAAATTTTCAAAACTAATGGGGCGCTCCGTTCAACTCCTACCCTGAAAGTCTCGGGGTGATTCGTCAAGCGGGGACCGAGAAAAAAGGGGGGTCCCAAAACGCGTTTTCCCCATGCATTTTTCCATAGGACCTTTAGTCGCAGCTACAGCCCGAACGGCTGAACAGAATTACTTGACATTTGGTAGAGAGGTAGCCATAAGGTCAAGGAAGTGCCTTTCGCAGGTCTGGTTTAAATCTGTTTAGTATTTCCTGAGAAAATAGCATTTAAAAGCATATATATATCTATACGCGCGCAGGGTGCGCGCACCGTGCGCGCACCGTGCGAGCACCCTAACGTGCGCGAGCGTAATTCTGATTGGTGGTTACATGTTAGTCAACGTTCGAATCGGTCGAAATCAGGAAGTGTCGGCCGCCATTTTGTTTGTTTTCAGTGCGAGAGTGAAAAAGGAAGGTGGCGAACATGAAAAGGGGGCAGGGTAGAGAGTTCCTGACCCCCTAGCCTTGGTCAGGGGGTCCCTGAAGGACCCCGAAGGCAAAAAAAATTTTTTTTTTTTTAAATCGCGGGGGAGCGCGCACCGTGCGCGCACCCTGAAAAACTCAAAAAATATATCGCGGTTTATTGTAGTTTATTGTAAAATGAATATATATAAAAAAAAATAATGCATAAATAAATTAGCATTTAAAAAACCGTAGAAATTCACTGAAAAAACCATAGGTTTCACACACGTTATAGTTAGGAATTAGCATTTAAAAAACCTTGCAAATTCACTTAAAAAACCATAGGTTTCACACATGTTATAGTTAGGTGGATATTTCACTCGTAAAAAACCAATGAAATTCCCCCGTTATAGTTAGTTCAGATAACTATAACTCGCGCGACCGCCACTCTATCACAAGGATGATGTCATCAGTGATGTCATGAGTGATGCCACTGACCATGTTATGAGTGATGTAATATGTGACGTCATGAGCAGTGGACTGCGGGCGCGCGAGTTATAGTTATCTGAACTAACTATAACGGGGGAATTTCATTGGTTTTTTACGAGTGAAATATCCACCTAACTATAACATGTGTGAAACCTATGGTTTTTTAAGTGAATATATATATATATATATATTCCTCATCGTTTTTGCTCCTTCTGTCTCCCCCCGCCCGAGGCATGTATGTATATTTTAGATTTAAATATTTACATTTGTTGTTACTTAATATAGTTGTTAAAATATTTTATTTGTTTGAAGTGAACTGCTCTCTCTCTACTGTTGCAAAGACTGGAGTGAGAATAGTACATTTTACCCCTCAGCTATCCAACGCTTTTTCCACAGTTGCACAGACTGGAATGGAAATAGTCAAATTTACCCCTCCTGACTCCATCCCTTTTTCATACTGTTGCACAAACTGGAGTGGGAATTGTAAATTGTACCCCTCCGCAATCTCACACTTTCCCTACTGTTGCTTCGACTGGAGTGGGACTAGTAAATATTACCCTTCTGAGTTCAACGCCTTCCATACTTTTGCACAGATTGTAATGGGAATAGCAAATTTTGCCCCTCCTGGGTCCAACCTTTTCCCTACCGTTGCAGCGACTGGAGTGGAAATAGTAAATTGTACCCCTCCTGAGTCCAACTCTTTCTCTACTGCTACACTGACTGAAGTGGGAATAGTAAAGTTTACCCATATGCAATCCAACACGTTCCTTACTGTTGCACAGACTGGAGTGGGAATCGTAAATGTTACCCCTCCTGAGTCCAAAGCTTTCCCTAGTGTTGTACTGACTGGAATGGGAATGGTGCAATGTAGCCCTCTGCAATCCAACATTTTCCCTACTGTTGCAGTGACTGGAGTGGGAATTGTAATTTGTACCTCTTCTGAGTCCAACACTTTCCCTACTATTGCACAGACTGGAGAGGGAATAGTATATATTACCACTCCTAAGTCCAACGATGTCCCTACTGTTGCAGAGGGTGGAGTGGGAACAGTATATGTATTATTCTTACAATTTTATAATTTTGTGTATATTGTTTAGATTTATATTAATAATAATATGATGTTTCTGTGCATCTAACATTGGATTATTTTTTATTATTTGATGTTTGTATTATGTCATACATTTTTAGTAAAATGTAGTTTTTTATTTTGTTTGTTTTTTTATGTGTAATTGAATTGCTATGTTTTTCAGAAGTCTTTCCAGTTTGATACGGTTTGTAATTTAGTTTGTATATGTGTATGTGTGTATAAATATATATATTCACTGAAAAAACCATATGTTTCAGGGGCGTTATAGTTAGCTGGACTTTTCACTCGTACAAAACCATTGAAATTCCCCCGATATAGTTAGTTCAGCTAAGTATAACTCGCGCGCCCGCAATGCACTGCTGATGACGTCACATATTACATCACTCATGATATGGTCAGTGACATCACTCATGACATCACTGATGACATCTCAAATGACATCACTGATGACATCACTGATGACATCATCCAGTGAATGTGTGTTTTTCTGAAAATTACATATGTTTTATATATGTATATCTCAAGGTCGATGGAAGAATAAATGGGTATGTAAGTGTCTAAATGGATGATTTGTTTTTGAAAAATTGATTGTATAACTGACTGATTAAGTGTGTCTTAGTGAATACATGGCTTAGTGAGTAATGTTTAAATATGTAAATATCTGTATCAGTCTCTCACTTTGTGTATAAGTGGCTGCATGGGTTGGTGAGTAGCTACATGAGTGTCTATATAGGTTATTAGTTGGTTTTTTGAGTATCAGTATGAGTGTCTGTATGGTTCGGTGGGGGGTATTACGTAGTGCATAGGTGCATGAATGAGTGACTCACTGTTTGTATGTGTTGAAGACAGCATGTGTGCAGGACTGTATGGGTGGATGAGTGTGTGCATGGGTGTGTTAGTGAGTGAATGACTGTCTCAATAGTGTCTTTATGAGTAACTACATATGTTTTAAACTAGTATATGTGACTATTGGTGTATATAAGTGAGTATATGTGAGAGTGAGAGATTGAAAGAGTTCCTGCATGAATAACTATGTGTTTCTATAAGTGATTGTTTAAAAGACTAAGTATGTGTAAGTTTCTGTAGAAGTAAGTGTGGTGGTGTGTGTATAACTGTATATGCAAGTAAATGGATGTTTGATTCTTTATTAGCATGAGTGACTATGTGTGTGAGTAACTCTATGGATGAGTGGCGTTGTGTAACAGGATGTATAAGTGTATGCGTACATATGATGAGTGAGTATATGTATGAGGGACTGTATAGGACTGTTGGTGAATGAGTGGATGTGTATATGGATTAGAATTACTGAATAGGTTGTTGTAACTGGTATTGGTATGTCCATTGTTTTGAAAATTGTAGTTTCTATTTTTGAATGTGTGTATCAAAGGTTATATTAGGGGGAGAGGAGGTCTGCCACTCTATCACAAGGATGATGTCATCAGTGATGTCATTTGAGATGTCATCAGTGATGTCATGAGTGATGTCACTGACCATGTCATGAGTGATGTAATATGTGACGTCATCAGCAGTGCATTGTGGGCACGCGAGTTATAGTTAGCTGAACTAACTATAAAGGGGGAATTTCAATGGTTTTGTACGAGTGAAAAGTCCAGCTAACTATAACGCCCCTGAAACCTATGGTTTTTTTCAGTGAATTTCTAAGGTTTTTTAAATGCTAATTCCTAACTATAACAAGCCTGAAACCTATTGTTTTTTCAGTGAATTTCAAAGGTTTTTTAAAGGCTAATTTCTAACTATGGCTACAGAGATAGGACATGTGAAGAAAGAAGAAAAAATGCACAGAAAGAAAAAAAGAAATGCAGAAAGAAGCAACAGCAGTCCTCAAAGACGAAGAAAAGTGCAGGAAGAAGGATCACGTGCAGAAAGAACAAACAGAAGAGCAGAAAGAAGCCTTGTTGCAAAATCATCCAGTACCCTCAACTTTTTCAGACGGATACTGGTGGTAACTAAGTCTGACTAACCAGTCCTAGAGCCAGTGCTATGTTAAAAGACACTCAGAATACAGTGAAAACACCTCCATACACTAGGGAACACTATGTGTTGGGGTCCCCCTGTGATTAGCATGACCACCTCTGTAAGCCCCTAGTATATAATAGGGCAGGGGATTAAAACTACCTCTTAAAATGTGCCACAGAGCGTGTTTGCACACGTCACCCCAGGCCCCGTCCCCTCCCTTCCCCACTGTGTAAACACGCCCTGTGGCCGTTTTAAGTTGGGAGATTAAGTCCCCTTGAATTCTGAGGGTCCCTAGGGTGCAACTAGACCACTAGGTACCTCCAGTAAGCGCCACAGAGCTGCGTTGCAGAGAGATGTAAAAACGGGCACGGCTTAGATCACCACTCTGCAGCGCAGTGGCGCTTACAGGAAGCACCTGGTGGGCTAGTTGGCCCCCAGGGTCCCTCAGGATTGAAGCGGAATTATTTCCCCAACTTAAAATGAGCCACAAGGCTTGTTTGCACACCTTAACTCAGGCACCGTCCCCTCCCTTCAGCACTGTGTAAACACGCCCTGTGGCCATTTTTAGTTGGGAGATTAAGTTCATTTGAATCCTGAGGGTCCCTAGCGTCCAACTACCCCACTAGGTACCTCCAGTAAGCACCACAGAGCTGCGTTGCAGAGAGGTGTAAAAAGTGGCACGGCCTGGACCACCTCTCTGCAACGCAGCTCAGTGGCGCTTACTGGAAGCACCTGCTGGGCTAGTTAGCCCACAGGTGTCCTCAGGATTGAAGGGGAATTATTGCCCCAACTTAAAATGCTCAATAGGGCGTGTTTGCACACGTCACCTCAGGCCCCGTCCCCTCCCTTCCCCACTGTGTAAACACGCCCTGTGGCCGTTTTTAAGTTGGGAGAGTAAGTCCCCTTGAATCCTGAGGGTCCCTAGGAGCAAAATAGCCCACTAGGTACGTCCAGTAAGCGCCATTGCAGAGAGGTGTAAAAACGGGCACGGCCTGCACTACATATCTGCAATGCAGAGCAGTGGCGCTTACTGGAAGCACCTGGTGGGCTAGTTGGCCCCCAGGGTCCGTCAGGATTGAAAGGGAATTATTTCCCCAAATTAAACCGTACCACAGGGCGTGTTTGCACACGTCACCTCAGGCCCCGTTCCCTCCCTTCACCACTGTGTAAACGCGCCCTGTGGCCGTTCTAAGTTGAGAGATTAAATCCCCTTGAATCCTAAGGGTCCCTAGGGTCAAACTAGCCCACTAGGTACCTCCAGTAAGTGCCACAGAGCTGCGTTGCATAGAGGTGTAAAAAGGGGCGTGGCCTGAGAACACCTGTCTGCAACGCAGCTCCCTGGCACATACTGGAGATACCTGTGGGGCTAGTTGGCTCTCAGGGACCCTCAGTATTGAAGGGGAATTAATTCCCCAATTTACAACTGGTCAGGGGGCGCGTTTGCAGAGTGCTGCAAGGAGGGGGCGTGGCCTCCGGCGTGATGCCGGTCTATTATTTATTTTATTTTTTTAAGAAGGAGGGCTGTGTGGCCCCCCTTCTTTTTCTAATTTATTGGCCCTGGATACCCCATCCCCCAGGGCCTGAACCCTCATTTTTTTTGTTGAAAAAAATAAATTTGGCCCTCCCAAGGCCTTAATCGGCCCCGGGGACCCCAAACCCCGGGTCTTGGCCTTTTTTTTTTTATTCTTTAGGAGGGGGACTGCGTTGCCCCCCTCCTCAGGCCACTTATGGCCCCGGGGACCCCATCCCCCGGGGCCGGTCTTTGTTTTTTTAATTTAAAAAATATATATATTTATAGAAACTCCTAGGACATGCTGGACAAACCGTATGTACCTATCACCATGACGATTTGCGTGATATTCATTAAAAGGCGACTATGCATACAATGAATCCACGTGGAATGTATTTACACCACTAGTGAAGCTCTGACGTGTCTAACGCCCTAACGTGCCTAATCCCGGCGCCCCCGCCGGTGGGTACTCTCCAAGTAGACACCCTTGTCGTTTATTTATACAAACATGGGTAGCTATTGACGGGCACAATTAATACACACGCACACCAAGCCATTCAAAGGGGATTCGACAAAAATTCGACCAAACTATGCAAGAAACCCCCCTCACGGTTAATAAAACACACATCCACCGCCGGATGTGTAATACTTTTTATTTTACTCTCTGGAAAGGAGACGAACCTCACTTGGGAGTCACAGCGTGCTTCTGGCTGAGCCCAATGCTGTGTAACACCCACCAGTGCCCGCCGAGTGCCACACACCTCTGTGTTGTATTTCACCAGCTAGTGCGTATGCTATGACACTCTCTGGCCCATGTGCACTCTAACACCATCCCATGAATATGTCATGCCACACTTGCCTTTGCACGGGTTATATTGCCTCATCTAACGTGCCTTCCTCGATGCCTATGTTATAACGCACAGCTCTATGCCATCCATATTACAATCTGGGATCCATATCTTTGTCACAGTGCATATGCAACGTTACACTCCTCAGCACATATTTTATATTACAACTTTAGAGACTAGTTAGGTTGCACAACACTGCCCTGTGCATATTACACTCCAAGGCGCATATCGCATAGCACGCGCAAGTGCCTGTGCTATCTCGCGCTCTCCAATGAATCTGTCATTGCGCACAATGTATTGCATATTATATTTCACACCCCGGTTCATCTTATATCACACTTTTTGGTGCATAGTTTATACCATATACTATATCTAGTTTTCATTTTCAATTGTGCTCTCAGGACTATGTTCTATATAACACTGCGTCCACCTACGCTTTTCACGGGCATTACATTTTGCGATGGAGGTGAAGGGTCAGGGGGTGTTTCTGCCAAGTGAGCCCGGAGTCACAGTCACAAACGGCCTCTTCTTCCTGAATAAAAGTGAGATTATGCTGCATACTTGTTCATATTTTAAGTAGTTCGCACAGACACACATTTTAAAAACAATAAAGTTCCTAATACCCACCTTCTCTGAACAGTTAGCTTGCTGCCCCATCCACCTCCTCCCTATCCTCTGTTGTCTGAATCCATGGACTAGCCTCCTCCCTCCTGCCATGCATGGTTTGATGTGCTGCCACTGCCCTCCATTTAGCATGATGTACCAGTCCACTCCTCCTGCCCTCCATTGCCCAATTCTATGGCCCATCATTGACCTCCTGCTTAGCCACTGTGCTTAGCTTGCTGCCCCTATTCTCCTTCCCCCTGCCCTCCGATGTCTTTGTGCAGGCCCCTGCTCCATCCTTTTTGCCCACCATGTTCCATGGACCTGCCACTCCTATCTACTCTGGGTGTTCTGTTGAGCTGCCACTCCCCTCCCACCTGCCTTGCATTGTCAGATGACTGTAACCTGTCCCTGCCACCTCCACCCTGCCTGTCCACATGCCATGCCCCTATCCCCTTCCTCCTGACCTTCATGGTCCATTTTACTGCCACACCCTTCTGCCCTCCCTGGTCTGTTGTGCTGCAACTGCTCCTCCTGCCTGCCCTGCGCGGTCTGCTCCCCTGAACTCTCTTGTCTGTGCCCAGGTCCTGACCCTCCCTTCTATCCTCCATGGTCCTTTGTGCATGCCCCTGCACCCTCCTTCTTGCCCATCATAGCCATTGTGCTGCCACTAACCCTCCCGCTTGCCATGCATGGTCTTCTGTGCTGCCATGGCCCCTCCCACCTTCCCTGTGTGGTCAGCTAGCTGCCCCTGACATCCTCCCACCTTCCCTCCATGGTCTGTGTGTATGCCATCATAGTCTCATTGTTGCTCTCCATGGTGTGTCTTGTTTCTAGTGCCCATCCTGCCTGACCTCCATGGTCATCTTGCTGCTCCAGCCCTGCCCCGTTGCCCCCAGCCCTCGGTTTCCATGTGCAGACCCCTATTCTCTCCCTCCTGGCTTGTCTGTTTCATTGTAATGCCCCTGATCCGTCCCTCCTGCTCTTTATGGTCTGTTATGCTGCAGCTTTCTCTCCTGTCTGTCCATTATGGTCAGCTAGCTACAATTGCCTCTTTCCCCTCCTGCTGTCCATGTGCATGGTCCTGTCCCCTCCCTATTGCTTTCTATGGATTGTTGTGCTGCACTCCCGTCTCGCATGCCCTGTGTGTTGTGTTGTGCTGCTGCAAACCCTGATGCCTGCCCTGTAGGGTCAGTTTGGTGCACCTCTCCATGTCCCTCCTTTCCTCTGTTATCTGAGTCCATGTCCCTACCCCAATTCCTCCTGCCTACCATGATACAATGTACCATACTTGTGAACATTTTGAACTTGGTAAGAGGGAGATTTTGAAAAAAAACTGGGGTATTGATTTTCCCCTTTGAGTTACATTGAAAAAGAGGAGATTGTAGAAAGATGACAGATCAAATTTAGCCCATTTGAACTTAAAAACATTGGACATTTCCTGGCTTAAACGTGTCTGTTGGCATGTATGGTTGTACTACCACTGCCTCTTTCTTCTGCCCACAATGGTCTATTATATTGCCACAGCCTCTCTTGCCAGTCCTGTATTGTTGGTTTGTTGCACCTGCCCCCCTTTCCACTGCCCTCCATAGTCTGTTGTGCTGCCACTGCCCTTCCTGCCTGCCCAGTGTGGTCAAATTGTTTCCTCTGCACTCTCCTACCTGCCTTCAATTTCAAGAGTCCGTGCCCCTAGCCTCTGCCTCTCAACAGTATCCCAATGAACAACTAGATTGCTAACATTCTATATTTATTACCAAAGTGTGGAACGCATGACGTCATCTTGATGTAATCAAAACTGTAATGCCTAGAGCATTTCCTTTAGAAATTACATATATGAGAGGGTCTTATTTGCATCAAAATTATGGTTAGTGCTCTAAAAAACTAAAATGAGGACATATTTTCTGAGTTTTCAAATAGCGACAAAGAACTTTTAAATTATTTGTAATCTTTAAGTTTTTTTTATCCAGTTGACCACTTGATTAAATGTTGCACCTAGGGGAGAGGATGTGGTGTTACTTCCAGAGCTGCAAACTTTGCAACTGGGGAACCAGGTTGGAGTTTCTGCTTCAGCTCAACATTCTGTGATTCTGGTCAAATCACTTAATCTCCCCATGTCTACAACCAACATGAATTTGATGTTGTGTGATGTAACCAATGCTCATGTAAGGCACTCCAATACCTGACAAGTCTGCACTATATATAGCTGCAAATACACAAAAAATAAGTGTTTTGCACACTTCTGTCATTGGGCTACATGTGGGCTACATCTGGGTGATATTTGTGCTGCATTTGGGCTCTTTTGTTTCTGGTGCCCATCTTGGGAGATTTCTTTGTTATGAAGTTTCTTAATTTCCTCATTTACTGCAGTCTCCTCAGTAGGAAATGCTTTCATGTTTTTACTTTGATTCCATCAAGAAGGTATCCAGATATGTCACACATTGGCCATAAATTCTGAATGTTAGCACTCTAGTTGCTCATTAGATCACTGTAGTAAAGCTACTGCTCACCACGGAAGTCTGCTGCTGGTATTAAAAGTGCATATTTCAGTCTGCATATCAGAATTTTTTAATGAAATAGAAGAGGATTTGAGAAGTCACTAAAAATGTGCCCTAATTTTTCTTTATTCAGCACTAATCATAATTTCTATGGCAAAATGAACCCACTCATTGTGTTCTTTTTTAAATTAAATGTTTTAAGTGTTACCAGTTTATTCCAATCAAGATGGCTTCAGGTGTGCCATACGTTTGTCATAAGTAAGACAGTAAGCGCTGTAGTTGTTTTTAAGAACACTCTGGTACATTCTGTCATTGGGCTATACTTGGGCTACATCTGGGTGATATTTGGGCTACATTTGGGCTCTTTTGTCTCTGGTGGCCATCTTGGGAGATTTATTTGTTATGAAGTTTCCTAATTTCCTCATTTACTGCAGTCTCCTCAGTAGGAAATACTTTCAGTTTTCTATTTTGGTTCCATCAAGAAGGCATTCAGATGTGTCACACATTTGCCATACATTCTGAATGTTAGCACTCTAGTTGCTCATTAGATCACTGTAGTAAAGCTACTGCTCACCAGGGAAATCTGCTGCTGGTATTCAAAGTGCATGTTTCAGTCTGCATGTCAGAATTTTTTTATGAAATATAAGAGGATTTGAGAAGTCAAAATGTGCCCTAATTTTTCTTTCTGCAGCACTAATCATAATTTCTATGGCAAAATGAACCCCCTCATTTTGTTCCTTTGTAAATTAAATGTTTTAAGCGTTACCACTTTATTCCAATCAAGATGGCTTCAGGTGTGCCATACTTTTGTCATAAGTAAGACTGTTAGCGCTCTAGTTGTTCGTTAGAAAACTCTGGGACATTCTGTCATTGGGCTATACTTGGACTACATCTGGGTGATATTTGGGCTACATTTGGGCTCTTTTGTCTCTGGTGGTCATTTTGGGAGACTTATTTGTTATGAAGTTTCCTAATTTCCTCATTTACTACAGTCTCCTCAGTAGGAAATACTTTCAGTTTTTTTATTTTGGTTCCATCAAGAAGGCATTCAGATGTGTCACACATTTGCCATAAATTCAGAATGTTAGCACTCTAATTGCTTATTAGATCACTTTAGTAAAGCTACTGCTCACCAGGGAAGTCTGCTGATGGTACTGAAAGTGCATGTTTCAGTGTGCATGTCAGAATTTTTTAATGTAATAGAAGAGGATTTGAGAAGTCACTCAAAATGTGCCCTAATTTTCTGCAGCACTAATCATACTTTCTATGGCAAAATGAACCCCCTCATTTTGTTCCTTTTTAAATTAAATGTTTTAAGAGTTACCACTTTATTCCAATCAAGATGGCTTCAGGTGTGCAACACGTTGGTCATAAAAATGACTGTTAGCGTTCTAGTTGTTCTTTAGAACACTCTGGGAAGCTGCAGTAGAACACAAAGGAATCAACTGACAGTCTCTGCCCTTGTTGGATGTACATGTTTTACTGAGAATGTTAGACTTCATTCTCACATGACTGAGAAAGATAATGTGAATTTACAGAAAATATGCTCCCAGTTTAGCTTATAGATCACCTTCCAACCCTCTGTGGGAAAAGCATGAGAAAATAGTTTTCTCTCAAACATGATTCATGATATCATAGCAGAAGGCTTTTTCACATGGTAAAATCACCTTAGAACACACCACAATTCCTAAAATGAGTATGGTACCATCAACAAATGATTTATAATGTAACTAAAGTCTTAAAACCTTCTCTTAACTGAAATGCTTTTTAATGAGGTGCTATCATGTATATTGGTCCCAGGATGGCTGCCAACACTTCTTGGATGATTTACTGACAGCCAATCAGATCTCACGATGAGATGCGTGGTTAGGCTCCGCCTAGATATATCTATCTTTTTAACTCTAATTTTCTCAGGAACTACTGAACCGATTTACACCATTTAAGCAAAAGGCATGAGTCTGACCTGAGGACTACCTCTTTGCCAAATTTGGTGTAATTCCGTTCAGCAGTTCGAGCTGTAGCTGCGTCAACAGGTCCTATGGGAAAATGGATAGGGAAAACGCATTTTGGGACCCCCCCTTTTTTCTCGGCCCCCGCTGGACGAATCACCATGAAGTTTTCGTCAATCGTCGCCAACGTTATTCCAAATAGAATGTTGTGGATTTCCTATGGAAAATAGGTCCTAACTATAACTACCTACTGGTGACCGCCAGTAGGTAATTACTTAGATACATATATATTTATATATATATATATATGTATATATATATATATATATATATATATATATATATATATAACAGCTCCAAAAAGCAGGACCTCAGCACTCACGGGACTTTGGTTCATTTTATTTTCAGCAAATGCATTTCGGCGCTATGCCTTCATCAGTGCTCTTTAAAACGCCATCATACACTTGTGTTTAAATCACTCAACAAGCAATTCCATTGGAGGGCTCAAGAGAGATGACAGCAACAAAGGACTCACACAATGGATGCTATTACTTGCAATATTATGGCAGCCATGGCTGTGTGCATATATCCTTTGTGTAAATACAATAGGTGCTGTTCGTTTTTCACAATAATCAATTTCATGTGGTCTCTGATACTCAATGCAGAATGTATTTTGCATGAAGGGAAAAACGAGATTTTCTCTCCCACAGTACCTTCAATAAGGCTGCCGTTTTCCAGTCCTCTGTAAATTGTCAAACTCTGTCCCCCAAACAAGTTTTTATCGTGTAGATGGTTCCACTGTCCCTCGTCACTGCCGTGGATCCAATTGAAACATTCACTCCCCAGGTTGCAGTATATGTGACTCCAAACCATCAGTTCAATAACTGACGACCTTGCAGGTCGATGGGATCGTGTTTCTCCTCAGTCACGGCGGTTCTGGCAGTAATTAATGAAAGCTCCAAGTACACCCTTTCTGCCGAACTCTGGACGGGTGCTATTTCCTGCAAGCGTGAAGGGTGAGTCACGTAAAATATAACAGCTCCAAAAAGCAGGACCTCAGCACTCACGGGACTTTGGTTCATTTTATTTTCAGCAAATGCATTTCGGCGCTATGCCCCTGTGGGTGCTGTTGTTGAATAGTCCACAATTAATCCCCAGTGGGCACAGCATGCCTGCTACTGCTGCTTATGTACTCTGCAACAATGACCTCCTCATTCTCGCAAACACTCGAGATGTGCTCCACTGACAGTCTGTTGCTTCCCTTCTGCCAAACAGCCTGTGAACAAGGACTCAATGGAGTTTGAAACGCGTCTGGTGATAACTTTGGCAATTTTACTTGAAGTTTGATGGTATGCTGTACCTGCTGCCTTCTGCAATAAAAGGGCTTTTAACTCCTCATGTGCGGCTTCTTCATGTGGGCAAATCTTGGTTTTCTATGTTTACGGCTCGTCCTGCCGCGAAGGAGCCCCGCTGCCTGATACTGGGCGGATCTTAAGCGCTTGCAATCTCGAGCGTTTGCGAGAATGAGGAGGTCATTGTTGCAGAGTACATAAGCAGCAGTAGCAGGCATGCTGTGCCCACTGGGGATTAATTGTGGACTATTCAACAACAGCACCCACAGGGGTTTACATTAAGGCGGACTACATGTACCAGGAGGCTATTGGTGCCGCCGCCCATTCAAGGCGGGACTTGGTTGTATTTAACAGTGTGCTCCACTGACAGTCTGTTGCTTCCCTTCTGCCAAACAGCCTGTGAACAAGGACTCAATGGAGTTTGAAACGCGTCTGGTGATAACTTTGGCAATTTTACTTGAAGTTTGATGGTATGCTGTACCTGCTGCCTTCTGCAATAAGAGGGCTTTTAACTCCTCATGTGCGGCTTCTTCATGTGGGCAAATCTTGGTTTTATGTATATATATATATATATATATATATATATATATATATATATTCACTGAAAAAACCATAGGTTTCACACATGTTATAGTTAGCGGAAATTTTACTGATAAAAAACCAATGAAATTCCCCCGTTATAGTTAGTGCAGGCAACTATAACTCACGCGACCGCAATCCTCTGCTGATGCTAATACTGTATTTAGACACTTATTTGCCCATGTCTTCTTCCATACATTTTTAGCTATACATATATTACAAATATTTTTTTTTCATAAAGACACATATGTCATCAGCAGAAGATTGCGGTCGCGTGAGTTATAGTTGCCTGCACTAACTATAACGGGGGAATTTCATTGGTTTTTTATCAGTAAAATTTCCGCTAACTATAACATGTGTGAAACCTATGGTTTTTTCAGTGAATTTGCAAGGTTTTTTAAATGCTAATTCCTAACTATAACGTGTGTGAAACCTATGGTTTTTTCAGTGAATTTGTACGGTTTTTTAAATGCTAAGTTACTTTACGCCATTCGTAGCGTGCGCGCCCACTTAACGCAGTTCGTTCCGTGCGCACACGGTGCGCTTCGCGCACCGTGCGCGCACAGTGAGCACGCGGTGCGCCCACTTTACGCAGTTAGTGCCATGCACGCACAGTGGGCACACGGTGCGCTACGCACACCGCGTGCCCACGTTACGCTAGATGGGACATGGAGGACATATGATGCACTTCGTTTTGAAAGGTAATATTTTAATTTTTCACACCTGTTATAAGCCAGGCACAAATGGTGCCCATCGGGCACCATTTGCACACGGGGTGGGGTGAGTGTGGATATTTTGTTTTTTTAAATATTTTTTTACCGTACGCGTAAGCGTAATCGGCGAAATTAGCAAAAAAATAAAAATTCCGTTTTTGGCCTTGGGGGATCTTTGGGGACTCCCTCAACATGGCTAGGTGTTTCGGAGCTGTCCAAACAGCCCCTTTACATGATTTTGGTCTTTGTATTTTAATCATCACTCTCAGTGCGAGAGAGAAAATGGCGGCCGTCGCTTCCTGGTTTCGGCCGATTCGAATGTTTACTAAGATCTAAGAGCCAATCAGAATCGCGCTCGCGCACGCCACCGTACGCGTACGGTAAGCGTACCGTAAGCGCACCGTAAGCTGGCTCAGATATATATATTGATTTAAAGGCTATTTTCTCAGAATCTACTGAACAGATTTACACCAAACCTACAAAAGGTACTTCCTTGACCTGAGGACTACCTCTCTGCCAAATTTCAAGTAATTCTGTTCAGCCGTTCGGGCTGTAGCCCTGTCTAAAGGTCCTATGGAAAAATGCATGGGAAAAACGCGTTTTGGGACCCCCCTTTTATCTCAGCCCCCGCTTGACGAATCCCCCCGAGACTTTCCAGGGTAGGAGCGGAGCGTAGCGCCCCACCTATTTTGAAAAAATCGCGAGGATTCGTCGACCGGCGCCAAAATTATTCAAAATAGAATGTTGCGGATTTCCTATGGAAACGTGGTCCTAACTATAACTACCTACTGGCGACTGCCAGTAGGTAATATATATACATATATATATGTATTAAGCAAAACTTCCTCCCAAAGTAGGAAAGCCGACGCCGTGTCTTATGCGCAGAGTTTTCTTTATTCAGTCAGCTAAAACGTTAGACGTGTTTCGCTTGTCCCGCAAGCTTGTTCACTAACAATTTACATAAAGATTTTCCGCCATTTTAAGTGCTTAGTGCGTGCGTAATACGTGTAAAACTACTAAACAATGAAAAGTGACAACAGACTCGTAGTTCCAACTTAACAAGGACTGCTAGGCAACTCAAAACGAAATAATCATGAATTCATCTCATTTTGATACAATCAGTCTGCCCTTATCTTTGAAGTCGATTACAATTCTAAAATAAAAATTGTTGACAATCTTTATGTTTAATACAAATTGTAGTATAAAAGGGCAAAATAATTAGACTTGGGTGAGTATAAGCGCCGCTCATAAACACACGTTGTGCCCCAGTGGGCCAATTCTCCGTACACAATAATCCTGCAATAATTACAATAGCAGTACTAACGGACCCAAGTTTATACATAATTCTGCCCAAGTGGGCAAATGGCATAGTTTTGAGCCCCAACTTTGCCCATTATACGTGCAGTCTACTGCCATAACCAAGTCTGTTGAAATGTGAATGTGTACAAATAATAATAATACCTCAAAACTTTAAAGAAATTACAATTTTATAAAAAACATTCTAAAAATTATTTCAGGCAGAGGGAGTAGCGTCGCAGTAGCTCTATAGATGTGTGTGAAAGTCTTCTTCCATATTGAGACCTTCAGGGATTTTAGTATTGAGCCTAATAATGTAATTAGATTCTAATCTCCTCAATTTTTTGACTCGATCCCCACCTCTCTCGCTCACTGGGACTGCATCGATTACATAGTCCTCAAGTCCTTTAATATTTCTGTCATGGAATTGATCAAAGTGTCTTGCCACGGGGTAGGTTTTATCCCCATTTTTAATGGCTCTCAGATGCTGTAAGATTCGCTTGTGCACAGGGAGTATTGTGCTGCCAACATAACGCAAGCCGCACGGGCAGCGAAGTACGTATACAGCAAAATCTGATTTACAGGAATAGTACCCCTTAATTCTGATCGCATCTGGGGAAAGGCTTCCCATAAAGGTAGAGGTATTTTTACCATGGACACATGCCTTACACTTAGCACACTTAATAAATCCCTCTTTCCTGCTAAGCCAACTTTGAGTAGTTTTTCCTTGCGTCATTGGGAGCATGTTACTAACCAGAGATTGCTTAAGCGACTTGGCCTTTCTGAAGGTTATCAATGGCCTACGTCCCACAGATTTCTTAAGGATGGGATCGTTCACAATGATATGCCAGTGTTTTTGCAAGATTTTTCGTAAACTGCCCTCTTGTGTGTTAAAGCCAGTAATTAATCTGCAACTGCTCTCACTGTCACTGTCTGGCATATCAGGTCTATTCTGACGGCTAAAGAGTATTTCTTCTCTCGATTTTTTACGGGCCTTCCAAATCGCTGTGTCCACCCAATCCCGGGGATAGCCTCTGGCTGCAAATCAAGCCTTCAGACACGATAATTCTGCATTTATATCTTCATTGTTTCTACAATTCCTCATAGCTCTAAGGCATTCACCATAAGGGATACTTCTCACTAAATTATTAGGATAGAAGCTGGTCGCATGGAGTAGGGTGTTCCCATCTGTAGCCTTACGCTAGAGTTTCGTCTCTAATTTGTCACCTTCAATGTGAACAGTCACATCCAAAAAATTGACACTGATTGTACTGATCTCATACGTCAATTTCAAATTAAGGTCATTGACCTGCAATCTACTGACAAAATCACGTGCACTTTCCTGAGTGCCCTTCCATACAACAAAGAGGTCGTCATGGTCTTAATGCTGTTAAACACTATCTGGGGGTTAGGCCCTTACAGCTATGGCATCACACCCAGATGTTACTAACAATAACCACAACCTGCCTTGGCAATAATTATATTTTATTCAATGGAGAACTGTTTCACCAAGTGTGGAGGACTGCGATGGGCACCTGCATCGCCCCCAGCTATGCGAATTTGCATATGGGCTGGTGGGAGGAGCAGGTGATCCAAACGCAGTTCCCTAAGGAGTGGCAGGAGAATGTAATGTTTTGGAGCCGTTACATTGACGACCTCTTTGTTGTATGGAAGGTCACTCAGAAAAGTGCACGTGATTTTGTCAGTAGATTGCAGGTCAATGACCTTAATTTGAAATTGACTTATGAGATCAGTACAATCAGTGTCAATTTTTTGGATGTGACTGTTTACATTGAAGGTGACAAATTAGAGACGAAACTCTACCGTAAGGCTACAGATGGGAACACCCTACTCCATGCGACCAGCTTCCATCCTAATAATTTAGTGAGAAGTATCCCTTATGGTGAATGCCTTAGAGCTATGAGGAATTGTAGCAACAAAGAAGATCTAAATGCAGAATTATCGTGTCTGAAGGCTCGCTTTGCAGCCAGAGGCTATCCCCGGGATTGGGTGGACACAGCAATTTGGAAGGCCCGTAAAAAATTGAGAGAAGAAATACTCTTTAGCCGTCAGATCGTTGGTCAAGCACCATCAGTGCTTACGTGACATCATCGAAACGGACTCTCCTGACCTTATCTTTCTCACTGAGACTTGGCTTCAGGATGCGGATACTGCAATAATCAATCTGGCATTCCCTTCTAATTATACAGTGTTCACTCTTAATCGCACTTCTAGAGGGGGTGGCATAGCTATGGTGATAAAATCCTGCTTCCCGGCTGAATGGAAAGCTCTTGATTTACCAGCGTGTGAGAGCGCTTCTTTTAAGGTAGCTTTCAGTCATCAGTTTACACTTAGTGGTATGCTTATATATCGTCCGCCAGGGAATGACACTGTCTTCAAGGCCGCTCTGACTGACGTGGTCAGCTCTTTAGCTCCGAGATGTGCCAATTTTAACATCGTAGGCGACCTCAATATCCATTTTGATCAGAGGTCATCAACACCTATTAATACCTTGCTAGCGGACCTTGAAGCCATGCAAATGACCCAGCTAGTTACCTCCCCTACCCACATTGGAGGTCATATCCTTGACCCCTTCTTTACCACACTGGAGCGGGTTAGGGTCTCTGACCCGATGGTGGTAGGTTGGTCGGACCATCTGCTGGTTAAAGTTTCATGCCCTATAGATGACCCGCAATTTATACCTGTGGATAGACTGGTCCTTAAAAGAAATTGGCACAAGCTCAAACTGGAGGAGTTTTATAAGATTTTGGAGGCGCAGCCCCTGGGCAATCTGCTGAACGTGGAACAAGGATACGAGCAGTTTTGTAACTGGGTCCTAGCCGCCCTTGACTCTCTTATACCGATGCGCTGGTCGAAATGCCATGCTAAAGTTCCCAGCCCATGGTATAATGATACTCTTGCCGAGCTTAAGAGAACGTGCCGGCAAGCTGAGAGGGCGTGGCGGAAATCCTTTGATCCCACCCTGAAATCTTCGTATTTTGCCCAGCTTAAGATTTATCATAGGGCAATCTGTCAAACCCGGGCCGCATACTATGCTTCTGAGTTTCAGAATAGCCCCAACCCGTCTAAATTAATTTTTAAGGTTCTTAAAGACCTTATGGGGAAACGGGCCACCTCGGTGGAAATCTGCACGGACTCTCACTGTGAAAGTTTGGCATCCTTTTTCGTGGAGAAAGTGCAGGCGATCTACCGAGGATTTACGTCATCTGTGCCCGGTGCTGAGCAAACTGATGTGATGGCTACGGTTCACGATACCTTGTCCTTCCTGCCAGTAATGTCTGACGAGGTTTTCGACACCCTGAGCCTCAAAATTAAATCCGGTTCTCCATTAGATCCGCTGAAGCCAGAGCTATTCAGACTTCTTCCTCCTCTATGTCGTGAGCCTCTACTGGATTTGATCAATCTATCGCTGACATCGGGCGTGGTCCCTTCTTACTGGAAGCAGGCAGTGGTCAGCCCTATTTTAAAGAAGCCTAACCTTGACCCCCTATTGCCAGAAAACTACCGTCCCATCTCCCTCCTGCCCTGGACCGCCAAGGTTACTGAGGCACACGTGAACTCCATCTTGTCTGCCCACCTTTCTCGAAATAACATTCTTGACCAGAGCCAGAATGGTTTTCGTGCACAACACAGCACCGAAACTGCACTGCTCTTTATGACCGAGCACTTGCGAACGGTGCTGGATGCTGGGCAGACAGCGGCGCTCCTCCTGTTAGATCTGAGCGCCGCGTTTGAAACGGTGTCTCACGACATTCTGATCCGACGTTTGGAGGGAGTGGGAATTGAGGGGACTGCTCTCCAATGGTTTCGCTCTTTCCTCTCGGACCGGTTTTTTAAAGTGGCTATTCCACCTTGTAAGTCCTCTTTCCATCCACTGGGGCTGGGGGTTCCGCAGGGCTCTGCGTTGAGCCCCACGTTATTCAACCTGTATGTGAAACCGCTGGCTGCTGTCGTCAGACAATGTGGCCTAACCATGACATCGTATGCTGACGACACGCAGCTGGCGGTGACACTCAGCGGTGCCCCCGAGGTGAACGCTCCCAGATTTCGTGCAGGACTCATAGCCGTGGCAAATTGGATGCGAACCAACTGTTTGCAGCTAAATGCCAAAAAAACCGAGGTCCTGATCTTAGGTAAGCAGGCGGAGCTCTGGGGAGATCAGTGGTGGCCTCCAGAATTGGGGGGTGACTCCCATCCCAGCTGCTTAAGTTAAGAACTTGGGGGTTTGGCTGGATCCTACACTCTCTTTTACCAGCCATACGAAGAAGGTTGCAGCTACCTGTTATGGTATTCTGCGAGGACTGAGACCGGTCCTCAAATTCTTCGACCCCCCTACTCGGCAACTGGTGGTCCAAGCCTCTATTCTTTCTCGGCTGGACTATGGGAGTGCGCTGCTGCTCGGAGTGAATCAGGCGGAGGCTACTAGATTGCAAAGGGTGCAGAATGCCGCGGCGCGTGCCATTGTTGGCCTCCCTAGACAGTGCTCTGTCTCTGCAGTTTTGACCTCCCTTCACTGGCTGCCGGTCAGACAGAGAATTAAATTTAAGGCTCTTTGCCTGACATTTAAAATCTTGAAGCTTTCCTCTCCTCCAGCCCTCGCTAAGCTTGTTTCCTCCTATGTTCCTACGCGGTCTCTTAGATCGGAATCTCTCCATCTGGCGGTCAATACGCGGTTTAGACTGAGTAGGATGGGAGGGTGCTCCTTTCGAGTATTAGCAGCAGGATTATGGAATTCTCTTCCTGTCCATATACGAGCCCTGAACAGTCTTACTTCCTTTAGGCATGCCATAAAAACTTTTTTGTTCCCAATCGCTGACTAATTCCCTCCTTTCCCTTACTAATATCGATTTGTTGTGTTGTGGTACCTGATCAGGCGCCGGGACGCCCCTTGGCTGGGGCAGCTGTGCGCCTTATAAAAACTATTAACATAACATAACATAACATAACAGAATAGACCTGATATGCCAGACAGTGACAGTGAGAGCAGTTGCAGGTTAATTACTGGCTTTAACACACAAGAGGGCAGTTTACGAAAAATCTTGCAAAAACACTGGCATATCATTGTGAACGATCCCATCCTTAAGAAATCTGTGGGACGTAGGCCATTGATAACCTTCAGAAAGGCCAAGTCGCTTAAGCAATCTCTGGTTAGTAACATGCTCCCAATGACGCAAGGAAAAACTACTCAAAGTTGGCTTAGCAGGAAAGAGGGATTTATTAAGTGTGCTAAGTGTAAGGCATGTGTCCATGGTAAAAATACCTCTACCTTTATGGGAGGCCTTTCCCCAGATGCGATCAGAATTAAGGGGTACTATTCCTGTAAATCAGATTTTGCTGTATACGTACTTCGCTGCCCGTGCGGCTTGCGTTATGTTGGAGGCACAATACTCCCTGTGCACAAGCGAATCTTACAGCATCCGAGAGCCATTAAAAATGGGGATAAAACCTACCCCGTGGCAAGACACTTTGATCAATTCCATGACAGAAATATTAAAGGACTTGAGTACTATGTAATCGATTCAGTCCCAGTGATCGACAGGGGTGGTGATCGAGTCAAAAAATTGAGGAGATTAGAATCTAACTACATTATTAGGCTCAATACTAAAATCCCTAAAGGTCTCAATATGGAAGAAGACTTTCACACACATCTATAGAGCTACTGCGATGCTACTCCCTCTGCCTGAAATAATTTTTAGAATGTTTTTTATAAAATTGTAATTTCTTTAAAGTTTTGACGTATTATTATTATTTGTACACATTCACATTTCAACAGACTTGGTTATGGCAGTAGACTGCACGTATAATGGGCAAAGTTGGGGCTCAAAACTATGCCATTTGCCCACTTGGGCAGAATTATGTATAAATTTGGGTCCGTGAGTACTGCTATTGTAATTATTGCAGGATTATTTTGTACGGAGAATTGGCCCACTGGGGCACAACGTGTGTTTATGAGCGGCGCTTATACTCACCCAAGTCTAATTATTTTTCCCTTTTATACTACAATTTGTATTATACATAAAGATTGTCAACAATTTTTATTTTAGAATTGTAATCGACTTCAAAGTTAAGGGCAGACTGATTGTATCAATATGAGATGAATTCATGATTATTTAGTTTTGAGTTGCCTAGCAGTCCTTGTTAAGTTGGAACTACGAGTCTGTTGTCACTTTTCATTGTTTAGTAGTTTTACACGTATTACGCACGCACTAAGCACTTAAAATGGCGGAAAAACTTTATGTAAATTGTTACTGAACAAGCTTGCGGGACTAGCGAAACGCATCTAACGTTTCAGCTGACTGAATAAAGAAAACTCTGCGCATAAGACACGGTGTCGGCTTTCCTACTTTGGGAGGAAGTTTTGCTTAATATTATCGGACCGTGCTTGGGAGGTCCGTTCGTCGACGCGCCCTCTGGTTTGGAGGTGGTGGGCATACCTAAGCAAACGGAGGAGAATATATATATATATATATATATATATATATATATATATATATATATATATATATATATATATATATATATATATATTACCTACTGGCGGTCGCCAGTAGGTAGTTATAGTTAGGACCCCTTTTCCATAGGAAAACCTCAACATTCTATTTTGAATAACTTTGGCGCCGGTCGACGAATCCTCGCGAATTTTTCAAAATAGGTGGGGCGCTACGCTCCGCTCCTACCCTGAAAGTCTCGGGGGGATTCGTCAAGCGGGGGCTGAGATAAAAGGGGGGTCCCATAACGCGTTTTTCCTATGCATTTTTCCATAGGACCTTTAGACAGGGCTACAGCCCGAACGGCTGAACAGAATTACTAGAAATTTGGAAGAGAGGTAGTCCTCAGGTCAAGGAAGTGCCTTTTGTAGGTTTGGTGTAAATCTGTTCAGTAGATTCTGAGAAAATAGCCGTTAAATCAATATATATATCTGAGCCAGCTTACGGTGCGCTTTTGGTACGCTTACTGTACGCGTACGGTGGCGTGCGCGAGCGCGATTCTGATTGGCTCTTAGATCTTAGTAAACATTCGAATCGGTCGAAACCAGGAAGCGGCGGCCGCCATTTTCTCTCTCGCACTCTGAGGGGGGAGCTGATAAACAAATGCCAAAAACATATAAAGGGGCTGTTTAGACAGCGCCCATGCACATAACCATGTTAGTTGAGTCTTCAAAGATCCCCCAAGGCAAAAAACGGTAAATTTTAATTTTTCGAAAATTTCGCCGATTACGCTTACCGTACGCTTACCGTACGCGTACGGTAAAAAATTATAAAAAAAAAAAATCCACACTCTCTCCACCCCGTGTGCAAATGGTGGCCGAAGGACACCATTTGTGCATGGCTTATAAGAGCTTATAAGAGCACAGCATTTCCCCAAAAAATTTCAACAGATTACCTATCACAAGGAAGCGCATAATATGTCCTCCATGTGCGCACGGTGCGCGAAGCGCATCGTGCGTACATGGCCCATCTAGCGTAACGTGTGCACGGCACTAACTGCGTAAAGTGGGTGCGGGGTGCGCGAAGCGCACCGCGTGCTCTATGTGTGCGCACGGTGCGCGAAGCGCACCGTGCGCGCACGGAACGAACTGCGTTAAGTGGGCGCGCACGCCACGAATGGCGTAAAGTAACTTAGCATTTAAAAAACCGTACAAATTCACTGAAAAAACCATAGGTTTCACACACGTTATAGTTAGGAATTAGCATTTAAAAAACCAAGCAAATTCACTGAAAAAACCATAGGTTTCACACATGTTATAGTTAGCGGAAATTTTACTGATAAAAAAAACAATGAAATTCCCCCGTTATAGTTAGTGCAGGCAACTATAACTCACGCGACCGCAATCTTCTGCTGATGACATATGTGTCTTTTTGAAAAAAAAATATTTGTAATATATGTATAGCTAAAAATTTATGGAAGAAGACATGGGTAAATAAGTGTCTAAATACAGTATTAGCATCAGCAGAGGATTGCGGTCGCGTGAGTTATAGTTGCCTGCACTAACTATAACGGGGGATTTTCATTGGTTTTTTATCAGTTAAATTTCCGCTAACTATAACATGTGTGAAACCTATGGTTTTTTCAGTGAATTTGCTTGGTTTTTTAAATGCTAATTCCTAACTATAACGTGTGTGAAACCTATGGTTTTTTCAGTGAATATATATATAATTCACTGAAAAAACCATAGGTTTCACACATGTTATAGTTAGCTGGACATTTTACTGATAAAAAACCAATGAAATTCCCCCGTTATAGTCACTGCAGGCAACTATAACTCACGCGACCGCAATCCTCTGCTGATGCTAATACTGTATTTAGACACTTATTTGCCCATGTCTTCTTCTATTAAATTTTAGCTTTACATATATTACAAATATTTTTTTTTCATAAAGACACATATGTCATCAGCAGAAGATTGCGGTCGCGTGAGTTATAGTTGCCTGCAGTAACTATAACAGGGGAATTTCATTGGTTTTTTATCAGTAAAATGTCCAGCTAACTATAACATGTGTGAAACCTATGGTTTTTTCAGTGAATTTGCAAGGTTTTTTAAACGCTAAGTTACTTTACGCCATTCGTGGCGTGCGCGCCCAGTTAACGCAGTTCGTTCCGTGCGCGCACGGTGCGCTTCGCGCACCGTGCGCGCACAGTGAGCACGCGGTGCGCTTTGCGCACCGCGCGCCCACTTTACGCAGTTAGTGCCGTGCACGCACAGTGGTCACGCGGTGCGCTGCGCGCACCGCGTGCCCACGTTAAGCGGGATGGGCCATGTACGCACGATGCGCTTCGCGCACCGTGCCCACATGGGGGACATAGTTTGCGCATCTTTGTGAAATGTATTCTTTGTTAACTTCTTTGCATAATAGGCCATGCACAAATGGTGCCCTTCTGGCACCATTTGCACACGGGGTGGGGATAATGTGGATAATTTTTTTTTTTATATAATTTTTTACCGTGCGCGTACGGTAAGCGTAATCTGCGATTTTACGAAAAAAAAAAAATTGGTTTTTTTTGGGCTTGGGGGTGGTTTGGGGACCCCTGTATCAATGCTGGGTGGTTAGGATCTCATGAAACTGCCTCTTTACACATTTTTGGGGTTCGTTTTTGCTGCCCAACTCAGGAAGCGAGAGAGAAAATGGCGGCCGCCGCTTCCTGGTTTCGACCGATTCGAATGTTTACTAAGATCTAACAGCCAATCAGAATCGCGCTCGCGCACGCCACCGTACGCGTACGGTAAGCGCACCGTAAGCGCACGGTAAGCTGCCACAGATATATATATTGATTTAAAGGCTATTTTCTCAGATTCTACTGAACAGATTTACACCAAACCTACAAAAGGCACTTCCTTGACCTAGGGACTACCTCTCTGCCAAATTTCAAGTAATTCTGTTCAGCCGTTCGGGCTGTAGCCCTGTCTAAAGGTCCTATGGAAAAATGCATGGGAAAAACGCGTTTTGGGACCCCCCTTTTATCTCAGCCCCCGCTTGACGAATCCCCCCGAGACTTTCAGGGTAGGAGCGGAGCGTAGCGCCCCACCTATTTTGAAAAATTTGCGAGGATTCGTCGACCGGCGCCAAAGTTATTCAAAATAGAATGTTGCGGATTTCCTATGGAAACGTGGTCCTAACTATAACTACCTACTGGCGACCGCCAGTAGGTAATATATATATATATATATATATATATATATATATATATATATATATATATATATATATATATATATATATATATATATATATATATATATATATATATATATATATATATATATATATATATATATCTCTTATCTACTGGCGGTCGACAGTAGATAGTTATAGTTAGGACCTATTTTCCATAGGAAATCCGCAACATTCTATTCCCAATAAGTCCGGTGCTGGTTGATGAATCCTCATGACATTTCCCAAACTATTGGCTAGCTCCGCTCTGCTCCTACCCTGAAAGTTTCGTGGTGATTCGTAAAGCAGGGGCCGAGAAAAAAGGGGGGTCCCAAAACGCGTTTTCCCCATGCAATTTCCCATAGGATCTGTTGTTGCAGCTACAGCCCGAACCGCTGAACGGAATGACACCAAATTTGGCAAAGAGGTAGTCCTCAGTTCAGACTCATGCCTTTTGCATAAATGGTGTGAATCTGTTCATTAGTTCCTGAGAAAATTAGGGTAAAAAATTGAGTGATATCTATGGCCGGGGAGGATCCGCAGACCCTACCCGCACCGTAAGCGCACCCTCCCCGAATCGAGCGAGCACCCTCCCAATCGCGCGCTGAATGCTAATTGGCTGTCGAGTGTCTGTCTACATTCGAAACCAGGAACTGTTGGCGGTCATTTTCTGCCTCGGTAGAAGCGAGGCTGAAGAAGCAAGGGGAATAAGTGTGTAAAACATATAAAGGGGGCAGAGTGGAAATACTCTGACCCTCTAGAAGTGCTTAGGGGGTCCCAGAAGGACCCCCTGGGGCCCCCTTTAAAAAAAAAAAGGCAAAATTCGCACAGGGTGCGCACATTCTATCGCGTTTGGTGCACGGATCCTCTCTCGTTGGGTGCGCGGATCCAAGGGAAAAAAAAATGAAAAAAGACAAGAAATCATTGGTTGTATGACAACTTTCTACACTGAAAGGTAGGGTATATATTGCTGTTTTTAAAGGCATGATTTTTATTTGTTAACAAAAACTGATTGTAAGGAACATTATATATGATAAGCTGATATTAGGCCTGGGCGGTAAATTCCGTTCCGTTCGCGGAATTTGGGTAATTTTGCGTTCTGCGGAGAACGTGAAATTGCCCAAAATTCCGCTTTCCGCGACTTCGCGAAATTTTTGCTTGCTCGCGTTCTCGAAATGCGTGTTCGCGAGATATTTCTCCCCGAGCACGCAAACAGCGATTGTGAACAGCAAAAAAGCATCGCGGACAAGCAATTCCGCGTGTTTGCGGAATTTCTGTGTGTTCGCGGAGATTTTTTACCGTTTCGCGTAGATTTGCTTAACGCGATTACGCGAATTCCGCCCACCCGTAGCTGATATGTTGAAAAGTCAAGCACACTTGCTGTCTTGTTTAGCAACATTGTGTGCTGAACTTGTGACCTGTGTGCTCAGTGCATTGTTCCATGACCTGTTTCTATGGTAACAGGCAGAAGGCAGATTGTGGGAAGGGTTGAAATGTATTTCATTTGGAAAGGATTGAAATGTTTAACCAATAGAAATGTGTGTTTGCTTTTGAATTTATGTGTGAAGGATTGTGATTTGATGTTTACATGTATATGTGTGGAAAATGAAAGGGAAACTTTTCCATTCTTTGTTTTTGCTGAAAGGTGCACAGTGCAGAGATTCTGTAAAAGAAAATCTGGTGTGTGACTGATATCGGGTGTGTGACTGATATACTTCTTAATCTACAAAACAACTTGAAAGGTGAGTTATTTAATTGTGCGGGGATGTATGTAGACTATTTTGATTTTAATCAGACTAATGTATTTCTCCTGCTAAAGTGTAGGGAGTACTTTTTTTATCTACAATCTTATTGACAGTGTGTGTGCATGTAGAAACCATTCTGTGATAAGCATTTGTGTTTTTCATGTGTTTGCAGACAGATAACTGTGCTGTTTTTATATTTTGGTAGAATTAAAAACCAGTCATTGTTTATGAATTTGTGAAATGAGTTATGTTTCTATACTAAAATATAGTACTCCTTCTAGATGAAGAAATGTGTTCTGGTATAGTGCAAGGGATAGTGTTGTTTGTCTAGAATCACACAGTGAGTATGTGTGTATTTGGGAACCACTGTGAGAGAAGCTTTTGGTAACATTGTGTATTTGCTGACGGATAACTGTTTTAAAACCTGTCATGTTGTCAAGTTTTAGTAGCATTAGAAGCCAGTCTGTGCTTATGCATTGATAAAATAAGTCATGCTTTGACACTAATGTGCTGTACTTTGATATATAGATTGTGTGTAGTCTCCTTACCCCTTGCACAGTAGTGAATGAGTTTTTGTAAGCTGCTAGGGATAGTGTTGCTTGTCTAGAATCACACTGTGATTCTGTGTGCATTTGGGAACCACTGTGAGAGAAGTATTTGGTAACATCGTGTATTTGCTGACAGATAACTGTTTTAACACCTGTCTTGTTGTCAAGTTTTAGTAGCATTGGAAGGCCTTTTTTGCTTATGTTTTGATTAAATAAGTCAGGCTTTGACACAAAAGTGCAGTCCTGAAATATGTAGGTTGTGTGCAGTTCCCATACCACTTCCACTGTAGTGAATGAGTTTTGGTAAACTCCTAGGGATAGTGGTGCTTGTCTAGAATCACACATTGAGTCTGTGTGCATTTGGGAACCACTATGAGAGAAGCATTTGGTAACATCGTGTATCTTCTGACAGATACATTTTTTAAATCTGTCATGTTGTCAAGTTTTAGCAGCATTAGAAGGCAGTTTTTGCTTATGCTTTGATTAAATGAGTCAGGCTTTGACACAAAAGTGCAGTCCTGAAATATGTAGATTGTGTGCAGTTCCCTTATCACTTCCACAGTAGTGAATGATTTTTGGTAAACTCCTAGGTATAGTGGTTGTTGTCTAGAATCACACTGTGAGTCTGTGTGCATTTGGGAACCACTGTGAGAGAAGCATTTGGTAACATTGTGTATTTTCTGACAGATAACTCTTTTAAAAACCTGTCATGTTGACAAGTTTTAGTAGCATTAGAAGCCAGTCTTTGCTTATGCGTTGATTAAATGAGTCATGCTTTGACACTAATGTGCTGTACTTAAATATGTAGGGGCAGATTTATGTTCCCTGGCGCATCCCTGCAAATCAGCATGGATGCGCCAGGGATGATGCGGCATGAAAGTTTACCCTTGCGCCACAATAGATGCGCCGCATTTACAATGCAGCGCATCGTGGCGCAAGGATAAACAGATGCGTGACGCATTGCTGGAGTTGCGTCACAAGCGCGACGCAGCTCCAGCAAGGCTCGGGGGTGCCCTATCGTTACAATGCTGCGTCAATCCTTACGCCTGCTTCAAGCAGGCACAGGGTTTTGACGCAGCATGGCCGGAAAAGTGACTGAGTGAAATCTTGTAGACTTCTTGTTGACTTTTCGGAGGCGTTCCTGCGCCGGAACGCCCCCCCCCTGTGCTGGTACGCCCACATGTGGCGCAAGATTTACAACGTGACGCATCTCCCTAGATGCGTCACGTTGTAAATGGAGCGCAACGTGGCGCAGGGTTTACGCCGCCGCTGCGTCACAAAAGTGACGCAACGGCGGCGTAAAAGTGGCGCAAGTCCGTTATAAATCTGCTCCGTAGATTGTGTGCAGTGCCCTTACCTCTTCTAGACTAGTGAATGAGTTTTGGTAAACTCCTAGGATAGTGTTGCTTGTCTAAAATCACACTGTGAGTCTGTGTGCATTTGGGTAAGGATTGTGATAGAAGCATTTGGTAACATCGTGTATTTGCTGACAGATAACTGTTTTAAAACCGGTCATGTTGTCAAGTTTTAGGAGCTTTAGAAGCTATTCTTTGCTTATGCATTGATAAAATGAGTCAGGGTTTGACACTAAAGTGCAGTACTATGTACTATTCTCTTCACTGTGCCAGAACTGAAAATTTAAAAGTTTTTCCCAGGCACTGTCCTAGAAGTAGTCTGATGATTTAGTCAGTTTCCAAGTACTCATGTTGTGAACCATACATTACCACATAGACTGCTTCAAATGTCTATGCAGTATGCATGCAGTCTTCTAACATACTATACACTTGTCTTTCACATCTTTAATTCCCTAGTCAATATCCATACAGTCCAGCAAACATCCTGCCACTCCCTTTGCACTCCTCTAGTGACCCATTCAGTGCCAAGTACTATTCCATTCACTGTGTCAAAAGCCAACCACTTATAAATTCACCCAGGCACTCTCTTTGCTGTACTCTAATCATTCTGTCAGTTCCCAAGTACTCATGCAGTGAGCCAGGCCTTAGCACATAGACTGCTTCAAATGCCTATTCACTATGCATGCAGGCCTCTAACCACCTACACAGTTGTCTTTCACACCTTCAATTCCCCAGTCAGTATTCATACACTTCTAGCAAACACCCTGTTACTCACCCAGTGTGTCTCCTTATAGTACTGTAATCATTCAGTCAGTTAGCATGTAGTCTTTTAGTGAGGTAGGCTTTAGGGCATGAACTGCTTCAAAGTAGTATGCACTATGCATGTAGTGTTTTAACCATCGTCACACTTGTGGTTTAGGGCTATAGTTTCTTAGTCAGTTTTTATATAAAATGTGTTTGTACAGTAATGGAATAGTATAAATTTGAAAGTTATTAATATACATTTATTTGTGATTCTTTTTTACAGATACTGTTTTTCAAAGTAAAAATAGAGAAATCATGCCAGATAAAAAAAGAAAAAGAAAAGAAACTCAGAAAGGCGCAGGAGCAGGAGTGTTTCTCATCCGTTTGCACTCTTCTCGTGCAAGATTGTTTGGATGAAGGGTCCTTAGGTGTTTCATCATACTTGCCGTGCCGTACGAGTATTTCTTGTTAGGATCCCCTTGCATCAGAACTCTTTTGCAAATCTTGCATGTGACCAAGGTGGCATTGATCTTTGTTTGCCCCACGGGAAAAGTAAAACATTTCCACACCACTGAAGAAAAACGTTGTGGGCGTGGTGCCTCATCCAAAAATTCATCCTTAGATTTGGTGAATATTTTAAAGCGACAACATTTACAGTTTTTGTAAGTTAAACTTAGCTGTAAGCATTTTATATATCTGTTTGTATCTTGTTGTATTTTGCTGAGAATAGCATGTTGTTTTTTTTTTTAACAATCTTCCTGATTGTTTTTTTTTTGCCCGCTGTTAAGTAATGAGTACGATTGAAATCCCTATTTTTAGTGAAATTCAATATATTCTGAGAACAGCAAAAAAGGCAAACAAATTACTTTGTGGAAATTATGCTGTGTTGTAAAAAATTTATTATTACATGTTATAATTTGTTTTCCCTTTTCTTTCACAGATCCACATTTAAAAATAAGCAATTTAGATGAATTTAGATTGCAATGAAAATCTGAGAAAAATGTATACCATTTTTATTGCTATTACTGTGAAGGTAAGTTTAACTAAGTCTCAATATACAGAATGAGGAGGTCTGCAAGAAGCTACAAAGTTGAAACACGTTTCTAAAAACACTCTGTTTATACCTATGTAGTTTTGAAATCTGACCATAATCAGATATCATGTGACCTGCAAAAAACGAGATTGGAGGGGCTCATAATATTTCCCATTGTAGCTATTGAAGGACCGCAATCATTTCAATCATTCTTCTTTGAACATCTTTGCAGACAAAACTCTGTGCTTACCTTCTATCATTCGCAAGGAATTTTAAAACTGGAAATATGTCACTTTTTGTAACATAGTTATTGCACAAGACACTCCTTCATATTTACAAAGAGAGGAAAATGCACTCTGTGCACTTTTTATACTCCATGTAAATACAACCTCATTCTGCACACCAGTTTGCGTTGAAAGGGTGTTCTATAAGTGTTGTTGTGCATGATTGCACTGAATACTCATAGAGCAAGACTCATGTCTAGATTTGTCAGAAATCATGAATCTCGATATGTGTGTGAATGCTGCACCATTCTAAAATTGGTGTAGGAAAGCACAACAAGGAAAATTGTTTTCATTTCTCCACATTTTTATATCTTCAATGCATGCTACAATGCTCAGCATACATTGAAGGAGAAAAATACCTTTACTGATTGTTTTTGTGCAGGAAGGTGTGTCTTCCTGCACAAAAACAAACAGCACATGACACAGATATCCTTGCACTATGGTGCAAGGGTGCCTGTGTCACCATATGGCTACAGTTTAAGCAGATGTGCAGAGAGAAGCATAGATTTGCAATATATTTATGTACATATGTTACATCCCTGTGCTTCGGAAGTACTACAGCACACTGTAGTTAAAGAGGTTACTGTGTGATGCTGCAGCACTTCCTCATAGTTCTGCACTTATACATTCACCATACACTACTAATGCATTCATTCAGTCAATTACGTACTACACATACATTCATCAAAACTTTCACACACTAACAAAGAAATTTAGCTCTTTTTTAAACCAGGAAAGTTAGTTCTTACAAGAACTTTTTTTTGTCTTCTTTTATATTTTTGGGGGGTTTTCTGAACAATTTTTAATTTTTGGGGGTTTTCTGCAAAAAACCCCCCAAAAAAACAGGAGGAACCAAACAATGAACTTCAGGGAACAAGAATTTTTTTTAAAAAAAAAATAGCAAATTTGACCTTCTTGCCGGCGGCAGATCAGATCGATTGACTGCTCACCGTAGCACAAAGTCGCATTGCACTTAGTGCAGAGCACTTTTAAAAATTGAAATTGAGGACGGATGTCCAAATTTTGGGCTGATGGATCCACTCTTGAAGTGCTCAGCTGCGATGAGGTGGAAGGCGCAGGAGCAGGAGTGTCTCTCATCCGTCGGCATTCTTCTTGTGCAAGATTGTTTGGATGAAGGATCCTTAGGTGCTTCATCATACTAGCCG